>NC_138511.1:44020880-46420880 GCF_964252035.2 Podarcis erhardii
CCAGATTCCAAGATCACACTGGCAGGGGCAGGAAGCGAAAATGGCAAATTACTTAGGCACAGGTGTCTCATTTTAGGCACCTGGGCAAAAGGGCACCTGGGATTTTTCCAACTTTGGACATTCTACCTTCTCCCAAATCTCTGACTCAAGGAAATTTGAATTCCAGGCATCCTGAAACACAAAACGCCATTGTTCTAGGAAGGAAGCCCCATACCTGTGCAAATATACTAGCTGTTACTTTTTTTTAAGAGGGGAAGGTGATGACTGGTATTTGCTTTGGATTGTATGTATCATGAGAACCTTGCACAGCACAGGAAATGTAACAGCAACTTCAGTAGGTTCTTCATAATGAACCTACTGAAGGAAGCCATGCTGTGAGATGGGGACCTATCCAAAGCCTCCCCCTGAACCTTATGGCCAAGTTAGGATTTGAACCAACACACAGTACACTGAAAGAACACAAGAAGAGCCCTGCAGCTGGATCAGGCCAAAGGAGGTCCATCTAGGCCAGCATCCTGTTCTCACAGTGACCAACCAGATGCCCCAACAGGAAGCCCCCAAGTAGGACCTCAGTGAAACAGCAGCACTCTCCCCACTTGGGATTCCCAGAAACTGGTATTATTCAGAGGCATAGTACTCCCAACAGTGGTGGTGGAACACAGACATTGTGGCCAAGTGCCATAGTTAGGCTTACCTTCATTACTTGCACCTACTGTTATTGATGCTTTCTTCTGTACTTTACAGTAAACTTTACAGAACATTGTGTGGGACAGAAGAATGTATTGTGTCACATGGAGTGTTGTGGCATGAACAGGGAAACTGGAAACGACCCTGGTGTCTTTAAGAAGTACACAGCAGGCCTAAAATGCCCAAGACCATCATCAGAGGACCATCACCTTTCAAGTGGCCTCCTTCTGAAATTAGGTAGAGTCCCACAACATCTGGAAGGTCAGCTTCTTCCCCCTCCTGTCAAATGAAAGTGCATGGGAACTATACACATTCTGGACCCCACACGTCTCTCTTAAACATCTTGCCTTGGATTTCAGGCAGACAGAGGTTGAGTTTCTACTCCCCGCTTCCTCCCCAGCCCCATTTTCCTTGCTCCCATCAACCGCATCTTGATCTGTTGAGAAAGCCACTTCCGACCTCGGGAGGAGGTGCTGTTGCGGGCTTCACGCCCCCAACAAGAGCGCGGAGGCTGGCTTCCAGCCCCCGTGTAATCTGGGGAATCCTCGGGCCGCGTCATCCCCTGGCCAGCCAATCGGCTGGCTCAGGGGGTGTGGCTTGCCTCATTTAAGGCAAGCGTGGCCTGGGATCTCCCTATTTGGTCCGCTCAGCTGCTGTGGTTCCTTGCTCCCATCAACCTCATCTTGATCTGTTGAGAACATTTATCAGATTCACACACTGCCCGTTTCCTGTTTCGTTCTCCCTCCAGTTGAAATCTTTGCTTCCCTTCTCCTGACTCACGGCTAAAAAACAACCCTTGTGTGCTCTGAGCATCAAACAGACAGACCAACCAAGCCCTCGACATGTCATTCAGATTACAGTGCTGAAGCAGCATCAAAATAGCAATATAAATTTTGATTAGGAGCTCAGTGCAAAAAGGAATAATGAGCCGGGCCTTCACCCAGGACTGCTCCGTTCAGGGCCCAAGTTCACAGCAGTTCTGCCCTCTATCTTACAGACCACACTTGTTCTGGCCTTGTTATTCCACCTCGTGGTACCATCCGTAACAAAGAAATGCCAATGAATTATGTCCCACCACAGCCCAGTGGTGGAAGTCCCCCACACAATCATCCCACCTTCCCTTCAGAAACTGGAACCACAGATATACGCAGGACACCCTCCTGCCGCTCCTCTGACAACCCCGCAGCAGCCTTACCTGGAAGCCGCAATCTCCGCTTTTTGTTTGGCGATGGTGGCTGCCCGTTCGGCTGCCTCGACGGCTCGGTCCACCTTCTCGCGGATCTTGCTGGCCCTCAGCGGGATGAGGTTCTTCCGCTTGCCGCTCACCAGGATGTTCTGCTTGTACTTCCCCTCCTCCTTGGTGCCGTCCGGGAAGGTCATGCAGCCGTAGCCGTGGCGCTTGTTGTTGGCCCACTCGCCTTCGTACTTGAGCCCGTCGGAGCGCTGGCTGACCCCGAAGCCCGACCGCTTGTCGTTCTTCCACTCGCCCACGTACATCTCAGTGGTGGTGGCATCGATGTCGTCTTCGATGACGGAGAGCTCGGCCTCCCCTTCACCCAGGCTGATGGTGGAGTTGATGTCGCTGGCTGTGGAGCTGACCGTGCTCATGCCCGCCTCACTGCGGAAAGAGCTCTGCTTGCTCCTCTGGCTGGCCAAGGAACTCTTGGATTCGGACTTGCGCAGCTTGAGCCCGCTCAGGAGGGAGCGTCGGAAGATGCCCTTTTTCTTGCTCTTGAGGATCTCAGCGTCGCTGTGAGCCATCAGGACGAAGCCGCCCCGGGAGACAGCAGGGCTTCCGGCCAGGGCAGGCGAAGAATCTGGGTGCAGCGCTGTGCCATTGGTGTGTTCGCTGCGCAGAGAATTGATGGAGGTCCTTAGTGGGGATCGGATAACCGCAGCCATGCCGTACGGTACGCTCTGCCGGACGCCGTATCCCTGGCGCATCCCTCCAAGCCACTGGCCTTGGTATGTCCCTGTGAGTAAAGAGGCAGGAAAGGGAAAGGGGGTAGGTTAGCAGGCTGGTGGTAGCAGCACCCTCTGAGCAACACAGTCCCTTCCAAGTGGAAGCTCCTTGCATTCACAGGACTGCAAGTCATAAAATCAGAGCATTGTAGAGTTGGAAGGGGCCCTGAGGATCACCTAGTCCAGTGGTTCCCAACTTTCTTTTGGCCATGCCCCACCTAAGCATCTCTAAAATCCTGATGCCCCCTCCCCCGTGACATATAATTCTTATTATTCAAAAAGTGAACTCCTATTCACATGGAGGAAGCCTAAAAGGCCATTCACTGTTAATAACTCATTCTTGAATTGCCCTTCTAAAAAATCATATTGCCCCTCTCTGTGGCTTGTGCCTTATGTTAGGAACCACGGATCTAGTCCAATTCTCCGCAATGCAGGAATATGCAGTTGTCCCAAACGGGGATTGAACCTGCAACTTTGGTAGTATCAGCACCACACTCTAACCAACTGAGCTATCCAGGCCCTGTGAAAACTTTGTGAAATTCTACGAACATCTGAACTTGTCACATTTTGAAAAGTGACAGGATGGAATTGCAACTGCAATGAAGCATTTCCCACTGGCAAAAAGAAACTTAGATTTCTTTTTTTTTGGCGGGGGGATTATTTCCAATGGGCAAAGGCCAAATTATTTGTCAGCACAATGCTGCATGAAGGCCTTTGCAGGAGCAGAGGGTGGGGAGACTGTCCTGCACAATCTCTCTGGCTGAAAGGCAGAAGCACTGCAGAGCAGTTCTGCATCAGTCCAGAAGAGGTCAGTGGAATGTATTACATAGCATCTGCTAACATTAAAGGGAACCTTTTTAAAAAAAAGTTATTTATTACATTGTTCTTCAATCTTGGCTCCCCAGATGTTATTGGACTACAACTCCCATCATCCCTGACCATTAGGAAGGCTGGCTGGGGTTGATGGGAGTTGTAATCCAACATCGTCTGGGGACCCAAGACTGAAGAACACTGATTTAATACATTTATACATCACCCTCCCTACAGGGACCTCAGAGTGGTTTTCATAGGTTTCTTGGGTGGTCTTTCATCCAATATAAGAAGAGCCTGTTGGATGAAGCCCATCTAATCCAGCATCATAGTGGCCAAGCAGATGCCTGTGGGAAGCCTGCAAGATGGACACAAACACAGCAGAACTCTGCCTACTTGTAATTCCCAGCAACTGCTATTCAGAGGCATAATCAGGGTCAGACCCCTTCAAGTTGTATATGTTCAACCTGCTCTGCTGATGGAATAAAAGGTTCCTAATACTATGTCCAGCCAATAATTAGTTCCCTTTCTGTTCCGGCTGTTGAAAAATCATGCGGAAGCTGACAGACTCCTGCCGTAGGAAAACCATTAGTCCAAAGCATGCCCAGAAGGACTGGGGCAAATGAGTTTGCTATGGACCTACTATGATCCCTTGTCTTAAATGAATCTGCCCTTTCTCCCATTCTTTTTTATTTATTTTGCATTTCTGATACATTTCAACACAAGAAAAATACTAAACAACTACCCCCGAAAGTAATAGGAAACAGGAAAAAGAAAATTGCATATTACATATTCTAGTACATTTAAAAACAAAACAAAACAGGCATTGACTGACTTCCCTTCCTCTCCTTCCATGGTTCCTTTTATCTTTCACTTCCTCTCATGTTTTATTCGTTTCCCCAATCTTTCTCTGCTCCTCCCGTCAATTCTAGTTCTAACTTATGTTGTTGAAAATATTACTATCCTGCTAGGCTAATTGTCTGCTTATAATAATTTTTCATATAATCAATAAATAATACCCAGTCCTCCTTATATCTTTTTTCATTTTGGTTTCTTATTCTAGTGATCATGCCAGCTAACATATTCTAACAATTTGAGATGCCACTCTTCTTTCATTGGTACCTTATCTATTTTCCATTTTTGTGCTAATAACACACATGCAGCAGTTGCCACATACAGGAACAAATTTCTCTGGTTGTTCGGGTTTTTTGGGAACTTCCGTTATGATTATCCTTGACAAAAAAGATTCTGCGGTTGTGGGAAATGTTCTTTTGAACATTTTTTTAAAGTTTGCCCTTTCTCCCATTCTGTCCCTTGTGCCTGGACATTCTTCTCTTTCTCTAAAATGGCCTATCTAGCCCAGCATCCTAATCTCACAGTGGCCAACCAGATGCATGTGGGAAACCCGCAAGCAGGGTTTGAGCACAGGAGCCCTCTTGGTTTCTAGCAACCGGTTTTCACAAGTGTTACTGCCTCCATCCATGAAGGCAGAGCATAGCCATCATAGCTATCAACCATCAATAGCCCCAGTGGTGTAGCTAGCCGCTCGGGTGCCTGATGAAGGGGCATGTCCAGCAGCCAGGGCGGGGCGATCCACCCATGGGGGTGGGGCAAGCTGCTTGGGGCCTCTCCGCCACCTCCCCCTCAGCTGTAGGGCTGCTGAGGGTGAGGCAGTAGGCAGAGGCTTGCCTCAGGCAGAGGCCGTTTCAGGCAGCGTGGAACCTGCAGGCGCCTAAGCCACCACATCACTCCTAATAAGTTTGGTGAGCCCATTTTTATTTTATTTTTAACTCATTTTGTCACACACACACACACACACACACCATGATGACACCAGGGGCAAACCACATCCCCCACACCTGCTTCCTCCGCCGCTGAATAGCCCTCCCCTCTACGAATTTGTCTAATCCTATTTCAAAGCCGTGAGACGCGGGTGGCACTGTGGGTTAAACCACAGAGCCTAGGGCTTGCCAATCAGAAGGTTGGCAGTTTGAATCCCCACAACGGGGTGAGCTCCTGTTGCTCGGTCCCTGCTCCTGCCAACCTAGCAAACCTAGCAGTTCGAAAGCACAAAGTACAAGGAGATAAATAGGTACCGCCCTAGCGGGAAGGTAAACAGCATTTCCATGCACTGCTCTGGTTCACCAGAAGCAGCTTAGTCATGCTGGCCACATGATCCAGAAGCTGTACGCCTGCTCCCTCGGCCAATAAAGCGAGATGAGCACCGCTATCCCAGAGTTGCACACAACTGGACCTAATGGTCAGGGGTCCCTTTACCTTTACTATTTCAAAGCCATTTAAGTTGGTGACCATCACTGCCTCCTGTGGGCACATATTCAATGGAGTAACTATGTGCTGCATGAAGCACATCACTACCCTTCCTACAAGGACCTCAGAGCAGCTTGTATAGGTTTCTTTCACCTGTCCTGAATCTTCCAACATTCAGCTTCCTTGGATGTCCTCTAGGATTAGGAGAGAGGGAGAAACACCTTTCTCTATCCACTTTTTCCATGCATTGCATATTAACTTCGCTCTTGCCTTAAAGCCCAGAAATCTTAGCACACACAAACCTACACCAGTGGTTCTCATCAGGCTGCAGGAGAGGGAGAGAAATTGGACCCTTCCCATCGGATCTGCTGGAAGACCGGCAACTTTTGACTTTTGATCCTCTCCTTGATACCTTTCTATTCCTGCCAGTCATTACATGTAACAAAGAAATTCTGCCTGGCTTTTCTTTTCCCTCCCTTCCTCCCTCCCAATCCCTTTTCCTTTTGTATCGTGTATTTTAGACATGTAAGCCTGAAGGCAGGGACTGTCATATTGCTGACATCTGTAAGCTTCTCCGGGAGCCTCTTTTGGCCAAAGGGCAGGATAAGAATACTTTAAATCCCCAACCTGGTGTATTCCAGGCATTTGGAGCTGCAACACTCATCAGTCCTAAGGGTAGATGTTACAAATCTCCTATGCAGTTAACAATGGTTTTCAGGACAATCCCAACCCTGTATAATCAGAAGAAAATCACATTGAATTCAATGGGGCTTATTCACAGTGGAGTTAGGATTGCAGCATTGGACAACTTTAAAAGGAGATGGAGATGGAGAACATTAGTAGGCCTGTCAATGACTATGAGTTCTGAGGCTGAAATGGAAACTCCATGCCCAGGGGTAAGTGTATCACAATGCCAACACTGGGTGAAAACAACAGCAAGGGAGGGCTGTTGCTGTCATTGCCTTCTTGTGAGCTTCCTGAAAATATCCAGCTTCCATTGTGGTGTAATGGTTGAGAGTGTTGAACTAGGACCCGGGAGACCACAGCTCAAGCTCCTCCTTAGCCATGAAACTCTCTGGGTGACCTTAGGGCAGTCACTGGGTCTCTCAGCCTCACCTACCTCACAGGGTTGCTGTGAGGAACAGATGAGGATGTGGAGAATCATGTCTGCCACCTTGAACTCCTTGGAGGAAAGTCTAGACCAGATGAACCTTTAATCTGATCCATAGGAGCTCTTCTTAAATTCCCTGCACACCAGAAAAAAGTTGTCAGGTCTTTTTCCCAAGCAAGGCAGTTTGAATGGATGGGTAGCGGAAGCAAGTGAGCTCCAGGATCAGGTATAAATTCTCTGTGTGAGGGAGGGAGGGAGGGAGGGAGGGAGGGAGATATGACTCCAGGGCTTATTAAATATTACTGTGGGAGAATATGAAAATGCAGCCTCCATAGGTTCGTCACTGTCTCCCCCAGCACACACATAAAGACAGAGAAGGGTGATGGAGAGAGAACGAGACAGATAGGATTAATGGAGGATTTATAGGATTAGCGCTGGGAAGTAGGGAAAGATTAGGGATTAGGATAAGGACCAAAACGAGGAGGGTGAGGACTCAGAGATGAGGCTCATGAGCGAGTTGGTTGTATTGTTTTTTTTTTAAAATAATTTTTATTAATTTTACAACATAAACAAAAAAAAAAACATATAAACATAACACGACTTCCCCATACCTCCCCTTCACTGCATTCTTGTTTTAAATTTTTTTAGCAATCCTTCATCCATTGTTATATTTAATTCTCTTTAAAATTTTCTTAAGCTTAAATTTTTACAGCTGTAATTCTTTATATCCAATCCCTTGACATCTTAACATTCCGAAATTTTACAACAATTTTTAAGATAGATTTTGAATTTTTTCCAGTCTTCTTCCACTGTCTCTCTCCTCTGGTCACGGATTCTGTCGGTCATCTCTGCCAGTCCCATAAATTCAGTCACCTTGGTCTGCCATTCTTCCAGAGAAGGTAATTCTTTAGTCTTCCAATACTTTGCCAAAAGAATTCTTGCTGCTGTTGTTGCGTACATAAAAAATGTTCTATCTTTCTTTGGAACCATTTGGCCTACCATGCCCAAGAGAAAAGCCTCCGGTTTCTTTACAAATGTCCACTTAAGGATTTTCTTAATTTCATTATAGATCATTTCCCAGTAGGCCTTAATCTTCGGGCAGGTCCACCAAAGATGATAAAAAGTTCCTTCGCATTCATTACACTTCCAACAGTTGTTATTGGGCAAATGATATATCTTTGCAAGCTTGACTGGGGTCATGTACCACCTATAGATCATTTTCATTATATTCTCTTTTAGGGCACTACATGCCGTAAAATTAATACCTGTGGTCCATAACTGCTCCCAGTCAGCAAACATAATATCATGACCAATATCTTGTGCCCACTTAATCATGGCTGATTTAACCGTTTCATCCTGTGTGTTCCATTTTAGCAGCAAATTATACATTCTAGACAAATTCTTAGTATTGGGTTCTAACAATTCTGTTTCTAACTTTGACCTCTCCTTCTGGAATCCTAGTTTCCTGGCGAGTTGGTTGTATTGCTGGGCCTTCGGAAAATATATTCCCACGGACCCATGGCGATGAGCCTGGGGAGTCACAGTTCAGAAGGGAGCCTCATCGCTTGGAAAAAGCAGGAGGAGTTCACACGGATGTGTCTTTCAGTAGGCAACCAATGAGGGGGAGCTTTACAAGGCATGTAGAAATTCAATAGGTGCAGCATGACAGGGAAAATGTTCACCTGTTGAATCTCCATCAAGCAGCAGTTAAAAGCACACAGGAAAGAGAGAGAGAGATGTTGGGTGAGGGTTTTTTTTTATATATATAATGCCAACTGCACTGCAGACACGGAGAAAGCAACCCACATGGCTTTCGAAAACAGTGGGACATTTTGCTGAACTGGGAAGAGATTGAGTGAGTGCAGCCACATAACTTGGGCACTTTAGTATTGAACACCTTTGTGACAGAGGCTACACAGCTGATATTGCCACCATTATTCATGCTCTAGTGACCTCCAGTTTAGACTCCCGTGCATGGGGATGCTTTTGGGGAAAATGTAGAAAATTGGATTACTGCAACAATGACAACACCAGAATGCTGATGGGAGATGGGTGTTGTTGTTGTTGTTTAAAAAACCATGCTGAGTTCTTCTTATGAATAACTATTTCTGTTCTATTGCCACTGAAATAATGATGGGGGAGAGACCACTTTCAAAGACTGCATCCGTTGTTCTGGGGTGGTCAATTTAGTTGCTGTCCAGGGTTGCATTCCTTCGATGGTTATCTGTGGGGTGGGGGGCAGATGCCAGTGGTGAAAGGAGCCAGATAAAAGAGTGTTTGGGACTGACTAACCTGGAATAAAGATCACCTTGCGTCACTTCTCATCCTGGCGACCTCACATTAAAATTCCCAAACCTATGCAGGCTTGATAAGAAGTGAGCCCCACTGCTTTTTTAAAAAAGTTGTTCTCAAAAGAAGTATATGGAAGATTGATTTATTTAGTACAACAGAGCTACTGTTCTAGAAAGCAAGTGAAAGTAATTCCTTTCTGACTTTAGTGTGCTATGCATGGCAGAAACCTATCAGTTTCTTCTCAGACAGCTTTTCTCCAAGACAACTAGCAAAAGGTTTTTTTTAAAGTTTACTTTCTTTAAATAAAATACCGCCCCTTCTAATTGTTCTTAAAAACACAGAAGGAGGTGGAGAGGATTACACGTTAAAAATCCATGGTAAATAAAGGGGAAATGAGGAGGAGGCTAGGAACTCTGTTGGGATGGAAGAATAGAGCAGAGAACAGGAGGTGTTGGGGGAGGCTGCATAACATGAGGCTGGTGTGTTGCTCACTTGCGCTCTATCCTATACCCAAATACAAATAATCATAGGAGGCGGGCTGCATCTTCTCTGTTCTCTGGCTCTGGAATAGGGCAGTGCAAGGAGAATAGCTCTGCTTCAGTCCACACTCATATGGCAGTGCAGAAATGGAAGGAAGCTTCTGCTGCTGGAAAACAAAGGAGCTGTGAAAACACTCATTGCTTCACAGAGGTGAGGGTGCCTAGACAGCATACAAACCCTCCAAGTGTCCCTATTTTCCAGGGAAAGTCCCAGATATACAGAAGCCATCCCAGTTCCTTATTTGATCCTGGAATGTCCCACTTTTCCTTAGGATGTCCCTATTTTCATCAGAGAAATGTTGGAGGGTGGGGTGTCATTTGACTCCATACCCACCCCAGAGCCAAGAAGATAAGTAACTATACAAAGTTTAGAAGACATCTGAAGGCAGCTTTTTTATTGTGTTTTTATATATGCTGGAAGCTGCCCCGAGTGGGTGGGGCAACCCAGTCAGATAGGAGGGGTATAAATAAATTGGATGTGCCTATTTTCATCAGAGAAATGTTGGAGGGTATGTGCATATAATGCCACAGGAGTATATATAGCTCCTCTCCCAGAGTAGCATCTTATCAAAACCTTATCAAAAATCTTATTAAGGTATGTGTTTTGAGGAGCATGTTGAGGGTGTATAAAATGTGGAGTGGGGGGAAAAGGAAGCTATTTGTTTCTTTCCTCGGGGTTGTTATCCAATGTTAGTCCTGCTCAGAACAGACCTCTAGAAATTCATGTCCATGGCAAACATAGATCCATTACTTTCAGTGGGTCTACTCTGAGTAAGACCTAGTTGGTTACAGCCCCCAGGCACTGGAAATAACTCACAGGAGGATTTAAACTTGCCTGCGCGCTGCCTTAATTAAAGCAACACATCACCCTGATTTTGAGTTAATAAAATTAATTAATGCATGCCAAACATGGACTTGGGTTAGGAATCCAGTTAACTGGATCTAATGAAGTTGAAATGTACAAGATAAATGCATAAACAAATTTTCCAGTTTGATTTAAACAAGTTGGCATGAATTGGAACTTAAGCTTCTTCGCTTGTATCCTTACAGAGTGTTAATCTGACATTCAGATTTCATTTGATAGCCAGTATCTTGAACTAAGAGGATCATACAGGAAGGCAATAGGAAAGGTGTCTCTGTCGGAGACATTGGAGAATGGCTGCCAGTCAGAGTAGACAGTACTGAACTAGATGGACAAATAAGTTTGACCTGGAATGGCAGTGTCCTTTTTTTATTTCCTATGAATTTGGATAAAATATATTTGAATAGATACAAGCACATTGGGGAGAGCGAATTTGCCTCTGCTTCAGCTTAGCTCCTCAGCTTCTGTTCCAGGTGACTATCACTTTGGCTGCTTATTTGGGTGGCTTATTTGGTTGGTAGGTTTTTCTTTTTAAAGAAGCCCATTGTTCTGGACTCTTTCCCTCCAGAGACTGAGTAATATTTCCTTCTTCCAGCCTGTGTGATTAAGCAACAGGCTTCTTTGGAAAATACCAATGATCAAGCAGAAGGCAGCAGAGCTGCAAAGGCCACCTCTGCCTGAAATGAGCAGGGGGAGAGGTAACAAGGCTATTAGAGAAGGAAGAAAGTGCTGTAAAGAAAGGCAGGCTGGCCGAGGGGAAATGCTTCTGCCGGAGACAAGTAACAAAAAAAATCTTGGGATGCATTTGCCGAAGATGGAGCGGAAGAGAAGGAACTGACTCACTCAGAACATGAAAATGCAAGGATACTGGGGCATGGCTAGGGGCGGGAAGGGGGGTGCCTGAGGCAGACAAGGCTATGAAGAAAATGGGAGGTGCTTTGGCTTGAATCTTTACCGAGCAGGAAAGGAAAGCGCGCACTGCACCACAGCTTCGACCTGGATTTCGATTTTTGAGTCTGGAAATATGCTGCATTGGCCTCCAACGGTGGATTTGGAATGCAGGATTCATTTCCATGCAAAGTGGCAGCATTGGAGAATCTCAGGCATGTAATGCATTAAAACAGTAACAACACGGCATATTGCAGTGAGCTACCTGGCTGTTTCAAAGCAGAGGTGCTTAAAGATGGAAACAGCAGAAGCTCTTAAAGGTGCAGTAGGGCATCGTTCGGTTCCAAAAGAGTCTTTGGTGTGCAGCTTTAACAGGCACAGCTATTCTTTCCCATTCCCCTTCATTCCCCCCTTCCCTGCCCCCCCAAGGATGTGCAGAAACAGGTGCATATTTCAATAGCTCTGATGGTTGAGGGAGGGAGTGCGTTGCCTCTAAAAACGTTAAAAGGTGCATCTTTAAAAGCAGCCACAAAAAACAGCACAGGCACAGGGTTATGTGAGTCACTTGGCCACATTCAGTAGCATTTCCTGACAATCAGAGAACTACATTCCATCATCACCATTACAATGGAGGTAAGCAGGGCCTGCAACAAATTGGTGCAACATGGAATGCTCCTGTTCAAGGTTCTGGCAAGTCAGACCCTTCCCCGGGATACTCCATTCCATTCCCTCCCCCAGTTTTCAGCTTTTTCCCTTCAGCAGCCAGCCAGCATCCTGTGTCTACTGAGTATGTCCAGGCCTCGGTGAGTTGTTTTGGGGGTTGTCTGTTTCCTTCCTTACATTTTTGTTTCTATTTTTCCTTCTTCTTTTTGGTAGCTCTATAATGCTTGCTCCCTTGAGCTGAAACCTCTCCTGTGTGTGTATGGTGCAGTTTTGGCTAAATAAGGATTGGCACTCACTCTGCAAAACATTGCTAATAGAGGGGATGGTGCTAGCAGAGGAGATGGAGGAGGAAAAAAAGCATTTTGCCCAACAAAAATTCTGCTGCTTGAATTTTGGGAAAATATAATATCCCCACCTCCAGTTGCAATATTTAATCTGTGATTAGAGAAAAGCCTAGTGAGAACCAAAGTTTAAAGGCAATGTCTGGCAGATCTCCTGTGTGATACACTCCCAAGTAATTTCCTTCTTTCATTTTGTTTGTTTGTTGAACTCTTGGGCCCTCCGCCCAGTATTCTCCTGAGAGAAAAGGCTTGTTTTCACCACTTTCCCAAAGGACAACTTCCTGTGATTTCAAGCCAGCACAAAGCAAAAACAATCATCCTTGCTTTTGATGTTACTATATCCTTACACACATTTCATAAATGAAGAAGAAAGGCTTTAAGACTTACTAGATGTCCTTGTGAAGTTAATCATCACATCACAAGTTTTTACAACCTCTTGCCATATATTGTATATTTGTGTATTTCATTATCTGTACTTAACGCTTTCTTGAAACAGCACTGTGGGCTATGTCATTATTACACTAATTTTCTAGATAAGAAGCTGAGGCTGAGAAATCAGTAAATTGCCCTATGGCTAGCTGGTGAGTTTCTGGCCCTTCTAGGATATGAACCAACATTCAGACTGGACAATGCAGACGATCTTGTCCACAAAACAAAATTTAAATTGGACTTTCAGTTTGGAGTGAGAGTTTTTCTCTGCCTGCCTCAGTATGCATTACCTTTCCAGATGCAAAACCCTCTCTTGTTCATATAGTTTTCTTGGGCATATTGGGAACAGTATTGCCTTCTCCCATTGGAGGGGCCTTCTCTGCGTTCCGAATTACTTTCAGAAATTCCTAAGGCAGCTGGCAAAAGGCCTTAGTGGAATGGTACCTTTGATTCACCCACCCTCCATTTTTAAAAATGTTGCTTCTTTATTTGGTTTAAATGCCCAATTGTTTAATGTTTTTGAAAGCTGCTTCAAGAATTTCTTTTGGCTGAAAATAGCATATAGATACTTGAAACAAAATCTCTCTGTGTATGCAATGTTGCTCTCCCAGTTTGCTCTAGAATAAACTTTACCACCAAGAGACAATGCTCCTCTATATTCTCAAGGCAAATTTCTGTCCCTCCTGCTTGACAGTTTGTGTGGATTCTCAATCTGTAACAAAATTGTTGCTCAAAGCTAACATGAGCGTATTAAACTCACTGTGAATATACTCCCTATTAAAGAACACTTGGAGGTTTTTAGTTTAAACTTGAAAATGTGAGTACAAGGGGACATGATAGCATACCCTCCAACATTTCTTCAATGAAAATAGGTACGTCCTATTCCATAATGATAATTTTACAATTTATACCCCACACATCTTACTGGGTTGCCCCAGCCGCTCTGGGCAGCTTCCAACATATACAGAAACATAATAAAACATTAAACATTAAAAAAACTTCCCTATAGAGGATTGCCTTCAGGTGGCTTGGGGGTCGGATAACTCCATACCCTCCAACATCTCTCCAATGAAAAAGGGACATCCTAAGGAAAAGCAGGACTTTCTGGAATCAAATCAGAAACTGGGACGGCTTCTCTAAATCAGGGACATCCCTGGAAAACAGGGACACTTGGAGGGTCTGTGACAGAGGTGTGTAAAATTATGCAGGATGGAGAGAAAGCGTAAAGAGAAAAGTTTTTTCTCCTTCTCTCATAAAACTGGAACTTGGGGCCATCCAATGAAGCTGTGTGTTGGAAGATTCAAGACAGACAGACAAAAGTATTTCTTGAGGCATCAAATAGTTAAAATATGGAATTGGAATTAATTACCCTGAGATGTAATGATGACCACCAACTTGATGTTTTTTACAGGATTCAACGCATTCCTGGGGGATAAGGTTACGAGTGGCCACTAGCAGTGATGGCTATGCTTGACTGCCACGGACGGAGACAGTATGGCTCTGGATGCCATTTTCTGGGAATAACTAGTTGCACTCAGGGCCAGCTTTTGGGTTTCCCACTGGGGCATCTGATCAGCCACTGTGAAAACAGAATGCTGGACTAGATGGGCCTTTGGCCTGATTGACCAGCCAGGCTCTTTTTATGTTCTCAAAGAGCAAGACGAAATAGAATTAAATTACAAGAAGCTTGATTTAGGTGGCCTGTCAGAAACTAGTTCTTTTTCTGAGGGCTTTCATAAGAAGCTTAGGAGCAATAAACCTGCACCTCAATCACCTGCCTACCCCCAAAGTAGCCAGCCAGTAAGTTCTGTTGCCTCACTTCCTTTGGCTTCTAGGGTGGTGGCTGAAAAGCTAGGAAGAACTCCTCCTGATGGACCCAGATCAGAGCTGGAGCCTCCAGTTGCTGACCCCTACTCCAGGGTGGAATATAAGGAAAATAAGGAGGAAACTCTCCAAGTGTAAAGCACTGTTCAGCAATAGGCTGCCTTAAAGAGCTTGTGGCATCTCCTTTCTCTGTCCAAAGAAAAAGTTTGGACCGGGAGCCTCTGTTGAAGGAGGCTTTAAAGCATGTGTGATGAACCTTTGGCTTTCTAGATGTTGCAGAAATACAACTCCCATCATCCCTGTCCATTGGCCATGTTTGCTGGGGCCGGTGGGCATTTTAGTTCAGCAACACCTGGAAGGCCACAAATTCCCCACGCCTGCTTTTTAAAAAAAGCTACCATGGATTAAATGACACTTTGGGTGGCTTCTGATGCTCTGGAAATCAGGTGTTCCAGGAAGGATCTTCTCCATGGGGCACAAGGGGCTAATGTGGAGTGGGGTGGAGTAAAGTGCAGGAGAGGACTCTCTGCAACGGGCAGGCATCTCCATAGTGCTTCAGTTGCAGCAGAGGCAGAGGGAGCTGTATTTATGACAATATTCAGGCAGGTTGTAAAAGAGCCACTGAGCATCTGTCCCCAGGAGTTCCATGCCCCCCGGGTGAACGCCACAAGAACCTGGTGGCAAGAGAGAAGGAGCTCTACACTGTGCAACCTTAGACTGCCATTTATTCATAAATTATGTCTGTAGCCCTTTCCAGAGAATGGAGGCTTCTATCATTCTTCCATAACAACAACCCAGCATAGTAGGTTAGGCTGAGAAATGTTTACTTGCCAAGGCTTTATGGCTAGAAAAGGATCATGGCCACTCACCTAAAAAGCACCCAGCATCAATGGCACCTGAATCAGCCCATTTCCCTGTCCTGATCCAAGCCTCCTGCTAGACCATCACGCTTTCCTTTTGGGGGTAAGATTGGTGCCACAAAATTGTCTGATGCTCCAGCATGTATCATGCTAAACATTCCCAAATGCATTCAGCTGCCTTATTATTTCTAATACGCTTCCTGCACAAAGTACAGCAGAATCTGGGTAATTCTCTCTCTCTCTCTTTCTCTTCACTAATCCTCAAACTCAATAATCCTCATCACAAACTCTGTGATCTCGTCTCACTTCTCAGGCGAGTTAAGGCCCTTTCTCTCCTTATGCAATGTTCCATGGTACATTTACCACGACGCTGAGGTGAATTGTAAACAGCGAAACCAAGGCACTTAACAAAAACCAGCCGGTTGCTCAGATGCTTCACTATCAGGAAGAGAATCTGACAGGGAGAAATATGAGCAAGAAGGGCTGAAGAGGGTGCTTGCCACACACCTTACATCCCAGGAAAAGAAATAATCCCTCACCATCATCTTGAGGGAAATCTTACTGGGCCCCTCCAGACATGTGTTTTATTTTGTTTGTATTCAGCAACATGTTCTTAAGACAAAAATGGTGCCTTAGTGGTGGATTTATTCTGCTTTACTTGTTCTGCAATGCTTCCCCAAAGCTACCATCTTGTTGCTCTCCAGAGGGGCTATAGCACAAAAAAGCAGGGCAAAAATAAACTAGAACTTTTCTGGTATAAAAAGCTACATGATTTCAGCAGGTAATTACAGGATAAGCACTGATTGGAAATGAAGCAGTGTGATCACCCTGAAACATTTGCAAGTGTGAACAGTATAAAAAGCAGGATCATGTGTGACACTGCCCTTCCCCCACATAGCATTATAGCACAAATAATCAGGAATGTGTAATTTTAAAAAAGGTACCGGGAGGGTCCTATAATCACCATTTGACAGAATTCTAGTGATTATAATTATCTACACCAGCATTCTTCAACTTTGGGTCATGAAGTGCAGTCGGAATACAGAACCCATCATCCCCAGCCAGTTTAGCCAATGTTGAAGATTGCTAATCTACACTATAATCTGCACTACATTATGTTGGTTCTATACCTTTTTAATGCATTGTTTCCCTCAGGAAACCCTGCAAAATTGTAGCCTGGACACATGTAGTTGCCTTCTACAGAGTCAAACCACTGGTCCAACTAACTCAGTATTGTTTACCCCAGGAATGGGCAAGCTGTGGCCCTGCAGAGGCTGTTTGGACTCCATCCAACATGGTCAGTGGTCAGGAATGGTGGCTGTTGTGGTCCAACAATATCTGGAGAGGGCCACAACTTTTCCTATGCCTGGTCCGTGCTCATTGACAGCGGCTCTCTGGGGTCTCAGGAGCAGATCTGTCCCATCTCTGCTATCTGACTACTTAACCAGAGATGCCACTGAGGATTGAATGGGGGACCTTCTGCATGCAAAGCAGGTGCTCTGCCACTGACCTGTGGCCCATCTGTGCTTGGTGAGGGAGCCGACAGTTCTTTATTCTCTACAGAACAACAGCACAAGTGCCCCGTACATGTGGTAGCTCTGAGCTCACACACCAAAGTTCACATGGGGCTCTGGAATGAATGGGGGCAAGTATTTCATCATCAAACAGGTGCAAATGGGATGTGCACTTAGCCTAAGTTACAAACCCAGAGCACTCCAGTGGCCTACACAGTGGGGGAAATAGCTACTGTGCCTCCGAAAAGAAACCCATCTGGAAGATGATGTGCTGTCCAGGAAAGTAAGCAAATGCTAAGGCCTTATAAGGAAAGAGAGTAAAATAAGAGAGAGGGGGGCATAATTATATGTTCTGACACATTTTCCCTGCTGGATGAAGAGGTCTCTGCCAAGGTGTCCATTCTGTATAATTTCACACAAACAAAAATCATCTATTTCTTGTGTTTTTAAGTTTTTGTTATGTTTTGTACATCGTCCTGAGATACATATGTGGAAGGCAATAAATAAACAGCAGCAGCAAAGAATAATAATTATATTCCTTTACCACCACCCCTATCTCTCTACACACCCACAGAGCTGAGTTCAGTGTCTATTTCTATCCCTGTGGTGAGGTGAAAAACCCATCTTATTTTCAGAACAAAACCTTGGCTATAGAACAAATCGTCCAAATTCTTGTAAATATGCCTTTTAGTGTGGGTACCAAATTTGGGGCAAATCAAGAGGGCAGGAGAATGACAGATAGTTAAAGCCTAGAATAAAATTCATTACATGTGGAAGGAGATGCTTCTTACCTCCAACTTGTTGTTTTTTCCTAACTAATCTGTTTGCATTACTGGAAGGTACGACTCAAAGTGGGGAAGTGGGGAAGTTCCATTAAAAAACTTCCCTGTTGCCATTGGAGGCTGTGCAAGCGCGCATTCCTGAAAAATGTGCTGGACCATGCCCCTAATGGGTTAGGATTGTTGAGCAACTGCTTTCAGCACATTCAGCTGGGCAGTTGTGTGATAAACTTGGAGAGTGGTTAGGGTGGTTTGGACATGCATTGTCTGCCACACAGGTTGAGGGCAGCATTTAAGGATTACTTGCGCATGTGAGAAAGAGCCACTGCAGATCAAGCACCACAGAGCTTTCATAGGATGATGTACACCAGGCCTACATATACCTTGTGACCCAAGCACCACCCACAGCCATTATGGAAGTCCACCAGGGACTCAATCAGCCTCCTGTTTTGTTGCCTGTGTGGGACTGCAGAAAAAAAACAGGGTGGCTCTGTAGCATCTGGCAACCAAGGTGGATGAATTTGGCTTGGTGGGTTACAAGTTGTGCATGTGAATCAGTAAGCGAGTCTTTGACTCATGAAGTATCTTCAAATGGCAGTACCATTTCCCCCTCCACTTTATCAGAGTTAGATTCACACCATATGAATTGCCATCTGGATCTGTCCTTGGAGAAAACATTGGTTGCCGTATACCAAGCCCTGTAGCTCTGCAGTCTCCATTCATTACTTAATACTAGTCTGATATGCTTGCTGTTGTTCAGGGAAGGGCAGGGACCTCCAGGGCCAGGGAAGGATTGAGTTAACACACAGGAGGACCACAGGAGACAGGTGTGCACCTGATACACATACAGCATCTCCCCCTTCACAACGGCCATCTGGATGTGTCCTTGGAGAGTGCATTGGTTGCAATAAACCACAGACTGAGGCTTGCAGACCACATTCATTTTAGGGTGCTGGGGCAAAGGGATCAAAATAAGTGGAAAATTTATGGCAGCAGGGCCCAGTTGATTGCATGCCCAGTCAGCTCAATTAGTACTCTCCAAGGTCCTGAAAAAGGAAGAGTTGATATGAGGAGGAGAAAGATTGAGAGTGTGTGCTTCTTTTGAGATTAGATTGCTAGAAATTAAAACTGGGTTTTTTGTTTTTTTAAAAAAGAATGTTCTTGATGATTGGCTAGGCTAATTTGAGTTGCTAACGTCAGCCTGACATAGTATTGCTTAGTTATTTCCAGGACTGGGATGCTTTTCTGGTATTGTTCAATTAGCTCTGCTTCAATTTCCAAATATAAAGCAGCTAAAATAGAGTGTGGAGTGGAACACAGAGATTGCTGGCATGTATGAAATGCTTGCAGGCTATATATATATATATATATATATATATATATATATCACACACTTATATAGAGAGTGCAATTTTCAGTCCTAGAAACATCAAATGAGTACTCACTTTCCTCCTTTAGCTCTCCTATCACTCTAATGTCCATTGCTTTGATTGCTGTGAAGGTTTGTACCCTGGAAAAGCAAGAATATGCTTCTTCTTTCTATGTATGCATGATTTGAGAGAGAAATGGCATTGCTAGAGATGTATAAAATCATGGGGTTGGAAGGGTTCGCAAGTCTGAACCCCTTGCTCCAATACAGGGAAGCTTATGTATGTGGAGAGTCAGTTTGACAATAGCAATGTGGCTGTGCGTATGATGTATTTGATCTGCAAGTGCAGATATCCAGGATGCACAGCAAATACACAAATGTGATTACATGCAGGTGGCAACTTCAGCATGACATCGAGAAAAGTGGGATTTGGAACGTTTGTGATCTGGGCCTCCGGGTGATACTGAAAACAAGATGTGTCTATGTGAAAGGTATTCACTGTGTGCTTCTGGGTATGAGCAATGCATCTGTGTGCTTGCAAGGCCCAGTATACCTTTCCTGGGCCTCTGAAGCATCTGTGCAACTGTGAGATATAATTGTGCAATCTATGGGTCTGTTTTTGACAAACATGTCTGAAACATGAAACAAATGCGGAGGTGTGAGCATCTGTGTGTGGGTATGTGTACAAAGGGTGAATATTATGTGTATGACAGCATTGAAGTGTGTGAGAGAGACTATGCGCATGTGCCTGAAGAACAGGAGAGTGTGTGGGAGTTCCAAGAGCCTGATAACAGCAAAAGGAAACTGTGTATTGTTGCAAGAGGAATGAGCACATGTTATAGGATGTGGGCGGGTGGGAGCATCAAAGGTAGAAAGAGGAATGTGCATCCGATAAGGTGGACAGCTGATGAAAACAGAAGTGTTTGGACCCCTTGGATCCAAATCCAAGCTAAAATGTACTGTACGCATAGCAATTGTCATTAGTAAATAATGCTGAGCTCCTGTTGGCACCTTGATGCCCTTTTGTTGGTTTCTCCTATGCAAGAAAATGTAGACTCTTCAGATCAGATCTTTAATACACACCAGCTTTGCTTTGTCTAAACCTGTTAATAAAACTTGATCTGCTTACACTACTGAAGTTTATCTACAATTTAAAGAATAGAATTGTGGTAGATAGCAATGTTGACATCCCAGGAAATGATGAAGCTTAAGAAATCAGAAGGATTAAAGCAGCACATGAGCTTTAATTCCCAATAGCTACCTCTTTTTGTCATGACAAGCAGTGAGCCATTCCTTCCTAGTGTAATATTCTTGACCATACATACATCCAGATGCAGTAATATCTGAATGCATGAGTTCATTAGGAGTGATTGCCAGCCCAGTCCCCTTGAAGAACTCAGTTGAATTCCACTAAGGCCATTTGTTATCCTCAGGTGAACCAAGATTAAAAGACATATGAGACACAAGCCTGTTTTAGGGACATACTTTTATGTCTGTTTCGATTCTACACCGACAACTGCTGAGCTAATCGTAGGTGCAAAGAAAATTGGGCCACATACAAAGATCTGTTAACAGAAACAGAAAATAAATTGAGGATAAAAGATTTTGATGAAATAAAATTTCTGCTAACGGATTGGTTGCAATACCACCAATTAAATGATATATTCAGAAGTGATATGGAGAGAGGCTTTGGTAAGGAATTCTCAAGGTCTGAAAATTGGATAAGCTACTGTTGGAATGGGAAACAAAAGATGGAGAGGTTAAAGATGTAATAATAAAATGGGCAAAAGACTTGGGGCACAATATTCCATTTGAGTGATGGGAAAGGCTATGGAAGGAGGATTTAAAATTTACTGCATGCAGTTCTTTAAAGGAAAATTATATGAAAATGATGTACCATTGGTACCTAACCCCAGGTACGATTGCAAAGATGTATAAAAATTCCACCAATATATGTTGGAATGTAAAGATAATGAAGGTACCTTTTTGCATATGTGGTGGACTTGTAGAAGGGCAAAAGACTTCTGGGAAATGATTTACAATGAGTTAAAAAAAATGTTTAAGATAACCTTTTATCAAAAACAACAACCCAGAAGCCTTCTTGCTTGGAATAGCGGGGGAAGAGATACCAAAGAACTTTAAGAGACTGTTTATGTATGCTACCACAATCACCAGAATGCTATTTACCCCAAAAATGGAAAGAAAAAGGCACACCCGCAAAGGAAGAATGGATAATCAAGATGATAGACTATGCTGAAATGGCAAACCTTACCAATAGGATCAGTAAACAAGATGAGAAGAAATTCTTTCAAGATTGGATAAAATTTATAGAATATGTTAAAGAACACTGTAAATATGTTAAAACATTAGCAGGGTTGTTGTAACATTTATGATGTGTTAAATATGGACAACATATTTATAATTAAGATTTGAAAATTGCTGAGAAAAAATAATGATATGCATAATGAAGAATGATTGAATTTGGAAGCCAGGGGGAGGGGGAGGAAGTCAAACAAGATGAATTTGGTGTATAATTGAATGTAAAAGTGTTGTTATTTTTTAAAAAATGGAAAATATTTTTTTTAAAAAATAATCATCATCATAGGTGCAAAACAAGGCTCTACATCAGGTGTGGGGAACTTTTGGCCCTCCAGATATTGCTTAACTATAACTCCTATCAGCCCCAACAAGCATGGCCAATGACTAGGGATGATGGGAGTTGCAGCAACATCTGAAGGGCCAAAAGTTCCCCACACTTGCCCTACAATTCTCCACCAAAGCTTTGCAGGGTAGGTTTCTGCTACCTGGACAGCATTTCTCCCTAAAGTAGTTTCACAACCATCATGAAGTCTGTTTCCCCCATCCTTTCTAGCTTTAGAGACAACATTAATTTAGCCACGACAGAAGATTTACATTTCTGTCCAATTCCTGGGTTGTTCAAATTAATGTCCTATTCTGTGGACTCCATAGCCAGCCAGAATTCATTAGGAATTGTACTGCTGCAGCAAGATTCCATCGTGACCACCTGAGTTCTGGATAAAGGCATGGACAGGCCAGATGCCTTCTTTAAAAAACCATTCCTTGGGTTTTAGGAGACTTTTCAAGCTGGTCTTCAGTCTTGTCTTTATAGAAAACCATGTATTCAGAATAATCCCAGGTCTCCTTAGGGAGTGATAAAGGTAGAGAAGCAGAGCAGGAAACACGTAGAATGTATCCATGCTCTTTCTAAATTCTGTGTTCTATCAAGAAAATCCTCAGGTTTAACCATTTCAAGTAAGTTCGTAAGCACAGCACAGAGTGTTAAAACATATCAAAGTCCTGTTTCCTCATCCCCAACCTCCCACTGCCCCATTCTGCTATTACCCCAGTCAGAACAACAAACTTGTTTATAAAGAGTTGCATTTTGAAGCTTTGGATCTCTACTGCTTCTCCTTCTCCCTGCCAATCCAGACTTTCAAGGCTGAGGATAAAGGCCTTGGATGTTTTTCTTTCTTTCTCTATCTAAAACCTTTAGAACACTCTAAGCAACATGGACCGGGGTGAGGGAGATCAAAGCTGTTTGGATACAGACACATAAGATGAAAACCAGAGGCCGCCCTTGTTGTTTCCACAGGGTTCTAGGAAGCTAGTTTTGCCCCTACTACCTAGGGGAGCTGGGACACTGTCAGTGAACAAGAGACCGAGTGATTCAGTCACTTGAGAGAAAGGAAGCTGTTTTCTCAGGATAGGACATCAGAACTAGATAATTTCTCTCAGTGTCTCTGCTAAATATTTATTCAGTATTTGTACCCATTCCCACTCACCCTGATGCACCTGAACGTGCCATCAGAGGTCAAAAACAGCTGTCCTCACCTGCCTCTGGGTTTCTCTGCATTAAGAGTGGGAAAGCTTTTCCAGTCCCTGGGCCACATTCCCTTCTGAGCAACGTTCTGGGAGCTGCAAGTCAGTGATGGACAGGGCCAGAGCAACAAATGTAAATGTACTTCTATACACATACACTTTTCTATGCCCTATCCAGGCAGGCAAGTCGTTATCAGAGTTCAAGGACACATCCCAGCCACACAAAAGCACTCAATGAGGGTGTGAAGGAAGAGCAGTGAGCAGGGTGGCCTGGGCAGAAAGGACATTACTAAAGAGGGAGTATGGCCTAGAGAGAGAGGCTTGGGCCCACATCTGGCCCCTAGGCCTGAGGGCCTCTACCCCTGCTATACACAATCAAGCTGTGAAATCTCAAAGTGGGAACACTCTATGAATTGCAGTCGTTTGCCAGATAAGCTCTGGATGCATCAGGTTGAGCTTTATGCGTGGAGGGGGAATTATAAAAAATGATAGCAGCTTGCAATATGTTTTCATTATGGTGAGAATTTCAAAGTGCCTGCATTGAGAAGATCCAGCAGTGCATCTTGCTGCCTGGGTTATGTGTTTGTTTGTTTTTAAACCTAATCCGCTTCAGAGTTGAAAGAACCTACAGGTTCAAGTGGTGGGTCTAGTCATGCTTTTGAGTCATGAAACCGTCCAATGATAGGACAGGCACGTGACCACCTCGGGTGGCAGATTATGGGCAACAATTAAGGATAGCAGACTGGCAGTGGCAGAGACACAAATCTGATCCAGGGGGCATAATTCACTGGGACGTTCTGAACAACCCTCATGAAAATGAATGGAAGCCAAACGTCACTTCCTGGCAAACTGTGCCTCAGATTAATCCATGTAAAGGGGTCTCCCTTGGGTCATTTGCTCCAGATACCAAAAACCTGCATTTCCTGTTATGATTGTAACCAATTTATTGACCCTGCCTTACTGTATTCCTCCTCATATACAACTTTGGATATAGTTTGGTTCCTCACAGCCATTGCTCTTAATTTCTAAGCTCCTTTCCATATGCAAAAAATAAAATAAACATGTTTCACAGTTCTCACCTCATTTATCCTTACAGCAACCTACAAGGTAAGCTTAGCTGAAAGATAGTGACTAACCCACCACAGGGAGTTTCATAGCTGAGTAAGAATTTGAATGCCTTCCAGCCTTCTACCCCCCACTCTATCCAACAAACCAGCTTGCAAAAAAAGGCCTTCCCTTCATCAGTCAACAGAGAACAAGAAAAGAAACAGCCCTGGTCGCAAATGAACTTAGAGGGCTCCATTGGGAAGGGGCACTGCCTGGGTGAGCTGCTTTTCTCTGTCTTACAGTAAGAATGAAGCTTTCAACTGGCAGGGCTTCCTAAAAGGATACACCACAACCTGGCAGAGAAAAGGGTGGATGATCCACTGGACAACACCAAGGAAAAGAAGGAGCAAATGGGCTACTTACCTCCATCCGAGTAGGTCTCTGTCCCATAACCATCCTGAAGACCATTGCTCCAGGTGCCTTCATATTTGGCCCCATTGCCTGTGCATTCACGTACTCCGTAGCGTCCCTTAAATCCATGAGTCCATTCGCCTTTGTACACCCACTTCCCTTTGCTCTCCACACCAATGCCGTGGCGCTTTCCCTGGGCCCAGGTGCCCTGGTAGGTGTTGCCACTCGGCCAGGTATAGACCCCCAGCACTTCAAAGCCGTGACTCCAGGAACCCGCATACTCTCCTTGACCCTTGGGGCCGGTGCATATTCCGTGGCCGTGAGCCTTGCCGTCCTCCCAGCCTCCACAATAGGACCCTCCATCGTCAAAATTAAACCTTCCCCCACTGGACATGCATGTAACTCAGTTTGAAAATTCTCAAAAAGGTGAAAAAAAAAGAGAGAGAGAGGAGGAGGAGAAGCAGCCGCCAGGGGAGGAAAAAAAAACCCCAAACAACACCTTAAATAATGCACCAAATCCAAATAGCTGCTTGAGTCAATTTCTGCTGCTCACACTTTCTCAAGGGGGAGACTCATGGAACCTTGATCCTCTTGGCTTCCTGCTCTGGAGGCTGGATTGGAGCAAAAGAGGGAGAATAATATTGTCCAGAACAGCAAATCAGGCAGGTTTTGGTGCAAGCAAGTCTCCTTTAAAACCATCCGAGGCAAAACCCAGGGAAAGAAAGGATGCAGAGGAACAGGCCAAGTGCCAACATATAAGAAGAAGAATTCCTGGTTTTGCGGGAGGGGGGAGGATGCAACACGCAGGCGGCAGGAAGGGTCTCAAATCCCCCTCTGTGACCTCCACCTGCTGCTGTTTTGATGGAGAAATGGATCAGGCAGTCCAAGGCAGAGCAGCATCTTGGTGGTTATGTTTTTGCTGGAGAGACTCCTGAATCAGCAGCAATGCAGTGTCTGTGTCTGTCTCAATCTCACGCACACTCTCTTCCTCTCTCTCTCTCTCTCTCACACACACACACTCACGCATACATACATACACACACACAAACACACACACATACACACTCACAAACACACCTCACCCTACAAAAACAACTGTTCTCATTTTCTTCCTCCTCCCCCCCTCCCCACACCTCCCACCGCCACCCACAGCAAACCTCTCACTCCGTTAGATCTCGGCTTGTTTTTTGGAACGACTCCCACATTTTGCCTTCAAAGAGAGAGACAGGGAGAGATGCCCTTTTCGGAAGGGCTGGATTCTTTCAGCAGGGTGGCAAAAAAAGAAGGGATGGAGGCGGCGGAAGAGATTGAGGATGGAGGGAAAGAGGCGCCTCTCTCTCTTTCCTTTTTTTGTATCTCCAGTCTGGGAGGGGCAGAGGTCTTCTTGCATCCTCCTCACCCTCTTCTTCCCATCTTCCTCAGTGGAGACCGATCTTGCTTATTAAGGGGAACAGACCCCCGGCTCAGCTTCTGCCTCTCTCGCTCTCTGTCTCAGCTCAAGCTCCTTAGATTTAAAGGTACAGGAACTGCGTAACACTCATCGCTCGCTCTCTCCTCGCTCCCCCCCCCCCCAGCAGATCTCTCTGTTCTCTTTCACTTCCTTAGAGACAGGAGGCTAAAAAACCTCCAGCAGGCCAGAGAGAGAGATAGCATCCAGAAAAAAATGCATTTGGCAGGCTGCAATCTATCAGCCTAGGAAGAAGGTAAAGATTTCTCAGGGAAACCAAGTGGGAGCTCTTGCCTTCCATAATGATAGCCCAACACTAACCTGGCTTATTCATTCACAAGTGGCACTGATTTTGCTGGGAGACGCAAGAGGCTATGCTTAGGACCCCACTCCTCACTTAATTTTGTTGCTGACAATACTTTCTTCTCTATTCTCCCATCCCACTTCTTAAATAAGCCTAAGTTCCTGACTTGAAAACAACAGCCAGGGGCATACCTAAGAGTTGTCTAGTTTGGCCCCTGCCAAAGACACAGGGCTAGGGGGGCACAAAAATCACACATCTCCCCTTTGGCTTGGAGTGGCTAGGAGTCCGCTCACTTGCCCATTCGCAGGGCCACTCCTCTCCTGCTCTGAACTGGCCAGCTAAGGTGCACAGGCTCCTCTGTGTGCCTTGGAGGAGGGTACAAGGGACGGGGGGGTGGGGCACTGATACAGCTCCTTGCCAAGGGCACAAGGGAGTCCAGGTATACCCCTGCATCAACAGCAAGAGCATTTATTTATTTACTAAAGCAAATTACATCCTTCCTGTCATAAGGACATACCTGGCCCATGTAGCCCAGCATCCTGTTCTCCCAGTCACCAACCAGACGCAAGAACACTCAGCCCTCCTGCAGATTCCAGCCACTGTCTCCTCTGACCATGGGACAGAACACAGCCATCACGGCTAGTAGCCATTGATAGCCATCTCCTCCAAGAATTTCTCTAATCACATTTTATATCCATTCAACTTGGTGGCCATCCACTTGGTTGTTGTGTGAGTCCAGGGAGGGCTCCAACAGTAAAAAGAAAACAAAAATAATAGTCAGTCAGAAACCTCAAAACTAGCATGGCAGCAGACAGTTCTTTTCCTCCCTTCCTTTCTAAGACAACCCAAATGGTTCCAATTGGTTTCATACATCACACACCTTAACGCCAGTAGGCCAGGAAGAAGAGGGGTGTTTTCAGCTGCTTTTGAAGACTAGTCACAGTCAGGAAGATCCCATATTGAAACACAGCTTCACAGGCTCCACAATCTTAAAACCATGGTAGGACAGAAAGGGGTACCCCAGCTTACCTTAAATCATGAGCAGGACAACACAGGGAAGTATGTGCCACTCCTTCAGATACCTGGGTTCTAAGTCAGTCAAGGCATTATAAAGGTAAAGGTACCCCTGACCGTTAGTTCCAGTTGCGGATGACTCTGGGGTTGCGCGCTCATCTTGCTCTATAGTCCGAGGGAGCTGGTGTTTGTCCACATACAGCTTCCAGGTCATGTGGCCAGCATGACTAAGCCACTTCTGGCGAACCAGAACAGCGCATGGAAACACTGTTTGCCTTCCCGCTGGAGTGGTACCTATTTATCTACTTGCACTTTGACGTGCTTTCAAACTGCTAGGTGGGCAGGAGCTGGGACCGAACAATGGAAGCTCACCCCGTCGTGGGGATTCGAACTGCTGACCTTCTGATCGGCAAGCCCTAGGCTCTGTGGTTTAGACCACAGCGCCACCCGCGTCCCTCAAGGCATTATATGCCAACACTAAAGCCTTAAGTTGGGTTCAATAGCATATAGTCAGCCAATGCAAACCTTTTTAGAATCAGTATTATGGGGTCCCAAGAGGCTGAGACAGTTAAGACTCTACAGCTGTATTTTCATCACCACCAACCTTCAGACTGTCTTCCAGGGTGGATCCATGTAAGAGTGCAATACAGTAATCTAACCAGGTGGTTACCAGAGCATGGGTTATTGTGGCAAGGCTAGCTCTGTCCAGGAACAGCCATAGCTGGTCAACCAGCCAGAGCTGAAAATAAGTAATCCATGTCACTGAGATCACTTAGGCCTCTGGTGACAAAGCAGAATGTAGAAGTAAGCCCAGGCTATGCAGCTGGTCCTCCAGAGGAAGTGCAACCCATCCAGAGCAGGCCAGCTGCCTATTTCCTGCACCTGGAAACCTCTGGCTCACCTTCATCTTGTTGGTGTTCAGGTTCAGTTCATTGGCCTTCATTGTAAATTGCTTTGGAACACCTCTGGTTGTGCAAAGGGATATAGAAACAGAATGAGCTAACAAGCTACCTGAACTCATCCAGACCATGACATCCTCCAAGCACCTATCAATCACCTCATTCAGATAATAAGGAGACAAGGAGACACATAGTTGGGTAGCATCCGGCTAATCATGACACTGGGCTCACACATCCCTGATGACCACACAGGAAACATTTATACAGAATCAGGAAGTTCAGAATTGCCAACCTAGGCTGGCAGTGACTGTCCAAGGTCTCAGCCTGGAGACATTCCCAGCCCTACCTGGAGATGCTGGGGGTTGAACCCGGGACCTTCTTTCTGCAAAGATGGTTGTTCCTCCTCTGAGCAGTGGCCATTTCCCAGGAGCAGATTCACCCTGGCACCAGGCCTCCAACTTCCCATCTGTAAAGCTGCTCCAGGAGGACACCATGGTTAATGGTAGCAAAAGAATCTCCTGATCTAGTAACCCCAACTGACACCATAGGCAAAAAATGTCTACCGGTACTTATTTATATGTTCTACCAGCCACAGCATTTTATTAAGTCAGGGCTGGGGAACCTGTAGCCTTCCAGATGTTAGAACTCCACGTCCCATCAGCCCCAGCCAGCATGGCCAATGAAAAGGGATGGTGGGAACTGGAGTCCAACATCAGGAGGGCCACATGCTCCTGAACCCTGTATTAGGTGACAGTAGTTTTAAGACCAGTCACCAAGGGCAGCACTGTTGTTTTCTGGGACAGGTAACTTGCACAAAGTTTGCAGGAGCAGATGTCCAGGCAAAAGGGGCACATCAGAGCAGTAAAATAATGAGAAATCCTTTATGTAACAATTCTGAAATAAGGGACACTCATCCAGCATTACAGTTTCTCCTCTGAGCCTATTCTTACTTTGGCGACTCTTTCTCTTTTTATATGGTGCTAATATGCAGAAGTTTCATTCTCCTAATTCCTGTCACCCCATGCTGTGAAACAGCATGGAAACATTTTCTATAGCTGTGGCACCTTCCCATGGGTATGCTACTTTGTTTTAGGAGAATGGGGGGGGGGTGGACTCGTGAGCCAGTGAGGTAGCAATGCCTCTGTGCTGTGTAATGTTTCTGGAAAAATATTCCACTTCTGAGATATAGTGAAGGAGATTGCCTTTTTCACAGGTGCCACATGCTGGGTTGCTGTCTTCATCAAGCTATTTGCTTCAACCTCAATGTCTCATTCCTGGTCAATCAGCACCAGTTCATACTCTATACGTGTATATGTGAAATTAAGATTTATTTATTTACTTAAACTCAATATGCATCACTTGACACTTGTTTACATTGTACAATCATAATCTAATGGTCAGCCACTTGCCAATTTCCAGGGAGAGGAAAGAACTGCTTCTGGTGTTGTGTTTTTCCCTACATGTGGAGAAGGAGTCAGAAAATGGCTGGATGCGCAGTTCAGAACACTTAAGTCAGAGGCACAAGCCCTGTAAACTTCCGTACTTGCCATAAGCTTCATATTTGCGTCTGACTGTTCTCCATATCCATTAGAATGTGTCACAAGGGAACCACAAATTGCCCAAATGAGAGCAGCTTTGGTGCAACAGGGGAGAAGGAATGGGGGGGGGCTCATTTTTTTCCCTTACTTACTGTTAAATGTGTTTCATTAGGCAAGATTATGTAGCATAGATTTCCCTCCTTCCATTCCAACCTTTTCTTATCAGTTTGATCTGTTGCCCAACCCCCCCAGAATCAGCAGATTATTGAGCTATATTGCAGTCAGGACAGGATAGATGATAGTACAGTTCCTTTGTAGATTCCATCTTACTGAGGGCATACTGTATTGTCAATAATCTCTGCCAGGTTAATAAAGGTCAGGACCTGGGTTAACCGGAAAGAGAAATTCTTGCACGTGTTTGGCTCTAATTCCATTTTGCTAAGAGCTTTAGTGACAGTCAGGAAATGCTTTATACTTACTCCTGATGAAGGCATGGTGTTTGCATGCTTTGAACCAGGGGGAAATGTTTTTTTCCCTTTTATTTGTGGAGGGGAAGAGCACAAAAGGGGCCTTTAATGGACACGTTAGCAGCCTGAGTGTCATAAATTAGTCCAATTACTTATTTGGGCAGAGCAACAGCAAAGTACCCTTGCTGGCCACCAAATGTATCCCATTAACTTGGTTCGTACATAGTGTGTCTGTTTATCCAGTCAATTACTGCAAATCTGATCTTCCTTAGCCAGATAAAAATAGAGCCAGTTTCCACATCAAGAGGCTCAACTGCAGCAGCAAAAGAAAAGAGTTGATCTTGATCTGCAAAAGCACAGCAGCCAGCAAGCTTTCTGCTGGAAACTGGGCAGGTGCGTGTGTGTGTGTCTTTGCTTCTAGCATCGGGAAGAGCCAGGCTTTGGTTTGTCAATATAGCAGGACTCCCAAGATGATCTAGGGCAGCAGAAGTCTCCCCAAATGAGACAGACAGGGGAAATTAGGCAGCAGTATTAGATCTCTAAAGAAACAAACAAGTAAAAACTCCACACTGTGCAATATTAGAAAAGGCCAGAATGTTTAAAAAGAAACATTTTAACTATCCCGTGATAAAGTTGTTGTGAGAATGCCTGTTGTAAGAAGAATCAGTATACAGTATTTATGACTGAATGAGTGATATTTTAAACAGATTATCTTGCATAAACACCTGTTGAAACGTCTTTGGAGAAGAATTAAGTAGCCGTTGGAGAAGCCTGCTCTATATGCATTGGTGTGTTATCATTTGAACCACAAGCTTGATCATGTCCCACCAGCAGAGCTTGACTCAGAAGGAGTGTCTTCAGAGGAGGCCAATTCACCAGGATCTGTGCTTCCCACCCTCAGCTTGGGACCTGCAGTTTCATCTATGGAGAATCAGAGTTTACTCTGTGGGGGAACTTTGGACGTCCAGATGTGGCTCAACCCCCAGCAAGCATGATCAGTGGTCAGGGATGGTGGGAGCATCTGGTGGGCCAAAGGTTCCCCTCACCTGGTGTAAAGTCAACAGTGTAGGCTCTGGTTGCCAGCCCTAAGAGACTGTCCACCTGGAGAGGCTGCATAATGGGGGGGGATCTAATGCATGCCAATGAGAGACACCTATTTGCTCTAAACAAATTACAGTTACAACCCACAACTTCCGCAGGTGAGAGCATGGGTCTATGCTAAAGCCCAGGCCAAAAGGTGCAGCATGTGGCTGGCTGCTCAACCTAAGTAGCCTCTAGATCAGGACCCTACAAATGCTGTGGGAAGAGAGTTAAGAACATAAGAAGAGCCTTCTTGGGCAGGGCAATAGCCCGTCTAGTCCAGCATCCTGTTTTCACAGTGGCCACCCAAATGTCTGTAGGAGACCCCCAAGAAGCATCTGGGCACAAGAGTGCTCTCCTCTTCTGTGGTTTCCGGCAACTGGTATTCAGAATCTTTACTGCCTTCTGACCAGTGGTGGAGGCACAGCATAGCCATCATGGCTAGCAGCCATAGGCAGTTATTTAGCTTTTCACTTGTTGCTTGGATGTTGCTATTGCACAATTTGTTGCTTCTCGATTCCTGTCATAACTACCTAGCTGGACAGTTCCCCAGCTGCCTCAGCAACCTTTCTCTGAAACGTTCTACGTACTTTGTCCTGCTGGACAGCTCCCCTGCCTACGAGAGCTTGGAAAGCCACTGAATGCAATCCACCAAATGCAATTCATGCCAGGCCACCAAACCTCTGGTTTTACTGCCTGCCTGGGACGGCAAAAATGGGCAAGCACCCAGCAGGTCACAACACAATGTTAGGCGAGATGAGGTGCCTTGGTGGGCTGCCAGTTGTACAGGTCTAAGGGAGGGGCTTGTGCATGCCTCCCCTTCATCTTGTACCTTATGAATTGTGGAATTGCACCCTAAACCAGACACTCCTCAAGGGTGAGACAGAAGCTACGTTCTGCTAGTGGAGGCTGGTCCATTAGGATGAACTGGAAACTGGGCCACTCATCTCAGTCTTCCCCCAGCCTGTCCTCACCTGCCTGCCCAGCTTCTTACTTACAACCATTCAGAGGGTGCCCCTGCCTGTCATTGGTTCTGGCTTCACTTCCTGTTAGTCCACCTGCCTTCTGCCCTATCAGTTCCAATAGGCACCAGGCACCAGTACATTTTGCCATCAGTTGGTTACACAAATATTACATTATTTTTTTCCTGGGCAAAATGAATGGAGAAGGGGAGCTGTGTCTCCTGCAAGCATCAGCTGCTGACCAATGCCATGGTCAAAAAGGGAGGGGCCCTTGACCCCCATGTGAAGCTGGCATGACGTATTGGAGGCAATCCATGCTGGAGAGGGCAAGGTAATGAAAGTGTTCCAGTTCTAACAAGGTTGCCAACACCTCAGTAGTTTTATAGACTCTGTCCACTCTTTACGGGGCTTTTCCCCGATTTGTTTACAGGGCAGTTATATGACAATGAGCCTTCATCCTGATTAACATGGAGAGTGCCTTCAGGTTGCCTGTTAATTGTGCTCTCATCACATGCTTTTCAGGGCATATCCCTGTAATTTTCCACACTGCAAAAACTCCAGTTGTTGTTGTTGTTGTTGTTGTTGTTGTTGTTAAAATGGATTTGTTGCACTCGGATGACAGAGCCTTTTAGTCCATTTCAGTTGCGCAACCCTAAATGTCAAGTTTCTGCTTGAATCCCTCCCACAAAATGCTGACAATCTGAAAGCACCCTTAGGTTGCAATCCTGGGTCTGCTTACTCGAAATTAATCCCTGCCAAACTAACTAAGCTGCTAGGATCTTTTCTTGGGGGACAGGGTTAGTATTTCACATAGTTTATTCCTTCCCTTGATAATCAGTGTATTTAGAACAGAAGCTGCCTGCCACCCTCACACAAAACCCTGAAGAGAAACAAACACTGCTGATATCAATGGGCAGATCCACACTTATACTTGACTTTCCCTGAAGAATCCTGGGAAGTGTAGTTTGTTGAGGGTGCTGAGAATTGTAGCAGTGAGAGGGAAACTACAGTTCCCAGTGAAGTCATGTATAGGCATACATACCTCACTTTGTTGCACTTCTCTTTATTGTGCTTCACAGATATTGCTCCTTGTGAGGACGCAGGTGCAGCTGCAGGCAGCCCAGCTGTTTCCAGGAAAAAACCCTGCTATTGCTTTCCCTCTTCTGGCCACAAGAGTGAAGCTGGCTAGGGTTGGAGCCAGGTTTTCCCCCTCCCACCCCTGCAGCTGGCCTGGCTTAATAGACTAGTGTAAACATAATTTTTATATGCACTGGGAAACGAAACAAAAAGTGTGTGACTTGCTTTATTGCGATATTTGCTTTACTGTGGTGGTCTGGAAATGGAACCGCAATATATCTGAGATATGCCTGCTCTTTAAACATTCATTGAATACGCTTTAAATGCATGCTGTGGATTTGCCAAGGTGACTTTTTTTTCAGTTAAGCAAATGTCTAACGTGTAGGCCTGCTTTGCAAACATTGAGAATGTTCCTTTCATATGCCCAAGAACTGGACAGATTTCAGGACAGGCCATCTTGCTGCCCTGAGATCATGAGTTCCCCACATACAGCCAATGAATCAGGATGTTATTGCATTGCATTGCTTCTTTATCATAAATGCCATACATAGCCCTACTGAACTGCAAATGTGGAGTCCTAAATCTATGTTGCTGAGCTGGCTAATGGTCTGCATCCTCTCTATTTCCCTCTTCCTTGTACTGAACAAAATCCAGGCCTATATTCCAAATGTCCCACCTTTTCCATGGGTTGGGAGGCAAATGAGCAGCTCTAGTGATCAGATAGGCCACAGAATCTCTGGAGAGTGACATATTCCACACTACCAACCTGTTCCCAGGCTTCCCCCGTCCTTGTTGCTTTTCAGAGCAGCAACTAAAATAGCAGTGTTTAAAAAGGTGTGGACTTGCCACAAGCATTGAGTGAGTCATCCCCACGTTGCTGTTAGGTCACTAAGGCAGCAAGGAGGAGGGGGTGGGGAACAGCTGAGCATCTGAACAGAGGTAGAATTTCACTGAATTTCCCTCTTGGGACAATAAAGGAAAATAGTGTTGCGCACACCCTGATCTCCAAGTGGTGAGCAGGTCCTGCACTTGCCCATGATTCGGTTTCCTTAGAATGAAAGTCAGCGGAGATTGTGGAGTCTTTAGGATATATGGCTTTATTTAGATGCATATAAATACAAACTGAGCAAAGGGTGGAGGAGATCACACCATTAACAAACCAGGAGATCTGACTTTTCCATTAGATCTCCAGGGAAGCTCCAAGTGACAGCTTTCGGTCCAGCACAAAGCAGTCAAGTCTCTGTGTCTCTAGCTTTCAGCTTCAGCCAAATTCACACACAAAACTCAGGCCATTGTTCTTCTACTTTATAAGGTGATGTTGCTTCCAGCTAGGTAATGGGTCCACAAGCAAACTTTTCTCCCTGCACACCTAGTAGAACAAGGCTGACTACCACCCATGGTCTCCCACCATCCATACAGAAACTAAACCAATTTGTGTGATTGTATCTCAACCTCTAGGGACAAGGATTAAACCACAGAGCCTAGGACTTGCTGATCAGAAGGTCGGCGGTTTGAATCCCCGCGATGGGGTGAGCTCCCATTACTCAGTCCCAGCTCCTGACAACCTAGCAGTTTGAAAGCACGCCAGTGCAAGTAGATAAATAGGTACCGCTGTGGTGGGAAGGTAAACGGTGTTTCTGTGCGCTGCTCTGGTTCGCCAGAAGCAGCTTAGTCATGCTGGCCACATGACCCAGAAGCTGTACGCTGGCTCCCTCGGCCAATAAAGCGAGATGAGCGCCGCAACCCCAGAGTCGGCCACGACTGGACCTAATGGTCAGGGGTCCCTTTATCTTTACCTTATCTCAACCTCTGGACCCCAAATTGTGACAGGTGCATACTAAGTGTATGGTGTGCAATGGTGGGAGATTCGGATCCAAATTGCTGCATTGAACTTTATTTTTTGCAGTTGAAATGAGATAGCTTGATTTCAATCCCCCCTGAGTCCTTAAGATAGGGGCACAAACATGATCTAGGACAATAAGCAACAAATTAATGAGAGGGGCTTCAGAAAAGTGAACTGCGGGTCTTTGTGATAAATGGGAGATTTTATAGGAGTTTATATTTTGTTGATTTAATATCCCATCTTTTGTACCAAAAATGTTCACTGTGATTCATAGAGCTCATAGGGCTTTAAATGTTCTTCCCCATTGATCACTATGAAGTCAGGACATCTATTTCATTAGACAGGAACACTGACATTCATACATGTGAGTTCATCACTTAGCCCTGTAGTATGATCAAGGGAAGACTTGGAAGACTTCTGTACATCGCCTCAAACACAATACATTTCAAAAGAGAATTCACATGTTCCACTGTGACTCAATGAGTGACATCAAGTGATGAAATGCACCTGTGAATCCCCCACAGGAAGCATACAAATATTTGGGGTGAACAGCCAGAGGCCTCTGAAGATTTCTGAGACTTGGTAGAGGAGCACAGGGTACTTTTTGAGATAAAACTCTTTGCCAAGGAAACATGGGGGCCGTAATTCTGTAAGGAAGTGAGGTCTCCCCAGCAATCAGCTTGCAGCCCGTCTTTTGCAAAGCTCATTTTAACTGCAGATGATGTGGAAAGAGAGAAAGAGAGAAAGAGAGAAAGAGAGAAAGAGAGAAAAAGAGAAAGAGAGAAAGAAAGAGAGAAAGAGAGAAAGAAAGAGAGAAAGAGAGAAAGAAAGAAACTTCTTCAACATAAAACAAAATTGAGAGGTGGGAGATCAGAAAGCAATTAATAGCAAGGGAGTTGGGTAAAGATCAATGACATTCTAAACTGCTCTCATTACTAATAATTAGAAAGAGTTGGCTAAGCTTTCAACAGCATTAAGAATAAAAGAAGCTGTCTTAAACTGAGCCAGACTATGGTCCATCTAGCCCAGTATTGGCCTGTATTCAGCTTAAGTTTTACTCAAAATAGACCCATTGGAATTGATGGTGATGAAGATCGTGAATGAATAAACCTAAGTTAGTCCTGTTCATTTATTTCAAAGTGTTTGCTTTGAGTAGGCTGGCACTGGCTACAATCCATTGCCTCTGCACTGACTGGGTTTCAGACAGGAGTCTCTCCCAGTGCTACCTGGAGATGCCCAGTTGTTCTACCACTGAGCCACAACCCTTCCCCTTCCATGTTCTAGTGATGGACTCTGGCAGAAATAAGTCTCCACTTTTAGAGAGGTTGGAAAGAGTATATATTGGTCTTTTCCCCAGCTGTTGGATTCTGCGCAAGCATCCTTTGTGCCCTAAATTCAGAGCAGCCACTTAATAGCATCCCAGTTTGAAAATAGGCTTCATAGTCTCAAGTCAAAACGTTGTAGCGGTTCCATCTGGATTGGGTGCCCATGAGACAGAAGTTGCTTTTTCATCCAGGCAGAGTGTTGTTGCAGCATGGAGCAAGGTCTGGAGAAGTGCCAACATGGGTGCCAAGGAGAAGGATGGCAGGCACTGGGCTTAAAGCACAGGCTCTGTACTCAGGAGGCCAAGTGCTCCTGCAGTGGCTGCTACAGAGTAGCTGTGGATGGGCCATTTCACTGCTAGAAACAACCACCACCTTTTTTTCCTGCTGGGGCTCCTGTGCTACATATATGATGCTTTATGACAAGCAAAAACTCAGCGGAAGAAACTTTAAGCATAGATCATGCAACAACAGGATGTCATTCACCTGTTGATTTTCTGCAGGACATGTAGTTGCCAAATGCACAGGCCATGTGTGTTGGGTGTTATATAATGGTGCAGATGACCTTACAGCCTGGTTCACAGTGTCTCAGGCTCTGTTCACGGCATAAGGTCTTTCTACAGGGTCAGATGCTTTTGTTTTCCTGCTTTTTAGATACAGGCGGTGCTCTGTTTGCATGTGAACCAATCTTGAAGGTTCCATGAAACTATGGGTTGCATGTGACGAAGTGGACCTGTTGAAATCAGTGTGCATCCCTAATGTAAGTCAGCTGATATCAATGTATAGTGTAGCTGGATACAGCCCTATGGGATCATATCCCTCCTTTAACCTCACTTTCAGTGGGGAAATAAATTCTCTTTGTGGTGAACAGGGGCACTCCAAGGTGAAGTGTGCCTCTCATAGCATCCAAGTGAGCCCAAGGAACTCTTCTTTAAAGATGTCTGTGGTTGTGATCTCTCATGAGTTTCAAATCCCTTTGCATGGAATATAGTAAAATGATTTTGGCTGTGACCCAACAAGATGGTTGCGCTGAACTCTGTTGGAATTTGGCAATTGCTCCAGAGTGAGGGTGGTGCTGATTCTGCAAGAACCAACTTGCAACTGAAAGGCCCCAGGCTCCCTCCAATGGAAGAAGAGAACAACTGCAACTGCTTTGAGGTTTTCCTTTCGGGCTTCTTCTATTCAAGCACCACCCCAGCCTCATCCCAGGAACTCTCAAGCGTTGAATTGATGCTCTGTGGTTAGACAAGCCCCAAAGAATGTGCTGATCGAATACCAAGAGCACACCAGGGAACAGAACTTTACTTGGCAATCTGGCAGCAATGCTGGGGGAGGCTCAAGCCTGCAAACAGACGTCTCTTTGGTGCTGATTCAACACAGTGACTAAATGAGCTATTCCCAGACAGCCAGTTGCATTCTCTTCCCCTATTATGCAAAGAGACTTTACAGCAATGCCCAGTTACAATTCTACAATGCAGTGCCTCCCAACCCCTTTTTACTCTGGGGATTTGCCATGCAGCAAAGGAGCAATGCCTTGCCAGGCTGCCATCCAGATGCCACCTCCTCCTGAATAATTAGCAATGCCAAAAGGCCTTGCTCAGCCAGCAGTCACTAGCTGAGTACCGTTTAACTCACAAGAACCCCATATTTGTTCCTATTTCCTATTGGTGCAATCCTAACTGTGCCTCCACAGAAGTCCTACTGAATTTAGTTGGGCTTACACCCAGGTAAGTAGGGTTAGGAAGATGCTAACTGCTTCAGCAGTGGTATCCATTTATAGAAGGGGGGCAATTTCCAGCTGTAATCCTATACGAAGCAGTCACCAGACCAATATTTGCGTACAAGTATAATAAGAAGTTCAGAACAGCCTGGAGGCTGGATCAGGCCAGTGGCCCGTCTAGTCCAGCATCCTGTTCTCACAGTGGCCAACCAGATACCTGTGGGAAGCCTGCAAGCAGGACCTGAGCATAGCAGCACATTTCCCACCTGTGGTTTCCAGCAACTGGTATTCAGAAGCATTACTGCCTCCAACCATCAGGGTTGGTAGCGGAGCTCACCGAAATATGCAGCTGAAGAGAATCATTTCAGCATTTTTAAATGCAACTATGGCTTGCCACTTCGAGGTGAAGCCTACAAGTGTATGGGCAGCAGCCAATCCTAGTTCTACTCAAGAGGAGATGCACTGAAGTTAACAAATATGACAACCTAGGGCCATTTACTTCAATAGGTCTACTCTGAGCAGGACTTAGTTGGCCAACCCAATGCCTAGTGCTATCAGATGAAATAAGCAGCAGTCTTAGTACCAAAACAGACATGGAAGAATTGTGTTCTGATTTTCTGTGAATGGATGAAAAGGGGCGATGAATTTGATTGGAAAATTGGTGCTGGAGATGGGGGTGTTTAACGATTTCCCCACTACTATCATTTTCCTGTTCTAACTGCCCCCATGCCCAGCCACTAGCTCTGCTGTATTTCCCCAAGTGGGGCTAATAGCAGATGTGTGTGGAGGGGTGTTGGATTAGATTGAGAACAAGCATACCCACACATGGAAATCACATGACAGATCTCTTGGGCCATACCTATTTTGGTCCTAAGTGACAGTGGCAGGCATAAGGAACCAAGGGATGGACAAAAAGTGCAGGTGGAAGAGAAGTGGGGGGGTTGGGGTGCAGGGACTGGAGATGGTAAGAGCACATTTCAAGACCATTTGCAAAGCTGCCTTTAAAAGTGAAAGTCCCTCATCTTGACATGGCAGCTGCACCAGACAAACCACATGTGTTGCTATGAACAAATGAAGGCAGGCTACCGCAGGCCTCTCAGAATATCCGTAACAGCTGCTTTGTATACCTCAAGAATATGCGCCAAGAATGCTCCACTCCTTAGGACATGTGCAAACCCTAAGAAAAGGTTCTTGTTGTCTTTGCTGCAAACGGCTGTGTTTAACAGGGGAGATGCTCAGGTGGGCAACCCCTTGAACCCAGATCCCTGCAGCTGAAAGCCCGCTGCTTTTGAAGCCCATGTGCTGGCTTGAAGTCTCCCTGAACAAACTGTTTGAATACTTTCAGAATGCCAGTTTCCATGGCAACAACCAATTGTGTCCTTTGCAGAGTTTGGGTCTATAAATAATTTTTTTTTGATCCAGAGTTGCGATATTAGCTGCGTGGGAACAAAGGAGGAAATGGGGGCGCTGAAGAGAATATATGCAGGAACATATATTTCCAACTTGTGCTGCACTCCTTGCCCTCATTGCAACAAAGAGTTCAAGGGATCTCCCTTTGTCTTACTGAGGCTTAGAAATAACTTGGTACATGACAGAACACTGCCTCCTGAAGATCTTTCATATGGAATGTGGTTACCAATGGAAAACACAGCTTGCTGTAAAGCGAAGCCATCACTCTCAGGTTATGCAACCTGAAATGGATGTCCGCCTTCACCAACTGGGTGTCCTCCAGATGTTTTGGACTACAACTCGCATCAGCTGGTGCTCTTAATGCCTCTTGTTTGCCTTGTTGGGGAGGTGTGTGCATGTGTAGAACTGCATCTTGCATTGCAATCCTTGACGTATTCATTGGATATCTGTTCAAAGGGGACTTAAGCCTTAAAGTCATTCCAAGAATATCAGAAGAGCCCTGCTGGGTCATACCAAAGGCATCTCTCATCCAGCATTCTGTTTGCATGGTGGACTAGCAGATGTTAGAAGGCCACACAATTGTTTCCGTAATGAAGTGACCAAACCTGTTGGGTGGCTATCTAAAGAAGTTTTAACTGAGTTAAGATTAAAAATGGATGTGTACAAAAAATGGAAAAGGGGGGAAACCACCAAAGAGGAATTCAAACAAATAGCCAGCACGTGTAGACACAAAGTCAGAAAAGCTAAAGCACAGAATTAACTCAGGCTTGCTAGAGAGGTTAAAAGCAACAAAAGAGGCTTTTATGGGTATGTTCGTAGCAAAAGGAAGAACAAAGAAACAGTGGGGTCACTCAGAGGAGAAGATGGTGAAATGCAAACAAATGCCTTCTTTGCCTCAGTCTTCTCCGATAAAGAAAACAATGCTCAACCTGAAGAATTTGGAGCAAATGATTCAGCAGAGGAAACACAGCCCAGAATAACTAAGGAGATAGTACAAGAATACTTGGCTAGTTTAGATGTATTCAAGTCTCCAGGGCCAGATGAACTGCATCCAAGAGTATTAAAAGAACTGGCAGATGTGATCTCAGAACCACTGGCAGTCATCTTTGAGAATTCCTGGAGAACAGGCGAAGTCCCGGCAGACTGGAGGAGGGCAAATGTTGTCCCTATTTTCTAAAAGGGGAAAAGAGAGGACCCAAATAATTACCGCCCAGTCAGTCTGACATCAATACCAGGGAAGATTCTGGAGCAGATCATTAAGCAAACAGTCTGTGAGCACCTAGAAAGGAATGCTGTGATCACCAATAGTCAGCATGGATTTCTGAAAAATAAGTCATGTCAGACTAACCTGATCTTGTTTTTTGACAGAATTACAAGCCTGGTAGATGAAGGGAATGCAGTGGATGTAGCCTACCTTGATTTCAGCAAGGCATTTGACAAAGTGCCCCATGATATTCTTGTAAAGAAGCTGGTAAAATGCAGTCTTGACTATGCTACCACTCAGTGGATTTGTAACTGGCTGACTGACCGAACCCAAAGGGTGCTCATCAATGGTTCCTCTTCATCCTGGAGAAGAGTGACTAGTGGGGTGCCACAGGGTTCTGTCTTGGGCCCGGTCTTATTCAACATCTTTATCAATGACTTGGATGATGGACTCAAGGGCATCCTGATCAAATTTGCAGATGACACAAAACTGGGAGGGGTGGCTAACACCCCAGAGGACAGGATCACACTTCAAAACGACCTTGACAGATTAGAGAACTGGGCCAAAACAAACAAGATGAATTCTAACAAGGAGAAATGTAAAGTATTGCACTTGGGCAAAAAAAATGAGAGGCACAAATACAAGATGGGTGACACCTGGCTTGAGAGCAGTACATGTGAAAAGGATCTAGGAGTCTTGGTTGGCCACAAACTTGACATGAGCCAACAGTGTGACGTGGCAGCTAAAAAAGCCAATGCAATTCTGGGCTGCATCAATAGATCAAGGGAAGTAATAGTGCCACTGTATTCTGCTCTGGTCAGACCTCACCTGGAGTACTGTGTCCAGTTCTGGGCACCACAGTTCAAGAAGAAACTGACAAACTGGAACGTGTCCAGAGGAGGGCAACCAAAATGGTCAAAGGCCTGGAAACGATGCCTTATGAGGAACGGCTAAGGGAGCTGGGCATGTTTAGCCTGGAGAAGAGGAGGTTAAGGGGTGATATGATAGCCATGTTCAAATATATAAAAGGATGTCACATAGAGGAGGGAGAAAGGTTGTTTTCTGCTGCTCCAGAGAAGCGGACACGGAGCAATGGATCTAAACTACAAGAAAGAAGATTCCACCTAAACATTAGGAAGAACTTCCTGACAGTAAGAGCTGTTCAACAGTGGAATTTGCTGCCAAGGAGTGTGGTGGAGTCTCCTTCTTTGGAGGTCTTTAAGCAGAGGCTTGACAACCATATGTCAGGAGTGCTCTGATGGTGTTTCCTGCTTGGCAGGGGGTTGGACTCGATGGCCCTTGTGGTCTCTTCCAACTCTATGATTCTATGATTCTATGTTTTAAACAGAGAAACTAGCCCATAGACAAGTTTGCAGTTCAGGTAACCAAAAGTGTCTCAGGAGTTTTATTCCAAACATACACAGTTGCTGGACTAGAGTAGCAGATGCCCACATGAAAGGCTGTATGACAAGCTTTGACAACTTTTTGCAGATGTATGAGCGTGCTCACGTACCTACATTGCGCTCTGCAATGATATCACACACACACAAATATTGTGCATCTTTATATGCATTACAGTTACTGTAATCACCAAACAGAATTTTTTTTTAAAAAATGGATTTCACTCTGTAACTATATGCATCTTCACCTTTTATTTAAGCACTTGACTAAATATATAGCATTTTCTTCCAAGTTTAGTTTTCTGCTATCCCAGTATGCAGTGCTTTTTTCTAAAAAAAAAATGTTCAGGGGTATTCTCATTTTCCTACTCATATTGAAATACTGTACTGCCCCTCAATGAGGCCAAACTTATATTCACAAAATGCTTAGGGGTATGTGTACCCCTGTGTTCCCCCAGAAAAAAACACTGCCAGTATGGATAGAAAGCACCGAAGTAGGGGATTGTGGAGCGCTACTATAAAACTTCCACTAGATGGCATTATCATGTTCTGAAGGAACTAACATAGACTTTCATTCCTCCTGAGCTGTTTAGCCTTAACCTGTTGTTGTTGTTGTTGTTGTTGTTGTTGTTGTTTATACATTAATGGCACATATGGACATAAGCAGAGCTCTGCTGGATAAAACCAAATTGGGCACTTTTAGCCTAGGATCCTGTTTCTACCAGTACCTCCAGGAAGCCCACAAGTAGGGCATGAAGGAAAGACCCTTCACTTGCTGCTGCTGCTGATTCTGCTGTCCCTGCTCTAACCGGAGAGAATGCACTGCATGAAGCTGAATCCTAACAGACAAAATAGGAAATGGGACATTAGCACTAAAGGCCCCATCTTAAATCAAGTTTTCTGTGTTTGATTTCACTGTCAGCTATTAACTAAAACATTTATACTAATTAGGGTTGGCATACGTCCAGATTTTCCAAGACATACCCAGAATACTGCAGTCGGCAGCAGTGTCTGGGCAGAAATCAGGCAAATGTCCGGGAAAATCTGGAGATATGGAAGCTGTTTTTGCCAGTTTCCCATAAAAAATAGCTCAAAATTAATTTATTTTTGCATCCCCCCCCCAAAAAAAAGCTCAACAACTTTTCTGTCCAGATTTTCACTCTTTGAAATATAGCAGCCCTAACTATCATTGGATATGGCTGCAGTGGAAGGCTTAGATGGACCCAAACTCCTAGGGTATGAGCCTAGCAGCTGCTATTCCACGGCACACTGCCTCCATTTAGCCATCCTGCTTAACATAGAGGCTCACAGCTAATTTGCCTGCTCCATTAATTTGTCCAATTTCATGTTCAAGAAATGAAAACCAGTGGCCATCACTGTGCATGTCAACAACTAAAATATCACATATCATATTGATTCCTACAGGACACCACTGCTTATTGACCCTTTAATACACTACTGGGGGGAAGGAACAGTTTGTTTTGAGAGGAAACACAAATGAGGGGGGAGGGGTACTGATCAGGATGTACCAGAGAATAAAGAATGTGCCAAAGAAGTAGCTTAGAATGATTTTAGTCATTGACAGTAGTCTCCCTTTTTTAATATAAATATTTAAAACTGTGTTACTCTTTTTTCCCTTTTAAAATTTCTAACACACACCTGTCATACTTTGATGGTTCCCTGTGTTTCTGTTTCCTACAAGAGTTAGTCTTCTCAGCTGGCCACTTGCAGTCATGTGAGATTAGTCTGGAGAACATATGTGGGCAAAACCATCTTGCCCATATGTACATAATCTTCCAACATTCAGCTTCATTAGATGGCCCCACTGAGTTTTATCAGTGAATCTCTATCCACCTTCTTACACAATGCATATTTTTACATATCTCTTTGTGATTGCACCTTAGATTAGTATAACGGTACTGTGTAATATTAGTGGTTTTATTTTCAGTTACTGTCTGAATTATCTCTAATGTGCAAAACATATTCTTATATATGCTTGGCAATTGTATATTTACTAATGATTTCCACAAGTTTTCCAGAACAGAGATACGCTAACCAACCTATAATTTTCCAGACTTCCTCTGGATTCCTCTTGAAAAGATGGTAATACACTGGCCACTTTCCAGGCCTCAGGTATGGAGGCTGATCTTAAAAACAAGTTACATATTTTTGTTAGGAGAGCAGCAATTTCACACTTGTGTTCCTTCAGAACTTTTGGGTGGATGCCATCCAAACCCAGTGATTTGTCAGATTTTAATTTGTCAACAAGGCCTAGAACAGGGTAGTCCAATGCCTTTTTAGTGGCCCTAAGCAAAATTACACACACACCAGCCTTTGCCTGCCTTCCCAAAGTGGTAAGCAAGGCACTGTACTTTGGGAAGGTGTGATGGCTCTGACAGTGTCCTAGAGTCCTCCTGTTTCTTCACAAAGCCTAGTTAGTGCTTTCCAGCTTTGGGAAGGAGATAGGAGGGCTCTAGGACCATGCCAGAGCCTTGCATTTCCTTCCCAAAGCCTGGCACCTTTGGGAAGACAGGAGGAGGGCTGGGGGCAGCGGGTTGTCAGATTTTGGCCTCACCCCCCCCCAATAAGGCAGTGTGTGGCCCGTGGGTTCCATGTCAAAGTACTCTTGCAGCCCACTTGGTATGAAACAATGAATCGCCCTAGCCTGGAATATCTTGTCACTACTCAGTTCCTCAGATTCCCTTCCTGCAAAAGTAGGCAGAGATCTGCCCTATATCTTATTATGATTTTTGTGTTCTCTATTTTGTATTTATTTATTTATTTTGGTAAACTGCCTTGTGATCTTCAGATGAGGGGTGGCATACAGATTTAATAGATAATAATAATAATTACAATAATATGCTGTGAGGAAAAATGCAAAAACAACATTCAACTTCTCTGCAAACACCTCTAGGATTCCTTTGACTCCCTTAGCATCCAAGGTTGAACCACCTCCCCAGCTGGTCACCTGCTACCAATGCATTTAAGGAGTTTTATTGCTGGTGTCCCTCCTCCAGAATTTGTATCCTGAAATAACTATGCCTCACTGGTTCCATTCCACCACATAAGTGGTATACCATATACAGCAGGCGTAAAGCAAACTCAGCCCTCCAGATGTTTTGAGACTACAATTCCCATCATCCCTGACCACTGGTCCTGTTAGCTAGGGATGATGGGAGTTGTAGTACCAACACATCTGGAGGGACGAGTTTGCCTATGCCTGACATACAGTATAAGAATTAGGACATCTTGTTGTTGTTATTTAGTCGTTTAGTCATGTCTGACTCTTCGTGACCCCATGGACCAGAGCATGCCAGGCACTCCTGTCTTCCACTGCTTCCCGCAGTTTGGTCAAACTCATGCTGGTAGCTTCAAGAACACTGTCCAACCATCTCGTCCTCTGTTGTCCCCTTCTCCTTGTGCCCTCAATTTTCCCCAACATCAGGCTTCTGGGTTAGCGCCTCCGGCAATGGTGGAGCTCCTCCGATCGGGAGGAACTTGCTCCGTGGAAAGTAGGGTCTGAACCGCCACGGCGAAGGCAGAGACCCACTGAAATCACAGGCGGAAGAAGCCTGTGAACTTGGGATTCGGCTGGCACCTTTCGCGCCTCCCCTACTCGTGGGGAAACCCTGTTTTGGGGATCCGGAGCGACGTGGGGTGAGCGGCGCGGTGCTTTGAATCGACTGCTTCTTTCACGGAGTGAAGCCGCATTGCTGTTGCCAGAGAGCTCTGACTTTTTCCTGTGGACAATTGGACTTTAAACAACAACCCGTGAGTAGTACGGAAAATTGGGTCTTTAAATACCTTAATTTGACATCGAATGGGGAAGGTTCAAAACAGGAAGTCCGCCTTCCTCTTTTGTAAATAGACTGAAGCAAAGAGCTTACAAGTTAAGGTCTTGGAAAGCCTTATGTAAAGGATTAAACTTCCATCGATTGAAATTATTAGACCCCCCTTGGAAGCAGGAGAAGAGGGGGAAAATTTTGGACCGTGTATCCTGCAGGAGAGAGTGATTAGAATTAAATTGCCACTGCTCTGAACCTGGGAACGGACTGACAGTGATTGACGTTTTGGGAGAGTTCATTGACAGCGAAGAGAACGGATGTTGACAGTCAAATGAATAAGAGAAATATATTGTTTCCATTGTCCGCTTCTGCGTTTAAAAGGGAGGAAAAGTAACTGAAAATTGAAACCAACTTTACTTTTTGAACTTTCTTTGAAAGGATTGATACAAGTGGACACTGTTCCCCTCTAGAGGGAGCTTTTGAAACTGTTACAAGAGTGGAGCTGGGAAATCTCCAGCTGCTTGATAAGAAGTGTGGGAACTAGAGATTGACCTTGGACATTCGAGATGTCGACAGGAGGAATTTTACATTGTATAAAAAACTTTACATTGTATTATTTCTTGAAAACTTTAATAAATATTCCATAAAAAAAAGAGATGTCGACAGGAGAAGACTAAGTAACTGCATTTTGCAAGATAAACTATTTGTTGGAACAGCTTCATAAAAAAATGGATGTTATGACTACTAAAACTGACATTTTGGGACCAAAAGTGAGCACCAATACAGAAATTATTCAGGATTTGGCACAGGAATCTATTTTATCAGGACAAATTGTTGAAAAGGAGAAGGAGAAAGTTGCTGTTGTCGAACCTAAAGCAATACAAGGGGGAGCCTTAGTCTTACAGAGGCAAATTGAAGACTATAAGTTGAGCCCCTTTATGATTGAAACTAGAAAAAGTCAGACTCTGAAGATCGGAGCCCGGCCTGGACTGGAAAAGGAAAGTTGGAAAGATCCCTCTATGCAGGGATTAACTGAGTTTTGGAATATGGACTTGGGTCAGGGGGAGATTGGAGCTCAGGGGGCCTTTGGAGTTGGAGGAATTTTGAAAGATGCCCTGAAATACTTTATGGATCCCAGCTTTAATTGTGGAAATTTGGCTGACCCGTCGAGAGGGAGTGGAGGTGTCGTTGGATTGGAGTTTCCTCGAGATCTGCTCTTTAGCATCAAAGAATATGAAGAACAACTGCAGAAGGGACGTGGAAAAGAGTTAAGAGCCTCGGACATGAGATCTCCAGGTTGATGGACTGTATGGAGTGGACGGAAGTGTCTGGCAGAGCCCGAGACCGGGGAGAGGAGATGGTGGAAGAAGATTGGAAGATTTAAAGTCTATATATAGAAATATTGTAAAATTAATGAGCGACAGGAAAATGTTGGAATGAATTTTTATGGCCTTAGTAGAAATGCTATAAGGAGTTAAGCTTAAATAAGTATACTAATTTTAATGGAAATAAGATTAAAAATAGGTTAAGATATTTATATGATAGAAAATGGAGAAAGATGGAAAGGAATTGCTGAAACAATTAATGGAATTGGAGACAAAGAGGGAGGTGAGAGGAGGTTGATGGTATAAGGGAATGTTAGAATATGGAAAAGGTATGATGTATGTTTTAAAATTGTTTTTGTTTTGTTTTGTTCATTGTGTTAGATACAGTGGTGCCCCGCAAGACGAACGCCTCGCAAGACAGAAAACCCGCTAGACGAAAGGCTTTTCCGTTTTGGAGGCGCTTCGCAAAACGAATTTCCCTATGGGCTTGCTTCGCAAGACGAAAATGTCTTGCGAGTTCCTGCGGGGTTTTTTCCCTTTTTTCCATCTTTTCCTAAGCCGCTAAGCCGCTTATCAGCTGATCCACTAAAAGCTGCTAAACTGCTAATAGCGCTAATCCGCTAAGCTGTCAATGGGCTTGCTTCGCAAGACGAAAAAACCGCTATACGAAGAGCCTCACGGAACGGATTAATTTCATCTTGCGAGGCACCACTGTAATGTGTTAAGGTTGTGTTTTGTATGCTTTACATATTGTATTGTATTGTTTTATTTTTTCTTGATCTTCTTGTTTTTTCCCCCCTCTCTTGTCTCTTTTTCCTTTTAAAAAAAGTAATAAATATTATTTTTTTAAAAATCCCCAACATCGGGGTGTTTTCCAGGGAGTCTTCTCTTCTCATGATGTGGCCAAAGTATTGGAGCCTCAGCTTCAGGATCTGTCCTTCCAGTGAGCACTCAGGGCTGATTTCCTTCGGAATGGAGAGGTTTGATCTTCTTGCAGTCCATGGGACTCTCAAGAGTCTCCTCCAGCACCATAATTCAAAAGCATCAATTCTTTGGCCTTCTTCTTAATGGTCCAGCTCTCACTTCCATACATCACTACTGGGAAAACCATAGCCTTAACTATACCGACATCTTAGCCTGTTGTTAATCAAGCATCTATTTTGGCACAAGGAAAGTTTTTGTAGACTAGGTTGTGGAAGGCTAACATAGGCCTTTCTTTCCACCATGTTAAGGTGTAGGGTGGTCCATTGTGGACCCCAACTTCTTCATTTGCTCCCTCTTGTCCTCACTTCTTCAAGACAGCCTCAAGACCCCTTCCCAACTGACCCAGTCACCGCAGCTGCCTTGGTTGCTAGGCAACCAGAGCATCTCTCGTCCCATCAACAAGCAACTTCCCCCTCCTCTCGCCCTATCGATTCAGGCTTTCCCTAGCCCCATCTCCCTGTTGCTAAGCAACCAGGGCCCTAGCCCCCTATTGGCCAAGGCGCTTCTTTCTTCCCCGCCATATGAAGGCAAAGGCAAGCACGTGCCCCAAACACGCGCAGAAACAGACCCTCTACGGCCACGCCCCTCCATCAGAGCCTGGCCCAATCGCCACACGCTGAAGGGCGGGGCTTTGGGGGACGTGATTGACAGCCGCTGATGTTCGGCGGCACTGCTAGTGGTTCCCGTTAGGTGGGCGGTGAAAAGAGCTGAGAGAAAGCGGCGGAGGGCAGCGGAGCTGAGGAGGGGGATGAAGGAAAGGGTGCAGGAGCTCAGACCAATCGCGACGCGTCAGTGGGAGGAGTGGGCGGGGCAGCGAGCGCGAATGAGTCCCGGCCTCCTCCTCCTTTCCCAGCCGGCCTGGTCGATTCACTTCCAGCCGAAGCGGGATCCTTCCGCCTTTGGAATCACACACACTCACCACACATAACGGCGGCGAAGGAGGCGGCGGCGGCGGCAGCAGCACTAGCGGCAGCAGCAGCAGCACCGTGTGTGCCTCCGCCTATTGCCTACCGCGGGGGTTTCTTTTGTCGTGCTAGTGGCCGTTGGAACCGGAGAGGCGGGGGAGGAAGCGGCACGGCGGCCGGGCGAAGCGGGTGGATTGGCCGCCGGGGGGAGGAGGAGGAGGCGGCGGCTGACGGGAAAACAAGGGAAGAAAGGAGGAGGGCGGGTGAGCAGCGACGGCGGCGGGCTTTTCTCCTCCGCCCTGCCGGAGAGGGGGATGGAGAGAGCCGGGCTGAGGCGGAGGGAGGGAGCCGCCCCGTGAGGGGGAAAGGAGGAGGGTGGGAAATCAAGAGGAGGCCTCCACTCCTCATCCGCCAAATAACGGGCCTAGGCCCTCCCTCAGTTCCCTCCCTCCCCCTTGCCCCCCCCCATTTAGCCTCGTTTTCTGAGGAGGGGGGAGATTAACACGTGAGGCCCACCCGGTTTCCTACCCCTTCTTTTCATGCCGGGGGGGTACCTCAGCCCCTCGCCCGCCGCCCTCCTCCGCCCTTCCCCCAGCCTCGACCATCATCAGCCCGTTGAGGAAGACCCTCGCCCCTCCCCCACCTGATCAGGGCCCCCTTTGGCCCTCCGATCGAGGCCTTCTGCTGGGGTCCTCACTGTTCTCTCCTCTCCCTCTCCCTCTCCCCCATTGGGGTGCTCTGATTTCGTGCTTGGCCCCATCTCTGAGGGTCCTCCACTTTAATCCGCTTTTGCAGCCTTGCAGAAGCTGCTCTGCCTCCCTCTCTCCCTCCCTTTTCAGGTCCTGCACCCTTCATTAATTTGGTCTCTGCACTTTTACCCTTATTAGCAACCAGATCCTCAGTCCTAGTTTCTTTTTCTTTTTGGGGGTGGTGGGTGGGGGTGCTCTGTCTACCTTTCCCTTCAGTGTTGGTATCTGTGCTGCCTCCTTTTACAAACCAACAACCAAACCCTCTTTCAGGCTAGGCCCTATTAGCCAAGTCTCTATCTGGGTCTGGTCTTAAAAAAAATCTCCCCTCCTGTGCAACACGTCTCTGGCCACCCTCTGCCCTGGGGGGTTCTGCTGCCTCTGGTGGCAGTAGCTAGCAGCATGGTAGAGAAGCGGTGTCCACGACTGCAGAGAGAGAGTGTGTACCGCTGGTTTTCTGAGCTGCCTTCTCCTCAACGGGTGGAGTTCCTTTGTGGCCTGCTGGACTTGTGCATCCCACTTGAGTTACGTTTCCTGGGAGCCTGCCTAGAGGACCTGGCCCGCAAAGACTATCACTCACTGCGGGATTCCGAAATCAAGGCCAATAACCCAGCTGATCTGGGCAGCCTCACCAACCTAACAGATGAGGTGGTGCGCAGCAAGCTCTTGGTCTCACTTGCACTCCTGGGCTCATCCCACCGGGAAGCAGCTGGCGTCCTCTTCCGCACCCTCACCCATATTGACTCTGTCATCAACAACTATGGACTGCAGCTCAATGAGGGTCGGACTGGGGATGAGTTTTTGCTGCTCTTCACCATGGCCTCCAACCACCCTGCCTTCAGTTTCCACCAAAAGCAGGTGCTGAGGCAAGAGCTCACCAAGATCCAAAACATCATTGCCAGTACTAGCAAGAGTCCCAGCACTCCCACAGCTAGCAACATGGGAACTTGTCCTGGTTGCCACAAGGTGTGTATTACATCCAGGGACTTTTCTTCCAGGGATTGTAGAGATGGCAGGGACAGTATTCTTTCTTTTCGGGGAGGAGGGTGTCTGCCTATTAGGATATAGCTGAGAAAGAGTGTCTTGCAGCTATGGTTTATGGTGGCTGTTGGCTAGTTTCACCAATGGGCCAGAAAGGTCACTTTTCTCCCTATCCCACTTCCCTTCTTCTCATCAGTAGAGTGTCAAACTCCATTCTCTTATGTGCATTCACACTTTCTTCTCTTAGGATGCTCTTTCTACACCTCAATAGTTGGTGTTCTTTTTTAAACTCTAGTAAGATAGTCCCATGCCTAATGGTCAGAAGCTGCTTAGATGTGGGTCCTAAGTAAAACAATGGCCATTCTGTGAAGTGTATAGCTGTTTTGCACTGGCCATTCTTTAGATAGACCAAGAGAATAGCTTCCTGCTGTTTTACTCTGGAAAGGTAGAGACCTAAGTATTTGCTTTTTCAATTGTGCTTGAAATTGTTTATTTAATGATTTAAGATAGCTGAGTGAATTCTATGTGATTTGGAGCTACAGGTTAAAGTTACTTCCTGCAGGCATCGTTTATTAGTGTGCTGGTTTTGTCACTGTTATTTTGACACTTTCACATGTGTCTCTTGTGTAGCATCAGTAATGAGAGATGAGGCATGAATGGTTTTACATTCCAGGTAAGGTCCTGATAGAGTGGTATAATATAAAAGAGTTTTGAGACTTTTCAGAAGTGGTCAAAGGCAAGCTTTGCTTTTGTTACTGTGGCTTTGTAACGTAAACCTGACAGGTCAATACACTACATATGTTAAAAGTGAAGCTTTTTTAAGGATCTATCCTTTAGAACTTTCACTGTGAAAAAACTGTTCTGGTTCAGGGGTTCTGACACAAACTGGTCCATTCTGAGACTGATAGGTCTGTGAATGGAAGCATCTATCTGATAGCTAATATTTACTTTGCTAGAACATTGCTTTCCGTGTGTGTTTAAGAGAGAGAGACATGCTTTTTGGTTGGTATATAAAAACAGTGAAATGTGTTGTTTTGTGAATTTTGATAGTTCCAAGTCTCCGTATATTTAAGAAACGTAAACTCTAATCTATCCTTACTGCAAACTTTTTTTTAATTATTCTTTGTTTCAAAGAATAAAACTTCATTTATTGGAATAAACTGACATTTTTAGACCAGCTACAGGTAGCACACGCGTGTGTGTGTGTGCGCTCTCTCTCTCTCCACACACACACACACACACACACAGAGCTGTTGGATTCAATCTGTAGCTAGACAAGCAACAGACAACATTCTCTGGCAGTCCCTGTTAAATGACCCATACAAATCCCAAGTACTATTAGATGTGAATCTTCTTTACGCACTTGTAAAGTCCAGTACTCTTAAGTGTCAGAAAACCACCGCAATACATTTGTATGAAAATCTTTACCACAGAGAAGAAAAAGTACAAGCCTAGCTTGAAACACTACACAGTAGGATGTAAGATGTATTTTCTATCATAGTTGGGACTCATGGAAGTGGCCAGAAAGTGTGAACTTGGAATCCCTTGGGTGGAGAATCCAAAAAAGAGCTTCCTTTTGGCATCCTGTGGGCTTTGTGGTATAAATCAGAAAATATAGCATCTTTGCTCAGTGTTTATTTAACTCATGACTGTATCAAAAACATGATAGCATACTATAGTAACAAATGCAACAGGACAATAAAAATTAATTAATGTTAAGCAAGTATAGTGCCTTAGATTCCTGGTACTCATTTGCAGCTCAATGAATGCCTTCTCAGACACATCTTAAAATCACAAAAAGGTATTAAAAAGGATGTTTTCCTGTTCTGAATACAGTTCATCATTAAATATCCATATAATGGTGCTTTAGTCCAACAACATCTCTATGGCCATAGATTTCCCATACAAGCCTTAGGCAAAAAGTGATCACTAACAGGAAAACTAGTGGTGAAAAGTGTATGCTACTCTAAAGTAGGCTTGTATGAATGTCATATTTTCAATGCTTATTCAGATGCTTTGATTCTACAAATAATTTACTTATTAAAATATTATATCAACAGCAATAATTAACCCTACAGCTATCAATAATCCTGAGATTGTCAAAAGGGGAAAAGAGAACTATCTGTATAATGATATAAAACAGTTCTTTCTAGAATGTTGCCTTGGACCCACCTAATCATTCCTGGTGTCAAGAGCATGCTGCATGCTAAGGATAGACATGTTCCTCCTTCTCTTGCACATACTTACTTTTCCTTCCATGGCTTCCTTTAAATGTCATCCCTGACCCCCTTTAACCAGGATTTGCAGACCATTTTAAAATCCTGGTTAGTATTAATCTTAGTTAATACTGAGGCTGGCATAATGTTACATCATGTTTAAAACAAACCATGAAAGGTGGGATTTGCACAGGAGAAGAAGGGAAGGAAGGAGCTTGATGCTGATCTAATCATAGGTAAGAGTTGGGACTGATCCATTTTAAAAAGAAAATATGGCAAGAAAACAGGTGACAAAAACTTAACACAAGAAGAGCTAGAAAGGTCTTCTGGGGAAGGATGTTCTACAGGCTGGCTGCTGCTATAGAAAATATACCCTCATGTGTACCTTCTCTCCAGCAAGTGGAGGTTTAACAGAAGCAACATCTGTAAAAGAGATATTTGGGGTACCATTCTCTTTGCTTGTTAGCTTCTTTTACTTGATGATATTTGTTGTACATTCTCCTTGAAACCTAACACAACAATAAGATATTCTTAGGCTGCAGTTGTAACCCCACCTACCTGGTAGTAAGCCCCATTGAATTCAGTTAGTGCTTATTTCTTAGTAAACAAAGTTAGGATTGTGCTATTAGTCTTGACTTTATTTGTTGCCTGCATTCATCCAGTTGTTTGCTTCCTTGAGAGCAAAGTTTATCTTTACCCACTTTTCTTGTAAAAAACAACCAACGTTCCTGTTGTTTATCAGGATGCTAATGGATAGTCAGTTCTGCGATGAATGCTATTTCTTGCCTTCAGTTTACAGTTGTAGTGTATAACAGTTTTTATACAGAGTTGATGCCTGGAATACTTAAAACAATTACATTTAGGCTAACTCTATTAGAATGTGGGGGTGTACTTTAGAAATAACAAATACTGGTCTTCAACACCTGTTTATGACAGTAATGCTGGGTGGGCAAGTGCTGCTTTGGTGCACATGGTTCTGTGTCTCAGGGATGATGAAAGACATAGAGATGGACAGAGTATGATGCTGTTTAGAAAGCAGGTGGAGGATATTAGGAGACCATTAACACTGGAAGAAAGTGTGACTGGATGAGGAGCAATAACTTATTGGGATCCTGCTGGGGCCACATTTCAGAAATAGGCGAGTAGGCAAGCTAGGGGTCCTAGCATGGACTAGCTGGCTCCAGTGTGAGTTGTGTGCAAATGTCTTGTTGTGTCTAGAAGGTGGGAGGACAATGATTACTAAGGCAGTGTATATAGTGGTTTATGTTCCAACAGTTGCATTCTGTAACTTTAAGAAAGGGAAGGGCCTCAGAAAACACAGCTGATTTTGTAAACAATTGTTCTACTGCATTTCTTCCTTCTGAGGAATATCAACAATATGTTGCATTAGAGGAAAAAGTTAGAGTTGTATTAAGCCCCAGCTACAATAACATTGGTAGCCACAAGTGCTGCATTTGGAAATGATTGGGGCCTTTTGTTCATATGTGTATTTTATGAAAGTGAGTCATTGTATTAGGTGAACTTGTGTTGGTTGTGAAATGAGAGTCAGGCTTATATCCAGAAAATGAAATCTTGAGGAAGTTAGGTACCCTTTTGCAACTAGGATAAACAGTAGTAACAAACTGATGCAAGCTAGGCTTCAACAAACAAGAGTCTTCAGGTTGTTCACATGGTTTTGGTTCATGTGCAAAGCCAAACCTTGAACTGAATCCTAATTTGGAAACCTCATAGTGCAATAGCCTTTGGATCCTCATCATGGGTATGATAACATACCATAAATACAAAGGAACTTGTAAATAGGAAAGTTGTTTTCAATTAAATAGCCATGGGGCTATTAGAAGATTCTGACTTGGAGAAATAAAACTGACTAGTTTGTTTCTTGTGGTTTTCTTCCTTCCCAGGTCACTCCAAGATCTGAGACCCCCATAAACAACATCGGTAACAGTTTAGAAAATGCACTACATACATCAGCACATTCCATTGAGGAGTCATTACCCAAGAGGCCTTCAGGGAAACACTCAAAAGGTGCATCTATGGGTTTTGCATGATATTTCTGTGTAATACTCCTATTTTTGAAGAAAAAGATATATTTCTGCTTTAAAATATTTTAAGAATTGACTCTAGTTGATAAAGTGTGTTTGGTGTTTCTCGTTCAGTGCTGAATTAATATCAGTTTATAGATAAATTGATGCAGATAAATTATGCCTGACAATAAATTAGTATTTAATGCTCATGGGCGTTGTATGGGGTTGGACTAGATGACTATTGTGGTCCCTTCCAACTCTACAATTCTACTATTTCTATTATTTCCATTCTTTGCATTTCTGGACTTGGTCTCCAACACCAACTAGACATCAGCAAATTGTCCTTTGGAAGGAATTCTGATCTATATTTTGTGTGTTATAACCAGTAATGCTTTTTCTGTATTGAATAAGCCTCTTGCATTCCATATCTCCTGTATAATGATTAAAAACAATTCTTTTGAAACCACTGGTGATTTCAGAATATGCACTGGGATGTTGAAAAGTTGGATTTGCAACAAAACGTTGCAGTGTGGAGTTCCAGTTAGTAGTCTCCCCTCCAGTATACTCCAATTCCCCTCCCATTTGGTTTTCTGTTCTTCCTTTCCTCTTCCCCCTTCCCGCCCCAGTAGTTCACCAGCATTCCATAGTGACTGAGCATGCTCAAACCCCATTTAGGATTTTTCTTAAGATGGGATTTGTACTTCTGCAAACTTCCGGCTTTCTCCAAGTGTGCTGAAACTTCCCTCTTGTGCCAGGGTTAGAGAGAATGATGATTCTACAGCAAAGACTTGGAAAGCAGAAGCCAAGTTATTTGTCCTTTGTTCCTTGACTTTCTGTGTTTTGGAACCTTGCCAGTGAAGTGACATTAGTTATAAGTAGACATAACTTTTCTATTAATACTTACTTGAAAGTAAAATGTGCAGTGAATCCAAATTCTTTGTTTAGTTCAGTTTTGATGAAAACAGGAAATGCTTAATTTTCTAGGCGTGCTGTTCCTGGTTTGGGTATATATTTGTGAACAATCCAGCGGTAATCCAGAAGGAAAGGAAAGTGCCTTGTTCATTCCCTATTTATTTTCCAGTGCAACAATTTGATCTCTCGCCTCTCTGTGGCAGTTCTGTAACTGCAACAATTATAGTAGTGCTTGCCCCCAGAGCTTCTGGTTAGCCACAGGAGTTGCTATTCTTTATTGTATTGATGTGCAGGTGTGTTTTCCATGGCTCTGTCTTGCATTCCTCCTTGTGTCTTTAAAAGATTATAATAGTATTAAATGATTTAGAGAATGAAAACAAGGGAGTATGCTATTATGCATGCTGCTTTATGTCTCGATCAAGTACAAATCTGCTTTCAGTTTTTCTAGTTCATGCAAGTGGAATTAATAGCCAGGTTGTATTAGCCCACTTCAGTGGAGACTTACATGGCAGATTCTGAATTGACAGCCTGTCTTGTGCATGTAGGGCAAAGCACTGTTGTACTGAATATCCAATGCTTCAATTAAGTTCCACTTTATAAACAATTGTAAGCTGCTTTCTATTGTTACCTCAAGTCCAGTTATTGTTCTTCTGCGGTTTTTCATAATTTGTATGTTTCATACCTCAAGGGCATACACTTCCAATATCACTGGATCTATATAGGTCTGGTCCTCTCTGTTTTCACTGGGATTTTAGCATGTGAGATCTTAATGAGCAAAACTTACCTTTCCTAGCACCAGAATGAGATACAGGTTGCTTATTAAAATCTCACATTCTAAAATCTCAGTGGAAGTCTTGATACCTTTCCTAGAGCCAGAGTGAGTTATCCAAACTTCCATTGGGATTTTAGAATGTGAGATTTAATTAAACAAACTTTAACTCACTCTGGTGCTAGGAAAAGTATCAATGCTCCCAGTGTTCTGTTTCAATTGGCAATCCCCAAATATCATCTAGGATTATTTGTGATACTACCCTCTTCACCAAATGATCTGTGATGATGGAAAATCTTGTACTGTCATTAATATAGGTACAACTTCTCTTGTGCCAAAGTATTGTACATAGACACTCAACGTCCTAAAGTATGCTTTGAAGCAAAAAGAGTTAAACTTGACTATGCAAAATACTAAGCAAGTCCAAGAAGTTTAATTCATTATGAAGTTCAGCTTCTGTCTTTTTGTCTTTTTTCCAAAAGAATTGAAAACAGTCTTTCCATTCTGTTAGATCACATGCACAGACAAAACTAGAGCCTCCATGACAATAATCCAGTGAATGATCTGTGTCTAATCAGTCTAGTCCAGAGTTTCCCAACCTGGTGCCCCCCAGATGTGTGGGACTACAGCTCCCATCATCCTCTACCATTAGTCATGCTGGCCTGGGTTGATGGAACTTGGAGTCCAGTAACATATGGAGGGTACTGGTTTGTGAGAACATTGCTCTAGTCCAATATTAAAAACAATGAATACAGGCATTCAGTAGACCAGTACCTGATAAACATTGGACATTCCTTTTATCTTATTGTTGCTAGAGAACCTGCAATTAAGGTCCCTGAATGTAAACAGAAAACAAAACAAGATTATTCTCTCTACTTTTTGGGCAGATGATAAGAGCAACAAGTAGTATTTATGTATGCAGCATGTCTGTTTAGAACTGTAACAGATGTTGTCCTGACCACAGCATATTTTCCAAAAGCATAGTGTGGGATAAAGTACATTAAACCAGATGTTGAAGAGAATTCTACATTCGATAAGCTTTTACAGTAGTGGTTTATGATGGAGAAAACATTAAAACCTTACTGCACAGGGCTCATATGACTTTTTTGGAGCACTTACATAAGAACATATATAACAGGTATGCAGTCATGTCAAGAATGTAGCATCTTCCAAGCTCAAACAATCATTGCAATATAGAAACATGTGATTTTTATGTGAGGTGGTGTATAGGGCTCTCTTTCTTTTAACATTTTTAGTAGGGTGTAAAACAAATAGTGTGAGACAGTTCTGCATTCTGAAAGGAGTAGAGAACCTCAGACCAGGGTCCAAATGATACCCTTCAGCTTTTACTACTGATCCTTGAGTTGGATCCCCAGCTACACCCCCTCTTCCCAGACCACACCCTAATTGGTCTGACATTTGGCCCACCTTCTTGCCCTCCTTGAGTGTTTTTGCCTGAGTGGAATGTGTCTGTGAACTCTGATAATGCTTCTTCCTTGCCTGGATGGAGGAGAGGGGTGAGTGTATGAAACTAGTCTTTCTCTACAAAGGTAAATTTTAAATTAGCTGCTCCTCCTCCTTTTGCCTCTGACCCCAACCACCACTTGCATGTGGCCCCTGAAGATTTCCAACAAGGGAGTATAGCTGTCAGACTGAAGAAGATTTCTACCCTGTTATAGATGTTGTACCTCAGCATAGAATCAATCTGCATCTTAAAGTTTTTCCCCCCCAGGTTATTTTCCTGCACAGAGTGGTTAAATTTTAAAGAGATGAAAGAATACTGCTGATTGCTAGTTTCATTATTTTTTGCTATTGCTATTAACTCATTACTCAGTCTGTCTCTTGCTCACATATTTCCTAATATATGTTGCTTGTATACACACATGTTTCTCTGGAAGACTTATTTAAAAAACATTTGAAGCTGAACATCCAGTGGTTTAAAGAAGGTGAGGTTAAAGTGTCAGCAGTAATAATAAGAGGATACCCAGAATATATCCACTCGCATGTGGGGGGAAGGGAAAAGCTTAATCTTTATATTGCCAGTATTGAATTGATTTGGAGATGATGGCTCCCAACTGAGTGCAAATATGTGCACTTACATCTAACTTAAGTCAAGTGAGAATAATATTCTGCAAGAATTGAGAAAGTACTTCTACATTTTCCTACAGCCTGCTTGGAATCTATAGTCACTGTAGTAGTTTTTGTATAGGGTCCAAATATGAAAAAATATCAGGGCTAACATTGCTGAGAAAACTTCTGTCAAACAGCACCTGTAGTATACAGGCCTTAGTCTGAGAGGAATATAACCTGATAAAATAGAAAGCTCCATAGAACAGGAGATCATAACATGTGGCTGGGTCAGGACCTGTGCCATTTGATTGTGAGGGCCTACTATGAATGGAAAACTTTGGAAAGTGATGTGAAGAAGTATGTCCGGCCCTAGCCAAGGAGAATGAAAACCAGATGAAACTCCAAATACTTCACCATTTAAGATTTCAAATGATGCAAAATTAGTAAAACATGGATTTTCTGTCCATTATGCAGCTCTACCATGTAGCAGTATTCTAAACTTAAGATGAAAGGGAATGTTGAACCTGAACTCTTTTAAATTCATGGCCACATTTAAGTACAGTACTGTAAATTTTCATGGGATATTTTAGTAGTATACTTTTAAAGCATGGAAATTGTTTATGGCATACTTAGGTTCTTCTGTTTCTAATGTTGTTAACCTACATTGAGTCTATGTGGTCTAGGTAATTTTAAGTCTTAAAAGGGGTAAATGATGCAGCCTTTTGATCAACTTTAGAAGTAATGGGAATCAAGATGTAGCAATACAGGTCAGCTGTCACGCAGCAAAATGACTTGTTTTTGGTGATGACTATCTCCCCAAATTGATTTTAAATTTATTTTATAGTTTGAATAGTCATCATTTTGTTTTCTCTGATCAAGCAAAAAAGAAAGCAGAAGAAGGAAGAAAAGACCAAGTAGAAAATGCAGAGCTGCTATCCTCTCTAACGTCTTGTGTTGTGCTTCTTAGGAAGGACCATTGATTTATTGCATTACCTCACTGCATTGAGTGTATCCATTTCATCAGTGTATCATGCCTGTGCTATTTTTAACAATAACTTGAAGGGGCAGCACTGATGAAATTACATCATTTACATACACGGCTGAGAGAAAGTGGTATAAATCACCAAGATCATTTAAGAGAGTATCCCTGTGTGACTCATGTGAATAGGTTGAGTGACTTCAAAGAGTGATCGGATGGGGCTGTTATTCCTTGAGTAGCAAGAAGCTATGCATTGATAATAGTTGGATTTTCTGTATTTTGACTTGGGGCAGGTGTTTTGTGAAATACCTAGCCTTTGTAAGAGTTTGAAGATGAATTACAATTGTTTGTTTTTTCTACTATCATCCGAAATACAGCATGTCATAGACTCATGTTTAAAATACTTTGGAAGATCTTGGGTGAGGGGGGAAGGAAGAATAGGCAGGTCTGGACTGGGTTGGTATTTGTTAGATTTCTGGAAGGCAACTGTCCTCTGATAGTTCATGCTTGTAAATAACTACTTAGTGGTAGGAGAAAAGAGTTAGCTTGAGGCTACTTTTTAAACTGAATGAGGCAATTGATTCTTTCAGGCTGTAGTGTAGATTGTCAACAAGTGGGCATGTGTGGGCACACTGGCCAGTAACATGTTGGCTTTGTTGCAATTGTGTGTGACATCAATATCTATAAGCTTCTAAGACAGAGTGGTCCAATGCTCATCCCGAGGGCCGCATACGGCCCTCAATACCTTTTTTGGTGGCCCTCAGCAACATTTGACGCCTGCCCTTAGCCCTCTCACTGCCTTCCCAAAGCTGGGTAAGCAAGGAGCTGGGCCTTGGGAAGGAAGTGGGAGGGCTCTGCTGAGAACAGGACAAGACAGCCAAGGCAGGATTAAATCCTATCCTCCGTATAAGCTGATGTAACTACTGACGTCAGCAGGTAGGCGTGGTATGGGGGAAATGGTCTCACGGGGTAATTTGGCAGGCCAAGATTAGCCTGTGACCTGATGTTTCCCCACCCTGGCATACGGTATTATGATGTAGTATTATAATATTTTACATTTTAAAATAGTATTCACTATTTTTATGTTGTATGTATACATGTATATTCTGGTTACGAATTCCATGTTGTCCACTGAAATCCCTATGTAAATCAATAGACACAATCATCAAAATGCAGAGAATCACTTCCTCTTATTCACAATCTTAATTTCATAGTCTCTTTACCATTTTATGTCTGAATTATATTAAGGCTGCAGTTTTTTAGTCAGAAATGTTACTATGCATAGAGCTTTTCAGACTGCCATCTGATCTGGCTGGGGTGTCTTATCACAAGACAGTTCTCAGGCGCATGCTGTCAGAGCAGCTGCTGATACTATATTGTAGTCCCACTGACAGGTTCCAGGTATAATCCTACATGGATTAATTAATGCCTGAAAACATGAACGTTCTGCAGCTGCTTCAGATCCTGATTTGATTAATTCTGTCAAGCGGCTGTTTATTTCACAGGATACTGCAGAAATTCAATTTTAACATTAATAGACTTACTACCCTGAATTTGTCCAGTCCTTTTTTAAAAGCTTATGACTGCATTGTTTAGTCATGAATACTACAAATCAGGCCTTGTCCATTCAAGCAGTTGATCACATGGTAAAATTGTTGTTGAGCTGTATCACAAAATTACCTGTAGAGAGACTGCATACCAGAATGATTTCCTGTTCATAGAGTAGGTAGACCCTGTACATAGAAAAATAGTGCATCAAAATGAATGTTGGATTCAAATCCCCAATTTGATCCACCTGATTTGTCATTGTATAAACCCTCTGTCATATCCTCCATCCTAGCATTCCCTATCTCTTTAAAAAATAAAAAGGCTCACACTGCTCCTACCCGTTGATAATTTTTAGTTGCCCTTTTCTAGCTCTTAAGAAATCATTCTGAGACTGGGCAACTAACTGTGCATGTCGTTGCAACATAGGTTTATATTAATCTACTGTGACATGCATCCAGCCTGTTTAATAGCTTGTCTTAATTTTGTGTACTGAACGTTCCATTGGGCTATGCCTCTAGAGATCCTGTGTTTGGAGCAGTCCAGGTTTCCCATACAGAGAGTTTCCTCTTATTACAGTTGGAAAGTGAACCTTGCATGTTGTACTTTAAAGGCTTTATTCAAAGTGAAGCCAAATTTTGTTTTTGTGGCAACCCCCCCCCCCCGCCAAAAAAAAAATCATTTGCAAAATTAGCTTAAATCTTTTCTGTCTACAGCTTGCTGGCTCCAAGGATAGGTTTCCAAGATTCAAAATGGTAAAAATGTGGGTGTTCATTTTGGCATTGCCAACCTCAATTGTTCTAGATGTTGATTCACATCCCCTCTCTCCCCGAAATGAAGCTACCTTCGACCAAGTATAGATTTTCTATATTTGGAAAGTTTATATTTAAGCTGCAGGTTGTTAACTGACCTCTGAACTTTGGATGATCGCACTTTTCAGAAGGGATGCATGTACTTACTGTATTACCTTGAAGTCCGGAATCTTTGTTTTTTTACCTAGAACTGAGATTGCCAAAAAAATTCAGGACATTTGTTTAGACTGATATGAAGTGTGGCGCTGGAGATTCTTTGACATTTTTTAATTCCACCTTTGTCTTTCTGCACACATTTCATAGATTAGGTGTGCAGTGAATAGGAGGTAAGAATTTGAAAGAGTAGTGTGATGATCAACAATATATTCTCGGCTCCAGGAACAGACATACAACACTGTTTTTCACAAGTTTGTTCATTTTCTTTTTTTTAAGTCTCCTAGAAAGTGGGCAGACTCAGTAGTTTTATTCTTAAAACAAGATATAGCACTGTTATCCAGGGAGTTTTTAAAAACTTAATACCTTTTTGCTTCTAGCATCAGATCATACTGTGTTGTATTCAGCTGCTTTGTGCAGAAATAATATGCATCTGGTTTTTTGTTTCTTGTTCCTGAGATGAGTCATTCCCCTTTTAAATAGCAGTTATTTTTTTCTCATAACCCTTAATATACTAATAAACTTCTGGAATACTTATTAAGATGGACTTTGTGGTTAACTAAAATGCTGACTTCACTACTCCTCTGGCCATTGAATTCATACTTTGTTTTGATTGTTATTTTTTTAAGAATGAAAGGATATGAGCACAAGTTTTTCTTTTAATTTAGATCCTGTTTTTGGAGACACATGAGAGTTATTCACCGTCTGAAACTGAAAGAAACCCATTTGCAGAACCAGCCAGGAACATAAAAAAGATTAGCACTGCAATTTAAAAGTAAGGGGCACAACCAATAAATAAGCATTCCATGTGTTTGTCCCTATGAATACTGCTATTCCATAAAACGGGAGCAGGAAATCTCAGGTCTAGAGGTAAAATATGGCTCTCCAGGTCTTTCCAACCCTCAAGACACTTCCCCAAACGGGGGGCTTCACTGCCCTTTTCAGTGCTCTTCTCAAGTTCTTTTGCCTGGCTGGAATTTATTTATGTGGGAATGTTGAGGGTGGCAGGAGAGGATATATTGATTAATATCCTTCCTAACTCGCACTAGCAAGTTTCTTTATATAGCAGAGTTACATTCCCCTTCTTATGCAGCAGAAAACTGGTTGCAAACTTTTGTGAGTCTCTTAAGACAATAAACAATTCAATCTGGCTTGCCCAGATTGAGATATGTTCTATTATTCCTGGTAAGACCCCTTTGATCCCTCCTAAAAGAATAAAGACACAACAGACTTATTTATAAGTAACAAAAAGTGGTTTTTCTCATGAACAGGCAGAGCACAGTGTGATCCCTGAAGGCAGGCTTTAGGCTTAAAGTTACAAACATGTACAAACAGGTTTACCCCATATGGGAGATAACCTGGGGGACTGCTTGGCTGGCAGCCAGCAGTACAGTCCAGGTGAATCAGGAGGTTCACAGGACAAAAAAAGATCGAAGAGAGGGAGGTGGCTGTGTGACTTGGCCTTTTACCAGGTCTGGAAAGGTCACACCCACCTACCAGTCACATGCAAGGAAGGATGCTCCAGGTCAGGAGGAATAGGAAGTTTCAACTGGCTGGACCAAACATTCCCTTGCATGTCCACTCTAGCAAAACAAGGAATGTTGTATTTGACTGCTCCCAGTGGATTACATCCTCCAATTTATTTATTAAATTGTATAGCATCTTATACCTGTAGACCTCAGGGTGGTTCACAACATAAAATCACAATACAAAAAACAGAAAATACATAATAAAAACAAAACCAAGGACCACCCAATAATCCCCTTCCACATCACATTTTAAAAGGGCATCAGATGTCACTCAGCCAAAGGCCTGGTTAAAGACATACGCTTTCGCCTAGCACTTAAATGTGTATAATGAGAGCACCAGCTGAGCTCCCTGAGGAAAGTATTCCATAAATGGGGAACTACTGCAGAGAAAGCCTGTTCTTGTGTTGCCACCCTCTGGACCTCTTGTGGAGGAGGCACACAAAGAAGGGCCTCAGAAGGTGATCTCAGGGTCTGGGTAGGTGCATATGGAGACAGGTGGTCCTTGAGGTATTGCAGTCCTTGAACTGTGATAATGCCTCTGGCTGGGATGAAGGACTGAGGTGTGTATAGAAACCTCTGCTTCTTGCATGGCTGAAATACATTAAACTGTACAAAGATAGGAAGTGCATCCTCTGCTCTGTCTACTTCACCTCTGGTCCTGCCTGCTATTTGCATGTGGCACCTTGAGGCCTGCCGACGAAGCTCTTGCACTGAAAAAGTTCCCAACCTGTCCTGAAAAATTGGAAAGCACTTTGAAGAGTCTACAAATACTGTAATCACTAAATGGCAGCTCTCCTGTGATTAACTGTCACTAGCTACTGTAGACATTCTGTTGCTGATTTATTACCAGATCTCTGCCCCTCACTTGACCTTGAAATCTAGTGTAAAGCAACCATTTTGCAGTAGGTTTTTTTTTTTTAAGATTGTAAAGCCTTCTGAGTAAAGGACTACATGCTTCTATAGAATTTAGTAGTCTTTAAGTTGGATATCAGTTCGCTTATAGGAAAAAGATGTCAGTGTGGTATGTGAGCTGTGTTAAAAGATTTAAACAACCTTCCTTGTAGAGGTAAGGTGGTCTGTGGTGTCCTTTTTTAGATCTGCTTTCTTAGAACAGACTGAATGAAGGTGAAAATGGAATGTTAACCTGTTTGCACATCATGTTAAACCATAGTTCATGTCTGAACCTGAGTTTGTGGCTGATTCCTCCCCAAATAAAGCACAAGCTGCACCGTCAGTTTGTTCTTGCCTTACTGCTCATGGTTTGCTTGAGGCAAACATGCCACAAACTTTTGTTCTGATGACATGGCAAGCCAAAGTTTATGGTTTGTTCCTCCAAGGGGAGCAAAGGGGGAAGTTTTGAACAATATATACCATGCTGCTGCTTCATGTTTAATCGTATTTAAATCTTAACTATGGTTTTAAGATAATGGGTGAATGCAGCCACAGAGAGCTCATCTTGCATGAGTGGGGGGAAAATCTTCATTATAGTATTTGATTGAAGCAACTGTTACTTATAAAAGGTACTAGGCCTTCCTCTGTGACGAGTATGGGTGATGGCAACCTGTCTCTTACGTAGTAGTAGTAGTAGTAGTAGTAGTAGTAGTAGTAGTAGTAAATAACCCCATCTCTTTTGCATTGCCAATTGTGTATACCAAGTTCTGGTACTGTTTTCAACTATGGGCTTATCTTTGTATGCAGACACTTTAGGAATCGGACGCATCAGTGCTTCCCTTTCCATAATATACTGTGCACAAATAGTGGGGTTCCCTCAGAGAAAAGTCAGTCAGATTTTGAAGGGCTACTTTCACTATGCATGGTGTGTGTGCTTGTGCATGGACATCTAAAGTATCTCTCAAATATAAAAATGTATGTCCACATCGCCTCTATATGGAGTAGCTAGGATTCCATGTTCTGGGCTCATTGTGTTAACTTTGGCTTTTGAAGTTTGTTACATGTAAGTCTTGGCTCAGATCCAAAGAGCTTGTTGTAGCATGTCTAAAAGACTTGCACATGCCCTGTAGTACCTTTTTACTTGATCAGTTTTTATTAAAGCAGATTCCTGTTGTATCAAAAACTGTGTTTGAATGTGGTTTGGGTGACCATACAGTGGGAAAATATGCTCAATGGGGTTATTGATTGGATTTAGATAATTCATTTCAGCAGGATCATTGAACAAGCACTGGCTACTAATGACTCCAAGCTGGTGTTCAGTTAGATACAAAACACTTTTTTTACTCTTCTGACCTATAGGATAGGCATATAATAATGTTATGTAAAAAGGTGGTAGTAAGCTTGTGGTAATTCAATGTCCATGCATGTTTAATTGCTTCTTAATAAGTTATGAAAAGCCCATAACTCTTTACCTGCTCACTCGCTGTTTCATTTTTGGTACTTTACAGGTGCAGAAAAGAGTGATACACTCTGTGTATTTGTGTAAATCAAGAATGGGGAGCCTCTGGTGTTGGACTCTTAACTCCTATTAATCCTTGATGGGAGTTGGGGTTTAACAGCAGTTTGAGGGCCACTTTCCCCATGTAAAGCAGACTTGAAAGCAGAAGAAAATTAAAGTCTTTGTCACGAGCACAGCTCTCCCACATACCCAAGGAGACAGAATTGTTTCTGCTTGTACTGTGCTCATGCTGTCTCTGGAAGAAGTTAATGTGTATCAGGAGAATCCTGTGTCTCGTGTGCTGAGCATTAAATGGAGTAAAGTTTAAGTCTAAAGGTTTCTGTGTCATCTTAATATTTAATGATTTAGAACAGAGTAGGTCATGAGATAGGAAGCTCAGCTGAGCTGTTATAAATGGGGTGGGGGGGTGAAAAAAGGAGTTCAAGTGAAGTGTTCTAGTAAGGAACCCTTTGTTGAAGCCCCAAGAATAGAGTATCAGCTATATTCCTGAGTTTGCAATGGCACATACCGTATTTTTTGCCCTATAGGACGCACCGTCCCATAAGGCGCACCTAGTTTTTTGGGGGGGAAATAAAGGAAAAAAAATTATTTCCCCCCAGGCACGGGGCTGGGGCAGGGGAGGCCCAAGCTTCCCCCGACCCCAGTCCCCAAACAGGCAGCTCTCTGCAAGCCGTGGGAGCCCAGCGCTGGCTCCCGCTGCTTGCTGAGAGGTCCGCGAAGCCTGGACGCGCTGAGCTCAGCGAGGGCAGGCTTCAGCATGCAGGCAACTCTCCGCAAGCAGCAGGAGCGTTCCCGCTGCTTGCAGAGAGGTCCGCGAAGCCTGGAGCGCTGAGCTCAGCGCGTGCAGGCTTCGGCATGCAGGCAACTCTCCGCAAGCAGCGGGAGCGCTCCTGCTGCTTGTGGAGAGGTCCGCGAAGCCTGGAGCGCTGAGCTCAGCGTGCGCAAGCTTCGGCATGCAGGCAACTCTCCGCAAGCAGCGGGAGTGCTCCTGCTGCTTGCAGAGAGGTCCGCGAAGCCTGGAGAGCGAGAGGGGTCAGTGCGCACCAACCCCTCTCGCTCTCCAGGCTTCAGCGAAAGCCTGCATTCGTCCCATAGGACGCACACACATTTCCCCTTCATTTTTGGAGGGGAAAATGTGCGTCCTATAGGGCGAAAAATACAGTACTCTATTGAGCATTGGTGTGATTTATTTCTGAATGTAGTTTACACACATTTTAAATATCATAGCCTGTGTTTCAGATTTAGTTAATAAACAGAATGAATTCAGGGATCATTTGTAGTGAAAGGCACCAGACACCAGCGTATGAGTTGCTGAATCCATCTTCTATTGCTTCATTTTGCAGCCAAGTCCTATGACCCTTGGACATATGGATGGCAGCTTTAATTTTTGCTGTCAAGCCTGACTAGTGCACCTATGATGAAGCAGGTGCCTAAGCAACATAGCACATGCAATCAAAACAAAGCACTTGCTCCCTGTAGGGCTGATGGTGATAGCATGCTATGTCCCTCTTTCCATCCATGGCAAAGTGTTCAGATAACTGCTTCACTGTGAAATGAGTACTCTGTAAATAAATGACTGGCTGCACTTAGGACTGTTCCTGAATCCCTATTAGTTAGGTTTTAGAGGAAGGCGAACATGTGGTTGGAGTACAAAGTACTGAAAAGTAATACTACAAGTATTAAATAGTTCTAGAAGCTTAGTTGAGTTTTTATTTTATTTTATTTTATTTTATTTATGTTTCTTGCAGTGGTTCCTATATGTTGGTGCTCTCTGAATATGGACCAGACTGAGCAAAAGTGAAACAAGAATTTTTTCATTTAAAACTGGAATTCACCATGTAGAGAGAAATAATGTTATTCAAGAGGGGGGTAAGAGGGGAAGGGAGCTATGTGAGGTTTGGGAAAATGCTTAAATATTTGTGTTGACTTTTTCCAAATTACCTTTATTCACTGGCTTCATTTGCATGTCATGGTAAGCCATAAAGTTTGGTTTATTAAATCATGCCCCTTTGTGCAAGTGGGTGAGCAAACCATGACAGGGAAACTTCAGTATATCTGAATCTGAGATTGTGGTTTGTTAGGATGAAACAAATCATGATCTTAGGTTTGGACAACATGCTAAGCTTTTCCCGTTGTGGTTTGTTTGCTCCTCCCTTTGTGCAAGTGGGAGGGGCTCTGGCTGCATGTACACCTGCAGAGTACAGTTTGTTAAATGAAATGTTATGGTTTAGTGTTACATATGAATGCTGCTATTATACAGACATTGCTATTTTTAAACATGTTCTTGTTGACTTTGCCTGCTGGCATATTCACCAGCAAGCTAAGAACAGTTGTGTTTTTAGAAAGGTACAATCAACCGACTCTTCCTTTTGTTTCAAAATTGAGTATTTTGCATATGTTAAAACCATTCTGAGTAAGCACTAATTTTGGGTTGTGACAGCCTATCATCTAGCTGACTTTCTTAAAAAAAACAATGGTACAAATGTGCCTCAGTTGTAAAGCCTTAGTCTTGAATAAGAGCTGCTTACCTCAAGGCTTGAAGCGGTTGTGTAGTTCTTTGAATGTTGTAATGTAAAAAAGAAACAATTCATTGAGAGTGATGTTTCCTTTTTGGAAAGTCTGTTTGGAACTCTTCTTCATTCTGTTTTCAGTGCCAGTGTAGTACTGTATTGGGTAACTTGCAAAGCAAACTTAAAATTCTGTCAGTTGTTCTTCAAGATGCTTACAACTTTAGCTCTGTATAAATTGGCAAATAGTATTTCAGCATGACTTTGTCCTTTAGTAACTCTATTAAGAGAGGCCTCCTGATCTCAACTTCTGAAGATTTCCTCAAAGACATTTCTGATATCTTTTGTAAGTTGAGTTCTGGACAGTTAAAATGTGAGTTTTAGTAGCTCCCATTTGTGGCTTTATTCCATAAGTGTTTGGCAGATTGAGCAAGTAAGTGCCTATGTTGTTTCTTGCTGTATAGCCATGCTTTCATTAACCATGTCTTAATAAAAAGTCTCTTTTAATTTCAGAAATAACAGGATATGAGTTTGGCCTGTTTTTAGTCATTCATGAGCTTGATTGATGAGCACCTTTTGAGTTGACAGTAGGAGCAAATGTTGTGTTTTCTCATGCACAGCAGCAATGAAAGAGGTTGCCAGTGCTTAGAACAACACAGAAATGCTCCATTTAAAGCTCTGTCTAAGGTGGTCTGCAGTCTTGGCTTTTGAAAATGCTCAAGACTGTTGTGAGCAACCATTCAGCATATGCATGGCTCCCCAACTGATCAGTACATCTCTACTTAGTGACAACAAGAACCAAATTTCCTAGATGAAAGGGCAAAGAATCCCAGTGGCAAAGGGACTTTGATGCTAACTTTCCTCCAGTAAAATTAATGAAGTGTTTTGTTGCACCTTAAAGACTAACACATTTATTACAGCATTAACTTTCAGTGACTTGAGACAACTTCATTTGATGAAGTGGAAGATTAATCTTCAAAAGCTTATGCCATAATGAATTTGTTAGTCTTTAAGGTGTCACGAGGTATTTATCCTTCAATAGAAAAGTATGGCTACACCTCTAGAAATTTCCCTCACTGTTATTTTTATTTTAACATAATAACTTGGAGTTTCAATACTTGAGGTTCAAATGTATGCAGAGCCTAGTCCCCTGGAGCCGATGAAAGGTTTAGTTGGGTGACAAAGTATTAATGATTGGGGAGGGAGGGTGCTCTTTTTCTACCCCTCTTCATTAGCAAAACCTTTCCCCTTCACAACCATAACAAAAACATTACTGTGTCCTGTAAACGTCTTCCACATGGAATCACAATTACAGTTATCGCAACTGCTCCTGTAATCACCACAAGTATAGCTTACTACAAATCTAGGCTGCTAAAGATGGGAAAGTTGTCTCAAGTTCATAAGAGAGGCCTTCATTCTACAAGTTTTTGGTAGAAATGAGCTGCTAGAAGGAATCAAGGAACTAGAATTTGGGTGCATTAGGAAAGGTAAAAGTTGAAAGCAAGATTGAAACAAATGCTGGATGGTTGCCTTTGTAAAACAGGTTTGGAAGTTGGAAGTGGCCATTCAGCCACTGGCAGAGGAAGAGGGGGGCGGGGAGAGTGCACCGCCCCCAGCAACACAATCCTGGTGGGGCTCCATCCCGGCTGCCCCCCCCCCCCGCCTGCATTGGGCGCCTGCCCCCGGGACATGCGCCAGCCCTGCCCCCGCCTGCTCTCCGCCACTGCATTCAGCCATGATTTTCACTGGATGACTTTGAGCTAGTCACCATGCTTAGCCTAGCCCATTTGGAAGTGTGGGAGTTAGGAGTCATTATCATTCTGAAACTTTCCTACCAATTTGCTAAGTCTTTTTGTCATGTTTGATTTGATGCCAACCAAGAACACCAGAGTAGACGTGCAGAGTTTTTGCTGTTTACTACCAGAAGCATCTGTGAACCTGCACCTCTGGAACTGAGAGAAAGGAAATAATGTTGTGCATTCATCCTTTGCCTGTTTGGGACACAACAATATTCCTTTGAGGGGAAGGGCCATAGCTCAGTGCCAGAGCATCTGCTTTGCATGCAGAAGGTCCCAGGTTCAATCCCTGTCATCTTCAGGTAGGCCTGGGAGAGACCTGTGGCTGAAACCTTGAGAACTGCTGCCCATCCATGTAGACAGTAGTGAACTGGATGGACCAATGTTCTGACAGTATAAGCTAGTTTTGTATGTTCCTAACAGATCTTGTTCATTTTCTTTTCTAACAGTGAGTGTTGAAAAAGTGGAACTAAAGGGATTATCGCATAGGAAGAATGATAGGAACTTTGAATATTCCTTTGAGGTAAGTTCCAAGGAATGAGAACTTTTAAATTTAAAAGAGGTATGAAAGGGACCAGCCTTTGGGGCACTCAAAGCCTTGAGGATTCTATTGCTTTAGCAGATGTCTTTTGACCGAAACTATGTGTTCAAACGCTATTAGCTTTGACACCAAAACTATATCTGAAACATTTGATAAAATTTTTCTCATATTACATCACATCACAATATACTAAAACAAACAGTATATTGAAACCATGTTCTAACTGGAGGTGAGCCATACAGCGATAGGGAAAATTGGGCATGGGTGTAAAGATGTTGAATAGCTAAAATTGAATTTTAGCATTTAAAAAAAAAATGCGCTGAATATATTTTACTCTCAGTATAAGCCACAACAGCAAAAATCCCTGTGTCTTTTAGCTGCACTCTAATTCCCTGGTTGTAGATGATCCACTGGAGAAGCAGCCTCTTTGCTTCTTCTGTCCAAATGCTTCTGCCATTTTTCATAACTTCTTTCCCCAGCTTTCTACTTATTCTTGGCTGCTGTTTTATTATTGGCAATTTACATAAGGAAAGAGAGTTGCATGTATAAACTGCTCTACCCAGAATATCACATGCATAACACAGGGGTGTTGTGCTAGAATTTCAGTGGGAATTACAGGTAGCTGTCGGCAAAATTGTTCTGGGGCCAACTTGTATAAAATAGTACTGAAAATTCAAATATATTTCTTTAATTTAGATTTGTATCCCATCCTCTCTGGGCAGATCTCATTGGTACTCTCTCACATTCAAGTGTCTGGAAAGGCAAGTGAGATGTAATCTAATAGAACCATCCTGCCATAGTTCTGAAGGCTGTATAACCTCAAGAGCTTAGTTAGTTCCTCACGTTGTATCATTTATCTTTGTGTAAAAGAGATTTTTTTAAAGCCTGTGGTGGTGCTAGAAACTCTGCTTTTCGTTTCTTGGTTTTGGTGGAACAAGTGCTGGGAAGAGGAAATTCCTCAATTACGTAATGTATTTTGAAACTCTCTCCTCTCACCAGTACTTCTGGCAGCAGCATCAGTTCTGGAAAATTGTGTGTGTCTGGTTGTCATCGATACTAGCGTCATGTAGAAATATCACTCTAATTTCTCCCCCTCCCCTCTTTTTTAAGCATAAGGCAATATTTTCCCCATAATTTACAAATGCCTCTATCTCAGACTGAAAAAGTATGAAATTTAAAGTGCTGGATAAATTCTTGGGCATTGTGTTAAGATGTAAATATAGCTGAATTAAATCCGTCAGCCAACAGCCTAATGATCCTCTGGCTAGTGTTAATAAATTTTCAATAAATTTATTGAAAATACATGAAGGGGAATGCTGACCATGTTGGCTTGGTAAATCTTCAGGTACAACTCCATAGGCATAGGTTAGAAGCCCATCTCGTGTCCTGATAGGCAACTGATTTGCAGATTCTACAATGGGTCATATTCTCGCACACATTAGCCCCCATTATTAACAACTTGCACTGCAAGTGGGTGTGATTATTGCAATATGTTGACTGTTCCATCAATATGGAGTTCTCCCTTAGTAATACTTTGCTGATGTAAAGAGGCACATTTTGTGCTGCTTTTTTGCTTCAGACCTAAGGAAGCAGAGTATAGCCACAGCTTTTGTACAAGTTACTGTAGGTGTTGACTGTAGAATTTGTTCATGTGATGGTTTTCGTGTCCTTTTTTAATATGGAATAGTTCCTCCCACATAGAGTAATGCTACCTGTCCGAAGGATGACATGTGAAATGCGCTCGGACTTACAGTATTAACTTGAAATATATTTGGTACACAAATTCAGATACAAAGTAATACACTATAATCAGCAAAGGATTTTGTGTAACAATGGGAGAAAAAAATGTTGCAATCTATGCCAGTACAGTTTAGTGAGAGTGGCGTAGCAGATTACTCAGAGGTCCCAGGGAGAAGGAAGGAAGATAGTCATCTTTGGCATGTAAAAGTAGGCAGAGATACCTCCCAGAATCCCTTTTTCAGTCACCAATCTGAGGGCATTGGTCATGCATCCTAGCAAGGCCAATTCCAGATGTGTTTGATGCAGGTAACTCAAATTCTTATTTCTTCCCAAAGGTCTTATGGTCTGATTCTTCAGTGACATTGGTAACAAAGTCTTCTGCTGAAGTGACTGAATTCATTTCAAAGGTAAAACGAATAAGATGTCTTGGGTTGTATAAAAAATGTTTCAGAAGCATCCTGAGGTATAGTTTAGTATCAGTACAATTGAAACAGTGGCTATCTGCAAGGCACTGTTTTTAAATAAATTGTGTAAATAAGCTTGGGTTGGTTTGTTTCTTTCATTTTCAATTGTTGCATTCAAACATATTGTTTTGTCTCTTAGTTAGGTCAAATGTACCCAGAAGAAAAATTGGAGAAATTCATTCCATGCCTAGCTGGTCCAGATTCATTTTACTTAGAAAGAAACCACATGGACCTGGAATCGGACCTTAGGTATGCTTTGCAAGTATTTTATGTCAGTGCAAAAAGGAAACTACACCAAATGGAAACCTGTTTGGGTCAAATACTTGCTGTTAATAATTCTCTCACTCTTTTGATTGTCTGCATATTGGTCTGTGAATGTTTTGTCAGATTTACTGGGATTTAAGTTTACTGTTAGTTTTATGCACATTTATCTTGACAGCATTTCCTTAGTGTTGAGTAATTATGCTCCAAATGTGGGGTGGCATATCTAGTACCTTCTGGACCCAGTACCAGCACTGGCAGTGGTTGTACCTGAATTGCTATTACACATGTTTAAGTCTTTCAAGCAGTTCTACTTGGTAGGGGTTTTTATTGGCCCCTTGTTTGCAGTTTTAGGAGCCAAAAGGGCCCATCAGATACAATAATAATCAGCCATTTGTGAAAGTTTATTTTGATAGCACCATCTATTTACCCAGCACTTTACAAAGAACAGGTTTGACTGGTCTTTACTCCCAGCGGGCTTACAAATATAAAAACAGACACAGTGAAACAATGATGGCAGCAATAAACATTCTTCCGTTATTTCATTTACCCATTCTTGACTAAATTACAGCGGGGTATTGGGACTAGGGAGCTGTTCTAGAGGCTCAGCAAAGGTGTCGTTTGAGGAGGCATTTTGGGTGGTAGTTGCATGCATAAGGAGAGAGGTAGAATTGCTTCAGGGACCAGGGACCTTTGGATGGCTGTAGTGGAATTGGACAAATGAAAATCACAAGAAACAGTAAGTTGGGATAGAAGAACAGAAAGATGATGGGGCAATGCCATTGAGTGGCAATAGTAGTTTGTGATGGATCTGATAGAGGACAGGAAGCCTGCATATGGAGAGATTCCACTTCATGGCCTAAATGACAAGAGAGGTGAATCATTTTGGCAGAAAATGATGGTGCCAAGTTCCCTAACAAGAAAGTTTTAAAGTACAAAGAAGGAATCATACTAGCAGCAGAAGCCCAAGTTATAGCTTGTGGTAATGCAGCTCAAATGAGTCTTAAGGACTCCGCTGCAGCTTTTTAGATCCTAACTAGGTCAGAACATTATTTGGCCCCTGAAATGATAAGCCAGGCTCAGTAGATAAAAATAGTTACTGTAGTAGGAAATAGGCTGTATTCTGAGGGCTCCAATCAAGTTTAGAAAATCATAATTTATAGTACTCAGTGGTGTGTTGGAAACAAAATTTCTGTGTATCATTTAGGCTCAAGGAATGTCTTTCTTCACTTTTGCTAGGATTGACAGAACAGCACAAGTAATTTCCCAGGCTGAGACAGGAAGGATGTGACTCTGGTAACAAACCAAATAGTGCATCAACATTTAGTTAGTTTCTTCCCAGTATTGAAATTCATGTTTCGCTGACATGAGCAATATAATAGTAGAAATAACTTGGATCACTGCAGCTATTGGCTTTGCAAGTTTTAAGGACATGAGGTTTCTGGGCTTTTGGGATCAGTTTTAATTAGTCCACCTTTGCTGTACTAACTGGCATATCCATACAGTGATTGCTGTTTCATAGAAGAGTTGGAGTCCAGATTCTTTTTCTTTTTTAAAAAACTGGATTCATTACAAGTTTGAGGCTCCAAAACTGTAGTGCCTGCATTTTTCATATTAATGATTTTCACATGTCCCTGATCACTGTAAAATAAAGCCACAGTCATGGGACCATAGAGATTGTAATTGGGCCAAGGGTTCCAGAAGAGCACATACCAGTTGACTTGCCAGATGTTGTGATTTGGTCTGGATTGTTGAGGTTTGATTATTTTTCTCCCCTCTCGTCTGCAAATCAGATACTGCCTTAACAGTTTGGGTCTTGTGATCCCTAGTAAATGATCAGAACTGTGATTAAAAATGTAAATGCAAGAGAAACATATTCCCAATTTGATCTCTTCTCCATTCCTGCTTCTAAGCAGCTTGTGGGACCTTCAAATACTTAGTTGCTTTCAAACAAGCCTGTGGAGAAATTATGACAATATGTTTATATATAGCATGTAGTTAGCATATGTTTCTAGGGAGCTCAGTCTTTTTAATTTCAAGAGAAAGCAAAGCACCGGCAGAGGAGAACATTTAAAAGCCTGTCTGCTGTCTTTCACTTCTGTTGATCTCTTGAAAATTTATTATGAGCAATACTATAAAATATTTCCTCTGCTGAAATTTTCATTCTTCAGAATTCCATCCTTATCTACATGTACACTTCAAAATTTGCCCTCCATTTTAAATATTTACCTTGGGAAGTTTTAAGTGGTTGATTTTAGCCAGTGAGGACCTAACAGCTTGGGACTAGGTTCTCTCCAAGACCACCTTTTTCCATATAGTCTGCCCAGGTCATTGTAGTCTTTGGATGGGGTTCTTATGATGGTACCATGTCCTGCTGAAGTTTGGCTGCCTGGGGTTCAGAGCAGGGTCTTTTTATGTTATGATACCCACCTTGTGAAATGAGCTCCCTTCTGAATTATGGTGCTGGAGAAGACTTGAGAGTCCCATGGACTGCAAGAAGATCAAACCTATCCATTCTTAAGGAAATCAGCCCTGAGTGAAGTTGAGGTTCCAATACTTCGGCCACCTCATGAGAAGAGAAGACTCCCTGGAAAAGACCCTGATGCTGGGAAAGATGGAGGGCACAAGGAGAAGGGGACAACAGAGGACGGGATGGTTGGACAGTGTTCTCGAAGCTACCAGCATGAGTTTGACCAAACTGTGGGAGGCAGTAGAAGACAGGAGTGCCTGGCGTGCTCTGGTCCATGGGGTCATGAAGAGTCGGACACAACTAAACAGCAACACTCACCTTGTGAAATGAGCTCCCTAATGTACCTTTTTGTTTACCCAGATATTTCCTGACTGCTGATTTTCTTTGATGCTGAAATTATGTTTTTTGATTATTTGACTTTTAACTGTTACTAGTTTCATGGTTCTTCTGTGTATTGTAAACAAATTATGAGAAAAGTGGCATGCATTTGTACACACCTACACATATACATATATATAAATTGTGATTTATAGTGCTTGGTTAGCAGCAATACGTACAAATTCAGATTAGATTCAAGCTTTTTTAGCACATTGCAGTGTTAATATGACCCACTTCGCATTTCAGAAATTAGTAGGTGTTTGCGTTTGTTGTGTATACTCCGTATCAAGAGAGAACCATATTCTTCTCATTGACTACTTTGTGAGGTTCAGGGCTCCTTGTGACAATTTACACATTGTAACAAATAGCATTTGTCTGTAGGGACCTCCTCAGTATGTGTGCCTGGTATTTCCATAGTGCGTCAAGTAGCTGTTTGTGTCCTGTGTGCTAAAATGTTCATTTTGGCACTCTTCTGTTAAAAGCTGCAGTTTTGATCTTTGTGGTGCAAATGCAAAGACACCATTACTCAGTTGAAATCATTTTTCAGGTATTTGGCATCATTACCTTCCCACATCTGGAAAAATGACCACGTCAAGAAATTTTTCAGCACTTCATCTCACTCCCAGCAATTTCAAAGTTCAAGTGAGTTTTATGATTCATTTCTCCCTATTAACAAACATGTGAATAGACATTTTACCACTCAGGCCTTGTCCAAACACCTGATCTCCTTGTTTTTAGGTCCAGGCAACACTTCCCTTTATAAAGTAGGTACGACGCTGGGTGCTTCCGGAAGGTGAGATGAATTTAGTGTATGTGTGATGTAGGGAAGCTATAGCATGCTATTCAGATTTCTGTATAATGTGAAACATTTTTCACTATCACTTTGAAAGTGACTTCACAGATTGCCCCATCATTCTTTGTGTGGAATAAATTTGGTATTGCTGGCATTATGTCATCCTTCTGTTCTGAGCATGTTTAGATGACCCAATGATAAACTCAAAAGACATTCAAAGGTGGCATTTTACTTTGTACAGGTGCTTTATTTCAGTGGAGAGAATTAACACAGAAAATGTTTAGTTGCCTTTGAAAGTCAGCACATCATTTACAGTTCTGATGTAAGATTTCCCATGTATATTCTTCCATGGAAACAAATTCCTCAAAACACTTATGAGGATATAAATGCTAACTTAGAACTGGCCTATGAAGAGCAGCTAAAACTCATCCCTACATTTCTATACAAGAGGCTCATGTTGAAGTAAATATGCCGGATGGTTAGTGACTTACTGCATCTACATAATCCTTACTTCTGCTCCCGCTCCCTTTTCTCGGTTATGCCTGTTGGCACTGTCAGATCAGTAATTCCTTAACCTAAGCAGCTGGAGTAACTGTGGCCTTACATTTGCCAGCCCTCTGACTTTTCATTGTTATGCTGGCTCTTCAGAAAGATGGCAAACTGCATCATGGATTAAGGGACATGCTCTAGGATGAAATGAGAATGTACAGCATTCCTGTTCTTGGTTTGATGCATAGAATAGTTTCTCCTTCTGTGTTTGCAGACCTATCTGTGGCGTAGCTGGTATCCAGTCTTCACAGAACAGTCTCCAGCATCATGTGCAGCATCCGGCTGCTACACCTGTTGCACTCCCCCACTGCACTCATACAGGTGGGGCTGCATCCTCACTCACTTGCCGCTCCCAGTTGGAGAACTCTTCATCGGTATTGACTCCCAGTCCTCAAACTCCCCAGGAACAAAATGGGATTTTAGACTGGCTGCGGAAACTACGCTTGCACAAGTACTACCCTGTTTTCAAACAGCTCTCAATGGAGAAGGTAGAGTCCCGGCTTGGCTAGGGGGAAACAGTTTGCTGTGTTTGTTTTGCTGTATTAATCTGTGGTATAGAGAGAGAATGCAAATTTTGGGAAAGGCTTAAGACTGATTAGAAATGCAGATATGGCTTCTTCAGCTATTTGGCTTTCTGGCAAAAGTCTTCATCTAGTGGCTTATTTGGAAGTTTCTTTGTGAAATGTTGACACACTGCAAGTATTTACCCTCTAACAAAAGCTGTTGCGCATAGATCAAACATCCCTCTATGACTTTTTTTTCTGGATGCATGAGTATTTGTTCCTAGAAAGCAAAATTCCTCATGTGATCTGAGAAAGAGCAGAGATGCTGTGCCTTGCTCAAATGAATGTCACTCTTTTTAACAGTTTTATTCACAACTCTGTTCAGATATGTTGTAAGCTAATCACGTTACTCTTGGGGTGTTTTTTTTTTTAATAAAAAAATATATATCAGAGTGCCCTCTAGTGGATTCTTTGCTATATTTTTTGCTCTTAAATCTAAAGCTCTAATTTGTTTTCAAATACATCATATCGTTAATCTGTGTACAGTGCTTAGCACATCTTAGACACTTTATAAAAGATACATAATGAAATATAAATTGAATTTAATAACAGAATGGGGTATTGTTGTGGTATCTCTCTCTGCTTTTATTAGAATAATTATCAATATTAATAAGCCTGAAAATAAAGTCTGAGTTGGATGTTCTGAATCTGACAAGTACCTTTAGTCTGCAAGTTGACAAATAACTACTGAATAATTTTACATAAAATTGGATGCTGAGACAACCTCAGTTGTTGAGTAGCTTGACAAAATAACAGAAATGATCAAGGGCATGCATCAGTAGCAACAGCTCAACAAAACAAATTTAAAAGCTGATTTTGCATGGAAGCCACAATGTCCCCAAATCTGTTGCTCATCTCTATACTAGGATGCCGTTAAACACTTGTTTGTCCCTAGAGCCTTAGCTACTGTGATAACACCTCATGAAACTAATGAATATATCTAATCTATTTTGCTTTAAAACTAAGCAAAATATGTAAATTAGCTATATTCACTAGTTTCATAATGAAGCTTCTGTCAAGTATGCCATATTAGACAGCATTTTTAAATGCATACTATAAAATTGACTTTCCCTTTTTTCCTATCTAAGTTCCTGAGCCTTACTGAAGAAGATCTGAATAAATTTGAATCCCTTACAATGGGTGCAAAGAAGAAGCTCAAGACCCAGCTGGAGTTGGAAAAGTAGGTATTAAAGAAAACTGGCTTCTTCCATGTTATTTCAGGATCTTTTCCTCCTAATTTTTCCAGTAAAAATGCTTGCTGTGGACTTTGCCTAAGGAAAACCCAGAGGTAGGACTGGGTTAATTCAGCATTAGTTGAATTAAAACTTTGTTGCATTTATACCCCATGCATGTGTCTAGAACAATAAATCTAAAAATACCAGTAGGTTTTATGCAGCTAATTTTTACTCAAGGGAGACCCATTGAAATTAATAGAATAGAACCTCTTTAGTGGGCTTACTCTAAGTTAGTTGGATACCACACATACTTTAAATTAGAGAACCAATTCAGATTTAAATCCAAGTTTATTTTAATAAATTGCTTCCCACACTTCCCTTTTCATTCCAGGGAAAAGTCTGAGAAACGGACCCTCAATCCAGCTACATCTCCTTCCTTGAGCACTGGGGTGGCCAGAGTTCCTCCTACCACTCATATTGGTCCTATCCAAAGCATTCGTGGTAACCATACAGCAGGTAAACAGGCTATGAGGTTTGAATATGTATATTTCCTACACAGGGAAGATTGGCGCTTGTCTAATTCTTGTAACATACTGGATAGCAATGTAGTTCAGGATAGTCATACTTAGAAGAGTAGACCCATTGAATTAATAGACTCAAGTTAATTACTTTCCATGGATCTATTTTTGAGTCTGGCTAACAATGGCTATCAGCCAAATGTACTTGGGAGTCACAACAGATTTTGTCTGTCTAAAGATGACTTAACAGTACCATTCACATTACTTGATTTTTCTTCTTCTCTTCCCCGCCCCCACAAGAGTTACGTGTCGATGTTGATCAGCCAACCCTCTCAACCCCCCGCGAAGGAAGCTCTTCAGAATACTCCAGCTCCTCTTCTAGCCCCATGGGAATCCATACCCGGGAGGAGAGCTCAGACAGTGCTGAGGAGAATGAGAGACGTAAGGAAAGCTGTCTCGTTGTGTTGCAGCATCTAACGCATTTAGGTGACTGGTCGTACCTGACATCTGTCTATCTTGTAGGTTTAGAGGTCCACTTGGAAGCCTCAGAAAAGGAGAAGCCAGTAATGTTATTGAATCACTTCAACTCCAGCTCAGCCAGGCCCACTGCTCAGGTTTTACCAGTGCAGAATGATGCCGTGTCCAGTCCATCCGGTCACCACACCTTGCCAGTACAGATGATAGCTGCGGGCTCCCCTCACATCACTCCAATTAGAATACTGAACTCTATGCACAAATCAGAGCGAGGGAATACAGACATGAAGCTCCTTTCGTCATCTATGCACTCGCTTTTGTCTTTAGAAGACAGGACAAAATTCTCACCTGGCACACCTCGAAGTGGCATCAAGATGGAGAAGAGCTTTGGAAGTACTGTTGTGGATGGGATGCCAGCCTCTCCCCATCAGCCCATGCAAGTGCTCTCTGGAGTTTCTGAAAATGGCTCCTCTACACCTTCAATTAACTTTGGTCCAAGGACCAAAATGGTACATGCTTCCACTCTAGACAGAGTGGTGAAAACAACCCAGCAGCCGGGAATAATAGTGGAAACAAGCACCACAGCCACTGTAACTTCCAGCACCGTCTTCCATGTGGCACGACCCCCCATAAAACTCCTGGTATCCTCTTCAGTTCCTACTGATTCAACCATTGTGGGGCAGTCTTCCTGCTCCAGTAATATGCAATTCAGTGTGTCCCCAGCAATAATAAACCCCCGGACTGCTCTCTATACAGCCAATACCAAAGTGGCCTTTTCTGCCCTGAGCAGTATGCCAGTAGCCCCAATGCCCAGCAGCAGCTTCTGTGCAAATAGCAACACTGCCTCTTCTAGCAGTCACCCCTCCACATCCTTTGCAAATATGGCAAACCTACCCAGTTGTCCTGCTCCCAGCTCCAGCCCCACACTTTCATCAGCTGCCGAGAACAATTTCTACAACAGCAGTAGTAGTGGCTCAGGAGGAAGTATCCCAGTACCAAATCAGAATCACCACCATCACCACCACCATCAGCAGCAGCCTCCTGGATGCATGGTGTGCAGTTCCTGTGGCTGTAGTGGGAACTGTGGTTCAAGCGGCATGACTGTCAGTTATGCTAATTACTTCCAGCACCCCTTTTCCGGACCATCAGTGTTTACTTTCCCATTTCTGCCCTTCAATCCACTGTGCAGCAGTGGCTACATCAACACACAGCAGTACAACAGCAGCTCGGCCTTCCCTATGGTTCACTCTCCTTACAACAGTGGCATAACACCAGACTCTGTCATGAGTGGGCAGTCTACGTTTGCAGTGCCACCAATGCAAAGCTTTATGGCAAGTACAGCAGGGGTGTACCAAGCACAGGGGATGATGAGCAACAACAGTGGTACAGGCCATAAAAAGAATGGGAATCTGTCCTGTTACAATTGTGGAGCCAGTGGTCACCGAGCTCAAGACTGCAAGCAGCCACCAATGGATTTCAATCGACAAGGTTAGGAACATTATTGGCTTGCCAGAAGTGCAGTTGGTAGATTGCTCAGAATACAGGTTTGGCTGCTTGGGGAAAGGGGGTGGTAGATAAAGGAAAATCTGAAAATAGTAATTTAAAGTGATGGCAAGTCTGAGCATGTACAAGTGGAATCCACTGTAGGTCTCACACTTTGCCAATAGTTTGTACTCTTGTGGATGAGCAGTAGTCCTCTGAAGCAAACCTGAGAGAACCAAAGTACAGGAGTGGTAAAATGTTGCTCTGCCATGAGCATGCAGAGCCCAGATAGTTTTGTGGGGTAATAAGGGGTTGGTTTCTTGTGGTAGTAAGCTTTGAGATTGCTCACGCTCAAAACTGGTATCCATGGTGTCTTGCCTTATTTCACATCTACTGCTAATATGTTCATTCCTTATCTATGAACAGCATGGTGCTCAACTGTGTGATGTGTCATTGCTTGTGAAATGTAGACTTCACAAAAGTCTTACACTTGCTGACTTGTATTTCTCTTCTCCATGCAGGTACATTTCGGTTAAAATATGCTCCACCAGCTGAAAGTTTAGATTCCACAGATTGACAGTAACTCCATGGACTTCATTTTTTGTGTTGGCAAAAGCCCATGGAGTAATTACAGAATTTCAAATTGGAATCTGAGAAGTCCACTTGTTGAGCTTATTAACATTATTTTTTTAATCCAAAGGTGCTCTACTTCGCTACACTAGGAAGAAACTGAAGCTTAGGGGTTTATCAAACCCATTTTTACTGATTTGCCAAAATTATAACATGGATCTTAAATGTTGGACCTTCCAGATGGGAGGTGAAACTGGCCAACTACCCTTTTTTGTTGTAAACAAACTCCTGCACTTTTGCTGAAGAATGTTGCCATACTTTGATCTTCTGTGCTGGAAACTCGAACTCCCGGGCAGCTATGTTGTAATCTGGAGTGAGAGCTAGAGGTTGACGGTACAGTAGCCATTTGCCTGCTGGACTCTGACATTTGAGGCTAGGTAAACATGTCTACTTTTTCTCAAAAACTAATCAGGCACTACACTCTGGGATTTTAAAGGATTGCACTACAGAAGAATGTATAATTCTATCTGCACTTTTAGCAGACTGAGATCAGTGCGAGAGACGTTCCAATGGTTGGAAATAGGCACCAGCAGGCTATGTGAACTTCTAATAAAGAAATCTTAACCCTCCCTCTCTTCCAAAAGAACAAAGGTAGACGTTTCAGTTCATTCTAGAAATGGTTATGCTATGCTTGTCGGCATTTATTTGTCAGTCATGGATTAAACTTACGTTTCCAAGGGTCTAGTGCCAGAGACTGAGCTCAAAAAGGTCTTTAAAAAATACTTTTCCTCTACAACTTTCAAATCTTACCATATATTAGTTTCTGCCACAGGAAACAGTACTCTACCTTTGAAACCGAGTTTTAAAACACAGACTCCTGCAGCAGAGTTTGCAAATTGTTGCTTTACTTTGCATAGCAAAAGTCTTTCTACAAGGGCTCTTGCTTACAGGATATAGAAGTCACAAAGTAAGAAACAGCTGTACATCTTAACCACAACTCGGGTTTGTAGTCTGCCTCCTTTATTTGAAATATGTAGAGTATTGGCTTTGATGTTAACTAGTTAGAATTCTTTTCCACTAAAGCCAGCAAAGCTCAGAACTGAAACATTGCAGACCTACCTGGTCAAAAGGAGGCATACCTTTTTGTATTCATGCTGAATTGGTTGTAGCTATCTTCTTTCATTGATAGGGCTGAAGTTTAAACTGCCCCACATAGGACATTTTAGTGGCTGTGCACAATATGTTACTATGGAGGTGGCAAATGAGTATTTCTGCTTGAAAGTATTGTATGGTTGAAGGTGCAGGGAGGTGGGGTTGGCTGTATCACTGCACTGCATATCCATGAGGTAGTAAAACAGTGGGTCTTGTGGAAATAATGGCAGGATTGACAGAAAACCAGGTACTCCACTATTGTTTTCTATATCATCAGAGATAAGCTCTATTATCCTTACCTGTTGCCTTTAAAAACAAACTGGTGTATTCTCTTGGGTGTAGGCATTCAATGGGTTTTGCATATTCAACTCTGGGAGAAGCTTAGCATGAGCTTCCTGCCATTTCTCAGCTTCATAGAGACCAAGTCCAAAGTTGTAAAAACACATGGTTTGTAGCAGCCCTACATCCAACTTCAGTTATTTCTATGCAATGAAGTGCTAGACTTTCATATCCTAAGTTTGGCTTTACCAAAACAGTATTACATATAGGGTTAGATCCAGCCCACAATATTTAATTATGCGTGTAATGACTGAACTTCTGAGACGGCTAATAGAGGTGGATACCATTAGGAAACTTGTAAAACTACCAGAGGTAATGAGAACTGACAGAGCAATTTACTTTGCCTTAATTACCCTGATTGACATCAGCAGAAACATGCCACTCTGTACTAAATCTGTCAGTTATTGTTTACTCTTAAAAGTTGGGAGCCTTTCCATTGGCCCAAAATGTGCCAAAAGCCAAATGTATCAGTTCTTAAACAGAAATAACCCAACACCATACAAACTTTCCAGAATCAACAGAAAGCCTTTATCAGGCATTTAAATTGGAAAGTTTCTAGAAACATAGCCCCATGAGCGGTATGATGTTCAGAAATATAGTTTCTATTCATATAAAAAGAAAGCTGTCTCAGCTAGCTGTTGGTCTGTCAAACAAAACTTTTTAACTTAACTAGTGGACAAGTGAAATTAGCAGGGGAAAGCTCTGGAGAGCCAATTGCCTTGTTCGTTTCTAAAGGTAAACTGAGACATACAAAGGCAAGCCTACATAGTGACTTAATTTTATTAAAGCTGTTCTCTACTATTTCATCCACAAAGTGGCTGCCAATGTTTCATACAGGCAGAGGACTTTGAAGCAAGACTCAAGTGCAAGAGGAATGGACACTAGCTGCATAGATCATAGTTTGGCTGAAACTTTACACCAGAGAATGTAACTTGCGTCATGAAGAGAGAGCATAAAACAGAACCATCAAAAGCCCTTGTCTGTATGAAACAAACTATGTACTAAAAACTGGCATGGCAAACTGCTGGAGAATTGCTATTTGCATATAACTAAGGTTTCAACTCGGCATGACTTAGTTAATGGGAAATTTCTCGAGCAGCATGCAGGTCCGTGCCTGAACAAAGAAGGGTCTTTCTTAATTATGTCAAACCCGTTTTTTCATGCCAGCCTAGAATTCTGTTAGAGACACCCAAATGTAAGCCACCCCAAGTAAAAGGCAAGTTATTCAATGGGTACAATACCATTTTATGGGGAAAGCCCTAAACTGAGGCCAACTTAATTATTTTAAGGTGGGAGGGAAGGGTGGGTATTTTGTTTTGCTTCTGAACAGACACTTATAAGCCTCTTAAGCTGCTTTACTTAGATATGGCCAAAGGCAGAATTAAAATAGTAATTCAGAAAGCAACAAATATTCAAACAATTTTTACTCTTCCAACTACCTTTGGAACTATTTCTGCATACTAACTTCTTATAAACATAGGAAGAGCCTATGTCTTGCAGCACAGGTTAACATCTTTCTTTTCAGAAATAACTTTCCATTAGGAATGAAGGAAACACCTCTGCCCATTTCGAGCCATTTCTTTTACATTATATTACAAATGTGCATGTAACTTTATATAAATATTAAAAGTTTTGTAAATATTTAATATCCACCTAATTTGATTTTGAATTGTAAATGTCAAGTATTCTGGTATTTGAATTTTTATGTTTTATTATACTTTGTTAAAGGTAAAATTGTACATTTTTAGAATGTTTTTATCTGAGTAAATTTAATGTACTGAACAAAAATTAAAGACTATAGTAGTGTCTTTTCAGACATCCTCACTTTTAATATTTTTTTTCCATTTTCAGTGGGAGGCTAAAGAAAACTTACTGCAAGCGCAGCAGGTTCAACCAAAGGCTAACATAAACATGCATTGTCTCAAATGTGGCAGCTGTAGACAGGTGCTGCAGAGCTATCCAACAGCATTATCTGCAAGTTGTCCATTTTAGGTAGGTGCTCTGAAGGGTACAGAAAAGCCACACTGCAGTCTGGGATATCAGTTTCTTCCGTCAGGAGCTTTTCCATGTTCTCATACAGGTAGTTAATTCTCAGTCTCATTTGGAATCCAGTATCTTGCCCACACTCAGAAAGCAGGCAGTGTTGTTTTTCATAGCTCAAGCATCTTCACAAGTGTCATTAGTATGGCCACAGAATCTCCTACTATTGTGACAATGTTCTATTCTGCAACAGTAAAGGAATCTGAGCCAAAGTTGTGGGAGGCTGAAGGCTTTTGTTCAATTCTGTCTACTGCTCTTCATATACAGCATTAAGATCGTTTTAAAATGGACTTGTATATAAGCTTAACTTCTAATCAAGTTGAGATGGAATCATCCATTTCAGCATTTTAAAAAACAAAAGAAAAATCAACATTTATACAAGAGCAGCCATTAGCCCATTGTAAGGATGGCTGTCTTATGAAGAAATAGTAACTGAACAGAAGACTTTAAAATTTTACAGTGAATTAAAAGCTCACAGTGAACTTGTTAGAAGCAAGCATTGAACAGATGCATGCAAAGGTAGAAACTGCATGTCATATTGATATTTTACAGCATGTCAAGATTTAGTCTCTTCTCCACATAATAAAAATTTGTTTGCTATAACATAGAATTAAATTCACATGCATGCATTAATATACAAGGATAAGTCTTAGCTTACTACATTTCACTGTATAACAAATGGGGAAGCAGGACACTATCTGAATTACTTTCCTTTTGCACAGGACATACCCTGTTTACAGCAAAATTTAAGTCCCTATGCAACTGACTGGAAGCAGTGATCAAACTTCTTTGCAACTTTAGATATTGCCCAGTCTAAAACAAAGGGAAATTATTTTTGAGTTTTGATAGTTTGAAATGCAGCTAAAGGAAACAAGGGCTTTCTGCCAACGAGGAAATACAAAAATGTTCTTCATGTATTCCAATGAAAATCAAGAACTTGGTAGTGAGGTTAATATGCTAAATATAAAGAAACATCAACAGCTGTGAGGCTTGCCAATGTTTACTGTATTACTTTGGGGAATTGGCTAACCTCAAAACCCTGCTATCTCCCAATGCTTTCTGACTGACAAAATGAAGTCCTCTTTGCTGAGGGTTTGGGTTGATTTAATTAGAATAAATTTAACAAGGTGTAGAACAGAATACCAAACTCTGGGTAGACTGAAGCTTTTCTTTGACAACAGTTATGTATATATTTCCTAAAACTAGCATAAAGCTGTGATGTTTGGTATATAACAATAATTAGCAATCTGATGTTTTGCCTTCTAAAGTAACAGTACCAATGAATTAATGCCCACCCCTTTCATCACATGCACTGATCTATCAAAAAAGGTTAAAAGAAGCAGACCATTACTCCTATTTGTTCCCTTTCTTAAAAAGCAGTTTTCAGGAGCTGAAACATGACTTAACATTATGAGATGTCACACGCAAGTATTTCAGTTTGCTGCTAAATGCTAGCCCATTTTCTATGATTAATGCAAACATCCCTTTTATTGGCAACTTAACACACACACACATATACAGTATAGTTTAAAATTCCAGAGGCTTAAAGCAAATGTGCCTGTGCAAATTTTATAGCAGGTCTACAAAGCTGCGCTGCTTGTCTATACTGGCACTCATCTGTTCAATATTCACAAATAAAACAGTACGGTGAGAACACCCGCTAAGCACAACTACTGTGAGCAGGTTGGTGACATCCCTTTGTTTTTTCCTGTGGGAGGGAGGGGTAAAAACTATCCTAGGCTACAAGCCACTGGGGATGGTTTACACAGATTTCATTCCAAATGTTTCCTGAGAGGCATACACCATGTACAGGAATCCGTCCTCGTCCTTTTCACTTTCATACACCTCCGAAATTGGTGTTGAAACGCTCACCATGCTGTGTCCATTCACCAGTAAGAAGAAAGCTTGATTGGAATTCAGCTGCAGCCGACGCCTAGAAGACAGGAAACTGAATGGACACTTCCCTTGGAACATGGCTAACAAATTTAAATGCAGAAGCAAAATACAAAAAAAGAACTGCCTTTGGAAATTCCAGGTTTAGCAACAGTCTCCTCCTTTGCCACATCCAAGAATCACATGAATACCAGAAAGCATGTGTGATTAGAGCACTTCTGAAGGCAGCCTCCTCACCCAAGCAACATCAGAGGGGAGGGACTTGCAACTACACTGATCTTATAAAGCCTCAAGTGAGACACTAAGGCCTGCTGTGTGTTGCCTAAGAGGAAGGACAACACGGCTAGATAATGTGCATGTTAGGTTGTTGATTTTAGATGCTAACCACCCATTTTAACCATTTCAATGGACTACAGAGCACATCAGTGCCAGCTACAGCAAGGAGTTTACTCAGTAACAGGCATCACACTCCAGAATTATAAAGAGCCCATATAATCAAGTTCCCTTTCTGTGAAGAGTTGCCAATAGAGACGGAAAGCTGTGTCAGCCTAATTCATGTTACGATCAAGCATCGGCAAATATGCTTGCCATGCAGAGTGTGGCACCGCTCCGTATCAAGCAACCATCCTAACTTTGAAGTTGCAGAAGTGGGCAGGGATTGTCTGCTGAAGATCTCTGCCACCTTCCAAGTTGGGTGGAAAACTGGCAGCTGCATGGCAAAGGCAGACCTGAAGAGCCTTGGCTCTAACAGAACCAACACAGCATCCCTCCCCACACCAAAAAAACCACCTAGCCTCTTTCCTGCTCCTACCACTGAACAAAACAATCTCCACTCAACCTCCGAGAAGTTGTGGCACCTTCAGGCAATGGAGCCCAACCATGCACACTCCCTGCCAGGCTTTTCTGTAGGAAGGAGGGAGACTTAGCAAGACCAGGGTTTTTTGTTGTTGTTTTTTGCTTTGCCAACTAGTAGGTCAAACACTCTGGACCTTTGTTATGATTGTTACTTGACTTTTTTTTAAAACTCACTTGGGAAACCCTTAATATATAGCACAAGCTACTGTCCTGAATGAGAGACCTTTCAGTAAAGCAGGTAGGTTAGATACCTGATAATCTTGATCAGCTCACTCATGTTGACATGATCTGGGACCAGAAACTTTGTTTTATCCAGAATGGGAAGTTGCTTTTCTCCTTTATACCTTTCAATGATTACCTGGAGGAAAATGGTAAAGTTAGGACTTATAATTTAGGACTTTTCAGTATGGTGAGCCACAGGCATATTCTTGCTAGATACCTATGGGTTTGTTTAATGCAATTCTAATTTGTACTACAGTGGTTTATAATTTTATTATTTCTATCATTTTATTGTATGCCACCTTGCATTTTTAATGAGGCTCAGCATTGAAATTCTTAAAACAAACCCAGTCACCTGAATTGAGCTGTGAAAAGGAGCTGCAATAGAGAAGACCCCAGTCTTGTGGGGAGAACTAATTCCATTCCTGACACAGGTTTGCAGTGAAAGGCTAGCGTGCCCTCCTCCCCACCTGTCACCCCAATTTCAGCCCCTTCTCTTCTCCATTCAGTTAGGCATAAACAGGGCAAGAGGACTACAATCAGGAAAACCTGGGAGCAGCAACCAATTGACTTCTGTTATGTAAAATGAAATGGAGGGAGAAAATAAAAATCTTAACTAGGGCAAATATCTTTGCAGCCTCTAGTATGGATGATTTCACTGCTAGTCCCCAAAGTGCACGTGTTGCCACTACCTACCAGGTTATTTCCCTGATTTAAGTCTCACCAAATGACAGACAATAGAATTGAAAGTCTACTCACTGGTATCTTTGTAGGATGCTGCTCTCGAATAAGTCTGACATCTTCTACTCTTTGTTCTACAGGGGAGAAAAAGAAAGTTGTACTTAAATGCTTGAAGAGGCAGTGTTTTCAGATATATAATATCTACACAGAACAACTTGTTATATTGGTGTTTCATTGCCCTGGAAGAGAAGCACACACAGAGGCAGCAGTTTGTAAGAAGGGTAGGATATAAATCAAATAAATCATAAGCAGAATGAGAGGCACTTAAACCACACCCACATTAGTATACCCAAGCTGATAGCATTAGAAGCAAGGATAACTAGCAATCTTTCTAGATCAGGGTGGGAATGCAACTCAAGCACTGCTGAAAATTCATGCACGGAATGAAGAAGCTATAGTGGAAAGGGGGAGGCACAAGAGAAAAAGGGGTACTTGCCCACTTTTGACTGTAGCCTCACAAATGAAACTGCTAACTGATAGCACCCCCACCTGTGTGCTAGTAGAAATTCTGCAGCACAATTTATTAACAGGAAGGGCGGGGACAACTTAAGACAAACTGGGGGGGGGGGGAGAAAATGCCATCTGAAAAATAAAGAAGCATAACCCTTCACAGTGAAAAGTTAAAGCAGGCAAGTTAAGTTGAAGAAAAAGAAAAAAGTTGAGCTTAGTTGGTTTAAAGGCACAGAGTACTGTAGTACAACAAATCTGCTAAGGCTGAAGTAGTTCTAAATCTGAGAGCATTTGGGAAGCCCAAGGACCCAGTCTGAGGGCCATGGGAAAGGAGCAAACACAACAAAGAGTCTTATCGCAGAAGACTAGACTAGAGCCCACTTCACAGCTTATGTCATAATGAAATGTTAGAGTTTTATGGTGCTACAAGACTCTTTGTTTTTACTGCTAAAAGGACTAGAAGTTAGTGAGAAAACATGGCTATCCCCTCGAGGAAAAGTGCTCTATGTAAATTAAAAGTATAAAATATTAATTTCATCAAAGCATTTTATTTTTTTTTTTTATAAATATTTATTAAGGTTTTTTTTAAAATATAAATGCACACATCAAACAATCTTACTTTTATAACAACAAATTCTTCACTTCTTTGGACTCCCTCACGTCCCCCTCTCCCATTTACATCATTAAAAAAAAAGAATTTTTCCAAACAAATTATCAACTTGTTTACAATCTCATGTCCACACATTCCAATATAATTTAACACTTTTTCCAATAAAATTTTTATATTTTCTTTAGTCTCACTTATCATCAAATTTAAATCTAGTTTAGTGGTGGCCAGTTTTTTATAATCTAGCATCCTTCTTAACATTCAAACAAATTACAATGTTTTTGTAGATACATCTTGAATTTCTCCCAGTCTTCCTCCATCTTTTCTTCTCCCAGGTCTCGGATTCTGCCAGTCATCTCGGCCAATTGCATATAGTCCATCAGCTGCATCTGCCACTCTTCCAGTGTGGGTAAATCTTGAGTTTTCCAATTTTTTGCGATGAGAATCCTTGCTGCCGTTGTTGCATACATGAAAAATGTTCGATCCTTCTTTAACACCTTCTGGCCGACAATACCCAGAAGGAAGGCCTCTGGTTTCTTAGTGAAGGTATACTTAAATACCTTTTTCAGCTCATTGTATATCATTTCCCAGAAGGCCTTCACCTTAGGGCATGTCCACCAGAGGTGGAAGAATGTTCCTTCATTTTCTTTACATTTCCAACATTTATTGTCAGACGAATGGTATATTTTGGCAAGTTTAACTGGGGTCATGTACCATCTATATATCATTTTCATAACATTTTCCTTCAGAGCATTACATGCAGTGAAGTTCAACCCAGTGGTCCACAACCTTTCCCAGTCCTCGAACATAATGTTATGCCCAATATCCTGTGCCCATTTTATCATAGCCGATTTAACCATTTCGTCTTGTGTGTTCCATTTTAGCAGCAAGTTATACATTCTAGATAGTACCTTGGTTTTGGGTTCTAGCAATTCTGTTTCTAACTTCGATTTCTCCACCTGGAACCCTAACTTTTTGTCATTTTTAAAAACTTCTTTAATCTGAGCATAATGTAACCAGTCTCGCACCTTATCCTTCATTTTCTCCAAACTCTGCAATTTCCAATTGTCTCCATCTTTTTCTAATAATTCCCAATATTTTGGCCATTTGGCCTCCATATTGGGTCTTTTTAGGGCCTTAGCCTCCAGAGGTGAGAGCCACCTTGGAGTTTTGTTTTCCAATAAGTCTTTATATTTCGTCCAGACATTGAACAGTGCTTTCCTGACAATATGGTTCTTAAAGGCCTTATTGATCTTAACTTTATCATACCATAAGTATGCATGCCAACCAAAAGCATTGTTAAAACCTTCCAAGTCCAGCACGTCAGTGTCTTCGAGAAGTAGCCAATCTTTTAGCCAACAGAAAGCTGCGGCTTCATAGTACAACTTTAAGTCTGGCAGGGCAAAGCCTCCTCTTTCTTTCGCATCTGTTAATATCTTAAACTTAATTCTGGGCTTTTTGCCCTGCCAGACAAATTTAGATATATCTTTCTGCCACTTCCGGAAGCACTCCGTTTTGTCCACAATCTGTAATGTTTGAAACAAAAACAACATTTTTGGCAATACATTCATCTTAATAGCAGCAATTCGGCCTAACAAAGAAAGCTTCAATTTTGTCCAACTATCCAAGTCTCTCTTAATTTCAGACCAACATTTTTCATAATTGTCCTTAAATAGACTCAGGTTTTTTGCTGTTATGTTTACCCCTAGGTATTTTACTTTTTTAACCATAGTTAGTTCTGTTTCTCTCTGAAACCTTTCCGACTCTGTATCTGTCAAATTTCATCAAAGCATTTTAAATATATATTATAGTTATTGCATTCTTAAAGCTAAAGAGCTTCCACTAGGTTTCCCCACCCCCAGCCTAGAGGACTATTGGTGTCCAAAACTCCTTTGCAAAGGAAAACAAACAGCTAGAACGACCTTTACTTTCGTTTTCAGCGGCACAGCAACAAAACAAAGCCTCAATTCTTTTTCCACTCCAACATGCAAGCAGGAAAACCAGTTTAAGCAGAACAAAAACACAGTAACAACAAAAGCAACAGCCTGAGTCTTCCTGTATTTCTTTTTCAAGTGATAGTAACAACTAAGGGACATTTACAGTTGAACCTAACTAGGGCTTGTTACATCAGGATTTTTGGATCATATTACGAAGCTGAAACTTGGTGGACTCGCTGGAAGGCTAACTAATTCACAAGCCTTTGCTACAGCCAATATTTGTTATTTAATCTGTCACTAACTCCTGAGAGGTGGAGGTAATTGCCCAACGTTGTTCCCAAAACTTCCTGCTTCAGTCTGGAGGTCACCCTCTGTTTTGGTCATCAACAGTATTAGGAAAATTGCAGCCCAATGATTCAACATTACCCTCTGCTTCCTCACATAACAACAAACTGACACAGCAGATCCGAGACAAACAAATCCATGGAATCCAAACAGTTGAACTGCTTAAAGTTGTGCAGGCAATACCCAGGAAAGAAATAGGGAAGGGGATCTAAAGGGAAGTTTAATCCGTCATAAGTACTGAATACTTTCGCATCGCTAAGGGAAGACACCCCAGATAAAGCCTGGGAATGAAACTACAAACACATGCAGCATCCAGACAAGAAGTTCTACACTACAGCATCTAGCATATACGGTAATCTGGCCTTCCCACATTCAAAATACAATATACTCAAGATAAACAGCACCATCTCCAGTGTTTTGACAACTGATCAACAAAGGCTAGGCCCACCACCCTCTAAGTGCTGGGGTGAGGAGAAAGGGGTGCTACAGCAGAGTGCAGAGCAGGCACGATGCCAGGCAGGGAAAGAGGCTGGCACCGGCGGGGGGGGGGAGCTGTTTACTCCTCTGGCTCTTGAGCTCCACGGAAGCCGGCAGAGCCGTCAACAGGCCCTGCATTCGCCTCAAACACACCTCAGGCCCCTCCAACCCCGGCCTCCAACCATCAGTCATCCTCAGGGCTAGCCTTCAATCATTAAGGGGTTTCAAGGGGGGCGGAAAGTAATGTAAGGGGGTCCTCCTTACACTCCCAATTTGGGGGGTGCGGTGGGGAATAACAGTCATTGTGGGTGGTGAATCACTCTGCCCAAGATCCAGAACTAGGAGATGGGGAAAAGGTGATTACTGTATTAAAGGGGGGGGGATACGACTGTGCCACCAACCCATAAACCCGCCCCCCATGGCCGACGGAGAGTGCGTTAACAGGCCAAGCACCTTCTCAAGGACCTCCGGGAGGGAAGAAGGGGGGAGAAGCCTCATTTCCCCCCCCCCAACAATGGGAGGGGGTGTTTTGCCTTTTCCTCAACTCTTCTTCCCTTGCCCCAGCGAGACCCACTTACCCTCTCCCCACCGCCACACATATAGCACACTTAGCGCCCGCTGCCACGTTCATGGACCATCTCCCCAGCTCTTCCCTGTTCCCTTCTTCTGAGTATCCCCCCTCCAGTCACCAAGCTCCCCCGCCACTCAAGTCCACCTCGCAGGTGTTCCCTTGGCCGCCCCACTTGATGTGGGGCGTCTCTCCCCAACGCCCCCCCCCCGCGACTCACTAACAGCCCCCTCTTCCCCCCCCCGAGGGGCTAACGCACAGGTCCTTCCCCCACCGAAAGTGCGTCGCTGCTTGAAGCTCTTTTCCGAGGGCATCGCGGCGGCGACTGGCTCCTCCTCCACTTCCTTCGACTCTCTCCCCTCTCAGCGGCGCGGACCATCCACACCAAAACCCTCGTCCGCGATCAGCTGACCAACGAAGCCCCGCCTCTCCCGAGCTGATTGCGTCACAGGGAGGGAGGGACAGACGGACGAAGGAAGGAAAAGCGAGAGGCCGGGCATTCGTAGGCTTCGCCGCGCGGTAGTGCGCGTGCGTAGCGACGGAAGCCCGACGCCTCAAGCAAGGAAGAGGAGAGGAGAAGGAGGGGAGTCGATGTTGGTGACGCGAGCGCGCCTGCGCAGGCGAAACGAGCCGCGGGCGGGGGACTCAGAAGCTGAGCCTGCCGCAGGGCGGTGCCAAAACAGTGACTTCATCGCGCACAAACGCAGCCCCGCCCATTGCCATGGTTACCATGTCACCCTCCCCGGAGGAAGAGAAGGCCTCTGGTTTGGTTTTGCCGCAATTTCCATATTAAAGAAAGAAGTTCCCCTCGTCAAGCACCTGGGGCGGGATCTGATCTCACAGATAAAGATCTGGAGCGCATCAAGTAATACTAGAGAGCGCGGGGGGGGGGGTATTCTGAACATATGCAAAACACTTTCCTCCCCGTCTCCAAGGTGCAATTGAAAGCTCACAAACAGGACCTGATAGCGCTGCCCTCTCCTATGTTATTTCTCTGTAACTGGTATTCAGATGCATGCCGCCTCTAACCCTGGGGGTATCATGGATATCCTTCCCTTAATTTGCCTAATCTCTTTTCAAAACCATCTATCTGAGGCCATTACCACATTTTATGGGCGCAAATGCCATTGTTTATGTGTTGTGATGTGTGAAGAAATAGTTCCTTTTGTTTGCTCTAAATCTCCCACCATTCAGCTTTATTGGATGATTCCAGGTTCTAGTATTATGGGGGGGGGACACATACCTTCCATAATAATTCTTTTCATATTTAAGGTGACACAACCTTAAATATTTTTCTAGTGCTTTGCTTCTAGAAAAAAGGTGCAGGTATTGTGTACCCTCTGAGTACCACCAGAAAAACAGTTTCTCTCTGTAACTTGTCTCTGTTATTGCATTCCTGGCCAAGAAAGGAATGCCAAATCCATTGCAAGATGCTCTGACTGTGTTCTACAATAGCAGATCAACAGACATTTAATTACTGATTACTCAAAGCCAAGTATTTCCTGTAACTGCATAAGCCTAACATTATAAGGACACTTACAAGTGTGATGTCCTTGAACTCTAATAAGACATGTCATACATTTTATCAGAAGAAGAACTTGTTTTGTTTTTCCCCTTTCCCAGCCACGTGGATCTCATTGGCTATGACTAGTTTGAAGGACTAGTCTGCTCAAAACAACACTGGAAAAGGAACTGGCATAGTTGTTTGACAGAGTCTTTATACTCTGAAGTCGGATGTCAATTTCAGAGGAACTTCCAGCATGCAGCTGAAACAGAACAAAGAGGCAGTTTGACAGACAGCTGTGGGACTTCTCCTTGCCAAACTCTGATCCCAGAGACAAAAACAAATTAGTAATATATCTCCAACAACAGATAAGTGACATAAAGCTTTATTGAATTCCAGACCCATCTGGTTGGCCACTGGAAAACGAGATGCTGGGTTTTGATCTGATGTGTGTTTGGGTAACTGTTGGGCCCATACACCTGGCAATGTTCACTGGGGCTTGATGCCTGCCCTGCCTTCCCTGCTGCAGTGAGTGCCACTGAGCCTCCCACCACCACCACCAATCACTCCCCACAGTCCCCAGATGCCAGCTGGCTCTGTTAATGTTTGAAGTTTCACTCTCACCAAATCAATCATCTGTTAGGTGGTATGAAAGAAGAGGTGAAGGGGCACATAGCAGGTGACTGACCCCAAATGCAGGTTGCCAATGCTACATAACTCTACTCCCAGTGAGGCTTCCTTGGACCCAGAACCAGCCTGTCCTCCCCATGCCTAAGTTTGTTTGGGTTACATATACAGTAAAAGGAGTTGCTAAACTAGTACTGTATGGGGCTATGTAGGCAAGGAACTGAGCACCCATTCTATTAATAGGATTTTATTTTTATCATAATAAAAGTAAATAATAATAATAATAATAATAATAATAATCTATTATTTATACCCCACTCATTTGGCTGGGTTTCCCAGCCACTCTGGGTGGCTCCCAACAGAAGAAAAATAATGATGATGCAATAAAACATCAAACATGAAAAACTTCCCTTTGGAACACTGCTCCTAGGTACAGTAATTCAGACAAGCACCTACAATTTTGATATTTCATTGCCTGCTGAAAACATTATGTTTTGCCAAGCGTTTTTAGATAATTAAGGGACACGGGTGGCGCTGTGGGTTAAACCACAGAGCCTAGGGCTTGCCAATCAGAAGGTTGGCGGTGGTCCCAGCGCCTGCCAACCTAGCAGTTTGAAAGCACATCAAAGTGCAAGTAGATAAATAGGTACCGCTCCGGCGGAAAGCTAAATGGCGTTTTCGTGCACTGCTCTGGTTCGCCAGCTTAGTCATGCTGGCCACATGACCCGGAAGCTATACACTAGCTCCCTTGGCCAGTAAAGCGAGATGAGCGCCGCAACTCCAAAGTCGTCTGCAACTGGACCTAATGGTCAGGAGTCCCTTTACCTTTACCTTTAGATAATTAATTTGATTCATTGTTGGTCTTTCAATCTGTATTTTATAATTTTGTTAGATTTTATTGTATCCTACTGTGATTTTTAAAAAATGAATTGGCTCTTTATAAACTTTTTAATAAATAAAAATAACAGAAAAACCTCCAGCACATTAACAGTAATACATTGAGGCAAACTACTGTGCAATGTTCAATCTCTCTTGGTTAAATGTATTCCTTTGTTTGATTTGAGAAACTGAGCACCCATTTCAGACAAGCCTGAGAACAAGGAGGCTGTGAGTTTATAGAAACCTCTCTAGTTTGCACTGAGCTTAGTTTTGTCTCAGAATGAAGTCCCATATTACAGATGGGTAAGCAAGTAATGATGAGTAAAGCTACCATCCAAGAGAATGAGTGTGATTATGACTGTCTCCCATGTGGTAAATTTTTAAAGGATATTGATTTTTTAAATGCTTTGACTCAGAGCCATTGGCTTGTGGATTGCTGACTGCTTGTGCAACTAGATAATATCAGCAACCTTGCAGTGCAATTTTACTCAGAAGTAAGTCCTACTGAATTCAGTGCAACATACTTTCAGGTAAATGTGCATAGGATTGCAGTGTTAGATATTTCCAATGTTGTACTCCTTTACACTGATACCTAGGAACAAGCACCCTGGATTACAGTAGGACCTACTTCTGAGTATACAGTCATATAGAACCACACTGTATAATATTGTTGCCTGCCACTCAATCGCCAAGTGGTGCGATGTTCCAGGGTTTCCAGGCACACTTACCCAGGGTCTGTGTTTCCTTTTGGAAAGGTGACACAGTGGAGACTGTGGTGTTTTTATGATACATGGCTTATTTACACAAATAACCTGAGCCTACAATGGAGTGGTTCACAACATTAAGACTCCATGAGGGTCTTGCTTTTCCCATATGTGCAGCCCTGGATTCAAACAGACAATAGCCATGGCTCTGCCTGTTGCTTAGCATCTTGCTCACATAACTGCTAACTCTCTCTTAGCTGTGTGGCTTTATCTGTAGGGGGAGGGAGAGGCCTCATTCATTTGCCTTTTTAGACAGAGTTCTGTGGTCCTTTGTTGTTCTTAACAGCACATCCCCAGGCTATCGCCTCATGAGGAAGTTGTTGTTGTTGTTGTTTAGTGTCAGACTCTTTGTGACCCCATGGACCAGAGCACACCAGGCACTCCTGTCTTCCACTGCCTCCCGCAGTTTGGTCAAACTCATGCTGGTAGCTTCGAGAACACTGTCCAACCATCCCGTCCTCTGTCGTCCCCTTCTCCTTGTGCCCTCAATCTTTCCCAACATCAGGGTCTTTTCCAGGGAGTCTTCTCTTCTCATGAGGTGGCCAAAGTATTGGAGCCTCAGCTTCACAATCTGTCCTTCCACTGAGCATTCAGGGCTGATTTCCTTAAGAATGGAGAGGTTTGATCTTCTTGCAGTCCATGGGACTCTCAAGAGTCTCCTCCATAATTCAAAAGCATCAGTTCGTTGGCGATCAGCCTTCTTTATGGTCCAGCTCTCACTTCCATACATCACTACTGGGGAAACCATAGCTGTAACTATACGGACCTTTGTTGGCAGTGATCCCCTTCATGGATCACTGCCTTGCTGTGGTGAAGGGGCTTGAATAACTCAAGAGAAGCTATGAGCTATGCCATGCAGGGCCACCCAAGATGGATAGGTCATAGTGGAGAGTTTTGACCAAACGTGATCCACCTAGAGCAGGAACCGGCAAGCCACTCCAGTATCCCTGCCAAGAAAACTCCATGGACGAAGACAACCGGCATGAGGAAGTTAGCCTTGCTTAATTAGCTTTTAACACTTGCTGATTCAAAGTATTGTCTACCACACAGCTTAATACACATGGATCTGGCATAATACACATGAGTCCTGGTTTTAACACTCCAAGCATTGATTAATTTCTAACACTAGTTTATTCAAGAGATTATAATGGTCTAGCACCCACAAACTCATAATATCTCTGATAGGACACCTGCGCCTTGAACCTTAATAAATGACTATTACTTGTTTAATTTTGTATCAGATATAGACAGACATATGATAGAGATACAGTTATATATCAGAGATTAGATATATATCTATATAGTTTATTTTGTTTGTGTGTGTTTACATACATACACATACACACACACACACACACACACACACTCACTCACACTCCTCGCATTATTTATCGTGGTGTGCTGGTTCTTCCCAGAGGAAACCTGTTAGAATTGTACCGCACCAAGCTAGTCAATTTTTTAAAAGTCTTACAACTAATCTTTCTAAAGTGGAGGGGTTTTTTTAAAAAAAGAAAAAATATATTATTTATATGCAGATATGTATTATAAATATAAACTTTTATAATTTACCATTGAGCCATGTCGCCATGTAAGAAGAAAATGGTGATTATTTGCCTGGTCTGGGATTTCGTAACGGTTTTCAAACCACAAAGTTATTTGCAATGACAACTGTTTTGTAGTGTAGAGCTGTGAATCCGGATGCCGCTTTTACATGCCTTGGAGTTTCGGGGGAGAGGTTTGACGAAACCCATAAGAGCTACACAAGGATTAAAACTCACCCATTTTTATTTTTTTGCTGTTGGCTAACAAGAAGGTTCTGCCGAGCCACCTTTCGCAGGAGCCTCGTTGGCGCAGTAGGCAGCGCGTCAGTCTCATAATCTGAAGGTCGTGAGTTCGAGCCTCACACGGGGCAAGCCTACTTTTTTTATTCTCCCTTTATTTCTGCCCCGTAACAGCTACTCGTTCAGTTTACCGTTAGTCACCAATGCTGGTGGATTCGGGGGTGGCAAACGCTGCCGTCCATTCATGGTAAGAAGTAACTACAGTATGGAGGAGAGTCGTAAAAAGGAGAAGAATGCGACATTTTAACTGTTGCCTCTATATTGCCCCACCCCTTGTAGCGCGCAACTGCAAAGGAGAATTTACTGTTCCACGAAGACAACAAGCACACATAACCTTAGCACGGATGCTTAACTGTGATTCCTGCTCCTCCCGATCAAGTAAATCAATAAAAATACTTAATAGAGGTTCTGCCCCGCTACGCCCATCCTTCGAACTCGACAATTCGATGCGCCTATGATTCTATGTATACGATGTGGCGCAAAGGTGTAGAATCGGCTGCACTGGGGCTGTGCCATTTTGCGTAGAAAGAGTTCACACGGCGATGCTACTCGGACATCAACTTACTTAACCATGCTCTGGATTTAGGTAATTGCAGAAATATTAACTCCGAGTTTATTTTTAATTCCACCTCCCCCCGCCCTTCAACCATTTGGCCATCTTTTCCGCTTCAAAAACAGGCTAGCACTGGATCACTAAATGAAAGGTTTTAATGATCCAAAGTCGATTATTTACAGGGCCTTCTCTCCCTCTCGGCTTTTTCACTTTCTGCCTCTCGGGCAAAATTTTTTTTAAAAACTCCATTGATAATAAGAACAGGACTAGCCGTATGAGTAAACAAAGAAGGCGGAGCTACAAGGCCAAAGAGGCGGGGCTTTTCGATTCCCTTCTTGCGGGCGTATTCTGCAGTGCATCTATTACGGCCGGGTGGGCGTAGCCAGGCGGGCCTGCGTTTCATCCAATAGCAGCTCGGGAGGGCGTGGCCACCTTGACAGCCAACAACCGAGTAGGGAGGCTGAGGGAAAGGGAAAAGGGCTGGGACGGCCTTGTCCGGACTGGAGCCTGAAGGATAGGGAAGACCGCGGCCCTGATTGGCGAAAGGCCCCAGCCAATGAGGGCGCGGGAAGGGCGCGCTGGATTGGCGGAGGACTGCAGGCCACGGGGCGGATCCCGCCTGCGATTGGCCGGGAGGCGGGGCCCGATGCGTGCCGGCGACCCCCGACTGTCAGCGCGAGCGAGGAGAAAGCGCAGCTGAGGCGCTCGCCCCGTCGGTCCGTCATGGCGGTCTGCGCTCGGCTTTGCGGCGTGGGCCCGGCGCGGGGCTGCCGGCGGCGGGGGGCTCAGCAAAAGGGGACGGCGGGCGACAGCAGCGAGCCAGACACGGACCCTGAGGAGGGAGGCGGCGGCGGCTGCGGGGAGGCGGCGGCGGCGGAGGACGACGACGCTGCCGAGGAGCGTATCGAGGGGGCGGCCTTGGCCGAGAGCAGCCCTCGCGGCCGGGCTCCGCTCTCGCTCCTCGACCTCCCACCGGAACTGCTGGTGCAAATATTCGGCTCGTTGCCCGGCACCAACCTGCCCAACCTGGCCCTCGTCTGCAGCGCCTTTAGGCGCATCCTCCGCACCGACACCATCTGGCGCCGGAGGTGCAAGGAAGGTGAGCTTCCCTCCGTGTGTACGTAGCAACCCGCTCCCATTTCTGAGGCGACCCGAATCCCCGCTCCCCATCTCTCCCCCCCCCCCAATATAGCACATGAGTACAAGGGGAGCTTTGTCCATGCCCACAGAGAGATGCGCAGACCTGGATCTCTGCAAGGCTTGGAGAAGTTTAAGGTGGGAGGAGGAAGCAGTAATGAAGAGAGCTGATTTGGGTGGAGGAGCTGCAGAAGGGGTGCAGGTTAAAGGAAGGAGGCAAAGCCTCTAAATAGAGGAAAATAAGGCTCAAGTTGCAGAGAGTTGGAAGCCTTAAATCTGGTGAGTTCATTAATCTCACCAAACAATGGTGGGTGTCATGGGCTGCATACACACTGTGCCTTTAAAGGAAATTCCACCACTCCAGAGAATCCTGAGAAGTGTAGTTAATCTTCAGTTATCAATACTGTACCTGGCCTTAACAGTCCCCAGGATTCTTAGAGGGAGGAACTTTGAATGTGATTTAAATATATGGTATGTTCACAGCCTGGCTAGGTCAGATGATGCCAGCAGAAGAGGATACCATGTGGCACTGGTGTTTTTGTTTGGGAAATGAATGCTGGTAGTTCAGATGGAAAAAACAGCAAAGGGTTGGCTGGTGGCACCTTAAAGGCAAACAGATTTTTATTTAAAGTACCAGAGCTTTTTTTGTTTGTTTGTTTGTAGCCTAACTTGAAACTTGTGAAGGGATATTTAGAAATTATTTACTCCACCCCTTCAACAGAAGGTTGCAAGGCAGTTTACAGCATAACAACTGTGCAACACACAAATTTAAAAGGATAATGGAGCTGAGGCATGGAGGATTCTGCCTTGACATAGTAGATTGATTTATGCCCTCCTGGTCTTTCCCTATCCTGTGATTCTGTAATTCTTGTAATACCATTCACATCTATGTTTCAAGATTGAGCATATCAGCAGCATGGCGCATACCTAAAAATGGGCAGCCTAAATTAGACGAGAGCGAAGAGAGCAGGAATGGAAACATAGGTGGATTTGGGAAGATTTAGTGGAAGTACAGTTAAGATAGAATTCAGGAAGTTCAGGAGAAGCTCTTCTCAAAAATATGGATCTCAAGTCCTATGAGCCACTGGGAAAGAAAGTAGTCTAGAAACTTAGGCTTCAGTACAAATTGAAGTAGACCAGCGGAAGGCTCTGCTGTATCTAGCTTGTAAACTGAGGTACAAGAAAAATTGCTGATAAAAAAATACTTATAGAATACTGAGTTATCCAGAAAATAGGTAGAGACTAGTTTTGACACCAACTCTTTTATAGACTGCTCTAGTAATGTAAAATGCTGGCATTTATAGAACTCCACTTCAGTCTTATGAGGTACGAATACATGTAAATCACAAACCAATGACATAAACTAGGCCTGGTTACAGATAGGTAGCCGTGTTGGTCTGCCATGGTCAAAACAAAATAAAAAAATTCCTTCCAGTAGCACCTTAAAGACCAACTGAGTTAGTTCTAGGTATGAGCTTTCGTGTGCATGCACACTTCTTCAGATACTTCAGATGCACACTTCTTCGTGTGCATGCACACTTCTTCAGTATCTGAAGAAGTGTGCATGCACACGAAAGCTCATACCTAGAACTAACTCAGTTGGTCTTTAAGGTGCTACTGGAAGGAATTTTTTTATTTTGTATAAACTAGGCCTGTACAACTGTGTTGCAGCAAGCTAAGAACAGCCCAGCAACTATGTACTGAGAACTGTTGGGTACTTGGCCATCTCCCCAATTATAATTTTTTTTTATTATAGGTGGCAAATAACACAAGGAAGCTACCCTTCAGTAGCTTCAGGGCCAACCTGCCCATGAGGCAGTTTTCTTAGGGTGGCAAACTCCAGCTGCTGCCTCCTTCCCTGTGTGCCTGCTGCTGCACACCCACCTGGTGGCACAGGGTGGCAGTGGGTACTCAGGTGGGTCACAACAGGCATGCAGTGGCAGCATTTTCTGTTTTGCCTCTAGTGGCAAAGTGTCCTGGGCTGTCCCTGGATGGGAGTCATTTGGCTTGGTGAGTTGCAAGTTGGCAAAACATGAGGCAACTATACATATTGTTTACATGTTAAAGGGTCCATCCCACCAGCTTTTATTTATAAGATGATTAGCCAGCAATCTTAGCTTGCTATTGGATTGAGAGTGATGAACCCAGGCGTGGAGGTATCCCTTAGTAGCTCCTCAGTTTTCTCAAATCAACACTTGGGATGAAGAGTGCTTCCTTGCTCACCTGGGAAATATGAGGGCCAAGATGATATTGAGAGTTCAAAGACTAGGGTGAAGTCTGTGGTATGAAGGATACATTGATGGCAGGTGTCATTCATGCATCTTGTACCCGCATTGCTAAATTTGGGAACCCCAACCACAATACATTTAAGGGGATTGCTTGCCTGCTTCAATTGGTGCTCTATTGAACATTTCCCAGCAAGATCACATCCTGCCATGCACATTTTGTTCCTCTTCTTCATATTGCAAATGGATTCATGCCCTCTGGCCCATTAGTGAGGACCCACACCAGCTGTATCTGTTGCCAGCTATGAAGTCATGCTTTTTGGCCTTGCCAAGAAGAACTTTGGGGTTGGACATCTGAGTGCAGCCAGAAACTGCATTTGGGTGAGCCGGAGACTTTGGGTACATTAAGAATGCTGTCTGCAGCTGCAAGAAGTTATTTCTAATTTGTTTGATAGCCTCATTTGAGGATATTTGCCAACATTGACTCATCCTTGTGGAAAGGCTTGGAACACACTTTAAATGGATTTTGCATCATGTTGCCTCAGCTTGCTGCATTCTTTCTTGCCTGGCATGATTTTGGGCAAGTGCCATCTTAGTTCCATCACAGTTATTGGGGAAAATAAAGGGGTGGCATCTTTCTTTGTGCCACCGAATGTCATGGCAGTTGTACACAGAGGCCTCATCAGTTTTCTAAATTGGGTACAAAGCTCTGTTTTCCTTAAGCCTTTTCTATAGCTGGAAGGGATATTCCTGGTTGTCTAAATCTAATATAGCCCCCATCCATAAAGCAGTCCATCTAAATCTTCAAGGGTCTTAATGTCTGCCCTGCCAATACAGATTATTATCTAATGACCTGCTTGTATGGAGCTAGGAAAAAATAGATAACAAAAACCATAACCTAATTTATGGTTAAATATGGATTGTCTGTTCTTGGATATAATTTTATACCCTTTTTTTGGAACTAATCAGCCATTTTCTTTTATGAGAAAGGCTTGAATCATTGTATGTTTTTCCTAATGTAGAAAATAATGAAGAAAGCAGCAAATAAACATAAACAGACCATGCTTGGCAGACCCAAACCACAGGTACATCTAGAGAGCTTTGATATTGCACAGTTGTTGGTAGTGGTGGAGTTGGTGTTTTTAACTTCTGGTTTGGGTTGACGTCAGAGCTAAGATGCCAGACAGTGGGATAATAGGTTTTGGGTTACTGGCATGCAAGCTGCTGGAGTCAGATAAGACATGGTTACCATCCAGTGTGGTTCATGTTTATTTATTTGTTTATTTTCCATTTAGAAATACATATTTGAGTGTGAGATGATCAAACTCAATATTTTAGCCACAAAGAATGTGATTTTACCATCTTCACAGCCATTCAATACAGCATTTTGTATTGCTGTAATATGGCACTAATATAAGTGCTTATATAGAAGCCACATGTTGCAGATGCTGCCTAATTCTGCTTCTTATGACAGAATCCCATTCATGCAGGTAACATTGTCTCTGAAGCCCCCTAATTGCCTTGCAGTCAGGTTTGCAATCATCACCAAGACAGAAATGTTTATTTCTTTTTCACCACCGCCCACTATTAAATGTGCCAGCATCTTATTATGGCCTTATTTTGTCCTCAGAGGGTTTCCCTCCTTAAAAACCCAAGCTCTGCCATGTGTCAGAAATTACAAGTTTTTTTAATGGCCTTTCTCTCTTTTAGTTACAGTATCTGAAGAAGTGTGCATGCACACGAAAGCTCATACCAATGACAAACTTAGTTGGTCTCTAAGGTGCTACTGGAAGGAATTTTTTAATTTTGTTTCTCTCTTGTAGTTCATCAAGAAGAGAGAGATTTCCCCAAGCATGTCCAACTTAGCGTGAATAGCTCAGTTGGTTAGAGTATGGTGCTGATAACACCAAAGTTGCAGGTTTGATTCCCATATGGAACAGCTACCTATTCCTGCATTGCAGGGAATTGAACTAGATGATTCATAGCACATGTGGGCAACTAGACCATGGGTCTGCAACCTGCGGCTCCGGAGCCGCATGTGGCTCTTTTACACCTTTGCCGCGGCTCCGGGGCGGATACTAGCGAGGGGAGGAGGCGCATTGTGCGCCCCGACACTCCCCACTGTGGCGGGCGCTGTACTGGCTGTGACATCACATGGGGGCAGTGTGTGCATTAGTCACGCACGGTCCCGACGTCACCTTCCCGCCCGCCCGCCCGCTACATTGTAAGGGGCATGTACGCTGGTCACTGCATTGAAAGGGGGCATGTACGCTGGTCACTGTTTTGAAGGGGAGTGAAGAACACACACACACAAAAAGGTAACTTGTTAATTTAACATTTATTTCTGTGAGGAGGAGTAATTCTGAGGGGTCAAACAAAGAAATAATAAAAAAGTGACAAAAAAGTTATTTTTTATAATGACGTGTTTTGCGGCTCCCAGTTGTTTTTTTCTTCGGAAACGGGTCCAAGTGGCTCTTTTTGTCTTAAAGGTTGCAGACCCCTGAACTAGACCATGGCAGTTGGCACTCAATGCAGCAATTCCAGACGGCTTGGAGTACACTTGTGGGTCATGCTGGTAACTGCCTACTTTGTGTTGTCTGTATGTTTGTTCCCTTTTACTTTTTTGGAGTTTGCGAGTAAGTAGATTCTGCGATTTTTGTGGAGCTGTGGATTTCAATTCACTTTTCGGGCAAAGCTATAAATAGGTGGTACTGACTGTTCCCCGGGCGTGGAAGCAAATTGGCGCCTCTCTCTCCTCCCTGTAGCTCAGCTTACCTTGATTAATCAACAGTTTCCATGCTCCATTTGTTTGTTTTTAAATGCTAAGTGATTTGACCTTTGTCTTTAAAAGAAAGTGTCCAGGGTGTGGCAGTGAGCCCTCCTGGCAAAGTGAATAGTGGCTTGAGTTCAACAGAGGGCATGAATGGCTAACAGACAACTTGCTTTGCAGATTCCTGTAGCTTTAGAATGCAAGACAGGGTGACTGAAGCTATTAGGATTAGACTGCAGTTGAACCAGCTGTTCCACCCTGACCGCAAGCACTTTGCGCAAGCACTTCATTGAAATGGAGGGAATAAGCCTGGCCCTCACCTGATAGCTAATAGGAAAGTCCTAGTGCAGGGGTCAGCAAACTTTTTCAGCAGGGGGCCGGTCCACTGTCCCTCGGATCTTTCAGCCTTTCCTGCTAGTACAGACTTAAAGCATGGCTATTTTCTCTAATTTTGTTAATTTAATCAGATTTTTGTCATCCAAGGAGCTCAGGAAGCGGGTATTTTTCTCCTCTCCAAGGTCACCCAGTGAGCTTCTTTGCAAAATGGGGATTTGAACCCTAATCTCCCTGGAAGATGTCCAGATTGTAGTATGTGGTTTCTGTTTGTTGCTAGGAGTATACATTTCTATCTGCATAGAACAGCTTTAATATTTAATTTTCTCTGGTGAAATGCAACAGCGAGAGTGGTTGTTTGTGTGTTTTAATAGCCTTAAGGGTAACAGTGCAGTATTTATCACAGAAAAAAGCAACAGCCTATTGTAAGAAGCAAAAAGGATATTGATTTTTCTAGAGGTCTGTAGCTATGTCAAATACTCTGAGATTTTTACCCCAGTATCCAGTCCCCACCCCACTACCCCCGGTATCCAGAATAAATGACTATTATACTTGGCTTTACAGTATTCAGAGCACTTAACATACATTATCTCACTAAAACCTTACAACAATCCTGCATAGTAGAAAAACAGTAATGGTTCACCAGATTGGAAAAGGCTGCTTTAACATGTTTAAAACTGCTATGTGCCGTACATTGATTAAGTCTGCAATCCTGTACACACAGCTGGAAGTTGCATTGCTCAGTTAAACTTCTGACTACTCTAAAAATAAAATAGGGCTGGGTTAACAATACTGGTGCCCCTTGTAGCTATTAAATTATCAGAGCAAATCTGAATCATGAGAAAGCAAGACTGGCAAAGCCTGAGGACTGTTGTCTTGGTACTGGATAGCTTACTCTTATATAAATACAGGCTTTGTTTTTTGTTTTTGTTTTTAATTTGGTGTGAGTTAAAGGAGTAACTTTTCAGATACAAGGGTGATCTGTGTGCATTTGAGCCTATTGAGAGATATTTGATTGGATCAGCTTCTTGGTACAATTTTAAAAAAATGGACCTTTTCCACTTCATATTGTTCCTCTTGCCAGCCATTGCTAAGGGACCTACTCACTAATGCCCAGAGTGCTTGTTTTAACCTGCACCCAGATCTAAAAGTCTTTTGCCCCTTATCTTGGAAACCTGTAGTTGTGTTATAGTTCTGCTCAGTGTTTGAAACTCCCATTGTTCTAGGCGCATTTTGCGACAGGGAATTTCATTAGTGCGAGCAGTTTCTGAGCTCTGGGCACAGTACTGCACCTAAGATTTTAGATTAAAACTGCAGAGTAGAAGGAAAGGAGGACCTTTTTCTGCCTCCCCACTTCCAGCTTCTCTCTGAAGACTGGAGAAGAGACCCCCCTTAAGAATATTAGGGGGTGAGCAGGGGAAGGACTAGACCATGTGAAAAATGGACATAATATTTTAGCTGCAATTCATTCATTTTGAGCTTTGTATTACGAAGAGTCGGGCACGACTAAACAACAACAACATTACAGGTATTGTTATAAAAAAAGTGCTCCTAGACATTCTGTTGTTGTTCCCATAACGTAGGTTTAAGGTCCCATTTAGCTCTTAGCTTTCATATCTCCGTTTCTAATCCAGGTTCTCTTTAAAATAGTGTGTGACAGTCTCTCTTAGAGGTATGTGCAAATAAACACATCATATGGTGTGCCCTGAAATGGCTTCTGCAAGTCAGAGGCTGTGATCACTAATTTAGAAATGGGTAAACCCTCAGCCGCTGTAATTTTGGATGAGCTTTGTGTCAGACGATCTTTGGTGTCTGATGTCTAGCAGGTGCTAGAAGTGTAAAACTGCAGTTTAAATCTTCTACTTTAGAAAGCTGGTCTGATTTTAACTAGTACATCTAAAGCCTGGAACAAATAGACTCTTGGTACTGGTAGACGGGCATGTGGTCTGTAGTAGCTGTGGGTGCCTTCCATTTTGTCATTTATTTCCTCCCCCATGGTGGTTGTAGCAGTTTTGTAAATTGACCTAACTCCTGTGAATTGTTTTTCTTTTTCAAAATGTAGCAAAAGCCATTTGTGTGTGTTTATAGTTAGAAACATCCAGCAATACGCAGTGCAATGAACTGAGAGGGTGCCATTGCCATGGCATTGATTGGCAAGGGAGCAGGCTGCACTGTGCCCATGTTCCAAAACACTCAGGGATCCTTCATTACATGGGATTGGTGAGGACCAATCCTGCTGAATGCTTAGAATTTTGATGCTGGGGGATAGATATGTGATCACGCACCCCCCCCCAACAAGTCCTGTTTAAATTTACAGTAAAAAGCAGCTGCCACAATTTGTTCCCTTAGAAGTCAACTGCAGCTCACTAGCCATGTGTTGTGGCCTAACATTCTCATCCCCTGCCATGCCATGATTTTGTTTTGTTTTGTTGCAAATCTTGGCAGCCCTAGTAAAACAAGACATATTAAGTCATATACACGTGGAGTCAGTACCATGACGGGGAAGGCGGGCGGGCGGGCGGGCGGGCGGGCAGAGTCTGTTCCAAAATGCACTGGTATGCCATTAATGTCATTTTATAGAAGTGGAAATGGAAGCTGAATAACCCAGTTTTAAAAGCTTTTTCCCCCAATGAGTTTTATTAAGTTTCAATATTTTTAATCTATAAAATCAAGATGCAATTTCATCTTTTCTCTTTCTTTTTATCAACATCCCACCCCGTTTTCCTTTTCTTTTTCTTTTTCGTTTCCTTTTCTTATTAGTTTTCCCAATTTTTAATAAATCAGTGCCAAATTACATCAAATTTAATACAATTTCCCCAAAAACTTGACTTCCCACTCTTCGTCCTAGGTGTGTCCTTCTTCCCCGCCCCCATTGCTGCTTGAAATTACATTATATTCAATTTACAATTATTAATTATTATTTGATCAGTTCCTGCTCATATATTTACATAACAATAACATAGTCCCTTAAAGAACAAAAGAGGTTATCCACTTTAAAGCATTACTTATTACTTCTATATTAATTTTTCTTTATTTTCTTTTTTCTTTTTTAAATTAACCTTTATTGGTTTAAAATCAAAACATACACACAACAAAAGCTTGAAAAAAGGAAAAGGAAAGAAGATGAACACAAGCAGCACGATACATCTCTTACAAACAAAAAACAGTAGAACAATACATCACAAATTCACAAAAATGTTCTGACCATCAACTTCCGACTTCCTTGATATGGGTTCTTTGTTTTCCTAATTACTTGCCTCTATTTTTCAATAAACTTTGTCTTTATTAAATCTTGTTTGACTTCTTTATACCGTAATCAATTCTGAGTGTTTTTCGAAGCATTCTAAAGTTTTTATATGGGGACACTGTTCTTCTGAATATTGTCTATAGATCTCCCATTCTCTTTTGAACTTTTGGGTTGATCGATCTCCAATCTTTTTTGTCATATACAGTATGCTAGTTTAATGTAATCAAGCATTTTTACTTGCCACTCCTGCTTTGGTGGAGTTTTATCTCCTTTCCATCCCTTGGCAATCAGCATCCTTGCCACCGTTGTTGCATTAAAAAAAAAAAATCCTTCTTTTCTCCCTTGGGATGTCTGATGCCATTATGCCTAATAGGAAGGTTTCAGGTTTCTTACTGAACGTTATTTTGAACAGGTTTTTTTTTTTTTTAATTATTGTATATAAGTTCCCAAAAGCTCTTTATTTTTTTTTGCAACCCCACCACATGGGGTACATCGTGCCCTCTAACTCTCTGCACCTCCAGCATAAATTTGAGTTGGTTCTGTACATTTTGGACAGTTTGGGGGTGATGTACCACCTGTATAGCATCTATAGCATCTTCATAAAATTTTCTTTTATAGTGAACAGGCCATGAATTCCCATTCCTCCATTTGAATATTGTAACCAAATCTTTCGTCCACTTAACCATGACTGATTTTACCTCTTCTTCCTTTACTTCCCAATCTAATAATAATCTGTACATTTTGGAAAGTTGTTTTTCTTTATTTTTTAATAAATCTTTTTCTAATTCCAAAATTTCCATCACAAAACCTATTTTTTATCAGCCTTAAAGATTTTCAATTGGTGGTATTGTAACTAACCTGTAAGATTTTTTTTCAGTTTTAGCTGATTTTTATCCTCTTCTAATAAATCTTTGTATGTTTCCCAATTCTTATTCATGTTTTTTTTCCCTTTCCTGTGAAGGCTTCAAGTGGAGATAACCACCAGGGTTATCCCATATTTATCCCATACACCATATAGTGATTTCCTCAACACGTGATTCAAAAAACCCCTGTGAACCCTTACTTTCTCATAACAACAAAGATAAGCTGCTTTCCTTTCTTTTCATCTTGTGTGTGCTGCCATCTGTGTCTATCTTCTCCACCATCCATCACCTTTCAGTCATTATTCATCTTCACTTTTCCAGTCTACACTCCTCCAAGCCAGTGTCCATTTCCTGTCCAGGTCCATATTGTTTTGCAATTCATGTTGTCTCCACAGCATTTGCACCACCCCATTTTCCATGGAGGAGTTGTTTCTCCCCTTCTGCTGCACCCTATCTTTTATGTATTAAATCACAATATTATAATTAATTACTTCTGTTGCTCATAGCTCAAATCCTACTCACAAGTTCATCATAGTATAATATTTATTTAAATAGTCCAAAAAAGGCATCCATTCTTCCATAGAACACTCATCATTAGATTCTCTTAATTTTGCTGTTAATTTTGCCGGTTCTGCATAGTCCATTATCTTACTTATCCATTCTTCTTTGGTTGGAACATCTTCTGTTTCTGCACATATAGAATCCTAGCTGCTGATAAACAACTTTAACATTTTTTGGGATTTCTGCCCCTATGATTCCTAACAGAAATGTTTTGGGCTTTTTTTTATATACTCATTTTAAACATCTTTTTTATTTTGTCATGTATTACTTCCCAAATTACCCTCGCTTTCTTGCAAGTGCACCACATATGAAAAAAAAATCCATCTACCTGTTTACACTTTCAGCAATTATTAGGAAACATTTTTAAAAGTTGAATTTATATTCTGGACTTAAAACAACAAATATGACTGCTAGAACAGAGATTGAAAAACACATGGAGATGATGGGCTTTTTGTTGCTTTTTGACTGTATTCTAGAGCTGATAGTGCCAGTGTGATTAAAAATCAAGGTGGAAGCTTGCAAGGGCTTTCTTAAGTGGAAGCTCCAAGGATTCTAATGGAAAAGGCTGCTGGACATCCTTACCTCTGGACAGCAGATGGTATGACCTGACCTATTTAATTGCAGAATATGGTGTCTGCGAGAACCTGCGAAAGCTGGAGATCACAGGAGTGTCCTGTCGAGATGTGTATGCCAAACGTAAGTGTCAAGCGCTTGGGATCCTTTTTGAGTTTCATTGTTGAATTTGTAAGTGAATTTGTAAGTGAATTTTTAACTTGAGCAACTCAGTAGTCTAGACCGCAGCAGAGCTGTGTGTCAATAGCAATGTTTCTCTTATCTGTAAATCCATATTGAGATTAGTTCATTTAGCACTTACATGCACTCCAGAAATGTCAAGATTTAGAACAGCATTACCTCTATTTCCCATCTCTCTAAACTTAAATACATTTTAAAAAGGCATCAGCACTCTGTGTGACTCTTTAATACATGAGTGTTTATGATTAGCAGGCTTAGCAGCTCCCCATTCCCCAGTGATGTATAAGTCTGGTGCTTCTATTGTAGGGACACACACTGAATTTACTGTCTGGAGGATAGATCCTTGAATATCCCCAACCCTTCAACTGGCAACATGAGCTGAAGGAGTCAATCCTGTAAGCCATATTTTGCTGATTTAAAGAGAATCCCTTAAAAGTATTTCCTGTTATTTCATTAAAAAAAAACTCTGCAAGAGATCATCCCTGGTGCCCCTTATTTCAGACCAGCCTCTTCCACCCTCCATTTCTACAATAGTATGCCAAGTTTGAAAACATCTGGTGGTGTGGTGGTAAGAAGAGGTGGTAGAAAGAGGACCAGAGTTCTCATACTCACCCTGCTGTGTCTGCTCAGGTATAAATCCACGAGTGAAATCAGGGCGTTTTATGAAAATCCTTCCCGACTACGAGCACATGGAATACAGAGATGTTTACACCTGCCGTATGTACCTTCCGTTGGCAAATGTTTTTTGCGTTGTGTTAGCATGGAGTGTGCCTGCTTCACCACTTAATTGACAAGCTAAGCTTCCCAGGGCCATTTGCGGGACGGATATGTTTTGAGAGCAGCGGGTGCCAAATCCAGCAGACTAAGAAAGAATGCTAACCACCACTGCTATGTCAAGGTATAGGAGTAAGCAGTGCTAGAAACAAATAAGGTAGCAGTAGCTGTGGGTCTCTGGAGCAGATGGCACCATCTTGAGGGTGGCTAGAGTTTGGGTAGAGCCTTGTAGTCCCACTCACAGAGTTTTGTATCAACACTAGGGGAAGGGGATGAGACCCAGGAAGATGAAATGTTGGCATCTCAAAAGAAACTGCTGAAAAGTTGAAGCATCAAGTCAGGAGCTGTTTGATAGAATTATATGCCAGGTTATTGCAGGGAAAGGCATCCACAAATCTACTCATGAGGGGCAAGGTTGCCCACCCCTCTGGCAAGGTGGACACCTAACATCCTGTAGATCCCTACCTCAGAGACCTCACTCCATTGCATTTTTCAAGCAGGTAAGATATAGTAGGAGCCTTTTCTGAGCAGTGAAAAAGGAGTCTTGCTGCTGATTTTGACCTTCCCCCTACCTTGCACAATTGAGAGAAGACCTGGCCTGTCTCCCAAACCCCCTTTCCTTGCCAGGGGATGGGACCTGAAGTAAGAGCCTACCTAAGTAAGCTAAGCCAGTATCTGAGGACCCCTGACTGGGAAGTCCCTCCCAGTTGCTTCCTGGCTGTAACAAGAATACTGCTGTCTTTAAGCCAAGTGAGAAAACTTCTTGCTTCTGATCAGGTCTCCAATACAGTGGTACCTCGGGTTACAGACGCTTCAGGTTACAGACTCTGCTAATCCAGAAATAGTACCTCAGGTTAAGAACTTTGCTTCAGGATGAGAACAGAAATCGCACAGCAGCGGCGTGGCAGCAGTGGAAGGCCCCATTAGCTAAAGTGGTACCTCACGTTAAGAACGGACCTCCAGAACGAATTAAGTTCTTAACCCGAGGTACCACTGTAGTTCAGAGGAAAGAGCCATTGCCTGTAGCGTGATACCCTTTTGAATTGGATCCCAAAGCAGTTCCTTTCTGACAAAGCATCTCTGCCATCCCAAAAAGAGATTCAAGGGGATGTAGATCAGTAACTCAGGATCCTCTAGAGCAGCAAAGAAAGCTCTGGGAAATTGTGACATCCATGCTGGGAAGCCAGAAACTTATGGTCTTCCCATGTAAGTGTGTGCTGTTTTTCCATTTCAGCAAGGGTAGCAGTCCCTAAAACATAAACTGGAATTCTGAAATTGGAAATAATGTAGCTTTTTTTAAAACCAAAAAACAGAAGGAAAAAAATATTGAGCAGCAACTCTGTATTCCTAGCCCTTGGTAAGCTGCTTTATTCAGTGAGTTCTTCATTGAGTCATCTGGTTCTTGTGTGAGTTTGATTGGAAAATAAATCAGTGGATTTTTGAGAGTCACTGCTGGTACATTCATTTTGGTCCAAAATGGATCTTGAGGCTGCCTATTACATACAGTGGTGCCCCGCAAGACGAATGCCTCGCTAGACGAAAAACACGCAAGACGAAAGGGTTTTTCGTTTCTTGAGTTGCTTCGCAAGACGAATTTCCCTATGGGCTTGCTTCGCAAGATGAAAACGTCTTGCGGGTTTGCTTCCTTTTTCTTAAAGCCGTTAATACCCGGGGAATCCGCGCTCCGCAAGACGAAAAAATCGCAAAACGAAGCAACTCGCGGAACAAATTAATTTCGTCTTGCGAGGCACCACTGTATTCAGCTCTGTAAAATAATAGTGAAAGGAAAGAAGCACAGTCTAAACAGTCTGAAGATTTTAGACACTGTGAAATAGAAACTTTATTTTATGAAAACAAGTCCTTCTGTCCTGGGCAGCTGCTCAGAAATCCACATTATATTCACACTGCTCCATCCATGTGATGCTCACATGCTTCTAGGTCATGGGTTCCCCAAAATGCCAATTACCGTATTTTTCGCTCTATAACATGCACCAGACCATAACACGCACGTAGTTTTTAGAGGAGGAAAACAAAAAAATATATATTCTAAACAAAATAGTGGATATATGATTTTTGTGGTTCATGCTGTGGCCACAGACATGTGATCTGACAGTGAGTTTGGAGTAGCCCAATGCAAAAATCCTGAGGATCCATGTGGATCCATGCTTTGTAACCACGGAGGAGGGAAGGAAGGGGAACCATGGATCCTCTGCTCACGACTGCAGCAGATCCCCCCCGCCACCTGCAGGCATTCGCTCCATAACACGCACAGACATTTCCCCTTACTTTCTAGGAGGAAAAAAGTGAGTGTTATGGTGCAAAAAATACGGTAACCCTCAGGATGAATAGTCTGTGGTTTTGCTTTTTTTTTTTTCTTGCTACAGCCAGGAAGCAACTGGGAGGGACTTCCCAGTCAGGGGTCCTCAGATACTGGCTTAGCTTACTTAGGTAGGCTCTTACTTCAGGTCCCATCCCCTGGCAAGGAAAGGGGGTTTGGGAGACAGGCCAGGTCTTCTCTCAAAGAGCTCTCAAAGAGCTGCAAGCCGAGCAACCATTTAACATACACAGCTGCCCCCAAATTGGAAATGCAATGTTGGAAAAGGCTGCATCTCTGGAATTGTTGCCTCTTAAAGAAATAAACACTGCCAGTAAGATTGAAATGCATCAGAGGTGTGCAGAGGGACAGATGTGCTCTTGTAAAAGGTCCCATTTAGAAGTGCACAAGCTCCTAACCCTTTATTCTGCCTTTTATCCCCCTGACCACATTATTTTATTTTATTTTGCCTTGCCTTATTTATTAAATTTGTATGCCACCCTATACTCGTAGGTCTCAGGGTAGTTACAACATGAAATCACAATATAAAAACACAAAATATATAATAAAAACAAAAACAACCCAATAATACCCCTACTCTGCAACACATTTTAAACGGGCATTGGATGTCAGTCAGCTAAAGGCCTGGTTAAAGAGGAACATTTTTGGCTGGTGCCTAAAAGTGTATAATGAAGACGCCATGGGTAAAGAATTCCATAAATGAGAAGCAACTGCAGAAAAGGCCCATTCTCGTGCTGCCACCCTCTGGACCTCTTGTGGAGGAGGCACACAAAGAAGGGCCTCAGAAGATGATCTCAGAGTCCAGGTAGGTTCATATGGAAATAGGCGATCCTTGAGGTACTGCGGTCCTGAGCTGTTTAAGGCTCTATAGGTATAATTGCAAAAGTATATCTGAAACTTGGGTTGCTCAGTGCATTAGTTCTGTGTGAAGCATATTCCTGACATTGGCTGAGCTAAAGCTTTGTGTCAGGGTACCATCTTTGCATGTCAAAGAGCCCAGGTTCAAACCCTGCCATATCCAGTAAAAAAAAAACGGTTAGGAAAGCAGATGAGGGCAAGACTTCTGCCAGAGGCAGCTGCCAGTCAGAGTGGACAACAGTGAACTAGATGGAAAAACAGTTTGACCTGGTATAAGGCAACTTCCTATGTTTCTATGAATGGGAGCTATTCCAATGGCACAGTGGGCTTTTTTCCTTATGACATAAGCTAAACTGTTGTGTGCATGACAGGAACATATTTGGAATGCTGTTTTCTGAGGTGACCCTTCTTTTAGCTTGATGATAGCCTCTGAACTGGGCTGTAAAGCAGGTAGGCTTTACTGGGAACCTGTGGCAACCTTGTCCTGTGAGGGCCTTGAGAAACAATGGGATGGATGAGCTTGGGTGCGCTACAGGAGACTCTTTTTGGTGTTCCTCTGGCTTAGTGGGTAGTTTTTGATTTTAAAAGTGCTAAGGCTCAGTCTTGCTTAGTTCCCCCTGATCCCAGTCGTATGGGGATATGAACTATGCTGACTCAGTCGGTGGCATCCAGTAGTAACTCTGCCGAGAATAGGCCAGTTGAAGTTAATAAACATGACTAACTTAGGTTCATTAGTTTCAGTGGGTCTTCTCTGAGTAGACTCACATTCCAGTGACTCTTCAGTTGCACTTCCTGTAAGGAATTGGAAAGTGAGGCTAGTCACCATTCAGAAATATAGGAAGCTGCCTTATACCAAATCAGATCATTAGTCTCACTTATTACTGTCTACACCAATTGGCAGTGGTTCTTCAGGGTTTCCCAGCTCTACCTGGAGATGAACCTAGGATCTTTTGCATGCAAAGTGGATGCTTTACAGCAGTTGCCTCTGTTTGACCAATGAGCATTACAGATGCTAGAAGCAAAGCTTTTAGTATTTGACAGCTGCTTCTTCCAGCTTGGGAATCCCAAATAAAAACAGAAAGAAGTGCCTTGCCCTTGCCCAGATGATTGCTGACCTATTGAAACAGAGTGCTCATCAAAATAATGCATTGTCTCATTCACTTTAATATTTTTATTTTGAAATTGTGCTTCTGATTTCCACAGCTACAACTGTGTTCTGTCCTGTGTTCAGCTGCCTCTCATTCCTCCCTAACTTTAGGCAGAATAGCTCCAGATAACCCCTTCCTTCTTAACTCCATTCTGCTGTGAGAGGGAGTTTCAGTGAAGTGTCTCAAGAGCTCAGGGGGACTTTGATACTCACAGTGGTATGTTTGCGTGACTTAACGTATTGTCTTGAGCAAACCCTCTCTGTGAGGATTGTCAGTTTTCTTAGAAAGCAGCTCATAAACATCCCTTTGGTGAAAGCCTTTTCCTTTGCAGAGGCCTCCCTTGCAAAGGGCATGGTGGCATTAAGTGTCCTTTATTTTGATCAAGGCACTGCTTTAACTGGCGTCTCCCTTGAGTAGTGTAATGATAACACCCTGACCTCTTTAATGCAAAATATGTTTCTGATGACTGCAGTGGTGGTGAAAGAGCCTTCTCTACCTTTTTTACTTTTACTTTAGTGAGATTTCTTCCTTGGGGGTGGAAGCATAGTTTGAAGGCCCTTTAAACTCCTTGGGGAGGAGCCCATTTCCTCTTCTCAGTGTTGGCTCTCTGTGGAGCCTCCCCCAGCTTGCAGGACAGGCAGGCGAGAGATGATTAGGACAAGGATCAAGTGCCAGCACCCTTCTCCCTGCCTCAGACATGGCTGAGGGCGAAAGAGCAGCAGTCAGCACTACTGAAGAGGGCAGTGCTACAAGCTGTGAATTTGGGGCAAAGAGAGGGAAAAGCAAGAAGGTTCCCTGGGTCAATGTTTCTCTCCCATTGCCAGAGCTGAAGAAGCCAAAGCAGGGGCTAAAAAAGAAAAGCGTGAAGTTGGGAAATCCAGGACCATATCTTTGGATGGCTTTTCTCAAAGCTTAAAAGCAGTGGTAGGGGAAGGGACTCAGTTAGGTAAAGGCAGGAGCACAGTGGGAGGGGATGTTCTCTGATCCAACACACGCACCCAACTGCTATTTGCCATACTGAAGAGAAATTTGTGTATTTGTCTCTTACACACCCAGCAAAATTATTAGCAGAGGGAAGGGTTAACCAGGGAAATGACATAGAGGGATGGGCTTTAAGAAATCTTCTTCCCCACCACTACACTCTGCTGCTCTGATCCAGTTTGTTCCCCAAGCTGCTTCTCAGTTCTCATTTTAAATTGAGAGATACACCTTTGTTATCTCTGAGATTCCCATTAATATTGAAGTGAGGTCTTGACTGTCCTGCAGTCCTTCCTCTTCCCTGTGTTTTGGAGAAGTAGAGTAAATTGTACAAAATGAGTAGAATAGGTGCAAAGGGTTCTTTAATTTGTATGATACACCCAGGGCATAGAATCTTGGTGTCTGGATTTATTGCCAAGTACATACAGCCCTGCTGTACAGGGAGCTCTTTGACACCACTGAAACTCTCCCTTTGCTTCAGTATTTCCCCTCCCTTTAGCTTTCTGTGTGCCTTTTGATTATCTCTTGCTTTTTCTTCAATTCTCCAGTGCTCCACAGATACCGGCACATCTTGGGACTCTGGCAGCCAGACATCGGTCCGTATGGGGGGCTGTTGAACGTAGTGGTGAGTATAGAGGCTCTGCCATGTTGCATAGAGCAGGGGTTTGCTTAAGGTGCTACAGTGACTGAAAAGAAAGCAGGTTTTGACTCTCCTTACTTTGTCTGTGACAGGTAGATGGCTTGTTCATTATTGGCTGGATGTACTTACCCCCACATGACCCTCATGTGGATGATCCAATGAGAGTCAAGCCGCTCTTCAGGATCCACTTAATGGAAAGAAAGAGTGCCACAGTGGAGTGCATGTATGGCCACAAGGGACCCCACAGTGGGCATATTCAGGTGAGCTACCTATCCACTCTGCTGCACATGCAAAATAAACACTTGTTTTTTTAAGGTCTTCTGTGCCAGGGTAATTTTTAGCCTGTTTGTGGGTCTGTTTTCACTGAGGATTTATGCCCTGTAATGCTTAATACTGTTGTTTAATATGTACAGATTGTGAAAAAGGATGAGTTTTCAACAAAGTGCAACCAGACGGATCACCACCGAATGTCAGGAGGAAGGCAAGAGGTAGGCCCTGTGTAATGAAGATACCCTGAGCTGCTTTTCAGCTTGTTGGATGAAGCAGGGGTTGTCAACTTGTTGTGCCCCCCCCCCCATATAGTATACTCTAATGCCCCAGCAGGGGTAGGATTCAGGGTTTCTTGAGTAAACTTCCCATGACTTAGATTTCTTCCCCCAGCACCTGAAAGCCAAAGGTCACTTGTTGATTCAACTGTCAGCTGCTGTCCAGGTGCTTCAGTGCCATTCAGTGTGGTCTATGCTTTGCATTGCTAGCCAGGGAGTGACTTATAGCTTCCTTGAGTTGGGCTCTTAAAGAACTGAAACTTTTATTGCTCTGGACACAATCCAAATGATTGTGCAGCTAACAGAAAGCTATGTTCCATGTGCATTTCTCCCCATACTGCCTGGCAAATAACTTTCAAAGCTTGGGAGAAATGCACATGGAACATAACTATCTGTTTGCAAGGAGTGGTGGCGGTATGCCTTGACCCCACCTCATTTAATAATATAAGGCTGCTTCTGAAAATGGAGCAGAGGAATGAGAGAGAGATTGCACACAACCTCTGGCATGACCTTTGGGCACTCCTGTTTAAAATAGAGAAGGCAGGAAAATGCTGTTCCGCCTTTCCCAGGAAAACCTTGAGACGAAGGTTCCAAGAGAAGGGAGGAGACCTGCTCTAAGACGAGCTTCCGATGTCTTCTTTGTATAAACATTGTTGATGTAAGCACTAAAAACTTGGCCTTTAGCAAAGGTTACCACCAGCAACTGTTCATATGAGAGAGGGCCTTTTCAACATATGTGGTAATTTAGTGCCACTGGGAAGGAAGTTAGCTCACATAATGTTTTATTTCGGTCTTTACTGCACATGTGCAGGCCTAGGCATGTTCACAGGCACACAGAGAGGCTTGATGAATTAGGCTCTGTTGCCCTGTATCGACTAGGGAGGAAGAGACAGTTATCTGCGGTTGGGGATTAAAGTCACAGTTGGCAATGCAGAGTTAAGGCTGAAATGCTGCTGCTGTGCTCTGGCACGAATATGCCTCATGATCGAGCAGCTCATTGTCAAGAAGCAAGCAGGGCTGGGAATTTCTGGGGGTGGGGTGAGAAATCCTCTTCCATGGCTGACAAGTAATCATGCTGTCTGCAGCAAGATCATTAGGATGAATTAGGCTATCTGTATCCTCTGAGGGTTCACTGCGTATCGTAACACTAAAACGACGCCATGCTTGCAGAAGCAGATACTTTTTTATTCTTCCATCTTAAAGCAAATGCTTGAAACAAAGCTTTGGAAATGTGTGTAAGAGATGGCTTCTCCACAGTTCAGTGTTTTCTACTGCGACTCCACATGATGGTGTCATTCTTCTGAAAGTGCTGTGTGCCTTTTCCTCCACCTGTCTGTTCCACCACCTGAAACATAGAAAATCTAACAAAACAAAAAAAACTGTTGGGGCAGGGGATTCATTTACAATAGTCTGGAAGATCTGCTGTGGTTTCACAGTCAACAAACAATGGCCTTAAGAAGGCTTGTGTCTGGAAGCACCCAGTTATTGTGTTTAAATGTGTGAAATCATTCTACCTTTGGCTCTGCAAACAGATCAGTTTATGGATCATCTGTTTGGAATTCTAGAATTTGTAGTCCAGTAACAGGAAGGGGCATTTAATGGGTGAGCAGCTTGATGAAACCAGAGGAAAGCAATTGCCTCTTGTCCATATCTACCTGTGCTTTCTTATTGGAGGAAGGGGTCCCAGGCAATTGCAACTCATTGACTTTGCTTCTCTCTTTGGGGTGCTGTTGTAGGAGTTCCGGACATGGCTGCGAGAGGAGTGGGGGCGGACTCTAGAAGACATCTTCCATGAGCACATGCAAGAGCTCATCTTGATGAAATTCATCTATACCAGTCAATATGAGTAAGGGGCGGGGAAGGACCCTTCTTTCCTTCTGCTGCTTCTGCAGTCAACAAGAGAGAGAAAAATCTGTATTTTTAGAATAAATTGTTCAAGTAAAGCAGTACAGTTGCAAACTCCCCAAACAGTGATAACATTTGAAAGGGAAGGGGTGCACTATCTAGGTGTGGTTGCTTTTTGCTTCAGAGAACAGTGGAGACTTACGATGCCTTTGTAATCATCGTAATTCCTTATGTTCTGGTTTACATGCCATTGTTTATGTACCCTAAACAGTACCATCCATTCACAAGATCAGGAGGTATCAGCAGACTTGGGTGAGCCCAAAGGTTTGCAGAAGTATTATTATTATCATTATTATTACCTCAACTTTTTACCTAGTGGGACTCAAGGAAGCTTACAGATAAAAATAAATGCTAGAACCATGAATTGGTTTGTTTTGGCAAATTCTGTTCCCCATCTTCAAAAGCTGTAGATGCCTTTGGCAAGAACTGGAATGGTGCAAGGGAATGACAGTGAATGGAGACCATAACAATGAGGAATGGAGGGAGCAGATGGGTTTTGAGTCTAAGAAATAGTAGCTATGGTGGGTACAGAGGGAAGGCCAAACGTGCGCAGCAACATGGTTTTCAATCATCTCCCTACCAGAAACTCACTCTGCTAATTTGAGTCCCTTTCAGATTCTGCTCACGCATGGCAAAGCTGCATTCAACATGCAAGAGAGCTAGAGTTTTGATTTTTGAAGGCATCATTGCTTTTAAAACAGGGAAGGTGATCTAGTCAGATGCCAAACTGCATGCCTTGTCAGTGATTCAGAAATTGCACCAAACAGGTTGTGGCCTACCTGCATTATATCAAGCTGTGGTTCTTTTTAATATTCCAGCAACTGCTTGACATACAGACGCATCTACCTCCCTCCACGGAGTGCCATTGATCTCATCAAGCCAGGCCTTTTCAAGGGGACATATGGGAGCCATGGTCTTGAAATAGTCATGCTCAGCTTCCATGGAAAAAAGGCCAAAGGAACTAAAATCACAGTGAGCATCTGGCTTTCTCTGTTCAAGTATGTATTGTCATGGTTGCCATGCCAAACAAAATGATCAAGGGAGTGGAGCAACTCCCATTTGAGGAAAAGGGTTGCATCGTTTGGGACGTTTTAGTTGAGGAAAAAGTGAGTAAGAGGTGGCAAGATAGAAGTTTATAAAATTATGTACACCATAATGTACAGCATGGCTTCCCAAGTTCTAGATCACGACTAAACACTACATTACACGAGTTCTCAATTAGTAAACAAATAGTACAGCTTCTTAGACTAGCAGGGCAAAGGAAGTGGGCAAGACCTACTGAAAGTGATGAACAGAGTGGAGAAGAGAGATTTGCTAGTACCACAATATATAGGCAAGGCAAGGCACAGTAGTTCAGGATGTGTTCTGTTTCAAATAAGGGTCTGGGGAGGGAACAAGGAGAAACTGGTTTGGCAAGGATGAGGAGGCTGTTCGAGGCACTGGAATGGGATGGAGTCAGTGGCCATTAGCATTCATAGCAAAGTCATTCCGCTCTCTCTCTTTCCTTCCTGCCTATCCTCCAGGGTGACCCTAACATCCCAGCTGGCCAGCAGACAGTGGAGATTGACTTGGCGCATCCCATCCAGCTGCCTGATATTGAAAACCTGAGCAATTTCAGTGAACTCTCCCGCATTGTCCTGGAAGTGCAGGAGCAGGTGCGGCGAGAGCAGCAGCAGGAGGAGGAGGAGGGTAGCCTTGAAAAGGAGCACCAGCCACAGGCCCAGGAAGAGGAAGAGGAGGAGGAGCAGCCACAGCCAGGCCCCTCTCAGCAGGAAGCAGGCAGAGGAGCAGAAGGCCCTGCAACTGAAGAGGGAGCCATGGCCCAGGGATCTCCCCCAGCCTCATGCCCTTTTGTGCTGCCTGGTGGCATTGCATCCAGGAATGAGGATTACCCTCGGACCTGCAGAGCATGGTAAATATGAAAAGCCAAGAGTTGTGTTTCAAGGGGCATCCCTGGAGGATGTGGAACAAATTGCCCATGAAGATTCTTTGGGCTTCTGTCCAGTTCAGCCAGACCCAATATTTTATAAAGTATTTGCTCCCAGAAAAGAAAATATTCTCTCCCCTCCCCTCATTTATTTAATTCAATGTATGACAGAAGCTCCAATGATTATGATTTCTGTCCTGCCCTTTAAAAAGAAAATTGACCCAAGGTACGATGAAAGCACTACCAGATCATAACATTATAACACCAGAAAATAACAAAGCAGTAATAAAGCACAATTTTTTAAATAAAAATAATAATCTGGTGGAAATAAAAACTGTTTAATGCAGCAAATACAATATTATTGAAAAGAGAGAAAGAAAAACACAAAATAACCCCGCCTCCAGCCCTTTCCAGGAGATCCAATTTTTACAAGAAAAGAGCTGCTGCTCTATCAGGGTGTAAAGCAGGGAGGAACTTCTGGTTGGAGCTATTAGCATATATTGGATTAATGCTTTTTAGAGGAGATAGGGAGCTTGAAACTCTGGAAGTCGCATAGCATAGGCCTTGCAAGGACATGTTAATTCTTGGAAATCTCTGTATCCAGGTAACCTGGCAGTTCTGTTTGATGGGGCAAGGTGTGTGATGCCTGGATTTTCCTGTGGGAGGTATATCACTGGATCCTTTATTTTCTTTTGTTCTTAGTTTCTACGGCACGGGGCTCATAGCTGGCCATGGCTTCACTAGCCCTGAGCGAACACCCGGGGTCTTTGTCTTGTTTGATGACGACCGTTTTGGCTTCATCTGGCTGGAGCTGCAGTCTTTTAGTCTCTACAGCCGCATCAAGGACTCCTTCCAGAACGCAGATGCTCCCTCGCAGGAGGCTTTTGATGAAATGTTGAAGAACATCCAGTTACTTACATCATGATGGCGGCTTCTTCTGGCAGCTGGAAGGGGGAGGGATTCATGTTTTCCATCTTGAGGGGCAAAGCACTCATCCTTGGAGCCACGAGAGCTCGAGACATAATGCACTTCTCAAGGAGGACTTTTTACCAAAATGAAAACACACACACACACACACACACTGCTTAACACACGAATGAAACTTCCACAGTATTTTATGCATAGTTTGCAACATAGGTCTGTATATTTGGAGGACAGCTGGCCGAGGTAGTAGCAGCTTAGCATGCTTGCTTTTCCTTCCCTGCCCCCCTGAAGTTTAGTGCTTGAGTGGGGACAAACCAAAACCAGCACTTTGCAGACAGTGTAAATAATTGTGTGTGTGTGTGTGTGTGTGTGTGTGTGTGTGTGTGTGTGTGTGTGTGTTACACGAGCAGCAGCCACTCGGTATCCTCCGTGAGCCAGGAAGCTGTTCTCCAACACGGCTCTGTTGCCCTGGGCTTATTTTCTGAACATGCCTCTCTCACTTAAGAATCATGTTAAAAATTGTGATCTGTGGCTAACTGCCATGAGATTCAGATGTTAGTATGTCCCTTTGCTTCTCATCAGGAAGCGTTCCTTTAAATGTGAGAGTTCCGACTGGGCAACTCTGTGTGAGTGAGGTATGCGGGGAAAGGGAGAGAGACCATGCAACACAGCCTGGTTACCTCTTTCCTAACCTTTTCACAGGCTCCTTTGCATTCCTTTCTTTTCCACCTGAAATTAGGGTAGGCAAAGAGACCTCTGGAGCAGTTGAGTAGGAGGTACCCTTGCTGTATATTCTCTTATTCCCCCCCCCCCATGTCTCTGAGCCCATCATGTGACTTGGATAAGAACTTTACAGCATTATGTGGCTGCAGGTTCAGGCCTGTTGATATGATGATGATGATGATTATTTATTTTATTTCTTGAAAAATTATAAGTTCCACAACACACTAGATGCTCTCTCCTGTTCTCTCCCTTCCCATGCCATTCAGCCACTGTGCCTCTTGTGTGAGGGTTTGACACTGGTGCCCTGGCCTCCTTCTCCTGCTGCTGAGCATTTGCTTAAGGAGTAGATCATCGGAAAAGCTGCTGGGGTTTGGTTGATGGAAATCAAGATGGCTGCCACCTTTGGGCACTTTAAGTGGGTCTTGCCAAGTTCTGGCCTTACTTGGGCCCAAGCCACCTATTCTTGGGAGCTGTAACGTTTCTCCCTTCATACCATGTATGCACTACAAAATGCAACTAATACCCGGTGCCCTCATTCCGGTTTGCACCCTCTACAAGCCTTATGGGAAGCTGTGTGATTCTCATGCAATTCTAGAATTTGTTCTGTAATTTCCCTTTACTCTACCTAGGGATCCTTCATGGGAACAACCTCCTTTTAAGCAGCTGGAGCTTGCAAATATATGTCTAATTTGCAGAATCTTTGTATTTCTTGCTTTCTTTCTCCTTTGCCCTCTGCCCCACCGTTACAGTTTTGGAAAGCTTTCCAGCTCTTCTTAACACCCATCCTCTGCAAAATATTCAAGTCCTCCAGCCACCTGGAAGGGAAGCTGAGAAAGAAGAATGACCAACCACCATATTCCCATGAAATCGCCACAGAGAGTGTCCAAAACGGACAACTCAGACCTTGAAGGAGCAATACATCAACCACTGCACTCTCTTACCATACCACATTTCATGCAACTTCTTCTGGAGTCCTCTTGGGTATCTTTGGAAGATGCTCCAGCAGAAATCCCTTGGGCATCCCTATTCATAGGATTACAGGAATTATAACATGAACAACAAAAACTATCTTTCCAGGCCTGTTGTTGAGGTTTATCCACTGGGAGGGAAGAATCTGCTCTTAGCTTTTTTGCAGCATTGTAATCACTGTATATAATGCATGTCTAGTTGCTGTAGCATTACGAAGGGAGAATTGTAATCTTTCTGTATGAGCAAGGAGGGTGATTGGGCAGGTCTAACATAACCCTTTCTCGGGGGAGATGCTTTTTCATTTCCTACAGCACCAACAGCAATAAATCCATTATTTGTAGTATCAGGGTCTCAAAGCTACACTGGAGCCATATTTAACCTCATGAATTCAATCCACTGATGAGAAGAGGATGAAAGGGAGGTTGAGGTCTCGACCGTGGGGGTGGGGTGGGGGTGTCGCATGTGGTAAGGAGAGAAGAGAAAGCTAGATCTTGCTGGAAACAGGTAAAAACTTTCATCGACAATGCTTGAAGCAGCTAGCCAGGTCTGGGGAAACACAAGAGGAAGGTGAAAAAGCATAGAAGGAGAGCCTCAAGGGACAAGGCTAGAATTCTTGAGATCTTCATATCAGTGCAGAAGGGAATCTGCATGCAGATTAGAGACTGCTGAACATGCAGGTTGGCTGCAAGAGGTTTTTATATACTCTGTGCAGGCTTGGTAGGGAGCAGGCATTGGAGCCAGAAACGTGTGCTCTGTGAGGGCATGGGAAAGAAACCTCTGTCTTCTGCCATAGGCTGAATTGCCCATGGGGCCGTGGTTTCTTGTAAACTTTCTTCACTCCTTTTCAGGATTCTGTCCTCTGCACTTTTTAGAGGTTTGCTTGTGCAAAAGGAACAGGACTGGGTAATGTGAAGCACAAGACGAGATTACTGGGAGGTGTGAAAATGATTTGCTTGAAACCAGAAAGTGTCTTCCAAACTTTGTAGCAGAAATACAAATTGGTTGAATTTCAGCAAGTTGTACAAGTGGTGAGGAAGGGAGGGGTGTGTGTGTGTGTTTGCTTGCCTCCCATAGCTGCCCTGTCAATTCACATTATAAATGAGCACCAATCCTGCTTAAGGATTGTTAATGATGTGTTGCGGTTGTATTGCTATTGATCAACCCAGGCATGACTACTAAGCTGCTCTTACAGTATGTGTGCAGTTGGCGTCTTGACTCCTCAGTCCTTGCCTGAACCTTTTGCAAATGGAGCATTTTACGTAGCTGTGAGAGCTGATGTGTGGATAAAGGAGGCTGATTCTGCAGTTTCACATGTCAGGAAAAGGGAGAGAGCATACAGCTCCATATAGCTAAGCCCACAGGTGGGTCAGGTAGGACCATGAGCTAGCAACAATAAAGTGAAATTCAGATGTAATGTTTATCTTTGTCAAATGGGTACAATGAGAGAGGGGGTGCTAAACCCTTTCTGTTCATTGATTTTTTGGAAAGTAACTCACTTCTGTAGCCCACCCCTGATTATCACCTCTAGATTTGGCCATAGGTGGGAGTAGGTAAGTTGCTGGAGGAAAAGGGTTATGAGAGGGCTAAGTGTGTATGTTTACAGCTGTGTGTAGACACATGTGTATGCATGCTTGCAACTCTCTGTGGTGCAGCATCGACAGGAGGCAAGTCTGGATTTGCCCACACCATCACAGGTCCTCCAGGTACAACACTCTCTCAGTCTTTTGCACTGACATGGGCTGGAGACTGAATCTGCTCCCTGCCCCCAGCTGATTGCAGCCATGCAGAATCTTGCCCGCTTCTCCCTGCCCAGGCCTGGCCTGTGTTCTGTTTCCTGGTCACAACAGAACGTTGGCAGCTGTCTCTTCTGCACAGTGCCCACCTGTGTCCTTGGCACATTGCAGAGTACCGTAATAGGAGAGACAAGAGACAGGTCCCTGCCCCAAGGACCTCACAGTTATGCTTCGGTAGGCAAGGGAAGTAACACACAAATGAGGTACAAGCACAGCAGGAGAGGAATACAGTAGATGCCATGATGCAGTTAGGTAACTTCAGACTTTGTGGGGGCACTTTAGATAGCAGGGTATATTATTCCACTCAGCCCTGCTGCATTTGGAGGCCCTCCTGCCCCGAGAGCATTACTGAACACATGCAAATTACAGTCCTGGGTGTTTAGGCTTTGTATCAGTTACTAATGAGTCCTGGATCTTGTTTCAGGCACTATTCTGTGGGTAGTCCTTCAGCTGCCTGTACTAATAGATGCTGTTGTTTTATCCCCTTTGAAAAATAGCCATTGCTCTAAAGCAGCTGGTCCTTCAAGCTCCTGAGGCCACAGCTATTTCTGTGCTGAATGTGTGTGAGGGGATTCATTTTGCCATAGGCTGTGGCACGGCGTAGTATGCCTGCTGGAGTTAGCGGGGCCTGTGTGTGTGACCCATGCCCTTGGTACTGCAGCCGTCTGTGCAGAGGTTGATGTGCCAAGGAGCCTCCCTGCTCTGGGCGGGCGAATGGAAGAATATTGAAAACTTCTTTTTCATCCCTTCCAGCCATGTACAAAAAGTTGGGCCTGGCACCTTATCCTCTAGGGGTGGCATCCCACTTTTATTTCCCATCCCTTCCATGGTGTGGGGATGAAGCTTCAGTGGCCCAGCCTGCACTGCTTTTTGGGTGGCAGATATGCAAGCTCCATGTCTACATATTCCTTTTCAACCTGCTTATTGTTTCCCAAGGAGCCTTTTCCAATTTCAGATGACAATAAAAAGAGATTTTGTGAATTTGAGACTCGTGTTCTCTGATACTGCGAATTCAGAACCTCAGGCCAGGTCAAACAATTTCTCCATTCAGACCAATATTGTGTACTTTTGACAGGCACCACCAGCTCTGCCAGGGCTTTAGCTGAGACTTTCCCCATCACTCCATCCCTGAAGCCAGCAGGGCCTGCCAGGATTTTAGGTGTGATCTTCTGCCTGCAAAGCATGACTGCAAAGCATGCCCACTGTGTTCAGTTAGGCAGGGTAACTCCCTAAGAACTGTGCATTTAAACCCTATCTAGTTACTGAGATCCAACAGCAGGTCACCTGTTAATAGGAGCAAAACCTCCACACCTGTTTCCCACTGGCTTCAGGCTAATTTAAGCAACCTACAGCAGGAGCCCCAACCCACCCAGTGACATTAAAAAATGTGCCCCCCCCTTACTTTTGCAAACTCCAAGCTATAGGAACAAAGGAATTTTTTTTTAATTAATTAATTAATTAATTAATTATGCAATTCAGGCTGTAGAGAGGTGGGTGTGGCCAGTGATTTGTTGGTTTTGGAGATTTGGTTTTAATTTCCTGGATCCAACTGTTACCCTCTTCCTGGCACCCCCAGCCGGCAGCCAGATTGCACTGAAGTTGCCTCTGCCTACCTCCTCTTCCCTGCACAATGACTCCTCACCTTGCCTATAGTTCTGGCCCCTGCAGTGGTGTTGCTTCAAACTAAGAACACAAGGTGGCACTCTTGAGCCACAGGCCCAGGGAGGGATGCTGCCACCAGATTATTATGTTGCCCAACCAGGAACTTCCCATCCCAGGAAATGGGAACACAGGAAATTGCTTTATAGTGAGTCAGGCCGCTGGTCAATCTAGCTCAGTATTGTCAAAAATAATTGGCAGCACCTCTCCAGGGTTTCAGCCGTGGGTCTCTCCCAGGTCTACCTGAAGAGGATTGAACCTGAGACCTTCTGCATGCAAAGCAGGTGCTCTGCCACGGATGCCTTTCCCAACTCACACTTCCTGTCGCTCCACTGCAGTTCAACTCAAACCACAAAAACATCTGGCCAGGCCAGGACTGGTGCTCTTCATTTTGCATTCATTTTGCAAATCTTCAAGAGCAAAGTGCTTTCTTCCAATGTACCCCAACCTTACCCCATACCTCTCCTGGTCAGCCCCTCAGAGAGAGGCTGTTCTGTGCATTCACTTATAAGCTTATCTTCACTTATTGCAATACACGTGGCCTGGTGCTTCGCTTTGGGCCAATAATTCAGCGCCTGCAATGCTTAGCTTGGTTCCACTCTGCCAGAGGGCCAGCAGGAATGAGGGGTATCTAGTGCAAGGAATAGCCTCTGAATGCACTGCAGAACCATGGAGTTTCCCAAATCATGAGCGAGCTGGAGTTAGAGGGAGTGATCAAAACTCCTTCCTCCCCGCAATAAATATTTGGATGGTTATTGAACACAATCTGTGGCTCTCTTCACTGCGTAGGTTGACTGTGCAAGAGGGCAGTGATGTACTTGTCTGTTTTGTAGCATGTCCCTCCACCACTGATATCAACATTTGCCTGCCCACATGGTCCCCATTCTCTTCCATTCTTTGAACTCAAGTCAAAGACGACATATGTAGCCATCAGAGACTCGGGAAAGTTTGTTGCACCTTAGCTTGCCATAATCTTGAGGACGGAGACGATGGCACATGGCACCCCACAAGCCATGTGCTGAGCCCATCACCTACATAACCAGCCAAGACTGCAGCCAAAGCGACTTCAGTTTATGTGGGACAGTGGGAGGCCGGCAATCACTTTCATCAAGACCATCTCGGGGAAGGATCTATTGCCTGCCAGGTTGTGGGACCCGAGGCTGAAGATGTGCAGCATGAACAGGACCAGGAGGTGGAGATACAGGGTGGTGGGTTGGGCTCTGCTTCCTTGGAGGTGGGACTCCTAGGTGCTGCTTTCCCTACTTATTCTCCTGCGTGGAAACTGCAGCCCCACTTGTCGTTTGGCGACTCTCCTCTGAACAGCCCCTCGTTACCAGGATGTCTGCATCGGATCGGGTAGTGGTGGTGCTTGGCGGAGCTGGCACAGTGGGCTCTGGCATTGTCAAGGCGCTGCTGGAGAAAGGTAAGGCTTACATTAACGTGCCTTCCATCTTGCAAGAGCCTGGGTCGAGATTCATTGACTGTGTCTCTGTGTGTCTGCCTGAATGCATATGCATGGGGTTGTTTGAGCCCAGCAGCTGCACATTCAACTATCTTTCCATAGTGTTCTGATCTGTTTGACTCCTGCTACCAGTTGTTTGTTTCTACCAAGGGGTGATGAGCTCCAAATATACCATGGAAGTTCTGATATTCTAACATCAGGCATGTGTGTGTGTTGAGGGGGACAGTATCTGTGACTAGTGTGCTTTTTGGAAGCACTTTTCACAAACCCAGAAGCCACTTGTGTCTCTCTCATTAACTCATGTGCCCGAAGCCTGAGCCCTAGCATTGAAAACAGTTGCCAAGTCCAGGCTGAGCTCTGTTTCATCAGCTGTTCTGCCATCAATCAGACATAGGAACTGATACAATGGCATCCATGCCCCCTCCTTGTGCCCAGGGCGTTGCCTCCTCTGATCCTTTGTCATCTGTGCAGGCTTCCAGGTTGCTGTCGTTTCTCGAGAGAGAAGCAGATTGGAGAAGCTGAAACAGTTTTTGCCTCCACCAGCCTGCCAGCGCCTGCACACCCTGGTTGGGGACGTAGGTAAGACTTTGTGTGAGACTCGGCTGTGGTGCTTCTGAGGGCCATTGAGGAGAGTGAGGGGCTGCTGTGGGAAAATACTGGGCAGAGGGAGTGGGGGCTGAAATGTATGGATGGTGGAGAAATTCGTTTTAGTTTGTATCTAAAGGTGCTTCTGTCAAATCTGCACTTTCCGAACTAATATGCAAACCAAAGCACAACTGTTCTTCGAAGCTGATATTTATCCAAATGCAGTTCTCCCACCACCCGTGCTTACAAGAATGCATATATGAGGGGAAAGTGTGCATTATAATGCAGAAAACAAGATACAAAAAATAAATTATATTGAGGGAAACTGCTTGCAAAAAAAGTGTACATTATTCAAAACTGCATATAAAAATGTGTTTATTAGGAGAACTTAACACTAAAATGCTGGTGAATTTTCATAAGTATTTTTTTTAAAACCCTCAAATTTCTGCAAAAATGTGGAGAATTGAATTTAAGTTTAGACAAATGAGAAACCGAGAGAAGCGAAACAGGCAGGTCCTTCCATCCCTGCTGGAACAGTATCTCCATAATGTCTGGGGAGGTGGCTGGGCTGGATGGTGGAGGGAGCACAAATTGACTGAGGTGTCCAGAGCTAGGAAAAGGGAAGGCAGAAGGCGCCCAGCAGACAGGCAGCCTTCAAGCTGCAGGCGGTTGTACGGCCCCCTCCAGCAAAGAGCTGATCAAGGCTGCCTTCAGAAAAGCAGAGCCAAAGGCAGCCTTTGCATGAATCTGGGGAAGCATTTCAGGATTTGCATTTTGGCAGCTAGCATCGAAAGATACTGTGATAAAATTAAGGCAACAATGTGCACCACTGCAGTAAACACCCACATACAATCCTATAGCCTTTAGAATTCAAGGTACTTTATAAATAAAAAGTGAGGAAGGTGATGGTCCATAACTGGGAACATTGAAGAAGAAGAAAAGAAATAGAAGAAAGTACCTGAATTCTCTTGGGAAAATACAAATTCGAATTGTTGCAAGGAAACTCAAGCCTACTTTTACTTTTCTTTTTAAGGAAGCCCTGACAGTTGAGGGCAATTCTCTCTCTTTTTGAGGTTTGAAGATGAATCCCCAGCATGCTCAGTGGAGCTTTAGTTGAGCCAAGTATGCTCTCATCTCTCCACCAAATAACTGGGGTCCCTTGGCCAACTGCACCTGCACAGGATGTGACAGTTGCCGTGGGATGCACCAGCCTGTAATCTGGGTCACTGATGCTGCAATCCTTATGGACCATTTACACCTGCAAGGCAGCCATAGCATCCTATCTGCAGGATACAGGCATCATGCTGTTATTGGCAGGCCACCTGTAGATGAAGACCCTTGGGTGGCCTTGCTTTTTTTCTTCCTCCTTGAGTTTGGCAGGAGGGGAAAGGCGCTGGGCTGTTTGGGAGTACATATTGATAATGCTGGGGGATGCAGTCACCTGGTCTCACTATCTCTGCTCCTAAATTTATCCCATCCATCCAGGTTCTGAGGAAGGTGCAGAGGCAGCCAAGGAGGCTCTGCTGAAGAGCACTGGGAAGGTGACAGACGTGGTGTCCTCCTTGGGCTTCAGCTGGTGGCAAGGGGGTCCCCCTCTCACTCAGACCCTGAAGGAGCTGCACCGGGTGAGCAGGGAAATAGGTCAGAAACTGGGGTGCTCCTAGATTGTCCCTGTTTTGCAGGAAGGATTCTAGTGCATACCAGGAATGTAGGTTTGTGCAATTGGCTCTGTCACCCGAAGACAACAAGTCCACTTTTTTAAATTTAGAAAACTGGCCCTTTTTTGGCAGTAAATTAAGTGATGGGAAAATGCATTGAAAAGTGTGGGATGAACAAATCATTAATGGGAACAGGGGTACCAACTTGAATAAAATATTGTAGGGGCCCAAGTAAGCCCCTGCCCTGCATAATTAATCACATGGTGCAGTGTACACACCATTTGAATGGGAATGCCCATCTACTTTGTGGGGGCCTGGCCCCCTCAAATATTTTATTGTGGGGGCCAAAGCCCCCATGGCCCCTAGGAGTTGGCTCCTATGAATGGGAAGATGCATAAAGACCCCACAAGGACATCAGGTTCAATGCTCATATATGACCTGCCAGCAAGAAAATCAGATAGGACACTGTAATAACTTCTGTGTAAGCTTTGTGCAAGCAAAACAGATTGTCTGGAGGAACCCAAAGTTATCCAGATCAACCCTCTCCCATTCTCTTTCCTTCTTCCTCTCTCTGATGGATAGATTCTGTTTGCTGGCTTTTGGGGCCATTTCTATGATAACGGTACTCTTCCCCTGAGTTGGTCTTGTTGCCAATCTGCAATTATATACTGGAAAGTGCTATAGCATTTTTAATAACAACACCTCTCTGCCCATTGGAGCAGCACTTCCTCCTTGATGCTGGCCAAGCCCAGGGTTGAGGGCTTTGGGGTAAGGCCAGCCATCAGGTAGAATGTGGATAGAAACACCAGAAGTGGCAGCGGTGCTTTTAAGCAATGCAAAAAGCTGGGACAGGAATAACTGGCCACAGATCATGGTTTGTAGTGGCAGAGAGGCGGATTCCTAATTTTAAGAAAACTGTAACTTGATCACATTTGCAGAAGAGGTGTGATTGTGTGGATCTCCTCTTTTGGAGACTCTTGGGATACTTCAGCTGGGACAATGAACACGGGTGTCCTCTGTTTCCTCTCCCCCAGGTCCTGGACACCCTCCTTCTCAGCACCTTCACTGCCTGGAAGGCCTTCTTCCCCCTTGTGAAGGACAACGCAGATGGAACCTACACTTTCATCACTGGTGAGATGAGCTGGGTTGGTCTGCAGAAGATAACTTTGGGGAGAGAACTTTTGCTGGGGCTTCGGTCAGCCTCTCCTGCCCAGTAGCAATAGAAATGCACCTTTTGTTTCAGTTCGCAGGCCCTCATTGCTTTTCTACCTTTCCATACCCTCCCTCCAGTTAAGTCCTGCATGCCTGAGCATGTGGGCAGATGACCAGCATTTGTGGGGCAGCAGCTTGTGCCTTGTGGGGCTAGGTTGGCAGAGAGTGGGCCATCATTGGCACAAAAGCTGCCCTGTTGAGAGCTACCCAGGCACATGGGAAGAAGCTACCTTTTACCAGATTGGACTTGTTAGCCCAGTGTTGCCTTCTCAGACTAGCAGTGGTCTCAAGGCACTTCCAGACTGTTTCCAGGTGGGATTCAATCACATACCAACAAATTCAGGTTGCGCAATTACAGTTGGCCAGGAGGTCTTGCACAACAAACCTGCTCCCCCCACAAAGACTGGACTTTTTGCAGTAAGGGAATTGATGGGGAAATGCACTGGAAAATGTCTCATCAAAGCAGATATTCTCATAGTTGTCAATGTTTCCCTTTTTTAAAGGGAAATTCCCTTATTCCGAATAGGAATAGGATTCCTCGCAAGAAAAGGGAAAAGTTGACAGCTATGGAGATTCTACATCATCAAAGTTGTCTGGGAGGCCTCCCATTGGCTGCAAACATATCCTTTTAGATGGAAAGAGCAAGGACTGGACCCTGGACCTTCTGACTCAGCCACTGGTGGTGATGGCAGCTCCTTCCCTCCTTCCTTCCCAGCTAAATCAGCTTCTCTGTTTCAGGAGGGGCTGGGGAGCGCCTCCTCATGCCAGGCACAGGCTTCCTGACACTGGGGGCAGCGGGGGCCTTGGCCTTTTCCCTCATGGTCCGTGAGGAGTACCCAGATGTTCCTTGCAAGCTGAATGAGGTCAGTGCTGGGTTTGTTGGTGGGTCAGCCAGCTCCTTACCCACATGGGGAGTACGGTAATTTTGCCCTCCCAGGGCTGTAATTAGTGGGGTGTTCAGCATCTAAGAACATAAGAAGAGCCTGCTGGATCAGGCCCACAGGCCCACCTAGTCCAGCATCCTGTTCTCACAGCTGCTCCAGTTGGAAACCCGCAAGCAGCAGCTGAGCACAAGAGCACACTTCTGTCCTGTGGTTGCCAGCAACTGGGATTCAGAAGGATACTGCCTCCAGCCATAGAGACAGAGCGTAGCCAGCATGGCAAGTAGCCAGATCAACAGCAGGAGTAGCCAATGTGGCACCCAGGAGATGCTGTTGGGTCCTGACTCCCATCAGTCCCAGCATGGCTCAATAATAAGAGAAGATGGGGATGTAGTCCATGTTGGCTACTGATCTGTGGGGTTGGTTTCCCTTGCAGGAGAGAGCTGGAGACTTTGGGGTGTGTGTGTGTGTGTGTGTGTGTGTGTGTGTGTGTGTGTGTAGGCAGACTCAACCCTGATGCTCAGTGCTCCCCCTACAGCTCCTTCCAAGCCTCTTTCTAGCACCAAACCCAGCAGATCTTCCGCGGAACCTTTAACTCACTCAGAACTTTGGGGAACACCTTCAGAATGACTGAGATCAAAGCAACTCCATTAGGCAGGGTGTTGCTGCCATCCGCCTGCCTCAGTAGACAATGGCGGACTGCAGGTGGGGCAGTTGAAGGTGCCGAGTTGTGCTGCTAGAGGTTCACCATGGGTCTGGGATAAATGAAATGGCCACTGTGCTGACTTTAATTGATCCCAGTGAGCCGCAAGTCTCTGGCTGGCAGGGTCCATCCAGCAGGGATGGGGAATCAGTCGCCCTCCAAATGTGGCTGCACTACAACTCCCATCATCCCTGACCACTGGCTGTGTTGGGTGCTGGGAGTCTGAATCCAACAATGTCTGGGGGGCTTCCCAATTGTGTGCGGATCAGTGGGCACCTGGCGCAGCCTCCCCCCCCCCAATGTCTCTTCTGGCACTGTTTTGGCTTTCCCCGGCAGGTGAAAATCAACATGGGTGTGACGACGCCAGAGCGCCTGGGCCCCGGGTACGTGAGCCACCTGGAGGTGGGAGAGGCCGTGGCTTCCCTGGTGGACAAGAGGATCGTCTCGCATATGGTGCTGAGTGCCAGCTCGCCTGCTGACCTCAAGACCCTGGCGCTGGAAGGGAAGCTTTGAGGTGCCGGCTAGGAGACTTGCCAGCCATACCCACCCATAGTCCCTCCCCTTATGCCACCCCCTGTGTCTCTCCTTGGTGCCTGACTGGTAGGGAAAGGGTGCTTTTCAGCCCTGAGGCTCCTTCTCTCCTGCTCTGGTCCTTCTTCGGAGCCAGATGTGCACAGAGAGGGCGCGTCAACATCACACATAGAAACCAGCATGAGCCACTTCAGGGAGGTAGTGGCTCAACTGGTGGTGGATCTGGTTGAGAGAGGGAGAAGCTCCTCTGAGCAACCAAACCTGACCCTCCCCAGGGAAGCTTTGGTCCTCTAGCTGGTTGCACATCAACAGCCTGCCCGGAGAGTCTTGTGGTGGGTGGGCTTGCAAGATTGGGCAGGGGTAAGGAGAAACATCAAGTCCCAGTGGTCGTGAAAGAGGGTTTAAGGAGGCCGGGGGGGGGTGGGCATTTGTGGCTTGGTTCAGAGGGGCCCCTCTCATCCCAGAAACAAGATGGGTTGTGTTAGATTTGCCTTTAAATAAAACAACCATTGCAAAATTATGAGCAGCTTACCAGGCTTTGGGGGACTCGCTGTGTGTCCTACAAGCCCACCCAACCCTTTTGGACTACCTTGACAATGTCCTGTCTTCCAGGCAGATGGTTCCAACCTCCAAGGCACCAGTTTCCTTGCTCTGAAGAGCCCTTGAGTCTCTCTATCTCCCCCCTCACCCCATCGTAAGTGCAGCCCAGCATTTGGAAATGGCCTGTGGCCCACCTAGCCTGGAGAGGAGGGTGCAGGAGAGAGAGAGAGATGCCAACAGCCAAGCACTCGCTGCTGCACATTCCTGTCCCCGTCTTGCCATGTTCATTTGCGCCTTTCACTAAACATTGTATTATATTTAATAAACCCTTAATACTATCTATTGTGCTTTCCTTTCCTTTCTCTCGCTCTCCCTCTTTCTTTTAAGTGCCTTTTGGAGGAGGTCTTTGTGTGTGGGGGGGGTGCTGGTTGGGCATCTGCCTTCTGGGGTGGGTGACTACAAAGTAGCAATGAATAGCAGCCCCAGTTGATATTTGCATGGGTTAACACTGAGGAGAAGGGGGTGTTGTAAGGACCCTTTTGAATCCAGGCAGAAATCAGGCACCATTTCGGACCCCTCTCCTAGATGAAGCAAAGCACGTTTTCAATCCACACGAACCAACCCATTCCGAAGCAAGGATTTTGCAGCAATGCAATCATATTTGGGAGAGCTCAGCACCGAAGGTCCCTGCCTGGCTCCCACTAGCTGTTTTCCAAGGCCCCCTCCTTTCCAGAGAAAGTACGTGCCTTTCTGCAAGGAAAGAAAAAAGAATGAGAAGCATCTCATCTCCCTTTTTGGTGGGCGGGAGTTTTTGTGTTAAACGATTTCTATCGAAGAACAAAGGGGCCATACATGCAGAAGTTGGAGGGGAGTCGGGAAAACCCCACCCAGAGGGCAGATTGTTGTCTTAGAAAACACATCCTCCTTGTTAAGCTACCACAAGATGTTTGTTAAGGTCCTTCTTACAGGCCTATGAAGAGAGAGATCTTAAATGAATATAAACTTCTCTTTGAGACTCACTGTAAATTGCCTCTGTCCCCTGCCCTGGTCCAGCTCAATGGTGGCAGAACCATTCAAATCACATTTACATTCAAGAGGGCCATGTGGCTTTGTTTCAGTTGCAGCAGCAAAGAACTCTTATAGGGTTTGTTTGTTTTTGAAGGGGGGGGGGTTCAGTCTGAATGACACCCATGGGTCCATTCCAAACCTGTGATTCTGTGTCTGTGGGGTAAGAGAAAGGTGACAGCTCCTTCATTGAGGCAATGGTCTTAACTGGCTAGCTAAGTACTGCCATTTACATGCCCAAAGAGGTTGTCTTGATGCCATAGACACAAATGGGTGGGCTTTTTCTCACCTCACCTGGCTGGATGCCAAGTCATCCTAGGAGGGAGAAAGGTGTGGGGTGGGGCTGGGTGTGTGTGTTTCAGCTGATATTGGAAGCTGGAGACATAGAGGCTTGTCTTGCTCAGTGTTGGACCCAAAGTTTGGGGCTTCTCTGGAAACCAAATGAGGAAGCAAGACCTGCTGGAGTGTTAAGTAAAACCATATTTCTTGAAAAACACTGCAGCCTCCGCTGACCTTCATTCAAAGGAAACAGAACCCTAGGTAAGCACAGGAACTCCCTGGAGTCTTTTGCTGCTTGGAGATTTGGGTGAATGCAACAGAACTTTTGTTACCATTTTAACTCAGTGGATTTTAAGTCTCTTTTGGGCCACTTTTCATCTCTGAACCCCCAAACACACCTCGCCTACACCTCCTCTTCCTCTAGACCAGTGCTCTTCAAGCTTGAGTCCCCAGCTTTTGTTGCACTGCAACACCCATCATCCCCTGCCGGCTTAATCAGGGATGATGGGAATTGTAGTCCAACACCTGGGGACCCAAGGTTGATGAACACTGCCCTTTCTCTTTGCATATTCTCTCTCTCTCAGCCCTGCATCTCCCCAACATCTCAGGGCTGAAGCCAGGACCATCATTTCTACCCCTCTCTGATCTCTCCACATGCCCCAGTTCAGTTTTCTCCCCACTCTTTGCTGGGTTCTACAGAAATGGCATATCCTCACGACAACTTTCACATGGAAGAGGACGTGGTTGGCATAGCATGGTTGCATGGGCAGCTGCAACAGGCTTGGGAGATTGGCACTAACTCCTGCCCCAACCCAGTGCTGTTGAATCCAGGGAGAGGAAGAGCAGTACAGAAGATAAAGGTTGCATACTGTTGACGAGACAATCATACTGTGATTGGTCTTCACATCTTCCTGCAAAGAGGTGGGAGGGGGTGAAAATAGGCCCTGCTTAGAATACCTCCAGTGAGCCACAAACAGCCCATCACCCCTCCGCTCCTCCGCAGGTCTGGTCTATTGCCCCTCCACAGGTCTGGTCTATTGCCGTCTCCCCAAAGTGTGTGGCCAACTAAATTCATCCGATGATCAGGCAAGCTGGCTTTATGATCCCTCAAACTGATCCCATGTTGAGTGGAGGGGAAGAGCTCATAAAAACATGTCTCCACCCAACCGTCAATGCTCCCTCCTGCTTAAAAAAAACAACACGACTTTCTGAGGAGCCAGAAGACAGTGTGTTTATTACAGCCCACCAAGAGCAAAGCTGGACAAGTGGAAAGAGAAGGAACCAGCAATTTAGGCTCGAGGAGTCATGGCTGGCCAGGCAGGGGCACTGCAGGAGGAGGCAGCGATGAGCATGAACAGCAGCACCTGGACCCTCATTGCTTTACAATGTTTGCTGCTCCTTGCCTTTAACAGCAGCCAATGTGTCTTTGCAGCAGAGGGGCTAGCCAACCTAACAGGGCTGTTGTGAGGCTTGCATGTAAGAAGCACGTAAGCCAGCTTGAGCTCCTTGGAGGAAAGAGTGAGGAGTGTGATCATAAATAAATATTCACAATAATAACAACAGTAGGAGGAAGGAGGAAGATCACCCCCCATCAGACCCGTTGCTCCCCATTCTGCTCATCGAAACCTCCCCCCAGCTTGGAAGGGCTTACAGCGCAGGTGTGGCTCACGCAGGTATCACAGGGCCTCCCTTCCCAAAGTCCCATTTGACTCCTCCGGAATACGTAGCAGAGGGAAGTCCTGCCAGTGCGTGGCTCAACTGCAACTCAGGCAACACACCTGCAGGGGCTTTGTGCAAATTCATCCAGAGGCCTCAAAATGCTCCAGGGCTTTGCTTCCACTCTGGCCCAAAGCTTATCTTCAGTAGATCGTGCAAATTCTGACACACACACACACACACAAACACTCTCTCTCTCTCTCTCACACACACACAAACACTCTCTCACACACAGTCACTCCTTTCTGAAATCCATGCACTTGGGAGGCAGTGCAAACAGCCTCTAAAAACTGCACCGATCCCATGATTTCAGTGAGTGGGAGTGGATAAGAACCGGTCTTACCCTGCTTCACCAAGCATACATGCATGTAACATCCATACGCCTCTCTCTCGTGCAAATTCTGACACACACAACATCAGCCTCCCCTCTCTTACCTCACAGTATGAATCCCAGCAGGATCTCTGCTCCCTGCCCCCTTTTTCCTGATTCCCCACTGCAGACCACCCATGTAGCAAAAGCAAGGATGCAAGAGGGAGCATGCAGGCCGGGTGGTGGTGGTAGTGGTGGCAGGAGATGCTGGCCTAGGCAGGTGCCCATCGCTGCTCTTGCAGACGCTAAAAAGAATTCCCACATTACGATGGGCGTAGGGGCTTGGCTTCCTTGGACCCAGCAGCAAATACAATGAATCTGGGGAGGGACAGGGACAGAGGATTCTCCTTAGCCAAGGGAAACAGGAGAGGGAAACAGCCTGATTCTCGTTGTCCCCCCTAGAGCATCCAGGCAGAGAGTCAGCAGCAAATCGAGGCTTGGGAGAGGCACCCCCCCAAAAAAAGCCAGGGTAGTGTCAGATACCACCCCCTTCCCACATCAGTCCACGCTGAAAGGCAGGGACCCCCTTCCAACATTTCAGGCTAATACAAAAGGCTATGAAGATGTCGCCTGCCAATATTGCACAGAGTCCAGGGAGGGGCAGGAGGCCTCCTCTTCCTCAGCAGGTTTGTTTTCTGCAGGCAGGGGGAAAAGGGGGGCCCCTCTGGAGAACACCACAAGCTGAAATCTCACAGACTGGAGGAGAGGGGCAGGAGTGTCCCCACCTGAGGGAGAAGGAAAGAGGGGGAGGCCATCGCCTTGGCACCCCATGGCAGAGCTCAGCTACTTCTGCAGGATGGGACGGCGAAGGGATTCCACGTAGGAGAGGGCGCTCTGCAGGGAGGTCAGGCAGTACCCCTCCTCGCCAATCAGATACCTGAAACGAGAGTGTCAGAGAAAGATCTGCTCAGCATCTGCAGGGAGAGACATCAGGCAGATGGCAATGTCCAAGTGACTGGCTGGAGAAGCTGAAACTCTCAGGGCCTTAAAGCCAACAGGCAACACCTGTAGTAGAGGGTATGCAAGCAAGAAAATGAGGTGTAATTTTTTCCTCTCCCATCATATTAGAACTCAGGACGAGCAAGAACCCTGCATTAATTTATGGAATTGGGCGACTTTAAATGAACATATGAAGAGAACCAAACTATGCATGTTTTGTTTTTATATTCTTGTTGCAGTCTGTTGTGTTTCTTGACTAAATAAGGTAATATGAGAAAAGACAATGAAAGTGTTGACAACAACAAAAAAGAGCCTTGTTGCTGGATCAGGCCAATGGCCCATCGGGTTCAGCATCCTGTTCTCACAGTGGCCCCCAGGCCACCCAATGGGAAGCCTGCAACCTGAACCTGAGCACCACAGCCCTCTCCTCTCCTGAGGTTTTGGCAACTGGCATTCAGAGGCAGATGGCTCTGACAGTGGAGGGAGAGCATAGCCATCGTGTGGAGTAGCCGCATCCTTTATGAATTGGTCTATTCCTCTTTTGGAGCCCCACAACTTGGTGGCCATCACTGCCTCATGTGGGAGCAAATATAACCATGCACTGCATGGAGAGGTACTTTCTTTTGTCTGTCCTGAATGCACTGCCCAATTTCATGGAGGATGCTGTGTCAATCACGGGGGCCAGGTGGAGCCTCCAGGTTCAGAGGCAGTCTGGCTCTGAATGCTGGAAATGTTCAGGGAAGAAGGCCTGCTGTCCTCCTTTCTCTCCTCTGTGTGGGCTTCCCATGGGGATGCCTGGCTGGCCACTGCAGGACAGGGTACGATGAACTAGAAGGCGATCCTGGTCTCAGCTACCTGCAGGACTCGTCTACTGAAGGCAGCAGGAAAGAGCAAAGCTTTTTTAAGGAGAAAAAAATGATGGATTCATAATTAAGATGCTTGGAGCAAGCTTTGGAGTCACCCAGATCTTTTCTGCACTCAGGGCAAATGTTCAAAGCCTAAACAGAGCAGAAATGAGAGGATGGAGGTAAAGTTATGCTGGCTGGGTGCTGTTCTCAGTGCTCATCCCTGCAGTCTTTTGAGACAAAACAGCATAAACCAAAAAGACAGTCAATCAGATAATGAACAAGCTCAGCTAGGAAGGCTCTGAGTCCCTCCAGGGACAAAAAACAAATCACGGAAGTATCTACTGAAAACAGAGAAGTTAGAAAAACAAAGAGAGCTTTTTGGAGTTTGCAATTGGCTGCATGCCTGGCTGTGACCAGGCCACTAGGCAGCTTCTGGGTTATCTGTGGAGGCCTCAGGGCTCGAAATGGGGACATTTCCCAGTCAAAACAGAGCAAGGTTGGAGAGGAGAGGCTCCAGAGCCGAGCCGCGATCCCCATGCGCCTGTCCAGTCTGATTATGCCTTGGCTGCTTCACCCACATGCTGGCTGCGTCTTGCTCAGACTCCAAAGCTGGCAGGCCATGTAAGCAGAGCCGACAGCCTGAGGTGGTGGTGGAGGGACTCCTTCCCCATGCGGAGGCGGGCGGCACAGAGGTTGTGGGTGGGCAGAGCTAGATGCGGCCAGATTTAGGCAATGGTGTCTGTGTCTGCGCCAGCCAGATTGTATTGCCTTGGGTGGGCCTGTGGCTGAAGGCTCATGACTCCAGAAATTTGGAGAAGGGGATGGAGTGAGGCACTAGATCCCCTCTGGAGCAAAGGAATCCATCCCAAACCACCCAGGGAATGGGGGGCAGAACTATGCCCAGTGACTAGGAGCTGCTGTGGCAGGAAATGCCCTCAACTATTCTCAGTGGCTGAGCACTGCCAGTCTGTGCAGACAACACTGAGCTAGCTGGACCAGTGGTTTGACTTGCTAAAAGGCTTGCAGAGTATGCATTTAGCACCTAAAAACATACAGGAACGGACATGACTTCTGAATCAGTCAACTATTAAATTACACCTGCAGGTTTCAACTGGGATATGCTTTTGATATGCTTGCCTGCCTGCCTTCTCTTCAAGAGAGGTCGGCCCCTGCTTGTCACAGTGGCCGACAGAGGCGCTTCTTCCCTGCTGCCTACCCTTCGTGGATGAACTCCTCCAGTGCAGCACACTCCGAGACCAGCTGAGGCAGGTTGCTCTTGAGGACCACGTAGGAAAGGATGGGAAGGAGATCGTCAGCACCACTGCAAGACAAAATTCCACATCAGCTTTGTGGCCCACACTGCAGGGAGGGGAGGGCTGGCTCAGGGGCCCCACCGATGGCAGATTTAGCACAAGAAGTGCCCAGAGGTGCTTGGTCTGGCTCAGCAAGAGGCAGCTAGGGAGTACCCAGCACACTAGTGACAGCCAAAGCATTGCGGGGGGGGGGGGGCGGGGGCGGAGTTCATGAGAACTCAGAATGCATGAGAGTCCCCCGAAATGCACTGCAAGCCCATAGTTGTCTGGCTGTGTCGAAAGACACCTGTCAGGGAATGGATAAGGCAGCCCTTCATGCTGGGGGCCTCTGCAGAGAAGGCTCTGATCATGGGCACAGCTTTTCCTTGCTAAAGGTGGACAGAATGCATGTTGGCATGACTTAAGGGATGCAATCTGACATCACATCTTTGGAAAGCATGGAAAGTTGGACTTTTGTTCTACTACTGCTTCTTGCTTTGCCATTTTAGCTGGGATTCCTGCATGGCAGGCGGCTGGACTAGGGTCCCTTCCAACTCTACAATTCTATAAGAAAACAATAAAACAAACTTTTTAAAAAAACTAGAATGCATTTTAGCAAACAACACTGTGTGGTTGAAATGAGGAGGGGTGTGACCAAGAGGGTAAGAAAGCAAGCCAGCCCAAGACAGGCATAACAAGCTACTCATACAACCTAAGAAGGCTTTTTTTGCACCACAATTGTAAATCTTGTGGGAGAGAGAGAGATAGAGAGGCTGGTCAGTTTGCCAGCTGTTGCCCAGATGCCAGGGCCTTCCCCAGCAGCCAGTGGTCGGAGGCGCCCTGACGCAAGTCGGCCAGGGGAGAGGAAGCAGCTCCCCACTTGCCTAGCCCTGGAATGTGGGGAACAGGCGAGACAAAGCATCCCTGGAGGCAGGCCCCAGCCTCCCTTGCATTCCTTCCCCTTGCTCAGCGGGGAGCCTGGCAGACTTGTCCCAAGACTCAGGGCCCCTCCTGCCTGGCCTGGAGCTCTGCCCCTGAAGCCCTTGGGCTGTCTTGCCCTCGCCCACTTTAATTCTTTTGACAGTCCTCCCTCCCCCTTTGCCTGGCTAAGCGCTGCTTGACTGGGAAGCCGCTCCCCCCTCCCTCCCTCCCCGCTGCCCTTCTGGAGCTCGTGGGCTAAGTCCCTCTGACAGATCCAAGCTCCTTAATTGGCAGACTCGGGCTCGGTCCACAGGCGCGGGGACCGGCACTCAGGCTGGGCACAGCGGGGAGCCCCGCTGTCGGAAGGGATCCATCACGGCCGAGCCCCCTTGCTGGGTGCGTGTCTGGGCAGCGGAAAGCCTGGAGCCAGCGAGAGTGAGTCAATGGCAGTGCCGGGAGCTCCAGACAGCAGAGGAGGGGAGGGGAGGGCCTGTGTAAAGGAAGTAAGCAGCAGCAGCCCACACCTCAAGGAAGGGGCAGGCTCCAAGACAGAGGAAGCCTCTTGCCACCCAGGGCCAACCCAGGGCTCAGTTTCTGCCTGCTTCTCCACATAGGAAGGACTTGGGCTGCAGTACTTACATGGCAGACGATGCCGGCTGGGGCCGGCCCTCCCGGCCCCCACAGTACTCCTCAGCACATTCACAGATGACACGCAACGTCCGCACTGCAGGGAACGGCAGTCAAAAGACAGTGGGCATGTTTAAAAGAGGTGCCATAGGAACACAATACAAAGTCAGTTATCAAGTCCATGCAGCTCACCAACTTAGACAGCTTTAAAAAGAGGAATGGACTGATTTGTAGAGGAGAGGGCTCTCAGTGGCTACTAGCCACAAAAGCTGTGCTCTGTCTCCACAGCTGGAGGCAGTGATGCTTCCGCATGCCAATCACTGGAAACCACAGGAGGTGAAAGAGCTGTGATGCTCGGATTCAGACCCCAATGGGGGAGTATTCCCTTCCTGAAACCCTGGAGAACTGTTGCCAGTCAGTGTAAGACAGCATGAAGCTGGATGGGCCAAAGGCCCGGATCTGTTCCTAGCTTTCTTTCCCCCCAGCACTCTATATAGACGGACATGCAGTCTGCCAAGCATTCAATGCACCGATGGTTCTGGATTCTGCACAGGTCTCCAGTGCTTGGGTGCTCAGCACCTCACTTGCCTCAGGTAGCCTCACCTATGCATTCCAGCTTCTTCTGAGGGCAGCTGCCCAGAGGAATCAGCATCAGCTCCTGCACAGCAGCGCAGTACGGGTAGGATCCGATTCCCCAGGTGGCGTTCCCCTGGGGGAGCAGCTTGGAAGAGATCCCCATTTCAGAGGGGGGCGTATTTCTCTGCAGCTCCATGATCTTGGAAAGGGCTGATTCCCGGGCTTTGTAGACATTCCTGGGGGGGGGGCAAAGGGGGAGAGAAAGGAATGGCCTGAATGGACATTGTGGGGTTTCCCAAACTGACAGGCCCCAACCCAGATCCAAAGAAAATGCATTTTACTCTTAATTCAACAGCAAACAGCTGTCTGGTCACAGACAACAATGCCACAGCACGAGTGATGAGAGAGTGATGACCCTTTCAGCGTACAACACCTGTGCTCAGAAACCTACGCTGGTTGATCATTTGCTACCGGACCAAATTCAATGTGTTAGTATACAAAGCCCTTAACTGGGACCAGTTTACTTGTGGGAATACCTTGCCCCATACAAGCCCACTTAGCCGCTTCAATCTGAACCACCACTTATTGCAGGTACAACATAATACCTGCTCCACACTCATAAGAAACTTTGGAACTCCCTGCCTATTGAATCAGGCAGGCACCTTCACTGTATGACCCTTTTTTGGGCACCTACTAAAAGCATTTTTGCTTAGGCAAGCCTAACCAGATAAGTAGAATGTTTACATAAGCTTTAATCTGTTTGTAGCGCAGCACTGATTTTAATTGCCATCTGAATGTTTTCAGTAGCTGTTTTCCACTTACGGTTTTAATTGCTTTTTTGGTAAACCGTTTTGAGAGTTACAATCAAGTGCCATATAAATGTTATGAAATAAAGAATATATCAAAACAAGTCATCGCAGGCAAAACCAGCCCCTCCACTAGGTAGGTGGCCCAATATCCTCCCTCCCAAGTGGAAACAACTGTCCACAAGGCAGGGTTTTTCTTGCCCTGCCTGCTGTGCTGAGAAAAGTCCTGCCACGAGGATCTCCGCCAGAAAAGGCCTGGCCCCCTTACCTGTACACAGCCAGGAGAGGCCCCCAGAGGGGGGCAAAGAAGGCCTCCTCCAAACGTGCCACACACTGGTCCTTGGAGGCCGCTGTGTTCAGGCCCTCAAAGGCCAGCAAAGTCAGGGAGAGCAGCCTGTCTGGGGAGAGAAACAATTCAGGCAGAGCAAGCCAGAAAGGCTCCAGAGAGCGACTGGCACAGGACATTTCCACAAGGCAGCCCAGGAGGTGGACTGACAGGGTGGGGAGCAAATGAAACCAACACAGTGAGGCCGGTCCTTTAAGGAAGCGCTCGATTAGCCAATAAGGCAGACTGAGCACGCCCTTGGGACACCAGCAAAGCAGGGGCACTAAAAATAATGACATTTGGTGGTAGTAGTAGTAGTAGTAATAATAATAATAACAATAACAATAATAATAATAATAATAATAATAATAATAGCACTCATGGGGAAAGTCAGAACTTTCTTACACTGCACTCCACACTCTCCCATTTCGTTATTCTCTTTTTGCTAACTTAGATTACAGGAACGCAAGAAGTTGCCTCATACCAAGTCAGACCATTGGTCCATGTAGCTCAGTATCCTACAGACTGATTGGCTCTCCATGATTTCAGGCAGGGGTCTCTCCCAGCCCTAGTTGGAGATGATACTGGGGATTGAACCTGCGACCTTCTGCTTGCAAGGCAAATATCAAATATCAGAATAATGCAAGGAAATAAGATCCTGTTATGTGTAGCAGCAGATCCATTTTGTGTGTGTGTGTGTGTGTGTGTGTGTGTGTGTGTGTGTATTGCTGAGCTCTAAAAGAATAATACATTGGGGGCACCATATGGGGCACTGCCCCAAAAACCTCCGTCTGCCCTCAGCCAGCTCCTGCCTGTGTGAACTGGCTGGCAGGTTCCTCCTGCTCCATCTCAAGTCTTGCCTGCGTAGAAGGAGGAAGCTTCCTGGCTCTGGCATTCTATCGGTCTCCCTGCCTCCTGTCCCAATGGCCACCAGCCACCAGTGAACCAACATTTTCAGCACATGTGTGTGGATTTTTCTCTATTCTCCCACCGAAAACTGTAGGTTCTGTGGACCAGTCAGCTAATGAAAGCGAGATGGTGGTGGTCCCCTTTTAAGGGGAAAGGTACAGAGTCAGCAATCTTACAGCCTTCGGAGACAAGGATTCCAGGGAGGCAGTGCTGCCCTCTTCTGGTGGTGCCCAGGGAGCCACAGAAGATGAATCTTTCAAAGCAGCCTTTGACAACTCGGTGCCCTTCATCTGTTTTTGACTACGACTCCCATCAGCCCCTGTCAGTATGGTCATATGATGCTGGGGCTGATGGGAGTTTTAGTCCAAAACAAGTGAAAGGCAATAGGCTATGCAGTGCGGGGAGGCTGATTGATGGAATTTGCCACCTCAGGAAGTGGGGATGATGCCCGCTTGCTTGGATGGTTTCAAAAGAGGACTTGCGGGGCTCTGCTGATTTTCTCAGCAGAGACGGGATAGCGTCCCAAGGTTCGCTTGCTGGTTCTGATTTTTAAAAAATCAAAAGAACATGGTGAAGTGGGAGGGTGAAGCTGAGGGCAAATCCTCAACTTTCAATTCTCACATATTTGCCCATTGCAACTTTGTAGGATTTGGCACATCCTTACTACTTTCACAGGGACGCGGGTGGCACTGTGGGTTAAACCACAGAGCCTAGGACTTGCCGATCAGAAGGTCGGCGGTTCGAATGCCCATGACGGGGTGAGTTCCTGTTGCTCAGTCCCTGCTCCTGCCAACCTAGCAGTTCGAAAGCACATCAAAGTGCAAGTAGATAAATAGGTACCGCTCCGGCGGGAAGGTAAACAGCGTTTCTGTGCACTACTCTGGTTTGCCAGAAGCGGCTTAGTCATGCTGGCCACATGACCCGGAAGCTGTACGCCGGCTCCCTCGGCCAATAAAGCGAGATGAGCGCCGCAACCCCAGAGTCGGCCACGACTGGACCTATAGGTCCCTTTACCTTTACATTGCTACTTTCACAGCACTCCTCCCTCCCCCAGGTCAGTGGTCACCCCTCCCTGCCATGGCTGCCTGCCCTGTGTCCGATGCAAAAGACTTGGTGGTGGTTTTTATTGTGAAAATCTTTTGTAAGCTGCTCTATAGATAGAAGGTATTCTACATTAAAAAAACCTGAACCAAGAGAAAGGATTTTTAAAATTTTTAAAAAGTTATGAGTATTAACTGGCGTACTGATGCCAGGATGTCTGCGTCGTCCAAAACAGATTTGTGAGCCACCACTGCTTCATTTCCCTCTTACTTTGCTTTTTACAGCCCCAATCTATATAATATGTGTTCGCAACACAGATGAAACTGCATGCATTGGACGAAACAGACTCCTAACGCACAAAAGCCTTACTCCATAATAAATGCAAAAGGCTCTTTCGATCTTGCAGACAAATTAAGCTGCTCTCACCAATGGAGTTGTGAATGTCCTTCACGACTGCTTTGAGCTGCTCTTGCTGGCTTGACAGCTTCCTCCCGGCCGGCGGGCCCTGGGGCTCTCTCAGGGGCCCTGAAGGCCAGGCTTCGGAGGCAGACAAGAACTGCTCCAGGTCTTCGAAGGAACTCTCCTTCTCTGCCAGGGCAGGTGCTGGCTCCTCACGAGGCAGGCTCCGCTCCAGGGTGCTCAGGCTGGGGTCCTCGATGAGGGGGCTGCTTGAAACACTGTGCCGCAGGTTGAGCTTGTTGTTTTCCTGGACGGAGAACATGGAGTGCATGCTTTGGGAGGACCGCAGCCTCCGTCCCTCGGGGGCTGGCGAGAGGAAGGCCTCGGCGTCCAGAGAGGAGGAGAGGGAAAGGCCTCGGGAGACCTTCCCTACAGCTCGAGCATCAGCTCTGCCCCAGCTCACGAGTGGATAGACGCGGCTGTAGGCCGAGCACTGCAGCTTCCGCAGCAGCTGGCAGATGGGGTGATCCGCAAAGCTGGAGGCAAGGAAACAAGGGACTTGTTAGAGAATCATGGTAGGAAGGACCCACACCCACGGACCCATTCCCTTTGGGGGCTGCACCACTTTCTCTCTTGCTTTCTTGGGGCAGAACAAAACAAGGAGGCCACCTTTGGCCAACAGGTGCAGAGAAGTCAGCTGCCCAAGAGCTGACATGGACTTTAACCGAGAGGGGTTTAAGGTTCCTAGACCTCAAGACAGCATAAAATGAACACAAGACCCTCGGGCGAGAGGAGGGATGACCTCAGGGAGGTCTGTGCAGGGTCACAACCTTACTGTCGTTTATCAAAGCTTTGAAGTAGCTGCCTCCTGAAAGGTTTGGGGTCTGTGGGTGTAAGAGATTAGCAGCAGACCCTTTACACAGCAGGGGCAGGGAAGATCTGGGGGGCCTCCAGATGTTGCTGGACTCCAGTTCCAATCAGTCCTGACCATTGACCATGCCAGATGCTGGGGGAGAGGGGAGTGGGAGCCACCAACCTCTGGAGGGCCCCACAGATGCTCTTCCACCACTGCTTGCCAAGATCATTTGGAAGCAAGTAAGAATGCGCAGCCAACCAAAATAATTTGTGTTGTATCTACTGTTAGTGAAGCTCAGTGCAGACCCACTGAAATTAATGGGCATTACTGTGCTAGGTCTATTAATTTCAGTGGGTCTACTCTCAGTAGAAGTTAGGTGGTGACAACTCTGCCTTTATTTCTCCAGCTTTCCTCCAAGGAGCTCAGGGTGCCCCCAGTTTATTTCCACAAAGAGTCTGCAAGACATATTGGGAGGAGAGCAGATGTCTGATTATGTGCTAGTAGCCAAAATATTAGCTGGCTGAAATTCCAGGCTAGGCAACAACTTAACTATGTACCTCACAAGTTGTTCCTGAAAAGACCTTCCTAAGCTTCTGACAGAGGCTCAGGCAATGACTTGTCTGAAGACAGTCACGGGGCAGGGAGTTCCCCAGCAGCTGATGAATGCTTTTCCCTTACCGTCTCTTATGGCAGGAGCATGGGCAATGCTGAGAAGGGCACTCACAGGCAACCTCAAGGCCACCCCCCCCCCACTTGGGCCACAATCAACTACCACCATCTAAAAATATTATTTATTAAATTTCTATACCACCCTTCATCAGAGGGTCACAGAGTAGTTTACAATGTAAGTTACTACAATGTAAATACTGCAGTTGTTGTATAAGGGATGATGATGATTATTATTATTACCAGAATGTAATTGAAATTAATAAGATTTTGGAACGCAGAAAAAAGAGAAAATCATCAAACCATCAATTCTAGCATGAAGGGGGTCACCTTATCTAAATTATATAATTCAGTATTTGAACAATTGGCATTAGTAATTGTATTATAAATTGATATTGCTATAATGAGCGCATTTCTGTGCGCTGCATTGGTTTGCCAGAAGCGGCTTAGTCATGCTGGCCACATGACCAGAAGCTGTCTGCAGACAATCGCCAGCTCCCTCAGCCTATAGAGCGAGATGAGCGCCGCAACCCCAGAGTCGTCCGCGACTGGACCGAACGGTCAGGGGTACCTTTACCTTTAATTGAAAACTAATAAAACTATTATCCAAAAATACAATGTAAAAACACAAGAATACAGACATAGTAACAAACAAAAACAATACCCCACCACCTGCCAAACGCAGTTTAAAAGGCCATAGATTGTTTAATTAGCCGAAGACCTGAGAGAAAAGGAATGTTTTTGCTTGGCACCTAAAGATATATAATGGAGGCGTCAGGTGAATATCCCTGAGGAGAGCATTCCACAAGTGGGGAGCCTCTGCAGAAAAAAACCCATTCTTGTGTTGCCACCCTCCAGACCTCTTGTGAGGAGGCACACGAAGATGGGCCTCACAGGATGATCTCAGGGTCTGGCTGGGTTCGTATGGAGAGAGGTGGTCCTTGAGGTATTGTGGTCCTGAGCCATTTATGTCTTTATAGGTCAAAACCAGAACTTTGAATTGGGCCTCGAAACTGATTGGCAGCCAGTGCAGTCAGGACAAGATCAGTGTGATATGCTCAAACTGTCTTGCCCCGCTGAGCAACCTGGCCACCGAATTCTGTACCAGCTGAAGTTTCTGTACCGTCTTCAGAGGCAGTCTCACATATTACACACTGCAGTAATTTCTCCTGCCCAAGGCCTCCTAGCAAAGCCCACACAGGTTACAACCATTTGCTCCTTACCTGAGGAGGTGGGAGATGAGCTTGGGCACCAGGGACAGATCGTTGGGGCTCTTCCTCAGCTGGGCTTTCCACAACCTTGGCCACTCCTGTGGGAGCAGAGAACACCATCACCTTGGGTCAGCCACCCTTTCCACTTTGCAAATACCAAAAGTTGCAAACATGGTGCTGGTTGACGCCTCCATTCCCTCTGCTGTGTGTTTGTTGATGGGGACGTCCCTCAGGGGCCTGACCCACCCAGGCAAGGGGATAAGTAGTCTAGCCTTCAGCCAGGGGGAGGGGGGAGACTTCCCATTAATGGACCTTAGATTCCCTTCCTGTTATGATTCTGGATTTGCAAAGAGAAGGCTTAGCACAGAGCACAGGAAGGTGCCTTTGTCCAAGTCAACCCAGCTCAGTATTGCCAACACTGACCGGAAACAGCTCTCCAGGTTTTTCCAGGCAGCGGGTCCTTTCTCAAATACAACCCCAGGAGCTGAACCTGGGCCCTTCTGCATGCCAAGCACATGCTCTCCCGCCAAGCTGCAGCTCTCCCCTTTAAATCCCCTAAGCACAACCAAAAATGCTGGGTGGATTTAGCCTCTCCACCCCATTTCCAGACTTGGGCCCTCCATGGTGGCTCTCTGTCACCCCTGCCCTTTCCAGTAAAGGACCACATCCTTTCAGAGCTGGAGCTTGAGAGGCACCAGGTAGAGGACACTGGGTTTTGCGCTGTCGCAACCAACGGCACCACCCATCGCTGGCCTCGCACGTACATGGTCCTGCTCGTACTCCAGGATCGCGGCGTAAATGGCCCTCTGCTCCTGCTCTTCTGGGGTCAGCACCGCATTGCTGGAAAACCTCCTAAGGAGATGCAAGCGCAAGGCTCGGGGTCAGTGGGGGAGCAGAGTACCCAGGCCTCCCTTTCCAAGCCACGATCTGGGGGCACAAGGAGGCTTTGCTTGGCCCCCACAGGGCAGACTCGCCTGTTGGCCGCTTCCTGCAGCCTCAGCCGGCGCTCCTCCATCTTCCTCTGGAGCTGGAGGGAAGCAGAGTTAAGGTTTCATAATCCAACACTCCCTCCTCCTCCGCCTCTGCCAGAGTGACCACATCTCCCCAGAGGCCAACAAGGGGCCTGTTCCTCCATTTGCAAGCATTGCATGCTCATGGGCAGGTAAACATAGGAGGCATCCAGGACAAACTCCAGTCCTCCTGGTCAGTTGGGGTGGGAAGGGGGGCACTGGAGGGGAAGAGAGGAGCCCAGCCACCAGCATCTGACCTCACAGACATCCATACAAAGTGCTGGGGTGGGGGGGAGATTCCAAAGTCTACCAAGAGAAGGAAACAGTGTTGGGGGTAAATCCAAGTAGGGGAGTCTGGGTAAAGTGTGCATGCCTAGCCTGGAAGAGGGGGCAGGGAAAGACACAGGAACAATGGCAGGATTGTCCAACTGCTTTCAGCTATTAAAAAAAAGAAGATCAGGGACAGAGGTTTGCAACCAGCTAGCAAGACAAATCCATGGAGGAGAATGTGATGGTCTGTCCCTGGTTATTAACGGAGGGGGAGGATTTGACCTACAGGGTCGGAGCCACAAAATCTCAGTTGCTGGGTACGAAGAAGAAGAAGAGTTTGGATTTGATATCCCGCTTTATCACTACCCTAAGGAGTCTCAAAGCGGCTAACAATCTCCTTTCCCTTCCTCCCCCACAACAAACACCCTGTGAGGTGAGTGAGGCTGAGAGACTTCAGAGAAGTGTGACTGGCCCAAGGTCACCCAGCAGCTGCATGTGGAGGAGCGGGGAATCGAACCCGGTTCACCAGATTACTAGTCCACCACTCTTAACTGCTACACAAAGAAACAGGCGAGGCTGCTGCCTCTGGGTCCTGACTGTGATCTTCCCAGAGGCATCTGCCTGGCTCACTGCGGGAGATGTGACACTAGATTTGGCCAGCCTTTGGTGCCCTTCAGCTGTTTTGGACTACAACTCCCATCAGGCCTGTCATTGTATGGCCATGCTAGCTGGGCAACCTGGCTCCCCCACAACATATGCAGGCAGAGGTTCTTCCCTGAACGTAAGAAAGAGAGCTTTGTTCAGGCAGGTGGCGGGAAAGGCTCAGCAGGAGAATGAGGGCTCATAAGTAATGATTCGGGAGTTCAGGAGCAAGGCAAGAAGTTCAGCGGCAAGTGTAAGCAACAAAGATGTCCCAACAAGTTTGCCCGCCCCTCTTGCCACTCTTTTAAAGCCAAGGCATGCGCACTCAGAAGATGCTCTCGCCTCAAGGGAAGGTCAAGACTGCAAGTGCACACTCCGAGGGGAAGCTGGGTGTGCTCTCATCTGCGAAGGAGGGGCCTGGTTCTGACTCCTGTTCAGTCATTCTGCCCCCTCCCTTGGCTGATTAAAGCCCTTCCCAGCTTCCACTAAGGCTCTCTGCTTCGCAGGAAGGTCAAGAGGGAAGAGATAGCATCCCTGCTCTCCCTTCGAATTTGACTGAAATCAGGGTGGAAAGGGGAGGTTCCTGCTTCCTCCAATCCAGTTTCCCACAATTCAGCTCTCTACCCTTTCCTTCCCCTTCCTCCCTTCCCCGATCCCAACAGTGCTGTGGCATCCATGACCTCAGGCTTCATGTGAGTTGTAGTCCAAAGCAGCTGAAGGGCACCAAGTTGGCGAGAGCAGGTCAGCCCTGCTTCCTGGCTTACTCTCTGGCCATTCTGCTCAAGAAGTGGCTCACCTTCCTAATTCCCTTTTCAAGGCCCGGACTATTCTGCGCACCCTTAGGCCCAGTAACAGCCACCTCCTCCTTCTCTGCACCCAGACTTCTCCAGCTAGTTGTCATTTTACAATTTGCCCTGCAGCTGACTCCTGGAGGCATTCCAGTTTGCCTGCATTCTTCTCCCACCTTGATAATCTCAGTAAAGCAGAGACACAAAAGCTGATCTCCCAGTAATAACCATCAACTCCCGCACAAAGACCCAGACCTTCACTCAGAGTAGAGCTCCTGAATAACTAGGGCAGGGGAAATCTAGACAGTGCCCTCCATGTATTGTGGGCTCAGCTCCAGCCAACACGGACAGCAGATAGGAGTGATGAGGGAGGCAATGCATCTTTGCATGCAGAAGGTGTCCCAGGTTTAATTCCCACTGGCTTCTCCAGGTAGGGCTGGGAGAGTCTTCCTGCCTGGAATCCTGGAGAACCACTGCTGTCAGTCATCTGTTTCTACAAGAGTTGTAGTCAACATCTGGAGGGAATCAGGGTTGGCTACCCCTGAAAAATTAGACAGGTATGATTTAATCCCATTCACAGATCTGAGAACCTGCAAGGAACTGTCCCTGCCAAACGTCTTACTGTCATGGCCCCCTGAGTTAGCCACCTCCAAGGATGGTTGAAGAGCAATTAAGCATTCTTCCCCAGAAAAGGATACTGTCTCTTCTCGCGCTTTTGCAATCACCAAGTTCTCCATCATCTGGCGCTGAAGGGAAAGCGTCTGTAGGGTAAAGAAATGGCACTGAGGCTACACTTCACAGAACTGTTTGGACCAGGACTGGGGGAAAAGGACAAGGACGCCAAAAACATTTCCTCCACAAGCAACCATAGAAGCTGTGGGGGCCCCAAATCCTCCACCTTTGTAGCCTGGAGCTTCACATGCATGTTGTCACTGCTGGTACAATTTGTCAGTGGATGGTGTTGTGTACTCATTATGCACAACTGCACCACCATCACTACTGTTAGGAAATTGCTATGGTGGCAGGTGGGTCGTACCCTTGAAATTAGCTTCTTAAAAAACAGGAGATGGCAGAGGCACAGCCTGCTGGGTACCAGAAGGTAACTAAGCACCTCCAGGGGAGTAGCCCACAGCCATGGCCAGAGCGGGGGAGCCAGATGGACAATGTAGGGGTCTGCTCTGCATTGTGCTGCACTTAGGGATCAGCCAGGAAGAGGAGCTGCAACTTCTGCTTCCACCACCAAGCCAGTGCCACCTGTTCAAGGCTGTGCAAGGAGGTTCCCACTCCCCAAATCCCTATGCTGCTCCATCCCCAGGCCTTTTGAAAAGCAAGCAGTTGGGCAGTGGGGAGCAGGGAGGAGAGGCAGGCTGCCCCTTCAAGGTTTGCTTTGCCAACACATTCCCTGCAGGAAATCCACTTGCAAAGCAGCACCCAGCAGGGCTGAACTCTACACTGACCAGCTGGTGAGCAGAAGGTTCAGTCCTGCTCTCTGCAGGGGTCTGCTTCACCAGCACTTCCCTGCAGGGAACACTCTGGCAAAGCAGCCCCCAGCAGGACTGAAGGAAACGCCTCCTTTTTCCTCCTTCAGACCACATGCTTAATTAAACATATGGGCTGACACCCAAATCAATTCAAGGCCCAGATGTGGGTCAGCTTGGCCCCAGATTGCCCTGGGCAGGATCAGGATGGATTTGAGGTGCCAGAAGGGGCCCCAGATTGGATTGTGGGGTGGGGTGTTGTACTCAGCCCTACTGGGACCCATCCTCCAGGCCACCCACTGCACCCACAAGCCCCACTTGCCAGCGATGTCTTCTGCATGGTTTGACTGGGGTTGAGGCGGGCCAGCCGAGCCTCGTAGGTGGCCTTCAGCTTCTGGTTCTGCAGCGATGCCTCCTCCAGAGGGGTGAGCTCCCTGCATAGGAAGCAGAAACGCTTCAAAGGGTCAGCAGAAACAGAGGAAACTCTCAGCCCAGAACTGGTTATCCCAGGAACCTCCAGCAGAAGGCTGGGAGCTTCAGCCACCACCCTTCCCTTACCCCCCGTCAAGACACCAGCACATCAAGAAGGCTCCCCTTACTTTTTCACACACTGCACTTCTGTAATTTGCAGCTTCTGGAACATCTCGGGAGGCAGGAAAGGCGACAGCTTCCCACCTTCATCCGAGAAGACCCTGCGGTGGCGGGAGACAGGAGCAGGCCCCAAAATCCTCTCCGCTGCTGCCAGCTTCAGCTTAGTTTTTCCTGGTGTCGGGGAGAAAAGACAACAGCTCAGCATTGGGCAAAGCAAAGAACCACAGAGCCTCCCTGGCCCATCCCTGGAAGGATTTGCGATGAGCTGTTATAACTTGTTGTGCAATTTATGAACAATTCACTGATGTGAATATTAAACATGCAGCCCCCTCCTTAGCTTTCATCCTGGAATTTCAGCCCAAAGTCACATTTTAGCAACAAAATTAATAACAGAAATGAAGCAAGAGAGAGAGAGAGAAGAACACCCCTCACCGATTTTGGCAATGCTGCTTTTGGCTCTTTCCAGGCACTGCTCTGCCACTTTCAGCATCTTTGGAGTGTCGGGTGTCATGTCATTTCCATCCACTGTAAGGGAAGGACAGAAAAAGTGCAATGCCTCAGCCCCGTCACATTTGGAAGTCAAATATCCTCAGGCTCACTATCTTCAACCACAAGGTCACCTTCCCTGTCCCCATCTTGCCAGAAAGGCTATGCTCTCCATACTTATTCCACAACAATTGGCCCATCTTGCAGGAACCGCATCAGGAAAGAGCTGCCCCAAAGCCTTCCACAAACACACTCAAGAACTGCAGCAATTGGCAGTGTGCCTCCAGCCAACAGCAGCTTAACAAAGGGCCTTCTCAAGAGCCCCTCCACCTCGACATTCTGAAGACTCCATGCCAAATGGGAGCCATAATATCTGCCCAGTTTTGTCCAGCCAGCTTCACTATCCAGGAGAGGAGGGATGTTATTGACTAGCAGGAAAACTTGGTGGGGTGGGGCACAGCAGAGTTCACAACTCGCTAAGCAAATACACTGGTTGTTATCTCTGAGCTCTACAAATATTTGTTATGGTCCTGAGTATCCAAACGTGTTTGCTTATTTTTAACAGCCCTCCTAGTCCCCCGTAGAACACATTCTTAAGAGCCATGGAGGCAGCCTAAGGGCTCAGCAATCCACACGCACCCATCGCCACCTTGGGAAGTGGCACCTTCCAGCCACGAGAAACATAAACCAGCCTGGAGAGCAACCACTTAAGCTGCAAAGCAAAACCCTAGACACACCATTGCCTGCTGCCGCCTCTTCCAACAGGACCTGGGAAATGTAGCTGATGCTCTTCAGATATTCCACGTAGGCTTCCTGCCAAACAGAGGGAGACAGGAGAGAAATTCAGTTCAGCAGGGCAAGTCCCCACTATCGGTACACAGCTCCTCCTCTTCCCATCCTCACGACCAGTCCAAGATGCTTGGCTGGAGGGCAACAATTTGGGAGGCATGAGTCAGAATCCTGTCCCAGAGGATGCTGTGCCAGCTCTCTCAGGCAGTGGGCTATTTGCATTGTCAGCCCTGAAAATATTGCCACTTGGGGTGCTATAGAGCAGGGGGTAATAATATAAGAAGAGCCTGCTGGATCAGGCCAAAGATCTATCTAGACTAGCATCCGATTCTCACAGCGGCCAACCAGATGCCTATGGAAACCTGCAAGCAGGATTCAAACACAATAATTTTTATTTTGTTTCTTAGGCCTACAAGTCCATCTCTTGTCACCGGTATCTGCCTCAGTTTCTCATACTCCCCTCTTGCAGAAGTTAGTTCAGGCCATGGGGTCTGCCCTATATCTTCCATAGTGAAGACAAGACCCACATAACTCATTTGCTTTCTCTGCAATTTCTTTATTCTCCTTTAGCACACCTTTGACTCCCTCGTGTGCCAAAGGGACCAACCACCTGCCAAGAAAGTCTCCTGCTACTAATACATTTAAAGAACTACTTTGTAGTTGTCTTAATGTTTTTATGTGCTCAATATATATATATATATATATAATGTCTTAATGTGCTCAATATATATTTTTAGCATTCCTTGCTGTCTGCATGCACTTTTTGTGCAAAGGTTTGTGCTTTTTTTTTGTTCCCTTCATTTGGACAAGACTTCCACTTTTTAAAGGAAGCCTCCTTGCCTCTAACAGCACTGGCATCTTCTTGGACCTCGTGGTCCCTTCCTGATCTGCAGTATACACTCCAGTGGAATTTCTAATATTATGTTTTTAAACATCTCCCAAGCATTTTGGAATGATTTGAATCTCTTGACTTTGCCTTTCAAATTTCTTTTTACCAATTCCATTTGGGGGAAGCTTCTCATTTGGGGGAAGTTTCCTTTTTTGCAATAAAATGTGACCATGTCGGCTTTTCTTGGCAATTGGCCATTTGCAGGAACATTTAATGTAATGACGCCACATCTGTTGCTCTGCTCAGTTTTGCCTCTGGCCATGCCCACCCCTGACATGCAACCCCTGAAAGGTTGGCCACAAAGAAATGCTACTCTCGGCCCTGAAGGGGGTGCGGCAGGCTCTAATCCTAACTTAAAGCCAAATAAATGAGTGTTCGTGAAAGGGCAAGGCCTAGCTTGATCCAACATGGTACCCTCCAGATTCCACAGTTGGAGGCAGCTATGCTCTTGAATACTAGTTGCTAGAAAACACTTTGCTGAGAGTGTTCTTGCACTCAGGCTCTGCTTTCCCACAGGCATCTGGTTGGCCACAGGATGCTGGACTAGATGGGTCATTGGTCTGATCCAGCAGGATCGTCTTATGAACTACAGCTCCCATCAGCCCCTAAGAAGGGCTGATGGGAGTTGTAGTCTAAAACATCTGGAAGGCACCAGCCTGGTGCATTTAAATCCTCCTAAGGAAACCAGTAAAGGAAACCCACTGAAGGCACCACATGAATAATCGTTTTAGTGTTGTTTTTTTAAAGACAGCAATCTAGTCGTGGAACAAAGCAACGGACGCAGACGGCATTTGCAATACGGAGCTTGAAGCGATGCGAGGCGTGTGCAAGGGCGCTTCCAAAGCAAGGGTAGGGGGCCGGACGCTAAGGCCGAGGAAAGTGGGGAGCTGGGCAGCGCTGACCACTGGATGGGCCGCTGGCGCAGAAGGAGCGGGATGCCCCGCAGGGTCTTTGTCCGCCGCAGAGGAAAGAGCCCCACCCTGCCCGGGCCCGTGGACGTCGGGCAGAGAGGGGCTTGGGGAATCCAAAGGCACCTCAACCCCTCCCCTCTCTTCAAAGCCATTCCAAACCCCCAGCAGCAGCTAACACGGAATGCGCATTCACACGTACTCCGACCCAAGCAAAACCTCCCCTCTCCTTTAAAGCCGGAGGGGAGCTGTTCGCCGCCCCTCCCCGATCCCGTCTCACCCGCGGCCGGTCTCCCGCGTCCAGCTCGAGGGCGCCCCTGGCCAGCTTCATGGCGCCCTGTAGCGGCTTCGCCGCTGGCTCCGGGGTTGCCGGGGCGGGTGCCGAGGCGGCCATGGCTGGGCCGGAACCTTTCCTCTAGGGAGCACCGCCCGGTCGGGAAGAATAGAGAGCGGGCACGGCAGAACCGGATGAGTTAGAGCACCGGAGCCGGGGCATATGAGGTCAGAAGTGGGCGGAGCTGTTGCCAGCAGCGCTCACCGTCTGCTTTGCCATTGGCCGGCAGCGCGCAAGGAGGCTCGTCGCTTTTCCCGAGCGCGACCTTTGGGCTTGCAAGACGCTCCGAAAGACCCTTTGGGGCCTTGGTTGTTAAGGATTTTGCTAGGGTTGCCATATTTCAAAAAGAAAATTCCTGACACCCGCAAAGTTGGACCCCAACATTGCTGAGCTTTTGAAACTGTTTCCGCTGGTTTTTCCATCGCGTTGCCATACATCTAGGTTTTCCCTGACATTTTGCCGATTCGGCAAAATTCCCCCATGACACCACTTTTACACCCGAACACCAGGACATGTCAGTAATTTTCCTGACGTATGGCAAGCCTAATTTTGCATTGGCTCACCACATTAGCATTATGCTCATTTGAGCAAGAATATCGCAGGCTGGTCCCCTTGTAGTGGAGGTGCTACATGAGAATATTTGGGAGGAGAGCACAAAAGGAGCAAAGGGTAGCGTACTTTTTGGCTGCATACACAATATACATTTAAAAAATATACTGTAGTTTTCCCCAAAGAATCCTGGAAACTGGTTTGTTAAGGGTGCTGGGAATTGAAGCTTTGCAAGGAGTAAACTACAGTTCCCAGGATTCTTTGTGAGAAGTCATGCCTAATGTTTGGTGTGTGCAGCCTGTCTTACAAGTAACACACATATGCAAGCCCATAGCAAATATGCTTATGCACCTACAAAACCCACAGTTTTCGCAATAGGTAAGAAAATGATCCTTTGCACTTCTCAGGTTCCTTATTACCCCCTAAGCATGCATAGAACACCTAGAACACACTCTGAGGCACCTTTATTATGCCACCAATGCTTTAAACCCACCCCCCACCCCGGATTTGGGGGCAAAATTGCCCAGTTTAGAAGGTACACTACTTATGTAGTAAATTAAATATTTATTATACAGTGGTGATAATAAACATTACCTATGCAAAGAGGCTTTTCTTCAAGTAACAGCAGGGGTCTAGTGGTAAAGGATGGGTTGCTTGCCTTGAGGAGTGTGTGTCTGTCTGTCTGTCTGTCTGTCTGCTTGCTTGCTTGCTTGCCAGCACCACAATGGCATCTACTTTCTGTAGATCCAGGTTCTACTCTCTACAGGACCCTGCCCGTCTTCAGAGCCTCCTCACCTCATGTGCTCACTGTCCTAAGTGGTGGTGAACACCATCTTTCTCTCTGGAATGCTCTCCTCAGGAAAGCTCAGAAAGTGGATAGAGAAAACTTTTTGTCCCTTTTTCATAACACCAGAACTTTGCGCCCATCGCAGGAGCCAACTGGGGTCCCCCAAAGTGGATGGGCACTGCTATTCAAATGGTGTGTGCATACCATGTCTTGTAATCAGTTGTGCGGGATGGCACCGACCTGCCCCAACCCCAATATTTTAATCAAGTTGGCGCCCGTTATTTGCCCTGATGCCAAACAGCCTTTTGACTTAAAAGGCAAAACTCTTCCGGTGCCCGCCCCTGCCAGCAGTCTTTCTCCAGGCGCACCGCCGCCCTCCCTACCCTGCGGGCGCATCCGCCGAAGGGCAGCGGAGACGGCGCGGCTCCGGCTAAGCTGCTTTCAGCGCGTCTCTAGGCCCGCGTCAGACCCGCTCCGGGCGAGAAGAGGCGGGTCTCGCAGCAGGTCCGCCACCCGCTGGCAGGCGAGCGGGAGCCCCTTGCCGGGCGGAGCTCCTGCCCGGGCAGGCTCCTCCGTCCGCCAGGGGCGCTGCGGGCCGGAGCCGAGCCAAGGCGCTGCCGGAGCCGCAGCCAGAGCCTGCCGAGCGGGGGCCGGGCCGGGCTCTGCACGGCCATGAAGCGGGATCGGCGTGGCCGGTTCTTACCCGCGGGCGCGGCGGCCAGGGGCGCTCCAGAACCGCCGCCGCCACCAGCCGGCGAGGTCAAGAGTGTCCGGGTCCGCCGGGGGCGCCCCACCGCCACCTCCCGGGAGCAGGAACAGCAGCCCGAGCCGGAGCCCGAGCAGTGGGCCTCGCCAGCCTCGGAGGCGGCGGCGGCAGCAGCGGGTGAGCGCAGGCGGACTGGGGCACCGCGGCAGCGCGCTCTTCCGGGGACCCGGCGGGCAGCCCGATCCTCCGCGTGCGCGCTCGGAAGGAAGCCGCGCTGCCCCGCGGGAAGTACGCAGGGCAGGGATCGGACGGGGCCCGCGCGCTCGGGAGGCACCTTGGCACCGGGGCTGGACTGGCCAGCGGGGGGCGGCGGAGCTGGGCTGGGCGAGGCTGGCCCTGCTTCCAGTGCCGGGGCTGGGCCTTTAGATGTGAAAAGCAGTGAACAGAGCGCGTGCAGAATGCCCTTTCCTCTTCGTCGGGTCAGCATATCCGTCGCTGATGTGCGCCAGATAGGCAGGCAGGCAGGCAGGCAGGCGCGAGCGCGCAAACAACCAACGCTCTCCTCTCCCAATCGGTCACGTTTGAAATGCTAACTGCAGGAGCCCGTGCCTTTTGCCTCCCGGAGCTCTCCAGTGGGCAGCTTTGGGGTCCAGTCACGTGGGTTTCTTGTAGAGCTTCCATGCACAACCGAGGTTAACTGCTCCGCCACCCTCAAGGCGCACCTAAAACTTTTCACCATCCCGGTAGCTGTAGTCGCAACCATCGTGCAACTGCCGAGATGTAGAGGGCGCTGGGGCAGCTGGTTGAACTGGGCCTCCTTAAATCTCACTGCTTAGGCTGTCCGTGCAGTGGGTAGGCCCTGACCATTGAGCTGACAAGTACCTAGCAGGGGTGACAGAGGCTCTGGCTTCCCATTTTGAAGCCATCAGTGCCCATCAGAGGCATGGAGAGGTGCCAGGTGGATGAACCAGGAAGAGGACTTGACACAAACCTCTGGCCTTCCTCCAGAGGTTGATGGACTTCAGCTCCCAGATTCCTTAGCAGCAAATGGTTTCTCATCCATTTTCATATATTGTTCCTCCCTGTATCATGATTTAGTTGTATGGGGTTCACTCACAAATTTGCAGTCTTAGAACAGGAACTTGCATTTTTTTATATTTATCTTTTGCTGATAATTCTTTGGAAGACGATACATATTTGATGCTGCTAGATAGACCACAATGGTGTTGCTCCCCAACACCAGGGAATCAATCAGCTTTCCCCTACCTAGTAGCCACATGCTCTGGTCTCCACCCCCACCCCCACCCCCACCCCCTTGCAGAGGTGTGCAACCTGAGGCCTTATGGGGAGCTATAAATCATAGATCTGTCCTGTTACATTCTTATACCAGGTGTGATGTGGGATAATGGTTTCTACAGATGTAATAACCTGGACACCATCTTGTTCCACATTTGCTGAACTGATTTGGCGTGGAGATAGTCCCACACTCACTGACAGTTCATATGCCAACATGTGGGTCGTGGGTTGCAATTGCACCTCCATAACCATAGCAAAAACACATGTGTACTTAATGTACTTGTTGAAACGTTGGACGGTTTTGTGTCGTGTTAATTGGTAACCCTTATTCTTGGCCTCAGATCAGGTAAATGTGCCTGTTTAAATTTTCCATTGCCTTCACTAACCGGGCACAGTTTAGCTGTCTTATGACTCCAGTTCCCAGCAGTCTGAAGCTGCCAGCATGGCCAGTAGTCAGGGATGATGGGAGTTGTAGTCTAGCAACATCTGGAGGACTGCAGGCTCCCCTACTTTTCCTTATTGTTATTGAGGGAAGGAATTCTGGGCACTGTTGTCTACCCTCCCAGAGTTACAATTCCCAGCAACTCTTAAACTACAATGCCTGGAAAGATGTTTTGAATGTGCTTTGAAAGTATAGTGTGTTTACTATTACATGGGGAAGCTGATTAGTGAATGGATTTTTTAATGTAGCTTAGCAGAGACAGTTCTGGGGAAGTCTAGGCTGAGGGTTTGAAGAGAAAACATTTGTGCTGCTTGGAGGGCCTTTTTGCAGGGATGAAAAGAAATCACAGGTAGCTTGGTTCCCTGGAAAATGTGCAGAACAGCCCCAAAACAGAAAGCTGATGTTTTATGTTTTCTAGGTCTGATTTGTGGCACCTTAGTTTCATTTGTCTGCCTTCTCTACTTTAAAATATTCAGCTCTGCTCTCTCATAGAATTGGTGGCAGCGGAGGGAGGAGTCCTGGATGAGAAAGGGTCCTGGGTGCTGAGCTGGAGCCACCACCCATGATCAAGAGGAGACTTGCTATGTCTCTGAGACAACTGCTGACATCATCTCTGTGGCTCTTCCAAGTCAGGAAGTGCTGCAGAGGGGCTGTGGGCAGTTTGCAAACCAGGTCCCTGCACAGACAGCAGAACTTGCTTGAAAGCAAACAGGAAAACAAAAGAAATTGGTTCCTGTTTCTCTCACAGTTCTTGGCAAAGCAGGAGCTGGATGGTTCAAAGCAAGGACTGCTCTCTGAGCCGAAGACAAAAAAGGCAAAGGGATGCCAGAAGGTAGGGCTGGAGTGGGGGGCAGTGACAATATGACCAGGGCTGCCTTTCTTGGTTGCAACAGCAGGGGTCAACACTCAGCTTGATGCTTTACTCCAGCTCAGGTTGCTCCTTTGTTCACTAACACAGTTTATGTTTGCATCCATGAGGACTAGGACCTTGGGTGTGTTTGAAGAAACTCCTAATTTTTAGGATGCTGAGTTATGCATTTGATGCAGAATGCCACGCTTTTACGTGTTGTGATTATGGAAAATTTGATTGATGGAATCGGAGGACAAATACATTAAATTCAACCCCCCATGTCCCAAAAGGATGTTCCTGGGTGTTTGGCAAGGACCATTTAATAGTGTTTCTCTGGTTGCCAATCACTTACATGCTCTGGGAGTTAGTTCACACAATGGTTGGCGAGGGCTGTAGTTCAGTGGCAGGACACCTGCTTTGCATGCAGAAGGCACCTGGTTCAATCCCCAATGGCATCTCCAGGCAAGTCTGGGAAAGCTGCCTGCCCAATACCCCGGAGATCTGCTGCCAGTTACTGTAGATGAGACAGAGGTAGGTAGACCAATGGTAGTAATAATAATAATAATAATAATAATAATAATAATAATAATAATTTTATTTATTCCCCCACCCATCTGGCTGGGTTTCCTCAGTCACTCTGGGTGACTTACAGCATATCTAAAAATATCAAGCATTAAAAACTTCCCTAAACAGGGCTGCCTTTAGATGTCTTCTAAAAGTTGTGTAATTCTTTATCTCCTTGCCATCTGAAGGGAGGGCATTCCACAGGGAGGGCGCCACTACCAAGAAGGCCCTCTGCCTGCCTTGTACCTTCTTTATGCTTCTAAAGGTAATGCTAGCCTCAGAGTGACCTCCTTTCTTTTCCTGAAATCCTTGCAGGATTCGGCCGGGGTGTGAGCACCGCTTACTGCCGGCTTTGCCACGGGAAGTTTTCCTCTCGGAGTCTGCGGAACGCTTTTGGAAAGATCCCTGTGGTGGGGGAGAGCTCCGAGAAGCAGCGGCGCATGGACCAGGTCTTCTTCACGGACTTCCAGCGGCTGGTGGGGGTGGCTGTCCGGCAAGACCCGGCCCTCCCCCAGTTTGTCTGCAAGAAGTGCCATGCCCAGTTTTACAAGTGCCGCAGCATCCTCAAGGCCTTCATCCAGAAGGTGAACCTGTCTCCCACTGGCCACCTCAAGCCACACGGAAAGTAGGTTGAGCGGATTTCTCCACTCGCGGGAGGCTGGGCTGCTTGTGGCTTGTCTCGGTAGCCACCAAGACTTGGCCCCCAAGCAGGCAGACATTTATGAGCTGTATACAAAATACTTGGTTAGGCTGCTGATGTCCCACTAATGACTTGCACTTCATACAGAGGGCTAGGGAAATACTTTGTGGGTTCGTAATGTATGTGGCCTTATTTGCAAGGCCAAAATTCCAGTTTCCAGCAGCTGGAAATTGCCTGTGCACATTTTTTGTTTGTGAAACTGCCACTTTGAGACCAGAGCACATGCTGCCTGAGTCTGTCCTCCCTAGAAGGCATCTGATTTACTCTGCCGTCTGTTTTGTGTACAGGGACAACCTTGCCCAACCTCCTCTTCCTGCTGCAAAAGGAGATGCTCCCTCTCTAGGTAAGTAGGATTGTTTTGGCTCCTCTGAATTTTCTCCTTGATGTCAGTTGTGGCTGCCCTGTTGCTTCCACAGTTTCCACTTTGCCTATGCTTATAGCTGATGTGGTGCTCAGTCTCTGGCAATTTCCCTATGACTAGTGGGGACCAGGGTGGTCTCTGCACTCTAGGGCCGGCTCCAGTGTCCGCCTGGGAAGGCAGTATTTTTATTTATCTAAAACATCCATTAGGAGCCCGTCATGAGAAGTCCCAAGGCAGGATACCGTCAGTATGAAAGCACAAAGATATCTAAAATAAAAACAGTGCAAAACACTGATCCAAAAATAAAATAACTCAGTATCAGCTACAGAAAGGGAAAAACCATATTTTGAGTGCCAACTAGCCAGCCATGTGCAATTCTAGATAAGGCTCCCCAGCTTCTTTTGCCAGATCACAGGTTCAAGCAAACTCTTTTTCTCTTTCTTGAATTTTATTTCCAAGATACAAAGACAAAAACAACAAAATAAAATAGACACAGTTGCATCTTGCAATTACTCACTGAAAACAAAGTGTTCAACATTCAGGGGGAAGGGTGGAATATGAATAAACAAAGTAAATAATGTTTTTCCTTTTTAAGTGTAGGCAAGCATATTTCTAAGATCTGTTGGGAACATGGATCTTTTCTGTATACTTCATAATAACATGACAGTTTGTACTTGGTCTCTGATCCATCATCTGAAGAAAGGCTTTGATCAGCGTTGCTGTGCACACCCCTGATTTGTGTATGAGACAAAGTCACAGCACACTAAATAAACCCTTCTGCACAAGGAGCCCCACACAACTGTTTGCCACTGTCAGTCTCTCTGCAAACCAAGTATTAGGCAGGATGATATTCAAGTGGGTTTTTCCTTCTTCCGAGCTCAGTATAAAGAAGCAGTAGCTCATCATCCCTCGCCTTCAGCAGATGCAAAGCTGCATGGCTTTATTGTTCATCTATTACACTTCTTTCCTCCAAGGAGCTGAAGGTGGTGTAATTTCAAGAGGCAACTCTGCCTAACAGAAAGCAATGTGTTCAGCGTTCAGGAGGAGAGGCGGACTATAAATTCCATAAATAAAATAAAACAACCTTGAGTGTGTGTGTGTGTGTGTGTTACCACCTAGCACAGTTGCCATAGTCCATGCCAGCCAGTTATTCTGGGGCTTATGGTGCGGGGCAGGTGTTTCAGTGGCATGCCTGGTCTCTACTACCCTCTGTCTTTCTCCCTGCCAACAGCAGACCTGATCACATCCAGCCCCCAGTGCCTCCATAGCTTAGTGATGTGGACCCACAACCACGCTGAAAGCTGCCAGATTGCTCCCAGCTTGCAAGGCGTCTTGTCCTCGGAGTACTGCGGGATCATCCAGGCTGTGTGGGGCTGCGAAGAGGGTCATGATTATGTCATGAGCACAGATTCGGACTGCAGCACCTTGCTGGTGGACAACGCCCTGTCCGTCAAGTGGGAACTGAACAAGGGCCCTGCCCCGCAGCAGGCGCATGTGACGGGCAACGGGGTGGGGGCTGACTGTACTGTGGCTGCGGCAGCACCGCCAGAACCCCAGCGTGGTGCCACTCGTACGGCAGCCAGCCAGCAACCTGCCAAAAGCGGGACTCCTCCGCCTGCACTTAGCACAGAAAGCTGGGTGTCAGAGAGCCAGGATTTGCCTTCCTTCCAAGATGCCTCGGAAGCTCCTTTGCAGGAGGAAAGCCTGCCGCAGCCAGACTGCCCTCTGAATGGCAGTCCAGGTAAGTGGCATGCCAAGGATGTCTCTCCAGTATGTCATGGGGATTGTGGGTCACAACTCCACACAGGTCTTTGCACATTTCTTAGCATGATATACACATATATACATACACATATACACAGTATACACATAAACGGCCTGGGCCCAGTATACTTGAAGGAGCGTCTCCACCCCCATCGTTCAGCCCGGACACTGAGATCCAGCACCGAGGGCCTTCTGGCGGGTCCCTCACTGCGAGAAGCCAAGTTACAGGGAACCAGGCAGAGGGCCTTCTCAGTAGTGGCGCCCGCCCTGTGGAACGCCCTCCCATCAGATGTCAAAGAGATAAACAAGTACCTGACATTTAGAAGACATCTGAAGGCAGCCCTGTTCAGGGAAGTTTTTAATGTGTGACATTTAAATGTATTTTTAATCTTTGTTGGAAGCTATCCAGAGTGGCTGGGGAAACCCAGCCAGATGGGTGGGGTACAAATAATAAATTATTATTATTATTATTATTATTATTATTATTATTATTATTATTACTACTTTCTGAGTGTTCAGCTGTTCAAGCCTGTGTGGAAGCAGTGCGTTCACAGAGCTGAGTGGCAGCATTTCTGATTTATAGCTCAGCTGTCTGGGACCAGGCGTGCCCTTTGCATTCTTCTTGCTTTTTAATTTCCACCCCATTAACTTGGCTTTCCCTCCAGCCAGTGTGTCCAGACACTCACGTCTTCTCATAGTGAAGCAGGCTCTTGCTAAGGTGAGCTCAGGCCCACATCCTTTGGCTGACCACCGCGAGAAGAGGATGCTGGGCTGGGTGGGCCTGACCCAGCAGACAGGCTCTTCTTATGTTCCGCTGGGTCGGGTGCCGCAGGACTGTTGTGCCTTGATGACTTTGCGCCCTTTGCAACACGCATTCTTCTCCGTCTTCTAGGGCCACTGAGTGAGAGGCCGGTTCCCTCTGCAGCCTCGGATGAGCGGGTAAAAGACGAGTTCAGTGACCTTTTTGAGGGGTGAGAGAAGAAGAGCGGGATTCAAATGTCACCTTTGCAAGCATGAGCGATGATTGTGGGGCGGGAGTGGATCTCATTCCTCACTGGAGGGTCCAGTCACTGGAGACGGCTTGTTTAGGGGGTGGAGGGAGGGGTCAGGACAGCACAAAGGGCAGTTTTTGTGGCCTTTATTACAAGCAATGCAGTCCAATAGTAAAAATACAAAATTATTAATTGTAACAACAACTCCTTAATACTACCTTAAGTTTAGTTCAAATTAATTGTTGCAGTTACTATCTCTGTTTATAACTTTTGTTCTTCACAAAGGTTATAAATGATGCCCAAGTATTTGTGTGTTTTTTATGAAAATGAATGTATTATTCTCACTGATGGGCCAGAATGTGGACAGATACAAATCCACACTGCCTATGGCAGTGATCCCAAAGGATGTCACTTGGGGCAATCTTATTATTTTACTTATTTAATAGAATGTATATACCACTTGATGGTTTTGGGGGGTTTGGGGTTTGTTTGTTTTTAAAAAGCACCTCTAAGTGATTTACAAAAATGTAGCTGGCAAAAAAAAGTGGGCAGGTGAGGTGCCTAGAGAGAGAACTGGGGGGAGTCTTAGCAAGTGATCTTGTGGGGGAAGGCTATAGCTCAGTGGTAGAGCCTCTGACTTGCATTCAAAAGGTCCCAGGTTCAATGCTCAGCACCTCCAGGTAGGGCTGGGAATGCCCCCTGCCTAAAACTCTGTAGAGCTGCTGCTACCAGTCAGTGTATAATACCAACCTGGATGGATCATTGGTCTGACTTGGTGTAAGGCAGCTCTCTACATTACTTTGGCCTGAAACTTTTGCAGGCACCACCTTCAGCTTTTAAGCATGGAACTGACTAGAGCTGGGCACTTGCTTTTTAAAAGACTCCGAAGGCAGGGCTTCCAATTATTTGATGCCCAAGAACCCACATGGTAGGGCAGCTTCTCTGCTCACCTTTTTGTAGCATAGCGGCCTTTACATTGAGTGGTTCTGGGCCACTGTCTGGAGTATGTTGTTTTCTTGAAGAAGGAAAGCTCACTTTGGGGCAGCCGGACTTGCAGCAGTTTCTCTTGAGCTCCCCCCGCCCCCGCTGTCAACATAAAGGCCCAATGAGGCTTTGCCTGCCATCTGCTTTAGTGAAAGGGCCTGTTTACTTTCTCAGGTACTCCTTGAGTGACGACGAGAACGACAAGAGAGCGCAGTCTTCAGACGACTACTTTGAGCCTTACCCAGAAAAGAGGTGAGGGCTTTTTCTTGTCCTTTTGCTGCGGCAAAAGACAGGAGTGGTAGCTTCTTTCTCTCGAATGCATTTGACCTTTTGCAACCTCCTCCACTCTCAGTGGGCAAAGGCCCACATCCATTCCCCTCCCATTCGCACATTCTCTCTTTTCTTAGGAGTGAGCAGGTTTCTTTTCACCCTCCTCACAAATGCATCCATTTGTTTAGGATTGTATTTTAAGTAGAGCTATGCAAACACTCTGTCAGTGCAAGAGTTTGTACAATGGAATATTCTCCTGACCCCTAAAAGCCCCTTCAATTTGTTTTAGTGGCTCCCTCAACCCTCCGAGCAGATTTGTGGAGAGCACAGGGGAAGGAGAGGGTGGGAATGTTCCATTGTGCAAATCTTTGTGCTGTTGAAACAGGTGATGTGGATTCTGTTCTTTATTTCAACAATTTAGTCTCTATGTAAGGCTTTCAGATGTTTGCATTTATTAATGGGTGGCCAGCCTGAGAGCCTTGCACTGGCCTAATTTTATGTAGGCATTGGGGAGGGGGACAGAAATAGGGAGATGCAGCCCTCAACAGGGGTAGGGAGGTCGTTCCCCCCTGTTTTATAACTTCAGTTGACATGCAGCAACAGTTCCCTGTTCCTCCTCTATTAGGGTATCCAACAACAGGAAAGTTGAAAGCAGAGAAGCAAAGAAGCTTGAAGAGCCCAAAATAAGGAAGAAGCCAGGACCCAAACCTGGCTGGAAAAAGAAAATCAAATGTGAAAGGTATCATATACCCAAAGCTTCCAAGGTGTGAGATTCCCGCCTCCAAGAATGGTCCAACCTTCTCACCAGTTACTCTTTCCTCTGCTTTTTTTAAGGGAAGAGCTGCCCACCATTTACAAGTGTCCTTATCAGGGCTGTACAGCTGTGTACAGAGGTGCAGATGGCATGAAGGTATGTGGATAACTACTAGCTACATTTAGCTTTGGAGTCGTCAGACCCTCGGCGGGACTTTACTTTCTGGAACAAGTGTATCTCTCTCCCTGCCACCTCCACCCCCAGGTTCCTTTGGGTGGAAGTGAACCAATCAAAAGCCAGATTGTAATGATTGACAGCCCTGCCTAATGGGAGGGAGTAACCCTAGCTTACAAGAGAAAAACAAGGAGAAAAGCTTATGATCCAGATTTTGCTGCCAGTTTGAGGAAATGGATGCAGTGTCCTCCTTTCTCATTCTGTTCACGTGATTGCTGCTGTGGAGTAGCTTTGGCCAACCAGTTGCCCTTAGGAAGTTTTGGACTACAATCCCCATCAGCCTCAGCCAGCACATGGACTTGTAGTCCAAAACCTCTGGAGGGCCCCGTTAGCCGCGCCTGCCATAGGTGATCAGATTGTCACTGCCTGCAAACCTGCATGGAGTGAAAGGGTGGCTCTGTGTGACGATCTCCATCTCTCTTCTTGGATTTAGAAGCACATCAAAGAGCATCATGAGGAGGTCAGAGAAAGGCCCTGCCCACATCCAGGTTGCAACAAGGTGTTCATGATTGACCGGTACCTTCAGCGCCATGTGAAGCTCATTCATACAGGTATGTTGCACTTATGAGAGAATGATGGAGGATTTGCATGGAAGAGAAAGAAATGCCCTGGCCAGAATCAGGCATCACAGATGGCACAGGAGAACAGGCTTTTTCAGTGGTGGGCCCCCATCTGGAATGCTCTCCCCAGGGAAACATACCTGGCACCATCATTGTAAGACATTTTTATTTAGCCCAGGCTTCTGGTGGTTAAGTTAGCCTCTACTGTGGTGCTCATCTTTTAGTTGGATAGGACAAAAACTGTCCTTCTTCCTGTATTGTTGGAAGAAAATTTTAGGAATTTTGGATTGCAAATTTATTGTTTTTAATTTGGCTGTTAATTAATTTTATCTATTTTTTATTTTAAGTTAGGTTGTTTGCAAGCTGTTTTGTATGAAGCAACTTAAGAAACTAAAAAATAAAAAATAATGTTGATATTCATGGAACTGTGCAGACCTCTGTATCATCACAGAGAAAGCATTGGAAAAGTGCTCTAGTTACTTTTGGGGAAAAGCTGCAGAAAATATTGCCATCTTATTCCCCTCTTCTGCCGCCATTCTTTTTATTCATTTCATTTTCATTACTTATTTACTGCTTAATGTAATGAAGTCTCTTTAAGAGGTTCACACAAAATGCAATCAGAAGCCCCTAATCAAAGTCTTCCAAGAGTGTCAATGATGGAGAGAGTCCCAGTAACATAAGAAGAGGTTGGGCTGCTGGTGTCAGGCCAGAGGGACATCCCCAGCTCGCAGCTCCCACAATGGCCAGCCAGATACCTAGGGGAAGCCTGCATCAGACTTCTTCACACACATTCTCCAGCTGCTAGTATTGAGACAGACTGCCTTTGATGCCGAGGTGGGGGGGGGGCTTAGTACTGCACTCACTGTTGATAGCCTTTTACTCCATGAATTCTCCTAAACCACTTTTTTTACAGCCACCCAAGTCATTGTGATTTTCAACCCTGTTCCCTTCTCCCATTGCAGAGGTGCGGAACTATATCTGTGACGAATGTGGCCAGACATTCAAGCAACGCAAACACCTCTCCGTTCACCAGATGCGCCACTCAGGAGCAAAGCCTCTCCAGTAAGCACACTTTGCCTATGGCCTTTTACAGATAAGCTGTGTTGCCTTCATGGGGCATCTTAAGATTACTCAAAGCTGAATTTGAAAACTAGTATGCCCTAACGTGGTTGAAGAAAGGTCAACTCCCTTGCAGATGCGCCAATAATGACACTTCCAAATTAAGATGTGGCACACAAGCGCACACACACATTTTGGGTCCTGGGATTGGTTTTTTTGTTCATACGTCCAGTAGTGTGGGAGATGGATGATTCTAGGACTGGTTTGGGAAACATTTCCTGCAAAACCATCTGTCTCAATGCAGAACTACAGTCTTACCTTGGAAGCCAAACGGAATCCATTCCAGAAGTTCATTTGACTTCCAGTGTACAGCTTCCGATTGGCTGCAGGAGCTTCCTGCAGCCAATTGGAAGCCCCACCGGACGTTCGGCTTCCAAAAGAACGTTCGCAAACTGGAACACTTGCTTCTGGGTTTGCGGCATTTGGGAGCCAAAAAGTTCTACTGTTAAAGTGTTTGTCAACCAAGGTACGACTGTACATGTGACTGATCATTTTGCCATAGTGGAGAGCAGCACTCAGGTTTTTTGGGGTGGACTGTGGCCTCTCCTGCACTTCAGAATGAAGGAGTGCTGCTGCCATACAAGTCTGTCTTGTTAAAGCACCAGTTCCTAACAGAGGGCTGGCTCCGGTCTATAAGGAGTTTCTGACTCTAGCAAGTGTCTGACTCTGCAGTGTCTGACTCTAGCAAGAGCTAAGCTGTCACTTCTCCTATAGGATATTCCATTCCCACAGAGAGGACACAGCGTCCACCAGCGTCCTGGATTTTTGATCAGGACATCCAAACTAAAATCTGGAAGCATGTTTCCCGCCCCCGCAATGGTCTCAAGTGCAGCTCAGTATTCAGGGTTCTTAGTAGATAAAAGACACTTGGTTATTGGAAGCATCCCCTCACCTGTCTGAGAGTAGCTGATATATTTCTTCCAAGGCTGAGGCTGTGCTGCTGCTCCCCCTCCTTCATGGGGATGAGACCAGGTGGCTGGTCTGAGGTCCGCTTTCTGCTTTCCCCCTGCAGGTGTGAAATCTGTGGCTTCCAGTGCAGGCAGCGAGCATCCCTCAAGTACCACATGACCAAACACAAAGCAGAGACTGAGCTGGAGTTTGCCTGCGACCAGTGTGGGAAGCGCTTTGAAAAGGCCCACAACCTCAACGTCCACATGTCCATGGTGCATCCCCTCACCCAGACTCAGGACAAAGCCAAGGCTGCTGAGCTGGAGCAAGAGGCTCTGCCAGAGGCTCTGTCAGAGGCTTCAGAGACTGCAGAGAACCATCCCGTAAAATTGGAACCGAGCGTGCAGCAGGAGCCCACCTGAAAGAGCCCTGGATGGGAGCCCTGATCCAGCTTTGCATAAAGCAACACTGAGTGGGAGCTTTAAACATACGTTTTAAAGGATCCTCCAAAAAACAGAAAGGGGTGGGGACTCGTTTCTGCTTGCTGGTGAAAAGCTTTCCATTGCTGTGACTATTCTCCGTGTGTGTGTTTGTGTCCAAGACCGTAGCAGTGTCTTACAGAGCCAGATCCGTCTCGCCAAAGGAAGCAGGCTGTCCTGCCTTCCCTCTGATGTGGCGATTGGTTGAGCTCAGAAAAGGTATCGCACCTGTTATAAAGGTGTGTTGGCCATAGGCACAGGCTCATTTTTAGGGGCTCTCAAGCTGATGGAAAGCCCAGTTTAAGCCCGAGACAACTTGTTTTAAATTAAATTCCAAAGCCAATCTGAAAAAGAAAGACGAACCAGAATATTTGTAACATGGTTTTTATTGTTACAAAGTCATGGTCATGCTTGTAATAAATTATTTACACCATACTTTGAACAGATTAAGCCTTTGCAGGCGTGTCCACTTTTCCCTGTCTGGGTGGGCAGGGAATCGCCTCATGCCTGCCTGCCTGGACTTCCGCTGTCAGAAAAGGAGAAGTTCTTCATCAAGCAGATCCCCATCATCACTGGAGTTCACAAGGGCAGCCTTCATCTCTGGGTCCAAGGCTTCACAGAGACTCATCAGCTAAGAAGGAAAAGAGTCTGGTGTCAAGCGTTGCTACCTCTCTGAAGCTAAATCCTTGAGCAGACTGTCCGCAGACAGTACGAGGACGTCGAGTTTGTAAAGAAAGGCTGCCACCAGTTCAGCCAGCAGCACTCTGAAAAGACAGATCTCTGGCCTGGCCATGTCATTTCTAGGAGCGCACAGGTCATAGTGTTTGGTAATCTACCACACCTGTGGACAGCAGGAGCCAAAGGTGTGCAAAGAGTCAAGGCACAGCTGCTTCCTGCTTGGAGCGCACAGGTGGCAAGGCTAGGAGCAGAGGAAGCTGCCGGATACCAGGTCAGACTGGCTGGCAGTTCTTAGGCAGAAAAGGGCCTTTCTCAGCTCTATTCTTGGGAGTTGCCAAGGATGCAAAGCATGTGCTCTACCACTGAGCTAGGGTTCCTACCCACTACCACTGTTAAGTTTTAAAAGGCACGGTCTTCCTTGCCCTTCCTTTGCCAGTAACACGAGGTTGGAAGCAACCAGAGGACTGGAGAATAGGAAATAACTGCTCGAGAGCCTCGGAGGATCCTACTCAGGGGCTTGTGCTTCAGGTATAGAGCCAGACATGCAAAGCATTAAGGCCTGGGATCAATCCCAGCATTTCCAGTAAATGGAACCCACAGATGGGCTGGAAAACGCCTCCACTTTAAGAAGGCCTTTAGGAGATACAGAGCAAGGGCCAGTCTTTGGGTGCAGCCAGACCAATATTGGGCACATTTCAGCTTTTTCTTCCTCAAAAGTCCTACTATTAATTTGTGCTCGCCCCCTCTAAAATGGTGAAGTTGAGTTTCTGTCCCCTTCTCCTAGAATAAATGCTGGATATGACCTCTGTACAAAGCCGTATCCAAATAAAATAAAATAGAAGAGCTTTGCAAAGGAAGTGTGAAGTAGAGGGCTGAAAGACTGAGCCAGTCGCCATTGGCTTTGTTGAACTGATTGCTGGATGGATCAACAGGACAATCCACAGTGTTGCCAGCAGCCCTGGATTTCCCAAGTTTTGAGGTAGCAGAAAGACCTTTCACCCACCTGCTGGAGGCTGGAAAAGCTCCCTTGAGGACACTGGGGGACTGCACGTAGCAGGAACTGCCGTGCTCTTCTTATCAGCGCCAGTGACTCCTGGGAAAGACAGGCACCGTTCAAATAATGTTGCAACTAAGCCACAGCTTAAGAGTTGCAGGAACCAGAAGGGATGCAGCTGGCGACTCATCTAATCCAAGAGCAGGGAAGTCAGCCCCAGCTAGCATGGCATGGGATGATGGGAGCTGGAATTCAACCACATCTTGAGGACCACAGAGATCTAGATTAAATATTTGTATTCCGCTTTCCCAACAACAGGGTTGAGCTAAAAACAGCTGAGATGTTCCCCATCCCTGTTCTAACCCCTGGTTGGTGTAGCTTTTCTCAAATGGATTTTCGCCTATGGGCAGTTTTCACTGGTACTGAAATCCATCAGCTGTTAGAAACATCTTCCTGGTATCTAAGCTAAATCTTCTGCTTTGAACACATTTTCAGAATGGAAACAGTGAATAATACTTCTGTAGACTGATCTTACTCAGACTTTTATTTATTGCATTTATATCCCACCTTTTTTCTCCAAGGGGTGCAAGGTGGTATCAGTGGTTCCTCAACTCATTTAATCCCCACCATAACCCTGTGAAGTAGGTTGGGCTTAGAGGCAGTGACTGGCCCGAGGTCACCCAGTGTGCTTCACGGCTGATTGGGGATTTGAATCCTGGTTTTTCCAGGTTCCAGTCCGACACACTAACCGCTACACCACACTGGTTTTCCTTGAGTGACTTTGCTTGGAGGTAAAACTATATATACTGCCGGAAGCCAGCAAAGACAAAAATGCAAAGCTGACTAACATGGCTGTTTATCAGAACAGCAGCTGCAGTCTCTCTCTCACACACATCCCCCTTCATCACTGAGCCCTAATCTGTTCCAGGTGCTCCCAAGTACAAGGTGGGTGCTGCCCAAATAATGACTCATAGAGTCAACACAATAGGCAAATAAAGGCTGTGGCTAGCCAAAAAGGGAACAGGATGGTTCTGTACTTTGGAAGGAAGCAGAGGGGCTGATCTAAACAAATGAAAGGGGAGGGGATGAGATGCTCACAGGCTCAATGGAATGCAGGCTTGGTCCCACTGCTGTTGTCCCATCCATAAAGAGCTGCAGCAACTGTGTGTACATGTCAATGGCAACATACAGGAATGTTTGCTCCTTAACCAGGTGTCCTGGTTCAAAGGTGATGACAAGGCTACAGAAGAAAGAACAAGTTAGCAGACCAAGCAGGCAACAAGTGTGACCAGGTCAGGCTCCCTCCTCGCTTTGCATAGATGTACATCTGCAGGCAGAATTGCAGCCGAGCCACTCGGCCGTGTCTTTTGACTTGAAAATTCAAAACAAGTTTAGAAGGGTTTTGTGGTGATGATGACTTATCTACATGTATCAAGTCACTTCAACACAATGAAAAGTCTCTACGTGACTTGGCAAGTTAAAATGTACCACAAAAAGGCAATTTAAAACGCGGGTGTTGTTTTTTTAAAAAAATAATAATAATACAAAACCCTGAGTGAACAAAAAGGTCTTCGCCTGATACCTAAAGACTGACAAGAATGGCCCAAGGTGTGTCTCCCCGGGGAGAGCATTCCACTGATAAGAGGCCCCCACCGAATAAGGTCCAGTCTTGTGTGACCACCTTCCACACCCCTCTCAGGTGGGACACACAGAGAAGGGCCTCTGATGAAGGCTACAGGATCTGGGCTGGTTCGTATAACTAGCACAAATGCCTTTTAAGAAGGACTAGAGGCCAAAATGAAAGCCAAATTTGATAGATTTTGGCCTTGATAGCCCAAAAGGCCACTCTCCAGATACTGTCTGAGGTGTGCCTTTGTGACCTGCTTGTAACTTTCATGGCATTTCTGCCCATTTGTGGTAGGTAGTGGGGTGTTGAAAGGAGACTGTTCACTAGGCCTACAATGGCAGTTCTTGTCTTCTGAATTCGGCAACAGACACTGCCCCCTGCCCAGTCAGGACAGCAAAGCAAAAAAGGAGGCAGTGATGATGCCCTGCTAAAAAGCAGCAGGGGAAGCCTCTAGCTTGTATTTGCATCCCACTTTATCTTCATAGAGCAAAACTCCCAAGCGGCTACTACTGTGTACAACTCCCAACAGCCCATGTTGGCTAGGAGGCATGAGAGCTATAGTCCAAAAGAGCTGGGGGGCACAAGGTTGGTGAAGACCACTAAAACATCAAAATGAAAAAATAAAATGAAGGCGGGAGGAAGGATGCAGAAACTCCACAAAATACAGACTATTAATGGTGCTTCTTTCTTAACTTGGGGTTACTGGGTGGTTGGATGTATCAGTTAAGCAAGTGCATAAAGTGGCCCTTGACAAGTTTCTGGTACCCTTGATTTTCCCAGAAAGTATATTCATTACATGCAGAATACATTTGTGAAATTTACCTATAGAAGGCAACCGGCAACAGCCTCAAGTGTTGATGTGATACAGTACCATGCAGGATTTGGTAAGGGTTGTGGTCTGCAATGCCAAAAGAGACAGATCTTAGCTGGGCGCCAGCTTTCAATCAAACGTTTCTCTCAGTTTTCTTGGGGGTTGTATCCAACTCATTTCCACTAGATCCATTGAAAGTAACGGAAGTTCTGTCTGTCAATGGTCTAGCCCAGGGGTCTGCAACCCGCGGCTCCGGAGCCGCATGTGGCTCTTTTACACCTTTGCCGTGGCTCCGGGGCGGATACTAGAGAGGGGAGGAGGCGCATTGTGCGCCCCGACACTCCCCACTGTGGCGGGCGCTGTACTGGCTGTGACGTCGCATGGGGGCAGTGCGTGCGTTAGTCACGCACCGTCCCAACGTCACCTTCCCGCCCGCCCACTGCATTGAAAGGGGCATGTACGCTGGTCACTGTTTTGAAGGGGAGTGAAGAACACACACACAGAAAAAAGGTAACTTGCTAATTTAACGTTTATTTCTATGAGGAGGAGTAATTCTGAGGGGTCAAACAAAGAAATAATTAAAAAGTGACAAAAAAGTTATTTTTATAATGATGAGTTTTGCAGCTCCCAGTTTTTTTTTCTTCGGAAACGGGTCCAAGTGGCTCTTTTTGTCTTAAAGGTTGCAGACCCCTGGTCTAGCCTGAGCAGTACTTTGCTGGCTACAACCCTCAGATGGCTGCAGCTTATGAAGGAGCGTTCGTACCTTTCACTGCTGAACTGAAGACGGCCAGCCAGGATGCACCTTGTTCCTCCAAGCCCTGAAGCAGCTTTGAGCTCCAATCCAAGGCTTTGTGAGCATCCATGCCCTCCTGCAAGTTACAAGGGAAAAGCACACACGTACCTCCCCTCTTTGGTACACCCTGGAGGCATTACCAGAGCCACTGGGAACAGCCATTGGGCTACTTTGAGCAAACCCCACTACCTTTCTCCATGAGTTTACCCATCTATAAAAAACAGGTTTATAGGAGCTTCCTACTTCTCGGGTTTCCTTTCAGGATAAGCAGCAGACAGGCAAAGATCGTAACAATCATTGCATACTTAAAAATACAGGAATTTTATGTCTCGTAGAATCATAGAGTTGGAAGGGACTCTGAGGATCATCTAGTCCAACCCCCTGCAATACAGGAATAGGCAGCTGCCCCTTGTGGGGATCGAACCTGCAACCTTGGCACTGTCAGCACCATGCTCTAACCAACTGAGCTATCCCCCTCCACTCCACCTTTGCAAGTTTATGTGACAGTTGAACAGCGACAAATGAAGGCCCTGGGTCTACCAGGCAGTTTGAGAAATCTACTTACCTGTGGGGTTACTCTCGCTGAGATGAAATCCACGACTGAAAAGAAGAAGAGGTTCACCAAGAGCTGTCAGGTAAAAGAAAAAAATAAATGCATGCATCACACAAAGTGAGTTTCTCAAGCCTGACGTCGACCCACTGGTCTAGTCGGCAGAAGCCAGTGTCGCCTTCTGTGCCATCATGGACACATCATGGTAAAGCAAAATGCAAAATGTAATCTCTTACTTGCTCTGCTTCAGACCCCAGCCTTTTCAGCCCTTCAGCCATCTTTTCATGCACCATTTGCCGTTGCACAGTGAAATGTAGAAAGGCAGCAGAGATCCATGGAATGTCAGAGACCAGGGAAGCTGCTTCCAGTGAGAGGAACCTGAGTGGTAAAGACAAAACAGTTGTCAGTTAAAAGGCCAGCGGGCTCCTTTTCAAAGATGACAGCCCTCCTTAATCAGGTGTGTGACGTGGCTGAGAAGAGATGATGTAGAGACACCTGGAAGTCCAAAGCCAAGTTTTTCAAGGTGAGAGCTAAAAAGGTAATAGGAATGCAACCCCTCCCCATCTCTTCTCATGGCTGGAGTGGGAGACATGAAGGGAACACAGCTCAACAGCTTATCAGGTGTGAGCTGCTTCCTTGGAGTTACCTGCTGACAGAGGTCTGCAACTCCTTGAGGCTCTGCAATCCCGGTGCGACTGGAGCGCCGAAGAGTCTGTTCCACTCCGAGAAAAGCACGGGCTCCAGCCTCTGCCACCAGCACTTCATGGAGTCGAGACAGAGAGCACAAATCAGCCACTTCTTAAAATTGCATCAATGCCATGTGTTTACATGCCATTCTTTACATAGGGTTTCCTCACCCACTTTATTTGAGCAGTGTTGCAGAATCAAGTGTCCCCCCCCCCCACGCCCCATACTCTGGGCCCCAACTAGCTACTTTTCTAAGGATGAATCAGAAGTCATTAGGATCATCAAGAGGAATATTTGTGAGGCATAATAGAAAAACTTTATTGTTATTAATACCGAAGGCTCTTGTGTGACCTAAATATCTGCAGGCAGAATTAGGATTGGTGCTTTAAAAAAACCAAACACACCTGTTTTAATATTGCTATTTTAAACCAAGAATTTATTTTGAGTAGTTTGGCATAGTATTTGCTCAGGATGGGCTATTATGGTGTTAGAAATGCCCCACCCTCCCCCAAAACGTGTACCTCTATGATCTCCAAAACCACTCTGGCTGATCAAGCTCCTGCTTAAGAGAACTTGCATCATATTATCACAGAATCATAGAATTGTATGTAGAGTTGGAAGGGGACCATGAGGGTCATCTGGTCCCCCTGCAATGCAGGAATCTTTTGCCGAACGTGAGACTCGAACACATGACCCTGAGATTAAGAGTCTTGTGCTCTACCAGCTGAGCCAAGAGCTTTTGGAACTGCAAGGAGACATATAGAAAGGTAAATCAACAGCACGGGCCTCTTACCGCTGCAGAACACAGGATTATAGGGCACGTGGTTTGACACAAGGTGAGAACAGCAGTCACCTCCTGCGCAGGTTTGTGACACTCCAAGCTGGTGCTCAGCAAGCCCTGAAGGACAGCAAGGACAGTCACTAAGGTAGATTTTAGAGCACTAAGGTAGCAAAGGGAAGCAGGTGGCACTGTGGGTTAAACCACAGAGCCTAGGACTTGCCGATCAGAAGGTCAGCGGTTCGATCCCCACAACGGGGTGAGCTCCCGTTGCTCGGTCCCTGCTCCTGCCAACCTAGCAGTTCGAAAGCACGTCAAAGTGCAAGTAGATAAATAGGCGGGAAGGTAAACAGCGTTTCTATGCGTTGCTCTGGTTCGCCAGAAGCGGCTTTGTCATGCTGGCCACATGACCCGGAAGCTGTACGCCGGCTCCCTTGGCCAATAAAGCGAGATGAGCGCCGCAACCCCAGAGTCAGTCACGACTGGACCTAATGGTCAGGGGTCCCTTTACATTTACCTTTAAGGTAGCAATGGCATTTCACTAAGGCAGCCTAAGCCAACCTGGTCCCCTGCTTTGGACTACAGCTCTCATCAGCCTGATACCGAGGGCTGCTGTCAAAAACCGCTAGGGGGGAATCAGGCTGTGGTAGGCCGCACAAAGGCCATGTCCCTCAGGAGTTCAACTGGCATGAGTGGGAGCAGTGGAGAAACAACACTTGGGAGGATTTTTAAAAATGTACTCCAAGCCCACATAGGAAACTGTCTCGTTACCCATTCTAAATGAATTACACAGCACTCACACACAGAGAGATTACATAGGATGGCCAGGGGACTAAATTCCTTCCCTGCAACCCCAAATTGTCAGGGGAAATTCAGAAGACAAGAGGTGAGTTAGCAGTTACATTACCCTGAAGAAATGAGATGTGATGTCGTAGGAGAGCACACAGCCTCTGGAGCAGATATTCCTCTGTAAAAATGTGAATAAGGAATTTCAGAGAGTGAGGAAAGCATTCCCAAGAAATCTGGATAATTAACTCCAAAATCACATAAATGTAGGTGCGCTCTGACTCAATGGTGCCCCCACCCAGGATTGTGATGGTTTTATTCTGGCTGCTGGCAGCACAGGTTGTTTGGGATTTGCTCCTCCTCTCAAGTTAGCAGGCAGGAGATCAGAGTGATATCACAGAGAGAGGGGATTAGGTCCCTTTCCAAGGGCAGCGATCTTCCCATAAACAGCAAGCGAGCATAAGGGCCGCATTTTTTAAAAAGCGGTAGACCAGCCTTCTCTAATGTGGTTCCATCCGAAGTTTTGGGCCGTAGCTCCTATCATCATGAAACTGTGCTGTGTAGTCAAAAAAACATCTGGAGAGTAGCAGGCTGAGGATGGCTGAAGCAGACTGCTCTCTCACTGAGGCTGCTTTAAGTCCCAGAAGGAAGATTCAGCAACAGCACACCCAGAGAGCAAAACACACAGCCAGGAACAGTTATCAAGAGCACTGCAGTTCTTTAGGACAGGATACACACCAGTTCTGTGTTTGCAAAACAGAAGAAGTCTTCGCAATCCAGAGCAATTTTATTTCCTCTCTTCTGTGTTGATATGAGAACCGATGGAGGGAGACATAAAAGAATCCTGTACAAGAAGCAGTTTGTTTCAGGGTATAAACCATATTCATTCTGGTTTTAAGAATAGTGTCTGATTTGCTGTGGACAGGATTTCAGATTGCCGATGAAACAATGAACAGAAGCGTTAGCAAAACTGGGGCCAAGATCAGGCTATTCCTAGATCAGGCTATTCCTCACGAGAGCAGAGAAGGCTGTAGCTCTGTGATAGAGCACCAACTCTGCATGCAAAATGCCCAAGGTTCATTCCCCACTGACATCACCAGGGAGGCCTGGAAACGCCCCACCCACACCCCGGAGAGCTACTGCCAGTCAGTTTTGACAATGGTGAGACAGATGGAGCAATGGCCTGACTCTGTATATTTATTATTTTGAATGTTTGGCCAACTTTCCTTCTCAAAGGGAGCCTAGAGGGTCTCAAAACATAATAAAATTAGATGAAAACCCATTTAAAAACACCACTGTAACATTGAGGCAACAGTTAAAACCAGCAGTGTGAAAAACCTGGTAGCCAGAGGTTTGGAAACAGCGTCTTTCCATGCTTCCTGAATGCAAGTCTTCCTTCGGAGGGACTTTTGCAGCTGGGGTGCCACCACTGGTGATATGCAGTGTCCCGTGCACAGCGGAAGGATGAGGAGTACGTGCCACATACTCTATATTGCTTTATTTACACTTCAAAGCTGGTAGATTACAGAAAAACATCTTGCCTCTGCCGGAGCAGAGAAAAGCATCCTCTCTCCTCTAAAGCACGGAGAGAACAACACACACTGAACTGCAAAGAACAGTGAAAAAAAACAGGAAACCAGTGTACGTCACATCCAGTCTCCCTTTCCCGTGGGAAAACCCAACAGCACAGACTGTGGACTGTAAACATTGTCTTGTGACAAGCATTTCGCTGCACAGTGAAGAGAGCAGAAACCAACAGAATGCCCTGTCGGGTATCTACAGCTTCCCATGTCCCACAACCCAGGAGGAAGCAGGAAGGGAAAATCTTGCCTTCCATTGGCTTCTATGCAGCTGTGTTTTTAATTATCCCCAAAGCCACTTGGACTCATTGGCAGCCACGGTGCATTTACCTGGTTTGAAGCAGCAGCTCCTGCTGCTGAAGTAGCCTTTCACCCACAGAGGGCCCATTGCCCAGAGCTTTTTGCCGCCCCTGGAAAACCCTGAATAGGAAGTGCTCCTCCCTTCTGGGGCAGGAGTCAGGTGGGGCTTTCTTGCGCTCCAGCTCCAGCTCCAGCAGCATCTCCTGAAATTGAGACAGCAGCCGGTTAGTAGAGGGCAGGAGATGGCGTTTCAACTCCTGTTTGTTTGTTTGTTTACTTATTTATTAAATTTCCATCCCACTCTTCTTCCCAAAGGAGCCCTGGGCAGAAAACATCAAAAATTTAAAACAATTCCATTCAAAACAACAACAACAACAACATATTTTTTAAAAATTCTAAACCACCTAAAACATTTCAAACTCTTCAGAATGTCTTAAAACATATTGCAGTAACCTGCAGTTTTATAAGAGTATATATTTAAAGTAGGTGAATTAACGAGTAAGTTAAGTTAACTTGGAATATGCAGAAAATATAAAAAAATAAATTTAAGGAAAGAGGGGGAAGAAAGTTGAGTTTCAAAATGTTGAAATGATTGTAAAATTATTGAAGTGTATAAATTTGAAAATAATAGATAAAAATTAAAAAAGGTCTAAAAACATGAATATCTCCACAGCAGTGGATCGAAGATCAAAATAGTGGTATTCCATAGTAATAAATGCCCAGTACTTATTATATATTCATTTTCCCTCAAAGCATTTCACATACGTCCCTTATCCTTAAAACAGCCTTGCAGATAGGCAGGCCACTATCATAAAGCTACCATAAGCTCAGTCTAGAGCAATCTTCTCCAACTCAGTGCCCTCCATATGCTTAGGTCTACAATTCCCATCTGCCCTTGAAGACCATTATACTAAGTGCAGAATGCAGTGGCCACAGGCATTCCAGCCCAAGCTGCAGTATTTAGCAACAATGCTGCACAGGAGAATATGCATGTGCATGTTCTATTATTAGCATGGTACCTGAGACTGGGTCATCGTTAGCCATCACTAGAAGCCAGTGCATAAGACGGCTCCCACAAGACTGGCTGACTCTCCAGCAATTTAACTGAATGTTGCTTTACGGGTTGGAAAGCACCTTTGCACTTGTCATATCATTCCTAGCATCAGAAGACCAACCCCAGCAAGCGGCAAAATCTTTGAGGAAAAGAAGACAAGTACAAACAGAACACACATAGCATGCACATTTGCATCACCTGCAACCGGCAGTAGATATCGGGGCTTCCTCTCCCATGGGATATGGAGCATTTCAAATCTTTTAGGTGGTTGGGCTTGTCAAGCTCAGACCTGGAACCAAAAGCAATGGAGGAGGAGCTACTGCAGGGCCCAGAAATATCTGAACACAGAGAGAAGCATTTGCCAGAGAAACTGGGAGAGGGACACGTGCAAGTCCTGAAGCTGCTAATTTTGCATCTTTACCTGCTTTAACATGCCATGGAAACACACTATCGATAAACCAGAACTATTTTAAAAGAGTGCATTCCTGGGCAGGGGGAAGGAACAATCTCAATTAAGGCAGATGTTTATCAGCATTGCGTAGGTTGTAGGAGCAACACACCCTTTCACCCAGCTGATCACAGGCAGAGGGAAAAGGCAGAATTTGGGTGGGGAAAACAATTGGTGCTTTGTTCACCTGTAGAAGCAATTTAACCAGCACCTTTAATCAAAGGGAACCAGCCGTTGTGCTCAGGTTCTGGTAGTAGGCTTCCCAGAAGGAGGACCTGGCTGGCAGGAAAAGGACAGTGGACTAGATGGGCCTTTGACTTGATCCAGTGAGGCTCTTCTGACGCTCTTACCTCTGGCAGAAATCCAGGATGGTGCCAATAAGAACAGCACACATCTCTCTCAGGTCTCCATCACAGCCTCCAGCAGCAGCAGGCACAGGAAGAAAGTGCTGATACAAAGCCCAGTAATGGAATTCCTGCCTGCATATAGGAGAGATAGGCAGAAAAAGCTCAGATCTTCTGCCAGCAAATCAAAAGGCAAAAGAGAGAAGGTGGGGGTGAAAGACCTTGAGCCAAATCTTCTTACGGTTATCATCAGTGCACAAGGCTGGACATAGAAGTGAAGGCTTTTAAGCTCAGACTCAAAGGGACAGACAGAGGGTGAGAGTTTTGCAAAACCATTTCAGAGACTAAACCATGAATTATTTTAGTTAATTATCCTTCTCTGGACTTTAGCTTTAGGAATGAGGGTGTCAGGATCTTGTGCTCTGCCTTTGGAAGGATTAAGGGGCTATTTTATTTATGTGTTAAAATATTTCTATAATGCTTTTCAGAAAACGTAGCTACACACATCACACAGTAGACCAAGAATAAGCAACAAAAGGTGCTTGAGAAAGGGTGATTTTTCACACACAAATCACTGTTTTTCACATCACAAACACCTGCACTATGATTCTTTTTTAAAAAAATAAAAAACCCTTCTAAAACCATTGCCTCTCCCACCTAATATTCCAACTTGTGAAAAACCAGCCTCAGTGCTCAATTTTCACTTTCTGGGCTCATTTGCAGGTGACCAAAAGTGCTTCTTCACATGAATGAAAACCAACCTTCACCATCCGGGTGTCCTCCAGATGTTTTGGACTACAATTCCCATCAGCACAGCCATATGAAGCTGCTGGGAGTTGTAGTCCAAAACATCTGATGAGCATCAGGTTGGTGAAGGCTGAACCTTGAACTAAAGTTAAAGCCAGCCTGCAGCACTCACCTCTCACAAGGAGAAAGAACGTCTTCATCAGCCTGGACCCCTAGCTCCATCAGCAGCCACTCTTGGAGGGTCAGCTACAAGAAAGATAAATTTCTGTACACAAAACAGCAACAGGAGCTCCCCAGACACCTTAGCCTGTTCCTTCGTGCTAAGCATTAGGTCATTTGCTCTGGCCCTCAGGCTAATAGCATTGAATTTCTTAAATCAGGGCGAAATCAGGATTTACCAGCAGAGCTCTCAATGATTTGAAGTAGACTGGCAAGGATTTCTGACTCCCTATTGCTTAACAGCAGCAACAATAACCTATCCTACTACTACCACAAGGCCTTCATGTGTAATGGATTAAGAGCTCTTCTACACTTCACTCAAACTTTCAGAGGGCTGCTCAGCTCTGGCTAAACTGAGCCCAGCTCTTATGCCTGCTTAACTGGCACCCCAACAGTGAAGACTCAACCTGCTACAGATTAACGTTGAGACATGGTTGCCAGAGGGCAAGGGAAGAACCTGGCACAGTCACTGAATTTACCTGGAACTCTTTCTCCTGCAAGAGCTCTTTGAACTGGGTTTGCTTCCACAAGCAGAGGGCAGCTTTCCGGTAACAGATAGCAGGGTGAGATAAAGTTTTCCAAGGAATCTCAGCTGGGTCTCCGTCATAGCCTCTTCCTCGAGCCTCTAAGCTGAGCCGTGGAACAACATATTGAAGCTACAAAACAGGGGAAAAAACCTGTCAATATAAATAGCACTGAGCTAGATGGACTACTGGTCTGACTCTGTATAAGGCAAATTTCTATATCCGGTATACAAATCCACAAGTTGACTTTATAGAATAACAGGGTTACATTATTGCTTTCATCACAAATATGACTCCAAATTATGAAACAGCATTGATGTATTCCCCCCCCCCCAAAAAAAATGTTGGAGCATAACAATAATAAAATCTGAAACCACAAGTTTTGAGAAAAGCAGGCTGGAAAACGCTGCACTCACAGAATACTGAGCAATCAATCTAGAGAGAATCCTGGATAAACCTGCAGGTTAGCACACTGAGCAAAAATAACTGCAGCAGAAAGATGCATTTGTGTTCGGATTTGACTTCTGAGTGCAGGATAACTGTTGTTTGCTTTAAATATATATTTTATAAAGTTACCTTTTTTACAAAACCAGGATGAAGTAAGGAGCACAAACAAGCACTGGAAAGGGAAGGAGATTTGCAGAAGTAGTAAGAGAGAGCAGCTGTACAAAACCTACAGAGAGAGAGGGGGGGGGAGAGGGAGATAAAAAGTATTATTTTGTTTGGTCATTCACCGGTCTCCTTTCAAATACTATCTATTTTATTTTTATCCCATCCTCCAAGAGAAATATACCCACCACCTATTTTACTCTCACAACAGATGAAACCTTTGATGGAGAATGAAGTTTACCTCATGCAGAAGACAATGGACTCTCCTGTCCGGCACACCAATAAATAATCCCAGAGCTCAGTAATTGAAAGACATCTTTTGGATGCAGAGGGGGGAAGCCAAGAGCAGAGGTCCACCTCAGGAATTAAGGATTTGGCTTCATTTAAGTGGATTGCAAAGACAGCCAGGCCAATGATATGAGCATCACTTAGAGAAGGCCCCTGCAAACAGACGAAACATACCCCAATCAAAGCACATGAAAATACATTTTGTATCCATGGCTACCAGTTTCAGTAAACCAGGAGTGGCTAACTTGCAGGCCAACAGTTGTTGGACTACAGTTCCCATAATCCCGTTGGACTACAGTTTCTATAATCCCTGACCATTGGGCCATTCTGGTTGTGGCTGATGGGAGCTGGAATTTAGCAGCATCTGACAGGTCACAGGTTATCCCTGCAGTAAAGCCCAGAACTCAAAGGGGCCTATCTCAGGAACGCAAGCAGACCGACACTCTGTGACGGCAACAGAAGGGGCCAGTTCACTTCTGGTTCTTCAGAGGGGTGCATGCATTAAGACATCAGCTCATCGCATTGGAAAACCCACCTGATGACAGATAAGCTGGCAGAGCCTGCCCAACAAGGATGGCAAAAGTCGGCGGTGCCCACAAACCATTTTCACAAAGAGGGAGGGCCAGGCCCCTTGTCTGTAAAGAATACAAGCCATGTCATCATATTGCTGCCAGGATGAAAATTTTTTTATCTCTGTTTAACTACGTTCCAGAAACTTTAAATACCCAGTAAGTGTTATTTTTACCTGTCTGGAGGGAGGAAGGAGGAGGCAGCCATTACACTCTGGCAGAACGATGTCAGAAGAAGATCAATAGCCTGAAAGAGGGAGGCTGGCTGTTGATTTCTACCCCAGGGCCTTTGTATCTGGTGTTGGTAGAGATACAAGCTCCTACCATGCAATTATGAAGAACTGAGAACTACAATTCTCATATTTTGTCTGACAGGACCGCAACAAATACTGAAAATATGGCTCATTGGTTGGATGGGTTCCCAACATTTTATCTCCGTAAAATGATTCTGTCTCAGGGATGTTTCAGTGAAGCAACTTAGAGCAAAGCACGTCTGTACGCACCCCTTGATCCTGCTTTTCAACTTCAGGAATGGAAAGGTTTAGCTTGATCCTAAGACTCAGGGATGCGGCTTCATCCTCGTCTTTCATACGTCCCAGAACGCCCACCAGTTTATCAGAGACCACAGCAATCTGAGCTGGCACCTCTGCAACAGAGAACAACATGACAGAACAGGCAACAAAGGAGACGAGGGTATATCCAGCTGCTGAAGTTCCTTAGGAATTTATTTTAAAACCTCATACGCAAATTGTTCTGCCACCCTGAACACACAGTGCCACCGGCATATGTGGCGTTTGATTCCATCTGAAGGAAGCGGGAAGTTTTAACAAGCAATAACATTAACAAGGGAGCGACCAGGTTTAAGTGATGCACTTGAAAACTAGAAACAGACCTCGAGCCATCTAAAGCAGATTAGGCCAGGCCGGCATCTAGCAAGCCAAAAAAGTGGGCGGGTCTTTTTCAGCCAAGAAAAAGCACAACATTTGCCAAATACTAGATGCTGAAAATTAAAGTGAATCAGACAACTATGTGTGTGTGTGCGCGTGCGCACGCACACACACACACACACACACACACACACACACCCCGGTCCAAGATGCAACTCCAACCTGCTTCTGCCAATGGCTTTGCTTTGGCCCACTGACCAAAACAAGCCATGTTAAGTCGAAGGGGATGACATAATACCTGCTGGAGTCCTCGCAACACCTCTTCCCGTTGTGGCCACTTGGAGCTGCATGACAGTTTCCACCGCAGCAGTTCCAGTTGCCCTTTGGCCACCCCCTGAGTAGGCCAGGTTGCACCTTCTGGACTGTCATGCCTGGTTCATCTCCCCTTGCCCAACCAGCTACCCCAGGGATCTGCAGAGTCTCCCCCTTGGGGTTGTCTTTTACCCCTGAAGTTGGCTGATGATGCGTGAGGCCCACAAACATCTCACACGTACGACACAGGCTCACGTCATCTGCCAAAGCAGCTTTGCAGGCGTGTCCTGTGCTGTTTTGTCCCCATTCTCTCCCCGTTGGCCACCCGATTGCCTTCACTTACCATCATGCTTATTCTGGTCTGTAATAAGCAGCCTCAGTGTGTCAAGTTCGGCTTTTAGAAGTTCCAAGGGCTCCCTGAGATCACTTGCCTCAATTTCCATTGATTCATCTGCTGAACACAAGAAGCTGCTGCTGTCTTATGCCAGGATCAAGCTATTTGTAAAGTTAGCCTAGAATTTTCTATTGTATTTAAAATGTTTCTTACCTGCCCTTCAGAAGGTTCTAGGGCAGCGTACAAAATGGCGCAGGCAATTTACCCAACATACGAACTGTGATACTGTATATGAATGGCCAAGGCTGCTTACAGTAGCAGGCTGATGGTAACTCCTCTGCTGAGAGAGCTATACTGGTTGCCAATTTGCTGCTGGACCAGGTTCATGGTTCTTGTGCTAATTCACAAAGCCCTGAAGAACTTGGGCCCCAAGTACCTTAAGAACAATCTGATTCCTTATGCTCCACCTCAATCACAGAGATCCTCTGATGGGCGCTTCTTGGGGCTCCCCACACCGCAGAGGTTTGTTCAGCCTCTGTTAGGGACCGAGCCTTTAGCGCAGCAAGCCCTGCCTTTGTGGAACTCCTTAGCACTAGAGGTTTGGCAGGAATCATTCCTGCCAACTTACAGAGATCTCCTAAAAATTGTGTCATTCGGACAAGCCATGTGAATTTGTTTTTGCCAATCAGTATTTTAGTGATGTTTTTATCATTCTTACTGTAATTTTGGATGGTGTTTACCACCTGGTTGTAGTTTTATGCAAGTTGAGTTTTAAAATGTTTAAAAAAATATAAAAGCAACAGCAAAATGAAAAAGCAGATTAAAAACTCATGTTTAAAAACTATGGACAAGAAGAAGAAAGCAGCAGCTCCAATTACAATTCCATTCAAAATGCCTGGAGCAATAGAAAAGTCCTTAACCTTACACACCCCTAGGGTCCCAGGCACAGAAAGTCTTTCATCAGCACTTGCAAACAGATCCCATTTTAACCACAGATGCCTAGGAGTTGAACCTGGGGTGCTCTGTATGCAAAGTGTGTGCTCTCCACCAATGAGTTATAGTCTTGCTACCCCCTCCTCCCAATGGAAAGTGCATTTTAGTTCAGCCTGTAATATAAACACTGTCAGCTTGAAGCTCCACTATTTTGATGGAGCAACCTCAAAAGAGCATTTGCAAGAGTAACAGCCCACATTTTTAACGAGGTTCTTAGACAGTATGCAGACTATTGACCTACAGTGACTCACAGCACCACCTCTCTAGGTCTGGTTTAGGGCACTCAACCTAAAGAATGGACTGGAATTTGTGCAATTGAACAAATTTATCTCCACATACGTATCAGTATTAAGCCAGCTCAGCACATTGAAGTCTCCAGGCTAATTTAGCAGCACCGTTCATTAATCCTGCTTCACTGGCGTGATGCCCCAAGGCTACATATAACAGACAGTGATCGTTTTAGAGCTAACAGGCAATGCAATTCCATCAATATCAAGCCAGCTGCATTAAAGGACAAAAGCAGGCTAAATCGTTTTATTCACTTCTGCTACAGGACCAGGAATTTAATGGAACAGCCACTAGGGGCCAGTGTCCCCACTTTATCTGGAACACAAATCATTCCTTTTGATTGCTGCAAGCTGCTAAAAAAGCATCACTTCACCCTTGATTTCTGGCACTCAGGACCTCAAGCTGCCCAAGCCTGAGAACAGCATCTGAGTTTTCACATTAAGTAGAAAGGTCCAGAGTTCTTTAGAGGCAGCAGCAGGACGCATCAGCTCCAGTTCATCTTTTGTCAGAATTGTACCAGAAAACACAGGGAGCTTCTTGCACAGCCCACATTGCAGATTAACAGGCATGGAAGCTCCACACTGAATCACTTTTGTGGTTCAGCAGCAGCACCCCCCCCCCTTTCTCTTTGCAGCAAGGAAAATGCCAGCACCTCCATAATGCATTTCCCCATTACACAACCACAAAAGAGGCACTATCCCTGGGGAAATGCCAACGTTTCATATTTGTTTTAATACCTGGGAGGAGGTGAGCAAAGAAGCAGCATTTGTTTTGCTTCATTCTTACCACTAGGCAAATAGATCTTTCTCACCCTGCAAGAGCTTCTCTTTAACAGCTTTGCATTCTTCAATGTAAGTGGCGTACATGTTCACAGGAATTTTCTCAGCCCTGTTTTAGGAGACAGAAATGTTTTTATGCCACCACTGAACCAGCCTCCAGTTACCAACATGACACAGTTGGCATGTCACATGCAAACGATGTTTTAAAGTGAGCCAGGGCATGCAGGTGGCTGCCCCTTTTACTGGCTGACCAAGTAAGCAAAAGAATGGGCCAGAGCTACAAACAGGAAGCTTTCAATTAACATCAGGAAAAAAACTTTTTGTTGAACAGAACTTGATCACGATTATGTTGTAGATGGATGTTGGCCATAGGAAAAGGCATTGCTTATAAAGCACTGTCTGGAACCTCTCCTGTCATCCCACTTCTCAATATGTGCAGAAAAGAACAGCCGAAGAAGTGCAAAATGGCTCCACTATGGAAGCAACCAAAGAGATAAAGACCATTTTGTGCCACATGGGAATATTTTCTTGCACATGGAGTTAATCAAAGGAAACCTGGAGACCAAGAACAGTGGACCCAAGAGGCAGAGAGGTCTGTGGGCATTCAGAAGTGTGGTAAGACCATAACACTACTGCATTACGTGGCTGCAAGTGCAGAGATAACTCAGCATCATGGGACGTCACATCAGGTGATGTCAAACGTCCCCAGTATGGAGCCTCTAATACCAAAAAACAATTGCAGCTTTTCAGAATCCACTTCCTTACCTCTTAAGGGAGTCTATCAAAGCCATGCGGGAGTCGGGTGTTTCAGGAAGCTGCAATTAAAAAAATAAAATAAAAAATAGTGTTTTAATATCCGTTTTGACATTGCTGATTTAGATGCACATGTTTTTATTCTGCAGCTCATTCTGAGTGTGAATGTGCTTAATAGAACAGTAACCTACAAGTTTAGGAATACATAAAACAGAAAAGCAACCAAAACTTTCAAAAAATTTCATTTGTCACCCAAAATTGGAGGAAACAAAAAGAAGGATGCTCACCACACGTGGCGCAAGTAAAGCAGGAATAAAACGCGAAGTGTAATAGGACCGCCTGAAGATGCTGAAACACAGGCGGATGCGGTAGAAATTAATCACATCTGGAACACACAGTGCATCTTGACATTTTTAGGAATGCCTTAAAACAAACCTACTGGTTTTTATTTCAAAAAATCACACAGAAAAAAGTGCTTCAAAAACACAGCATATTGTGGGCATATTGTTATGATAACCCATTGATATGATTAGCTATAGGGCAGTTCCACCACAGGAAGGACTACACAACACAAAGCAGCCTTTGCAGAACCCAATGAATAAGAATCTAAGAAGAGCCCTGCAGCAGCTGGATCAAACTAAAAAGGGTCCCTCTTACTCCAGCATCCTGTTCTCACAGTGGGCAGCCAGGAGCCCCCAAGGGAGACTACAAACAGGACCTGAGCGCAACAACATTTTTTACTTCATTGGGGCATTCACAGGGACCCAGGCACACCCTCAGCTGCAGCTCACGACAGCCTCCTCAAGGCAAGAGGGTCCATTCAAGGGCAACAGAACAAGCAGGTTCTGAGCTGCAATCCGAGGGCCACAAGCCCCACAATTTCCCCCCTGCTGCCCTGAGTGAGCTACACTGAAGCAAAAGAGGAAATGCACAAGAGGGGGACTGTGCCAGACCAATTGCTGGAAACTTCAAGAGAGGAGAATCCTGCTTGCTGGTTTCCCATAGGCATGTGGTTGGCCACTGTGAGAACAGGATGCTGGACTAGATGGGCCACTGGCCTGATCCTGCAGGGCTCTTTTTATGTTCTTGGAGGGATGCTTGCAAAGGATGCCTTTTTAACCAGAGTTGGGGAACCACCATTCATGGGTGTTCGACTCTTTTCCTCCTTCCACGTTCTTTCCACACACAGCAGCAAACACTAGACAAACAGCTACCAACAGGTTTTATTATTATTATTTTAGACAACAATTCCAGCTCTTCTTATTTTAAAGCCTTTTTTTCCTGACCATATTAGAATCATAGAATCATAGAGTTGGAAGAGACCACAAGGGCCATCGAGTCCAACCCCCTGCCAAGCAGGAAACACCATCAGAGCACTCCTGACATATGGTTGTCAAGCCTCTGCTTAAAGACCTCCAAAGAAGGAGACTCCACCACACTCCTTGGCAGCAAATTCCACTGTCGAACAGCTCTTACTGTCAGGAAGTTCTTCCTAATGTTTAGGTGGAATCTTTTTTCTTGTAGTTTGGAACCATTGCTCCGTGTCCGCTTCTCTGGAGCAGCAGAAAACAACCTTTCTCCCTCCTCTATGTGACGTCCTTTTATATATGTGAACATGGCTATCCTATCACCCCTTAACCTCCTCTTCTCCAGGCTAAACATGCCCAGCTCTCTTAGCCGTTCCTCATAAGGCATCGTTTCCAGGCCTTTGACCATTTTGGTTGCCCTCCTCTGGACACGTTCCAGTTTGTCAGTGTCTTTCTTGAACTGTGGTGCCCAGAACTGGACACAGTACTCCAGGTGAGGTCTGACCAGAGCAGAATACAGTGGCACTATTACTTCCCTTGATCTAGATGCTATACTCCTATTGATGCAGCCCAGAATTGCATTGGCTTTTTTAGCTGCCGCGTCACACTGTTGGCTCATGTCAAGTTTGTGGTCAACCAAGACTCCTAGATCCTTTTCACATGTACTGCTCTCAAGCCAGGTGTCACCCATCTTGTATTTGTGCCTCTCATTTTTTTTGCCCAAGTGCAATACTTTACATTTCTCCCTGTTAAAATTCATCTTGTTTGTTTTGGCCCAGTTCTCTAATCTGTCAAGGTCGTTTTGAAGTGTGATCCTGTCCTCTGGGGTGTTAGCCACCCCTCCCAGTTTGGTGTCATCTGCAAATTTGATCAGGATGCCCTTGAGTCCATCATCCAAGTCGTTGATAAAGATGTTGAATAAGACCGGGCCCAAGACAGAACCCTGTGGCACCCCACTAGTCACTCTTCTAGTGATATTGTTTGATATGTTCCTGGAACAGAATATTTTGGGGAGCTGAGAGATGAAGATATCATACCTGGCTTCCATCACACTAGTTGGGATCTTTCCAGTGTTTTCAAATATCTGAATGGCCTTTTCAACATCATGAAGTGCCTGGCAGTGTGGCTGGCATACACACAGAGAGAGAAGCAACAGAGGAGAGAAGAAATGTTTTTTATCTCTTTTTGCACAACTGATCCAAGTCTTTCTTTCCTGCTCTATTGTGCTTTGTGACTGCTTTTTCTGTGCCATGGGAGACATGGCCAGTTCAGCTGCATAACAAATACTTGGTGATGGGGAACTAAGACAGCATAACAGGAGCAGAATAAGGTCACAATCAGGTAAAAGATACTCAAGTGTATCTTCCAAATTTCATATATTTTACGCCTTGGGGCTTAAAGATTCTGCTGTTAAGTGTAAATGGCTGCTCTGGGTAAAGTCAGGCAGAAATAATGCTGTTTTGGGTCTGGCACAAATGAGCAGCCACAATAAAAACTGCAAAGAAACAGCAAGAGGCCAGGAAATCAATTCTGTGATTGGGGCCCAACAGGGCCCAATAGAGACATAAGAAGAATGAAAAACAACCTTTCCTGCAGGATACACTGAGAAATTGAAATAAGAACTCCCTAAAAACAAACATAGCTATAGCAAACAGCTTTTATGTATCACACTTAAAAGAAAAAGACCAAATTTGTTATGCTGCATTTCCACCAGTAAGTTCCAGCATCTCTGATCAGACTTAAGACAGAAATAAATGAGTAGAATAATATTGGTCCGAACTAAACGAACCGGAATGTCAAGGTTCGTTTTTGTCATGGAGATTAAAATTGGACCCACTTACACTTTTCTGTCTGCCTTGGACGTAACTGCACAAAAGTTACCAGTCTGCAAACATTTTACATGCCTTATTCATCCACCAGCTGTATTTCCACACTGGGCTTCCTTCCTCTGTTTCAATGCTGAGTGCTGAGGAAGTGCTGAGCACCGCAGATCACCTGCATGCAGAGCCTACCCACCTACAGCTACCAAGCAAATGCTCAAACACAAGGCTGCTGTCACCCACCCTTTTTTCCCCTGACTATGTGTAATTAAAGCTTTTGCCTCCTTTCAAAGTAAGGCCATGAGTTCTAAGCTCTGCGGGTGTCAGGAGAGGCGAGATTCCGAGTAGAGAATGAGCATCAAAAGTGCAGGGGGAAAGAGAGGTGAGAATGAGTGGAACTGCAAGATCAAGTTAGGCCCTTGAAAGACCCCCAGGGAAGCCTCAGAAACTGAAGCAGAAGCCCTGGAGGAATGTGCCACCACTCCAAAAAACAAACAAACCCTGAGCTCTGATTAGTAAAAGGGTTTGCCTGCTTCAACATTTGGTAACTGCTCATCAGATGTGAAGCTGAAGAAGGGCATTGATAATGCAAGGTAGTTTTCATGGTGCTCAGAGAGACCCCATTCTTGGCTTAGCTCCCGGCTACCTGAAGGGCCGCCTCGCTCCCTCTGTGCTTCTCTATCGCTGAGGCAAGCTTGGTTGGCATTCACAAGAGCAACTTCTTTCTGACCACATTTAAATCGTGCAATTCCCTTCTTCTTCAGGAGGACTGCTGGCCCCTTTCACTCTCTCAATTTTCTGCTCCCAAGTTAAGACCTTCCTTTTTCAGATAGGCTTTTAATTTGCCTGGTTAGTGCAAAATGGCTGATCCTGCTGCTTTGTGCTGGTCTTATCTACAGCAATGCTTAATTTGCTTGTGTTTGATGTCATTTAAACACCAGCCAAAGTCCTTTTTTATTTTCTCAGGCCTTTTAATCCTCAGCTCATTTACGTTTTTGTGCTGCTTGGTGTCTGTTTTTAATTACACTGGCTCCTTTTATATTACGATGCCCTAATGTTTTTGCTTTAATTTTTATCTAAATTGTGATTTTAACTTTTCGTAAGCTGCCCTGAGAACCTGTGGAAGGGCAGAGTTACAGAGGAACCAAGCAATAATATAAATAAAATGATAATAAAACTTGAGGTAAGCCACCCTGAATACCAGCTTTTAAAATAGTGGAAGGGTGGAACAGAAATTCTTCAAGTCAATACATGCCCACTTTACCCTTCAACGGAGGCTTTTTACTCCCCTCTCCACCCAGCATGCATGTTGCAGTGCTAGTGTTGCAGTTCAGAAGCAACCAATGTGGTGCCTTTCAGATGCTACCCAATTCCAACTACCATCAGGCCCAGCCAGCATGGCCAATAGCCAGGGAGGATGATGGGAGTTGTAGTCCAGCAACATCTGCCTGCCCTCACATTGGTCCTCCATGTTATAACCTTAAGATGCATCATGGTAGTAGTTGTAAGGCTTAAGAAACATTGTAAAGTCATATTGTTAATGTTCTCCCCATGTAACCAATTATTAAGGGCAGGTCTGCACGAGAGAAGTTACCACAGCAGAAAGTCATAGAAATTATACTTATGGGGTCAGTCCAGGTGGTTCTTGTGTACCTGCACAGCTTCCTTGACAGAAGACAAATCCTCATAGAGACCCATGTCTTCTATTGCTACCTGGAAAGAGTTGAAAGAAAAAGGAGCACAGCTGAAGGCATGGTGGTGGAAAAGGGCAGGGGTCTTAGTGCAAAACAAGACTCATCCCTAGAACTGGTTTCCGACAGCTCCAGGGCTAATCTTACCTTTCCTACTCTGCACAAATGCTGCCAGCATCCCCTGCACATCTGCAAGCCAGGAGGCAGGTTCCAGGTAGCTGACTGAGTGACTGAGCCCCTGCACTTCCCTCTTTAAGAGGCTGAGCCCCGGAAATGGAAGAAGCCCTTCACTGACCTTGAAATCAGCCAACCGGGTTTTGGCGAGAGTGATGTATTCCAGAAGAAAGGGGCGGTATTTGATGGGTACGAATGGCGGGTGCATGATGTGGACCTAAAGAGACAGTTCAAATCAAGGTTAGGCCAACAGTCGTCACGCCCATTGGATGCCCCTAGCAGTTTTGCACATTCCCTCCCAAGGTATGGGCCTCAGAAAACAGATGCAAGATTTATTGTACACAAGTACACTGCATGCTGCCTTTTTGTATTCATATGGACAAAACAAAAAAAGCATAGAGCACTTTACACTTCCTAGAAGTTCAAGCAGTAGTTAAAATCTAAAAATGGGTGGCAAGATCCTCTCCATTTCTCACCTTCAGGTATTGAGGGGCTTCTAAGGGCACCAGCTCCGACAGGAACTTGAAGAGGAAGACTAAGGCCTTCTTACTGCTACTGTGGAAGCCACTGCTGCTCCCAAAGGCAGCCTGGAAAGCGACAACAACACACAGAAGACTGTTAAACTATGCCCATCACTGAGACGAGGGAATTCATTACTGCAAGATGTAGTGATGGTCACCAACTTAGACAGCTTTAGAAGGAGAAAAGGCAAATGCATGGCGGAAAAGGTGTCAATGACTGTGTTACCTGTAGGACTAGAGCTACTGCACACTACCTAGGAAACTGCCTTATACCAAGTCACACTGTTGGTCCATCTTGCTCAGTATTGTCTACACTGACTGGCAGCGGCTCTCCAGGATTTCAGGCGGGAGTCTCTCCCAGCCCTAACCTGGAGATGCTGGGAATTGAACCTGGGACCTTCTGCTTGCAAGGCAAATACTTTACCACTGAGGTATGGCCCTTCTCCAACTGGATGGGGAAAGAGCAGGAGAGGGCTTGTGCTCTTATGTCCTATTTGTGGGCTTAAAAAAAATCTGGAAACTTGCAATCGGCTATAGAGGGGGGTGAGAACCTGTAGCCCACCAGATGTTGCTGGACTCAAAATGCATCATAGTCCAAGAAGAGTTAGAGCCCAACATCTGTAGGGTCTCAGGTCCCGTCCCCCCCAGCACTCTTGGGATTCTTCTATGCAGTGCTGGTCCAGCCACTTTTCGCTCCAAGTTTGATTTATGATATATTTACGTTTTGAGTTTTCTGTTCCACATTCCCTTTGCCATTTGGATGAATGGTGTGGGTTGAACAGCAATGCCAAATTCCTGCTGTGCTAATGCAGCCTTGCTCCATTTTGATTTCATATCCATCCCAGCCAAATGCAAAGCACCTTCAAATCCTAGTTTCTGGTACAGTAGCTCACTCCTGTAGAGGCTTGGATACCCTTCAAGACACACACACACACACACACACACACACACACACACACACACACACCCTGTCCTTGTGTCTGGCATAACAAGTTTCTTGGGGAAGCGTCTTCCATTTGCTCTTACCTTAAACCATTCTGCATAAGACATGAATATCGCAGGGCCCTCCAAGGCTGCCTGGCGGACTATTATGAATGCGGTGATCATGTTTTCCAGGTCATAGTCCTCAAAGGCTTTTCTCAACAGGCGATCCAGGAGGTCTAGAAGAAGCACAGCAAGATCTCCAAAATATTACATACCTATAGGGAAACCTGTATGCTAATAAAAAAACCAAAAAGGCAACCCTCTGTTCAAAGATCAAACAAGACATTGAATACTCTTTTGCAATTAAAAAATGCTGAAGAAATTGCTGTAGACAATAACAGACAACCCTGTTGTCTCAGTTCACAGGCCACAGTAGCAAATGTGCTACTCTTTCCCACTGGCCCAAAGCAACCCAATGAGCTTCATGGTTGTATGGGGATCTGAAGGTAGGTCTCCCTTCTAGTCCAATGATCAACACCAGAGCTCCTGTCTCATATCCCCCAGCTGACAGATGTGTGGAGGGCGCATAAGAAAGAAAGGTCATTTTTTTGCTATGGGGCCTGGCACAGTACTGCAAACATATGAGCATATGCCCCCTCCAGGTGACAGTTTAAGCCGCAATTAATAGCAGTTTAAATAGTTTCAACATAATGACCCACAGCTAAATTAAAAATTCAGAGAGAGAGAGGAGACTTGGCTAAGCCATCCAAGTCAAACTGATAATATTTGGCAAAGAAGCCAATATTATTTGTGAATATTTTTAAAACACCAAACAAGCAGCTGTGAGCATCGAATCACACCAGCCATTTTCCTCTCATGTCTGTTGGTTCTGTGCTTGAAAGACCAGCAGCAGCCCAGACATCTTCTCCAAACATACCTTTAATCAAGTGTTGTGCTTGAGGATGACAGACTAACAATGTAGACACACAGGAAAGGACATGGTGCCAATTCACTTCGCTTGTCTCTAAGACCAGCTGCAAATGATGCGTCAGCTCCTCTGCTTTGAACACCACAAACAGCTAGAAGGGAAGGAGGAGGAAATCCTTTTGGAATCAAAGGACGCTGGGGCAGAGCACCCAAGAACACATTCATGGTTCACTCCTGACCATCACACTGCTGATCAGTGTTAGACAGTATTAAACAAAGTGGAAGAATGGTCTGGCTCATCCTAAGGCAGCTTCCTATATTCCAGACCTGAAACCCAACCTAGAGGAGCTGGGGAAGCAGGAACTCCCACTTCCACCAAGAGATCTCTATACTGCCAGTGCCCCTGAAGAGCCACTGGATCCAGACTTCCCTGCCCAGGACTGTAATTCTCCACACCAACCGCCTGGTTTTCTGGTCAGTGTCACTCTGCATCTCTCCCAAAATATGGTGAGTCAGGCAGGACATTCAAAGCTAGCTGCCCGTGAGGCTATTCAGCAGGAGGGAAGTGTCTATATATAAGCAGAACTGAGAAAAGAACTCCTGTGCAAGCTTTCTGCCTTGGAGAGATGAATCCTCTCTAAGGCCAAATGGCTTCCCTTCCTTGCAAGCAAGCAAGCAGGCAAACACCCTGGATACTTCTCCTTGCTTGCACATCCCCTTTTGATATTCCCATTCTGTTTTGCAAGCCTCTTGGTACAAACAACATTTCCCCAATGCATTGTTTGGTTTCCTGGCCTCAGCTTACAAAGCTATTGGCTTTTATTTTTTTGTTCCATGAGAGAGAGCAGGCTCCTATTTTGCTATAATTGAAGCATGCTACTTCTGAAAAGCCCAGACGCAGCACATATCATGTTACAGGGACTGTACCAAAGGGTACAGTTCCAGTAAGCTGCACGAGCTCCAGGAAATAATAACAAACAAGGGTTGTGCTAAAATGTGAGGTGTTCCTGGTCAGATCCCACAAGGAAGAGACATACTTTGCGGTACAGCATGGTGAGCACTGAGCTGGTTCTTGCAAAGCTCCAGTCTCTCTGTAGATGAATGGCTTCGAAAGCTGTGTTCAGAGAAGACAAAGGGGTGGGGGGAAATCTAACTTTACAAACCAGTAAGAGCAATTCTGCCAAAGGATAACAAAATATCAAAGGCTTCCCTTGCTTATGCCTCGCAAAAGAGATCAATTGTTTCTAGCAACTCCTAAAACCAGTAAGCCCAGGGCCTCTTTCACTCGTTCTCTTGCACATGCTGCTTGCTGCATTGCTAAGGTACTGAGTGAAAAGCTGTGAGTTCACAGGGATGGAGGTGTTTGCATTTCCATAGGGCAATGGAGGGTTGCCTTTCAGGAAATACATGACATAGGATGAGTGAAAAGCAAGTTATCCGCATGATGCTCCAAGGGCAGACTTGTGGCTTAGTAAGCATGCAGGTGACTCCTGAAATTCTGCTATCTTCCAGAAGAGCTAAATGGGGACAACCTCCCTGGCTGATTAATAGGCAGCTATTCTACTGGAGGCTGTAACATACTGTAACATTTACAGTATGTGAAAAGTAATTGTTGGCATGAGACCAATGTGTATTTTGCTTTTGTCAGCCAGTTGGTTATGAGCTTATTTAGCTGAAAAGTGGTTTTAAAAAAACGAAGAAGTCTGAAATACAATTTTTAAAGACTAAGGAGCAGGAGTGAGAACATTCAAGCCTAAGCTGTTCTTTTTCCAACTTCCACCAGAGTCCCGACTTCTCCCATGTGCCCCTGGCTTCATGTTTTCTGGCCTGGACCTCTCCACATCCAAGGGTTACACTGCCTTTAGGACAATTTGTCAGGGGATGAAAGCTGGCAGTGGGTGGGGTCGGAGCCCAAAGTGGAGGGAGCCAGCTTCCTTTTCGCTCTCTCCTCCTTCCCCTGCCCAATGAGCTTGGGCAGAGGGGTTTTGAAACCAAGCTGAGGGTCACATGAACTGAGGCAAGGAACTGCATGGCCACCTCTGCCTTAAGCCTATCTCTGAAGACCTCATCAAACAAGGGTGGCATTTTAGAGACAGTAGCAGGGCCTGGGTCAAAGGGTGGGGGCTTTTCAGGAGTTGCTGGTTGCATGGCAGGAAGGAAAAGCAGACCCTCCTGAAATCACCACCCAGCTCCACATCAGGTATATGAAGAGTTATGGCCAGTATGATTAACTCCTCTCTCATCCCTGGAGTCCTAGCTTTTTTTTTTTTTTTTTTTAAACTAAACTAAAATCATTCTAAAACCAGTAATACATCACCAAACACATCAACAATACATATTATCAATACATCATTTAATAATTACTCCCAACATACGTGATATGTAACCAGTCATATATTGTACACTGGTCAACATTAACTTCCAGTATTCCCTAATTTTGCGGTATTTCTAACAAATGAGAGTTAAGTCCACACAGACAAAATTACCGTGCCAACACTACTGCCATTAACTCATGGAGAAATCTGGCGTAATCTTAAGGGAAGGGTGCGTGTCTAAACATCCATTTATAAAAGCTTTGTTTTAAATTCACACTCAGTGCTAACTGGGGCACTGACTTCCAAACCCATCTTCTCTATAGGTCTGTTTCCCAGTTCCCTTGATAGGAAGCCCCACCTGTTAGCTGAGCGTTGTAAGTAAGAACCTGGGTCAAGGTGTGACTAAAGAACTGATGCAGAGACTCCGGAGGGACTGTGCCTTGGGATGCCGTCATGCCAAATACGCAGAGCCTGGAAATGGAAAGGGAACCTCTAAGTCTCAGTGCTCAAGAACAATGACTCATCAGAGGTGAATTGCTGATAATGGCTCCAATTTTCTCAGTATAAAGACATTCACTAGGAGGGCTGTCAAAATGAATGTAAATATTTATCCATTTTAACATATGCAGAAAAAATACACTAGATTCCCCCCCCCCCGAGAGTTCAGTCCAAACTCCTTAGAGCTCTCCTACATACAAGTCCCCAGATGCGTTACAAACTCATGGGTTAGACCAGAAACGGGGATGATGAGAGTGGAGGCTTATATCTGCCTAACATCAATCTACAAATGGCTGACATTGAATCTGCTCCCCCGACGAATAGCCCCACTGATCCTCTGCGACCAGTTCCAGTCAGGCTGGCAGACAGCAGTCCTGAACACCCTTCAGAAACTTGGTTTTGCCCCTCAAGCCCTTCTAAGTCTGTGGTTGGGCCAAGCAAAAGCTACAGTTAGGCAAAGAATCATAGACACCGAGAGACAAGGTGCCCCAACTAAAAAATTGGAGAAATTGAGAGAGATATAGCCGCACCGGCAGCATATCTCTTCTTTCTCATATCCAAAAATGCAAGAGGGGCTTTTACACTCGCCAGAAGCTTGGCTCTGCCCTCGCCGGTCCTGGAAGGATCCTTTTAAAAAGTCCCATATGCTCAGAGACTTTGCACCTGTTCATTAGGGGATATAGGAAGCCCAGAGCACTTATTCTTTAGATGTCCCTTTTATGAAGAGGCACATAATGAGACCATTGATCCCCTGCTGGTGAGGCTTGCTGACCTCTGGGAAAAGCAAAAATTCGACCTTTGCCTGTTAGGCAAAGATCGTAAGATGACCTGGATGGTAGTCAGATTCTGTGTACAGATCTGTAGGCGCAGACCATCCCCCGACTCAAACTAGTTTGTTAAGAAAATCCGCAAACTCAGACCCAGTGTATTCTGGGTCATCTCTCTGAGGTAGCTTATCTTAAAGTTTTAAGTGTCTATACGCTTATCACATTTATAAATTTCAAATTTATTGTTGTACATTCTTTAAAATATTTGTTTTCCTTCTGGGATTGTACCCCCAAGTGTGTTTTATAAGCTGGTCTCCGACCGTAATAAATTATCTATCTATCTACACTAGATTCCCTCACCACATACACACAAACCTTGTTGCACAAAAGCAAGGAATGGGGGTTGGGGAAGGAACTCGGAAGGAATGCAGATGATCAGGAAAAGGTTTAAACATACCAACTTCCAGGAACTGAACTAATTGGGTGCTATAAATAGGCATATAAGGAGAGAAAGCAGGTGGCATCTGCAGTTTGCAGCCTGGAGAGTAATGCTGGCATAGGAAGCTCAAGGTAAAACGTCACCAGTCACAACTGCTTCAATGATTTGTGGACTTTAAAAACAATGCCTAGGATTTCCTTTGCAAGTTGCACATTGGCCAGGACTGACAGATAAAGAATATAAGCACTGGGACACTGCACCAAAACAGTGGACCATCTATGGAATCTACAGAGAACGGCTGCTGGACACTGAGGTTCTATTCTTAGGGAGGTTATCACACAACACAAATGACTCATGTATCTTTAGGGTGAGAAGGGAACCGAAACTGCAGGCCACATTCCATGAAACCTAGGGTGGGGGACCTCTGGCCTTCCAGATATTGTTGGAGTATAAAACCCACCATCCCCGACCACTCGCCATGCTGGCTGGGGCTGCTGGACCACCAGTTCCCCAGCCCTGTATTAAACAATGTGCTTGCATAGTTAAGAAGTGCTCCCCCTGACCATTTCACCGCTCTCATAGTAATGCATAACCCGCTGTTCTTTGCAAAACCTCTAGAGTGGGGCATGGCCCCTTACCAGCACTTCACTGCCTTCAGTGTGGAGGCCTCTTCCTGCTTTTTTTCAGCCGCAGCATCGAGCACCCCTAAAGAGAAACCAAAAACAATGTAGCCTCGGTGGGAAACACAGCTGGAAAGGACCACCCACAATATGGAAGAAGCCGTTTGGGAGGCAGACATTTAAGGAGATGACCTCATTAGGAGAGTGGTGGAAAGGAACAATTCTCACGTTGAAGCTATTATGAACAATTTCTTAAGAGGCAAAGACTTGGAAACAATTAACCCTGACCTTGAACTACTCTAAGAGGTTTGACGTGCACAGATTTAGCTCTGAAAGGTTGCCCTAATGTTTATACTCCAGAAGTAACTGGGGCAGGAAAATTTGTTATGCCGAGCGCCTCTAAAATGAACATGGGCTGCACATGAGCAGAGGGGGAAAGGCAATCAGAACAAACAAAAGCACCAGGTGACCTGGCCTGGAACCCAAAGATTTGCAGGTTTTCCTGCCTTCCTGTTGCCGTGCACAGAAACATCTGAAGCACATGGCAACAAATAACAGATGCAGTGTAGTCGCTAACTTAAAACTCACTTAGTGGTATACCTGCTCAGGTAGCCAAATGTTTCATACCAGCAGAACATTGTTGCACAAGAAAATGCATAAGCAGGTTGATGGTAACTTCATTGCACAACAGATTGTGCAACAAGTTTCCGCCAGCACAAATGCTGCATTGGATTACCCTGTTGCAGGACATTGGAATTCACCCCCATCCACAAACGCATGAAACCCTGGTCCCAGGGGTGTTACTACAATTCAGAGAGATGTGCAACATGACGATTTGTGGTTCGTTCTCAAACTCCAGCAGATAATAAATGCTCATTTAGAAAAGAATTAGTGCCAACTACGAGGCAGCAGTCAAAACATGAGATCATTCCAGCTACTCCTCTTTCACATTACAGCTCGTTTTTATTAGCAATCCCCGGCTCTCTACAAATGCAGTGGTATCTGGAAAGGCTAATTACATACACAGCACATTCCAGCATGTCAACAACACCCCCAGCCGTCAGAATAGGGAGAAGTATCTCTACTGAGGTGTAATTATAATTTAGATCCCAAAGCAATTTACTTCTACGGGCACCACTTACATGTCAACATTCTCTCAAGTACAGCACAGCAGACCTGTTTTTTTTTTAAAAAAAACAACACACAAAAATATAATAATTATTAGCTTTTCATCAGATATGTTCACATAACAGACTCTAAGATGCTCTGCCTCTTTCAAATGTAATGAGAAATAAATTTGTCAATCAATTACGTGCCCAGGCTTCAATACAGTGCTGCCCCCTTCCTTGATGGAAGGCATCAGTCAGTAGAACAGGGGATGAGGTCATTTTCCCCATAGGCCCTCCTCCTTTCCCTAACTCTACTTGAGAGGTCTGGGGAACCCTCTTGGGAAGACATGGCGGCAGAGGAATTGCCAAAACTTACTTCCTCTCCTCTATGGAGGAAAGAAACAAGGATGAGGAAACAAGTGCAGGCTTTTGAATAGAAGACAGTGACTCTGGGAGAGCATCGTCTTGCATCCTGAGGCTTGCATGAGCTTTCAGAAAAATTCCCAAGGTCCACAGATTCACTGTTGAGGGCTAGAATTGCTGACTTGCCTTGTCTATGAGCTGCAAGCTAGCAACACAGGAAGCTGCCTCATATGTACCAATCAGAGCAGTGATCCATCCAGCTCAGTACCGTTTACATTGATTAGCAATCTATCTCCAGAAATTCAGACAGGGGTGTGTCCCAGTCTTACCTGAAGATGAAGGGAGAACTAAGCTCTTGCTGCTGAGATTCTGGTTTCATTCATCTCACTGGTGCGCCAAAAACCATTTTATTAAGAACCACAACACTTAGTGATTATGCATTGTCCTTACTTTGGAGATTTTCTGAAACTGCAGCTTCTTTCCCATCTCAAATGTTTTCTGAAATCCATTATGAAGGAGCACAGTCACAAAGTCTACAAATTAAGAGCAAAGCCACTGTCAGCATACTCCCAGCATACCGAAAGGGAAAGGAAGATAATCTAAAAGGGCAGCTCCTTGCCCATCTTCCCTGAGGGCTGCTGAAGACCTGCATGCCCTGAAGGAAGGCAAAAGCAAGGGAGCTCAGGCCAGGGAGCACATATACCATCAGTTCCCAGTTGGCAGGAGAGGACTCTCTTCATTTCACAAAATGCATTTGTTTTATAGTGCTTAAATTGTAAACCACATTAAGTGCCTCGGCAGAAAGGTGGTGTATAAATCCAATGAATAAATAAATAGAGGGAAGTTAGGAGGGAACAAAGGAAGGCTGAAGGCAACAAATGGTGTCTGGAAATCCCTTCTGTACAGAACAGGGTTCACCTTTGGTTTATTAGTTTAATCACTAAAGAAATAAAAATTAAATTGTTAATGAGGAGAATCATCAGACCCTGAATCGTCTTAGTCGGGATATTCTGGGTCAAAGACCAGCTGAGCTAGGGAAGGTTCTGTTTAATTCCCAGGCAATTAAAGGACAATGCAGGGAAGGAATGAAAATCAAGAATAGAGAGGGGTAACTTTTCTCCCTCCAGATGTTGCTGGAGTAAAACTCCCAACTACTGGCCATGTTCCTGGGGCTGATGAGAGCTGGAATTCAACATCTCAAGGGCCACAAGCCATCCCAACCCTGGCCTAGAACACCCAACAGAAGGCAGAGATGGACTGGCATCTTCCAGCCCTCCGAAGGATTCCTAGGCTCACCAATGTGCAATGGCCACTGCCTTCAAACACAAAGGAACCTGCTTCTGTCCCCACAGAAGCCAACATCTAACAACCCCCCACCCCACTGACTGCCCCATACCAACTGTGTTCCAAATCAGAGCTTGCCTGTAAGCATGGACTCCAGCGTCTCTGTGTCCAAGGAAGGATCTTGTGTTTGATGGCAAAGACGACAGAGACAACTGCACAACCACTCCTCCAACGCAGGAGCATCTGGATTACTGAGAAGAGACAACACCAACTGCAGTTCCCAATATTATCTTTTTCTAGGGACTGTTTCCCTGTCCCACAAGTCCCCACACACACCCTAAAGCTGCAAATCTTTTGGGTCACTGCAAATCTTGCTTAGCGCTCTATGTGCAGCCTTTATCTTATCTTTATCTTTATCTTATGAGTGTAAAATACAAGCTGCCACAGATGAGGAGGCCAAAGAGCTGACCATATTTCATGTCAAGCCCAAAATCCTAGCGAGTCTTGGCAGCCTCTACTTACTTCTCCAGCAGCTCTTCCAGGCTGACAATGTTCTCTCTGTGTAACCGCCATGCAACTTCCAGAATGAGTGGGCTCTGGGGGAAATAACGCTGCCATGAAGTTCAGGAGCCGCAAAGAGGTATGGCCAAGCACCCACAACCAAATAACTCAGCCACTTGGCTAAGGCTCAGCAGCTGATTAGTGTGGCCCACGTAGTTGCTGAAGGCCCACATCTAACCACAACCCATTTGCTGCCTCAGCTGTGGCAAGCTATGAAGACATTGTCCTGACATTTTGTGAAAGATCCGTATATAAATACTTTGCATGAATAAATAAAAATAAATAAATCTCAGAGGCAATAGGATAGCTGGCAAGGGCCAAGTATTATTTAAGTACTACAATGCTAAGAGTTTATTAAGAGGCCTGTGCTCTTAAGTTTGCTACTTAAATTGTTTGCTGGCATTAGAAGAGGAATCCTGCATTTCTCCCCAACAATGTAAAGGCACTTGTCAGCATTAAGGCATCAAAGAGGAGCGAAGCTATATGAGGAATGTTTTTCCAGCACATGTGTCTATAGATGGAGTGGGGAATCTGTGGCCCTCCCAGATGTGGTGAGGTTACAGCTCCCATCATTCCCGACCACTGGTTGGGGCTGATGGAAGCTGGAGTACAGTGGTACCTCGGGTTACATGCGCTTCAGGTTACATATGCTTCAGGTTACAGACTCCGCTAACCCGGAAATATTACCTCGGGTTAAGAACTTTGCTTCAGGATGAGAACAGAAATCGTGCTCCAGCGGCGCGGCGGCAGTGGGAGGCCCCATTAGCTAAAGTGGTGCTTCAGGTTAAGAACAGCTTCAGGTTAAGAACGGACCTCTGGAACGAATTAAGTTCTTAACCAGAGGTACTACTGTACCACTAACGTCCAGAAGGTTGCAGGTTCCCCATACCTGGTATGTAGCATTTCCCTCTTAACACCCCATATTTCTAAAGCATTCTTACTTGCAACTTCCAGGTTTCTTGAGCGAACCGCAAACGGCAGAAAGCATTGTGCGTTAACAAATCCTTCAGAGACTGAAGCAAGCATGACAACTTTTTCTGTAATTGAAGAAAAGAGTGCTGTTTACTTAAAAAATGATAATACAGTGGTGCCTTGCAAGACGAAATTAATTCGTTCTGCGAGTTGTTTCGTCTTGCGATTTTTTCGTCTTGCGGAGCGTGGATTCCCTGGGTATTAACGGTTGTAAGAAAAAGGAAACAAACTCGCAAGACGTTTTCGTCTTGCAAAGCAAGCCCATGGGGAAAATCGTCTTGCGAAGCAACTCAAAAAACGAAAAACCCTTTCGTCTTGCGCGTTTTTCGTCTTGCGAGGTACCACTGTAAGTAGCCAGCAGCTTTCAAGGGTGCAGACTCTTTATCTCGCCCTTCCCCTCTCATTGCAGCTGCCTGTACCAGACAGGTAAAGTGAAGAGATTTGGGGCGATGAAGTAAATGGACTATAAGAGGGCAGCATACAAGGAAAGCAGTGCAGGGGGGCTCATGGGGGTTTCAGTGCATTTGAAATGTCTTAGATATGAGCTGAGCTATTTCTCAGTTTCAGGGAGGGGGGTGAAATCCCATGTGAACTGCAGGGAGAGCTCAACTATTGTAATTCCCAGAGGCCAATCAGACATCAGTAGGTCACAGAAACCTCAGAAGGAAGTTGCCAAGCTGCCCCCAACAGCCTTCCCCAACATGATACCCTCCAGATGTTTTAAACTACAGTTCACATCACCCCCAGGCAGCATAGATATAAGATGCTGAGGCTGATGGGAGTTGTAGTCCAAGACATCTGGACATGACCACAGCAAATGAAGCATGAGCTAAAAATATTTCACTTTCATCACAGAGGAACTGCAGGTAAACCCAAATGAGTGCCATAATTCCTGTTTGCAGACCCTCTAATTGAGGTGGCATTCTGTGTGAGGAAATAGGTTGCCAACCTCAGCCTTTAGTTCCTCTAATAAACATTTACAGTTTATACTTAGAGACAACAGCAGCACTTCTCTCCCACTCTTGCCATGCCCAGAAATGGAATTCCTTCCTGCTTACTCTCTGCTCTGCATTCAGCATCACAGCTTGACCAGACTCAGCAGAGATCTTCTCAATGTTTCCAGCTGCTATTCTGGCTGACAGGATTTCCACTGGCACACCCAGCATGAAGGCCTGATCCTGCAAGGCTGAGACTAGAATGTAATATCAGAGATGAAAGTGTGAAAAGAGAGGGGAAACAGGGTTAGCAAGGACAGATTGTGCAACATAACCCTGTCTATTCTTGCACCTGCACCATAACACCCAAAACAGAAAGTGGGAGGGGATATATTTCAAGGGAGAAAACACAACTTGTTCTTAAAAGTTCCCAGGATAAATTTCCAGCATTTCTAGCTAAAAAAAAAAAAGGCTCAGGCTACAAGGTTAGGAAAGGTCATTGTCCCAAAACTTGGCAAGTTGTTGCTCCCAGTTGCTGTTGATAGTACCAGACTAGACAGAATGTTGATCTGAATATTTTTATCTTTCTGAATAGATCAACTTGATTTTCAGCAGCTCCCTCTGGCAAAACAGATCATCTCTTGCACCTACCCACAAATTGTTCTGGAACGGAATCTTCATTGGCTGGACTAAAGGAAAGTAGCTGCTTGTTCCACTCTGAACTTCCCACCTGTAAAAATAACACAGAGAGAGACATGTTCATCTTGTTTATTACTTATGTTATCAAATATAACCTAGCCTGTTCCAGATGCAACCGCAAAATGCTTGGGCATACTTGCACAGCAAACATTTCGGAGTCCAAAAGGAAATGCCAAAATTCTCTGAAATGGAAGAAGGAAACCTTTATTCATCTGTTGCCCTCCAGGTGCCCTGGACTACAACTCCCATCAGCCCTAGCCAATGTTGGCCCGGGCTGATGGGAGTTGTAGTCCAAAACATCAGGAGGGCAAACAGGTTGGTGAAGAGAAAGGGAGAACATTCCATAGATAGGGGACTCACTCAGTTGACAAATCTGCACATGTCTTTATTCAAATAATTTCTCCCGTTTCATAGAATAAGATGATGTCCAAAGGAAGCAGAATGCAGGAACAACACCCAGTGGCCTCGGCAGGTTTCAGATATTTATCCACACATTTTCTTTTTTAAAGGACAATCGTTTTATGATTAAAGGAAACTTAACAGGTAGAAGTGTAGAAAATGTTCATAAGAAATTAAGGCTGCAATCCTAAACATACTTTCCTCTAGGGAATTTATATTTTTACTATGGAGTTTAGAGAAGGTATCTTATAGAACTGTTTTTTGTTTTTGTATCTGGTTTTTACGCAACCATTTGTATTTTAAGATGATTGTGGGTTTTTATTGAAGTATGGTTTCATTGCTGTTTTTATTTCTTGTATAATGCCTAAAGAGTTTATTTTCTGAGGCATCTCATAAAATACAAACAATAAATAGGCAGTAAGCTCTACTCAGCTCAGTGGGACTTACTTCTGAGTAAGCATGCTTAGGACTGCCACTGTAAGGCAATTTTGCTCCCCATGGTCTTATTATTCTCTCTCTAATAAGAATCAACTCCAGATATTTATTTTTACTCATCTGTATTTACCTCCCCACCCCCCAGTGCATCCTGATGACTCCTGCCCAGAAGCACAATTTAAACCAGGAACATAAACACAACACTGAAGTTCAATGGGAGCAAAGCAGGCACCAGGAAGCTGTTGGAAGTCAACACTGCTACTTTCTTACCTCAAGCAACAGGTCACCCAAATTGTGATGGCAACTCAAAATATGAAGAGCTGCCTCCTTCAGCTTCTGTTCATTTTTACGTTCACATTTCTGTTTCTTGGATCTTCCAGCTTTTTTTGGGGGGGTAAGGGAGGGTGGATTGAGAGAAACAAAGAAATCTTAGTCCAAGAAGGTATGCCACTAAATTTTGCTAAGGTAGTATGGTATGGTATGGTAATTGGTTCAAGCTGAGTTGAACTCTGTGCATCCTGATGGAGAACGGGGAAATATTTCCATTTCCAGTAGCCACTTTTAAATACGAGGGATGGGATCCTAAGATAACCTAAGAAGTTCATAGAAGGAAAGTTTGCCATTTTCTCTTTCCCTCTGTAGTCCCCGGTGCCCCCTGAAAAGCCTCTCCAGAGGTCCAAGGGCCCTCCTGAACAACATGGGTGTTGTAGAAGCTGCTGGAGTAAGGAAGAAACAGAGAACTTTTCTTCTATAAGTTTTTTAAAGTTAACGTTTCTGAGGATCCAAGTCCCACTTTGGGAAAGCCTCCCTCTACCGGCACTCCCCTGCCCTCTATTCAACATTATTAGGACCTTAAGGTAAACGTAAAGGGACCCCTGACCATTAGATCCAGTTGTGGCCGACTCTGGGGTTGCGGCGCTCATCTCGCTTTATTGGCCGAGGGAGCCGGCGTACAGCTTCCAGGTCATGTGGCTAGCATGACTAAGCTGCTTCTGGCGAACCAGAGCAGCGCACGGAAACGCCGTTTACCTTTCCGCCGGAGCGGTACCTATTTATCTACTTGTACTTTGACATGCTTTTGTACTGCTAGGTTGGCAGGAGCAGGGACCAACAACAGGAGTTCACCCCGTTGCAGGGATTCGAACCGCCGACCTTCTTATCGGCAAGTCCTAGGCTCTGTGGTTTAACCCACAGTGCCACCAACTAAGTTTGTTCTGGGTATAAGCTTTCATGTGCATGCATTCCTCAGATACCTTTTTGTGCATGCACAAGAAGGCTTATACCCAGAACAAACTTAGTTGGTCTCTAAGGTGCTACTGGACAATTTTTTATTTTTTTCCATTTATTTTGACTGCTTCAGACCAACACAGCTACCTACCTGAATCCAACATTATTAGGGAGAGCCTTACTAACCCTGGGGAGGGCATTCCATAGGTGAGTAGCAATCACTGCGGAGGCATGTCCACAAAGAGCTTAGAATGCAGCATCAATGTAATGATCAGAGATGATGGGAGCTGTAGTCCAACTAACATCTGGAGAACCACACATTCCCTGTTTTTGGAATAGACAGTACTGGGCTACATGAACAAACTGTCAAACCTTTTATAACAATACAGCTTCCTATGCTTACTTTACAGTTAATACACCTCTCAGGTGGTTGTGAGAAGGCTCTGAGCTGTTGGAGGGTTGAATAACAAGCGTTAAACTTTAGTTTGCTCTCAGCTTCAGCCCCCAAATCAGCTTTCTGTGCCAGAGGCTCAACACAGTACCTCTTCTATAACAGTCAACAGAGCCCTGAACATGCACAAAGTACTTCACCCTACACAGAGCAGGGCTCATTCCACACTGCCTTCGTAGTAAAAGGGGCTTCTGGGCATATACAAAGTACAAGAAGAGAGACAAACACACTGGGCAAGAGCTGCACCCCTTCTAAGGAGAGCTTCTGAGCATACACAGAGTGCAACTACTACGACCTACCCAGGAGCGCAGAAAGGGCTCTTTCTCCCGCAGACATCGCTTCCTTCCCTTCGGCTCTCCGCGCGCGCGCCCTATGCCCTCATTGGCCGCCAGCAGGGCGCCTTTGCCCAATAGGAAGAAGAACTGGAGGCATGCCCTTTGCCGTTTCCTAAAGCAGAGATGCGGCCATTTTGAGAGTGGCGGGGAGGAAGGTCGGGGAGGGGAGGCGCCATCTTTGTGGTGGCGGCACAGAAGAGTTAGGCCGCGCCCGTCCAGCAGTCATTACTGAGTGAGTCGTGGAAGGGGCGGGGCTGGTAGAAGACAGACGCCTTGGGATAGCAGAAGGCTCACTAATTACGGCATGGGCGGGAGATTGCACCCCTTCCCACCCACCCCGGTTATGGTTTAGCTGAGAGTTCTGCCTATGAATCTTTTACAAAGATCTGTTGCATCTTTGTGAATTGGAGCTGCATTTATCAAAAGGGCGGCCACCGCTGCGCTATTAGGGGTGTGTGCAAATATTTGCACGCCTTGCCTGAGAGGCTGCTGCTTGTGCGTGTTAGTTTAATGAAAGGTGACTCCCTATAAGAGAAATGTTTATGGGCCTGGACACTCAGAAGCACATAATATGCACGGGGGTGGAAGGAAAGCCCTTTGAGCGTATGCGGAACTGGCACTGTTGCAGGCGCCACTCTTTCGCCCTTTGTAACAAATTGATCTTTTAAGTGTGGCACCACCTACACTCCGGAACTCCCTGCCTATTGACATCAGGCAGGCAGGCTCCATGATTGTTTTCAGTGCCTGCTAAAAACAATTTTGTGTAGGCAAGCCTATCCAGATAAGCAGAATGCTGATATGTGTTTTTATCTGATTTTTATCTTATTCCTAAATCTAATTATTATTTTAATATCTTAAATACTTGTTTTTAACATTTTTTGAAAGTTCAATGTTTCATTTTTTTTCTAACTGTTTTGAGTGATGGAGGGTTGTTTTTTTTAGCAATCAAGCAGTATATATATTTTCTTTTTTAAAAAAGAAAATATGGCCAGTCTGTTAAAGACAGGAGAGGAGAACACAATTCCTGCAGTTTGGTTGGCCCAGAAGGGTCCCTTTACAATAGCTCAGCCTTTGCCAGACTGACCCTTTCCAGATGTTTTGGACCACCATTCCCATCGCTGGCTGGGGCTGATGGGAATGGTAGTTCAAAAGATCTAGAGGGGGACAGCTTGGCTAAAACTGCAGTAGATTGTTTCTTCTCCCCCCCCCCCCGCAACACACACAAAAAAGAAAAAGCAGAAGCCTCTGGCACTTTGCCGAAGAGACCATAAGGTAGTTAACTGCACAGTGTGCTGCTTTAGCAGGAATAACTTCTGTGGTTTTTCTCTCAGCAGGACTGGCTGGGTTCCCATCTGCAATGTGTTCAGGTTGGCCTAAGTGCCCATTAGCTGCTGCAGTTCCTCATTCCAAGTGCCGCGTCCTGCTAATTCATTTGGAGCCTGTGACCAGCCAAACAAGTGAAAACCCAGTGACCATGTCCTGAGGAGCAAGCACAGGCTTGGTTTCGCTTTCCAAGAGACCAATTAAGAAAACTGGCTTCTGTTGGAACTGTCAGGAGATACTTTAATTGCCTTTCCCTGACTCTTCCCTTGTCCTATTTGCCTTGACCCTTTGCCATCTTCTGGCCCAGTCAAAGCATGCCTTGGGGAGCGCTGGGAGGAAACTTGATTTCTTGGGATGCCAACTTTGCATGTTATTCCTCCAGGGGAGCAAAACATGACCTTGCAGCTGGCAAGGAAAGGACAGGAGAAGCACATATTCTGCTACCGCTTGGGCCAGTCGTGAAGTACGGTATGCATGGATCAAATAGCTCCTTGCTGTTAAGGCTTTGAGAGGGTGAATAGGCAAGATTAAGAACTCCATTGGCTCAGCCTGGGGATATGTCCGCTACAAAGAGAAGAGCCCTGCTGGATTAGACCAAAGGGACATGAAGAATTGCTGTCAGCTATTTTGTTGTTGCTGTGCATTTAGAAAATAAAATATTTAAAAATAATAATTGCTGCCAGCATCCGATATTGAAGTGGGGGTTCCTTTCTGAAACTGGAAGCAAAGTTAACTTGGCGGCACAAACCTAACCATGTCTAGTCAGAGGTAAGTCCTGTTGAATTCAGCGGGACTTACTCCTAGGTGCGTGAGGTTAGGATTGGAGCTGGAGACTCTCGCTGTGCTTTCCGCTAACATATCAGAAACTGCCCAGGTCCATGTCATACAGGGGACAACCAGGTCACCCCCCCAAAAATAAAAATGTTGTTACCACAAACTTGACAGTAAACTTTGACTTAGTAATAAAAGGTATCCATTTACTTCATTGTTCTCGTTCTTGCAGGAAGAATCTGTCTCACTTGGGTTTATAGCTGTTTATATGGTGTTATAGCTGTACATGGTGCTTTGGAGGATAAGCAAAAAAAGGTTGCTTCCTGCCCCAATAACTTACAACCGCAGTGTGGCACAGGAGGCAACCTTGGGTCTCCAGATGTTGTTGGACTACAACTCCCATCATCCCTGACCACTGGCCCTGCTAGCTAGGGATGATGGGAGTTGTACTCCAACAACATCTGGAGACCCAAAGTTGATAAAGGCTAGACTAGAGGAAGGAGAGACAAGGGCAAAAAGTGATGATGCACACAATTGCATCTGCAGCTACATAAGATTTCGTTGCAGTTTGGGGAAGGTCCATAGCTAAGTGGTATAGCATCTGTCTTCCAAGCAGAAGGTCCCAGGTTCAGTCCCCAGCATCTGCAGCTAAGGTTGGGACTGTTCCTTGTCTGAAACCCTGGAGAGCCACTGCCAGTCAGTGTAGATAATACTGAGCTAAGATGAAGAAGTTGCAGCTCCTTATGTACCTAGAGAACATAGTGATGGTAAAGAAACAAACCACGACTCTTGGAGCAACAAACCCAGATGGCTCCTTGCTGAGTAGCTGCAGCAAGCAAGACCCTGGGTTTGGATGTACTCATTTAAAAGGAAAGTGGGAGAAAGGTCTAGGGCAGAGGTGGATAGCCTCTGGCCCTTCAGATGTTGCTAGACTCCCTGCTTTCATCACCCCTGCCCATTGGCCATACAGGGAGGGGTTGATGGGGGTTGGAGGCCAACAACACCTGGAGTGCCACCCCTAGTTCTCCTCCCTGCTCCGGGGAGAGTTCTGGAATCCCTGGACCTGACTCATAAAAGAAAATGCCCCCAATTTTGTGTAGGTTGGCAAAGCAATTATGTCAATGGTTGGGAGGAGATGATAAGTATTGGCAAATATTTAGCAGCCGCAAATAATGATGATGGAACGAGAAAGGAATTTCATCACGTGGGCCAATGGGTGGAAGCAGCAGGGAGAAGGCAAGCTGGGCTGAGCGCTACAGGAAAGCGAAGCAAGCTTTTGGGGATCGGGGCTGCGTGTCCTTGCCACATCAAACAGCACAGAGGCACTCCAGATAGACGGGAATGGCTGTTTATTGATCCCTATATCTAACAAGTCTGACCACTGGCTAGGATTATATTTGCCATGTCGTGGATTTGCACAGCTCCAACAATGGACAGGGTCTTCAATTTCAGGTACCACTGGGATTTGAACTAGCCAGTTGCTATGGCAATGGCCCAGTGCCATCTATATAAGCGAGTAAGGCATGTCAGCTTATTAGTCATTCAGTGAGTCTGTTACATCCGTTATGTCTCAAGAGTCTTGAATTGCTGGAGGAAAAGTAATACTTCCTACTTGTATATATCTGTATCTGCAGAGCCTAAAAGCTGTATGTATAGACCGATGTCTGGAACCATATTACTGAAGCCTGATCTTCTGCAGCATTAAACTATTTTGGACCTTAAGTTGCCTCTGTGTGGTGACTGGAACCACTACATGGGTAGAATCAGAGAACTGTGGAGTTGGACAGGACCCTGAGGGTCATCTAGTTTGACCCCCTGCAGTGCAGGAATCTCAACTAAGTCATCCATGACAGGTGGCCGTCCAACCTCTGCTTAAAAACCTCCATGGAAGGAGGGTCCACCACCTCTCATAGGAGTCTGTTCCACTGGTGAGCAGCTCTTACTATCTCACCTCAGATTCCTAGCAAGGTACCCATTTGTAGCCAGTTATACTACATTTGCCTTAACCCTCTTTTAAAGCAGTCCAAGTTGGTGGCCATAACTACATCTTGTGGGAGGGAATCCCACAGTCTCTCTGTGTGAAAAAGTACTGTATTTTGTCTATTCTTAATCTTCCAACTTTCAGTTGTATTGGATGCTCCCAGGTTCTTCTAATAATATGAGAGGGGGTGAAAACCTTTTCTCTGTCTGATTTCTCCACACCATTTATAATGTTATACACCTCTCATCCTTTCATACAAGCCCTGTGCATGTTGCCCTGAGCTCCTGGGAAGAAGAACAGGATGCAGATACAATTACAAATACAATAGTTTCTTCCTGAAGCAGGGCATAGGTCCTCTCTGGCAAAGGTAGAAGCGTGTAGCAGTGGGTTTTCCCCTTCTTTTTCTGGAGCTCAATCTCTCAGGAGAGACAGTGTTTAATAAACTGGATCCTGGTCATCTGCCAGGCCAGAAAAGTGGAATGAAGTAGGTTGCTCCACTCTGATTTTCGCAGCAACCTCTTTGTGCAATTCTGTGATGGATAATTATTTGGCTCTTGCTACCTTTTCTGTGCGCTGCTCTGAAGCAGCTTTGTCATGCTGGCCACATGACCCGGAAGCTGTCTGTGGACAAACGCTGGCTTCCTCGGCCTATAGAGCGAGATGAGCGCCGCAACCCCAGAGTTGGTCACGACTGGACCTAATGGTCACGGGTACCTTTACCTTTTACTTACCTTTTGCTGCTTACCTGTGTTGCATCTGCTCCCTAGGTGACTGCTGTCCCCACTGAAGCAGCAACTGTTTCTTCTTGCTCTCTGTGCCACTAACAATAGGACATCTATTTTTAATTTTACTTGCAATTTCCCTCAGCCTATTTGGTCAACGTGGTTGCTATTACCAGTAGGCCACGAAGCATATGAAAGGCCAGCAACTCTTGAGTTAATGCATGCTGACATTAATAGCATGGATTGGGGGTTATTTTAACTGAAACATTAATGAAGAGGAAAAGGAACTTTTTGTTTTCCCCATTGCTCGAGAAATTAAGTATCTTGGCAGTCTGTTACTGAGAATCTTGGCAGTCTGTTACTGAGAATACTAGTAAAACACACATGTGGATATACACAGCCCCACAGCTAAGCTGCAAAAAGAAATAATCTGCTGAGCCGTTCTTCCATCTGCACTGCATCCTTTTTACAGGCTTTTACGCAAGGGCTAGGAGGATATAAAGCACAAGCCAATCAGAGAGGCCTGCAACATAATTTTCAGGCTGCCCTTGCAGGGGACTGAAGAAGAGGGCCCATTCTGCAGAGTTCTCAGTTTAGCCTTGAAGTAGTGACGCTAACTGGCAACTGCATGCTGCTTCCCCGTTTTCCAAGTGGCAGATTGGAGACACAAAAGCATGTCACTGATTGCTCTAATTTGCAAGCAGATCAATGGTCCTCCTGCTTTACTATTGTGTCGGTTCCTTCCCCAGAAGGCTTCAGACTGGGTGAGAATGAACCTCTGGTTTCTCCTTTAGCACATCAGGATGCATCATGGGGAAGTGTGGGGAGAAGAGTGAGCAGCAAGATTCCAGTAAGATGTGAGGGCCAACACTGGCAGGGGCTGATGGTCAGGAATCCCCCCCCCCCCAGTGGAAGTCTGGAGGGCTGGCAGTTGCGATGTGAAATCACAGATATCTCATAGAAGCATTGGAAGGGAGCCTGAGGATCATCTAGTCCAACCCTGCATGTGGTCTGTCCCAAGCTGCAAACAATGCTGGGTAAATGGAAGCCAGGATCCAAATCTGAAAGTTATTGATCAGCAAGGCAAAAAGGTAGCAGATTAGAAGCTCTGTCTGCTTCCTGGCAAACCTCATGCGTAACATCTGGGACTGAAGTTGACCTGATTTGAAAGCATCTGTATGCAGCTCCCAGCCAACTAAAAGGGAAGATGGCAATCAGGACTGGGAAGGTCCCAGAGCCAGCAGAAGCAGGAATTGGTAAAGTAGCTCAGTGACAAGACATCCGTTTTGCATGCAAAAGGTCCAGGTTCAATCTAGCAGGGTGGAAGTTGGTAATAATGAATCAATGGCAATATTAGGCAAGCTCAGTGCTTTTTTTTTCTGGGGGAAGCAGGGGTATGCATATCCCTAAACATTTTGTGAATCTAAGTTTGGCCTCATTGAGGGGCAGTATTTCAATATGAGTAGGAAAATGAGGGTACCCCTAAACATTTTTTTAGAAAAAAACACTGGGCAAGCTTAACAGTTTTAATGCTTTTTGGCTTTGTTTACCAAATACAATTAAGCAAATAAACATGCTTTATTAGGTCACGTTGTAGGGCATCTAAAAGTTTGGAAGTTTCCCAATGCAAATGTCCCTAATTTGCATAAACATTGTTCCCAAAACCTTACTTCATTGGTTCAATCCCTGGCATCTCCAGGTGCAGCAGAAAATGCCTCTTGCCTGAAGCCCTGGAGAGCTGCTGCCAATCACTGTAGCTAGATGGACCTAGGAACTGTCAGAATAAGCCAGCTCCCTGTTTTCAGTATGCAGTCAGCATGCAGCAGAATCCCCTGCCTGTTTACTTGGAAGTACCGTAATTCCCACTGGTTGTGCATTGGACTGGAGCTAGACAGCCTACACAGACCAACAGCAGAACCACAATCCTAGCTCATATCTGCTCAGAAATAAATCCTGTTGAATTCATTGGAGCTTATATCCAGGTAAGTGGGATTAAGATTGCAGCTTCAGGTGCACTTGAACATTGACTTCAATGACCTTAGGCGCACCTAACTCCGCATGTGGATGGAATTTTTACTACTTGCAGCTTCCGTCTTTGTTTCTGGAGGATTCTTGGCCCAGCCCCGCAGAGGCCAGCAACTGACACAGGGCTGTTTGTTGAAAGCCACATTTCTGGAGCCGATTCACCTGTCCCCTGTTGTTCTTTGCACCAGTCTCCCCCTTCTGATAAACACACATGTATCTGGGTGTTTGTCCATGCCCCGAGGCATCTATCACAGTTAGGCATGGGATTTTATTTTATTTTTAAGTTCACATTTAATGACAAACTTACCAAATTCACACTTTCTGAAACAATATATGAATACGTAGCCATCCTTTGAAATTTATGCTTCTCCAAGTCTTGCAATGCAGTTCTCCAGCCAAGTAATGTGTGCAAAAATGCATATATCAATGTGCAATCAATGTGAAAATGACATACAAAAATGCATTATATTAGAGAAATCAGCCCTGCAAAAATGTGTATATTAAGAAAATGACATACAAAAATATTTAGGAGACATTCATTCTAAAAAAAATCTCTTATAAATCTTAACGAGCATATTTTTTTAAAATGCATACACTTGTGGAAATGTGAACTTAAGACTGGAAAAATGAGCAACTGAGAGACACTAAAACTCAAATATCCACCCATCTCTAATTGCAATATGAAGGTGGTGGTGTTTAACACTGCCCTATTTTTTTCTGAGCACAGCAGATGAGCTTTGTTTTTATTGTGGTTAATTCTGTGGGAAAAGGTGGATGTGCCCTGTTATTTCTTGAGACCTGGCCTCTGTGAAAAGAAACCTGATGTCTGGCACCATTCACAGTATCCAGCAGGCCACTGAGTGAGTCCTATCAACATGTTATTTCATTCTGCCATCTGTCACGTATTACTTCCAGCTCGTAGATTTATGTGGCCATCATTCATACAGAACTTTGGATAAAAGCTCATGGCAAGATTTGCCACTGTATACGAGGCCCTCCCAGCTCCAATACGCACACCATGCTTACCTTTGGTGTAGCATGCTTACCTTTGGTGTAGCATGTTTAAACCGGAATTGGTTTAAAAAATAGACCACAGTCCATCAGTGAACTATTGACCACTAGCCAATGGACCATTTGAAGCATGCTGGTTGTTGGGATTCTTGCAAAGAATGCTAGCCAGCCAGACTATCAACCTTTATTTATCATATTCAACAAACCACCTTCTCATGTTCTTATTAAGCAAGACAACAGCAGACTCAGAATCAATCAACATGGGTGGGTTATGCATTAACTGTTAAAAAGATCCTGAGTATGTACTCTTCCTTTGTAAATCTAATATATACAGAGAGACTGTGTGGTCTGTTTTGCCAGAATAAATCTACTAGCCTTTAAGGTGCCACAAAGCTCTTTGTTGTACTTATTTCAACAGACTAATGTAGGTACTCCTCTATAAAAGATTAGTTATTGGTCAATCACATTGGTATTTGCACATAGTGCCTGGATAGCTCAGTTGGTTAGATGGTGGTGCTAATGATGCCAGGGTTGCAGGTTTGAACCCTGTATGCATATTCCTGAATTACAGGGTATTGCACTAGATCAGTGTTTTTCAACCACTGTTCCGCAGCTCACTAGTGTGCTGCGAGATGTTGCCTGGTGTGCCGTGGGAAAAATTGAAAAATTCGAAAGATTTAAAAATAAAGTATTTTATAATTTTTCATATTTCTGTTTACTTACTATTTCATAATAAAGTAATTATAAAATACTTTCTTTGTGTTTATTTGATTCCTATTCAAGAGAATTACTTCATATATAGTCAATATAGGCACAGAGTTAATTTTTTTAACATTTTCTAATGGTGGTGTGCCTCGTGATTTTTTTCATGAAACAAGTGTGCCTTTGCCCAAAAAAGGTTGAAAAACACTGCACTAGATGATCCTCAGCGTCCCTTCCAACTCTGATCCTTTAACTCTATGTTTGCTGGCTAGGAGACCAAGGTTTGCTGGCAATATACACCATGAAGCTCCCAGAACATCACCAGCCTAGCCCCACCCATAGGCTGGAGAAAAAGCAGTTGCAGGGAGTCCCTGTCCCCACCGCACAACAGTCAGCTCCATGGCCCATGGCCCTAGCATTTGTACCATTACAATATATTGTCAACAGCTCTGATGGTCATTTGACTGCAAGGTGGAATATAGGAACATAAGAAGCTGCCTTATATGCCAAACCAGACCACTGGTCCACTAGCTCTACGTCTGGAAGCAGTAGCTTGTCATGGTTTCATGCAAAGGTCTCTGGAGCTGCCAGGTGTTGAACCTGGGACCTTCTGCATAAAAAGCTGAACTGATGCTCTATCCGTGTGTCCCCTTCATACATTGTGGGGCACACCATGGGTAAACATGTGCACATTCAGTTATCTTATAATATGTGAAGCAGCTCTGAGGCTAGACTTCACCCAAGTGGCCCCATAGCAAAAGGTTACTTGGGAACAGATGCATAAGGCTTCCATCTGGTTCCTTGTCTTTCAAGGCATTTTGCCTTCCTTAAAGGAGTGACCACTTCCTATCTCCTCCCTGTCAGCACCCCAAGTTCTCAGATGGGTGGATTTGGTGCCATCTTTCTACCTTCCTTTTGTGGTGACCACCACCCAGAGCTTTCAAATCTGAGAGCTGTACAACTCTTGCTCCTTCTAACTTGCCCACCTTCACACTTCATGTGCTGCCTGGTTCTTTAAAAATGGTGGCCTCATTCCAACCTGGCTACTGCTAACCAGCTGAACTTCATTTGCTCGTTAATGTCCTACCTTCATTTTGATGGGAGGGATTAGCTGAGACAACTTGAGGTGGTGCTCCAAACCCTCCAGGAATGTTGGAGGGTATGGTGCTTATCTGCAAAACTGTGTTTGAATGGAGCAGTCTGTAGGTATGTGCTGCTATTATGGTGGTTACTTTGCTGTGTTCCTTCCTACCCACAAAGTATGTATGTATGTATGTATGTATGTATGTATGTATGTATGTATGTATTAGCACACTGTTTTCAGCTGAGCCCAGGAGAACCACCTGGTATGGAAAAGTGTTGCAATGCTGGCTTCCAAGTTCATCCTACTTTTATGTTTTGCTGGGCCAATTTATCTAGACAAACTTTTGAGTTATGTAGCATCGTTAACAGTCTGTAATCAAGCAGTTCTAGGCCAAATGCTCTTTGGATAGTACGTTTGGCCATCATTACTTTTCCTCAACCTTTGCTTTACGTAGAGTCAATGACCTACTTCCTTATTCTGCCTGACAAAGGACTTTGTTTTTTGTTGGCTTATTCTAATTATTTATTTTCATATGCCTGTATTTCCCTGTGCTCCCAGCTATTAATAGTCTGGTCCTATCAGTAAGCCGTTTATGATGATTATCATCATCATTTCAATTTCTATCCCCCACTTTCTCCCAAAAAAGCCAAGGGCAGCAAACAAAATGGCAAAACAGTACAGTTTTTGAAAAACAAAAACAAAAATTCTGAAAATGATTCCCAAGTGCTCTTAGAGGTGGGATTTATCCAAATCTCATGTATATCTTGCAGACCATGGCGTGTTCTTGTTTTCCCTAATCAGTAAGTGCTAGAGCTCATTGCAATGGCAGAGCATCTGTTTTGCATGTAGAAGATCCTGGGTTCAATTCCCAGCATCTCCAGGCAGGTCTGGGAATTTGTTCCAGTCTGAAATCATGGAGAGCTGTCAGTGTGGACAATGCTGAGCTAGAGAGCCCAATGGTCTGACTCTGTATGAAGCAGCTTCCTAATCTCCTAAAACTGCATATGAATATCTATGGCTGGAGTGAGGTATGTCTATGGCCTTCAGGCCTTTCTCTCTCTGGTCCTGGGCCCTCCCCAAACCATGCACCCCCAAGTGCTATTCTGTGCCCTCCTACTATGTGCTTTCGCCTAGTCAGAATGTGCCATTGAACTGCAGGAATGCCTTTTGCATTTGTGGCTAGAGAGACACATAAGAGGGGTGTAGAAATCTGGCTTTTGCATTGCTGGCATGTAACCCACTGTGCGAAGATGAGTCACACATCACATGTCCTGGCCCTCTTTTGCCCCTGGCCCCACCAACTATTAACATAGTTGGCCCTTGGGAGGTTGCCTGGCAAGGGAATGGGTCCCTCTGGCTGAAGAAGTGTGCCCCTCTCTAACCTAAGGGGATGGTAGTTGGCAACGCTCTCTCTTGGGTGTAGGTTCCACCAGCTTCAGCACTCAGGTCTGGAAAAGCAGCTGCAGTTTTCTATAATTTTGTGTTGCAAAAGGGCAAGTGCACAGCTTTCAGATAACTCTTAGTTGTTGAAGGGAAGCAAAAGGATCCTAAAGTAAAGGAACAGTTCTATAATGAGTGGAGATACCTTTGCTTCTGGCCTCTAGAGCTCCACAACAACACTCCTGCTCTTAGGCTTCTTTTTAAAAAACCACTCCTAAAAGTTACAAAATGACACAGGTGTGCCTGCATGCAGGAACTCACACAAACACACCCCACTGCTTGCTATTGATGTCGCCAGCTCTCAGGTATCATACAACTGCATTTTGCACAGCATGCAAGCAGCTTGAGTAAGAAATGTCTTCTCCCCTGAGGAACAAAAATATTACCGTTTGGAGTGCTGGGGAAAAAATGGGACATCCATGCAGTGAAGGGAAAGACCCTACAAGAAATTACTGCGTTAACTGTATGGGTGCAGGGGGAGCTCCTCTGCTAAGGCTGTTGTAATGTGCCCTCCCTTGCGTGCATTGAATAAAAGAAAATAAAAAGATTTCCTGAAGGGTTGTTCAAGGGCACCTGCAAGAGCTGGATAGAGGAAAATGCAATTTATTTGGAGAGAGCCCTCCCTTCCCTGTGAATGCTTTAAGGGATTAACTAGGTTAGGATTAAATTACTATACTTGGTCATCAGGATCCTGTAGAGTTGCATTGCTATGTGTGCCTTTGATGTCAGTTCTCTGTTTTGCCTCCCATTGTAAAAAGCAGCAGCCCCCAGTGGCTGGGAATTTGCAAGGGAAGGGTGATGGAAAGAAGGGCTTCCCGGAAGTCTTTGGTAAAGGCTCTAAAACCCCTTCTTTCAAACATGGGTAGATATATTAGTGCTTCAGAGCATGAGCAGAGTGTCTTTCCATCCCTACTCTTGAGGCAGGGGTACAGGCTATTGGCCCATGTGTGCACTTTATACTTTGGAGGGGAGTTGTGCTCTTTTGCTAGAGGCATTTGAGCATAGGCTGGACAGCCACTTGTCAGGGTGCTGCAGCAGCATCCTCTATGAGAGGCCTTCTACTGGGCAGCGGGTTGAAGTAGATGACCTCTGGAGGTCCCTTCAAGCTCTGTGATTCTCCCGAGTAGCTGCAGCCAGCTGCCCCACATCTATATGGCATCCAGGGACCTGAAGATGTGCTCTCTCTCCCCCCCCTTTGAGCCTTGGTGTTCCCTTTTCAACATACTGATTTCTTGGTGTTCCCCTCTCTATATATAGAGCTCCACTCATGTACAAAATTTTCAGTTTGTTCCTGATTGAACCCTGAAGAGGGTGAAGGGGACACTGGCTATTTAAGAGCAGCCCCACTAGATCTCATCAAAGTTCCACCTAGTCCCTCCCATCCCCTTCCACAGTGCGATTGGAAGGTCAGCAATTCGAATCTGCGCGATGGGGTGAGCTCTCATCGCTCTGTCCCAGCTTCTGCCAACCTAGCAGTTCGAATGCATGCCAGTGCACGTAGATAAATAGGTACCACTGCAGTGGGAAGGTAAATGGTGTTTCTGTGTGCTCTGGCACTCATCACGGTCCTCTGTGCTCCAGTAGTGGTTCAGTCATGCTCGCCACATGACCTGGAAAGCTGTCTGTGGACAAATGCAGGCTCCCTTGGCCTGAAAAGCGAGATGAGCGCAACACCCCATAGTCGCCTTTGACTGGACCAACTGTCCATGGGTCGTTTACCTTTTTATCTTACCCACTCCCTTCCACAGTGACCAATTGGATGCATTTTCTTTTTTAAGTCGCTTTCTGGATGTGCTTGGAGACATTTTTTAAAAATGGCACTCTCTGCATGCACCCAGAGGCGTTTTTTAAAATAAAAGGCAACTTTCTGCGTGCTCTCAGGGGCACTTTTTAGTAGCCGCATGCGCTCAGAGGCCCTTTTTTTTTTTTTTTTACAAAGCCACTCTCTGCATGCGCTCAGAAGCACTGCTTCGAAGCACTTCAGGGCAGAGGTTTGGCGTTGAACCTCTGTGCCAGAGCTAAGCCTAGCGTGGGAGAGGGCGCCCTCGGCTTTTTTGTCCTCCGCAGGGCGGAGCCGGGCGCGGGCCCGCGGGGCGTGTCTCCCCACCTCCTGGCCGCACCTGGCCCTCTATAGGCTGCGGCTGCGGGGCTCCCTCCTCGGCGGGCTGGGCTGGAGGGATGACAAAGCAGCCGTGGCGGCGGCCAGCCCAGCTCAGCCCTCCCCTTCCTTGTCCTCTTCCTCAGGCTGCCCAGCAGCGCCGCTGTTATGGCAACCAGCCCGCCTCGCCGGAGGAGCCGATGATGGAGCAGCGGCCATGGCCCGAGCGGCGGCAGGAGCAGCGGCGGCGGGAACCGAGGGCGGCGGCGGCGGCGGCGGGAGCGGCGCGGGGGCCGCGGTGGCGGCGTCCGAGGAGCGGCCGTCGGGGGAGCCGGCGGAGCTGTCCCTGGAGGAGGTGCTGAAGTCTTACGAGCAGCCCATCAACGAGGAGCAGGCCTGGGCCGTGTGCTTCCAGTGCTGCCGCGGGCTGCTGCAGCCCGGCCCCGTCGAGGAAGGCGCGCCCGAGCAGGAGGCGCGCCGCTGGGGGCCCGCCGGGCGCATCCGCGACACCGCCGACATCCGCCTGCACCGGGACGGCGCCGTCTCCGCCTGCGGAGAGTACGGCGTGGCCGGTGAGTGGGGCGCGAGCCGGGCGGCACCACGGAGCCGGGCCGAACGACCCACAAGGGCGGCGGCGGCGGGGCTGGAGCGAGGGGAGCGGCCCCCCCCCGGACTCGGGCAAAGCAACCTTCTTGTCGGTTTTTGCTGGGCTGTCCGGGAAAAAGCTTCAGGGACGGAGGCTCTTTGGAGGGACTGCGGCTGAGCGCTCGGCCCCTCCCCCGTCTTCTCAGCCCGCAGGGATTAAGTTGGGGGGGGGTGAGCTTTTAGCTAAGAGCTAAACGCACCGCGAGTGCTGGGGGGGGGGGGGAGAGAAGCAAAGAGGGCTTCTGTGTCCCGCAGTCCCGTAGCCACCCCCCTCTTCACCTGCTGGTCCCTACCTGAGAGGCTAGTGGGCGGGTGTGTCCAGAGCTCTAGACATAACGGGAGGTGGGGGGGGGACGATTCCTTGGCAAGGGAAGAGCCAGCAACTGAACTGCCGGGCTAATACCCTCCGTTCCTTCTACCCTCATTTCCTTAAAAAGAAAAAAAAGGCTGGAAGTATTCATTGGTGATTTGCTTTTGTGATTCCTGTTTTAGAATCTACTAATATAATAGTGAAGCCCTCCAAGTACATCTAAGCAGGAAACAAATATATTGGGGGGGATAACTTTTGGTGTGCAGAGGTAGATTTAAGGTGTGTGTGGGTGTGTGTGTGTGTGTTTCCTTTCTGAGCCTGAGATGTGTTCCAGAAGTAAACAAAAAAGTGTTATGGTGGGAAGTGAAATCTTGCTTCAGCCAGATAAGGGGCATGTAAAGACTCTCCATTAAAAAACCTGGACTTCTTGTTTCTGAAGGGCAAAAGGTTTTAACAATTTGGTTGGTTCTGAATATCCCAAGGGAAGAACTGGAGGTGAATTGTGGCTGGGGCCAGCCTCTCCCCATGTGCTGACTTAAAGCTGTTTTCTTGGAGCCTGAAAGCAGCCTGTTCCCAAGTAGACAGAGGGAATCCTAAAGGCATCAATCTGTCAGATGTGATGGCATTTGAGGACGTCCTGTTTTGTAGGAGTTGGTCTCTGTGCATTTTGTGTTCCTGCTGATCCTTGCATATAAACAGACAAAACTTAATTCTTTGCAAAGGAAATTGAGAAGCAGAGAAGAATTAATTCAGGTTAAGTAAGCTGAAGGAACTGTTTTCTACATGCTCTCACTTCTGTGAATCAAAAGATTGTGTGTGTGTGGTCTCCACTTGAAGGTGAAAGGCACTTAAACTGCAGGAAGATAGATACAATATCATCATGCTTTAAAACCAAACCAAACAAGCCTCCTAATGGAAGACCCGCCATGTATGTTGCGATTGCCTTAAGCACTGCAAGGCTGTCCCAGGGCCAGCGCTAACATGAGGGAAGATGAAGCAACTACCGCAGGTGGTAAATGCTATGGAGTGGGTGGGGAGTGGGCAGAACTGTGTGTGCCCTACAGCCTGCTTAAACTAACCTGCTGCCTTTGAGTGCAATTGTGGAAATCTAAGAAAGCTGTCAGTCTGGTTGACTTTTGTACGTGGGGGCGGGGAGGTGCAATCCTGGCCATCTCAGGCAGCAAAATGCCTTGGACCGCCCACACGTTGCTGTAGAAGAACATTTTCCTTTTTAAAAGTTTTAACACTGTTTTATTTGGAAATTAAAGCTATACGTATTGTGATAACATGACAATATAGCAGCATATTAACAAATCCTTATCCAAATTAATTATATAATTTTATTATGTGTTACCCAACCTATTTGCATGCTTTTCTTTTAAAACAAACCTCTTTCCTGCCCCACCCCTCCCCCACTTGCCTGCTGTCACGCAAGTCCAAAGTCTAAGCTTCCCTGTGCACCTGCAAACTGGGTGGGGATCCTGGATTGTAGTAGGTCCTGGATTATCTTTCATGTGTGAGCAAAGAGATCAAAGTATCTCCCAAGGACACACTTCACATCCTTGGTATGTTTATGATGTGTGTAATTACACCAACGACCAATTTGCAGCGTGTTCTCATGTGCTAGCGTAAACAGAAGCCATTGAGTGCTTGAGTCACGCTGCTTGCCTTCATCATTTAGTACATCCATGCAAGGCAGGTGTAGATGTTTAAGAGCTATACATTCTGCCTTGTTGTCTGTCTCCAGGGTAGGGAAGTGTTTTGGCCCCAAGGGGTGAGCCAGGCCCTGTGTGGCCTCAGGGACATCAGTGTTTGGGTGCTTAGCATCTCACAGTTACCAGCCACACAGCAGGTGATGAGAGAATTGTGTATTGAATCACTGCAAAGCTGCTCCCTTTGTGGCTTCTCTGAAATGCAGCAGAGGAAACGTTCCCACCAGCGATGCACATAACTAATGCACACACACATTCATTTATGCTCTTGCATGCATCTCAAGGCTTGGGACAGGCAGGAAGAGCTGCAGTAGACATTTTACCTGTAAACCCACAGAAGGGTTTTGGGAATCAAATGTGAAAGCTACAATACGTATAAAACATTAAAAACAACACGATATGAAAGCTATCAGACCTAAAAGAGACAGGATGTGTGAGACATGAAAGTGGCATGAAAGGGAATTAAAAAGCCCAGGGGGAAAGGGGGGGGGCTTTGACTGGCAGCACTGAAATGATGTCAGTGAAGCCTGTGGAGAGCATTGCACAGTCAGGAGGCCACCAGCAAGAAGGCCCTTTCCCCTGCAGCCTGTTGACACACCTTAGATGATGGGGCAGCCAAAGGACAGCCTCTGCTGAAGGTCTTAGAGGAGGGTATCTAGTGTGGTGTCCTCCAAATGTTGTGGGACTTAAACTCTAAGCAGCCAGCTGACCAATGATCAGAGCTGATGGGAGCTGTAGTCCAACATCTGGAGCACCACAGGTTCCCAATTCCTGTCTTGGAGTATGGGCAGGCAGGTGTTGAGATGAGGGTTTAGACTACAACTCCCATCACCCCATCCATTGTCTGCTGACTGAGGTTGATAACAGTTGCAGTCCAAAAATTCTGGAGGGCACCAGGTTAGTGATGAATGATGTTGGATTTACCAGTGAAATGAATGGAGGAAACTGACATGCATGTACCCTGGGTTCTCTTTCAGCTGCTTATCTCTCTCAATGGAAAAAAAAAATGCACTTCTTGCCTAGTTCAAACAAGCTGGGGACTTACAGGTTCTGGGCAGGTTGGCATCCTGCCATGTTTCCTGTTGGAGGCAAATTGCTGCTCTTATATGAAATTCAACAAAACCAAGGAGGTTCCATCTCCTCAAACAGCTACTGCTCTTTATCTCAGCCATGCCAGTAATTATTTATATTTTTGAAGAATGTGTCTCCAGCTATCAGGCAGCAACTTGTTCCTTTGGGCATCCTGAGTTCTTACGTTGTTAACTTGGTGTTCTCAGCCCATAAGCAGAGGGTCTCTAATGAAGCTGAATGTTGGAAGATTCGAAACAGACAAAAGGAAGTGCCTCTTCACACAGCACATGGTTAAATAATGGAAATCGCTCCCACCAAGGGCAACAATGGCCACCAACTTGGATGACTTTGAAAGAGGATTAGACAAATTCATAGATGTAAAGACTATCAATGCCTGTTAGTCACGATGGCTATGTTCTGCTTGCACTCTTGGTGGGTGCAGTATTGCTCTAGATACCAGTTGTTGGGAATCACAAGTTGTGAGGCTGCTATTGCACTCAGGTCCTGCTTATAAGCTTCCCAGAAGCATCAGCCTGGCCACTGTGAGAACAGGATACTGGATTAGGCGGGCTATTGCCCTGATCCAGCAGGATCTTATTATGTTCTTATGTGTGCGCTGCACATATATATACTTACCACCCCCTCGGTTCCCTTTATGCATCGGATGAATCCTGTTGTCCACAAAAGCTCTTGACTTCACAGCTTTATTCTGTGCACTGTTCCACGAAGCTCCATTCCCCACTTAAGGTGAATGGAAACAAGAGACAGGATGAGCATGTCTGTCTGACACTCATGTGCTTTGTACGGAGCTTGTGTCAAGAGGGAAGGGCCATGGCTCAGTGGAAGAACATCTGCCTTGCATGCAGAAGGCCCCAGGTCCCATCCTCTCCCCACCATCCCCAGGTAGGGCTGGGAATGTCTTCTGCCTGAAACCCCGGAGAACCAGGTGTATGTAGATTATCCTGAGCTAGATGGACCAATGCCATGGTCTGATTCAGCATAAGGCAGCTTCCTAAGAGTAATTCACAAAGAATTGAGGCAGCAATATCATGACTTCCTCTGTGTGTATGTGTGTGTTTGTTTGTTTGTGTGTGTGTGTGTGTTTGTGTGTGTGTGTGTATGTATGTCCCTTTTGTGTGTGACTCTCCTGTTGCGCAGCTGAAGAAATGAGGATGTGCCTACATGCAAAGAATTGAGATGTTCTCAACTTCAAAGCCACTGTACTGTTGTCTAAATTTGACGACCTTATTGTCCTAAGCTTCATATATCTGAATCAGTTTGGCTGCTGCTACTTTACCAATCCTCACCAACAGGCACCGAAATCCTTTCCATTGTGCTCATCCCCCAGAAAGCACTTCACAATTCCCCCATGTTTTGACATCTCTCTGGCGTCTGCAAAGGCAGGTAGCAATTCTATTTCAAAATTCTAACTCTTTCCTGCTAATCCCAAGAGAATGAAATACTGGAAGGAATGCATGGGGAAGGTAATTGTTTTCTGTTTTGATGTTCTTTGTCATGTATGAAAACTCTGAAAGAATAAGAGATGCCTGGAGGGACAAAGCAGAATGGAACCTTTTGCCTTTGTCCTTGCAGGGGCTGCAGCTGGTTGCGTTGGAGTCTGCAGGAGTAGCTATTGCTGATCTGCTTGTTCTGATAATATTTACTTAGAAGCATTACACAGAGTGCCTTAAAAACTGGTCTGCCCGGTTCTGGGCTATACATAGCCTAGCCTATGATTGTCAGCAGCTACTAAAGGGTCACTGACTTCTTGACCTTCAACCAACGATGCAAAGCGAAGGTGACTCTTTTGGTGCATTTAAATCATTCCAGCCCAAGAGCTCTCTCTCTCTGCCCACAGGCACCACTGATGTTTTAGTGGGGAGGAGGCCAAGAATTGCATCAGTTTAATGGTCCCTGAAGGAACACAGTGATGAACAGTAGCAGTATATAGCAAGGAATCTTTGCTGCAGTAGAGAGAAGCTCAGTTCCTAGCATATTACTTTCCAGCATCCATGGTATCCTGAAAACCTTGCTTTATATAGCTAGGGGTGCTTCCAGAAGGACACTTCTTAAAAATCATATATGGGGAGTTCAGATCTGATTTCTATGTTTGTGTGTTGCACATTGCTTCCCACTATTTCCCATCCACATTAGAGCTTGATGGGATGTATCTGTGCTGAGCTGCTTTGCTCTTCCTCTCTGACATGTCTCCCCTGCCCTCCTCTACCTTTTCTGTTCTGAACATAAGAAGAGCCTGCTGGATCAGATCAGGGGCCCATCTAGTCCAGCATCCTGTTCTCACAGTAGCCAACCTGATGCCTGCAGAAAACCTGCAAGCAGGATCTGAGCAGAAGAGCATCTTCCCCTCCTGTGGTTTCTAGCAACTGTTACTTGGAAGCACTTCTGCCTCCAGCTGTGGAGGCAGAGCATAACCATCCTGGCTAGTATCCTCTGATAGCCCTCTCCTCCATGAATTTGTCTAATACTATTTGAGAGCCATTCAAGCTGGTGGACAACATCACTGCCTCCTGTGGGACCAAGTTCCTTAGTTTTAACTATGCACAGCATGAATAAGTCCTGACACTTTTGGGCACACCTGCAGGTATTTTTGCATCTGTGTGCAAATCAACCCACTGGAAGTCTGCAAGACCAAATGTAACCAGCCTTTAGGTATCACTCTTAACAGTACTGTAGTTAAAATGCAGACTTGTGCTTTTGAGGAGGGTGCAACTTTTCCCATTATTTAAAAAATAATCTTAATGGTGAACCCTTGCACAAGAACAATGTTTAGCTATATCAGTCTGCAGTTTGATTTGGTGAAGGTGTGATGGGCAAGCAATATCAAATAATAATAGTAATAATAATACCCAGTAGGCCTCTGTAACCATTAACAACACAACCACCTGTCTTCCTCAGCCTACCCCAAAAGAGAGCAGCAATTAAATACTGGAATGAAGAGTCTTGTGCAAGACCAGCACATAATTTTGCGAAGTGTTTTTAAATCTTGATGTATGGCACTTTCTGCTGCAATCCCCTGCATGATCTGTGTGGAGATTCTGAGAGAGCAGTTCCTCTGAAATTCAGAGGATTTCCTGTTGAAATCCAGGTGTGCTTTCAGTCTGTGGAATGTAGGCATGCTTGCAGATTGTGCTCACGTAAGGAGCAAATGGAAATAGGGGCATGGCCTTAGAAAAAGGCTACTCAAAGTGGTGGTCCACAGAATAGTGCCAGTCCATAAGCCATCAGCTGCCAGACTATGAAAACATCACAACGCAAGTTGGGTGAGATGCCCCAGGGACCAATATGGTGCTGGTTTCTGACACATTGGGGCGGGGGGTAGGAATTGCTGGTCTGCCACATCAGATAGTTTGAGAAGCAAGACTAAATTCTGTTACAAATGACTGGGTTGGTTCCCCACCCCTTATCTTTTTTCCTTTGTCCATCAGAGAGTTCTGTAAAGCTCTAAACCTTGCTTATATCTACTTCAACCTAATTTAAATATACTATTTACATACTGTCTCCTGCCCTTTTGAGACCAACAGAGAAACTGTAGTGACTGAATTTCCATGTTGGGGACATTTTAATGCCAAATGCAAAGAGAAATATTTCCTGCTTAGCCTCTGCAGTTCCTCTTTCAGGGACTGGTTGATAATGGAACTGGAGTCAAGGGTGAATTGTGATATATGAGAGATACTAGGAACTGAGAGAGGGGCAAATCCGTTCACCAGCTGACTTTGTGCCCCTTTTACAAGGATGCAAATCTGAGCTTCTGCTGCTACTTTCTTTCTTTCTGTGTCTGGGTTTTTTAAAAGTTCTTCTGCCACCGAATTGCTGTGTGGTGCTGCCTACGGAGATGTTTAGGAGATGCCTTAATTTCTCTGAAATGTCTCGGAGTTGCTGAGAATCTGCTGAGTCTGTTAGACTGCGCTTTGCTGATGCGGCTGCCCTAGCAAGTTATGCCTCTTTAACAGCTTTTGCTCCTGTTGTCCTGCTGATAAATGGAGTACAGGACACTTGCTCCATTCATGTGGCTGTATGAAGCCATCCTCTGCTTTCTTCCAATGCAAGGCTGCCAATCTGGTGCAGCTCCAGATATTTTGGAGTACGATTCCCATCAGCCCCAAGAAGGATGGGACCTGTGCAGTCCACATCTGGAGGGCACCATGTTGCATCCTAGAGGTAGGGCAACCTTCCCCAGCCTGGTGGTCTCCAGGTATTTCAGGCTACAGCTCCCACCTGCCCCAGCTAGGACAGCCATTTCCCACTATAATACCTCTCAGCTGTGATGGGAGTTGTCCAAAATATTTAGAGGGCACCAGCTTGGGGAAGCTTGTAGTATTTGCAAAATTTTGAGAGCATTGATTGTTGGCTATGGAAGTACCTCTAAATAGAGATGGCTTATTTGAGCCTTCTTTCCCCAGCACCTCTTGGACAGAGTGATGATGGGAAGAAATAACAATAGGCTATATTGTTCTGATTTATATCCTCGGACCTTTGCCCATAATATTCCTCAGAGCGGCTTACAATCCTTTTCAGTATACAGTAAAAACAACTTTTTGTTGTTGTAAGAAGCGCTGCCATCACTACCACCACCAGGACTACCCTTCCTCCACCACCTGCAACCAAACAAACCCCAAACCAGTCTAAACAGCATTGGGCAGCCCTGCAGAAAGCATCCTCGACCTCTGTTCTACGCATGCTAAGAGAGAAGGAGAGCTTCACCCTTCAGTGTCACTGGAGACTAGAGGCACTTGTGTGGGCCAGATTGACCTCTCTGCAGGGCAGCCTATAAGTGGCTCATTGATTGGGGAAATGGCAGGAAATGGGGGTCTGAGCTCCCTCGGGTCACAGGGGACATGACAGCAAAGTGGCTCTGAAGCACTGCGGACAATTATGGGAAATGGAGCAGGGGGAGCCTGGCTTAACTGCTTTATCCCTGCCTGGGAATGAAAACCTGCTCCATTTAGTGCTCTTCCTCTCCCCCCCCCAAAAAAAATAAGGCTCTGCATTCATAAATGGCAGGTTCTCTGAGGACTATGGTCCCCAAGTGGGTGAATTTAATGGCCTGCCTTTTCAGGGCTAATTTCTGTCTTGCCAAAGATGCACTTGGAAAAACACTTTCTGCCCCAGAGAGCCTCTTATTTGCCTTTTTGACTGTTGGTGCACCAGCTGCCACGTGTCTTTTTTCTGTTTTGTTTCTTTTCCAAACTCCCACCACTCGTGCATTTTTGCTTCTTTCCCTCCCACCTCTTAATATTTGGAGTTCACAGCCTGTCCCTTGCAGAAGAGGAGGAGGCTGCTGCTGCTGCTGTTCTTTTAATGTTCACAGGCAAACCCTGATTGTTCATGTTTCATGTATGCACTTGAGCCTGATCTACAGGTGCAGCAGACAGAGACTTTCAGCCATGCAGTCTTCCACCACCCCTTCTTTACCTGTGTGGCTCTCCATGATGATTCACTGCCAGCCAGCCAGGACTGAAGAAGGCAGTACTTAAAAGGCACATTTGGGCTTGGAGAAGGAGTAGTGTGTGCTGGTGTATAAAACAGAAAATCATCATCAGTACAATGACAAGCCATAGTTCTCCCTCACCATGGAGGGTAAAGCAATAATAAACAGGGGTTTGTAATTATTATAATACCTCAAGGCAGCTTACAGATAACATAGGAACAGCTAAAAACATAGCAGGGTGAGAGAGTCATTAAAAACATTTAAACACCAATAGAATAAAAACTATATAGGAACATAAAAGATTCTAAAGGAACAGGAAAAGAAAGATTTTTTTCCTGTCTGACCAATGAAAAGAGACTTGAGGGGAAACTGATGAGATCTCAAGTCCCCATAAAAATAGCTACTGGGAGTTAGTTTTTGTTTTAAACAGTTTCTGGAGAGAAGCATTGCTGGGCAGTTGGCTTGGATAGGGTTTCCCAGTCTTTAATCAGCTTGGGTTGGGACAGAAACTGTGGCTGTGGGGAAAGGGGAATACTACTCGTTGCCCTCTGACCCTAGGAGATGTGAGTGTTTTTTATGTCAGTGTGGTTCAGTCTGGCCTGCATCAGGTAATGTGTTGCATGCATGATGCTGAGTGGGCTTTCTGTGAGCACCCCAGTGCTGTAGCTGAGCCAGCCATTCATTTTCCTTGAGAGAGCTGTGGCTTTGGCACCACCTCACTTAATGCATTGAAATATTAATCTCTTACTCTTGGACTTGGTTCTTAAGCTGTCCTGTAGGCCTCTTTGGACAGTGTCTACAGCACCCTTTGAATTGCTGTCTGGTCTGTAGTAGCAGGGAATATGGACTCCTGCTTTGATAAGGGAAGGAGGCTGGGTTGGAATCCCACAAAGGTGCCCAGGTGAATCTGGGTCCTTTGAGTCTAGCCTTGCTCTTGTGGTTGGGAAGAGTGTGTGTGTAAGTGGGGCATGTGAACAACAAGGTGGTATAACAACCCCAACTTGACAATATGGGATATGGTTCCAAAAGGCAGCAATCTTAATGGTGTCATTTTCCTCTTGCAGAGCTCCCATTGACCTTGACACCCTCTGCTGAAGCACAGGTACGTTGTCGATTCCCTCCTAGGAAATAAGGGGTCACTGAAACTTGCCCCCGAAAGCCAGCATTATTGGATCATTCTGGTGACCTGCTAAAAAGCTTTTATCTCAGCATGTGGATGAAGTCATTCTGCCTTCAGCCAGTTGAAAGACAGCATAGATTTCAAGAGATCAGTGCTGAAAACCTCAGTCTGCTAAGAACATAAGAGCTCTGGAGCTGGATCAGGCGAAAGACCCCACCTTCTGGTATTATGAGAGAGGGAGAGATATGCCTTCTGCAGGCCATGCATTTCCTTTAAAAGCTCCTATCATGTCTTTCCAACGTTATGTGAATGAAAGCGCCTTAAAGTGGTGCAAACAGAACCCTTCTGATTCCGAGTGATTTCTGTGTGTCCTCCTCCTGAGAAGACCTCTGGGAGAGGCTCTTTCCTCTCCATTCCTCCCCCCCTTCCCAAACTCAAAGCAGCTGCAGCTCCACCATCAGCCCATCTCTCCTGGGTGCCTGTCGCCTTGGTAGCTAAGCCCAAGCAATGAATAATTCACAAATGCTGAAGCATAACTATATTTAATGGGCTGTCCCAGGCCAAATCAAGTCCCTCCTTGATCCCATTAGAAATGGCCAAAATGGTAGCTGGGAGACTGGAATAGTTTGGCTTCAGATGGGCCGGGAACCAGAAGCAGCCAGCAAGGGAGATCCTTCGGCAGGTGCTGTGCACCTGCTGGATCTGGTTTGGAGATCTTACAAGGGTGGAATTTAGGCCCTTTTAATCTCTTTGCACACCCTGAACATGTGTGTGTCCCTCTCCCTCTTTCCCCACGTTCTCCTCTTAGCCTCCACAGCTCAGCTCAACTTGACATGACACTATCTTTGTTTTTCTTCTATCAATGTACACCTCTTCCCTTTATGACTGCCCACCCCCCACTCACGTTTCCCACAGGGGAAGGAAGCCAGCTAACAGTGCAGCTTCTGTTTCTGCTCAGAGATTCTTGGCTCTCTACATCAACCCTGTTCCCTGCGGGGGGCTCGTGTTCCCCTTGACTTCTAGACAACGGAGCCCTGGCGTTCATGGTGCAGAGAGGAAGAGAAACAGGAGGGGAGCCAGAATGCACACCTTTGTCTGGGAAATAAAATGAATTGTTTTAAAATATCATTTCAGTAAATCTCCAATACCGTGGTATCTCAGGTTACATACACTTCAGGTTACAGATGCTTCAGGTTACAGACTCCGCTAACCCAGAAATAGTACCTTGGGTTAAGAACTTTGCTTCAGGATGAGAACAGAAATTGTGCTCTGGCTGTGGAGCGGCAGCAGCGGGAGGCCCCATTAGCTAAAGTGGTGCTTCAGGTTAAAAACAATTTCTTTTTTCTTTTTTTAAATAATATTTATTGCTTTTAAACCTTACAAGAAGAAAAAGAAAAAGAAAAAAAGCAGAAAAAACAAAAGAAAGAAAAAACAATACAATACAATATATAAACAATACACTACACAACATTAACGCATTAAACTAAACAAAACAGAACAAAAACAATTTAAAAACATACATCATACCATTTCAATGCCTTATCTTTCATTCCCTTGTTTCATTGACTTCCTCTCACCTCCCTTTTTGTATTCTACTTCTATTAATTGTTTCAGCAATTCCTTTCCATCTTTCACTATTTTCTGTCATATAAATATCTTAACTTATTTTAACCTTATTTTCCATTAATACTATGATACTTATTTATGCTTAACTCCTTATAAGACTTCTACTAAAGCCATATAATTTCATTCCAACATTTTTCTAACACTCATTAATTTCCCCGTATTTCTATAAATAAACTTTAAACTTTTTCCAATCTTTTTTCCAAACTTTTTTCCAAACTTTTTCCACCGTCTCTTCTCCCTGGTCTCGGATTCTGCCGTCTCTTCTCCCTGGTCTCGGATTCTGCCAGTCATTTCCGTCAATTCCATATAGTCCATCAACCTGGTGATCTTCTGTCCGAGCCTCTTAACTCTTTTCCAGGTCCCTTCTGCAAGTCTTCTTCATATTGATACATACACTTTACTTTGTCTTCTGCTGATCTTGTTCTTAATTTCCTTTCTTTGATGCTGAAGAGTAGGTCTCAGAGGAGCTCCAACATAGCAATGGTTTTATTCCTTCTCGACATGTCATCCACATCTCCGTGGTTAAGACTAAAATCCAAAAGATATTTCAGGACGTGTTTCAAAATCCCTCCAAATCTGAAGGTCCCCACAACTCCAATTTCCTCCTGACCCAGGTCCAGGTTTCAAGTTAAGAACAGACCTCCGGAACGAATTAAGTTCTTAACCTGAGGTACCACTGTAATACCAACAGTAACAGCAAGAACAGTATACAACACAATACCTGCAACTAAGTGTTGCAGTATATCTTCCCTCTCAAAATGAGTGCTCCTGTTCAGAGTTCCAGCCAGATACTGCCTCTGAGAAGGGCATCCCACTCCCCACCCCAGACATGGCACCCGGGGCGCACTGCCCCCCGCCCCCCTTGCGACTCCACTGGCTACATGTAGCCACATCTTCTGTTGATTTGTCTAATCCGCTATGAAAGCCATTCAAGTTGGTGGCCATCACTTAATCTTGTATCCTAATGGCACAATCTCACCTAAACAACCTTTTTGCCTTAACCACCTGCGTCTGTTTGCTTGCAGATGGTGCAGTCTCTCGGCTTTGCGATCTACCGAGCGCTGGACTGGGGTCTGGATGAGAATGAGGAACGGGAGCTCAGCCCTGAACTGGAGCGGCTTATTGACTTGATGGCCAACAGCGATTCAGAGGACAGTGGCTGTGCCACGGCAGATGAAGGCTATGGCGGGCAGGAGGAGGAAGAGGAGGCTGTGGCGGAGGGCACCCTGAGGGCCGTGTGCACCTTCAGCCAAGCCATGCGGCTATGTGCTATGCGCCTCACCCAGCCCCAGGAAGCTGAGGCCCACTACCAGGCTGTCTGCAGAGCCCTCTTCCTGGAGACGGTTGAACTGAAGGCTTTTCTGGCCAAGATTCGCGATGCCAAGGAGGTGAGCATTGCAGTGGGCTGTGTTGCTCTTGCCACATGGGCATTGATGGGAGGGCATGCATGGCAGCATCAGCGCTGCTTGACCCCAAGAAGGAGCATGCGTGCGCTTGTGACATGTTGTCTGCTTGCTAGGGGTGTCAGAGATTTCTGCTGGAAACAGAAACGGAAGTAGAAATGGTTGGTGTTCTCTTGTTTGTCCCATGCCTGGAATGGAAATCAAACTATGGCATAGAGTCTATATTCACTACTGGCACTTCCAGTCCACAAATGATGCATAGTCTATTATGTTGGGATACTGCCAGGGAGACAAAGGCCATCATGCAGCCTACACGTCTTCTCCAGACGGTCTCTCGGTCCCCCATAGAACAGCATCAGTCAATTAGCGACATGAGCTTCAGACACATTCCAGGACTTGTGCACGCCCTTTTAGCAGAGATTCCACAACGGAAGATTCACCCAGGAGAGCATAATTACAGCTTTATTCAACGTTGGTCAGAACAAAGGAAAAACATGACTGCTTGCTTTCATGCCGAGGAAACAGAAAACAAAAGCTATATACAAAACGGAAGCTCCCCATGAGCAGGAAGTACGCAGGCTTGTGACACACAACAGCCTGCTCCCTTTTTAAGGAGGAACGGAAATATCCTAACATTTTACTCTCCCCCACCCCAATTTGCATTGCATTTCCTTTGCACTGAGATGAATGGGCTGGAATAATGTGACTACTAAAGAGCTTATAATCCCGCTACCACCGACATTGAAACCCATAATGCAGTTTTCAGTAGAAAACAAACTGCAGCAGAAAGGAAGCAGTGCTGCTTGTGATGAATGTAGGGTGGGATGTAGCCCTTTTGCATCCCTCCTATTCACATGGCAGCTTGGAGAGTTACACAGTGACATGTCTCTGCCTGCAAGGAACTCACAGTTTTAAAAATGCAGTAGGGAAAACAGAGAAAGGGAGAGTCAAGGGAGGAAAGGAAGATTTGGGGCAAACAACAAACTACAAGCCTTTAGCTTGATTTGAGTTCAGGACATGCTCCATACATGACAGCATTGCAGCTTTGTTGGAAGATGCACTCCATGGATTACGGCGTCACTGCTTTTTGCCTGAAGCTGCAACATGGATAAGCTTCCTACACAGCAGCTAGAGGAAGGATAAGGATGCTCCAAACCCTGCAGCCACCTGTATCTGCAGAGCAGTGACCTTGTTGCTCTGGGAAGGGGAGGCATCAATTGTCTGTAGAGCTGCAGCTGTTGTTAAAGAGGCTGTTTTCTGCCTCATTGAGCTTATGAGGCTGCTCCTTCTGCCTGTCAGCCTGATGATGGCACCTGTGTGTCCCAGCTTGGTCTGTGTGCAGGCTGCCTAAGTTGCGATGGGTAAGCTGGGAAGAGGGGGCATTCTGGTGGCAGTTGCAGAACAGGGTAGATAGGGATGATGATCCTGTGGGTGTCAGAGAAGGGAAGCTGTATCTGGGCTGGAGCACAAAGGAGGTGGCTGAGTAGTTAACGGCACCTGGGCTGGGGAAGACGGACTCAGTGGAGACTGACTTCCCTACATCCTCGTGCACTGGTGATACATGTTGCAATTCCTAGTTGCTGGTAAGGGGCAGTTTTCTTAAAATGTCTGGGGTTCCCTGGCTTTTGTTTTGTTGGGCTTTTTTAGTTTTTTAAAGCAATGGTATCCTGGATAAGTCCTTGGAATTTGATAGTTAACAATCTAAGGCTGTGATCACACCATACATTTAAAGCACATCCCCCCTTTTAACAACCCCCTGCCCAAATAATCCTGGAAACTGTAGTTTATCCGTCACAGAACTATAATTCCCAGCACCCTTAACAAACTCCCAGGATTCTTTGGTTGGGTAGGGGAACTGTGCTTTAAAAGTATGCTGTGTACACAGCCTTAGTCACTGAGCTTGCTGATTAATGAACAGTGACATTGCCCACCTTGCGCAGACTTTGCAAGAATTCCAGGGGAGGGAGGGGAGATGGAAAGAGTAGGCAGTGGGCCACATCCTGATGCACCACTTGTCCTTCCTTCTCTACCCAGTTCCTGGTCTCTCACGTGCAGCCCATCCCAGTTGTGTAAACAGAGATCCTTCCATGAGAATTAGGCACCCTCCCTACTTCCTTCAGCTGTTTCCTTGTAGAGACTTGCTGGGCTGTTGTAAAAAACCAGCAGCAATAGCACCTCCTTCTGGCCAGTATCTCTGATAGGCAGCAACCTCTAGCCTACTGAGCTGCCCTCCTAGAATCTCAGGGAAGCTTTTCTTCTGGGAATGGGCAGAGCAGCAATTTGCATTCCTCTCATTCCAAAGCTTCTAAATGACACACCTGCAAAGAGACATCACCTGTCTCCTGGGAGGAATAAAGGAGGGCAGGCAGGCAATGCTTTTAACTGGCTCTTCCAGCACAAAATAAGTGACATCCTTGTGGGCTTGTCTCATGGGCGGAAACCTATTAACGCTAATTAACTCGTTGCTAATTAATAACTCTACAGCCAAACAGTTCAGAAGGGATCATGAGCTACTCTAGGAAACGATTTCCTGGCACATTTTTGTCTCTCTGGAGGGGTGAAGTCTGGCCATGCCTGCCCTTCATGGGGATGAAATGTAACACAGCTCTTCACAGCCACTGTCCTTAAGTTAGGGATGGAGAACATGTGTGTCTGTCAGTTGCTGTTAGATGCCTAACTCCCATCAGCCCAGTGGGAGTTATTATTAATATGTTAGAGGACTTAATGGTTAATAAGATAAATGCCTTGTTTACCACGGCCTCTGCCTGTTCCATCTGTCTGCAGTAGAAATATGATGTGGGTTTCTCTAGCGGGAGCTGACAAAAATGCATTGCAGATTTGTTAAGATTTCCACTTAACAAATTGTTTGTACGATCGCATCCCAGTAAAGCAGCTTGGTGGCTGTAGGATGCCAAAAATATGGCCCTGTGGCAATTAGTGTCTTTTTGGGTGGTGGATCTCAGTAGATTTCACATCCTGACAGAATCTAGAAAAACTAACAAGTCCCCCTGGGCTGTTGGTCAAAGGGCCTGTATTCCACTGCCACTCTCATTGGTGACACTCTCTGGGGAGATGGCTGAGTGGCCTGTGCAGAAGGAAAAGCTAGCCTATTTTTGTTTCTTGTGGTGTGCAGATGCTGACGAAGCTGAAGGATGAGGACGAGAAGCTGATGGACCGAACAGCTGCAGATCTAGACAACCTGAGGAACACAGACTGGGTACAGAGTGAGGGGGGTGGGTGGGATGGCCGAATGTCACCTGGATAAATGGCTGGTGGCTCTGGGCTAGCCCCAGTGGGCTAACCATGGCAAGACCTTCAAAGCTGGCCAGTGAACTTCAGTTTCTTTTCCTTGGACTAATCCTGGGGCTGCCAGGAGAGGCGCCCTGCTTACTGGTCCTGCTAGGTGTGGCATCAATTGCTACTCCAGCTTCACCTGCTCCAAACTGGGGGAGATTGCAAGGAGGGAATGTATGGGCCGTGTGTGTGTGTGTGTGTGTGTGTGCTGGGGAGCTATGTGGCACAATGGCCTTAGGTAGAGTTCCCCAAGGTGGACCCAAAGATGGATTGCAGAGGCTCTTTCTGGGGGAGGAAGGGGCACGAGGTTCATGCCAAGCCATTTTTCGTCAGCGACTGATATTTCTCTGCCTGCTGCAGGCTCGGCTGTGGGTCCAGCTAATGAGGGAGCTCCGCAATGGAGTCAAGCTCAAGAAGGTCCAGGAGAAGCAGTTCAACCCCTTGCCCACTGAGTACCAGCTGACGCCCTTTGAGATGCTGATGCAGGACATCCGGGCCCGCAACTATAAGCTCCGCAAGGTCATGGTGAGTGAGGTGGGTGGGTAGGTGTCCCTGGCTAGTTTGATCACTGCAGCAATAGGGCCCCTTTTCCTTTTCCTTTTTGTCTCTACCCCTGCCTACACCTCCCAAAGCCTGGTACTGCTGGACTGTGTAAAGTGACAGGGAAATGCCCTGGAAAGAGTGGGATAACACTTGCTTTGACATCTGTGCCATCTAACCTCCCCACAAACAAATCAGAATGAATACTCAATAGATAGAATACTCAATAGATAAATTGACAGGAAAGATTAGATACTTAAGAGACCAAAAATTCATCGGGGACTGGAAGAAATATGTAGATTATCTGGAATGCTTAAGTAAAGGAAAGATGACGCTTAAGGGATTTAAAGAAGCACTGTAAAAAAGTAATAAGTATTGATTAAAGGGAATAGGAGGAAAAGAGATAAATAATGTCAATACAAGATTGAGGAATGCGTAATGAAAGTGATGAATACGGATGATTTACGGGACAGCTGAGGGAAGTTTGAAAGAAAATGTAGTGATGAAAATGATGTGAAATTACTGTATATATATATATTATTTTTCGTTGTTGTTGTCGTTTGTCTTGTTTTATGTTTGTGTTTTATGTTTAATAATAAAAATTATATGGCAGAATGAATACTCAATAAACAGGTTGTTCGGAAGCGCCTTCCCAGTGTGTGGCTCCTGGGAGTCAGCAGGTACTGGCTTTGCCACCTGTTTTGGTTCCCCCTTATGGACCCACTAACAGGGGGAATTCCCACAAGCCTCAAGTCTGCCCATACCTGGGCCATCGACCGAGTCCATCCATCATGCTCAGAAATATTTCCAGAGACCCTCTCGGGAGGGAGCTAAAACTGGTAGTATCACACATGTAGCGGCTCACACTTTCAAAGCTTCTTAAGGCATTCACCAAAGACAAAACTGGGGACTGGACAGGTGCTGGGAAAGAGGAACTGCTAATCCAGCTGCTAATTCTTCCTCTTTGGGGCATCTACCAGGTGGACGGCGACATTCCTCCCAAGGTGAAGAAGGATGCGCATGAGCTTATCCTTGACTTCATAAGATCTCGGCCGCCCCTGAGACAGGTAGGTGGAAAAGGTTATTCATAGGAAGAAGCCCCCTGCCCCCAGTTTTGGGTTGGCCCTGTAGCCTGGCAGGGGTTTGCTTTTGGATCCGGGGAACCAAACATTATGAACTTAAGAGGCTGCTGATTCCCTAGCCTAGGAGATTGGCAGGGGGCTCTCCCGGTTATTTACCCGGTTATTTACCCAATCTCCATCTGATTTGTGGGTGGTTCAACTATTGGGAAACCCTTTGAGAACCTCATGCCAATAAGGAGTGTGGTCAAGGTGGACATGGCCACCTAAGGTGTATCTACACAGCATCTGCAAGAGAGGAATGGGCATCTTAAGCCACACTCTGGGTCCCTCCAGTGTTTTCTTCTTAGGGGGACTGTGCTGTGCAGGGAAAGAGGATCCTCCTGTGAAACTATTTACATTTTTCTTGCCACTGCTGTGTGACTGCCACTGGCAAAATCACAAGGTGTCTCAGGTTGGGCAGGCACATGAATGCCTGTGGGAATGGGCAGACCTTGCCCACTGGCTAACAGTTTGCCACCTCTGTCTCAACTGGCTGTGCCAGGGCTTGATCCTGGGGCTCTTCTGTAAGCTGAGAGCAACTTGACAGATGGGGGTTATACTTGGACATGTGGAACTTCTTGTGAAGTTGCTGTATCTTGGTCACTCTGTCACCTTAGTTTTGTGGGATCAACATCCCTTATGGATCCTTAATAAGGAAGGTGGCAATTAACTATATAGCCCTTCTGAAAATGAAAAACTGCCCTTCCGACCTGGCTGCAGGCTTCGGAACGGAGGCTGCGCCCCATTCCTCAGAAACAGAGGACGCTCCATGAGAAAATCCTGGAGGAGATCAAGCAGGAAAGGAAGCTCCGACCTGTGGCATCACGGCACCAGAATCAGAAAGGTAAGCCTGCGATGATGAGAAAGGCTAAAGGGAATCCTTAATGCTAGTGGGCAACATGTTCGTCAGTAAGTACATGGGGCCATTCAGGCCATATTTGTATAAGGTATTTGTATGCCACTATCATTCACATTTCGATGCTGGGTCCAGAAATTACGTGGGAAATGGGAGGGGCAAAAGTTGGGACCTAAGTTATTGGGTCCAGTGGGAAACTCTGAACTCAACAGTGCAAATCTCAGAAATGTCTAAGTGATCAAAAAACCTGGAACAACTGCAGAGATTCTGTTTTGTGGAACCAGCTGTTACTGGGACTGGTGGAAGATGGCTTTGAAGCTGTCTGAATGTCTTGGATCAGCCAAAACATACGGAGGGCACCAGGTTAAGGAAGTAGAGTTAGTTACACAAAACACTCTCCAATGAGAGGAGAAATGTCAGTCATGTGCCCAGTGTATTCCAAGGGTGGTACTCAATGCTAGTCCTGCTCAGAGTAATGAACATGACTAAGTAATTTCAATAGGTTTAGTATTCTAAATAGGATTTGGTTAAATACAACTCCAGATAGATTTTTTTTTAATAAAAAGGAGACGCAATGTCAAAATATTCAATATGTCTAGCAATTTATAGATAGAAAGTGGCTGTATCCAATGTTCATCCTACTCAGAGTAGACCCATTGAAAGTAATGGGCATTTTAAAGGTGTTTCATCACTTGCTGTTTTCCTCCCTGGGCTTCTTTGGGTGGAGAGGTGGGATATAAATAAATTGGGCACATTAATTTCAGTGGGTCTTCTCTGAATGGGATTTAGGTGGCCACAACTCTAGAAGTTGTTGTGCTGCTACTGGGCCCTCATGGTGCTGCCATCCTTGTTCTTCTCCTCTTCCAGGGTTTGGCTCCCTCCCCTGCATCCTGAATGCCTGCTCCAGCAATGTGACCTCAACTTCCTGCATCAACCTCTCAGATGTCTCCGACGCCAATGCCCTGCCCCAGCGCCAGAGGCCTAGGGTCCTGCTGAAGGCTCCCACGCTGGCAGAGATGGAGGAGATGTTGACCTCGGAGGTGAGAACCAAGTTTTTTGCCTCTCTTGACACCTTCAGGAAGAAGACTTTTTTAGCCTGCAGGAACAGGTGCTGTGCTGCTATGGAGACACTTTGCCACCCTATTGCTCCTTGGTCCCAGCCACCATGTTGCCCTGTACTGCACATGGTGCCCGGAGGTGTCTGGAAATGGTGGGGATGCACTTTGTGGTGGTGCATGTGGAATCAGCCTTCAACTGCATTGGCTGATGTTACCAGTTGGTACTAGGGATGGAGGATAAATTAGATTTTGTTGGCATTTTAATGAGAAGTTACCTAATGCACACTTCCTGAACCGAAATAATTACCCTTTTAAATTTGTACTGCTACAAATTTTGCAATGCAGTTCTCCAGCCAAACAGTCATGCATATATGAAAGGGAAGTGAGCATTGCAATACATAACATACAAAAATGCATTATGTTAGAGAAAATTACTTGCAAAAGTGTACATATTAGTCAAAATGGCATACGAAAGGAAAGTCACACTAAAATGCTGATTTTTCAAGAGGATTAAAAATATATATAATTTTAAAACCACAAACTGCTGCATAAATGAGGAAAAATTAGAAAACTGAAATGGGCAGATTCACCCATCTCTGCCAGTCTCTGGAATTACAAACGTGAGAGTGCTGTTGTTCTCATGTCCTGCTTGTGAGCTTCTCTTTTGATTGGGGCTGTAAGAGCAGATACTGGAGTAGATGCCATGCAACACACCCCAGCCTGACCCAGTTGCTGAGGAGATTTTCTGATGTTCTTGGGCTCAAAAGCCATTCCCTCAAGTGTGACCTCTTTCACTGATGAATACACCTATTTCTACTCCCTTTTCTGTGCAGGAGGAAGACTCTCCAAGCTCTGAGGCTGTACAGGAACCAGGTCCACTGATGCCCCTGAAGCGTGACCGCTCCTTCTCGGAGCAAGACCTGGCCCAGTTTCAGAGTGAAAGCGGTGGTGGCCAGCCTGACTCAGAGTATTTGGGACCCAGCGGGTCTGAACCGAGACCCCGCTCAGGTACCGAGAGCCCTGCATGGACCAGCATGGAAAATACGGGCAAGTGCACTCCCCACCCCCCACCCCGCTTTCCAACTCCACCCAAGCCTTTCTTCCTAACTCTCCACACACTGACACTCTGGTTCTAAGTTGGTTAAATGCATGGCATGTTTGCAACCTAAGGGACCCAGCAGCTCTGCACTAAAATAGCATGAGTCCTGCACTGACCAGCGTGGAGGAAATGGGCAAGTCTGTTTCTGTCTGTCTCTCAACGTGTATATATACCAAGATGGCACTGACTCTGGTCTTGCTGGCATTCTGTTGTCATCCTCCAGGTTCGGTTCCAGCCAGCTACCAGCAGGCTCCCTGTGGTGCCAGTCCTTTCCCCCCAAAGCATGGCGTCCTCAGCTCTGTGGACGAGAAGTCAGAGGCTGGTTCCAGTACTGCCCCGGATGTCAACTTGAAATATTTGTGGCTGGTAAGTATCTGGTATGAATCAAACTCTCATGGAGTGTGGTGTTCCTGTGCACTGGGTGAACTCCCAGCCTCTTGATGTGGGGCTAGGCAGGGAAGGAGCATCCGTTCCCTGTCCCGATCTTAGTCTGGCATACCCCAAACGTGCAGTAAGCTGAAATGTTGTCACAACCTGGAAGAAAACTTGCATAGAATGAATGGCATGGGTGGAAGGGAGGGAGAACTGCTAGGTATCTGTAAGGTTTGGAACATGGGCCCAGAGACTCAGATTTGCCTAAAATACACTTATGCTAATTTATATGTATAGATACAGATTTACAAGTTAAATATGTCACAAAAGGCAAACCAGACAATATCTCTGCTCCAGATTGCTCCAAATAAGTTCTTCCTTTTCCTCCCACCCCAGACAGTCCTAAATTGGTTCCTCTTAAATTCATCTGCCTTTAATTAATTTCCTTATGGACACTGCTCCAGATAGTCCCCTTCATTTAGTTTATTCATTAGCCCCAAAACATGGAGAGATAAAATCATCTTAAATAAATTAATGTATTCCTCCAATTAATATTACACCACCAAAATGCTGTGGCACTCAGGAAAAAGGTTTGGGGCCTGAGCCCCTTTACTCCACAGCCTTATCAACACCCCAGTGGGTGGTCTGAATACACACTATGGGGCCTGGAAGGATCTGTCTGTTTCAGTTTTCTCAGGTTCCCATTTTTTCAATCTGCTGGAAGCAATTTAAAGAACAGCGTAATATACTTAGAACCGCCCCTGATTTAAGGGCTCTTCCACTGAAGTAATAGGTGCAGATCCAAGTTTTGCTCTCCTGTTAAAAAGGAGCTAGCAGGGGAAGAAAGACTTGGTCAGAGTGAACAATACTGGGCTAGTTGGACCAACAGCCTGGTGGTCAAAGGTGGCTCCTATGTCCTTCTGTTCTCTCCTCTCTCCAGCAGGAGTTCAGCCACCCTGTGGAGAGCCTGGCACTCACTGTGGAGGAGATGATCAATGTGCGGCGGGTGTTGGTGAAAGCAGAGATGGAGAAGTTCTTGCAGAGCAAGGAGCTGTACAGCAGCCTGAAGAAAGGGAAGGTGAGAGTTGGAGGATTCGGGATGGGGTGTCTGTGTGTGTTGCTGAGCAGGGGCCTCTTGCATTGAACAATAGTCAGCTTGGAAGCTCAAGTGTCTCCTTTTCCTCTCACCACTCAGATCTGCTGCTGCTGCAAAACCAAGTTTGCTCTGTTTTCCTGGCCCCCGACTTGCCTGTTCTGCAAGAGGTGAGCAAGCTCTGTTTGTGTGGTCTAGGCCCGGGAGTGTTGTTGGTTGATGGCTGCTGAAGGGGCTCCTTCCTTTGATCTGATGTTGGTTTTCCCTTTTTGGTTTTAGGTCTGTCTGCAGCTCATGTAGTCTAAAGGTAAGAGACTCTTGGCTCTGCCCATGACATGAATATGCCCCTTGGTGCAAGAGCAAAAAGTGAGCCCACTTGTGGCTCAGAAGATGGTTTTCTCCCATCTTCTGAAGATCTACACCGGATAAGGGCCATCCAGGTGTCATTGGACTCCAACTCCCATCAGCCCCAGCCAGTATTGTCCATGGCTAAGAATGATGGGAGCTGTAGATTGAAAACAGGTCCCCTATCCCTGACCTACAATAAACATCTCCTTCCCAATACAGAGGGATACAGTGCAGGCCCTTGCTGTGGTGATGATTCCCTGTCATGACAGTGATGTCCAGTGCTCCTGTTCTTCACCTTTGTTGAGAACCTTTCTTTTTTACGTCCTTCTAGATCAAGATGCCTTCAAAGAAGCTTGCCCATATCCCGGTCTATGCCCTGGGCTTTGAGACCCTTCCAGGCTCGTTGGGTACAAGGGCACCTCCATTCCGGAGGAGGGAGGCTTTCCAGTAAGTAGGACCCCTGTGCACTCTCTGCATTTGTCTCCCCCACCCTCAGTTCATTCATGGAGGCACTGTGCTCTGTATGATTCCTGGTGGAGTTAAGGGCCTTAAATAGAACAGTGCAATGTTTTTCCTACCCAAATTCCTCTGTCATCCAGGATTGGAGACAGCAGGCCTTACTTCGTTGCAAATGCTTAGGGAGAGAAATTTGCCACTGCAAATTTTATGTGGTCTTAGCCAGGTCCAAGAAGGATATGAGGTGGCAAAGTTTCTCCCAGGACACTTGTGTGCTCACAGTTCTATGAATACAACCACAAAAGACTGGATTAGTTTTCTTTTAAATAAGTATTCTACTATTTATGGGGGTAAGCTTGTTTGCAGAGGTCTTACTTGAGCTACAGGGGGCTGAGAGTTCATACAGCTGAGCAGCAGAGCTCTACGTAGAGTGGAGCTGGTACCATCACTCTGTCTTCTTGAAATCATGCAGACATTTGAAAGCTGAGGAGGCTGGGGTTGTTTGCAAGATGGGATTCAGGTGGCTTTAGAAATGAGTTACTATTACTACTATTAATGGACTGAACTAAATAGTTGCACTAGTGGGAACCAGCACACAGCGTCCCACTAGCGCAACTGGGCATTCATTCCATGCTCCTCCCCCACAAATTAGCTATGGGGAGTTGAAAGAACCCCCAGAATAGTGCATGATGGGAGGAGAGCGGAGTTCATTCCACCATGAAATTGGAAATGCTTACGCCAATGGAACTATTGCCTTAGCACAAATCCACCTAATAATAATTGTCATCAATATTATCATCATCACTCACCTTTCCTCCAGGGAGCTCAAATTGGGGTACTACATGTCTCTCCCCCTCCCATTTTATCCTCACAAACAACCCTGTGAGGTAGACTAGGCTGAGAGGTAGGCTAGGCAATGCACTTCATGCCTGAGTGGGGATTTGAACCCTTATCCTGCCTGCCAGCCCAGTGTTCTAGCCGCTACGTCACCGTCGTCTTCCTAGTTGAGCCAGGGGGCTGTCAGTAACCAGGCTTAGTTGTCTTTCTTGGGGCGTTTGTGACGGATCCCCCTCTGCCCCCACCCCACTTGCCTTTCCAGCTCCTTGCAGGGCACGCGCTGGCGCAGCGTGGAGGAGGAATTCCCGTACATCTATGCGCATGGCTCTGTGCTCAAGGATGTTTGCAGCGACTGTTCCGGGTTCGTCACAGATGTCGTCAGCTCCAGCCGCAAGAGCATGGACATCCTGAACACCACCCCGTGCAGGAGCCGCAAGACCCAGTCCCTTTACATCCCTTCCAGTTAAATGACCCACCTCTGCTGCTGGTGGTGGTCTCCTCCACCCCCCCCCCGCCCTCTGCACCCAACCTTCATTCTTTGATCCTCTCTATTTCCCAGCCCCCAGCAAGGAGGATGCAGGTGCTCTCTGGCCAAGGAAGCTTCAGCTGGCTTTGTCTGGACTTGTTGCCTCCTGGCTTCCTTGCTTCTCTGTCCAGCCCATCTCCTCCTTTGCCTCCATCCCAGCCTCCCGTGAACATCCCCTGCCTGGCCTGCGTGCGTGTGTACATATATACATAACCTTATAGAGACACTATATTTATACCTGTCGATCAGCTGCTGTGGTCCATGGGCTACATTTGGTCTGAGAATGCCCCTGCTTGGCAAACGAGGACTCTGCTGAAGTCTTCCAACCCACCCACCTTTTTTGGATTGTAAGAAAGACGGATTTGGGGCAGGATAATTCCAGAGTGTTTGGAAGCCTGGCCATCTCAGTTGCTGCAAATGCAACCTAGAAATCCCAGATGCAGCCACCCCAGAGGATGACATTGTTCCCTTGAGGGCTCTGCCCTTTCAGTCATACTAGTAAGAGAAGCTCTTTCTGAGATGTCTTACCTGTGCAACTTCTAGTCTTATGGGAAGCAGGCCCATTGTGCCATGACCTGTCTGCTGCTTTCCAATATCTTCCTCCAAGCTGTTTCTCTGCCCCGCCCCCCACCCTTCTTGGTGATGTCTTGATTATCTGCTCCCTCCCAGCACCAGCAGGAGGTGCTTTTTAAAATGTGTTCAGACTATCATTGTCTGTTTTCTAATCCCTGGTTTTTTGGGGCTCCTTGGATTTAGGAGGCAAAGGGTAATTTTTGTAATCATTTAGACAAAGGCTGAACATTTCCCACACAGTGGGTTTTGTGTGGCTGCCAGAACTACAGTTGGGGGGTTGCATGGCTGCTAGGGATGAGCCAGGCACCGACGAGAGTATCATCAGTGTATGGCAGGATCCTGCTGGCAATGTCTCCTCGTGCAGAACAGGACTCTGGCTCTCCAAAGGCTGATAAGATGAGCAGTCTGTTTCCACATGTCCCATTCCCTCACTCCATTCAGGATTGCCTTGAAAATAGAAAACAAAGGTGCACAAAGGAGCTCTCCCTGTGAGGACAGAATGAAAGCCAGATCCAGCCCATGCCAGGCCTGGGCTAGGGTGAGTCTCACCGCTGCCTTTAAGAAAATTTGGAGAGAGGAGATTGGGATATGCAGGGCTGCCCCTGAGTCTTTCAACCACCTTCCCTGTCAAGCCTGCTGCTGTGGTGGCCCGCACATGTATATTGGCTGTGCCATGGCATACTGAGCTCATCTTCCCTTGATAGCTAATTTCCAAGCCCTGGAAGCACCCCAAAAACAGAGGTTGTAAATGCAAAATCCACAGCCCTAATATGCCAAATTAGCACATCAGCACTATACATTTAAAGCACTATGATACTACTTTAAATAGTCTTGGCTTCCCCCAAGGAATCCTGGGGCATGTAGTTTGTTAAGTGTACTTAAGAGTTCTGAAGAAACTCCTATTCCCCTCACAGAGCCACAATTCCCAGCAATAACAATCAATCCTTTGCAGGAAATTCTGGGAACTGTAGCTGGGCGGGGGGCGGGGGGTATACAGGTCGTCTTATACTGCTCAGCACCCTTGACAAACTACACTTCCCAGGGTCCTTTAGGAGAAGCCATAATTGTTTAAAGCAGTATGATACTGTTTCATATGTATAATGCAGATGGGGCCTGAGACTATATTGAGTGTGGCTAGCGGAATGGAGAGTGGATCAATTTATCTTTGACAGATGGATAGAAAAGGGTCTTGCTTCTCCTACCCTTTTGTCTTTTCCCTGGATCAGTTTTATTCAACCTGGAAGGCAGCACTTCTGCCGTCTCTGGTCTGCTTATTTCTGCCAGGGATGATGACAGATCTGCCTTTGAATGTTCAAGTGTGAGACCAGGCTGGGATAAGCTAAATTCCTCGCTAGCAATGGCAGCCCAGTCTTCTTCCACCAGTGAACCATTCAGTCTTCAGAGTGTATGCAGCAAAGACAGCCAATACCCTGTGGCTCCCTAAGGATGCAATTTATTATGGTATAAGCCAAAGGCAGACAACATGGTGTCCTCTGGGAGTGGTGGACCACAACTCCCATCAGCCCTATCCAGCATGGCTCATGGACAGAAATGATGAGAACTGTAGTCTACAACATATGAAAGGCACCCCAACATACGCTTTCATGGACTAGTGGACCACTGCATCTGACAAAGTGGATTTCTAGTCCCCCAAAGCTGATGCCATAATGAATGAAGTCTTTAAAGTGCCACAGGACACTATTTTTAATTTTATTTTTTTGGTTATATTTAGCCTTGTAGCTCTGGGTTTTATTCTGTGGCATGGGCCATGGGCTGCAAGGTGCCAGCCTGGTGTTGCCCATTTGTCCTGTTGAGAAAGTGGGCTTCAGCACTGCCACTTGGGTTTGGCAAGAGCCTCCATGGCTCCATCCCTGCATGTTACCTACCCACAGTGGCTCTGCTGCTCAGGATCTCAACCGGCCACTTAAGACAACCTTGGACCACTTCTGTGGCTCAGAACTAGCACCATCTCCTGCCAAGCCTGCACACAGTCTCAAAAGCTGCACACTCACTCTCTCCCCCCTCTTCCTCTTCCTGCCCCAGGGGACGTAACTGCTTCCTAAAATGCCACTAGTTTTGTGTATAGCTCCACATTTTGTATCTTGCCAATACCTGCAAATGCCAAATATACAGTTCATGCAGTCGTGAACTGTTTATAGTGGAACAGACCGTGTACCTGCAGGTGCACAGCTGGATGTGCAAATACCTACTTGTACAACCAGTCGGTTATGGGGTGAGGATTAAGTGCTTGTCAATTTGCACATGATGCAAGTGGAAAAAGCAAGGACTGAGTTACACAGGGGATTGAGAGAGGACATTGTGGAAACAAATCAGGTGGAGTGTTATGAGGGTCAAAGAGGAAGCCAGGTGTTTGCAGGTGAGTGCTCAAGCCTGTTTTTCCTCAGTGCTGAGAAAGGAAGGTAATCCAGCTATAGGAACCGCTAGTGCTTTTCACTGCCACTGCTACTTCTATTGCTGTTTGTGCCAATCTGCTTGCTTGGAGTCTTGCCTTGGCTGCATCGTGCTGGCTGCTGCCTCTGGAGTTCAACATGCCTTATCACCCTGCTCACCTTCTTTGCAATAATTCATTGCACTCTGTGTCAAAAGGGGTGTGTGTGCTCCCTCCTTTTTCTTGTATGTTCTGCCTGCACTTACTCTCCCCCTCAACCAATGTTTTATACACAGCCTGTATTGTAAAGAGTTGTAAATAAAATGTAAAGTGAAACTGATCTGGTGGTGTGGCCTTGCTAATAAACACCTCTGGGCAGTAAGAGGTTTCAGATTCATCCAGCCCTAGTGGTGACTGATGGTGCTTTCCGTGAGATAGATGATAGATAGATAGATAGATAGATAGATAGATAGATAGATAGATAGATATATGCACATATATAAGGGGTTGAGTGGGAGCATTAAGACTCCAAGAAATCCTGTTCCCCAATACCATAACTTTGGATTCTCAGTGAGCAAGTCAGGCCTCTACACCTCTTCCCAGCTCCAGACCCAAGACTGCCAGATTCTGTTGTTCTCTTTCACACCTTCATGAAGTCAGAGGCTGAGATCTCCTACCGGAGTGACAGCTTTTTCTCTAGAAACTGAGAAGAGGCTTCCAGGTGTGCATATATATGCAACAACGTCCTGGATGAATAAAAAAGCAATAATCCAAACAGATAATTTCTTAGTCTTAAATATTTTTATTGCCATTCTCCTTTTTACAGTGTCTCCCAATTACAAGGAGTGTGATAGCAAAAATATGAAATAGCGTTTTGATAAAATAAAAATCACTGTTAGGCACTGTTACTTCATTTAGAAGTCTAAGAGATTGCCTATCACCCAATTTACTGCACTCTGTAGCTCATGGGGAAAAACAAGAGCAACAACAACTGTATATGCAAGACCACTGTGGTATTTATACATGTTTCTACATTTCCCAAGCTTGAATGGGCAGTTTCTTTGGAAAGCCAACTAAATTAATAAAAGGCCAAATGAAAGTGTAGAGTCTAGTTTTGTTTGACCTTGCCTGCGTTTTAGTTGATGAGTAATCTTTTCCACAATGGCAGTTCTAACCACATTAAAGCAAGCAGTCAAAGGCCCAGATACAAAAGAACGATGCTCCTTTCCTCTCCTCAATCTCAATATCCACCCCAACTTGGGTGGCTTTAAAAGAGAATTAGGCACATTCATGGAGGGCGCGGCTATCGACGACTACGAGCCAGGACGACTAGGCTCCCTATCCTTAGTCGGAGGCAGCGACGTTTCTGAATCCCAGTTGCTGGAGACCACAGGAGGGGAGCACGCTCTGGTGCTCGGGTCCCGCTTGCGGGTCTCCCTCAGGCAACTGGTCGGCCGTTGCGAGAGCTTGGATGCGGGACCAGATGGCCGGATCCAAGAGGCTCTTCCTTCGCTCTTAATTCCAGCTGGAATCGAGGACCTGCGCACCCGTAGCCCGAGGCGAAGGCTTTGCTCTGCAGCCGCGACTTATGCCGCACGCTCCTGGGAGCATCAAATATAACGACCGCGCAGGCAAGCGGGGCATGCGCAGAGCCATCCGGCTCGTCGGAGGCGTCCTCTCGGGCAGCGGCGCGCACGCGTCACGAAGAAGCGCCTCTGCTCTCTTTCGGGTCCTCCAGGTGGCTTCCGGTCCGTCGGCTTCTCTTGCCCGGGGTGCTACGGTTCTATTATGTCGCGACGGGCCTTGAGGAGGCTGAGGGGGGAGTCGCGGGGGCAGTCGCCTCTGGGAGGCCTCGATGTGGGAGGCGGCGGCGAGGAGGAGGAGGAGGAGGAAGAGGACGAAGAAGGTGGTGGGGGAGGCGAGGTGCCGTCGTTGTCGGGGGCTGGAGGCAGCAGGAGGCGGCCCCGGCAGGAGCCGGCGGGTCGGGTCACCAACCTCTTCGAGCTGGTGAGGGTCGGGTCTGCTGAGCTGCCGCCAGTGTGGCCCTGAAGCGGGAGGAGGCTTGGCATAATGGCTCAGGAAGAAGGAGAAGAAGAGGCAAAGGCCCGCCGCCCGCTTCAGCTTCCGCTGCTTTCCCGTAGTAGCTTGGCAGATGTTTCCAAGAAGCTCAGAGCAGGGCGTGATGGCAGGCAGCAGGCTTTTTATTTATCCTCCACGGTTGGAGTTGGAGGCAGTTTATGCTTCTGAATGCCAGCTGAGAGAGTTGCTGCTGAGCTCAGGTCCTACTTGCATGCTTCCTATAGGCCTCTGGATGGCCATCGTTAAAAGAGAAATGTTGGACTAGATGACCCTTTGGCCTGATCCAGCAGTTAAGCACTTCTTATGTTCTCCCTACCCCAGCAAATTGTATTCAGTTGAATACCCTCGCAGTATGTGGAGGTTCCACTGCTACCTGTCATAAAGGTAAAGGGACGCCTGACCATTAGGTCCAGTCATGGCCGACTCTGGGGTTGCGGCGCTCATCTCGCTTTATTGGCTGAGGGAGCCGGTGTACAGCTTCTGGGTCAAGTGGCCAGCATGACTAAGCCGCTTCTGGCAAACCAGAGCAGCGCATGGAAAAGCCGTTTACCTTCCCGCCATAGCGGTACCTGTTTATCTACTTGCACTTTGACGTGCTTTCGAACTGCTAGGTTGGCAGGAGCAGGGACCGAGCAACGGGAGCTCACCCCATCGCGGGGTCTGATCGGCAAGCCCTAGGCTCTGTGGTTTAACTCACAGTGCCACCCGCGCCCCTAGCTGTCATAGCAAATCAGAATTTCCTGACTGATCAGCCCTAAGGTCATGTAGTCCAGCATCCTGTTCCCCATAGTGACCAAGCAAATGCTTTTGGGAAGTTTAGAAGTAGGACCTGAAGGCAACAGTCCCCCTCCCCCCCCAAAAAAAATGACTTTGTATTGGGAAGCTCTATGTGCCATGAAGTTGTCTAATGTGCCATGAAGTTGCTTTCTTAAAGCAAGCTGAGCTATTGGCAAATATTGTGTGGTGACATGAAGTTAATTTCTCCATTGCATGAAATGCACTTTCCTGTGACTGCTGCTAGTCAGCTTTGTTTCCTGGCCCTGGATTCTAATATTATAAGGGAGAGAGAAAGAAATGGGCCCATTTAATCTCTTTTCTTCTCCTTCCCCCCGTTTTATAAACTTGGAAAGCCATCATATATAGAATCAGGCCATTGGTCTGTCTAGCCCAGTAATGTCTGAGTGATAGTGGCTCTCTGAAGCATCAAACCAGAGGGCTTTCCTGGCCCTGCTTTCTAAAGTGTGTTTTACAATAAATTGAACTTGTGGTTTTCTCTATCAAAGCATGACTTATCACCAGGCTGTGGTGTTTCCCTTTTATATGATAAGTGAAAGAATCCATACCTCTGCATTATTCTGCAATTCTGCAAAATAAAACAAACATAACCTGTGCTTTTATTTCACGGAATGATTAGGGAATGTGTCCTATTTGTTCAACTGGACTAATTTTTACCTGCACAGATAACCAATGAAGAAGCAGAGGATGATGTAGCATCTAAAGAGGACAAAGATGATTCCAGGCTGCAGGAGGAGGGTGACACAGGGAACAAAGAAGGTCTCAAGACTGACAGGCGGAGAGAAGGAGACGAGACAGAGCAACCGGACCAGATGGCAAGTACCCTGTAGGCAGCTGGGACAGTAACACACATAACTGTGCAAAAGAGTAGTGAGTGCCCCAGATGTATCCCTGGAAAAGGCAGGGTGCTCTTTCCTTGGGAAACCCTTATACATATAATGTGAGGCTGTATAGATTCTGCTTCCTGGACAGGAAGACTGCTGTGACATAAACTCCTGACAAACTTTACTTTCAGGAGTCAGATGTGCTACATGATTGCATCTAATTCCTAGGATAGCCACTATACAAATGTGTCCTGTGTGTTAGAATGTGTGAATCAAGAGATGATTTATTTAAAAAGAAATGCTGAAGTAATGCTGAAGTTTTTCTCAGGACTAGATCCCTTAGTTATGTTTCTGCTTCTGATTTGATGTTGCAATATATATATCTTAATTGTACCATTCACTTTTATTTTTAAAAGCCTATTTCAAATAACAAATCACGAAAGAAAAAGAAGAAAAGAAAGAATAAGAAGACTGCGTCTGGCGAGTCTCTGGTAAATATGAACTAGGTTTATGGGTTTAGCACCCAGAGGGGGATGCCAAGTGAGGCTGGCTAATGCATATAGGAAGGATAAGACAGGGCTAGATGAATCCCACCCTCCTGGCCCCCTTGGGATTTGAAATATTTATATACCCTTGTGTAGGATTGGCTCTTTAAAATGTGGGAACGTAATTCCAGCCCCAGTGAAAGCTGACCAGCTAGATGTAGTGAACAGAGACTAGATGTCATGACAGATACACAGCCACACCATATTAGTAGAAGAGGGTGAAGAAATTTGTGCTAGGACAAGTTAAAGCAGTATGTTTGGGTACGTGGAAGGCATTACAGACAGCTCCTTTATCAGCGGCTGAATCTCAGAATATTGCAGCTTTCCTTGTAAACTTTCATGTTTCTTAACAGTGCCCTGGAGATGAGGACGATGCAGAAGACATTGAAAGCATCCTTGTGAGGATTGAGAACTCCAGTGGGCCACCTTGCCAGAGCCAGAGCACAGTTATCACGGACCATCGGCCTTTGCTCTACATAGAGCACAGGTAAGAAGCCGAGTCCTACGAAGGCGTTTTCCTAACCTAGGGACACTTGGGACTGGGAGCAAGTTGACCAAGTGAAGTCTGTGGCTTGTGGAATGTTTGTGGGAGGAACCAAAATTCCTGCACAAAAGTACTTTTGCTTTAGAACGGAGGTGGCTAAGCTGCAGCCTTCCGTATGTTGCTGGCCTACTGCTCTCATCATCCCTGACCATTGGCCATGCTCAATGGTCACAAGTTTCCTCCTCTGCTTTAGAGAGTGTTGTTAGAGCTTTTGTTGCTTCCTTTTCTCCATTTGTTTTGCATTTAGACACCATTCACAGAAGTCCTTTATCTTCCTGATAAAGTCCCTGTTTTATACTGTCACATCCACATGTATTCTGTGTGCTGTGGAGGTTTTTGGAGCTTGGTCTTTATTTGCCAACAAAGTACCTTCAAGCATGCAGACTGTATGTCTTCCCCAAAGATGAATGGGGAAAACAATCAGGCTCAGTGAGCAACTCGTGTCTGGGAGTTGAGGCATGTTTTGCCACCTACCTTAGATTTTCCCAGTTGCTGCTTTGTAAACTATTAAAGAGATTGGAGAAGGATCTGGTTGCTGCTGTGGGGAGTAGGAGTCCATGCTAGATGGCAGCATGTTATAGCCAAGGTAGTACCCGTCAGATGTTGTGGACTGCAGCATCTCGATGAGTATTGGCCATACTATCTGGGGCTGATGGGAGTTGTGGTCTGCAGCATTTGGAGGGCACCATGTTGCATATTCTAGACTTAACGGCATGTCCTCCAGCCATACCAACCAGCACTTCTTGCACCTCCTGTGCTGCTGCTACAACAGTGTCTCCAAATCCTTGGCCTGTGAAGTTACACCTGGAAAGGGAGAGCTGAAGCAGCTCAGTAGATGTTCCGTGTGTGTGTGTGTGTGTGTGTTTATCCCTCCCAGAAAATAAGGCATGCCTCACAGGAAGCTCAATGCAAATACAATGAATTGTTGTCTTTTAAAATCATACATGTGTGGTTTATCCTCAAAAAGTGGTAGCGGTTGTGGTAGGCAATAATTGAACAATGGAACTTGAGCATCTCTTCTTCACCTACTCTGGTGGCTAAATTGTCTTGCCTCTTCCTATTTCAGCTTTTGCTTCTCCTCAGACTCCATGCACTTCTCAATAGTCCTCCCACTAGTCTTTGGTAAAACTTCTCAAAAGTCTGTGGAAAAACTGAACTTTTTAAAAAACAAACAAACATATTTTTATTAAGGATTTCTTGGTTTACAAAAGTTATGTGCAATGTCTCTTTTTTCCAGTTACATTTTCTACAGATCAGTTTCATTTGTTGAGACATTAGTGTAACATTAGGAAGAAAAGGGGGGAAGAGGTGGAGGGGGCATGATGAGTCGGGGTGGGATCAGGTGGCAATGCTTCTATTCTACTTAGTGTATGAAAAGCTGAACTTTTGAAGTAGCATGCGTTATGTAGAAGGGCAGATCAAATTACAAGCTTCCCTCAGTTTATTATTACTGCAGCATTTTACATGAATGACACACCATTTTCACTCTGACCATTGAAATGTCTTCCTTAAGCCCTCCTTTCACTTGGGGGGGGGGTAGTGGACCTCCTGCGTATTTCAAACCTTTCTCCACAACAGGGGTCAGAAATATATTTGGATCAAAACAGAGAGTTGCATTCTGAGAGGTTAGAATTCTGCACCGTATTTCAGAGAGTGCAACTGAATTCCATCCCTGTTTACAGTTGCTTGTAGGATTGCTGGCAGTTTAGTGGTGTGTTAGATGTCTTGCACTGTTTGATCAAGAGAGGGCAGTATTGGCACTTTCTGTTTCGAAGCTATTTTGTAGCAATACTGAAAGGGCAAGGAGTGGTGAGATGAAAATACAGTATTAAGCTGCCCTGCTTCTTGCTGTGTTTGTTTACTGTGGTCTTTATTGCTTCTGCCCTTTTAAATATAGCCTCTGCTCCTCCAGTAGTAGAGATAAGTGAAACACTCAGAAGAGGTATGGAAAGAAACGTAAGGCTAGGTAGGGTATTTCAGCAAAGGGGTTGCTGAATATACCTTTTGGGAAGGGCCTCTGCCATGTCTCCCTTCCTGTAAGCTTGAATCTGTCTCCCAGAACATCTTCATCAGGGATAGGAGAATTTGTGGCCCTCCAGATGTTGCTGAACTCCAACTTCCATCATCCATGACCATTGGCCAGCAATCTGGAGAGCCATGGGTTTCCTGTCCCTGACTTACGCCTAAGCAAACTGAAACAAATTGGTGTTTGTCACCCGGTTGCCTCTGGTTCCATCTCTGCTCCTTCTCTTGTTGCATAAGAAGAGCCCTCTTAGAACAGGCCAAAGGCCTATCTAGTTCTCAAAGTGGCGAATCAAATGCCCAGGGGAAGCCCAGAAGCAGGACCTGAGGACAACAGCGCTCTCCCCATCTGCTGCTGAATTTTAGATTGTAAGCTTCTCAGGGCACAGACCTGTTTCTTGTTCTTTGTATATAATTAATAGAAATAATTAATATAAATAAATAAATAGGTGGATTTGTATTACATTTTTTTCCCAGGAACTTGAATCCAGAAACAGAGCTGAAGAGATATTTTGGGGCCCGAGCAGTTCTTGGTGATCAGAGGTAAGTTCAAACTCTAGAAGTGTGAAGCATATGCTTAGTTAGGTCCTGTGGGAGACTAAAGCATCTGCCAGTTGTCTTATAAAAACATACTTTTTGCTTAAGCCTCTTAGGCTGAGGAACTTTGAATGCCTCTTGCTTAACACTCCACTTTTAGACTGTCTCTGAGACAAGGGATGTTGTGGAGATCTCAGACATCACAGAGTGCTGAAGACGAGGGAAATGGGACATCAGCACAATAGCTTCAGTGTTTCCTTAGAGATAGTGTCAGTTTTTAACCCTTTGTGCTAATCTAAACAATTGCTTTAAAGCCCAGCCTACAAGTGTGAGGTGCCTGGATGCGGACAAGTACTTGTAGGTCGTTCGGATGTGGTAGGAAAGAGGACATGGTGGTGACTTTGAACCATGATTATGCTTGCTGTTCAAGTGCAGGAAGCAGCCTATAATTTCTTCAGGAAGGCAGGGAGCCAACATAGATATCTGAAGGTTCAGGAGGCATGGTCCCAGTTCTGGTAGGCGCAAGCCAGTAGCGTGCTGCTGTCCTAAATACCTGTCCTGTTGAGCTTCTTTTCCCTCACCACCTTGCCATTCCCCAAGTATCAATCAGCTGAATTTACTGAGGCGCTACATATGACTCTCTGGTTTGTTTACAAAGAGCGCATGAGCAGCTTGCAGCTTCAGAGTTAAACAAATTTCCTCTCTGCGTGGGAGATCTTGTGGGTGTTTGCTTCGTTTTGGTGCATTTTGTAATTTTTTGTGCTGTGCTAGTAGTTGGTGCTTATAGTGCTGTTTGCTTCAGCAAGATAGCGGCAACTACTGGCAGAGCACAGCAAAGTGTAGAGCAACCTTCACTAACCTGGTGCCCTGGTTTGGACTGCAGTTCCCATCAGCCCCAGTCAGCAAACTTGTACTGACTGTGGCTGATGGAGGTTGTGGGAGACAACAGGTGGGGAAAGCCTGAAACAGAGAGAAATCTGCTAATGAAAAAGATGGCTTTCTAGTTATGTGGGAAGGAGATGATATCTGACCTTCCTAATTCTGAGAGACCAGGTTGCATTTTTTTTCTTCTCATGTTATTTGTATATCACAAAAATAGCATTAAAAAATTGCAGTAATATATATAATGTATGGTTCATTATTAGTGGCCGGTACCAGATTATATTTATGATACACAAGCAGGTAGCCACAGGAGGAAGCCAGGGTAGGTCAGTCACATGAAAGAGTCCTTTCATGGTAAAAGAATGCTCCAAATGAAGCCATCAGCCATGTGGACTAGAAGACCAATCTGGAAATTAGATAAGGGCTCAGGTAAATAAATGCCCCTTAAGACAGGGCTCATTGGAAATCTGGATAGGAGATGAAATGCTGAGCCATCATATGGAGCAGATTGAAAATTGCATTTTTTGTTCTGTTTTTAATGTTTTATTGTGGGGGGATTACTGTGTGTATTTTTATTGTTTTATTGGAATGTGGCCACCCTGAGATTGTTTGCATTAAAGAATGGGATAAAAATTTTATAAATAAAATAAATATCAAAAGTAATTTTCATCAGTATGTTCAGCTAAAATAACATTGTATTTTAATATTTTGTTGGAAGCCGCCCAGAGTGGCTAGGGAAACCCCTCCAGATGGGTGGGGTATAAATAATAATAAATAATAATTATTATTGTTATTATTTTATTTTGCCTGAGTGTCTCTGTTTGTTTGTGTATGTGTCTCTGTCTGTGTCACTGTGGTAAACCTTGTGGTATTCATTGGTCTTGCATTCAGTCTCCAAGTTCTATTTCTTCTGCAGGCCACGGCAGAGGCAGCGCCAGTATGTCCGCAGCACGTGGCTGACAGTGCCTAAGAACACTTGGCCACGCCATAGCAAAACAGGTGAGAGGCTTTCCCCGCTTCCCTCAGGTGCTCTGTGCACTCCCACTGGCTTAAACATCTGCATTGGGAACACATGCCTGGTTGCTGATTACATCTTCATAGATGTTATTTTAGTGCTATCTTCCCCTTCCACTTAGTTTCCTCCAGATGTTTTGGACTAGAACTCCCATCATTCCCAGCCAATTTGGGGCAGGCTGCTTTATTTTGTGTGTGAGGAAGTACATCTTCACATGTCAAGTAGCAGGACTGCATGTGCTGAGCTGACATGTAGGAGCAGTGTTTGTACAGTGGTGCCCCGCAAGACGAATGCCTCGCAAGACGAAAAACTCGCTAGACGAAAGAGTTTTCCGTTTTTTGAGGTGCTTTGCAAGACGAATTTCCCTATGGGCTTGCGAGTTCTTTCGAGTTTGTTTCCTTTTTCTTAAAGCCGCTAAGCCGTTAATAGCCGCTAATAGCCGTGCTTCGCAAGACGAAAAAACCGCAAGACGAAGAGACTCGCGGAACAGATTAATTTCGTCTTGCGAGGCACCACTGTATGTCACTCCACCCACCTTTCTCTTTCTGTGACCAAAAGGAGGTCTCTTCCTCTGTGCACAGTCTAGCTTTCTGGAAGATGTTGGAAAGGAAAATTTATCTCCTTACCCAAGTATCTATAACCCTGATTGCCCACACTTCTTTGCCTGTGTGCTTGCTTGGAATCTCAATTTGTTTTTAAGCCTAGAGAAAGCAAGAATCCTTGCTTTGGCGCAAGGGCAGGAAACCTTTGACCTTCCAGGTGTTGCTGAACTACCACTCCCATCAGCCCCAGAAAGCATGGCCAGTAGCCAGGAATGATGGGAGTTGTGGTTCAGCAACATCTATAGCAGCCTTCCTAAACCTTGGGTTCTTAGATGTTGTTGGACTCCAACTCCCCCTAGGGAGTCAACTAACAGAACTAGTTAAGTTGGGTTGGGCATGTTCCCTTAGGTGCTGTAAATATATTGCATCGTGCATTAACAGCCCTCTTTCTCTCCCTTTCCCATCCCCAATTCTGCCTAGGCATATCCATGGCGCTGCTAGAAACAAAGCGAGGGGTACAACACTTTGCATTTGAGCACCATCGTGAATACCAGCAGGTGCAGTTCAAGTTCTTGGATGCCGTGGAGTCCATGGATCCAAACAATCTGGTGGTAGGTTCTCAATCGGACAAGGCCCTGCTGTGATGATCAGAACCACTTGTAAGAATGGCAGCCATTTTTGCTGTTGCCAGTACCTGGTCTCTGAACATCCAGCAGTCTGCCAACCTGTATTGTATCAGGCGATCGTGTGTTGAACGTTTTACAAGAAGGACCCTCCTGTGTCAGAGCAATGGTCCAGGTAGCTCAGCATTCCATCTGTGGAATTGCTCTGACCCAAGGCTGGCAGTGGCCACTGTAGGAGGTTCACAAGCAGGGCAGGTATACTGTGATGTCCTTATACTCTAGTGGTCAGAGGCGGACAGCTGGAAAAAGTGGTTGCGGCCAGCGTGGGCAAGAAGTGCCATGTCTTGGGACCAAATGAGATGTTTCTTTGCTCACGTAGTTTGCCATGGTTTGCAGGGGCAGGGAGCCAAATCAGATTGTATCCCTTTGCCCCATAGCCACAGTCATGATCATAATTTCTCCTCTCCATGCACAACCTGATGGGGAGATTCCTTTGGTATTCCCCATCAGCAAACAGAATAATTGAATTGTAGGCATGGGTGGGTGAGCGATTCTGGTTGTGAATGTGACAGGGGGAAATGGTTAAGAAGGCTCCTTCCCCTTCTGTTTTTAAACTCAAACACAGCAGAAAACAAACTGCATGACAAGTGTCTTGTCTAGTTTGGTCTTCGGAGTACAGGACAATGAGTTTGTTATTACATGGAGATATATGACAAAAAATGGCAAACCCTGCTGCATTCTGGGTTCTAGTCCTTCACGGTACATAGCATAGTCACAGATCCTGCATCCTTTTGCCCAGATCTTATGCACAATGTTTGCCCATGTTTGTAAGATTTGGACTGAAGGGTTCAGTGACTAAAGAGACCCTTGATGGTGGTGGGTTTCTAAAGCATTATCTGCTGCCATGTTTTTGTGTCTTGGAATATTTTGCTACTAGTGACTGATGTTTTCACTTAATCCTTTTCCAAAAGCAAGCTATATTGGTAGCATCACAACAGCCTGAGGCAGTGAATTCCAAAGGCTGACTCTATTTTGTGGGAGGGTAGCTGGAAGTTCCTCCTTTGTATCTCTCTTTCTGAAAATTCAAAAATCACTTTGGGGATTGCGATATAATTATGTTCGTTGACGCTTTGGTCTGTACTCCTGGTCCTGTGGGGAATCATAGAGTTGAAATGAAAGCCCAAGGGTCATCTAGTCCAGCCCTCTGCAATGCAGGAATCTCAGCTAAAGCATTCATGACAGATGGTCATCCAACCTCTCCATTGAAGGAGAGTCCACACCTCCCAAGGGAGTCTGCTCCACTGTCAAACAGCTCTTACTGTCAGAAAGTTCTTGGTGGTGTTTAGTCTCAATCTGCTTTCTTGTAACTTGAAGTCATTGGTTCGGGAAGAGGCAGTCTGTTCTGTTACTCTATGGAGCAGAAATCTGATGTGGAACAAGGCTCTCCTGCAGTGCAGAGGTTGCCCTGCCTGTCATAAAGGAACTTGATTTCCACATTGGGCTTGCAGCCATTGTTGTTGACCTTGATGAACTCATCCATAAAGCAAGCCCCTGGCTGAGGACGCCCCTCCTGTCTGGGACAGAAGGTGGGGGTGAGCAAGGAGAGCGCTGAGTGGATTCTAACAAGCAAGATTTGAATAGGCAGCTGTGCTATTTTTAAACTTCTTTTTCCAGATTTGAAGAAAGGAGTGCCTAATTTCTCTTGGTACTTTAGCAGAACAGGCTCTGCTTTGAGGCTTTACTGACCATATCCTGGTGAATTAAGTTGGGCAACAACTTTGATGGTACACACAAAGCAGGCAAATCATTCTTGCCCTAATATTAGCATAATCAGGACATTGAGCTTGGAGAGCCCCCAGCCTCCCCCCCTTCCCCTTCCCCGATGAGGGCAAACACGGCTATTTGAAACTTCACTGTTCTGTTTTTTAGATAGAAGACCCTTTGTCTGGGGAAGACTCACGCTTTGCACTCTCACCACTCATTGCTTGGGCATGGGATCTGTGCTTGATGGGCGTCTTTGGCTTGGGGAAAAACAGAAGGCAGCAGCTAGAAGCTGCAGCTTTGCAAATTCAGATGACACTCAGTTGTCGCAATGCAAGCCTTGGCACAGTGGGTCATGGTCAGACCAAATGTCTGCTGAGTTCAGCATTCTGTGGCCTACAAGTGGTCAGACAGATACCCCACAACTAGAGCTGGGTGGTCCTGTTATTTCCCAGCTAATTGTGATCGGGATAGGGGTGGGTTGAGGTTGCGATTTGCAGGCATCAAAGCTTATGCTGTGTGCAGCCCCTTAGGCATGGTACGACCCTGTTCTGTCCTGTCCCACCAGCATGTGCCACCCCCACACCACACTGCAGCTACCTTTGCTTCCTTCAGCTCCAAGGGGTTAGGCCCTTGTTGACCAATTGACTAGTCAAGATGTCCTAGTGTAACTCCTCAGGTCATCAACTGCCTCACAGTACAAGTTCTGAAATTAGTTGTCTCGTATGCATATGGTGGTGCCTAATCAGGCTGACTGAAAACTTTGTAGTGATCCTGGTCAGCCCCTCCCCACCCCCACCCCGGAGATCCCTCTCTAATCTTAGATCTGTTTTCTTGCACCATTCACAGTTGATGGGCTTGGGAGTTCATTCAAGGTGAAGTGCAGCCCATTGCAATTTCACTTAATACACCACTTCGGAGCAATCAAAGAACTGAATGTTTCACATCTTGGAGTAATTGTTTGTTCCCTAGCCTGTTATTATGTAGCCGGCTGTTTTCATGAAAAGTCATCCTCCGGATCAATAAAATATGAAGAGAAGGAAATGGCCATGTCACAGATTTCAAAATGCTTGCTTCATCTGTCTGCTTTCAGCTTTTGCTCCAGATGAACCCTTCGCATGTAGACTCACTCTTACAGCTCAGTGACGTCTGTCGGATGCAGGAGGACCAGGAGATGGCCAGAGACCTTGTCGGTAAGAAGCTGAGGGCAGCCAGAGTAGAAGCTGGGAGGGCTGTGCTGTGTTGCTTGAGCTACTCCTGAAATTATGGTTCTCCCCAAAACGGAGGAGGGAGTCTAGAAGGATGCATGTGTTCTAAAGAGGGCCATGCCTTACAGAATAGGGGATTGTGGGAGCCATATGTGTCACCAGCTAGTAATCCAGAGCATTGCTCTTCACTCCCTGGGATGCAACTGTTTCATAGGACACCTGGATTAGGAAGCACCTTCCAATTCCTCTTTAGAGTCAGACTTGAAGGGAACAGGGCCTTCTCATTTGTGGCACCTCATCTATGAAGTCCCCTTTCAGTTCATCATGTTCCCACTCTAGCCATTTCGATAACAGTAGAATACTAATTTTAGTAGTTCTAGCATTTAGTGGAATCTGGGTTTAATGCTGATTTGACAGAAATGGGTTAATATTTTAACAACAACAAAAACTCCAAAGATGAGTGGTGTCTCCTGCCTCCAGGACAGGGGTAACCAATATAGCGTCCTCCAGATGTTATTGATCCACAACTCCCAGCATCACCAATGGTCAGAGATGATGGAAGTTGCAGCCTACAACATCCAGGTGGCATCATGTTAGCTACCCCTGCTCTGGTGCTACAGGAGGGAACACACACACCAATTTCCTAGGTAGCTTGGACCAGAGTGGGATTGCTTTTGCGGCTACCTCTGCCTGACCTTTTTGCTGCCACCTAAACATGATACCCACAACAGCAAAAACCAACACTAAAACTTGCTTACTGTGTGTTATTAAATCTGTATTGCATAGTTTGTTTACATTGCATAGGGTATATATTAGATTTCTGTTCTAATACTTCAAATGCATTTGCATCACTCAGGCAGCTTGCAACAGTTCAAATCACAGTATCATTAAAAATCTACAATATTGTTATGTCGGTGCTAGAAATGGAGGAAGGCCTGTCCACCACAGCTGAATACCAGTTGCAGAAAATCACAGAAGTGGGGACTGCTCTTGTACTTGAGCCCTGCTTGCTGATTTCCCATAGGCTGGCCCTGTGAGAATAGGATGCTGGACTAGATGGGCCATCGGTCTGATCCGGCAGGCTCTTCTTAAGTTATTATGATCTAAGGCAGCATGCAAGTTGGTAGGGAGGTGGTATCCTGCTTTAAGCCTTATGGGCTTAAAGTATTAAAATTTAATACCTCGCCTTGTTTTTGAAGAATATAATCAGTACATGAAAGGCTACAGAAGATGACTCAGCCATGCCCCACTCTTGGTGCCTCTTTTGCAGAAAGAGCCCTTTACACCCTGGAATGCGCCTTTCACCCAATGTTCAGCCTCACCAGTGGGACCTGCAGACTGGACTACCGGAGGCCAGAGAACAGGTAAGAGTCCCATTGACAGTGCCAAATGGGAGTTTGCTTGCTCAGTCAGGACTTCTCACTCTAAAGATAGATGACTTCTTTGCACAAGCCAGGAAAGGAGTTGAACCAGAATGTGCTGCCCTTCATGGCTGATCAAGCCTGTTTATGCCCTTTTTCATGCCCAGACTGAATTGTTGTTGTTATATTGTTAATCATTAATCTTTGCTTTTTTGTTGTGCCTCTCAGAGCCTTCTATCTGGCTCTGTTCAAGCATATGATTTTCCTAGAGAGGAGAGGTTGTCCTCGCACCGCCCTGGAGTTCTGCAAACTTATTCTGAGGTAACTACTGGTTCTTATAAGGCAGCTTTAGGCCTCTGGTCTGTCTTTTAGACTGGGTGGGAGGACTGAACAGCACACCCGTCTCCCACCTCTACCCTGAGCAGGTGTGTGTTTACATACTGAGCCCTTAATTTCTCCAAAAGTTTTTAAGGGGGCAGTTAACTCCCTTATGTAGACATGGAGAAGGGTTGATTAATTTGCTGGTTGGTCTTGACTATTGCTGGTTGGTTTTGCAATAGATTCACATGGTTTTTAATCTCCCCACCCTTGCATTCCACCCCCATCTCCAAAGCCTTGATCCAGAGAATGACCCGCTGTGCATACTGCTGATAATTGATTTGCTGTCGCTACGAGCAAGAGAGTACGCCTTCCTGACACGCATGTTTCAGGAGTGGGAGGTGAGTTGCTAGTGGGTGGCCCTGGCAGGAAGTGTGCTGAGAACGGAAGAGTCTGGCTGAGTTGCCAGAAGGTCACCCCACCACCTGCGGAAGAATTAGGTGTGAGTCACTCTGGCCACAGCCTGTGGTGCTTCCAATTCCTCTGAAGCTGGTCGTAACTGCAGCCTGTTCATGAGCAACTCTTATAATGCAATTTACCACTAGAGTTACTGTTGACTTTCCGTGTTTGGTTTTATGGACTGTTAATGTGTTTCATTTAATTGGTAATTTTCTTTGTGGCCCCATTTAGGGTCAAAAAATGGGATACAAGTTTTTTAAAAAATCAGCTCAGCTGTCAAGCAGATACTTACATAGCTTCTCTTCCTCTTCTCTCCCCCCCTTCCCGCCCCCCACCTTTAGGGTCATCGGAACCTGTCTCAACTCCCAAACTTTGCCTTCTCGGTCCCTCTGGCATATTTCTTTCTGAGCCAGCAGGAAGACCTCCCAGAGTCGGAGATCAACCAAGCCCACGAAAGAGCTGCCAGCCTCATTCAGCAGTCACTGGTCATGTTCCCGGGTGGTGAGTCTGTCTGTGTAAAATGTTCAAAGATGGGTGTACAGAAGGCTGCAGCTGTGAATAAAGCCCTTCATATTCCCTCAGCAGTGGTGGCTCCGGGAGGGCAGTAATGCTAAATCTCAGAGGGGGGTTGGGTTGCTTTAATCAAGATTTCCCGTGACTGGTCGTCTCCTCTTTGTCCACACTTTCCCTTCAAGACACTGTCACGCTTTAGCCAGGAGCAGCACATGGGTCCTGCCTTTCATCATGCTGTGACTGCCTGGTCCCTGGGAGGGGCCTGCCCAGTTTCCCCTTCCAGCCGCAGGCTCCAAAGGGATATAAGGTCTGCCAAGAGAGCCTTGCATGGCTGAGCAGTGAATGTCTTCTGCTCCAAACAAAGGGAGTCCAGTTTAGGCTGCTGACCCATGACAAGGCACACCCTCTCTGCTCCTTCACAGCGACTTCAAACAAAACCCCTTAATAATTAGGGGCCAGAAAAAGTTCTGTTGTGTGGTTTTAATGGCACCTCACTCCTTGCAAGTCCATTTCATTCAGAACTTTTTTCTGTGGTGGGAAGAATAAAAAAACAAGAGGCAGAGCAATATTGTGACCCATTTTGAGTACCCGTGCAGCAGCATTTGTGGCGGTTGGAGGTCTTTCCCTCTCATTTCTTTCTCTTCATGCCTCTTCCAGTTCTTATGCCTTTGTTGGATCGCTGTAGTGTGCAGCCAGATTCCACAGTAGCATCCCATGCATTCTTTGGACTGGACGCCCAGTTGAGGTAAGGAGTGTGTGAAAATGCTCTTTGCAGTCCAAGAACATGCAAGTCTTACAGGAATGGAGTGAGGCGTTTTGTGGTGTCAGCAGCTGAATCTTCTTATGGAGTACTAGCAAGATTGGAGGGAGGTTTTTCAGAATACCAAGGGAAGCATCAGAACCAGAGGATTGCATGTCAGCAACGTGAGGTCAAACTGAGAATCGGTTGCTGACATGGATGCTCGTGTTGTCAGTTTCTGGGGCCAATGGCAGTCAGCATCTCTACAGCAAAGAGGCTGGGCAAGTTTCTGGTTCAAGACTGTCTGGTCTGTTGTTGCTACAGTGTCGGAGGGGCAGGTCACAGTCTATGGAATGGACATAAGGATGACCTCTGCCTCTGACCCTTTCCCCCAGGACAAGGGCAGAATAAAAGTGTGATGTGTTGTGCCCTGCTAAAAGTGAAAATGCCTTATTGGGTGGCTCTGCTCCGCTGTCTTCATCAGCCTTGATGCCTAGTAGTGGAACTGAGGCCTTCTGCTCTCGTTTCTCTTCCTGTGAGGAGTTGCCCTCAGCAAGTCTACCTCTAAGGCAGCAAAGTGCTTTAAGCTGCCATGTTTAAAGGTGTCTCATTTTCCCTCTGCAGTTCGCCCCCTGTGCTGAACCAGCTGCTTGCCCTCTATCTTGGGAGGACCCATTCCCTCTGGAAGGACCCGGCTGTCATGGCCTGGCTCGAAACAAACGTGCATGAGGTGTTGCGGATGGTGGATGCCAAGAACCCAGTGTTGGAGGAGGCTGAGCAGAAGTGAGTCTCTGCACCTGCTCCAGGCTGATGGTGGGCAGAATTCATTCCCGCTCTGGCTCCAAGCATTCCCTGCCATATTCTGCTGACTCCTGCACCCTGTGACCCTCCTGTTGAGAGAAGAGAGCGTTCAACAGCTGGGGGGGGGGGAGAGACATAGCTGGGCAGTGGGCTGTTCTTGGTGCCTTCTTAGATGTGCCAGCTAATTTGAGGGTGGTCGGGAAAGAAACCTTTTTGAAGCTATCAAGAACTGCTAACTGGGCTGACTGAATGCAGCTACTTTTGGGGGATTCTGGCAATCTGTGATCAGCCCTGGGTGCCAATATGTTTCTGCAGAGGAGGCCTTTGCTTACGTGTGGCTGGGAAAGAGAGCTCCGAGGGATGCATATAGCAAATTGGAGCCACTTCTCTGAAATATTTTTGGCCCTTAGGCGAAAGGCAAGGTACCAGAACGCTCCCAGGAATGTCTACCGCCATGTGATCCTCTCGGAGATAAGGGAAGCCACAGCAGCATTGCCTCCGGTGAGAGAATGGATGGGGCAGGGGCATAGCTGCACCTCACAAACCTTTTTTGGGGGGGAGCATATCCTGTCGGTATCTCTTGCTTCTTCTGATTCTGCTCAATATGGCCTTTCTGGGCTCCCATATCACAGTTCTTTGGGCATAAGGAGGTGGCTGGCATTGAACTGCCAATGGCCCATCCTGCAGTGTTGTTAGCTGGAGAGCAGAGCCTTCCCCCAGCACTGTTGCCTGATACCATTTAATGGGAATGTCTGTGACCTTCTGCATGGCAAGTGTGCACTGTGCCTCTCGTCAGTATAGGAAGCTTAACAGCTCTGCTGCCAGGTGGACCCCTCCCACCCACAAGAGGCCTTGCTAGCCATCCCAGGGCTGCACCTGCCACCACCTTGAGAGCAGCCATATTTCTTCTTTCACAGGTCTCCCAGCTTGTACAAAGTTCCCTTCTCCTTTTGTCTCATATTTCTAGATTGTAAGCCTACAGGCAGGAACCCTTTTTTTTGTTTTGATTGTTTGTTTGTTTGTGCAGCACCTAGTGCATATTTGGCACTTTATAAGTAATCCAGTAGGAAGCATCAAAGGGAGGGAAGCGAAGCAGGGCCACTCCATCGGCTCTGCCCAGAGATCAGCTACATCAGGCACCTCTCCCTGAACTGTTTCCACTCAAGCTTGCCATTGTGGGAACAAATATTTTAATTTTAAGAAGGCATGCCTGAATTTGCTTCTCTTTTCCCTTTGGGGACATGTATTTTAGATCGTAAGCCTACTGACAAGGATTGTCTTGTTAGTTCTGTAAGAGCCTGTAGGAGCCTATTTGCTGAAAAGCAGGGTAAAAAAATGCTACAACTAAATACAAAGATGGTGATGAGTTCTGACCTGGATTCAATTTCCCTCCCTCTCTCAAGGAAGTGACCTCCCAGCCGATAATGGGGTTTGACCCCCTGCCACCTCTGGACTCCATTGTTTCGTACACAAGGCCAGAAAGGTACCACCTGTTGCTGCTTCCCGCATACCTCCATCCAGTTCAGTAGCTTGGATATTTACTTAGGTCTGTGTCAGCCTGGGGTAGACAAAAAACCCCAGAAAGGACCAGAAGTGGTCCAGTTCTCTGAATCTTTTAGACATGCATTGTGTTTACGAGTTTTTATACAGGCAGTGGAAGCTGGTCCATTAGGGCAAATGGGGCACTGCTCCACCAATCTCAGTCTTCCCTGAAGGCCCTGCTTCCCTCAGTAATCTTCCCCCATTTACTTACAACCAGTCCAGCAGGTATTACTGCCTGTCAGCTTCTTCCTCCTCAGCCTCAATGCTGCCCTTGTAGAACTCAGCAAGAAGAAGGATGAGGACAAAACTAGAAAGTTAGAATTAGTTGGCTCCACCTCTCACTTAACTCTGGCTCCTCTTGGTCTCCCTGCTTTCTAGTCCCAATGGACACCAGTCAGCTGCCTTATTCCAGGCCAGCCTACCTGCCCATCGTGCTCATTATTGTCTTCTCTGAGTAGCAGAGTTGCTCTGGGGAATCAGGTAGAGAATGTTCTTTCCCATCGCCTCCTATTGGAGATAACAGGGATGGAACCTGGGATCTTTTGCCTGCAGAGTAAATGCTTTGCTCATAAGCTGTGGTCCATCTCTTCCTCAGTGCATCAAAGACCCACCCACCCTTCCCCATGTCACTTTGTTCTTCCCACGCAGTGGGCCAAATATTTATTCTTTTTACATTGCCTTTTGTATCCCATCGTTCCTCCAAGCAGTTCAGAGGACATAAAATCTGCCCCTTGCACCTGTGATTGGTCAAAGTTTACCCAGTGAGTTTCATAGTTGAGTGGGGATTGGAACCAGAGTCTTAGCTTAGTCCAGCACTAAGATCTGTTACACCAGACTGTCTTTCTGGATAGTAGTCCAAAATTGCACGCTCCCTGGATCATGAAGTGCCATGACATGCCCTCTCTCCTAGGAAAGAGGAGGAGGTCCATTTGTGACCAGACTTTCTCTTTTTTTTCCAGGGCAACCCATCCAGCCAATGAAAGCACTTTATCTCTCTTCTTTCGCTCACTCTTGCCAAACTTCAACTTGCAGGTATGTTGAGTGTGAAATGACTGGCCAAGGTAAGGCAGATATGCAGGTGGTTGCATGCTTCTGAGTACTAGGTGCTGGGAACGGCAGGAGGGGAGAGTGCTCTTGCACTTGGGTCCTGCCTGCAGGTTTCCCATAATGGGCACCAAGTTGGCAACTGTGAGAACAGGAGGCTGGACTAGATGGCCCCCCTTTTGCTTCATCCAACTCTCATCAGCCCCATCTAGTGTGCTTCTACAATCCAGTCGGCTAGGTTCTCCCCCCAAGAAGACTGGAGTGTCCAGGCCTTCCTCCCTAAGTGTATAAGGAGCAGAAGAGATGGAGAATTTGCAGCAAAGAGACTGAGATGAGCTTCTTTCTAGCATTTCTTCTGAGGACCCCAAAGACTGGGCTGGTTCTCCTTCAGTGCCCAGCACCTCTTCCAGTCAAACTGCCTTGTATAATTCCTTGCCCTGTGCTGTGTTTCAGGGAGAAGTCAGAGCCGGTGGAGAGGAAGAGCCGGGTGCAGGACAGAATCTGAACCAAGGTGTGAACAGACTGATGGCAGCCATGCGGGACATGCTGGCAAATATCCAGTTCCAGGAGCCACCACGGGATGACAACCCCGAGGGGGATGGGGGAGAGTGGGACTAGGCCCTTGCACCCCAGAACTTCCTTTCTGCCCCTTCTGTAACTTCCCTTGCCACAAAATAAACAATCATAAGCCAGAGGGGTAGAGTGTCTCTGTGCCTTAAACATGCACACACCAGAAAAAAGGGCATGGTTATCATCTTGGCACAACTGATAGGGCAGAAATGGCCCTTTGCTCTGAAAGCTGCACACTGTTGCTTTCATGAGATCCAGGTTTCGCTAACATGCAACTGTCCTGCCTAAGGAGAGGAGCTGCAAGCAGTAGGCTGGGGAGGCACACATGCCCCCATTTCAATTCCTTTCACAGATAGATTTATTGTGTCACTTGCCTTCCTTTTCTTAGTGGCTCCTGCCAGTGAAACCACATAGGCTAGAGCACCAGCCTTCAACTATTGGATCAAGACCCACTAACAGGTCATGGCCTGATCCAAGGTGGGATAGTGCAACAGTAGCAGCAACACCACCATATAACTATGTGGGGGGGGATGTGTTACCAAATGCATGTTCTGGTTAAAGACGAATCCTGGATTTAGAAAGGTTGAAGACCATGGGGCTAGTGTTTTAAAGTCGCTTGGAGGTGTTCTGCTAATCAGAAAGGCTCTTTAGTGCAATTCAGATATGCTTTGTGAGAGGGAGGATATAGAAATTCTGTGTCAGTGACTTGCTCTATCAAAGTAAGCAAGATATAGAAGATCTGTGTCTCCTCATGTTGTTATTCAAAGTTTAAAAATAGCTGCCTGGAGCAAACTTGATGTTGGGGGAGGATGTGTTTAAACTTTTTCACTCCCTGACCTTTTTCATGAACGTATTGTCCACTCCAGAGCTGTTATTAGTTCCTTTGGGAAAAGACGGGTACCCAGATTGTAGCTGTCTTGTTTCCCCACTACATGACACCCCAAGTTTATTAATAAGTGTATTTGTCAGGGGGAAGGAGAGGATTGTGAAAATGGGGACGGGGTAGGCCTTCCTCAAGCACTGTGCCCTTGATCCAATGTGTCCTCATGCCTGCTCTTAACATGCTTTTGGGACATCTGCTGACATCTTTTGTCATTTGGCTCTTTCTGGGCACCTGTGCTTGTGGCCTGTGGGATTGGCAGAAGGGATGTTAGCACCCTAGTCTCTTACTCTGTTCCTGCCTTTAAAGTGTACATCACAAATCAGCTGGATAATGCAATTTACACGAGCAGGAGTGGCTGCCATGCTCTGAGTTTGACCAAATAATACAAGATTCTACTGAAAATAATGAGGATAAAGTTGTTGCTGCTGCTGCTGCTGTTGCCACCACCCTCAGAGAATGTCCACAGACTTGCCTTGGAGCTTAATCAGTGTGAGCCCCTCAATATTTTCCTGCAGCAGAGTGGGTGACTGGCAGCCCCCTCTAGTGGGTGCAAACCCCAAGTCTCTTCTTTCTTCAAGGGACCAGCACCCACAGTCCCACCCAAACCTTACTCTGGAGCTATTCTGCATTATTTCTGCTCCCCTAGTAGTTGTAGCAGAAGCAAAAGTGTCTGCTGCATTCTGACTGAGTTCTGCTGTGGCAACCAAACCTTCCAGCAGGCTGGCCTCTGAACTGGGCATGCTTGACTATTGGCCCTGGCTTTGCAGCCTCGGATCAGACGCCTCCTGAGCAGGAGAGGCAGGGGCTGGGACTGTGTTTTGCCTGCCTCTCTTGGCATCAAGGCAAACATAGTGCATCTGCTACTCTCTTCACACTTTGAAGTGCTGCCTCTGGCTTGACTCTCAAAGGCCTCATTGATAAAGCTGTAAATAGAACTCTTGGCCGGTTGCTGGTTTAGAGGCATAAAGACATCCGCCAAAAAGAGAATGGTTATAAAACGTATTTTCTCTCCCGGCTCAGCCACCAGGCTCTGCTCCCAGCCAGGCAACCCCATGCCAGTGTTTTAGGGCTGCACCGAGTAGTTGATTAGCTGATTAAAAACCTTTTGATTGACTGAAAACACGGCACCTGATTAATTAGGCAAAGTATTTTTTTTAATGTTAATTATTCATGATAAAGATACTTCTTTTCATTGCAGACATTCAGAGGTTGGTTTTCAGTATGACTCATTCCGGAGTGCCTGGCAGATACCCTCTCTATTTAAAAGCCCATCAAGCCCCTGCTATGAATAGTGACTTCAGGAGGGGGGGCTGACACTGGAAGGGCGAGAGCAATGAAATGACTCTAACTGGCAGCTGCAGCCTCTTTGGTTTGGGGAAGAATTGGGATCAGAATCCTCTTCCATCAACATTTCATTTGGCTTGGCCTTTTGAGGGCTGATAGAGGAGGTTAGCTTGGACTGTTTAATTGGAACTTGGGAGCTGGTCTAGTGTGCCACTGCTTTGTTAGTGTGTATAGGGGGAGGTGAGTTACAGAGCAGGCCATGTTTATGGGGATATAGTGTCTGTACAGTTTCCAAAGGGCAGGACAACATCCTCACGCCTCAACCAACTGAACCCATGGGAGTCCAAGGGCCTGCTTAAATTGCAGCTGTTTCTTACACACACACACCACATGCCTGGTGAGGGATTCTTGCAAAGACTGAAAACAAGAAGTGGAAGGAGCATAAAACCTCCCATGTCTTTATTCTACTCCTCCGCCTTGCACAGGACTGGAGTAGTTTGGTTAGTGCTACAGCTTGATCCAGATGATTGCGCTCACATTTTCAGAGGGACAGTGACTGTTGCTGCTGCTTTGTCCCTGTGTGCTCTGCTTCAACCTGGGATCATTTTCATGTATGCTGGGCAGCAGCTCTCTCTGGAAGAATACCAGCTTGTCAGGGGAGAATATCAACTGGGACTGTGATACAGGGGTGAAAGTGTTAAACCCCCTTCCCCGTGTGCTGCAATCCTGATCCTCATTCTCGGTGACCCTGATTATAAAAGTAAAAGCAAGACCTCTTCAGTGTTCACCATGCATTTAATGTCTGCAGCTGGTTCTCTGAATTAGCATCTTAAGAACATCACCACATACTTTGGGCAGGCTAAAAATGCTTCTGCCCTAATTCAAAACCCAGAGTCTTTAAAGGAAACTACCCCGCTCACCCTGGAATGCTGCGGCTTCTCTCCAGTACGAAGTGGTTAGCAGAATAGGGGTCAGCATGAGCTGGGATCTCTCTGGAAATGGGGTGTTAGAGCAGATGGGACATTCATCTGAGCCAGCAGGAGTATATGATTGCTTGCTTACTTCCCCACCCTTTACTCTAAAGTCCATGGGCAAGTTGAAACACTTCAAAATGGCAGATACACTCTAAGGATCAGCTTGTCTATTAATTGCCCACAAAATATGAAATGACTTCAAGTTATTCTCAAGCCATTTTTACATGAAAGCATGTGTTTTGCATGAATAGGTAAAAAATGGAGTTTGTTGTCCAAGTAGTTCCCACCTGGTTTCTGTTTTCCCATCATGGGGGCTGTCACAAGGGTTTGCCTGTTCTTGTACCCAAAGTTCACCCATATTTATTAAAGAGGAAAACCTGCCCCATACCTTAGGAATATAAGAAGAGTCTACTGGAATGGCTCATCTTATCAGCAACCTGTTCTCACCCTGGCTATCCAGATACCAGGGGTGGGAGTGGGGAGTGGGGAGTAAAGGTAAAGGACCCCTGGATAGTTAAGTCCAGTCAAAGGCAACTATGGGGTTGTGGTACTCATCTCGCTTTCCAGGAGCTGGGACAGAGCAACGGGAACTCACCCCATCGCGAGGATTCAAACCACCGACCTTCTGACCGGCAAGCCCAAGAGGCTCAGTGGTTTAGACCACTGCACCACCCACGTCCCTGCCAGAGGGAAACCCACAAGCAGGACCTGAGTTCAACAGTCTCAGGTCCCTGGTGGTTCCCTGTGAGTGGTATTCAGAGGCCTACCACCTCCAAGATGGGAGGTAACACACAGCCATCATGACTAGTAGCCATAGATAGTCTTATCCTCCATGAACTTGTCTAGCTCTCAGGGCCATCCCCGGATGTTTTGCCACCAGAGGCAAAAGAGAAAACACTGCCCTGTCACCACCTCTTCCTCTGTTGCCCACCCACTGCTGTGCACCCACATGGCGTCACATGTCTGCCTACTGCCACCTGCCAGCCACTGGGCAGTACACAGGCACACAGAGGAAGAGGCTGACAAGTGCAGGGAAAGCTCCATGGAGTAAATCGGCCGCTCTCCCAGCTTTCTGGAACCTGCCACCCTGAGGGAACTGCCTCACCTCATGGGTGGGCCAGCCCTGCTAACTCCAGGTTGGTGGCCATCATTACATCTTGCGATAGCCCTTGTATCTACAGGTGAAGGGTGGTATGCAAATTTAGTACTAAATAAATACATAAATAAATAAATACAGCAAATTCCAGACTTTAACCACAGTAAGCGCTGGGTGGATAAGTATTTTCTTTGTCTGCATGGAATCCTCCAACACTGAGCTTTGTTCAATGGACCGGTATTATAAGAAAAGGAGAAATACTTCTCTCTATCAACATTCTCCACCCCTAACAATTTTAAACGCTTCTCTTCTGTCCTCCCTTACTCGCCTTGTGTCTAAACTAAAAACCTCCAACTGTTGTAAAGGTAACTGGAAAAAAATGATCTTGAACATAGTCACTGATTTTGTTTTGAGCAAATGAAATAAATATGACCCCTTTAGGGTCATAAATTCTCTGTCTTGCAAAACAAAGAGCCCATCTTTTCCTAGCGAGGAGAAGCAGGCCCCTCTTCATGATGTACCACGCTGCTTTGAATTACGTAGGCAGTATCTTGTGAAATCAGCCAGTGAAACATGCAATGCTCTCTCCACAGAGTGAGTTGTTTGTGTCTCGCACGGCATGTCACGTAAATAGTTGCATAAGAAGTCACACTTGTATGTCAGACTGTGCTGCTTACAGGGCGAGCTTGACTGCCTTTTGCATGCTCTGCCCTACTAGGAATTGCTAACCCAGAGCTGGGGGAAACGGGACCAAGGCAAGGAAGTATTAGCATGCACAAATGTTGTAGTGTCATGGAAATGTGATGCTTGTGCATCGTCTAATAGGTGAAATGAAGAAAGTTCTGAAATGGAACTTATTTGTGCTGAGTCAGAGCCAAGTTTCGCATTTGCCTCTGAGTGGCCACTTTGAGAATGGGATGCTGGGCTGGATCGGCCATTTGCTTAATCTATCAGACTCATTTTACATTCTTGCATCAACAGTTTTAGGGAACTTACTGGACTCTGAAGCTTTGATTTGGAGGGAACTGTACAACCCTATGTTTTAAGATTTTCAGGAGAGGCCATTCTTTCTTTCTACCCTGCCAATATCTGTAGCATGTTTGGCAGAACTTAAGGCAGGGCCTTCCAAGTGGCTTCCCCCAAACTCTAGAGTTCCTTGCAAGGGAGGCCCATGTAGCCTCTGATTACCTTCTGTCAGTAGGAAGAACATAGGAAGTTGCCTTCTGCTGAGCCAGACCCTTGGCCCCTCTAGCCTAGTATAGTCTGCACTCTGGCTGGCAACAGCTCTCCAGGGTTTCATGCAAAGGACCTTCCCAGTTCAGCTACCTGGAGATACTGTCAAGGATTGAACCTGGGACCTTCAGCACACAAAGCAGATGCTCCACCACTGACCTATGACCCTCTCCTAAAGGAGAATAGTCAGACGAGGCTCCAAGTAGCTCCTCTTGTTTTATGCCCACTGCAGTGCTGCTATGTGTTCTACTGGCTGTTGTTGTTTGTATTGGTTGCACAGGAAAGTTGCCATTCCTCTAAATTCCTCAAGGCAGACACTTTTTGCCAGACCATATTCACAGAGTAAAGTTTGCACTGGCTGCCCATATGCTACTTGGCCAGGTCAGGCCAATGAGAGATCAGGTGGTCGCTGAGATATCCTGTACCCAAGTTGTTAAAGGGCCTTCAAAATAAGAACAATGAACCTGGCTGGGTAGCATATGGGCAACCAGCACAAGCTTTCCATCGCTAGTCTTATGTGCTAGCAATAGTCTGTCCCAATCAACAGTCTAGCAGCTGCATTTTGCATAAGCTGGAGCCTCCAGACCAGGCCAACAGAGAGAGCATTGCAATAACTGAGTCTTGTCAATCAAGCTGGGCAATTTCCTCCAGTAGAAGTTGGTGGGGAATCTTCTGCAGCAGGGGGAAAAACCCGGAGTGTGTCAAACATGGGTGAAGCCATATTTGGGAAAACTTGACTCTTCTTCCGCCTATATGCAACCCTTCTCCTTTGTACTTGCATAAATGTAAGTTGAAGACGTCACTGAGATGGTGAGTAATGCTTCACTGCTGGACCCCCTTTTGCTTGGCATGGGGAGGGGGGGGCATCATGCCACCAGGATGTTAATGAAGAGGAAAACTCAGCCAGGCTTTAAGGGCAGTTTCATAAGTTCTCCCTGCCATTCAGCACCCTCGCCTCCTGGGCTGTTATCATGTGGATCACCCTCCGCCCCTCTGCTGATGGGAAAGCTGGGCATATTCCTTTAAAAGTAAGGGAGATAAAGGGTTCTTTCTTTGCTGTGAACTCCTGCTAATCAGTTTACTTTGGGGAAGAGGCAAATCAAGCAACGGCACCCTTGGAAGGAAAATAGGACTTGGGAATTGAGAGCCGGGAGAGGCAGAAAGAAACTGGCAAGTTCTCCCCTCTTCTTTTTCTGGGACAGAGACCCAAAGGAAGAAACCAGGAACAAGAGAGCAGAACCCAAGAAGACACGGGTGTTGGGCTCTCCAGCGTATTGTGCCAAAGAAGGGTCACTGGAAGCGTGTTGCTGACTCTGCCACCCCAAAACTTTGTGTGGAGCATGTCTGGTCTCACAGCTCTGTTCTGAGACATCTATCCATCTATTCCCTTGGAGGAAGAGTGGCCACAGAAGTTTCTTTCAGGTTCCGCAGCCTACAGGTGAGTTCCCGGACCATGCTAACTATATACTTCTCCCCCAAGAGAAAACTCTGTTGCAAAATCCTGCGGGTCTCCTTTGTCTTTCTGTAGCATTCCCACCATGTCTGTGCCATCACCCCTGCGGGTGCTGCCCAGCCCCCCGAATGCCACTGCAGGCATTCCCGTGAGCAACCAGACCAATGAGACATTCTGCACAAGCAGCCAGCAGGTAGTGATCCCTGGCGAACTCTTCCTGACCCTGGGGATCCTGAGCTTTGTGGAGAACTTGTTAGTGGTGGCCGCCATTGTCAAAAACCGGAACCTGCATTCGCCCATGTACTATTTCATCTGCTGCCTGGCTGTGTCAGACATGCTGGTGAGCGTCAGCAACCTAGTGGAGACCCTCTTCATGCTTCTGCTGGAGCATGAGATGATGGTTGTGCAGCCCACCACCGTGATGCACCTGGATAACGCCATGGACATGCTGATCTGCAGCTCCCTGATGTCCTCGCTCTCCTTCCTCGGCGTCATCGCCATTGACCGCTACATCACCATCTTCTACGCCTTGCGGTATCACAGCATCATGACCATCCAGAGGGCCGTCACCATCATCGTGGTTGTCTGGGTGGTCAGCAGCATCTCCAGCACCATCTTCATTGCCTACGATGGCAAGGCGGTCATCCTCTGCCTGGTCATCTTCTTCCTCTCCATGATCACCCTGATCATGGGCCTCTACATCCACATGTTCAGCCTGGCTCACCAACACGCCCGCAGGATCTCCAGCCTGCAAAGGAAGCAGTCGGCGCCCCACTTCACTAGCATGAGAGGGGCCATCACCCTCACCATCCTGCTAGGCGTCTTCTTCATCTGCTGGGGCCCCTTCTTCCTTCACCTGATCCTCATCCTCACCTGCCCTGAGAAGCCCGCCTGCAACTGCTACTTCAGATACTTCAACCTCTATCTCATCCTCCTCATTTGCAACTCTGTGGTGGACCCCATAATTTACGCCTTCCGGAGCCAGGAGCTCAGGAGGACTTTGAAAGAGGTGGTCTTATGCTTTTGGTAAGGAGCAGGCGGCAGTGGGGGTCTGAGGGTGCAAGTAGCCACTGGGGCTCTCCTGCCCTCCTCAGAGGCAGCAGAGGCAGCCACTTTGCAATTGGGAGCTCAGCGCCCCCTGGTGGCACTGGGGATGGGCAAGCAGAGGAAGCTTCTGGGAGGAGGTGCCAGGCAGCGTTCGCCACATCCCACGGCCAGAAGGAGGAAACAAAGTGTGTGTGTGTGTGTGTGTGCGCGCGCGCGCGCGTTCTTTTGCTTCCTGACTGCCTTCAGCCTAGAGGCATGGCTGAGATGTTGTATAACTCTGCTATTTCCTTGCTAGTGATCTAGGGAAACCATTTGTTCTTCCTCTGTGAGCGCTCCAGGGCGTTCCCATCAAGGTGTGCAGAGCAGAGGGTGAGGATGACAATGGCAGGTGCAGCAACATTTTCCCAATGCAGAAGAAGGGAAAGTGTGTGTGTGTGTGTGTGTGTGTGTGTGTGTGTGTGTGTCTGTGTCTGTGTACACACTCCCAATTGCGCCGCATCCAGTGCACAACAACCTTTGGTTTGGGAAGTGGCATACAAGTGATGTTAACCACAACCAATATTGATCCTCTCCTTTCTGAGGAAATGCTGTGTTTTGATGCATTCCCCACCCCACCCCCCAAACCAGCTCCGATTTGACTTGTGTAAAGATACGGCCTCACTGTGTTTTAAGCCAGTAATGTGTGCACAGCCTAAATATGTGTTTTGTATGTCAAGGAGCTTTGCAGGGTAATAAAGAGGAATGTTTCAGAGTATGTGTGCCCCTTGTGAACTGAGCAACCGCAGGAGGGCTCTACCTGTCTAGGAGTACAGGGTGGGGAGTCCAGTTTAGAGATGTGGACATCTTTTCCTAAAGCCATTTCAGCACTGGGAAGGACACGCCCTAAAATTTCAGATGCTGCAAATATGTCCCCCTGCATTCTCATAAGACCTGACTGGCAGCCTCTGACTGTGTTTCAGAGGACTTCCCTCCCTCCGTCTTCTGACTTCATGTTTGCAGTCTCTACAAATCAATGCAACTCAATAAGTTGCAAAATGGTGCCTCTGCCCATATCTCAACCCTTTGTCCAGAATTCTTACAACATTGTCCTTTCACTGAAAAATAGGCCTGAGTGATGCTCTGTGCTTATGTGAGATTATCTCTCTGAGTGGATCTCTGCTTGTTCCGGTTTCCATGTCCTGCAATAGGTGGTTGTAGCATCCCTTACCTGGTGGCTGGGCTACCTTGGGCCAAGCCTGGAGGAAGCATCAGGGACTCACAATCCTATCTAAATTACTGGTAGTTCCTTTTCAGAACATGCTAATTAAAGTAGGAGTCAGTCTTCAGATTCATGGTGCCCAAAGCACAGGAGCCTCCTAGTGTTGCATCATATGTCACAGATGGGAGTTGCCTGTAAGGAACCTCACACACATATCCCTGTCTGGACCTGTGCCATAGTGATGCTTCCATACAAAACAAGACAAGCCATAGCTCATTCCAGGCATCACCCCTAGTAGACAGGACAGTAGCATAGCCCTCCTAAAGAAATGACTCTAAATCCAGAAAAGAGCCTTGCTATTTACATGCAGAGCTTTACCAACTGGGCAAACTCTTATTCCGTGCCACATAATAACAAACTTCAGTGGCATTGCCGATTTTGATCTTAAGGTTTGCTCTTAAAAGCATACTGTAGGTCTGAGCTGAGGTTCTTTCCTAAGATATCAGGAGCAAACTCCTAAAAGCACAAGGAGAGCCCTGCTGGGAACCCAACAGGCCCTGTATTCTAACATACTGCCTCCCATAGTGGCCAACCAGATGGCAATGACTTTATGCGCAGGGAAGCTACACATAGCCTCCATTGGCTAGCAGCTGTTGGTCAGACTTCCCTCCCTTCAGGAATGTGTATTCTGAAGTATGCACAGGTGTACCTAGGGGTTGGTGAAACTGGCTCCCTCTGGGGCACAGGCCTGGGCAGGTGCACAAAAATCACCTGTCTGGCTATGGAGTGTATGACATGCATGTGTGTGGTGAAACAACACCGTTGTTACAGTGAGATCAAACATGGCAGAAGCTTCCCATCCTTCTCACACCATGGCACAAAAGTGTGCAGTGAAGTGATGGGGGTGGCATCAATACAGCTCCTTGCCAAGGGTGCAAGGGACCCTACAAATGCCTCTGGGAGCATGCCCACCAGAAGTGGGTGACCAGGAAATCCAAGTCCGATGAAGGACAGTTGTCTCCCATTCACATGAAGGGCTGTCGCACACAGAAGATAGTTCTTCTCTGTTGCTCCAGAATCAGTGGCTGGAAAAGGCAGAAAAGTAGACTTCAATGAAACATGAGGAAGGCCTTCCAGATAGTGGCAGCTGTTCAGCAGTGGTTTGGGAGCTGGTGGGTTCTTCTTCACTCAAGAAGAGGTTGAGCAGCCATCTCACAGGGTTGTTGTAATTATATTCTGCATTGCAGGCCCCGTAGGGCAGGAGCAGGAGGTGGGGCTAAGCAGCCTTCAAAGTCCTATCTGATGCTGTGATTCTAAAAGCATCTGAGCCAAGAGTTCCCAAACTGGTTTACGGCATTTCTGTGGATTTGTGGTTAAAGGCAAGAGACAGCACATCTATTGCATAAAAGATTCATACTGCATTTTAATTGCTTCTTTTGTTTATTATATTGTATTACAATTTGAATTCAGTGGAATACAAGGATGTGATTTAAAAATGCAATTAAAAATCACACAGCATCTAGTACAGCACAACACAATTGCTTCAACAGACAGACAACACCATTAACCATTTTCTGAGGACCTGAGTGGTTTGGGAACCATTGCGCTAAGCCACATTGTGCAGAATACAAATCATGAGTCAGGATGAGGGAGACAGGAGGAGAGATGAATGGCTTGTTAGAAGGTGTATTCCGGAGAGCATAACAACTCACTTGCAACACTGTATAAGAAGCAAGTTCAGTGGGTATTTTTTGTGGGGTGTTGTCTTTCTCATATGCACCAACTGTGTGCATTCTCAGACACAAACACACAAATACAGAATGCTGGGGAGAAGCACACAGCACTTTTATTCCACCTTCTTATTATCTGCTACACAATATTTTGTAGGTTTTTGTGGTGCATGTGGCATAAATGTTCAGCTAGCAGGTTCCGTGTGGGAGTGGAAGTTGCAAGGGGGCTGGAACTATTTCTAAGAAGTGAGAGCTCCATCTGACCAGGGGCTTTTGTTTTGTTTGAGCTCTGCCACAATGAGTCATGCCTATGGGGGCGGGGGGGGGGGGGGAATTGGGTTCTACTCCCAGGCATTCAGCAGTCTGACTAGTCTCTGACACGCCACTCCCCCTGGGAGGGAAGAGGGCCTCATTTCCCTCCTGTCTCCTGTCAGTGGGCTGCAGCTGAGGCACCAGAACAAAATCACAGGGTCCTTTGCATGTCCACCTCTGCCTCACATGCCTACCCATTGCCCATGCACCTGATGTATCATGCATATGGAGCATCCCTTGGCAATGGCATAAAAGTTCCATGTGCAAGTCTGTCACTCATGTGGCAGGCTGGCAATCCAGAGCATCCCTTCTACCCCTCCCTCCATTCACAAGCTCCTGAGCAGCAGACACATACATGTTCTGTGGCATTCTCTCCCCCCACCCCTTGCTATGCAGCAGCCTGGTTGTTCTGGAATGTGGGCACCATCTATTGCCTGGAGGTGGCACTGGTGTTCGCTGCCTTTGCCCTTCAGGTCCTCTTGGGCAAACATCCTGAGCTGGTTCTATGTCCCCATCCAGGGAAGCACCATTGCTCAGTGGTAGAGGACCTCTTCTCCCCTGTTCAATCTCTGGTGTCTTCAGGTAAGGCTGGGAATGTCTCCTGCCTAAAACCCTGGAAAGCTGCTGTCAGTCAGTGAGACAGTACTAAGCTGGCAATCATCTGATGCAGCATAAGGCAGCTTCATATTATTCCGGCAGGGTGGCTAACCTTTTTGTTAGGGAAGGACCTAAGTTCAGTGCTAAAATAACAGCAGCTTTGCATGCAGAAATGCCTGGGTTCAAGTATGGCTGAGAAAAGACTCCTACCTGAAACCTTGATGAGCTGCTGCTGCTGCCTGTTAGTGCAGACAATACTAAGGCTAGATGGTTTTCAGTGTACCCATTCCTTGCCAAGGCAGGTGCTTTACCTGAGAAAGAGGGTGAACTGGCTGTTTGCCCACTGCACAGTCACACTCACTCTTGAGTTCCTTTGTCTCTCTCCAAGGCCAGATGTGATTCTCCTTCAGGCAAGCCCTTTCTCCAAGCTCTGTCATCTCTGATTACTGCTCCCTGCTGCTCACTCTGCAAAAAAAGAAAGACCTCTTTCGGGCAAGGCTACTCCCTAGGGCAGTGGCCACATCCACCATTCTGGGAATTCAGCTGCTGTGGGGAATGATCTCAGAGTGCTTTTCCTTGCTAGGAACTTGGCTGCATTTTACTGCCACTCCAGATGTAGGAGGGACTGTGCAGGCAGGAAGCCTGGCAGAGAGGCTGGCATGGGATGATCATGAACAGGCCCTGAAGAATAAGCGGAGAAGGACTTAGAAGCCAGCAGAATTTATCCCAACCTGCAGCTAGAAATGTTTTCATAGAATCATAGAGTTAGAAGGGGTCCTGAGAGTCATCTCTTCCAACCCCCTGCAATGCAGGGATCTCAACTAAAGCACCCATGCCAGATGGCCACCCAAGCTCTGCCTAAAAATCTCCAAGGAAGGAGTCCACCAAGCAATGCTGGATTACCACATAGGCAGAGAAGGCACCGGTCTATGGGACCCATGCCTTTTAGGGGCCCAATGACAACAGGTAAAATAATATTGATTTGATCTTGAAAGAAAATTACAATCAGGACTTCTTAGTTCAATGCTATCCCACTAGAGCAGGTGTGGTGGGGAGATTTCGACAGCCTAGGGCCCTCCACAGGATTTAATCCGGCACTGCTTCCAAAGGAGTCTGTTCTCTTAGTACCATCAGAAAGTTCTTCCTGATGTTTAGTTGGATATTGGAATATCCTTTCTTGTATCTTGAAGCCATTGGTTCCGGTCCTACCCTCTGGAGCTGGAGAAAACAACCTGGCTCCATCCTCCATGTGACTGCCCTTTAGATATTTGAAGATGGATATCATATCTCTTCTCAGTCTCCTCTTTAGCAGGTTAAACATACCCAGCTCCCTCAATCGTTCCTCATAAGGCTTGGTTTCCTGACCCTTTGTGCATTAGGTGGAAAAATTGTCCAATAGGAACTATTTGTGTGCATGCAGTTTGAGAATAAGGGATTATCAGTAAAGAGCTAGATTGAAAAAGAAATAAATGAGATTTCTCCCTCCTCCCTGGACCCTGTCTCTTCCTGCTTTCTGAAAGAATAATTCTGGGGTGGAAATGCTTGTGGATTGGAAGGGCCGTCAATACAGATGGGAAGCCTAGACCAGACACTGGGGGGCGCTGGTATCCAGCAACAAGAAAGAGAGAAGCAGCTTTGCCTTGGTGGACAGCAAGACTTAACCCTGAGCCAGCCAGGATCCAAGCCCTGCCTGTGACATGTTGCCAGTGACAGAGCCCACGTGAAATCCTCTCAAAGAAGCGTTGGGTGCCCTTGAGCACGTACAGAGTCCTGCCAAGAGGTCCCAGCCAAGCACCCGGCATCCCTCTGTGATTTAAGGGCTGGGCTTGCAGATAGGAAGATATCGTCAGGCCTAGGCTGGCTGTTGACGACCAGCCCCCTCTCCTTGTATCATACTGGCTACGGGAGCAGGGAGGATACTGAACCACTGCGAGGCCAATTGTCGACCTCCCTGCTTCCAGCACCGACATATTCCTCAGGCAGGGGAAATGAGTGAGGCCTTTCTGCCTTCAGTTGTATACAGGTGAACCGGACCTTGGTGGGGGCAGGGCCAAATTTAGGTTTGATGAGGCCCTAAGCTACTGAATGTAATGGGGCCCATTATATGTTCAGCTGTCCCTTGTCAACAACAAATTGTCACTGTTTTTTGTGTTGAATATATGCTATTTCGGGGCCCATTACTTACATCATAGGAGCCTACACAACACAAACACTGTTGCTGTATGCAGGTTTTATTTTATTTTATTTCTTTTTTATCTTATATTTTGGAAATGTACATCCAGGGGTTTTTTTCCTTTAATTTTTTTTGGGGCCCCCAAGAGAGTGGGGCCCTAAGCTATAGCTTGTTTAACTTATATCTAAATCTGGCACTGGTGGGGGAGCCAGGAGAGCGTTGCCTCTGAAGGGACCCACCCTGGCAAGGAGCTCCTGCTTGTTGCAGCCTGCTGTTCTTCCTGCTGCGGTTCTCGCCTGTCAGAGAGGGGGCAGCCTTTCCTCCCCCCCCCCTACCGCCAACACACACACACACACACTTAGGGAAGAGGTCAGCAGAGTCTCCCGCCACAGGCCTTTGTTCTCCCCCAGGAATTGCAACGACAACCCAGACACAAAGGAGGGCGTAGGGGGGAAATGACAGGAAACAGATCTCCCCACCCAGGAAAAGGGGGAGAGTAGGGAGAGGCAGCTTCCTGCCCGAGCTGGCTGAACAAAGGGGAGGCGGGCGGGGAGCCTCCTCGCTCTCTCCTCCTGCGCACCTGGGACCGCGAAGGGGCTTTTGTTCTGCCGACTTTCCCCACCACCACCCGCATCATCTCCCCCCACTTAGGCGATGGCCCATCGCCCGTAGCCCCCATAGCTCTCCGCCCTTGTTCCCGGTTGGATGGCCTTCAGTTGCTCCTTGCAAATTGCAAGCAGCCGAGGAAGAAAGACCCACGACGAGGCCCCACCCAGCGGGCAGGGGCGGGCTGGGCATTGCTGAGTCAGGGGGGTTCGCTCAGCTGGCAGTTAGTCAGCAGCAGGAGAGCACAGAAGCTGCGGGCAAAGAGTTGGCCAAGCGGCAAAAGGTTCGAAGGAAGCGCCCATCATCCGAGCCTCACTGGAAGGAAACACGCGTGTTCAAAACCGATTGTTAAAAGCACGCCAACCTCAGCAAAATACACAGAGCTTCAATGCAGGATGGCCCCTCGAAAAATATATATATATCTGTCTTCAAAGGGCTGGGTGGGCGGGCGTGATATCAAGACAAACGGAGAAGCCCCCAGTCACAAAGCAGAGCGCTACTGTCTGGCTGGGGAATAAGGAAAGAGGCGCGCCAAGGAAGGTTGTTTTGGCGACCCCGTCCAGGCCATCAAAGGCAAATGCAGGGCTGGGGCGAGGCTGAAACTTGAGACCTGGTAACAAAGACCCAAGAGACATCCCAGGAAAGTGGCTGCCCCCCTCATGCACCCCGAGGTACCGCAGCGGCCCACGAAGGCAGGCCCCACCCGCTCACTCTGGGATGTGAACCTCCAAGTCGCTTCAGGCAACAGCCTGGGATGCCTCCTGCATCAGCCGCCTCCCCTGGGCCTTTTCTTTTGCACGGGCCTTTTCCTCCACGCCGGCTTGCGGGCGGGGCGGGGCGGAGGGAGCGCGGGCCTTTCCCTGCCCCAGCCCCAGCCTGGCCAGCTGCTTTGTGCCAGGCAGCGCGGCTCTGGCCAGCGCCGAGGGATGCGCTGCTGGTGCTGATGCTGCAGGGATGTTGCAGTATTTTGCGGCGGCGCCTCCTGATTGGCCGCGGCGTCGGCGCTGACGTCAGCGCCCCGGACTGGGTGCAGCGGGAGGCGCCTATAAAACCCGCCGGCAGCAGCCTGGACGCCTCCGCCAGCCGCTCCGCCAGCTGCAGCCGCCGCCCACCCACCCGCCTGCCTGCCCGCAGCCGCCCCCCCGTAGCACCAGCCGCAGCAGCATGAGGGAGATCGTGCACATCCAGGCGGGCCAGTGCGGCAACCAGATCGGAGCCAAGGTAAAGGCATGGGGAGGCGGAGACGCGCTGCTGGGGCTGCGGAGCTCCCCCGCCCCCCGACGGCTCCTCCAACGGGACTTGGGGGCTCCCTGGCTGATCCTGCCCGGCACGTTGCGGGCCCCCTGGAAAAGAGCCAATTGTTGCGCCGACGAGGCGCCCGGCTGCTCTGCGGCTCCCCTTGCCCTAGATCCGGGCGAGGTAGCCAGGTGTCATCTCGCCAAGGCGGTGGGGCCGGTTCCCTGGCTTGGCACCGGGGTGGGGCGTGCCCTGCGCTGGCGGCGGCGGCGCCTTTGTTGTGGCCTCGTCTTTCCACGCCCGGCTGTGGGCGTGGAGGCACCCCAGGGCTGCGGGGCAGAGCCTCCTGCAGGAGGTGAAAGTGCCCTCCGGCTCCCTAGGAAAGGCGCTCCTTTGCCTTCTTGGCGGCGAGCCAGTGAGTGGCCCAGGCCAGCGTCTCCTAAAAAGTCCACCCTGGGCATCCTGACGCGGCTGTCAGAGGCCCTTGGTCACCCTTTGTTGTTGACGCTTCTGATGGGAGACAAAAGGAAGGAGTGGTCTTCCTCCCGCCCCCTCCGCCACGCCCATCCAGGCAAGGGGGCTGCCACACCCAAGAAGCAGGGGGCCCTCCTGATTCTCTTAGAACAAAGAAACCCTTCCCTCTGCCTGTGACCTTGCAAGTTCCTGCTGTAACCTTGGCTAGGTCAGGAGGCAACTTGGGCGATCTCCTTTCCCACCTTTTTTCTATGGGGAGTGGTAATGCCTCTCTCCCCTCCTTCAGCCTGCTATGGGGCAACATTTCAGCCCTGCTTCTGAAGGGGAAGGGTGGGGTTACCTTTTTTTGCCCTGTCTCCTTGTCCCATTGGGTTCAGGGGAATGGCTATTCCTAAAGACTTTCAGGAGCCTTTTCCTCCCTTTGCCAAGTGGCTCTGTGGATGACAGATGGAAGGTAAACAGATTTCAGCCTGTGGTGCCCCCACCCCTGGACAAAGCATCTTCGCCTCGCCTCCCCCTTTCAGCTTCAGGTAATGCAGGACACAATGGTGAAGAGTTGTCCACTACTGGAGACAAAGAGGTGTGGGGCTTCTGAGCGTCCTGTGGCATCTTCTGATATATGAAACAAACAGAATGTTTGATGTCATGACAGGATCCCCTCCTGTTTCTTGATGGGGCAGTTTTTTTCTAGCTATTTATTAAGTGAAATGGCAGCTCTTGGCTGGTGCAATTGGGCCAGGGAGACAAGCAGGGAGCACCCTCTCTCTGGGCAGCAAGGGATGGTCTTATTTTTGTTTGTTAGGGGAAATGTCCAAAGGGAAATGAACAATCCTGCAAAAATAGGGGCTTTCCTCAAATGGGTTTTCAGTTTCTGCTTTCTCGGGAGACACCTGCTGCCATGACTTAGTGTCACAAAGACAGCTAATAATCCATTAAGTCAACACCCCCCCCCCCCCCGCGCGCTCTCCCTGCTCTTCTCTCCTCCACCCTTCAAAACCAGACATCTGTGCCTGGTCTGAATAAAAAGGAAGGCCAGCCTGCTGCAGTGTGATTGTACCACTTAATGCTCTATCCCCGTGGGGTACGGTAGCAGCACAGCAGGCTGAAATCAAATCAGCTCTCTGGAGCTCTTCTGCAGCTGGGGCCGGGAGCTCCCCTGCCTCTCCCCCGCCCCACTTAGGAGAGAGGGATAGTCTGGTCATTATGCTGGATGCAGGGAGGTGGGCAAGGGGTATGAAGAGCATCTGCTACTCACCCACAGCCTATAAGCTATTTAAGAAGCTGAATAATGAACCTTGAAAGACTGCCAGTCTCTTCCCACCACCACTCAGAGCTCCAAGTCTGTGGCTGCTTCACCACATGTCTCCTGAGGAATAGGTGGGTTTGCCACACCTTTTGCAGGAAGGAAGTCAAAATGCCCAGGATTGTACTTGAGATTCTCAGAAAGGAACATTCTCCTCTTTAAAAAAAAAGAAAAAAGACACAGGGTGTTTTCTACCCTCCACCCTCAAATGCTGAATGTAAAATCCTGTTGAAAACCAAAGGAAGTTGAATGGATTTCACATGATCTGAAACAACCTTGGGTTCCATTGCAATCTTCCCTGAAACTGGGTTACTAAGGCAAGGGAATAGGGTTCTCCACTACCTTGCTGCTTCTGGGTCAGGGATTTGGGGGCAGGCAGTCATCAGTTGTGGCAGTGATGCTGGAGGCTAGCTGTCTGCATAGTTTACCTAAGCAGACTCATGCATATGCTAATCTGCATGAATAATTCATTGTAAACTCACAGGTTCTGTAATTGACACATCTGATCAACACAGGATAGAAGCTGGCTTTGGTATGGAAGCCTGGCTTGGCAGCCCCTGAGATATTTAAGGATTGTTCTTTTTCTAAAATAAGAACAACTTTATTTAACCTATTTGGATTCCTGCATCACTCTAGATACGGTATGCCCCAGAGGATTCTGCTGCCAAATCCAGGGTGTTGATTTCAGAAGCCTTCTCTGAAGCAATGCCTGTGCCATGACAAAGAACTATGCTTTATTCATGCCTTAAGCTGGACAGTTCTCTTAATTATGCATTGGTGTTCCTTTAAAACCTCTCAGAATATGGGCAAGAGTTAATTTGGGGGGAAAAGAGACGACAGTCACTTTTTCACATCTGAGTCTTCCCTTCCATGGAGCTAAGGGCAGAGTATGGCAGATTGTTATCCATTTGATTCTCTCAGCAAATTTGTATGGAAGGCTTGGGGGGGGGGGAACCCTTGTAAGACCCATGCAGTGAGCTTTATGGCTGAGCCAGGGATTTGAATTTGACTCAGCCTGTTCCAAGTCAAATGAGACCAAATGAATTGACAACAGGGCTTGACCCTTGCATCTGTTTGCAGTCCTAGGGCTTAGTCTCACTTCCGTCAATGACAGATAGGTAGCCGTGTTGGTCTGCCATGGTCAAAACAAAATAAAAACATTCCTTCCAGTAGCACCTTAAAGACCAACTGAGTTAGTTCTAGGTATGAGCTTTCGTGTGCATGCACACTTCTTCAGATATCTGAAGAAGTGTGCATGCACACGAAAGCTCATACCTAGAACTAACTCAGTTGGTCTTTAAGGTGCTACTGGAAGGAATGTTTTTATTTTGTTCCGTCAATGAGTAACCTTGGGCCACCTCTGCATATATAGGATTATATCACTTTCCAGATCTGCTTCATTTTTAGAAACAATTTATTGGTGAAGAGGCCTTCTCAAGGCAGATCTTTTTGCATTGGTCTCAGGGGGGATCAGCCTTGTGGCATGTGGCTGACGCCATTGTGTTTACAGTCTTCCTGACCTTGCCATCAATTTCAATTTGTCCTCTTAGTAGTGGGAGCTCTCTGGTAATTAAAGCTCTGTCCACTGGAGATGGTTAGCATTCATGACATGCATCTTCCTTTCTCTCCCCCCCCCCGCATTGTTCAAACTAATTTAGCAAGGACTGAGCAGTCTCCTATAGATTGCTGTAAACAAGCCTTTTTCTCCTGTCCTCCTCACTGCCTTGTTAAAAGAGAAAGTCCTTCCGTTAGTGAAAAGCTCCACCAAAAGAAGCCCTCTCGGTTGTCCTCTAGGAATGCAACTTAGCCCTTCCTTGCAAGAAGCAATTCGTCCCAAGGTAAAAAGTTCTGGAAAATGCATCATTAGCAGCTGTCCCTCTTGAGGGAGATAGAGTGCTCTTGCTGCAGTCTGCGTAGTGCTGTGGCTCGTAATGTTTGCACCAATAACCAGCAGTGCGAAGTCATGTGCTTATTTGCCGGTGAGATGACTCTGCACAAATTTAGCTGCTTTTCCTTGTAGCTTATTCCCAAAGCAAAATGCTGTGTTGCTTGTCAAAATGTGTACAACAGCCTGATCAACTCTTGCCTCTACCTTTGTCTTCATGGCTAAACACGGCAGATGAGGGCAGGAGTTTTGACATGCGGCAATACCCCGTCTGAATGTTCTCACTTTCAGCAGCCTTCAAATACTAAAAGCTCCAAAAATGTTTTAAAAGAAAAGGGTGAAAAGACCAGATTAAAATTATGTTAATTCTAAACAAAATGATACAAGGGATTAAGTTATAAAGAACATGCAAAAATGGTTTTTAAAAGAAAGGAAGAATCGGAGACATAATAGGTTGAAATGTTTATTATTGAATAAGATTTGAAAGAGGGTAAGGAATTGCTGAATTTGATTGTGTAAAGGGGAACACAGAAAAGGGAGATGCGAGGAAGTCAGGAAAGAGGGTTATAAAGATAATAAGTAAAAAACCAGATTTTCTTTGTTTTCTGTTTTCTTTTATTCTATCTATGTTTTTTATTGTATTTTTCTGTTCGGATTGTGATGTTTGTCTTATTATACAAAATTCTAATAAATATATTTTAAAAAAAAAAAAATACTAAAAGGTCAGCCAAATGGCTGCTTCTCTGTCTCCTTTCTTGGAATCTACTGCGGTGTAGATTCCAAGAAACAAAGCTAGGAAAGCAATTTAAGGTAGCAAGAGGTCATGGTTTCAGCACCATGGCCAGATCCCTAGAACAGCACACAGTGCTTGCAAGAACGAAGCGTTTCTGCTCTGGGCTGTAGGCTGGTTTCTGTAGGCTGGTGAGAGAGCCCTCTCAAGGATGGCTTTACAGAAAGGGCTCTTAGCAACCTTCAACTACCAAACGCAGCTACAGCTGCTGATGCAGCGCTACTTGGCACTTGTGAGTAGCAAATCAAATTTATTTGTGTATTTATTTCTATCCCATCTTTGTGTTGTTCAAAGGGATGTACTTGGCTCTCCTCCTCTCCATTTTATCCTCACAATAACCCTGTGAGGTAGGTTAGGCTGAGATGTGATGACCCAAGATCACCCAGTGAGCTTCCTGACTGAGCAGAGACTTGAACCCTGGTCTCCCATGTCCAGTCCAATACTCTTAACAGCTACACCAGCTCAGCTTAGCCCAGTATGATGTCTCCAGCAGCAGATCAACTCAGAATGCTTTCCCCCAGTGTGGATAATGAAAAAGCTAAGCAGCCCAATGCGGGTGGGAATTTCCTTTGTTTCTAATGGTATAAAACAAAAATGTCCAATTCTTTAGCTGACTTGACAGGTAGAAATGTTAATTCTTTCTATCTCCCCCTCTCCACTCTTCTTTCAGTTCTGGGAGGTGATCAGTGATGAGCATGGTATAGACCCCAGTGGGAACTATGTCGGTGACTCTGACCTGCAGCTGGAAAGGATCAGCGTTTATTACAATGAAGCCTCTTGTAAGTTGTGCTCCTACCCCAGACCTGACTGCTCTTCCTGATAGGCAGGGATATTCTGGTATACCAAGAAACTTCCTCCTGGCTTCCTCTCAGAAATGAAACTGGAAGGTTTTCACCATTCCAAGCAGATGACAATGGCCCTTCCCTTAAGCACTTGTAGCGGCATAGAGTATGCCATCCATCCTGCCACCTCCTTCCGAGTGAGGGAAAAGCATCCCAGGGCTGCCACTCTCATCCTGGATCACACCCAGTTTTGCAGCAACACTGCAAAAGGTATTCTTCCTTGTCGCCTTTGTTGACCAGCCTAGTCCTCTTTTGAGGCAGAATGCTACAGATTTGAATAGCAGGCCTGGAAATTACATGGCTGGTACTGAACACTGCCTTGGGGGACATGGGTCTCTCTGGTCATGGGTCAAGGGCAGGCTGCTTTGAGCATGCATCCTTTAAACATAACACTAACAGGAGAATGAGTTAAGGCTGCAGTGATGGTGGGGAAGCCTGTGGCATTCCAGATACTCCACAATGCCCATCAGCTCTGACAACTGACTACCCTGGTTGTGGCTGATGGGAGTTGGAGTCCAACAACCTCCGGAGAGTTGCTACAGATTCCCCATCCCTAGTTTAGAGGAAGAGATAAAGAAGCTCAGCCCCACAGTATAGTCTCCTTGGTAAAGGATTCCCTGGAATGTTGGGCAAGAACATCTGAAAAGGCTAGGTGGGAGCCTGATGTCGGGCAGTGCCCAATTTTGGCTTTGGTGAGCATCCTGCCAAATGGGTACAAGGAAGGGAGATGATGTGGGAGATCAGGAATCTTATAATCACCCCCCCCCCAACACAATAACTCCTGTTCTAAATCAGCAAGGTTGTCTCTCTGGCTGATTGCAATGAAGACAAATCTTCCTTTGTTTTTTCCAGCTCACAAATATGTTCCTCGTGCTATCCTGGTGGACCTGGAGCCTGGCACCATGGACAGTGTTCGTTCAGGTGCTTTTGGGCACCTCTTCAGACCAGACAACTTCATCTTTGGTATTGTTTCTCTGCTTTCTTCTGCTGCCTGGCTCTCTTTCCTTTTCTCTCTATCATAGCTTCTCTCAGATGTCAGCCAGTTTTAAGCCAAAGAAATAGCACAGTTCGACTTCAGACTTGCATAACTAATACTAAGCTGTAGTATTTCGAGGTTTTTGGAGCTGCAGGCAAGGAAGGCTGGAAATCTTGGGACGGGGCAGCTGACTTTTAAGGAAAGGGTTAGGTCAGATTATTTCCAGGGTAGAGAATCTCCACTCCTTGATCACAGCTTGCTGCTGCCTAATACATCTTTATTTCTAAAGGCTCATACAGGTGCTTCAAACATATAAGCTAAAATCAAAAGGCAAACATCTTCAGCAGACTCCATGTTCACCTAATTTGTATGCTTGGCCTCTAACCTCTGTGCTCCCCACACAACCCCTGCTTTATAGGCCCTTCCTGTGCCAGTCACTGTCCCATTTCTCTGGGCATTTTAAGTCTCCAATTAATGAGAATCTTACAAGAGCTACAAATGGAGGAAGTTAAAAATGGCACAGCAAGCTATTGTTGCGTACTTTTTCTTTTTTTACTTAAGTCTGGTGGGCTTTCAAAAATTTCAAACTCTGATTGGTCAAAAGGTAACAGGTGTCCCCCAATGTTATGCCATAGGGATGAGTAGATCTGTACATCCCCCAGTTGACAGGACAGGGCACACAGATCAGTGCTGATTGCTACACAAGATGGTGTTGGTGTCTCTTCCTTCACAGGACAAAGTGGTGCTGGGAACAACTGGGCAAAGGGTCACTACACAGAAGGCGCTGAGCTGGTGGATTCCGTCTTGGATGTAGTGCGAAAAGAGTGTGAGAACTGCGACTGTCTACAAGGTTTCCAGCTCACTCATTCCCTGGGTGGGGGTACGGGGTCTGGCATGGGGACTCTCCTCATTAGCAAAGTCCGTGAAGAATACCCCGACCGGATCATGAACACTTTTAGTGTGGTGCCTTCCCCCAAAGTGTCTGACACTGTGGTGGAACCCTACAACGCTACCTTGTCCATCCACCAGCTGGTGGAAAACACGGACGAGACCTACTGCATTGACAATGAAGCCCTCTATGACATCTGCTTCAGGACCCTCAAGCTGGCCACGCCCACCTACGGAGACCTCAACCACCTCGTTTCTGCCACCATGAGCGGCGTCACCACCTCCCTGAGATTCCCAGGGCAGCTCAATGCCGACCTCCGCAAACTGGCCGTCAACATGGTGCCCTTCCCTCGCCTCCATTTCTTCATGCCGGGTTTTGCTCCGCTGACGGCCCGTGGGAGCCAGCAGTACCGAGCCCTCACTGTCCCCGAGCTCACCCAGCAGATGTTTGACGCCAAGAACATGATGGCCGCTTGCGACCCCCGCCACGGCCGCTACCTCACGGTGGCCACCGTCTTCCGGGGCCGCATGTCCATGAAGGAGGTGGATGAGCAGATGCTAGCCATCCAGAGCAAGAACAGCAGCTATTTCGTGGAATGGATACCCAACAACGTCAAGGTGGCTGTGTGCGACATCCCTCCCCGGGGCCTCAAGATGTCCTCCACCTTCATTGGCAACAGCACAGCCATCCAGGAGCTCTTCAAGCGCATCTCGGAGCAGTTCACAGCCATGTTCCGACGCAAGGCCTTCCTCCACTGGTACACTGGCGAGGGCATGGATGAGATGGAGTTCACAGAGGCCGAGAGCAACATGAACGACCTCGTCTCGGAGTACCAGCAGTACCAGGATGCGACAGCCGAAGAGGAAGGAGAGATGTATGAAGATGACGAGGAGGAATCGGAAGCCCAGGGTGCCAAGTGAAGGGCTGGGGCCACAGGCAGCGCTTGGGTTCCTCCCAGTGAGAGCCAAGCAGTGACATGGGCCTGTCGTTCATCACCGTCCATCTTTGCTACTCATTTGCTGAGTTGTAGACAACCAGCTTCTAGTTGCTTCTGATTCAAGGGTTCCAAAACTTAAAAGCTGTTCAGTATTTAACCCCCTTCCTCCTCCTCCTCCTCCCCCCCCTCTCCGCCCTATATTCCCTCTCCTTTACCCCCAAGTCTTATAAGTTAGTGCAGCTCCCTCTGTCCATGACTTTGATAACTTCAAGGGCCCTGGTCTTTATTTTTTACTGGTCTGTGTCTATTTTTATGTTTTGGAATACTTAATAAATCTATTGCTGTCCAGCATCTCGGGTGTCCCCTTTCTTTCATTTGGGATAGGGGAGCATGTTTGTGAAGTGGGGAGGGGTTGGAGTGCTGGGCAAAGGAACTGAATGAATGTTGTGGTGTGGCACAACCACTCCCTTGGAGAGTGTTGGTGTGTGTCTGTCTAGTGCAGCCTTCCACAAGCTGGTGTCTTCCTGGTGCTTTGGACTACACCTTCCCTCAGCCCCAACTAGCACAGTCACGGGTCAGGGGTGATGTGGGTTGGAATACAAAACATCTAGAGGGCACCAGATTGAAGAACACTGGACTAGAAGGCAAACACCAGCTGGAAGTCAATCACACACAGTGTTGCTTGGCAACTGAGGGCAAGCATCAAGGTGCAGGCTTGGCTTTTGAACTATCCACCTTGCCGTGTTTCCAACCAAAGAAATTCAGCAATTGCACTTAGGGTGGTCACTTTAAAAACAGACACACCCCAACAACTTTAGACAATTTCATGCAGGCAAATCAGTGGTTACTAATGAAAACAGCTTCATATTCAAAGAGGAGTGCGCTTTGGGATAGAAATTCAGACCTCCCCTCTTATCAGCAGAATGAGTGGGAGGTCCCTTACATGCAACAGAATGGCCTTGCCATAATTGGAAAGTAAGTAACACATTCCTCTATGAGCAGGAGGGCCATGAAGTCCAGCATCTAAAATGATTGAACATTTTAGGAGGAGGAGCTATGAAATGGCCACTGCTGCAGGAGGTAACTGCACATCTGGCTCTGCTTAAGAAATGATTTACTCACAGGACTGGCTTCAGCACATGGTGAGCCTTTGGCCAAGAACCCCCCTTTCACCTGAATGTGCTTGTATAGGCCATAAGTTGTGCCACAGAATTTGTGGGACTGGGTCAAGAGAGAGACAATGTGCAGCTTCCCACTTGGGTGGCAGATGGTTAGGAATGAGCACTTGCCTGCGGGTGTTGTGACACTGGTGTGTGTCCTCTCAATGGGCCCCTCAGTTAGCTGAGCCTCAAGAAATGCCTAGTGAGAAGACTGGCTCTTAGCAGCAGCTGTGATCTGTGGGGCGAATCCTAAAGTGAGGATTGGCTCAGTGATGTGTGATGGCACAGCCTATTCTAATGCCCCACCTACATGGCTGATGGGAATGACACCAGGCAGAATGCAGACCATACCCCAAAAATAGTAAGAGAGAGTTTTGCACCGGAAAGAAACACTCCTGCCTCTAATGACAACTGCTAAGATTCAAATGTTTGTTGCAACAGTGGACCACCTATGTAACTTACCACAGAATAACCTGAAGCTATGATCACTCTTGGAATCCAGTTGAACCAGCTTTCACCAACCTGGTGATCTCCAAAACAAAACAAATTCCTTCCAGTAGCACCTTAAAGACCAACTAAGTCAGTTCTTGGTATGAGCTTTCGTGTGCATGCACACTTCTTCAGATACCATGCACACGAAAGCTCATACCAAGAACTGACTTAGTTGGTCTTTAAGGTGCTACTGGAAGGAATTTGTTTTGTTTTGACTATGGCAGACCAACACGGCTACCTATCTGTAACTGGTGATCTCCAGACATTGTTGGACTACAACTCCCATCAGCATTGGTGGGAGCTTTATTCCAATGACATCTGGAGACCACCAGGTTGAAGACTCTAGGATAGCAGTCCATCTTTTCTACCTTACTATGGTCCTGCTGCTGCAGACTAGGGCAGTCTTTCTGGAAGTTCCTTCTGAGCAGTGTCCTGCAGGATGGCCCTCAGCAGCACCATATCAAAGATGCCTCCTGGGACCCACCCAACATTGCTGAGGTCCAGTGGTGTATTCTGCACTCTTTAACCTGCCATACTGGCATTCTCAGGAAGGTGCCTTATTCTGAGTCATTCTGCCATCTAGCTCAGGACTGTAGACTCTACAGCTCCCAAGGTTTTCAGACGCAAGGGGTTTATTTCCTGCCAGACACAAAGACGCTGCTGATTGAACCTCAGGCTGTGTGATAGCCTGGGAGTCTGAACCGGAGCCAGAGGAGTCTCAGTCCACACCGGATCCTTTGCCTCAGGTGGCATCTGAACCAAGTCTGGGGCCTGATTCTGAAGAGCCCCAGTCTGCACAGGTTCCCCTGCAACAAGCACCAGCTGGGCCGAGTCAGGGGCCTGAGCCTGCCCTGGCTCCAGATGCGGGGGATTACCTCGTTGCCTTCATCTGGGCAATCACTTACAGCTGCTCCACTACCAGTTGGGTCAGGAGAGGCTGAGGCGGCCTTTGGATCTAGTAACCCACCAACATCTCCCGAGCTGCAGAGGCTGAGGTCTGATAGGAGAGACCTGAGTACTCACAGGAGGAGTGCTCACCTTTGGGTGAGACAGGGAGGTGAGTCACTGGGGGATCAAGACCCTGACATAGATAAAAGGCTGCTGGACCCCGCCTCAGGTTGAGGGAGCAATGTTGCTGTTTGCCAGAACCTGCCTGTGATCCTGCCTCGTGTCCTGCCTTGGCCCTGTCGGACTGACTCCTCGCGGGATCCTTGGATTCGGGACCAGACCTGGACCGCGTTACTCGGCTTACCCCTGGGGCTAGCACAGGCTGCCTGCCTGCAAAACATATGCTCTACCACTAAGCTTATGACACTTCCCCCAGGGAACACAATAAGTCACCATATACAGAGTCAGGCCATTGATCCATCTAGCTCAATATTGCTCACACTGATTGACAGCTCTCTGGAATTTCAGGCAGGAATCTCTCTCTCATACCTGGAGACACCAGGGATTGAACCTGTTACCTTCCTCATGCATGGAGGTTTTAGCCCCAACTTGAAATGTAAAGGGGAACTTTCTACCTACCACTTTAGGTTATTTTTCTATACATATATAATTTGTGTATTATAAATGCACTGCAATAGGATGGACTTATATAGCGAAATCTTACTACTTAACATGAATAGAAACAAAAGAAAGCAAAATAAGAAACCCTTTCTCAAAGCCATAAAAGATATCTGACGTAACCACAGGTGCCCCACAGCTATGTAAACTGTTCACCAATGTAACAACGGCCTGGTAAGCTGACTTTTGAGCAGAGAGAGTGACATGTTCCCTGCCCATTAGCGGTCGCAAGGAGCACCAGGACCTTTCAGGAGCCTCGGCTTGTTTCTTGGCATTTGCACCCCGCCTTTTGTGGGCCCTGCCTGGCGTGGACCACCTTCGGGGTCTGCCGGTGGGTCATGCTCCAGCTACAAAGACCATCCCCCATCCTCCTCTCTCCTTGTCCTTGCATATCCTTGGGAAGGGCTCTCTCGGGCCTCTTTTGCGAGACAGACTCCTTACACATCTAGAACTTTTATTCACTCCGTTTTTTCAGGACCTCGCAAGAAAAGCCCGAAGGAATACCTTCGTGGAAATCAATTAAATGAAATGGGGCGGTGGCCGCGGAAAAGGGCTTCTGCCCTGATGTTTTTACATTAGTCAAAGACTGTCCGTAGTCGAGGTCTTGTTTGAGGGAGGACTGACAGCTGTCTTTGCTCGGGACTTGCGCGGTCTGCACTGCAGGGAAGCGGGCTGCTCCGAGCCAGGATGCCGAGCCCCCTTCCCTCTGCGAAGCGTATCTCCTTTTCAATTTGCAAGGGCTTGTCTCGGGCCCTGCAAAGGGACCCGCGCGGCCTTTCTGCAGCGGCGCCCCCTCCCGGGCCTTGGAGGCGTCGTCGCGCCGCGGCTCCTCCAGGCCGCGCGGGGGCAGCAGTGGGCCGGTCCGCGCGGGCCGGTTTGGGCGGCGCTCGTCGCTGGCCAAGGCTTGGCTGGGGGCGCCCCGCCGAGTTGCCATGTAGCGAGGCGAAGAAACGGCGCGTCCGGGCCGGGCAGGGGCGCGGGCAGCCGGGCCGGGCCAGGCCGCATCCCCCCACCCACCCCCATGGGCGCGCAGGTAAGGGCCGCGGAGCGCAGGGGGCTCTTCCGGGCTTCTCCCCCTCGGGAAAGGGGTCCCTGGGGTCGCGGAGTGGGGGGTGCTAGGCAGTGGCGTAGCGTGGGGGGTGCAGGGGGGGCCGGCCGCACCGGGCGCAACTTCTGGGGTTAGGGCAAATCCACGGGTTAGGGGGCGCAAATCCACGGGTTAGGGGGCGCAAATCACTTGCCTTGCCCCGGGTGCTGACAACCCACGCTACGCCACTGGTGCTAGGCGCTCCCCTCTCTCGCTGCGCCCCTCGCCGCCGCCTCGGGTCTCCGGGGAGCCTCGGTTTCCCCGTCTGCCAACCTTTCAGGTCGATTGAGGCGGGGTAGGAAGCGGCTCGGGGTTGCTTGAGGACGCGGCTCCCCACCCCCACCCTCGAAAGTGGAAGGCAAAAACCCTGCACCTCCTTCCCCTCCCGCGCCTCGAGCTCCGGCTCTTCTGCTCCCCACGCAGGACCCTCTTCCCTCCTTCGACCCGGCAAGAGACTCCGCCGCCCGGTGGCACACAGCAGGTCTTGAGCGTGCAGCCTGGCTCACTTGCTGAAGCCCTCTGGCTTTGCTCCTGGTCGTGCCCTCCCTCCGGGACCGCCCTTCTCGCCCCCCCCCTCTCTCTCTCCCACCCCCAATAATAATTCAGTTGTGGGCCCCTTCCGATCTAGGGATCACCTCCCAGGGATCTCTACGTTTGTTTTCGTTTTCACTCGCCCGAGGCCTCTCGCAGCCTCTTCCAAAAAAGTACGAATCTGAAAGGCAAAGCCTGTGAAAACCCGTTTCAAAACGTACGCCACACGAAAGGGAAAGGACGTGGAAGGCCATTTAGGGTTGAAAAACCTCATTCTCCCTGCCTTGAAAGTGTGGTTTAATATCCAGATACACTCTGGTCCCAGGTGGCAGTAGGGGGTTGCTTTTGGGGCTCCTCTCTAGGCTCTGCAGGTCCCCATTTCTGCTCCCCTGATTCTCACAGCCCACCAGGAAAGCCAAGACACTCAGTCCCGGGCACTTCCTCAGTTGCCTCTCTGCCTTCTGCACCTGTTCTTTCATGCTGCTTTGGGTACCTGGAAATGCCCTCTGTGCCAGCTTTTGCTGCTGCACCAAGTATACATGTGTGCATGTGGTGAGCACCTTGGACACAACAGCCTCATGTGATCGGTAGGTGCAGAATGTAGGACAAAGGATGCTTTCTAGCTATGGTAATGGGTTTACTGGTACACTGGCCTTGCCATCTGATTATCTACAGAAAAGTAGGCTAAGACAAGAGCCCACCAGTTGCTTTGGCAGGAAAGGTCATCGCTCAGTGGTTAGAGCATCTGCTTTGCATGCAGAAGACCCCAGGTCCAATCCCTGATGGTATCTCCAGGGAGGGATGCAAAAGGCTCCTTAATCTGAGCTCTTGGATAGCAGCTGCCAATCAGTGTAGACAGTACTGAGCCAGATGTATCAATGGTCTTACTCCTTTGTATATTCCTATAAGCGTGCAACCAACAGTGCCATACCAGGTGTTTTGCACTACATTTTCATTAGGCTCAGTGAGCACTGGTGTTGCTGGCATCTGGAGGGCACCAAGTTGATGAAGGCTGGTTTAATGTGTTCTTCAAAGTATAATGTTATATGTAGCACAAATTGAGGTATTTCATCAGGTTTACTCATTTTTCAAAAAGAAAAAGATTTTAAAGTCAGCCAGATTTTCCCCCCTGTTGCTTATATATTATTTTGTTTATTTTGCTATTTATAGATTGCCTTTCAGGCTGTTCACATCACATTAAAGACACAAAATTATACAACCCTGAGGTTGTAAATGTTAAATTCTGTACACCTAGAAAACTAAAACAGCAGCACCTAAAAAAACAACAAAAACAGCCAGCAGAATAAAACTGAGCTGGAAGCAGGAGGTTTTTCTTTTTAAAAAAAATGCCTTAGAACAAAGCAAACATCACTTTTCTGAAGTGATGTGGACAACCTTAGAGCTCAATTATCAATGTCTTCATGATGAAAAAAAGGCTTCTTGGATTCTATTTGAGTTGTTTCCGGTGGTTAGTAAAGGGAAGGTGCTAATAGCCCAACAAAGTGAAGATGATGTCATTTTAAAGGCTCCTTAGAGCATGAGACAGAAGGGAAGAGCAGCTAATGGAAGGTTCTCATATATGCACTTAAATCTCAGTAGGGAAGTTGGAACAGAATGGTAAAAAGAGATTTGTACAATAACATGCTTGGAAATCTGTATTTCTTTCATAATAGTTATTCTAATAATGATAATAATTTTTGTGTGGCTGTCACCTGTCACCCTACCAATTGATTCCTTGCCATCAAGGGACAATGAGACAAGGCTGATTGATGTCATGCTGGTTTCAAATTCATTTAGCTGGCTTTCTTACTAGCCCTTCTCTGAGGGTCCCTAGATAACCATCAGTGGTCATGTGATGTTATGGACAACTCTATTGCTGGAGGCTCCAATTCCCAAAGAGGAAGGCTAAGCATGGTTACATATAAAAAGTAGTCTCTCAAGCAAGTGTGGTTGTATGCAGCCCGGGTGGTCTTGGCCATGTGAACCACTCTTCATCAACAGTGTTAGAAACTGGGATAGAAAACCTAGGAGCCAAATGGCTTCTGGGTTGTGGGCACTTTTAATTTATTATTTTGATAAGCATGAGCTAATATAACATTTTAGCAGAAATTGTTAATACATGTTTAATTTGGTGTTTACAATAAAAATATTGGTACCATACTTCAGTTTTCAAAATATTCTACTCTTTATTGTTAAACTCCTTTACATATTGTCTATCCTTAACATATACTTCAAGGCTTCAAAGCACATACATTTCAGTAATCCTTAAGTGTCAGCCAGGTGCAAAGAATGGTATCCAGACTTTTTGAGGTGCTCGCAAATGGGGAATCTTTAGGTGCAAAATGCGCCTGGTGCCCTGCTAATTTTGAACCCCGTTCCTCAACCAGGTGGGCTCTGGGTCTTTTGGATTACAACTACCATCAATCCCAGCCAGCACAGCACAAAGGATTGTATTCAACTAAGGCCTACTCAGAGTACACCCATTATAATTGGTGGTTATGTCCATTAACTTTGAGGGGCCTACAGTGAGTAGGAGTGGTAGCAAATATGACCACAAATGTCTGAAGGGCACCAGGTTGGGGAAGTTTGATATAGACTCAAAGTGGCCAAAGTTTGCCTAGCTGTGCTGTCCACTGGAGTTCTTGGGGATTCCAGGAAGGAACTGGCAGTGACATCACTGTGCAGGAAGGGATGACACCTGACTGATGCACAGGAGCTGCCCTGCTGGATGCCTTCATGACTCTGCATAGTTATTGTGTAGCCATCAGAGGCTGCAGAACTGGCTTTACTACCATCTGGGGGACAAACAAGCCTGAGAAGGTGCCTACAAGGCAGGAGCCATATGGGAGACACCATCCTGAGTGGCTTCTGGCTGGGCAGGGCCCTTATGAGCAGCAGACAAGCCAACTTGTCTACACCAGGAGTGGGGTCTGCCTAGTCCTAACGTGTAACACCTCTAGCCCCTCACCTTGGCTTCTGTGTGTGGCTTTGGCAGGTCAGACTGCTATGGAATATGACGAGAAGCTGGCTCGTTTCCGGCAGGGCCACCTCAACCCGTTCAACAAGGCCCCGCTGCAAAGCCACCATGACCAGAAGACTGGGGAGACTGGAGAGGAGTTTCAGCAGAAAGGTGAGTAAGGCAGCTGAGTTCTCCCCTTGGGTAGGGCTCATAAGGGCATAATATTGAAGCTTGAAGTTAGACCCACTTAAGAAGAGGGGGCATCTGTGTTTGTGCAGAGTGTCTTTTGGGCCAGTGCCATCTGCTCAGGCTTACAGATGCTATCCAAAGTCTCTGGCCTTGTCTTCTCCTGCTTCCTACAATCCTTTGAAATGCAGGTACTGAGAATTGTACCTGGTAAATATCTGGTACTTTTCATATATATATTTTAAGTGAAGCCCTGTATAACCTCAGAATCAACACCACAGTCACCAAGACTCCTTGTGGTCTCGTGGGCATGGAGGAAGACAGGAGACTGTGGCGTTTCAAATTCAGTGAGTAGGAGGGGACACGGTTCACCCTCCAGATAACTTCTATGAAAGCTGACCTGCTACTTCCTTCCCTTGGTGGAGAAATGAGGTGACCCCTTTCTGACATGGACCTCCTAGCCACAGAAAAAGAGGAGCTGGAGGAAAGGCAGGGGGCAAGAACAGATCTGGACCTAGGCAGGTAGTTCTGATCCCTACATAACAAGAACCTGCTGAGTCAGGCCAATGGCTCATCTAGTCCAGCATCCTGTTCTCAGATGCCTGTGGGAAACCTGCAAGCAGGATCTGTGTACAAGAGCAACACACACACACACACACACACACACACCCGGTGGTTTTCAGAAACTGGTATTCAGAAGCATTGCTGCCTCTGGCTGTGGAGGCAAGAGCATAGCCACCATGGCTAGAGACATGGCGCTGCGTAGCAGCTCCTCATACAGTCTTTCAAGAAACTGGACACAGAGTTTCCCTTGCACAGCTTTGGGTAGCTTATTGTGGGGCAGGCGCCCTCTGAGACCCAGGCAAGCCGATGTTTGTATGTGAGAGGGAGGAAGGGAATGTTGCAATTCTCTTCCCTCCTGACACTTTTGCTTCTCTTTGCTCCTTGTAGGCTTGAGGCTGGGCTTGTCCCCCGAGGAGGAGGCTGAGTTCCAGTGTTCGGAGCGCACCATGGACTTGGGTCTAGCAGAGGATCACTTCTCACGCCCAGTGGTGAGGAGGAAGGAGGGATGCTTCTGCATTCTGGCCTTGGGCTTGCTGCCCCCCCCCCAATTGTACCTAAATACTTTTACATATCTGGAGAAAAGCAGCACTTAAAATCCCTGACGCCAATCCAAAATCCTCACACTTAACACCAAACATTAAACAGCCAGCCCACCATTCCCTGCCTTGCAGAGCAGGCCACCTCTCTGGCTCCACCAGATCACTGGGGGCACGAGGATATGGCCGGCCTAGACTGCTTGGCTATGGGGGCGGGCAGTCAAGGTTGTCCCTCTGCCTCTGCACTGACAGCCCCTTGGTGATCTGCTCTTCCTTTGCAGGGCTTGTTCCTGGCCTCTGATGTTGAGCAGCTGCGGCAGGCAATTGAAGAGTGCAAGCAGAGGATTTTGGAGCTCCCTGATAACTCGGAGAAGCAAAAAGATGCCGTAGTGCGGCTCATCCATCTGCGGCTCAAACTCCAGGAGCTGAAGGTGCACAGACAGGCTTGTAGAGGGGCATTTCCTAACCATAGGATGGGCTTAAGGGATAGAGCTCTGGAGTCTTCTTGCTGCCAAACAAATCCAAGACTTCTTTCTTGCTTTAGTTCAAGGTGAAAAATTTGTAGTGGGTGTCAAACTTGCAGGTGCACCGTATGATCATGAGAGCCAGCATGTTGGACTGGATGCAAGATTGCTGTGGACCTCAGATGCACCAGCTGAATCTCTGCTCAGCCATGAGTTGCTCAAAAGCCTCAGTCTGAGATGAGACAATCCCCCACCCTGCATCTCTGGGCTTCTATATCAGAAGGCATAGCCCCCAGCAAGGTTGAGCCGTAGCACATCTCAACACTATACCATGCTGGCTTTCTGTTTAAGAGTCAGCTGTTTTAAAGATATATTTATTGCTATCTAACAGAGTGAGCCCAGGGGTGTAACACCTATGGGGGTCATCCAGCTGTTGTTGTTGGACTCCAACTCTGATCAGCCCTATCAACTGATATGGCCAAAGCTCAAGGGTGGTGGGAGCTGGAGTTCAGCAATGCTTAAATGGCCACTGGCTCCCCACCCCCCAATTGCTTTAAATAATTCTCCTTTTTTGTAGTTGTTTTGCAGCCCTTTGGGCAGTGGGGAAGGGCACAGCTTTAGGGCCATGGCTTAGACTTCCAGAAGTGGGGAGAGAGGGCAGATAAAACCACAAGGCCCTTGTTGGGGGCCGTGATTGAACATCCCTACATGGCCTGCCTTTCCCTGTTGCAGGATCCCAGTGAGGATGAGCCCAACATCCGGGTGATTCTGGAGCATCGCTTCTACAAGGAGAAGAGCAAGAGCGTGAAGCAGACTTGTGACAAGTGCAGCACCATCATCTGGGGACTCCTCCAGACCTGGTATACCTGCACAGGTGAGAAGCCACACACCCACATCCCCTCCCCTGGGGACCAGAAGTAGGAGGAGCTCCAATGGGAGATCAATTGCTGTTCCTCCTTCCAGAGCAGCGGAGGGGAACCTTTGGCCTAGTGGCAGGGGGCAGGGGTCCTGTGAGGCCATTTCCCCCAAGCCACACCCAAATATAGAGCAGGTGAAGACACAGCTGAAAAGGACCAAGTGTGTAACCTGTGGCCCTCTTAGATATTGCTAGACTACAGCTCCCATCATGCCTGATCATTGTCCATGCTGACCAGGGCTGATAGGAGCTGGAGTCTAGCAATACCTGGAAGGCTACCTGCTTTGAGGCTCTGTTGCCAGAAGAAAGTTGTCTGCATGAACTGGATAGAAATTCAAAGACAGATGCTTGAAATAGTCTTATTCTGTATGCAGCATGTCCTGGATTCTGCAGTGCAATGAAAAAATACCAACGAGTGTTCTGGCCTCATCCTTTTAGGAGGGCACAAATATTACTCTCCCTCCTCATTCCTGTTGGCCTCCTCATTGTTCTGCCAACCAGGAAGCAGAAGCACCATGAGTTCTTCCTAGGCTAAGTGGGGAAGATCCTGTAGGGCCTAAATCTTATTCTACCTGCCATGGGTATTGTCTCTTTTTATGCAGTACTGTCTTTTTATGTCCTGTGGAACTCCCTGGCACACAACTTAAGAGTTTTCAAGCCCACTGTGAATTAGCTTGAGGTTCTGTTGTGAGGTGTCCCTGGAGAGACCTTTAGAGAGGAGATACGGGGGAGGACTGCTGCTGTTGGGGCCCTGTGGCTTCCTCATGCTTTCCTCTTTTTCCTCCCCAGGTTGTTCCTATCGCTGCCATAGCAAGTGCCTGAACCTCATCACCAAGCCATGTGTCCGCTCCAAGGTCAGCCACCAGGCTGAGTATGAGCTCAGCATCTGCCCAGAGACAGGGTTGGACAGCCAGGACTACCGCTGTGCTGAGTGCCGGGTGCCCATCTCGCTCAGTAAGTGTTGGGGTGGGACTGGCTGGGGCTATCCAGACCAGGGGAAGGGGGAACCCCTGGCTTGCCAGGCTTAATTTGGCCCAACTATGCCCACCTGTTGGACACTTGATGTCAGGTGTGGGGCAGGTAAAGATGTGGCTGGGCCAGAGGGGTTTTGTGGATCAAACAGCTGGCCAGCAGCACCTGCAAAGCCCTCTGCATGGTATTTTGCAGCTGCCCATAAGCTTTGCATAACTCCATGTGCATTACTGTGCAAGCTCCAACAATCAGCTGCTTGGCCATGCAGGCAAAAAGGGCCACCTGACATCATTGTTATGCTGGATGATTGATGGGTGAGTGGCCTTGCCCACCCTTTCAAACTTTGCCGTGAGAGAGCATGGGATATAAAGGGTCTGGTTTGCTGGCCAGATCTAGTGCCCCAGCTCTGACCTAAACCTTCTGGATCCTGTAGGGTGCCTTCTCTGCCCCTTCCATATGCCCACATGGACCGAGGGAAAGTGCCATGAGTCATGGTCAGATACCCGCTACCCCATTTCTGGAACCTCTCCAGGCACTAGCTGTGAGGACTTAAACCAGCCTTGGACTAAAACTCCCATGAGCCTCAGCCACCTTTGCCGTCTGATGCTGAGACAGAGGGTAGTTGTCGTCGAACAGTAAACGGAGGTCAATCTGACCCATGTTTTCCCATAATTATTTTGTAAGTTGGTGAATTCTCCAGTTGAGATTTGGCATGCATTTTAGTGGCAACTGCTTGTTGCCCTCCCTTCCCTTCTCGCCTAGAAAACTTTTACAGTGATCTGTAAGTCTGTGGTATGACCTGTGCACATTCATGCAAGGTTGTTTTTAAATGAGTGGGGCAATCTTACCCTTTTGCTGGTTCATGCAGACATGGCCGAGTTGTTTTGCTCACAGCTCTGTGGCTTGGACAAGGACTCCAAAGAGACAGGATTTAGTGGACTGGAAGTGCAGCTCAGGAGCAGAGTGAATCCTTTGCATGTCAGGAGTCCCAGCTGTGAGCCAAGGCACCTCCAGTCAAAGGATCCCAGCAGCAGAAAGCTTGGAAAGCCCCCTCCCTGTAGCTGTGAGCTGCATTGCTGCCAGTCAGGGTAGACAGGACTGCTTTTAGTGGCTCTAAACCTTACTGGCCATTTGTTGCCAGAGTTCTGCCCAGCCTCCTGGGAGTTTTGAAGATAGTGCTGCTTACCTCGACTGACCTGCCTCTTTCCCTCTGTCCCGCTGCAGGGGGAGTTCCAAGCGAGGCCCGGCAGTGTGACTACACTGGCCTCTATTACTGTAGCAACTGCCACTGGAACGACCAAGCTGTCATCCCTGCCAGGGTCATCCACAACTGGGACTTTGAACCCCGCAAGGTCTGTGCTCAAGTTTCCCAATACCAAAGGCCTTCTGTTGTCAGAAGTTGTAGCGAGTGGCATTAGAAGAGGACAGAGCAGGGATGGGGAACCCCATTGCTGTTGCCACTGTTGTCCATCCTTAATTGGTGACTGTGATTTCCAGGTATCTCGGTGTAGCATGCGCTACCTTGCCCTGATGGTGTCACGGCCGGTACTCAAACTGCGTGAGATTAACCCTCTTCTGTTCAACTATGTTGAGGAGCTGGTGGAGATCCGGGTGAGCATAGGAGGAGTCTGAGAGGGTATACTTGGCCTGAAACCTCTTCTTGATGTGTGCATGGGGAAGTATTTGGGGTTTGAATGAGATGTGTCCTCTACTGATATTCTAGCACCCAAAAGAGAGGTTCACATTACTGGGGAAAGACTGCCTGGCCAAGTGTTTCAAGGGAGTCTTTCTCTCCCTCTCCCTTTGCAGAAGCTGCGCCAGGACATTCTCCTTATGAAACCATACTTCATCACCTGCAAGGAAGCTATGGAGGCTCGGCTCTTGCTCCAGGTCAGGAGGAGAGATGGACCAGCCAGCTGCAGTTTTCTCTTATGTCCATTTTAAACTGAGTATAGGGGACCACTTACAAAACGTTGGGCGTTTATGTGCTCAGCCTCCCTTACATATAAAACCAGTTGGCTTGAGGATTTCATTTGTTTATAAGCATATTTCTAAATGGCCTGCTCATTCAAAAAATATTTATCAGTGGTATATGATAAATCTCAAAAAAATGGTAAAGCCTTAAAATACAGAACAAATGACCAAAACTGAACCACGTTAACTCTAGAAATGCTTGGGGAGGCTGGGATGTTTTCAGCAGGCATTCAAGGGACAACCATTAAACAGAGGAGCCTTTGAGTTCTTTACTCATACCCCACTTGCAGTTCCATGCTTTGTCCTGCCCTCTGCCCCAAATTCATCTGCTTGTGGACAATAAGCAATCGTGCTCTCCCTTCAGCTGCAGGATCGGCAACACTTTGTGGAGAACGACGACATGTACTCGCTGCAAGACCTGATTGACATCAATGCTGGGCGCCTCAGCTGCTCCCTTACCGAGACCCACACGCTCTTTGCCAAACACATCAAACTGGATTGTGAGGTGAGGGTTCAGCAATTGGCATTCAGAAATTTACTGCCACAGGATAATGGCAATGGCCCCCAATTGAAGTAGTAATAAAAGGGAATCAGGCAAATTCATGGACAAAGCTATCAGTGGCCAGTAGCAGGATGGTCAGGTGCAAAAAGGGCCGTCCCTCAGCAGATTTAACATTATGTAAGACAACATACATCTCCTAAAATGCCCAGTGAAGGAGCCCTGTCCTCTTTCACTTCAAGCCACATCTAGCTACTAGTCAGGGTGGCTCTATGCTATCTCTAGGATCAGAGGAACCATGCCTCTGAAGGCATGTTGCTGAGGAACAAGAGTTGGAGAGTGCTGTGTTGTGCTCCTGACCTGTCTGTGTTGTGCTCCTGACCTGTCTGTGGGCTTCCTTGAGCCATCTGATTGGCTTCTAGTAAAAGGGGTGCTAGACTAGTTACACTTTTGGTCTCATCCAGCAGAGCTGCTCTTATGTTACTATGATTCTTAGCAATTGACAGGCCCGTTTTCCACCTCCGTGAATTTGTCTAAACCCTCTTTAAAGCCCTCTAAACTGATAGCCATCATCACCCATCTTGTGGTAGTGGAGTTCCTTACATCATATGCTGTATGATGGTGGACCATATTTTGTCTGCCCTGAATCAATTTCATCACATGATCCCAAGTTCTAATATTCTGAGACATTGTACTGACCTTTGGCATTACACAAATACATTACTGACAGGTAGTCTATAAGAGAAAGGAAAACTTGTTTCTTTCATGTATAATCTTATAATTTTATTTATTTAAGAATATTTATAATTTGCTTAATCTTAAAGACAAATCTTTACCCCCACCATGTCTTCTTCATTCAATGCAGCACTTTATACTACATGGCATTTCCCCAAAATATGTTGCTGTTGGGGGAAATGCAGTTCCTCCTCTGCAAGATTAGCACACCCGTGTGGTTGTATGAGTGTTGTAGGTACCCAGTAGCAAGCAGGAAACCTCTGTGGTGTCATTACGAGCCTAGCAACTCCACCCAACCTCTGTTCACTGGCAGTGGAAGTAGAAGCTGAAACTGACTCACTGGCCTTCCTTTCTCATTCTTACAGCGATGCCAAGCAAAGGGTTTTGTGTGTGAGCTCTGCAAAGAGGGGGATGTACTCTTTCCCTTTGACAGCCATACCTCCATGTGCATGGACTGCTCAGCTGTCTTCCACAGGTGAGCTCCAGAGCTATGATCTGGCTTGCTCTAGTGCTAAATGTGTGGGTTCAAGTCAGGCAGTGAGAGGTAGCTCCTGCCTCTCGTCCAGATGAATGAAACTGACGAGCCTTTGTGTCTCCTTTTGCAGGGACTGTTATTATGACAACTCCACAACGTGTCCCAAGTGTGCTCGGCTAAATCTGAGAAAGCAGTCACTGCTCAGAGACCCCAGTGTGGAGCTGCAGGCTTAGAGGTGCCTTTCCTTGGCTGGAGGGAGATGGCACAAAGGAACATGGCAAGCCCAGGATGCTGGGTTTCACCTGTACTTGCCTGGGAGGAGATCAGCCCAGATTGGCAAGGAGGAGAACCTTCACAGGAATGCAGCTGGGAATGGCTTCTCTAAAGGTTCCGGGAAATGATGCTGCAGGACAAGTGTCCTAGACTCTCTCTTACTAGAAGAGCCTTTGAGACTGCTCAGCACATCAGACTTTGCAGACTCTCCCTACCTGAAATCATGAGTTCAAGAGAGCACTGTCCTCACAGGACACAGGTTTTTGGGTGTGAGGAGGACAAGCTTTTGGGCCAGGGTTTATTCATGGCAGATCCTGCTAGGCTGAAAAACATTGGAGAAAGGGCCGACTGACTGTGATGCGAAACATTTGCTAGCAGCTTTCCTCGGCTGTTGCTTATTAACGCCACCGCTCTATGCTGGCACATAACATTGAGAGTGCCCCTGTGGCTTCCGTTTTGACAGTGATACATCAGCATGGAAGATGATCCGAGGCAGGTGGGCTTAGGGGTTATATGATATCTAGAATTCATTCCCTCTAACTTAGATGCATAAAGTATCTGTGCTGGAGATCAGGTATGCGGGAGAGAAGAGAAGATGCCCTTTTCTCCTTCACCATCCCCATGGCTTTTGGTGATGGCAACACAAGGACTGGATGGATGATGAACTTGGAACAGACCCCAACAGCCAGTGAGACGAGACTGGAGTGGGGCACTTCAACCACAGTAATTTATCACGAGCACTAAAATCACTTTAAATAAAGCCGTGTGAAACTCTGGCTGCGTTACTATGATTTTAAGTTCTGCCTGCACAGACCTTGTCTTCTGCAAATATGTTACCTTCCTTTTCCTCTCCTGGAAGGCTCTCCTGGAAGGCTTCAATGTTGCATCCTCTGGAGCTATTCAAGACAGTTTGTGGCCAAACATAACATGAGGGCAGATAGCTAGTGCCACTACTTATTAAGATAAATTAACTTGAGATCACATGTCCAAGTAATGGAGACCATGTTGTAAAATGTGGTGCATATGTGGTAGTTATCTGCTTTTCATTCTCGGGGTGCCCTTAGCCCCTTTGTCTCTATCTGAACTAAGGAGCTTCAGGTGCAAGGAAGTTGCAAATACAACAGGTTCATCTCTGCTATGTGTACAGCTCAGTAACTTGCAAATTGTGTTAACTGTAACATGATTTTATTCAGTGGTCTGAAAGCTCCAAGTGATCTGTTGTAGCTGTTTCATAAATGTAAGTACATAGCTGATAAGTAGGCATGTGCAATTTCAGCTTGAATTATAGATGGGTTGTAGAGGGATGTGGGAAGAGGAAACATGGGTTTCAACTTCTATCAGCTGGTTGAATAGAGAGTTATTTTAACATCACAAAGCTGCTATTATCCTAGGCTCAGCCAAGCAAGTACCAAAGTAGTCCTGCTGCCTTTGGCTTGATACGACAACACAGTGTTACCAAAAAAGCTTTCCTTGCCCTACCACAACCTATTGGGTATACTGGGCAGAAGGGACGAGGTACATATGAGATTTAGCAGCCAGGTAAGAACCAAAGAGTCCTGCTCCCAACTGACAAAATGGCTATCTAGACCATTATATAGTTTGTCACAGTAACTAACTCCATGTTTCTTGAAAGCCCATAAGCAGGAAATAAGCACAAGAGCACTCTCCCTACTTGTGCTCCCCAGCAACTGGTGTTCAGAGGCTGAGCACTTCCAGTATTGGGCTAGCCCCCAGGCATAATGGTTGGTAGCCACTGGTAGCCTTATTCTCTATTAATTTATCCAATCTGCTTTCAAAGCCATCTTGGTTGGTGGCCATTGCTACCATCTTGTGCTAGCAGATTCTATAGTATCAAAGTACACGGAATTGTGAGCAGTGAGAGCTTTTGTAACATGAGGCAGAATATCTTGATTCTATACATCTCTGAGCAAGTCCTATGTACTGGATTCCTAGTTCATAGCATTCTTGACACAACCTCCCCCATATTCTGGGGGTTGTACCATCTCTGGCTGACAATGTGAGGGTAAAATGTGGGTGCTGCTGTATCTCTAGTTGATACAGGAAAAAGAAGATGGAAAGACATACTGGGCTGAGAACCCAAGCAGAGGAATTCCTGAGCAAGGGCTGATTGTTAGGAAATGCTCGTTATGCCTTGAATATTTTCTGTTTCAAGGCTGGCCCTGGGCCTCTGCATAGCTTCAGAGTAAATTTCCCTGAATACTGAGTAGTCATAATTAGAAAGGTTGCCACAACTTCAGATCTTCAGGTATCTGAAGAAGTGTGCATGCACACGAAAGCTCATACCAAGAACAAACTTAGTTGGTCTCTAAAGTGCTACAAGGGACGTAGGTGGCACTGTGGGTTAAACTACAGAGCCTAGGACTTCCCGATCAGAAGGTTGGCGGTTCGAATCCCCGCGACGGAGTGAGCTCCTGTTGCTCGGTCCCTGCTCCTGCCAACCTAGCAGTTTGAAAGCACATCAAAGTGCAAGTAGATAAATAGGTACCACTCCGGTGTGAAGGTAAACGGTGTTTCCGTGCGCTGCTCTGGTTTGCCAGAGGCTACCTACCTGAATCCACATTTGCATAAATAGGTTTGGGGTGGGGAGATGTACTCTTCACCCCAGTAAAATGCCTCAAAAAATCTGCATTTCACGTGTACTAAAGCCATTATTTCGCCTTTCATCCGCTAGGCTCTGACAAAATTTTCTGGGATACGAGGCCAAATTCAATGCCGGAACTACATGTCGCCACATCAGGGTGCTGCAGCCTGTTTTCCTGGTTACACAACTTGGTTCACATACCTCCTATACGGTAGTGAGAAACGAGAAATATAGCGCCTGCGCAGAGCAAGCCCGTAAGATAAACAAAAAGCGCATGCGCTTACGGCGCCTGAGTGATAGGACAATAATGGCTCATCGGCTGGCGGCGGCGGTTTTATCGCCCCCTTTGGCCGCCTTGTGGAGAGGCCACTGCCACAGGCGCGGACTTGCGAAGTTGGTACCGGTCCGGCAGGTGAGGAAAAGGCGGGTGCTGTTTTGTGTGTTGCACTGTCGTAAATACAACGGCGCCCTCCCTCTGTTCCCCATAATGGTCTGAGTTAGGAATGGTGGTCGCTGGTTATGTCATCGCCGCGCGCCAGCGCTTCCATGACAGGTATAGGCCATATTCAGTGGGCGTGGTCAGAACGCGCCTCATGTAACCGGGCTCTGGATTGGCAGAGAAGAAGAAGCGTGATTTGTATAGTGACATTAGAGTTGCGGATTGGCTAGAGATGTGTCCAAGTGCTTTGGATAGCAGTCAGTGGGCTACACTGCAGGGTTGCTGTAAAGCTGCTCAGCGAAGTAGGCTTGATTTCTGAGCGCACAGGATCCCGATGTTAGCCGTGCGCATCTCCGTGTGCAATATGCCGATGTTTAAATATGGACGACGCGCCCTTGCTGAGCTCCCCACTGCTCAGCAATAGTAGGCCACATAGCAAGGAGGATATCTTATGCCTGTTAAGACATGCCCCTATCTCAACCGTAGCTGTCTTCCTTCTTCGACATGGGAATAATTATCCTTTAATGCCCCTGAACTATGGGGATCATGGCACAAATCCTTTCCTGTAGAACTAGCACAAACCACTCTAGCTTCACCCTAGGCTGCACACTGACACAGAAGGGCATTAAACTGACCCTCCCATGGGCCGTGATAGGTTCTTTTCCTGGGATAATGCTAGTTTTCAGCTTCTGGTTTTAGAACTCCTGGTGCACAAACTATTCTGCATACAGAACTTTATGGATACTTGGTTTTGAGACCTTTCTGGCCACTGTGTTGCATATTTGTACCTTTGACCTTGCTCAAAAGAAAGGGGGAGGGACCCTTGCTGGCCCTCAGGAAACCAATGCCGCCCTTTGCTCTTTTCAGTGGTGTGAGAGAGGCCATCCAGGATGTGGCATGTCCTTCCATCACTGGCTGTGCTCCAAGCCTGAAGGTATGTGACTCCAGCAGAAAAGGGCTGGCGCTTCTTGTTTGTGGCTCTGTTAAGAAGAAGAACATCATGAGATTTTTTTTCTGCTTAATTGTAGAGCACATTATTTGCATACAATAGGTCCCAACTTCCATTTCTGGTACATCCCTTTAAAATAATCTTGGGCAGCAAGGCTGGCAAAAACATTTGCTGGTGCCCTTGAAGCCTGCTGTCGATCATGATAGACAGCCTCAGCCGTCATCACTGAAGCTTTTCTTCAGGCAGGTTTATACTTGCTGACTTACCAGCCTCCCATCAAGCTCTTAAGTGCATTGTGTGGGCATAGAAGGTTGATATTGAGGCACTTCTGGTCATTTCAGCGTTAGGGAAGTAGAGCATTGTGGCAGCGGTGGGGATCTTGTCGTGTAGTATAGAGGCTGGAAAGAATAAGACTGAACCTGTCAACAGTGAGATATGTTTTTGTCCTGCAGGCTTTGAGAAGAAAGATGAAAAGAGACAGGGTCCAACAGAGGCAGCCCCTGATAATAAAGGTAAGCACCTTCTTTTCCATGGCTCGATTATAGAGCATCTGCTCTTCACACAGAAAATCCCAGGTTTGATTCCTGGCATTATTCTCCATGTAGGGCGGGAGACGCTCTCTGCACAAAACCAGAGTGCCGCTGTCTAGTGGTGCAAACAGTCCTGAGTGAGATGGACCTTCAGTGGTCTGACTCAGTACAAGGCAGCTTCCTTTGTTCCTATGTTCTTCCCCCTCATTTACTTCCCTAAAGTTGGTGAATGCCTCCCATTCCGAAAACTGGTCCATCTCTCATAACTCTCCCCAACCTGTTCTGCTCCCCCTCTACAATGCAGCCAGAAGCCTTTTAAAGCCTAACGTATAAGCATTTCTATTTTTTCTCTCCTTCCTAGAGCCTATTGGCTCCAAAAATCCCAGTCTTCCCAAAAATACCTGGGGAAGCAGTGGTGGAGAAGGCAAGAGAGGAAGGAAAGATGAGGATTTGGGGTGGTGGAATCACATGCAGAAGGTATGTGACCATTTTCTCTGTTGCATTTATGTCACTGAAATGTCCTAAAGCTGCTGGAATCGGGGATGGCTAAAGCAGAAAAGAAAAATGACACAATGATAGCAGCCATATTAATTACCTACTTTTTGCCCCCAGGGAGAGTTCCCTTGGGATAATAAGGACTCCCGGTACCTGATTGTCCTGGGAGCTGGCATCCTCACAGGGTTCTTCTACCTCTACTACCGAGATCCAGGCAGAGAAATCAGCTGGAAGCACTTTGTGCATTACTACCTGGCCAAAGGACTGGTGAGGCAATATGTGGCAGGCCATCCTCTTGCTGGGGGCGGAGGGCAGCTCATGTATGTATTCTATTCTATTCTAGCAGTAAAGTGTAGGCACCTGGAGGAGGCATTAGGAGTAAATAGGGGTGATTGCCCTTTGCTAGGAGTTCTCTGCGGCCACAACATACCATTTTGTACTCAAGTGAAGCTCCACCCAGAAAGATTCACTCTCACTCTTTCTGGCCCTGTCCACACCATAGATTTAAAGCACTCTTATACCACTTTAACAGTCACAGCTCTCCCCCCCTCCCCCCGATATATGGTGTAGATGTGACCTCTCCTTCCTTCCTTCCTTCCTTCCTTCCTTCCTCTTAAGGTGGATCGACTGGAAGTGGTGAACAAGCAGTTTGTCCGGGTGTTCCCAATCCCTGGCGCCACCTCGGAGGTAAATAATTCCAGGGGACAGAGGGATGAGGTGGAGAAAGACAGTGGATGCCCACAATCACTACTCCAGTCTGCCACAGTTAGACCTTTGGAAGAAAAGCTGTGTGTGTGTAAGGCACAGCAGTCTGGTGGCAAGAGGGTTGGGTCCATAGAGGTCCCTTTCACACCTGAAACAAGAGAAGGCTCTGTGTATGCCAGGGGGCATGAAAAATCAACACCTGTCCTTGGTTGCCACAGAAGCACATCTGGTTCAATATTGGCAGTGTGGATACCTTTGAACGAAACCTAGAGGCTGCTCAGCTGGAGCTGGGGATCAGCAGCGCCCAACAAGTGTCTGTGGTCTACAGCACCGAGAGTGATGGGTGAGTGACAGGCCCCAGATCAGAAGCAGCTGTGCTAAAACTGCCCAGGTGCCACCTGCTGTAGTCATGGGTCTTCTGAACTTCTCCTCTTTCAGCTCCTTTCTCCTGAGCATGGTGCCTAGCCTTCTGCTGTTGGGCTTCCTGCTGTTCACTCTGAGACGTGGACCAATGGGAAGTGGGCGCGGAGGGCGAGGAGGAGGGATCTTCAGTGTTGCAGAGACGACAGCAAAAGTCCTGAAGGACAACATTGAAGTGCAGTTCAAGGATGTGGCTGGCTGCGAAGAGGCCAAGCTGGAGATCATGGAGTTTGTGAATTTCCTGAAGAATCCAAAGCAGTACCAAGATCTTGGGGCCAAGATTCCAAAGGTGCCCACTTTTGATTTGTAGCCAATTCATCAGGTTATGCAGACAAGTCCAAATGGCCAGTGCTTTTGGAGGAGAGGTGAAGGCAGCAGTTGGCTGTCCAAGACCACCATAAATGAAGCCCATCAGAATAGTGTTAGCTTGGAGAGTTGTAAGTGAATCTTCCTGAAACGAGGGACCTCTGAGCCCCAGCAATGTTGTGCCATTCCAGGCTTTGAGGTGCTGCTGATGTGGGTTGGCTGACCAGTTAAGGGAGGGACTGCTTGTCATTGGGCCATATTGCTGCCCCACCTTCCCTCGTGTTGGCCAACCTCTTGTCTCTTGCAGGGAGCGATGCTCACGGGCCCCCCGGGCACAGGCAAAACCCTCTTGGCCAAAGCTACTGCGGGAGAAGCCAACGTCCCTTTCATCACTGTGAACGGCTCTGAGTTCCTGGAAATGTTTGTCGGAGTTGGGCCTGCAAGGGTGAGATTGGGGAACTTCGCAAAACGTTCTGCATTGGCAAGCTTCTTAAACAGAAAGGGTGGTTATCCAAAATCAGGAACACATCTTGTAACTATATCTCCTGGGAGATAATAGAAAGGAGTCTAGGAGACTTTGGCAGGTGACATAAGCATCCAGGCTTCAGCTTTGCCCATTTGATGCTCCAAACAGATGCTCAGTATTTGGGCTGGTGCCTGAGCAGGGGAGTCTCTTGTTTCTTGTGCCTGCTTGCATATCTCCCTCAGATGCTCAGCTGAGCCTGACCTTTCTCCTAAAGGGGCAGGATTCTCCCACCTTGAGTCCCATCATCAGCACCCTGCCCCAGCTGCTCACCAAACCAGACTGCTTTCTTTCCAGTGGGTGGATCAGCTCTGGGGAAACATCTTTGTTTCAGGTTCGGGATATGTTTGCCTTGGCACGGAAGAATGCCCCTTGCATCCTCTTCATTGATGAGATTGATGCCGTCGGGAGGAAGCGGGGCCACGGGAACTTCGGGGGCCAGAGCGAGCAAGAGAACACACTCAACCAGCTGCTGGTAGAGATGGATGGTGAGATGGAACAGAGGCATCTTGAGGAGGGAAGGAGCTGGCAGGCCCTTGTCTCCCTGGAGAAACAAGCAATCTGAAGTTCTCGCCCCTGTTCCTTAGCATTAACAGAGGCTTCTGTGTTAATGTTTCCAGACCTTTAACATGGTTCCTAACTGGGATAGCTTGGCTGTTCCCAGTTGTGCCCCCTGCTCCTTTTGCCCCATCACCATCTTTAAGATCAAGTGAGAGCACCCCTCATAGACAGCCCTCCCCTCAACCTGGTGCCCCAACCAAATGTGGCTGGACTCTGAACACACATCTTCCCCATCCAGTGGTTAGTGGTGATGGGACCACCTGGAGGGTACCAGCCCTGGGACAAGGCTGCTTTAACGTGTACAATTATTGCATGGTTGGGGATAAGGGAGAGTTTGTGTTAGCAGAATGGAAGGGGCATTAAATTGGGTTCTAAACTGGGTCTTTTTAGTTTACTTTTAAACCATTCTGAAGGTGGGCTTAGCTAGTGACCTAGTTTCATAACTCTACAAAAGGTTACATTCTGAATTTTGTTGCAAGGCACTGTAATTCAATCCGAATACGTTAGCTCCGCCCCCCCTGCCCCCCCACTAGAAGGCTTGGAAGATGTTTGGGGAATGTGTTCTGTGCACAAAATTGCAAGAGGCATTCCCCCGCCCCCCCGCCCAGGAGCTGATCTCCTCTCATTTCCTGTGCAGGGTTCAACAGCAGCACAAACGTCATAGTGCTTGCAGGCACAAACCGACCCGATGTCTTGGACCCGGCGCTGATGAGACCTGGACGCTTTGATCGGCAGATTTATATTGGTAACAGATGCCATGTCTAGTCTTAGTTGTGCCCACCACTTTTGCCGGTCTCCCTGCCCACCACTGGAAGGTTGCCCTTGGAAGGTTGCTCAGAAGGAATGTAACCCATAGTTTGAAAAGGGTTGCCTATCTCTGCCTCAGATAGCCCCAGCTCTTCAATAAAACAACATCCTCCTGTTGCTCAATCAGCAGGACCTACTGGGAGGTGCCCAGAGTCTTGATGAGCTTCAGAGAGACTTGCCTTGACTTTTCGTGACCTGACCTGACCTGCTTGGAAGAGCCTCCAAGGAGCAGAGGGGGATTTCTTTCTGCCCCTTGCTTTTCTCTCTGATCCTTATGATATATTTTGGAGTCAGGAGAGGTTTCCTGGGGTATTAAAGCGGCAATCTCTCAAGAAGGTGGAAATGTCAAACAGATCAAAATTATTTGACTTTTAGATGACATCTGAAGGCACCCCGTTCGGGAAAGTTTTTAATGGTTGATGTTTTAGTGTGTTTTTAATATTTTGTTGGGAGCTGCCCAGAGTAGGGGCAACCCATTCAGATGGACGGCATATAAATTTATTATTAAATTATTATTGTGGAGCATGACCGGCCTCTTTTAACTCCTTCTCATTTCTGAGGACTGCGTCTTTAACTCTCTTTCCCCAACCAGGCCCACCGGACATCAAAGGCAGAGCGTCCATCTTCAAAGTCCACCTCCGGCCTCTCAAACTGGATGCAGATATCAGCAGAGATACTCTGGCTCGGAAGATGGCAGCCCGGACCCCAGGATTCACAGGTGAGATGTGGACAGAATGCCAGCATGTGGACGGGGGAGAGCAGGAGCGTTATTGGTCAGAGGGGGCACCTGAGCGGGAACCTGTAGGGCAGCCTTCCCCAACCTGGTGCCCTCCAGATGTTTTGGACTATAACTCCCATAAGCCCAGCACATGGCAAAAGCTGTTGTGGGGCTTGGCATGACTTCCTTGTTTGAATCATTTGGCTGTGTTGTTTCTTTGGAAGCAGAGATTGCAACAGAAAGGCAGCAGCAGGAGCCCCAGTTCTGACACAGTCAGGTGCTATTTGTTACTTTGTGAGCCTCTGTCATCTTGTCAGAGGAGCCTTCCTGCCCCACCCTGCTGCTTGGCCTAGGGTCTAAGTGTAACTGGGTAGCCTGAGGTGAATGGTCCTTCCCCACAGGAGAGTCTCTGGCAGCTGTGGAGGAGCACATCTGCTTTGGAAAAGAGCTTGCAGAGTCTGTGGCAACAAGCTTCAGTGAGAAAGAAAAAGGCACAGGGATATGGACACTCCCACCCCACCTTGAGTTGAAACAGAAAAGGGCATTGCCCTGCCACGCTGGCTTAGGAATGCCAAGGAAGGAGATGTTCCTTCCCCTGCCTTTCATGATTTGTTCTCACGAGAGCCAGTGTGGTATAATTGTTATCTAATGTCGGACTAGAACCTGAGAGACCAGGGATCATATCCCCCACTCAGCCAGGAATCTCACTGGATGACATTGGGCCAGCCACCGCCTCACCCCTCACAGGGCTGTTGTGAGAACATAATGGGAAGGGGAAAGCCATATACACCACCTTGAGCTTCTTGAAGGTGGCATGTAAATATAGGAAATGGAATAATAATAAATAAATAAATAAATAAATAAATGTCTTGCCAGTTCTGAAGGTGCTTGAAGGAGCTTTCAGACCTTCTTAAAGCTCTGCCAAACAGAAGGTTGCTGAAGACGCCAAGTTCCCTTTTCCTTCAGCTGTTGCACTAACATCTCTCTCCCTCTCCCTCTCTCTCTCTCTCTTTCTCTCTCTATCTCTCTCTGTCTCTTTTTCCAGGTGCCGATATCTCCAACGTTTGCAATGAGGCTGCCCTCATTGCCGCACGACATGCCAGTCCCACTGTGAACGAGAAGCACTTTGAACAGGCCATTGAGAGAGTCATTGGGGGTGAGGGTCCCTGGCTGCTCACCATGCCAGCTCTGAGTACCAGTTGCTGGGGAACAGGAGCACAGGGAAAGCTGTTCCTGTAGACTTCTGCTGCCGTGGGAAGCAGGATGCTGGTTTAGTTGGGCTTGTGGCCTGATAAGGAGATGTCTTGGCAGGCTGTCAGATCCTGAGCATTTATTTCCAAGCAAATCTTGCCAGTTTCAATGGGGCAAGTCAGGGTGCGATTGCACTGGCAGCTTCCTGCTGATTTACTGGTGGATATGCCACTGAACGTGGCCTCTTCTGTTCTTCCCAGGCCTTTCACGCATTGCTTTTTAGGCATTCGCTTTTTAGGCTTTGGTCACTGCGGGGAATGGGGTGCTGAATTAGATGCCCCTTTGGCTTGACCCAGCTTCCCAGTGACCTATGGCCATCCGGGTACTTGCCTATCCCCCTCTTGATGTCATCTCAGCTGGCGGCTGTCATCACATCTTGCAGAAGTGATTTCCAAACATTCTTCTTAGGCAGGGGTCAGCAAAAGTTTTTAGATGTGGGCCGGTCCACTGTCCCTCAGACTTTGTGGCGGGCCGGAGAAGCAGCACCGAGGGGGGGGGCAGAGCTGGAAGAAGAGGTGAGGGGGGCAAGTAGTCCTCCTCCCCAAGCCCCAGCTCCAGCTGCTGCACTTACCTTCCCAGGGGCTGCTGCCACCGCCGCCGCTGCTGCTTCTCGGGGGTAGGCAGAGCGAGCTTGTCTGCTCTGCTCTCTGGCCCACAGGAGCACCAGGGCAGCGTCAGTGGCATCAGAGGGAAGATGAGCGACACGAAAGGGCTGGCTCCGGAGAGGGGCTGCTTAAAATGGTGCTCAGCCAGCCCAGCCCAGCCCCCTTCCTCCTCTAGGCAGGGTGGGGAGAAGCCAGGAGGAGGGAGGGAGGAGGCGTGGGGGGGGATGTAATGGCACGGGGGGAATGGCGCAGCCCAAATGAACAGAATCCCCACACCGATCCATGGACAGTCCGTGGGTTGGATCCTGAAGGCAATTGGGCCTAATCCGGCCTGCGGACCTTAGTTTGTCGACTCCTGTTCTTTGGTTTGTGTGCCTATGCAACAAGAGCCTCAGCTACTGTCTTCTGCTCCTGAGAAGAGCAGAGCTGAGCAGAGCCCTGCTGAGTTTTGTGTGGGTGGAGAAGAAGCATTTGCAGTTCCCCAGTAATTTAACAACCCAGAGAAGTGGTCCCCAGAGGGACCCAGCCTTGAGCAGTCCTCTGCAGTTGCAGATACTTTGCTGTGGAAACTGCTAGTGAAAGGAAATTGAGAAGCAGGACAGGGAGAAAGCTTCCCCAAGGGAAGCGGAGGCTTAGTGGCTTCTGTGCTGCAGTTGGAGCATTGCTCTGCCTCTTGTGGGTGAACCAGCTGACCATATTGCCTTACAGCTTCTGGTTGCAGAATGTTCCTATAGCAGAGTTAAAGAAGTGAGTCTTTGATCTTCTCTGTGGAGGCAAGAATTTGGCATTAACAGCTTGCAATTAGAGCTCTCGTATTTTCCATCATGAACTGCAGGTTTTGTGTGGATTCTCCAGTGGGTTGGTATCTGCTGGGAGTGTGTGTGTGGTGAGTGGAGAACTTTCTCATTGCTTTCGACAAACACTGCACTTTCCTTCTTCTCCCCCACCCCCCTGCTTCCCTCTTTCTCCAGGGCTTGAGAAGAAGACCCAGGTCCTGCAGCCAAATGAGAAGACCGTAGTGGCTTACCATGAAGCTGGGCACGCTGTGGTGGGCTGGTTCTTAAAGCACGCCGACCCTTTGCTCAAGGTGCGTCTCCCCACAGCCAGCGGAAGCTCTCCTAAGATAAACACAAAGCAGGTTGTGGAGTGGGTAAAGCCAGCTGAGCTCCAGTTCTTTTCCCAAAGGGCCAGGTAGCTCAGTGAAGGTCCGCATTTGGTTCAGAGGACTCAACAAGGTTGTTCTGTCCCAGGTGGTGGTCTCAGTCAGATGAGGTTCCAGCCCCAGAATGAGGTTCCAGGCAAGAGTTCAGGTTCCAGCAAGCCAAGCACATTTAGGCGAAGTCCGCTTTTTGGTTAAGCAAAGCAAGGCAAAGTCCAGCACCTGGAAAGGTAAAGTCCCAAGTAGCACTGGGAGATTCATACAAGCTGGAAATTCATACAAGCAAGCTACATTATTGCTTCAGCAGCAGACCGTCCTGGTCAGAGGCCTGAGCAGGGCTTCAGCACAGTCCAGGTGGCTAGCTATGCCTCTGCTGGGAGCAGCCTCCGTTCCTTAAAGGGGCCTTGCCTGTAGGCTCCAATGGAATAGGAGAGACGGGGGCTTCTGGAGGGAGTCCTCTGACCAAGAGAGTGACAGTGTGACTTTCTCAGGTGGTAGTGAGATGGGCTGCTTGGCACAGAGGTGCTTCCAGGAGACCACGGTCAGTTGTGGCTGATGTTGAGGTCACTTCTTCGTGGCCTCATCCTGCTAACCTGGAGGGTCTGCTGTCCCCTTGAGCCTCCCTGGTTCCGGCTCCAGGTGCTAAGTGCCTCCTGGCAGATCTGAACTACTCTGAATGAGGAAACAGGATCTGGGTGTTCCTTGCAGGATAGCACCCCAGGATGCTCCTGTTAAGCTAAGAGCGATATAATGCAGGATACGTCCTTGACTTCACTTGCATTGTCACTAGAGCAGGGGTCAAGTCCAGAGGCAAAGGAAGGAAGGATGGTGTAGAAAAATCCTCCTATATGGCAATGCTGATTCGGAGCAGGATAGCAGCAAGGGAGCATACAGGGAAAGGGCTGCCTGTTGGTGTAGGCAATACTCAGCTAGGTGGACCCATAGTCTGACTCGGTATAAAGCAACTTATTACAGCTGGGTTAGACCCAAAACAAAGATCTCCCCCTGCCCACCCCCCGCCCGAAGTGCCCAGCTGAGTCAGACCCTCCCTTTGCCATTCCCAGCAGGGGCGAATTGCTCTCTCCTTCCAGAAATAGTTGTGTGTGTAACAGACTGCTGTACTTGCAGATGATAGCTGATGAGAGCAATTGGCGTTCCTTATTTTGGAAATCACTCTATGTAATTTAGGTCCCTTCAATAGAATTTTTCCCCCCCTGCATGTAAATCTCTGCCTTTCAAGGGAACTGCAGCAACCTTTGGGTGATGCAGTAAATGTCTAACTGACTCTGCATGGGTTGTGGGGAGGTGAGTGAGTGTCTTCCGCTCCCTGCGGGTCCACTTTCCTGTTGACTCCAAGCTGGACCGGGCTCTGCCTTGCTGACCTTGGCTCTGCATGTTTCTGGCAGGTCTCCATCATCCCCCGGGGCAAGGGCCTGGGCTATGCGCAGTACCTGCCCCAGGAGCAGTTTCTCTACACCCGGGAGCAGCTCTTCGACCGCATGTGCATGATGCTGGGGGGTCGCGTTGCCGAGCAGCTCTTCTTTGGCCGCATCACAACCGGTGCCCAGGATGACCTCCGGAAGGTGACGCAGAGCGCCTATGCCCAGGTAATGCCCCATCAAGACATGCCCTGTGCTGCTGGGTGCCCTGGGTGTGAGGACGTAATGAGAGCCCTTTATCTGATGCAGCAGCTTTGTTAGAGATGCCCTGTTTAGAAGCCAAGGGTAGATGATAAGTGGAAAGCTCATTCAAAGTGTTGACTTCTTACTTCAGAAACAGAGGTTAGTTTTTTTGCAAAGGCACTGGAACCGCTTACCTGCTCCCCATCTCAGTCACACACATGTGCAAGGAAGAGCTCTATGCTCATGCACATGTGCACACACACACACATCCACATGTGACTTAGAAAGAGTCCTGCTGAAGGAGCCAGTGGAGACCCACCTGGTCTAGCATTTTGTTCTCGCAGTGGCCAACCAGATACCTCTGTGAACTTTGCAAGAAGGACCTGAGTGCAATAGCACTTACCTCACTTATGATTCCTGGCAACTGGTATTCAGAGGAATACTGCCTCCAATAGTTGAAGTTGAACATAGCCATCTTGGCTGGTAGCCTTAATTTTATCCTCCAGGAATCTCTCTAATCCTCTCAAGGGCAGACTTGGACAAGAAGGGAGGAGAGGGAAAGAAATGTCGGAGAGTCAGTTTTCTGGTCAGAGCAGGGGGGAGGTTTATCACTTGTTAAATTTGTGCCCTGCCTTTCCCCACCAAATTGTAAGATCCAGGGATAATTGTCTGACTCTGCGTTCACAGCTTTGCATGTACCCAGGCTGGTGCCAACTGTCTTGTCGGTGCTCTGCTTCACTCTGGACCTTTCTAATGTTTAATTTTACAGAAAGCAGGTTTCTGTCTCCCAAGACCTGGGAATATGGCTGCAGCATCCGGTGAAACTCTTGGGAAATTTGGGCAGCTCAAGATGGATGCCCTGGGGCAAGAGAAATAACCCGGCACCCCGTTGTCTCTGCCACTCCCCGCCCCCGCTGCCCCCAGTCCTGCTGCTGGCTCAGGAGTGTTGCTCTCTTTCCAGGTGGTGCAGTTTGGCATGAGTGACAAGCTGGGTCAGGTCTCCTTTGACCTTCCACGGCAGGGTGATCTGATGCCCGAGAAGCCTTACAGCGAAGCCACCGCTGAGCTGATTGACGAAGAGGTGCGTGCCTTGATCAACACGGCCTATGAAAAGACCCTGGAGCTGCTGACTCAGTGCCGTGGCCATGTGGAGAAGGTATGGAGCCAGGGCAGAAGCTCCCTGCTGACTTGTCCTGCACTTCAAATTGGGTCTGCTTGCAGCACACAACCCACGTGCCACCCCTCTTTCAAAGACGTTGAAATGGGACACAATTGCAGGTTAAATGGGGGCAGCACAGCAGGGACCATTAGAAGCAATGAAGGACATGGAAACTACTCTTGAGGGGAACAGTTTAATTTTGCTGCAGGAAGGAATGCACAATGAGAGTTGTAGCTTCTCTCCTTAATTAGCATTTTGTTTCTTAATGGGCTTCTGTAGTGTTGCTTGCTCTCCATAGCCATATATTCATTGGGTGATATTCAGCTAAGTTCTACACAGATCGACCCATTGGAATTAATGAACATGACTATGTTAGGGCTATTAGTTTTGGTGGGTCTACTCATGACTAAAACTTAGTTGACTACCACCCATTGTCCTAAGACAAATAGCAGAAGTTGCTGATCTGCTGGGCTGGCATTAGCACCCAGCCTCCTTGAGCACCTGCAGGACTCCCAGTGCCCAGCAGGTCTTACCACTGACACGTTGTTCCTCATAAAAGATTCTGCCATGGCACTCCAGGTAGCTGTACCATCTTAATTTCCCACAATGCCTACATCAGGTGTTGTTGGTCACATGGCTGGTAGCTCCAGAGGAGTCCAGTGACCTGTTTACTTTTTATTTTGATCCTTGCAGGTAGGAAAGCGTCTCCTAGAGAAGGAGGTCCTGGAGAAGGCAGACATGGTGGAGCTGTTGGGGCCCAGACCCTTTGCAGAGAAATCCACCTATGAGGAGTTTGTTGAGGGGACCGGGAGCTTGGAAGAAGACACCTCCCTCCCCAAGGGCTTGAAGAACTGGAATCTCGAGCAGGAGGAGGAGATAGCCCAGGAGAAGGCCTCTTAGGGAAAGCAGGGCCAGCCTGAAAAGAAACGCATGGCACATTGTCCATTGGTCAAGCACCAAGGCCTGTTTCTTTGGCTGGGGGCAGCATTGCCGAGAGACCAGCTGAGCCTCACTTTGCCATGGAATCATGGGACACTGTCAGGCTCCCCTTCCACCAAAGGACCAGCAACAATGTTCAAGGACCACTGTCTGCAGCAAGCAACCTTTCTTCAGTTCTCCCCCTCCAACGAAGGACATGAACTGGGATGGTTGCTTGGAGCAGAGAAAAGCAGGTGCCACAAACAGCCTCTGTGCCTCCAGTAAACTCATTGACCATCTGACGCACACAGACCCAGCAGTCTGGGAAGGTAAGAGCAGGAGAGGAGTATCCTTTCCAGGAGACTGCTCTGCTCAAGGGACCAAGGGCTGCCTTATTATGCTCAGTGCCTTCACTCCAGCTTCCCCCCTGCTTTCCCTTCCCTTCCCTTCCCTTCCCCTCCCCTGCCAGCCTGCCTTGCAAATGGGCAAGAGTGAACAGCAGAAGAATTTCTGTGAACCTTGAGAACCCCGTGGACTTATCTAAGGGTTGAAGTGAATAGGAACATGGTGCTAGTTTAAATGGTGCTACTTGAATCCTTAGCTTCTAGCTCTGTTGACATAAGGGGCCCCAGAGGATCCAGGGGGCAGGAGCTCCAAGCAAATCCAATAGGGCCACTCCAGACCATGGCTGTCCTGTGTGCAACATCAGCTGCTTTCCCATTGTCTGCGGAGCAACCTCCTTTACACAATGCCTGTTATTTCTCACCACCAAATGCCTTCCCTGCAGAGGAGGCTTTGTCTTGAGGGCAGCAGTGCAGGAACTCCCTCCTGCTTGTTTAGGCAGTTTATACTTCAGTCTCACCTGAGTCCCTGCAAAGGAGCAGCTCAGGGCCCCTTTGGGCCCTTTACTTCCTGCTGATTTTGCCTCAGAAATGTCACCTATGGTGGGCAACCAGTGGGCTTCCATGCAAGACATCTTAGTGGCTTTGGGGCTCTATCTCCTAGATCAATGTTGGAGCAGTCAGGGCAGGAGGATATGCAGCCCAACTCACCCCCCCCCCCCCACTTCTAGCACTCCTTTCTTGGCACCTTGTGCTCAGTCACCAAAAGGCTTAGAATCCGTACCTGTGAGGGTTTTGATTTGGGTGTGTTGTGCCAACTCTCTTGTAGCTGCTGCCTTTGGAACCAAATCAACCTGGCATTTGCCCATGTATTGCCCACTGGGCAGAAGTCGTCCTGAACCCCCTGCCCCATGTTGGCAAAGCCTCCCATGTAAAACCTGTGCGTCGGCTCGGCCTTGCCCCTCCCCCCCGCCTCCACTCCACCCCCACTGCTAGCTGCTTCTGCTGTTTACTCACTTGAATGCTGGCCGTTCCAAAGCATTTGACCGACCAGCTTCTGAAAAAGTGACTCAGCAGAAACAACGCTGACTAGCTCAGCAAAACTGCTGGCTTTACTGAAAGTCATATTTGCTACATTCAAAGACCAAAATAAGTTTGGGCACCACCTTCTTCCAGGAGTCCAGCATAGGAGCCGTCTTCTGCATGATGAGTTGCTTTTTTCTTTCCCTGTCCTTGAGAACCTTTGCAGGGAGTCACATTTTCACATGAAAGGTGCCCCATATCTACCATATAAGTATAGGTCAGACGTATGTGTCCTTCTTGCCCAGTAATGCTGCATACCCCAGCCTTTCCCACCAGTGGTCCTCCAGATGTTTCAGAACAGGGGCTGATGGGGGCTGTAGTAATTGTAATGGTCTTGTCTGTTTTTATAGTCTTTTCTGTTGTTAAAACCTGACCTGGGACCTTAGGGTTGAACAGCGGGCCACAAATCTTATAAATAAAACAGCTCAGAGCATCTGAAGAGAACCAGGTTGGGGAAGGCCGGCCTGCCCTGACTGTTGCACCTCTCCAGGGTCTTGAGCAGAGGTCATATGGATTGTGGGCACCTCTGAGACACCTCTTGGCTTGCACTCAGTTCAGTAGGTTTCCCCTTCTCTCCTCTTCAGCTTTTTGTGCACATCCCATAAATTTAGCCCTGTATAGAAGGAGAGACAGTGTGCTGCTGAAGTGTGTGCAAGCATAACCTAATTTAAAAATGAAACGCTAAAGCCAGCCCCCAAAAGACAACCAGGTTTCTAAAAAGGAAAACATATATCTTTTGTAAACAAAGGCAGATGTGCAAACCTTGGTAAGCAGATCTGCAGGGAGGGCAACAAGGAGCAATAAATAAAGTACCAAGAACATTACAGATAGCAGTGGTGTGATGTCTAAGTGTGGACACTACTGAATATATATCTCAGGTAAAATGGGAAGTATATGGAGGCTGAAGGAGGCGGGCAGGATTAGCAGATTGTGACAAAGCCACTGATGAGGGGGAACAAATCAGGTTGGGCACAAGTCACCCCCAGTTGAGCCTCAGTGTTATCAGTAGGGAGCAAGAAAACAGAGTTTGCAAAAAGCAGATTTTGTGGGTTTTCCAGCTGCTGGCTGGAAACCTACAGCACCCCCTACCACCTCACTTCCAATGTGCTGTGGATTCTGACTTCAGCAGCCTTTCCTCCCATGCAAGGACTAGGGAAGGAATCTATTGGACTTGGGAATGCAAGTGTATTTATTTGATAAACAGCCTGTTTTCTTCTGCATGTGGGTTTGTTTGTTTCCTTGCTTCATAAGAACAAAGCAAAACAACAGAAAAAGCAATGATTTTGCTTTAATGGTTCAGACTACATTGCCAGGACAGGACACACCCTGTGATCTATTGCTGGGTCTGTTCCACAGCTTTAGAGGCCACTGCTGTCTGACCCCAGGGGTTGGAGGGGGGCAGCAATAAACCATAACTGGGCACATTCAAACTTCAAACCCCAAGTGCAGAAACCTGGATTATACACGTCTGTTGGGTGAATGACAAGACAGTGGTGTGCAGGGCATCATCAAGGTCAGACCTGGGTCTGCACGGTTGATTGGGCAGTTTTCCTGCTCATGGCACCAGCAAGTGGATTGTGTGACAGAGTCAACGCTGCGGCCCAGCCCCAAGAACAGCAAAGGACACGTTGGGTCATCGTTAGGTGATATCCAGCACACTTCTGATTGGCTCCTGTAAAAGCTGTAGTTCTGCCACACTGCCTCAGCCAGAGCAACTGAGACTTTGTTTTGCCAGCTCTTACACCTTGCCCAATGAGAGGCCTAGAGCTGGGCAAGAAGTATCTGGAAGTGCCACCTCCTGCCTTCCTGACCCCTGTTCATTGTGTGCCTGCAGAAAAGTTCTGCTTGGTCCTCTGTGCCCAGGTAAATACTGTTGCGTGTGCTGAGTATTTCAGAGGGAGCAAAGGCGCCCCCAGCTGAGCAACTGGCTGGACCTGTTGGCATGAGGAAGGAGGGAGCGAGAGAACGGTATGGATCATTCTAGCTGCTGCTCCTGGAAAATTTGGTACTGTGGCTTTAAGAAACCCTGCTTGCTGTGAAGGACAGCCTCCAGCAGCTCTTGAGCGGAGACCCCAGGGGTGATCTGTCAGGGTTATTGAGGCCGCCTTCTCCCAACTGTGCACAATGCAAGTCCTCAGGAATTGTGCTTTGCCAAGAGTGAGCAACCCAGAGGTGAGTCTCCAAGCATGAAGGGGCTGGACTTGATGGAAACATGAACTCGCCACCTGGAAGAGCTTCATGGCCTTTGCCTTCAAGTGGCCTTGATGCTGTCGCTGTGCCAAGTGAGAAAAATGCAGCGCACCAGGGAAGTGGCTTTGGCTCCCCTGCTCCCCTTGCCTCTGGGCCTCTGTTATTGTGCTGATCTGATGGTGTCCCTGCTGCAGCTTCCTGCCTCCACTTTGGCCAACAAAGCTGACTGTTCCTCAGATCATAGCAAGGATGAAACCAGCCTCACGTCCTCCAGAAGTGGCTGCTTTTCGGTGATGTCCCTCTTCTGCCACAAGCCCCAGTTAGATCCAGTTTAAATTGGCACAGGGACTCAGGGTTCCAGGGTTGGCTTCTGGTTCCTGTGTTATAAACAACAAACTGGGTTTTGTGAACTGGAAGGGTGTGGATGCACTTGAGAGCATCCCTGCAAACAGCTGAATTTGGCTGTGGAAGCAAAGGATCAATTTGGGAAGCAGGCAGCTGTTGTTCTTCCTGAGCCCCCTCTCAGCACATGCACACACACACACACATTCCCTGGTGGCTCACATGTCATCTGGGCATCATGATACACCAGCATTTCCACTTCAGCTGGCTGTGAGATCAGCTTGTGCTGCAATCAGCAGATGCTTATCTGTTAAGCCGTGAAACTCTGGACAGGCCTCAGAGTCCTCGTCATCTATGCTCTGCGCTCCACAATGGGGCTTGAAAGTTTATCTCCTCTGGTGTGGCAGGCAAAGTGGAGAGGGCTGAGGGCTGTGCATTTTTTAATTCCCAAAGAGGAGGAAGGAACGCATCTGCAGCTCCATTTGTCTTGACACAAATCCCTCTTGCCTTAAGATGCCAGCATTTTGCTGCAGAGGATGGAGGCTGCTGCTTGCTACAGACTCATCCCAGGAATGCATGAGAAGATTTTGTCGCCCTCTGATCTGTTTGGCAAGGAAACCGGCTTTAAACTAAGGCCCAGACCACCTCTCTTGGTGGCTGTAAAGAAATGCAGCGTTCCCTTCGCCCATGGCTACTGTGGTGTCTCAGGCTGTGGAGCCGTTACCCCCCCCCCCCCAGAAAGATGCAGTCACCCAGAACAGGGCTGTGCAGTTACTCTGTAGGCTTTGGGGCTTGTGCAGTGCCCCCGTCTCCCTTGGAGGTCCGGAGAGTCAGTGTGGTTGATGGATCAGAGGGCTGGGCTGAGCTCTGGCCTGTGGTCCCACCTAACTGAATGGCCTCAGCTGCAAGTTGCCACCTCTCAGCCTCCGGTTCAATGTCACTGACAGGCATGTTTTGATAGCAAACCCAGTAAGGACTGCGGCACATTTGCAAAGTGAATGGAGCAACATGATTTGAATGGTGTCGGGCTGGGAGAGAGAAGCTGCTGTTCCTGCCCCATCCTGGCTTTCCCATCCTGAGAGGGAGAGGAGAGGGGGAGAGAGGGGATGCAACCCTCTGGGTCTAGCTAACTGGATGCCAACAGCAGGTGCCCAGTCTGCCAAGCGGCAACACCAAGTGGCTGACCAGCCATGGTGAGGAAGGTAAGGTAAACTGGACAGTGGACCCCCAAAGTTTCTGAGGCCCCCAAACCTCAATAGGGTACAAGAGGGTGTGTAAGCCTTGGAAGGAGCCTGTGCTGAAGGGGACCCCAGAGACTGAACTAACTCCCTGTCCCTGCTACAAGGGCATTCAGGCACCAGAGGGCCACCACTAGGGAAAACACAAGCTGAGTCCAGCACTTGGCTGAGAGCTTCTGGTTTAAAGCGTGCCTCTTTCCACTGGCACAAAGAGGCCTCCCCAGTTCACAAGGGGACGTACTTAGCTGCTCAATTCGGTCCTGCTCCTTCCTGGCTTCAAAGCAGTTGTGAGAATGCACAGAGTTGCAGGAGGAGAAGCGTGCAGCTGCCCTGATGCTGAGCCAGGCCAAGCCTGTGGATGCTGTGTGCTAAGAAGACCAAAACCCCAAAGCAGCAGCTGGGAGTTAAGGCCACTGGGAAGAAAATGTGCTTTCGGAAGTGAGGGCTGGTTCCACCCTTTCCCAGCAGGTCCTCCTGGCAGCTGGACTTTTGGCTTCATCACATATCCTGGAAGTGTTGTAGAAATGGTTCTGAGTTCCCCCAGCTTCCTTTGGTATAACAAGGTTCCTTTCCCTGGCTGAGACGCTGCCTCCTATCACCCCAGCATTGCTCAAGGCACGTGGCTGAAGAAGGGGAACTTTTTCTCTATTGCTGTGTGCTTCAAGCCGCTCTCCCTTTCCCCAGCAAGGTAGCCTCTTGTTGGTGTGTCCATCGCCACTGGCTTTGTTGAGAAGGTAGCAGCAAAAGGTTCAAAAGTGCCTAAAGGAAACAGGGCTGCAGCCGTCTCCCCTAGACGTGGCATCTGCTGCTTGGTGTTGATGGCAATGCAGAGAAGGTCCTGATGGGCAAATGTAACTCATGGCCGGGGGCTAAGCGAAATGATTTTTACACAACCAGCAAGACTGGCAAATGTCTTGACCTGGGAGGGAGGGAGGGAGGCAGAGGAGGAGGCAGAATGAATGTCTCTTAAGGTCACAAATTGCTTGGAATTTGTGGTTAGTGCAAGAGTGAGTGTTGGCACCTTGGTCTGGCTCTCGTTATTCTTCTTTCGGCTTCTCCACAGTAAGGAAAGTGTCTGCTTTGCTGGCCTGGAGCTCCGAGTCGCTGAGGTGCTTCTTCTCCCGGCCCTGATCACCTTTTGACCTCGTCCAGGATGGGGAGCGCAGGTAGCCAGCCCGGGGGTTAGGGTGGGGGTGGGGGTGCAGACCTATGCCGAGAGAAAGAAAGGCAGGTCGGGACCTGACCAGCACACCTGGTTGCTTCCTCACACCGACAGACCTTTTGTCAGGACTGCCGTATGTCCGGAATTTCCCAGACATATCTGGGGATTTGTCCGCCAAAAATAGCGTCCAGGCAGAATTTTCAGAAATCGTTTAGAATGTTTGGGAAAATCCAGGTATATGACAGCCTACATGGGAAGTGTTGGTTTTTTGTTTTTGTTTTTGCAAATTTCCTGTTTTAAAAAGCTCAAAACTTTCCTTCTTTCTTTCTCTCTCTTTCTTTCTCTCTCTCTCTTTCTTTCTTTCTTGGAGATTTTGCAAAAATCAGGGCTCAGCCACACTTTCGTCTACCCGTATTTTGATTGCATCGTGTACCAACTAATTCCCCCAGGTCTAAGAGTTTCCCCATTGTTCTGTGGCTGTGCCTTGAGAAAAATCCATTGTACCCGTTGACTCAGAAGCTCGGTAAGCAACATCTCTCTTCGGATTTTCCATGCATCTGAGGAGATCCAGTTCAGTGGGTAAGAACTGGTTTTTGCAAGGCACAGCTGCAGAACAATGAGAAAACCTCTCGGACCCTGGGGAATTACCGTATTTTTCCATGTATAACACGCCCCCTATTTTGGGGGACTTCAAATTAAGAAAATGGAAAATGGCAGCCAATCGCCAGCAGCCCTTCTCACAGCCACCAATCACCAGCACTATTGCCACTGAGAATCTCCTGCTCGCAGCTGTGACCAATCGCCCAACCCCACTCTGCACTACCCAAGTATAAGACGAGGGATAATTTTAAAGCTAATGTTTAAATTAAAGACCCTCATCTTATAGATGAAAAAGTACAGTAATCAGGGCAGAATGCAATCAAAATACAAGTCAAGTTTGGACGAGCCCTTCCACATACTGGGTGTCAAAGGCAGCTATCTGAAGCAATGTACAATAAAAACAAAACAAATATCCAAAGCAGATAAAACAACAGCAGAGCAGAAGAGAAGCAGATTAAAACAGTAGCCAACTTAAAATTCTCAGTGAGAAACACAAAGTCCTCCCACTCCGGCGAGGGGAAGCTAGTCATGCGCAGCGCCAGCTCCCAGCTGTGTCCACATCAAAGGACACATCCAGCTAGTTCCGTGGGGCCTTGATGAGCAGCTCACATGGGTCTCCCTTGCTGTACTTGCGGCCTGTGCAGCCAATACATTTTGCAAGGCCTGCTCAAAATCAAATAGGCTCCCTTTCCAGACACAGCCTCCCAGTGAAAGAGGGAGGACTTTGAGCCCCGCATTTTCTGTGAAGAAGTAGAACAGAGGTGTGGGATCCACTGGGTGTTTTTGGCAGATCCCCTGAGAGTCTGCTCGCCTCATTCTGTGTGATCCATGCACATGATGGCCAATAATAACAAATCAAAAAGCCAACCTGCAGCCTGGATTTCCCTCCCTGCCTCTTCTTGTCTGCTGAGAGTGCAGGGAACTCTCCTCATTAATTCCACTCACACTTTCCCACCAAGGAGGCTGATCTGCATTTCCACTCCATCTGTGTCACTGGGATGCAGCTGCTGCCTCCGTAGACACCATCGCAGACACCCTCTTCATACCCCTCTCAGCACAGCTGCTCATCGTGCCATTGCTCTGGGAGGGGCAGGAGAAGAGGGCCTGTAATCATGGGATGGGGAGCCCTCCCTCCTCCCTACACACACAGCGCACAAGCCCTCCCTAGAGCAATAGCTTGCGCATCATCCTCAAGCAGATAATGAGGACATCATTACTCAGAGGAGAACCAGCTTGCCCCAGGGAGAAGCTTGATATTTTCCACAATCAAAGAGAACATCCTCTAAGCCAAAGTGTCTCCTTTTCTGAGACACCTGTCAAATGCTATCTGTTTTCTGAGACTCTTGGCACAGCTGGGCTGCTTAATGAGGCGCACACACACCCCTACCGGCATGCTTGATTAAGCAGATTTCACACTGTCACTCCATGCTTGGGTTCCTTATCATCACAGGTGGGGTTGATTGGCTCAGGTGACCTTTCTGCCGCAGCAGCTCTGCCTGGGGTGATGTGCAAGCCCCACAAGGCAGTTGCCAGGCACTCTTCCCCCTGCCACTGCCCTAGTCTTTGTGCCCTAGATCTTGCCTAGCTGATTAAAAGCATCTTACTCTGTTTGCAATCCTGTTGCCACTTAACTGGGAGTAAGCACCATAGAACTCAGTGGGACTTACCTCTGGCTAGAGATGGATAAGATTACGCTGCAAGACTTGGGCCTCATAGACTCACTCTTGTGCACTGAACATCAACAGTTTTTAAAAAGTAATTTTGAGAATTAGATGCATGACGAAAAGGAAAAAGGAAATTAGGGCACCTGAGTACAGAAACATATTTTGCGGAGCCATAAGGCACCATACAGAGTTGCCATTTTGCAATTGAATATGCTTCAGGTTGGAAGGCAACAGATCTCAGGGCATACATCTGATGCTTAGGCCCTTTGTGGCATCATGTCTGAACTGCTTCTTGTTAAACTTAAAGCCTGGGGAGGGGAACAACAGACCAGAATTATACTGAAATCAATAAAATCCTATTGAATGGGGTAACAGCATTAATCCCAACCAGCAGGAACTATGGTATAAAAAGGAAAGCATTCTAAGAAGCTGCAGAAACGGCAACTTTGTTTGTGGTTTGAAAATTTTCTAGGATCAAAACTGGAGAGCAGAGTCGCCTCTCGAGATATGCTTCTCCTAAGTAATCTCACACTTGCAAGTGAGATTACTAGAGGGTGAGATTACTAGAGGCTGACCCCCCCCCCCCAGGATAAGGCACTTGCTTAGCTGCTTTGTAAAGCCAATTTATGTGACACTGCCTCTGCCCACATGCCTAGCAGGATGAGTGCCACATTGATCATTAGATCTGCAGCCGTTGGCTCGACCCACCAGTCTCATCTTGTGCTCTTTTGTCAAGGATGATAGGAGTTGTAGTCCAGCAACATTTCAAGGGCCACAGCTTGCTGATCCCTCTTTTGAATCCCAACATGTTTCTCCCCCAACCTTTGGAGCTATCTTAGGTCTATGCAGATGTATGCAGTTGGAATTGACTAATTAGTTCCTCCATTTTAAAGCTTGCATAATTAATTGGTTTACGATTAAATCGAGCAACCACACTTACCAGCAGGGGATTCATTGCCTGTGTTCTCATCATCAGAGTCAGCAAAGACCTCCGCTAGCTCCTGGTCAGACATGTCTGTAAGCTCAGTTAGGTCCAGAAGGTCAAAGTGCACCTCGAGGGAGGAGACACTGCTCAAAGGTTCTGTGGAGACAAGATGTCAGTGAGAACCATGACCAGTTAGGCAGTGTGGGAACAGACGAGAAGGCCCTCTGATAGGGTCAGTTGTCCTGGACTCGGACATGCCCTCCCCACACTGCAGATGGTCTGCAGATGGTCTGCAGACTGAGGCTGGAGAGGGAACACTGGCGAGTTAATGGCAGAGGCAAGATTTGAGCCAGGGACTTTCCTGATTCCGTAGCTCAGCCTTTTAGCCTCTGCACTTTAAATGAATGCAAAGTATGCTTCTTATTTGCGGTAAGCTCCCAGGTGGACCTTTCTGCAGCTCTCAGGAGATGCAGCTGTAAGGGAGTCCAGGGTCTCAGGGGGAGTTGCTGAGCTGGGCTAGGGGCCCAAACAGGTCTTTGCCTTCTCCTACAGCCAGCAGAGAGCCAACTCCTTCCTTCCAGGTTTTACTTACGCCTGCGCTCCGCAACCTGCAGCAGCCCAGAAGTGGGGATTGGGATCCCTCCTTCTTCCTCAGCAGGGGGGCTGTGGGGCTCTTCCACCAGTCCATGTATGGGTACAATAATGGGGGCCAGCCGCTCTGGCGTTTGGGCCCCTTTAATCAGCTCTGAAACGACAAAGGATTGCATCTGCTTACAGGAGACATGGTAGGAGAGCAGAGGGAGAATCACTGCGCAGGCCTGATCAGACCCACCCGGCATCAGCATCCCTTTTCAGTTCAGGTGGATACAGTTAGGCTTGTTGGCCAACAGGTAGGAGAGGCCTGTTTCCCATACAAGCCCCCCCCCCCCAATTGGCAGGAAGGAAACTGAGCGGGACTGCCCTTTGTTTCTGCAGCGAATTCTGGGAACAGACCCCTAAACTGACCACCAGCCTGGATGGCTACTAGCCACGATGGTTCTGCCTCCACAGTCGGAGGCTGTAATGCTTCTGAAGACCACTTGCTGGGTGCTATTGTGAGGCATCTAATCATAAGCCTGCATTTTTATCAAAGCTTCTATATGTTTAATCAGGGCTTGCATTTTAAAATAAGCTTAAAGATTTTCAAATGTTTCATGCCAGGCAAAAGACCAGCTGCCTAAAAGGCCTTGGCAATGTTTTTCCTCCTAGGAAAGGGGCCCCCTGATTTATAGCAGAAAAACAATTCTCAAAGTCATAAAAAAGGGAGTTACAGACCTGACCTTGCATGTTGCAAAGTACTAAATTAAGGGTGGATAAATGGGTAAAATAACACCATTTGCCTCCCAGTAAAATGAGCCATATCTTCTTCCTAAGGTTGAAAGGCCAAGAGCAATGGAGAAGCATCTAGCTGGCTGTGAAAGGAGGGGTGTAAACTGAAGAGGCTTCTTTTAAAGCTGTTTTTTACTGAGTTCCTTTTTTACTTTATTCCTTTTAAAAGGCTACCTATGATAATGTATGAAATATATTAGCTTAAATATATTGGCTTAAATGTAATTATGCAAAGGATTTAAGAAATGCTAGATTCTTATTTCATAGAGTCATATTGCAATAGGAGACCAGAGGGGCAAATGAGCCCAGCCTCCTGCCAGACAGGAGACGCCATCGAGCACTCCTGATATATAGTTGTCAGGCCTTTTTGTTTAGAAACCATCAAATGAAGGAGATCTTTCAATGTTGATGTGAACTCAAGATCCTTGACATCTGTTGAAGATAAAAATTTAAGATTAACCATCTGTTTTAGAAGGCAATAGGGCAAGGAGGGCAAGAGGTGAGCTGGTAATTAAGATTCCTTGTTGAGACATATGTAAGATATATTACTACTTATTTGTCATTTATAGATGTAACAATATATAGCTCTTTGTGTTCCATAAAAGGGCGAGGAAATGGGTGTATCTCTTGTGATTGGTTCTAGCAAACAGCCAATAGGAATTTCAACTAGGCTGATTGGACAGAGGCAGCCAAAGGAGGAGCAAGGGGGCTGGATTAAGGAAATATAAGTGCTGGCCAGAATGGCAGGAGGCCAGGCCAGAGCTTGGTAACCATGTACCACTGAGCCTCTCATTTATTTGTCTGACAAATAAATTATTATTTTAATTTCTCTATTGCTGCGTTGAATATTTCATTCCAGCTAAGCGTTACCCACAAGCAGGGTGCTACAATTGCACTCAGGTTCTGCTTGAGGGTTTCCCACAGGCACCTCATTGGCCACTGTGAGAACAGGATGATGGACAGGCTTTTCTAATGCTTCTCTGTCCTTAAACTCCAGCTCCTTATCCAGGCCACTCCTGCAACTTATTCATGGCAGATGAGAAACCAAGGAACAACTTCCACCTCCCGCTTCTACCAAAGCTCAGATGTTGGGTCACCATTCGGCTGAGCTACAGCATTCCTCTTTTCTTTGGCTCTCCATTTTTGCATTTCTTCACCCTCCTGTGCTGAATTTGGCTGCAAGGATTAATCCAGCCTGCCGCGTCAACCATGTCTAGCTGCAACTTGGCTGTCTCCCCCGTGTGTGTGTGTGTGTGTGTGTGTGTGTTTTATTCCCTCCTTGCATCTAGCAGAGACTGGCACCATGTCAAAAGCGTCTCCCACGGTTCTGCCACTTAAACTTCAGCTTAAGATATTTGCTGTTGCTCTTCCTGCAGGTTCCTCCTGCAGCCTCACTCCTTAATAGCTTTCTGTTCGGCTCCAAGCCCTTAACCAAGCCTCTGCCAACCAAAGGCCTTCCAGATTCATGGATGGTAAGTCTGTCAGTGGCTCCTAGCCACGATGGCCATGCTCTGCCTCCACAGTCAGAGGCAACCTGCTTCTGAACAGCAGTTGCTGGGAATCAAAGTGAGGAGAGGGCTCTTGGGCTCAGCTCCTGCTTGAGGGTTCCCCACTGACATCTGGGTAGCTACTATGAGAAAAGGACGCCTGGCTGTACATCCATACATATAAAATTTCCTATGGAAATCTGTGCCCTCTTTTTTACGTAATTGGAATGCCAACCTGCAATACCCCTGTGGTCTTTGTCCTCTCATCTTCCCTTCCCATTTCCCTCTTTATGTGGCTCCCGTTCAGGCCAAGCCAAGCCACACAGATGCACCTCTGCGGGCTCATGGTCTTAGAATCATATAATTGTAGAGTTGGAAGGGACCCGGAGGAACATCTAAGTCCCACCCCCTGCAATGCAGGAATAGGCAGCTGTCCTATACTAAGGTTACCAGATTTTTAAAATGAATCCGGAGACACTTATTGTTTGCTATGTACATGTGAATGCTGAGAAAGCTGTAAATCTGGGGGCTGTCCCCGGGAAACGGGGACATCTCGTAACCTTATCCTATACAGGGATCGAACCTGCAGCCTTGGCATTATCAGCACCATGCTCTAACCAACTGAGATATCCAGGCTTCAAAGCATCATTGTGCAGCTTTCTTCTAGGATGGGCACCCCAAACTGAAAAAGGGGGTAAATGAGCAAAGCTGCACAATCTGCCGCAAGAGGCTCTTTGCAGCTGTGAGGCTATTAACAAAGGGGCTGTGTTTGCAAAGGCAGACACCTGATACACCCCTCCCTAGCCCTTGTTTCCTTCCTTCTCCTTGCCCTTTCTTCTGTTTGCTCAGCCTTGGATGAAGAGCTCATCCAGGAAAGGGGGAGGGGCCTTATCTCCCCCTTCCCCAGTATTAAGCACCCCCTGCCTCATAACTCTAAAAGGACTCCTAGAGCTACCCAGAGAGATGTGGGACAAAACAGGAAGCGCAGCAGCTGGCTTTGCCTGAAGAGTGGCAAAGGAAGAAAGGTTGGCACTTTCTCCCAGGGCAATTTACAGATGGGTACCAAGAACCTGGGGCTCCTGCTAAGGAACCAGCTGCTGCTGGGAGTTGCAATGACAAAAGACTGGTCTGTTTGAGAGCAGGGTGGCAGGCAGACCCAGAACAAAGCCTGGTCTGTCAGGAGGGAGGAAGATGCCACCAGAGCCACTGTCCTGACTGTGAGCCATGGGCTGTGTGTGCTCAGATGTCTCCCCACTGACCCCCTACTCCATGGCCATCAGTTTTGTACCCAAGGGGTAGAAGACATGCCAGCAGCCTTGGCTTCGGTATGTGCAGGTAATCCCAGCAATGCAATTGCACAAGAGTCTAGAATAGTCACACAATGAGAGACTCTGAGCCAGCAGCTTTCCCCAACCTGATTCCCTCCAGCTGTTTTGGTGTATGATTTCCATCAGCAGCACTGGCTGGGGATGATGAGAATTGTGGTCCAAAACAGCTGGAGGGCACCAGGTTGGGGAAGGCTCCTGTAGTAAATCCTATTCTTTGGTGTTCCCTGTAGGTCATAGCTCTGGTCTCCCCAGATGCTCTGATGAGACGTTCACTTTGCCCAGTGTTGGCAGCTAAGTCAGGGGCTTGTTGTGGTACACATGACCCTCCCCAGGAGCTAGGACTTTGCATGTGTGCCCCCTCTCCCTCTTTACATCATGGCTGGTGCCAGAAAGGCTGTGTCTGCACAGTCCACTCATATAAAGGGCTCAGCTAGAGAGACACAGAAAAGCAGAACCTCTGAGCTTGGGAAATCACTCTCCGCCTCATCCATTGTGCCAAGGCCACACACAGGCACTGCCCCAGCACTGTGCCAGCTATCAGGCAACTGGCACCCTACAACAGGGGCACATGAGGTTTGTGCTACAAATGATTGGCAGGCTGGGTCCTACCCGCTCATTCACAGGCAGGATGTTGGTGCTGTTACCCAGAACATAAATGCAAATCCCAGCTAGCTAAGCATGCATGTTGATGTGCTGGCAGGACCCATGGTCAACGCTGCTCTCGTTTTTCACATCACTCTCCCCCACAAAACTACCCTCCTCCAGCACTTGTGTCCTGAATTTGAGTCCTCCAACGTACCCTTACATGATTGCAAGTGTGCGTGTATATGTGCACTTACAGAATTTTGCTGTAGCATCCCTGCACATCACGCTGGAAAAACAAAGTGCTCTTTAATTTCCATGCCTCCTCCTCTCATCCACAGATGTGCAGCAGCAGCGCAATGTGCCCAGCAGGAGGAGGGTGGGGGAGTTGGGCATTGATTCCCAATAGAGATGTACTAGCAGCACTGAATGAAGCGAGGGGCAATATTCCCTAATGGACTGGAGCTAAGGGGAGAGGGAGCCCACAGCCCTTGCTTGCTCCAGGGGCAATGAAACTATTAGCATTGAGCAGAGAGAACAAGAAGTCTCCATTTAGCCAGCTCAAAGCAAGGGCAGTGAAAGGGGGAATTTCAGTGAGAGCAACATCTTCTTTTCCTGAGCTGCTGACAACATTTGGGGTTTGAGAATGCCTCCCAAACTACGTTGTGAGCAATCAAGCCATGGATCCAAAGCTGCTGCTGCTGCTTCTTTGCTAGTTCTGCAGTCAGCATGCTCTGATCTATTTGATTGGGATGATGGGGCCCTGGGGAATACATGGACTAGTGTGGGTAACAATCTGGTTGTTTTTTAACCTAAGAGTCATGAAGGGGCTTTGGGGGTGCAGCACTGCCAGCAGAGGTGATGCTCATTTCAAAGGAGGCCCCCAACATCCAAGAGCATCCACTGTCCTTTTCCAACAGTAGAGACAGAACAAACACGCTTTTCTCCTAGCCCAAACAGAGCTGTTTATTTAACTGTGTCTGGATTCTGTCCAAACTCTTTGCATTTCATCCAACCCATTCTACAGGTTGCAGAACTCCTTGCTGAGTCAGAATTGCCTGTTTAACCTGCAGCAGCTCGTGGTGATCAGCAGATTCCACCTTACAAACAGCTCCAGAAAAGAGAAGTACCAGGGCTACGGTTTGTCTTGAAACTCACCCCCATTGGTTGGTTGATTTTGCTGGTTAATTTTCTGCGTACATATGTAGTCTGCTTTCCTGGTAAAGTGGCCACCAATGCAACCATTTAAAATCATCTTAATAACCAAACTAAACAAAATTAAGACAGATGTTTAACCAGCTAAGTATTTGGGGATTTGCTGCATCCCAGTGGTAAACAAAATATTCTCTGCACATGTTCAGAGGTGCTGAACATGTTCCTCATTCTGCAGCTGAAACCTGGCATGGGAACCATTTTCTGGGCATATCTGGAATTTTGAGGGCGTGCCAATGCCTCTTATCCCGTCTCTCCCTAGAACATCCCCCATCCCGAGAGACAGAAAGAGTGAAAATGCTCACACGCACACATATGCGTTCTGCTTTTCCAAAGGATCTAAATAAAATACGTAATCTGAGCCTTGAAAAACATATAGAAGTGAAAGAGGATGTGGGAAAGAGCAACATTCTTCCAACTTCCTCCTTTAGTGCTATAGCTATACACTTTTCAAGGGGAGAAAGTAGGACCACCCCCCTCACAACTTTACAGGCAATAAGACATTGAATGTGGGTGGGTAGGCCAAAAGCCTTTGTGGACACCCAAGCAAGACCTCAAGGGTGCCATTGTGCTCATGGGTGCCAAGTTGCCAACTCTTGGCTTGTGTACGTGTATTATTATATAGATTCACATGTTATTCCAGTCTAGGGGAAAGGACAACAATTCCCCCCAACTCTTCTTGCTGAGCAGAAGTTGCCAGTCTGAGTCAGGATCCTCTTTTCTTCTTTACAGTATTGACTCATCCTTAAGCCTTGGTTCCTTTTTGAAATATCACTGATATGCTTTTGGTTGGCTCAAAACAAACACAGTAGCCCAGACTCAGGAGGTCACTAGTAACAGCCACATCTAAATGTCAGATTTATTTCTCTAAAGGAGGATATGCACTGTTAATAAGGAAATTTTCCTGCTGCTGGGGGTGGGGGTGGGGCAGGAAAGAAGGGACATGCTGTGTTAAAGGGTCTTATTTCTGCTTGCTCCCCAATGGAGCACCATAATGCAAAAATCATTCCTTCATAGCGCGTTTCTATCTCTAACAAAAGAGTTTTAGATAAGGTTTTGTATTCTCATGTGCCTGCTGCTTTTATGATCTCTTCTGCTTCCTCTGAAATGAATGCATATCCTTCCCCATCTACCCCACCAGTCTCCATCTCCCTTCCCTCCCTCTGTTGCCTCTTCTGTGTCAGAAATGTAGGCTGCAAAGCAGGGGCAGGGACAACCTGCGGCTCTCAGGCTCATTGCAAAAACGCTCTGCAAGCCATCAGTTCAAGCCTCTGACAAGAGGGATCTGTTCCTCCCCTGGCAGTCTGCTGGGTGGAGAGGGAGAGGAAGCAAGAAGAGGGGTGTCAGAAAGAGAGAGGAGGGGTGTCAGAAAAAGACGAGGGGGGGAGGAGGATGTCAAAAAGACAGAGAGAACAAAGGGTGCCAGAAAGAGACAGTGGTAGGCAGGGGAGGGGGAGAAGGGGCTGCTGGAGACAGGGAGAGGTGGAGAAGAAGGGGTGCCTAAAAGTGAGAGAGAAAATAGGCAGCAGTGGAAAAAATGGATAGCAAAAACAAAGAAAAGGAAATGTCACTGCCCATTTTTGACCCTAGCCCCACCCACTGCTGTTATCTGTTTTGCCAACCAACAGTATGTAAACCCTACAGATCACCCTATGGAAGGAGGCCCTTGCCTTGATAGAGAGAGAAAAGTTCTTTGCTGCTCCTGCCAATGAATGCCTGGACTCCTCCTGCTCAATAGATTCCTCACCTATCTGTGCCAATAGGAGGCTGGTCTGCGCCAGCCCTTGTGTATGTAAAGTGGCCCCCGAGGGCTGGACTCCAACAGGAGAGGTTCTGCTAACTCCAACTATACTAGAGCCATCCCTGGGTGTCAGATGAAATGCCTCTGGCCAGATCTTGGAATCAGGTTTGAAAATGTGTGCGTGTTTAAATGTTAAAATCGTGCCAATGCATTATAAGGCATTAATGTTAAGCATCTGCTTGCCAGATTCAGAAATTGCATCCTTCTTCTGAGGCTCCTAAATCTGACAGCATCCCTAACGGAAAATGTTGAGAAGGAATCCAATTAGGAGAATTTGCTGGTGACTGTTGAGTTGGAAGGACTGGAGCTGTCTGGGGAAATCACCCCAGCTGCTCTGCGCTGGCTGCCCCTTCCCCCTGCAGCCCCCTCCCCAATCTACATCCTCCCCCCAAAAAGGAGGGAGCCTGCCTGCTTCTCTCAACTCCCATCATCTCAGCTCCTCTCCCAGCCTGCCCCCTCCAGCAGAAGGAAGGGGGCTTGGAGGAGGGGTGTGTGTGTGGAGATTCTCACAACTGCTGCTGACTCATATTACGTGAAAGGCGCTCCAGGTCACCGGGCCTGGACTGATGGAAGCTGCGCGTTTGGTACGGGGAATAAACGGCTGGCTGCGGATACTCAAAGCAAGAGCTGCCAGGAATCAGGCCAGTCAGAGATGGAAGCCTTTCCATAAATGTGTATGGGGTGGAGTGAGGGGAGGAGGAAGAGAGCAGGGGCCTGAATGAAATTCACGCTTTATCTCTCCAATACTATTCAGCACCCCTTCCCGCCCCCTGCTGGTGGCCAAGAGAGTTGGGGTAAAAGGGCAAGACACGCATCAATCAGCAGCTCAAGCCCTGGGGAGGGTGCTGGTTGAGTTTATTCAGCGAAAAGAGCACATGCTCAAGGGCGCTCTTGTGCGAGGCCTGTAATTAAAAACAAGCAAAGCCCAGCGGGGTCCTGGGCCAACTCGCCTCATCCTGAGCCTTTGTGAAGCACAAGGGGGCCCTTGTTGCGGGTTCCGATGCTGGGCCTGTCTCGGCATCTTCCCAGCGGCAGAGCAGCAGCGAGGAGGCGCTTCCCTCCGGCGGCGGAGCCCCAGCCTGCCCGCGGGGTTGCCCTAGTCAGGGGAAGGTGGCAGGGCATCGGGCTGCTGGGCTGCCTTTCCTCGCCTGCTGGGCTCCAGATGTGGAACAGGGACGATACCCTCGAGGGAGGGGTGCCCCAGCTGGGGCAGCTGAGAGACCTTCTGCCTGCTTCTAGGAGGGATAGGGAAGAGATCTTTCTCCAGCTTGGAGCAAAGTGGAGAGGGCGCACACTACTTGCCCTGGGCAAGACCCCTGGAACTGCTGCCTCCCTCCCGCTCCACTCAAAGCAGCCGGCCAGGCTACTTGCAGCCCCAAGTGCCAAGCAGGCGCCCCGCAAGGCAGCCAGCTCCGCCGGGCCCTCCAAGTAGGCATCACCCCGGAGCCTCTTGCAAAGCGGCAATGGACAAACGCGCCCAAAGGCGACCTCCCCACCGCGCCCAAGGCAGCCACACCCTCCCCGGCCCCGAGGTCCAGGCTCCACTCCGGGAGCATTCCGGTCACACCCCACTGCGCGCCCCATCCATCCTCTGCGGACACACTCCGCGGCGCCTCGCCTAAGTTGGGGGCGCGCGGATCCCCAAGGCGCCCTCCGCCCGAGTCACCACCAACTAGCCACTGGCCGGGTGATCCCTATGATTTGCGGCCGGGGACTGGTCAGTCCACTTGGGGACCCTTCCTGGCCAGCGCGGGGAGGGAGAGGATGGCGGCCCCGTCCAACTGCCCCCTCGGAGTGTCCGAGGCGCCCTCCTGCCCGTCCGGACAGCTCCTGCGCAGCAGCGCCCGCTGCAGGCGAGACGGAGCCCCTCACCGCAGCATCGGGGCGGCGGCCCCACTTGCTCCAGTGATCCACCAAGCTAGGGAGCGAGGGCGCCCGCTAGGGCTGCGTCCCCCGTCGCGAGCGGCGCACTTACCCGGGGTGGCGGCCCCTCCCGGCCCCTCCATGTGTCCGGGCTGCTGCAGCCGCTGCGCTCGTGCGCTCCTCCGCCTGACGAGCCGTCGCCGCCTCCGTGCGCGCTGCTCTGGTCACTGCACCAGCCGCGCCAGCAGCCCGAGCGCTCATCGCCGGGGAGGAGCAGGAGCGGGCCCGGCCGGCCGGCCGGTTCGGGCGGGGGGGCGAGGCAGGAAGGCAGGCGCAGCAGAGCAGCAGCGGCCGCGGCAGCCCCCCACCTCGGCCGTCGAGGAGCGCCGCTAGGCACTGGCCGAGGGGAGGGGACGGGGGCGGGCTGCGCGGGAGGCGGCCGCGCCAGCGAGCGAATGGCTCGCCCGCCGGTCCGCACCACCGGCTCACCCAGCGGGCTGCTGGGCTGACTTGGGCGTTCGGCTCCCTCCGGAACCTTTTCCGACCGCCTCGCGAAATCGGAGCCCTGGAACGTCGAAAAGCTGAGCGCCTCTGAGCACGTGCAGAGTTCCCGGCGCAATCCGCATCCCGCTGAAGTCAGGGGAAGAGACCTTCTGGATGGCAGGCTTGCAGCTGGGCTGCTGGACCCATGGCCAGGGAGAAGCAGAGACGGAGGCCTCCTTCAGAGAGGCGGGGAGAGGGCGCTGCGCGGCCTTCACTCCTTTCTTGTGAGGACCCCGGAGACAGCACTGGGTGAAGACAGCCCTTGGTCTCACCCAGAACCTTAGCCTTGTTTTGACATTCTTATGGAGAAGTCTGTTGCTAAGAACGAAAAACCTCCAGTTTCAGGGACAGTCTACCAGAGCATTTCAGTTGCTGGGTGGGGCAACAGCAGAGGAGGGCTGGGAGTTGTGGGTTTGAGGGTGGAACGAAGATGATGCCTGTGGGCATCAGACTGAGCACTGCAAGAAATTCATAAAGAATAAGGCTGTCCAGGACTGCTGATTATGATGGCCTGTACAGGATCAGATGCAGCTGATAGGAGTCACAGGTGAGGAGACAGCTCCTGTTGTACTTAAGTTCCACTTCTGGGCTTCCCATTGGGGCACCTGGCTGGCCACTGTGAGAACAGGGTGTGGGAGTAGATGGGCCTCCAGCAAGGCTCCTATTACGAATTTACTGCACCCCCAATAAATCTTTGGACTCCCTAGGACAGCACCACTTCTCTGTGTAGACATTAAAACCCGCCTGTCTCCCACCAGGCTCAGTATCCCTGGGGAACCAGCAAGCCCAGATGGAAATTTGCTTTTCTGTTTTTTCTGGAAGAGCCACAGAGAAGCTTCTTTCTCATCAGTCATACTTTGCACCTCCCATGTCCCCAGCGGGGAATGGAGGGAAGCTGGCTGCCAGCTGAGCTGCACTAGGCTTTTATTCCAGTCTCTGGCTACAAAACCTCCATTTTCTTTATCCCACCCCACTCTACTCCACCCCACCCCCAAGCAAGAGCTTCTAAAAACAGATCCAAGCGGAAAGCCCCAATTAAGCAATGCCAACAGGAGAAACCCCCTGGCTGTTGTCTTCCTGGAACAAGGTATCCGTGCAGGACCGAAGCAGAAGGCAGAAGTCTAAACACTGCTCTAGCAGGCTTAGGGTGAAAGCGAATAGTGGGAATCAATGTGCCATAGGCAATGCATGGCATCCTAAGCTAGGCAACTGGGTCCCAATGTTTCCTGGAATCCAGCCTCTATCAGAAATCCTTTAGTTCCACCATAGAATAAATACAAATCAAATAACTCAGTGAAATAATGGTTGATTAGTTGACCCTGCAGGTGCACTCTGCACACTGTCAGAAGTGCTCTCCACATAGCTGTGTGAAGCAGCAGGTCACCCTTTTTCACTGGTGGGGTCACTTTGCTTGCTTACCCGTTTCCTTCCTTCTCACCACATGAATCTCAACAAATGTTACTCGCTTAGGGTCAAGACCAGCCTCCCCCAGCTTGGATCCTCTAGATATTTTGACCTGCAACTCCTGTCAACTCCAGCCAGCACAGCTGTGCTCCCATCAGCCCCCAGCATCCTGCAGCTCTGCTGGCTGGAGGTGATGGGAGCTTTAATCCAGGTTTGGAAAGGTTGGCTAATGCAGGAGCTGCATGTCCCTGGCCTCTCTGGGAGGTCAAAGTGGTCCATTCTGTGTACAGTACACAAATAGCTTCTACCATCAGTACCAGAGGGAACAATGCCATGACGGACGACCCCTCAGTGGGCTAGGGGTGCACAGGTGGACAGAGCTGATGAAGGGAAGCCTCTTAGCCTGGGCAACCAAGCAATTTAGCTAGAGGATGGGGCTTCTGGGTACGGTAATTAACACAAGGCCATTGGGGTCAAGGCTAAATGTGAGGCCATTGTTTCAGCCTTGGAGATTAAAACAAACTTCGAGAGCTCAGCAGGCAAAGCTGAGGAGGCCTGTAATTGGACTCCACCTGCCTCTCTCTCATTGCCTCTGCCTAAATCACTCAAAATCTTGTTTCCTGGCTCAGACACTTTCTGCTCCTCTTCCTGATTCCCCCTACCACCACCTTGGTGATAGCCCCTCCTAATCTCAGAGTGCAATTGAGAAACAGGTTACCTAGTGGTTAAAGAAGTGTGCTCTCCACATACCCAGAAGCATTTTCCTTGTTCTCAGTGGACATTTTTCTGGGCTGAGCTCCAGCATCCCAGACTCAAATTGGTGGTTACTCAAGAGGGTGTGGGGGCAAAACGCAGGGATGAGGAATCTGTGGCTCTCCAAATGTTTCAGGATTCCAGCTCCCATCAGCCCCAGTCCAACATAGTCAGTGGATAAAGGCAATGCAAGCAGGAGACAAAACTACCAGGAGGTCCCCTAGTTTTAAAGCACAGTTGCAGCAAAATCAGCAATGGGCAAATATTTTCAATAAGCATCTGCAAATGGTCCAAGTAATTCCTTGATCTAAACCTCTAATGTTTTGATACTTGTCCTATTCCTGTCACTGTATTTCGTTGCAATGGACTGTGATTAAAAGCAATAAAAACGACTTGCTTGCTTGTTTATACATTTATGCATACTGTGCCATCTTCCATGGTGCCTTGTAGGGTTGCACAGGCGGCGAGGCAGCTTCCCTGCTCCCACAGAGCTCACCACCTAAAACTGCAAGGAAACCCGCAGAGGTGGCGGCGGCGGTAGGCAGCTGCCCTTACTAGACATCAATGAATTCTTATTGCTATTGTCGTCGTCGTAGCCAATTGAGTCATAAACCTTCCTTGTTTTGCTGCATCACTGGCAAGGTCTGCCTCCACCATTTCCCAGCCCTAGAAGTCCCACAGAGTCCCATAGGGCTTACTCCCAAGTCAGAAGAAGGCGCAGTTCATCTTCCAAGGGCTGCAAGCGAGGATGAGGCTGACAACGGGCAAGGGGTGGGGCTTCTGGGCCTCCGTTGCTAGGGCTGGGGCTCGTTGCCAGGGGCGGGCCCGGCGGAGCCGGAACTCTCGCGAGGCCGAGGCGGCGGTTGCTCGGAGACGCGGCGACTCCGAGCCCGGGCAGCAGCCGGAGAGGGGACTCAGTCGCCACCATGGTGAGGCCGGAAGTGGGGGGCGCTTGCGATGAGGGGGCCCCGGGGGGCTCCCCCAAAACCGGGGCGGTGCTGGGGCTCCTGCCCGCCAAGAGGCCGCGACCCTCCACCCCGGAAGCGCGGGGGCTGGACGTGCTCAGCGACAGACTGAACTCTGCACATGCTCAGGGGCATTCCTTCGTCACTCTTCCTTACGCGTGCCAAGAGTAAGCCCTGATATAAGCCTTGAGCCCCGGTAAGCACTGCTCTCACCACCACCACCACCCCCTATTTTACAAGTGTGCCTCTTCAACGCCATGGAGCAATTGCACAGGCAAGTAGGTGCAGGCAGCCAGAACCCATTTGTCCTTTGGAGAGAGGGAGGGATGCGTGGATCCCTTTCCTAGAGAAAACGGTACTTCATTGTTGCTCAAAGGGGTTATGAACATGAATTCACAGCCTCCTTCCTTCCTTTGGCTTAATCCATCACACTGAAGATGCTCTCTTCTCCTCTCTTGTCCTCTCCCCCACTACCGCGTTTGTTCAGGCTCCCAAAAAGAAAGGAGAAAAGAAAGGTGGCAAGAAGAAAGGTGCAAAAAGCCCTGTGGTGGATGCCGTCTCCCCGGAGGGCATGACCAAAGAGCAGGTGAGAAGGGGGTCACTTTGCAGTGGTAACAGAGAGGGTACATTCTTAAAAATGTGTGGATGGGAAATAGAAAGTACAATGCAAAGTGGTTTCTTGCCAACAAGAGGGAAACCAATCTACCTAGAGTTACTTAGGGGACTCCATTTCCTAGCAGCCCCAGGATGATGGGAGTTGTAGTCCAGCAACACCCTGCAGGCCACTCACGTTTCCCACCCCTGGCCTGTATCACATTAGAGAATGGTCAAGGTGTCTCTCATTTTGGGGTGGAGTGATGTATGGGGTGCTTGGCCTACCCTCATTATCTCCGACCTTCCTGGCTAGGAGTAAGACGCAAGTGTGAGTCATGCAGTCCCTCAGCTGGCTTGTTGCAGGTCCACTCTTTCCATCCCTCTGACACTTCACTACAGCACTGAGGACCAGCATTGGGAGAAGCCACTATTTTGCCAGGGGTCCATGTTGTTCCTTACTACACCCTTCTGCATTCCATAGGGTAGCAAAACTAGGCACCTCTTCAGTATAGCTAAGCTCACAGTTCCATTTTACAGTTTGGGTACAGGTATTGTGAGAATATTGCACAGGAACAGCCTTTGCCATCCTGATGCCTTCCAGGTGTTTTGGGCTGCATCTCCCATTAACCCCAGCCAGCAAACCCATCAGTGTAGCTGATGGTAGATGACAACCAGCACTTCTTGAAGGTACCAGGTTGGCAAAGACTGCCCTAAACATTCTAAGCTGATTTATCCACTTCCAGAGAGCAACAGACTCATGGAGCCAAGCCTCTCTCTAACCAGATAATTCATTCACCTATTTATCGTGCATTCTGAAATGAAACAGTTGCACCCTTTCTGGAATTAGCCATGCTTCCCATCCCAGTTCACAGGAAAGCCTTGGCTTGAAAAGAAAAAGCTTTGGAATTCACTGAGTCAGAAAAGGCACAATGCCAGTAGTGGCGATGGTGGGCTCCCAGTCCTTCCTCTCGGCTCCAGCCCGACTGTTGGCTGACCCTCTTCTTGGCTTTGCAGCTGGAGGAACACATGGGCCGCATTCGGGAGGAGCTGGACCGTGAGCGGGAAGAACGCAACTACTTCCAGCTGGAGCGAGACAAGATCCACACCTTCTGGGAGATCACTCGGCGGCAGCTGGATGAGAAGAAGGCTGAACTGCGCAACAAGGACCGCGAGATGGAGGAAGCCGAAGAGCGTCACCAGGTGGAGATCAAGGTAAGAGCCTGTGGACTTCACAGATCACAGAACTGTAGAGCTGGAAGGAATCCTAAGGCTTATATAGTCCAACCCCCTGCAGTGCAGGAATCACAGCTAAAGCATCCCTGACAGGTGAGGGATAAAAACATGAGCTGCTTTGTATGGAGTATGTAGTTAAGTAAAATAAAACATTTCCATTGGTACGAACCCAACAACCTTTTACTAGGGACCTTTTGCCTGTGAAACATGCTCTCTGCAACCATTGACCCATGCTGCCTCCACTTGTGGTTGAGCAGCTAGATATTGGCTTCGCCAGCCCCGCAATGTTGTGGATGGAAAGTGGGGAAATGGCTACGGCATTGGAAGGGTCTATTCTTTTGGCATAAAGACATAGAGGCTCACATGCTCCTGAATCTTCTTCAGTTCCTGGTACTTGATTAATTTGGAGCCACGGTGCTGCAGACAGAGTTGGTCACCAGCTTGGTTGGTCTGGCACCCCTGGCTGGGGCACCTCAACCGACTTCCATCCCCTTCCCCTGAGTAGCCACAAGTGCCTCTCATTTACTCAGGCCTCTGCAAAAGAGAGTACCTTGGCCAATGAGGGCCAATGCCTGCCTCGTCTTCCTTTTGTCTCAGGTTTACAAGCAGAAGGTGAAGCACCTGCTGTATGAGCACCAGAACAACATCACAGAGCTGAAGGCAGAGAGTACAGTGTCTATGAAGCTGGCCCAGAAGGATCACCGGTCCCAGGAGATGGAGCTGCGTAAGGACATGCGCACCTTGAAGGTGGAGCTGAAGGAGCAGGAGCTGTCCAACGAGATGGTGGTGAAGAACCTTCGGCTGGTATGTCTGAAGTGATGCCGGACTTGGCTCTTGGGCTGGGCTCAGGCCAACTTTCGTTGAGTGCATGGTGTGCGGGTGGGAAGGAGAGGGGTGGTGGTTCTTAAACCTCAGTTGTTCCTCCAGCGCAAACCAGCCTTGGCTTTGCTTCTGAGCTAGGAGGAGGAGGCCTTTGTATATGCAACATCTGTCACTAACCAGTATCATCATCTTGGCAGAAACAACAAGAAGACATAACACGATTGCGCAATGACTTTGAGAGGCAGGTGAAAGGTCAGTTCTGGGGCTCGCCACCAAAAACTGTGGGGTTTGGGTTCAGAAGGGAAGGCTATCTTTGTGCCCAGGGAAGGATCAGTGGGCCACAGTGTCACTTCATCCCTTGGGCGCCCTTTCTCGCACACATGCAGTGACAAGGGAGCTGCTTCCTTATGGCACAGTCTCACTCTTCTGGAAGGTGTATGTGTGTGACTTTGTAGCCATGGTGTGTAAGGCCCATCTCATGAGTCCGCCCTATGTTGTGTGTAAATGAGGCTAAGTAGCAGCTTGATAGAGAGCACTGATTTGTGTAGGGCCTGTCTTGCATACCAGCTCCTGTCTGTTTTGCAGTCATTCCGAGGGAGGGGCCTGAGGCTTCCTTGAAATGCCACATGCATTATAAGGTGGAACATGACAGCAGTTCTAAGCTCCTCATCAAATTAAATGTGTCAAAATAGCTAGGCACGGGAGTGCCATTTGCTAGGCCTTCTATGAATTCCATCTCTGCTGGGAGCTTTCTAGAAAGCCAGGCTCCATGGGCCCATCCTTTGCTCAGAGTTGTTTATATATAGTCTGAGCACTTCCAGTACCTTTGGGTGACAACATTTTCCAGTCAGCCGAGAGTCTTGCTTCGCCCTCTTGTTGGAGCTGGAGAACACTTTGCCCCATCTCCTCTTCCACACAGCATAGAGAAACAGCCCACAGATAGAGGCATGCATAGCCTTGTCACTTTTTTGCCTAGTAGAGCACTCAGTCTGCCCTGGGTGCTGCTTCCCCAGAGATCGAGGCCAAGTATGAGAAGAAGATGCGGGTTCTACGCGACGAGCTAGACTTGCGCAGGAAGACTGAAATCCATGAGATTGAGGAGAGAAAGAATGGACAGATCAACACACTGATGAAGAATCACGAGAAGGCTTTCAGCGACATCAAGAACTACTACAACGATGTCACTCTTAATAACCTGGCACTTATCAACACCCTCAAGGTAAAAGACATGCACCACACGACACCATCCCCAAATCAGCCTGTTGCCAGGTAGTGGAAGGTCAAAGTGGATGGTGTTCATTGGGCTTTCTGTGTTTTGTTTTTTGTTCTGCTTTGGCTGATTTCTGTACTGCCATTGCTTTAGAGCCACTACATGTTGCATTTGTTTGCTCTGCCATTGTGGATACCTTGAGTCCTGGAGCTCCTCTCTTGTGCATCTCACTATGGACCAACCCTTGTTGTAGTTGAAGGTCATGTGTTTCTCATTTGGGGAAACGAACCTTTCTGGTTTGGGGAGAAAGTCTGTTTCTATATTTTATATGTCAACTGCGACCTTGTTTGTTTGGAAATTTGTTCCATTCACTTCAGTGGGCCAGTCAAATGAGTCAGGGTGCAGGCTTGGTTATCCTCAGGTGAGTCAGAGCTGTTGTTTCTCTTTGCCTTGGTGGTGGTGGGTCCCATGGGAGGTTTGAGGAAGCATGTTCCAGGCAGGTGGTCAGGACTGGTGGGATGGGGCTTGCTGCCTGTTTTTGAGGACCTGAGGCACACACAGCCTCCTTTCTCTGTGTGTGTCTTGGAGTACAGGAGCAGATGGAGGAGATGAAGAAGAAGGAGGACCATCTGGAGAAGGAGATGGCTGAAGTGCTGCTGCAGAACAAAAAGCTGGTGGAGCCACTGCAACGAGCCCGTGAAGAGGTGGCGGAGCTGCAGAAGAAACTGGCGCACTATGAAAAGGACAAGGCCATGTTGCATGTGAGTCCCAGGGCTCTGCATTCACCTTTGCTTCCTGTGTGTCCTGGCCAATGAACTCTGGGTTACTTAGTAGGACTGACTCTCTGCTAGTTTGGTGTGAACAGCATTGGGCTATTTCTGCACCAGCCCACTTTCATGCCACAGATTTTTATTTCCACTTTTGGTAGCAGTTTGCATTGTCTCTATTCTCATGTGCCCTTTATTTCCAGAGTTTGGAAATTTGTACTGTGTGAAACAGGCACCACCCTTTCTGTGATGTCCTTCAGTGCTAACAGTGGTCATTTAGAGTCTAGACAAATGTTACTGCTCCTTCCATTCTAGTTGTTGTCCAGCACTTTGCTTTTTATTTTTATCAGTGTTTCAAGATGAGAGTTTCGTGATTTTACATGCAGCCACATACTCACGACCAGAGATCTCTTTTTAAGTTTTGTTCCCTTTTGATGCTGCACACTCCACCAAAATTGTTGCTGTGTCTGAATGCACAACAGTTTTGCCATAATCAAAAACAGACTCATTCAAAACACAACTGCAGAGCAATTGAGTTACTATGTGAAGAGGAAGGCAGGGGGCCATAAGGATCATGAAACATGCTGGAAGTTGGGGGCAAGAGACCCCTGAGCTGATGTTTCCAGGATGAGGGACTTGAATGGTTCCCAGTCCCTGTGGAGCAGATAGAGGAACATAGTACTTTCCCACTCCTTTGCACTGTCTAGTTTGGAGGTCAAAACTCATCAGTCCCTTCTGTGCCCTAGGAACTGTGTGCGGCTGCTTTAACCTCCTTCTCTTCCCTCTCCAGCACACACATGCCCGTTTGAAAGTCACCGAGAAGGAATTAAAGGATCTCCAGTGGGAACATGAAGTGCTGCAGCAAAGATTCATCAGGGTAGGGATCAAGAATCACTGTTGTGCTGTGGCTGAACTCAGAGTTGAAAGAGGGTTGGATTTGATGGGTGGGCTGTGGGACAGGATGAAAAGTATGGGCCCATTTTCTGCAGATATCCAGTAGAGAGGTCTATATACCCACCCACCATCCATTGGGCCTTGAGAATTCTGTGGTCCTGGTTGTTTCTTGATGAGACCTTTAGAGCAGATGGACAAGTCTGAGCCAAAACTGCCTGCAATAGGCATTCCCTATCATCTCCAAATTAGCTGTGTAAATTTTTGCAGTTCTTTTGGATTGCTTGAGCAGCTGGACTTTGTGTTTGTCTGAACAGTGGCATTTCTACTGCTGGGCTGGTCTAGTCATCAGTATGACTTAAAGAAGTGGGGACTGTGATACTGGGGAGGGGCAGCTCCCATCAGAGGGGGGGATGGAAGGGAGGGGCTCTCTTCAGTATAATTCATAAAGACTTGGGGACAGGTTTGCGTGCCATTCAGCATAGATCTGAGACCTCATTAGCTGCCTTTGAAAACTGGCTGCAGTGGTCCTGTCTTAATGAGGGGGTCTCTTACTAACAAGAATTGGGTCAGGCTGCCTCCCATCCCTCCTCCCCCACAGATCCTTGCAAAGTGCATTGGGAGAGAAAGGAGGCCTTTCTGTCCCCAAAGGCATCATTCTCTTGCTCCCCTGAAGCTGCTTAAAGCCCATGGCCTAGTCTGCCATGCCTTGCTGGGTGGTCTGTTTCTGTTCCTGAAATGGGGGAAAGAGGTTGCTGCAGATTCCTCAGTTCTCTGGCTTCTGAGGAGGAGACAAGCAAGCGTGCTGGGGGCTTCCCTGGAGCTGCCCTCTTTGACTGCTACAAGGCCGGGGGTTGAAAACAGGGGCTTGACTCTTCCTGATAAAGGTCAGCATATGGGAGCACAGCAAGGCAGTGGGTGGGCATTTGCATGGCATGTGCGCACACACACATGCACACACACACACACACACACATATAGCACAATGCAAGAGGATGGTTTTAACTGATAAAAACCTAATCACCCCCAGCCCTGTCTTCCAGCTCCCACTGCCTTCCCTAATAGCCTGAGGGGCTGCCTCAGAGCTCTGCATTGCTCCTCCCTCTGTGACTCACTAAAGTCCCAACTTTTGGAATCATTGCAACATATTTTCATCTGTGTTGGTTTGTGACAGAGGGGTTGGGCAGCTGTTGTCATTGGGTAGCTGGCTTTTTATTTTTGGAAGAAGACTTTTACGCATGAATGTTAGGACTATAGACAGTTGCCTAAATACACACCCAGACCCTTGGTCCATGCAGCTCCGTCATGTCTATGCACTGACTGGCAGTGGCTCTCAAGGCTTCACCTTTCCCAGCCCTCCCTGGAGATGTGCGGGATGCAACTTTGGACATTCTGTATGCCAAGCATGTGCTCCACCACTGATCTCCAGCCCTTTCCCATGTGCTCACAGTGGACAAGCAAAACACACAAAAACCCAAAGCGCTTTATTAACAGACAGGATACCTGGTTTAGGGGCTTCATGGGGCACCAGTCTGTGCCAAGGCTCAGAGCAGTGCTCTCTTTTACTCTGGGGTTGATGGTTGTTTGCACAGGTGCAGGACGAGCGAGATGACCTGTACCAGAAATTTACCAAAGCCATTAACGAGGTGCAGCAGAAAACTGGCTTTAAGAACTTGTTGCTGGAGCGGAAGCTTCTTGGCCTCTCCAACATCCTGGAGAAGAAGGAGGTGCAGCTCAACGAGGTCCTGGCTGCCACCAACCTTGATCCCGGTGCTCTCAGTGTGGTCACCCGCAAGCTGGAGGTACTGTGCTTCTAATCACCATGGGGATTATAGAGAAAGTTTATAGATATTTTTCTAATACCCTTCAGTTAAACAAACAGCTCCCAGGCCAGATTAGAACAATTGGTCAGATTCCTTCTTGCTGCTGTTTCAGATGGGGTTTGTCCCTGGGTTTCATATTACCAAGATGGATTAGGCAAGATCTAGGTAAAACCTTGCAATGCACAGGAAAAAGGTGCACTGGCTAAAAGGGAGCTGCCAGGGGCTCAAGGTGTGGGCAAGTGCAGGGAGCCATCCTATAATAGACTCTGCCCAACCTGACAAGGGGAAGTTAGTTTTTCTCTGAGCACTCCCCCTCATTCAGGGGCAATTAATAAATGTAGCCTGCGCAGTATTTCAGAGGAGCTGCGCTTAGTTGTGCACAAGAGGCCCACAAGCATGAAAAGACTTTGCCTCAGCCCTCCAAACAATCAGAGCATGTACAGTAGTACCTCAGGTTACAAACGCTTCGGGATACAAACGCTTTGGGTTACAAACTCCGCTAACCTGGAAGTAGTACCTCGGGTTGAGAACTTTGCCCCAGGATGAGAATGGAAATCGCACGCCAGTGGCACAGCGGCAGCAGGAGGCCACATTAGTGAAAGCGCGCCTCGGGTTAAGAATCGTTTTGGGTTAAGAACGGACCTCTGGAACGAATTAAGTTCATAACCCAAGGTACCACTGTACCAACATTTCCATTTGCCAAGCAGGTTCTGAATGCACACGCACACAACTGGCCTCCAGTTGCCTCGGGTTGGCTAGAAGTTGCTGGGAGGTGTTTGTTTCCAGCAGCAGCTATAGAAGACAGCCACATGGGCAGGACTGTGGGCAAAAGGGACCCTCGCAGCAGTGACTGAACCAGTGGTGGGGTGAACTGCTCCACTGGGGAATGCTTTCCCTTCCTATCTGACCTGAGCCTCTTTGGTGCTTTCTTGGGACATGGAATGCACAAGCAGTCAGCAAGTGTCTGTTGTGCTTCTGGCTGTGAGAATACACTTGGCATGAGGGTGCTGTGCCTGGGGAAATCTGCAGGAGCCAGATTGAAAGGGGAAGTTCCAGTGGTCAGAGACTTCAGTTTCTTTTCCCTCTGGCTGGTGGAGTTGGAAGAGATTCTACATGCAAATCTGCTGAACCTATGTGCCATTTATTCTGGTCCCAGAATCCGTTCAGTACACAGAGCACACATGCCCCTTTGCAGCATGAGAACTGTGAGAACTGAAGCGGCAATGTGCCCTCGTTGCCAGGGCGGTGTTTCCTGCTCTGCTGCTCAGTCTCCAGTGGAGATGGAAAGGGAGAGAGAGAATGAGCTCCTGGCTGCCTTCTCGGTTCCTTGCCTCCCTCCTTCTCTCCCTGCGGCCACTTGGGACTGTCAGAATCTTTTAGCCACACAAGCATGGCTTGGGGACCTCTTGCTGCACAGCTTTCTCTCAACTCGTTCCACTCCATGGGGTTTCCCTGGTTGCTGATTTCCTAGCTGCCCGCTTTCTTTGCTAAGGTTGGGTTCTCTCTGACAGCGCCCTGGTACACAGCAAGGCGATCTGCACTTTCAAAGCATTCCCCTGGCACGTCATGTTGTTTCTGGGGAGCAGGGGCTGCCCATCACACTGCCAGGGCCCCTCCCCTCCGTGTTTCCAGCCCCAAGAGCCAAGGGAGGTTCTCCACCATAGGGACCTCTGTGGCCTCCTCACTCTTCAGGCTTCCTGTCCTGCCCAGTCTCTGAAATGCCTGATGGGATGGAAACAGAGTTATCTCCCGTGACTTGGCCTGCCTGGGAAGGGGGCTTAGTTAGCGGCTTCCACATTCCAAGCACGGCTGGCGCCAGTAACTGGAGATTCTTCCCAGAGGCAGCTGCTCCTTCCAGCAGGCCTCCCACATTCCTACCTTCAGCTGCTGCTTGCGCAGGAGGCACATCCACAGGGGATTCCCTGGGTATTGTAGCACCAGATCCTGTGCCAAATAGGGCAAAAAATGGCTTGGTGGCAGAAATGCCAGCCCACAGCTCTCATCTCCCATTACTGGCGGGCAACGCAGATGAGCCTTAATTTGAGTCACAAAGAGGAAATTGTGCAGGGAGGCAAGAGGCGCATTAGCTCCTGTTTGTGGATGGAGTGCTCCACTGTGATTGCTATGCCAAGTGTGGAATGCAGTACTGTATACAAAATTCAGCACCCGTGAGAATCTCGGGTTTTACCTGATTTTGTAAAAGCAGGTTTCTAAACCTCATGGCCGTAGAGAGGCTTGGAAATACGTTGGCACTGCCTAATGAAATCACAGAAGCCAACCACAGACAGATTAGGACTTTCATCATGCAGAATTTGTAGAAAGGAAAAGAGTCAAGCACAAGACTGTGCTGCAGAAGGGCACCTAACTTTGCATAGGCCTGTCGTGGCCCATTAAGAAATGGCCAGAAGCTCTGGCTGGGCCTTGACTAGTCCCCTTGTGGGCCAGTTCACTTGCCTGATGTGTTAACACCCAAACAACCTTCCTTCACAGGATGTGCTGGATTCGAAAAACAATGCCATCAAGGATCTGCAGTATGAGCTAGCCAGAGTGTGCAAGGTAAGAGCTCCAGCTGAGGAGAACCCTGTAATTGTACTTGAATGTCTGTTGGAGCAAAATGTAGAGAGCAGGTCTCTTTAGACACAACCCAGGAAGGAAATATATTTTCCCTAGCGGTTGGCTTTTACTTAAGCCTTGTTTGAAAGCCATTTATGCCAGCAGGAATTCACTATCCTGTGGCAGTGAGTTCCATAGGTTAATGCCAAGAAGTGTGAATAAGTACTTCCCCTGTCTTTTCTAATGCCCACTGCCTACCCATCTCAGTGAACGGCTGATGGGTTTGACAAATGTTGTACTAGCCATCGCTCCATCTGACCTACCAAGTTGCATTGTATTCACCTTCAGCCCCATTTTTCTAAGTTAACAAGTTTGTTCTAAGCATTTGTTCCTTGAGATGGTCTAGCCTGCAACCATTTTAGTTGGCCTTTTCCTGCTCTCTTGCATCCTTTTGGAGAAATATGGATGCAGCCGCCACTGCCATGGGTCCCTTGGGCTGGCTATTACCAGAGCATAGACAAGAGAAGTTGCCTTAGATGGCTGTGTTATGGTATGTGATGTTTGATCCCTCTCCTCAACCTGCATTTGCCTCCCATTGCAGGCCCACAATGACTTGTTGCGGACGTACGAGGCCAAGCTCACAGCCTTTGGGATCCCTTTGGACAATTTGGGCTTCAAGCCCCTGGAGACCTCCGTGATCGGCCACACGCTGGGCCAGGGCCCTGCTGGGTTTGTCTCAACCCCCACGTAGCACAGCCTGACATCATACTTTGGAATGCCTTCAGCCTAAGCCTTGTGTGCAAGCAAGCCACTGTCCCGCTCCTGCTGTGGCCGTAGAGGGGAGGGAGGGAGGGAGAGAGCAGCCCCCTGGAATGAGATTGCGTCTGCTCCAGCCCTCATTTGTATTAAAGAGGCCCTGTGGTGGGCTATTCAGTCTTCAGTCTCTGCAAAGCCTCCCTTTTTCTTTCCCACCCACGTCAAGGCAGAGCTTGGGGACTTGAAAAGCATTCTCCTCTTGATTATTGAGCCCCTGGACTACTTAATCTCACCTTATCTAGACCCTCCAAAGTCCTCCACACCTATGTTGTGTCCACTCAAGCACCATCCAATGTGAGAACCTCTGAAGAGCCTGGCTTCTGGATCCAGGCTAAAGGACTACCTAGTCCAGCATCCTGTTTCCCACAGTGGCCAAGCAGATGCCTCTGGGAAGCCCACAATCAGGACGTGAGTGCAGCAGCCCTCTCCCCACTCATGTTCCCCAGCAACTGAGGGAGCCCTACCTAATCAGTAGAGCACACATGTTTCAAGGACCCAGACCCAATTCATGGCATCAATTTAAAAGAAGAGGCTTACAAGTGAGTTAGTTCTAGGTATGAGCTTTCGTGTGCATGCAGTGTGCATGCACACGAAAGCTCATACCTAGAACTAACTCAGTTGGTCTTTAAGGTGCTACTGGAAGGAATTTTTTTATTTTGTTTTGACCATGGCAGACCAACACGGCTACCTATCTGTAACCAGGCTTACAAGTATCAGTCTTTAGATTACTCTCACATTTACTACGAGGCAGTTGCGGCTTGGGCCAGAAGTGGCCGTGGATGTAACCACAGCTCTCCAACCGCTGGACTGTGCCAGCTCTCTCAGAACAGGCACCCCGGTTTGCTGAAGCAGCCCCTCCTGCTGGCCGGTCTCCCACTAGCTTCCCCTGTAGGTGGTGTAGGAATAGGGGCTGAGCAGCAAGGGGATGTGCACTTTTTCTTCCTCTGTGATGGTGAAGACGATCTAAAGAGAGAGACAAGCAAGAGGATGTGTAAAGACAAGGGGGGGGGGGAATAGCAGGAGGTTGGTAGTGCTCTTTGGTCTGAGATCCTTTCTTCGCTGCACTGGGCTTAGCCCAGGAAAAGACATTTGTCAGGGGCACAAATGCCTGGTCTGGAGCACCCCTAGTGCCCAGTCCTGGCACACTTCTAGCTTTGTGCTCTTTCAGGGATGTCCCATGCACAACATCTAGCTCTCCTACCAACCACCTGGGCCTCTTCCTGCAGGTTTCTGAGGGACTTCACGGTGTGCAGCCTTCATAATGTGAAGTTTATGCTGATTTCTCCCATTTTCCAACGTTGTGCTTCTCCTGCTAGGAATTATATCCCTCAAAGGGCAGTGAGTGGTGGTCCCTGCCATCATCAGTCCTCCCTATGTAGGAAGGAGCCTCCCCCCCCTCCAGGTGTGAGTTTCATCTGGGAACCAAACTTACTTCCACATAAGGGTAAAAGCTGCTGTATCCTTGTTGCTCCCAGTACTCCCTCGTCTCAAAGCGCAGCTTATAGGTGCCAGGTTTCAGCTCCCTAGGCATCGGGCTGTTTCTGTCCAAGCGCCCATCAGGGTTTGTCTTGCTGGAAAAGAATAAATGAGGCTGAAACGGCAACAGCCCCAGCCCTACCAAGGGAGGGAGATGGTCCTGCTTCATCCCCTCCTACCTCTTCATGAGCTCTGCCCACGGACGTTGGGGATCCTCCAGCTTAGAGAAGTGCATGGCCAGGCCTTGGGCAGGGAGGCCGGTGAGCACGTTCAGTGCGTGGACAGTCAGGAAAGCGTGGTGGACCTCATCAGAACTAGCCACCTGGGATTCAGAATGGAGAGCCGGGTGGAGCAAAAGCCTCTGTACGAGTTCCTCCCCCTCCCAGTTTCCTAGGCCCATCGATTCCCAAAGGAAGATGTCCTTGCCACCCTCAGCAGCAGGCCCTTATTTTCCAAGCTCTTTCTTGCTGCCCTCAGCAGTTTTTCCTGTTTTAAAATGTTTGCTTTTTCTGTGTGCATGGGGGCTTTCTGTGAGGTGTTGTGGTTGTGGGGAGAGAGGGAGCAGAGCTGTGCTGTGCCTGTCAACAGCACCCCACCCACTGCTCACCCATCCACCAGCTGTGTATTCAAACACAAACTCTGCTGGTGGATGGGTGAGGAGTTTTGCTGGGGGTGGGGGGGTGGGTTAAGGACAAGATGCCCTCGGCAGACCCTGCTTGCCTTCTGCTGTCCACACTGCCCATTCATTTGCCCAAATTGTAGCCCTGCAGCTTGACATAGTGCCTGCCACTGTTTGTACAGAGAAGGCAGGTAAGCAAGTAAATGAAGGTGCAGAGGAGGTTCAGGGGCAGTGAAGGTCAGCAGTGGTCCCCACTGGCTGTGTCAGGATGGGCCTGGGCAGGTGCCTTACAACACCAGCCCCTTGACAGAAGCCCTGGCTGACAGAAGTGCATTCATCCACTCTTAAGCATGGCGGAGCAGTACTCCTGGGTTTCAAACAGAGGTCCTTCCCAGCCCTATCTGGAGATGTTGGTGATGAACCTAAGAACACTGAGTTATGACCCCTCTCCACCCAGAAGGTGGGCCTGAACAATGGCAGCTCTGCTCCCTGTCCCATGTATGATTTCATTGCCTCCTTAAACATTTGATCCCTGGCCACAGAGTTCCTTTACTTTCTGGCACATGCCATGAAACTCCCCAAGACAATCAAGAATGTGGCATTCAAGCTTCTTGTTTTTCGTGAGCTGCAAGAAATATACATTCCCATCCCCTTGCCAAGTTTCCCAATGAAACACCAAGGCAGGAAGGCTGTCCCTTCTCTTGGGCTGAGCCCACCCACCATCCTAGGATCTCTCACCACCTGGGGTCTCCCTCCTCCATCCCTCTGTGGTAGTTGGTTTCTCTCATCCATTCTGGGGCATTTCTGATGCAGCCCCTCCTAACTCCACTTCCTACTTGCCTTCCACTGGCAGGCTGCCTGCCTGTCATGACTCAGCAGAAAGTCTTAACCCTTTTGTTGCCACGAGGGCAGGCTCAATCGGGTGCCCCCTGAAAACATGAGAAAGGGGCCCAATTCATTTCATGGCAAGGGGGGAGGGTTCCATCTCCATCTCTACCCAGCCTAATCTGTAAAATATACATTTGAAGTTCTTGGGACTTCTCACTGGAGTAAAATGCAGCAAGCATTTTGTGGGAGAACCAGCAATACTGTCATGCCCCAGCAAGAGCAAAAAGGAAGATACAGGAGCAGTTGCATGGTTACCCGAGAGTATTTGTGAGTTCCTAATCCTTACTTGGATCACTGCTGTTGCTGTAGTGCTAAGACCTTCTCCTAAGCAGTCTGTAGCCTGCAGGATCAGAGTGTATTGGGGGGTTACCTGTAAACAAATATATCCATTAGCATTTGGGCAGAGGGGATCGAAGCACCAGAAGGCAAAGCAGTGTTGTGTAAGATCCTGAGAGCCCCACTGGCCATGTAACTCGAGGAAACTTCAAACTCACTAGGGTACTTCCAGATACAGCCAACTGAAATGGGACAAAGCTGTTATGCTAGACCAGGCAGAGGCAAACTCAGCCCTCCAGATTTTTTGGGACTACAGTTCCCATCATCCCTGACCACTGGTCCTGCTAGCTAGGGATCATGCGAGTTGTAGACCAAAAACATCTGGAGGGCCAAGTTTGCCTATGCCTATGCTAGACCACCCTTGTTATTAGGAATATGTGAAAAGAAAATTCTTCATTATTGCAAACCATACAGTTAAAGCACATGACTTCCCCCAGAGGATCTGGGCAAATGTAATTTGCCCCTCACAGAGCTACAATTCCCAGCACCCTTGACAAACTGCAGTTCCCAGGATTCTTTGGAGGAAGCCATGTGCTGTAAATGTGTACAGCTTATGTCCACTTCATCTTCTGTTTAGGGCAGCCCTCCAGATATTGGAAGGTGGCAGTCATGCTGTTCATCTGCTCCAGACTCAAAGCCTTCCCTCTTCTCTTTCAGAAATCCCTTGCAAGCCCCTCCCCATCCTGCTTGGTCCCCCTCCAGCTAGCCTCTAATCCACCAGTGCCTTATGGCCCAGTGTTTCCACTAGGAGTGAAGCACATCAGCAGAGCCAAGGGTTGCCTTAAAGGGGAAATTTGGCATCATTAATCATGCCCTCTCCCTACACAGCCAGGACCCAGCCACTTACCGTTCTGTCAAGTCCTGGTTTGTTCAAGCTGATGACCCCTGTTCTATTATCGATGGCAAACATTTGGCTCTGTGGCTTTGTGGGGGTCTGGATATCGAGGGAGTAGGTGATTACCCCATTGTAGGAATTCACAGCGTCATCTATGTCAGTGGCTGATACTTGTGTCACAAAGGTACCTGGGTGTGTGTGCCACAAAAGTCCAAAGTTCAGCTTCTGAAGTGCATCACACACATACCCGCAACATAGCCGATCATCCCAGCTTGGAGGTCAAATTGACTCTGCCCCAGACAGCTCCAAAATTACCTCTTAGCCTCTGAGTGAATGCAAACTGTGCAGCAGCTGGGTGCGATCTGCACTGCTTTTATGCCAGTCCGCAAGTTATGGTGGGCTCAGTAGTGACTGCCCAGGCCATACAGGTAGAAAAAAGCATAGTTAGGGGCCTGGGTTTTGCACACATTATACCCCCTCCCTTTGTGGGTGCTCCTTCCATAAAAAATGGGCAAAGGATATAGGCATTCAGAGGCAAATAGTAGGGGTTTCCATACATTCAGTTTATGCATGTGCAACCAGACAGACAGACACGTACCTGGCAGGGCTCCTTCTGCTATGGAGCCATGGAAGATGCTCTGGGTAAAACGGGGCTTGTTGTCATTCTGATCAAGCACCTCGATGACTATCTCTGTGGGGTTCCTCACAGGCTGCCCAGTTGCACTTACAGCTTGAAGAAAGAGCTGCAGAGCAAGCAGGGTAGCAATTGAGACACTCCCCAAAGCTGCCTCTCACCCTCCCAGACACCTTCCCACAAGAGTGTAGAGCTGCCCTTCTCTTCACACCAAGAGCACCCAGGAATTTACATTAGGGGCTAAAAAGTATTTAGATACTGTATGCTGAGAATTCAAAAATGAAACTAAGCTGAACTTTCTCCTCCTTCCCATAAATAATGGTTGCTAATACTATTGCTTCCCGGGGATTCCCCAAGAACTGACATAAAGCAGCAGCAAACATGTGATTTCCACTCTTTCCCTGTCCCATAACACGTAGCAGCCTTCCCCAACCTGGTGCTCTCCAGCAGTTTTGAACTACGAGTACCATCAGCTCCAGCCAGCACAGCTATATGATGCTTGGGCTGATGGCAGCAGTAGTCCAAAGGATCTGGAAGGCACCAGGTTGGCAAAGGAAGTTTTAAGAGGTGCTGGGAGGTTCCAGGGTGGCAGAAGCTAGCACAAAGGGACTTACAATGTATTTGTCTTTGGTCTCTCTGTCCAATGGCATGGTCACCATCAGCCAGCCTGTCTCTCTTTCAAGGATGAAGATGCCTTGAGGAGGTCTGTCTGCACCAGTCCCAGTGACACTGTAGAAAGTCATGCCATCTTTACCTACCTGGTTGCAAATGAACATGTCAAAACTGAGAAGGTCTGTTTTCTTGTTGCATCCCTCTATGCCTCCCTCAGAGGTAGAACACAGAGAGGGATTCTGAGCAGGTTCATAGGAGGAAAAGAAGTCCTCCGAGCATAGTGGTTCTGAGCTGTTCAAGGCACATGAAGAGAAAGAGGCAGTTGCCCTCTCTGTCTATACCTGCAGCAGACGCTTGGGGTAGGGACCGATGCCATTCTCCATGACCAATATTGGAGGCAGAAGTTGCAAATCCCTTTTCTGCCTCTTCAGATCAAGTCTGGATTCTGGAAAGGTCAGCACTTCTGCCCAAGCAAATAGGAAGGAGACCTGCAAGGGGGAAAGAGAGTTGCATTATTATTATTTTTAAAAAAACCTCATTCAGAGCCCAATCCCATGGCATCTTCTATGTGAAGACAAGTTTGGCACTCCTTAAGATTTGTAGGGATCTCGGGACAGGACAGTGCTGAACCTCAGGATTCAGTCCTGGAACATGTGAAGGAAGACACGTCCTGGAATCTGGACACACCTCTATGTCAAGAGTATCTTCCTTCTATCTTAAATGTCAGTATTGGGTTTGCATTATTGTTATTTACCTGAAGTCCTTTCACTTCATCTACCTGCCACAGGTAGCAACCAGTCTGTTTTGCAGCCTCTATTGAGCAGTAGTCAAGGGTAGAGCTGATGAGAGTGGAGATGGGCCAAGAGGCCTTGCCATGGCTCCCACACCCATGGCCACCATCTTGTTGACCCCTTGGGCTAGCCTTATTTGTTTTATCTGATCCCTCTGCAAGGCCAGATGCTTTGCAGTCCATGGAAGATTCATGGTCCCTGTTGACAGTTTAAAGGTTGGTGCTCCCTGGTGGTTGTTTTTAAAGGAAATGCATGTTTGCTGATTCAACATTAGTTTGGAACATTGGCAACTGCTCTTATCTTCTCGAAACCTATTTGCTTTGAACAACTATGCTGCCGGTAGAGTACAGTGTAGAGAGACACAAGCCCAATATTATGAAACCTTCCTCAGCCTAGTAACATCCCTATGCTCATTCGATGGTCACATCTCCCCCACACTCTGTTCATGCTCCTCTTCATCTTTATCCCCACACCCCAGCTCTTCCACAAGGCCATGTTCAACACAGCTGGGGGACAGCACCCGTACTTTGCATGCAGGAATTCCCAGATTCAAACCCAGCCGCTGCCATCCTTAAGGATTTCTGCACAGCAAAATCACTGCCTGGAGTCTTGGGGAACTGCTACTAGTCAACACTAGTTGGACAAAGAGCCCGGCCTGCTGTAATAAGGTTGCTTCATGTGTTGGTACCTCTTCTGCACCTACAAAACCCTTAACCCAGCCCCTCCACCATTAATGCCAAGAAGATCCTTCTACAACACCAAAGATACTAGCCCCGCTTCGCTTGCTCTTTGGAGGACAATCCTACCTGAGAGTGAAGAACCAGGAAGAGCAGGAGGCTGACCCTAAAGAAGCACATTGTCCGGCTTCAGCTCTTGCTCCTTGCCTTCTGCAAAACTCTGGCAAAGGGATGGCAACCCAGGTGACTAAGCTAGAGCAAAGTCTGCCTGGCAAGTCCTTTTGGAGGAAGGGTTAAGGGCAAATTGGCAGGCCTGGGGTATTTTGACACACCACATGGAAGCAGGCCACAGTTCATTCAGCATGTGGGACTAAGTGAAGGGCATGTGCTTGTGCCCTAGGAACATCTCTTGCAGGTGGCACTGCCCTCCATTGTGCAAGTCTCATTTATTCTGGCAGGGTAAGCATTTATTCTGCTCTCATTTGGGAGCAGGTATTCTCAGGACTCGACCCTCTGAAGCTCTTTCGAATATCAGGGCTGTTTTATGGCCTTTCTCCCTTTGTTTTGATTCAGAGCAGAAATTTTCAATAAAACATGGAGCGGAGGAAGGTGTTGTTATGAAAACAGAGGAAGCCACTTTCCTTGTGCAGAAAGGGAGGAGGGTCTGTCCACTCTCCCTTTCACAGTAGCAGGAGAGTGCCATGCCTAGTCCTGACCTCGTGGCAGACATAGCTTCCTCAGAAGGCAAACCAGGTGCCCCACAGGTTGAGGGCTTTGAGGAGCAGGCAGAGGCTCCTGGAACAAGTGATGAGAAGGGCCCCTGGGGACATACCTGCTTAAGAACCCTTGGAGCTGTCAGAGGAGGTGGAAGTGCCCCCTGCCCCGCCCCAGCCCTCAAGAGCACTGGTGCCAAAAGCTTTTAGTCCAGATTGAAGAGCAACGATACAGCTTGCATTTATAGAACCAGAGCCCCCAGTCTACTTGTGAATGTGAAAGCCTTGATTCTCCTTCACTGCCAGCATTTGTGGTTAGAGAGTGGTTTAGGAGGCTAGAGTATATAAGACCCCTCTCCTGCCCTTTGAGCCTTTCAGTTGCCAGAAATAACACAGATCTCTGGCTCCTTGTTCCTGGCTTTGGCGCCCCCACCCCCCTGAACTCCCTGTGTGATCGACTGTGGACCATTTCCTGACTTTGCTTCTGCATCGCATGTTGGACCTAGACAGATTCTGTCTGCTGGACCTATGGAACTCTGCCCTCTTGGCTAAGTGTCTTGGTAAAGGCTTTTTACCCTCCTGTGACCGAGGCCCCAGCCCTGGAGGAAAGTGCTGCAAGAGTAAGTAGAAGGAGGCAGACACTCACACATGGGCACCACTGTATTATATCAAAAGACTAACCAGGATCTGGTCCTCATTTGTCTTGACATTCTCTTTAAATCCCCATAGCAGAGATTTCTCCATGAAGTTGTTAACAGCAAGCTGATGTACAGATAGCAGCAGCAGAGGTTTCCACATCGGTGCACAAAGAACGGCTGCCCACCATTCAACTTCTGAACGAGGTTTGTTGCTTTATGTTATAAACTGGTTTCAAGCTAACACGGTTGGCAGAAGCGCTGCACTTGGCCGCCACAAGAGGGCACTCTGAGTATACAGAAAGGTTTCAGCCTCCACTTATTCACCCCCCTCGACCACCAGAGTGGTATTTAAGTAAAAGACCCCAGACTGAGTGATCTGGTGGAAGCACTTCTCCAGGCCAATGCAAAACAGGTAAGGTATTATTATTATTCCTATCATCATAATTTTAATATAGTAATGGAATAAAGAAGAATAACTGAAAGAAAGGCAGGGTGTAAGTGTAATAAAGATTAAATTGTTGCTATTATTTATTGGACCTACAATTTTCTCTGCATTTTTATGAAGATTTTAGAAGGAGCTGTCACTTCTCTCAGGCTTATAAGTTAAGAGGCATGAAAGGAAAGAGGAAGTAGAAGAACAAGCAAAATTCCAAATCATTTACTTCGGTTTTGCTGGCCAAGTGGCCATAGGATTTGTCAGAAGCCCCCCAAGGCCAGTGGAACCTGAGATACGCCACTGACGAAATATGCCAAGCAATGTCTGCCAATGAAGACGTGCCGGTAGCAAAAATAAGCTGTTACTTACACTCAGACGCAACATCGCTCAGGCATTCGAATGGGACAGAAGGCGGCACCAGGACCAGACGGCTTTGTAGCGCTTTTGATAAAGCTTTTCAGGAGACTTTAATGCCTTCTTTAATTTTGCTGTTAAATGACGTTTTGAGGAGTGATATTCTCCCAAAGTGCTTGGTCCACATCAGAAATAATTGTTATACCCAAACCAGGAAGAGATGCTGTGCCTGTCATCGCCTTTCATCAGGCCTCTGTCCGCACAAACGACATGAATTAAAACCCTATTCACATTCATAGGGGAGCAAATCGAGGTTGCCTCTTGTTCCCCCCATTCTCCCCCCTTTCCTTGTAACCATTAGCAATTGCACTACATCTAAGCCCAGGTATGAAGGGTTACTGGGGATGGGGAGAATAACATTTATTAAGCGTCTGTGCTAGTTATATGGTATGCATGTAATCTAATTAATGGAAAGCTTTATCAATGCTTAAATTAGAATTAGATAAATTTGGGGGGGAAATAGGGAGTCTTGGAGCTAATCCTAAGAAGTTACTAATAATGTGTTACGATATGTGGGAACAAATTAACCTTAAGCAACGGAAACCCATTCCACACTGTAGGACAAATTTCAGATATATGAGGTAAAAAACTGTAAATTGAATAAATTATATTCCATAAATTATATCATACAAAAAATGTGAGTACAACCTTTTATTAGACTTCTTTGTTCCTGGAGGTTTCTTCACCCTAACCAGAGAGGAAATCCAGGCCGGGCATCAAATTTGGAAGAAGATGGAGGGGGAGGAGGAGAGGCAGAGATGAAGGAAGGGAAGGAGAGGGAAGGACAACTCTGTTCAGTTGAACATCTTCTCCTGTGACTCCTTTGTTGAGTCACAGATGAGGCAGGTTGAATAGGGGATGATTCCACACTATTCCCAGGAACATTAAAAAAAATAAAAATGTAATTTTCAGTTATATACATTTCAATAGTTTTACAGGCATTTTAACATTTCAAAACTCGACTTCCTCCTCTTTCTACGGTTCCTTAAATTTCTATTTATTATTTCCTGCATATTCTGAATTAACTTATTCTTTTATTCATCTACTTTAATTATTTACTCTTATGAAACTGCAGGTCATTACAATAATCCTGCCAATGTCCTTATTTGTTTGCAATTTATTTGTACATATTCAGTAAGCCATTTCCATTCTTTTATAAAAAGTTTGTTGTCTTGATTTCTTATTTTTCCGGTAAGTTTTGCCATTTCTGCATAGCCCATGAGTTTTTGTATCCAGTCGTCTTTCGTTGGGACTTCTTCTTTCCATTTTTGGGCTAATAACATTCTTGCCGCTGTAGTCGCATACTTAAATAAATTTCTATACTGTTTAGGTAGTTCTACCCCTATAATTCCCAGAAGGAAAGCTTCTGTTTTTATTTTATTTTTACAAATGTTATTTTAAGCATATTTTTCAATTCATTATATATCATTTCCCAGTATGCTTTAACCGGGACCACCATATATGATAGAAAGTACCTTCTTTCTCTTTGCATTTCCAACACTTATTTGATTTAGATTTATACATTTTTGCCAGTTTACTTAGTGTTAGATACCTTCTATATAACATTTTCATATAGTTTTCTCTGAAACCATAGCATGCTGTAAATTTTATATGCGTGTTCCACAATCGTTCCCATGCTTCCGTATCTATATTATAACCAATATCTATTGCCCAATGTATCACTGAAGATTTTACTTGCTCATCCTTTGTTTCCCAGTCCAATAATAACTTGATACATTTTAGACAGCACTTTAACATTACATTCCAACAGATCTCTCTCCATTTGTGATATCTGTTCCCCAAACCCTCATTTCTTATCTTTCTACTCTTCCTAGGAACATTAAACAAGAAAAGACAGAGTATGTCAAAGAGTTTTTCTCTCAGTCTGCTCTTCCTCAGAAGGCCTGCTGGGCCTTGGAGTCTCCTGCAACAATCTAGTTTATGTATGGGTGGGCGGTGTTGGTTTTTGTTTTATGGATCAAATTCCAATGGCAAAGCATATTAATTGTATTTGCCCTCCTTACAACAACAGTATTTAATTAATTAATTCGATTTCTTGACCGTCCTTTACCACAAGGCTCCAGGTTGCCTCGCAACAATAAAACATACAATTACAAAACAAACAGAACAGTTCTCTACATAAAACAATGCACATTTAAAAAACAACAACACAATTCCGTGTTTAAAAATAGTTCCAGTAGAGATGCAAACTGGGATAAAAATCCCCACTTAAAAGGTTTATCATGCCTTAACTTCCCTAGAGAAATAGCTGAGATATAAATACAATAAGTTTTTGTTTTTTAAAAAAAATTAAAAATTTAAAAACCTCCTTTGGAGCCCAATTGCTCTCCAGGATGGGAAGCAGATGGCTTGGCTGCGCAAAGACTTGCCATAGACCTTACTCTGTCAGAACATATCACAGAGGCTGAAAATGCGCTTGTGATAAAAGAGGGAGATGGGGGCAGTGAGTGACCCCACTCTCTATTCACCATGCATGATACCAGGAGGGGTGAGGAGGGTTTGGCTTTGCACAAATGAAATTGCAGTTCCAGGTCTGCCTGATCCATTTACCTGCTAATGCCATTATGTGGAAGCAGTTAGTTCCCTTATTTAGCCCTCAGCGACTTAGGCTCCAGTATCTGAAGCACAGCCACCTTATATTTGGACCCTCTTGGACATTAAGATTGGCGGGAGCTCTTGGTAGTTCCACCACCCACCTGGTTCTCTATGGCAGCCCCAAAGCTGTGGAATTCCCTCCCCACTTGGCACCACCTTTTTGCAGCTTTCCTCCTGTACTGAAGATGCAACTCACTGGCCAAGCCTTTGAGGTTGAGGATATAAGTTTTAGGACCCACCTTAGTCTCTTGAGTGCAGTTGCCTTAACTTATTTTAAGTTGTTGTAACCCTCCTGGAAAGGGACGCGGGTGGCACTGTGGGTTAAACCACAGAGCTTAGAACTTGCCGATCAGAAGGTTGGCGGTTTGAATCACTGCGACGGTGTGAGCTCCCATTGCTCGGTCCCTGCTCCTGCCAACCTAGCAGTTCGAAAGCACATCAAAGTGCAAGTAGATAAATAGGCGGGAAGGTAAACGGCGTTTCCATGCGCTGCTCTGGTTCGCCAGAAGCGGCTTAGTCATGCTGGCCACATGACCCGGAAGCTGTACGCCGGCTCCCTCAGCCAATAAAGCGAGATGAGCACTGCAACCCCAGAGTCGGCCACAACTGGACCTAATGGTCAGGGGTCCCTTTACCTTTACCACTCCTGGAATATCATGGTGAAGACTGGGTAAGAAAATCATCACCATCACCATCACCATCATCAAAGATAGCTCAGTCAGTAAAGCATGAGACTCTTAATCTCAGGGTTGTGGGTTCAAGCCCCACATTGGGCAAAAGGTTCCTGCATTGCAGGGGGTTGGACTAGATGATCCTCAGGAACCCTTCCAACTTAACAATTCTATGATTTTTATAATAATTAGCTTTAAGTGCAAGCTGCCTCAGTCACTATACAGAGCAAGGCTGGGGGAGAGAGCAGGGAGAATGGGAAGCTTCAGAGTGTCTTCTCCAAGTTATTGGACATAACTGAAACATCTCACAGTGCTGATGAAGGGTGGGTAATAAGAAAATAAATAATTTTAATACTACTACTGCAAATGATAATAACCAGGCACGTCCAAGGGTAAGGACCTCATTGCTATTTCCAGGGTGAATTGACAGTCAAAAACAATTGCATATTAAAGGAATTTTTAAAAGCAACAATAACTATGCAGTTTAAAATAACAGCATCAGTTCATATCGAGGACAGATAACCACTGGGATAAGGATTTTTGAAAGGTTGGTTGAAAGAAGGATGTCTGTAGCAAGGACTGGCCCAAGGTCACATGGTAAGCTTCATGGCCAAGTGGAGATTTGAACCCTGGTCTCCCAAGTCCTAATCCAATGCTCTAACCACTACACCACACTGGCTCCCACCATCATGTTGAGACTGCAGTTCAACCCTGTCATCAAAGCAGCCTTTCCCTCCAGATGTTTTGAACTACAACTCCCACCAGCCCCTGCCAATACAGCTGTTCCTATTAGCATCATGTGGCCATACTGGCTGGGGCTGATGGGAGTTGTAGTCCGAAGCACCTGAAGGACACCTAGTTGGGACGGCTGCATGGAGGCCTTGCAGTGGCCCAGTGGGGGTTGGGAGGAAAGGGACCTGTAAACCTCCCAGCTTATCCTGCCAGCCATGCATGGATGAGCCGGAACGAACAGCCGACTCGTGGGCTGCAAGCAAAAGGAGATCAAGGCTGCGTTTGCAAATGCCAAAGGGATGGAATCACTCATGAACCAACGGACAGGCCCTGGGTGGGGGAAGGGAGGGATTGCATACAAAACAACCGAAACCGCTCCCTCTGGCCTGCTGAGGGAAGAGAGAAGCACCTTCTGTTTGCATTCCGGCCCATCTACCCTGCTTTCATGGACGAGGAAATGCAGATCAGAAGGTGTGGGAGAGGAAGTCAGATGCTTTCTCTGGAAATATAGTTGGCAGGTGGCAACTTGATGAAAGCTGAGCTCCATCAGGATATTGTGCCACAGAGAGGCCTCAGGTGTCACCTCTGTGCCCAAATAAGGAAAGCTCAGCCTGCCATGAAAAGGCACCCTCCTGGTTCTCCTGTCAGGATCTCCTTAGAGACCTTTAAAGCAGGCAATGAAAACCTCTCTTAGCCTGAGGGCCCCATTCCCTTGTGGGGAATTTCCCAAGGGCCACATGCTAGGGGTGGGTGGGGCCTGAGGCAAAAGTGGGAGGTGCAATGACTTTCATGCAGAAAGCTAGTTTCTACACACTTCAGCCCATTCCTGCCCACTTGGAGGGTGTAATCTCCCAGGCTAAACATAAGGCAGCTGAAGCAATGTGAACATTATAGGAGCAACAGCCTTGCTCTTTGCACAGCCCTGAGAGTCACTTACCTTCCTATCCATCTTGATAAACCATTCTGTGTAACTTTAAAGCTTGCACAGTCCTACAGGAACAAAAAAATAAATCCATCTGCCATATTAACTGGCGTTCAGAAGCACTCAGGAACTAATGGGAAATAGAATCCTTTTAACTGTGCTAGCTGCCTCCCCCCCCCCCTTTATTGAAACAAGAACAAATAATTCAATAATATATAAGAAAAAAGAAAGGTAACAGAACTGAATAAAAATTAAATACACAGAGAAAGAGACACCACCAAATTTGGGTTGTTTTGTTCACATCCTCTGGGAAAAATAATTATCTTTACTTGTGTTGTGGTGGTGGTGGTAGTAACAATTTTTTTAAAAGGTCACAATATTCACCTCAAGGCCTTATGATATTCTCACTTAAAAGTGAAACATTACTACTAATTCCAAATAGTAGCATATTTCACAGGGGGCATTTGAACACTGTTATCATTATTAATATAAGCAGTATATTTTTGCCGCATGCTTTGAAAATGAATCTTTTTTTGCTTGTCCTCTAGTATCACTTAATGTTTGAATTACGGTAATTTTCCAGCAATAGATATGTAGCAGATTTGATTTGCTGACCTTTAAAGCCCAAAACGGCCTCGGTCTAGTATACCTGAAGGAGTGTCTCCACTCCCATCGTTCTGCCCAGACACCGAGATCCAGCGCCGAGAGCCTTCTGGAAGTTCCCTCACTGTGAGGAGCCAAGTTACAGGGAACCAGGCAGAGGACCTTCTCGGTAGTGGCACCTGCCCTGTGGAATGCCCTCCCACCATATGTCAAAGAGAAAAACAACTACCAGACTTTTAGAAGACATCTGAAGGCAGCCCTGTTTAGGGAAGCTTTTAATGTTTGACGGACTATTGTATTTTAATATTTTGTTGGAAGCCGCCCAGTGTGGCTGGGGAAACCCAGCCAGATGGGTGGGGTATAAATAATAAATTATTTATTATTCTTATTCTTATTATTGACTATACCCCATGGTGCCATTGCCAGCTGTTGGTGCTGTGGCTTGGTGGTTAGAGAGATGCCCTGTTTAGCTTGCAGTGGCTCCCAGGAACATCCTCTCTTTTGCCTCCTCTAATACAATCTGATGTTGGCCAGACATGGAAAATGTTAGAGTAGGAGGATAATCCATATTCCCAAGGGAGCTTGAACTTGCCAGACCCAAGTGCTAGACGCAGGTTGTTACTGGAAGCTGGTTCTGTCAAACAGGTGTCTCTGGCTTCCCTCATAGCCTGCCCTGAATGAACCTCTTTCCCTGCTGGATTCTCCTTCCCCCAGTGGGTCTTGAACCCTTCCTCCAGGAATGGCTGTATCTCCCTTTCTCCTAACGGGCTGTGTGTCCTGGTGGCTTCATCTGCTTTCCCTCCATGTGTTGAGATTTTTTTTTAAGTGTGTGAGAACAAGGGAAAGGCCATGGCTTAGTGGCACAGCAGCTGCTTTCCATGCAGATGGTCCCCACCACCTCTAGGAAGGGCTTGGGAGAGATTTCTCTCTGAAATCCTGGAAAGGAGTAGACGGTGCTAAACTAGCCGGGCTCACAGTTAAATATTTGTTTATTTTTATTGATATCCAGCCTCTTCCACCCATGCTGGGTGTTCCGAGGAGCATACAAATACAGTAAAACACTAAAATCTTAACCACGGCCTGGGTCTTTGCTGACTGTGCCACAGGATGGTTTGGCTATCATTCATGCTTTGTTGTGTGTGTGGTTTGCCTCACACCTGGCTGAGTATATTATATAGAGGCCATTCTCTTGGCATAGTGGTGGCATCACCCGCTCTCTCCCTGGTGTGATTTGTTTAAATGGCTCTGTCAATCTAGAACAGTTTCCTGTTTCCCAAGACAATCCCCTGGATGCTTCTAGGAAGCAGATAAGTGAGGCAGAAAGCAATGGGCCATTCCCTGACCTCACCCCAGTTGCTTGCCCCCCTAGCCACCAATATTCAGAGGCAGGCTACCTTTGCACATGGAGGTTTTCATGTAGTGATTGTGGCCAACAACAGTCACAGGCAGGCAGCTCTTCCTCTATGAATTTGTCTAATCCAGGGCTTGGGGAGACTGTGGGCTTCCTCCAGATGTAGATGGACTACAACTTCCAGCAGCCCAGGTCATTGGTTGCACTGGGAGGCTGATGGGAGCTGGAAGTCCAAGAGCACCCAAAGGGCCACAATGTTCCTCATCCCTCATATGATTCTTGTAAAGGCCTTGAGCCTGCTAAGAGCCCATTTTCATGGCCCAAACTGGACACAAAGTCCTCCAGTCTTTTGCCAACTATTGATTCCATAACACACTTACCTGCATATATTATAGCTGTGGTTTCATATTACCCAAGTGCCTGTTTTTAGCCTATTCATTGGAAAACTGATTAAAGAGCATTAATATTTTAAGAAGAAATACAAGTGACCTTTAAATAATGTTTTTGGCATTCTGGTTTTTTTAAATTAAAAAAATGTCTGTGGATCTTCTGATTTGATTAGGGTTTTGTGTCTTTATTATTAATATCATCATCACTGATTTATTAATCATGTTCTAAATCCCCACCTCAAGGTAATTTACACATAAGATAATTAAAAGTGCGTTAAAACCACAAATAAATTTAAAACTAGTCTAAAACCTTAGCAAGTGGGCACTCATCTCTAGCTGGGAAAGCCTGACAAGTGAAGGAAGCTATACCTCTGAGCATGGCAAAAGGGCCTTTTCTGACTGTTGTGAAGCTGTCCACAGGTACCTTCAAACAGGAATGAGAAGGCGGGGTCCCAGGTTAAATCTTTATGGAAGCTCAAACTCCAGCGCCTCTCTGCTGGAGACGCTTTCCTGCATCTTCTGGAATATTTCGCTGTCTCCCAAATTGCAAAGTCCTTCCAGGATCTTCTACCACTCGGGCAATGATGGTCCCTGGACTGGGGGCTCCCCCACTGGTGCTCTACAACCAGGCCCTTGAAAATCGTAGCTCCCACAACCTTGGATTGCTCGTGCCTTGGGGTCCGGGGTTCCTAGCGGGAGAAACCACGTGGCCTTGAGAAAGGGATGGCCAGGATCGAGCCCCATGGTGAGTTGCAATAACTGGGGGGACGGGACTCAAAGGCGTGAGACTCAAAAGTGGAAGCGAGAAACCAAAGAGAGAGATTTGGACAATCCCTTTTTGAAGATGTCACTGTAAAAGTTTTATTTCCTTCTTTGGGTACTTTTTATTTTGAAAAATGCTGCCTCCAGCAGCTGAACCCTCGTTAAAAATGCAGAAAGCTAAAAGCGCATTAAGCGATGTAGGGAGGTGAAAGCAATTTGGAAGCGGGTGCTGAATCAAGAGGGAGGCTCCCCCTGCCAGAAAAGCTCCCCCAGCGTAACCGAAACACAGCCGTCGACACCAAGTTTCAGGGGTGGGTGTGTGTGTGTGTGTGAGAGAGAGAGAGAGAGAGAGAGAGGGGGGGGAGCCCCCTCCCCTTGCAGCGATGGAGCCGGTCTCGCCCCCTGGCCGCCTTTGCAAGACCCGGGCGAGCGGGGAGGGGCCGGGGCGGTGGCAGCGGGAGCGGGAGCCCCGCCCGCGGAGCCTCACCTGGCGCGGCGGCTTTAAAGGCGCCGGGCAGGCCGGGCGGAGCCCCGCAGTGGTAGTAGCAGGCGAAGCAGGCGGGCGACGCGAGGGGGCCTCCTTCAGCCCAGGCAGCTCCAGGCGACGCAACGCGGGACGCGCCCGGAGCTCCGACGAGGTTTCTCTTTGCCGACGGCGGCGCTTTCGCTTCTCGTCGCGGCGATGGGGCTCCCGCGGAGCTGCCTGCGGGCCCTCTTGTTTCTCCTCCTCGAGGTGAGTACCTAACTAAGCGGGTCCCCGAAGGACGGTGTCGGTAAACAGCAGATCCCGGGGAAGGAGAGCGGAGGGGCGCAGCAGTGCCTTGGGCGAGATGTTGTTCCTCGAGGGGAGGGGGGCACAGGGGCACGTTTCCCCTTCCCGCTTCCCTGAGGCTTCAGGTGCCTGACTGCCCCTCCGTTTGCCCCTCTCAGGTGGGGACTCTGCTAGCGGACCCGACGCAACCTTGCTCCGCTGGCTTCACCTCCAAAGTCTTCACCATCGAGGTGCCGGACGGAGACCTGCCCCGGGGACACGTTTTGGGCCAAGGTGAGAAGGCGGGGAGGGGGATACCGTCTGATGACTTTTCCGGACCTGGAAGAGGACTGGGGGCTTTGCGTGCTGGGCCAGGGGAGGCGATTGCACGATTTCGAGTATTTGTCTGAAGTGAGCCCCTCTTCGTGGCGTCTGGGCGCGCTCGCGTCCCTTTTTTGGGCTGTCCCTTCTTCTGCTCTTCCTCCAGCTTTGTTGCCCCCCGAGGTCTCCTGGCTGATCCTTTCCCTGTGCTGGTGTTTTCCCGTAGTATCGTTTATGGGGTGGGACGGGGGTGAGATCCATCTCGGCAGAGCGCCTCGAGGGCTCCGGTTTGAAGATTGCGACAGGGCAGGAGAGGCGCCTTCGACGGCTGCGACGGGCTTCTCCTGCAGCCCCGGGCGCCGCTTTTCTAATCCACGGGATTAGTCTTTTTTCCGACCCTTGCAAACTGGACTGCGGGCTGACCACTGCCTCTCCGACCCCGCCGTTTCTGAGAGCTACGAGTGGGGTTGGCAAGCGTCACTCGCCCGTGGCCTCTGGCCCTTGAGGTGGCCGCGCTCCGCCTGGCACGGCAGTACTGTTGGAGGTGTTCTGGAATGGGGGGGGGGGTCTGCTTCCTTCCTGCTTACTCTTGGTGAGATGCTTTGTCCCCAGCCATTCTGCATGATAATCCTGGGCTGATGGCCCTTGATGGGCACCTGGTTGGGCCTGGGGGGTGGGGTAGGGCTTATTCATGCGCAGCCATGTGCTCTCCCCTCCCCCGCCAGGTGCTTGTGAAGCTGTGCTGTCGGAGGGGGTCGGTGATGAGTTGGTTTTCCACAAGGTGTGGCTTGGAAATGACCAACTCAATGGAATGGAATTCCTGGCAAGGCAATAAAGGAACTTCAGTTGTTGTGGGTTGATTCCCATAACTCTTGAGACCCTCATTACCTAGCCCGTCTTCTGATAACCCCCCTCCCTCGTCTTGCCTTTTTGCAATTCAAATCCCAGCATAACCACGAATTGGTTGTTTTGGCATTAGCATATTCTCTTAATTTGCCCAACTTTCTCTCTAGTCCATTTTCCCCCCTTCCTTCTGTGCTTAAGACCCCCAAAGGTTGCTCATGAAATGCGCCCCGCCCCCCCGCCCCCCGCTGCCAGTTAACCTCAAAGCAGTTGGAGGTGCTTTGGTGGAAGTTGGCCAAAGGGTTTGCAATTCTGACATCTGAGGGAGAAATCCCCAATGTTGCTTGTATGCAGCAAAAACAATAATTACATTAATTTTTTTAAAAAATCAATTGTTTATTTCCCCAGGGATTCCACCCCCAATACATTATGAAAACTTGTATTCTGATACACCACAACTTGTACATCTTTAGAACACATTATTACATGATCCACAAATCAGTATAGATCTTTGGAACTGTTATTTGGTTTTCTGAAGAATTGTAAATGAAACAAAGCTCCATCATTCTACAGTTAAATTGTTTTACTGTTTTACTGTTTTCATAGGCACCACCAAATCCATTGCCTGAATAAGCTTCAGCCAAGTTTTGCCTCTTGGTATAAGCTTACAGTGGGACAAGGTGGAATTTGCTTCTATAGGGACTGAGGCTTATCATTACTCTTCATACTTATTGCTATCGTTAATAATAGTTACTTATATTGTAATTATCCTGTCTTCCTCCAAATAAGTTGTCCTGGCCAGTTGCCCCCCATTTTATCCTCTCAACACCTCTGTGAGGTTGATTGGCTAGGTTGATTGAGAGAGTGAAAAGTCCAAGCTCACCTAATGAGCTTGGCAGCTGAATGGGGATTTGAACCCAGGATTCCCCAGTCATCACTGCACCATTCCTGCTTCTCTGGCAGCTTTCCCAGAGGAGATTGTTGTGTCCTCAAGGCTGATCTCCCTGAGCCCCACTTGAATTCCTGTAACAAGGAGCAGATGGGCCTTTGCAGCCTTTGGGCCAACAGAACTGGGCTTGGCTGATATCCCACATTACGGCTTCCTCTGTTCCACCCACTGATGGATGAGAATGTTGTGCTCTTTCCTGAAGGTGGGTGCTACCTAAATTTCGTGATAGACCCCCCCTCAGGCACCTGCTGCATGATGCCATTGAAGTTCTCTGCATCCTCCTCCATCTTTCTTGAGGTCTGCTGCTCCAGATGATGTTGATAGGGGGCGGGGGGGGGGCAGGCAGGCTGGCCTAGCTGTTCAGCATGGCATCCTAATTGCCAGCAAATGTGTGTCTAGTTGTTTTGTGAAACAGGGACATTGTGCATGGAACAGAGGCTGGTCTGTCTCCTTTTCTCGGTCACCCCTGCCAGGAGCAGGAATCCGTTTAACTCTCTCTGTGCCAGTGACTTAACTCCCCCAGAGACCGAAACTGCCCCTTCTGCTGCAAGCAACCAGCTCTCCCTGCCTCCGCCTCCCCAAACAGAATTCCTTCCACCTGCCTTGGGGTTGGGAATGAAAGGCAGTAGCATGAGCAGTGAAAGAGTACTGGCACACTGGCCGTCCTCGCTCAGCAAGACCTTCCAGTGTTCGAAAGTGACCTGTTCACCCAGCCGTGGCCTAATCCAACCTGCACACAGTTTGCTGGCTGGCACCCAAAGCCAATTAAAAGGCCTTGCAATGCAAATGTTTGTGTCCTTTAGGTCAGAACCTGGGCTCCCTGCATAGTATGGTGGGAGGCTCTGTAGCCCCAGTTTCGAGTTCACAAAACTTTCATCTGATCTCCCCTCTGTATGGTTGGGAATTCTCGATTTGCCAGATTATGTGCCAGCTCAGTGCTAGAGCACAACGAGGAAATCCTGGCTGACTTAATCTCTCTAGATTGGCCTCTGTTTCTCTGCTGCCCCAGGGAGATGGTCCAAGTTGTATAGCATTATGATTTCATTGTTTGTTGCTCATGGTAGCCTCTGGAACTTGGAGGTGGAGGAAGTTTACAGCTCCTGAAAGTGTCTGTTACTCTCCAAAGTGCAACTTCCAGTCATATAGGGCAGGAATACCTCCTTATCCATGCCCAAGGTGTAACTTAAAGCCAGGGCTTGGCTATGATGCATACAAAGTAATTAGAGCTTTTGTTCATGTGCAGAGTACATTTTAATTTCAACTAAATAATTGCAGCATGTATATTTGAGACTCAGTAGCAAGACTTCCTGGCCGGTCAGTGTAGCTGCTATGCAATCTGTATGTTTCGGCTACAAATAGATTCCTCTTTATGCTTTTGCACTCTAAAGTCTTCTTTTGTATACTGGTGATGGTCATGATATCTTACCTGCTCCTTCACCCTAGGCTCCCAGGGTGGGTTACAGCAATTCAGTATTCAGTAAAGAGTTTTAAACAAACTACCAAGTTGGTCCTGGAATGTGTGTGTATGATGTCAAGGGCCAGGGTAAACTGATACCTGACGGAAACTCATCAGAACACTTTGAACACTTTGGCAGTTGCGAGTGGATTAGCTGAAATTACTGCAGCATCTCTCCGCCCTGCCCCGCCCCCCCCCCCCAGTTTTATCAAAGCTGTTATGCCGATTTGCCTTCTGTTGCAAACCTTCCTTCGAAGGTGGCTCTGTTCAGCCTTGTCCTCCATAGGACAAGGAACCTTGGTGGGTTCCTGGCTGTATTCCCTGCCCCTTCCAGAATTTGCCTGGTGTTTACTGAGTTGCTGAAGGAGGGTTTAATCTGCTGTAGCTGCAGCTCTCCTCACCTCTTTGCACAGCTTGACCTCCATAATGGAGGGGCCTTGAGATAAGAGCGCAGAGGGAGAGAGGGGGGAGGCAGAGGGAGAGAGGGGGGAGCGAATTCCATGCATGCTGGAAGAAAGGGGGAGGTCATGGTGGGGGGCAGGGCTGCACTGTAAGCTTGTTCCCCTGTTACCTGCTGTGAAGTGGGCCGAAAACTGCTTGCCCATGTGGGCACAGAAGGAGCCCCTGTGCCTTCTCTTCTTTCTCCCTTTGGGCTCAACATCAGCACCAAGGGCTTCCTGTGCCTCTGTCCCTCAAAGGCAAAACAAGCGTCTGCCCCTGCTGCCCGCTCAATGGAGGGCTGGAGTTGGAGCCCCAGTCCAGAGCTGAGTGAAGAAATATAAGAGGTTAATTGCTAACTCCTTCGTTCTTGTTGAGGTGTGGCTGGCCAGGGATTAACTGCTCCAGTGCCTGCACTGACTCAAAGACTGAGTTATGGCTTTGGGGGGCAGGTTGTAGGATGTGATGGGGCCCTGCCTGCCTCTTCAGCCCCTGCTGTGCGCTCTTAAGAGGCCCCAGCAGACCTTTTGGTTCCAGCCCTGCATGCGCGCGTGACCATTAGGAGCTGCCTTGCTTGTGGAAGGAGGCATGGCAACCCACTTGCTTTCCTCTGCTGCTGCCAAAGCCTCTTGGGGAAGGGAAGAAGGAAGCTATTTCCAGTAATGGCATACGGAGGGGTCTCTGCTAATGGCTTTGGGGCGCGTCAGATTCCACTAAGTGATGAGAGCTCAGAGATGGACTGAGATGGCTTTGACCTCCAAACCTTTCCATGCCTGATGTGCACAGAGTCGGAAGAGTCTGTTCTTTCCCAGCAGAAATGCCGGTGCTTGTTCCAGAGAGGTCACGGCTAAGCAGGCACATCTCTGCAGCCACAAATCTCCCTGCTGGGAGGAGGAACTGCAGTGGGAATTACCCACTGGTATTCCACACTAGTCCTACTCTGAGTGGACCCTTCAAAGTTAGTGGATGCAACAACTTAAGCAGGCTCATTGATTTCAGTTGGTCTCCTCTGAGTAGGACTTAGCTGAATGCAACTCATAGTCCTGAATGTCACTGTTGGCAATGGGTCTTTGCTCTGCATTTTAGGACCAGTACAGGGTGATTTTGATGTCTTGAGGTACTTTTAAAAGATAAGCAAATTTGTTATGGCACACAATTTTTTTGGTGTGTACAAATTTATTAATGAAGATAAAAGAAAAAGTGGAAAGGGGGGTTTAGGGGGGAACAACAGCAAACAAAAAAGGCGTCTCGAGTTGACAATACAAGAACCATCATACATCCATCTATCTTTACACATATAGCTCAGTACATATCATCCAAATGTCTCAAGTTCAGTTGCTGTTTATAAAACGTGCAAGGGCCTGGAGGCCTTCAGACTGTTGAGTAATAGATGGTATTTGTGTTTCCAGGCTTGTTATGGCATAGGTTTGTATGGAGGAAAGTCTGCTTGACCAGATGCATGGATGTGCTGTCACGCACATTTTCATCTGATTTATTGAATTCTGATCCTCAAGCACTTCTGCCATAACTGACTAGGGTGCCACAACACTACTTGTTTTTGCTGCAGCAGGCTTGACACACAGCTGCTACTTTTCTGGAACTTGGTACTTCTGTTCATGGGTTTCACACACAGTTGCTGATGGCATCATCGCACAGCTCTGTGGGTTCTCTGTGTTTTGTGCAGTGTTGCCTCCAGGGCTGGCCCCAAAACATTTTGCTGCCTGAGTCAAAGGACAAGATGGTGCCTCCTCTCATTCCAGGTGCCAGAAGCAACCAGATGGACACTTGAATCTTACTTCAGCAAGAGCAATGGGGCCATGTTCTCTACTGAGCTGCTCAGAGTGGCTGGGGCAACCATGTCAGATGGGTGGCATATAAATAATAAATTATTATATGACTGCAGTTGAAGACAGGAGGCTAGCCGAGGCAATGTAGTGCCAACCTCATAGAGCACACAGCTCTGCCCACTCAGCACCCATCAGCATTTACCGCCTGAGATGACTGTTTCCCTCTGCCTAACAGTAGGGCCAGTCCTGGCTGTTGCCATCAGTGGTTTGAAAGCTCTCTTGGAATATTAATGGCTTTCTCTAGTTCAATAAAGAAAGGAATTGTTTCATTTAGGGTCTCATTTCAGTTGTGGCTTTAGATACTCTCACTGATGGGGCATGACTCATGAGCCCTTCTGCTCTTCAGAGCCTCACGGTTGTTAATGGTGTCTGCTAATTACTGTAGGCTTTTCACTGTCTCCCAACAGGGCTTGTCAACAACAGTCAGATAAGTGTAGTTGCAAAAAGTCACTTGTATAATACTATCACTAATTGTCATCAGGGATTCTCTTGATCTCAGAGTCATTCTAGAGCTGTTCAAGCCCCTCTTGTACCCTCCAGATGTTTTGGGGGCTGCAGTTTCCCTCAGCCCCAGCCAGCATGCCTGTGTCATAGTTCTAAGGAGCTGGAAAGGACCAGGTTGGAGGAGGCTGTTGTAGTTTCTCTAGTAGTTTCCCTGCAGCACAACAAAGTGTGTGGCACCTTGAAGACTTAGCAGGCTTATTGTGGTGTCAGTTTCTATGGGTCAGGACCCACTTCTTTAGATTGTCTCAGCCTTTATACAACCAACCAATCACTGCATGCTGCAGATACCTTCTGCAGACACCATCTTCTTAGGAAGTCCATTCCACAGAATGTAGGAAGTGGGCCTTTAGTGTTGTGGCACATGCCCTCTGGAATCCTTTCCCCTTGAATAATAGACTGGCAAAGTCCCTGTTGTCTCTTCTGCACCTACTGAAGATTTTCCTCTTCTGACAAGAATTGTAAGTTGAGATCTTTTCTGAGCACCTTTGGGAAGAAGCTTGAGATATAAATTTAATTAATAAAAGAAGAATAAATAAGGTCAAATCTGGTGCAGCTGGTGCTTTCTTTGTTGGCTCTGCCTGTATACAGAGGGTAAGAGGTTCATAAGCTTCCATGGGCCATTCCACACCCCATCTCCTGCTTTGCATTTTGTTTCATTTCCTTATACAGTCTTACCTTGGTTTTCGAATGGAATCCATTCTGGAAGTGCATTTGACTTTCAAAAACGTTTGAAAACCAAGGTGCGGCTTCCGATTGGCTGCAGGAGCTTCCTGCACTCAATTGGAAGCCGTGTCGGGTGTTCAACTTCCAAAAAACGTTCACAAACCGGAACACTTACTTCTGGGTTTGCGGCGTTCAGGAGCCAAAATGTTCAAGTTACAAGGCGTTCGAGAACCAAGGTAGAACTGTGTTTATATCCTGCTTGCCTTTCCTTGTAAAACTAAAAGCTGTATCCACGGGCTTCCCATCCAGGCTCTGCTTAGCTTCAGCAAGGTGGTGGCCTCTGTGGTCAAGAACCTGCCTTGCATGCGGAAGGTCTCTGGCTCAACCCCCAGCAGCAACTCCAGGTAGAATTGTGATAAACTCCTGCCTGAAATGGTGGAGAGCTGCTGCCAGTTGGTGTAGACCAGGCATCCCCTACCTTTGGCCCTCCAGATGTTTTGGACTACAATTCCCATCATCCCTGACCACTGGTCCTTTTAGCTAGGAATCATGGGAGTTTGGGGCCAAAACATCTGGAGGGCCACAGGTTGAGGATGCCTGGTGTAGACAATCCTGAGCTAGATGGACTGTTGATTTGACATCGTGTAAGGTAGCTGCTACCTATGTTCCTCTGCAGCTTCAGCCCATACCCTGGGACAGCATGAGAGGGAAGCCAGCCTGCCCATCTCCTTTGACAGTCTTCATCCAGGTTCCATAATACAGGAGTAGGCAGACGCTGGATCTATTAGTAGATGTCTGGGGTCACTTGCCGTACATTGGCAAAGTGCTCTTGCTTCTTCCAGATGGTACAACAGCAGCAACTAAAAGCCTCTTTCTAAATTCGGCTGTCTTGAGGGAGGGGGTGGAAATGAGGAGGGAAGACAGGAGTTGGTTTTTGTGTGGAAAAAGCTTGAGACTCAGTTAAGGAACTGAAAACACATTCCTGGGCTGAGCATATGCACTCAGAAAAAGTGCCATTTACGCTTCAATCTGTTTGCTTACCCCACTGGTCCCCCCAGAAGGGGGAACCTGCTGTGGTTCTGGAGATGTTGTTGAGCTTCCGTCAGCTCCAGCCAGCATGACCAACGGTCAGGGCTGATGAGAGATGGGGTCCAACAATATCTGGAGAAAGGGCACCATCTCTGGACTATTTGACTTCAGTTGGTGGATCTTGGGTGTCTAGTTTAAACAATGAGAAAGGAACAAGAGTAGGGTCTAATGTAGCCTTCGTCAACCTGTGCCCTCCAGATGGTTTGGACTACAGCTCCCATCAGCCCCAACCAGCACGGATGGGAGTCATAGTCCACAGCATCTGGGGGGCACCAGGCTGCCAAAGGCTGGTCTAGAGTGGGCAGTGAAGCTCATCCCTGAAAGGGCATAGAGGAACTTCTCTGCAACAAGCTCAAATACTTATCCCTTCCTATGACTGACTCATAAGCCACATGATTGAAAGCAGGGGCTATAAAGAGGCAGTGAAACTGGTTTGGGCTTTTATGGAAAGTCTCAGGAAGTGCATCATGCATCTAATAGTGCCATCTAATAGTGCCACACAATTTCCTGGTGGGAAGGGCATATTTTCCCAGAATCCAGAGCCAAGGCCCTGGCCGCTGCTGCTGCTGCTGCTGCAGTCGATTTAGGGTGTGTTGCAGATGCCTGCACTGGTGACACCAGAATTAATGTGTTCGGAGGCTTTGCTAGTTGGCTGGAAACAAGAATATGGGGAGAGGCAGACTAATGTTTGAGGTGTGTGCACTGTCTCACCTTGTCCCCCCTCAACATTTGAAGCAAAGTGGGAGACATAGTAGTGGCATCCTGGTGGGATGGGGATTTTGACTTGTTGTTTATGGGGTTCTACTATTTTCCAAAACCTATGTTGTCTTTGTTTGGATCTGACCTTCCCGGAATTCAAAATGCTTCAATATTCTTGTCTTAAGTACAGGATGCAAAGCCCTTTTTAGCTAGGGAGCCAAATTCCCTTCTGGGCAACCTTCAGAGGGCCACATACCAGAGGTGGGCAGGGCCAGTGGTAAATGCTGGCAGATTAATTAATGAAAATTTCGCAGTGAGCTGGTTTTTTGCAGACACTCCTCTATCCTGTGTCCCATACCCAAGGCATTCACGGTCAGAGTTTTGCCAGCCAGGCAAAAATATTCAAGGAGGGTACAAAGCAGCGACAGTGATCTGAGGACAGTTCTGAGGGCCAGACAGAGGCCTGGGGCGGCACATTGGCCCTGGCCTGAGGTTCTCCAACCCTTCACCAAGATGTTGGAATACAGTTTGGCCAGGCGTGTGCGTGTACATGCAGTTGTACACACTAGAGCCTCCCTAATAGCTATCCAATTTCTATTTCTTGGAACTGGTGCAAAATATATTTTGTTCTCCTGTTGGCTGGACAATCAGGCTTCTCAGCTTGTCTATACTGATGCAAATGCTGCTGCTATCATTCCCTGACCATTATTTTTTGGGGGGCCTCCATATTATGAGCTGCAGCTGAAATATGAGGCCAGGACTGGGAGCAAAGTGGATGCTTTGTTGTTTGCATTGAGAAAATCCAGATAATTTGATGATGACAAGCAGCCCGCTTTGTGACTGGGAGTGGGTTCAGTCCTGAGCAAGAGGGGAGCTAAGCCACAGTGGGCTTCTGCTTCCAAGGCCAGTCAGTGGGATCTGTTCTGGCATGCACAGAGGGCTTGGCTGCTTGCTACATCAGCAGAGCAGAGTGCTCTAATCAGTCTGGACTAAGCCTGGATTTCTCCTGCTGCTGCTGTTGCTCTGGCCAATGCTGCTCAAACACCCCCTTGCTCTGCAGGGGCTGTGCAAGCAATTCAAGGTCCTCGAGTGCCAATCCATTAAAGGGCAAGCAAGACCCCTCCCATCCATTTGCAAGACTCTTGAATGCAGTTGAGATCTTTCGGTGTTTTCCTTCCTGGGCGATGGCTTATCAGCAGCACATTCCAGCTCTCCTCCTCCAAACTCTTGCCCCCTCAATTAGGAAACTTGTTTGCACATGTGCCGAGACAGGTCAAAGTTTGGCTGGCCCTGATAAGGGTTGCTGATGCTCAGGGGGGATCTAAATAACTTGGACTGTGAGCTGCTGATGGCCTGGAGGATCAGTCAGGGCCAAAATACCTCTCCTCTAGGGGTAAGATTTAATTCTTAATGCTATTGAGTGGAGCTTTTTCCTGCTAGGCTACGATCCAGGCTGACGCAGCCTCTTTTCCTTCTCCCTCTCCCTCCCTCCCCAACCCCCCAGTCCAGTTTGCAGACTGCCAGGGATGGAAGCTGGCCTCATACACAACAGAGGATGCCAACTTCCGGGTGCTGCCCAATGGGACGGTCCTGGTGCAGCGCCAAACGCAGCTCCATGGGCAAGAGACGACCTTCGCTGTGCATGCCTGGGATTCCACGGGTACCAGATCCTCCTCTGCCTTGGTGACTGTGCTGGTGCGGAACAAAGGCCCTCCTTCTCCAAAGGTAGTGTGCAAAGCAGCTGGCAGGGGCCTCTGGGGGAGTGCAGGTGGCAGGCACCATGGCAACCTTTGTCCTTTGAGAATGGCTGCTGTGGTGGAAACTATGCTAATAGGGAAGGCTGTACCTTTGCAGGTGGAATGCACCTCTCTGAGGAGGGGCTCCATTTGCCACAAGGAGGGAAACTCTTCCTGCTACAGAAATAACTCTGGATTTCCCCACAGCCTTCATTTGCTCTAGCTTCTAATTCTGTTGCTCTTGGGAGCTTCTTTTTTGGTGTTTTCAAAACTGGCTCCTTTTCTGGGTTTTTGCAGAGAATTTTGATGGGTACTTGCTCTCCAGAGGAGGACATTTGGGTTAGAATTGTACAGTGGTACCTCAGGTTACATACGCTTCAGGTTACAGACTCTGCTAACCCAGAAATAGTGCTTCAGGTTAAGAACTTTGCTTCAGGATGAGAACAGAAATTGTGCTCCGACGGCGTGGCAGCAGCAGGAGGCCCCATTAGCTAAAGTGGTGCTTCAGGTTAAGAACAATTTCAGGTTAAGTACGGACCTCTGGAACGAATTAAGTACTTAACCCGAGGTATCACTGTATATAGAATTCCTTATTCTGAAGCTGCCGGTAGGCTTAGCTGGGCCAGCTGCTACTGGCGGGGGCTGCTGTCAGCTGTTCTCAAAGCAACTGACAGCGACCTCCCCACACTGCTGGCCTTGCAGCCTGCAGTGCTAACAGACCTGCTACCTGCCTTCTTTCCTTGTTGATAGCTGGATAGGATATGAGTGCAGCCAAGGCACCAGAATAGCCCCTCTTGCTCTGCTCTGTTGTTTTTGCTCAGCCTTCCCCAACCTGTGGGCTCCCAGCTGCTGGAGCCGATGGCAGTCCACCCACACCTGGAGAGCAGCACCTGGTTTGGGAAGGCAGCTGCTGTTGCAGAGGTCTCTAAAACTCTTGGTCCCTTCTTACAGGAGGAGTTTGAGCCTGCCAGCCAAGCAGAAGTGCTGTATTTCTCCCCGGCAAAGCCTGGTTTGAAGAGGCAGAAGAGGGACTGGGTTATCCCTCCCATATCCGTTCCTGAAAATGAAAGGGGCCCGTTCCCTAAGAACCTTGTTCAGGTATGGCAGATTCCTGGGGGGGGGGTGTCTGTGGGCCTTGCCCCAGAGGTAACAAGGGCATATGGATTCATTCCCAGGGTATCTGTGCTTAATGCCCTTTTATAATACGTTGCTTGAGGCTGCAGGTGACTGAGCTTTTTGGATAGCGAAGGGTGCTCAGTCTTCCTGAACCAGCAGCCCTTTTCGGAAAGTGAGCATCCAGTGTTTTGTGCAGCATTTCCTATCTTTCTCTCCCTGCCTCAGATCAAATCCAACCGGGACAAAGAAACCAAGATCTTCTACAGTATCACCGGTCAGGGTGCAGATAGCCCTCCTGAAGGAGTCTTCATCATTGAGAAAGAGACAGGCTGGATGAAAGTGACTCAGCCGCTGGACAGGGAGAAGATTGACAAGTACCATGTAAGGGAACTCTTTGAACTAGCATCCAGGAGACCAGGGTTCAAATCCCCATTCAGATTTGAAGCACACTGAGTGACCTTGGGGCAGGCACTGCCTCTCACCCTAACCTACCTCACAGGGTTGTTGTGGGGTCTAAGTGAGATAGCGGGGAGCAGGGAGGGAAGAACCATATATATATATATATATATATATATATATATATATATATATAGTGGGATATAAATGTAATAAATAAATAAACCAGGCCCCCTGCTGGGTTTAAGTCTGTCTGCAGGCATTTAGGCTGGAAGGATGTTCCTCCCATCAAATTAGAAGCAGAGGAAGGAAACTTCCAGGCCACAGAAGTGCTTTAAATGTGGTTCTCCGTCTCCCTGCAGCTTTTATCCCATGCTGTGTCTGAGAACGGCAAGCCTGTGGAAGAGCCCATGGATATCGTCGTCAAAGTCACAGACCAAAATGACAACAGGCCTGAGTTTACCCAGGAGGTCTTCAGAGGGTCTGTCTTGGAAGGGGTGACACCTGGTAAGGAGGGGGAGGGGTTGGAAGAGGGAGCAAACGGCATCATGCAGGTGGGGGGGAGGGGCACCTCTGGGCTGGTTATGCACACGCCAGCCTGCACCTGTAATGGGATTGTTTGGAGGTATTTTATCGCTTGCGCATTTGCCACCCTGATCTCCTTTGGGATGAAGGGCATGGGAGATAGGTTTAATAAATAAGAAACAGTAGGATTTTGCTTGTGGTTGCTCCAACTTAAGCTCCCCTGCATGGCTTATCTGTCTTCTCCTATTTGCTATCTGGCTGCAACAGTGGGTGGACTTCCCCATGCTTTTAAAATTAAAATTAAAGCAAAATCTGGCACCACCACACATATAAATGTCTCTTCTAACTGGGAACTATAGCAATGCTTATTTCAATAAAGAAGAAAAAGTCCCCCTCTTGATAGATAAATCCAACATCCATTTTGCAAATTTATTAATTCTGTTGGCTTATTCATTTTGGCAGCAGATTATATTTCCAAAACTAAGCCTTGATTATACAGTGGACGGGTTTGACAATTTTCATTGGATTCTTATGGCTGAAGTGGAGATTTACATATACTTTAGTGGTTGATTATGCAAGTATGTGGTGGTATCAGATTTGAAAAGAGGCATCCTCATTCTACTTACCCAACTTGTTTCCATCCAGAAATTGTTGGACCACAGCTTGCATCACTCCTAACCATTGATCAAGCCTGCTGCGGCTAATGGGAGTTATAGTCCACCCACATCTGGAGGCAATCAAATAAGAGAAAACTGCCCTAAGGTGTTCAAAACGCCACCTGCTCTTTTGTTTTCTAAAATATAAGCAAGCCTTGCCATGTGCTTCTGAATCTCTCAATCTAGCACAGTAGCAGATTAGATGAGAGCCAGTGTGGTGTAGTGATTAAGAGCGGTAGTCTCGTAATCTGCGGAACCAGGTTCGCGTCTCTGCTCCTCCACATGCAGCTGCAGGGTGACCTTGGGCCAGTCACAGTTCTCTGAAGTCTCTCAGCCCCACTCACCTCACAGAGTGTTTGTTGTGGGGGAGGAAGGGAAAGGAGAATGTTAGCCGCTTTGAGACTCCTGAAGGGGAGTGAAAGGTGGGATATCAAATCCAAACTCTTCTTCTTCTTCTTCTTCTTAAATTGGTTATTGAAAACTAATTTCTTACTCCAGCCAATGACACTGTCCAGACCAAGAAGCCCTTGAAACAAAATATCCTGTCCAGGAGAAAAGGGACACTACGATTGGCTCAGACCCTTTTAAGCTTTTGGCATTTTGGGAGTTGTAATCCAAAAATGCCTAGAGGGCACCAGGTTGATGAACGATGGTGCAAGCTATGGGAGGGCTATAGCAGCGGGAGTAGAGCACCTATGTTGCAGGTGCAAGGAACCCCAGTTTCAAGCGGAAACAGTCATAGGCTCGATAGACAGATTTTGCTTGTCTTTAAGGCTGCTGCTTCATATGCTGGGCATTACATTCACTCTCTCCTTCCCCGTCCCGCCCCCTCCTTCTTCCTCTTCTCCCTCCTCCTCTGCCATCCCCTTTGGCACCAAACCAGGCACCTCCGTGATGCAGGTCACCGCTACTGATGCAGACGATGGCATAACACAACTCAACGGTGTCATTGCCTACTCCATTTTGAGCCAGGTTCCCGAGGTGCCCCACAAGCAGATGTTCGCCATCAACAAGGCAACAGGGGCCATCAGTGTGATTGCCAGTGGCCTGGACCGAGAGGTAAAAGGCCAGCACGGGGGGCGGGGAGCCATATAACTGGTGGAGTGGGTAATGGGCCTTGGCTGCCTGGGTGGAAAGGCAGCATCGCAGTAAGTACAGTGACTAGCTAAACTCTGGGATCTGCTGCCATAAGAGGTAGTGGCAGCCAACAATTTGGAATGGACAAATTTCTGGAGGGCTATATTCTTGTGATAGGGCATTATTTCTTGTGGTTCCCAGCAACTGGTTTTTGAAGTGGGGACAGAGTGCTGTTTTGCTCATGTCCTCCCAGTGGGGTTCCCAGAAGAGGCATCTGATTGGCCACTGTAGGGACAGGATGCTGGAGTAGATGGCCCTTTCCACTTTAGGGCTGTCTTTCTGTTCTGAAGTAAGTACTGCTGGAGCAGAGAAGAGTTTTAGCTCTAACCCTCTTCTCAAACCTCAGGAGTCCTTCCTCTTTGGAAAGCTGCAGGATCCTGGACATGCATTCATCTTCAGATGACTTGTAGGCCTAGTGGGGCCCAGGGAGGTCCGCTTTGCTATTCCCAGATTAGACACAAATCCAGTCAAGAGGTGTGGTTTCAAGGGTCTAGACCTGGTTTGCGTGTGTGAGAATGTCTGCAGTGGGTGGCGTACTTTTTCCACAGGCTACAGAGTGAAGGAAGAGACGCTTTTACTCAAATGGAGCCTTTGTCAATCCGTCACTAATACCAACCACAATACTTGCCTCTTCCAGAGAGTGAGCGAATACACACTGACCCTGCAAGCAGCAGACTTGGATGGCGATGGGTTAACTGGCACCGCAGTGGCTGTGATAGAAGTTGCAGATGTAAATGACAACGCACCAGAGTTCAAGGAGCCAACGGTAGCAATCCTGCATTCTTTGGAGCAACTACTGGGGGGGGGGCTTGTGGGGAGATGCACATGACATTGGGGTGTCTCAAGGGGTCAGACAATGCAGCAGCTCCTTTAAATGCTTAGGGTTTTGTAACTGTGTGCCGCTTATAGCAACCCCCATTGTTTTAGATCTTCCTGGTTGCAAAACGGCCTTTGGCTTGTGTGGGTCAGAAATTTCATCCCAAAGCCCCAACAGGATAGGCACACCCCTGGCTGCACAAATGATTCCAGCAGACTGAGGACTGCTGCTGACAAGGCCACTAGGAGTTTGCATACTAAGCTGAAGGGGTTGGGGACAGGTGGTTGGGTTGTGTAGTGCATGCATAATGGGGCTGTGCCTTGCAAGCAGAGAGGAGCATTTCCCACCAATCCGTGCAGCTAACTGGGTGGTTCCACTTCTCCTAGTACTCTGCAGAAGTACCAGAGAACGAAGCAGGGCTGGAGGTCGTGAGGCTGGCTGTGACTGACAAGGATGCGGTCGGCTCCCCAGCATGGCTTGCAGAGTACAGCATTGTGCAAGGCAATGAGGGGACTTCCTTCACCATCTCCACGGATCCAGAGACCAATGAAGGCATCTTGAAAACGGCTAAAGTAGGTGCTGGAATGTGTGTGCTTGTACACCTATTTTATTTAGGAATTTTTTTGTGCTGCTTAATCAACAAAGTATCATTTAAGCGGTTGGCAAAGAGTTGTACAAAATATTTATGGGTAGGGTGGGGGAATAAAAGCAGGCTTTAAAAACAGTACACATTATAAAATCAGAATATAGATAAAATCAACATTAAAAATATATACATAATAAAACAGCATGCCTGGATAAGCTTCCCTATGTGGAAAAGGTTTTAACAGATGTCAGAAACAGTCCAATTGAGGTGCCTGTTGGATATCAATGGGCAGGGAGTTCCAGAGAACAAATGCTGCCATTGTAAATGTGTGGAATAAATTTTTGTGACACTTGTAGAGCTGCCATTTCCCATGCTAGCACAAAAGAGAAAGCAGTCAGTAGAGTAGGGCTAGCATTAACAAAAACAACAACCCACTTTCTAGTTGGAAAACAGCATTTCATGATGGAGAGCAAGTATATATTTATTTGCATTTTCTTAATTTTGGGGGAATGGCTTTTGGGGCTATGGGACTAATAATAAAATGCTCAGGTGGACATAAAGATGGATCTGAGAGTTGAGTTGAAGAACCACCTCCTGATTCATTGCAAGTCCTCAGTAAATCTGTGCATTTAATCAAACATGAGGACTTAGGAACCTGTTAGGATGCTGAAGGAGCAATAGCAGCAATGCTGTAGCCCAGCTGTGCAAAACATCTGGTGGTTGGCAAAGGCTGCTGTTGCCTACAGCTGCTGTCCTTGCAGTAAGGTAGTTTGCCTAGTCCAAGAGACACACAGGGGGAGGGAAGCAGATGCCCTTGGCTCTAGTTCACAACAGCGGTTGCTGCAGTTGCCCTCCCTGGTTTTGCCACTCCTGCTTCAGCCCCAGCAAATGCCAGTTCCACATGTCTGGTTTTTTCCTGGTTTTTAGGGCTTGGACTTTGAAGCAAAGAAACAGTACCTGCTGCAAGTAGCTGTCACCAACCAGGCCCCTTTTGTGGTGAAGCTCCCAACCTCCACAGCTACTGTGATAATCAATGTGAAGGATGTGAATGAGGCCCCAGTCTTTGCACCTCCCATCCACAAGGCAGAGGTTTCAGAGGACATCCCAATAGGGCAGAAAGTCACTGCATACACGGCACAGGACCCAGATAAGATGCAATCCCAGAAAATCAAGTAAGCATTTCTGTTGCTGGTTGGCCAGGAGTTGAGCCTAGTGGGGTGAATAGTGTTAACAGCCAGGCAGCATTGGCTTAATGGCCCGATGAGAGGTGGGTGGAGATCAATGGTGCTGATCGCCGATAGCAAAAGCCACATCAGGCTGGGCTTTGTTGCTTCTAAACATTTCCATCTTCCAAAAACGGGATGTCCATCAATGCTCAGTGGCTCCGTCTTAATAAATGGAACCCTGGGTGCTTGAAAGGGAGGGCAGGAAATGCAGGGAAGGTAAAGTGATACCTCTTAATGGACCAGGATCAGGTTGGTGTTGAGAAATGTGCAAGTGCCGCAGAATGTAAGGAAAAGTCAGTCTTGAGTTTCAGAGCAGGCATGCAGGCTCCCTGGATCAATAGCAGCTGGTCAAATAAGGCTGCATTTTATCTGCTTTTGAGTTCAATGCAGCAAGCATATTGTTCTGAAGTCAAAGGCATGATGTTGGCCTGATCCAGAGAAAATATTGAAATCAAGATAAATTGCATTTTGAAAGATGTGTGTCTCGAGGGGTAGGGATTGTTTACCTTTCCCCCCTGGGGATGGGGCAAAAAACAGCGCTTACGAAATGCAAGTATGTTGCCCCACAACCCTTTTCTATGTGGCTCACTTGTGATGCATTGTTCTAAAAAAACAAAGGGGGGTATATATTTTAGATGGTTAAGATCCTTGTGCTCACAGAAAAACTGGGAGATCAGGGAGGAGGAGAAACTTGAGCCAGCTTTTCTGGCATGCTAAGTCTTCCACCTGCATCCCGAAACAGGACCCATCCTAACATTGCTGTAGCAAACAGTGTGTGTGAATTAGCCCCAAAGCTGAAATTCTCTGGGGCTTTCTTGCTGGCATGCCTTATAAGACACATTCCTCCTTTTGTGGTCTTTTGGGATTTAAACGTGTTCTCTCCTGCCAGGTACTCTATGGGGAATGACCCGGCTGACTGGCTGGCCATCCACCCGGAAAACGGCATCATCACAGCCAAGAGCAGCCTGGACCGGGAGTCCCACTTTGTCAAGAATGACACCTACATGGCCATTGTGCTGGCGGAGGATGATGGTAAGCTCTGTGTGGTAGGAGGGACGAGCCCCCTGCCCTGGGTCACCATCTCTTGTGGGGGAAGGGAATCAAAGGACTCTTTGTTGGCCTGTGCATCAGCTGCCTGGGAGCTTCCCATGTGAGGGGCACGTGGCTATGGAGCTGCAGCCTCCTCACAGCCTGTCACGAGAAACCACATCCCAGACCTTGGCTGTTTATCTGCTTAGGAAGTGGAGACAAGGGCAGAGGCGGGTGCAACCCAGACCTTCTGAAGAGACAAATCAGGGGTCCCGGACAGCCTCCTGCTGGCTGACTAGGATGGGAGTAAGATGCAGCCACAGGCCACAGTGGATGGCAGTGGGGAAGAGGAGGAAAATGTTCATTCACATATTACCCGGGACACCTCTTGCCCCTTCCCCACCCCACCCCACGTTCTGCTTCTCTTGAGAAGAACAGTGTTGGGGATGATACACACAACACCACAGCCACAACTCTTACTATGCAAAAGTCTCACATTCTGTGCTTAAAAAAAAAAAAGTAGGCTAATAAGCCACATTGTGCAGATTAATGCTGAATTAAGCATGCTCTTCTCAACATTGCATACATTTTGAACAGGGTTTAATGCTCTTCAAAAGCCAAAGCAAATGGAATATATAAGCTGGTGGCAGTTTGAGCATCAGTCTTACATAAAAAGCCTATTTGACTTGACATACTTAAGCATGTTTTACTTCAAGAAATCATACACAACACAGATCCTCAGAATAAATTACATTAATGCAGATAGTTGGTACAAGCCTGATTGTTTTGCACATGTCCTCATTCTGTGCGTTCTGAACTTGCTCTTTGTAATTGGTGAGATTCTGGACTCCTTTATGCTTTGTTCTGTTTTGTTTTTGCAAAGAGCAACTCTTGGGAGCAGGAAGCCATGAGAGAGGGTCTGTAGCTATACAGGACCCGAAGTTCCATCATTTTCATGCTGGAGTGTAAGGGGACACTGTCAGCCTTTATTAAGGCCTATCTCTGACCATATCCATTAGAAAAGTTCTGAAACCTGTGGACATAATTTGAATGCCGGGCTCCTGGCATTCTCTGCAGGATTGTGTCTGGGAAGGTGTGGCAAGTGAGTCTGGGCCAGACTATAGCCCTGCCTCTTCCTCATTCATCTCTGTTTCTAAAGCCACCTTCTTTCCATCCTGCTCCAAACAGGAACCCCTCCAGCAACTGGGACGGGCACCCTCCTGTTGACCCTGCTAGATGTGAACGACAATGGCCCCGAACCCGACCGGCGGGAGATCATCGTCTGCAACAGCAAGCCAGTGCCCCAAATGTTGCGCATCCTGGACAAGGACCTTCCCCCCAACACCTCCCCGTTCCGTGCAGAGCTTCTCCACAACTCGGAAGAAAATTGGGCTGTTGAGATGGACAGCAAAGGTGGGGTGAGCAGTGGGGAGGAAATGGGGTGCCCTTCCAGAATAGCTGTCCATGGTCTGTGCTGGAACAGGAATCTTCTCTCCTTTGGCAGCAATGCCCAAGTGACTCCCTCTTCTTAGTTCTCCCTTCTCTCCTCCCCACTTTCCCCACAAGGTCTTAGCCAGCCAGAGATGGTTATTCCCTATTCCCTTTGGGACTTAGGAATATCCCAGGGAAGCCAGTTGCCCTGGCTGGGGTGAGCTCCCCTGTCTGCACATGCTTGGAAATCCTTTTTCTAAGACAGTCTACTTGGGTAAGGTCCTACACTGTGTATGGCCGTCATTCCTTTTCAGCAGGTGCAGCTGAAGAGAATTCATTAGCTGAGTGTTAACGGAATGCTTCTTTCGGTGGCCATAATCCATTCCCAATGAGCCGACTCTGTTCCTGTTTCATTGCACTTATGCTCTGGTTGTTCCTTTTGCAGGAGAAACAGCAACCCTGACACTGTTGCAGCCCTTGAAGCAAGAGACGTACAAAGTTTACCTCCAACTCTTTGACAACCAGAACATGGAGCGGCTGACGGTCCTCACAGCAACTGTCTGTGATTGTGAGGGGCATACAGAAGGGTGCCCGGGTCCTCAGGGGACTGGCATTGAGGCTCCCATCATCTTAGCCATCCTGGGAGCCATTTTGGCTGTGCTGAGTAAGTGTGCAGGTCACTGTCCTTCTGTCTCTGTGGATAGAGTGGGGGAGTGAAACCTTGGAGGGCAACTCCTTATACCAGAGGTTTTCAACCTTTTTGAGTCCATGGCTCCCTTGACCATTTTTTCTGAGGCACCCCTGTGGGGCTTAGGAGCCCGGTTGTGTCACCCCTTGCCTGCCAAGCTGGCAGCATCTCATCCTTCTTCGAACATGCTCCTTTGTGGAGTGTTCCCTCAGCCTCCTCTCCTCAGGAGTCCTCTGGGCAGTTGCTGATCTCTGAGCTGATCCCCTGCCCCATAAAGAGAGGTGCCTTATTACACTGCCCTACAGGGGCCTGGGAAGCACTTTCTGGCTAGCCCCAGAGGCAGAGACGCCTGCTTCCAGTAGAATCTCAGTTCACCCTTCCAAAACCTATTGCCCTCTCTTTTGGACTCAACTCCCATCAGCTCCAGCTTCATATAGCCATGCTGACTGGGACTGATGGGAGTTGTAGTCCAAAACACCAGGAGGGGGCACCAGACAGGGAAAGGTTTGCTCCTCTGACATGAGTGCAGAAGCACCTGCTAAGATGCTGTGCTGAGTCTCTGTTTCTCTCCCAGTTATCCTGCTGCTGCTGCTGCTCTTTGTGCGAAGGAGGAAAGTGGTGAAGGAGCCTTTGCTGCTCCCAGAAGAAGATACCCGGGACAACATTTTCTACTATGGTGAAGAGGGAGGTGGCGAGGAAGACCAGGTGGGTGCCCCTTTGGCTCTATCCAAGTAAAAGGGACATGAGGCAATTGAGGAGGTGTCTTCTGTAAATGATGTGCTGTGTTGCAAATGTCTGATGGCGCTATAGTATCCTCAATACGTGCAATGCCCCCAAAAGACTCTCCTCCCAGAGATAAGCATGGTCTTTTGCTGAAAAACATGTTCCATCCTGTACAGCTGTCCATCCTCTACAGCCCACAATGGGTCAGGTGGTGTTGTGACCTGGTCTTCATCCTCTCCAAATGTCTTCCCCATTTTGTTCCAGTACCTCCAGTTGCCTACCATCAACATCTAAATGGCAAGGAAGGGGATGCAGCTTCCTTGCCCTGTTGTATTCTGCAGTTTTCAAGCTGCAGAGCCTCTGCATCATCTTTTCTCTCTCCTCTTCTCCCCCTTCCTCCGAAAGGACTATGACCTCAGCCAGCTCCACAGGGGCCTGGATGCTCGTCCAGAAGTCGTCCTCAGGAACGATGTCCTGCCCACCCTTCTGCCAGCTCCACAGTACCGCCCGCGCCCTGCAAACCCAGATGAAATTGGCAACTTCATCCATGAGGTAAGGTTGGAGGAGAAGGGTGCTGAAAGGGAACGCTGGTTGGCAATCTGCTGCACATTCCAATGTTGTTGGACTCCAGCTCCCAGCACCCAGCCAGTATGGCCAGTGGCCAAGGATGGCGAGTTGTAGGGAGAGCTACAGGTCTGCCACCCCACAAGCAAATGGCTAAAGCCAGCCAGATGGGCGGGGTATAAATAATAAATAATAAAATTATTATTATTATTAGTAGTAGTAGTAGTAGTAGTAGTTTCAACCCCTAAATAGTTTCTAGAAGTCTGTCCTTTCAGTTTGGTACCATTGAAATTGACGGGCAGCAGCTTTTTCCGGTTTCCCAGCTGTGCTGCTGGAGACTCTGCAATCCACAGATGACTAAGACTGATTTTACATACTGATTTTATACCCCACATCTTTCACATGAATGTTTGTTCATTCAGAAATAACTATCCACTCTACCAGCTTGCAATGTTTATTTCTTGAGAGAACTGCAGTCTGAGAAAAAGTTTTCCTGCACAGTTGGTTCTTAGCTCTGGTGTAAAATGTGAAATTCCTCTTGACCCTCAGAGATATAACTGGCTGTTCTATACAGCTCAGACTATTATTATTAAGAATCACATTCCATGAGGCATCCCAAAGCTATTTAGAATATACTGAAAACATATATAAAACTATTACATCTATAAAGGCAGCTTCTCCCCTTGCTCCTGCAGAACCTGAAGGCGGCAGACACGGACCCCACGGCGCCCCCCTATGACTCCCTGCTTGTGTTTGATTACGAGGGCAGTGGCTCCGAGGCCGGCTCCCTCAGTTCCCTCAATTCCTCCAGCTCTGACCAGGACCAGGATTACGATTACTTGAATGACTGGGGCAGCCGCTTCAAGAAGCTGGCAGACATGTACGGCGGGGGCGTCGACGACTAAGAGCCATGGGTGGACTTTTGCAGCCCAGAGACTGGGTGGTCGTGGCTGGCTCTCACCCCTGCCGTTGGGGATCTCTGCAAGAACCACATGCTCCTCTTTCCCAGCAAAGCCTCCCTTGCATTGCACCGGCTCCTGCCCGAATGCCAAACACACTGCATCTCCTCCTTGGGTCCTTGGTGGCAACACCTGAAGCCCTGAGAAGGACCCAGCAGCTTCCTGGCAGAGTGTCTGGCTTCCTCTGAACTCACAGGCTGCCTTCATGAATGTGCCTGCGAAGACCTTCTAGCCAGATGAGTGATGCTGTACGTTACCTGCCTCCGAGTGCCTCTTGATGAAAGCGTCATCCCTTGCCAGGGAACCCGTCAGCATTCAGGGAGGTCTGCAATCTATACCCTGGTTCCAAGAGAGGGCGTGTGTCAGATGATGCCCAGTTCTCGCTGCTGGAGCTGATGTGTGTTCCACCCATATTCATTTGGTGTCCCCGTACGAGATGCATGGATGGACTGTGGGATGGGGCAGGTGTGGTGCATGGGGATGTAGTAGCTGTGTGTGTGATGTAGTGGAGCAGCCCTGCCCAGACTCCTGCGATCAGCTGGGGCACCTGCTCCCCACTGGCTCAGTCCCCAAAGTGCCAGCAGTCCTCTTAGAAACTCTTGGCTGCTTTTTTTTTTTTAATACGCATCTCCTAAGTGCTCCTAGGTCAGTTCTTTCCTACTTTTAGGTACGAAATAGACTTGGTGTTAAGCTAAAGGGTTGGACAATCAGGGTGTAAAGTTTTAATAAAGGATTTTCTTTTTTAAACATGGGTGTTTTCTCTGAGCCTGCCTGGGGTGTGTGATGGGAGAGCATCAAGAGTTGCTCAGGGATGTCACGGGGCACCAGAGCCTACCTAAAATGTATCCAGGGGGAAAACAAACCCTCCAGCCTATGTCTGTCCAGATGTTTTGGTCTACAACTCCCATCAGCCCCAGCTATGAGGGGCTGACCCTCTAATCAGTGTTTCCCACCCACCTCTCTCATCCTCACTTTCTCTGCACCCAACTGCATTCTACTCATGTAAAAACACGTTGATTTCCGGACCATCCGCGGGCCAGATTTAAAAGGCGATTGGTCCGGATCCGGCCCCCGGGCCTTAGATTGCCTACCCATGTTCTATAGCCTTCTTGTGATCTCTTCCCAGGCCATCCCTGACTGGATCTTCACAAACTCTCAGCCTTGCTTCCCCTGCCTTCTCCCTTGGCCTCCCTAGGAGGCCTGTCTTTTTTAACAGTTGCTGCTGTGTTTTTGTCCTTGTTAAACCTCTCCTGAGGGAGCTGGCAGGAAAGGGCTGCCAGGGTTGCACAGCTGCTCTGGGGAGGAGGCGCTGCACAGGGCTGGGGGGGTGCAGGTGTCTTCCTTGGCACTGGTGCAGCTGCATACACCACCCTGCCTTGCAGAAACCCTGTGGGAGACCCAGGCTGACACTATCCCCCCTCCCCAGGGGCAACCATCTGCCTCCAGCACATTCCTGGACAACAGTCTCCTCTGGAAGCTCAGCTATCTGTTGAAACCTGAGTCCCTCTTTGAAGGGTGGGGGAGTAGCTAGGCTGAAAAGACCTTGCCCACTCACTCCTTTTACTTTGCCCCTTCTCAAGTATTACTTGCTTCAGGGCCCCTTGGCTTGCTGTCAGTCCCCATACTCACCCAACAGGTTTTTCTTGCTCCAAACACCTCCCCTCCCCACATCCTTTCCCTTTTAAGTTACTTATATGGGTGACTGCAAGCCTGAGGGCAGAGCCAAATGCCAGGGGGTGCTGCTGTTGCTGCTAGATTGACAAGCAGAGAAGGAAGGGGGTGCCTAGAGAGGGAAGGTGGATACATGGGTGCAGTTAGCTGATTGTGGCCCTGGGCAAACAATCTCTTTTCTAATACAGTGGTACCTCGGGTAACAGACGCTTCAGGTTAGACGCTTCTGGTTACAGACTCCGCTAACCCAGAAATAGTACCTCGGGTTAAGAACTTTGCTTCAGGATGAGAACAGAAATCGCGCAGCGGCGGCAGCAGGCCCCATTAGCTAAAGTGGTGCTTCAGGTTAAGAACAGCTTCAGGTTAAGAACAAACCTCCAGAACGAATTAAGTTCTTAACCTGAGGTACCACTGTAGTGAATGTTCTCACATTTGCAGGGGGGGGTTAGGTTTATTTATTTATTTATTTATTTATTTATTTAAGCCTTGGGGAGCAGCTAAAAGCAACACCTCCATGAGCACTGACTGAGTGTGGCTGCTTAGTAGCCATGGAGTGCAGAGTCAGCCACAAAGCTCACTGGGTGTCCTTGGGCCCAGTCACTCTCACTTAGCCTAACCTACCTCACATGGTGGTTATGAGGATGAAATGTTTAGGGGGGTTGGGGAAAACCCAATATGCTACTTTGAGCTCATTGGTGGGATATAAATGACATAATTTAAAATATATCTATTTAACTTCAGTTTTTACACCCCAGTCCTCACCATCTTGTAGTGGAGTGCTTTCAAGACAAACGTGTCAGGAAGTGAGATGGATAACTTTTATTAGAATCACATCAAGTAGCGGTATATCCAGTGCTTTCTTTCTGGGGGGATGCAGGGGTACGCATATTCCTAAACATTTTGTGAATCTTCATATTTTTGTCCATTTACTGTGTTTATTTTTTCCGATTTAAACTATAAAATGGTGGTTTTCTTGAGTCAAAATGAGAGTATCCCTAAACTTTTTTTTTTTTTAAAAAAAAGCACTATCTATTTACACAAACCTGATAGGCAAACAATGTTTGTGAATGACAAGCACGGCGCATCTTGGGTAAATGAGTGCACAAAGTCGATAGTCCTTTAGTGAAACAGTAGGTATGCGTTTCGGTAATACCTAAGTGTATATGTATTTTGTTTTTCTAGCTTGATCAAAATAATTATTTCATAACAGGAAGATAGTTAAGAGCTTCAGGGGCGGGCGCCTGGCTGTCGTCGCCCTCCAGAATTTGGCGCCTGGGTGCCCCGCACCCCTGGGTAAAGATGGCCCTGTCTAGAAATAATAATAATAATAATAATAATAGATTTTATTTATATCCCGCCCTCCCCAGCCGAAGCCGGGCTCAGGGCGGCTAACAACAATCATGTGACATGAAGGCTGGCAACATTCACCCAGCTGTATGGGAATCCTTTGCAGATGACAGCAGTGCCTGGAGACAGACAGGTTGTGTATCCACAGCAGTGACCAGAGGAGAAATGACCACTGGGAGGAGTGCAGCAAGAAGGAATGCCATGATGCAGCTGTAACAGTGAAACCTGACACCTTCATCTGCAGCTGGGGAACAACTAACAACTGTGGCCTTCTAGATACTGTTGGACTGCTACCTCCCAGCAGCCTGCCTGGCCAGTGGTCAGGGATGATGGGAGCTGGAGTCCAGCAGCATCTGGAGGGCACCAGATGTTCCTTGTCCTTAACCTACACTGTCAACACACACACCAAAGTTTAGTGACCATACTGAGGTAACAAAAAGAGGTGTCGCCTGAGCAAAGAGGTGAAGAAAGGAGGTTCCTGGGCAGAGCAGCCTACAGACCAGGGGTTCTTGGTTGAACATGTTTGCTAAATAAATTAAGGATCTTATGGCAATGGGCAAAGTAATCCTATGATCTCATTAAGCTGGCACCAGAGTTATGCCACTGCACAATCCAGGAGGCAAGAACAACAGAATACAGTGGTACCTTGGCTTGCAACCGCTTTGGATTACAACCTTTTTGGGTTACAACCACGTCAAACCCGGAAGTGTGTGCCCCTTTTTTTTGGATTACAACGCAATATTATTTATGACAACCAATTTTTGGAGGAGAGGCCCCATTGGCGAAAGCGCACCTTGGGTTACAACCTGTTTTGGTTTACAACTGGACCTACGGAACGGATTATGGTTGTAAACCAAGGTACCACAGTATACAAAAATATCAGAACAACAAATTTTTCCACATTGTGAAGACTCAAGTTTTCCAATGCTTCCAAGGAGACTCTGGATTTTTATTTTCTTTTAAATTTTTTTAAATCAAAAGTGCATAAAAATCAGCATATTTGACTATTTTATATCTACATATTTCTCAATTCCTTCTCAGTGCAGTTCCTTCTCAGTGAGTGGGCTGCATCAATTGGAGTATAGCATCTAGATCAAGGGAAGTAATAGGGCCGCTGTATTCTGCTCTGGTCAGACCTCACCTGGAGTACTGTGTCCAGTTCTGGGCACCACAGTTCAAGAAGGACACTGACAAACTGGAACGTGTCCAGAGAAGGGCAACCAAAATGGCTAAGGGAGCTGGGCATGTTTAGCCTGGAGAAGAGGAGGTTAAGGGGTGATATGATAGCCATGTTCAAATATATAAAAGGATGTCACATAGAGGAGGGAGAAAGTTGTTTTCTGCTGCTCCAGAGAAGCGGACACGGAGCAATGGTTCCAAACTACAAGAAAGAAGATTCCACCTAAACATTAGGAAGAACTTCCTGACAGTAAGAGCTGTTCGACAGTGGAATTTGCTGCCAAGGAGTGTGGTGGAGTCTCCTTCTTTGGAGGTCTTTAAGCAGAGGCTTGACAACCATATGTCAGGAGTGCTCTGATGGTGTTTCCTGCTTGGCAGGGGGTTGAACTCGATGGCCCTTGTGGTCTCTTCCAACTCTATGATTCTATGAGTGACAACAGACAGATGACTCTTTAGACACACAACATGCTGTCAGTTTCTTGGGTGTATAGGGCCCAGATATCTCAGTTTGCTCTTACTTTCCTTCCAAGTCTACATTCCTGGTTCTGCCTGCACTGGTTCAAAAGGAACTGTTTCCTGAAGAAAGTGTTCTGCTTGTCTAATTTGTACAGTATGTCAAGGCAATGTTTGTGGAGCGACTCTACCTTCTTTGAAAGCCTTTCTCCTTACTGTAATTTAAATGTCTTAATACATGCTATATAAAAAACATGACCTAAATTACTTATTTCAGGAAAAAATATGTTTAGGATGGCAGTTTTATTGTGGGCATATCTCACCCATTTGGACATGTACTTTGTGCTTTCTGTCCCTCACCCTGCAATTTTTTTCCTGGTGCTGTCACTGCTGCTGCTGAGCCCAGTAGGGGAGAAGAAAAACACAATAAAATAGAAACATAATGAAAACAACAAACACATTGTAAATCTCCAAATCCTAAAGCCACTCAGCTGGCTTGACTCCCAGTATCGCAAGTGGGCTCTGATCCAGAAGAGATTCTGTCACCATCAATCTGTGTCTATAGGATGGAGGAAAATAAAGCTCTTGGGTGCTTTCAAAACCATTCAGTTTTGTGGGTGAGGGAACAGCGGCCAATCTGTGTCAGCAGAGGAGTTCCTGACCGTGCTTAAGTTTCTTTCTTCTTTCTTTCTTTCTTTCTTTGGTGATCACTCGTAGCTGAGTAAGATTGTCTTCCATAAACACGGTTTTAACAATGAGCCCGTAAGTGACTGTGGAGGCCATTTCTGGATCCACATGTCCTTCACAGTTGGGACATTGGTTTCCGGGCGGGAGTTGATCACAGTGTGGATTTGCCACGTGTGCCTTCCTCTTAGCACATTTCTCCCTGGTGTCCTGAGTTTGAGTGTCTTCAAAGCCCATGATACATTTGGTAAAGGCTGTTCTCCAACTGGAGCGCTCACAGGCCAGTGTTTCCCAGCTGTCAGTGTTTATATTACATTTTTTTAGATTTCCCTTGAGACAGTCTTTAAACCTCTTTTGTTGACCACCAGCATTACGCTTTCCATTTTTAAGTTTGGAATAGAGTAGTTACTTTGGAAGATGATCATCAGGCATCTGCACAACATGACCAGTCCAACAAAGTTGATATTGAAGAATCATTGCTTCAACACTGGAGATCTTTGCTTCTTCCAGTACACTGATATTAGTTTGCCTGTCTTCCCAAGTGATGTTTACAATTTTTTGGAGACGCCGTTGATGGAATCTTTCGAGGAGTTGGAGATGGCGTTTATAAGTGGTCCATGTTTCATAAGCTTATAGTAAGGTTGGTAGTACAATAGCTTTGTAAACAAACATTTTGGTTCCCCTGCAAATGTCCTGGTCCTCAAATACTCTGCACTTCAATCTGGAGAAAGCTGCACTCGCAGAGCTCAGGCAACGCTGGATTTCGGCATCAGTGTTGGCCCTTGTGGAAAGATAGAAGAAGTATGCTTAAGCATGCAATCCTAAACACTTCCTGGAAAGAAAGCCCCCTGAAGATAAAAACTTCCTGGAGAGAAGACTCAGCACAGCTTGCTTCTGAATGGATGTGTTTAGGATTTCTTGAAGCAGAAATGGCTGGGAGTTCCAGCACCACCTGATCAGAAGATCTTCCTCCTAAGCCCCCCTTACAAAAGTCCTGGCTACGCCCTTTGGAAGCTGGCACCTGTGTGGAGACACCTGGTTGTGCCTCCTCAGAATTTTGTGCCTGGGGCCACCACCCCCTCCCCCAGCCACACCACTGGATGATCACACAACATCCCACAAAAGTCTTCTCTTCTGGTGAAGGGTTCTGTTCTTCTCTTTCTAAAATGTGACTTTCCCTCCCTCCAACTTGAAATACTGAAGTTGTATCAGCTTCTGGCTGATGAGTGATATTGTGACAGACTGATTGTAGTGTGGGCTAGATTAGCAGTTCCCAAACATTTTTTCTCATGAACCACTTGTAAAATTGCTGATGGTCTTGATGAAATGCTTAATGACTTTTCTGGGGAGTCAGACCATATCACTCCATGATTACAGTTATCAAAAATAAGCAAGATGCTAAAGCAGTCCTGTGAGGTAGATTAGGCTGAGACACAATGACTGAGGGACGGCTGAAAGGATTTCAGATGTGCATGTCCACTGTGAAACAATCCCATTAAGTTCAATGGATTTTACTCCTAGGTAGGTGGATATAGAATTGAATGCTAAATACTTGAATTGAAATTTCCCCCTTTGTTTCCTTTTTCCTGCATTTTATACTGTAACCCTTTCAGGGCCAGGACCTGTCTTGTGAAACACTATATGACTCTACTCAGAAGTAATACCCACTGAGTTCAGTGAGACTTACTCCCCTGTAAGTGGGTATAGGATTTGAATGTTCTTCCAAACGCTATACAAAAATTAAAATAAATGACACAGCATGATGCAGTCATAACTTAAGCACTTTAAAAAGCCACAGCTTTTTAGTATTATGTGCTGAAACCAATGAAACTTCAAAACAGAAGGGGCTAACCTGTGACCCTCCAGATGTTGTTGAACTGTTGTTGTTGTTTAGTCGTGTCCGACTCTTCGTGACCCCATGAACCAGAGCACGCCAGGCACTCCTGTCTTCCACTGTCAAACTCATGCTGGTAGCTTCGAGAACACTGTCCAACCATCTCGTCCTCTGCTGTCCCCTTCTCCTTGTGCCCTCAATCTTTCCCAACATCACGGCCTTTTTCAGGGTCTTCTCTTCTCATGAGGTGGCCAAAGTATTGGAGCCTCAGCTTCAGGATCTGTCCTTCCAGTGAGCACTCAGGGCTGATTTCCTTAAGAATGGATAGGATTGATCTTCTTGCAGTCCATGGGACTCTCAAGAGTCTCCTCCAGCACCATAATTCAAAAGCATCAATTCTTTGGCGATCAGCCTTCTTTATGGTCCAGCTCTTACCATACATCACCACTGGGAAAACCATAGCTTTAACTATACGGACCTTTGTTGGCAAGGTGATGTCTCTGCTTTTTAAGATGCTGTCTAGGTTTGTCATTGCTTTTCTCCCATCATTGCTTTTCTCCCAGTTGTTGAAATACAGCTCCCATAATTCCTGATCATTGGCCATACTGGCTGCAACTCAAGGGGGTAAATTCCAAGAAACAGCCGCCTCTGGAAGCTCAGCAGAAGAGGGAATTGGCTGAATCTAGTAGTCCCTTTTTTAGTAGTCCCTTTTTTAGTCCCTTTTTAGTAGTCCCTTTTTAGTAGTCCCTTTTTAGTAATCCCTTTTAGGGACGCGGGTGGCACTGTGGGTAAAACCTCAGCGCCTAGGACTTGCCAATCGTCAGGTCGGCGGTTCGAATCCCCGCGGCGTGGTGTGCTCCTGTTGCTTGGTCCCAGCGCCTGCCAACCTAGCAGTTCGAAAGCACCCCCGGGTGCAAGTAGATAAATAGGGACCGCTTACTAGCGGGAAGGTAAACGGTGTTTCCGTGTGCTGCCCTGGCTCGCCAGATGTAGCTTGTCGCGCTGACCACGTGACCCGGAAGTGTCTTTGGACAGTGCTGGCCCCCGGCCTCTTAAGTGAGATGGGTGCGCAACCCCAGAGTCGGACACGACTGGCCCGTACGGGCAGGGGTACCTTTACCTTTACCTTTAGTAGTCCCTTTGGGGGAGTGGGTGGGGCAGCAGATTAGCTAGGATGAAAAGACCTTGCCCACCCCTCCCATTTTGCTTTGCCTCTTCTCCAGTCTTGCTTGCTTCAGGGCACATGGGCCTCCTGCCAATCCCCAGTCCCTATTCTCACCTGGCAGGTTCTTCCTTCTTCAATGAATCCCCCCCCTTCTCTTTTAATCTGTTTATGGGTGACTGCCAGGCTGAGGGCAGAGCCAAATGACAGGGGATGCTGCTGGGCTGACAAGCAAAAATGGGTGGGCAGGCAGTTAGCTATTGATGGCCCTGGGCAAATGCAACCCTCCAAGGAGGCGACTCTTTTCTAATAGTGAACTCCAAAACAGGAAGGTAATATCAACATGCATGGGGGGTTGGCCAGGAGTCTCAGGTTTGCAGAAGTATCAGTAAAAATAAAAAATAGTAGCATTGAGTGAGGCTCCTTAGCAGCCATAGAATGTATAATCAGCTGGGATAAGAGGAATGGTGGGCTCAAACCCTGAACTCAGAGCACTCCTTCTCCCTTAGGCTCTGGATTTCAACCTGCCAGGTCAATTTCGTTGGGGCAGAACCTTGTGGGGCCCTTTGGGCTTACCCTCCATGGTTCTCCTCACTGTAGTTATTTGTTATTGCATTTATATCCCACCTTTCCTCCAAGGACGTCAAGGTGGCACTGATGTGCCTAATACCACTTAGTTTACTTGTGCAGCTGGGCTGTCCATGAGGCAGACTTTGACTGTGGTAAAAGGGTTTATCCAATCAGCTTGGCATAGTCTGGAGCCCCCACAGAGATGAGGAAGTCCCACCCCTTACAACACAGCCTTGGAGACTTGTACCCAAGGCTATTGTAGCTTTTGTGGATCCCTCTCCTCAGCAGGTGGCAGCATAGGGCAAGTGCTGTGTGCAGGTGTATTTGAAGCCTCACCTGTCCCAGTCATGCTAATATTCAGAAAACGTGTAACCCAAAAGCAATTTTAGGAATGTTAAAATCTGCTCAGGTAAAGCCCAACTCCATTGGGCTTTTCCTTCAGCTGTCATCAGCAGTGCCCATTCTGTCAGGAGTGGGACAAAGATGGGATGAGACAGTAGTGCCTCTCCCTCATTTAACAAAGAAAGAATGCTTGTGTTTTCTTTCTTCCTCCTCCAGTCCTTTTTTCCTTTTGTATCATGTCTCTTAGATCATAATGCTTAGCACAGGAATTGTCTTCTCACTGAAATTAGTTAAACCACCTTTGTTTTTGCAGGAGGAGAATGAAGAGTAGGATAAAAATGTTTTAAGTAAATAACAAAGCCTGATCTTGAAAGGATCCGTAATCCTTAGTTATAATTTCTTTCCTAAATAAAAGGTGTCATGATTCTTTCCAAAGACACTCAGATTTCCTCTGGGGTAAAGAGAACTCTATAGGCTGAAATCATCCACCAGAAATGCTTTCCCCAAGGACATATTTATTGGGACAATTACAAACAGTGTGGCCTGTACCCGTCATAGCAATGTATTGAAGAGAGGGTCAGAGTTTAGTGGTAGAGCTGCTGTTTTGCATGCAGAAATCCCTCCAGCATTTCCAGGTAGAGCTCAGAAAGTCCCCTGCTTGATTTCTTGGAGGGTTGTTGCCAGTCACTGAAGACAGTACTGAGCTAGACTATGTTTAAATATGCAATGCTAAACACACTTCCTAGAGAGTAAACCATTGGGACTGGTGAAGCAGAAGGCAGGGAACCCAAAACTGGGGCAGCCTTTGGTAATCGTTGGTAATATGGCACCCCGAGGGAGCCCAAAATTTGGTGCCCCCAAATGGATCTTCTCAACTATGGGTCTTTTCAATTTTGTGCTTCCTTGGCTCAGCGCCCTGTGCAGGGAAGCCACCCACACTGCCCTAAATCTTAAATCTGATGCTGCCCAACATCAAGTGCATCTGGAGCCCATGACAGGCAGGGCTAATAACTCACTTAATTTTGCCCGCCTCTGCCGCCTCCTCTTCTCTTCCTGAATTCTGAAAGGGCAGGACTGAGGTGGAGGCGGCAACTGGGCGGGGGTGCCACCCCATGGGCCAGTTTGCAAGTGAAAATGGCAGGCAGACCGGAGGGGGGGGCTGAGGATAGAATGAGGTCGGTGGGGCAGTGCCCCATTTGCCCTGTCCTTGGGAATAGGGGCCCAGGCTGAGCCCTGTTACAAATGAAGCCTTGCTGTCTAGTCTCAGACGTGGCGAGCGCCCCACAGAGCCTCCTCGGGAGAAAATCGCTCTCACCACCCTTTTCTCCCCAGCGTAGCTGAAAGATGGCGAAGCAACCGGTATGAGGGGCTTCAGGGTGGGAAACATGGGAGCAGGAAGGTGAACTTCAATGCGACACAGCTCATCCAGCGAGGTTTGGGGTGCTACCCAGATACTAGAAGCACGGGTGCTTATTTCGGATTAGTGCCGCTACTCCGGGAGGCCCATTCCGAGCGGCTCCACGAGGAGTACAGCTTCAGGACGTGCTGGTGCCGAAGGGAGGCGCCAGCTAGCCCGCCCGCGCTTTTCAAGGGGTTCGTGCAGAAAGGCACCACAGCCCCCCCCCCCGCCTCCCCACCCCTTCACGTGAAGCACGGCAGAGGGGATTTCCCCATTCAGGAGGAAAAGGCAAGATTGCCTGTAAGCAGAAAGCTAGTCTCGCAGTTGCAGAGGAAGGGTTCTCGCTACGCCGCTACTTTTCTCCTTGCAAGGAGCAGAGAAACACTCTGGCACGTCCCTCTCCTCCTCCCCCGCTTCGGGTTCACTGGGGGCTCTGGCTTGGCCTGAGGAAAAGAGTGACGCTAGCGTGGAGCCCCGCCCCTCTTCACACATGGGGCGGAGCCTCGTTTTAGGGCGGGGCATCGCACCTGCCTGAGCCGAGTGCGCGCCGAGGGCCAGAAACTGCCTAGCGCTCAACGCTTGCGCTTGCACGATGGCAATGCACCAGCCCGTGCCGGGACGCCCGTCGGGGCTTTGCTTATTCCTGCTGCTCTTACAGGTAAGAGGGACCTCACGGGGCGCTGCTCGGCGAGAGGGTACGTCCAGCCTCCCCGCTGCCAATGAAGCCCACCCTGCTCTCGGCGAGGGAGCCTTTCTCCTTTCTTCAAACTATTTCTGTTAAAACTTTTGGGTTAAGTGTAGTGCACAGATATATGTATAGATAGCTGATAATAATAATAATATTAATATAGTAAACGGGCGACGAGCGGGGAAGTTTTGTGGAGAGAACATAAGCTTGCAGTGTTGTATTCCACAGTTTGAAATACTGTAAAGGTCACAGTTTCAAACATCGTCCTTCTCTGAAGCCGTGGTACAATAAAGATATTATTATATGTTATCCCCAAATAACTTTCCAGAAGGAAGTAGGAGTCAGTGGTGGGCTGCAGTCATGTTCCTTTTGGACCACTTGAATTATAAAACAACCCATCTTCTTCTGAAAACTATATTTTTGGTTGTGGAAGGTTTATTTGACTTAGTTGTCAATCAAGGCAATGGTCCAGATTTGTCTCCTTTCAGGTTACAATTTGCTTGTTTCCAGTTTCTTGCTACCACTGTACAGTACATGCCAGAAAGGTTCATATGATTTGAAGAGAAACCAGAAAGTGAAATCGACATTATTTGAAACCTGTTGTGATTTCTTCCTTAGTGAAAATGTATAAAAGAGCCATTAAGGGGGCTGGTGCTAAAGTTTGTCCTGTATTTAATGTAATTTCACAAAAACCTTTTGCCCAGAACCCCTTTATTAAAGGATTATTTCCACCACATATGTTAGAATGTACCTGGATCCCCCCTTGCAGCTTGATAGATGAGTTATCAAGGTGTGAGGAATCAGTACCACCTTTGTGCCAATTTAAATGAATGCTCTTTTACTTTCGTTGGAGAGAAATGAAAGGATCTTTCCCCATGTAATTGTTCATGAACTTGCCTGTCATTGTTCTTGTATCATAAGAGACCCTTTGACCATCATTGGTGCCTCTAAAAACATTCCCCCTGCCCCAACCAAGATAGATACTAAAGAGTTATGTGAGTAGCCTTGGTTAGAAGTTTGAAAGAGACATGGGCAAAATGCTTAACTATCGCAGGTGGAAGGATTTGGAGGCTCTCCCCGACTCACCATGAATAAAGTTCTATCAGGCAGGCTTAAAAGTGGCTGCTTTCCTTGAAGCTCAAGGGAGGTGGTTTTTGCTGCCTCTTGATTCATCCTTATTTTTCCTGCATGCTAGGCTGGAAGGTGGCTTTGTGAGGAGACGGCAGCCCCATGTCAACCAGGCTTCAGTCAACAGACTTACACTTTCAATGTGCCCAGGTCTAACTTGGAAAGATATCGTGTGTTGGGCAAGGGTAAGAGATATTTCTTAATACTCCCTCTCTCCTTAAGATTTCCATTTGTGGGTGGGGCATTCTGCCTTTACTTGTCCATAATCGCAGAATAACCTTGTCAAATTTGCTGCGTAGCCCAGTCTCTTTCTTTAAAACACAGTAATGTATTTAGGGGGCTGGATTCATCATTCTGCTAAGTATGCTAAAGAGCAGAGCCCAAGCCCCCTGCTGTGATGTCACTGTCTGGGAGTTTCCAGGGACAAGAAAGTGCCCTGTTTCCTTAATGTTATTGCAGCTCATTCTTCTGTCGAAGGATGACTCACAACCGATAAGTGTGAACAATCCTGTGAGAAAAAACAGGCTGTAGCACACATAAGGTAAATACAAATAATAACAAAAATTACATGCCCTGGGCTTCAGCTCACTTGTAGATTCACTGGATGATTACTTCCTCCTTCCGTAAGGGGAAACTGACTGACTGCTGGGCAAGCTATTCTTTCTTCTGTAAAATGGGTATAACAACTTGCCTTTCGAGGTGATAGGGATAATGAAAAGGCTATTCTGCGAAGCACAAAAAGTGCAAGTTTATGAATGATAAATGGAAGAAAGTTGGTGAATCTAGACTCTCAACTCGGCTGCATATGAATATGTGTCCAGCTGGGAGTGCAGATTGCCACCTAAGAAGCTCTGAAGCTCTCATATTTGGGGCAAGTTAATGGCACCAGGTTTTTGCCCCTTAATCCGAAGCACTGCTGTTGTCTGCTTGTGACTGGACTGGAGGAGACTGCTCTTCAGTCCTCTGGTATAAACCTAAGTAGTTTATAGAGACAGGAGGAGGCATTTTGAGCCACCAAAGCGTTAACAAGAAGTTCAGGTAGCTTCAAATCTGCCCTTTCCCCCTCCAGCGATTTTAAGGTGGAGCCTGATGGTAGGGAGACGCTGACTTGTTCTAACCCGCAGCTGCTGGGTGTGTTGCTTGTGTTTGTTCATCTGAACTTTGACTATCGCTCTTGACTGGTTACCTGGCAGCCCAATCAGGGGCTTCCTGCTTTTCTGCTTATCGTAGTTTCGTTAGCATGACGAGGCGGGCTGCGGGCCATGTCAATAATCCTTTGTGAATCATTTACCTTGTTTCACATGGAATCGGCTTGGAGTCTTATTTTCCGTTCTGCTGTGAAAAAGATTGGCTCTTGACCGTTGACCTTGGCTGGTGATCATGAAATAATCCTGAATTTGAGCTGGCTTTGCAGGTCGCTATCCTATGTCCTGACCTCTTCTTCTCCATGTCCTCTTACCCTGGTTGAATGCAAGGCCAGACCCCTGAAATAATAATAATAACCATCATGCTTATGCAGCTTTTATGATTTGTATTTCATCAAATAAAGCTTAAGACAGCCAAACTTTTAAGTAACAGATCTTACTAGTAATGTCAAGACTTTAAAAAAGAGAGGCTTTTGAAAGTCTTGCCCTTCCCCATGTTCTTTCTTGCCAGTTACTAAAATCCATTCTTATAGAGACTCAGATCATAGCAACACTATTAGTGAATGTGGGGACAGTGGAGCAAAGTGTTCACAAATGTTGTGCAACGCAGGTTTTTGGCTGCCCTGTGCTGTCTGGGGTTGATGGGAGTTGTAGTCCAAAACATCTAGACTTGGGAAAGCCATTCTTTGCTCCTGTAAAAGGGAAAGGGCTCCCTTTTTCAGTGGTGATTAACTGATTTTAAAGGGACAGATTTAAGCCTCAGGTAAGCAAGCTAAACTTGACTCAGGTTCTTGGCAAGAATGTGGTACACACCCAATGCAGTTGATCTTAACTGCAAAGTGGAGTTAGCACACTTGTCTCAAAATGCAGACAAAGTGGGAGGGAGAGACATACTTATTTTCGCTCTTAGTGCTAAGTTGGATAAGGCAGAGGGGAAAGCAGAGAAAGTTGTATAAATGCACATATTGCTCATCATCAAAATGAAGCTAATGACATGAGCTTAGAAAATATTTTATTGGCTTCCAACAGACCAGAGACTCGGGCATTCTGAAAATTTTTTCCAGAATCAGAAACCTTTTCGTGGTTAACTGTGAAAGTGTAAAGACAGTTAAAAGGCACATGAGTCCTGAAGGAAACCAACAATTGGCATAGCTGATGGCAGATGGACGTTTAGCAGCCAGGCATGTAAATAACAACTGCGCACTTCCTGCTAGAATGGTGTATCTTTTTTGTTTATAGGCATTTTTGTTCATTAATATCGTCTTTAGTGTATCTTAGTGCAGGGTGCAAGAGTTGCTGTATTGATCCTGGAACTAGAGCAGTCATCGCTCAGTAGAAAAGCACCTGCTTGCAAGTGGAAAGTACCAGTTTCAATCCCAGGCACTGCCAACTTGTAGTGCTAGGAAGAACCTTGGGAAACCACTGCCAGTCAGAATTGGCAGGACCAGGCACTCCTTAATAGTCTTAAAGAGTAAGTGAGTGTCTCTGTTTTGTGCCATACTATGGTGCTACTTAGTGGAGGATTCTGCAAGCTTTTGAATAGCGCAGAACTCTTCATCAGGACATCGAAGGATATCACTACCTATTTGGATGTACTTGATTGCCCTTTACCTTCTCCCCCCACACCCCATCCAGTTAAAGAGGACAGTGGGTGTCCTACCGATGATGACACAATGCCTCTTCGTGTGAATATGCATGCAATACTTCCCGCTTGTTTTTGTATTGCAAAATTAGAGGGAAGCTGAGTCAGGTTGTCGTGTGCGTGTGTGTAAATGCACTTGTGCCTCCCACAATTGAACTGCTTATCACAGACGTTTGGGGGTTGTTGCCAGTGAGTCAGTGCTGGTGATTTCCTGCTATGGTAACAAATCTGAGAGTTGCTTGGCATTGTGGTGAAAGGACTGGGCTGCAACCAAGGAAGTAATCTGGTTGAACCTCAGCTTTGCTACAGACTCACTAGGCTGCCTTGGGCATTATGCATCTGTATACCAGTGGCTAGAAACTGTCAGACAGGAGAGTGCACTTGTGCTCAGGTCCCGCTTGCTGGTTTCCCACAGACATCTGGTTAGCCACTGTGAGAACAGAATGCTGGACTAGATGAACCATTGGCCTGAGCCAGCAGGTGGTTCTTATGTTCTAATGGTTAGCAGAGCAGTCCGCTCCAGCTCAGTCTCTGTCACCTGATCTGCAATATTGGGGGAGTTAATAATACTGATCTACCTTATAGGGTTGCTGTATAGTGCCTGCAAAGCACTTTGTGCACTTGAAAGAACTATACAAAGTGTTTACAGGTAACTCACAGCTCAGGCACATTTAACTGGTGCGCATTCAGCACATTTGTGTTTGGCAAATTAAAATGAATAAATAAACAGGGGGCTCAAAAGCGGGCAGGCATCTGGGGGAAAAAAAGACTTTGACAATCCCACCCACCATTGAACTCAGTGTGTTTTGACTATACATGAGTTTTGGCTTTAGGTGCTTTCCCCAAAATGTAACCCCATCATAAGTTGAGAGTCACCTGCATGAGATACTGTGATGCTGACCTGAGCCAAATGGTACCACTTTAGAGGTTTTTAAGGCTCCCACTTTGATGAAAGGGAACATGACAATGAAACAGTTACGTTTAGGAAAGCACCCCAAACTCTCCCTGGAATCTAGGAAGCTCCATGGAAGTGAAGTTGCATTTTTTGCCAGATGGCGCCTGAAAGATCTGTCTAGGTATTTGTGGGTGAGTTAGAGCCTTATTGCTCACCGCCTTGGCCTTGGCCAACTCCTGATAAGGCTGCCCAAGATAAAGGTCCACTGCTGAACCCATTTGAAAGGCTGTCCAGTTGAAGTTAGGGCCATAGGAAGCTGGAAGCTTCAGATCATTCGCCTATCTAGTTCAGTATTGTCTATGCTGACTGGCAGCAATGGCTGTCCAGGTTTTCAGGCAGGGAACCTTCCCAGTCCTCACTGGAGATGATTCTTCCAGGCATTGAACTCAAGACCTTTTGATATGCAGAGCAGATGCTCAGCCACAGCCCTTCCTCAACAGTGAGCGCCCAGACAACAGGCATGCAGGGCACCCAGGGAACAGCCTTTTTGATCGTGTATTGCTATCTAAATTATAGTTAAGAATTTTAAAATTGTGCATCTATGCATATAAATTAGTGTATGCAAATGATATTTAAATGTATGTTTTGTTTTCCAATTGTAATTGGCAACCTGGTGCCTGCCTTTCATATGTTTTGGATTACAGCTTCCACCAGTCCCAGCCAGCACATCAGCTGCGGCTATTGGAAGCTGTATTTCAAAGCATGTGGAAAAAGTACAAGGCTGGGTTCTAAGTTAGTCCTCCAACAAGAGTTGTAAGACAACAGTAGCTAAAGGTGTATTGCTCCTTGTAAGAGACCTTTTGGTATGAGGGAACTGGATTTTTCTCCTCCAGACATCTTTGTATTTGCTGGTTGGTGGAAATAAATATGGACAGTGTCCCTTTGTTCTTGTCTGGGGCAAAACACTCAGTGCCTCCCCCGCAGCAGCTGCTGCTCTGTGCAGTGGGCTGCACTGTTTCCACCAGGGTGGAGATACAGAACAGGTAAGCCAGTATTTGAGCAGGCGTGTGGAAGCTTTGAGATGTAGATGGGCAATTGCCTGATGAAGTCTGTGTGACTTAAAAGCTTGCATAATTCTGTATCACCTTGAGCTTTTCCCGAAGAGCTATGATCTTTTTTGGGGTGGTGGATGTGGTATCCACAATATTCTCTCTCCTTTCACTGAGTAGGTGAAAGCGAGTAAACTCTAATCTATTTGGGATCTGGTGCACACACTGGCTGGGCACAGGGTTTTAAATTAAGTAGCACTTAAGCCCCAGAGGGGTGCACCTGGGCAGCCCTTTAGCCGAGCTCTTTCAGATGTGGCAGCCAAGACAGGGATTGATGATAGGGTGAGATCCCCCAGCCCTGCTAATCCTCAGAGGTGCTGCACTTCAAAGTCCCTTGATTGGAGCAAAGGGCTTTCTGCAGGCCTAACAAACTGGCCTGTAATTAGGCAATAATCTCTCTATCTCTCTTGTGTGCATTTTTTCAGCAGGTGTGTGTCTCTGTCTGTGTAGCCATTCCTTGTTTCTGTCACCCAGCTGGAGCTAAACTCAATTTGAGGGTTGTAACACTGGTTAATTTAAAGAGCCCTGTTCGGAGAGAGAGAGAGAGAGAGAGAGAGAGAGAGAGAGAGAGTGAGTTTGTATTTTGAGGAACTTCTCTGACTGGCTTGGAAACTTATCCCCTTTTTTCAATCAAGGGACTGATCGACTACAGCTGACCCTGTTTGTTTTGCACTAAACTGTGCTCCCCCAGGAAGTAGTAGAAGGTGGCAGTAACTCCCCAAAACTCGAGTAGGATTCTGGGGCTGAAAAATTCACCTGGCCAGCCAGATTTCCTGCCTTGGTACAAGTTTCAGCCCTGCTCAAATGACAAATTACCCCCACCAGCAGCTTCAGATTAAAACTGTGTCCTAGATTCAGAAGAGAGGAAAATGCATTCCTGGTCCTTTCTGCAGGAACAAAATAGTCCTGGAGTGTAAAAGTGAAACCTGTCCAGTGAGCTTCCTCGAATCCCCTGAGAGGTTCTGGCCCTCCCTTTTGCTTTGTTCCCTTGTTGATTTTGATCTGGAATGACATGTGCAAAAAAAAAATGGATTCATGTGACTTTGGAGAGAGTCACTGATTTCCCAGGCTAGAGAGCGTCAGATTCCAAGCCCCCGATGGCTCACTTCCACCCACTGAATTTCTGTCTGTGTGCAAACATATGACAGCCACCTGAATCAGTTTTCAGGTGAAACACTTGTTCTGTGAGTTTCAGAGTCATGGCGAAACTCCAGGGTGATGTCACTGCTCAAACACAGAGCCTGTGTCTCGATGCAAGAGGAGAGTGGGGCAACCATGTCTGGTCGCACAGTCTGTCTGTCCTCCTTCCTTCATTGACCATTTCAGATGACGGAGTCTGTATTTTTGCCATTGAGTATAGAATTTAACCACAGAGATATGCATGGTTGAAATGCAGCAGCTGATGCTACAAGTTGGCGTCCCAACAGATGCCAGGTGAGATCTTATTGGATCCACTTTGGTTGTATTAAGTGCTTGAGCTCCAGAGATGGGCAGAACTCCAACTTATAAGGAAGCTGTCTTTGTTCTAAACCAGTATCTGGTGGCAGTAACAGACTGGATAAGGGTAAATAAGATGATATTTAAGACAGAGGTACTCCTGGTCAGTTGGAAGATTGATCAGGGAGTAGGGCTTCAGCTCCCCTTGTGGACTCAGCATTGCAATTTGGGTGCACTCCTGTATTCTGCCCTGAACCTGTTATCCAGCTTTCAGCAGTTGCCAAGAGTGCATTTGTACAATTATGGCTCATGCACCAACTATGTCTGTTTCTTGAGATGTCAGATCTGGCCACAGTGATGCTTCAACTGGTCCAGAAGTTTCAACTGGTCCAGAATGCTGCAGTCAGTCTGCTGACTGGGGCTGGATACAGGAAGCATGTTTCCCCCTGGGCAAAATTCAAGATGCTGGTTATGACATATAAAGCCCTCTATAGCTTGGGCCTGGGTCACTTGAAAGATCACTTCTCCTTTTCTGCAGCTGCCTGGGTGCCGAGTTCTTCAGATGAGCACCTTCTCTGGGTCTCATCAACATCAGAAACATGGTTAGTGGTGACATGAGAGTCTTTTCTGTAGCTGCTCCGATATAGTGGAATTTCCTCCCAAGAGAGGATAGAGTTGCTCCCTTGTTATCTTTCTGCCAGCAGCTTAAAGGTAAAGGGACCCCTGACCATTAAGTCGAGTTGCGGACGACTCTGGGGTTGCGGCTCTCATCTCGCTTTACTGGCTGAGGGAGCCGGCATTTGTCCGCAGACAGCTTCCAGGTCATGTGGCTAGCATGATTAAGCCGCTTCTGGTGAACCAGAGCAGCGCATGGAAACACCATTTACCTTCCCGCCAGAGCGGTACCTATTTATCTAATTGCACTTGACATGCTTTCAAACTGCTAAGTGGGCAGGGGCTGGGACCGAACAACGGGAGCACACCCTGTCATGGGGATTCAAACCGCCAACCTTCTGATTGGCAAGCCCTAAGCTCAGTGGTTTAGACCACAATGCTTAGGACCTTCCTATTCAGACAGGCCTATAGAAATTAGGTGCAGGTGATGTTGACCACTGCGCTGCTATCGGAATGACTGGTATTTTAGTGCTGGTTCTAAATGTGCTTTATTGTATTTTAATGATTGTTTTTAGCTAGGTTTCATTACTTTGACTCGTTTTTATTACTTTGTACATTACGAGGACATTTTAAATATGTTGTAAACCACCTTGAATCCCAGTTTGGGAGAAAGGTGAGATAGAAATGCATTGGATAAATGAATAAATAATATTGGAAACTGTTGATTCTGTGCATAGGGAAGTGAAGTCTTGTTTTGGTCCTGTCGTCTTCTGGTGCCCCATCCTGGACTGGGGACATGGGGAGATGGCTCTCCTCAGGGAGTGGGATTCTCCAGGGTGGTGCTACCCATATTTGGTGCTGTGTGAAAGAATTCTTAGTTTCTCAGACATTTACAGTCAGGAGCCACAGCTAATGCTTTCGGGTGTGGGTGTTCTTTGAAGCTGATAACAAGCCACAACCAGGGGCATGGGTCTGCTTTCTTGCTGTCTATTATTTGCTGGAGCTTTCTCTTTCCATACCAGAGGAATTAAAACTCGGTGAATGCCTCATTCTCTTTTCCTGAGCAGAGCAGCAGAAGGCCCAAGAAGCAAGTTTGTTTTTTCAAAGAAGAGTGAGTCATTTTAGCCCTCAATGAACCGAAGATAATGTCTTTATTTCATGCGTGGGGCAGAGGTATGGGAACTTTGGCCCTGATAATGTATGCCATGGCTGCTCCCTTTTCTCTCTCCCCACCCCCCACCACCCCGCCAAAATATCCACATCGAGTCTCCAGACTTTGTTTTGAGAAAATGGACTGAGATTCAAGGCCAGGCCAGCTGTTCTTGCAAATCCATCATTCACCGCAGAGAAATTCAGCCTGGAGGATGCTGATAGAAGGGGGAGCCTTGGGGCACACACACGCCATCTTGCCAAGGGTCATAATGGAGTAGCCTCCCTTGGATGTTGTGGGGCAGCTGCTTGAGGCATAAACATCCTGAGGTGCCCAGTCCTAATTAGACCTGTGTGTTGTGCTGCTATTGTGGTGTCCACTTCAGTGTCTATAGGGAAACAGGGGCGCTCTCCTACCATTAAGCACTTAAGGGGTTCCGTCCTAAATGGAAGCTGGTGTCATGAAGATACCATAGGCTTCTTTTGCTTTCTTCAGTGTAATTATTTCGAAATGCTCCCTTTTGAGGAGGAAACAATGCTGTTGTGTTTTGATGCCCAGATGCTTTTCTTTCACAACTTTTTGCCTTTCTGGATTTCAGAATTATGAAATTCAGAGTAGACCTATTGAAATTAAGGAACCTAAGTTAGTCATGTCCATTAATTTGAACGGGTCAACTCAGAATAGAACTAACATTGTAAACAGCCCAATATATTTTGCAAGAGAGATGTATATATCCATAAAAATATTCTAATTTAATTCTTTTAAAAAACCTTTTAGGTAGTGATTTCATAATTGGTTTTATTTTTTGTAGTTACTAAATCCTTATAGATCTGGTTTTGAATTTGTTCACTGCTACATTATGATACAAACCAGGTTTCAAATCCGCACTTGGCCATGAAGCTCCCTGGGTGACCTTGAGCCCAGTCGCTGCCTTTCAGCCAAACCTACCTCACAGGGTTGATGTGGGGATTAAATGAGGGGAGAACCATGTACACCACCTCGGGCTTCTTGGAGAGAAAGCTGGGATATAAATGCAAAAACACACAACCCTATTCATTTTAAAGAAGACAAATGTCCATGCTTTTATATTTTATTTTTATGCTGTGAAGCACCCTAAGATCTACAAGTACAGGGTGGTATACAAATTTAATAAATAATAATAATATTATTCTCCAGCAAACCCTGAAGGGCACATATTAGAAGAACGTTATTTCATTTATTTATTTAATAATACTCTACTTAATGCCAAAATTGGCTTGTAAACCACTTACAAGTATAAAAACCATTATACATGCAGTAAAATATAAGCACCCAGAATCAAACTACACAATCAAGCAATCCCTATTAAAACATAGCCATATTTGCAGGTGCCCTTGGTCGACAGATTACCAATTGACAATGTGTGATACTTGTTAAAAATATTCATGAGAATAAGAGAATCATGATTAAGATCCACCATATTCTCCACACACATAGATAAATTCAGTTAAGACCATACATTTTATTAATTAAAAACATACTTCTGGATTCTTTGCAGATGCGCCAGACAATGCTTTCATGTTGTTTCATGCAGGCTTTGCTGTGCAGCTTAGTGAAGGCCAGTGTTTGGTCTGATCTTGGGGCACAGAGTTCGAGGGAAAGCTTTGAAACTGGCTCAGTTTTGCAGAGGGGTTTACATGCATTTTGGAACCTCTCATGTGCTGGTTCACGTACTTCTGAATGGAGATAACATGGGAGCTTCTGCATGAGGTGCTCTGTCAGTGAACAGCAGCCCTTCTCCCCTCCCCCCCCCACACCTTTTTAGAAGAAGCTGCCTTATTTCAGGTCCAATTGTTGGTCCATCCCAGCACTGTCTCCTCTGACTGGGGTTTCTAGCAGAGGAGGCTCTCTCCCATCACCTGCCCATGCTATTGTGCCTTGAACCTGGCAGTGCTGCCAGGCAGGGATTGAACTTGGAATTTCCCACCTGCAATGCTCCCACTGAGCTATGACAACTCCCTTACTTTCTTCTTTTCTTTGCCTGGATGTTCCAATAAATATGGGGAGAGATTCTGTGTTGGGATTCTGGTGTTGCTTTTAACGCCCTCTAGCAAATGCAGACTATTCGTAGTGCGTCCTTGGAGCCACTGGGTGGGGAGGGTGACAGCCTCTGATTCAGGGCCTGCCGGATCCTGCCTAGGCATGGCTCAGTAGGAATGTGCTCTGCTTCAGAAGTAGGGCAGCTGGAGGAACCGGCTTAGCGCTGCTCTCTTCCTCTGAGCAAAGTGGAGTCCATTCAAAGCTGATGCTGAATATGCCATCCATCACATATGTCTTCTATCTCATTGCCTAGCACCCAGGCTTAGCGCTGGAGCCAAGTTTGCGTGCAAAGGGAGGGTTCTTGGTCCTGAGTGCCTCCAGGGGCAGCAATCTTTTTCCAACCGGGAAGCTGCTGGGGTGCTGCCAGCACTGGGAAAGGAGTGTTCAGGTGTCCCTCAAAACAGCCACACCTTTGTAATAGAAATGCATTTTGTAGAAAAAAGAAAGAAAAAGTGCCAGCAAGGAGAAGCTTCCCAGAAGCAGAGTGGGGGCAGATGGAGAGAACACAAACACACATGCATGCACACACAAAAAACAAGTCGCATGACTGAGATTCCCCCTGGAAAAATCTACAACTGGCACAACCCACTTTGTCCTTCCACAAGCCCCCATTCCTTTACTAGGAACTGGGGCAGAACAGCTCTCCCCAGGGTGCCCAAAGTATCCTTGTAATACATATGATCTAGAAAAGGGTTAACATGGTGAAGGGAGATGTTCTTTCGGAAGCTGTCTCCAAGAAGAAAGGAAAGAACCATCATCATCCCCAGCAGGAACCCACCCCCAAAGAGGCCTGGCTGTGGGCCCAGGGAAGTTTTCAATGGTTAATGAGTTTCTTATATTTTGTTGGGAGCTGCCCAGAGTGGCTGGGGAAACCCAGTCAGATGGGTGGTATATAAATAATAAAATAATGATGATGATGATGATGCACCTGCTTAGCATAGCAAAGGATGTTCCCAAGTCCAGTTTGCAACTTCACAGGTAGCAGAACTTTCTCTGTCTGGGGTGGTGGATAACAGCTGTGCTGGCTGGGGCTGATGGAAGATGTAGTCCAAAACACCTGGAGGGTACCAAAGTTTTTGGGAAGGTTGCCCTTGAGTGCCTTGGTGCTGGAGGGAAAAAAATCCCAGATGCTACCCATCTCCTCCCTCTACCAGTAAAACCAGGGCACCAACCATTTCTGCTGGTTACAATCAAGATTTGCGATGTCATGGCTGTAGCAAAGTGAAGGGAGCTTGAGCTGCAAGTGGAGCCTTGCTGGCAGCACATTGCAGCTCTTGCTTGCATACCTTTGTTAGGGTACTATGCCTGCATCTGCGGGGCCCTCTGCAGCCAAATGTGGCACAAGCTTTCTGCTTGCCAGTTGTGACTGCGGTAGACTTTGTCCACAGGTCAGTTCCTGGTAGTACTCTGCATGCTAAACTCTGATCGCTTCCTCCTTTCATGGATGTGGGCAGAGGCGGTTTTAGTCCACAGCTTCTGGATCTGTGGAACTTGAGTGGTTCTTTGGGAGATGGGAGAGCAGGTGAGCCCTGCCAGCCTCACCTGCAAGGGCTGCCCAGCTAATAAAGAGAGTGATGGTGCTGAACTGGCAACAGCTCCTTGTAATGGCTCTTGGAGCTTTGCAGGGTGGTCATTGCTACTTTCTAGTTAATGAGTGGATGTTTGTTTTTCATCCTTAATTGTGCATATTTGATGCTGGGAACAACTTCAGATTCTTGCAATGGGAAATTTTATTTTACATCAAGCTGTTAATGCTGTGGTTTCTCAACCTTCTTCCTCCATTTGCTTTCATTTCCTTAAAGCAGCTTTGGTCAACCTGATGCCCTCCGGATGTTTTGGACTGTAGCTCTCCTCAGGCCCTGCTAGTGTGTAGTAAAAAAGCATCTATGGAATCCTGTGTTGGCTAAAGTTGCCAGGTACCCTTCATAGGTTGTTGGACTACAACTCCTATCAGGTCCAGCATCATACAGCTGTTCTAGCTGGGCTGCTTTAAGGAGGCACTGGTGTTTAGGGCATATTGGCTCTGCAGCTGAAAAACCCCAACTCCTTTTTGGGGCATGCAGAGGGTGCAGCTGTTCCAGGTTATTGCACAACATTCCGCAATAGTTTTCACTTCTGGTGGGTGGTTCTGTTTTTCTGTTCCAAAAGTGTAGCTTCCCTGCCTCCCCCATGAAAGATTGCAGATTGAGTCAGTTTGTGTCTTGTGTACATGTGTAAATCAGAACAGCCAGCTGTGTGAGCTTCCTCCCTGTTGTCCCATGTTTGTTTCTTCATCTTCATCATCTTCTTCAAATTGATATACCAACCTTCATCTGAAGATCTCAGCACAGTTCATAAGAAGCAGTGCCCCTTCCATTAAGTGCATGATATCACTGCTTTTAGTACTGTCTCTAGGCCAACATTGGGAGATGTTTTTCAGCTCAAGGGCCACTTTCCCCTCTGAAAAACTTTCCAGGGGCCGCATGCCCATTGGTGGGTGGGGCCAAGGGCAAAAGTAGGTGGAGAAACAAATCACTCGCCCACCCCCAGACAAGCAAGAGGCATTGCCAAGAGTTCAAGGACATATTCCAGCCAGGGAAAGACACTTAAGGGGAGCTCTATGAATTGTAGAAACATGCAATTGTAGAGCTGGAAAAGACCTGATTCAAAAATACACACTCACACCCCTCACACACAAAAACAATTCTCACTACAGCCAACCAAAGACAACCAACTACACCCTAAGCCACCCCCAGCCTCTCTCACCACCAAGGAAATACAAGTGAATAGTAAGAGAGCCCATACAAGTAACGCTGACCAACTCCCTCCACACTAAGTAGAATAATAGAAGCATAACCACCCCACTCCACTCACCATTCCCCGCTCCCCCTCCCCTTTTTTCTTTCTTCTTCCTAATTGTTTGAACCAATTCATGAACCAAGAACTTGTACATTGACCACTAATAACAAAATGTATGTTGTAGATATTTTTCCACATTATGCTATTTTTGTGATATGCAAATGACATGAGAAAACTTGGTATACTGTACTTGTTTGTATAACATTATTCTTGTTTATAAAACCCAATTTAAAAAAAAGAGTTGGATGACCAAAGGGTCATCTAGGCCAACTCCCTGCAGTGCAGAGAACCAAGGCCAGTGGGGGGTGTGGCTTGGGGAAAGCGGTCTGGAAGAGAAGGATTTGACCCTGAAAGGTCACCATGAAAGACCTACCCAGCAGTGAGCTTTTGCAGGACTGCCCAGTCTCTGGTTTGGAGGAGGGCCCAAAGCCTGCAGCAGCTCCTGGGGTTTGGCCAGGCCTTTTTCTGGATTCTGACTATGGCCAGTATTCTGCCTGGCCCTTCCCACCACCTTCTGTATTAGTGCATCCCTCTGCAGTTTTGGCCTCTGCTATTACCATTGTCCATGTTCATATTAGTGAGAGATGCCACTGCAGCTGCCCAACTCCAACAATTGAACACCAGTGACTTTCTGGGCATTTACCGAATGGGTTCAGCATCCATCTCAATGACTCCTTTACATCTTCATGGCAGATAACCTAATGTTGTAGTAGCATACCTAGTAGCCCAGCCTCCATATCTCTCAGCAGTATACCTTTGAATGCCAGATATGGTGAGCAAGCCTTCTGCTTCATTCCTTGCATTATCTTCTGGCAGCATCTGCTTGGATTATGGGTTGCTGGGACAGCTGCAAAGGAATCCTTACCTGCTTCTCCTGTTCTGACCAGGCGGAGGAGAGCAAGCAGCTGTGGGGTGGGAGGTTATTTCTGGAACTTGTGCACCTTCAAGGGCTGAAAATGATACAGTACTGGAGAAACACTGAAGGCCCTACAGCTGCCCTGCTCTGCTTACAGGAAAGTCTCTGAAAACAACTTGTGTGGAAATCAGTTTTTTCAGCCTTGCCTGTAGAAGAAAAGCTGCTTCTAAGCCCATTAGTGACCTGGGACCCATGAGGATGCTCTGGCATTTGTGCTGGATAATTGACTCACTGTCTTGGGTCATGTTCTGCTCCCTTGGTCTGCAGAGCTTTGCTTACCTCTCAGGAGTCTGAGTATGCTTAATTAACCCTGTGCCTTGCACTTTACCCTTCTTTTCCTCCTCTTCTTTCTCTGTGCTATGATGCTAGCAAACTAAATATTTGTGGGGCTTACTATTGAGCAAACATCCATAGGTTTGTACAGTTGTTCCTGTCTTGTCCATGCATCTAAGGCCGGTGTACCAAAAAACCCCACTTTCTGTTCTGATGCTGCCCTGTATATGCAGGTGGAGGGGGGGACTGCTGTGTAGCAACAAAGAGCAAGGGCTGAAATGCCTTCCAAAGGAATTGCTTGATTTACTTTAAGGTATTTACATAGTGCCCCTCCCAAAGCTGTTTACATAGAAATAGTGAAACAATCAGTATCGGTTAATGTTATAAAATAGAATGCCCAAGACAAGCTCCAGGGACGTTGCTCTCTTGCAGGCTGGAGGTGTATTTTTTTCCAGGCTGGGTGTTGTTGTTGGGGGATTTGTTTGTGGTCACTAACGGAAGGGAAAAGAAATCAAAGCCTGAAGGCCTGATAATCCTCATCTTGTGGGCACTGCACTCTTGCAGAATCTTAGTACAGTGGTACCTCTGGTTACATACTTAATTTGTTCCAGAGGTCCATTCTTAACCTGAAACTGTTCTTAACCTGAAGCAGCACTTTAGCTAATGGGGCCTCCCGCCGCTGCTGCTGCTGTGCCGCCGCCATGTGATTTCTGTTCTCATCCTGAAGCAAAGTTCTTAACCTGAGGTACTATTTCTGGGTTAGCGGACTCTGTAACCTGAAGCGTCTGTAACCTGAAGCATATGTAACCCGATGTACCACTGTAGTCAAGTTAAGACCAGGAGAGCTGAGGGAGAGAAACAAAACTCCTACAAGCCTTGCATGGGCTTCAATAACTTTTGCTTCTATCGTCTGCAACATTTGCGTTAACACTAAGTAAGCAGAAAGGGGTAGCCCCAAACTGTGTCTCTCCCTACCTGCCACACAACCAAGCCCTTCAGCCGCTAGCCTGTTTCTCACCATTCTCCCAAAGTGAACCATTTCCAAACTGGAGCGGCTGAAACACTTACTAGCTGCGTGCACAGTTGATGAGTCCGCACCCTGGGAGTGGCAAAAGATTGTGGAAACTTACCTTGTTTGTGTTGGAAAAGGTGCTTCCTCTGCCCATATGTTTGGAGCGTGAGCGCCCCCTGGCTGCAGCATCTTTGGGAAAGCTTGTTTTGGTAAAAGCCCACCTGCCAGTCCATCCTCTTACTCCCTAATTGCTGAATCTCTGACGCCCCTCCCCAATCTTTCTCTCTCCTCCCTTTCATGCAGTAAACTTTGAGGGATGCTCAGAAAGGACACACCAACCCTTCGCTTCGGACGACACTCGCTTCAGGGTGCGCTCGGATGGTGTGGTGGTGGTGAAAAGGCCTGTGCAACTCCACGTTCACGAGTGGCACTTCTTCATCCATGCCTGGGACGGGGCTGGCAAGAAACACTCTGCCAAGGTGACGCTGCGAAGTCATGGCCATGGATCCCACAAGCAGCATCCTCATGCGGTACGGAGCCTTCTGTTCAGAGCCTCCTTCCTCTGCCAGCCTCCCTTGCCCGCTTTGTCAGGGAGCCTTCCAGAGGTACCAACCAGGGCTTCCATCATGAAATGCCCTGCTTTGTTCATTCCTTGCTGAGCTAGAGGTGCGTTTATTTTTATTTTGCAGGAGCCCTATTCCCTTGGTCATGGAGAGGTGCTGACCTTCCCAGTATCCGGCCCAGGCCTGAGGAGGCAGAAGAGAGACTGGGTCATCCCACCCATTGTTTGCTCTGAGAATGAGAGAGGTCCTTTCCCCAAGCAACTGGTGCAGGTAAGTTGAGGTGGCAGCATCTCCTGGGGTCCCTGCAGGGGCCTGCTTCCCTTTAAGTTACTTTCCTTGATGCCCAAGTTGGTAATGTCGTAGGGTCACTGGGGGTTGAACTAGATGGGCCCAGATGCAGAACATGAGTGCTCTAACATTACCCCCACTTGTGATTCCATGCAGAGGCATACTACCTCTTGACTGTGGAAGGGGAACATAATCATTGTGGCTAGTAGCTCTTGGTACCCTTATCCTACATCAATAGGTTGACTCTTCTAAAGCCATCCATGTTAGTGGCCATCACTACATCTTGTGGGCTGTGCATCATTGGAGGCTGTCTGCTGGACTCATGAACTGCAGGTGCATCTCCTCTGTTGGTGGGCAGCAATATGACATGCGCCAGGGAAAGGGATATGGCATGTTTCAACCAGCATTGACCACCTAATGCTCAATACCTGTCATCGTCTTGATTATTTTCTCCACCAGATCCAATCTAATAAGAATAAAGAGACGACAGTCTTCTACAGCATCACTGGGCAGGGGGCTGACACTCCTCCTGTTGGAGTCTTCACCATTGAGAGGGAATCTGGCTGGCTGAAGGTGACCCGCCCACTGGACAGAGAAGATATGGACAGATACGTGGTGAGTCCCTGTGCACTGTTCACGATCAAGCTTCAGGTTCTTCTTTCGGGGGTTGGAGCTGGCTGTTGGCAGCATCCAGTGCTTGGGTGCTGCTCCTCTTGTGGGTGGGAGGAATGGGAGAAGACATAGGTGAGACAAAAGTCTCCCTTGGGTGCCGTCTAGGGGTTTGTCGGTAGCTGCCAAACTGTTTGGTGTTTCATTAGAGCTGGCTTCTCCCAGCCTGACCCCTTCCAGATAGTTTGTATTACAACTTCCATCAGCTCCAATGAGCATATGGAGGCTGCCAAATTAGTGAAAGCTGCATTGTAGATTAGAGACATATGAAGCTGCCTTATACGGATAAAACTATTAGCACATCTATTTATTTCAATCTTATACCACTTATAATTTACCACTTATACCACATATAATTTATACCACTTAATTGTGGTCATATCTAAGCAGTATACAGGAGACCCAGTATAATAAGATTAAAAATTAGTTTGAAGCATAAAATCTGAGTTCAGTTAAAAAGCCTGCTGGAATAAAAAGTTTCCATCTAGTTCAATGGGGGTGGGGTGGGGCCTTTCTGACCTCAACTGGAAGGCCCCATAGTTCTTAACATGAGGCTTCTGGTGGAGACAGCCTGTGCAACTAGCAGTGGCTCCCCTGGGTGAGCAGGGATATAAAGGATCAGACTGATCTAGCTCAGTCTTACCTGCCCTAACTGGTAGCAGGGTCTTGTGGGGATTGAACCTGGGTCCTTTGGCATGCAAAGCAATGGCCCTTCCACAAGGCCCCCCTACCTGCCTGTTTTCACTCCCCTACCAGAGAAGATAGTCCTTCAGGAACTTTCAGTCTGAGAATATGATGTCCATTTGGCAAATGAGAGAGCATGTCCTGACTCCCATGAGGTGTCTTGGCTGTCTCAAGTTTCTTTGTAGTGAAATTTCCTCTTGAAATATTGGGTGGATATCTCTAAAGCCTCATGAAACCTGTAAAGCTTTAGGGGTTAAAAGCTGGGCATCCTGTTTCTTGAGTCTTTCTATTTTTTGGAGTGAAGCTGTTAAGGTGCAAAGGAGGAGGCGGCTGTGACAGGGGGACTGGCAGAAGCCCTTTGCTGCTGTCCCCATCGTATGACTTTTGCTGAGAACAGCAATAAACTTTCTATGTCTGTGGTTCCTTCCTTTAAAAATAGAAAAAGAGCACCTTTTCTATTTTTGTGTCCATACTAGTGAATTAATGGCCCTTTGTTGGTTCTCCTCTGCAGCTTTTCTCTCATGCTGTGTCTGTGAATGGGCAGCCTGTGGAGGACCCCATGGAGATCATCATCAAGGTCAGCGACCAGAATGACAACAAGCCCATTTTCACCCAGAGTGTCTTTGAAGGATCTGTAGCGGAAGGAGCCAAGCCAGGTAGGTGTGCGTGTATAAGTGCATATATGTTAGTAAAGGCCATCGGTGGCTGGTGCCCATTGGGACTAGTTGGGTGGAAGGCAGTGAGCCCAATTGTAGGTAGGGTTGCAGTCAATGAGAGGCAGAGCCAATGAATTCTAGCTTTGTCCCTCTGCCCTGCTGAGTTCTACAAGGGCAACACTGAGGCTAAAGGAGAAGGAAGATGGCAGCCAGTTGCACCTCACCCTCCAGAATGGATGCATTTAACAAGGAGGGCAGAGTGGTTGGGCTAGCTGAGGACAGACAGACATTTGTGGGCCATTTGTGCCCCATTTGTCCTCATGGACCAGCCTCTATGGGAAGTTGCTGCAAATCCTCTCATTCCTGACCATTGACCATGCTAGCCATTTTCCCATGATGGGAAATGGAGTCCAACTCTGCCTGGGGTCCATGGCTTCCCCAACCCTGATTTACTTCACTGCCCCCCTCTAGTTTATTGTCCACAAAGCCTGCTCAGGCCAAGCTGTGCTTCCACCTCCTTACATAGATTATGCAGCAGGTAATGGAGCCCATAGATCCCTTCAGCTGTCATGCAGACTGGCATGAGACTGGTATGTATTGTGCTCAGGTGCTCTGTGGCTTAGGAACCTAGCTCAGGGTTGCTGACAGCACAGAAAGTATGCTGAAACCTTGGAAAGGCACTGTCAGCCCTGCCTGGAGATGCTGGGGATGAGATGCTCACTCCTGAACTCTGGAGTGAGTTGCATTCACTTGGAGATTGGGACGTCTTTAAAAGCTGTCTGGGACAGAATCTGTTCTGCCTTCCTAACTAGCATCAAGGCAGGTCCACCCCCACCCCCCCACCCCCGTTTCTGCTTCTCAAATGCTTTTTTATGCATTCCCAGGTACCCCAGTGATGCAAGTGTCTGCGACGGACAAAGATGATGCCGTGAATACCTACAATGGGGTCATCACCTACTTCATAATCAGCCAGGAGCCCAAGCAGCCCTACAGTCAGATGTTCACCATCAACAATGAAACAGGGTGGATCAGTGTGATCACAACAGGCCTTGACCGAGAGGTGAATGTCCTGGCTGTGAGCAGGCGGGGGCGGGCAATGTTTGAGGGTGTCAATCACTATCAAGCACACCTGTAGCACTTTCCAAGTCTGCACACGTGCAATGAATCACTTGCACTTAAACCCTTTTGGAAGCAGTGATAAGTATGCATGCACCTGATCAAATGCTGATTTGAAGCCACCTCTTCACTTATTATGTTGTATGAGTTTAACTGTTGTAATGATAATGATAAGAAGTGGCTAATCTAGGCTAATCTTTTCACACGCAAGCCCCCCTTCCCTATCGAGAATTCTCTCTCTGTAATGTTAACATAACTTGGTTATTTGGTTTGCTTTCAGGAATTCCCCCAGTACACGCTGGTCATCGAAGCTAGAGACATGTTAGGAGAAGGCTTAAGTACTACAGGGAAAGCAGTGATTACTGTCACGGACACGAACGACAACCAGCCAATATTTGACCCACTCACGGTAATGTTGAGGCTTCTCCTACGTCTTCCTTGACCAGTCTGACATCACGTCCTACCCTTCCAAAATCCTCTGTCCCTTCATCCTTTCTTCTCCAGAAAAGGAGGGGGAGGCTCTGGGGAAGTTCCAGAATAGCATCATCATAGCATCTCACTGAGCTGGCCTCTGCGCTCCAGCAAGGCAAAACCACACTTGGCCTAAGTCAACATCCTCCTTCTGTCTTCTAGTACGTTTCAACTGTGCCAGAGAACAAGGTGGGATTCCAAGTTGCCAGGCTTTTGGTGAAAGACGCAGATCAGCCAGGGACCACAGCATGGAAAGCCAAGTACACCATTGTGAAAGGGAACGAGGAAGGCAACTTTGAAGTGGCTACCGATCCCCAAACCAATGATGGTCTCCTGACAACCATTAAGGTAAGCCGAAGTCCCTCCTTGAGCTGCTGTCCTCTTAAGCTTCCTGCCTCATAAGCTGCTGGGACTTCATGCTTTGCCCTGGTGTTTAGGTGGATGTTACTGGCACCCCCTGATTGCATCATCTCTCTCTCTCTCTCTCTTGCCTCCTTTCCAGGGTCTGGACTTTGAGGCGAAGGATCTCTTCACCCTTCTGGTTACTGTGGTGAATGAAGTTCCCTTCTCGGTGACTCTCCCAACATCCACGGCCACAATCACTGTCAACGTAAGGGATGAGAATGAAGCCCCCATCTTTAACCCCCCTGAAAAGTCTGTGACGAAGTCTGAAGACCTCCCTGCTGGGCAGCTGGTGACTACCTATACCGCTCAGGACCCCGACACAAATCAAAAGCAGACGGTCAGGTACAGGAAAGGTTCAAATACTTTGCAAGGGTGCTAGGTGAGCAGGTTAGCAAGGGAGCGAGTCTCAGGGCAGAGCTGAAGGGTCAGGAGCAGAGCTGATTCCGCTGTCAGATAGCTAAAGGGGACAGGAAAGAGCAAGGAAGCATGTACCAGAGGGAGAAGCCAAGGGAAAAGCTCATAAGTAGTTCAGAATACAGCTGCAAGGTTGCTCACAGCAGGTCTTGGAAACATCATATTTTCAGTCCTTAAACAGTCTGCTCAAATACAGCCACAACACGTGGCTAATAAGTAAGGTAAATGTATTATTAGTAGTAGTTAGAATATAATCCAAAATTTACAAATCATAAACATCATTACATAATGTATGTATAAGTCCATAAACAATAAATAGGCAACTTAGTGAATTGTTGTCAGGGAACACCACGACGCAGGTAGAATGCCTTTCAATAGATAATGTCCAACAGTATTGTAGTGGTGGGTGCTCCAACGTGTAGAATTCAGTAATGAACAGCAAACAAGCAGAATAGTGTTTCCGGATTAGGTCAACTGTTTCGAAGATGTATCTTCGTCAGCAAATAATTTCTAATAAATTAACCATTCAGATAAATGTGATACTTATAGACCAGTGCTCACTAAACACACTGGTTAGTGAGCACTGGTCTATAAGTATCATTACGTTGACTCTTTCTTGTTTATGGACTTATACATACATTATATAATGATTATGATTTGTAAATTTTGGATTATATTCTAACTAATAATAATACATTTACCATACTTATTAAGGGATACGGGTGGCGCTGTGGGTTAAACCACTGAGCCTAGGACTTGCCGATCAGAAGGTCGGTGGTTCAAATCTCCACAACGGGGTGAGCTCCCATTGCTCAGACCCTGCTCCTGCCAACCTAGCAGTTTGAAAGCACGTCAAAGTGCAAGTAGATAAATAGGTACCGCTCTGGTGGGAAGGTAAACAGCGTTTCCGTGCACTGCTCTGGTTCGCCAGAAGCGGCTTAGTCATGCTGTACGCCGGCTCCCTCGGCCAATAAAGCGAGATGAGCGCCGCAACCCCAGAGTCAGTCATGACTGGACCTAATGGTCAGGGGTCCCTTTACCTTTACCTTTACCATACTTATTAACCATGTGTTGTGGCTGTATTTGAGCAGATTATTCTGTATTGCAACACAGGGGTTTTGTTTTAGTCCTTAAACAGTTGCAGGGGCATTTCATCTGTTTTTCTGGGTGCAATTCAAAGCACTGGAGTTTGACTTTTAAGGCCATTTATGGCTTAAGACCCAGGATACTGTTCATACAATAAGGCGACAATGAAGGCTTTTTAAAAAAAGTTCTAGACCTGAATGTTTTTACTGCAGGTTTTTTGTGATGTTTTAATAATAACTTTTAATTTGATTTAAAAAACAACAACAACCCAGAAATTTGTTTAATTCCGGGCAAGGTATAACTTTGTTAATAAAAAGCAATAATAGCTAAATGACACTCCACACCACTTAGCAGCCCAAATTAAGTGTCCCATTGGACGGCACGTACCTAGGAGAGATGGCAAGCTCTTATTGAGTTTTCTGTTAGTGTATTCTTGTAGGCTTGGCTTCCTTCCCCCTCCGTATTTGGCCCATTAGGTACACTCAGCTGAATGAGCACTTATTATCTATATCTGTTGGAGTAGCCAAGGTGTGGCAACATTTTTCAGGGGGCAGGGGGGACATGCTGAAAGTGGGCAGGGCCAGAGCCCAATGGGTGGGGCCTCTTTTCCATTTTCCTCTCTTTTTCTGCCATCTCCTTCTCTCTCCCTGCCCAGAGCTCTCAGCTTACCTCTGCAAAGCTTTTCACCCCCTCACTCAACCCTTCCATTGCTCAATTCGTTTTCCTTTTCTGGCCATTTTTTCCTCCCCCCCCCCCCCCGCATTTGGGCTTCACCACCAGCAAGGTAATGAGGCCACAGGTGACTCTTGGGCTGCAGGTTGCCCATCCCTGACTTACAGGGATGAACCTTCAATTGTTTTGACTGGCAAAATGTCAGAGCTGCTGTCACTCACCCTCATTTCTCTTGCAGTTATTCTGTTGGGAGCGACCCAGCAGGGTGGCTGAAGATTAACCCTGAAAATGGCATAATAGAGACGAAAGCCCCTCTGGACAGGGAGTCTAAATTTGTGGTAGACAACACCTACACGGCTCTCATCTTGGCGAGTGACAATGGTAAGTGGGACACATTTTTAGCCCTTTCCCTTGGGGTCAGGTGCTCCTCCAAGTCCCAGGCAGGAGCAGGCCCTTGCTACAGTGACTGTGATGGATAGTTGTGCTAAATATTGGAATCTGAGGAGTTTAACTGTCATATCCCAGACTCAAGGAGTGCCCCTCTTGTCCTTTTGATGCCAGTTCCTCCTGAGATTTCTGCATCTCACAATTTCGCATTTATCTTTGAAAAACATGTACATTGCTGTGTCTAAGCATTCAAAGATTGAGGGGAAACCATACTGTGCTACAACAATGAAAACTCCTAAAACATAGAGGTTAATAACCTATCCGTTTTAGTTTCTTATTTCTTCACGGTTGCACCGTTTTGTGTTTGTTTAAAAATCCACACACACACAAACAATTTCTTCTGGTATATTTTTGTTGCAATATCCCCTTAACTGAAATTTTGTAATCAGCTTTCCCTAATATTTGTAGCTTCTTTGCAAACAAAAAGTCCTACTATACTGCATTTTTGCACATTATTTTTACTAACTGAAATATGTTTGCTTCTCTTTAGGGATGCCTTCGCTCACAGGCACAGGAACTCTTCTCCTGCACCTGGAGGATGTGAATGATAATGGGCCAGTGCCAGACCCACGATCCTTTGACATCTGCAACCGGAGCCCTGAACGCAAGGAATTGAACATTGTGGACAAGGATCTTCCTCCAAACACTCAACCCTTCAAAGCAATGCTGCTCTTGGGCTCAAGCGCCAACTGGACGGTCGAAGTAAACGGAGGTAAGCTAGTGGGAGGGGTGGTGTCTGCACTTTGTGGACCGGTATGCATGTGCGGTGGGAAATTGCTTGACTGCCTAGCCTTGAGCTGTCCAGGGACATCTTGTTCTGCTCTACCTAAGAGGCCTCATTCACGAACAGCAGCTGAGGCGGCAAAGCTGTGCCACCGCTTGTGCTACTTTAGACTGCAGAACAGAATTTGTGTGACTTTCCCATGCATAGAAAACTAGTAAGGCAAGTAAAAGACTTTAGTAGAATCCTCCTTCTTGGTATCTAGTTTTCTATATGTATCTAGTATTCTTTGTTTTTATCTTTAAGCCACCTTGAGTGCCATCAGGAGAAAAGGCAGCGCATAAATAAATAAATAAATAAATAAATATTATAATAATACATGCAGGGAAACTATAATATCAGGAAGGAGGTTTCTAATCAAGCCTTCTACCTGTCTTACTAATTATCCTGTCCCCTCTACTTCCTGCATGGAAAAGTATGCCATGGGGTGTTGAAAGCAGTACTGTCCAAATTTCAAGTTTCCCACCTTAGCTGCAGCTCTGTGAGAATGAGACAAAAATTAGACAATGTGCATTTGTCAAACCTGCATGTGTGTTAACCAGATAATCTACTGGTTAGTTAAACCAGATAGTCCCTTTCCAGAATCATTTTAATATTCAAGTTGGTTCATGATTAGGATAGAAAAAGGCTGAGCAGAGTCTGTTTTCCTTGCTTTGCAAAGCCCTAAAACTGAGCCTGCTTTTTCTCTCTCCTTATGTTACCCCATAGATAAACTGGTCCTCGAATTGACCAAGCAGCTGGAGCCAGGTGAATACAGCATTGCCCTTGAGCTACAGGACGCTGGGGAAGTGTCCCAGACAACAACAGTCAAAGCCCAAGTGTGTGACTGTGAGGGGGCAGCCAAGAATTGCGAGAAGAGGGCATATATCGCAGGCGGGATGGGGATTCCAGCCATTCTGGGCATCCTTGGTGGCATCCTTGGCTTCCTGAGTGAGTATTTCCTGCAAGGTCTCATTGTGCCCTTGAAGGTGCAGGGGGACGGGAAAGTGATCCAGCCCCCTTCTCATGTATTCTGTCCATTTTTGCCTGACACCAACACACCTCTCTTTATATATTTGTTGAGACTTCTTCAGTTCTATAAAGCAACTGACAAATGTAGTAAATAATAATAGATGGATTCTGCAACTTCAGTAGACCATGCACACAGATGCAATTGCAGAGATAAATTTGTTTTGCCTCTGACACTTGTGCGGAATGGCACTGGCAGCAGCAGGGAGGAGAAATGCAAGGCATTGAAGCTGATCGGTGGACGTTATCCTGGCCTCTCTTCTCCCCAGCAACTCAGATTTCGCCAGACATTCCTGCCTGTCCATTTTCCAAAGCAATACGAAAAACCAGTATGATAATTTTGTAGAAATAAATAAATGGTGAATGCTGGTTCCAGTAAGACTAACTTTGCAGTAGTAGTATCTAGAGCCCTAGCTAAATGCAATGGATGAAGAAAAGCAATACCTAGAAATCTGGTTCCAAAATGTGATAGGAAGATAGATGTTTTAATATCAAGAGATTCCAGTGGAAAATGATAGAGCTGGCCAGTGTGAAGTGCTAAGGAGTGGGAGAGAAGAGGACCTAAAGGACACGCTCCTTTGCCAGCTATTGAAACTTTGGGGTGTGTTTGAGGTATCTGCAGATAACACTTCCTCCTGTGCATCCATTAATTTAAACAAGTCTACCTTGAGTAAAACCATACTTCTGTGCTGCAGAGCTGATCTGCTTGCAAGCTGCCGAAAGGGGCAGATAAATGGCTTGCAGCTGTGGGTGGGCACTGCTGTAGGAAAAGGTATGCCTGAAGCTGAGACAAATACACCTGTCTGCCCGTTCTGTAGTTGTGGAAGTGCAGAATAGATCCCGCTCCGTTTTAGAGCTCCCTGAATCAGCCGAGCAGACAGACCAGGCTGGCATTCACAGTTGTTTCTCCTTCTTTATTTTCTTCCAGTCCTCCTGCTCCTGCTGCTGCTGTTTGTGAGGAGGAGGACGGTAGTGAAGGAGCCTTTGCTTCCACCAGAGGATGACACACGAGACAACGTCTACTATTATGACGAAGAGGGTGGTGGAGAGGAGGATCAGGTGAGCTGCTGCCCAAGAGGGATGGGGCTACTTCTGTGGGTTGCCCACAGAAGCCATTACTGCCCTGTTTTGCAAGTCGTCATGCCACCTCTTTTCTCCCCTGCACATTTTTGTTCTTTTGTGAACGTCACATTTTGCCACCTGACTGGTAGAGTAAGATAGTCCTGAGGTTACATTGCAAGCTGGCCACATCTCTTGAGCCTTTGCTTAGATCAGGGATAGGAAACTTTTTTCAGTCTGAGGACCACATTCCCTTCTGGAAGCCACATGCCAGTGAAGGATGGAGCAAGAAATAAAAGTGGGTGGAGCAATGGGTGGGGCTCTTCTATACAGTAGGCCATAAGTCCAAGTGGCTTCACACAAACACACACATGTGCGCATACACACTCTCCCCCTCTGTTCATCCAGACATATGGTACATTATCATAAAACAAAGAAGGGCACATTCCCACCAGGCAAAACACTCTAGAAGGTTGCAAAGCACAAAGCAGGGCTAGCAAGAGGTATGTCCTGGGGTGGGGTGGGGGGAGCACAGGAGGGACCACATTCAGCCCCAGGCCTGAAGTTCCCCATGCCTGGCTTAGATCAAGCATTCCCAGAAATTTACTTCATAATTTACTTTGGCCTGACCAGCCATATATTTTAAAAAATAAAAATGTAAGATTAAGAAATGTATTGATGTCCCAAGGGAGTAAACAGCATGTGTTTATATACATTCATTTCTACACTGGAAGATGCATTCTGCCCATCTCTCACCATCCTCCTGATCCTTGTTAGCTAAAAATGTTATGTCCTGCAAAAGGCCTTAAGCGATGAGTGAAAATGGTAGCATCTTATACCCTGGATCATCTTACTTACCTTTGCATCTATTTTCTGAATGTGTCTCTCTACCCTTCCTAGGACTATGACATGAGCCAGCTGCACCGTGGCCTGGATTCCCGCCCTGAAATCACCCGCAATGATGTTGTTCCGACTCTCATGCCGGCTCCGCAATACCGCCCACGGCCTGCCAACCCTGATGAGATTGGCAATTTCATTGACGAGGTGAGTGAAACTGGCAGCTGAGCCACACAAGTTATATTTTCCAGTCATATTTTGATTTATGTTTTCATTTTTATATTACTCTGAAAAAATGCGATAAAAATGTGGTGGTGGTGGGAGGAAGAGCATGCTTAATAACAGGGAAGAAAATTACCCCGTATCTGCCCAGTGGCTGGTCATACAGTGTTCTCCAAAGTCATGTCTCTAGATGTGGCCTTGGGGTCAGAGGTCATGATTTTCTCCAGAGAGCTGGTATCTCATTGCTCTAAAGCAGAGGGCCACTATTGCCACAATCAACTTGCTCTAATGTGGAACAAACTGAACATATCTTCCTTTCCCTTCCTACAGAACTTGAAGGCAGCAGATACAGACCCCACGGCACCCCCATATGACTCTCTGCTTGTGTTTGACTATGAGGGCAGTGGCTCTGAAGCAGCCTCCCTCAGTTCTCTGAATTCCTCCAATGGTGACAGAGACCAAGATTATGACTATCTGAATGACTGGGGCAACCGTTTCAAGAAGCTGGCTGACATGTATGGAGGGGGCGAGGAAGAAGACTAGATGTCACTGGGATTAAGTAGGGTTTAGCTCTGTGTGGAAAGACAGAAATGAAATCGACTTATCGTCAACTTTTCCCAGCAGCTGACCATTGGTCCAATTTGCTGCTCTTTCTTGCAAGTTGCCAAAATGCTGCATAAAACTTGCCTTACTCCCAATATTAGCCCCTCTTGGGGTGCATTCAGATGACCACATTTTCTTCATGATTCCACCCTTGTTCACCAAAGATTATGATTTCCATATAGGCAAGAGCATACATTATATGGAAACTTCAAGGATGTTTTTTTATCACTATCAGAGCCTCTGAGGCAATTTGCAAAACATACTTGATTTATTAATACAGTAATAATAGAATACTGTTTTCTAATGCATAGGCTAAGGTTTAAGGAATATTTTAGGGATGACTTAGCAGTTTTGTGAAATGCAGCTCAAGTTATGTGGTCTGAAATTGTTAACTCTTTGGGAACCCTTAGTACTAATGCACTTTAGGTGTTTCTAGCACTGTCATTCCAAAGCACTAACCAAAGATTTATTCCCAGGGCTGCTGAGTGTATCCAGCAGTTCTGTACAAGTGTAACACAAATGTGAAATTTGGAACTCGGGGAAGAACCTTCAGTCTTGGCTTTTTTTCAGAGGGCATTTGGCTGCAAAGATGGATGGTGTCTGATTAACATAGTGGAAGCTGAGGCAGGTTTTCTAGCATATGGAGAATGAAGCAGGCTTTTGGTGCAAATCTTTTTGCCCTTTCCTAAAAAAAGCAGGAACAGAATATGCTGTAGAGCAGAGGGGTGGGGGATCTCTGGTCTGTGGGCCAAACTTGGCCTGCCAGGGATTTGAATTTTTCCTGCAAGGTTAGAATCTGACCCATGGATCAGAAAGTTTCCCTACCCCCAATATACAGGGTTTATCTGTAGATATGTGTGGCACACACTGCATAATTCATTTTTCCTTGGCGCAGGATTTTTGTAGTTTATATGAGTGCTGCTTTTAGTGCACAGTTAAAACAGCTGTGATTATTCCAAATGCTTACAGTGTAATCCTATATGTGTCAATTCTTAGATAATCCCCTTTGAGTTCATTGACTTACTCCCAGGCAAATGTGTGTAGGATTGCAGTCCTAGACAGTAGCAAGATTTAAGAGAGAGCAGATGACAAGAAATCCCAGAGGAGGAAGACCAATATTTAGGGGTCCCTGATTCAGCTGATACCAAGTGCCTTTGCCCTGCAGCCTTAGCACTAACCTCCTGACCATTCTCTTGGTGACCCTTTGGACCTCTCATAATATTGCAGACATATGCTCATGCTATCTCTAACCATGTTTAAAACCTAGTTTCAGTCCTTTATGCCATGGATTGTATCTTTTTGTGTACTGTTGTTCATATATGTCCCTTTCTGTGTGTGTAAAATGCAGTTGAATAAGGTGCACATTTTCTTTTTATGCATTTCTCAGCCAAGAAATCCATTTTTAATTTTAGGTGGACATTCTGGTGAAGGTGCCAGTTTTTTTTCCTACCAAGTGTTTTTCAGAGTTAACTGCTTTATATGATTACTGTACAATTGATAGGGTGGTTGTTGTTTTTTAAAGTGGCTTACTCTGGTTTTAGGTCTGTATATTTAGCTTACCTTTTTGAATATGTAATGTGTAGAAGACAGGTGGAGGGGAACATGCCTTAAAAGCCATTATTTATACCTTTATTTTATGTGATTCCTTTTTAATAAGATTTTAATAAAAACGTATTTTTTAAAAATGGTCTTTTTGTTTGTTGCTGGATTTCTCTGCATAATTTTCTCACATTGGTCAACCTCTTAAACTTGCAATATTTTCCTGACTCAGAATAAATGTATTAGAATGTATCAGCCATATTCCTTATTTATTTAAAGGATTTATGAGCTGCCCTTCAGTAGTTTCCAGGACTCCTTACAAAAACAAGATCAGAAAACTTTAAAATAATAATAATAACGCTGTTGGATCAGACCAGAGACCCTCTAGTTCTGGTATTGTGGTAGGTGAACTGTGTACTGGGATTTGTAGTCAAAGGCATAACAAGGATTCCTGAGGAACATAAAAAGAGTGACGTTAGCTTTAATTTCAGTTCTGAGTGAGTTCCTGAAATAAAAAAAGCTGCAGCATTTGTCTCCAGTGTTTTGGGTCTCTTACAATATAACACTAGTCCAGCTCCTATTCTCACATTGGATGACTAGATGCAGCAGCACTTTCCCCACTTCCTATGCCCAACAGTGGAAGAAGAACACAGCCAGTGTTGTTAGTAGACACTGAGAGCCTTAACCTTCGTGAATTTGTTTAACTCTTCTTTTAAAGCCATCCAGTTTGGTGGCCATTACTACATCTGGTAGGAACAAATCCCAGAGTTTAACTACATGTTGTGTTCAGTACTTCTGGTCCATCCTCAATATTCCATTGTTCAGTTTCACTGGCTAGCCCCAGTGTCTAGTATTCTGACTGGGATAAAACTTTTTTTAATCCACTTTCTCCATACCAAGCATAATTCTACACACCTTTATAATAAGAATGTGTCCTTTTCTTCTAAACTAGAAAACCCCGATATACAGTAGTATAACAATAAGATGATTGGTGCTGAAAGGATAATAGTAGTGGCACCAGGCAAGTCTCCTTGGGAATGGAATATAACAGGTGGCCTCCCCCATGGGAGAAGGTTGCTCTGTCAGTTCCAGAAAAGTACTAAACTATAACTTATTTGAGTATCCCTTGCCCAGTCTTCCTATTGTGCCCAAAATAATAAATGCAAGAGAGGACCTACCTGTTCCAAGTCAAGGCTGAGTTTAAAGTGTGTGTAATTTGCAAGAGGCTTGTGCTGGAAACAGTCATTCCAAGCTGAGGATTGGTTTCCTAGCTAAAATAAATAAATGAACCTGTTACATGTTATATGCTGAGCCCATGCCAAGGGGATGTAGGACTATTTGTGACTTTAAAATATTGTGAAATTAAGGAGTAAAGATGCAGGAGAGCCAGAAAGTCCCTAGTTCAATTTTTTCCCCTTTGTCATGAACTCAGCAGAGGTGGAACAGCAAATGTTGCTGCTCCGGGTTAAGGTGCTTAACACCCAAGGTTGGCCAAGTTATTTTGGCACCTCAGAAAGAGAAGCCCTTAAATCTCTCTCTCTATATGAAATATATTAATAATCCACCTAATAAAAGTGCAAGTCCCACTCAGCCCCTGCCTTCCTGTTTGTAATAGGGTACTGGATGGGGAGAGGATAATAATACTGGCCTACCCTGAAGGGTTGGTGTAAGGGCTATAACTCGGTAATGCACGTGAATCACTTTGAACACTTCAGAATACTATAATGTACAAAGTTTAGGTGCGTGCACGCTGAAGGCGCAGAAGAACGTGAAAGCCGCTGAACAAATACATCTATACTATACATTTAAACCACACGACGTCTTCCAAAGAATCTGGTGAACTGTAGTTCACCCCCTTACAGAGCTACAATTCACAGCATCTTTACAACTCCCATGATTCTTTGGGGGAATCCACAATACGGTGCGGATGTTACCTGAGCCTGTTCAGCGCCTGCCAGAGATATCCGGGACTCACTTCCTTTGAAATAAAAAACGGCACTGATGCAGATCCCAAACCCAGAAGCAAGTAAGAGAGCCCTTGAAGTCCAGAGGAGACGCACCCTCATCTATCGTACCTTCCCATAATGGCAGCCTGCTTCAGGGCGAGGACCTTCCCAAGAAGGCCGCTCCTTATACTACTCGCTCGTGTACCTCCAGACCTTCCCAAGATGGCGAAATGTGGCGTCCGACCTTCCTAAGATGACAGCACTGTCTCGGCTTATCCGACCTTCCTAAGATGGCGGCCAGAAGCGCAGCGTGAAGCAGCCGCGATGGCCGGGAGCGAGGCTGTGCTGAGACGGGTGATTGAGGCGCTGGAGCTGCTACTGGGGACAGCCAAAGCTGCCGGTGAGAAGAGGGTGAGGGCCTTGGAGGCAAGGGCTCCTGCACCTTTGCGGTTCAAGGGAGGCTGCAGGCGGCCTGGTCGTTCCCGCAGCTGAACGGCCTCATTGAAAGCCCGTCTCTCCAGGGAATGCCCTCTGGCCAATTTTAGGGGGTGGTGTGCCGCGTATGGCTATTTTATTTTATTTATTTTTATACCTTTTTATCCCAAGAGCTCAAAGCGATATACTGTACAAAGTTATCACCCGCCCTCCCCCACCCCTTGCTGGAAACCCGCTGCCAAACGGTACTGGTCGCGATGGGCTCAGTGTAAGGTAGCTTCTTCCTTGTTTAAATCAGCCCTTCATCCAGAACCATGAGGACTGGAAGCTTGCTTCGTTTTTAGGGGAGTGGCCACAGTAGTAGCTGCTTAGTAGCAGAGCACATGTGTCATGTGCAGAAAGTGTCCCAGGTTTGATCCCTGACAACATCTGCAGGTAGGGTGGAGAAAGACAGCCCACTTGAATCCCTGGAGAGTTATTCTGCCAGTCAGAACAACTAGGAAGGGCTTGTCACAACTTAAAAGAATAACAAAATGTCAGAGTAGAGGCAATACTGGGCTAGCTGAACTAATGGTCTTACTCTGGCACCTTCCTACAGGAATCCATGAAATGGTAAAAAGTGGGGCGGTCCAAAAAGCGGCGGGTTGTGTGTGTGTTGACATTTCTGAATGGCCCGGCTGCTTCAGAAGCCAGAGCAAGACAACTCAAGGTTCTCAGAAAAACAAAGGCTGCAGTCCTAGCCTCACTTAGAATATGCCCCATTTCCTTTGACTTACTTCTGAGTAGACATGGTTAAGATTATGCTGTAACCCAGAAGGGAGAGGAGAAACTTTGGGATGGGAAAAATATAAGAGTTCTGTTGGATCTGATCAGAAATGCAGGAACAAGCAGGGCTTGCAGACAAAAGCTCATTCCTGCTCCCCAGCAACTGTTGTGATGGGTGACCCTAATTTCATCTGCGAAGCATTGGAGGCTGCAGAGCAGCTTCCTATTTTATTGACTCTGTTGTAAGTCTTCCATTCTGCTTCCAGAAGCAAATGGTGGCCTGCATGCTTTGTCTTTTCACTACTTCCTGTCTTGTCCTGGCAACAACCCTGCAACGTAGGCCAGGCATTATTCAGCTGATTTAAGAAAGGAACAAACACTTTGATAGGCTCTTTAATCTGGCAAAGAGTCCGAATATACCTATATAATAAGATGCAGCTCCAAACCAAATGTGTTCAGCAACATTATTGTCTGACATTAAAAAAACCATTCCAACAAAATCAGAAATAAAATTGGAGTATTTCTGGCACAAAGAGCAGCATGCTCCTTTAAAACTTCTCATCAAATAGAGCAAAATATCTCATTGTTGTGGACTTATTAGAGATCCCTAGTCTGCATACAGAACCATAATTTCTAGTGTTTCTTGGGGGAGGGGGTTGTATTTCAAACTCGTTTTAGAGCGTGGTGTAGATATATTTGCGGCATGTGATCAACTGTCTGTCTGTCTTTCTTTCCAGGCACAGATTCAGGCCCTCTGCAGTCAACAAAGCATGTTGATTTGCTGGAATCGTTGCACTTTAATGTATCCATTTTGGAAGAGAAGTTTGCCCAGGACCCGCAATGGGATGAACTGCAGAGGTTAAGAACTGAGGTCTCTAAGCAGGCTCAGTGCCTGGCGTCCTGCCCGGATGTGCCTTGGAATTTTACTTGCCATGTCTTGCTCCTTTTGCTGTGTCTCAAGCAGTGCATGGTTCTCTTAGTAACAACTTACTGTCCACCTCAGCCAAACCCCAAGACAGCTGAAGCTGCACCTCCTCTGAGTCCTGACACCCTCAGCATTGCCCAGGAGAAAACTGTGCAGGTGGCCTTACAGTTTGTTGTGACCTTGGGCATTTGCCCGTATCTCTTGCCTGGCGTTGGGCTTCCCCTGAGAAGCAGGACAGAATTCAGTGCCCTGGTTCAAGAAGTGGCTTCACCCAGATGCATTTCCAGTGCCACACGCCGGCTTTTTGTAACCTGCACTCTCCTAATGGAGGTTGCTGATCACACGTCCCTGGGCAGACTCATTCTCACACGTCACTTGGGGGATCTCCTGGCAGGGCTGTGCCAGCTCGGATTCTGTCCAGCAAGAAGGAAGGATGAAGAAGAAGCCAAGCCCTCAGAGGAGCAGATGGTGAGTTGTCAGCTTGGATTCAGGGCTGGGAACCTTCTGTGGCCTTCTGCTGCTGTTGGACTCCAACTTCCATCAGCCCCTGGTGTGATGGGAAATGCGTGTAGTTCAGTCTTCCCCGTCCTGGTGTCCTCTAGATGTTGTGGGACTCCATCAGCCCTCCCTGGCATGACCAGTAGTCAGAGATGATGAGAGTTGGAATCCAGCAATGTTTGGAGGGCCACAGGTTGCACATCTGTGGCATAAAGAATATATTTTGTTTAGCACCAGTTACCAACTCCGATGGTAGTCAGGATGGGCATCTCAACATTTTTATAGAGCATCATTTATATATGATGAAAAGTGTTTTTGATAACTTTCCAAATTTTGATAACTTTCCTAATCTGTTGTCTCCTTGGAAAATTTAAGAGAGAGTGTCTTACATTGTTGGATAAATTTAAAAGGGGTTCCTGGATTGGAGGTGTTCCTCCCAGAAACCCAAAACCCAAAAGAAAAGGATGCAGGCCTTTATTGAAATACAAATAGGAACAGCCTTTAAAAATAAGGAGGCTGTGAAAAACCACATCCAAAGCAATGTTTTTATACACTTCCAGATTATACTCATAATTTCTATTCACCAATCAAAGGATCGCAGCAGTCTTAATAGTTGCAAAACAATGTCACCATTCTGAACCAATCAAAATAATTTGGCTCTTCAGATCAGCCCTCATTATAATATAATGTGATTATATATAACCATTTTTCAGTGTCTTTGTTTACTGAGACTTTGACTATTCATTCAGTGTCTCCCAATGTGCTGTTTGATCCGTCTATAAAACAATTCAAGATCAATCACAATTTCCATGCCTAGCTGATTCTCTTTTCATGCATACAGTGGCCACCATAGATACTAACAGTTTATTCTTTTCAGTGTTCTGCAATAGACATTTGCTACATGCAGTACGTAAAGGCAGCTAGTTCTGTACTGTAAAAGCAGGCAAGCACAGGCCTTTTCAGTTTAGCTAGGCCATTGGCTCAAAAGAAAACGGAATCATCAAAATGATACAGTATGAAATTATTATTTTCTTCATCCTCATGATCCCACTGGAACCTTCTGTGCAACTCAAACATTGGACTGGTACAAGTGATGGTGTCTGGGTTTGAGGGATGCAACCTATGAAGCAGTAGCGGTTCAGCAAACACTCAGTCATTTGCAGCAGCATGGGACATTGGAATGACATCATGTAACACTTTGCTCAGGTTGGACATGGGCCTGGTAAGACTATGTGCAAACTTGTCCACATCAACAAGGTCTCTCTCTGCACTGAGATAATGTTGACACAACAGAACATTGCGAATGACAACATCAAGTTTGTGTCAAACAGACCACAAGGTGCAAACAAGATTGCATCAGTGCAATAACCCTCTTCATGTACCCAAGGCACCCACCTGCTAGCCTGAGAGCCAAACTAGATGCTACTCACGGAGTACGAACAGTCTGTTGATTGGTTTTAAGTTACCTGAAGGGCTGTTTTTGAGAGAAAAGTAGCTAAATATGGTGATTTGGTGTAAAACTGGAGAAAGGAAGAGGGTTAAGCAGGCCTCCCACATCTCTTAACTCAGACTGCTGTCCTTTTGCAGCTGTCTTTCAGAAAAGAAGAACAAAGAATAGCAAGCTGTGGGGAGGTTGATCTTATGTCTTCTGTGCAGTGTCTGCTTAGGAATGCAGACCTTTGTGGAAGATTTCAGCACATTGCCGACCACCCAGTAGAGGGAGTCAAAGCCATACTGTACAATTAATTTTACTGCTGCTGCTGTTTTATGCAAACTTTTTTTAGGGCCTTACAGAAGAGGAGCGAAGCAGCTGCAGGGAGGCATTGCAAGGCCTTTTGAACAGAGTTTACCAGCCGCTGGTGGTTCGAGAACTGCTGCTGCTGCAAGGTGGACCCAAACAGGTACTGCAGGTGGACCCTGCTTCCTGGGGAGTCTAAGTGTGCTCACTGGTGTGGCTCTGCAACCCATTACTTGTCCTCTTCTTCCCTCTTGACCATTCCAGGGCTCTGGTTCCAGTGGACGCAGCAGTGAGCATGGTCTGGCACCAGCCCCAGCCTGGCTCCGGCGTCTCTGTGGGCAGCTGCTCTCTGAGAGGCTGATAAGACCGGGTGGTGTTCAGGCTGTGGTCCGTGGCATCCTGGAGGGAGCAGGAGGTGAGTGAGATGATAACATAAGAAAAGCTATGAGTAAGCATGGAGAACGGGGCACAGTAGAACTGTATAAGATTATGCCTGGCATGGGAGAAGATGGATAGAAAATAGGTTTTACTTCCCCTCCCATAGTACTAGAACCCAGTGAAGCTGAATGCTGGGGAAATTCCTGTGGCATGGTGATGGCCACCAACTTGGATGGTTTTAAAAGAGGATTAGACAAATTAATGGAGATTAAGGCTATCAGTGGTCACTAGCCATGATGGCTTTGTTCCAGCTCCACAGTTGGAGGCAGTGGGCCTCTGAATGCCGGTTGCTGGGAATTGCAAGTGAGGAGAGTTGCCATGGCACTCGGGTCCTGCTTGTGGGCTTCCCACCGAGGCATCTGGTTGGACACTGTGAGAACAGGATGCGGAAGAGATGGGTGCCCTTTGTTTGTGGACTGAAGGTGCATGTAGTCCAGCCTTCTTCCCAGGGGGGCCTGTTAGAGGCCCTCAGGAAGCTCACCAGCAGGGATAGGAAAGCAACAGATGTCCCCGTTTTTTAACAGTGAGCAATCGGAGGTAGACTGTCTCTGAGCCTGGAGGTTTCCTATTGGCATCCTGTCCTCCATGAACTTATCTGATCTCCTTTGAATGCCATTTTAGCCAGTGGCCCCTATATCCTGCAACAGTAAATTGCCACAAATCCCGCTAATTCTGTTAACCAGTGTGAGAAAGCATATTGAGACGTGGGAGTTCTGTGACTCTTTTCTTCAAAGGTTATTTAAGTGTGTGAGGAATTTTGCCTCTCACTGCTTCAGTTCAGTTGGTTTTGGATGACAAGAGGCATAAAATACACTCTTTCAAATGGATCATCCTTGGTTATTGCAGGTGTATGCTGATTTTTAATGATTTGTAGAATTCTCCATCAGCTTTTCTGCTTGACAGAGGTCTGTGAAACTTGAAAGCTTGCAGACTCATAGATCTACCAAAGTTAGTCCAATAAAAGCTGTCATTTTAATGGCTTTGTGCCAGCTGCTTATTGAGGAACATTTGGGATCACCTCATTTCCTCTTTACAAACTTAGCGTGTCAAAATGGACTGGAGCACTCCCCCACCCCAGATTTTAGTTGTTGTTATTGTAGCTTTGTTTACTAGATAAGAAATAAAATATGATATGGTAAATGAGTTCACTCTCTAGGGCATTAGAAAATTTGCTAATGCAAAATGAAAATTACCTTTTCAAATTATCCTTATTTGCATGGGAAAACTTACCAGAATTTTTTCCTGAAAACCCCTACTTTGCACGCAAAAGGTCCCAGGTTCAACCCCCAGTTAGGGCTGGGAAAGAGGCCCTGTCTGAAACCTCAGAGAGCTCCTGCTGGTCAATTGCAACAGTAGTGGCTAGATGGACCAATGGTGTGACTTTGTATAAGGTACCTTCCTATATACAGGCACCCTAGGGATTAGAGCAGGTCATCAGAATGTATTGCAATTCAGAATGAGCATCAACTGGAGTGTTCATAGTATCCTAGAACCTAACAAAGAGTCTATCCTGCCTTTGTGCCTTCCAGCTGGGGCTACAGGTGGCAGCAGTGCCGAAGCAGCAGCAGCAGCTGACTGGCGGAAGTGTGCCGCTGTGGCCAGGATCCTCTCCACTTGTCCTCAGCAGTCTCTGTCCCTGGAGGATTATTGCCAACAGGTGTGCCCACAGGTATGTCCTTCCTCCACCTTCCTCTCCATTATTCTATCTATATTCTGTGGTGGTCTGTAGTGCAGGGCCTTCCAATTGGGGCATCATTCCTGCAGGGACTGGTGGTGGCATCCATCTGTCTTGAGAGACAATAAAATGCACCTCTGGGGTGAACTCAAACAGCTGGAGAATCACATCGCCCGCTGTGGCTGCAGAGACTGGTAACTCCTGTGTTGTTTTTGCTGCATTTGCAGCACTGAAGTGACCTCTCCAGAGTGTAAGCCTGGGCAGTGTGTATGGAGGTCCTGGGCTGCCCAGATGACAAGGACACCCCCCCCATTTGGCCTTGCCAACGTGATCCAAAGGAAACCAGAGCGATCTATTTGTCACCTACTTGAATGCAGAAGTTGCTGGAAGGAGGTGTATAAGATGCCATCCAACTGTCATAGGGACTCCAGTGGATTTGTGTAGGGTTTACTCCTTAGCCTTTTCTTCTCCCAGAGATGTACCACAAGGCAGTGGGTGTGGATTTTTCCTCGGGGTTTACTCCTGAAACCTTTCTCATGAATGAGTATATCTACAATGCAGTGGAGGTTTAGGATCAGAGTTTTACTTCTCCTAGATGGGCTACCTTCCCAGGTTGATGAGCTCCACCTGCCCTTCATTTCCCTCTACAGCATGTGCAGTAACTGTGGTGGTAACAATGGTAATAGCAATAGTAGTAGTAACATACTACATTTACTACATTTATTACCAAGCCTACACCAGTAGGTCCCAGGGCAGGTTACAACAGTGTAAAATTCAGAATTAAAAACAGTTAAACAGAGGACAGTCACAGGAATAGGGCAAGTCCTGAAAACACACATCTCAGCTGTCAAAGGCCAGGCTGAAGAGACCTAATATGAAACTCTCATTGTTATAGGCCTATTACTAAAAAAGGGCATACTTGCATTTGCTTTTTATTGGCCTATTAACAATGAGAAGCACACGCACGGTTTTAGAAACACAGTTTAATGAAGGATCAGCGGCCGAGGAATAAACAGCACTGGAGAGCAATGCAAATGCAGCCCCCAGCAGTGGCTAAAGAGCAGTCTGTGCTGTTTCTCTCCCAGGTTCTGCAGCTGTTCCTCATTCAGGATAAGCTGACAGCCCATCAGTTCCAGCGAGTTGCCACCACGACTGTCCTCTCCATGGCAAGACAACACCCCCAGCAAGCCGAGAAGCACCTGCTGCGTCCCATACTGGAGCCCCTCCTGCGCTGCTCAGATGATGTGACAGGTAACCGCTTCCTTCTTCTCGACCACCTGGACCAGACTAAGGAATCTGGCAGCCCCTGTGAGAGGGACAGGTCGCCTTCTTTGTACCTGTCCTGCATCATCGGTTCAGGCTGTGAAAATTGTTTCTTATTTTGTTCAATGACTTCATTACTTGGAATCATTTGCTCTGCGATTCTTGGATATCTCATTACCTCAGTGACAGAAGCCTGGCGGGCTCTCTCCTAGCAGCCCGTTACAAACCGGGCAGAGCTCCAAGTAACTCATTCTGTACTTTATGGACCATTCTGTTTAATTCAGTTGCCATTATTGTGTTGCATTAAATGGAGCAGTCCATAAAAGTGTGATGCATTGAGCACCCTACCATGATTACAGGGGGTGGGTTGCCCTTTTAGGGCTGCAGTGACCTCTCCAGGGGGAGAATTGTGAAAGTGGTCATGGTGAGATCTGCCTTTCAAAAGACTTTTATTTATTTTTATTTATTGACTTTATATACTGCCCTGTACCCGGGGGTCCCATCAGCTATTCTGTACTATGTTTTTTGTTTTTTAAAATCCTCCGTCATTAATGAACCTTTTGGCATTATTATAGTGAGCGATCCATGGGAGCAGTCAGTCTGAAAAAACCTTAATAAAATAAATAAATAAACAAATAATTGATATATTTGAAGGCTCCCACCCCACAAAAATGCTTTTGAGTTGGACACAGCCTGCAGTTTCAGCATCCTCTGTTTTGATGGGTTTTGATGATCTTACTATTCTCTGTTTTGTTCAGAAGTACCGCTGAAAGAGCTGCTGGCAGGGACTGTGTTGGTGAAAGAGGAGGAGCTCAGTGAGTGTGTGGAAAATGTGCTTAAGGTACATCATTTAACCTCACTTCCTGTATGCCTTGCTAAAGCTGAATATTGCAAGCAGGGAAAGCGACCCTTTCAAGAAGTTCTCTTTTCAATTGGAACACCAGAACAGATGGTTCTTCAGCTTCCCACCCCTTCCCTGGGGAAACAAAATTTGTGTCTAAGCAGTTTAAAGAACTTAGCTAGGTGCCCCCAGTGAGAGTCCAAAAGCAATGCATGGACTCCTTCACAGAGGTGGTCCAGCTGCCTGTTGCCTCCCTTGGATGCTGCTGCAAGTTCAGTGCTTGCACAAGAAGCTGAGCTGAGTAGAAGACTTGCATCCTTGCTGTGTCCTTCCTTGCTCTGCCTCTGATGTGGGACTATATATAAAGGCAGCTGATTCACTGGCATCCCAGTCAGGTGCTTCAGACACCTTGTAGCAGCCTTTGCCAACCTGGAGCCCACCAGATGGTTTGGACTGCAGCTGTGTTGGCTGGGGCTGATAGGAGTTGTAGTCCAGGCCATCTGGAGGACATCAGGGCAGGGAAGGCTGAATGGCACTAATGACGCTCAAGGAGTAACAGGAGGTGCTTGAACCCAGTGGCTAAAGTCCTGGAGACAAAGGAAAAGAAGCATCAGCTGCAGCTGGAGACCTTGAAGGAGCAGATTATCTTCCTTGAGCTGCTCTTTTGAGTATTTCCAAAACCGATGTGATTATGTTAGCTTCCTAGCTGTTGAGAGCACCCACACCTCCAAGTCCTGAACACTGATGGTGACCTGCTGCCCCATAGCAATCTTGCTTCCCTTCTTCCCCATATCTCATCTTCCATCTCCTAGGACTTGCTCCATGCTGTGCCCTGTACAGATTGGTCTGCCAGATGCAGGCCTCTTGTTTCACCTATGCTTTTTACCTGGTCAGTTTATAAGTGCATTTACTTTAGAACTGGTGGCAATTAACTTCAGTTATGCTTCCTCATCACAGTTTCCATGCTTAGGATCACAGTGTAGTGTATGTATGTGCGTGCGTGCGTGTGCATTCAGCTTTGCCCTTCATGCTCTGCTCGGCTAGGAGTAATTCCCCTTCTCATATGGTGGTGCTAGCCCAGCACTTTGGAAATACAATCTTTTGCTCATTTTTCCAATTCATTGCCAAGCAATATAATAACTGGCAAGCCTGCATCAAAATCTGCAATTTCTGCATGGGACAATCAGCAGTCTAAAGTAGATGGATAGGGATCTGACCGAGTGGCTTGCCAAGCAAGCAGAAATCACTGGAACGAATAGTGGCTGTACTGCCTTGTGGCTCTGCACACTCCGGCCTGGGCAGGGGAAATCAGCAGAGATCACTGGGGGAAGGTAACTGGAGCTCCTTTGCCTTCTCAGTGTCCAGTGGGTCCAGTGCCTGTCTGCCTGTCTCTTAAAGCCCATGTTGCAGCCGATGCTGCAGGATGAGGGTCTCCCCACCAAGCTCCTGATTTCCAGCTCTTGAAGAGGGGCTTAGAAACCCCTCAGTCTTGATGAAACGGATAGATGCAGTCAGTGGTAGACCTTGGTGGCCTCCTGCCTTCAATTGGACATCATTGCTGAGGCTCCCCAAAAGCTCAGTGCCCAGTGCGACTGAACCAGTTGCGTTCCCCTAGATCCGCCTTGGATGAAGTTTGTCCTTTTTGAGAGGAACACCATGGCCTTTCAGCTGTATCCAGGTTAGCCGGTTGTGGACACAACAGGTAAAGCAATCTTTCTCTTTCTCTGGAGGTCAGCTTGCTTTGCCTTGGTCAGATTCCAACATTTTGGGCAGCACAATCCCATGCGTCAGGCAGCCAAGCCACAAGCCAGCAGCACTGAGATCTTTGGCAGACACCTTGGCAGTCTGAGCTCTTAAATACTGTGATTGCTCGACAGCGTCTTGGGCAGTAATGATCTGTTATAATGAGCCGGCAGGCAGGAACGGGTCCCAGAGGCCACACGGTGGCCGCTGTTCCTTCTGAAAATGCCTGGGAGCACAGGGTGGGTCCATTGCTAATGGCAGAGTGCTAGAGCCCTGACAGAGGGGAGATTAAGATGGCAGATTGGAGCTTGAAGGTGTTTCTGGGGCTTTGCCTCCCAAGTGTCATCTGATGCCAGAGTGGGAAACTCATCTCAGGACTTTAGCAGGAAAGCAGCGAGTACAAATAATGCTCATTGAGGATGAGTGGCTCCATGGGGGATTAGCTCAGGCGGAAATAATAGGCCATATTTTATAAAGGAAATCTCTTTCTCACAGAGGTGCTTTTGTGTGTGCACGTGCGTGTGCGTGCTGGGACCAGGGATACCATGAAGGTCTAAGACAATGTGACTAACCAGTAGCCCTCTAGATGTTGTAGGACTCCCAGTTCCCAGCAGCCAGCATGGCTAGTGGTTGGGGTGATGGCAACCACTGATGTTCCCAGCCTTTCCTTCAGGCCATGGTAGTTCTAAAAAGAGTCTCAGAGCAGTCTGACACCTTTATCCAAGACTGTCACAAATACAGTCGTACCTTGGATCCCGAACGCCCTGGAACTCAAATGTTTTGGCTCCCGAACGCCGCAAACCTGGAAGTGATTGTTCTGGTTTACGAACATTTTTTGGGAACCTGAATGTCCAACAGGGCTTCCGCAGCTTCTGATTAGCTGCAGGCACTTCCTGCAGCCAATCAGAAGCCGCAATTTGGTTTTTGAATGTTTTGGAAGTCAAACAGACTTCCGGAACTGATTCCATTCGACTTCCAAGGTACGGCTCTAGATAAATACATCAGAATTCTGAGCAAAGAAATGAGCTTTCAGTTATGGAAATCTGCATAGGTCCTAGCTTGTCCAGGTTTATCACACCTCTGCTAGCTCTCATTGCCCATGCACTTCCAAGCCCATTTCTATATCTATAACCTTTATGTTCATTTCTCAAGGGTTATTGCAGAGAGCAGTGCCTCTCAAGGTGATGGCAGTTCTTGTGCCCAGCCCTGTTCTGTGTTTCTGTGAGTCATAGTCCATAGGCAAAGCAGGCATGTGCTTCCTGTCTCTCTCCATCCACTCATTCCATGGTGCTTCCTCTCTTGTCTCAGGTGTACGTGATTGGCAATGAACCCACAGCTTTCCTATTGGACTCCTTGCAGCCTGTGCTAGGAACCATCTTCTCCCTCTGGTGTTTTACGAAGCAGAACGTGTCTTTCTTACGGTAAGGTGTGTGGCTCAGAGGAAGGGCTCTGCAGTCAAAGACCATCTGATTTCAAAAAAAATTCTCCCACTGCATCTTGGGAGAAACATCCCTCTTATGGGGGCAGTTTCAAGGACATGAAAGACAGGCAGATGACTCTCTCTTACTGCTGCTGCTGCTGTGACTTCGTCACTTATAAAGTAGCACTATATGCGTTGGCAGCTAAGAAGATCAGGAGAAAAGAACTAGATAAAATAGCGGTCAATTGCAAAGTTGATTCGGACATTTACGGTAAGCTGGTACATTCTACCTGAAAACTCCTTGATAGTCTATCGTATGCATCAATATAATTCTTAGGAGTCATGATCGTGGTTTATTGTATCTGCAGTGCCTGATGTTTTTATGGTTATTGTTGCTTTTCTTTTTGTTTCCTTTGTGAATGATGCCATGGCCTTTGGGTAGTGCAATAAAGTTGTTGATGATGATGATGATACTGCTGCTGCTTTGTGTGTGTGTGTATGTGTGGCTTGCTTTCTATTCACAGACAATGAGGCAGTGTTTTGTGCTGCACAGCAGTACCTGGAGACCAGACTTCCTGCTCTAAGGAGTTGATGCTGGCACAAGCTGGGGATGCAGTTAGGCAGATCATATCTGAGGGAGTTGGATGCTGTTTCTCATGAGAGAGAGGCATCTTCAGGACTTGTCCAGGAAATGGGATTTAAATGTTGGCAGCTGCAGCTTGGAACATGCGTGGTGAGCCCAGCACTTCTTAATGGTGCAAGGGCAAATGCTTAGGGAGCTCTTGCAAGGGCTACAGCAGTGGTGGAGAACCTCTTCCTGCCCAAGGGTTGTGTTCCCTTTGGGGAATCTTCCACAGGCCAGTGGTGTGCATGACCAAAGGCAAAAGTGTGTGGGGCAATGAATAACTTTTACTTTTGTACTGTAGGTTTGATTCTGCACATACACAATCTTCTCTATCCTCTATCTTGGCATGCAGGAGGCATTATCAGAATTTAAAGACACATTCCAGCAAGGCAAAAACATGCCTGGCCTATGTGAAATGACCAGTGAGAGGTGACCTAGGGAGAGTATTGAGGGTCAGGTACATAGGCCTGGAGAGCTGCATTCAAACCCCAAGTCTGAGGATCCCTTCTCCTGGGATAAATGGGCCTCGTGTTAAGAAAAGGTATGGACTATATGCAGCAGTTTAGAGCAGTGAGGGAAGACTGCTCTGGTCTACCCCATTCTAGCAATGGAGAAGTCCACTGCCTGATTTGGAGCCTCTAGGACACTTCCAGGTTTACCTGCCCTTTCTCTTCAACCCTGCCAGGTTCAGATTGGCACATGCTTGTTCTCCCTTGGACTGCTTGGCAGTCACTCATTGCCACATTTCCTTCCTTGTAGCACTCCATGCCAAGAGATCCTGTTATGGTTCTTGGAGAAATGCAAGAGGCAAACCGCACTATCCGTCCTGGAAGGACTTGCAAGGCTTGGAGGAGCCACCCACCTGCTCCATCCGCTCTGTCAGTTTCAGGCAGGCAGTGAAGGGGGCGCTGTAGTCACCATCAAAGAGACTATCAGGTGAGAAACTGCATGTGGCTTTCCAGTCCTGTGTGGCTGCAGGCTGATGTTGTGGCTGAGCTTGTTCTGGGGTGGTCTTCTCAAAGCAGAGAAGATAGAGCCTTGTGGCTGTCTGATTTCCAGGGTTGCCTGTCCTGTGTCGTCTTTGGAAGTGGACACAGCATCTCAAAATACCTTAACGTGTTTTGTGAAGCTTCAGGCTCGTTGGCACAGGTGGCATGCTGGGGGAAGAGGGCCACAGCTTTTCTTGAGGCTGGGCAGACTTGTGTCATCTGCATTCATGTATAAGTGGTTGCAGACTGTGAAGTGGAGTGAGTGCTTCTGTCTGGCTCTTTGAGCAAGTAACAGGACGTATGGAGGTGTTGCTTCACTTATGTGTCCTTAAGAGCAGTTGTGTGTACATGCTCTTAATTGGCGCATGCCAATTTGCAGAAGGGTCGCAAAGGGATAGGGCTAACAGTGGCTACGTTCTCCCTCTGCTTTTAGAGACAGTCTGCTTCTGAATTACCAGTTGCTGGGAATCACAAGTGGCACAAGTGCTGCTGTGCTCAGGTCCTGCTTTTGGGCTTCCCACTGAGGTATTTGGTTGACCCTGTAAGAACCAGGTACTGGACCAGATGGCCCCCTTTGGCCTGATTCAGTAGCTAAGCTCTTCTGATGTTCTCATTTCTTTGTGAATGAGTGCTGATGTAATGACGAAATGATGAAACAGTGTGAAGCCCCAAGCACTGGGGAGTGATGTGCTGGAAGGAAATGGAAGACTCATCAAAGTGGAAAGAGAAGGGAATCTGGAGCTCTTGTGGGCCTTATCTTGGACTTCCAAAGTTCTCCTTGCCAGAGGCTCATGTAACTGAAACTGAAAACCACAAAGCTGTCAGCTACAGGGGCTGCGGGGAGGGCTGGCTCTGAGGAGTCAGCAAATGAACAGAAGTGAAAGCTCAAATTCTAAGCCCAAGAACCCCCAATGACTGCTGCATGCACAGATGGTAAACACTCCCAGTATGCTAATGGCAGGCTACAGGTAGGGTCGTCATATTTTGGAGAGCAAAAAAGAGGACACATTTGCTAACTTCTACTTTTAACTATGGATCACTATGATGACACTACCCATGAAAAAGAGGGTGTGTCCTGGAAAAAGAGGACATATGGCAACCCTAACAGGAGAGAAGGGGAACCCTGTTTTTGGAGTCTAGTTTATCACCTAGGCCATACTGCTACTCAGTGCAGCAGTGCTACTCAGGTGGGTGGGGGGAGACATTTACAGAGCTCTATTGCTGCTCAGTGCTGAGAACAGAATGTCAAAGTTGCTCCCTTACCTCACCCCAGCATATGTGACTGAGCTGAAGGAGCCCATTCCGGCTCTCACAGCACCTGAATCAAACCCTTGAGAATCAGAGGGCGAAGGTGCACTCTAGCCTCCCAAGTGTGCAGTGCAAGCTCCCCCCTTTCCCCTTCTTGTTCAACCAATTTCAATGTCAGATTTTCCCACTCACAAGCCCATGTATGGGCACTGTGTTTTATAACCTGGGATTATTTTTGTTTTGTCTTTCTGCAACCATTCCTGTGTTACCTGGTGGTTTCCTGTCTCGCTGAAGGTGCTAATTAACTTCATAATGTTATGGTGGTGGTGTTTTCACCAATTACTGGTGTAATGAATGGAAACTTCACTTTGCGCATAATTGTCACAGACTGGACTTTTTATATTTCTTAGCCATTTGGTGTCCAGTTCACATTCGTCCTCCCCACTCCTGACACCCCTACCTGCCAACTGAAGATAGCTATTCATACATCTCCAGTCCATGAACACTTGTGCCTTATTTGCTAGCTTTTCAAAGTGCTACAAGCCTCTGCTGATTTAGTGTGTTGCCAAAGAGTTGCCTCTGCCTTCTCTTGAATGTTGGGCTTGCAGTGTGAGTTGACTTGCAGAGTTGAACCTCCACTCTTGCTTTCCACGAGTTTGCCATTCATGTGTGTAAAATACTTCACCTAAATCACCTCATTGTGATCCTAACAGCAACCGGGTAAAGCAGACTATTGTGATTATCCCCTGTTGCAGATGTGGGACTGAGACAGAGAGAGAAAGAGAGTGGTGTATGGCAGAGGCAAGATTCAGATGAGGAATTTCCTTATCTCTTAGCCTAGCCTTCCCTAACCTGGTGCCCTCCAGATGTTTTGGACTGTAACTCTCATCAGCCCCAACATCATATGGCCATATTGGCTGAGCTGAGGCTGATGGGAGCTATAGTCTAATACATCTGGAAGGCCAAGGCTGGTGAAGTTTTTATTAGCCATTCTGCCATGCTTTGTTCTTTTATTTTTCAAAACATAAGTGGTATCCTTCCATTTTAAAAACTCCCAGGGTGGCCAATGCCACCAAAAACAAAAAACACCTGGCAGCAAAACCCAATGTTCATATATTTAGCCCTACAAACTTATCTGAGGAAACTTGGGCCTCTTGTGCTAGTCAAAGCACAAAACCTAATCCTGTTAACCAAGGTAGCAGGGAGTGGGGGGAGTGGAAAACCTCTCCCAGCTCACATTGCATGCTGTTAGAGCATTGCTGCAGAGCATTGCTGTCAACAGGCCTGTGATCTTCCTGCACACAGTGAGGGAGAGCAGGCATGCTTTTGGGTGGCTACCCTCTCAAATCAACTTTCTAGGCAGACTGCTGGACTCTTGGCTTTGCAGTGTGAAACATTACCCCAGGATATGGTACCCTCCACATGTTGTTGGACTGCAACTCCTGCCATGGCCGTCCTGGCTGGGGCTGATGGGAGTTGTAGCCCAAAACATCAGGAGGATACCAGGTTGGGGAAGGCTGCTGTAGAGCTGTTCAAGTGCTTCTTAAGATTGTTGATTAGCAACACAGCTGCCTGCTCTTGGTGGCTCAAAAGATCCTCCCTCTGTTAAGGAGGTGGCCTGAGGTCACTTGCAGAAGGATGGAAGAGGAATGTAAGATGCTCAGAGTTGCTGCCAGGAAAGCTGTGACTCCCCTTTGTGAAACTTTTGCCTCTTGTTTCACAGCGATGAAGATGAGGCTCTCTACCAGAAGGTGTCCTCTGAGCAATGGCAGCTGGAGCAGCTTGTGGAGCTGCTCTCTCGCTGCCAGAGCAGTGGCTTAGCTGGAGACTTCTTCCTCTGTTGCCTAAAGGTAGGGCTGCTTCATCTTGGCAATTGCTTCTGGCTGTTTAATAATGTATCTGCAGGAGGTGTAGGAGTCTTTCTTCCAGGTTAAAAATATATATCAGGTAACCACAGGTGATGGGAAAGATACTTCTCTGCTTGAACATAGGAAGCTTCCTTATACTCAGTCAGACTACTGGCCCATCTAGCTCAGTAGTGGCTACACCCTGGGATGCCTTGAATGATGGTCAAGGGTGCTGCAGGCAACAGTGGCCTCTGTGCCTCTTTCATTCCCTCCCTCCTCTGATGCCCTCTCACATCTCTGGCTCCCAAAGGCTTGCACGGCTGCATGTTGCAGCAGCCCTGGCTATAAGCTCGCCAGGCGAATAATGCCTCTGGGGCTGGCCAGGGGGTGCTTCCCAGGCCCCTGTGGGGCAGTGTGAGGAGACAACCTCTCTTTGGGGCACGGGACTGCTCAGAGACCAGGGGTGGCAGCCCAGAGGACTCCCAAGGAGAAGGGAGAAGAGAGAAGGTTGAGGGAACACTCCACAAGGGAGGGTGTTCGAAAAGTAGTGAGGGCTGCCAGTTCTACAGGCAAGAGGTGACATAACTGGGCTCCTGAGCCCCACAGGGGTACCACAGAAAGAATGTAGTTGGTCAAGGGAGCCGTGGACCCAAAAAGGTTGAAAACATCTGGGCTACACTAATGGATAGCAGTTCTCCAGGGTTTCAAGCAGGAAGTTTCTCCCAGTCCTACCTGGAGATGCCAGGGACTGAGCCTGGAACCTTCTGCATTAAAGCAGATGCTCCACCACTGAGCTACTATTAACCCTTTCTGTGGGACACCCCCCACCCTTAGGCAGGCAACATTGGAGAAGAAACTAAGAACTTTGCAAAAAAGAAAACAACCCCTTTAACTTAAAGTGGGTTCCTCAACTCCTCCTCAAGTCTCTGTTTAACTAATGCAGAGTGATTGTTCTCCCACTCCAACACCAACCCTTCAAAGGTACTTCCAGGGATGCAAGAGACAAAATGATGCAACTAGACAGTCAGGCATCAGCTCTGTGAGAGGCAGTCTTTGGTGAGTGATGAGTCAGTGATGGAGATGCAAAGCATGTGAGGTTTGGCCTGTTTGATGAAACTTGTGAACTTCCTTTATTGTGCAGTTCTTTTGAAATGCAAAAAAGCAAGGAATGGCTCTAGTCATTTTGTGTGGGGCATATAGTTGGGAGGAAAGATGCTCTGGAAATTCGCTGGAGCCCCTTTTGAGTGAAAGCAGCTGATTAAAGTATGTGCATACTCCTGACAGTGAAGTTTTGCTGTACAAATATTGCAGTGTTACAGATGGATGCTAATGGCAGGGTTTTTTGTGTCTGCCTCCTGCACAGCGGATGTCAATGTGGGAAAGGGTTAACTGCTGTTCCTTCTGGGGCTGTTTTGACAACAGGAGAATCTTTGAAGTGTAATTGTGGGTTTCACAGCTATGGATATAATCCCTCTCCAGGGGGGAGGGGGCTTCCTGTTTGTGGGTGGGTGTCCATCCAGCCCTCCTCTACTTGTTCTCTGTGTTTACTATTCAACAATATTTACTTAATAATTCATAGTATGCCCCAGTGCTCTATAAATAGCATGTAAAAATGGAGGTAAATAGCTTAGAATCATCCCTAAAGCTGCTGCCTCAGCTGCTGTCTGTGTCCTAGACCTGTTCCTGCCTCTGCAAGGCACAAGGAAGGGCTGTGGCTCAGTGGCAGAGAACCTGCTTTGCATGCAGAAGGTCTTAGGCTCATTTCCTGGCATCTCCAGGTAGGGCTAGAAAAGACCGCAGTCTGCAACTGGAGAAACAATGTCAGTAAGTGTAGACAATACTGAGCTAGATGGTCTGACTCAGTATAAGGTTCCTAAGGCCTTTTCTGCAATATCTTTCAGTGAACTGTGATGTGTCTGTGGGGATGAAGCAAGGGATTTGTTGGTTAGCTTTTTGCCACAGATGAAGAATCCCAACAATGCATGTTGCTGTCATTTTCATATGTACATGTATATGTGCCTCAGAAATTTCTTCCCAAAGCAACTTGTCTACCTAAGAAAAAGCAGAAAGTTGTCTTCATAGAACAAATTAAGCCTCTGCTTCCTTGTAGATCTCAACCTTTCCCATTGACCAGCAATGTGCTGGCCAAAGTGCACTAACATGCCAAAGCAATATACAGTGGTGCCCCGCAAGACGAATGCCTCGCAAGACGGAAAACCCACTAGACGAAAGGATTTTCCGTTTTGGAGGTGATTCGCAAAACGAATTTCCTATGGGCTTGCTTCGCAAGACGAAAATGTCTTGTGAGTTCCTGTGGGTTCTCCCCCCCCCCCTTTTTCTAAGCCGCTAAGCCGCTTATCAGCTGATCCGCTAAGCCGATAAACCGCTAAAAGCCGCTAAAAGCCACTAAAAGCCTCTAATAGCGCTAATCCGCTAAGCCGTCAATGGGCTTGCTTCGCAAGACGAAAAAACCGCTAGACGAAGAGACTCGCGGAACGGATTAATTTCGTCTTGCGAGGCACCACTGTATATGTGCCTTTTCCTATGTGCATTCCTCTGATTAAATGCCTGGGGTTTTTTTCTTCTTCCATTCTGCCCCCCTCCCTCTGACAGGAGCTGACACGCATGGCTGGACAGGGTGCTTACAAAATGGAGTCTGCCCCACTCTCCTCCTGCAACAGCCCTCTGGACCTGGAGCAGTGCTGCAGCCCTGGCCTTGAGCAGCAAGAGAGGCAGCTGCAGGTGCTGCAGTTGGTTGGCATGATGTGCGAGAGGATCTCCGATGCACTGTTCACAGACATCTCACAGGTTCGTTGAGGCTGTGGTCTCCCGAGCTGCAATCGGACAAGAAGTCTACGATTGGGAGGGGAGTTTGCCACATCACCCATTGGTGGTGACTTCAGGGCCAGCAGAGGGATTTTTTGAGACCCCAGGCTGAGTGATTCTTGGGAGCAGCCTGGGTGGTCACAGCGGAAGCAGACTCCCCTCCCCCTTCCTTAGGTGCCGTACCAGTTTCACTAGGCTAGGTGGCCAGCAGAAAGGGGTGGGGGAAGGGCTGTGTTAATTTCAAGCCTTGGAAAGCTGAGGAGGTTGCTCAAAATGCCTGGTTGTGAGATTTGGTGGTGGCAGGTGGGGTGGGGGAAAGCAAAACTGTCAAGTGAGAGAAGCTGCTTTGAGTGCAAAGTTTTCTTCTGAGACCTAGAAAGAACAAAAGTATCCAATAGTCTTCCACAAAAACAGACTTGTTGAGTGCACAAAACCTAATCTTCCTCCCTCCCTTTGTCTTTTACTTGAATAATTAGGCAGTTTGTTGAAAAGACAAGCATGTCAAGGAAACCCAAAGGAGTTTGTTTTCCCCAGGAGGCGGCTGGTTAATGGATTTAGTTACTAAACTCCCCTCCGCCACCTCCCTCTTTGCCCTCCAGATACACCTGGTACCAGACACACCTGGCAGGGAGAATTTGCTTGGGCCCGGGCTTATAATTGCCTGTTCTGAGATCAGAAAAAGAGATGGGTGCAATGCCCCAAGGGAACCAATACTAACAGTAATTTGCCATGCTGCCGCCCTAAGAAAGAGAGGGGAGATCTCTTGGCTCCCTGAGGGTTTTATTTTATTTAGGGTAGAGAAATTCAAGGGGACCTTGACTTCCCTGCCAGAGGGCTGCCTAGGTTCATGTTCAGAGGTGCATACAATGATGGACAACCATGGCCCTCGCACCCTGCTTGAAGGCTTCCCAGAAGCATCTGGGTAGCTGCTGGGAAGGGACATAACTCAATGGAAGAAGAACCTGGTTTTGATCCCCAGTGTTTCCAGATAGGGATGAGAATGTACCCAGTCTGGAATCCTGGAGAACCCCTGGCAGTCTGTGTAGACAGTACTGGGCTAAATGGACCATTGGTCTGACTTGGCACAAAGCAGCTTCCTAGATTATTGATCTAGCAGCACCAACCAGCATGGCCAATGGTCACAGATGATGGGGGAGGGGGGTTGTAGTCCAACAACATTTGGAGGGTCACAAGTTCCCCATCCCTGACAATAAGCCCTTGTGAGTTGCATTCTGCTACATGGCTGTTTGCATGTCTAGAGAGTCCTACATTGCTGCACTTTAAACCCACTCTCTGGGGTTCCAAGTCATTACTACACATGGTTTCAAAACCCACAGATGGGCAATACTTTTATTAAGATAGACCCAAACTGCTGGTACTGTTTCCATAGTCAAGGGGCAAATCCAGGCTGATATCAGCAGAAGGAGAATTTCTGGTCCTTGGCAAGGATGGGAGCTGTTGATATTGCAGTTCCTTGCGGAAACCAGTGGCCTGTGAAGTGGCCTGAGGTTGTCAGTGATGGAGTGTAGCTGAAATGCCCCCAGAATCCTCTGAGTAATAACCTCAGGATAAGAGTCCTTAATTTTGATTGTATAAACAAGCTTCTGGTTACACTCTGGAGAGTTTGTTGAGATAGATGTACACTGTGTCTTTGAGGTCTTGGCAGTCTTTCAGCTGAATGACATGATAATCTCCCTTTGCTTCTGTCTCTCTAGGTTGTGGAATTCGTGGCAACAACTCTGCAGCGGGCTTGTGCAAGTCTCACTTGCAGCTCAGGGGGTAGCACTGTGGAAGCCCAGACACTGAGCATGGCTATGGGACTGGTGGCTGCCATACTAGGAGGGGCAGTGCAGGTGAGACTGTGGGGCAGTTGGGGGGATCAGGGCTGGTTCGCTCTTGTGCCCCTGCTCTCATCCCTGTGACAGAGAGACCATCGTATGTGTAGCCTAAAGATGGCTGCAATGGAAAGAGCCTAAAGATGGCTAGCTGAGCCAGTGGAGCCAGGCCCTGGGTCCCTCTGCCATATCCTGATGGAATGGTTGCTGCTAGATGACAGTGGAAGTTTTAAAAGTCGCTGCCTGGTGGGTCTGGTTCTAGACATCAATTTATTCTTTCCTCTCCCATAGCCTTTTTTTTTCACACTGGCCCTAGCAAAACTTGCACCACCTCTTGCTGAAGTCGGATGTGGTTTCCAGAAAGCCCTTGAGTGATGAAGATGATCTTATTTACATAATTTTCCTCCACTCTGGTTAACACACAAGGCAAATTGCAGAAATCTACGTACTACTATAATAATGCCACATTAAGAAGCTGCTTAAAAATAAGTTGTTGGGGAGGGGCAGGTGGTTCTTGGTGTGGTAACAATGCTGGGTGCAGCAGTGGGTTGTCCAGATTTCAAGTGGACCGTTTCCAGCATATGTACTGTGAATTCTGCCCATCCTGTCTTGCTCTTCAGCTACTTTGCAATCCACCACCTGAGATGTTCCCCAAGGCCCTTAGCACGAGTCCCAGAAAGCGGCTCCTTTCCCACCCCATCCGCTCTTTGCACCTGTAGGCTTGGGGCATGATCTTATCTCCCCTGCCAGATCCTTCATATACACCCATAACGGTAACCACAGCAAAGGCTTCCTTCCTACAGTTCCTTCCCCTGACACAGCCTCCCTTCAGCCCTGGGGAAAGTTCTCAGGAGAAGCCCTGATTCTGTCTTTCTTTGCGGCTGGACTAACATGCTTGATGATCTCTCTGCAGCTGAAACCGGCCGACTTTGCTTCCCTGAAGGGGCTGGTGCCCCTGCTGGAGGATCTCTCCCACGTTCATCCAGAGCCTGTCATCCAGGAGCTTGCTGCTGACTTGCGTATCACCATCTGCACCCACGGAGCTTTTTCCACGGAGACAGTCAGCTCTGCTGCGCAAAGTACCCTGGGCAAGAGTGATGCAGGAGTGGCACTCAAACCAAGAGCTCTCGTAAGACAAGGCCTCACCAAAAGGCCCCCTAGAGAGACCTCCAAGCCCAAGGCGGCTCTGCCACAGGACCACATGGAGAGCAGCTCAGGCACAGACCCCATTTCCAACCCACCAAGAGGGCCTCTGGCTGGGGAATCTGTTGCAGAGCCAGGCTGTGGATCTCAGGACCTGCAAGAACTTCTCTTATCAGTTTATGACCCAGACATTCCAGCACGAGCAGCTGCCTTGCGTAGTCTTTCCCGCTTGATAGAGCAGAGGGACTCTGAAGCCTTGAAGATTCAAGAGAAGCTGCTGAAGGTAGACACTCAGAGTACACTGTGTTAGTCCTCTGAGAACACCCACGAGGCTGCAGTGCGTGCGCGCCTTCATTGCTTTCATACTCCCTTTAGTGATGGCCTGTCCAACTAAGGGTGTTCCTGCATGGAAGAACTAACTTTGAAACCCTGGCATATTGCTGGTGGTTTAAGTAGACCTGACCTTTGCCCATCTGCTGCATGCCAGATGTTTTGGACTACAGTTCCCATCAGCCCTAGCAAGCTCAGCTGTTCTGGCTGGGTTTGATGGGAGTTGTGGTCCAAATCTAGAGGGCACTGGGTTAGCAAAAGCTATTGTAACCACTTGTAGATACCTGCACGCCTTTTTTCGCAGGGGGAGGGTAATGTGGAAGTTTAATTTTTAAGTCACTAGCATTTGCCCTACAACAGATAGTAGTCTTCAATGCCCTGAAAAGTAAGGGAGACCCTTCTCCTTTTTGGTGGGGTGTGACCCTCTCTTTTCTTCCTTTGGTACATCATGCCAGGAGTACTTCTAGTTTGAGTTAACACAGGCTGGTATAGCAGGGCATCATCCACATGCTGGCTGAGACACCTCTCTCTCATTGGTTGAGGAAGCCAGTTCTAAACATGGGCATCTGACCCCTTCCCTCTGTCAAAACAGTCAAATCCATGATGGGTTCCAAAAACCTCCAGGATTCCTTCTTCCCTGCCTAGATGTCAATTGCCAGTTAAGCTGACATAGGAAGCCACCTTATACAAGGCAGACCCTTGGTCCATCTCACAGTTTTAGGCTGGGAGTCTCTCCCAGCAATACTTGGAGATGCCACTGGGGATTCAATCTGGGGACACCTTCTGCAAAGCAGATGCTATACCACTGACTGTTTTCAGTTAGCAAAACCTCTGGATTTTTTGGTTTGTGTGTGACATGAGGGATGTAGGAGATACTGTCTTCTGTTGAGAAGTTATCAGCACTGAGGCTATGAAGACTATCCTACTTGAATGCAAGTTAGGTGATTCTTGGACTTTATCCTTCCAGGTTTTTTTGGAAAATTTGGAGCATGAGGATTCCTTTGTTTATCTTTCTGCTATCCAAGGTAAGCAGGCAGAATCTGGCTGTTTGTGTTGAGTTCTGCTGAGAATGAAAATAGAAGCTTTTTGCTGTCTAGCCAGACTAATTATGTAGCGGCCAACACCAAGCTCCTTGTCTGTGGAAAGCTGTGCTGCTTGGACATGAATTTTAAAAAAGGACAGATCACCTGGCTGGATCTAGTTTAGGGGCACTAAGATCTCCCACCCTCACTCCTAGGAATAGGAGGTGTTTGAGAGGTTGCTTCTGCCCAGCTTCCACTTTTGCATTTTGTGTGTTGAGATGTGGAGTTTCACAACACTACTCAATTTACTGGAAGAAGAGGAGTGAGGGGCAGCCATTAATAAAATCAAGAAGCCCCACAACCTGATTCCCTCCAGTTTTAGCCCCGTCCACTGGGTTACGTTTTTAAAAATCAGCTAAAGCTGCTGACATAAAAGAAAAGTGTATATCCTCACACCCCAGACTCTCTAGTAATTCAAATGCTGCTTCACGGCTCAGTGGCTCTGCTGAGCAAATGCTGTTTTCCTTATCCCAGGTGAAGGAGGCATTTGTTCTCCAGAAGTGGCTGGGAGACAGTTAAGTGTTTCTCTGGAAAGGTACTAAGCATGAAGATGCTGGGCATGTGAGCACAGTAGAGCATCAGCTGACATCAGGTACATGGTCTTATGCTGAGTCAGTCCATTGTGTCACCTAGCCAAGGACTGCCTCTACAGTGACTGGCAGCAGCCCTCCAGGGGTTCAGGCAGGGAGTTGTTCCTTTCCAGCCCCACCTGGGAATGTGGGGATTGAACCTGGAACCTTGCACATGCAAAGCAAGTGCCCTACCACAGAGCCACAGCTCTTCCCTGAATTCTTCTTGGTCATCTGAAAACTGGAATTGGCCTGGTCTCATTGCCAGTTATACTGGTCTGTGCAATTTGCTTGGACATCGTCCTTCCGATCAACTCTCACTTCCTCTCCTGTCCATTGGCAGCATCTCTGCTCTCCTCCTTTTGGAAGAAGCCACCACTAATTCCTTGAACAAAGCAATCTCTCACTGGCTTCCTTCTGAAGAATAGCAAGGTGACCTGGTATAAGCCAGGCAGATATGCTGTGCAAATATTGAGCTGGTAGCCAGTGTCCCTGGCTGTCTTCTTAGGAAACGAGCACTGTGGCATCCTGTATTCAACAGAATTGTGTTCCCTGTTACTTCATCCCTTTGTACAGTGTGTCCTGGAGGAGTCGTTCCAAGGTAGCCCCCATACTTGTGTGTTGGCAGTGGTAGCAGGGTGCTGAATGAATGTTGTGTATGTCTCCGGGTCCATAATTAATCAGCTGCTGTGTACAGATAGTGCAGAAGGAAAGAGGAACATTCTAGGCTGAACTCAAGATTGCAACACAGGGAGGTCTGAGATGCTGTGGTTTCTTGGAGCAAAAGGAGTCCACCTTTTTGCCTTGGTAGAGTCAAACTTCAGTGGCTCTTCACCAGTTGCCCTGTTAAGGCAGATGGCAACCAGAGAGAGAACTTTCTCAGAACATCACCCCAATTTGGCCATTCTGCTGGTCTGAGCCAGGGGCAGTGCAGGGAAGGAGCACACTTGCACCATACCTCCAGTCCTGGTGTAGCCGTGTAATCCTGATGGCTGTGTTTTAACCTCCAGTGTTGAAGGCAGTCTGCCTCTGAATACCAGTTGCGGGGAATCACAAGCAGGGAGAGTTGTTGCAGTCAGACTTGCTTGCTTGCGGACTTCATCAAAAGCATCTAGTTGGTTGCTATGAGAACAGGATACCTGACTATATAGGCCTTTAACCTGATCCAAGAGCCAAACTCCTCTTGCAGTCTAGCATAACAGGGGTATGGGATTCCTCTTCCCATGTATTTATGTGTTGTGGGCTTTTTATCTTGTTTTTGAAAACTGTCCTGAAAGCTTCACTGCAGAGTAGCATATATTTTGGGCTAAATGGAGGCTGAAAGAGGCCTCCCACCTCTTTTTCATAGAGACAGAGGCGAGGAAAGTGGGACAGTAATAGTATCCACCACCAGCTTTCTGGGCCAATGGATTTTTTCACTGTTTCTTCTCGGGATTCCTTGGCACCCTCAAAGTGTAAGGAGGCATTTGGGTGCGAGCCAGCTCCCTTTCCTCATTGTGCAGTGCAATTCATAATAATTCAGATTTTTATCCCAGTAACATCCTAAGGGCTCAGGATGAGTAACAAACACTTATTTAAAGTACTGTGGGGTTGGGCAGGAAGACCCATAAATAAGGTGATGGATGGATAAAAAAATCTCCCAGTTGCTTCAGGAGGAGGAAGTCTTCAACCCTTGCAAAGTTCATGCTGCACCTTTTCTGTGCAGTTTGTATAGGGCACCTGGGAAGTCCCAGCAGGAAGCCCCTGGCTCAGACGCCTGTCAGGTAGAAGAAGGTGGGAGAGAGGGAATACAGAGGACCTGCTCTTCTGGCTGCAACACCCAAAGAGCTGAAGGGGGAACCTCCTTGGCCTGCCTTTTCCTTCCTGTACTTGTGTTGGCTTGAGCCTGTGAAGGGCTCATGTGTGCCCTGCAGGCGAAAGACATCTTGCCACTCCCACCAGTGACATGGAAAGCATTGATCCTTGCACGTTTAGCAACTTTGCGATGGCTTTGATGAACCCTCCCACTTTGCCAGGGGGACTGAGTCAGAAGCAAAGTGCTAAGCTCAGCTTTGAGAGTCACGTCGGCATTGCCTCAAAAGGGCTGGGACGATGTAGGGGAGAGGCTAAGATGTGGGGCAGCTGTCACATCTTACCCGCTGCCCTTTCCCCCAAAGAGCCATCTGGCTGCCAACACGCATGCACCCCATTCCAGAACATACATCTCCCTGCCATTTCCAGCTAGACAAGCAGCTGAAAATAAGCAGGGCAGGAGAGACTTCAGTCTTGGCCAGGTAGCCTCTGCCACTGACTCACTGCTTGGCATCCCCAAAGATGCTCCAGGCCCCACAGTCTTCCCTCCCGCACCCCCCACATAAAAGTATTGCTGTCTCATTGCAGATTTACTAGCCCATTGCTTTACAAGCCGGAAATGAGTAACATGATTGTTCTCAAAAGAAAAGGCGGGGGGAAGCACAGAACCAGGATATTGGCAGGTTTCAGCCAGTCTGAGCCACAGGAAGAAATTGTAATTGTACCTTGGATGTGGTCCTTGAACCTGCTGTTGACAATGTGTGGTTCGCATGTATTCAGTATTGGATATTTTGCGATGGACCCACAGTTAAAAAATAAACTTGGAAGCGGAATTTTGCTTTACGCTGCTTTGAGCCCCTAGAGCTTTAAAGTGTCCAGAGCACTGTTTACTGCACCCAGAGTGGGGGACAGAGTCCTCTGTGATTCTCAAGACTCCCTGGCGGATGGTATCACAGAGAAAGCACACAACTTACCTGCTGCAGAAGGAAGCAAGCAAGCCTAAACAACTGAGAAAGGGGGCAGGATCATTGCACTTCCAGCATAACCTTTTTTGGCACAAGAGCCACATTCACCCTTGGCCACGCTCTCTGAGGGCCAGAGGTGGGTATAGCCACCCTGCACACTGTCATGTACACACAGCCTTCCCTGCCCCATCTGTAGTGATTGGAGTGTTGGACTAAGCTGGGAGACCAGGGTTCAGATCCCCATGCAGCCATGAGATGCTCGCTGGGTAACCTTGCATCAGTTGGTCTCTCAGCCTAACCTACCTTACAGGGTTGTTGTGAGGATAACATGGGGAGGGGGAGAACCATGTATACCACCCCGAGATCCTTTGATGCACTGTAAATGTTAAACAAATACATAAATTAGGGTTGCCATATTTCAAAAAGTAAAAACCAGGACACCCTGAAAGTTGTTGAGCTCTAAAAAGGCCCAAAAATGCAATTGTTCAATTGACTTGCCTAGGATCCAGGGCAAACCGCCACCTTACAGCCCTACATAAATGAAAATCTTTCTGGATCAGCAGAAGGGGGCTTATTGCCCCCTCTGTTAATGTTGTGGTAACCAAGGAGGGGGCAATTTGCATCTGTTCCTGAGCACAGAGTATTGCCTGTTCCAGCACTGTGTCTGCTTCACTTCCCCACACTTTTGACCCCACTGCCAAAGTTAGTGGGGTTTTGGCTGGGGACTGAAAAAATTGCTTGAAGCTTGAGGGTGGGCAGATCAGGCCTCAGAGCTGGAAGTTGGCCACCTGTGCCCTAGAGCCATAGGCAGCTCCAGCTGAGCCAGTTTAGGGGCTACCTCAAATGGCCTCATTGGAGCCTTTTTCCTCTCCGTGGTTCTGTTCATGGAGGAGGAGGAGGTTTCTCATCTTCTTCAAGCCAACTCTTTAAAGAGGAATTCTGCTCCCCTCTGCCCTAGAGCTCCCTGTTCCATTTTTTTCATGTGGGTTTTCCCACACAGCTTTTTATTGTCAGTTTGGGCCTTGGGCTTGGGCAACTTAGCGGTTGGAGCCCTGTTCCCGGGGAGGCCTTGGGCAAGCTGTGGCGTGTGCCAGCCTCAGCTCTTAAGGTGGAAATAACCCCATGTGTGTTGTGAAGTGCTGCCTCCTATGCTAGCCTTTTCTGCAACAAGCTCCAGTCCATGGCCTTTCCTTTTGCACTTTCAGAGAGAAGCTTTAAGGGCTAAACTTTGGCTTGGTCCAGGAGACCTGGAGTAAGGGAAAACATAATTTTTCCTTTCCAAATTAGTCCAGGTAAATGTTAGGAACAGTTATTATATCATATATGATTCTTCAGCCTGTGAACTCTCATTTATTTATTTATTGCATTTATAACCCACATTTTCACCAAGGAGCTCTATGTGGTGTACATGGTTCTCCTCAGTTAATCCACACAACCACCCTATGAGGTAGGTTAGGCTGAGAGGCAGGCCACCTAGCATGGGGATAGGAAGCCTTGGCTCTCTGTCAAGCACAGCAACAGGTGCTTGAGTTCCCAAATGGAGCCTAGTCATCCCACTCCGCCACCAGCTGACAATGCCCTTAGCACAGGGGTCAGCAACCCGCGGCTCCGGAGCCGCATGTGGCTCTTTTACACCTTTGCCGTGGCTCCGGGGCGGATACTAGCGAGGGAAGGAGGCGCATTGTGCGCCCCAACACTCCCCACTGTGGAGGGCACTGTACTGGCTGTGACGTCGCATGGGGGCGGTGCATGCGTTAGTCACGCACCGTCCCGACGTCACCTTCCCGCCCACCCGCCCACTACATTGTAAGGGGCATGTACGCTGGTCACTGTTTTGCAGGGGAGTGAAGAACACACACATAAAAAAAGGTAGCTTGTTAATTTAACGTTTATTTCTATGAGCAGGAGTAATTCTGAGGGGTCAAACAAAGAAATAATAAAAAAGTGACAAAAAAGTTATTTTTATAATGACGAGTTTTGCGGCTCCCAGTTGTTTTTTCTTCGGAAACGGGTCCAAGTGGCTCTTTTTGTCTTAAAGGTTGCAGACCCCTGCCTTAGCAGATGTAACAATCCCATAATACCTATTTTCCCAACAACCTGCTGCTTCTAATCCCCAGCGCATTTTCCTCCCTCCTCCTCCATTTTTTCTTCCTGAGCCCAGAGGCATGTCTGATCTGGAACTGGAGATCAAAGGGATGTGAAAGACAGCTGCATCCGCATCATCTCAAAGGGTTGAGGTCGTAACCTGGGCCTTCAAGGCCAAATCAAACAACTATTGAACTAAAGGTGTTGGGCATGGCCCAGTAGGACCTGGGCTGTTTTCACAGCTCTGATGGTTCTGTGGTGGAACTTGCAGTTAAGTGAAGCGTGCTTCCTCCCCACTGTTTACTCTGGCTTGACTGTAGAATGCTGCCATGACTTCTTGGAGCAAGGCTGTAGGACACACAACACTTCTAGGAGCACATTCAGAAGGGAGACCTTGATTCTAGTTCTCTTCAATGGGCCAGAGTTAGGCTTGATTCCCTGGTGCTGCCCTTGCCTCTTCCAGGGGCAGTGACTCACATGACATGAACCTTTGTAAGTAGCACCTTTCTGCTATTGTGATTTGTGGATGGCATCTGATGAAGCCGGTCTTTGCCGGCTCATCTCTGAGGACATCCAGAACTTTGCCACCTTGTTGCTGCACATGAATGCAGCTACCACTTTGGGAATGTGGTCTTTTTGGCACAGCCACCATCAGGACAGAGTTGAAGCTGGTTAAGTTGGCACCTTTTGTTGCTGCCTATGACAACCTGGTGCCCTACATATATTTTGGATTACAACTCTCATCAGCTTCAGCCAGGGAAGGCACCAGGTTAGCAAAGGCGTGTGGTGCTTTGCCAAGCCAGGGGTTTCTAGTTTCCTGTAGGTCAATTCTGCTTCAGAGGCAATTCTTTCCCATGTGTTGGGAATTCCCTTTTTGAGGCTTGTTCTGGTTTGTTTTGCCTTGCAAGAGAGCTGTATTAAGCTGGCAAAGCTCCCACACTGCCAACAGGGCTGAAGAATTGAGGGTTTTTCCGTTGTTTCTGGACTATAGCTCCCATCCCTGCTAATCATGCTGGCTGGGACTGATGGGAGATCAACAACATCTAGGGAATCTCCACTCCCAGGATAAGGCAATGTGGCAATAAGGCTTTTATAAACACCCTTTGGACAAGGGCAAAAAATAAAATCTGAATAATTATCCAGGTGGGCAATAAAAGATCACTTAAAACTATTCTACCTTTCTTAGGCACATTGCTCAATCCTTCCAAGTCCTCTGTGTGAATCTCATTGTCAACCTCTCCTCCTTTCTTTTGAGGCAGTTCTTTCTCTGCTATCCCCTCTGGATTTGGAATTGGAGAGCTGGGAAAGGGCTCAAAAAGCCATCATTTCAAAGTATCCCCACTAGCATCTTGGACATCGGTCCACACAGTTGCCAATGCCTGCCTTCTATGTCACTCCCTGGTGCTTCTCTTTCTCCTGATCTTCCGGTGTTTCCCCCCCCCCCCAATAAATTTTATTGGTTTTCCACAAATTTTTAAACACACCAACAAAAAAAAAAAAATCCTAACCTTATTAAGACTAATCTTATTAACATTGTTAAGCGACTTCCTCATGTCCCCTTGGTTGAATTTCAGTGTATATCATTTTAACGCTTTTCCAAAACCTATATTCTCATAAAGTTAACTTAATCACTTAACATCTTTCTCCTGATCTTCAGGTGTTGTGCTGCTGTCGGATGCATTCCCAGAGCGAGTCCTTCCCTACCTGCTGGCCCAATATGGGAGCGCTCATCCAGGCACACAGGAAGCACAGACGGTAGAGACCAGGATGAAAGTGGGGGAGGCCCTGATGCGCATCACACGGGCACTAGGTGAGTTTGCAGCTCCCACTGGGAATTTTGTGCCAGAGCTGCTCCAGCAGCGTGTGGAGCACCAGAACATGTGGCTCTGAGGAGGCCTATGCTGGCTTTATAATCACGCTTGTCCAGGAAGTTGAGTAATGCTCATTTACTGATATAAAACCCACAACTGGTTGTACTAAGTGCAGAGTGCCAAACAGCATTGATGTTCCTTGGCAGCTTGGTACCCAGCCTTCACAATCAACAGATGCCTCTAGCTTTGCTGTTCAGTGTGTGGGCAGAACATTCCACCTGGACAGAGCCGTGCTAGAAGAGATCCCTGCTCCTTCTTCCATAGCAGCATCTTTGCCTTCAGGTGCCTAAGCACCAAACTGACAGCAGGGGAAGCTACTGTTGGGACCCACCCAGGTCAACCTCCCCTGGCTTTGGAGTCACGTCCTCTGGCACAGATTGGAGTAACACAGCATGCCCTGCCCTTACAAAGGAAAATTAGGCATGTCTAAGGGAATGAGTCACCTCCTTTTTCTAGGCCTCAAGTTGTATTAGAATCTGTGCATGCTATTTAACGGCACTATTAATTTTCTCCTTGCTTCATTTCCCCATAAATGGAAGTTCAGGAATTGCCCACCAGTTTCCTGCATGTTACAAGGCACCATTATAAAACTTGGCTGCATTGCCTGCTGTTTCCCTAAGACTGGAGCTCTGTGACTTGTCTGGGCATGACAGTGGCTGAGTTCTCTGGAACCTAGGCCTTTCTTTAAAGGTTTTTGTTTGTTAAAGTGATTGCTTCTTGGTGGCATCCAAGCTCCTCTACACAACTGGGGTCTAGGGGGACAGGTACCAGCTTAGCAGGGTGCACGAGCCAGTCTTGATGGTGCCACCACAGCCATCTCAAGTCTTTTGTCCACTGCTGTTGCCAGCGAACAGATTGCTCCCTGCACTCTGTGCTGCAAATCCTGCTTGGCCAATTTAGCCTTATTGTGCTTTATATATGTTGAGCCTAACTCATTAAATTACCATCTGGCCCAGATGTTTCTCCATCTGTGCATCCCACCTGTTTGTCTGAAGCAGAAAATGGCTAAAAGACTGGCTTTTAAATCTTTTAGTTTGATAAAAGAGAGGGGGGATTACAGGGTTTCCTCCTTGGTTTGGCTTCTGTGGCAGCTAAATAAATATTTTCTCAAACAGATGTTCAGTGTGTGAGGACCTCTTCTGATTTTCACGCTTTTTGCGTTGAGGGAACTGGCCTATTTGACATCAGCTTGTCTGCTTGAGAAGCCCTGCATGATGTAAAGGATCCTGGGACAAGTGCACACTCAGGCACCAGGGCCACGCTGTTGACCATTATGTACTGAACAGGTGACCTAGAACACTCCTGACACTTCCATCTGATCATGCATTGCAAGAAAGGGGTGGTTGTGGTGGTGAGGAAGCCTCTCTGCCATTAATACTGATCTTCTGATAAGCTTCCAAAGTACAACATGCACCCCCAGATTGAAAACTCCTGTTTGTGGGCCAAGCTGCATCTACCTTGACTGCCCTTTCACTCAGACCAAATCGGAATATTGTGTGCTTCTTCTGAGTGACTGGTTGCCCACTCCAAGCATAAATCATATTCTAAGAGACTTTAGCATTTCTGGGCAAAGAATGGGGCCTCTGAAGAGACAAGGCTCCAGGCTGTGAAATTTGGCAATTAACCACCTGGTTATAGGCCTTGTTCCAACATAACTGTTGGCATTCAGCACAATGAATTGTGCCCAGCATTCCTTGGAGCAGACCCCTTGAAAGGAATGAGCATGGCTAAGTTAGGCCCATTAATCTTATCTAGTCCAAGGATAACTTAGTTGGATACAGTCCAATGGCTCTTTAAAGTAACTCCTTGAAGTTCACACATGTGCAAAAGCAATGCCAGAGTTTTGTTTTCCTCAGCAGGTCTGTGATTTTATGAGCAGGTTCATCGATACCTGGCAAACAAGCAACCCTGTCACACAAGCATACGCAGCATTGGATTCTTGCAAAGCTGCCTTCAAATAGAGCACAGCTGGTACCAGCTCAGATCTCCTGAATGAATCTACCCACCTGTTTGCCCCCTTCCTCTCTCTGGTTTTGCTGCCCTTCAGGGATGAGGAGGGGAGCTTCTCCATGGCAACACAACCACCTTCACTACTGGGCTTCTGTTTTTTTTAAAAAATAATTTTTATTAATTTTCATAAAACAAAAAACACAAAATTAAACAAACAAACAAACAATACATGACTTCCCCATGCCTCCCCTTCACTGCACCCCTGTGTCCAAAATTTTTAGCAATCCTTCATTCCTTTTCAAAATTTGATTTCCTTCATGATTTTCTTAACTTAAATATTTCCAACTATAATTCTCTATTTCTTAACCCTTGACATTTTATCAGTCCAGAATTTTGCAACAGTTCTTAAGATATAATTTAAATTTTTTCCAGTCCTCTTCCACCGTCTCCTTCCTCTGATCACGGATTCTGCCGGTCATCTCTGCCAGTCCCATAAATTCAGTCACCTTTGTCTGCCATTCTTCCAGAGTAGGTAGTTCTTGCATCTTCCAATACTTTGCTAGAAGTATTCTTGCTGCTGTAGTTGCATACATAAAAAAGATCTTATCTTTTTTTGGTACCAATTGGCCTACTACTGGGCTTCTGGTTAGGTCCTCCAGAAACATATACTACCTCCAATTGTGAAGGTAGAGCATGTGGCCCTTTTGGTGCTATGTTGCCCTTTTGGCAGTGATTGGCGCACCCTCTACTCCCTGCTCCCCACTGCTGTGCCTGGTCTGTGCAGCTGCTTTTTCTTCTTGCAGCTAGAAAGAAGGTGCACTCAGACACCTCATCGGCTGGAAAATTCTCTTGGCTCACTGATGAGTTGCTGCTGGCAAAGGGCCCTTTCTTTAAAGATAATAGCATAATTGCTCCCCTGTGTGTCAGGGCTTTACCCTCCTCTCTTCTCTTTTCTTTTCTTTTTCTTTTCAAGGTGCTGCTCGCTCCTGCTTTCCCTGCCCCCAGCAAGAGTGCTTTTTGGGGGAAGGGGGGTGGTCCCTGTCCTTCCTAGTCAGCTAAACATCAGGAAAGCTTTTCAAGTCACAATTTTCTTATATTTCTGCCCTATTCCCATTGCTTTTTATTGTTAATCTTCTAGAAGTTTTTTGGGGGGTTTTTTTAATGAATGGAAGCTCTTTGGCCACTTAGGTGCTCAGTGATTGACTTAAAAGAATTTTGAGGCCCCAGGCCCATGATACAAATCTGCATGTGCTAATGCAAACTGAGGCTAAGTTTCAGAGGGGGAGTAATTTAAAGAAATAAAGGGGAGAAGGTACAGGAGATATCTACCCCAGGGGAAAAGACTTGGAGCTCAAGCCCCCTGACCCCGACAACAGCCCTGGGCTTTGACACACAAACACACACACACACCCCAACACTCCTGGGGACTGCAGCTATGAGGCTGTGTGTGTTGTGGCTTCTCCCACTGCTTGGTCATGGGTGTGGGGCTGTTGATCTGAATGAGGGTCTCTTGAGGCTGCTGAGGTGTCATACTTCACTCCCAGCCTGTGCCACTCCTACCCACCCTGGTTCTTGCACCGCTGTCAGCACAGCCCCCTATTTGGCATGCACCAACTAGTCTGTCTATTTATAGACCAAATTAAACCAAAGTGTTTTGTACGTCTTCACATTTTTCAACACTACAGCACTATTTAAGACTGTGCTCGCTATTCTTAAAAATCACTGGATTTCCTTCCCCACCCCCTGCTGCTAATCTTTTCTGGGATTTGCTTTGCTTTGGGGTTGTCTCTGCTCCAAACGGCTGCAGGGAGTGCTGGCTGTGGCAAAAACCCTTCTGCACCTCTGGATATTGGTATCTCTGGTGTGGAGGAAAACCTTTCCAAAGTAATGTTGGTTATTCTGCCTTTGTGGCAGTGTAATAGCGAGAGTTGCACCACTACAAAACTATGACTTACTGCTGGAAGCAAAAGGGGCCTAATTTTGACCCATCTGCTCCATCATGGCACAGATGCATCTGTTGCTGAGGAGAAGGACTCCAGTGATGCTCTGGGAAGAAGGAGGACGGGAGGATGGGAGGTGGGGTGCCTCAGCGAACCCTGCCCTGCAGGTCTTGACTGCAGCAAATGCCCTAAGCTCTGGGATGCCTTTTGCAAAGGGACAACTCCTGCGCAAGCAGACCGCCTGCATCCCAGGAGGGAGCGGCTGGTTTGCAACAGTTCTGCTGCTTTCATGTCAGCCCTCATTAGAAAGCAGATTTTCTTCTTCAGGCAGCAGAAAGCTGAAGACAAGTTGAGATCTGTCAGCTGGCTAGAACAGTTAAGGAAGGAAAGGGAATCTGTGCAACCTGACCCCCGTTGTGTGTAACTTCAGGAGTTTGGGGGGGGGGGGAGCAGCTAGAACTGTGGCTTATATGTGCCTGTGTAGTCTCATTTTTCTTCTCTTGGGGTGGGGAGGAAAGAGGTGCTTCTCCTCTCCCCCTTCCAGGCATTGCTGAAGGATTTGCATTATCAACTGAGTTTAAACACATTAAACCTTCCCCCAGGATGTCAGCTGAGACACTTCCTCTTCTTATTCAGGGATCATTCACTGCATGGGGGAGGGGGCTGGGAGGGAACCTGCTTTGTTCATTCAGCTCCTGATCCAGGAAAAGTGCTGCTTTCGTAGGCAAGAGTCATAATAATTAGACCTCCTCCTCCTCCTCAGCTGTCTAGGGGCGCCTGGGAGGGAGATGCTTCTGACACCCTGGGTGGGTTGGTGCACTGCAGGCCTTGCATCCCACCAAGGGGTGGGGGGTGTTAACAGTTAGGAGGGATGCAAGCTAATTTCCTTCAGCAGAGTAGACAGCTCCCCATCTCACCCCAAGTACTACCACTATAGACTTTACAGCTTGAAAATGTGCGTGCAGAGGCAGCTGGTACCTGAGACCAAAGCTGGGCTTGTGCTGGTCACAGAGCCAAAATGGATTTTTGTGGAATAAAGATATCTACAAGATTCTGCTTACTGTGCACAAGTTGTTCAAGATACAGAATTTGAGGTTGGTTCTTAGCTTAAGAGTTGAGAAAACAGAGCAAAGGTTGTAAATGTGCAGCAGCAGAGGTACCCTCAGCTGGCATCCCTCCCCCACTCCTCCTCCATGGCTGAAGCCCCTTCAGGGCAGATGCATATGTGTGTGCCTTTTGTCCCATTGACATGCAGGTGAGACAAAGACCAGTGGGGGGAAGGGATTTGTATGCTTTGGAATTCAGGGGGAACCAGAGAGGCGGCTAATGAAAATTAAGGGATTACCCTTTCATCCTGTGCCTGCCTGACAGTGTGGCAGGAAGCGCCAGGGTGTATCCAGTTCAGAAGTGGCCTGTTATGTAACTCTTGTTCTTGTCTGAGTGCTTGAATAAACCCACATTCAGTCCTGCCTCATTGTGCTCCCCCCACCCACCCAATATTTCTGCAGCAGCAAGTTTGCACACCCCACTGGTTCTACTTAGTCACAGCGGCAGCAGGTGGGGGAGCATTTGCCACAGAGCAAAAGTCTTCTGGCTCTTCCTTCTAGACTTGTTGCCCTTTGCTGTTCTGTGTCATGGGTTAAGGAGCGCAATCGGATTGCTCACTCTAGTTTTCACACGCTTTGCTGTTTCTAATGCACTTGGTCTGCTGTGGCCTCTGAATGGGCAAACAGAAATCCAGGTTGTGTATATTTGCTTCCTCTCCATTCTCTGATGAATAATTTTGTGAAACTTGAAAGAAAGCTGGCGTACTCTTAGACTGGCATTAAATTGGTGTCGTTAGTAAAAGGCATGATGTTACCTTCTGCCTGACCCCCTTGGGACTGACATGACAGCCACATTCTATTCTGTTGCATGCGAATCATAGAATCTAGAATCATGGAATTGTAGAATTGGAAGGGATCCACCCCAAGGGTCATCTAGTTCAACCACCTGCGATGCAGGAATCACAGCTGCCTGACAGATGACCACCCGACGTGTTTTAAAACCTCCAGTGAAGGAACATCCACCTCCTTCTGAGGTAATTCATTCTACTGTTGAATAGCTCTTGCTGTCCTTTCTTGTAATTTGAATCCATTGGTTCAGGTCCCATCCTCTGGAGCAGCAGAAAACAAGTTTGCTCCATCCTCCATGTGCCACCCCTTCAGATATTTAAAAATGGCTTCTCTTTTCTAGGCTAAACATACCCAGCTCCCTCAAGTGTTCCTCATAAGACTTGGTTTCCAGTACTTTTATCATCTTGGTTGTTCTCCTTTGCACACATTCAAACTTGCCAATATCCTTCTAAAACTGTGATACCTTTTTCACATTGTTGACTTACATTAAGCCTGTGGTCTAACAAGACCCCTAGATCCATTTTACATGGGTTGGTTCTTCATGGTTCTGAGTTTGGGCATCTTAACAGCAACCATTTTGAGGCACAGGAATATGGCTACTTCCACACCCACAGCCCTACTCACTACTCACTACAAAATCCCAGGGACTTTTGCAGCATTGTGGTCCAGAACTGACTGCAAAGATTAAGAGGGCTGGACCGGAGCCTTTCAGCCCCTGTGACCAGAGTCATTTTGGAAGTGTCCTTCCTCCCATTTTATAGATGGGGAAGTAAGGGCAAGCAGTAGTGAGAGCAGAATTGAAAACATCCTTCCGGGTTGAAGTTCACATCACTCCTTCCCTGAAAAGAATGAGCTTTTTGCACCAGCAGCTGTTCATGTATCTGTAGGAGTGCTGCTTGTTGGGTCAGGGTGAGCAGCGCTGCAAAGTCCCAGACACTCTTACTCTTTCTCTCTCTCTCAGTAAGAGAAAAATCTGCTCCCAAGTCAGCAAGAATTGACTTCAGGATTCCTCTTCTGGCCAGAGAAGAGGAATTTGGGGCAGTAAGAAGCATCACCTTTCCTAACAGGTGGCTGCCTGACCAGCCATCCTGGGAACCTGCTCAAAAGGTGCAACAAAAATCACTAGGTCATTAGCTAGGACTGGCTGGGGATCCTCCTGCACAGAAGCCACAAGAGGCTGGGCTGCCCACAGATCAGAGGTCAGAGGTGAGTCCAGGAAAACTGGCGTCACATTGTAGATGCCCATGGGCACACATGCTGACAGCTGACGCTCTGAACCACAGGCCAGTGGATGGTTGCATAAGAAGGGGGGGTTGTGCAGATGGGCCAGGCGCCTGGTCAGCTGTGAACACTCACCAAAGCGTGTGATCTTGACTGGTCGATAGCAGAGCACCGCTGGCCAAGGTGACTTCTAGATTGGAGCTGCAGCTCATTGCCATGTGATAGATAGGTTTTCAATTTAAACCACCACAGCTTTATTGTCCAGGCTGTGTGACGCTGCCACCTCCAGCAGAGCTATCCTCTGCCAACCACCTGCACTGTCTGGTGGTTTACACGTGAGTCGGAAAATCATTGCTGATGGAAGGGAGGTGGCAATGCACCAAAAGCCTGGGATCTCCATTTGCCCTTGGTTCCTTATCTCTGCCCATCTCGTTGTGTCCTCCATGGAGCAGGCCACTTTTCCCCAAGAGATATCAACAGTGCTGGCCCCCACCCAGCCAAAGCTCTTGCTTAACAAGTTTTATGTATTTTTCATGGGTGATAAGTTTAATACATTCTCTATCTCTTTGTCTACTTCTTCTCCATAGTACAGAGCTCTGTTCTGCAAAAGGTGAGTGACTTAAATAATCAGAACCTTTCTCTCCTCCGCTCCCACTCTTACAGGAGACATGGCCTTCTCACACCGAGACAACCTGATCCACGCCTTTCTGCGAGGAGCAAGAGATCTGGATGGCACTCTTAGGGCAAGCAGCCTGTCCAATCTGGGAGAGCTGTGCCAGATACTTCATTTTCAGCTGGGCTCTGTGGTCCATGAGGTATTGGCCACATCACCTCCTCTCTAAAGCTTTTGTTGCTACTGGAACATGGCTACTGGGGTGGCATGCTTGGAAGGGGAGGCTTATATAACTTCCTCCCAAATGGAAACCTGTGGCCTGATTAGTGCTGGTATATACCCCCCATGCTATGAATTCCTTTTGCCTCTTTGGCTTCTGAGAGCCCCTTCAACATACTCCCTCTGCCTAGTGCACTCCACGTAGATGTTTTAGACTCCCATTAGCCCCAGGCAGCACAGTCATGTGATACTGGGACAGATGAGTGCTGCAGTTCAAAGCATCTGGAGGGCACTGTGTTGGGGAAGGCCGCTGTAGAGCATTCTCACAGACTTCTTTTTTTCAGACAGCGTAACGCTTTCCAGTGCCTTTCGCCTTCTGCCCACTAAAACACTCTCCACTGTCCTGTTTGATAATTGGGTATCTTCCATTAAACATGGGCAGTTTGACTGGTGTCTTTCAAGGTTAAGTCCATCAGAGCCACAACTGGGTGCTCCAGGGACAGAACACTCACAACCATGCATTTCTGTGTCAAGCTGCGGAACACCTGCCTCATACCGAGTCAGGCTATTGGCCCATCTAGCTCAACATTGTCTGTTCTGACTGGCATCACCACTGCAGGGTTTTAGACAGGAGACGTCCCCAGCCCTACTAAGAGACGCCAGGAACTGAACCAGGGACCTTCTGCCTGCAAAGCCAATGCTCTATCAATGAGTCACAACCCTACCTCAGCCTCCCCAACCTCTCCTGGGTTTTTGTATCTGTATTTTCTCCTCCTCCGTAGCTCAGTGGTAGAGCATCTGCTTTGCATGCAGAAGGGCTCCAGATTCAACCCCTGGGGTCTCTAGCCAGGGCTGGGAATATCCCTGTCTGAAACCTAGAGAGCCTCTGCTATTCACTGCAGATAGGACTGAGCCAGATGGACCCAATGATCTGACTTGGTAAAAGGCAGCTTTCTTTGCAGAGATGAGAGCCACAGGCCAAGCACAATGCTAAGTATCTAGTACAGGGGTCAGCAACCTTTTTCAGCTGTGGGCTGGTCCACTGTCCCTCAGACCATGTGGTGGGCTGGACTATATATGGGGGAGGGGGGGATGAACGAATTCCTATGCCCCACAAATAATCCAGAGATGCATTTTAAATAAAAAGACACATTCTTCTTATGTAAAAACACGCTGATTCCCGGACTGTCCACAGGCCGGATTGAGAAGGCGATTGGGCCGCATCTGGCCCACGGACCTTAGGTTGCCTACCCCTGACCTAGTAAGTAAGTCTTACTGGAAGCTAGGGTGTGCCTTTTGCTGCCTGGAAGGTTGCTGAATGGACCCTTAACAGCCAAGAAGTCTGTGTTTTCCATTTGCCCTCTGCCACTTCTCCAACAACTAGCTGGAGCAGGGCTGTGAATGCTCTTGCGTCCAATGATGCACTTCGGTGCTATGGAGATGGGTGCCATGGAAATATGTGCCCACCAGGCAGGTACATCTTGGTATTCATAGGCAGGAGGGATCAGTTCTCTGGATTCTGCACAGTAATGCTTTTGGGGGCTACCTCCAAGGATAATAAGTTCAGAGGCATGTTGTGTGCCATTTCAGGGTCACCTGACCCTGACCCTCCTGCTGGGTTGAGAAACCTGATGGAAGCTCTGTCCAGCGTTAACTAATATGCAGAGGCACACACTACATATTGCAGCCTTTTGTTTGGTGTTTAGTTAAAACAGAATGACATCCTAATTGCTACCACAGGTGAGAAACTGCAAGCCACCCATACGTATATGTGAAAAGGGCTATGGGGTGGAAAAGAAGTCCATAATTGGACCACTGTGTTTACAATGTACCTTTGAAGCACATTCAAATCACCTTCTTTCCCTCAAAGAATTCTGGGCACTATTATTGACCCCTCACAGTAATACAAATCCCAGCAACCCTTAACAAACCAGTCCCCAAGTTTATTTGAGGTGTGTGGGTCTGTGTGCTTTTAATGTGCCTTAAAAACATAGTGCGTACACAACCTTTGTCCTCAATAGCTATGAGTAAAATAGGCTGGTTTTTTTATTCATTAAAAAAGCACATTACGGGGTATCTAGGTAAAATGATCATAAGCTTCATTCCCACAAAGGTTTGAAAGAACCCTGCTGGGCGCATTGGAAGCAGCCTTATGTAGCAGGTCATACCCTTTGTCTGTCTAGCTCAGCAGTGTCTGCTCTGTACAGCAGCAGGCTCTCCAGGGTATTGAGCAAAAAGAGAAAGCTTGCTCATCACCTGCTACATATGTGAGATTATTTTAATTGGAGAGGTGTCACCTGGCAGGATTGAACAAGGCGCCTTTTGCATGCAAAGCAGCTGCTTCCCCTCCTCCTTCCTGCAGTGCTGAAGCTGGAATAGCAGGAGGTGTGAATGCCCTCTTGGTGTCAGGAGCTGTGCATGACAGCTCGGCTGCTGCCTATTGCTATAGCTCCCGTGCATCTACAGCAGCACACTGGGAGGAGGTGGGTGGCTTGGTGCAGATTTCAAGCCGCACTTTTCCATGTGTGAGGAGGGAGAGAGAGAAGGATGCTTCTGGCTCTGCAGCGGGCCAGGTGCCAGCTGATTCAGCAGGAGCTGCTGCAGAGGGGGAGGGGAAAATGCTGCCCTTGAGCTGAAGGAAGGAGGCTACAGTGGGGAACTCTGTGCAGGGCAGAGGCTTCTCTGCCAGTTTCAGAACCAGCAGCAGGGACCTCCTTGGAGGCCAGGAAACAGGAGTTCTGCCCACTCACCACAAGCTGGGTGGCAGTTTCCATGCCATGAATGTGAATAAGCTCCAAGGCAGGAGTAGCTGCCTTTGCTCAGGAGTTTGCAATACTGACCCTTCCCACCGAGATGGGGAAGAAAACTTCTTCCTCTCTCACTTAAGTTTCCTTAGCGCAGCATTCCACAATGGGTTTTAGAGCAAAGGCTGTCGCTCAATGGCAGAGCATCTGCTTTGCATCCAGAAGGTCCCAGGTTCAGTCTTTAGGTGGGGCTGGAAAGATCAACCTCCTATTCTCTTGACTGTTCTGGTGTGGTGGGCTTTGATTTTGCGCTCAGGTTTGCTGTGCAGGCACTCCTGAGTCCCCAGCCCACAGACCATCACAGGTGGGCAAAGTAGTCTGCCTGTCCTAATAGGGCCTATGACTTTATCTGTCTGACAGGTGACCTCATGTCTGACAGCAATAGCGAAGACCGACGGTCAGGTTGAAGTGCGGAGAGCAGCCGTCCATGTGGTGGTGCTTCTGCTGCGCGGCCTCAGCACGAGAGCGGTGGAGGTGAGCTGCTTCCCTTCTTGATTCTGCCCAAAAGAGAGATGCCCTGTAGCCCAGGCTCCTCTGCTTTTATGGTTGAGACTGGAGGTAAAAGTTTTTCCCCACTCCCCCTAGGGCCAGAGCTGTGGTTTGCCCTGCAAGTGCCCTGTGTGAAGAGAAGTGGAACGGGGGCAACACCAAAGAAAATGGACAAAAAGTAAAAGGAGAGGCGCACCTTGAGCTGGTGCCCAGAAGCCGCCATTTATGTTGTGAAAATTGCCTATCATGTCTCAACTGTAGGTCTTCTCCCCTCTATAGCCTAGCAACAGAACCTCTTTCAGTCCTGAAAGTGAAAGCCTATACTCAAGAGCAAACAGTCTTTTACTCAAAATAAGACCCATTAAGGTCTGAACACATTAAGCCACCTTCACAAAATAAACGGCTAGCTTTCGGGCAGCAGACTGAAGGCTGCCTCTTCCCTTTTCCTGTGTGGGCAGCATCCTTGCAGCAAGGCTCAGACTGCCACAGCTGGTTCTATCCCAGAAGTTGGCTCTGAGCAGTGGGAATTTCATTTGCAACTACCATTGACTCACTGGAAAAAAGATTACAAGAATCATGTTCATCTGATTGTTGCTGCAGGCAGTCAATGAAAGGTGTGGCCTTCTAGAACTGCCCTGGTGCCCTTCCAAGGTGAATTGCCTCCCAAGTTGAGGCAAAGGGCAGTAGAAGCACCATCCAGACCCAGGAAATTCTGTTCCTGCTAGGATTTCTCTCCAGCCATATTCTCAGCTTGTTGCTGCTGTTGCACTCTTGTCCTTGATTATTACAGAGGGTGGAAGTGACCTTGAATGAACGACACAATGGGAGGTGGAAATACTTCCTAAAGTTTTGAAAGCATAGAAAGCATTATCCCCCTTGTAGTTTTTAAAGGGAAAAGACATTTGGAAATATTTGGATTAATTTTTTTTAGTATTTACTAGACTGCCAGTACCAAACCCAATTTATATCACTGGAGCTCAAAGATACAATATACATGCAGTTTCCCTGACATTGTCAAACAGGGATAAAACAATTGCAGAGTAGCAGCAGAGAAATGAAAATCTTTAGGTCTTCATTGAGCAGGAGTATTTGGGGGAGGGTTTTTGGATTTTAATCCCTTTCCCCATTATTCCATAACATAAATTGTTCATTTTTTATTTCCAAGTTTCTCTCTGCCCCCACCCCATAAATGGTCTCACAGGCCACTTCCTTTTAAGAATAGGAGATGAATGTTACTCCATTAGAGCCTCTGCATGGTTAATAATAAAATTCAAAAACAATCAGCAAACTTCCCAAAGGAGATAAGCAAGTTGCCAAACTGCTGAGGGTTTTGGGATGTATTCCTTGTATTGAGGCTGTGTATAGTGAATGAGGCCTGCTGGGACTTGTGCCTTCTACAGGCTGCCCACCTGAGTTTCAAAGCGCAGCAGCATCAGGTGGAGCTGCCTTGGCATGGTTGGCCAGGTGCAGGCCAGGAGCCCTGGGCAAGCTGCCACCAGTGGATCTCTTTTGGCAGGACACTGGGGAGTGCCCCATCCAGGAAGCCCAGGGATTGTGTCTTCTTCCTTCTGCTCCTTTCTACCTTCGCTCTTAGCCAAGCCCTGTGGGGATGGGCTAGCCATGCTGGGCTCTGAGAGAAGCTGCTTGACTCTCTGCCTCTCCTGCACAGCAGTGCTGTTTCTTTGGCAAGGCTGCTTCTCTTTCTACCTTTGGACAGGCAGGAGCCTCAGTGCCAGGCACCTGAAATGAAAAGGGCATTTATGCACAAGTCACTCTCCAACTGCCTTTCGGGGGGGCGGGGGGGGGGAATCCAGCCCTCTGCGAATGCACACACCTTTGCAGGCCAGGCCCACAATTTGGTTGCTCCTGTGGCTCTCTCATCAAATTCCCCTGCACAAGCTCACGTTGAAATTAGGAACCTTTCAGGCTGAGCAAAACTCTTTGCCTTATGACCCCATTGCATCCTCGCGCCAGTGGATGCTTTTCCTGTTGGGCTCTGCACCTCAGGAGAAAATGAGGACGGGAGCCCTCATGCCAAATTTGAACTGAACCAGCACAAGAGTTGCCTTCTTACCTCCAGCACAATCATGGCTGCAATTTTGCAAGTTTTGACCCAGTGCAGGTTCCCATCTGCAGCTTTCTGGCTTTTACTGACTTTCATTTTCTTTTTTGCTGTTTTGCTTTCCCAACATTGAAAGTTCTGGGAAATCACCATTATCTTTTCTCAATGTGTCATGCAGCAAGGCAACTCTGTTTAGATCATTGCAAGCTCCATTACCTGCCACCAGGTAGCTCTGTACGGTAGTTCAAGGGTCAGCAGTGTGTTTTCACTACACAAATTAATCTCAGGTGCTCAGGGTCTGTAATGAAGCCTGGGCAAAGCAGAAGGGTGTGTAGAGCACCTTAGATTCAGAATCCAAAAGATGATAGATGGGTGTATACTAATTCCTCGCTCTTACTTGTTATAAACATTTTATCACACCTTGACTAGAATGTGACAGGTCTACAAGGGGCCAGCTAACATTGCTCTGGGGACCAGATCAGGCTTACGGAATTTTCTAGCACAGATCTAGACAAAAGTATTTTCTGACAGGCAGCTGCAAAGGGAGCCCTTTAACCGCAGTTCGTTGGACAGCTGAATGGCTTCTGGGGCATGAAAGGTTCTTTTGGACATTGCACATAACTCTGCCTCTCCAATGGGTGTTTCTTTTCCTGGTGTGGAATAAGCATTCTGACAGCTCACTATCATGACCTCAGTTGTTCCTAGGAATAAGAGGGAATCTCCCAGACTGGTGCAATGCTTTCCTGCTGGAGGTGTTTTCCTATGGTGTTGCAGAAAAGGAAGTGGTGTCACACCTTCAACAGGAGCAAAGGCTATCGATCCTATATTGGGGAAGTGCCTTAGCTGAGTGGTAGAACATCAGCTTTGCATGCAGAAGGTCCCAGGTTCAATCCTGGGCATTTCTGCATAGGGCTGGAAGGAAACCCGGTCTGAAACTTGGGAGAGCTGCTACCAGTCAGCGTTGACAATACTGAGCTAGATGGACCAATGGTCTGACTCCACATAAGGTCGCTTCCTATGTTCCCATAGCCAGGCTTTGATCTGCTGTGGTGGATATGTGGGCACAAAAAGCCACAGGGCTTTGCCTTATTTCTGAAGTGAGCATTCATCAGGCAGTCTCCAGCAAGCCCTATCTATAAAAGTTTCTGTTTTCAGAATCTGCTGCTGCCTGTTTGTTGCAAGATGCAAGACAGGCCTCTGTTGCTTTGCAAAGGTCACCTGCTGCAGGACCTCAGTGGCCAGAACTCCCTTGGTGCAGTGGGAGGTGGAGGAGGCAGAAAATGTGTTGAGCATTAATGAGAAGCTTGTCTGGGTGGGATTACCTGGCTGTCCCACATGCAGACTGTGATTAGAGAAATTTGGAAAGGTATTCTCCCCCCCCCCCCGAACCTCATCCTGACAATCTTCTGGCTATCAGATCCTTCAGAAAAAGGTGGGAAACTATTGAGAAAGCATTTCAAGACAAAGCAGAGGCCAGTCTGGCCTTTGTTTGGTGCTCAGAAAGAACACACTCCCATACTCTGCCTATGCATTATAGGCACTAGGGATCCAAATAGTTCACTCCCACACACTCAACCCTGATTCAACTTTCTCTTTCCTCTTCCCCTGCCCCCCCCCCAGGTTCTCCAGGATGTGCTGCTGGAACTCTACCACCTGCTGAAGTTTGTGGTGCGCTGCGAACAAGATGAGGTCACTGTACTTCACGCACAGCTGGCCTTGGAGGAGCTGGATGGCATCATGAGGGAGCTCCTGTTTCCCCGTCAAACTCTTGAGAAAAAGATTGAGGTCCTTCCTTAGGGAAGCACAAGTGCCAGTGGATCAGAGGACTCCTGCTACTGTGCGGCACAACCTCAGAACTGTACCAGGGTCTCTCAGGGAAGTGGGGTTTGGGAGCCGAGCAGCTGGGCTCTTGAACCCCTGTGGCCTCAGAAGTGCTAGTCTGCAATGAGGGAGTGGCTGGTCCTTGAGCTGTGGCTCCTGAGAGCAGACTGGGCCACTGCCTGCCTAGAACATTGCTCCCACGGGCAGATTTTGCAGAAATTTGACACTTATTCAAGGGTGTCCCTTAGGAGGGAAGGACTGTCTTGGGGCTGCTGCTGGGATCAGTCAATGCAATAAATTTAATAGGGGAAAACTTTCTTGTGTGGAAAGTGTGCATGCCTTCATAGACCAGGGTTCACATACCCCACCTGGCTGGTAGCAGATGGTGTCCAGTGGAGAGGGAGTCAAATTTAGAGCAGGTATAAGAGGAGTGGCTATGATCATGAATTGCAGAGTCCCTGGCTGTAATCCCTGGTTGGCTGTGAAGTCACCAGCTGGCCCTACATGAACTCCTGCCTTGTATCCTCTTCCTTGCTTTTTATGGGATGTTTCTTGTTTGCATGAAATGAAGCTGAAGTGTGGTCCCATCCTTCACAGTCCCTTGACTGGGGCATTCCATTCTGCCTTTTGCTTTTTGTTTTGGACTGTAAATGCAGCAGAGGAAAATTTGTCTAGATTTCTTTTTTAAAAAATCCTGCATGGCTCAGTTATAGGAAGTCAGCTCAACGAGTTTACACCTAATTGTACTTTGGAAATTCTGTGAAAATTGTATTTTAAAGAAATAACAGGAGGGGAACAAGTTCACACCTCAGAATGGCATGATGGAGCTTGAACAGTCCTCAGCCATCCCTTCTGTGGTGGCTAGAAAGGGACACTCAAGGCCACTGCTACGTTAGCTGTCTGATTAGTCCTCCCCAAAATCTTCACCTAGTGCAGCCTCATAGCTTAGCTCTAACAACAACAAGAGTCAGTCAAGGCAAAATCCAATATGTCCACCTTTTCTGTACACAATACAATAAAAGGAAGGTATGGAATGGCAGCTGCTGGGCAAGGCCTTCCACCACTCCAACCCTTTTCTTGAGAACTAGAGTAAAAAAGGTGCCACAGAGCATTAAAGGGAAACACTTCTTCTAGTCATCTTATGCAACAACTTTGACTGCTGCAATTGCATTCTTGACAACCTGGAAACGCTCACACCTACTTCATACAAATTACTTTCATTGAAATACCCTGTTGTGTGTTGGAAACTTTGCTGATGCATTGAAATGCTTCTTCACTCTTGACTCATCCTAACACTCATCTGGAGTAGTAGCAGCTGCATGAATAGTGTATAATCTGTGGGCATGGAGCCTTTCACCAGGGATTGCTAACCTGTCCTGTCCCCCGTCCCCGTCCCCCCGCCCGATGTTCCTGAAGTCACATTGTCCCCAGCCAGCATGGCCAGCGATGATGGATGTTATAGTCCCAACAACATCTGGAATGCCAAATACTTCATATCTTCAGCTCACACAGACACATAGGCAAAAAGCTTGCAGTCTGGGGCATGCAATGGAGAAAAGAGGAAGGAATGAAATAACACAGGCAAATAAAGTTGAATGTACTTAAGTTCCACTCTTGTTAGGTATGAGCATTAAAGGGCCAAGCTAAAGGGCATGAGGAATACCTGGCATGGGCCACTTGAAATGGAGAGAGTATGGCCTGGGAAAGAGGGATAAAATAATACTTCGAGGCCAGTATCAGGATGTTCATAATCCCCTCCCCCAAACTATTATTGCATAGATGACCTTTGGGATCATTTCCAACTCTACAATTCTATGATTCTGTGTTGGATTCACCGACTGAAGCTGATTCTGCAGTGGTTCTGTTGTGTTTTCCTTGGCCCTGAACAGTGTGTGAGAGTTTAGGACAGGACGGAGTGAGGAGCATCAGTCCACACTATCCCTGGCCCCACAACATTGCTTGCCATTGACCATGCTGGCTCGGGCTGTTGGGCATTGCAGTCCAGCAATATTTGTGGCAAGGAGGTGCACAGTTTTCCTGCTCCAGGTTTATAGAGAAGGAACCAGGTGAAGGGTTGCTTCTTTGGGGCATAATGGTACCAATGCCCACTATAGTGCTACCCTGCCTTCGTCTCCCCACTCCTGGCTTCTGAAGAACCAGCATCAATTTCCCTGTAAGGAGCGGCCCAATCCCTGAGCTCCTGCTCTCAGCCCCTTCCTTTTTCTCCTCTGCAAGTCCTGCTGGAGGGTGTCTGCTTGTCCCCAGGTGACCCCTCAAGCAGTCTGTGAACGGAGTGTGTGCTAACATCCATCAGGTGTCCATCAGGAAGGAAGGGGTGTTCCAAAGACCCACGGACACCAGTGCTGGGTTGGGGGAGCAGGCGCAGAAGGGTGAAATCTGTCGGCTTTGCTGCCAAGAGCCTACCATGGCTTCAGGTAAAGAGGCTGCTTTCTATGGGGCGTCATGGATATGCTGGGAACTCAGGTTGTGCCACCAGCACTTCTGCTGGCAGTTGTTATGTGACTCTTCCGCAGCCTGCGAGGAACCAGCACACTGCAGAATAATGAGTTCCAGGGAGAAGGACCAGCAGCTGATGGCTAACAAGAGAGAGAGAGAGAGAGAGAAAGGGGGGTGGGGGAAAGCGAACTGAAGACAATTGTTCTTCCCAAGTTCCTGGATCACGCAAGGAAAGCCGTCCCTGAGAATAGCAACCCTGGTGAAGCTATTTCTGCAGCCAGGGGGTGTTTAGAGAGATGGTTTTTATAGACTCCAGGAATAGCTATACAGTCTGTGCGTTGGAGGAAAGGGGGGTTGGGGGGGGAGCAGCAGCTCAGAAACTGTCATTGTCCTTGCAGGGGGAGTGCCGGGTTGCTGCAGGTTCCACTCCCTGGGGTAGGCGGTTTCTGTGCCCTTCTCTGTCCCAGAGCAGGGGGCTGCAGTCCCCGGAGTCCCTTAAAGGGTTCAGCCTTGCCTAGGTAGAAGGTTGACTGTTTGGGTTTTTTCCCCTTTCTTGTTTGGTACCTTCCTGCCCTGGGATGATTTTGCCTGGGCTCTGGCTCCTCCGCCCCTCCACGCTTGCTCCAGCCAAAGGTTATTGAATGAAAAGTCTCTTTTCTTCTTGGCTGCAATTCCGCCTCTGCAAACAAGGCGATTCCTGTGCAGGAGGGGGTGGGAAGCTGCTTCTCTACCTTGGAAAAGCAGGGTTTTTCCCCCCCTTCTCCCGAAGAGGCACAGAACCCTGAGTGAGAAGCCGTGCCTGGGAGCTGCCTTTGCATCGAAAGGTAAGATGTTGCAATGCTGGCGGTTCCACAATGGAGTGGGTTTGAAAGGCAGCACCTGCTGATACAGTCCTGGGCGGAGGGTATGCAGCTTGCCTGTGTTCCCCAACGGGCACTCTTGTCCCTGCTCCAGCCTCAGCCAGGCACCTGTGGTTTGCCATGGGGTAACTCCTGCTGCAGCTGGTCTAGCAAAGAGGAGAGGAAACCTTAAGCTCACAGCAGTCCTTTCTCTGCTCCCTCATTGTCCTCTAGATACTGGACCCCGGCAACTCGTGGGAGGGGGCCAAGGGGGTGTGTCTTGCGGCTGCGACATGCCAAAAGGGACCTTCTTATAAGTGTCGTTTCTGCTGAGGGTGTCCCCCAAAGGGACCCCTTTCGCAGTATCGCTCCTGGCCATTGTGCGCTTGACCCTTTGGGTGCTCTCTGAGTGCCTCCGCTGGATCCAGGGTGGCACACACTGAAACTCAGCCCCAGGCACTGCTTCAGTTCCTGAAAAGGTGCAAGTGAGCTTGTATTAATCCTTTTGCATAAAGTGTGGTCCTGTAAATGGAGGATCCCCTTATAGCGTCTTTTCGAGACTGTCTCTGAATGACAAGTGGGAGGCAGTGAGCAGGCAGGGAAGAAATGGATCTGGATGCCTGACTCTTCAATGGGCTCATTGCGTGGCCTTGGGCAAACTGTCGTCTGGTGGGACTTGCTTGTTCATCTGTAAAATGGGCATCACAGTGATCTTATGGGGTGGCTGTAAGGGAAAGCAGCATAACAATTGTAAGCCTCTTGCGCTGTTTTTAACAACACGTAAATCATTTCACTAACTGACTGGCTAGTGGGTTGCAGGGTGCCTCTGGAACAGTTGTGTCTGTTCGGGTGGGATAGCATCAACTGTGTGCTTCTGAGCAACCTAGTTGCATGTTGTGGCTCCACAGTAAACCAGAAGGCCTAAAGAAGGCTTATGGGCATTATTTGTAACTTTTGGGATCAGAAGGCTTTTTCTAACTTTTGTTGCTTTTGAACCTAAATGGATCGCTGTTTAGACAAGTTCACTGAGACTGTGTGGAGTGCGAAGGAAAGGCCTAGATGAGCAATGGGGAGACGGGGGATCAGGAAGGCCCAGGAGGAAAAGTAGCTCCTCAAACTGTCAGCTTCTCAAAGGCCCCCTATTTTAAAATAACACTTGCTTTGGACGGTGGAAGGTATTGAAAGGGATGCTTGTGAGGCTTGGCAAGGGAAAGGGCATGAAGGACAGGCCTACTTTTCCAACCAGCCTCGCCCAAGGAAGCTGAAGGTCCAAGAGGTTTTGTGCTGCAAAGAGATTTGGAGGCCTCTTGAGAAACACCTTTGCAAAACTTAAAAATCACTCCCAGGATTCTTTGGGGGAAAGTCATGGGACTTGCCCTGTGTTTGCTTTTGCTTGTGGGCACAGCTGTGGGGTCTAAAGAGATAGCTGAGAGCGAGGCAAGGCTCAGCTCTGGCCTCCCTCCCAAAAGCCCTGCAGTTTGCCCCCTCCCATCTGATGTTCCTCAGCCCCTGGCAGTGCCCACCCCTTGCCTCATGTTCCCAGAGACAGGCTTTCTGGGGCAGGACCAGACCAGGGAGCTTCCACCTTTCTGGCATTTTACACCAAGAGCTTTAGAAGCCAGGCCTGCCATTTCCTAACTGTGAGTTTTTAAAACCTATTTTACTTTCTTTTTTTGTGTGTGCCTGGACTTGGGGGGGGGGGGTGATTTTAGGAAGGGGTTAGGAGACCATAAACCACCAGAGTTGAAAAACCTTCCTGGGCCTGTTGAGGGACCAAAAGCCAGATGGAGGTCAAAGCAGAGGTGGAGAAAATTGCTCAAGGTATCCTAAATTTTCTGTTCTGGTGCTTCAGTTGGGCCTATCATAGAGTGAACCAGGGAACTGGGGATAGTTGTGGTGGAATCTTCCCTTGTGTAAGATTCAGAGGTCCCCTCATAGACCCACCTTTCTGAAGCATTAGAGACAGTCAAGGCAGGCACAGCATGTTGGGTGGTGTGGAGTTATGACCCATTCATGCTTTTTTAAATGACATGGTGGCTAGGATTTTGCTCCTGCCTATGGCTTCAGGGATCTCTGTATTCAGGGCTAGGAACCTGTGATCCCAAGCTCAGGTTGCCTAGTGACTTTGGAAGTGGGGGATCAGGTCTGTACTTTCCCATGATGTGTGTGCCTTGATTTGAGCCACCTGGAATTTGCCAGCATCTCCCTGACTTGTGTATGTCCCTCTAGTGATCAGAGTTGCACAGTCCAGATTCTGCAGTGTGTGCATATATGTGAATATGAAGATGAATGGAGGGGGGTTATCCGATGCAGTTAGGTGGTCTTTTGTTATTTTTCCAGCTCCATGATTTTAGGAAGGGATGAATGGACTCATAAGTCATGGTAGTTCCTTGAATATGCACCAAGTAAGGGTTGTTAGTTGTTTTATAGCAGTTTTTGTAAGAATAACAGGGTCATTAATGTTGAGCTAATCTCTGGCACGTGTATGTGTGTGTGAATGCGGGGAAGTTGTGAGGGTACTAAGCAGGCAGGTCAACTCTTAGGTTCTGCAATTGATAGGCTTGTGGTATAGTATATGAAGAAATCCTAAATCAGAGCTTTCCAAATTGTGTGTTGCAACATGTTAGTGTGTCAGCTGCAGTGTGTAGGTGTGTCGTGCAAACACTCCCCGCGCTCCTCCTGGGGCTGGGAAAGGGGTTAATTTAACCTCCAGTTTGCTATTAAAAGTGAATTACTGTGTCACGAAATAAAGCATGTCTAAAAAGTGAACAACATGAAAAGCTCTCTCCTAAAGTCTTGCATGCCAGTCTATCTTGACAACTGGATTTTTGAGTTCAAGGAAATCACAAAGGTACCTGGGCCACTGGCCATTTGCTGACTACAGAATTCTCTGGGCAAATTTCTTCTAGGAACAAACACACACACTTTCATCTCTCTCAGTTTTTACATGTTTTTGAAGAGGCCCTGGCAAAATAGTGCATCACCTTTTTGTTTGTCGTCAGAAAATAATAGATGCAGGACTCAGGTGCACCTGTCAGGGATCAAAGTGAATGCTACCCACACAATGTTTCAGTTATTTGGGGAAAGATGAGAGGAGAGCTGAATGAAATCCATAATCTCGCTCTCCTGCTTCCCCATAATTTGTACCAAATCTTCCCTGCACCCTTGCCTCCCTGAAGAGCCTTCTAAAGAGACTAGCTGGGTGAGACATCACTCAAGATAAGGGAGTCATGGCCACTACAGACCCCCTCTAATTTGAGCACTGCGCCCACCTGAGGTGGGTTGGATCCCATGATGCAGACCTGATTATTTTACCTCCACAGTTGCCAATCGGTTTCTGAATGCAGGTGATTTTGTAGCCAGTTGTACTCATTTCGCTTACATTATCAGTTAAAGCAGCTCTTGCCAACCTGGGCCCTTTATATGTTTTGGACTACAACTCCCATCAACCTTAGCATCATTCAGGTGTGCTGGCTGAGGCCAATGGGACGTTGTACTTCAAAGCATCAGAAGGACTCCAGGCTAGCAAAGGCTGTGCTGGTCCATAAGTATGTTCAGCAGATCGACTTCCCAAATATACATGTGATAGCCTGACCTGAAAGAGGGAGAGAAAATCCAGTTTGCAGTTTGCAAAAGATTCCTTGCCTGGAGGTAATTCACTTGCCACCAGTGGCCAGCATAGTGGCTGTTTACAAGGCTAAATTAAGTTGCAAAAATCAGCAGCAGAGGAATGATCTGAACAGTAACAATTGGCTATGAAGTGAATGTTTGGGTATCATGAACGAGAGGAACAAGATTATAAGATCACTCAATGGTATTGCTAATGAAGGGTGCACTTAAGCCAACTCTTTAACTTGGACACACCTTGGGGAATCCATTCTGCGTTAGTTAATGCAGCAGCTAAACTAGGCAAAGTGGCTATTCTGTGACTTCCAGATGTTACTGGACTCCCATCATCCCTGATTATTAGCCATGTTTTCTGGGGCTGTTTGGAATTGGAATCTAACAATATTGGGAGCAGGGGAACAGATTAGCCTTTCCTGGGGTAAAAGGGTTATTTGCCGTTAGGAAAATTCCAGAATTCTAATAAAGGACTTCATTGCTTGATTGGATTTTGGAATTCTCTTTTCTACAAAATCCTTCCACTGTAGTGTTACTGATGTTCTAATTATTGTAATTTCCTTGGAAATCTCTGCAAACACCCAACCCTTTTTGCTAAGTTTAACTTAACAAAAAAGAAGGGTATTATATTTCACATGCATCTGAAAGCAAGGAGGTGTGAGATTTGTGTGTGTGTGTGTGTGTGTGTGTGTGTGTGTGTGTGTGTTGAGGTGACAGGCAAGTGACGACAAGATTCTCTTAAGAAACAGACTTGTGTGTGATTCCTTAGTTCTCATCTGTGCTCTTGCCTACAAAGACTCTTGATAAAGTTATTATCCCCATTCAGGATTGTGCGCACCATCAAGTTTGGCAGGCCAAACCCAGGGTGTGTGTGTGTGTGTGTGTGTGTGTGCGTGTGTGTGTGTGCGCGCACACACACACACACACACACACACACTGGCTGCAACTCTCTCACACAAGAACAAAATCATCATAGATATCACCCAAAACTAAAAATGCTTAAGAACACCCATCTATCTGAGCATCTCATTTTCCACAGTGGCCAACCAGATGCTTCAATGGGAAGCTCACAAGTAGGAAATGGGGACCTCTTAGCACATGTTCCTCAACTACTGCCTCTGATACTGCAGGTAGCATGCCGGCATCCTGGCTAGCAGCCACTGACAGCATCACCCTCTTTATCCTTCCCTTTAGCTACTCCCAGTACCCTTAATCTCCCCACTTTTAAAGCCATCTAAGGCTGTGTATACATCACCAACTTGAAATGCAGCCAGGCTGTTATTTTTCTCAATGTGGATCGAAGGTGGTTTGGGGGGGAAATGCATCAGAATGCAGTATTTCCTAAGAAACAACAGGATAGATATGGATTGTGGCTAACTTGGTGTATATACCACTTCCCACATCAGCAGGGTGGGAGTGCATTGGATGCACAGCAAATGGAAGTGTGTACACAGCCTAAGCGAGGTTGGTGTTTTTCATGACATCTTTGCTAACTCTATCCTTTGTCAAGAGGCTGTAGAAAAATATATTTGTGATAAAGGTGGGGGAGTTCTTAAGTCGTCTTCTTAATATTTTTAGATGTTCTGACTCTGCTCAGCCAGAGACACTGAAAAAAGAGCAGATAAAAAGGTGGCTCTCATTTGTATAATGAGTAGGACTGTTTGTTGATTTCTTGTTTGGATTTAGTTGGTTAAATTTGCATAAGTAAAAACAATAATTTTGAAGCAAATGGCTTGCTTTGCTTTTAGACAATGGATGTACATGTTTCACAGCAGATCTTCTCTAGGAAAAGGCATTTCCTCTCTTAGGAAGAAGGGAGAATGTACCTTATAATATTGTGCTTAGCCACTCGCACTTGTTGCAAATCTTTGCATTGGAAATTATATATATTGAAATAAATCTGCTTCCTGATTTATTGAGGGCAGCTTCATAGTGAATTAAAAGCTTTTCTAATTGATTAATCAACGAAACGTTGCAGGCCCTGATACTGACTGGCAGAAAAAAGACTGGGTACGCTGTGATGGGAGTTCTTTCTTGCAGCTCCTTCTGGAGAGCAACAAAACTGACAAGAGACTTTTATGGTACCTTAAAGGCTAACAGATTTAGGATGGCAGGAGCTCTTGTGGACTGTTTCATCCAATGTACAAAGGATGCTTCTGATTATTGGGACCTAATCCGATGCAGTGGATTTCAGGCCAGGAAGGCTATTGCCGGAATAAATCTTTAGGGTACCCCACGATTCTGGTTTTGAGGCTTTCCCCCCTCTCCCTGGTCCTCAGACTTGCTGTGCTGCTTCTCTGATGCCAGGGGCCACCAGCAAGGGCAGCTGAGTTGCCTCAGTGGAAATCTCATCTTTTATTCAGGTCCCTGCATGGAAAATAAGTGTGTGTGCAAGAACCTGAGCCTCCGTCAGTCTGCATGTGGAGGAACCTTTGAATCCTCCTCACTGTTGCCTTCGCCAGGCTGCTGCCCTCCAGATGTCTTAGACTGTAACTCCCATCAGACTCAGCCAGGTACTGGCTGGGACTGATGGGAGTTGTAGTTCAAAGCTCCCGGAGGGCACAGGGCTGTTGAAGGCTGAGAAAGAGGGTGGCTTGGCAGTGTCCTACGAGGAAAGGGGCAGGATCCCACCCCGCTTTGGTCTTTAGGCTGCAGTGAACCTCCACATGCTGGGCACAAGCACCACGCGAGCTAGGGGTGGGGAGTAACTTCTGCATTAGTGTGCCCTTCAAGGAGGTATCTCTCCAGATGTATGGCTAGCAACTTCCAGCCTGCGCGGATGGAGGTGACTTTTTGGGGATGTATTCACGAGTGTTTCAATTCACTCACTCACATTCACACACCCCGTCTTGAGCCGCCCCCCCCTTCCGCCAGCCGGCTCCCAACCGACCCTTGGCATTGGACGTGACATGACCAGAGTTGGGGGCTTCGCATGGAAGACTACCCAGCCCCCAGCCCCACTCTGCCTTTCCTTTTGCGACCTTTTTTTCAGTCCCGACCTGACTCCGCTTGTGCAGCCTCTGAGTGGGGCAGGCGTGGGCTCCGTCGGGGCTCGAGCGGGGCGGCGGCGCGTGGGTGGCACCTCGGGAGGGGGGCAGGCCTGGTTCTGCCCCTTGCGCGCTCCTCCCCCGCCCCGTCGAGGATGGGGTTGGGCTGGGCGCCTCCCTCCTCATCAAAAGCGCCGCGCCAAGCTGAGCAGGCGGGAGCGGCCGGGGGGAAGCCGCGGCACGGTGAGTGAGTCCGAGGTCCCTGGCCGGGGTGCGGGAGGGCGATGGCCGTCCAGCCCTGGGCAAAGACACGTGCCACACCCGATTCCCCGAGGCGCAGGAGCCGCATGTGCTGGTTCGGGCTGGTGGAGGGGGGAAGCGCTCTGCACATGCTCCGTGGTGGGCTCGCTTTCGCTCCAAAGCCAAACTTGGGGAGGAGAGGAGGACACTGTTTTCTGGACCAAGGTCTCAGCCTTTCAGGCTGGCCCTGGACAGGGACAAGGCTTTCTCATCTGCTTTCCCGCTTCAGGCTGAGCTGGGCTCCGGGAAGCCTCAGCCTCTCCCACAGGGCTTGCGTCCTGCGAGGCTCGGTTCGGGGCCACCATCACCGCCCTCTCTGCCTTTGTCCGTAGAGGCGCCCCCCCAAATCCCGCCCGCCCGTCCGCCCGCTGCGAAGAGCCCATCTCTGTGCGGGTCTGCCCGCTCCCGCCAGCCTGGGTTCCGCTCCTATGGAGACTGGGCATGCATGGTGAGGAAGAATAAGGGGCTTCCGCGGAGTCCAGGCTTGGCGGCATGGGGGAAAGAGGGTGCTATGGGGTTGCGCTCTGTACGCCCCCACCCCAAACTTATGGGGCTGCGAGTCCACCAGGACACCAGAGGCGCCCCGGGTGCATTTGCCCTCCTTGCTCTCATGCGCGCACAGCAGGTCAGGCTGTGGAAGTGCAGGGCCGCTGCCTAGCCGGGCAGGATCAGGCGCGCTTTGCAGTTGCGGACACCAGGTTCTCGGAGTCGATCGCTGGAATTCTCCAATCGGGAGACCCCTGGTGGGTTCCGTGGCAAGAAGGCGCAGCGACAGCCTGGCCCAGCGGCGCTCTCCTGCAGCCCCGCGCTCCTGGCGCCCTCCAAATGTTGCTGGACTACAACTCCCAACAGTCCGCGGACCCAGCGTGGCCCGGCCTCAGGGATGATGAGAGTTGGAGTCAAAGAAGACCTAGCGGGTCGCAGACTTCCCAGGCTCCCTGCTGCATCCAGAGTATCAGAGGGGTGCGCGTGCAGTACTTGCCAGGCAGATGTGGCTCTCCTGCCACTGCCAACAACTGCAACAGCTTTTCATCCAGTCCTGGGGTGGGGGCAACTGAAAATGCCTGAGCCAGAGCAGCTGAAAGCAGAACTGTCTGTTTCCTATTTGCATCCTTTGTTTGAAGTATTGTTCCACAGTTATTTTTATTGCTGTTTTTAGTGCACTAATTGTAAACCGCCCTGGGATCCTGCCAGATTAAAGGCTGGGTAAAAACACAACCCGTCACGTGACCTCCGACTGTCGGCCATAGTGCTAATGCAGAAATGCTGCAGCATTGTGGTAGAGCATCTGCTTTGCATGCAGAAGGTCCCCGGTTCACCTCCTGGCAGCATCCCCATGTGGACCTGGGAGTGCCCCTAGCCTCAAACCCTGGAGAGCCACTGCCAGTCAGGGTTGACAGTGCTGAACTAGATGGGTCAATAATAGCCCCACTCTGTACAGGACACCTTGCCTTTCTCTGTTCTTCCTCTGAGCTGTAATGCAATAGGATCTGAAAATCAGGGGCACCCCTCCAGAAGTTGTTAGGCTTCAACTCCGGTCACCACTGCTCATGCTGGCTGGGGCTGATGGGATTTGGAGTCCAACACCCTCTGAAGGGACACCGCTGCCGCCGCCAAGGTGTCAGGGAGGGCTCTTGTGTCTGTTGCTGTGGCCACAGTCTAACCGGGCCTCTCTGCCTCCTCTCCAGATGCCAGTGAGGCTCTCCACAGCCCTGCGTGTTTTTGGGACCAGCCTCTTTGCCGTGGTGGTGCTGGGGGGCATCCTCACTGCCTACGTCACGGGCTACCAGTTCATCCACACTGAGAAGCACTACCTCTCCTTTGGGCTCTATGGTGCCATCCTGGGCCTCCACCTCTTCATCCAGAGCCTCTTTGCCTTCCTGGAGCACCGGCAGATGCGCCTGGAGGGCCGGCCCCTGAAGCTGCGCTCCTCGGTGGCCCTCTGCATCGCCGCCTACCAGGAGGACCCCGACTACCTGCGCAAATGCCTGCGCTCCATCCAGCGCATCTCCTTCCCCAACCTCAAGGTCGTCATGGTGGTGGACGGCAACGGGGAGGACGATGTTTACATGCTGGACATCTTCAACGAGGTGATGGGCTCCGACCGGACAGGCTGCTACGTGTGGAAGAGCAACTTCCACGCCCGGGGGAAGGGCGAGTCGGAGGCTGGCCGCCGCAGGGCCATGCGCCACATCCAGAGCCTCGTCCGGCACAATACCTATACCTGCATCATGCAGAAGTGGGGCGGGAAGCGTGAGGTGATGTACACGGCCTTTTGTGCCCTTGGAGACTCTGTTGACTACGTGCAGGTAAGTGTTGGGGGGGCGGAGCCCTGCTCCTTGCCCTTGCTAGCCTGTTGTTGCTCTTCCTTCTCTGTGTTTTCCCATTCATGCTCATCCCACAACCGAGGCACTTGTCAGAAAGCAGAAAAAGGGAGGGGGGAGTATTAGCTACATGCAAAATGATTTGGAGAGATATTTGGGTATGGGCTCCTTGGCCCCCATAGTAAACACAGCCCTAAATGGCAACTCTCTGTCTCCCTGCACCCTGATACATTGGTGCTGTGAGCTTAAGAGGGAAGCAGGGCTACAATGAGCTGCTGCTTCACACTCTGGGGCCTGAACATGTAATCAGCCCCTCTTTGGAGCAGCTGGTTGCTTCTCCTTAGCTCAGTGGTAGAGCATCCGCCTTGAATGCACAAGGTTCCAAGTTCAATCCCTGGCATCTCCAGGGAGGGTGGGAGAGAGACCCCTGCCTGAAATCCTGGAGAGCCGCTGCCAGTCAGTGTAGAGACAATATTGAGCAAGATGGACCAATAGTTTGACTCAGTATAAGACAGCTTTCTATGATCCTGAGTGGTAGAGCACCTGTTTTGCATACTGAAGGTCCTGGGTTCACTCCCCAGTGACATTTCCAGCTTGGGAAGGATGGAAAGCTACTGTGGACAATACTGAGCTGGGTGGACAAATGGTCTGATTTGGTATAAGGCAGCTTCCCCAGTTCCTTAAGCCCTTTGTATAGAATCTTGAGGACTGGAATCTTGATTTATTTTTTAAGGAAAGGCCACAATCGAGTTGCAAAGCAGTGGATTCAATCCCCAGGTTCAATCCCCAGTATCTCCAGGTAGGGCTGGAAGAGACGTGTCTGAAACCATTGAAAGCTGCTGCTGATCAGTGCAGGCAACACTGAGCTAGATGGATCCAGGCAGCTTCCAATGTTCCTCCTGAGCTCATAACTCAGCCTCCAATCTGACAGCAGGAAAACAGTTCTTCTTTCACCCTGGTGTAAGCTCAGAGGCTTCTCCTCTGCTCCCTTCCACTAATGCACTGTAGTTCTGAGCAGCAGGTGTAACAGAAAGGGATGGCAGAATGTAATTGAGGGTAGATATATATTGATATATTCCATATATACACACCCCTCTCTTTCATAATGGAACCCAAGCATGGTTCCCAAGCAATCTCTCATCCAAGGGCTGACCAGCCCCAGACCTGCATCACTTCAGCAATATGATGGCCTAATGTGCCTTCATCATCTTCTGGGGGACCTCCTTGCAAGCAGAAAACTGGTAGGCAAAGGAGAGAGGTGGTACCTCAGCCCTTTGCTAGGTGCTCTGCTTTTCAATTTACAGGAGGTTTTAACTTATAGAGGCATTCAAAACAGGACCTGGAGGTGAAAAGTGTTGCAGTCCATTCTTCCATTTCATTCTGCTGTCTGAATAGACCAGCTGTGGGCTCCTTGCATAAGAGAGGAGGCAGATGCAGGGTATGCCCATACTGTATCTTTCATTTTGGGATTTGCTTCTGTTTTCTGCTTCACTGCCCTCCAAAAATGCAGGATTCTTCAGCTGGGCCAGATCTCCCTTCTCTGGCCTGCATGGCTGCTGAACAGGTATCAGCTGCCCCCTCAATATAGGACGCTACCTTATACAGTCAAGACCCCTGGTCCATCTAGTTCACTATTATCATACATGTCCAGGGTTTCAGGTAGGGGACCAGGAGATGCCCTTGGGGATTGAACCTTCTGCATGCAAAGCAGGTGCTCTGTTACTAAGCTTAAAGCCCTTCACCATACATTCTCTTGGGTGCAGATGCCCTGTGATTCTTCTGCCTTCACCTGCTTGGGGACCTTACAATGCCTGTTTGGCAATGGAGACCGGCTCCCTCTCTCGTCTGTACCTGGTGTGACATCCACCTCCCTGCCACGTTCGGTCTGTATTCACATGAAGAAGTGTCCAGGAGAGTTTGTGTCACTTCTCTATCATTCACTTACACTTACACTTATTATTATCATTAGTTAAACTTGTTAATTGTCTTCTCAGGTACTATGTGTATGTATGTACAAGTGTGTGTGTGTGTGTATACACACACTCAATATGCACAGGCACAGAGATCTGAGTGCATTCCTCATTCTCCTCCCCTGGCCCTCCTCTCATTGGAGCTTCAGGAAAGTTGCAGTTCTCCACCACCCTGCATGCAAAAGAGCCCTTTACTCCCTGGGAAGGTGTGGAGCAGGGTCCCCCAGGGCAACATGCAAAATTGTTCTGAAGGAGGTGGGGGCGTGCATTCCACTTGAAGGAAACGTCCATATGTACGCTTTCTCTCCCCATACAAACAGTGTAATATTTGTCAAAAAGAAGCTGCCTTTTTGTGTGAACATTCCTTAAGGGAAGGGACAGACAGGGTGTCTTTCTTTCCCTGGCAGGTGTGTGACTCTGACACAGTCCTCGATCCAGCCTGCACAGTGGAGATGCTGCGCATCATGGAGGAGGATCCTCGCGTCGGTGGAGTTGGCGGGGATGTCCAGGTGCGGAACTGAGAGCACATGGCTGTGCAGAGTGTCTGGCTCAGATAATGCTCACGGGGATGGCTCCTTTGGGCAGCCTTCCCAGAGTTGGTCCTCTTCCAGCTGTTTTGAACGACAACTCCCATCAGGCTCAGTGTCCTGCAGCTTGCTGGATGGGGTGCATGGAAGTAGTAGTCCAAAACAGCTGGAAGAGGAGGCCTTCTGTCCCTCAATAATTGGGGTCAGCCACAGGTCAGCTTGATACGCATCTGTGGGTAAAGAAAACTGGTACAGGAGTCAACCTGTCCATTGGCGGGAGGGTTGTGGAGGGCCCATGATGCAGTGTTGCCTCTTTCCCCCAGATCCTGAACAAGTACGACTCGTGGATCTCCTTCCTGAGCAGTGTGCGCTACTGGATGGCCTTCAACGTGGAGCGGGCCTGCCAGTCCTACTTTGGCTGTGTCCAGTGCATCAGCGGCCCCTTGGGCATGTACCGCAACGCCCTGCTGCAGCAGTTCCTGGAGGACTGGTACAACCAGACATTCCTGGGCAGCAAGTGCAGCTTCGGGGATGACCGCCACCTCACCAACCGGGTCCTGAGCCTGGGCTACCGGACTAAGTACACGGCCCGCTCCAAGTGCCTGACCGAGACGCCCACCAGGTACCTCCGCTGGCTCAACCAGCAGACGCGCTGGAGCAAGTCCTACTTCCGGGAGTGGCTCTACAACGCCCTCTGGTTCCACAAGCATCACCTGTGGATGACCTACGAGTCGGTGGTGACGGGCTTCTTCCCCTTCTTCCTCATCGCCACCGTCATCCAGCTCTTCTACCGTGGGCGCATCTGGAACATCCTCCTCTTCCTTCTGACGGTGCAGCTGGTGGGCGTAATCAAGGCCACCTACGCCTGCTTCCTGCGCGGCAACGTCGAGATGATCTTCATGTCCCTCTACTCCCTGCTGTACATGTCCAGCCTCCTGCCGGCCAAGATGTTCGCCATCGCCACCATCACCAAGTCCGGCTGGGGCACCTCCGGCCGCAAGACCATCGTGGTCAACTTCATCGGCCTCATCCCAGTCTCCGTCTGGGTGGCAGTGCTGCTGGGGGGGCTGGCCTACACTGCCTACTACCAGGACCTCTTCACAGACACGGAACTGGTCTTCCTCATCTCGGGAGCCATCCTCTATGCCTGCTACTGGGTGGCGCTGCTCACCCTTTACCTGGCAATCGTGGCCCGGCGCTGCAGCAAGCCCCAGGAGGAGTACAGCTTGGCGTTTGCGGAGGTGTGATGAGGATGAGGGCGGGGGGCGGGGAGTGCAATAATGGCAAAGGACTGGCAGCGTTTCCCCACATAGTTGTGGGGCTTCAGGAGGGCTGGCCCCCCACCCTGCTCAGGACCTGATCCAGTTTTGAAATGTCCATCCCGGAAGCAAATTGGCAGATTCAGGAGTGCATCACTGGGGAAGGAAGCCGGAGCCTCACAGAACGGATCCTGCTCGGTGGGCTTCCGGATCCTGCCCCTGCAGAAAGCTCAACAGCTCCTGGGAAAAGTTTCCACCACCAGGTGTCCCTGTCATTCTATGCAAATGACACTGCCTCTCCCCAGAATAGCACCAATGTGGCAGGGACGATGGGGGTGCAGTTTTTACAGGGAGCAATAATAATCTCCTCGTAGAGATCTATTAAAGAAGGGGCCCTTCTGTGCCCAGCGAAGAGACCATCAATAGGTTTTTGATCTTCCCTAGGAAGAGCTTTAAGGAGTTTGTGAGGGTTATTCTCTGTTCATGGGAGAAGCAAGTGGGACTTGAGCCACTGACGTCAAGGGGTTGCTTTCTAGGCAGAGGCCCCACAGGAGGTGGGGTGACAGGGCAGAACATGTGCTCCTTCCAAGAGGGGCTCCCTTCTGCCTGTAATCACTGCAGCTGCAGGACTGGAGGGAAATTTACTGAGAAGGAAAGGCTGGCAGTAGAAAAAACCATGTTTGGGCGGGAACATGCTGTTGCCCAAAGAATACATCACATGACTAGGCTGTCCATTTCTAAACAAACACAAAATACTTGAAAGCTCCCTGATTGGCCCAATACAGCATGAGCCACAGCTACTGTGAATTTGATAAAACAGGTTGCAAACTGGATTGGTCAAATGTCTTCAGCTCCTTCTGGAGTTTTAGAGGGTGGACCACCTATTGCTACCTCCCTCTTTAGTCCAGGACTACGGATCATGCAAGTGGCCATACAGATGCTGTAGGGACTCCCAGTTCCCTGACCAGTTATTGAACTCCAACTCCTGTCATCCCTGACATTGCTGGCTGGAGCTGGTATGAGCTGGGAGTCCAACAACATCTGCTTGGGGAAGTCTGCTGTAGACCAGGTATCTTCAACCTTTTTGGACCTTTTCAGTCCCAGGTCCCACTTTTAACCAAAGCATGCATGTAGAGATCTGTTGCTTAGCCTTCCACAATATTTGCATGGGGGTAGTGCCCGACCAATCTTAGAGCAGGCCATGACCCACCAGTTGAAGACCAGTGTTCTAGACCATATTTTGTTATGCTTGGGTAGGGGTGTTAAGATACTTTAATGCTGTGAACAGAGCTGCCTGTCTGGAGATCTTCCTTTGGACCAGCCTCTCTCTCTTGGCCTCTGCTTAGCCTGGGCCTCCTAACTTTCTGGTGCTTCTCCTACAGACTTCCTCCCCCCCGGTGCTTTGCCAACATGGCCACGTTACACTTCCAACTCAGAGAAGGGGGAGAAACTGAGGACAGTGGTGCTGCTTTTGGGAGGCCACTGCCACCCAGTCTAAAAGCCATTTCTTGGTTCACAATCTGCATCTCTGCCCAGCCCTTAAAACTCCTTCCAGTCTCTGGCAAGAAGGTGCCTGTGTTGAAAGGGAAGCGGGGCTCCCAGCTTCAGCTGGCAACAAGCTCTGGGCAGCTTTTATGCCAAACTCACATTGCTGAGATGGAAGTGCTCACCAGTTGTTCCTTGCCTGTTCCTAAGCTAGCAGGTCAGCATGGGAACAAAGTGCTTAGGCACTTGCTGTAGTAAATCCAGCATAGGCAAAGGCACAGATTTTCTGCAATTCCATTCGTGCAGAATGTGGAGGTCTGAAAAATCTCAGATTCCCTCCTTTTTATGGCCAAAAGAAAACAAACCAAGTTTCTACAAATCGTATTTTTACAAAAAGTTCTGAAAATGTATAAGCAATATTTGCAAAGCACCTCAGAGGTGTTTTGAGTAGGAATGCTTCTTTAGTAGCTTACTTGTATTGTTCCTTTGGCCTCCACTCTGCTTCTTGAAAAAAGGGGGTTCTAAATTCAACAGTTATAAAACAGATGCCAAATAAGGCAGGCACATTTATGTTTAGACATATTTGTGTGGACCTTGATTTACAAAAATTTGTTTGCTTGCAAAAAATTAAAACAGGTTGCTGCTGAATTTGCTTAGAGCAGCAGTATTCCAAAGTTGGCTCTTTCTTGCTTCTCAAGAGAAGCACTAGAAGGCCCTGTATGCTGGAGACTGGCTGACATTGGCCACACAACTTCCCGGTCCCCACAGGCACTGTGAATCCAATTGGTCGACAAGGAGCAGAGTGAAGAAACTTTCTGATTAGAGCAGATGTATATTTATTATTACCTTTCACCTCCAAACTAAAAGAGGGTGTTGTGTATATATGTGTGTGTGCGCGCCACACATATACACACTGGACAGGCTCCGACAACTTTTGTTTTCCTTGCTATGTAAGGGAGCTGAATAATCCCTGGGATGCAAAAGTAACTTGGATGCTTTTGCTCCAGATATGCTTTGGGGGGGGGGTATGAGGGAGGTGGGCACACAGTCTTTTAGTGCATTGGATTTTTGTTTTTCCAAATACAAACTTGCCCATCAGCAATGAGGCTAGATACCTGATTTTTACAAAACCAAGCAACTTCTCAGGATTCTACAAGAGACTTCTGTACCAAAATAATGTTCTGTGCTATGACCATGCCACCTCCTAGGAACAGAGGGCACCTGATCTATCTTTTGGCATTGGTGCTGTTCAGGAGCCTTACCAGTGCCCATCTTCCTATACTCCTTTCTGCCTCAGGCCAGTAAGCTGAGTCTGATTTCATCCTCCTGCTGCTGCTGCTGCTGCTGCTGCTACTAGGGGTTCCACTGCCCCAATTCCAAGTTCTCTCTCTGCTGCTTTCTTTCTGCCCATCCCACACAATGCTGCCCATCCCCTGAATGCTATCTGAGGTTGAACCTGGAAATTCCTGCCTCTCCTGCCATGTTGCTTCATGTGAATTGACAGGAACAAGAAAAACAAGCCCCTAATATGAGACAGGGAAGCAGTGGGCAAAGGGCAGCTTGCTACTCCCATGGGCCCATGTGGCTGGGAGGAAGACTAAAGTGGCATCAGTGCCGATTCTGTCCTGCCACCTCTGGAAGGCAGATGGAGTCTGCACTGCCATCTAAGAAAGCAATAATGGCTCTTGGGCTGCAAGCGCCCTTTATCTAGGCACAGACTAGTGAAGAACTTTCCTATGCTGGGGAGTGACTGCATAAACGAAGCTGGGATAGATGTCTCCTTCCACTACTGCCACCAGAAAGGGCTGGTTCCCGCCCCGCTTGCTCTGGATTCAGCATAACCTCACACCCTAAGGGCTGTTTGCCTAGCTGTTTCCCAGGGGCCCCAACCAGCTTGAAAAAGAATGGTTCTAAGCAATTCTTTGGGTGGCTGGGGGAATGTATGGTACTCTCTGGCAAGAAAGAATAGCTGCTTTGCAGGCTAGGAGGGCTTGCAGCCCACACTAGAGCCTGCCTTTCAAAAGGCTGTCCTGTTGGGGGGAGCCATGTGAAACAGTAACTGCTTGCTCTGTAACCTGCCTAAGGCAGATGCCTCTCTGCAAAGAGCTGCCAAATGAAACTGTTGTATGGACAGGGCTGATCAGCGTTGAGAGTGCATGAGCATCTGACAGCCTTTAAAGGCTTCTCCCAAGAAACACTGTGGCAAAAGATGGAGAGCTTCCTCAAGTCCCTCTTTCCAGCTGTGCATCCTTCCTAATTGCGAATGTCTGGAAATGCTGCTTTCTGCCCGTGCTGTTCTCTGCGGCCTGCGCTGGTCCCAGGCATGAGAGTGGAGGGATGGGTGGGTAGGGTGCCAGGCTTTGCTCCCCCTCAATTCCCTGCTCTGGGCTGCATCCCTTTTTCTATGTTACTCCGTTTGGGTTTCTCTTATTTAAAATGAAATTTGTAGAATTTTTTGTACTCTTTGGTAACAAACACTAGTTGATTGCTTAAAGTTATTTGTAAACTTATTTATTTTTTACCTGCATTTTCATATTTTTTATAAAGGTTGTTTGGTTTTTTTTACTATGATGCATTTGTTACAATAAAAAATACCTTGCAAACAAGATGGTCTAGAGTTTATTTGGGACTTTTTCTGCCCATCCCCTCCCTTCACCAATGTGCACACAATTTGAGTGGGGTGGGAGGAAGACACTGGCAGGGGCAAAGAACCAGGTCTAAGCTAGCTGAAATCTGCAGGAAATTTCAGCCTGATTTCCCTTTCAGCCATTCTGATTTCCTATTTGCCAACAAGACCTCCCCAAAGAATTGGAATTCAATAGTCACCCCCTCCCCCAAAATGTCCTAGAGACAGAAAATAAAGGCAGATCAGAACCTAATCATCTCAGTGTCTGAAAAAGAGAACCCCATTTCTCAAAAGGCACTTTAGCAACAGCTGAGCCCCCCCCCCCCGCCAACCCAAGAGGCAAAAAGCACAATGCTATGGTCTCCAAGAATGCTGAGCTCCTTGAAGAATGGAATCAAGAACCTAGTGACCAGCAGGGACCATAAGGAGGCTTGAGTATCTGCAGGAGATAACTGTAGAGAGTCATCAGTGCTGACTGGAACTGGTGGGAGTGTTAGTCCAGAGGACATCAGATTGGCAGAGGTCACCAGCCCTTGGGAGAGGATCTAAGCAGAAACCCAGAGCAGAGTCCTCCATCCCTGGGATGAAGATCTGGCTACTATTACTCAGGTGCCCCAATAACTTTTATTTGTTCAGTGGTCTCTGGATTTTGGGGCAAGGGGCTCAGCACCTTAGCAAAGACACCGGGTTGAATCCCACAGCTGAGCTGCTCTTGGGGAAAGCACTGGCTATCTGAACACACTGGGCATGGATGCTGGATTCTCCCAGACACTGGCTTTAGTCCCACAGAGGCTGGCATCTGAGATAAGGCAGTTCTCCCAAGGGCTGGGTTCACATAACAGACTGCATAACCCAGAACAAAAGGCACTGAGTTCCAACAAGCTGGCTAAGCGGAAAGGATTTGTCCCGTTCGGCACAGTCCCCAGCACTCAGCAAGGAAGTAGGCAGACCTTCCTCCATGCGAACGAGGCACCAGTGTGCTTGGAGGTGGGCTGTAGCATCCTCACGCTTTCTTGGCCACATTGGTGATGATGGGCTTGGGGCGGGTTTTGAAGAGCAGCTTCTTCTTTATGAGGGCAGTGACTGAGTAGTGGCCTGGTCCCAAGCTCGACTCACCCCCAGCCACCGCTTGCTTGGTCAGGACGGCAAAGGGCTTCTCTAGATGCACAACTTTACCATACAGGATGTGGTGCCCCACAATGAGCACAGGGACTCCCTAGAGAGAGAGAGAGAGAGAGAGAGATAAGACAGTGGGGGCACTCAAGCCTTGCAGAGAGAGTAGTATGGAAGGAAGCCAGCCTCAACCAAGAACTCCCCCCACATCCGCAAGCACCTGGCTAGTCCCTCACCTCTTTGGTGTAATGCAGGTCCCCCAAGAGCCTCCCTGCTAGGCCAGCCCCAGATCGCGATTCCAGCTCGCCTTGGAGCTCCATCAGCACCCACTCCGCTAGACCTCCAACCCCATCCCTGCAAGGAAAAGACGAGGAAGGGAAGAGCTATTATAGGTCACGAAGTGTAGCAAAGAGATCATTCCCGACCAACACCGCTAGAAGCCAGTGCTTACTCACCGGGACACGACCAGTTGCACCATCGTCCCACGGTTCCTCTGCAACAAGGAGAACAGGGGTTTGAAAGCAGGGTGAGAACGGGCAAGACCCAGATTCCCCCTCGTTCACTCCAGCGGGGCTCCCGGCCCAGAGGCAGCTAAGGGGCAGTCCCCCACCCCCCAGCAGTGCCAATCTCGGGCGGAGATCCCCCTTTCCTACGAAGACCCGCCCGCGGGCTCCCCTCTTCCAGGCCTGCGATGCTGAGGGCGGTGGCCAGTCCGGTAGCCTCAGGCGAGCAAACTGACGCAGCCGCAGCATCCAGCAAATAGGGCGAGCCGCTTCCCTGTGCTTGTTCCAAGGACAGGAACTCTGCACGCGCTGAGAGTCACCCTCATCCCTGGGCGCCGGGGGATCCAGAAACTCCGCGCCCCGGCGCCTCTGATGGAGCGGCACTCTGCACGTGCTGAAGAGCGCGCTCGCCGCGTTTCTTTCTCTCTTCAGCTCCGCCACGCACCTCACTCAGAATCTCCCGAACCTCCCGCCTCGCCGAAGCCCCGGAAGTCCCTCCCCTCGCCCCTAGATGACTTCCGCTTCCGGGCTTAGAGGGGCGGCGCGCACGTGGAAACCGGGCTCGCTTCGCTCTGCCTCCGCGCTCTCCGGACGCTCGACCGGTGCTATTCCCTGCCTGCCATGGATGAGTTCGAGGTGCACCGCGCACGGCTCTTCGCCTTTGTGCCGTCCGGGATCCGGTGCGTGGCTGCGTCCCGCCCTTCTCACCACCGCTTGGCCGTGGGCCGCCTCGACGGCTCCCTCGAGATCTACGACCTGCAGGCCAACATGTTCCAGGAGAAGGTGACTCTGGCTCCCCAGTGGTTGGCACTCAGGGGTAGACTGCCCGTGCACATGAGGGCTCCACCTGGCACCCATTTGACAGGTCTCCACCTCTGTGAGCTTTTAATGGCATCTTAGCCATTGTCTGACCCCAGATCTTGTGGCCTTGAATTCCACAAGCTAGTTCTCTCCTCCGTGAAGTAATACTAGCTTATCCAGACACAGCTGAGCTCACAGTGACAGACAGCCCTATGGCTCCACTGAGGCTGGGAATTGGAGCCCCAAAGAATTGTTTCCCTGGGGGATGCCCTGGCTAAACAGCTATTTGCTGGGCATTCTTTGGGGCACGAGGTTGGGTGGCACACTGACTCACCAAGCCTCTCTGTACTTTACTTCTGTAATCAGGAGGTATATCAGTGTTTGGGGTTTCTGCCTGCAAAGTTCTCCAGTCTGAGCCCAGCACAGGTTCATCCTGTGTGTGATTCCTCCCAGCTAAAGTTTGTGTATGTGTGTTAAAAGGAGGCTATTGACACCCAAAGCCTACGAGAGAAACCTTTCCTTAAACCAGAAAACTGTTCAGGATTGCCTCTTGGTTTAGGGGCCCTTCACCTTCCCCTTACCTATGACTTATCTCTCCAGATCATTGCTGGCCACGATACGAGGATCCCAGAGGCGCTCTGCTGGACAGCAGGAGACCGGCTCTTTGGTGCAGGTCTCAGTGGGGAAATTGTTGAATACAACTTGGAGAAGCAGAATGTCAAATATTCGTTGGATGCTTTTGGAGGTCCTATCTGGAGCATGGTGGCTGATCCAACTGGGACTCAATTGGCGGTAGGTGCCCCTAGTATCCCAGAGAGGGGCAGCTTGAAAATGTGGTAATGAAGTCTTGTGCTAGCAAGAGAACATCCCTTAGAGGAGGGAATAGCACTTCATGATTTAGAACAATAAGCGGTGTAGATTCAGGTAAGTAGCCGTGTTGGTCTGACACAGTCAAAATATATTTAAAAAAAAATGTCCAGTAGCACTTTAGAGACCAACTAAGTTTGTTCTTGGTATAAGCTTTCATGTGCATCTGAAGTATCTGAAGAAGTGTATCTGAAGAAGTATGCATACACACGAAAACTTATACCAAGGACAAACTTAGCTGGTCTCTAAAATGCTACTGGACAATTTTATTTTATTTTTGTATATTTCAATAAGGAATATTTTACGACATCTATAGGTGATGCAAAACCAGAAAGCTAGCCAGCTTCTCAGAAGGCAGTGATAAAACCCCAAATGATTTTAATAGAATGGAATACTGGGGGGGGGAATTCTGGGGAAATGTGTTTAAATAAATATATTTTATTGCAAGGCAGACAGTCCACATCACCCCAGGACTGGGTGTACTTAGTTTGTTAGCTTGTATAGTCACAATATTTTGCAAATTAGAAACAAAGAACTCATAGCACATCCATTAACTGCTGCAAGAACAACTATTGCCAGGACATGAAAATCATTGCAATTATTAACTATGGACCAATGGTATAATGCAATTTAACAAACAGCATTATTGGAAAAATTGACAAAAAAAATTGAAGTAGCAAGAGGCCAAAAGAAGCACAACAATTTTTTATCAGTATGGTATGACTTTATTGATTACACAAATAATGAGGCATATGGTACAACTGATTAACAGCACAGTCTGGTGTGCATTAAGTACATATTTTAATTTTCACCTCCCCTGCCTCCCTTTCCTATAAATTCCTATAAATTCTAATTGTTATTAATACAAAATACCTTTTACTTTTGGTCACCAATCTAAGCAATGCACTTTACTATAAATCATTTGATATCTGTAATAACTAGTAATTTTGGTATATACACTTTGACAGGAGGGTTTATTTCACATGCACATTAGGAGAAGCTTATTGACAGTTAGTGCAGTTTGACAATTGGATCAATTACCTGCAGGGGTGGGCACTCCCTTGTCTCGGGTGTCTTCCAACAGGGGCTAGACAGCCATCTCTCTCTAGGGGATGCTCCTGCTCTCTGGATTTCCAACATCAATCAGGGGTTTGGATTAAACAGCTTATAAAGCTCCCTCCAGCTCTTCAATTTTCTGCATTTCATTCTCTTCTCCACTCAATGTCCTGCTTCCTGAGGCTTAAATTCTTTCCTTGTGAGTAGTAAGGTGCTTCTCCAGCACCAGCTTGGCCTCTGTTTCTGTGTTTGTGTCGTAGTTTGGTCAGTCAGAGCTCAAATTATTGGGCAAAGCCCTGGACTCTTGGCTGTCTACCAGACAGGATTCTGAACAGGCTACTGACCCTCTCTCTTGTTCTTGCAGCTTGGCTGTGATGATGGAACCATTAAGCTCTTCAACATCTTACCAGATAGAATCGAGTTTGAGAGGCAGCTGGACCGACAGAAAGGTTGGTTGTGGGTGGGGGTGCATGTGGGGGTCATGATGACCAACAGGATGAGCTCTGAGTCCATGTGCAGGAGGGGTAAAGGTAAAGGGACTCCTGACCATTCTGTCCAGTCGTGACTGACTCTGGGGTTGAGGTGCTCATCTCACTTTACTGGCCGAGGGAGCTGGTATACAGCTACTGGGTCATGTGGCCAGCAGGACTAAGCCACTTCTGGAGAACCAGAGCAGCACATGGAAACGCCGTTTACCTTCCCGCCGGAGCGGTACCTATTGACATGCTTTCAAACTGCTAGGTTGGCAGGAGCAGGGACCAAGCAACGGGAGCTCACCCCGTTGTGGGGATTCAAACTGCCAACCTTCTGATCGACAAGTCCTAGTCTCTGTGGGTCTCTGTGGTTTAACCCACAGTGCCACCCACATCCCTTGCAGGAGGGGTAGGGAGCCTGATTTCTTGTTGCTTGCAGAGGAAAGCCCCTTCAGGATGCAAGGAGAGCACTTGGCTCAGTGGTAGAGCACATGCTTTGAATGCACAGGGTCCCAAGTTCAGCCCCTGGCATCCCCAGGAAGGGTTGGGAATGTCTGAAATCTTGGAGAGCCTCTGCCTGTCATTTTGTATAGCAAGGACCTATAAAGACCAGTGGTCTGGTTTGGTATAAGGCAGCTTCTTGTATTTGCATGTTCCTCTGAGCCTCACCTAGTGCCCCCACCCCCAAAATGAGTTTGAGTCTTGGTACGTCTTATAACTGAGACTCTCCTCTTCTACCCCACCTTACCTTACAGGACGCACCCTGTCCCTTTCCTGGCATCCATCAGGGACCAAAATCGTAGCTGGCTCCACTAACATCATCCGTGTCTTTGATGTCAAATCAGGTAAGTTCTGGAGTTAGGCATGTTTTATGCTGGGACCAGGAATATGGTGTGTGTCATCAGCTCGTCCAAACAAGCTTCACCTTCATGATTCTGGTCTGTGGTGGCCATTGAGAATCAAGGACTGCACCCTCTTGACTGTGTCCCTACCATACACCCAGGTTCAGTGGCAGGGGAGGGCAATACTGGCTGCCTTGCCCAAAGCTGGTGAACTCCCTTCCATTAGAGAGGGACCCATAATTCAGTGAAAGAGCACATGTTTTGCAATCCAAAGATGTTAGGTTCAATTCCTGGCACCTCCACTTTGATGGCCCATTATGGGTAAGAGCCTCTGCTCTGCCTGGAGAGCAGGGTTTGCCAGCCTTTTGGGGCCTGTGGGCATATTTGCATACTGCAGAAACTATTGCAGGCATCATATACATGCTGTAGCATATTCTGTTGCAGGTGTGGGGAACCTTTAGCCTCCCAGATGTGGCTGAGCTACAACTCCCATCAGCCCCAGCTAGCATGGCCAGTTGCCGGGGGTGATGGGAGTTATACTTCAGCAACATCTGGAGGGCCAGAGTTTCCTCACACCTCTTCTGTTGGCTACAACAGGGTGCTTCTTTCAGTCCTCATTTCAGCAGGAGGAGGAACCCTGGGTAGGCAGAGGTGCACCCACTGGTGCCATGTTGGTGACCCTCACCATAGTGCCTGTAAGCATTTGAGCAAAGGGGCTTTCCTTAAGGCCTTGTAAAGGCCTGCTTGGTTTGGGGTGACTGTTGGCAGCTGAGGCTAAGCAGACCCTGAGTGAGCCTGGTGCCTCCTTTGCAGGCCATGCTGTCCAGCGGATCCTCGTGGACCGGTGCTTCAAAGGGTCCCGCAAGCGGTTGCCTGTGGTAGTGTGGGACATACTCTTCCTTTCGGATGGCACAATTGTCAGCGCGGACTCTGCTGGGAAGGTGCAGTTCTGGGACTCGGAGATGGGGACGCTGCTGTGGAGCCACCCTGTCAGCAAGTCAGCCGTGCTTTGCCTGGCTGGGTCTGAGGTAAGTTGCATGTTAAAGCCAGAGCAGCACTGGGGGGCGGGGGAGGGTGGCAGCGTTCCCAAGCAGCCTTTGCCAACTGTGGCGCTGATGGGAGCCGTAGTCCACCAGATCTGGAGGATCCCAGGTTGGCGTAGGTTGCTCTTGAACTCTTGGCCCTGTGATGATATGATGCTAGCTATCAGAAATTCATTTAAATCAAGACTTTGTGGCAGATAAAAGCACTTTGTGTGTTATCCAGAGCCTCTAAAAACCTGAGTGTGTATATGTGGCCATTCAGGGAAATGACATTGTTCTGTGCTGAATCTGAGCTTGACTGGGACATCCAGCTGACCAGTGTTGGTGGCCAGGAGGCTGAGCTTGATGGATCTATGGTCTGAGCCAACATGGCAGCCCTTGGTCTGTGTTTTGTGACTTCAGTGTGCTTCAGTTCACTTATTTTCATTGCATGAGGTTCTGCATCGACCTGTTCTCTGCCATTAATACTTCCTCCCTGCAAACCTTTAGCTTGCCCAACTTTTTCCACAGGCAGAAGACAGTATTTTGGTTGGCACTTCGGAGGGGATGGTATATCAGTTCCAGCTGCTACCGGTTAAGCTAGACAGTGCTGAGCTCCAGTGGGTGCGAACAAGGCCCTTTAAGCACCACACCCATGATGTGCGGACAGTAGCACATCTTGCAACAACATTCATCTCTGGAGGTAGAGTTCACTGCAATCGTGTGTGTGTGTGTGTGTGTGTGTTTGATTGCTTTGTGGTAAAGTACCTGCTTTGCATACAGAAGTTCATGGGTTCCATCCCCAGATGCCCATTTAAAAAGGACCACATAGGTAGGAGGTGATGGGAAAGGCCTCCCTCTTCCTCCTGAGACCAAGTCAAAGTAGACAACATTGGTCCAAGTCACTGGTCTTCAACTAATGGGTCACTGTCTGATCCAAGGTGGGTCACAACACGAGCACTTCCACTATGCAAATACAGTGGTACCTCTGGATGCGAACAGGATCCATTCTGGAGCCCCGTTCACATCCTGAAGCGAACGTAAGATGCGCGTGCGCGTGCGTGGGTCGCGTTTCACCGTGCATGCACGTGACGTCATTTTGAGCAGTGGCGTAGCGTGGGGGGTGCAGGGGGTGCCAGCCGCACCGGGCGCAACATTTTGGGGGGCGCACTCGCAGCTCTCTGCCCCTACCTGGCTCACTCTCTCTCTCTCACAGTGCTGGCTCTGCGAATCCGAGCTGCCGGGTCGCCGCCCACTGTGCGGAGCGGAGAGAGAGTGAGGGAGGGACTATCTGGGGGAGGGACAGTGCAGCAAGCTTCGGGCTGCGCAGGGCTCTTCCGACGGCGCCGAGCCCTTCGCGGAGGCTGCGTCGCCCGTACTTCAGAAAGCGGTGCGTGAAGTTTCTCCGCAGCGGCCAGCCGGCCCCGGAGCACGTGCAGAGCGCCGATTCCCCCTGGGCGATCCCGGCCGGCCGTCCAGTCGGTGACAGCGCCGGCGCCGCGCTCCTTCCTCCCCGCGAGAGCCCCGTCGAGGGAGGCTGGTCCTCCGAGCCAGGCACGGCCGAGTGCACCTGCCCGCCTCCTCCCGGCCATCGGGGGAGGGACCCAGGACGGGGAGCCACCCCGGGCGGAGGCGGAGTCGCGCAGGGGAAAGGCCACCCGCGCTCTCCGCGGCCCTCTGTACATGCTCGCGGGTGCCGCGGCCTCGCTCCTCCAACGAAAACCAGATCCAGGGAAGGAAGCCCCGCGCAGCTGAGAAAGTGGCTCTGCGAGCATGTGCAGAGCGCCCGCCCGCCGGGACTGCGCGAGAGAGCCAATGGGCAGCCGGGGGCTCCTTCAAGGGGGCCCGAATCTGGAGACTGCAGGCGAAGCCTCCCCAATGCCCAAAGGGCGAGGCTGATTTTAGTACTATAAAAATCCAAGGCTCCTAGCCCACCCTCCGCTCTCAGTTTTTAATGGCCCGATGCCTGTAAGCCGCCCTTTGATGGACTTTGAAACCCTCAAAGGGGGCGAGGGAGCAATATTTCCAATCAATCAACAGCCCACCTGAAAAGGAGGGGGAGAATAATCTGCCTCCCTCCCGCGATGGGAGAACTGGCAAAGGTTCCTTCTGCTTTAACTGAATTAGATTATAAAGGGGGGGTGTGTTGCAGTGCCGTAGCATGGGGGGTGCAGGTGGGGGCCGGCCGCACCGGGCGCAACATCTGGGGGTTAGGGTTAGGGGGCGCAAATCCAGGGTTAGGGGGCGCAAATTACTTGCCTTGCCCCGGGTGCTGACAACCCACGCTACGCCACTGATTTTGAGTGTCTGTGCATGTACAAGCAGTGAAACCCGGAAGTAACACGCTCCGTTACTTTCGGGTAACCGTGGAGCGCAACCTGAAAATATTTAAGCTGAATTGTATTCATCCCGAGGTATGACTGTATATGGCAAAAGATTAAGGAATTGGTCCCCAAAACATATTTGGGTTAAAAGCAGGTTCTTGGTCTGAGAAGGTTGAAAACGACTGGTCTAGGAGAACCAGTAGTCTGATCTGATGTGTGCACATACCGCCTATAGAGGGTGCTGTGATCTGTTGCATCTTGACCTGATTTGCATCCCCATTTATTTATTTATTTATTTATTTAATTTATATCCCAGTTTTTGCTCCCAAGTTGCTCAAGGTGGTGCATCTGGTTCTCCTCATTTAATCCTCACAACAACCCTGTGAGGTAGGTTAGGCTAAAAGATAGTGACTGACTGAAGGCTACCCAGCGATCTTTATGGCCGAGTGGGGATTTGTAACCACTATACCAACCTGGCTTTTTCCCTTCTCATTTAGGTCTGGACGGGGAACTTGTGATCCGACAATTCATGGAGAATTTGGATCCCAAGTCTCATGAATCTACCCTCCAGAGAATCACCTTCCCTCACGTGAGTAGCGGGATTGGCGCCTGCTATCTAGCAATGCCTTCTCTTCTCACAGATGGCTTCTCATAGCTTCTTCCTTCCTGCAGTGGTCCTGTGCACTAGAAGGACTCAGGGGCAAGCCATGCAAACTCTGCTCCCCCACCCCACTTCTCACCTGCCACTTCTTTTCCCTCTTGCAGAGGTGCCTTGTCTCCTGTGCCCGGATAGCCCGCCTCCTCCTCTTCCAATACCCGAAACATCTGGAGCTTTGGCGACTTGGAGCCACCAACACAGCAGGTGAGAGCAAACTTTGCTTTCAGAGCCTTGATGGTGTTTGAGGTGCCCCTAGAGGAGACATGTTCCTTGGTCACCTGGGCCTGTGAAGAGCTTTGGGCTGCTGGGAAGCTTGGCAGTCCCCTCACATATTAGGACATCCTAGAGAGACTTGATGTGTAAAGATGCTCTTGGTTCTTGTTCCAGGAAAGGCTGGTGAAGTCCTGCCTGTCTCCTGTCCCCCAGAACACCTTCTCCAGCTCAAGGCCAAGGTGAGGGAGCCATGATTTCTTGTCCCCTCTTGATTGTGGATGCTTCAGATTCTCAGCATGCCCCGTGGGCATGAATTGTGCAGGAAATATCTCCACTTCAGATACAAACACTTTTGTGCAAAAGCAGGCTATGGGCTTTTTTTTTAGCATTAGAACAAAGAGGAGACAGTCTCTTGTGCTCCCTGAAATAAGATGTTTATTTAGCTTAATGCATTTCAGAGTTGAGCCTGCAAATGCTTGCAAATGCCTTGAACCTTAAAGAGACTTCTTCTGGACACCTGAACTGAAAAGAGCTTCAAAAAATCTACAAGACTTTCTGGATACAGAAATAAAGAAAACATCTTACAGCATCATAGTTTGAAACTGCTTTTAGTTCAGGCATACTGTACAGAGTAAGTTTTTGTTTCTTTAAGGATCAAGGAATTTACAAGCATTCACAGCTCCTGGTGAAGGAGTTTCAACTCTGAAACACGTTGAACTAAATAAACATCGTATGTCAGGAAGCACAAGAGACTGTCTCTTGCCTGTTCAGCTGACCCTGGTGCTTCCCCCTCTGCTTTTCTGCTTGCTATGGTTCCCCTACATCTTCTTAACTGTAGTTGTTCCCAAGCCAACTCAAGGCAATCTTGCAACATGTTGATTTTGCTGAGTCTCCAGAGGTAGCAAGTCCCACCGTTTCATTTCTCTTAGTCCCCTGTATCTTTTTGGAGGAACCTAGCTCAGCTTCTCCCTTCATTTGGATTCCTTCCTAGGACCCTGAGCACATTGCCAGCAGCTGCGTCTCACCCTGTGGCTCCTGGATTGCCTACTCCACAACTTCCAGGTTCTATCTGCACCAGGTCCAGCTCAGCAGCGACCATATTGCTATCAAGAGGGTGAGTGAGAATTCTGCAGGGTGGAGACTCTGGCCTGGGTGTTCTGGTCTGGGGCATGCTAGAGCATCATCCGGGAAAGCTGAATGTTGGGAGATTCTGGACAGACAAAAGGAAGAACTTCTTCACACAGGGCATAGGTAGATGATGGAGTTGGCTGCCGCAGGTTGTAGTAATGGCCAATAACTTGCATGGTTTCAAAGGGGGATCAGTCAGATCTGTGTAGGATAAGGCTATGAATGGCTACTAGCTATGATGACTGTGCACATGACACCCCCCCCCCAAGTATTGGAGGCAGTCTACCTTTGAAGGCATATTGCTGGGGATTATGAGCAAGGAATGTTGCACTTGGTCCTGCTTGTGGTCTTCTTCCCTTTGGGGCATCTGATTGGCCCCTGAGAGAACAGGAGGCTGGACTAGGTGGGCTGACCCAGCTCTAGGACTCTTAGTTATTTATTTTATTTCAGCAATTTAGATACAGCTTAAGTACAGTAGTCTCTAAGCAGTTTACACGGATGCAATCCAAAAAAAGGTAAAAATCAGATTAAATGATAAAATTATTATGTTCTTTTAAGATTTTGTAACTTACTCTTATAAGTTGATGGAAGGAACAGGAAATGCTTTTCTAGACTTTTCCAAGTGAGCCTCCTTGGGGGAAAGGGGGTTGGGAGAGGGTGAGGTGGGGCCTCAGGGTAGAACTGGCCACACTGACCCTTAACCCTTGCCTTCCCAAAGGTTACTAAGATTCCAAAGGGGATTCGCTCAGCCCACCACCTCCTTTTCTCTGAGGACTCCACCAGGCTCTTTGTGGCATCGGACCAAGGTTCTGTGCACATCCTCAAGCTCTTGCAGTCAGGAGTCTGCAAACACCTGCACATCCTCTGCCCTAGCTCAGGTAAGATTGGCTTTTTGGAGAGCAGGACATACTTACCAGCACTGGGATTAGGGCAGATGAGTGGCTTTTGAAGTGACATTTTAAAGTGAAGCCAGGGTAAAAAAATGTCTGTAGATACACACATTCATACACATGCATTTAAAACTTTTGAAACCCACTTTCCTCATGCAGAGACGTCAGAAGCTGCATACCTGCTGGCGGCTAGTGCCAACGGCCAGTGGTTAGCTGCAGCTAGTGGTGATCGGGCAGTCAACATCTACAACTTGGAAGATGCCAAGGTGAGCCAAGCAGAACCTGCCTGCAGTGGTGAGAGGTTGAACCTGCTTGGTCTGAAAAAGTGAAGCAGGTTCATCAGGTCTCTTTGCTGCATCCTCACCATGAGGGTGGTTGAGAGTTCTGAGAGCCTTCTGGGCTCCTGCTGTGCAATGATACGGCCCCAGATGAAGGGAAGGGGGCAGCCTGGGCCACCTGGGTGGGAGGAAGCCTTGGTGAACCCCACTGTCTCTCTCTCTCTTATCCAGCCTCATTGCACGGTGCCTGCATATGACTGCCCGGTGACTGCTTTGGCCATTCACCCAGGGACCAATAATGTTGTGATCGTCCACTCAGATCAGCAGGTAAGACCTTCACAGCCAACTTCACCTCCCAAGCCTCACTAGGCACACAGAGAATCCTGGGGGAGGGGGGGAGAAGTTTGCTCCATTTGTGTGCACAAGAGTTTTGCCCCCACTATTGCAGTCAGTCCCAATTGCTCACAAGGAGGATAGTGGTGGGAAGAACCTGGGAATCGTTTCCCTGGTACAAGTGTAGGGACCGCCAGCAGTGTAAGTTCTGGATCCAAGGCAGGTGAAATGTCTTGTTTCCACTGGAGAGGTTACTTTGCTCTTTGCTTATTATTGTGTATGTAGCCCACCCTTCACCAAAGGGTCCCAGAGCGGCTTAGAGAAATATTACAGGCAGGTGCTGCTTGGGGGCTTCCCTTTGGGGCAGCTGTTTGGTTGCTGTGAGAACAGGATGCTGGACTAGGTGGGCCCCCTTTGGCCTGATCCAGCAGTCAGGCTCTGTTAAGTTCACAATTAAAAACAAATGCAGCTTGCCGTTCAAACAATAAAACAGAACCACAAAACAGTGATGTCAAAATAACAGAAGTCAGCATAGAACTACAGCACATAGCGATGCAGGAGGAGGGAAGATGTCTACTCAGCCAAAGGCCTCCTGGGTCAAGTGATGTGTCCTAACTAATCAATTAAAAGCATGCAGTGCACAGAGGGGAGGGCATTCCACAACCTGGGAGCCACTACAGGGAAAGCCCTTTCAATGACTGCCCCCTCGAAAGCCTCTCTTCTGATCATCCACCAGAGTGACCAAGGTAGTTTTGGTGCTGTATCTGGGTGTGAAGCCTGATTAAGTGTGTCTAGATCAATATTATTTGCAGTTCTGCAACAAAAACCAGTTCTTTGCTATTATGATTGAAGGCGAGCTACAGGCCAGGGTGTTTCTGTTCCAGGGAAGTCCAAAATTTGGCATCCCGGGGGTGGCGGGGGAGATTCACTTTTTTCCCCCCCTATGATCCATCTCTAGGGTAACCTTTGCCAACCAGAAGTTTTAAACTACAGTTCCCATCAGCCCAAGGCAACACAGCTGGGCAGCTCCAGCATCTTGTGGCCATGCTGCCTGGGGCAGATGGGGGTTGTACCCCAAAATCTCTGCAAGGCACCAACTGGTGAAGCTTGATGTCGTGCTTTATGGGGCTGAGCCCCTGCTTAACAGAGCTGCTGCTCCAACCCTCTGTTGTTTGTCTTCCTCTTTCCTAGATGTTTGAGTTCAGCATCACCAACAAAGAATACACCCCCTGGAGCCGGAAGATACAGAAGCTCGGGCTGCCCAAGCATTGGCAGAAACGGGAGACACCCATCACCCACATTGCCTTCAGCCCCCGGCAGGCCTCCCACATTCTGCTGCATGACACATTCATGTTCTGCATCCTGGATAGGTCCATGGTGAGGAAGGTTCCATCCCCAGACCATTGGCAATTTGCCACACAAGGGTGCACATCACCTCCTGTTGTCTGAGCCACTGGTCACACCCAGCCCATTCCTAGACTTGTCTGCAAGGGTACCAGGGCGAGGAATGCCCAAAAGCTCAGTGGCAGAGCGCGTGCTTTGCATTACAAGAGGATCAGGTGGCAGGTACTGAGAGGTCTTGCTTTGGTCGGCCCTCACCTGGAGTCGCTGTGTCCCATTCTTGGACACCACAATTTGCTACAGAAAGATGGAATGTGACAGAGGAGAGTGGTGAAAGTGGCGAGGGGCCTGGAGAAAGTCCTTTGAGGAAAGCGCTGGGAAGGGCTGGTGTAGAGTGGGGAAGATTTTCCATTCAGAGTAGGTGATCCACCAAACCAATGGGTTCAAATGTCAAGGAAGAGGATTTAGGTCACATCCACACCATACATGGCTTCCCCCAAATATTTTTAATTTTCTGCTCGCAGACCAGCAATTCCCAGCAATCTTCACAAACTACAGTTCCCAGGATTCTTGGGGAGGGGGGAAGCCACATGGTTTAAATGTGCTTGAAGGATATGGTGTTGATGTTCTTTCAGCTAAATGTTAGGAAGGGCATCCTAGCAGTGGGTGGTATTAAACACTAGTCCTACTCATAGGTACACTAAGTTAATGGACATGACTAATCTAGGTATGTCTACTCATGAGTTGAATACCACCCAGTTAGAGCTGTTTGGAACCAGCAGGGAGGTAGCAGGCTCTCCTTCATTACAGGTTTTTATGCAGAGGCTGGATGGAAACCTGTCAAGGATGCCAAGGGCATGGCTTTCCTGCATCCTCAGAGGGTTGGACGATGACCTTTTGAGCTCCCTTCCAACTTTTATGATTCTGTATGCCCAAGACCCTGGAGAGCTGCTGCCAATCATAATAGACAGGTGGACCATCAGTTAGAATAAGGGACCATCACAGGTTCAAACATCACCTCTGGGTCAGTGATGGCACATCCATTTTGTCCTGGTAGGGAGATTTCTGTAGGTTGCAATCATGGAAGTTTGAGGGGAGGTGGGGGCGCAAAGCTGGCTGACATGTCTAAGAAAGGCTCCGGGAGTCTGGAGATGATTACAGATTGCTCCAGCTCATAATACAATAGGTAGACCTGGAGGCTGCTTCCAGCAGGGGGACTTAGCTGGGTCATTTTTGTCCTGGCAGAGAGTGCAACACAGCTCCGAGGCAAATTAGCTGCACTGCTTGTTCTCCACAGCTTTGTGAAACGGGATATGATCTGAAACATCTGTGAAGCTGACAACCACAGCTTCCCTGTGCCCTCAGTAACATTGCCTTTTCTCTCTCCAGTCGCAGCCTGATGACTCTGCCTTCTTGAATGACCAGCAGTCCCATGCACAGTTCTCCAAGGTTGCTCCCTGTGGCTCCAGGCCCTTCAAGTTCTGCAGAAAGTACCAGGTTCGTCTTTGTGCATCTGCACCCCACCCCACTGGACCCAGGAGAGGCAAAAGGAAACACTCCCCCCCCCCCCAACACAGTGCATGGTTCAGGGGTGCAGGGAGCTGCCATCAGGTCTGGAGCTGGCTGAGAGGACTCTGAAAGTGGGTTTTACAAATCCATGGAGAAACGTTTGGGGAGTACCAGCAATGCTCTGACCAGGGTGCTGGCATGGTTGAAGGCTAACCCTGGCCTGACCAGAAGCAGAGTGCTTCGAGCCTCAAAACAGCCCTGCTGGACCAGACCAAAGGAGACAATTTAGCCCATTGTCCTGTTCTCACAGCGACCAACTAGTTGCTCCAAAGGGAAGCCCACAAGCAGGACCTGAGTGCAACAGCAGCCCTCTCCCCTTATGGTTCCCAGCAGCAGGCATTATTCAGAAGGATATTGCCTCTGACAGTGGATGGAGAACATAGCCTTATTCTCTTCCATGAATTTGCCTACTTCTCTTTTAAAGCCAGGCACGTTGGGGCCATCACTACTCCAAGCCATGCTCTGGTTGGCTTGGCAATGAAGCTGGTGCCTCTGGGCCAGAGAGAGGTGCATCTGTGGCAGGGAAGTACAGCTTCATTGCCAAGGCCGCAGAGCTGTTTCCTCTGTTGCTAGAAAATCCAGGTGTCCCATAAGGAGCAGGGCTGCTGTTAAGCCTGCCAGCCTATTTTTCAAATCCCAAGTAGCCACACGGCACAAGGAGGGGTGTGTCAGTCCCACATTACACTGAGCACAATGAGAGAGCAATAAATGCTGGAAACAACAGGCATCATAAGCCCACTGCCTTTGATTTATTGAACAAGGGTGGCAGAGGCAAAAAGGGTGAGTGTGGCAAGACTCTATCTCCAACACAGGGGGGAGAAGTCTCCCAGTGGCTACTAAAAGCACCATCCTTCCTGTTCAGAGGCAGCTTGTTGCTTAACACCAGGGAGTATCAACAGAGAAGCTGAGAGGCATTTGATTGACCGCTGTAGGCTATAGGATGCCAGAGTAGATGGCTTCCCTTGGTCTGATTCAACAGGGCTCTCTTTAGGTATTGATGCAAGTGTCCTGGAATGGCTGTGAGAAGGGCTTTTGCTGCTGGCCTATCTGGGCAGCTGATATTTTGTAGCATGAAAATATTTGCATGTCCACAGGCAACATGTGTTGGGCACAAGATGACACCCTATCTTGAACCCATTCTGTCCAAAGGTTGCCAACTGCCAACCTCTGCTTATTCTAACTCCTCCTTTCTTCTTCCCCCTGGCAGCCGTTGCTGTTTGTGGACCTGTTGGAGAAGAATTGCCTGGTGGTGGTGGAGCGGTCTCTGGCAGACATCAAGGCGCAGCTGCCCCCGCCTGTCTATCTAAAGAAGTTTGGCACGTAAAGGCACCTGTCCCAGCCCTGCCATGGCTGTGGCTGTTCCATGCAAGGACTGTCAAGCAGGAAAAGAGCGAAAACCTGCAAGGCGGCAGTGTTGCCCTCCCAACTGCGATAGTCCAGGGAAGCAACAGCTCAGGTGGGCTGAAAGCATCCCCTCTCCTCCTCCTCCTCCCTTCTGATCCAAAGCAAGTGAATGACTGGAGAGACAACCAGCAGGTCTTGGGAACCCGGCCAACTCCCATGCCTCCTTCCTCCTCCCCTCCTCTGGGCCCTTGAGCTCGCTCCTTTCCTCCGCAGCGTTATCAGGCTGACGAAGTTGGCTTTGACCTTGGGATCTAGGCTGGAATGAATGTTCTTCTCAGTCAATGATTAACCTCCAAGATACCAGCAAAGACTCCACAAGTAGCTTTGAACCTGAATGGGTGGAAGTCAGCAGAAGGGGCCAGGCTGCTATGGAAGAGACTCGTCTGCCGGTGCCTTTGTTTGTCCCTTTTTAATAATAAAAGAGAGTACTTGGCAATTGTACAGGGCTTTTGAGTGTTCAAAGTGCTTCAACCACCTTACACAATGCCCCTTGGAAGGTGGGTCAGTATCGCTGAAGGTGAGACAGAGGAGGCCAGTCTTGCACCGCCGTGGCAAGATTTGAAATGGGGGACTTGCTAACTTTTTTCACTCAATTTCTTGGCTGCTGCACAGGCTGAGCATGTATTAGAGCGAGTGTTCTTGCAGGTGTCCTCCCCAGTCTCGGTCTACCATGTGCCTGTCTCTGCTCCTCCAAATGGCTATGGTGGCAGCAAATTCTAGTACTCTCCCAGACTAGGCAAACTGGTTTCAGCCCCATCAAGCAGAAACCATGAGTCCAGCCAGTGGGGAAGAACAGTGCTTTGCCTGACCTTGACGTCTGTGTTTCCCCTGAAGTGGGGGCAGTGATGGTCCTAGGTTTCCAGAATTCCTGAGGGGGTGAGAAGGAAGTGGCTACAGGGCTGAAATGATATATTTTGAGTTTCAGGGTGGGGGTGAGGAGAGAGTAGCGTTATGCTGCTGGGTGAAGCTGTTGGACTGATAGCCTGCTGTGTCCTTCGCTGTAATTGAAATGATCAAAATAAATCTGACTGAAGATGGGCCTGACTCGAGTGCTGTCTCTCTTCCAGCTGTGAGCTTTCCTCCCTCGCCTGTTTTCCTTCATGTTCTTTTCTGGGTGTCAGATGACAGTCTTGTAGTCATGGCACTGTAGTTATTGTTGTATAGATTTATTGCATAGATTGAGCCTGTTTGTTTGTTTTTAAATCCAGTGGCCATTTTGAAGAAAACAAACCATGCTTATTAGATACTGAATTGTTTGTTCTCTTAACACAAGAACATTACAATTCAGAAATTATTATTTTAAATAAAGACAATTCCATACGTTCACAAATATGTGTGGGGGGGGTTCAAATAATGGGGGGAAGGCCTGGTTAATAAATAAAAATGAGGCCAATACAAAGGTCTATTAGAGCAGCTCCTGTAACAAATTTACAAAATCATTTATGGTCTATTGTGCTTGACTCTCCCGATGAAAGCCCTTTTGAAACAAGTTGGTATTGTTCCCATTTTATAGATGGGGGACTTTAAGCTTTGAGAGTACAACTTACCCAATGCTGTGGCAGAGGGTGGGCCTTAAGCCCAGACTGGACCATGTAAAGTCTAAATCTTCACTGAGATAGCCATTTTGCTTAACAAGAGACATTGTGTGGCTTTTACACTGTTTGGAAGCCATGCCTTGTTATCTCAGCAGGTCCAGGGTTATTTGCTTTCTTCAAATATTCCAAGTACAGGTGCCAATATTGAATGTATATTCGACAGTTGAACACTGGGCCCCCTACAGAGCTCTGCCTCATGCCGAAGTTGTGTTCTGACTTAAGACTTGGCACTGTTTGTTCCACCCAGACTCGAAGGAGCAGGTGGAGGCAGGCTGCTTAGCTTAACTTGGGCAAGGCAGAAGATTTGGCTATTCCTGCAACGGACATCCCTTCCTGTCCCCAAGGTGCTGGAGCCGCAAAGAGTTTATTCCGTAACAGAGATGTCCTCAGGAGTCCGGGATCACTGCTGATTACGTCTGCTCATGTCAAAAATAGCCTTCCACAGCCCAAGGATCAGCGGCAAAGCCTCGACATCAAGAAGGACTCTGGGCCACGCGAGGGCTTCGCTCCCTTCGTGGGAACCTACAGCCAAATTAACGCCAAGCACTTGGGGCTGCAGTTGAACCAAATCCGTCTGTCTCAACCTGCTAGAAATCTTAGCTGCAGGCCTGCCTTATTGGGCCTGTGTAATAAGCTTGCAAAATCCTCTTTTAATCCAGGCTGCCTTTTCCTCAAGCGAAACGGGGGTGATGCAAGTTGAAATTGCTCTGAAGGAAATACAACCTGACAAAAGACTTGTGCCCATGTGGAGCAGCTCCCACTGGGGATTTAACAAGTCCCTGGAGGGAGCAGAGCAGGCCAGGATTCCCCAACCTGGTGCCCTCCAGATGTTTGGGTCTACCACTGGCTAGGGCTGATGGGAGTTGTAGTCCCATAAATCTGAAGGCACCAGGATGTGGGAAGCCGGCCTAAACTTCAGCCCTGCTTAGTGTTCCAGTAGAGAAGAAGAGTTTGGATTTGATATCCCGCTTTATCACTACCTGAAGGAGTCTCAAAGCGGCTAACATTCTCCTTTCCCTTCCTCCCTCACAACAAACACTCTGTGAGGTGAGTGGGGCTGAGAGACTTCGGAGAAGTGTGACTGGCCCAAGGTCACCCAGCAGCTGCATGTGGAGGAGCGGAGACGCGAACCCGGTTTCCCAGATTACGAGTCTACCACTCTTAACCACTACATCAGGTCACATGTAGTGGTCTCTAACCTGGAATAGCTCCCACCACAGCAGGCTCAATCCAGTTGTTTAATTCAGACAGCCTCTTTGTGATTCCAGGCCATTCTTTTCATAGTTAGTGGCCAGTCCTGTTGCTTGGACCCTTGATCAGTGGGTGGGCATTGGGCACTAGATTTCCCCTCTTGATGGACCACCTTCCCAAGCTGATGAGCCCCATCTGCCCCTCCCCTCTACAGCCCATGCAGAAACTGCCTTCTTGACCACTGTGTCTACAATTGGTCTCATCTGCTCAGTCCACCAGAGCCTACTTTTGCACACAGGGGAAGAGCCTAATTCACTGAGGGTTTGAGACCCATTGGCTACCCTCACCTGGTTTAGCTGGCCAGTTGAAGCTGTTTCCCATGGTGTGGCCACTGTCACATGTTGACAGCTTCTAGGAGCCACAGGTGAGAGCTGAGTGCAAGGTGGCGACCAAAAGTGGGCAAACTACCCCAGAAGGAGCATGACGTGTCCCCCACCAGAGGTATTACCCCTCTCCTAACACCCCATTCACCCCTGGAGATAAGTAGTAAAGAGAGAACAGAAAAATGGGAGAGGAGCATGCAGTGGTGGGTAAGGAAGCCTAACAAAGTTCTGATATCCCCCGTGATTTCTACTTCAATGCTTTTTTGAAATATCAAATGTCATTAAAACAAACTCATTTTAGAGGGGTTGCCCCTGCTTTGCTGGTGCTCTAAACATGGCTTAATCTGCCTACTTGGTGATCTAGCACTTCTTAAATGCAGCTATAGCAATGTAAAGTTGACAGTTGAATTACACATCTGCAAATGGATGTGCTGTTAGTGGCATGTGAGAGGACATGGCAGGCACCTTGCTAGGAGCTGGGAGGCTGGAGGGATCTGCTGCCTTTGCCCTTGAGTGAAAAAAGGCTGCTGACTTAACCCTTTGGCTCCCTCTTCATGGTAATGTTGCCAGAAGCCTTTCTTTGAGGGTTTTCTTTCTTTTGCAATTTAACTTCTCTGATGAAATTGCTCTCAAGTCCTCCTGTTAGTCTCATTATTTTTTAAAACGAAAGAACTTCAACTTTTTAGTACTGTATCTTTATTCCATTTTTTACTCGCTGCTCCCCTAAAATGATGAGCTGCAGTGTGCAGCATTTATTTTATTTCATTTAATTTATATACCACTTGATTGTAGAAAACCTCAATGAGGTTTACAGAAAGAATAAAACAGTAAGATTATTAGTAAAAGCAATTAAAAAATTCAAAAAATTTAAACCAGCAATAAACTAAAAACACACCAGCTTCTCATCATCTGGGTGGGCTTGTCTAAACAAACATGTTTTTAGGCAGGGAGTTCCAAAGTGTAGGTGCAGCCACGCTAAAGACTGATTTATTACAGATGCAGAACAGATATTATGAGGCACTGGTAACAGAGCCAGTTTTGAAGGTAAAAGCAATTTAGAGGGCATATATGGGGTAAGACGATCTCACAGCATTATCTACAGTCCAGGAGTAACCAAAGTGGTGCCCACCACACGTAATTGGACTGCAGCTCCCATCATTCCTGACTTTTGTTTGGGACTGATGGGATTTGTAGTCCAAACGCATTTGGAATGCCCAACTATGTTGGCTAGTACCTGCGCAGAAAACTAGTACCTGTGCAGAAGGCTTTTGCAGCCCGGACAAGAGTTTCCAGGGACTGAACCTGGAGCCTTCTGCATGCAAAGCTGATGCACTGACGCTGAGCGGCAGCTTTCCGCGCGGGACAACAACGGATCGGAAAAACTCACTGCACCTGAAAGTGAGCATTGGAAAGTGAATGGAGGGTGAGACAAATATTTTCCTCGCCTGCGCAGGATGGCCAGGATTAGCTTCGTATTAATTCGGAGTAACTAAATCCAGAGCAATCGTCGACGAACTACTCACTCCTCCGCATCCTCCCTCCCCCCTCCCCCGCCAAGCGCCAGGCGGGCGCAGCCACCCAACGTCACTCTCCTCGGAGTTTGGGTCTGGGCCACGCCCTCTATCTCTCCGTGGCTGAAAATCGGCTTAGACTTCGAGGTAGAAGGAAACACAGGTCTTCGCTTCCGGAACTTTTAGGAAGTTTGTCTCCCCCACCTGAAGTGAGAGCCATGTAGAAAACCACGACTTTAGCCCAGGAGCAGCAAATCAAGGAGTCCCCCAGCAATGGAGAGTTCTGGCAAAAATCCGAACCAACCTCAACTCGCCTTCACCTCTAATCTGCAGTCTTTTCTCTAGACTACACTGCGGGGCTGTCGTATCCGATACATGCACCCGCCAACCTACAATGCGGTGTTTATAATACATGGTGCCACTATTAATAAAGAGCTGGACTTACTTTAGGACTATGTCACTGGTAGGGCTTTTTATGTTTTAAAACTAAAAGATTATGGTTTTGCTGCTGCTGTTGTTTTGTCGAGCTACTGGATTTCGTCCTTAATTTTTAACTGAACTTTAAAAAAGTCTCTTCTCTAAATGCGAACCCCGATATTCCCCTATCCCGACCAGGGGTGTCGTCACTCTAACTTTTTATTTATCTCTATGGTGTGTGGAGGGGGGGGGGCGGAGCTCCGCCTCCCGCTTCCACCAAATCCGCTTTGCCGCAGCCGCGCTCACACCGCCCGGCCTCGCCCCTTTGGGCGGGGAGAGGCGGGGTCTCCCGGGGTTCCCAATCCGCCTCCTTATAGGGGGCGGGCGGCGGGCGCGCGCGGCCCATTCTCCTCCTCCTCCTCACTGCTGGAGTTGCGGCTCTTCCAGCCGCTGCTGCTACGGCGTGAGTCCGGCGCGACTCCGGTCCGGCCATGGCAGTGTGGACGCGCGCCTGCAAGGCGGGGCTGGTGGAGGTGCTGGTGCGTGAGCGCTGGGTGCGGGCGCTTGCCGAGCTGAGCGGGGAGACGCTGGTGCTCAGCTCCGACCCGGAGCCCGTCAACGGGCTGCCCAACGGCGCCGAGTGGGGGAGCCCCGTCGCGGCTGCAGCAGCGGCAGCATCCCGAGCGCGGAGCCCCGCGGGCAGCCCGGGCGGGCGGAGCGCAGCGGGCAGCGGCAGCCCGGAGATGCCCCCCTCGGCGTCCGGCCACCCGCCTTCCTCGCCTCCCGGCCGGCCCTTCTCCCCTCCGCCGGGGCTGCCCGGTGGCGCGTCCTGCTCCTCCTCGTCGCCTCCGGGCTCCCCTCCGAGCGGGGTGCGCCGGGTGCGGGTAGTGAAGGCAGAGGCAGGCGGGCTGGGCATTAGCATCAAGGGCGGCCGCGAGAACCGCATGCCCGTCCTCATCTCGCGCATCTTCCCGGGGCTGGCCGCCGAGCGCTGCGGCGCCCTCCGCCTGGGAGACGCCATTCTCTCCGTCAACGGCACCGACCTCCGCGACGCCACCCACGATCAGGCCGTGCAGGCGCTCAAGCGGGCCGGCAGGGAGGTCCTCCTGGAAGGTAGGCGAGGGATTCTGGTGGGATGCGCTCTGCACGCGCTCAGGGGGTGGCGCCGCTGCCGCCGCTGCTGCTGCTTTTGGTGCCACCCGCTGCTTCCTGTTCCTCGAGGCCGGGGATGGGACCCAAAATAAACAAGGCGGGGGGCGGGTGGTTAGTGAGCCCTCGAAGCTCGCTTGGGGAAGTACCTGTGCTTTCGCTTAAATTTGGCGCCTACCTCGCAGGGTTCTTGGGAGCACAAGATGGGCACAATTCTGAACTCTTTAAGTTGCTTGAAGGGACAGGGTGCAAGCATTTTAAAAGGGGGGGGTCTGAGACTTGGTGTGGATGGGAACAGCTGATTTCCTGGGAGTAAAGTTTTTCTATTCTTCCTTGGGAGCTTGTCCAGAATCGTTTCCTGCACTGCTCACTCTTCCCTCACCCAAGCTCCACGGTGTTCTCTACTCTCCAAGTCTGGCTTTCGCGGGTAACTTTGCCCAGGCAATGTTTCTTTCCATGCCTCAACTCCCTGCCCTGAACATTGTCCCTGGGTTCATCTGTCTTGGTCCCGACATCAAAATGATCCAACTCTCTCTGTTGGCAAGCCCCTTGGTGTAAGCAGGTGTTTTCTCAGTGTGGGATGGGCCTGTTTGGACTGATCCGTTTGACACTCGCTTTTATATTCATGAGCCCAGACTTGGTCCCTAGGCGTGGAAACAGTTTGCAAGTCTGGTTCTGCAGGAGTCATAACCAGTAAGGGTGGAGCTGCTTTGCAAAGCCTGGAGCACTGTGTGTGGTCCTGGGGGTTGTCTGACTATTTGGTTAGGAGCTAAAATAAAATAGCAAAACCCTGGTCTACTTGTCCCCACTTTCCTTTTTTTGCCCTTGACACTAGCACATGACGCACTATTGGAAAACTTTTGGATTAGTGTGGCCCAAGAGGTCAGTCACTGGAAACTGAAGCATGGAAGGCAGCAGCTTCATGGAAGTTAACAGTTCATAATGATTAAGGTTGGGCAGTTAACTAGTCGAATATGCATCAAGTATTTCTAAAGCATAACTTTAATAGAACAAAAGCAATAGAGCCAGTCTGATACTTAATTACAATTAGCAAATGGTGATGGTGAATTAATTTAACTTTTAAAAGAAATTGTAGTGGATTATTTTAACTTTAAGGGTGTAAGTTTTCTATAAACATGAATTATTTGTCAAAAGGATTTTTATGCTAGTTTACCAGAGTCAGCCTATAGTTACATGAAAGTTTTCAATGCAGAGCAGCAATTAAAAACATTTAAAAAGTCACTTTTACTGAATTGGCAACTGGTCATTTCTTCAAGTGTTGTGGCTTTTTTGTGATACTTGGCAATATCTGCTCCATTAATTTGCCTGTGTGCTAACTCTAGGAAGACAGTGTGAAGGAAATGTGAGTGCGCAGTAATGGTTGGATTTCATAGGAATGCAGGGCAACTAGGCTTTTAAAACCTGAAGGGAAGAGATGGTGGACTTCCAGCTGGCAAGCAGTATAGTCAAACTCTGAAAGAGGCTTGTTTGGAAAGCAGCATCAGTTGAGAATGCCCGTCCATAATCATTTTAGCTGCCTGGTTTGTCAGACCTGTAGACAGGCTGTCATTTATGTGCTTTTTTGATGCGATAGTACAGTTAATTTAACCTCAGGTTAAGTTCTTTCTGGGGCGGGGGGAGCTCTTGGGGAAGTCGATTGAGTGCATACAGTTACGAAAACTTGGGGATATTTTTAAAGTGTCTTTAATCATTATGCTGCCTTAGTGGTTAAGAAGAAATGACAGCACAGGCTCCCTGCTTATGCCGGGGTGTGATTCTGTCACTTGGAATGTGTATTTTGGAAATGTGAAGTGGAGGGGGAGAAGGTTTGCAGATGACTGACTGTGCCAGTCAGTGGGAAGTGCTGCTGCCACCTTCTGTGCCAGTGTAAACAGTCGTGTTTTTAAGTGCCCTTCGTTAAGGAAAAACTGGTGGGAGGTGAGTGTTGTTCCCAAGCTTTGGTTTTCAGCAGTGGGGGAGGGTGTGTGTTTTACTTCTTGTATCCAGCCCCTGTACACCTGCGCCTTTTGTTTGGTCTGTGGCTGGGACCTCAGACCACACAATGGAGGTCAGAATATACAGTACGTATACTAGTGTGGGTTGGTTAGCAAATGTCACTGGGATTGGGTGTCCATCCTGGGCTGAGCAAAGCCAGTTTTAAATTCCCTCTCATGCCTGAATCTCCATGGGTGACCTCAGCCTAACCTATGTTGCAGGTTTGTGAAGGAGGTGAGCAGGCCACATGTGTCCCTTTAGAGGAGCAGGGCCTTTTGCGTTGTGGCACAGCAGATGTGAAATTCCTTCCCCATATACATCCAGCTGCCCCTACGCTATCTATTGTTAAGCACCAGATTAAAACACATCAGTTTTTCTCCCAGGCTTATGGTTTAAACTGATTGCTGCTGGGTTGCCTAAAATTCTGATTTCTTGATATTTTGCTTTGCTACTTGTTCTATATTGTTGTTTTTGTGGTTCTCAGGGTGGTTTAACAATCCCTCTTCTCAGGCAACGTTTGACAACCGTAGCTCTGTGAGGCGAATAGGGGTCTCCTACCAACTCTCAACGCTCTTAACAAGCTACAGTTTCCAGGATTCTCTGGAGGAAGCTATGACTGCTTAAAATGGTGTAATATTGCTTTAAATATATAGAAGGGACCTCATTGATCCTGTTTGTACATAACACTATCTCAAACATGGCTTAGTGTAAATGAACAAAGCGTGGGCTTTCAGAGAGGAGCCTACGATCATTTTGCTTCTGTCTGGTTGTTTTGCTGCTGTACTAAGATGAGCCACAGTTTGACTTCAGTGTCATCTGAACCTGGGCTTGTGGTTTAGCACTCTCCAGAGAAACCACTAACTGAAACCAAGGTTTGTATTCGGGTTTACAGCTCCAATGCTCCATAGTAAACATGGCTTCTGATGAGGCTGTAAGGAGATTAGAGCTCTGGTCCCAGTTCAAAGCTCTGCTTGGGCCTCATCACCATCCATTTATGGTGCTGGTCCTGGGCCTCAGCTGCTTCTGTGTTCCTACTTCTGTGTTTCTGCCATTTCCATTTTCACAGCTGAAAGGTGTGTAGGCTTGGAACAAGCTGTGTTTCTTCCAGAGATACCCCATGCTGTGTGTTTCCTTTCCCCGAGAATATGCAAAAGCAGAATTTTGCAGGAAATGTTCAGAAGGCTTCTCCGAGCAGAGACTTTTCCTCGTTGCTTAATTTTAGCCTCATTAGAATTGACAACATCTAGGCTAAAATTAAATTGGAGGAAGAAAGGAAAATCTTAAACCTTATCCAAAATCATGGCATGCAAAATCTGTCTATGTTGATGCTGCCAAATGGCTGAAAGAGACTGAGATAGAGTTCCTATAGGCTGTGGGAAGTGGACCAGCTACAGCAGGCATAGGCAAACTCAGCCCTCCAGATTCCCATCATCCCTGACCACTGGTCCTGTTAGCTAGGGATGCTGGGAGTTGTAGTCCCAAAACATATAGAGGGCCAAGTTTGCCTATGCCTGAGCTATACCCTAGGCCACAAACATATAATTACTTTCTGGTTGTAACCCACAAGCTCTACCAGCATCCAGCCAGATGAAAAGGATCTGCATTGCTTTCCAGCACTGATAGTGCTTAGTTTTTGGAGCCTGAGGTCCAGTTTCCAGCCAGGCAAAGGCTCTTAAGGGCACAGAGCAGTGCTAGTGTGGGGGCATGACCTAGGAAGGGCCACATTCAGCCTGTGGGGCAGAGATTCTCAGCGGGTTTTGCCTCCCAGAAAGGAAGCATATAGATACTGCTTTGGCCAGGAACTTTGTGTCACCCTTAAGTGACACTTGAAGCTCCTGAGAGCTATTTAAAAATACCTCCGGATGTAGGAGGGACCGGACAGCTAAAAACCTGGCAAGAGTTCTAACCTTGTGGCAATCCCAAATTTGAGAATCCATTTCGGAAAAGAAGGGTGTGACTGCAACAAGGAAGTTGGTTGGCCTACCAGTGTTTACATGGTTGGATAAAGCCTGGTTGAAGTGGGAGGGATGCTCTAGCTGCGACTGCAGGAGATTGTGAGATGGGGCTTTGTCTTCTTGTGCCAAAAAGTGCTGTGAGGTTGGAGCCTGACCCACCAGTGTCCCAGCTCTCCTCTCCTAGCCCTACTGGTGCCAGATTGAACAGCTGCTTTGGCTTTTGCTGAGTCAAATGCAGCTTTCCCTTCTCTCTTGATGAGTGGATATGAGTCGAGCTTAGCGTTCTCCTGGGAGCAAAGGGTTAGTTATGGGCTGTTATCTTTTTGGGGTGGGGGAGCTTGGAACAAACAGTCCCTCAGCTTCTGTCCTTGTCCCAGAACTGACTTGGAAAGAAAAGTGGCTTCCTCAGCTAAAGCTCATCCAGCTATCTCCAACCTGGCGCCCTCCAGTTTTTTGGGACTACAATTCCCTTTAGCCTCAGCCATCATAACCGTATGCTGGGGCTGCTGGGAGTTGTAGTCTATTTGGAAGGCACCAGGTTTGTAGAGGCTTCGCTATTGTCCCTACTTAGAAATTACCTCCAGGGCTCCCAGACCAGTGTCTGGCATCCAGCATCAGCAATGGAGGCTTTTTCTATTTTTTTTTTTTTTCCCATATTGATTTTTATTGCTTTGCTTCATAAAAAAAGAAAGAAAAGGAAAATGTATATATACACACATACAGACAGAAAAGAATAAAAGTACAATACAATATAAGAGACAAAGTAAAATAGATAAAAAAGAAAAATATATATATATACATAAACTAAATATTTACATCCACCACATATCTTGGTCTTTGCTTTCTAGACTTCCTTTAGCTACTCCCAAAATCGTTCGAAGTAATACTTTAAGTTACACATTTCTTAGTCTATATTGTCATTATATCTCTTCATGTACATTTCTTAGTTTATATTTTCCTCCTAAATTATTTAATCTCCTATTATCTTTCGACAATAACTCTTATTTTTTCACAGTGCGTCTCTGTATCCCTTTAGCGTTATTTTCCCTTGGTTAATGAATTCCAGATAATCTACATATTTTCCCCAATCCTTGGTGAACTTTTGGTTTTTTGTATATCTTACTTTACCTGTGAGTCTATCCAATTCCATATAATCTACCAGCTTTGATCTCCACTCCTCCACCGTTGGAGTTTCCTGCTTTTTCCACATCTGGGCCAACATTACTCTTGCCGCTGCAACTGCATAATATACTAATTTACAGTCTTCTTTTCTTATCTCATGACCTAATATACCTAATAAACAGATTTCTGCTTTCTTTGAAAACGTATATTTTAGGATCTTCTTTAATTCCGTATAAATCTTTTCCCAGAACTGTTTCACTCTTCCACACTCCCACCACATATGGTAGAAGGAGCCCACACTAACCTTACACTTCCAACACTTGTTATTCACCTTATACATTTTCGATAGTTTCACAGGTGTTAAATACCACCTGTAAAACATCTTCATTACGTTTTCTTTTATCGTTATACATGCCGTGAAACTAAGTCCTTCCTTCCAGAGTTTCTCCCAATCTTCAAATAGTATATTATGTCCTACATCCTTTGCCCAGCGGATCATCACACACTTCACTTCCTCATCTCCTAGATTCCAATCTAGCAATATCCTATACATTTTCGATATAATTTTCTCTTCTTTATTTATAATCTCTGTTTGAAACTTAGATTCCTTCTCTCCATAGCCTCTTTCCTTAAAGTCCTTTCTGAACATTTGATTCACCTGGAGATGGTGTAGCCAATCATAAACATATTCTTTGACCTGGTCGTATGGACGTATCTTCCAATTCCCCTCCTCTTTGATTATTAACTGATTATATGTTGCCCAGTTGCTTCTCATATTGGTAGTCTTCACACACATGACTTCCAAAGGCGAAAGCCAATGTGGTGTTTTCGGTTCCAGCAAATTTTTATATTTTTCCCATGTTTCAATTAGTGGCCCTCTAAAGATATGGTTCCTAAAACCCTTATATATTTTCCATTTATCCCGCCATAAATAGGCATGCCAACCGAAATTGTTGTCATGGCCCTCCAGGTCAAGTAGTTCTCTGTTCTCTAACTTTACCCAATCTTTGACCCAACATAAGCAAACCGCCTCATAGTATAACTTTATATCCGGCAAAGCGAAACCCCCTCTTTCCTTTATATCTGTTAGTAATTTAAACTGTATCCTAGGTTTCTTTCCCTGCCAGATATATCTCGAGAGCACTCGCTGCCATTCTTTGAAGATTCGGCTACCTTTAATTATAGGGATGGATTGGAACAAAAACATCAATCTTGGAAGCACATTCATCTTGATCGTGTTGATCCTTCCCCAGAATGACAATTTCAGCCTTCTCCAAATTTCCAGATCTCTTTTTATTCCCCTCCACGCCGGTTCATAATTGTTTTTAAATAAATCTATATTCTTAGGTGTTATCCAGATGCCTAGATATTTCACTTTATTAACCACCTCTATTTGCGTTTGCTGTTGAATTGTTTCTGTTGATTTCTGATCCAAATTTTTACTTATTATTTTTGTTTTATACTTATTTATTTTGAACCCTGCTACCTCTCCAAACTGATCTAGTTCTTTTAATATTTCTCCTGTCGCAATTGTTGGTTCTTCTGTCATTATTACTACATCATCTGCGAAGGCTTTGATCTTATATTCATTCTTTCCAATTTGCACTCCTTTTATTCTTTGATTCTGTCTTACAGAATTTAATAGAACTTCCAAGGTCAATATAAACAAAAGCGGGGAGAGTGGACAACCCTGTCTTGTTCCTCTTTGTATCTTTATCTCTTCTGTTACTATATTATTGATAATCAGCTTCGCTTTCTGATCTGTATATATGGCTTTCACTCCATTAAAGAAATCATTTCCCACCTCCATATATTCCATATTTTTCAGCATGAAGTCCCAAATAACATTATCAAATGCCTTCTCGGCATCTACAAACATCATTATAACCTGTTTGTCAATTCTGGCAGATAGGTATTCTAACATGTCAATTATAATTCTTGTGTTATCTCTCATCTGCCGACCTGGCAGGAATCCTGCTTGGTCCCTATGAATAATTTCTGATAACAACCTTTTCAACCTTTTTGCCAGAATCCCTGCGAATATTTTGTAATCTATGTTCAACAGTGAGATTGGTCTATAATTTTTGACCTGGGTTAGATCTGCATCTTGCTTGGGGATGAATGTAATAAATGCCTCTTTCCAGGTCTCAGGGAGTTCTCCTTTCCTTAGAATATTGTCTATAGTTTCTTTTAGAGGTCCCACCAAAATGGGTTTCATCTCTTTATAATAACCTGCAGTAAAACCATCGGGACCCGGAGCTTTTCCCCTCTTTAAGTCTTTAATTACATCTTGGAGGCTTTTTCTAAGCCGGGGTAGGCAACCTAAGGCCTGTGGGCCGGATGCAGCCCAATCGCCTTCTCAATCTGGCCCACGGACGGTCTGGGAATCAGTGTGTTTTTACATGAGTAGAATGTGTCCTTTTATTTAAAGATGCATCTCTGGGTTATTTGTGGGGCGTAGGAATTCGTTTATATTTTTTTCAAAATATAGTCTGGCCCACCACATGGTCTGAAGGACGGTGGACCGGCCCATGACTGAAAAAGGTTGCTGACCCCTGTTCTAAGCTATCGCCAGAACCCCTCCAGCTCCTTTCTCCCTTTTATGCTCCATAGAAGCATCTGGTCTTCATCCTATGCAAATAGAACCAAAGGGTTGGGTTGGGCAGAGCACTAGCTGGGACTAAGGCTTCATTGGTTAGACAAAATAACAGCACCCTGGATCTACCTTTATCCTGTTCAGAATTTCCTCCAGGGCCTTTTCCATCTTCCTCAGCACTGCCTTGCTCTCCACTAACTTTCTCAAATACATCCTGGGTTAATTAGATTTCAGAAGTCCAACTCTGTGTCCTCTGGCCATCCCTCCAGCATGCTTGTCTTGTTATTTTTCCAAACCCTCCTTGCCTCTTGACCCTAAATACAGCCACTCTCTGGAGGCTACTTTAAGCTCCCAGCTCTTAATCTCTTGTGATATTTACATATTTTGCCTTCTGGCACGGAATAATCAGTTTGCACTTTTCATTCCCAAGGTTCCTTCCCACCCCCACCCCCCACCCCCGCCCTCTGGGTGGGTGGAATAACACTCTTCAGCTATTGCACTTCACAATGGGATGTCCTTCTCGGGCTATTTTTTGCTGCTGCTTGAAAAGTTGGTCAGCTGTTCCTGCAACCATTTCCTGAAACTATCAGTCGCCTGCCTCTGGAGTCTTTGCTCTGGCATGGAGCATTTCAGCTTTGGTGAAGAGGGGAACATTTAACTTTGTGACCTTGTTAGAAAGCAACTTCTGAACCAGTGTGCTAGTTGGTCCACATCTGGTAGCCAGCTGTGTAGCTCATTTTAACTGCTGAGGCAGCACTGCTTTCTACTCAAGTTGGAATTGTGCACAGAGGAAATGGACTTCCCTCTTCCCTCTTCCCTCTCCCCCATCCTTGTTCCCTAGTTTGCATTCAGCCACCCATCCTCAGAAAAGGAGAGGAGCAGATTAAAGGTGGAGGGGGATGAGTGTAATCCTGGGATAAGCCCTCTGCCTCCAGGAGGCTAATATTAAACACTCGGTCTCCCTGCTGAGGCTCTCTCCAGCCTTGCCCTGGCTGCTAAGCTGTTTGACCAAAGAGAACTGTGTGCTGGGGATTGGTGAAGCTCAGGTTAACCAGATCAGGCTTCCTTTCCCCCCCCTGACTCTTCCTTCTTGACATACTGACTTCTGTCATTGGCTTGCCTCTGTCGAATGTATATCTCGCTGCCTGCCCCGTGGGACATTAAATGCCAAGATAGATAGGAAAGGCAAGCCAGCAGCTGCATGAGGATTACCCTTTAATACACCCTTGGGCACGAGCTGCATGATTTAGCAGAGCAACCAAATGCCAGGCGCTGAGTGGGCACAGTGTTCTTCCTGTCAAGCTTCCTTCTAACATCTTTGCCCACCGTGAGCTCTCCTAGTATCACACTGGGGAGAGATATGGGGATGTGGCTACAGCTTGGCTGCAGAGCATGTTTCCAAAACTTGATTAAGGTGGGTGTGGGTGTAGAAATGGTGGTCCATAACTATACGATGCTTGAGCATCCTCTTCTCACACATAGTCTTCTAGCTGGGAGGCTGCTGAGAGCAATGGATAGGACTTGAGACTTTGCAGAAAGTTGTCATGTAGAGCCCAGGGGCCCAAACAGATGTAAGGTAGAAGGGGAGAATCTCCTGGTGTTTTGGGTCTTAGTTTTTAAAATTATTAGTTTAAATACACCGGGTGTGGACCTTTCTTTCCCCCCCACAAGCTGTTTTGAGGTCTGCTGGGATGAAATTCAGACATGAAAACCATACCAGACAGACCCTGCTTAGCTTTGCAAATGTGCTAGCAGTTTTATTGCTGCGGTGCTCTGATATAGGTACATCCCACCGCCACACTCCCAGTGGTGCATAGCTTTTTATGGAGATGGGAGAGGGGTGCTATCTCAGAAAACAACATGGCACAGACAGAAGGTTCAAGATGCACATTCTCAATTGTCATTGGAGCCCTTGCAGCTCCATTAAAGCATTAACACTCCATGGTTAAAAGTCTGGAGGATTTGCTGCTGGCTTCTGTGCAGCACTCCTGTTTGGGCTCCTAGAAGAGGAAGCCTTTGTGCTTCTGCAAGGGGAGAAGGGGCTTGGTTCCAAGTGTGTCCCGTGCCCTCCTTAAAGCAACTGACATTCTCCTTGCATTATGAAGGCGCTGAATGGGCCCCTCAGTGGGGGCTGCATGGTCCTCATAAGCAAGCTGGCATCACCCAAAAGGTTGGGAGCAAGAGCCAGGGAGAAGGGGAGGCAGCTGGGCAAACAGGCCACCTCCCTCTTGCAAAGACGGTGGGAAAGTCTGTGCTGGAGCCAAAACCCTCCACCTCGAAACAAAGCCAATGATTCTGCTTCACGGTCTCCGAATGTGGCCGCGGCCTGTTTTCCGTTAGTTGCGCACATTGTCTATTGTGCCCAGGCGGGCCTGGAAAGAGCGTGGCATACTTAGCTGCTGTTTAATGGGGCTTTCATGAGCTTTGCTGGAAGAGACTTCGGAGTGAATGAGACATTTATGGCTCCTTTGAATTGCCACTAACCGGACATAAACAGTTGTGTTGTCTTTTGCTGCCTGCTGTTTGCTCCCCCCCCCCCCGTCTTAATTTATTGTGAGCTGATGGGTGTTCCCAGGCAGGCTGAAATTAGTTTCATAACTTTCCCTAAAGAGTATATTGGATGCTGCAGTTGGACTGTGGGCTTGTCTGCTGTTTGACTCAAGAGCAAGCACTCCAGAGCAGGCAGCTGGCTGTTGTGGATTCAGCTGTATTTCTGGCATAAAATCTGCTTGTTCTGAATTTGCTGGTGAAGAGTGTTGCAGGAGGAGAGTTCCTCCACACCCTGCCGAAACCAGGACTACTCAGGAGACTGTGTCTTTAATGTTTCCTCTGCTTTCTTGCCTTTTAGGGCTAAAAATTTCTTTGGACTTGGCACTGTGGCTGTTTAGAATTGAGAGACCTGAAACATCTGGGCTTTTCAGAGGCTCACTGGAGGCAGGAAGAGAGGGAAGGCACCTCCTCTCTGCTGGAACACAGGTTGTCTTCCTTTGAGATCTTGCAAGCTGCATTTCCAAAATAGAGACAGATGTGTATGTACATTAAATGGTCACCTCTTTGACTTCTTGTTTAACAGGACTGTCATTTGGACCAGCTGGTTTGGCCCTTTATAGCACTTGTGTATGAACTTTTTTTATAAAACGCCTAGCTTGGCCTAGCAGCACAAACCAAAGGCATTGGGATGACTAACATCCCTGGAAAGGGCTGGACCTGGCACTTGTTGTGTGGATTGTGGAGGTTACTAAATCCTCCTGCACTTCAGTATACAGTCTGTTTAATTTACTTTCTGTAGAACCCTTTGCCGCCTTCGCTGCAGCTAATGGAAGCTGTAGTCCAAACATTTCAAGGGCACCAGGTTGGGGAACACTACTTTGGAAGATTGCATCCTGACCTGAAAAGGAATTCTGCAAGGGTTGTGAAGCATCTCACTACTGGATAGTTCAGATTCTGCTTGCAACTAGAGAAGAAGGGGTGGTGGTGCTGTGATGGCAGCACCATGCAGTGAACATTTCTGCAAAACAAATCAAAAAGCCACGGTGGAATCAGTTGGCCCTTTATTTGGACCGACTAAAATGCAGCAAAGGAGTGAGCAAGAAAAACAGGAAGGCAGCTGATGGGCTGGGTGGGTGAGGGTGGAGGCAAAGGCTGCATCTGGCATGGAAACCCAAAACCCTCTAGTTGGACACTGTATTAAGATGAAGGTGTCAAGCAGGCACAGTTAGATCAGAGTCTGCCAGAAGTACTACAGATCTCATCTCAGTACTTCCTGGCATTTTCCATGGCCTTAAGGTATTTCTGTACAGCGGTTTCAAGGGAGGATGAATGGTATCATCAGCACCCACAAATCCACTAAATATATATATGCTGCATAAGAACATAAGAAGAGTCTTTTCACAAGGAGCATTGACAGTGAGCGGCATTGGATATTATTTCCCCTCCAACTATATATATATATATAACCACATATAGTGTACAATTAAAAGCTCTGCTTTTTTGCTTTTTTCGGAAATATTTTTATTTGATTTTACAAATAGAAAGTTATATATTAAAAACCCCCAATATATATCCATAAACAGAGATTATTCCGAATCTCAGGACCTCCCCCCACCCCTTCCATGAGGTCCCATATTAAACATTTAAAACTGCATATTCTTCCAAATTCTATTATCAATCCATATTATCCATGGTAATTATTACACTACAAGTGAAATCAAAATCCTGCCAATGTTTCCATCTGCTTACAGTGTTCTCCTATATAACTTGTAGATTTTCCGCATTCTTTTATAAAGTTTTTGTCCTCTTGGTTTCTGAGTTTTCCAGTTAGTTTTGTCATTTCAGCATAGTCCATCAGCTTGGTTTGCCATTCCTCTCTGGTAGGACCTTGTCTTCTTTCCATCTCTGGGCTAGTAACATCCGGGCGGCTGTTCCATACCTAAAAAGTCTTTTCTGCTCCTTTGGGATGTCGGTACCTGTAATTCCTAATAAGAAAGCTTCTCGTTTTTTTAAACAAAAGTTATTTTTTTAAAAAAATTCCTATTTCGTTATATATCATCTCCCAGAAAGCTTTTAGCACCTTACAAGTCCACATGTGATAAAACATACCTACTTTTTCTTTACATTTCCAGCAGATATTTGAACTTGTCCTATACATTTTTGCTATTTTTGTAGGAGTTAAATACCACCTTCCCTCTCCAACCTTTAGCAGTACTCTAGCTAAAAACATAACAATAGCTGAATCGGGCCAAAGGAGCCCATCTAGTCTGGCATCCTCAGTGACCAGCCAGATGCCCCCATGGGAAGCTCACAAGCAGGCCCTGAACACAACAGCAGCACTTTCCCCATTTGTGATTGCCAGCAACTGGAATTCAGGGATATAATGCTTCTGACAGGGGAAGTAAACTATACCCATCCTGTAAACTTGTCTGACCCTCTTTTAAATTTGGAGGCCATCGCTGCCTCTTGTGGGAGCAAATTCCATAGTTTTAACTATCTGCTGCATGAGGAGGCTGTAGTCGAGTGATAAAGCATCTGCAGAAGTGCTGGGATCAGTCCCCAACACGTCCGGTTTAAAAGCAGCAGGTGAAGGGAAAAAACCCTGGCGGGGCACCTGCTGGTCAGTGTAGGCAGTGTTGGGCTAGATGGACAAATTACTTGCCCTGCCCTTGTGTGTTCTGCCTCTGCAGAGTTGGCTTATGTTTCAAGCTTTTGCCCTTTAGCATGTCTTGGGTGTTCTGAAGGGGGAAGGATTTGGGCCAGCCCACCAGTCTTGTACAGCTGAGAAATGGAGCCACTTCCTTCCACCGCCTAGATAGGTCAGACCTCATTCAAACTGCAAGCCGATCCCTGTTATGCCAAACTTGTTCTCATACTTTATTAGGGATCACTTTACATTTGCAAGAGCAAAAATGAAGGTGGCATTTCCTTTTGCTGGATTTGTACTGGAGGCCGACCAAAAAAGTTGTTTGATGTGGAGGGAGGGGCAGAATGTGGGGTGCCAAGGTGCTACCCAGCCAGTTTGGGCAGCTTCCTGTGTTGGCAGCAGCATCTCAGTGACTGGCCATAGGTCAACCCAGGCTCTGCCTCTTCCCCTCCGATGGTCTGTGCATTCCACCTGCCGCCTTCCTCTGCTTGAATGAAACAACCTCTTCCCGGCTTATGTTACCTGTGTGTCCGTATGGACTCGGGAGGGAAAAGGTGACTGATCTCTTTACTAAGGAAATTTTTAATAGAACCTTTGCTTTCCCCAAAATAATTTAATTTTTATTGATAATTAAAAGTGGCTTTTCTTTCCATGATATGCATATTTGGTTGTTCAGAGGATTCCGTTTATGGAGCGGAATATTCTTCTTGTTAAATTTATCACCATAAAAATTCATGGAATAGTGGGGTTTGGAGGTTTGGAGAGTTTTCTTCCAATACTATTTAATATATTGTGTGTTAAATATGTCCCCAAGGCACTCTTCTTATACATCAAAATGTCTTGGTGGAATATGCTCACATACAGTCTTAAGATAATACATTTTTGTGCAGATCTGAATTATTTTTAGCAGTTTTTTTAGATGCTTCTGATGAAAAGTTGATACATTCAAAAATGCATTCGGCATAACAATATAGCAATCTGGAGTCCTTTTCAAAATAACAGCTACTTTTCACAGGATCCCCTTGTGAGCTTCTCTTTTTATTTTGTATGGAACTGGTTTGCTGGTCCTTCTTTTTCATTGTGCTGTGATCCCCTTTTATCATTTAATGCAATCTCCCCCAATCTGGCACCCTTCTAATGTTATGGACTACAACTCCCATCAGTCCCAGGTACCACGGTCATGCTGTGCTAAATGGGCCTGATGGGAGTTGTCATCCAAATCTTCTGGAGGGCACCAGTTGGGAGAGGCTGATTTAATGACATTGTTTTTGCAAAGAGGGTGTGGTGTGTGGACCTCTATTCCTGTGCGGGGCCCATTCCAGGTTCCCTCTAGACATCATGGAGATAGGGGAGAGATTTCCTTTCCAGAAAAGCCACGAAAGACAGCAACAAGCTCTCATATATTAAAGTGAATATTGACTAATTTGTGAGAGCTAAATGCCTGCCTGCCTGCCCGAGGATTGTTTTTCTGTTGTCCATCCTCTGGCCTTGGAAAGAAGCTTTTGTTTTCTCTGCTGCTCCTGGAGAAGTTTAGCCAATAAATCTTTGATCAGGCATCCTGCAGTGACTGCAAAGAGAGCCCCAGAGTGTTGACCCGGATTCATTCACTTCCTTTCCTGTCCTTCCAGCAATGTGAGCTGAACCGCCCTGAGACCAGATATAGGGCGGGATGTAAATTTAACTAACTAACTAACTAACTAACTAGCCCTAACAGGGCAGGAGTGGAGAGTGAATGACATGGGTGGGGTGGGGTACTCCACTTTCTAGAGCAGTCTTTGCCAACCTGTTGGCTGTGGCAGATGGCAGCAGCAGTCCAAAACATCTAGAGGGCACCAGGTTGGCAAAGGCTGCCCTAGAACGTAAGCAGGTTGCTTTCCCTTCCTCCCACCAGAGTCTGCTGTGCTGCTTTCTCTTGACAGGTGTCTTGCCAGCACGGTTGTTGAGGAGGACAGTGCTGGACAACACCTGCTGCCCCAGAGTACACAAGCAGATCCTGCTGGGATACCCTGTGCTTCTCTCCACATCAGAGTGACTTTCAGTTGTGATGCTGAAAAGTCGAGGCACCATAAAATGTCCATGAAATAACTTTGCAGGGCACTCTGTTAGGATGATATGCTGTGATCCTCAAGAGAAGTGTGTGTCCCCAGTTTTCTGTACAGTGGTACCTCGTGTTACGTACTTAATCCGTTCTGGAGCTCTGTTCGTAACAGGAAACGGCTCGTACCATGAGGCACGCTTTCTCTAATGGCGCCTCCCACTGTTGCCGCGCCACCGGAGCGCAACTTCCGCTTGCATCCCGGGGCAAAGGTCGCAACAAGGGGCATCTACTTCCAAGTTAGCAGAGCGCGTAACCTGCAGGATTCGTAAGGGGGACGGTATATGATACGAGGTACCACTATGCTGTGCTGGCTGACCTGGGGTGATGGGAGTTGTAATCAAAAAAGTGGGATTTGGGGGGCTCTTCATGTCAGCCTCACATGCACAATGGTGTAGGTGAGTTGGGGAATCTGGCCTGTGTACTTGGATGGGGCACAGTGGATCCCTTGCAGTTTCAGAAGAGAATGCAGTCGGCTCTTGTAGCAGAAGCTGGGCTGCAGCTCAATGGTGGGACGTCCTGGGTTCAGCTCCTCAAATCTCCAGTGGCTGGAGCCCCGAAGAATTTCTGCCAAATGGAGCAAGTGACATTGCTTGGGATGGGGGTGGCATGACAACACTCCTCATAGACCCATTGAAGTTACTGGACATGGCTAATTCAAGCTGCTTAATTTCAGTGTGTCTACTCTGAGCAAGACTTAATTGAATACCACCCTAAATCTTGCCACCTCTTGGTATATTAGGCAAATTCCTAAGTTGAAAAGAGCACTAATACAAGCAGAACTTGTCCAGAGTGGGTAATCACATTGTACTGTAATAGAGAATTAGTGGTTTCTGGGAACCAGCTGCTGAAAGCCTTGTGGCTGTGGCGAATGGCCCATGTTTTGACTTTGGGATGAATGGTTGGAATCAGCTCCACCAGAATCTTCTTCCCTTGCAGTATAGCCTGGTGGCCTGGACAGGTTTTGTTCCAGCACATCAGCGGTAGTGTGAATGGATGGTTCAGTACTGAAGGAAATTGTGGGTGGAAGGGAGGCCAGGCATTGCTCTCTGTTGCTCTTGCCTACAGTTGGTAGAAGATGCTCTCTTCATTTTAACTTCTTTAACATAAAACAGGATCTCGTGTTTCAAGCTCTTTGGGGGGGGGGTGTTCCTGATTCCTGGGATAGATCAGTTAGTAGACCGTGAGACTCTTAATTTCAGGATGGTGCATTTGAGCTCCACATCCTGCATTGCAGGGAGTTGGACCTGATGACACTCGTGGTCCCTTCCAACTCTACAATTCTGTGGTTCTATGGTTTCTCAGTCCTGCTGAAGCAGGACATAGAACCAGCTGCTCCAGAGACAACGTCCTGCACAGAAGAGGCAGCTGGCAGTGTCTGATCCTAATGGCAGCGATGCTGTAGGGCAGCCTTTTCCAACCTGGTGCCTTCCAGATGTTTTGGACTCTCAGCCCCAGCATCCTATGGCTACGTTGGCTAGGGCTGATGGGAATTGTAGTCCAAAACACCAGGAGGGCACCAAGTTGGGAGAATGAGGATGCCTTACAGAGCTGACCAAGGTTCAGCCTTGAGTAGGATGCCCACTGCTGAGAGGATGGCGGCCTTTCAAGGGCTCTGCTTTTACCGGTTGATACCCTGTGCTGCTGCCTCCTTCCTTTGGCAAGCAGGCAGATAGTTTGCAAGAGCCCCATCAGTCAACTGTTTTGCATTTCCTCCTTAGCAGATGACTCATGGCCAGTGTTGAACTTCACTTTGAATTTCCGGTGTGGAAGCTGTAACAACCCCCCCCCCACTCCCCCACTCAGTGGAAAGTGGTTGCCTCAGCGTATCGTGCTGCTAAATCTCACTGGACAGAACTATGCACAGCATGAAAGAGAGAGAGACCATTTGAGCCCATGTTTGTAGTGGGGTGGTCTGGGTCTGCATTTGGTGGAGAAAGCCAGACTTTGCCGCCACCCCTGTCTAAAAACATCAGCTGTCTCTCTGGCACACACCTGCTGAGTCTTGCTGCAGCTTCTAGCTTTGCTTCTTAGGGCTAGGAGATCCTGGCCTTGTTACTGAGGAAAGGGCACGTTCTTGCAAGCAGGGATTAGAAACCCAAAGCCTTTTTGCTGTAATCTGCTCCTGAAAGCAAAAGGGCAGAGCTCTCATCCCTGCAGCGTGCCTCCCCTGGTGAGAGCACTGCATGCGGTCCTTATACCTAGCACAAACCCATCTTACCTGTCACCTTCAAGAAGCAGGTATAAGTCTGCATGGGGGGGCAATGCTGATGCTCAGAAATGATTAGCACAAGAAGGGAACATCTCAGACACTCCAGGTGTTCTGGAAAGCAGCAGACAATTTGGTATTCAGATTTGTTTCTGGGGAAATTCAAGTGCTGTGTTAGTCTTTTGCATCTGGCTGATTCTTCAGTGGGTTTAGGAGGGGTCCTGAAGTAGGCAGGCCTCCCCCAGGAATGTTGCACAGCCCTAATCGACTTTTGCATTAAACATAAAGCACAGGAAACTTCTCAGTAGTGTGAGAATATGTTCCGTGTAGATTCTTAGTGCTTAGTTAGTTCAGTTGGTTAGAACATGCTGCTAATAATGCCAAGGTTGCAGGATTGATCTTCATACGGGCCAAGTAAATCTCTTAGAGAGCCAATGTTGTGTGGTGATTAGAGTTTTGGACCTTGGAGACCAGGGCTCAGGTTCCCACTCACCTGCGAAACTCTTTGGGTGACACTGGGCCAATTGCTGTTGCTTGACCTAACCTGCTTCATAGGGTTGTTGTAGGGCAGGCATAAGCAAACTCCGGCCCTCCAGATGTTTGGGACTACAATTCCCATCATCCCTAGCTAACAGGACTAGTGGTCAGGGATGATGGGAATTGTAGTCCCAAACATCTGGAGGGCCGGAGTTTGCCTATGCCTGTTGTAGGAGATAAAATGGGAAGGGGGAAGAACCCCGTATGCCACCTTGAGCTTCATGGAGGAAAGGTGGGGATAATACATAAATAAATAAAATAAAATACTGACTTGGGTAACAATCCCTTGGCCAGGGCACCTACTTTGTGTGTTGCTTGCAACTTCCTGGCTGTTCAGATATTGCTAGATAAAGTCTTTTGCCTGTAAACTGTAAAATTATATGTGTTTGATGGTATTCTAATGGCGGATCTGAGAACTTAACCAAAAGATTGATTAGCTGATATTGCTAGATCCTTCCTCTACCTAAGAATCTCGTGCAAGCAAGCGTGCTGTAGTGGGCAGAGTGCTGAACACAGTGGATGGGAGGAGGGAACTGGGCAACCTTATGCCAGTCACACACCTCCAGCTTAGCCCATCTCATAAGCTGCTGGGATAAAGGGGGCGTGGGGTAGCCCCATCCATGTACGTGCCACTCTCAGCTTCTTGCAGGATAGCTGGGGTTATAATAAATCTAAGAAATAAATAATTCCAGAGTGGAGGCATCTTCCACCTGTTTCTCCTTTTTGATAGTCCTCATCCATGCTTGAGCTTCCCAGCTCTTTGCCTGCCTGGGCCCTTCAGAGTTTGGAGAGCTCTGACCTTTGTTGGGCCAGAGACAAGCTGTTCCCATCTCCTCTGTGTTGGCAGTTGAAGGAGAGCTTTCCTGTGACTCATCCTATTCCATCTGTACACCTTTTCCTGTGGAATAAACGTGTTTGCCACTTTTCCCAAGGAGCCTGTAGACAAAACAGTAAAAGGAAATGAGCTGCTGGAAAGGCCCCGGCCAGCCGGCAAGAGCTGAGGCCCATCAACAGGCCAGGTGGTAGAAGGGCATCCCATTCTAACCCACCACCCTGACTGTGGGCTGCTGGGCTGCTGTTTCTCCCTCTTTGCCCCACGTGCATTTTATGGATGATGCTCAGGTTCTTGAGCGACCCTCAACATTGCTGCTGTAGGGACTCCTCCACTCTCCATATAAGCCAGCTCACTTTGCCTTTGGATCTTTTGTTTGTTTGCTCCTAGTGAAGTATATGCGGGAAGCCAGCCCTTATATCAAGAAGCCGTCGCTGGTGTCGGATTTGCCTTGGGATGGGGTAGCTCCGCAGTCGCCCAGCCTTAGCGGCAGTGAGGATTCTGGCTCCCCAAAGCACCATGGCGCTGCCAAGGACCGTAAGGTGATCCCTTTGAAGATGTGCTACGCTGCAAGGAACCTGTGCATGCCGGATCTGGAGAACAGGTGAGCCCAGATGAAAGAGGAGGAGGGGGGGGAGGCGTCTCAAATTGCAATGGTGGTGCTGAAGTTTTGTTTTTCCTTTTCGTTTTGGTTTCATGAAGAGCCAGTGGCATGAGTTGGAGGGAGACCCAAACACTCATGACTTCCCAGGCCTGGTTTTCCTAATATCCCACACTGCTCAGCACCACAGCCATACCCTGAGAATAATGAGCAAGGCTGAGTGCTCGCTGCTCTTTTTGCCAAGAAAAACAAGTGTGCTGTGCTGCTCGGGATGGATTATGCAGATTTCCAGAAATGTTGAGTATTCTGGTTTCTGTTTTACAAGCAAGGAGGGCTATGCGTAGGAGTCAAGGGACAGGGTGGGGGCCTGCAGGTTGGGCAGCCAGATTTCCATAGAGGAGACGCCCCTATGTGGCCAAGAAGAAGAACTTGGACTGATGCAGCTTCTCCTTAGTGCCACAGTGGCAGAGGAAAAGCTGCACCCCTTCGCTGTCCAGCGATCCTGTCCCCACTGGGGACAGGCAGGAGGACTAGCGATAATTGGGAAAGCTTCACAGCCCAGGAGGCCCCACCATAGAGGGGGACTGAGGGGAAGGGCAGCCTGCTAATTCCACATCCTAACCCTGCTCCTCATTTGTAGCTAAGGTCTGCAATGACTTCACTGGGTAGATGGCTATTTGCCTGGAGAGGACCTCTTGCTGTTCAAAGGGGGCATGCCTCTGACTGGCAGGTGCCATCATGCCCTTCTTGTGGGTTTCTGGATGCCTCTTGCTGGTTGCTTTTGTGGTGGTAGGAGGGGGACACAGAGCTGTGAGGCCTGGAGGGGTCCTGAGCTCAAGAGGCCAGTCGTATTATTTATTGCAAGTTGTCCCAACCTGTCCCTGCTGGAAGTTCAGGATATGTTTGCTTTGGGCGTAGACAGGATGCAAATCTAATCCGCACGCTGGCTTCCTTCCATGGAGGGGAGATGAAAGTTGGACTGGAGTCTCTCTCTCTCTCTCTCTCTCTCTCTCTCTCTCTCTCTCTCTCTCACACACACACACACACACACAGGCAGGCCATAGAGGAAGTGTCGGTTCATCCTCACGTTCCTTTGCTGGGTGTTGAGTTTCAGCTGGCTGGGGCAGCTCTTGTAGCAGTGGAGGGGGAAGGGGAGGGCAAGGCAGGCCGCAAAGAGGAGACCGCAGGCTCCTGATTCATTCACCCAACTAATTGCAAGTGCCCTTTGCAGGAAACTCCTGGCCTTTGGGCGGCTTGCCAGGGACCTCCACGCTGCGCAGCTTCCCCCTCCCAGCTCCGCTTGCGGTCTGGGGCCTGGCTGCCTTCCAGGTTGCCTTTGCACCCTTTTCTGCAGCGCTAGGCAACGGCCCGCTGACTGACGGAAGGTTCTCTTCCGAGTGGCAAAGAAAGCCCTGCTCAGGGCAGACCCAGGCAGACAGATAATGTCCTCCCCCCACCCCACCACCTCCGCCCTTGCAAGGCTGCTGTTTCTCTTTCCCCTCCTCCCCCAGTCTCTCACCGGAAGGTTCTTGTTTTTATTTGGAGACAGAACAGGCAGCAGGAGGGTCAGGATCTCTGGATGACTTGAAGTAGAGTGGTAAATGTTAAAAAAGGGGGATAAGAAACAGCAGCAAAAAGACTTTTCCTCCTGTAAACTAGGCTGTTAAAACAAAGAGAGGCTGAAAGGTTGGTGGTGGAGTGGAGGGAAACCAGGAATGGGTTGTTGTTTTTGTGCCTGAAAGGGCTGTGAGCTGAGCTCTGGTACAGACAGCGAAAAGCAAAGCATGGTTATAGCCCCAGTGGGCCCCCCTTTTCCTGACTATGTCTCCCTCCGCCATCCCATCCATTGCTGCCACTGTTTTACACCTGGCTGTCACTGGTGAGCCTTGGGATCCTTGCAAAATCCAAAATAGATCCCGCAAGCCTGAAGACTTCTCATACCTAACTGAGCATGTGCTTCATCCCACACTCTTTAGTCCAGGAGGACATTCATAGCTGTCCAAAGAATCCAAGAAGAGAATAAAACAATATTTAGCATAAAAGCGATTTGTTCATTTGTTGCATTTATATACTGCCTTACTGCAGCTTAATGCTCGGACTCTGCAGAATTGGTTCTTAATTGGTGTGTGTAGCAGCCATTTTCAGCCTGGTACCCTCCAGGTGTTGTTGGACTAGCAGCCCCAGCCACCAGGGCCATGTTATGGTGGGGCAATGGCGAGTTGTAGCCTAGCCAAGCCATGAGCAAGGAGAGCTTAGAAAACCAGCTCACTGATTGTCCCAAAAGCAAAGATATGCAGTGTTTGAGTGCAGGGGAGATGGAAAGAGGCAGATGTCCAGAGCTTGGTTTCCACAAATGCTTTCTTGTGGAAACAGCCCTCCTTTGCTGCTTCATGGTTGAGGTCAAGTGCTTTGAAAGTAGGCAGGTTGCAGCTTGTAGAGCCTACCTGCATGGCAGATTCTTCCTTCCCTTGACATTTTCTGTTTGGCATCAGCTGCTACCACCTGGGCAAGTCACTTCCTGTCAGCTCTTGAGCCTGGGCTGTACGTGGGCAGCTTTCCACACTCTCCCTGCCTCGAGAAAGCAGCCAAGACACTCCGATTCCAATAAAAGACTTCCTTGCAAAGCAGCCAGACACTCTGCAGACTCCAGGCTGCTTGTGTGTTCCCTGGGGGTACAAAAAGCCATCTTGATTCAGAGCCTCTAAGTGAAGCTTGTCCCTGACACTCTCACGGCATGGGCCTTACTTGCTCCAGATCTTTCCAGTGGATGACAGCCCTGTAACGCTGACTGTAAGAAGGCGATGATGCCTTCAGGGTCGGAGAGCACTGCAAGAGCAGTGGAGGGCAGTCAGGATGGCTCCTTTAAGCTCAGGGTTAGAGAGAGGCTGTGACCTTCCTCCTAGTGCTGGTGGGCTGGTGCTCCCATCATCCCTGACCACTGGCTGTGCTGGCTGCTGGGGGAGTTTGTTTTCCCACTGCCTCTGTAGCTTCCCTACCCTGATCTTCACTCCTCTAGAGGTGTGCACAGCGAAGCAGTTGAAACTGCAAGGCTGCAGAGGCAAGGTTGCGTTTTCTGCACCAAAAAAGGGCTGGATTCTGTGAGCTGAATCAGTGATTCATTTCGGAATGAATATGCAATGCAGAATCCTCTGCTTCGGTCAGCTATGGTGTGTGTGGCAGGTAGGGAGGCAGAGTTGGGGGCTGCAGCCCAAGTCCCTGGTTGTGGCAAGTCCTACTCAGCTCCTCTCTGGTGCCTGACTGGGGCTTTACCTGCCTTTCTAACTGCACACCTTTGGTCTTCACTTGAAAGGCAAAATGTTTGTTGCTTATAAACGAAAGCACTCAATTGCATCCCTGTCGCACAAGCTGCCAACTGTTCCCGTTGTGATGGGTGGCTATTCTTCCTTGGCGGGGGGGAGAGTCAATTATCTTGAACCATCTAGAGTGCCCCTCTCATCTTCCCTGCCCCCCCAACTTGGTCTGGAGAGATCGCTCAGAGAGCAGAGAGAGTTTTTTTGCAACCTTGTTGGCGGATTAGCAAAATAATCCCAGGGGAAGAGTTTACCTTTCTGCTGTGTTTGCCCTTATCCAATCAACCCAAACAGGAGTGAAATTATTGTGGGTGGAGCTGGGGTGCAGGAAGCAAAATCTGTTTCCCCAGGAGGTTAGCTTGACACGAGGATGGGGGAAGCAGGCCAGGGCCTCCAACTGGGCTGGAGAAGCAGCTGCAGCCTTTGCCAGTGATCTGGAGAGCAGAGTCGGTTTTGCAGCATTTCCAGTTTGGCTTATCAGATCTCTTAATAGGTTGAAGAAGGTTGGTGCTAGGCTTTTGGCTCCTAGATAGTACAAATTCCCCCAAACAGTTTTGACCATTTTTGCTCCTTGATCCCTGCTGTTTGCCATGCATTTCAGGTGGCACATCCTAAATTCCCCTAATGGAAGTGCAAAAATTTCACTTGCCACATGGATGCAGTGTTTGGCTTTCCTTGGGCAGTCATAATGCTTGATGGATCCATAGTGGCAGTTGGACCACGTGGCTGGGATTAAGTCCCTCAAACTGCCCGCCTTGTAGCATGTTCCTCCTCAAAGTGCTGCAGTGCTGTCTTAACACCTTCCCTTGGCAGATTGAGAAGTATGCAGCAGCTGATACATCTCTGGAGGCCATGCAGGGAAAGTGGACTTTGCCATGTCTTGACGCCTTTTTCTTGTGTGTTTCGCACTTCATTTTTTTCCTAAGCAGTGACTCTGGGAGATGGTTTGGTCCAGTCGAAATCCCTCCTATCTTCCGAGTGGGGCAGGTAGGCAGTCACCCAGAAGCAACTGTTTGCGAGAAGCATGTTCTGCAGCCTGAGCCAAAAGTAGCTTCTCCTTTGGAGCTTACCTGGCCAGAGGGAGGAGTGAACAGAGTTCTCTTTGCAGGTTGCTGCAAGTCCCATCGGGTCAGACAAGCTATCGCCTCCTCCTATTTGTGTACAGAGTGTAAAATCAATTACATAGCCCAGCAGCAGCCACTCATTCAGGGAGAAGTAGCCCATGCAGAAGGCTTTTATACAGCTCCAATGCCCCAGAACACCAAATGCTGGGGGAAGAAGGAAGCAGCAGTTAAGTGAATAAACCCAGCTCATAAATTCCTGCCTTCTCCATTTAGCTTTAGCTGCCAAGAGGTGGGTCTGGTGGAGGGTGGAGGCTGCCATTAAAGGCTCTGGCTGCAGCTTCCCCATCTGCCAAGAGGTGGGTAGAGCAAGCAGCAAGGTTGCTGTCACTTTCTGGTGGTGGAGGGCAGGCTGGATGCCAGGTACCCATGCTCTGTGGTGGTATTTGTGAGTGTAGCCAGGGATGGGCCTGGGCACGATCGTTGCCCTCAAGAAGAGCCAGCAGAGTGCTCAAGGCCACGCTCCACCTAATTCTGCCCCCTGCAGGACTGGTAGCTGAGGCCTTACTGCTGCCGCCTCCTAACTGGGACTGTTGCTTTAGACACCCTTTAGAAATCATGAGCAAATGCGTTGCAGCCCCTTTTCCTAATAAAAGTGGGAGAAAGATTAACTCAGGAGTAGGGAACCCTTTTTAGCCCAAGGGCCGCATTCCCTCTTGAGCAACCTTCTGAGGGCCAATTGGCAGTGGTGGGCAAAACCAGAGGCAGACATGGGGAGAGCAAGAAAAGCGAGTGTTGCTTTTTTGTAGTAGGCTCCTTTCTGCACGCACACACATGCACACCCCTATCTAGCTCTGGGCAAGAAAGAGGCATCCCCACGGTTCAAGGACACATTTCTGGCCAGGCAAGTGCTTTTGAGGACACAGTGAAGAAGGGGCAATGAGAGGCCTGGCCAGGGGAGGGTTTTGAGAGCCAGGTGCAGAGGCCTAGAGGGCTGCATTTGGCCCCTTGACTACTTAACCATTGATTGTGTGCTGACTCCAATTGCTCAGCTCTCCTGTGAGGATGGGTCCTCTTTGGGGAAGGAGCTGGAGATCAGTGGCAGAGCTTATGATGTGCATACAGAAGGTTGCAGGTTCAATCCCTGGCATCTCCAGGCAGGGCTGAGAAGGAAGGACTCCCTGTCCTGAAACCCTGGAAGACCATTGCTACTACCAGCATAAGTGGTACTGAGATAGATGGACCAGTGGTGGCATTTGGTAGAAGTCAGATTCCTGCAGGCACTTGGCAGTCCAGACCATTTCTTCTGGCAGCCTCCCCACTAAGTTCATCCTGCCCTTCCTTCCTTCCTTCCCTGCGCAGGTTGATAGAGTTGCACTCGCCTGACAGCCGGAACACCCTGATCCTCCGCTGCAAGGACACGGCCACGGCGCACTCCTGGTTCATGGCCATCCACACCAACATCATGGCTCTCCTCCCGCAAGTCCTGGCCGAGCTCAACGCCATGCTGGCCGCCAGCAACACACCGGGGAGCAGCAAGGAGGTCAAGCACATCGCGTGGTTGGCGGAACAGGTGGGCCAGGAGACTCGAAGCTCTGTGCAGTGGAGGTTCAAAAGCTCTTTGGGATTGCGATGGGGCGTTATTGATGGCCTGAACATAAGAAGAGCATGCTGGATCAGGCCAGTGACCCATCTAGTTCAGCATCATGGTCTCACGGTGGCCAACCTATCTTGCTTCCCTCCCACCTTTTAGGAGAGATGTCAGCTGGTGACTGGAGAGGGGACATGTAATCTCTGGTACCTCCTCCTGCCCATGGTGCTTGTGAGGGGAGAACAGTCTTCTCCTCTCTGCCCATCCCAGCACAGAAGTCCTTGGCTGAGCTTCCTCCTGCAGTGAACTTGACAAATGCATCGGGTGGAGGGTGGGATGCTCGGAAGAGGCTCTGCCATTGGTGGGAAAATCCCTGCTCTGTATTCTGTTGGATGTATCATTTCAAGGCTGAAAGGAGTCTGGGAGCTGCTGTGCTGTGGGCACTTTGTCTCAGTATTGTTACATTTGCACACCTTGCTCTAGTCTGTTTCTGCTGCCTTGTTTCCCCACTTAGGCTTGTTAACCCATGGGGGAGGAGAGCGGGTGGGGGGACCCGTCTGTCTCTGCCCTTTGCAGAGTAGGTGGGCCCAGCGCTGCCCTGGCCCCTCAGACCCTCTGGGACAGCCTTTGCTGGCTTGGTGGCTCTCATGAGCCTCAGCCTGCATGTCAATTTTGGGCTCCACCTGCTGGCCTGGGGCTGATGGGAGTTGTCACCCCAACTATCTGGAAGGCACCAGGCTGGGGAAAGCTGTTTTAAGGTGTCACTAGACTCTAGGTGTTTTGCTGCAACTAGTTAGCATGGCTTCCCCTTTGGGTCTTCCTCTTGGTTTTGAGCCGCCCCAGCCCTATTTTTTGTGCTCGCATCCACCACCTTCAGTCAACAAAGTAAGCAGTTGCTTGGATAATCTGATGCCACAACAACACACTCTTCTTTTACTGCAGATGGAGCTTTAAATGTGTTTTGCACGTGCAGAATCGTGTCCTTCAAGTTATTGTTGTGCAGGGCGGAGGGTGGTTTGTGGTAGCTTTCATCCTTCCCATTATTTCCACTGCTGCCTTGAACCCTGCAGAAGGAATCTGCTGTCAGCAACTTGGGATCTAGCCTTTCTATAGGGCTGGATTCCCGCACCTAGGTAGAGGCAGCAACAGCCCCAGCTTCCTGTCCAGCCAGGCATGGCTCCCTGCCAAGGGCAACATGCAGGGCCCAGCCTTGCTTTGCAATGAAGTGGGACCTGTTGCTTGTTTCCTGGGATACGTCTGACCTGTGCCGTGGAAGGTGCAGGAGAGCCTGGCAGGCAGTGGGAGAGAAATAGGAGCCTAGACTGGAGGAGGGGGTAGGCTGGTACTTGGGTGCTGCAGGGTGAAATCCTGGCTCTGTGGCTGCCTTGCATTCTGCTAGCAGCAACTGGCAGTTCCTAGCACAGCAGCTCCAGTTCTTGGTCTTCTGTCCCATAGCACAAGAAATAGCTTGGGGGGGTGGGGGTGGTATGGAACACATGCAAACACCAAGGGTACCCTCCACTTCCTGTGCCTTCTGTTTGCCAGCTTTGAAGTGCCTGAAAGATTGGGGCAGGGAGGAAATGTGAGTAAAAGGAGCCCCACCCCATCAGCGTTGCATGCCGAATGTCCCAGGTTCCATCCCCGATGGCATTTCCAGATAGGACCGAGAGAGACTCCCTGCCTGAAACTCAGAGGAGGCACTGCTGCCAGGCAGTACTGAGCTAGATGGACCCAAGGGTCTGACTCTGCAGAAGGCAGCTCCCTGTGTTGCAAGATACGTTTGACACAGGATTGCAATTCATTTCCTTATGATGGAGTAAAAGGGGGGGAAAGGGAGCAGAGCTTTGATTAAAAGGCTCCTGTGTGCTCAAAGCCTGAGAGCCGTGTGGGAGAGTGACTTTCAGGATCCAGATCCGGCCTTGGGGTGGGAACAAAATATTCCTGTCTCTACAGCTCCTCATAGGCTTGCAAGGCCGTTACCTCCCTCCTGCACTCTGTTCTCCCTGGCAGGTCCCTTCAGAAGGGTGTGTTCTCCACCCCTTATGTTCTTCCCCTAAATCCATGCTTGCTTTGCTCATGGAGATGGACTGCCAACAACCCGCCCCCTTTCCCTCTTGTCTTCCCATAGGCCCGGCTGGATGGAGGCCGGCAGCAGTGGCGGCCAGCTCTCTTGGCCGTGACGGAGAAGGACTTGCTGCTCTATGACTGCATGCCATGGACAAGAGATGCCTGGGCCTCCCCGTGCCACAGCTACCCGCTTGTTGCCACCAGGTAAGGGAGCAAACAGGTGACTCTGCAAGAGGAAGAGTGTGGAGACTGCCAATCTGTGAACAGAGATGCCCTTGAGACCGGATGCCAGGGAAAGTGCAGATTAAGGCAGCCTTGCAAACAAATCAACAAACTGACTGACATATGAAGTCCAAGGATGGTAGTCAACAAAGTGTGACCCATTGAAATTAATGGATCATGTTGATACCAGCCTGAGTGTGAGCCCAAGCTGTGTGTGCATACCAAGGGTGATGGTGGGGGGTGGGAGAGATCGGAGGAGAGAGTTGGCTTGTCCCTACCATGCCTGGCCTTTTGCCATCGGGGGTGGGCTGGCTGAGACAAAAACTTGGCAGCTCTGTGATCTTGCTGGAGAGTTAGGGGTGGGTGGGCTGACAACTTGCAAGAGGCTCTCCCTGTCTGGGCAGGCTCCTGCCACATTGCCTGCCCTGGCAGCTGCCGCCGCCAAGCTAGTTGTATTCCCGCCACCCGTTGGAAGCCTCCCCTGCAAGCCCCCAAGAGGTGTGGCTGCTGGCAGAGGTTTCTGGCAGCATGCAGCAGCTGGATTCAATTAGGGTCCCTCCCAAACCATCCCTCCAGCCAAAACTGGTTGGAGAGAGATTCTCAGGCCTCAGACCCTGCAGCTTCAGAACTGGCCTTTTCCCACCCCCCACATCCAGGAACTGTAGGGGTTTCTCTCCTGTGCCAGGTTTGCAGCCACTTGTTGAGTCTGTCGGGTGGATTTCTGGATGGCTTTCCAAGTTTTTAGGGGGGGGGGAGTTTCACAGGTGTGGTTGCTGCTTGCTCTTTTGACCAACCCACCCCTCCTCCTGCAGGCTAGTGCATTCTGGCTCAGGCTGCAGATCACCCTGCATGGGATCGGACCTCAGCTTTGCCACGCGGACGGGCTGCCGCCAGGGCATTGCCATGCACATCTTCCGCGTGGAGACTCATCGGGACCTCTCCTCCTGGACCAGAATCCTGGTGCAAGGCTGCCATGCTGCTGCAGAGCTGGTCAAGGAGGTGTCTTTAGGTAAGTGGCCAGCAGCCCTGCCTCTCTGAAGCCTGGTTTCGGATTCTTGCCTGAGCTGCTGGGCAGGGTGGAGGCTTGGCCCATTCGCTGCCTTGAGCAGCTGGGGAACCCAGGCCTTGCAGTGTTTGTCTTCCAAGCTCAACAGGAGAAGAGAATGATTCTTTTGTTCTTGAAGGGTGCATTTTCCTAGGCAAAACTTAAATGCTCAAGCCAGGCTGAAATGTGATCATTTGGGTGTTGGTGCCAGTAAGAGCTACCCAAAGGCACATTTAATCTAAGGTTCTGTTCTCACAGTACCCAGCCAGGATGCCTAAAAGGAAGCTGGACCTGAGTGCAATAGCAGTGCTCTCCCAACTCATGATTCCAGCAAATGGTACGCAGAGGCGTCCTGCAGCTGGTGGGAGAACAGAGCCATTGTGGTTAGTGAGAGGAGAGTACAGCTGTTTGCGTTGATGAAGGCTGATGGTTGCACTGGTTGCTTGGTAGAAGTCTGGATGATCTCAGAATATTTGGGGGGGGGAGCAAGGTGTATGTAATCCTCTGCTGTCAGGTAAGCTAGTCTGAGCCTTTGAAAACGCCTTGGCTCAACCCCACTTATGCAAGATGAAGACGCCTGTAACTCTATCTGCTGGGAGGGAGCCGAGCACCTGGGAGAGAGGAGCTTTTGTTCCTGATGCTTTCAGAACAGAGGAAAGAGGAGTCATATAGCTCAGGCCTGCATAAGCATTGTCTCAGAACACTTTGAAAAGCCAGGCTTTGGCGCTGCAAGCTGTTGAAGGAGGAAGATCCCAGGGAACTCTTTGGGCTCTTGGTTTCTCTGGTTTTGTTAGAAGGCTCTCAGAGCTGATTCCCAGGTCTCAAGCTCCCTCTAGAGTTTGTAAGAGAACAGCACCCATTCTGCACAGGAATGCTTCATTGCTAACACTCTCCTGACTGTGGTATGAGGAGTCTTCTATGAGCCAGGTTGATGTGAATCGCAGTCCAAAACTTTTGGAGGGCACCCGGTTGGTGATAGTTGGCCGACATTATCTGATTTTGTGTCAGTGAGGCAAGTGGAACTTCAGAGGTAACTGCTTTTAGGAGCACATGGCTGACCGAGCTGCAATATTTGCTGCCAGACACAACTTGCGCAGTTCAGGCATTTGTTGGCTTGCAGCAAGTGGTCTGTGATCCTCATCACTTGTGAAATGCCACTTAGCAGTTTTGACATGCATCATTTCTGGCCTTCATTTTTGCAAAGTATGTAACAGACAGGGGAACACCTGTGGCCTTCCACATGTTGGCCTTCTGATTCCCAGCAGCCAGCCTGGTCAAGGATGAAGAGAGTTACTGTAGTCCAGCAACAATTGAAGGGTCCTCAGATCCCCACCCCAGGGTTAGTAAGAAGGTCCACACTATATTTGGGGTGATTTAGTATGCATGTAATTTATTTGTTTATTAGCATTTATCAACAGCTTAGTATTTAAAACAAACAAACAGCATCATTAAAACAAAAATGCACCCTAAAACCAATAGAACAACCTTGTAAGAGCAAGAAACAAAAATTCAAGGGATCTATCATGAATGGGAATTGGTGAGCTTGATGGCAAAAGAAATTTATTATTTATTCAATTTGGTTTATTAGTCTCTTGACATATTAAGAAGTCTCCAAGTGACTTACCAAACCTAAAAGCATATAGAATGGGATAAAATCAGAACCCAGACCAAGACAAGCAAGCTGTCTTCTGCCACTGTCTAGCTGAACATCATTGCTGGCTCTGATGGAAGGACATAAGGGGGAAACTCTGCTCCGCTCTGTGTGTGTGTTGGGGAGGCAACTTGACCTGGAAGGACGTGTGCCAGCCTGTGTCCAATGACAATTTGCGTTTTCATGTTCTAGGGTGTGTCCTGAATGCCCAGGAGGTCCGCCTCATCATCCACTATGAAAACGGCTTCATTATTTCCAAGGAAGAGGCAGGCTCTGCCAGTGTCCTTTTCCGATACCCTTTCGAGAGGCTAAGAATGTCTGCGGATGATGGCATCAGGAACCTCTACTTGGATTTTGGGGGACCGGAAGGGGAACTGGTGAGTAGAGGGCCTGGGCCACAGCTGGTGTAAGGGCAGAGGATTTAAATGGGCTGGATCTATGTACTTCAAGGTTCCTTTAAAAAAATAAAATTATTTTTTATAAGTACAAAATAGGAAAAAAACCTATTAAAACATGTTTTATATGCTCTTGCATATGCAGCAAATTAAAGTAATTTTTTAATCATATAATAAATTGCTGGGGGTGGCTTCATGGGAAATGATTAATAGATGAAAGAGTAATATTTCATTAATATTAATTAGTAATTAATACTAATTACTATTTTCTATTAAGTTTTCTATTAATATTAATAGTAATTAATATTAATAGAAAAATAATAAAAACTTGCAATTAAAAAACATGTGTTCACCTTATCTCATGTGCAAAGTAGTGACCTCATTGTGTGCTGCTTCTCCCCCAGACTCTGGAGCTGCACTCCTGCCCCAAACCCATTGTGTTTGTGTTGCACACGTTCTTGTCGGCCAAAGTGACTCGTCTGGGGCTGCTCGTGTAGGAGGAGCCAAGGGGCCTTGGTGACATGGCAGTGTCAGCGAACCACAGCAGTAGCAGCACCGAGTCCTGCCTCTGCGATGTTCTCCAGCATCAGTGCCTTGACCAAGACTTGTGATTGGCAGCTGCATTATAGACACAAGGCCATTGGATGAGCTTCGGCTGGATGCTGCAGCTCTTGCATGAACTGCCTTCCTAGGAGAGAAGCAGCTGAAGGATGGAAAGGCAGCCAAAGGAGTAAGATTGGGGGGGGGGGATAAGGCGGTCAGGGAGGCTGCATGTCAATCCCCTTGCCTGCCTCGAGTTCGGCATTGCTCTGAAAACCCCACCGTCGTCTTGGCACCTTGCCATTCAGGATCATGCCCCGTACGAAAGGCAGGTGAGATGAGAGGCGGTCCTGCCAGGCTAGTAGAGCAGCTCCTGACCTGGGGCATTACAAAGCCATTTCTCCCATATCCCTTTTACCACTTGTGCCTTTTGGTAGAGGAAGGAAAGAGGAGAGCAGTCATGGCAGCAGTGGCAAGCTGGACCCTGGGCCATTTGCCTGGTTGGGTCGGAAATGCTGTCTTGTCGGGCAACCCCGCCTTGCAGCTTGGGGGGAGCTTGCATCCTCTGCAGGCGTCTCAAGAGCCGGGCTGGAAATGCGAGCTCCCCTGGTCCTTTCGTTCTGGCAGTTGGGATGCTGCAGGGCTCGGCTCAGATTGAAGAACTGAAGCATATGCACTTCAGAGCCACAAGACTCTGAAGGCCTGGAGCAGTAAAGGAGGCCGGCTTTACTTAGTTCTAGGTTCCCTGCTCAGGCCAAACAGTGACATTTTTGAGCTAAGCTGAGAGCACTGTGTTCCTCTGGGCGGGTGGGGCGGGGTTTGGGTGCTGTGAAATCTGGAATGCCTTCGCCCCCCAGGGCTGTGGTGCAGATCAAGACGGTGGTAATGAGAAACAGCTAACCTCAACAGGAGGAGGAGCAGCAGCAGTTTATAAACCAAAGCTGAGCAAAGAAGTCTGTGGTGAGGGTGATGCTCCCCCCTTTCCCCCTTACGAAACGAGTGTCCCTTTCTCCTCATTCCTGTCCACCTTACTACTACTTCTCGGGGAAGAAGGAATTCATGACAGTGTGAAACAGAACATAATAGCCTTATGAAAGGAAGCACTATTCGGCCCCATTTGTGGTTTTTGCAAAACTCTACCATGTGATGGTCACACACACCCTGATCTTTGCTGCCATAAAGGCCAGGAATTTTATTTTTCAATTGATGGAACTGCGGAACATGCAGCTCTTCCCAGCAAACCCAGCTGGGTGCCCCTCATACCACAAGCCCATTGCAGGGGTGGGGAGAAGCACTGGGGTCAAGGATAGAGGTTGGTGGGGAAGAGGGCACAGTAGAGCCGCATGCATCCTTAACAGAGTGGGGCTTAGCCTCAAGGATTGCAGTGATTACCTAGGAGATCAGAATGGTGGTCCATTTGCCCTGTTTAGTAACATAGAAGCCTTTTACCAAAGCCCTAAACCAGCGGTTCCCAATTCTCATAACTAAAGCTGCCATAGAGATATCAAAATTTCCAAAAGTAGGGGGTCCATGGCTTGGTTTTTGAAAAACAAGGAGTCTGCAGTACTTAGCTAATTGGGAACCACTCCCCTAGGTGGTGGAGCAGGACAGGGAAGAGAGAGGGGAAAACCATTTTCCCTGTTCATAATACAGGCCCCTGAGAATGCTTGAGTCTGAGGCTTTAGGAGACAAGTAAAAGAGAGATAGGGAGTGTGTGTGTGTGTGTGTGTGTGTGTGTGTGTGTGTGTATGTGAGTGTTCCTGTGCTCCAAAAAAGCTCATTTAGCCATGGGGCAATGCCTAAAAGACGCAAGTCATGCTTGGCTTAGCAGCTGGCCATGGACCAAATTTTGCAAGAAGGGGGCCAGGTGCTTCTGTGAGTTGTGGTTCCTCTGAGGCGGTAACATCCTCAGGTTTGGGAGGGACTGACTGGGAGGAGTATCTGATAAAAGGTTGTGTGTGTGTGGTGGCTCTTGTATAAAGAGTGCTTATTCCCAGCAAGGTGGCTTCTGCCTGCAAAAGTCCCAACCGAATATGTAGAGTTGCAGACTTGGTGTTTTGGCAGAATTCTGAAGGATGTGCTGTGGTAGAAAGGAAAGGGAAGTGTGGTCTAGTGTTGCGGGAGGTGGGCCTTAGAGACATTGGAAAGGGGCTACAGATGAGGACTTCAGTCCCTCCCTAAATCCTCTTAGGCCTGTGCACTTTTATTCTGATGATGTCTCAAAGCTAGTCACAGCTTAACAGAGCTTTATAATTAAGCAGACATCTGTTCTTTTGTCACTTATGGTCCCACAGAACAGTAGAAAAGAGCGTATTTGTTTAGAGCCATGGTTCCCAATTGGTGGTAACCCACCCAGGGAGTCCGTGGCACCATTCACATAATGTAAGCTGCTGTAGAGCTAACAAAAAATTCACAATTAGAGGGGCCATGGCTTGGCTTTTGAAAAACAGGGAGTCCACAGTACTTAGCTAACTGGGAACCACTGGTTTAGAGTGTGCATGTGTGCTGGAATTTAGTTGCAAGCAGGGGGCAGGGTTTGGGTCACTTTCAAGGCTCCTCTCTTGTGTCATTATGGGCAGCAAATCAGTCGGAGTGCAGTTATTGCCTGTGCTTGTGAAAAATTATAAGTATGTATCCCAACAGGTGACGCAGGTGGCGCTGTGGGTTAATCCACAGAGCCTAGGGCTTGCCGATCAGAAGGTCGCAGTTCGAATCCCTACGACGGGGTGAGCTCCCCTTGCTTGGTCCCTGCTCCTGCCAACCTAGCAGTTTGTAAGCACCTCAAAGTGCAAATAGATAAATAGGTACCGCTCCGGCGGGAAGGTAAACGGCATTTCCGTGCACTGCTCTGGTTCGCCAGAAGCGGCTTAGTCATGCTGGCCACATGACCCGGAAGCTGTACGCTGGCTCCCTCGGCCAATAAAGCGAGATGAGCACCGCAACCCCAGAGTCGGCCACGACTGGACCTAATGGTCAGGGGTCCCTTTACCTTTACCTTTATCCCGACATTAGCAAGGGCTGTCTGACAGTTGTTCCAGTTGGCTGGAGCGGGGAAGTAGATTTCACGGAGCTCACCTTTGGTGCCAGCCTAAGGGCAATGCAACAATGTGGGGAGGTGACAACCGTAGTTCTTGCATAGGTGTGAGAATAGCAGTTGGGTTGTGGTAGAACAGACACCGAAGCATTCATTTCTGTATGTTTGAAATTCACTCAAACAAGCATATTAGGCCTCTCTCCTTATTTAATAGTTTAGCTGCTCAATTTTAAGAGGAATTGTTTCTGGCTTACATAGAAACCATTTAATGCAATGAAAACCAGATTTTTATTTGTCCCAGACAAGTTACCTCCATTGGAGAGTGTGTCTCACCACCTCACAAATACTGACTTCACTTCCATTCATGGCATTATCACAAGACAATTTCCTGCACATTCACATATGCATTAGGCAACCAAAGCTGTACTTGGGGTTAGTGGCACGCTCTGAGCAGAAATGGCTTCTTAATCTCTTGTACTCTGACCTTTGGAATGCACTTGGGTATCCCAGTTTTCATTCAGTGTGATTCTGGTGGTTGCCAACACTTGTGTTTTGCACCAAAAGCTGCACCATGACTGTTGTGGGATGCAGGACAGCACCAGATGCTGCTATGTGTGTCTGGGGTTTCCAAACACACACAGTCATAAACAGAAGATACTCTGGCTGGCCTTAACAGAACTTTTTAAAATGGTGCTTTGGTATCACAGTGAAAGGTGACCTTACAAAAAACACACCAAGATGGGCTTTTAAAAACAAAATTATTAAAAGCCCAGGTAGTCCTGCAGTTCCCACTCTGAACACTTCCTTTTTAATAGCACTTTCCCTAAAAGTTGTATAGCACTCTGTTTTTTTTTCATACCAGGCATAGTTCCCATAGCTGGGGTGGGGGCCATGCTAACCACTTCTGTGATCTGGACACTGAGCAGTGGCGATAAAACGACAGGTGTTTGGTCTGTACAACCTTTGCATTCATTGCCTGGACCTCATTTGCTCCTGACCCTTCAGCATTGGGGCATGGAGCAAACGATCAAATTCCCTGTGGAGTTGCACTTTGCCATCCCAGTGACTAGATTGTGTTTGTGCAAAAGAATGGTGGTTCCTGATTCTTGCAAAAGTATTATTTTTTGATGGCAATTTTATTCCCCCATCAGCAAACAACCCCCATCCCCATTGTCTGGTTTCCTTTGTTCTGCAGCTGGGGTTTTCCTGTTTTGGGGTTTCCCCTTCTGCTATAGACATCAGTCAGGAGTTTACAGTTTGGGCAAATGCAACTTTAAGGCCCCAAGTGCCAAAGATGAGACTTCTTGAAAGATCTCTTCAAGAAATCTGCACAGAAACCACAACAAATAAATGTTTGTGTTTATCCCGCGTAAGGTCTGTTTGTGCTTGTGTTTGTGTGCACACTGTTTGAAAGAATCTAACCTTGGGTATTGAGGCACAGCCAGTAACACTGCCACAATCAATCCAAAATGTACAACTGACGTTATTTTTGTACTCTTTGTAAATGGTATTTATACAAGAACAAATTCTTTTTTTCTGAGTTTTTAATTTCAAATGCTGGGAGTCTCCAGGTTACCAAATCCAAATAAAACAAGTGGTGGTGTGGGCAGTTTATGGTCTTCACAAGCAAAGGAATGTGCTTTCTCTAGAGAATACATGGACACCCTCCAACCCTTGAGTTACATGCTAACTGTATAGTATTGTACATTACAATGGAAATGTGACTTAAGGGCGACTGTAACCTTTATGTTGTATATAATAAAGGTGTTTATGCTTTTAGTTTTAATTCATTGGCTTGTGACTTTGTGGGAAAACACAGACTTCAAAAATATATGTTAGTGAGTTGGATTCCAGAGTAACTTAAAAGGAAATGACCTAATGGTTAAGGTCACAGACACAGATAAGGTGGCAAGTTCTGAAAAGAGGGGAGGGCATCCTCCTTCCTTCCTGCCTGCTTTAACTCTACAGAATCTCCTCTTTCAATACATCCTTCCAGGGCAATGCAAGTTTTAAGAACATCAGAAAAGCCCTGCTGGCTAAGACCAAAAGCCCTATCTAGCCCATCATCTGTACTCACAGTGGCCAACCACATGCCTTAGTGGGAAGCTGCAAGCAAGACCTGAATGCAACAGTGCTCTCCCTGCTTGGGATTCCCAGCAAATGGCATGCTGCCTCCCGACAGTGGAGGTGGAATGCAGCCATCATAACTTAGCAGCCTTTGATAGCCTTTTCTATGAATTTGTTTAATCCCTTTTAAAGCCATCCAAGTTGGGGGTCACATTATCTTGTGAAATCAGATTCCATAGCTGAACTGTGTGTTGTGTGAATAAGTTATTTTTATCAGTCCTGAATCTTATCACATTCGGCTTCATTGAACTAACACCATTGGATTCTACAAGAGAAATCAACACACACTCCACTTGATTTCCGTTTCCCCCCTAAACTATAAAACCCAAATGCATTGCGACCTTTCCTCTTAGGGGAACTGCCCTAGATATTCTGATAATCCTGGACCAGATACCTGTGACACCAGAAACTTTGTTGGAGTATTCAGCTGACTGGAACATATTCTTTTATTTTTAAATTAAAATTAAATTTGTATAACCATACTTTATCCATGGATCTCAGGGCGGTTCACAACGTGAATGCAAGATAAAAACACAAAATACATAATAAAAACAGGAACAAAAAACTACAAACCAATAAACTTCCCTCCTCCCTCCCCCATTTTAGAGACTGATACAAAGGCCTGGTCAAACAGGAACATTTTCACCCGGTGCCTAAAGGTATAATGAAGGCACCAGCCAAACCTCTCAGGGTAGAGCATTCCACAAACGGGGAGACACGGCAGAAAACGCCTGTTCATGTCCATCTGGACCTCTCGTCGAGTGGCACACAAAGAAGGGCCTCAGGAGATGTCAGCATCTGGGTAGGTTCATACGGGAAGAGGCAGTCCTTGAGGTATTATGGTCTTGAGACATTTAAGGCTTTATAGGGCAAAACCAGCACTTTGAATTATGCCAGGAAGCTAATTGGCAGCCAGTGCAGTCAAACTAGGGTCAGTGTAATATGCTCAAACCACTTGCCCTAGTGAGCAACCTCGCTGCCAAGTTCTACACCAGCTGAAGTTTCTGAACCATCTTCAGAGGCAGCCCTACATATAACACATTGCAGTAATCTAACCTAAAGGTTACCAGAGCATAGACAACAGTAGTTAAGCCATCCCTGTCCAGACAGGGAAACAGCTGCGCCACCAGCTGAAACTGATGGAAAGCACTCCATGCCACTGAGGCCACCTGAGCTTCACCTGACAGCAAAAGATCTGTAAGTACCCTCAACATACCTGCTCCTTCAGAGGAAGTGTAACCACATCAAGAGCAGGCAACCTCCCAGCTATCCAATCTAGGGGACTACCCACTAACAGTGCCTCAGTCTTATGTGGAATTGAGCTTCAGTTTGTTGCTTCTCATCCAGTCCATTACTGAGGCAAGGCAACGGTCCAGTGTATCCACTGCCATCTTATAATAAGGTGCTGACTTGTGTCATATTAGGCTCCTTGTTTTCAAGCACCAACTAAATCTGTGCACTTGTAATTCAGAAGTTTTATGGTGTTTCCACCTGGTAGTTCAAGCCCTGAATGCAACAAGACCACAAAGCCACAGTTTCCCTGAGTTTGGGACTAAAGGAAATAAAGGTCTGTTAATTCTTCCGCTTTTTCAAAGTACAGTAAACCCAATGAGGCAACCACCCCCAAAATAAACTATTTGTGCCCCAAACACAAAGTATCAGCATAACCATGTTCACATATCTCAAGAGTTAAAAATAAACTGGCAAGTTTAAAATGTTGAGACAAAACACAGGAACTTGGTTTGGAATGGGATTTATAGTAACTTGACAGTGGTTGTGAAATGACAGCTTGCACTACTGATGTTCAAGTATTTCAGCAGGAGAAAAGTGGCTCTCAAATTAACATCCATCTACTGCTAAGCATTTGCCTGTAGGGAAAAGCAAAAGAGATTTGCAAAGCTCAATGACCAACCAGATGCCTTTAGGGGAAGCCCACAAACGGCACATGGGCACATAAGCACTTTCTGCACATGCAATTCCCAGCAACTGGTGTTTAGAAACGTACTGCATAAAAATAATCCTCAAAGTAATACAACACAGAAAAATAAAAGTTATAAAACCCAAATACAGAAATTTAATATATTCATCTGATGGAATGGTCTCTAGTCCACAAAAACTTCTGTATATACACACACCTTCACAACTTTTATGAAGTCAAGAAATGTTCCAAATTTAAAAGTCTTTACACTGCTACAAACGTGATTGATTTTGCTCCTATTTGTGTACTTTGTGTGTGTGCAATAGAAAGTAAGCTCCACCTCAATCACAGATATCCCCTGATGGGGCACTTCTTCTGGTGGTTCTCCACGCAGCCTCTGATATTGGCCTTCACTAGGGCCAAGCCTTTAATATGGCAGGTCCTGCCCTGTGGAACTCCCTGCTAGCTGAGGTTTGGCAGGAACCATCCTTGCCTTCTTTCAGACATCTTCAGAAAATTGCATTGTTTAGGCAGGACTTTTAAGTATGAATTTATTTTCTCAACCCACCTACTGTTGGTTTTAGTTATGTTTCTTTGAATGTTTCTTGCTGGTTTTACTCTTATGTGTTGTATACTGCCTTGATAGGCTTTTTTGAAAGTGTGGATTATAAATTATAAGTACCTTATTTTTCGCTCTATAAGACGCACCAGACCACAAGACGCACCTAGTTTTTGGAGGAGGAAAACAAGAAAAAAAATATTCTGAATCTCAGAAGCCAGAACAGCAAGAGGGATCGGTGCGCAGTGAAAGCAGCAATCCCTCTTGCTGTTCTGGCTTCTGGGATAGCTGCGCAGCCTGCATTTGCTCCATAAGACACACAGACATTTCCCCTTACTTTTTAGGAGGGAAAAAGTGAGTCTTATAGAGCAAAAAATACAGTAAATACAAGAAAAGCCTGCTGGATCAGGCCTATGGCTCACCATTCCAGCATCTTCTCACAATAGCCACCCAGATCTCCCCTCCTGTGGACCAGTTCTCCCCTCCTGTGGTTTCCAGCAACTGGTATTCGGAAGCATCGCTGTGGCTAGTAGCCATCAATAAACTTCTCCATCCATTTGTCTATTCCTATTTTAAAGCCATCCAAGTTGGCTCCCATCACTGGCTCCTTTGAGAGTGAGTTCTGTAACTATGCTGCATGAAAAAGTACTTGGGAGTCAATAGAATTGGAAAGGGACCACAAGAGTCATCTAGTCCAACTCCCTGCAATGCAGTAACCTTGTACCCAACGTGGGGCTGGAACCCACCACCCTGAGTTTAAGAGTCTCATGTTCTATCGACCGAGTTATCCCTTTATTCTTCCTTTTTCCTGCCCTGAATCTTCCACTATTCAGCTTCATTGGTTGTCCACGGGTTCGTCTATCTGGTGTTATACTTTCTCCATGAATTGCATAAATTTGTAAACTTCGATCACATCTTGCTGGCCTTTTCTCTAAGATACCCCCCCCCATATGTGTTACTGTTTCCTGCTACTCTAAGCAAAAGGTCAGAAAAGGAGGCTCCCCGCAAATTTGATAATGCAGCCATAACTCAGCCATCATTCAGCCCCTGAGTAGGGGGCAGCAAAGACAACCGGGAAGCCGAAGAGAAGAAGAGAGAGCCCGGCCGGCCTCCTGAGAAAGGGGCTCGTGGGAGGCGGACAAGGGCGGACCACCTCCGGGCTCTTCCTCACTCCCGCCCCTGAATGGCGTCGCGGTTCCTCGGGCCTCCCTTTCCCCTCCTCTCCGCCTCCGCCTCGCCTGCTGCTGTTCCCGGTGCGGCCTGCAGGCGGCAGCCCAGAAACCGGCCCGACTCTCCTCAGCGGGGCTCCCGGTGGCCGCCTCGTACGAGCCCGGAGGAGGGAACCAAAGCCCAGCAGCCTCGGCAGCCGCAGCAGCAACAGCCGCCGCCCCAGCCCCAGCGGGAGGAGATGCGATGACAACGTCCGCCCTGCAGGTACCGGCCGCGCCGAGCTGCCTCGCGCTCCGCCCCGGCTCTGCGGCCTACGCCGAACCCCGGCTTTGCGGCCTACCGGGCCTACTGGGGCAGGCCTTGAGGGGCGAGGAGGGGGCTCTCGCCCCGAGGGGTCCACGCGGCAAAGCGGTCGAGGAAGCCGGGCTGAGGGGAAGCGGAGGGTCTTTTGGTCAGAAGCTCCGGACTCTTCCCCCGCCCCGCTCCCAAAATGGCCCCTGTTTTGGTAATAAGGGAGCGGGGGGACAACCCCGCTCGCTCCCCAAAAGATCTGGTCCGTGGGCGTTGTTGCTCTCATCCACTCGGAGAGGGGAATAGAAGGGGAGGGTCGTTTGAGTTTGCTAATTGAATGTGTGGTTTTGTGAGCGGACGCTGAGGAGGGAGAGAGAAGGGGCCTCCTGGACACCTGAGCAGGTGGGGAGGGAAGCCTGGAGCCTCCACCGGGGGCTGGGGGAGTTGCCTTGGTTTGTAAGGCAGAGTGAGTTATTCAGAGGAGGCAAAGACCAGGAAAGGCACACAACTTTAGTCCTACTCAGAGTAGACCTGTTGGGCTTACTCAGCGCATGTCATTTAGGCCCATTTATTTCAATGGGTTTACTCTGAGTAGGCCTTGGGCGTAACCCATGTTTATATGCATATGCACAAGTCATCAAAATGATGCACACACTTCAGTGCCTATTTCCTAAACTAACTGCCACCCCTCTGATCTTGTTTTTGTTATATAACCATTTATAGAAAGATAGTTGCCCTCTATCAAAAGATGCATCGCAAGTTGTATTTTCCAGGGCTAGAAAATCTCTGAAACCTTGAGTTTTGAAATGCACTCAGTCCTGAGCAGAGGCTGGTTTTTAGGTAGTGGGCAGGTATTTCCAGGCTGGCCCTACTTTCTGTCAAGGGAAATCCTGCTGCCTTGTTCTGTAGGGAAGGTGCTGGGTGCTGATGCACATATCTTCCTGGGAAGAACCTAAGGACCCAGAGGTATCAAACAGTATTATTGGGACATTCTGACAAAATTGGGAGAGGTGCTTCATCCAGGGTGTGGTTTGTAGCCCATTTGTGGGAGGTGAAACGGAACTGAAAGGAGCTCAGTACCCTGTTTAGTTAGCTTATTCAGACATCCACTGGAGAAATATCTGTAGTATACCCAGGGAGTCCTTGGGAACAGCCAGTTAGAAGCAGCACACAAGACTTTATTGTCTTTTATGGCTTGGATGATTTTCTTTCCCAGGTGACATGTTCAGCGGGTGAGGTAACAGTCCACAAGGCCACCCCTGTGTGAGATTCACTCCCTCATAATATTGACATTGTGTAGTATGGTGATTAGGGTGTTGGTCTAAGACCTGGGAGACCAGGGTTCAATTCTACACTTGGCCATGAAGCTCATGAGTGACCTTGGGCCAGTCACCAACGCTTAGCCTAGTCTACCTCACAGGGTTGTTGTGAGGGCAAGGAGGGAATGTGTACACCATCTTGGGCTCCTTGGGGGGGGGGGAGTGAGATATAGATGTAATAATAAATAAACCCAGCACATTTCCTCTTTGCAGTGGGAAGGTGACTCTTTCAGCAGCTGCTGTGCAGTACCAATTCCTGCCCAAACTCCTCTTTGGGGGTCAGCAGCAGGACTAAGCTATAAAACAGCGCAGGAGACTGGTATTCTCCTTGTGACCTTTGCCCTGCTCAGCAGCATCTAGCACACAGGCAATGCCTTATACCACCTCTGGCAGTCACAACTGTATAAAAATCTGCTTCTTTGTGGTGGAATTTGGACTGGTTTAAATCCAGACAGGCCACGCTGTTTGCTTGGTTCCTAAGGCCTAGCATCTTAATCAAACCCCTCTCCAAAGGCCCAGAGCTTCCATCTCTATCTTACTCAGTAACTGCTTGCTTTACGGTCCTCAGACTGGTTAAATCCCTGTGCGATTGATGACAAAGTACTGCTCACCAGTTTGCAAGAACAATAAACATGTGTAGAAGAAGGCACATGCCTTAAATTTCTAACTCTTTCCCACCTTAAATATTTAGATAGGTACTTAGTCTTTGCTGCACCATTTTCTCCTGTCTCTTGGTTTCACCTCAGCAAACATTTAAGAGTCTTAGGGGTTAGTACCAAACTTAGAGCCTCCTGGAATTCCCAGTGCTGTGAATTTTTCTAGCTGTGATTCTGATGTGCCACCATGAAACTTGAGCCAGGCATTTGCTTTCCAGAAAGCCATTGATTTGGTCACAAAAGCCACCGAGGAAGATAAAGCAAAGAACTATGAAGAGGCTCTGCGTCTCTACCAGCATGCGGTGGAGTACTTCCTTCACGCCATCAAGTGTGAGTCTGTCTTGGGGGTGGAAGGCTTAGTGGGAGCTTTTACGTGACATAGGGAAGGCTTACAAGGACCTTGCTCAGAGCAGCAGCTTCCTTTGCTTTGCTTGCTGTGCGGTTGTCAGGGGAGACCCAGGCTTGTTCAGTGCTCTGTGGTTGTAGCCCATTTGTTTGGTGATGACATCAGGGAATCTGCAGACAAAGTGGTGTGGAGAAAGTGGATAGAAGTAAGGTTTTCTCACTCTCTTAATGCTAGAGCTCAGGGATTGCTCCAGAGTAACTGATTGGCAGGAGAGGCAAAAGGAAGGACTTATTCGTTTAGAGGTATAATCCATTTTTAGAATTCCCTTCCATGGTTTGGTGATAGCCGCTGGTTTAGACAGTTTTAAATGAAAGTTATACAAAGCCACTGGGGATGAAAAGTGTCCACCAATGGTTGTCAGTTATTGTGATGATCCTGTGGAATCTCTAGGGACAAAAGCAGTATATGCTACTGAGTGCCAGTTCTTTGTGGGCAACAGTAGGAGAGGACTGCTCCCTTCCAGTCCTGCTTGTGGGCTTCCCAGAGGCAACTGGCTGGCCAGTGTGGGAACCAGGATGTTGGACCATATGGACATTTTCTTGGCATGGCCCAGCAGGGCTATTCTTATGTACTTAAAGTTCTCTGTGACATGCAGTCAGTAGCTACTGTGAGCAATTTGCATCTAGGATAAGTGAGCCTCCAAGCTGGTTTCCCCACCACTGAATCTGGAAAGTGCTGCTGCAGGGAACCCTAGTCAGGTGGGGGCAGGCTGTCCAGGGAAGCTCTTCCTTACCGCTGCCTGTTGCCTTGCAGATGATGCTCACAGTGACAAGGCCAAGGAAAGCATCCGGGCAAAGTGTGCACAGTACCTGGACCGGGCTGAGAAGCTGAAGGATTATCTGCGGACCAAGGACAAGCAGAGCAAAAAGCCTGTCAAAGAAGCCCAGAATGACAGCAAGGGGTATGGCTTAAAGGGTTGGCTCCTCAAAGTACGGTGTGGGTGGGTGGGGGGGGGGGGAAGAGATAGAGGCACTGTTAGCCCAGCCTTGCTTCCATTGTCCTTTGCTCTGTGTCTTTGTGTGTTTATGCAAGTGCAGATAAGTTAGGTACAGTTAGGTTAGGAGTTAATACAAGAATAAATGAAATCTCAGAGGGTAGGGGAAGGGGAGGTTCAGTGTCCTGCCTTGACCCAGAAGTTAGGAATGGGATCAGATCATCAGCTAAGAGAAAATCCATCGAACGATTCTTTCCTTAATCTCAGCAACCTCCTTTAGGTGATGTGGAACAGCTCTGCTCTTGCTTGATCCCAGGCCCTGCTGGTAGAGCACTGTGGGTTGGGTTGCAGGTGACACTGATGTGTGGCTGGTCCTGTCTTGAAGGTGGAGAGGATATGAGGATATTCTTTGATTTCATGTGTAGTTGAGGCCAGGTGTCTGATGGGAACTGGGAGAGACCTGATTCTCTGAGGAGGTGGTTCTGTGTTGCTCATCCTCCCCTCACGCAAACTTTGCAAATAAGCACCAGTTGGAGTAGGCATGAGTTGGGGAGTCCTCCTGCCCCTCATGGCACTGCCCACCCCATATCATTTGATGCCTCTCTCTCTTCAGGAGTGACAGCGACAGTGAGGGCGACAATCCTGAGAAGAAGAAGTTGCAAGAGCAGCTGATGGGTAAGCCAGTTCTGAGCAGCCCCTGGTCCCTGTGCTTGTTGCTGGCTCTGTAGAGACAAGTGCAGCTTTCTGAAGGTGGGCTTGAGGTGTCAGGAGGGTCTAATGCACCCCTCCTTGGCAGGATGGGAGGGAGTCAAGTGGGCTCTATTGGGCAAATTGCTTTCCCCTTACAGGTGCCATTGTGATGGAGAAGCCCAACGTGCGGTGGAATGATGTGGCTGGGCTGGAAGGAGCTAAAGAGGCCCTCAAGGAAGCGGTCATCTTGCCCATCAAATTCCCTCACTTATTCACAGGTGAGAATCTGGGCACCTCTGTCCCCCTGGGCATGCTAAATGTTGCGAGGGGTGGATGAGTCCATTTCCTCTCTCTTTGCCCCAGGTAAGCGCACTCCGTGGCGAGGGATTCTTCTCTTTGGCCCTCCTGGTACTGGGAAGTCTTACCTGGCCAAGGCTGTAGCAACTGAAGCAAGCAACTCCACCTTCTTTTCCATTTCCTCTTCAGACTTGATGTCCAAGTGGCTAGGGGAGAGTGAAAAGTGAGTGACAAAATCCATGGGGGAAGTGGGGGAGGGAGAGAACCATCTCTCTCACTTAGGAGAGTGGGGCTTGGTCTATGGAGTGGAATAAGATGTTCCTATTAGGGTATGATGGGGGTGGTTAGTGCCCCACCCACCCAAGCTGAACTCCAGCTCACATAATCCCTGACCATTGGCTGTGCCCCAAAGTATCTGGGGTGGGGAGACAGATAGAGGTGGGGCTAGAACTGTGCAAAATGGGTGTCTATGGAAGGCTTTAGATTTGCCGCATTTTGCCACAGTTGTTTGGACACAGGCTTGGTTTGTAATCTTTATTTTATGGTTCCTGTCAAATGTGCCAGTGGCTTCCAATGGCCCTTCCCTGAGCTTTCTGCTGTGCCTTTTCCTTTAGGTTGGTGAAGAACCTCTTTGAGCTGGCCAGGCAGCATAAGCCTTCCATCATCTTCATTGATGAAGTGGACTCTTTGTGCGGCTCTCGCAATGAGAATGAGAGTGAGGCAGCCCGCAGGATCAAGACGGAGTTTCTGGTACAAATGCAAGGTGGGTAGACAGAGTGACAGAAGAGAGACTGCCCAAGAGGACCCTTTGCACTGGGGAGCATCTGGTCTGCCTCTCTGCCTTCCCCAGTGTGGAGTGACGATTTGTGGCTTTCTTTCTTGACAGGTGTCGGGAATGACAATGATGGCACATTGGTCCTGGGTGCTACCAACATCCCCTGGGTGCTAGATGCTGCCATTCGGCGAAGGTGGGTGATGCCGCAGGTTTTGCTGGGGCTCCTGCTGCCCACATGGACAGTCTTGTAGCCTCCAAAACAGCAAGAGGTCTCCCTGTGCCCTGGTCTGAAGGGCTGTTTCCATTTTGTTGAGGAATACTTCTGTTTCATCCATTGTAGTGTCTGCAGGGGCTTATAACTGGACTAAAACCAGCAATATATTAAATTTTATTACATTTATATCCTGTCTTTCAAAGGGGGTGTTCGTGGCTCTTCTCACCTCCAGTTCCATCCCCTCAGTCACCTTGTGAGCTTAGGCTGAGCAGATAGACTGGCCCAGAGAGCTGTATGACTGAGTATGGATCTGATCTCGGGGTCTCCTCAGACCACAACTGCATGCTGTCAGCAAAACATAACATAAATCTAAATAAACAAACAAACAAACCACACTTTTAAAACAGCATTTTTTAAAAATCTGATCAAAGGGTGCTAATCTTCATCAAAAGTCTGTGCAAATAGTAATGTTTTAAGCTGGCACAACATAGCCAATCAGTTTGGGGCTGGGAGGAGGCTGCCATACACCTCACCTCACCTCTCCACATGGTTGCATCCAAGCAGAACCTTCGTAGGTGTGGGAAGAAGGCAGGGGAAGCAGCGACTTCTTCCCTCTCCTTTTGGGGACACTCACATGTGGGCTTGCATTTGCACATAGGTTTGAGAAACGTATTTACATCCCGCTTCCCGAGGAGCCGGCCAGGGCTCAGATGTTTAAGCTGCACCTTGGCAACACGCCACACAGCCTGTCAGAAGCCAACATCCACGAATTAGCCCGGAAGACTGACGGCTATTCAGGGGCTGACATCAGCATCATTGTGCGCGATGCCCTCATGCAGCCTGTCCGCAAGGTGCAGTCAGCCACACACTTCAAAAAGGTGAGGACAGCATTTCCTACAAGGGCTGTGCCAGGGCAGGCTGGAAGGTAGATTCCCCTTGCTTGGCCCATCCTGTTGTTGCTTCAAGGCTTCTGCTGGGGAGTGAAGCAGCAGAAGATTCCACCTTCTCAATGGACTCAGCTGCTCCACTTCCTTTCCCAGGCAGGGTCATGTGACATTGTTGTCTAGCCCTGGGCAGGCAGAGGCGGTTCCTCCCTGGTTCCTTTCCTACCTCACCCAGTATATCCCAGCAGCTGCACTTGCCTCTCTGTATTTGTTCTTCTTCACTTCTGTGTACCTGGTGCTTATTATTTTACATGGACGTCCTGCTCTTGTTTTGGGGGAATACTCAAGCAGTTTTTGAGGGGCTCCCAGGCATTCCTCTGCTTTAATTATGTCACAGCAACTTTCATAAATATTTTTGAGAGGATTAAATTAAACCCTTTTTTGTCAGATGAGACTTCTGACTCTCCAGTTGCTGTGGATTAATATGTGGTGTTGGGGACTGGCATTGTGCTTCTCTTGACAAGTGTCCCTGCAGTATTCAGATGGCTGTTGCTGGATGGATGGCCTACCTGTTCCTTCCAAACAGAGTGACTAGTGTACTTGCAGGGGGACTGACTTTTTGTTCCACCTGCTTCTGTCTTGCATTGCTACTATATCTGTCCTACCGGGACCTAAGAGTTTTGTGTTCAGCCTGCCCCCACCCCCCAGGAATCTGCCATATCAGTGCGTTGTCTGGGTCTTTATTGCAGGTCCGTGGACCATCCCGCACCAATCCTGGCACGGTGGTAGATGATCTGTTAACCCCTTGTTCCCCAGGAGATCCTGGTGCTATTGAAATGACATGGATGGAGGTACCTGGGGACAAGCTTCTGGAGCCTATAGTCTGCATGGTGAGTGAGGTCCCCTGACTTTTTCCTGCCTGGACCCTCTTCTTTCTGAGTCCCAGGCTTGTTCTCCTGTGTATTTGATACAAACTGATGTGCGCCAAGCAGCTTTGGGTGGCAGCTGCAGGTTTGGAAATGCCCCTTCCAGATGACTGTGAGGAGTTTCAGCTCCTAAAACCTTTGTGGTTTTTGTGACCAAGATGCATGTATACCCCATCCCTGAATGTCCTATTCTGTTTTTGCAGTCGGACATGCTGCGCTCACTGGCCACCACCCGCCCCACCGTGAATGCAGAGGATCTGCTAAAGGTGAAGAAGTTCACTGAAGACTTTGGCCAGGAAGGCTAATGCTGTGCCTATGAGGAGCAGCGGTGATGGGGGGCATTTTACCACGGACATGTGTGTAGACAAGGCCCTTTGTGCTAACAGTGGACTGTGCCAAGCAGAGGTTAGCATCCAGCTTACTACTGAATCTGTCTCTGCTTGGGGCACCTGTTTGGCTGGGGAAGGAAGAGGATGAGGTGACACAGCCTCCATTGCTACTCTGGGAGATGGACACAAAGGGGAGAAGGCTGAGCCCAGCCCACTCTGGTTTTTTCCCATCCAGACATCCCTGCCTTCATGGTTGCTCTTTCATTTCCCCCCCTCTAACGCTGCTTGGCTTGTTTATATACAAATAAAAACAATCCGAAACTTCCACTATACCGCAACCCTTTTTTCCTGAGACCCCTTCCAGCTCCTGTGGAAGCAACACCTGGTGCCACCCCAAAGAGAAAACCGAACTGGCTTCACCCAAGGCCATTGCTTACTCCTTGAAATCTGAAATGCTGCACCTCCAAGCTTGAGCTGAACTTTGAAGAGTGTGGCCTTCTGGCTCAGCCAAAGTGGCAGGAAGCTCTCCAAGTGAGAAATACACTCCAAGGCTTAACTAATGCTCAGCTCTCTCCTGGAGTTGAGGTACTCATGTTGGAAGTGCTGTCCAAGAAGCTTACCTTGCCAAGGCCTGATCTGTTGCATGGTTTGAGGTACGGTATCTGAAAATGTGCTCTGCCCCACAGGATGCTGTGTTGCTGCAGAATTTGTTGCCCTTCAGCTCTGTAGCGTTTTGCATGTGTGGCACAGAAAAAGCAGAAGGGGAGCAGAACAGGGATGAGGAGGGCTGCAGCTCCAAGCCCCTCAGCCTTATCCTGGCACTGTGGCTCAACCCAGCAAGCCTGCTGCTTCTCAGAAAGGGATGACGTCTTTGCTCTTCCAGCTGTGGCACAAGAGGTGACGTACTAAGGAATGCAAACTGGGCACCTGTCAGCACACAGGTGCTGGCAAAGTCCTGCAAAGGAGATGGAGCTTTCCCGCCTTTGCAGCTGCAGCAGGTGGGAGATCTGCCTCCCATCCCCCCCCCCATGGCTCCTTTGGTCACGGTTGGGCCTCTGCTGGTGTGTCTCTGCTGCAATCTGGGGCTCTAGAGTGTCTTTTAAAAAAATCCATGCTATGGGGAGGCAAAGGACTCATTTATTCCACCCCATTGTCTCTAGGCAATGGCTCTTGTGCCACAAGTGGAGGAGGCTGGCAATGCTTAAGCATAGGCTTCTACTTACAGCAGGGTTTTTGCTTCCCTGAAGGTAACTGCTGATTCCTAATTCAACAAATCCACCTTTCTCGGCCACTAAAGCTACTTTCCTGTGCTTTAGTCTTCTTGTCTTAGTACTACTGAGGAAGGCATGTAGAGGAGGGTGGGAGCTCTTTGGTCTCTAGAAATTCAAGTGAATAGCTGTGAGAACCTCTTTAACTGTCAAGGGGTTTAGCGGCCTGTACACCCCCTTCCCCCTTTCTTGTCATGTGTACATAATTTTGAGTTGATTCCAGTGTGGGGAGGGACAGTTTATGGAAGAATAAAGTGTTGAACTATTTGTCTCTTATATATTCAGCTGATTTTTTACAAGCAACATACAATGGTACAATTTGTTTCACAGTTTCTCCACAGGAGATGAAGGAAGAGGCAGTAGTCTCCTTTGTTCTGCTTAGTCTTATCTCCTTCCCACACCACAGATGCAATCCACATCCCTACAAGTTGAAGGTGCTAGGGCGTTGAGGCCAGCAGCTCTTTGTGCACAATTTAGCTAGCTAGGAGGGGGTTGTGGGTGCATTTAATCTGTAAATCTCTTTAAGAGGTTTTATTAAAATCAAGAGGTTTATTGTATGAGTTGATTGTTTAATTTCTATACTGCTTAATCTATTAAAAATATCTGCAAGCGGTGTACAGAAGACAAGCAAAAACAGACAACTTAAAAACATTACTAAATACAGTTGCATATTATGTTATGAAGTAAAACATGGTGAGGTATTACAGGTGAAGAGGTGGTCAATGCCTTTTTATTGTGAATTGCTATGAAGTTTTAGTTGGTGTCTGTTGCTTTTAACAAGTGTTTGCCCACCTTCCTGCATGTTAGCCTACTTCACTAGTCAAGGTAGAAGTTGGAGAAGGCCATCTCACAGGATCAGCCTTGCTTTTTCTTCTTGAATTTTGCCCCCCCCCCCCAAATGAGCGGCTGGAGAGAGGCCCCATTAGTAGATGATCAAGTTGTTTAAGGTTGGTTTGGATGGGCTCTGTTTGGAGCTTCCACTGGCTGAAATTGGACAAAGCCATTTTCCTTTAAGGTACTGTACAGTGCACTGGCCAAGAGAGTGGCATGCAGTAGTTGAAAGATACTGAATTGCGACCCTTTAACAGCTTCTGCTTTCTTAGTATTCCCCCCCCCCAAAAAAAAAACTCCTGCAGCGCCATGTGGGGTGGGGGAAGGGCATGCTTATGCCCAGCTTACCTGCCCAGCTTCCTCTCCTCATGCCACAAATAGGGAAAGTAAAGATGTCAAGCAGTAAAAACATAATTAAACCCCCTCACCTTGGAAGTGTCCACCTTCTCTTTCTATTGCCCCTTTCACTGGTTTGGACATACTTGGGAACAGCAGACAGAGAAAAAGTGGCCTTTCTCTCCCTGCCCCCCTGGGCCCAGTCCTGCTTCATTCATTTAGCTGTTCCCACTGGAGATTCACAAAAGTCCTGCTGTCCATCTTGTCAATATACAACACACCCTGCAGATGGTCCATCTCATGCTGGATGATGCGGGCTGCCCAGCCACTTGCCGGCCAGCTAAACTGCTCCCCGACTTCATTCAGACCTGGGGAAAGGAAAAAGAGGAACTCCAGTGAGAAATGCAGCTCTGGTGGCCTGCCATGCCTTAATGACTCACTCCCCTTGAAGGAACATGTATACCTGACTGAACTTTCCCCAAGCTGTAGGCCCAGTGCAGGCTCCCTGCACCCAGAGAATATCTATCTGTCCTTGCTTTTTGCTGGCACTTATTGAAACCAGCTGTGCCCCTCAGTCCTGTCAAAAATTAGAAATGTGAGACTTATGAAAGATTCCAGAGCAGGACAGCATAAGTAAGCAGGAGAAAGTGATGCCCCTGATGTTCTACCCACCCACTCTCCCCATTCCATTTTTCATACATAAATTGTCGCTTGCTACACCTGTTCACAGTCACACCAAATAACAGAAGAGCAACATGTGAGTGTGCTACTGATGAAAGCCTTTGGCATAAAAACATGCACATTTTGACAGGCAGTGTGGGGAAAAGTTGTTTGGTGCTTGTGCCATGAGTTTGTACTTAGCTACTACATTCCCACAATTGGAATGCATAATGTAGATTCCCCTTTGAATTAATAACACCTTGTAAGATCAACATAGAGCCAAGTTTGAACACCTGAGGCTCGCTACACACATATACCAGCTCCAAAACTCACACCTCATCCAAGTGTGTTAAAGCTACAAGGAATAACATTGCCAGCTCACCGGAAACTGCCACGGCTTGGTATCTGGCGACGCAAGCAGAGAATCCACTGATGCTTTTACAGCCCTCGGGGAAAGAGACCAGTTGGGAGTCCAGCACCCTCATGGATGGATTCACTACCACATGCAGGGGGAAGGGGGCCATCTGGCAAGCCTGGCGCATACTGGGGGTGTGCTCATGAAAGAGCCTCTCGGGGAACTCCGCCACAAAGATCTGGAGTGGCACGCCCACTTGGGGAGCACTGAGACCCACACATTGTTCTTTCCTCATCACGCGAACCAGAGTACGGATGAGGGTCTGCACCTCACCACTGGCAATCTGTGAGGGCTCCACGGGTGCAGCCTGGGAGCGCAGAATGGGGTCCCCCACCTGGCAGACATGACTGTAGGGTGGGGTGGGAGGTTTCAAGACTTTGCGTCGCAGATATTGCCAATAGGTGCGCTGCTTCTCTGCCGGAGAGGAACAAGTGTGGCTGCAACTTCTGCATGGTAAAGGTGCCAGGAAAGCTCTGTTCCAAAGGAGGCTGTCCAGCATCCAGGCCAAGCCAGGCCTTAGCCTACAAACTGCCATAATTGTGCTTCAGCCACAAAGCCATCTGCCCAAAGAACAAATAAAATAAAAATAAGATGAGAAAATAAAAATAATGCAAAGACAACAGGTGCAAGCACTCCTAAGGCTTACTGCTGGGAAGTTTCTAGAGTCAAAGGTTGGCCTAGCTAAGATCACTGGGAGGGGAAGGGCTGGAGGCTGGAGCTCAGGCAGAGCATCCGCTTGGCTTTTGCATGGTCCCAGGTTCACCACCCAGCAGCGTCTCCAAGTAAGGGCTGGAAGAGACACACAGAGACCCGATAGGAAACCCTGGAGAGCTACTGCCCATCAGCATAGCCAGTACTGAGCTAGATGGACAAAGGATCTGTCTACTCTGTATGGCATTTTCCTGTGACTCTGCAGAGATGGAAAAAGCAGGCTTCTCTGCAAAAGCAATACAGAAAGGTTCTAAGATTCTGCCAAAACTCTCAGCCCACATTTGCAGCAGCAAAATTAAGAGGCGGAATGTTCTGTACCCCTTCCAATTAAATTTTGGATACCTCTCTTGTATATATTATCATCTATTTATTTCCCTCCAAGCAGCTCACATGGTTCCTTCCCACCGATATTTTAATTCTCCCAATAACCCGGTGAGGTAGGGATATGCTGCGGGAGAATGAAGGGTCCAAGGTCAGCCGGTGAGCATCATGGGAATGAGTGGAGGACTTGAACTCAGCTCTCCCAATGCACTCTTGACCAGCAAAAGGCCGAAACTCTGCTGCTGGGCTTCTACTTGCAGGGAGGCTCGTTCTAATTTATTTTAACATCGGGGAGGGTTTCAAAATGTGGGTCCCCCCCACCCGCAACCAGGACCTCAGCCCTACCTGACGCCAAGTCTCAAGTTTCAATGGGGCCGCCCAACTTCCTGTCTTGACAAACCACGCGAAGCGAGGAAACCGGAAGCGCTCGTGGATGCTGGGAAATGTAGTTCTCAAAAACAAAGAAGGGCACTACTCCGTGGCAGGCGGGGTCCTTGCAGACGCTTTAGGTCAGCTTTTTCCGTAAGAGGAAGCGGTTGTGTAGCAAAGGGGAGAATAAGATCCCTCTTGAAGTGACAGGTTTTCCCCATCATATCATTGGTAGCGATGCAGCTGCCTCAGGCTCACCTGCTTTACCTCAGCCCTGCTGCTAAAGTCAACACCAGCAAGTTTTGGCCCTGAATACTTGCTGCATTTCCACACATGCACCCCTCAACTACCTGCTAGGGGAAAAAATCCTTCCAACCTCTCTAGACAAAAATTGTTCTATCCTTTTCTATGCAGAGACTTAATCCAATTAAGACTCCCTCGCACTTACCTGCTACCTTTTTAGGACTCCTAGACACAGTCCAGTCCACCCTTCTCTCACTGCCTCCTGTCCACTTTGCTTAATACCCCCCCCCAAAAGGGAGGATTCTGAAGCATTCAAAATCTCACTCACTTGCTGTCCTGGGCCATTTTAACTTGCCCTGGTGATGGAGCTGTTTTAAATTTGTTTATTTCTCATCTACTAAAGCTCAGACAAACCAGGATCTAAACTCTTCTCCTCCCTGTGGAATGCCCTCCCTTCAAATGCCAAGGAGATAAAAGAACTACAGAACTTTTAGAAGACGTCTGAAAGCAGCCCTGTATTGGGAAGTTTTTAATGTTTGATGTTTTACTATGTTTTATATATGCTATAAGCTGCCCAGAGTGGCTGGGGAAACCCAGCCAGATGGGCAGTGTATAAATAAAATTTATTATTATTATTATTATTATTATTATTATTATTATTATTATTATTTAAACCTCATTTCTTGGGCTTCAACTGCAGATGATCTTGGTCTTGGCTAGCAGGTTTCCTCTTCCTGTAGCACCAACTAAAGTAATTACCCTCTTCTGAAGGGCCAGCTACAACGCAAAGCAGTTGGTAGAAACAGTGGGATTCCCACACTCAGCAAGTTGGACTTACCAAAGAAGAAATTCATACTTAGTCTGAGACATCAAGGGAAAACTGGCAGACACACATTTTATTCTGCAGCTTAAGGCATCAGGCAATTCCAGAGGAGAGGAAGATAAGGATGACACACAAGCATTTTTGGTGAATGGGGAGGCCCAGAAAAAACTGGTACTGACTGATACCTAAAGCAACTAGCCTCGGGAGAGAAGATTCAGGGGCCCACTCTCTTCACAGTACAGTATAGTGAGGTACAACACAGAGAACCAAACAAGGAAACAAGTTTATTCAAACCCTGATCCACCTTCACCAAAATTCCTTCCTCCCAGTGTCCACACCCAACTTCCTTCCCACCAGAGCAATGAAAGCTCAACTCAGTCTGTCCTTGAAGTGCTGAAGTAGAACCCAAAACCAAGAGCTGTGCCTGTCCATGGCAGGAATGAGTCTCTCCTCAGTCAGGTTCAAGTATCATGGAACCCCGGAAAACAGGCAAAATCCAGTGAAAACTATTCTAGAGGAGCACTCAGCAGCAAGGCATCACCAGAAGCTGCACTGCTCTCTTCTGCTTCCAGAACAGGGACTGGGGCACTGGGATCTGCTTCCTGCATGGCATCAGGGAGTTCCAAGTCCAATGGAGGAGGTGCTAGGCTTTCTTCAGTCAGCCTTTTCTCCTCAGACAAGGGATAGACAGTCTCTTTCTCCGGCAGGACTGAGGCCAGGAGCTCCTGAATCAGCTGTTCATCCACACAGCCAAGACTGCCATATTTGTGCAGCTGTGTTGGGGGAACACCTAGCAGTAAAAAAAGAAAATATATTAAAATGAGAAGTTAAAATCTTACATCAACCCTAAGCTAGAGAACATTCCTTGTACTACTGCCAATTCTCTCTCTCTCCCTTCCCCTGGCAGTAGCCTGAGCTGTTGAGCACAGATTTCAATGACTTGCAGGCCTTCAAGGACCACCACCAAGCAACCCCACCCCACCAATGTGCTGTTCACAAAGTCACAAGCAGAAGCCACTCATCCACCACAGGCCAGGGCTCAGCTGCAAGCTCCTTCCCCACCAAAAGTATTCAAGCAGCCATACCCAAAGTCTGTGCAATTTGTGCTGGGGGAAAGAGGAGTTGCAGACAACGGTTGAGGTAGGGCACCAAGTCTTCCAGAAATGCCATGCAGAAGTGAATGAACAGCTCTTGCTCTCGGCTGCTGAAGGCCACAGCCTCTGCCCGGTGGAAAACCAAAATGACCTTTGTCACCTGCAAAGAGAAAAAGAGAAGCTAGAATTTCTTGGTTTGGTGTCCAAATGGAAGGAAGGGACTGCAGTACTACTCAGCATGCCAGCCTCATCAAATGGTCAAAATAAAAGCCCAGCAAATCAGTCTGGGACACACCCAGAAGCTGAGTGAAAAGATGTCACATACTACCTTATAGAGCAGGGACTGAGAACCTTTGATCTCTCAAGTGCCACAGTCTCCTGGCAGGCAATCCAGCAGGGGCCATTTGCTGACTATGGGTGGTTAGAGCTAGTGGTGAGCAAGTTCAGTAGCAAAAACAGGCGAGGTCAACGACTTTCTCCTTCCTCTCTCCCAGCCCACCCAAAGCAGGGACTGATTGCTGTTGTCAGATGCCTGAACTGGTTGCTTGCAAAGGGCTTCTTGAAATAAGGCAGAGGCTCATCCCTGAACAAACAGACAGCAGCAACATGAGAGGGAACAAGCATAAACTCACAAACATGACCTGCCAAGTTGCTGAAAAGGGCTAGGAAACTCCAAGGAGTATGACTAAAGATAAGGCTGCAAGCAGCTAAAACTCTGCTGCTAGCAAATTTCTGTCCTGTCACCTAGACATCTTGAGCATTTTTAATCCAGCATATTGGTGCACATGAGCAACAGAGAGCCCCACCTGGCCAAGTGCATCCTCCAGGGTAGCTGCCACGTCTGGGGCAAGAGCCACAGGGCAGCAGAGGCGCAAGTCGTTGAAGGCTACCAGGATGTTGTTGAGGAAGCAGGCGAGTGGTGGGAAATCTAGCAGCACCATGGGGGGCTGCAGGGTGCCTGGCTGGGCAGAAGGAGCCACTGCTACAGGGATGGTGCTGCTGCTGCTGCCCAAGGCAGTCGGCACAGAGATTAGAGTGTAGGAGTTCATCTCCTCCTGGAATTTGTTCACAGCTTCCTGCATGGCTCTCTTGAAGGTGACCAGTGCCACCCGCTGAAATATGGGGATGAGCAGGCCCCGGAAGTCCGCTCCAACACGGCTGAACGAGAGGCCAAAGTACATGCACTGGCCCAGCAGGGAGTCCAGGCGGCTGCCCACACCACGCTGCAAGTCACGCTCAAGCACCAGCAGGAACTGGGAGACCTTCTGCAGGACCCACCCATGGAAGATGGCACTTTCATTGAGGGTGTCCTGCCCAGGGGGAGGCACCAGCGGCTCCTCGTCAGCAAAAATGGCACGGTACTGCGTGACAATGTCAAAGAGGTGCACGCGGCAGGCCTCGATGGTCTTGGTAATATGCACATAGGGGTCGTCACCAGGAACAGCAGCGAGGATAGAACGTAGCCAGATGTCCCGTGCCTGCAGGAAAGTAATTCGTAGCTCAGCCTCAGTGAAGACATCCATGCAGCGAAGGTAGCCAATGATGCGCAAGCAGGCTGGCAGCTGAATGTTGGTGCGAAGCTGCTGGATCAGCTGCGTAAGCATGAGCTGTGTGGACTGGCGCACCTCTGCCACTATGCCCTGGGAAGGAGAAGAGAGACAAAATCAACTTCTGTTACCCATGGTTCCCAAACCATGCTGATCTCAATACTGCACAAACTATTTTATTTTCACTACAGTCCTTATGGATCATCCATGTGATCACTTATGGAGAGGGTCTACAGGTCAGTGGTAGATATACCTGCTTGATATAGTAGATACACTCTGGCTGCCAGAGCAGACAATACTGGGCTTAGTGCACAGTCAAACCTGGTATGAGGTAACTGCATTTTATAATGATGTGTACTTTTGGGAACTTTTAAAGAGGCATAACTTGCTGTCATCCTGAGTTCCTTTAGGAGGAAGAGTGGGATATAAACATGGTAAATAAATAAAGTGTTGTGACCTTAACAATGCATTCTTCTTTGCAGGTGGAAGAAGGGCTTTATTGGATCAGAACAGGGCCTGTCTCATCTCAGCTTTCTGTAAAAGAATCCCTGCAACTAGCAAATTAGACATTAGCCAAGAGTCGTTAGTCAGTGATGGGGTGTGCTCTACCTTCCATCTATCCCTGCTTTACAGATTGCACTTAAAGAGATCAGTGGCTTGTATCCTGCTCTTGTTGAAAGTCAAAGAAACAGATCCCTACAGCACATGCACAAACCCTGGCTGCAATAAGCAACATAAGCACTTAGTCAAGAAAAAAAGACAACAAGAGAAGAAGCCTCAGATCCAGAAATATTCTGGCTTCTACAAACAGAACATGACAGCTCATGATGGTCCAGGATTGTGGGCCTTGGGTATCACCTGGATCAAACTTAGGAAACCAGCACAGAAGCCACACCACCTCTGCCTCTGTGAGCCATGGCAGAGAAAACAAATGCAAAAGGTTGGAGATGCCTTTCTTCGCTAAGCTTTTGCTCAGGTCCTGAAACTCTAGTAGCAAATAGTTGGGACCTACTATCACCGTATGGCTTAAGGCAGCTCTGGCACCTGCCAGGCTCAGAACATGTCTGCACCTGGATGACAGGGATGGTGGCATGCTTCTTCTCCAGGCGGCGGACATAGGACACCAGCTCCAGGGCCTCCTCGTAGTAACTGTTGCGGACGCAGGTGTCCATCAGCTGGGGAATCTCCAGCACTTCCAGGATCTCTGTGTGGAGGTTCAGAGTCAGGCTGTTCATACGACGGTTCTGAGCAATGTGTTCAGCCTCCTGCATGAAGTTCCTGGAGGCAGGAGCAAAAGAAGAAGAAAGCAGGTTAGGCCAGGAAAAGCAAAGGGGGAAGCCCCCTCTAACCCACCCATTCCAATGGCAGTGAGTTCCATAAGTTAACGGTGGGGCGCCCCAGGATTATTCCTGCCCCCAAAAGGAGTGTGGCGGCAGCCTTGGCCTCCAACTCCTCCTGCTCACCGGCAGGCCTCGGCGAAGGGTGGGAGGCGGCCCAGGAGGCGGTCGAGGCCCTGCTCGATGCCACCGAAGCCGCGACGCGTCTCAGCGGTGCATTCGGCGGAGCGGATGAAGGTCTTATAGTGGGCGAAGGCCAAGGCCCGCGTCTGCGCCCCGAGCTGCGCTCGTTCCTCCGCCAACCGGCCGGGTTCCCTCCGCAAGGCCTCCAGGCCCAGCCCCGCCAGCGCCGACAGGTAGGCCGCCAGCTCCGCGTCCCCCGCCGCCAGGGGAGGAGGCAGCGGCGAGGTCGCCCCGCGGAACAGCCATGCCAGCAGGCTCGCTTCCTCTAGGTCCGCCGAAGGCTCCGGGGCCGCCATCGGGCCTCCCTCGACGTGGACCAGGAAGTGATCGCTATGGCAACCGGAGGCTAGTCCTCCGTGGCAGATCCGGGTGCCGCTCTGCCCGAAACCTCTGTGTTCGTATGACGTAACCGGGAGGTCACGCAACGACGCTCCGACACTTGCACTCTATTGTGACCATAGACATATTTCTGGGTGTCAGCCTAGAGAGGAGAGCCTATGAGTGTAGGACACCCGAACTTAGTTTGATGTTGCAACTTCCGCTTCGCGTCTTTGATCCGAGGCTTCCCTGAATTGGAACCACGCGGGTCTCCGGCATCTGTCTCGGGAGGTGCGATGCGGCCCCTCACGGAGGAAGAAACGCGCGCGCTCTTCGAGAAACTCTCCAAATAGTAAGCGGGGTGGCGGTGGCGGCACTTGTGTTCTCTGGGTTCATTAGGCTTTATGATTAACCCATGGAACTCACTGACACAAGATATTCGAAACAAAATAAAAAAAATCCTTCCAGTAGCACCTTAAAGACCAACTAAGTTAGTTCTTGGTATGAGCTTTCGTGTGCATGCACACTTCTTCAGATACCTTCCATTTCATGCGGCTCAATGTGGTGCCTTCCATAGTTCCAGTTACAGATAGGTAGCCGTGTTGGTCTGCCATAGTCAAAACAAAATAAAGAAGTGTGAAGAAGTGTGCATGCACACGAAAGCTCATACCAAGAACTAACTTAGTTGGTCTTTAAGGTGCTACTGGAAGGAATTTTTTTATTTTGTTTTGACTATGGCAGACCAACACGGCCACCTATCTGTAACAAGATATTCGGATCCCCACCCAATGGACTTGCAGAGGGAATTAAAGAAATCAGTGAAGGAGGGGAAGTCTGTCTCTTGCTGTTGGCCCAGAAAGTAAAATGGAAGCGTCATTGAACCATAGCGGTGGAAGATACCGCAAAGGTCCTCTAGCCCACCCCAATGGATGTAGAGACTCAAAACATTATAGGCAGGCAGCAACCAATGCTCTGCTGTGAGGAAGGGGGCACCCACCTTCTCAGACAGACTGTACCAGTGTGGAATAGCTCTTCTTAATCTTCTTGCCACGGAATACCACTAGCTGGGAGACAACAGCAGGAGAACTAGATGGGTCGTGTTTAATGCAGAAAAATAATTACAGGGGTTATAGGGAAGTCAGTACAATAGTTTAAAATTGAAGTCTTCATATACAGAGGCAGTATGTCTTAGAAATGGCTGCTGTTCTCCACCCCTGCTTGCTGGCTCCCTGCAGGTATTTGACTTGCTTTTGCCAGGAGGAGGAGGCTGAACTAATTGGGCATTTGGTCAAATCTAGCATAAGAGGGCTGTTCTCATGTTTTGTGGGGACTGGCTGACAGTGTGTCTCTTTGTTCCAACCTTTTTAAGTATTGGTGAGAACATCCAGCTCCTGGTTGACCGGCCAGATGGTGCCTACTGCTTCCGCCTGCACAAGGACCGAGTCTATTACCTCAGGTGAGGAGGCCCTACATACACCCTGGGGCATGTTATTAATGTTAACACCTTCATCCATAACACACATTAAGTAAAAATAAAAGGATGGATCTTTGAACATGTGTAAGGCTCTCTTCCTCTTCCAGAATGTACCCACGTCTCTGTGGGTGGGGAGAAGAGTAGAGGCATCTATGGGGGAAAGTGCCTGTTTTCTTTTGTAAGATGCTGCTTGTTCTCACTACAGAGCTGCAAGGTGCTGGGAAAGAGATCTTGTTTTCCTTGTGTTTTTAGCAGCAGAAGAGCAAAAGATGTAAAAGGAGCAGAACTGAACTAAGGGAAGCTGTACTCATGGACAGTCTTTCATATGCAAATGAAGGACAGAGAGGAGGGACTTGGTCTCATAATTTAACTCTGAGCTCCCGTCTTGTCTGATCCAGCTTTTGGCACATTTTATCACTTCCAGTGCAAGTGCAACACATTGTATTTGGGGACGAGGAGTGGCTATGAGGTCTTGCTTGTTTTAGGGTTGCTTGGATTAAATCCCCAAACCTGCCTTTTCCATCATCAGTATCCCTGATTTGGTTTAGGTACTTTAAAGCTTCCCATCTCCCCTATGGAAGCATATGACCAAAAAGCCACAATACTGGCTGCAGGTACTTGGAGTGTGCCTCAGGCCACAGCATGTTTCAGTGATGCTCTTATGATGACTTCGGAGCTTCTGAATCTGGAGACACAGAGTCCTAATGATAAGTCTTTGCTTTCTGTTTCTTAGTGAGAAGATTCTGAAGCTCGCTACAAACATCCCCCGGGAGAATCTGGTGTCTCTCGGCACCTGCTTTGGAAAGTTCACCAAGAGCCAGAAGTTCCGACTCCACATCACTGCCCTCGATTACCTTGCTCCCTACGCCAAGGTAAAGATGGCACAGAGGACCATTTATTTGAGGGGCACTATCCTACCAAAATAGGTACCGCTCTGGTGGGAAGGTAAATGGCGTTTCCATGCGCTGCTCTGGTTTCGCCAGAAGTGGCTTAGTCATGCTGACCACATGACCCGGAAGCTGTACGCCGGCTCCCTCGGCCAATAAAGCGAGATGAGTACTGCAACCCCAGAGTCGTCTGCAATTGGACCTAACGGTCAGGGGTCCCTTTATCTTTACCTAGCCTACCAAAAATGTCAAAACACCTGTAGTGCTGTGTGGGGTGGGGACCTGCTAGCTGTTTATTGGGAAGGAGGGTATTTTTTCCCCTTGTGCTAATCTAAGGAGGACAAGAAAGGGAACCCGTGTAGTGGTACATTTATTGTAACTCAAAGAGGATATCTCTCATTTTTTTTTCTCATGCAGTACAAAGTGTGGGTGAAGCCTGGGGCAGAGCAGTCCTTCCTTTATGGGAACCACATACTGAAGTCTGGCTTGGGGCGCATCACAGAGAGCACTGCCCAGTACCAGGGTGTGGTGGTATATTCCATGGCTGACGTCCCCCTGGTGAGTGACACTTAGTGGGTAGGTGGGTGGGTGGGTTGGATGGTTGGACCTGAGTGAATTTGAAGTTAAGACAATGCCCCTCCAAGGTCTTAATGCCTTCCTTGTTCCAATTGACCTTCTTAGGGCTTTGGAGTGGCAGCCAAGTCCACCCAGGAGTGCCGGAAAGTGGACCCCATGGCGATCGTGGTTTTTCACCAAGCGGATATTGGAGAATACATACGGCATGAAGAGACGCTGACATAAATGGCAGGGCAGAAAGCCCCAAAGACTGACTTTCCCACCCTCCTCAGATAGAAGCTGCAGGCTTTCAACCAGCCTGTGCCCCTTTTCATGCAGACTGTGGAAGGCGCAACTGTGTAGGTTGTTAAACTGCCAGCAAAATATCTATCTACCTCCTGATGGCCACAGTGAGACTGTAGATGAGTCACAAAACTTTGAGATGTAGCTGTAGGCCTGGCAGTTCTAGGGACACAGCTACAATTCTGACACAGTAAAGCTATTTCATTTTTCTCCTTTCATTGTCTTGATTCATCTGATGTTCAGGGAACTGGTTACATTACAGCCTCTTTTATTTTGCCCTGGGCTTTGGGGCTGGGGAACCAGAGGTGTTTCACAAAGCCATGGAGAACCAAAAGCTAGAAGTTCTCTTTTCCTCCCACCTTCCCTGCTGCAGCTGCCTTTGCTTCCAAGCTGGCTGCCTCTAAAGGAAGAGGAAGGAATCTTGTGTTTGGTGGTGGTGGAGATCATGTGTGTCTGCGTGCGCACCCCCATTTACTAACTATGCCCTTAATGTACCTCTTGCTGAATGTAAAAATCTCACATACCTGTGCTGTGGTTGCAGCAGGACTCCCGCATTTTGAGTCATTTTATTTTAACTTGGGGCAGTTTTCATTTCAAGTCAACCAACCCCCTGTGGCTCCTCTGGAAGAATACTTGGATTTTTCAGCCAACACCCCTCCCCCCACCAAAAAAGAAGCCGCACCAACAGGTGGACGTGCCCTTGCTCTCCTTTGCTGCTTGCAGGTATTTAGTCAGTTGGGTGTTAAGAGGGTGGCAAGGAGAGAGCAATCTGGCTTTTCAGCCTGGCATAAATAGCCTTCTGAAGCAGCCTCAGCACCGTGGCTTGTTGGTGGCTGTGGTGGGCTGTGTGGTGAAGAGGCGCTTGAGGAAGTAGAGTTGCAGGACACCAGAGAGAACAATGGCCAGGCTCTGGGCCGCTGACCACCAGTTCACGTAGTTGTAATTGGACTCCAGAAGGAAGTAGTCTGAGGTGCTCTTCATCCGACTAAAACTGTAGTAGCGCCACATTTGGAAGATGCCGTTCAGCAGTTTTTTGGTGCTCTCCTGTTAACAAAAGAGTGGAGCAGGGAAAGCTCTTCAGTCCCAGATGTCTGTCCTTGGCCCTGCTGTGGCTTTGAAAAGATACTTCACTTAGGCTACAGATTGCTGCTCCTGGCAACCAGCTGTCTGGCCAACCATGGGGAGCTCTTTCCTTCACAGCCTGAAAGGAAAGGATGCCTGTCCTTCCTAACAGCTGTCAGACTCAGGTGGGTAAAAAATAAATAAAATATCCAGGCTGCATCAAGCATGAAGGAGATCATATCTGTCCCATTTCCCCCCAGCCCTGGAGGTTCCAAATAGCTCCCAGCTTTATCACTGCTACCTTATTTATTTTTAGTTCTTTAATAAGTTACCTCAATTGCATCCAGTGTGTCGTTAAGTCTTTTCCTCTCAGCTTCTTGTGGAGTTTGTAGATCAAAGCCCTCATAGAAGACCCCAAAGTTGAGGTAGACCTGCACGGAGCCAAAGTGGTTGTACCGATTGCTCAGACAGAGCTGATAGAAGCCTGCAAGAAAGAGTTAAACTTGTGCCAGGTGAACTAGCAGCATTTAAGGCCTTCTGGTGTTGGGTGTGAGTAATGCAATTTGAATTCAGGTCTGTAAGACAGACTGAACATGTCCCTTTCTTGAGAAGATAGCCTACAATTTAAAAGGGGTAGCCGTGTCATTTAAAGATAGCTTGCTTAGCCCTCGTATACAATAATGTGATTAGAGCCAAAGTTTTTCTGGGATTCCCTGGTTGTTGTCCATCCCTCTAAAAAGAAAACATAAATGGAGGAGTAAGAGATGGGGTGGCAGGCAGCAAGGGAGATTATGTTTGTGCTCATCTAACCAATCTGCTTTCAACTTGCTTTTGGGGGAATAAAAAGCGGGCAGGAGAGAGAGAGAGAGCGCCTGTCGTTCCTAGAGTGCTTTCTGAACATCATTCATAGTTACTAGCCTCATATCTTTGGGGAAGGTGGTGTGTCTCACAGAATATAAAAAGCTGCCTTACACCAAATAATACCATTGGATCACCTAGTTCAGCATTGTCTAAACTTGCCTAGACATAGTTGGAATTGAATCTTGGGTCTTCAAATCTGATGCTCTCCTGCTGAGCCATGGGCCCAGAGGTTTTTCCTCCTGTGAGGTTATAACTAAACAGGTTTTCTATTTCAGAACCCAGCCTTTGAGCACCCAGTTCAAGGTGGCTTTATGGGAGGAGAGTCTGCAATGGGGGACGTGCTCACTGCATGTTCAGGATACCTATTTTGCTTGGAGGCTGCACCTGAGCCAGTTCTGGGAGTCTAGAAAGCACTCTTGATATGGCTGATATGGCTGTGTGTACAGAGAGGGAGGCACCTGTTTCCTTGGTTTGGAAGTTGATCTGTCCCCGTGTATCCTGGGAGGTGCCAAGGTGGAGCCCATTGGGGTCATTTGCAGTTGCCAGGATGTGTTGGTCATGTCCAAGACCTGAAGACCACTGCACCTGAAACCAAGATAGGATAGGGATAGGACAGGACAGGACAGGACAAGAAATGGGATGGCATTGGTAATGCTATAACCATGTTACCTGCCACTTTCTTGTTTTTGGTTTCTTAGATGCAAGAGCTGATCTGTGCAAGTATTCAGCTACAGAAGGCAAATGGAGCTGCCATTTCCATATTGGAAGGCACGATGTACCTATCAGTTATGCTGCTGGTACACACACACATGGCAAGGAGAGGTCTTGCAAAAGCAGCAATTTCATGAGAGAGTATGCACAAGAGAGTCAGACAAAACAGTTTAGTCATTGGACTTTCAAAGCAACAGGTTACATGCTGAATATGTGTCTTCACAAATCTCTGCAGGCAGATGATGAGACAGGAATTGCAGTTGTCTACAAAGTTTCTAGTGCACTTAGTGTAGGAGTGGGCAACTAGCAAGATGTCCTGCCACCACCAGTCAACCCACTTATTACTGGTAGCCCTTAATCCCTGCCTTGGTGGGTGGCAAATATATGCAAGTGCCTTACCCTTCCACTTTCAGGGTCGGATGCCTCCCCATGAACTGTGTCTGGAGGAAGCTGAGCTGTTTCCTTGGAAACTGGCCCATGCAATAACCCCACATTTTTGTTCTAGACCCTTGCTAAGAAACAAAAATATTCTTCCTTCCAATCTCAACTAGAATCAACCAGTCACGGTGCCAGCTGAATCACTCTCCTGCCTCCAGCTCCTGCATCATGACTGGATTTACAGCATGGTCATGGTCTTGTTCACCTTCAGAGCAATCCAGTTTACCAAGAGGAAAGTGGAGCTGAAAGTTTCTGGCTTGAGGCCTAGTGCCGTGACAGGAGACTGCCAAGGTGCTTGTGCTGACCCACCATTAAGGCTGGATTGTCAAGGCAGTTTAGAAATACAGTGGTACCTCGGGTTAAGAACTTAATTCGTTCCGGAGGTCCGTTCTCAACCTGAAACTGTTCTTAACCTAAGGTACCACTTTAGCTAATGGGGCCTCCCGCTGCCGCCACACAATTTCTGTTCTCATCCTGAAGTAAAGTTCTTAACCTGAGGTACAACTTCTGTGTTAGTGGAGTCTGTAACCTGAAGCGTTTGTAACCCGAGGTACCACTGTAAAGAGTTTAAGAAGGCTCCAGTTTTATAGTTGGCACTTAAAGAGAGGTCTTTGGCAGAGACCTCAGCATTGGCAAACCCAAGAGTGAGAGAAGGTTCCTTTCAGGAAGTCACTAAATCATCTTTATGGATAAATGGCACTTCTGGAAAATCTAGAATCTAAAAAGCACACTCAGCAATGCCACCAGCCTTCCCCGTCCATGTAACCCTTGTACTTTCCATATGTTTTGGATTACAATGCCCCTCAGCCCTTCCATCATGCAGGCTAGGGCTAGGTATTCTCAACTGGGCAAGATAGTTAAACCTGACCAAGTTCTTTAAGGTGCAATGAAAGAATCTGGCTTGACTATTGATACTTTAGGGGTGCATGACAACCGATAAGATAATGCAAGATTCCCAGTTTGCATTCTGGGGGATGCTGGTTACAAACATAGGAACTTGCCTTATGCTAAATTGGATCATAGGTCCAAACTAGTTTATTATTCTCTCAGTTTGATGGACAGTGGCTCTCCAGGGCTTCAGCCAGGGAAATTTTTTCAGCCCTCCCTCAAAATGTCAGGGGTGGAAGCTGAGACCTATATGCAAAGCAGATGCTCTTCCCCAAGCTAAACCCCTTTCCCTGGTTCTGCTGCTACTAGAGAATCTGGCTGCTCATTACTGTCCCCCCTTGACCACAGCACAACCCTTGGATTTTGTGCAGCACCCCCTCCACCTTCACCCACCTGATAGCTAAAGTAGAAAAAGCCGCTCTGATGGGCAAATTGCCAGAAGCACTCTATGCTGCCTGCAGGGATGACAATGCCAAAGTTGTACTGGTCCGCCCCACGGAAAAGAGGCTGGTCGCTGGAACCACTCAGAGGTTCAGACTTGCGGGCTTGGGCAAGTTCCAGCCCCCCCACCAACAAGCCCACCATTGCAGCCACAGGTAACACTGCAAGCATCTTGCCACAGGGAAGGTAGCTGAGCTTGGCTGGAGGCAAGTGCCAGAGCTGGAGTCCAGCATGCTGGCAGCTGGTAATCATTAACTCCACCCTCATGCCCTGTGTTTGTGCAGCTTGCTGCTGAATCAACTCTTCATTCCTCAAGGAAGCAGTCAATGCTTTAAGGACACGCAGAGTGAGCTCGGTGGAAAGCAGTTCCTCCCCCTACCTGCTGCTTGCCAGACTTCTTGGACTGCAATTCCCATCAGCCCTAGTCTCAGATGGTTGTGCTGATGTAACCTGTAGTCCAAGAGATCTGGAGGCTAGGGGAGGCAGTGGTAAAGTGTTCCTTCAAGCACAAGCCTCTTGCAGCAGTTGAGCAGCAGAGCACTAGGCCCTGTACAGGTGAGGCAGCCGAGGGGCAGACAGAACATTGATTCCTCACCTTTCCTCCTAAGATCTCCAGGTGGCATACCTGGTTCCTCCAACACCATCTTTTTCATAACCACCACCCTGTGAGGTTGAGAAGCTGTCTGGACCAGGCTGACCCAGGGAGTTTTCCTGCTCAATGCTTTGAACCTGGCTGGAACCAGTCCCTCATAGCCTGACATTCTGGCTAATTCAACCATCACACTGGTACTCTTTGCTGCAGGTTTCCTGTTGGGGCATTTGGCTGGCCGCTTTGAAAACCAGGTACTGGACTAGATGGACCCCTATTTGACCAGATTATTCAGCTGCTGCAGGGCTCTTCTGATGCCTTTATGCTAAAAGACAATAGGAAATGGTCATATCTATTCTGTCTCAGACGAAGGCAGGTTACCCAACAGCAAAAAGCACTGAGCAAACAAATCTGCTATATTAGAGGGTAAGCAGGTCACACTTTCATTACTGCAACTCACACATACTGCATTTTAAGTCCCAAGACTGCAGTTTGATTTAAATAGTATCTCTTTCCTATTAAAGCCCTTTGTTGGGAAAAACTGCCCTAACTAGTTTGCCCTTTTCTTTGCCCAGAGTGTGGCTGCATTCCATTCCACCCACTTCAGCGCAAATCCTTCTTGTCTCCTTGATACTCAAAAGTTCTCCCAAAGCACAACTCTGCTTGCTTGTACCAGCTGGTGCTTGAAGGACAAAGTGTGTATCGCAGGAGTAAGTTTTCCCAGCAGCTGAGATAAGAGAGGAGGGCCCCTCTGGGATAAAATCTGCTCATGGGAAAAAAAGCTAACCACTTTCAAGATCTGTGTAGTTTTGGTGGTGAGGCAGAGGGAAAGCACAGCCACAACCCATTTTGCACTTGTGTCTGGTTCCATCCACGCTACACAATCAACCGCTTCTTGGACTCACAGAAGCCAGCATGTCCTCCAACACATTTGAAGTTCAAGCAGTACACCAGCTAAAAAAAGGAACAGGAAAAGCAGTGGTGACAGGAACAATCTGCCCCAATAGGAGAACAACTAGCAACACCTTTGTCCTGTCCCAGAACGCCTGGAATGCTAGTGCCAAACCAAATAGCATGATGGAGATTCCTTTTAATTATCATGGGAAGCAGCGCCTGTTAAAGGAACATGAAATACAGAAGTTGGGGGGGAAACGCACTTTGAAACAGGTTCTAATGAAATCCTTAGAAAATTGGAACACAAAAGATCAGAATTAGAAGTGTTATATATGGAGAGAATAGGCAAATCCATGCTCGTTGTGAGTCAAAAGTTATATGAACATGGTAATAAACATTCCAAATGCTAGCCAGGGCTCTCAAAAGTAAGCAATTTATTTAAATAATTACTTTAAATATGGAACTTTCACTCATGACTAAAATCAGATTAGCAATATGTTTATAGTGTTTTATAAAGAGCTATATAACCCAAATAACCCTTTACCTGAAAAAAATTAAGTGAGAAGATGTGTTATCAAACCTTTCATAAAGAAAGCACAACATTCTGCAGAAGAAATTGATCAAGCTATTAAAAAAACTGAAATACTGTATATGAGCCCTTGACCCGATGGGCTTGGCAACACATTTTTTAAGAAATACAGAGACCTACTCACACTTTATATTTGTCAACTTTATCCATCTGGCAAGAGCAATCAGGCGCTGATACATAGGCAGTGATCCAGAATAACTGTTCTTCTAAAGCCAGGCAGAGATAAAGCACAGGTGTGCTCATACAGGCCAATTACCTTATTGAATCAGGACCAGATTATCTTCTTCTCAATTTTAGTTGCACATTTAAATCTAATAATTAGGAATTTAATCCATACAGACGAAACATACCTCTTGGGCATATCTTGGATCCCATAAGACTGTTCTTCTTGGATTTATGTTCATTACAAATTTACAAAGCCTTTGGTGGTTTGGAATGGTGTTATCTCTTAACATTTTGCGGACATGCCAACTAGGCAATCACCTTATTACAGCAATAGCTAAACTCCATTCAAATAATTCAGCTACTCTAAGAATTAATAACATGGACTCCTCAGCAATTGCAATCTGGAGAGGGACAAAAAAAGGTTGTCCCTTGTGGCCACTGCTCTTCGTCTTCTCTTTTGAACCATTTGCTAATATCTTACGTCTTAATCCAGATGTAAAAGGATATTCGAGAAAGGGCGAAGAGCATCTGTTGACAATGTATGCAGATGATATTGTTGTGATGATGAAAGGCCCTAAGGGGTCAGCCTGTGCATTAAAGGAAGAATTAACATCTTTTTGTGAAGTGGCAGGCTTAAAAATAAACACTGGAAAATCAATGATGTTTTTCAGTCTTCCACCACTGATTCAAATACACACTTGTCATATTCTTAATACACCTATGTGCTGCTCTGCATTTGGAGACTTGGGTGTGCCAATTCTAAAAAACATGAACCATGAATCTAAACTGAATTATCCCATTATTTTAAAAATGAACATGGACTTTAAAAAATGGAACAAATTTAACCTTTCCATTTTAGGCTCTATTGCAGCAGTACATATCATGTTAATTCCCCTTTTCTGTCCCTCTTTCAGGTCCTCCTTACTTTTCTCCAACGTCCAAATGGCAAACTAAAATTGTTTCATATTTCAAGATAAGTCTTCAAGGTTGCCCATGAAATCTTCTTTTCTTTTCTTTTTTAAATCAAAGTTGTTGGGGTTTACCAAACCTCTCGGTATACCATGACGCATTCCAATTGAGACAGCAGGCTTTCATGATTATGAAGGATGGTAAGAAATGGATCAATTTGGAAGAAAAACAAATAGCCCTAGGTCTGCTATGTGCTTTATCTTTCAAAAACCTTAAAATTATCACCCAAATGAATAACCCATATTTACAAACTAAATTGAGGATATGGAAAAAATGGAAGTTGACTCTCCCCAGGTTGTTCACCACTCACTTCTCTGCAGACATATGCCAGTCTGAAAGCTGATACTGATACTTTTAAAGCTAAAATAAAGAAAAGGGTAAAATTGGGTTATTTCAGACTGTGATTTTTTTTTTACAGGAGTAAGACCAGTAACTTTAAATGTACCAAAAATGGGAATTAACTTTAAAGAGGCTTCAAATTCTACAAATTAAACATTTACTAAAGGATCTGATAGTTAAATTACATGCAACTAATTTTGAATGATCCAAGGTGCCACTAGGTAATGGAGGCAAGGAAGTAATATCAAAATTTTATGGTTACTTAATACAGAACTAATTTGGGGACTTGTCTAGCTTAAAATCAAGATGGGAATATGATGTAAAAGTAACAATGGAAGACTCAATTTAGAAAGGCATATGCATGAAGAAACCCTTTAAGTCAGTGTCTGCGAACATTAAAGAACTTTCACTCAAAATCTTCCACAGATGGTATAGGACTCCATCCCAACATCACATCAACTATAAGCCCCTTATGTTGGCATGGATGTGACACTAAGGGGACAAATATACATTTTTGGTGGACTTGTTTTTGAATACAAGTTGTTTGGTCCCTGGATCACATAGAACTAACAGCACTAATAAAGGAAACAACTGAATTCACTCCATAGCTTTTTATTTTAACAATGTTCCAAGGTACAAATAAAAATGTACTATCTAAAGAACTCATCACTTTACCAACTGTAGCAAGGCGGTCTATTGTCCAACACTGGAAATATTTTGTGGTATAAAAACATGTACAACACTGCAATTTCAGTAAAAATTACATTTAGTTTTCAATTAATTCAAGTTGAGGCATAACCTATGGATTTTGGAGCAGTGTGGTGGGATTTTATATAGTATGTTATTAATACTAATTGAAGTAACTTGATTCCACAAGTAAATAAGAATGTTTGCCTATCGTGAGACTGTAAGATGTCATCCTGTTTGTGGATAGAATATATCTTATTCTACTATCTTTTTACTTTAACCTTATTTATAGCATTTGTACTCCAGATGATTATGGCATAATACCAGTTTATTAATATCACAGCAGACCTACAGTGAAAAATAACATTTATAAGAAAATAAAAAATTGAAACGACGTATTTTTTATACTGTAAAACGTGCACTTTCCATACCAATTGTTTACACAAGGTTGAATCTGTATTTTCAGTACTGAAAACTAAAAGGGAAAAAAAAAAGAAACAAAATGGAGGGAGGGGGAGAGCCTATGTCAGAAAGCAGAGGAAGACGCCTCCAGTGATGCTAAGAGATTGTGGCTATCAGCCTGCTGGCCCAATGCAATACACTGCAAAAGTACCTCTGGCCCACCCTGTGTCCACATAGCGTTGGAGCTCAGGCACTTGCCCCCAGGTTCACAAGAGCCCCAGATTCTTCATCGTCCGCCATCGGTCCTTGATCGCCACAGGAGTGCGGTTCTTAAAAGGGAATGCCTGGGAAATGGCTTTCCACCTCCCTTCCCCAAACTTCTTCACGCCTTCCTTAATCCACTGAGACTCCTCTGAAGTCCAGATCTAGAAAGAAGAGGGCATAGGCTCTCATGAGCAACCATCAAGTGCTGCAAGACTTGCCCCTTGTCCCCATGACAGAACGACAGATACCCCACCCTCTGGAGATGGTTCCATGGCTGTTGCTAACAGAGGATTGCCACTAACATGGGATGTAGCCCAGTAACTCACAGCAGGCAAATATCCAGCCCATATTTCAAGACATTAAACCCAACTTGGTGGCGCACTTAGTCCTCCTTCTGCAATATGTGGGTAATAAAAATAAAATTCTGCTTCCTTAAAGTGTGGTTGAAGAGGCCATCAAAGATAGTAGATATAATGTGCTGAGATTGCCCAGGCTTCTTTGAAACACCTGGGTATCCAAGACCCTTGATTATTTAATTAATTAGGAGAGGCCCCTTAGTCCAGTGGTTGAACATGCAGAAGATCCCAGCTTCAAACCTGTGACATCTCCAGGTAGAGCCACGAAAGAGACACCTGGCCTGGAACCCTGTAGCACAGACAATACTGAGCTAGATGGACCAGGATTCAGCATATGGCAGCTTCCTATGTTCCCATTAATGGGGATTTCATCAGTTATTTCATTTGGGAGGGGGGGTCCTCATCAACTGGCCTCCATTTAGAGGGGTCTTGTCAAGGCAGGCCTATTTCTCCCCACTGGAGTGCTCAGCTCCAGACTGAGTGTAGGCTTGGTTACCTTCTTTTTCGAACCAAAGAGGGAAGTGTTGATGCTGCTGCTGCTTTCTTCCTTCGATTCTGAAACACAAATTCATTTACAAACTTTATGGGATGCATGGAACCACTTGGTAAGCTGGTTATTGCTACTGGCTCAGCAGTTGGGAGGTTTTACCACTACTGCACCTCATCAGAAATCCACAGTAGTGGTCAAATTCCACCCAGCCCTTGGCATGATGTGTACAGTCAACTACTGATGGAACTATGTTAGGGTTGCCATACATCCAGGGCATTCCAGACATGTCCTCTTTTGGGGGGCCAACAGGCCCATCCAGGGGGATTTTTACATTTTAAAGGAAATGTCCAGGGTTGTAGGGAGGGGTTATTTATTCATTTATTGCTTGGCCAACTCTACACACCACTGCTGCCGCCAGCCCAAGCTGGGAAAAGAAGAATGTATGTGCACTTCCTTCCCTGGCTCAGGCTGTCCTCTTTTTTGCTCTTCAAGATATGGCAACTCTAAACTATGTGGCAAACAGTCATCCATGTTCACTCACAATTGAGCATCATGCAGAACAAGAAGCCAGTCTGAGGCAAAAGGCAGTAATTTTGTCAGTGCTGCTGCTGCGCACTTGGGAGTAGGTAGTCCAAATATTTTACTTTTCTGATCCAAGAGCTGTGCTCCCAAATCCCTCTGCTTACTGTATACAGGATACTAGCTGCTTACCAAAAAGTTCATCCTCATCACTCCAGACCTCCTTTTCTTCATCCCGATTTAAACAAATTAGTCTCCTCTTTGCTAATCTGAATGGAACAGAGAAACACAAGTAAGGAAAGACCTACCCCACAAGGAGATGAGACGGGACTGAGCTGCATCAATTAATGTCGCACACAACCGGGATTATGGAGATGCTGGGTTAAGTATCAGAAAAGGAGCGAGGTTAATTTGTCACAGCAAACACACCACTGCAGAGACCTATGGCAGCTTAAATATGAGCAAATAGCTGGTGGCAGAAACACAAACCCTTATCCTTGGTACAGACGGAAGGAGGGATGGGGGAGAGAAATAACATTTTCTACCTTCTGTCTGGCAACTGAAGCTAACATTCCAGGCATCTGACAAAGCAGAGTCCGGCACAGGTGTTTCTGTCACAATAAATTTGTTTAGCAATCTTTAATGGGGCCAGAGACCGTATTGTCAATTCTGCTATCTTTGCAATCTGAGTAATAAAAATTAAGACAAGGTATGTGAACCAGATTCTCTCGCAATCTGCTTCTACTAGCTGGGGGAGAAGATGCACAGCGATGCAACCCTACCACTGCAAACCACCTTTGCCTTCCTTGGAGCTTCTGGGCTGAGGCCTAAGGCCTTCTAATGGATTCCTTGCAAAGGTGAAAGTTGCACCAAATGCCTCATGCTGTGCCAGTTCCCCATCAGACCCCACAGCAGTCATAGCCTCTTACCTGGGATATCGGGAGGTATCATCAGGCTGGGTGGGTTTTTGGGGCTGTGCAGGCCGGACAACCAAAGTTGCCACAGGCCTCTTGGATGGAACTCGGCAGGAAGTTGGGGGGTTCCAGCTCTCTGACCCCATAACCAATGTGCTTATGGACACTGAGCGTTCACTGGGGTGCGGCCTGGAGGCAGCACGGTTCTTCTCCATTTGGCACTTGGCTGCGTGGAAATCAGAAGCCAAACATGGCTTGGGGAAAGTCCAGTCCAACTTGTCCAGTTTTGAAAACTCTTCATCTGCATCTGGGGAATTGGACAGGATCTTGAAAGCATCCCTCAGAGTAGAAAACCCATACGAGCCCATCCTCTTAGGCGAGCATCTGCAAAATAAACATCAGAAGGTTGCTCCACAAGTTTTGCCAATTTATGTTGCTGACCTCACCCTCAAGACCTTGCTCCCCTGGCAGCAGGTGTAATTTGAGTCTGAGAGCCAGAAATTGTATGGCAAAACAGCTGCCCAGCATGGCAAAGGGAGTCAAAACTGTAAGAGGCCATAGGCTGCTAACCTGTCAGAGTCACTGGAAACTGCTGAGACAGTGGCAACAGCAACCACAGCAGGCTCTGCAGCTCCACTGGTTTCTTCTTCTGGCTTTGAAGCTGCTTGGCACTCATCAACCACTTTAGCAAGCTCCAAAACAGCTCCCTTTGCCTCCATCAAAGGCTTTGCAACTGTCTCACGGCCTCTCTCCATAGACTTTGGCTGTTCTTCCACTGTATTTCTAGGCGCTGCCTCAGGCCGGGGCTCTTCCAAAGTCTCATCAGATCTTCCCACAGATTCAGGATTATCTGCTGCTGCCACCTCTGAGGTTTCTTTCACCATTTCCTCCTTGCTGGCCATTTCCAAAGGATTGAGCCTGGTCTCTATCTGATCATCCGAATCCCTTTTTGCCATCTTAAGCAGAGAATGTGAACACAGTTACTAGAGAACACTTCTCAACTTTATTTTATTTTTTCTAGTTATATACAGCAGCCATGCCCAAGCTGGTGCCCTGAAGATGCTTTACCTACAAATCCCCTAATTGTAGGGCCTCATGATGCTGGAGCACAGCCTCATGATGCTGGAGCTGTTGGGAATTGCTAGTCCAAAACATTGTCAGGTTACAAGCTTGATATATGTCAAATGTGACATTGGAGCCCTGTGCTGTTCTGCTGTGGGGTACTTTGCTCTTCACAAAAATATTTCCCAAACACATAATAGTTTGGCCAGGGAGGCTTCTGTCTTAAGCCTCAGGTGCTGAATGTACTTTTTTGATCACAGTGTTTAGACGGCAAGAGTTCTGCTGTGGCAATGTGGGTGATATTGAAGTGCTCCAGCAACACACAGAAATATATGAAGAAAGCAAGCTGCCTTATGCCAAGCCAGACCAATGGTTCATATAGTTTCCTATCACCACACATTGAGTGACAGCGGCTCTCCAGGGTTTCAAGCAGGGGACATTCCCAGTCCTACCTAGAGATGCCAGGGATTGCACTTGGGACCTTCTGCATGCAAAGTAGATGTTCGACTACTAAGCTATACTCCCACTACAACATCCCACATCTCAATCAAGCAGCACTCCATACCCTTGCTTACCTCTAAGAGAAAGGGCTCAGAGTCACTCAAGCAGCTTTCTAAATACAGAAGTATTCTCTGCTGGAAAGCTTTATAGGAGAAGTTCCAGATGGCTGGATGAGCGAAGTTTTTTTCTCGGATGATGCTCTGGAACATCGACCTCATTTTCTAAGCAAGGGGAAATGTTTTTCAGTACTTGCAAGCAAATTGCAGCACAGGGCAGAGATAAAAGCAATTTTTGCAGTCATTAGAAGTTTAAACAAAACAAGCCAAACCACCAGAGCAATCTAGGTAATGTAAAAAATGCATGAAAGTAATGATGACTAGAGATGTGGACCACAATCTGTAGCAACATGGGCTGCTTGTGGATGCAATTTTTCTCATTGCGTAAGGGGGACAATAAACTCTCAAGTATTTAAGACACTCACTGAATTGGAGAATGTGGGAAGGACAAACCATGACTCTGCATTGCAGTGAAATGACCCTATAAGAGGCACATTTCAACAACAGCAGCGACATGAACTCATACCTGCTGAAAGCTCACCTGGGAACTTGGTTCCTTTGACATGTGTTTCCTCAAGATCCTGCTGGCTTGTTCATATTCTTTGTTTTTTAGACAGGTTATAACAGCCTGGAGAAGAAAGACAAAATAATGGTTTGCAAGGAAGACTTTGGGGGACTGTTCCTAATCTAAGAAGATACTGTTCGAGAGATATCCCTCTGGCAATTTTCTAGATCTGCTTCACATTTTCAACCCAGTGTGTTTTCATTGTGTAATATTAGACCACTTATTAAAGAATTAAAAAAAAAAATCAAGTAAGGCAAGTTACTTAAAAGTCTGTAGGCTAACAACATTGAAATAATGTATGCCTCAGGAGAGTCCAGAAGCCAGCTTTTCCTGGATTGCCCCCGAAGGAAACAAGTTTTCAAAACATGCTGAGTTCCAATAAACTCAGGCACTTCTGAGGAGACATTTCTCTTTCATTTCATCCCAACATATAGGAATCGTGCCTCCTTGCTTCTATTAATTTTTGTGAACTTATTTAAAAGTCCAATTTAAGCATGGAGAAAAATAGGCAAGAGTTAATCCTGGCATTGAATTAGCACCTTAATTAAACCCTTTCCTAAATATACTGCATTTTGAAACTCAAGACAGCTGTCCTCATACTAACTAGGCTGAGAAACAGTAATCAGTGCCTACAGAAGAGGAAATGCTAACACTTACTGCTTCCTTTATTTTATTTCTTATTTCTTCTATTATATCAATGCCTATGTCCAATTCATTCTTCATCTTATCCAAAAGAACAAGGGCATATTCAAGAGGTGTTAACTTGGTCTTGGTATCAATGGTCCAATCTTCTTCAATCCTAGACAGAAGCTGGATAATCCGCAGCTGAATGCCAATGCGTTTCTCTAGCACTAGGGGCCTTGCAAGCACAGCTGGAGAAGAACAAGACAGTCAAAACAGCCACTAAGCAAAATCAGATAGTTCAGCAAACCAGGTGTAACGAGGCTTGGGTAAGGCACCAAAGCCCTGTCCCATATATTGTATCCCTGGCCATATACAGACAGACAGCTTCATCCTAACGTGCCCTTTGGCCCAGGAGTCACTTTGCATTTGCTTGTTTTTTTGTGTGTGATCTGCAATATCTTTTAGTATCTATATATACACAAACACACACTTTTTTTTTTTAGTGTCTTAATCTTTGTGGTGAGAGATCTTGCTGGAGCTCCAGTTTTGTAGGGCAGAAATGCAGTATGTACAGATTTTATTAATAATAATAATAATAATTTTTATTTATACCCCGCCCTCCCCAGCCAAGGCCGGGCTCAGGGCAGCTAACAAGCAATAATAAAAACAAGTTGAATGATTACAACTTAAAAACAAAATTAAAATACAACATTAAAATATTGAAACATTAAAATATTTATAGACACACGGAAGTAATTACTGTAAGAAAATGAATGGTAAAGTACAGTAGTTGAGTTTCTTAGAACTACACTCCAAAGGTGCTAGGCCATTCCTAATGGTTGGCTTCTGGAAACCATCACACTCAACTACAGGCCACACCCAAAACTCATTAAATTCAATCTCTTAATACACACATCAACATTCTCCAATTTGAAATAGATTTCACGAAGGCTCTGAAGTTTTATTGTTATTCACGCTTTTATACTGTATTTTATGCTGTTTTTTGTTGTATCACAATTGTTTTAAATTTGTTAGCCACCCTGAGCCCGGTTTTCTGAACCGGGAAGAGCGGGGTATAAATAAAAATTTATTATTATTTCCCTTAATGTCTAAAGGCAAATGACAAACGTTCCAGGGACACAGACTGCATTATATTTTAAGTTGCTTTAGGTTCATTATTTCTTAAATGAAAACACCTAATGATTATTAAATGTAATATGTCACTGTTACTTATTTACATTTATATAAGTGGAACCAGGGCTATTACGTGACATATTTTAATGCTTGATGTTTTAGTATGTTCTGATATGTGCTGTGAGCCGCCCAGAGTGGCTGAGGAAACCCAGCCAGATGGGCGGCGTATAACTAATAAAATTATTATTATTAGTTATTTACACTCACGTTCCTTAGCAGGAAATACCTTTACAGTTATTTAACCCAGCGAGAATGTTCCCCAAATGCCCCTTTCGTAAAACAAACTGGTCTCCTCACCGTATATGACGTCGCGCAGCTGGCGAAAGTCCTGGCTGCGGCCGGCCCGGAAAGCCTGAAGGGCCCGGTGGGCGTAGAAGAGGATGGCCCACCGGTTCACCGCCTCCTCCAAGGCCTTTTCGCGAGCCTCCGCGGCTCCTTCGGGCGATGCAGCAGGAGACGCTCCAGGGCCGCCGCCCGCCATCTTCCCTCTCCCGCGCGCCATCCCGCCGGGAAGGGGGCGTGGGCGTAAGTGACGACATTTAACGGGTCCTTCCCCTGACGTAGTCGGTGGGCGGAGCAGGAGGGGGGACCGCTGGCTCAGAGCCTGGGACCCTGTAGTCTCAGCACCGTCCCGGTCCCAGCGGGGCTCTCTCTGCTCACTCCTCTGCCTGGAGGCCCACAAAGCGCAGAGGGTGGAAGGGAAAGCTATGGGCAGCTCGCCCCTCGCCGTGGCGCTGCTCGCCCAGGGAAATCAAGGGGGCAGCCGGGCAGGTTCCAACAGACAGAGGCAGAGAAAGCGGACTTGGGGAGGATACAAGACGGAGCACGAGGGCCGAGACCGGGACACTGTCTCTGGCAGGGGGTTTCCAGGGTGATGGCTGCTGCTGCTGCAGCTGCGCTGCACGTGCGAAATCACCAGAGAGGGGGGGGGATCAAGATGCCCCGACGGCTGGGGGGTGGGATCATCTGCAGCAGTTGCCAGATGCTCCCGCGTTGTCTCTTGTGCCTCTTCAGCCAATCAAAGGGAGCCGCTGTTCCTCCCTCTCTCGTTTCATGCTGGCCATCTCCCTTCACGCCTGTGCGGCCTGCCTCGCCCCTTCCAGGAAGGCGCCCTACGCCTCTGCCTCGGGCAGCCTGGGGAACAGGGGTCCCGGAGATCGGTCCTGCTTGGTTGGCTGAAGGGACTTGGAGATGAAGGTGGTGGGGTAAAGCCCCACCTGCGATTTCTGGGTCGGGAGACGGGTTGCATATGGGGCTGTGCTCCATAAGGACTTCTTCGGGCTGCCCATAATTTTTCTTCCGCTGTTGATATCCTTTTCTTTTCATATCACTCTGCGAAGTCTTAGCACCCGACACAACATTGCGAAAAAAACAACAATGGGCAACTATTCAAACTAGACCAAAGGGAGTGAAGCTGCATTAAAAGCGTTTTATTTTGCATGGGAAATGCGAGCGGTTTTTAAATACTATAAAACGCAACTTCTCGGTATGCACACGGCTTTCGGCTGCTCCTGAGGGCTAGATCTGCAGCCCTGCTGGGATCATTTCGGGGGGGAAAGGCAGAATGTAATCGAGGGTGCCCCTAAACTCGGGAATTGAGAGACTATAAAAGGAGACGGAAGTTTTGCCTCTTGTGTGTTTATAGTGCCGCGCGCTTCTTTGTAGTTCAGTTTCCGGCTCTCTACCGGAAGTGGAGCCCATGTGCATCCTCCTTTTGCTGCCATGGCGGGAGCTGCGGGCGCGTCGCTCTGGGTGAGGAAGGTCGCACAGGGGGCGGGCGCTGGGCTCAAGGGTGGGCCGTAGCTTCGTGCCAGAGCAGGCATTTTGCAGGTCGAGGTAGCCTGTGAAGAAAGTGCCTTTGCTCTGCCGGGGAGAGCCTGGAGGGAGGCCCGCCTTTGCCAGTCAGAGCAGGCGATACTCGGTGGGCAAATTATTTGCCTCCCGCAGTGCTCTGCGCGCGCGGCCCCCCACCCACCCGTGTTGCTGGTTTGAAGCAACTAATGGGGAAATGCGGAGTGGATTCTTCTGTCTTGAGGCGGGGCTAGATGCGCTGTAGGACGATATGCAGTCTTGCAGTTGTGGTTGCCCAGAAACAGGATACCAGCCTCCAATTCAAGGGGAAAGTTGCACCTCCTTCACTACTGTGACACCTATAAAAGCGCTTAACTCCTCTTACTGCTTGAAAGGGACTAAGCGAAGTTTGCAGGGCTGGTATCATGCCTTCGAGAGAGGAAGGAGCTGATGCCGGTCAGAGCAAGCATCCTGACCTAGGTGGTCCAAAAATCTGTCGGGGGGGGGGCGGCAGGAAGCAGCTTCTTGCCATTCCTGAGTGAACCGTGCAGCTTGAACGTAGTTGCTGGGAGGGCTCCAGTGGCCAGCTGTGAGAGCAAATCGTGTGTTGCTCCTTTGGGGTAGGCTGGAGCAACAGCCAAGGCAAGCAGAGGTTGAGCGGGTGCAGCTTTTGCTGAGCAGCAATGGTTCTCCTGCCTGCCATGCAGCTGCTGAAGAGCTGGAGGCAGATTCCTCTACCAAAAGGCCTCCTGTCAGATCCGGCCAGTCATTGCCAGGAGCCAGTAGTAATTGGAAGCTATGTGTTCCTTGTGTTTGGGCATCTGAAATCCTCCCCTTTTGCCATCCCAGGTAGTACCAGCAGCTCTTCAACAGGATTCCTGCTGCATTTACCGTATTTTTCGCTCTATAACACACACCCGACCATAACACGCACGTAGTTTTTAGAGGAGGAAAATCCGTAGGCATGCCACCCGTAGGCATTTCCTCCATAACACGCACAGACATTTCCCCTTACTTTCTAGGAGGAAAAAAGTGAGTGTTATGGTGCAAAAAATACGGTAGCTCAGAGTGCCCCATGCGGACCAGCTGCTTTCTCAGTTTTAGGGTCAGTATTTATCCCAACTGGGATGATGAGGCAGGGTAGCTTGGCCAGGTCTAGCTAAAGCCAACTTGGAGCTTTAACCTAGATATACCAGACAGAGTTCTGTGGGTGTGTTAGGGTGGAGCAGGGTAGTAGACCTTCCTCCTCCCGTTCTACAGGGGTTGGGTGGGCAGTAGGCTTGGGGGTGTATCTCACTCTCTTTGCTCTCCCAGCGACGCTTTAAGGAGGCAACAGTGATTCTCGGTGGGGGCAGCCTGATCTTCACCTCATACCTGGTGGTCAAGGGAGATGAGCACTTCTACGCTGCGCAGCTGATGCCACTCCTGCAGAGAGTGGTGGGCCCTGAGACAGCCCACAGGCTGGCTGTGCACTTTGTGGCTCTGGGGATCCTGCCCTGCTCAAGCCAAGCTGACTCGGATGCATTGGTGCGTAAACTATGCAGGTGACTGGCGGTAGAGGCTGCTGTGCTCCTGCTTTGGGCCCTGCCTCTCATCCTACTGCTCCCAATCCCTTCCTGTGGGCCCACCATGCCCTTTCTCTCCTGGGACAGGATGGGGCCTTGCCTGTCTCTTCTGCTGCCTAAGGCTTTCTGCTGGTTAACAGGTGCTTAATTGGCTTCCCAGGCAGTGGAAGTCTTTGGGCGCCGGTTTCGGAACCCTCTTGGCCTGGCTGCTGGTTTTGACAAGCATGGAGAGGCTGTAGATGGACTCTACAAGATGGGATTTGGCTTTGTGGAGGTGGGGAGTGTCACCCCAGAGCCCCAAGAGGGGAACCCCAGGCCCCGTGTCTTCCGGCTGCCAGAGGACCAGGCCATTATTAACAGGTAGGAGGCTGGAACAGAGGTGGGTGGTGAGGGTGAGCCTTTGACAAGTCTCTCCTGCAGTGGAGGATGAGGTGATGTATTGAGGAAGAGAGGGGTGGTGGTATTCACCTGAGCTGTATTCACCTGAGCTGTGTCCACCACTTTCTAGGTATGGGTTCAACAGCCATGGGCATGCAGTGGTGGAGCACAGACTTCGAGCCCGACAAGAAATTCAGCGCCAGCTCAGCTCAGGTGAGGTGGCTTGTGTCCTCCCTGCCCATGAGCCATGGAAAATCCCGGCCCCCTTCTTCCCCCCACCCAATTGCTGCTGTACTAGTACATGCTTGTGGCAGTCAGATCTGGAGAGGAGCTTTCAGGGAACGTGAAGAGTGGCAAGGAGCAAATAATGTTACAATTGATTAGTGGAGGATTTCTGGATCCTGCCCTGGACCCTTCCCAGAGCATCTCTGGTCAGGAGCAGTGCCTGCCTGAGTGCCAGTGGCTGCTTTCTTTTACCCAGCCCTAACAAGCCCACCGTGGCCCTGTGCTCTCCCTGGGGAAATCTCTTATGTGTCTGCCCCCTCATCAGGGATTCCTCATGTAGCAGTCATCTTTGCTCTGGCCTTCCCTGTCTGACTGGCTTCTGTTTGTGCATCCTCTCCCTTCCTAGTGGGGATGCCTCTTGGAATAAATCTTGGCAAGAACAAGGCCTCTGTGGATGCAGCAGCTGACTACGTGGCAGGTGTGCGTGTGCTGGGCCCACTGGCTGATTACCTGGTGGTGAATGTTTCCAGCCCCAACACACCGGGACTGCGGGCCCTTCAAGGCAAAGCCGAGCTGCGCCTCCTGTTGGCCAAGGTGGGTCTCTTGCCCCAAGAGCATTTCCTGTCCTCTCGGTCCCCTCCAGTAAGCAGCCAGGGCGCCCTCTGGCACACATTTCAGCGCCTGCTCTCTGGGCCGAGGGCAGCAGCTGCTTGGAGCAAAGGAGGAGCAGCCTGCTGCTCCCATTTCACATTTATTGAACAGTGCCTGGCAAAAGAAGGCCAGGGCTTTGCTGGTACATTGTTCACAAATCCTACTGCAGGAGTTGAATGCATGCCTGATTGAGAACCTTGTACAAGTGCGGCAGCCTTGCCTCCAGATGTTGGTGGTGGACCAACAGGAGGCTGCTTCTATCTCGTCCTCCTTCCATACCTGCCCTTTGGATCCTGCTGTTGAGCCTCTCCTGCTCTGCAGAGCTCAGCTTCTGTCCCTAGTTCATAGCAGGGCCAGTTCCCCTCTCCCAGCCGTGTTGTGCTGCGCTCCATGGCTTGTAATCATGTGCCCTTCTGGGCAGTGTGAAACTTATGCCCTTCTGAGCAGTGTGAACGTGATCTTTGGCCAATGGCTGTGTGCTTTTTGGCAGGTGCTGGCTGAGAGGGACGCCTTGGCATGCAAGCACAAGCCGGCTGTACTGGTGAAAATTGCTCCAGACCTCACGACCCAAGACAAGAAGGACATTGCCAGTGTCGTCTCTGAGGTGATGCAGGGGTGGGTGGGCAGGAGTGGTTCTGTCTGGCTGCTGCCTCAATTATGCCTCGTTGGTTTGGCCTTTTATGCCTTGTTCTAGAGCAGCTCCCTTAAGAGATCACCTTGCCCCATGTGGGCCTCTTTGATCACTTCCATCTGTGGAACTTGCACTTTTAGACCTGCCACTCTGCACTCCTCGCAAGAGCAATCTCGTGAGCATAGCAGCACTTGGAACTCCCTGCCTCTTGATACTGGGCAGGCACCCTCACCATATTGCATTTGGCAAGCGTCCCCAGACATGTAATTTAGTCACCTATATCGGCTTTAAATATTTATTGAATTTATCGTTGTTTTGAATTGAGGTGGCTTTACATACCTTTGCTTTTAGTGAACTGTGGATTTCAGCTGTGTTTTAGCTTAAGCTATATTTGTACGCTATTTGGGAGATATATAGATTTTTGATTAAGTGGTCTTATGAATTTCCTTTAAATAAGAGTGAGATTGGGGTAGGGCTAGACTTTCAGGGCCACCGCGGGCGGTGGGAAGGAGGGCAGCGCATAGGAGGAGGCTGTGGCTCTGAGGCTTGACTGGGCTCCCTTTTTCCCAGTTAGGCGTTGATGGACTGGTGGTCACCAACACCACTGTGAGCCGCCCCAGCACCTTGCGTGCAGCTCTTCGTGGTGAGGTAGGGGGTCTAAGCGGAGCTCCCCTGCGAGAGCTCTCCACTCAGCTGGTCAGCGAGATGTACTCTCTCACCCAAGGTAAGGAGACAGAGGCTGGAGGGAGGGAGGAGGGGGTGCAGGTAGGAGGGACTCCAGAATCCCTCCCACTAGCAGCCTCTTCTTGCCCCCCAGGACGGGTCCCCATCATAGGTGTAGGTGGAGTCTCCAGCGGGCAAGATGCCTTGGACAAGATCCGTGCAGGGGCCTCCTTGGTGCAGATGTACACTGCCCTCACCTACCGTGGGCCACCTGTGGTGGGTGCTGTGAAACAGGAGCTGGAGGCTCTGTTAAGGTGAGTGCCAGGCTGGGCCCAGCTCCCAGCTTCTTGATGGTCCAAACTCAGTGAGAGTCTGTGTGTGTGTGTGTGTGAGAGAGAGAGAGAGAGAGAGAGAAGAAAAGAGAAAAGAGAAGAGAAAAGAAAAGAAAAGAAAAGAAAAGAAAAGAAGGGGTGCACCTAACGGACCCTCAATCCAGCTGTGTGTTGCAGATACATCATGATGTTACTTCAGATTCAAGCAAAGTTTTGCTGATTAGAAAGCACAGCAGAATGAGATTGCTGCCAGCATGAGATTAGGCTGTAGAGGGAGCTGAGCAGACCACATAACTGTCTGTCTCCCACCTAGGTTGTCATGCTGGGCTCCTTATTGCATGTATGCTCTCCATTTACACTGCAAGAAGCTGATCCCTGATACTCTTTACATCAGCTTCAAGTACCTTGTCCTCCTTTGCTTGATGTTCTGTGTCTCTCGCTCTGCCTCTTACACCCATTTCTTCTCTTCCTCCCACATTCTGCTTGCCAGCCAGCCTGCCTTTCCTCCAGATCTGCTTCCTAGCCCCTGGCACATCTCCTCTTGGAAGCCCCTGCTGCCGCCTGTTCTTCCACCTGTCCCTTATCTCCAGTCTCAAATTACCTTCCACTTCCACCAAGACAAATTACCTTATCTCCACTACAGTTCCTTTGTGTCATTTTGTGGTCTGTGGGGCTTTGTTGGCTTTGCAGCAGTTGATGTCTGGGACAACAGTAGTCCCCAAACAAGTAAAAACAGACCTTGCTTTCTATTCTTTATATCTGTGCATCTGTTGTCTTATCCAAACAATCAAATATGTACTACGTAGAGGATAAAGTGGTCTTGATCCTGTGGGTATTTCACATCCTTGGTTTCCTGTGACTCGCCTGCAGGTCACAAGTCCCCTCCCCACAACGTACAAGGATCTGCTCTTACAAGCATAAGCTTTTCTGGTTACCTTTTGTAGCTGGGGAGGGAGATGGGGACCCAAGTGGGGAGCTGGTATCTTAAGCAAATAAGGACTTTGCTTGGGTTGAGGTTTTATCTTTCTAGGTGCCAAGAAAACTGCAGGGCCAGAGACAGCTAGCTGGTCTACTCACTCTGTGCTGTTTTCTCCTTTGTGCAGGGAGCAAGGATTCCAGAGCGTGCAGGATGCTGTGGGTGCAGATCATGGCCTCTGAGGACTCCTGACATGGGCTTAGTGTGACAGCAAGCACTCTGTGGGCACAGAGATGCTTGTTTGCCCAGGTCACCATGGTAGCATCCAGCATGTTTCCAGCATGTTTCTGCTTGTAGTCCTGCTGGCCCCCTCGTCTTCCCCTACATGAGGGCAGGGGGGCTTCCATCAAGATCAGCTTGATTGTTTTTCCAGCAAGGAACAAAAAAGTGCCTCCCTTAAGAGCTTCACAGTGTACTTCTTAATGCAAACTTTTGCAGTCCAGCAGGTACTAAATGTCCCTGGAACAGGATGAGCAAACATTGACACAAGTCAAGTAGGCCAGGCTGGGGCTGGCTTATTTCATCAGAAACTATCAAGCAACGCAGAGGGCCAGGATCTGTGTGTATCCTCAGCCAAGCCAAAGTCAAGGAATTCCCCTCATCTGCTGAGACCCAACAGAGTCAGGTCTGCAGTGTAATTCAGTCCCTCCCAGATGGGATTAAGTAAAATGGGAGTATGGCAGAAATAATTTCTCTGTTTCATCCCAGAGCCCCACTCTTGATCTTAGGATGCTGAAGAGGATGGGGGCACGATCAGCATTGCTCTGAGGTGCTGTGGTATTTTATTCCCTGCCTTGCGTTCGGCGGGAGGTGGCTCTTTTTCTGGGTGGTATTTCAATAAAGCTTTTGTTTATTTGTTTAAACTTGTTTTTATTTTATATATTTTTTAATTATGTTTTTAAATTTGGTATTACAATCCCATATGACAAGTGCATTTCACTTGTTTTATGATGGAGATCAGCATACAAAAGGTTAAAAAACATTCCTTCCAGTAGCACCTTAAAGACCAACTGAGTTAGTTCTAGGTATGAGCTTTCGTGTGCATGCACACTTCTTCAGATACACTGAAACAGAAGTCACCGGACCTTTCTATATAGTGAGAAGGTGGGGAGGGGTATTACTCAGAAGGGTGGTGGGAATGGGTGATTGGCAGATAGCTGCGATGAGCCTGTTGACGACTCTTAACGACTGCAATAGGTCTAACAGGAAAAAGCAAGGGGTGAGAAGGTGAAAAATGGCTTTGTCATGTATAATGAGATAAGAATCCAATGTCTTTATTCAAACCAGGTCTCTCCATAGTTTTAAGTTTGGTGATAAGTTGCAATTCAGCAGCTTCTCTTTCCAGTCTATTTCTGAAATTCCTTTGTAATAGAACAGCTACTTTGAGATCTTGTATAGAATGTCCTGGGAGATTGAAGTGTTCTCCTACTGGTTTTTCTGTCTTGTGGTTCCTGATGTCGGATTTATGTCCATTTATTCTTTGGCGTAAGGTCTGGCCTGTTTGTCCAATATAGAGAGCTGAAGGACACTGTTGGCATTTTATGGCATACACAATGTTAGACGATGAGCAATTAAATAGTCCCGAGATGGTATGTGTGATGTTGTTGGGGCCAGTAATGGTGTTGTCCGGGTGTATGTGGCAGCAAAGTTGGCATCTGGGTTTATTGCAGGCTCTGGTGCCAGTGTCCGTGTTAAGTCTGGTTATAGTATTATTGTGGGTTAGGAGTTGTTTAAGATTGGGGGGCTGTCTGGAGGCAATGAAAGGTCTTCCTCCCAGAGCTTGAGAAAGAGAACTGTCATTGTCCAGGAGAGGTTGTAGATCTCTGATGATGCGTTGTACTGTTTTAACTTGGGAGCTGTATGTGATGACTAGAGGTGTTCTGTTATTTTCTTTTTTGGGTCTGTCTTGCAGCAAGTTCTCTCTGGGTATCAGTCTGGCTCTGTTGATCTGTTGTCTAACTTCATCTGCTGGGTATTTTAGTTCTAAAAAGGTTTGCTGTAGATCTCTTAGGTGAGAGTCTCTGTCTGTAGAATTGGAGCAGATGCGGCTGTAACGTAGTGCCTGGCTATATACAATGGACTGTTTGGTATGTTTGGGATGGTAGCTAGAGGCATGTAGATATGTTTGTCGGTCAGTTGGTTTACGGTATAAGGTGGTGTCTATGCGCCCATCCTGTATTTTTATAGTAGTGTCCAAAAAATGTATTTCTTGCATAGATTGATTCATTGTTAGGTTGATGGTGGGGTGAAAATCATTGAATTTCTGGTGGAAGGTGTCCAGGGTCTGTTGACCATGTGTCCAGATGATAAAAATATCATCAATGTATCGCAGGTACAAGAGAGGTTTGAGTGGGTAGGAGTTTAGGAAACGTTGTTCTAAATCCGCCATGAAGATGTTGGCATACTGTGGGGCCATGCGGGTGCCCATTGCTGTGCCGCTGATCTGAAGGAACAGGTCATCACCGAATTTGAAGTTGTTGTGGGTAAGGACAAATTGGCAGAGTTTGGTAGCAAAGTCCGCTGTGGTTTTATCTGAAATGGTATTCCTTATAGCTTGTAAACCATCGTTGTGTGGGATATTGGTATACAGAGATTCCACATCCATAGTAGCTAGTATAGTATTGTTGGGAAGATTATTTAAAGATTGTATTTTCCTCAGAAAATCTGTGGTGTCACGTACATAGCTGGGAGCACTGATGGCATATGGTTTCAGAACAGAGTCCATATAACCGGAGACACCCACTGTAATAGTGCCAATACCTGAAATGATGGGGCGTCCTGGATTTCCTGGTTTGTGTATTTTAGGTAGAAGATAGAAAGTTCCTGGTCGAGGTTCTGTTGGTGTGTTTGTGAGGATCTGTTCTTGGATGTGTGGGGGTAGCTCCTTAACAATCTTGTTCAGTTCTTTTTTGTATTCTTGTGTGGGGTCTGAGTCCAATTTTATGTAAAAGGCGGTATTGGAAAGTTGTCTGTGAGCCTCCTGAATGTAGTCAGTTTTGTTCATGATGACGACCGCTCCACCTTTGTCCGCTTCTTTAATTATAATGTCTGGGTTGTTTCTGAGATTATCTATGGCTCTCCTTTCGGCATGGTTTAGATTTTGTTGTAAGCGATGGTGTTTTCTGGTCACATCTGTTTGGATTCTGTGGCGGAAGCAGTCAATGTACAAGTCCAGTGTGGTGTTGCGTCCATCAGGAGGGGTCCATGTGGAGTCCCTTTTTGTGTAACACTTTTTCGGTGGTAGTTGGTGGTCAGTGTTCTGTTGGGAGGGTGGTTGTTGTTCTGCAGTGGGTTGTGAAGTTGTTGCTTGTTCTGCTTTGTCTTGTTGTTGTGTGTGTTGAAAATACTCCTTCAGGCGTAAACGGCGGAAAAATGCTTCCAAGTCCCCACAGAACTGAATCATGTCTGGGGATTTGGCAGGGCAGAATGACAGTCCACGTGAAAGGACTGATTCCTCAGCTGGGCTGAGTGCTTGCTGTGAGAGATTGACAATATTGTTGATCTTGTTTTGATTAGTAGCCTGTAGGTTGGAAAGGTTAGAGAGTTTCTTGTTTTTCTGTTTTTTCAGTAGCTCCAGTTGAGAGTGGTAAATGTTCTGTTTTTCCTTTTGGAACTCTTGCCAAGCTTGGTGGTTCCTGATAGAGTTGTCCAATACAAGGAGTTCCTCCTTTATTAGCTTCTGTTTAGAGTAGAGAACGCTGATCAGATGTTTGAGCAGCTTCTTAGAGAAAGTGCTGCATAGTTTTCTTGCATATTCAGTGGGATACGTGGATTGTAGAGGGTTCTTAATTCTAAGACCCTTGGGTATAATGTCCAGGTTCTTGCATTTAGTAAGAAAGAAGATATCAGTCTGTACCTGTGCAAGTTTCTTGGTGAGGTTGATGGACTTCCATTTCATGCGGCTCAATGTGGTGCCTTCCATAGTTCCAGTTACAGATAGGTAGCCGTGTTGGTCTGTCATGGTCAAAACAAAATAAAAAAATTCCTTCCAGTAGCACCTTAAAGACCAACTGAGTTAGTTCTAGGTATGAGCTTTCGTGTGCATGCACACTTCTTCAGATACACTGAAACAGAAGTCACCGGACCTTTCTATAACATCACACATCACACATACCATCTCGGGACTATTTAATTGCTCATCGTCTAACATTGTGTATGCCATAAAATGCCAACAGTGTCCTTCAGCTCTCTATATTGGACAAACAGGCCAGACCTTACGCCAAAGAATAAATGGACATAAATCCGACATCAGGAACCACAAGACAGAAAAACCAGTAGGAGAACACTTCAATCTCCCAGGACATTCTATACAAGATCTCAAAGTAGCTGTTCTATTACAAAGGAATTTCAGAAATAGACTGGAAAGAGAAGCTGCTGAATTGCAACTTATCACCAAACTTAAAACTATGGAGAGACCTGGTTTGAATAAAGACATTGGATTCTTATCTCATTATACATGACAAAGCCATTTTTCACCTTCTCACCCCTTGCTTTTTCCTGTTAGACCTATTGCAGTCGTTAAGAGTCGTCAACAGGCTCATCGCAGCTATCTGCCAATCACCCATTCCCACCACCCTTCTGAGTAATACCCCTCCCCACCTTCTCACTATATAGAAAGGTCCGGTGACTTCTGTTTCAGTGTATCTGAAGAAGTGTGCATGCACACGAAAGCTCATACCTAGAACTAACTCAGTTGGTCTTTAAGGTGCTACTGGAAGGAATTTTTTTATTTTGTTTTGACCATGACAGACCAACACGGCTACCTATCTGTAACTTAAAAAACATTGCCAATGGTGGGTGGGATTTCTCTTCAATTATTAAAAGTAAATCTAAAGGAGCGCATATTGTTTCACTTCTATGGCCAGGCACAGGCATCTCCCAAGGGTAGAAGTTCTCTCATGGAGAAGGCCCCTGCAGCTGCCCTTGGACCCGTGGCTTGAGGAAGAGGTGCCAGCTCCGGGGGTAAATCTGCACAGTCCTGAGAGCTCTGGTGAGGGGCAACATTTGAAGACCCAGTTTGTTTGTATTTCAGTGGTAAGGGGGTTGTGCCCTGGCATCCAATGCAGGCTTTGCAGCAGTGACTGGGAGGTTATCCTAGGAATTGCACCCATGCAGAATAAAAGGGGGGCAGCTGGACGCAAAAGGAGTCAGACGAACCCAACGCCCAAGGAGTGACTTGCAAGGGCGCAAACAGCGCAAATCGCCCCACCAGACTCTCCAGCCGCGGGAAGGGGGGCTGATTTGGCTCTGACGTAGGACGGGCGGGAGGAGATGGACCCGGAGAAGCCCCGCCCCCGGTCCAAGAGGCTCGTCTGTTGCCGGGGTAACGGGTTATGTCACCCTAGATATAAGAAAGGGTAAGAGCGGCCCTTCTGGTGCGCGGGATTTTCGGGCTCCTGAAAACCCATCCGGCTGAAATCCGAGCCGCTTTGGGTAGAGAGCGCGGGACTCGCGTTTGCCCCTCTGTGGGCTGCAAGTGTCCTAGACCCGCAGTCTTCAACCTTTTCAAACATGCATTTGGGGACCAATCTTGTAATCGTTTACCACATATTTGCACAGTGGTGGCGCTGCTCTTGCAACCCATCTCGGATCAGGCCATGACCCACAAGTGGGTCTCGGCCCACCACCACTTGGACTAGATGACCCCCGCGGGCCCTTCCGACTCTACTTTTCCATGACCTATGGCTGGGGAACTTCCGGCCCAGCAGAGGATGGATGGACTACAATTCCCATCCTCGTCTCTGGCCACGCTGGCTGCTGGGAGCTGCGGTCTCTAACAGCACCTGGAGGGCCATGAATGTCCCCGCACAGCTCCCCATCCCTGCATTAGCCCCGTTCCCGCCCATGATCTCGAACTGCTTTCCCAGCTGTCTGAGGGAGCGGCATCCTCCTCCTCTTCTGAGGGGAAACTGCTAGTTCTGCCGCCTTCCGTTCCAGCTGTGCGGAAGTCCGGAATCTCTTCGCGCAGTTTCCTGTGGGCGGCTTTTACGTTCCCTCCTCCGGGCGGCGGCAATCCGGAAATCCCGCCTCTGCATAAGGACTCGGTCGGTCGGTCTAGGAGCCGCGCTGCTGCACATTCTATAACGACTCTATGGCGCGGGGAGAGGCCGTCGCAGCTGCCGTCGCGGGGCATTGTGGGGCGGGCAATGGCGGCGCCCGGCAAGCGGAGGGTCAGGCCTTGAAGCGGCGGCCGCGCGGCGGCGGAGGGTGAGGCTGAGGCGGGCAGGACTCTGCCCCCGTCTCTGTCCCGAAGGCGAAGCGAGGCCGGGCCAGCGGGTTGGGCGGCGCTGCTGCTGCTGCTTCCGCTGCCGCTTTCAGCGCGGTGTGTCGTCCAGTGGCAGCGCGTCCCGCGGGACTCTGAACGGCCGAGCAGCCCCTCCAACAGCCCGATTTCCCCCGCCGCCGTTAGGCGCCACCCCCCTTGCCGCCCGGTCCCCGTCCCGCTGACTCGCGTGCCTCATTGCCTCCCCGCAGAGAGCCCTGCAATGGGGGACACCCCGGCGGAAGAGGCGTCGCTGCACCGGCTGGAGGGCCTGGCGCCGGAGACGCAGGTCGGCGGCCTCCTGATCAAGAAGAAAAGCGCCGCCGAGGAGCAGCATGTCTTCAAGATCCCGGCGCCCCGCACCTCCCTGCTGGGTCTGGACCTCCTGGCCGCCCAGAAGCGCCGCGAGCGGGAAGAGAAGGACAACGGGGCTGAGGACCGGAAGAGGTCCCGGGTCTCCTCCTATAAGGACTGGGCTGAGGGCAAGGACGAGGGCGCTGCCGGCGAGGAAGAGGACGGCGACCCAGCTGGGCGCAGCAGCCGCAAGGACAGGTGAGGGGAGGGCTTGGGAAGCTGCTCTTTCTGCAACGGTAGCTGCTTCTTAGGGAAGAAAGCAAGAGCTGAATTTGTTGGGGTAAAAACTTCAGCCCTCCTCTTCTTCCACTTTCCAGGCATTATCGCTCAGCTCGTGTGGAGACACCATCTCACACTGGAGGAGTCAGTGAGGAGTTTTGGGAGCGCAGCCGGCAGCGGGAAAGGGAACGTCGTGAGCATGGGGTTTATGCCTCCTCCAAGGAGGAAAAAGAGCGCAAGAGGGACCACGGCCGGGAGCGGGAACATGATCGCAAACGGGACCGAGGTAATTCCTGCTCATGAGTAGCTCCGCCCCCCCAGGACTGCCACTGGTCTTTTCACTGGGTGGGCCATGGCTGATCATAGGTTGCCTCCACAGATGAGCGGGACCGAAGTCGACGCAGCAGCAGCAGCCGCTCAGAGAGAGAGGCCTCCTCAGAGAGGAGCAGCAGTAGTCGGAAAAATGAACCAGAGAGTCCTCGCCACCGACCCAAAGGTGCCCTCTCTCTGCCTACTCCACCTGGATGATGGGGAGTGTCTGTAGACTGTTGGCTTCTTCTTCCTCTGTGTATGGGGTTGGGTGAGCAACTGCTGGGCTATGCATGGCTGTGGCACATCTTCATGGCAGTTGTGTTGGGACCCTGGGAGCAAAGGGTGTTAGGGTGGCAGAAGGGGGAGTAGTCCAAACCAACTGGTGGTTTCCTTCTTGTGCCTAGATGCAGCTACACCTTCCCGCTCCAGCTGGGAGGAAGAGGACAGTGGCTACAACAGTTCACGCCGCTCCCAGTGGGAGTCTCCTTCCCCCACGCCCTCCTACCGGGACTCAGAGAGAAGTCACCGGGGATCTGCCTCCCGGGATAGCGAACGGCGTGATCGTGACCGGTATGGAGGTGCAAATCATACTTGGGGGTGTGGGGATGAGGCTGATGGATGAGGCCTGGCTGGAGCAAGCAGTCCTTGCCCTCTGGGCTGTTGCCTTGACTGTGTTTCTCCTGGTTGCTCTCACAGGTCTGTCAGGAGCAAGTACCCAGAGGACACCCCGTTGCCAACGCCTTCATACAAATACAATGACTGGGCTGACCATCAAAGACACTCTGGTGCAACACCTTGGCTCTCCAGAGGCAGAGGTTAGGGACTGGGAAAGCTGAAGTGGGGGAGGAGGACTCAGCAATCTGGGGTCAGAATCAGGCCTTCATGATACTTTCCATTCTTAGGAAGGCGTGAAGATGGTGAGGATGGCATTGCTTTTGAAACTGAGGAGGAGCGACAGCAGTGGGAAGATGACCAGCGGGTGAGTGTGCAGCACTCTTTAACAAATGATCCCAAACAGACGCCCCCTCACTAGGGTTATTTATCTTCTTCATCTCGTACCTTGGAGAGTGAGGGTGCCCAGAGTTGTTTGGCTCTCTCTTTGGGGAGAGTTGGAAGTGAAGGAGAAGGGCTTGGTGGTTGTCACATGTGGGTGTTCTTGGGCTCAGGCCCTGTGTTTGGTGTGTTTGGTGGCCATTGAAGGCTGCCTTTTCCAAAGTGCCAGCTCAGCTCCAGTGTGGTATGTCATAATGAACAAGATTGGTGAGAGTGTGTCTCTGGCTTGCATTGCTGAAACTTTCTTCTTGTCCCCCCCCCCCCCGCCCCACCGTCAGCAAGCTGACAGGGACTGGTACATGATGGATGAGGGCTACGACGAGTTCCACAATCCCCTGGCTTCTTCATCAGAGGAGTACGTGAGGAAGCGGGAACAGCACCTGCAGAAGCAAAAGCAGAAGCGCATCTCAGCCCAGCGTAGGCAGATAAATGAGGTAGGGGAGTGCTGGAGAGGGTGGCGCCCAGTGGTGGCAAACACATGACTATTGTCATTGGAAGGGCTCCCTTAAAACTGAGGGGCTGCTGAGTGGCCTGGCCTTGTTTTCTGCTTGGTAGGATAATGAGCGCTGGGAGACCAACCGCATGCTGACAAGCGGCGTGGTGCACCGACTGGAGGTGGACGAGGACTTTGAGGAGGATAATGCTGCGAAGGTTCATCTTCTGGTTCACAACCTGGTGCCTCCCTTCCTGGATGGGCGCATTGTCTTCACGAAGCAGGTAGGCCAGACTCTAAACAAGTGGTGGCAGCAAATGGGGAGGGGGGAGTTGAAGTTGGGGCAGGGCTGTTCCTTTGTGGATCACTTTTCTTGCTTCCTTCTAGCCTGAGCCCGTCATCCCTGTCAAGGATGCTACTTCCGACCTGGCGATCATCGCCCGCAAAGGCAGCCAGTTGGTGCGCAAGCACCGCGAACAGAAGGAGCGCAAAAAGGTACAGTCCGAGTTTCTTTTGGGTCTCTCTCCCCCCCCCCCCCCTTGTGGGCTTAATCTCCATTGAGTAAGGAACTTGCCTGCTGGGGGCAAACTGTCTTTCCAAGCATGAATGTAGCTGCAGCTGCTTGAGACTTTATTTTATGATTGAAAATGTTTCTATTCTACCCTTCCTCACAAAACAACAATAGTCAAGTCCAGAATTGTGCTGGTTTTGCAGGGGTCAGTAAGTTGCAGTTTAGTGGCAAGTTGCAATTTAGTGTTGAGAGGAGGCAGCAGAGAGGCTGCGTTTAATGGGCAGGTGTGGCTACCATTCAGAGCAGGGATGAGTGAACTATATGTAGCATGCCAAAGTCTGAAGTCTGAATAGTTTTCATGGATATCTCTCTCTCTCTCTCTCTCTCTCTCTGTGTGTGTGTGTGTGTGTGTGGTTGCTGTCATTTCAGGCCCAGCACAAGCATTGGGAGTTGGCAGGCACCAAACTGGGGAACATCATGGGCATCAAGAAGGAGGAAGAGGAAGAGGGTCCCAACCAAAAATTGGCAGAGGATGGCACTGTGGATTACAGGTAGGGGCCTCGCCTGCTACAGGATGACAGCAGCAAGTAGGGCTTCCAAGGGAGGATGGGCCTTGTGAGGCGATGACCACAACACCTGAACTCTCCTTTCAGGACAGAACAGAAATTTGCTGATCACATGAAGGAGAAGAGTGAAGCGAGCAGTGAGTTTGCCAAGAAGAAGTCAATTGTGGAGCAGAGGCAGTATCTGCCCATCTTTGCTGTGCAGCAGGAACTGCTGACAGTCATTAGGTGAGACCTTTCCCCAGCCCCTTGCCCTCAGCCTCAGCAGCAACTTCTCTCTGCTTTACTGGGTGGGCAGGGACCTCAGGGTCCAGGTGAGGGGCCTAACTTTGGGGAGCTGGTGACAGAACCTGTCTCCTCTTCTTCTTGCAGGGACAACAGCATTGTGATTGTGGTGGGGGAGACAGGCAGCGGGAAAACCACGCAATTGACACAGTACCTGCACGAGGACAGCTATACGGACTATGGCTTGATTGGCTGCACGCAGCCCCGCCGGGTGGCAGCGATGTCAGTGGCCAAGCGTGTCAGTGAGGAGATGAGCGTGAGCCTTGGTGAGGAGGTGAGCACAGAAGGGCAGAGGGGGGAGGGGGCCAGTAGGAAGCACCTGTATTGGCAGTGCTGGGGGGGTGAGGGTTTGGCTCAGCTGCAGGTAAGATGGTCCCTCATCACTGTACCTGTAGTGTGATGTGCTCTGCTTGTTGTCTTTTGTTAAGTTCTTCTCACATATTTCTCTCCCTGCCCCCGATATCTCTCAGGTGGGCTATGCCATCCGCTTTGAGGATTGCACTTCAGAGAACACTGTGATCAAGTACATGACGGATGGGATCCTGCTGCGTGAGTCTTTGCGCGAAGCCGACCTTGACCATTATAGTGCTATTATTATGGATGAAGCGCATGAACGCTCGCTCAACACAGACGTGCTCTTCGGTCTCCTGCGTGAGGTCAGTACTTGCTTGGTGGGACTGTGGGTGGATTCACTTAGACTTCAGTTGCTTATACAGTGCAGTGTCCCAGAAGGGGAGCCCTTGTTTGAGTCTTGTGCAGAAAAAAGCCAAGAGAGTCTTAGGGCACCTTTAGCACCTTTATTATGGCACAATAAGCTGTCATGGACTCATCTCACATCAGATGAATGAAGTGTTATCCTTGTGAGATGACCTTACCTCATAGGTGTCCACTTGACTGCTTTGATGTATGGAATGGGCACTGTTAGAGCTGCCACACAATACTCATTCCACACTTGTAAAGAATAAAATATTTTAGTGTGGCAGCACCTACATTTTGGAACTCTCTGCCTATTGACATCCAGCAGGCACCTTTGCTGTATTCTTTTTGAGACCTGCTTAAAACATTTTGGTTTAGGCAAGCCTTTCTAGGCACGTATATTTTGTCATGTGTTACGCTCTTTTTGCTTTGCTGCTGGTGTTAGTTGCCATTTAAATGTTTTACCTGCTTCTTCTTAATTATTTTTATTTCTCATAAGCCTCTTGGAGGTTCTGTTTCAACCAAGCAGTATACAGTGGTACCTCGGAAGTTGAACGGAATCCGTTCCGGAAGTCCATTCGACTTCCAAAATGTTTGGAAACCAAGGCGCGGCTTCCAATTGGCTGCAGGAAGCTCCTGCAGCCAATCGGAAGCCGCGGAAGTCACATCAGACGTTCGGGTTCCAAAGAACATTTGCAAAATGGAACACTCACTTCCAGGTTTGCAGCTTTTGGGAGCCAAAATGTTCGAATTGCAAGGCGTTCGGGATCCGAGGTTCAACTGTATAAGTTTTGTTAAATAAAAATAAAAATTTAAAAATTCTGATCTACAGCTATAGTAGAAGCACATGGTTTGCAAGGGAGGGGTGTTGTAAGCAGTGTGAAAATGAAGTGAAATACAGAAGAGTAAAGGCAGTTGCAAGTACCTAATTAATTCACATTTATAATCCAATTAATACATAAAATGGGTTAAAAATGCTTTGTCTTGGTTCAGCCCAGGAGTTATAGTACTGGATCTTTTTGCCATTTGTGTTGAGACTGGCCTGTTTGTCCTATGTAGAATTCAGAAGGGCCTCTCTGGCAGGTGATGAACATGGATCATATTTTTTAAAATTGTTTTTTATTGAAAGATTTTCACGGATAACAACGGTACATATAGCACCTCTGTTTTCAGTTCATAGAGGTTTTTTTACAGTTCAGTTCCATTTGGTGAGAGATACTGCTATCGTACGCATTGTGAGTTTGGGGTGGAGACAAGGTGAGGGAGAGAAGGGGGTAGTGTTAGTTCCTTCTTTTGGAAAGTGTACATGTCGAGTTTTGTGTCGGCATCAGTTCATTTATCTATTCATTTATTTATTTTAATTGATGGTTCAGGAGATTGAGGAGCCCAGAGCATGGTTGGTTGCTTTAGGTTGGCTGCGGTGAATTTTGTTCCTGTTTGCGAGGAGCTGGGAGTTGTTGGGTCAAATTGGCCATATCAATTTCTTTGCTGGGGGGGGGGGGGCGCGGGTTATGTTGTTGTCTTATTGGCCTGTGTATGTAATAAAGGGGAGCCACACCAGGATGAAGGCATCCTCTTTTGTATGTCCCTGTTCTAATTTCAGTTTGTTGCTTAGCTTTTCTAGTATGGCTGTTTCCCATACCGTTTGGTATCAGTGGTTCATGTTCACTCCTGACATGTCCCTCCAGTGTTTAGTTTTGATGCTTCTAGCTGCTGACAGTAGGTGGCTTATGAGATATAGATCACATTTGAAGTGAGCAGGTGAATGAATGCCTGTTGTGGGTGATGTTTTCAGACCTTGCCCTAGTAGTGCCAGAGTAGACATGGGGACAGAGTTGGCACTGTGGTCTGCTCTGGAGAAAACAAAAAAGAATAAAGGGACACAAATTTTACGTCATAAAAGCAATGTTCAAGAGTTGGTGGGAAATCGTTTTAGCCTCCCAAGACACAATTTATACATGACCTGAGAGTGGCCATTGTGGAGCAGAGAGGGAGCCTGTGATGTAAAGCTGCTGAATTGCAATACAGTAAGTGGTTTGCTGCTCTCACTTGCTGATGGAACTGAGACAAAGCCTGTCGTTTGTGCCCATTGCCCCTATGTCACTCAGGCAACTTCTTGCCTTTTGTAACAAGGAAGCAGAGTTTTGAAACAGAGCACCATGCAGCCAAGCACAATCCTTTTGTTACAAGAAGGAATATTTCTCTTTGTTTCTCTCCATCTGAGAGGGGGATGAAATGGGCTACTTCTGTATCCAGTGTTTGGAAAGATATGCCGTGTGGTGCTTCTCCCTTGCTCTGAGGGTAGGTGAGTCTTCCCACCTTTCCTTTTGTGACACCTGCCCTCTTTTCCTCCTACAGGTTGTGGCCCGGCGCTCAGACCTGAAGCTGATTGTTACTTCAGCCACCATGGATGCAGAGAAGTTTGCTGCTTTCTTTGGGAATGTGCCCATTTTCCACATTCCAGGTCGCACCTTTCCTGTTGATGTCCTCTTTAGTAAGGTATGTAGAGATCAGGGGAGCAGGGATTTGTCTGCTTTTTACTTTCTGGGAGGGTTGTGGACCATGGCCGGGAGGGTGTGTTAAGTCTCTTACCTCTCTCTTTCAGACCCCGCAAGAAGATTATGTGGAAGCAGCCGTGAAACAGGCCTTGCAAGTCCACCTCTCAAGTGCCCCAGGGGATATTCTGATCTTCATGCCAGGCCAGGAGGACATTGAGGTGCATACTGTTGAGTGAAAGAACCCCTGAGTTGCCAGCCCTGCCCTCTCTCCTGCATGCAATTCACTCTCACCTTCCTTATCACAGGTCACATCGGAACAGATTGTGGAGCACCTGGAGGAACTGGAGAATGCACCTGCCCTGGCTGTCTTGCCCATCTACTCCCAGCTGCCATCTGATCTGCAGGCCAAGATTTTCCAGAAGGTATTGAACTGGTGTGTGTGTGTCAGAGAGAGAGAGAGAGAGAGATTTCCCTTCTGTGCTTGAAGAGCAGGGGCTGGTGTGTTTTTCTGTGGGGAGTAGAATTGCACCTGCCCCTAAGCTTGTTGCTTGATCTTTTGTTTTCTGCATTACATGAGTTAGAAGGCTTGGTTGGGAACTGTTGCTGTTCTTTGTGTGGGGGCTTCTTGCCACGTGTGTTCTAACGCATAGCAGAGGAAGGTTATCTTATTTGGGATGTGTGCTGTTGTGTCCCATCAAGGAAGTTTCAGGGCTTTGTTCTGTTATGTTAGGTGTGAGCCCTGAAAGTTTGTATCGGATCAGCCCAAGCACAAGGAGAGAGGTAGTGGAGTTGCAATGCAGTTGCCAGTTTTCCCGAAGCAACATCGGTGTCTTGAGGCAACTGGTTCCAAAGCATCATGGAAAGTAGAGTGCTATCAATGAACAGCCAGGAGCAGTTAGAACTGGATTAGGCCCAGAACCTGGGCAGCTGCAGACTGGAGTCATGGAAGAGCAGGTCAAAGGCCATAGAGCAGAGCATTGAACATGCACCAAGGGAGTGAAAAGAACAGGTGAAAACCTGAATGAAACCAGACTTGGAAGAGTCTTGCAGGCAGTGGGGCATCAGCACCCACTATTATGCACCAGTGGATAAGACCAGGCAGGAGACTTTGACCCTTGGCTGGTGCTGACCTGAGAGGCTTGCTAAAGTGGAAAGCTAGAGAGTTCAAAGTGTTTAGCTCAAAGAGCTTCCCTTGGCCTGGGAGGAGATGGAAGTTATCTTCTGCAATTGACACCTGTGTTTCTGGCAGGCACCAGATGGCGTTCGGAAGTGCATTGTGGCCACCAACATTGCAGAGACCTCGCTGACGGTGGACGGGATCATGTTTGTGATTGACTCTGGCTACTGCAAGCTGAAGGTGAGGCGGGTTGGGTTGTACAGAGCCCTGTAGCCTGCAGGTTTAGGCTGAAACCGTGGCTCATCTTCCCTCTTTTGCCCCAGGTCTTCAACCCACGAATTGGCATGGATGCATTGCAGATCTACCCAATCAGCCAGGCCAATGCAAACCAGCGCTCGGGCCGAGCTGGAAGGACGGGCCCAGGTCAGTGTTTCAGGTAGGAACTGTGTGTGTGAGCAATCCCTCCTGCCAACGCTGGGCGGGAGCTGCAGGGGTGTGTCTTTGACTACGGAAGTTAACTTTGCTGGGGTGGCAGGTCTCCCAGGGCTGTTCCCATCTGAGCAGCTGTTTTCTCTCCTGGACAGGCTGTACACCCAGAGTGCATACAAGAATGAACTACTGACAACCACAGTCCCAGAGATTCAGCGCACCAACTTGGCCAATGTAGTGCTGCTCCTCAAGTCCTTGGGTGTGCAGGACCTGCTGCAGTTCCACTTCATGGACCCCCCTCCTGAAGACAATATGCTAAACTCCATGTACCAGTTGTGGATCCTTGGGGCACTAGACAACACAGGTAGAGGGGGCAACCTGACAAGGTGATGTGGTGTGGCATAGCTGGGAGGCCTGTCTCATTAGTGCTGCCTTCCCTTTAGGTGGGTTGACATCCACGGGGCGTCTGATGGTCGAGTTCCCCCTTGATCCGGCTCTCTCCAAGATGCTGATCGTTTCCTGTGACATGGGCTGCAGCTCGGAGATCCTGCTGATTGTCTCCATGCTCTCTGTTCCAGCCATTTTCTACCGGCCCAAGGTGAGCCTGATCTCAAAGCGGGGAAGGGGCTGGGCAGTTCTTGGGACCTTAGCAGCCGCCAGGCTGCATTGCCACCTCCTTCCCTCCTCCTCTCTTCACCTTCCTGTTGCCTTCCCTGCAGGGCCGGGAGGAAGAGAGTGACCAGGTGCGGGAGAAGTTTGCTGTTCCTGAGAGTGATCACTTGACTTACCTGAACGTTTACCTGCAATGGAAGAACAACAGCTACTCTACACTTTGGTGCAACGAGCACTTTATCCATGCCAAGGCCATGCGCAAGGTGCCTGCTGGGAGAGGGGGAAAGTGGGTTGGGCAAGGACTTGAAGGGGGCTGTGGACTTCAGGCTTGACAGCTCTTGCTGCTCTTCCAGGTGCGAGAGGTGCGAGCACAGCTGAAGGACATTATGGTGCAGCAACGCATGAGCCTGGCATCCTGTGGCACTGACTGGGATATTGTTCGCAAGTGCATCTGTGCTGCCTACTTTCACCAGGCTGCCAAACTGAAGGTGAGCAAGAACTTGCACCAGGGTGTGTTTTGCGTTGGGTTTTGTAAGGGAGTGGGTAGGTAGACAAGTGAGTGGGTATAAGGAACATCATGCTCCCTGTTGCAAACGATGGCGCTACCTAGAGTTTTTAAATCTGTGCTTCAAAGCCAACCCCCCCCCCCTTTATCTTCCCTCTTGGTTCTACCTGAGTTCAGCTTTAGTACCTCTTCCTGTAATCAGTCACTCCTGCTATGGATTTGATGTAGGGACTCCTAAGAGCCAATTTCTGCTTCAGCCCACAAGGCATCCCTGGCCATGCTATCCCTTTCCTTATTCCTGTATAGTGATCTCACTACTTATCGCTCCTTCTAGCTCAGCAATGGTTTCTCCCTTTTCTAGCTGGGTTTCTGTCCGTTGAAAGGCTGCTTCTTGATTGTCTAGAGCAGCGGTGGGGGGAAACCACCAGTCTGATTCAGACCAGCAAAGAAGTCTAGCCTTTCACACTTTTCCTTTAGGAGGTTTGGAAGCCTCCTTTTACTATTGTGCCCCTAACCCTTTTAAAGCCCTTTCCTCTTTCCTTCTGCTTCATCCCCCCCCCCCGACCTGGTTCTGTCATTTATAAGATGCTTGGGGGGGGGCAGCATCTTCATGGTAGAGTGCCTGCTTTTGATGGAGATTCTCCTTGGCTCACTCCCCAGCAACATGAATCAGGTAGCAGATGGTGTGAAATATCTTTTAGGGAGGATAAAGGTATATGTTATGAAGGCTGACACTCCCACCAGCATCAGAGGTGGTTTGCCACAGACTCATTGTTGCAGGAACTGTGAGTGGGAAGAGTTGGTGTTGTGCATCGGTCCCACTTCCAATCTGGTCAGCCCCTATGGGAACAGGATGCTGGACTACCTAAGCACCCTTGGGCTGATTCAGCTGCCTCAATTGTGCCAGGGCAGAGCCTGTGAGTGGTTGTGCTGGGACTGTGCTGACCATGCTCTTTCTTTGCTTCAGGGGATTGGCGAGTATGTCAATGTCCGCACTGGAATGCCCTGCCACCTGCACCCAACCAGCTCACTCTTTGGCATGGGCTACACACCTGATTACATTGTCTACCATGAGCTTGTAATGACCACTAAGGTGAGTGAGTGAGTGTGTGTGTGTGGGGGGGGGCTGCCTGTAATGCCGTTAGCTCTGCTGTGATCTTTCTTTCCTAGTCATTGGAGGGAGGGGGGTGTCTCTCAGCTTCCCCATGGGCTGATCAACCCTCCTGTCTATCCCCCTACAGGAGTACATGCAGTGTGTCACAGCAGTGGATGGTGAATGGCTGGCTGAATTGGGACCCATGTTCTACAGCATCAAACATGCTGGCAAGTCTCGCCAGGTAAGGGATTTGAGCTGGAGCTGCTGGTGTCTGCAGAACCAGTCCTCCTGTTTTGTAGCTGCTCTCAAGGTTGGTGTTTTTTTCTGCTGCTGTAATGCTGAGGAGCATACTGAGCTTGGCTCCCTCCTTCCTTAAGTAGTGGATGGGGTGAAGAGCTTTCAAGGGGGCTGTTCCTCTGTGTGCCCATAGCTAAACTTGTCCTGTATAGCAGGAAGGGGCAAAAGGCAGATTGTGGCTTCCCTAAGGCTGCCTGGCCAGCTTCCGCAAAGGAGCACTGACCTTAAGTCTAATCCAGGAAAGCATGTCATGGGCTCTCCTAACTCAGGCTAGCATAGCTGTTCCTTAAGTGTTGGGGTATCCTGAGTGTGCACTCTTGCTTTGTCAATTTGAAACATATTCCAGTAAAAAAAGAGTGCTACGTCGGAAGGGTGAGGTCAGCTCCTGCCTGCTTCAGTTGCATTCAGTCTGCTTGCTCTGCCCCAGGAGAGCCGCCGAAGGGCCAAAGAGGAAGCTTCAGCCATGGAGGAGGAGATGGCTCTGGCCGAAGAGCAGCTGCGTGCCCGCCGAGAGGAGCAAGAGCGCCGCAACCCGGTGGGCAGTGTCAGGTATGCTTCTTTCAGTAGGGGTGGGTAAAGAGGAGGGTGCGTGGTTGGGCCAAGCAGTGTGAGTCTGACATCATCTTCCTCCCCTCCCTGTAGGTCCACCAAGATCTACACGCCGGGACGCAAGGAGCAAGGCCAGCCTGCCACCCCACGCCACACACCAGCTCGCTTTGGTCTGTAACCCCTGCCCTCCCAGCTCTGTACAGAAGACCCTGCTGTGCTTAGTTGGGCAGAGCCCACCCTGGATGGACATGGAAAAAATAATTTTATTGTTTATATAAATGTTGCTGCTTCCTGACCCGATTTTGAGCAGTTGCTTTTGTTTGGCCTCTTCCTTGGTGCAAGGTTGGGGGTGAGGCTGGAGCAAGGTGTGTTTGGGGTGCACCTGTGGGGAGCCCTGTCCTCTCTCGGCCCATCCTGCTTTCTGCCACTTGCCTCCCTTTTGCCTTATACACGCTCACAGCACAACATGTGGTTTTTTGGGGAAAGTGGCTCAGCACTTCCCCATTTATTAGCTTAGTATCTGCACAAGTTCTTTTTTTCTTTCTTTCTTCTTCTGCGTAAGAAGTCACATGATTAGTCGATCGGCCGGTCCCTGTCCAAATATTCACTGGAGCCTGGCGCGGCAGGCACCAAGGTGTGTCCTCTGCTGGGCAGGGAGGGGGCCAGCGTGTGTGGCGAAGAGTAGGTATCCAGCAGCCATGGCGGGGCTAGGACAGGTTCCACTTTGTAGGCAGCACTTTGCTTTGTTTCCGGCTCAAGCAGTGAGAGCTGCAAATGGTAATAATGATGATGATTTGGGGTGGGTGGGGGAGGTATAGCAGGAATGGCTTTCTACATCCATGCTGCTTGACTTGACTAACAATCAGTTTGCTCAGGGAATCTCTACAGGAGACTGAAAATAAGATGGCATCTATTTGAATGCTATTACTTCATTTTAGACTATTGTACACAGCATTGGTCCTCTTAAGAAAGGGCATGTTTGCACCCACCATAAATGATTGAAAGGGAGTGGAAATAGCTTCTGTACACCCAAGGACTAAAGTCAATTCAAGACATAATGTTGGATAAAGAGTTTATATAAATACTTTACCCTCCCAATATTGTTATGCAACTCCATTAGAGGTCGGTTGGGGAATTGTGGCCTGGTCTGCTACCGGCCCCTGGCTTCAAGCATGTGGCCCTCTGGATGATGATGCCCCAGCCACTATTGCCAGGAGCCCCAGCCACTATTGCCAGGAGTGAGGGGAGCCAGAACTTCACAATAGCCAGAGGGCTACAAGCTCCCCACCCTTGCAGGAAAGCTGTGGGGCGGCGGTGGGGGGGGGGTATTTGCCCAGGGCCCATCTCACTGGCTGCTGGAAAAAGATTGCTGTATAACAACCCCATAGTCTGCTATACCAGGCAGTTCCTTACAGAGGCTTCACCACACTGCTTTTGCAGGCTTTTCGGGGGTTTCTGGTGCTTTGTTTAGGGTGCTATGATGCCCCAGCCTGCATGCGTGAGCCGAGAAAATAACTTTTTAAGCCAAGCTTGTGCAAAGTGCCTTCCTGCCATCAGAAGCATTCTACATTGCCTCAAAAGATTGGTCCAGGCAGTCCCTGGCTTGGAAGTTAGCTCCTTGGTGCTGGCATTGTCCAAGGAGACGAGTGGGGGAGAACAGAAGCACTTACTCATCTGCTGGGAACGTAGGCCAAGGCTGTGGTAGTACAGCACCTGGGTCCAAATCACTGCTGTGGAAAGCCTGCAACGAGAAAGAGGAGACTTTGTGTTTGTGTTATTTCCCTTAAGATTTCATTAAGGCTTTTTTTTTGTAATACAATACAATACAATACAAAATGAAAAAAAACGAAAAGAGAAAGAATAATCCCAATAATGTCTCAGAGTAGAGGACAACAAGGAAAACAAAAGGAAAAAAGAGGAAGGAATATAAAAGGAAAAGATGTGAAAGGGACTTCCGATTTTCTGTCTCTGCCAACTCAGGATGTCCATGGCTTCATTCCATTCCTTCAACATCATAACTCGTGCCATTTGGGTGTTTCATTCCTCTAGACACTGGTGCGAAGGACTTCTCCATTTCATTATCTGCTACCTCCAACTCTACCATTTCACTCTCCTGTTCTGGGAATCCTTTTTTGATATTGTTCTCCAAAGTCTCTGTGCTCTCTTTAATACCATTTTCCATTTCATCCTTCTCTGGTCCATTTTCATTCACCATTTCATAAATCTCAGCTCTGATCTCTCTTAACTGTTCATGCAATATTTGCTGTAAGATGCCAACATTCAATGGAGTGTCCAACAATGTATTTGCCATACTGAATGTTCTTAATCTTATTAACAGTTCAATACGCATCTTAAAAACTTAAGACCTTAAGGTCTTCACAGCATTCCTTATCAAACCACATACTTTCAGTTTGAAGTCAACACTTTTGTCAAAAAAACAGAATTAAAAATAAAAGATTTCTAACCGAACACCCTTGATCGTTAAATGATACTCTTCTTAAGAAGGTAGCTCACACACCAGATGTAAATTTCAACTGGCAGACAGAGAACTTCTCAGTTGTAATTTATAGCAGTCTTGAAGGTCATTAGAGAAAGGGAGGCTTTGCTGACCTTATGCCCTGAGGGCTGTTATATGGTTTGGGGGCAGGATGAAAATTCTTCTCTAAGTCACTTACCTCCATCTGGGTTCTCAGCTGCTCAGTCTCCAGACATGGAAAGCAGCTTTTCTTATTCACACTATTTTCCCAAAATAAATTCAGTAGCTAAGATTTATGGCTTTGGCTATCATGAATCACTACGTAATCATCTCTGTTGGTGAACCACCCACCGTTCCTCCTCCAGCAGTCTGAGGATCTGTGTTTTCAAGGAGTGGATTTGCCCAACACACAGGCTCTGTGGTCACTACCAGGCACTCCTTGTGGGTTGGATGCTAGAAGCTCTGTGCTCCTGCTGCAGAACTGCAAAAGCTTCCACAACAGCATTTGTTCAATGCCTTCTCATTAAATGATGTGGGTGGTCTGGGGAATCCTTGGGGCTGTCCCATCTTCTGCCACGTCTCCTGTTATGGCAATATTGGCCCACTCTGCATTTGTGGATTTAGGGTTCCAGAAGTACTTTACTTTAAATAATAAATGCCTGCCTTGCAGGCTAACAGAACACCTTGCCACTCACTCATTACCTTCCCTGTTGGGAAACGGAGGCAGCCTACTGAGAGTGCCATCTGAACCCCTGGGATTATTGGCCCTTCACTACCGAGCCTTCCACTCACCTTGAGGCGCTCACACTCAATACGCCGCTCATCCACTTCACTTTTCAAGCGTTTATTCTCTTGCTGGAGTCTCTCCATTAGCCCATGGAGGTGGCTGTGGAAAGAAGCTGCCTTAACAAAGGGGAACAAACAGCCATGCAGCAGCCTTTGGACTTACACATGAGGATAACAGGACAAGGAAAGGAGGAGCGCCTGAATTTTAAAAACACCTCTTGTTCTGCACAATATTTGGAGATATGGGATGGAGGCAGGGGAAGTTGGGACCAGCAGGTGAGCCTACTGCCCACCCCTTGAGGAAGAGCAGAATTGTGGGAGGCCTAAAGGAGGGACCCCCCCTGCCCGTGTCAGCCTGCTGCACTTACTCCCTCTCGCCCGTCAGCTGAGCAATTTGCTTGATCTGGTCCCGGATTTTGTCGCCCAACTTCTCGTTCACCTGCCTGCAACGAGACACCAGTTGGGAGGAAGTAACAAGGGGCAAGGAAAGGTGGTAAGCAGCACTGCTAGAGCCCATTCCCACCCACCCCAGGAGGAGGAGGAGGCTGCCACAGCCAGGTGGCACAAACTCACTTCTGCTCCTTCACCCACTGGCTGACGTTGGCCACCACCAACTCACTCTCATGATGCAGGCGGTAGCTGTCGGCCCGTGCTGTCTCCAGGGAGGTCTGCAGGGATTCCACCTGCCAGGTAAGAAGAGGGCAGTCTAGGAAGGCCACCCTGGCATGGTTCCAGAAGCGCAAAGCAACCTCCACTGGCCCCTCCGCTCTCTTGCCCCTAAACTATTCTGAAAGGGCCAAAGAATGAAGAACAGAGCCAGATGCAAACAAGACTCCCAAATGGCAACCACAAGGTCTCTGGTGAGCCACAGACCAAGAGCCCTGCTGCAGCAGGCTCAGAGCTCCATCTGGTGTGGCATCTGGGGATCCAAACCAGGAAACCCAAAGGCAGAGGATCAGGTCTAGAACGTTCCCCAGTGCCTGGTATTCACAGGTAGATTGCCTCTGGACAAGGAGGTTCCACAGAGCTACCATGGCCAACACCTATTGGCACATCTCTTTGTCTTGAGGTTATCTACTCCCCCATTTAAACCATTCTAATTGGCAGCCGTCGGCACACCCTGTGGCAGTGGGTGCTATCAACGAGTTCTACGTTGTGTGAAAAGGAACCTTCTTTGGTCTTCCGCAAATTCATTTGCTTGCCCCTGAATCTCAGTGGGTGGTCTCGCTGTGCCACCAGCAAAACCTCAACCTTGGACAAGTTCCACTTGAGGACAGCACCAGACCTTGGAGAGGATGTGGACAAGTGGAAGAGGATGCAAAGGAGAGTATCAGAGATGCTCAAGAACTTGGCAGGGCAACCGGCCCTGAGGAAAGGCTGGAGGAGAGCAGCAGCAGGTGAAGGAAGGGACAAGACAAAGCTGGAGGAAGCTGAGCAACAAAGAGAAGGAAAGGAGAGAAAGAACGAGATCAGCTGAGCTCTAACTCTGGAGAGAAGAACAAACCAAGGCTTATAGGGGCTGAAGGGTGGGGAGGGGAGGGAGAGTATTTGCTGGGCAACCTCAGTGCATGGGGTGCAACCAGCTCTGGCTTTGAGGCTAGACAGGCTTGTTGCTTTCACAACTCCCTGGGGCAGCCAGGCCAGCCTGTTGTGACCTTTGTTGTCACCTCAGCTTGTGAATGTGCCACCCAGAAGCCATGAGGACTCTCTTTGGATGCTTCGCTTGGGGCCTTCTTCCCCAGTGACGGGATCGGCTTTCTTCCTAGGGGCAGCAGAGGTGAATGGTGCCCCTGGGGAGTCCGGGGGATGAGTCTCCTCCCCAAGCTTTACTTACGTCCCGGCTGGAAACCACAAACTTCTGCCGGAGGACGTTGACTTCGTTCTGCAGCTCTTCTCTCTGCCAAAGCAGCCCCAGGAGAGGACCAAAGGAAAAGCATCAGCCACCTGAGGAGGACTTGGCTGTGTATCCCTCCACCCTGCAGGGAGCCCCTCGTCACCTCCTCTGTCGCCTGGTGACATTTCTCCTCCAGCGAGGCCAGCTCCACCTTCATCACCACCAGCTCCTCGTCCTTTTCGGCCAGAGCCCGCTCGGCCGCCCGGTGCTCCTGCTGCCAGTGCTGCACTTGGCTGCCCAGGGCGCTCAGCCGCTCCTCGGAGGCACAGGCCTGTGAAGACAGAGGAGTTGCCCACTGGGTGAGCTTGGGCTGAGCAAGAAGGCCCCTCCAGCCCTCCCTCCCTGGGCCAGGGATGCTCACCTCCTGTTCCCTCTCCCTCTGCATGGCCAGCAGCTGCTGCAGCTGCTCTCGGGAGCCGCTCAGTTCTTCCTCCAGATGGTCTGCCCTGTGCTGGGCAAGCTGCAGCTCCGCCTGCAGGCAGGACACCTCCCGGGTTCTCTGCTCCAGCTGCCAAGAAGGGAGGGTAGAGGTCATCTCCCTGGCTGGCTGGCCTTCAAAAGGTGCCCAGGTTTGGCTTGGCCTTACCTGCTCCACCGCCTCCCTTTGGCTGGCCTGGCAGGACGTGGCCTGCAGCCGGAGGTCCTGGGCAATGTTCTTGGCTGCAGCCAGGGACTGGTTGCTCTGGCGCTCCTTCTCCTGGGCAGTGTGCAGCTCAGTGTGGAGCTGGGAGAGGGTGGCCTCCTGGCGCAACACCTGTGGAGTGGGGGGTGGGGGAGGCAAGCCTGTCAACCTACAGGAAGGCAGGCAAGGGCGGGGGAAGGTGGCAATGGCAGCACTCACCTCTGCTGTCTCCTGCTGCAGCTGCAACTGGGCGTGTTCATACTTTCTGCGGAGCACCTCCAGCTCCGTCTTCTGCTGCTTCAGCTGCTCACGCAGAACACGGCTCTCTGTCTCCCGCTCTGTGGCACAGGTGTGCAGGCTCTGGGCTTTCCACTCTTCCTCCTGCAACTGCAAGGCCAGGGGGCTGTCAGCTCCTGGGAGACTGGGGACACGCCTCCTCCCTGCAGCCCTGCCCAGTGGCTCACCCTGCACTGGCTGCTCTGGAGCTGATGCTGCAGCTCCTTGCACTGCTGTACCAGCTGGCTCTCCTGCTCCTTGGCCCTTCGCAGCTGCCGCTGCAGCTCCTCCTCCTGGCGCTTCTGCTGGCCCAGCTCTGCCTGCAACTCATCCAGCACCGACTGGTTCCCTTGCACCTGTGGGCGGCACATACCAGAAGGCTTCAGGCTGCCACCAGCTGAGCTCTCCTGCAGGCAGAAGCAATTGGCTTGGCTGAGATGGCAGTTGCCCTTCAAGCCCTCCCACTTTCCCCTTCCCCACCTTCAGCTGCAGGCTCTTCAGCCCTTCCCGGCTGCTCTGTAGCTTCTGCTGCAGCCGAGATGCCTCCTTCTGGTGCTGCTGGGACTCTTGCATGGCTGCCTGGTGCTGCTGCTTTGACTGGCTCAGCTCTCCCATCAGTTGCTCCAACAGCTCTCTGAGGGAGGCAGAATCAGCAGCAAGAATAAAAACTCTGGGTCAAAGTGGTCCCATCTAGACCAGCCTCCTCTTGCTGACAGCAGGCAGCCCATCACGATGCCTCAAGAGAAGCCCCAAGCAGGACCTGAGGACAACAGCTCCCTTCCCACCCCTCTTTGATCCTTCACAACTAGTAGCCGCGGAAGGCGCCCCTCCCCTTCTGCAACCCTTTCCCCCTAGAGAGACTCATGTCAGGGCCTAAGGAGACCCCCACCCCCTGCCATTTGCCACTGCAGCTGCTACCTTTTCTGCTCCAGCTCTGCTTCAGCAATGGAGAGCCTTTCGTTGAGAACCCGGAGCTCTGCCTCCAGCCGGCGGCCAGCCTGTGTCTGATGTGTGAGCTCTGTGAGCCGCTCACTCAGCTGCTCCTGGGCATTGTGCAGGCTGCTCTGGGCCAGCAGCACCTGCTCTTCCTGCTGCACCAGCTCCTGGGCTGTGGGGTGGAGGGAGAGTCTGAGATGCTGGCAGGAGCCCCAAAGGGGAGCAGAAGAAACCAGCAGGTGGGCTGGCTGAAGCATCCCACAAGGCTCTGGGGAGGTGGGAGAGGGGATGGGTCCTCGGCTTGCTTCTCACTCCCACCTTTGCCGCTTTGCTCCAACTGTTGCCATTGCCCAGTAATCTAGTCTCAATGTTACCGACGGGAATTTCTGGCCTCCAGCCTCATATGTCCTGGCCCCACTCACCAGTTTTCTGGTGCTGCTCCTGGCTCTCGTGCAAGCTCCGCCGCAGGGCCTGTGCCTCGGCGCACAATGTGGCACACTCTGCTCTGCTGTGCTCCAGCTCCCGCTGGGCCTTCTGCAGGCTGGCCTCCAGGTGATGGGCACGGGCACGCTGCTGCTCCACTTCCTGCCCCTTCTCCTGCAGGGTGCTGCAGGCGTGCACCATCTCCGCCTGGGACTTCCGCAGGATTGCATCTCGCTTCTGGATGGCCTGTGGGAGGGAGGGAGTGCAGAGAGGGAGTCAGCCACAGACAAGGACCCACACACCCCAGCAAGCCTCCCAGCAAAGGCAGGCAGAGGTGCTCACCTGCTCCCTTTGAGCAACCAGCTTGCGGCTTTGCTTGAGCTCCATCTGCAGCTGCTGGACCTGCTGCTGCTGCTTGTCCCTCTCAGCTGCTGCCTCCTCATACAGGCTTTGCAAGTTCAGCTCCAGGTGAGCCAAGTCTGGAAAAAAAGGTGGCCTCTTGCTCAACACTAGCTGAGCCCAGCCCGACGTCTGCTCAGGCAGTGGGACCTGGCCTACGTCCTTGCTACTTCCACTCATTCCTACCGTTCAGAGCGCTGCTCTTCTGCTCAGTGACCCTCACCAGCTCCAGTTTTAAATCCTGCACCAGGCCCTGGTACTCCTCAGCCTGCCGCTGGTGCTTAGAGCTCTCCTCTTCCTCTTTCAGCAGCTTCTGCTCAGAACAAAGAGAACCGCGACTCAGCCTGGAGCCCTACATCTCCAGGGCTCCCCCCAGCACCCCCCAACAAGTGTTGTGGCCCGAGAGCAGGGCCTACCTGCCTGAGGGTCTCTGCAGCGACTATCTGGCTTTCATAGCTGCCGTTGGAGCAGCTGTGAGTTGCTTTGTAAGAAGCGAAGTCCCTGTGCAACCGGGCCAGCGCCGCCTCTTGGTCTAGGAGCTGAAGAGCACACAGCAGTCAGTCAGACGTGGCTCCCTCTTCCGCTGCCCGTGGGGTTGGGGGCCGAGGCCAGGCTCACCTGGACACGGTTGGCTGCCAACTGCTCCTGCAGCGCCTGGATGGTCTCTTCAGAATGACAGGCGAGCTGCCGGCTCTGGGCCAGCTCCACCTGGGTGTCGCGCAACTCCCGCATCAGCTGCTCAGCGGTGTCTTCCGCCCTGCTGGCCTGCCAGCATTTGCCCTTCAGCTCCTCCTGCAGGATCTGCTGCTCCGCTTGCAACCTATAGAGGGCCTCGTCCTTTTCCTTGGCCTGCGGCAACAGGGCAAGCGCAGCTTAGGGCCAGGAAAGCAGCCAGGCCCCCATTGCCACCGCCTTCCCCTCTGAACCGGGGCCCCTACCTGACAGGCGGCCTCCTCCTCCAGGCGCTGCAACTGGCACTCCAGCTCCCCAGCTCTGCTCAGTGAGGCCTGGAACTTCTTCTTGTAGAGCTCCAGGCTGCCCTCCAGGAGGGTGCTGCTGCTCTCCACCTGACCCAGCTGCTCGTGCAGGTGCCGCTCTCGCTCGCTCTGGCAGGACAGCTCCCGCTCCTGCTTCTGGGTCACTTCCTCGTAGTAAAGGAGCTGCGGGGGGAAAGGGAGGCAGGCAACTCTGGGTGGGAGGGTAGGAGTGGGGTGTGGGGTGCAGCCAGCTGGCTGGACTCACCTGTTCCTTGAGGACCTGGCACTGCTGAAGCAGCATCTCCAGGTCCAGCGTCTGCTTCTCGATCCGGCACTCGCGGGACTGCAGCTTGCTGAGGTTCTCCTGGTTGCGCCCCTTGCAGATATCCAGCTCCTGCTGCAGGCGCTGCAGCTTGTCTTGCAGCTGGTCCATGTTGGCCTGGTGGTCCTGCCGGGCAGAGAGCTGTTCACCCCGCAGCTGCTCCAGGGCGGCGGCCTTGCTCTGGCTCTGCAAACAGCACAGCCGGGGGGGGGGGGGTTGTCATGTGAGTAAGAGGAGGGGTGCCTTGGAGCTTGGTCTCCTCTCTTCCCCACACAGCAAGGAATGGATCTGGCCCCAAATTGGCTCCTTCCCCCTGCAGTCAGGGGTTCTGGGTGTGCACCTGGAGGAGAGGCAGCCCACAAGGATGCAGGGAGGCTGAAGACCGTTGAAGGGAAGGGACTCAAACTTTAGGGGGTGGCAAGAAACTGAGATCAGCTGGTAGGGAAATGGGGGCCTAACTGAGTTTGCAACCACTCCCCGCCCCCACCCCCCGCCAGAGGGCACGGACCTTGCTGAGGGAGGACTCCTTCTCGTGCTGGAGCTGGCAGATGAGCCGAGTCTGCTCCACTATTGCCTTCTCCTGCTCAGTGCAAGAGTCTTGCAGGCTTCTCAGCTCATCCTGCAGGTGGTGGAGCTGCCCCCTGAGGTGGTTCACTTCGGCCTCTTTACCTGCAAGCTGGCAGTGCCAGGGGACAGATGAGCATCCTCAGGAGGCTGCTGGGCAATCCACACATTCAGACCATCTCATCCTGCCCCTTCTCTCCCTCCCCTGGCCTGGCTCTTTTCCTCTGCGCTATGTGAGGCAAAGCCCTCCGGACCCTCATGCACTACGACCCCAACTGCTGCTTGTCAAGATAGATCCTGAGCTGCCGACTTATAGTCAATCCAGCTTCTGGAACAGATGAGAGCCCAGAGAACTTCACTGTGCATTGCCCTGCAATTTGCCTGCTTGTTTTCAAACAACCTGCTGAGGACACACAAGCACCTCCTGTGACCTGCCCTTTGGTGATTCATCCTCTGCGGGGGGACAGTCTGCTGTCCTTGGGACTCTTCCCCTGCTCAGGGAACACTGGGGAGGGATGGAGGGGGGCCTGGCTGCTGGTCACCTTGGGAGCTCCACCCTTTGTGGGCTACTTTTTCAAGACTGCGACAAGGAGGCTCTCCGTCCCCAAAATGTCACCTCATCCTTCCCTTTCACCCGCTCCTCCTCAGCTGCTTTCAGACATCCCTGAAGTTTCACAATCGTCTGGTCACGGAGATCAACCTAGGGGAAGAAGGGCCTGACTAAGAACTGGCAGCTTGAGGGGGGGATTCCAGAGACAATGCCTAGAACTTGGAACCTTCCTTGGGTGCTGCTGCAGCAACCTTCTCCCTCTGGCAGAAAGAGCAGCAGGAGGCTGCTGGGCCAGGAAGAGTCTTGCCTGGGAGGCCTGCAGCAGCTAGCCAGCCTACCTCTCGCTTGGAGGCTTCCTGCTGCTCCACCAGCGCTGCCATGCTCTGGGCCAGTTGTTGGTGCACTGCGTGGGCGTCAGACAGCCGCTCCTGGCATCGGGAGAGCTCGTCCTGTGCTGCTTGGAAGTCAGCCTCCTTCCGCTCCGCCCGCTCTTCGCTCTGCTGCAGCTGCATCCAAGGCCAGGCAAAGCACCACATGAGAGGATGTGGAGGGAAGGAGGCCGCAGAGAGGCGCACCAGGGGGAGGTCCCGCCACACACAGAAGTCCCAGTTTAGAGGTGGGGGCAAGAAACTGGGGCAAGCTGGGCTGGGATTTGGAACAGAGTCTCTCTGGGCTTGGAGTGAGAGAGGAGCAGGAGGAGGAAGAGGAAGGCTCACCTGAGTCTGGCAGGTAGAAAACTGCTCTTGCAAGGAAGCCAGCTGCTCCTTGGTCTTCTGGGCCTGGCAAGAAAGAGAGAGAAGGGCTGAGCAGAGGCCTCAACCCCCTGAGCACTTGGCAGGGACTTTGAGCTTCAATTGCCCAGCCATCTCCCTCCAGTGTGCCTCTTGCTCATACACAACCTTCTGCAGGGCACTTAGCTCCTGGTCTGTCTGTCTGCAGCTCCTCCTGTCTGCAGAGGATGTGGGAGGTGTGCTGCTGTGTGCTCAGCATCTCCTTCTGCTGACCCACCTGGTCCCAGGAAAAAGGGCAAGGCCAAAAAAACATCCTTAGCTCCTGAGTGGGTGGGTTTCTCTGGCCCCTCCCAATTCACACTGGGCTGTACCTCACTCTGCAGCATCCTCAGCTGGTGACGTGCCAAGGACTCTTTCTGCTGAAGGTCCTGGATCTCCTCCTCCCTGCTGCGGACTCTGGACTCGGAGGCAGCCTGGGAAGCCCGAGAGGCTGCCAAATTTCCCTGCAGCTGGTGGATAATGTCCTTGTACTGCTGCACCTGCCATGGCAACAGCGTTTTAAACAAGGTAAGCACAGAAAAACCCTGCAAAGAGGCTTTGCTGCTCGGTTAACCCCAGAATTGCCCCTCCTCCAAAAAGTAGCAGTGGCAAAGGATTTGAGACCTGCCGTTCCCGCCCCCCACACCATATCAGTTTTTAGATGAAGGTTTTGGAGGGTATTTGGGAATTACTGAGCCTTTTGTTTGTTTGTTTGTTTGTTTGTTTAACAGGCATTGCTTTTATTGATTTCCTGGCTTTAAAATTATTTAATGGGTTATTATTGTTTGCTAATAAGGTCAGAAGGGTCCTGCTGGATCAGCCCCACTAAAAAGCTACCTTATACAGTGGTACCTCAGGTTACAAACTTAATTCGTTCCAGAGGTCCGTTCTTAACCTGAAACCGTTCTTAACTTGAGGTGCGCTTTCGCTAATGGGGCCTCCCGCGTTGTGATTTCCGTTCTCATCCTGGGGCAAAGTTCGCAACCCAAGGTAACTACTTCCAGGTTAGCGAAGTTTTTTGTTTTTTTTAATGAAGTTATGGTGAGGTTTAATAAGTTAACTGTTTATATTTTCAGGTTAGCGAAGTTTGTAACCCGAAGTGTTTGTAACCCAAAGCATTTGTAACCCGAGGGACCATTGTAATGAGTAAGGTCAATGGTCCATCTAGCTCAAGATTGACACAGACTGGCAGCAACCAGTAGGAAATCTCTCCCGGTTCCACCTAGTGATTCCACCAGGAATTGAACCTGTGTCACCCGAGCATACAAAAGCATATGGCCTTGCCCAGCCCAGCCCCATCTGGTCCTCAGTGGCCAACCAGATGCCCCCAAAGGGAAGCCCACAAGCAGGGCGAGAATACATTAGCTTCACTCCTCACTTGTGATTCCCAGCAACTGGGATCCAGAAGTTTTACTAATTCTGAGGCCAGAATACAGCCATCTTTGTCCTTCCTAGAGTGTGTATCTGAAGACAACAGTTTCCCTCTGGATCTTTCCCTTCCACCAGGTTTCGGTTTTGCCCACAATATCTATGCTCGCCTCTAAGACAAAGAGCTCCAACTTATCCATCTTGTCTCAGAAGCTTCTAGCATTACATCGTTATCACTGGGAGCCTCTGGGAGGAACCCAGGGATGGAAGCATTTAAAAGAAATCAAAAGAGCCCAAATGCCCAGAGACTGCAGGGAAGAGAAGGGCATGTGGTCCTCTTGGGACAAACCTCCTTCCCTCAAGCACCTTGGACTAGGGCCAGGAGAGGGGCACAAGGTACCTGCTGCTCTGCTGCTTGGCTATCAGCTGCTGCTCTTGCCAGCTTCGCCATTTGCTGCTTTTGCTGCCAGATCTGGAAGACAAATTGGGCACCTGTGGCTCTTTCGTGGCAGCCATGGCCTGAAAGCGAGCATCTAGCTCAGGGGATCCTCAGGCAGGCCAGCCAGTCATGAGGGTTTTCAGACAGGGAAAGCAAGGTGTGAATGCCAGAAGCCATCAATGGGCTCCCAGGAGGTCTTTCCAAGCCTTCCGTCCTGCTCACTTGGCTCTCTGTTCTCTCTAGCACCAGGCCTGCCTCCTCCACTAGGGCTTGCTACATTTCCAACTCTTGCACAGCCTGCCTGCGTTCAGATGCCTGTGGGCAAGGAGCGTAGGCTTGGGTGAGGCCCCCAGCATGGCTCTGTGGGATGGGATGGCAGCTCACAGGGGGTGGCAATAAAACAAGCTCTGTGGCTCCCACTGCCTGCCACTCTACCAGGTTTCTGCCTGCCCCCAAGTCCTTCATTCTTGGGATGGGGGGGACTCCCATGCACCCCCCTGTCCAGGTGGTCCAGCACTCTATACCTGCTCCCTGGTTCCCTGCAGGTCCTCCTGCTGCTCCTGGACTTGGATCTCCAGCTGGCAGATGAGGCCTTCCTGTTCGGTCATTTGCTGCTGGAGGGCACTGTGGGTCTCCTGGAGTCTGTGCAGTGCCTCGCTCTGCTCCGCAGCCTGGAAGGGAACACAGTGGCATGAGGGCCTCCTCCCACTCCCTCTGGGTCTTTGGCAGGGCTAGGAGCTCCCTGCCTCAGCCCTGAACCTGACTACTTCACTGGGCAAACCTGGCACCCTTCCAGGTCAATGCAGGACTGCCTCTTCAAACAGAAATTGGACTCAGATGTGGAGGGGTTAGAGGAGAAAGGGGCGTCCACGTGCAGAACACCCTCTGCAGGGAACGTTGCCTGGGGCCACATCTGATGTCTTTCTGGTGCCAAGCAGAGACCTTTTAAAAAAAATTAGCCCAGCACACCATCAAGCTGGTCTCAACCTAGCATTTAAAAAAATGATGTTATTGTTTCTGTTCTGAAGAGCCACCTCCTCACTCATGAAGTGCTGGGAACTCTGACTGCGTATCTCAGTGCAATATTCAAATGAAGGTCAGTGAGAGGCAACCCCACTGGAAAGGAGCACAGACCTCTTGATGGGGATGCTTCCTCGCCTTAATTGGGAGCATCAATGAGGAAGCAGGGAAGGTACTCCCAGCCCACGCAGCCCACAGTCACTCTTGCATTCACACACATGCCTCTCGGGGGCAGTTCTCATGACCTACAGGTAGAGGAGGCTTGGGTCAGCCATGAACTCCTGTGCAAAATGAATGCAGGCATTCTGGAGGAAGGGCGAGGAGGCCATAGGGGCCGAGAAGGCAGGGATGATGGCAATCTCCTGGGCAAAGGCCAGAAATGCAGATGGAGGCAACCCACTTTCAGCGGTCAGAGGACCACCTGTCCTGGCAGAAGCCTCTTGGTCTGCCAGGGAGGTGGCTAGAACAGATGCAATCCAAAGAGCCTTTAGAGGAAATGGACCTGTGTTGTGGCTCTTGGAAGCACTAACCTTCTTTGCCAGATGCAAGACAGGCCGACCACTTTCCACCGGGGCCCTCCCTGCTCCTCTGCCACTCCAGAAGCAGAGGAGGAAGCTGCCTTGGCTCCCCTTTTGTGGCCCTCCTGCTCTCTTTGCTCAGCCACCAAAGAAGAAGTTGTCGGCAGTGAGGTTTTAATCCCTTCCTCCTTGCCAGCTGCAGGCCCAGCAGAGGATCAATAGTGTTTAGACAGCCAAGGAGATCCCTTTCCCTCCTAAAGCACCCGATCAATAGCAGCCTTTCCCCTCCTTTTCCCCTCCCTCTACGCACGAAAGAACAAGCGTCAAAGAACCGGCACCTTTGGGCTGATTGGGATGCCCAAAGGCAAGGAGTGGTTGCTGGCCATATGCGCCCACTGGGAATCACAGCACAAGTCCTGGCTGCTTCAGACCCAGCGGGTCCAAAGAGACATGAGGTCTCATTTCTGGGCCAGATCCTGAGTCCAGAGTGCTCCTGAGAGCTGCAAGAGTTACTTCATTTTCTGGACTTTTCTGAACTGCAGCATGTGGGATGGGTAGCTAAGCCTACTCAGGAAGAGGCAGAACAACATCCTCCTCATCACGTCCTTCCACAGGGAGGGCTCCAAGCTCCAGGCATCTTATTCCCTGGTTCTCATGCTTTGTATGGCTGGACCAGACCAAGGTAAAGGACAGGCAATGTTGTGTGAGGCTGCTGTGTCACCTGGGAGCACTGCCACTGCACCTTGTGGAGAAGCGAGAGGCTCGTCCCACCCACCCCCCTTGCTGTGGAGCGACTCAGGCAGCGGCAAGAAGCCACCGAGGAAATCCCGCCTCCCTTTAATTGCTGCCTTCATGTTATTCTTTTCAAGGCTGTGTTAATTGAAATTAAACAGCTGCCACGTTCTGGCTGGGACAAAAGCTGTCTCTGCTCTGCTCCTTCGTGATTTAATGAAGACTGACACGCGGTGAGAAAACAACAACGGCTCACATCTTCCCAGATGCCAACAAAGCGTGGGGAGGGAGCAGGGGGCCGGCCCTCCCCACCCCAAAGAACCACATCCCTCGGTTGGAACCGCACCTCCAGGGCACAGACCACATTGCCTCTGAGTTCTTAACACACCACCAGCCTTAAGGAAAGACGTGGGTGTATCAGGTGGCAACTGCCAGGTGCCCTGTGCTTGCCATGCCAGGCACAGCCCTGTGAACTTCATCCTCAGGTGTGCTGCTGCTGGCTTGTGCCATCGCTCCCTGGCGTGTCCTCTTGGGAGGATGGAGCCTGTGTGGTTCACTCATTGCCTGACCTTGAGTGCTCTTCACATCCCCAGTCAACCCCAATCTGGGCCTCTTCTTTTCTACTAGAAGGGGTTCCCCTGTTGGCACTTAGCCAGCATATTGGGCAAGTGGGGTGGTGTCTAACCTAGGCAAGAGGGAGTCCCCTGACTTGGCCTTGGTCTGAGAGGTTGCTGCTGCTCTGTTTGGTCTGGGCAGTCCCACCCTGAGTTGTTGGCTCGGTGGGCCCCGCTTGGCACCGCAGGGGCACAGGGAGCACTTTCATGTCTGCCATGGGCAACTGTTGCTTCTGGGCCAAAGCACACAAGGAAGGCCTTCAAGGGCCTGCTTACAGGATCACAACTTGCTGAAGGGTGAGGAAAGTGTACTTCTGTCTGCTTGGGGATTTCACCATTGTGTGGAAAGAGATAGATCAGGGGTCAGCAACCTAAGGCCCATGGGCCACAAGCGGCCCATGGGGATCATTTAACCAGCCCACGGACCCCCGCTGCCTGCTCGGTCGGCTCCCATGCACCGCGCTGAACTGGCACGGAGCAGAGTGGGGACCGCCTTCCGCGATGCTGGCCAGCTTCCCATTGGCTGCAGGAAGCTCCTGCAGCCAATGGGAAGCTGCACACACCTCCTCCGCACTGGAAGGAGCACCAGAAATAGTGTTTGCATGTGCGTGAACACTCTGGCCCACTGAGGCATCTGCGGGACTGTGAACCGGCCCAAGCCACAAAACTTTGCCGATCCCTGAGACAGATGAAAAGAGAAGCCCAGGACAAGGGTGTGGGGCACCTGGCTGGCTGGTTAGATGGTGGGCTGATCCCACCCGGGACCTTGTGTGCTTCCCGTGTCAGAGGCTGTATGAAGCCTCTGAATACCACTTACAGGGGAACCCAGGCAGGCAGAATGCTGTTGACCTCAGGTGTACATCCCTCACAGGGCATCTGGCTGGCCACTATTAAGAACAGGAGGCCTCCATTGGTCTGATCCAGCAGCCAAGCTCCTCTTAAACCTGGGTCTCAACAACAGACTTGGATCCTGAGCCTTTGCTACTCCTCTCGTCTTCAAAAATGGAAAGGAGAACCCCCTTCCTCCCCTCTCCCCCACAAACGGGCCTGACAGGCACAGCACTGTTCAGCACAGCAAAATATGCAAAATGACGCATGAGCACAGACCTCATTAACACCCGCCTCCAACATCATTAAGATGTTTCCAAGAAAATTAATTGAGAGACTCATTAAAAATAAATTAAGAAAAATGTGTTGCAGAGCGCTTGCTCTGAGCTCGTAAATCACAGCTCGAAGCTCCGGGCTGCTGTGCAGACAATTAACGCCGGCCAATTTGTTTTACCCTGACTGCGAAAATTAGAAAGCAGACGTGGAGATTAGATTAGGGGTGTCTGTCGAGCGGAACTCAGAGTGCATATTTTAGGATACAAAATGGAAATTAGGAAAACAACAAAGGCCGGCCAGATTTTAGTCCATCTGAGGGGCTGATGGGCAGAGATGGGGAAGGGCAGCAAGAATCAGGCTTGGCTGGTGGAGAGCAACCCCCCCCCCCAAGATGGTAGCTATCAGGGGCTGATTTGAGCAGAGATACCAGCTGCCCACCACACAGCATGGAGGGAAGGGGGTTCCCAGCCGTTTGGGCTGCAACACATGTTCCAATTCCCCCAGCAACATGAACAGAAAGAGACTCTGTCCTGCACTCAGGCCCCTCCCAGCTCTCCTGAAGTCAGTTACTGGAAGATCTGTAAAACAAGTCTCAGAGGTCTCCAACCCCAAAGACTGCTTGATGCAGGAAGCGGGAGACCAGCCCTGGTACAGCAACTCCCATGCAGTCTAGAGCAATACATGATCCTCTGGGCACCCCATGGGCCTTGGGATGGCACACCATGAAGTTGTTGGCTGACTTGGTACGCAAGTCAGAGAAGAAGGAAGGGAGGCAACTTGTCCTTAAACTCAGTTCTACACTCTGGCCCTTGGCCATAGCCCTTGCACAGGCTAGAGGAGGCATTTTCCTGCCCATCTCGGGACTGCAGCCTGACCTGAGGCTTTCGGAGGCTCTTGCAAAGTTTAAAGAATTCAGGAAGCATCAGCACAAGGAGGAGCAAGCTGCTTGTGCCAGGGAGAGGCTTGATCGAGTGCCAAGGAAGACAGAATGGCCCTCTCACCCACCCCAACCCAGGATTGGCAGCCACCCCCAAGTACCCAAAGCAAGAAGAAGAGAAGAGTGGATGTTGAAGTCAGTTCTGTACTTCAAAAGTCAGGCAGCTGCCAGAGAGGCAGGCAGAGTGTTAGAGAAGGACAATGCAAAAGGAAGAAAATGGCAGAAGAGTTTCCACTGAAGGAGTATTTGAAGAGGTGACAAAAAGGAATTAGAACGAATTATCTAATTAAGCATACACTTCGCAACAGATCACTGGGGTCAGGTGGCATCAACCCAAAAGGCGAATGGGACTGGAAGACAGCCAAACACAGAACCCATTTTTCTTTTTTTAACAAAAGAAAACTGAGAAGGAATCCAGAAAGTCCAAGGCAAACATCTAGACAACAGAATTAAGCCGGGTGAGATTTCATCCTGTGGTGAAAGTCTTGCTCCATCTTAATGCACCAAGAGAAGAGGTGGACGGGAGGAATGAGCAGGTAGCATTTCCTAAGGAAAGAGTCAGCAGTGTCATTTCAGAGAAGCCCTGAGCACAGATCTCAGCGCCCTCCTGCCTTACACTGAGGACCACCATGGCTGGCCCAGAGTGCTGGGAGCTTAGCACTGAAGGGCCAAAGAACTGCTATTTATTACTAAATCCAATACTAAGGGGTGCTTGAGACTCAGGCCACTGGGGGTGGGGTGGGGGGAAAGGAATGAAGTAAGATTAGAAAGAAGTTTAAGCGGCTGTGAGCACAACCACAACCACACACCTATACTCCCTCATTGCCTCTGGTACTCTTTGCTCGCTTCTGGCTAGTGTCTGGAGAACATTTTCAGGGCCCAGCTACAGCGGTGGAGGGTGGCAGGAAGCCCTGTGGAGCAAAAAATCTTCCTAGCAAGGCCCCTGTTTGATGCAGCTGGTGATGTAGACATCTCACCCACCCCTGGCCAAGAGTCATAAAAGCAACGGGAACCTGTGTGTAGCTGCCTCCATTTTGGCTGCAGTTAGTAATTAATACAACTCTTGCCTGTCCTTTCCTGCACATTGGCAATGCTGGGGGTGGGAGGATTGGAGTTCCTGAAAAGGACAGCAGGGGTCTCCCTCAGCCTTTGCAAGCTCTGCCTCTGCCGTTCCCCCACACCCCACCGCATCTACTGCATAATTTCAAAATGGCAGCTTTTTGAAAATTCACCTTGATTGCCAGACATGAGAAGTGACTCATCCCGCAGTGACTGTCTGGCAGAGGGATGGGATCAGACAGCAGACAATGAGGGACGGGACGCATTAACAGTGTCTATTACAGAGCCCTCAAAAATACCTTTGTTCTGTCAAAGATCCCATCATTTGCTAGTTGTGTTCCTCTGAAAGCAGGGAATTAAACACACACACAGATTCTGACACACACACCCTCCCAGGGATGCTGTGGGGAGAGGGGGAAAGAGGCAATGCTGCCCCATATCTGTGGATTCTCAAAAGCCAGAAAGAAAAGACGGCAAGTTGCTCCCTGCAAATTCAGCAGCTGACAGGCACAGAATAAAAGGCAGCCATCCGCAGCTCCATTCCCACCTAGAGCAGAGTCTCCTCACCAGAGGCAGAAGACAAAACAGGGCTCGTCCTCTCAGCCACTGGACCTCCTGGTAGAAGCCCAGCACTTGCCTGTCCCGTTGCCCTCCCTCCTTCCCAGGGTTGGGGAGCTTCAAGGAAACCTTGACTGGGGAAGCAGTCAAAACTCACACTTGGCACCTCTGTTTTTGCAGGAAACAGCAGACAGTTCTGAATGCAGGCATGTACACACCTCTGCCATGCCACACTGGCTGCAAGTGCATGGCTTGAGCAGTCACAGCGACACACCCTCTGGCTGGTGCTCAAAGACAGGAGGAGGGAGGGAGGGTGGGGAACTGAGCAACTCCAGCAGTCCAGGCATGGCAAGCCAGATGTGCTCAGTGCCGGACATTTCGACTCCCTCCTTCTGTCAGACTGACTGATGCACCACATAACCCCAGCTCAATGCTTCTGGTGCTGTGAGGACCATGACCATGTGGTGGAAGGCAGGCAGGAAGGCAAAAGAGTAGCTGCTCAAGCACCCTTCCAACCCTGAAGGGCAACTCCATGGCCTCCTAGTGATCAGGCTAGCCCCTACCTGCCTCTCTGAATAACTCCTTTCTTCTCATGCCTTACTGAAAGCAAGCATCAGGGAGAGCTGATACCAGTAGACAAGCTGGCAGCTCTTGGAGCGTCCTTTTCTCACCCCAGCCCTTCACAACCCTTTGCCTCCACAGTACCTCTGAGAGGGCCAAGCTGTATTTGCTCCTCCAGGTAACTGCTTCCGCTTCTGGTGCCGCCAGCCGAGCTGTTGCTCTTTCTGTCTGAAAGAGAAGACCAGACACACAGCTGGTAAAGAGGCTCACATTCCCCTGAGAGCAGCGAGGGCAAGTGAAGCCCCTCAAGAGCCTCCTCTGCCCTTCATGATTCCAGATTTACACACATCACACTTGCTATGACTTTTTTTGTATCCTGTCATTCTGCTAAACAAAAATATCTAAGGTGCCCAGTCGCATCCTGGTTAAAGCCAGGAAGCCATGAAAAGCAGGAGGCGGCGGAGGAGGAGGCAAGAGGAACAAAAGAATGGGAAATGCACCATTGTTGGACTATTAGCAAAATATGTAACTTCTCACTGAAAATCAACCTTGTGGCAAGAGGACTAGGAAGGTAGCCAAAGCAATACCAATTTTGGAAAAAAAGTGGTGAGGAACTTGCAGAGCTGTAAGCCTGACCTCTGTCCCAGGTAAAGTTGGGGGAGCATGGTGAGGCTGGCAATAAAACCATGTGGAAGAACAAGCCTTGCCAAGAAATGGTCAGCATTGCTTGTGCAAAGAGTATACCTGCTTCAAGCACCTTTCAACCACAGCAGCGCACAGCGTACCTGGACTTTCAAAAGGCCTTTGATGAAGTTGCTTACCAAGATGGGTCATGGGGCCGGAGGACAAAATCCTCTTGTTTAGATCATATAGTAATGAGAATGAAAAACAAGAGGAATTTCATGAAGAATGGAATCAAGCCAAAAGTCTCCTCACATATTATATTGGGACTAGAGCTGTGTAACAATTCATAAATGATCTGGAGTCAGTGGTGAAGAACGAAGTCAGCAGGTTTATAACGGGCTGTGAAATCCCAAGAAGCCTGGAAAGTGCTTGACACAAATCCCTCCAACTGATCAGCAGGTGACATTTAGTATAACACAGTGACTCACATCAGGAGAAAAAAAATACATAAATTGTCTACCCCAGAAAGAGTTCTGCAGGCTCCAATGGAAAGCACCACTGAAAAAAAGAAACTCTGGGTGCTGGGCCAGTGAAAATGGTGGCAGGGCTATCAAAGAGAAAGTTTCGTATTGACAGCATAGCATCCATAGGGGGCCAATAACTAGAATATAGCTGGTGGCTCTAGCCACCAATTCCAAAAAGGAAATGTGCAGAGAGGGAAACGAAAAGGATCAGGAAGCTGAAGTGCTTCTCTAGATGAGAAAAGGCAAAAACATTTAGACAAGAAATTCAGTGGGTGGCATTGCAAAATTATGAAAGTAGAGCAATAAATAGAAACTATTATTTCTCTCAAAACACACTTTTGCACTTGGAATATCTACCAAAACTGATTTGGAGAAAAACATGCAAAGAGAAGAGTCAGTTTCACAAGAGACATCATTAAATGTGCAGAACTCTCTTTCTTATCCACCACGTAGAATCACAGAATTGGAAGGGATCCCGAGGGTCATCTAGTCCAACCCCCTGCAATGCAGGAATCTCAGCTAAAGCAACCAGGACAGAGGGTCATCCAACCTCTGCCTAAAAACCTGCAATGAAGGAGAGAACACAACCTCCTAAGGGAGAGCATTCCACCTCTGTGATGGGAAGGCAAGAGCCTGGTTCACAGGCAGCCTCCTCTGACTCTCTCCTGCCTTTGGCCCTGTCCTGCTCCAGGGTCCTGCCTTTGAAAATCTCCCCTCTCTGTAATTAATCAGTGGGTGGGGTAGGGGGGCTCAAAGAGTCATAGGCAGGCTTTGCAACTACTGCTCCCCACCCCAGCACACAAAACTAAAGGGCCTTTGACTGAAGCAGCATTAAAAAACCCAGCCAGGTACTTTATGATACTGAGAAAAATGCCTGAAGGAAGAAACAGCACTTTTGTTCTGCCCCAAGAGGAGACCTGCAGTTGGCAGCTCTGCCTTCCCCTGGATGTGGAGAGGCTGCCTTCCTGCCATGGCTCTATGACTGGATGCTGGGCTCAAGCAGCAGCAAAGGGAACATGTACTGGAATCCCAGCTCATTTTCCCAAGGGGCTTCTCTGGAGGGCTCTGCTTTGTAAGCAGCAGCGGTTCCACTTTGGGCTGTGTACCTGGAAGCACCCAACCACCTGCCTGTCTGGAGTATGACATCAGAGATATGGTGCCCAGCCTGTCTAAGGGCCTGGCAGAGGGGCAGGCCAAACATGGTGGCCATTATGGCGGAGGGCAAGGCATGCAACCACATGGCACTTCTGCTTTTGTTGGTTCCCGCCTTAGCGTGAGTGTTGCCTGCATTGTTCTGTTTTGTGGTGTCGGCCTGCAGCACAATTGGAAGTGGCTTTGACAGTGAACCCAGGAGGGCACAGTGCAGAGCCACCCTCTCTCCTGTCTTGGCATGGCCACCCACTGGCACCCCCTTCTCTCAGTAAAGAGCAGGACAATCCCACCTATCTTCCCTTCAGGTATTCTGGAGGCAGATGTGACAAATGCAATAAAAGAACAGCCCTTCCTGCAATGGAAGAAGAGATCACAATGAGACAAGGAGCAGAAGTTTACCTGTTGTCCAGTCAAACCTACCAGCGCCTTCTCCTTGCCGCTCCTTTGGGCTGTTTCTGTCTCCAAGCACGGACTCCTTTCGCAATCTTTAAGGCAGGACGCCAGTTTCTCAATCTGGTAGGGAAGCAGGTGGCGGATTAGAGGGACCCTCCATCACCCCCAGGCCCCTCCTGTGCCTGTCCCCTAATGCACTCCAGAGAACTCATGGGGGGGGTGAGCTTTGAGGGTTTCCTGTGGGAGGGAGGAAGGAAGGAAAAGCCCAGAGGAATCAGCTACAACCTCAACTGAGAAGGAGCTTTCATTCTGTTCCTCCTCCTCTCAAACGCAACCTTGGCTCTTGTCAGGGGTCAGAGGAGGGGTGAAAGGGAATGTGGGGGTCAGACGGCCAGCTGTGCTGCTGACTGGCATCCTGCCTGATGTTTGCTCACCTCCAACATCTGCTCCAGCTTGTGGGCTCTCAGCACCTCATTCTCACCTTCTGCCTGGGCCAGCTGCCTTCGAAACTCGCTGAACTGTCCAAGATGGAACACACACACAGCGACATACGTTAGTTGCAGGACTATTCCTGTGTAAAGGCTAGTGAAAGGGGAACAGGTGGAAAACTCCACCCACTCTGGCTGGACTCCACTCCATAATATACCAGGCAATGCCACAACTTTTCCCACCTCACCTTGCCTATGACAGTAGGGGACAACCGCAGCTCCCCCACCCCCAGGAGCACGCTTCCAGATATACTTGCGGTGACCATTGTTCTAGCCTTTGAATGTTGATTATACAAACACTGAGGGAAGGAGGCTTTGCTTCAGCCACTGGGCAGTGCCTGGTGTGCACTCTGTGCCCTGTGCTCTCCACATTTCACAGGGGACCACCACCTGGGAAGCCAACAGGCACCTATGATACTGTTCTGCAGATTCCAGCCACAACATAATAGATATGTGGGGACTTTGGAAACCAGAAGATCCATCAGTTGGAAGAGCATATCCGTTAAAAGTCCTCAGGGCAGGAACAGTACCATGCAAGCAGTGCCGGTCACAAAAGGGCCCCCAGGGCATCAAACAAGCAGCTATAAATACAGGCTGACATCCCTAAGCTCAATAATCTTTCCAATGCAGCCTTCTAAACCCAGAGGTGGAGAGGGAGGAGCGCCAGCACCTGAGAACAGCACCCACCTTTCCTTTGCAGAAAGCCAGAGCTGACTTGTCCAGAAAAGGAAAAGGGACAGGAACCATATGCACCTGACTTACTGCAGCCAAAAGCCAGGGGTCAAGACTCTGACACCTCCCCTGCATGATTGAGCATCCGCCGTCTCAGGTCAAACACAAGACAGAGCCTGGGAGCTCCATCAAGCCCTCATCCAGGGGCAGCAGATCCCCCCCCCCCCCGGCAACAAAGGAAAAATATTTAACTCTGCTGCCAGGGGGGAAAGGCAAGTGAGGAACGTGCAATTCAAGCAGCTCCCCTGTGGACACACACCTGCTATAGGGGGCACACTCCAAGCCCAGATCCACTATCCACACTCCAGAGCAGGAGGCCACCCCAGCTGCCAACACCCTCAAGCTTCTGGAGACAAAACCTAAAGGTGCCAATACGTCCCTTGGCCTGGAGGGCAGATCCCAGCCCAGCTTTTTAACGGAGTCCACAAGAGTAGCAGCCATGACTGAGGCTCCTCCAGGGGCATTTCTCTTTCTCCTGCTCCTCCACGCAGATCTATAGGGCGGCACAGCCAGTGGCAGGAAGGAGATGCTGCCAGGGAGGGGGGCACTTGGAAGGCTGGCACCAAGGCTGTCTCCACCAGACAATACCCATTTGGGGAGCCCAGATCCAGGCACCTGACAGTCCGCCCTCTTCATTCTGCCATGGTTTCTCTCTCTTCCAGTCACCTCACTGCAAGCTCAGCAAGGAGGAGGAAGAGGAGATCAATATACCGAACATCTGCTCCATTACAGCAGCCTCAACAAGAGGCTGGCTAGACCCGGCCAAGCAGTAGCGGCGGCGGCGGCAGCTTTTCCCTCCTCTTCCTGCTGCTGCCCTGGCTGGCTTCCCTCTTCTTCTCCTCCTCCTCCTCCTCCTCCTCCTCCTCCTCCTCCTCCCTGGCACTCCCGTACCTGGTTCTGGGATCCCTCCTGCTGCTGCTTGCTGGCCTCCAGCTCTCGCTCCAACTGGAGGACTCGGATGCAGCTCTGTTCCAGCTCTGCCTGTGCCTCTCTCTGCTTGCTCTGCAACTCATAGATCTTCTGCTCCTGAGCATCCAGCTATTGACCCGCCCAGGGAAGAAAGGGAAGAAATTGGGGGGGAGGGGGGAGGAAGAGAGAAATCAATTAGTATTAAAGGGGCTTTAACAAAACAGCATAAAGCACAGACCTTGGGTGGGCAGGTGGGAAAGGGAAGCGCTGCTTGCTTGCCTGCCTGTGGGGATGGGGGGAACCAATATTAGCAGGCCAGGAGTTCTGCCGGGGCCCAAGGAGGGCACAAAGCCAAGACACCTTCCCGTTGCCTCTGTGCAGCCGCCACGTGAGAGAGGGGAGAGAGGGGTCTCAGGTACCTTGTCTGCCAGGCTGTCCCTCTCATCCTGCCCAAGCAGGAGCTGGCTCCGAAGCCTCAGGGTCTCTGCGGCTTGCTGCTCCAGCTGAAAGGGGTTTATACAGGAAGGGAGGGAGGAAGAGAGGATTGCGAATGTCAACCAATAAGCAGGGAGAAGACGACAAGACTCAGGGTATTGATCTGCTAGAGCGGCTTGTGCTGCTGCAGCCCCAAAAGCCTTGGGAAGGGAGGGGGAGATACCCCAGACAGGACAGAGTGGAGGCACAGGCCAAGTGGTGTGAGGAGGAAGCCTGGAGGACCTGGCAATGTGCCAAGTGGGCATCAGCCAATGCTGTGACAGTCCTGCCACTGGAGCTGGTGAGCACTGTGTCCTGGCTTCTGGGGCAGTTGTCTGGAGGAAGCTAGACAAGCTGCAGCAGTGCCAGGCCTAACCCTCTTCATACCTTAGAGCAGCATAGTGGTGGGGCTAATGGTGCTGCTCTGGCCTCTAGAATAAAAAGCTCTTCCTGGTGGCCTCTCCACCCCCAGCCCATGCCAGAGGGCTTGCCAGGTGGTCCCTGAAAGGTGAAAAACACCCAAGAAGGGGCTGGACAGGGTTGCAGAAGTTCAAAGAACTCCAAGCTTGAGTTGCCACGTCAAATGGGCACCCTGAACCTCCCCAGCCTCAGAGGAGTCAGAATCACCCGGGCCCTGTTGTCTTGGGGGGGCGGCTGTGCCAATGGCCAAAGATCTTTAGCTCTAGTTTCAGGTGCTTGGTGGATCTGGATGAGGAGAGGCAGTTCTCAAAGGACCCAGCTGCTGGAGCACAGTAGCTGCCCAGGGAAGAGAAAAAGCCACAGGGTCACTGCCTAGATGCAAACAGAACAAAGGAATTAGCTCCCACCCATTTTGTGACTTTACAAGGGGGAGAGGTCTGTCCATGGCCATGAGCCAAGGTGGCTCAGAGGCCAGGCGGTGAGATGGCTGCAAGGGAGGGCTAGAGCATTCATGTCTTGCTTGTGGGCTTCCCAATGGGGCATCTCACTGGCCACAGTGAGTCACCTGAGCCTCTGGCCTGGTCCGTCTTGCCTGGAAGAGAAACCATCCATTTAATGTCCCTCAGGATTCTCCATCCACAACAGGGGTAGAGTGGTTGGCAGCCTCCAGACCGTCAGGAGCAAGGAAGTTCCCCACCCCCACGGTGGGGCGAAAGGCTGTCTCAGCCATGGCAGTACAGAAGATGCCTCCTCCTGACAAGTAGTCTGGGTCATCTCTCTCTCTCCCCCCTTGTCCCCAGCTCCCCACACATGCGTCCATTCTCCTGCTGTAAAGAAGGTGGCAGCATCTTTGGGGCGAATCCCCATCCTATTTAAGCGGAATCAACTCTGCTATTTCTTTTCTTTTCCTTTCTGTTCTGTACAGAAGCAATTACTTTCATGTCATTTCTGGAGACATTTGCAGGGAAAGCAAGAGCCAGATTATCCGCCCCACCCCCATCCCCAATGGCTTCTGCAGTGGAGGCGAAATATTAAATTAAATGAGGTGTCTATGAAGCTGCTGCGGTTTCAGGTCAAAGACGCCACAGAAAGCCGTGTGCTCTGCTCTGCGCCTGTATGCAAATGGCTGCATTAAAACCGCGGATGTCAACTTGCAACACGTCTCTTCTGCTCCTGGATGATCAAAGCTGATTGCTGAGGCAATTACTGCAAAAGAAAAGAAAATCATGGCCCTACCGCTCCTCCCTCGGCTCTGAGAGTTTAATTGTTTAGCCAAGCTGAAACCGTACCCCCGGCTCCCTTGTGCACATGGCTGCTCCTTGCCTTGCAAGGTACGCATGCACACCCTCCTTCCTTCCAAGCTCTGCACACAGGGCCAGTCGGCAGCAGCAGCCACAATGCAGAAACGTGGATCCCAGTGGTGACAAGCAGGCTGAGGGGAGATGCTGCCAGTTTGCTCCACCAGGACCTTGCCTTCTTTGTTCATCAGCCCATGTGCACACACAAACCTGGGGGGCCTTGGAGAACCCCCAGTGAGCAGAGAGCCAGCACCTTCCCCAGCTGGAGGAGGTTGCCAGGCTGGCAAAGAGGAGCACCTTCCATGTGCCAAAGGAGTGGGGAGAACATCAGCCCTGCCTCCTCACCCTCTCTCTGCCACGTGGCAAAGATCAGGCAGATCCTGCCTTTGCCTCTCCCTCCTCTCTACTCCTTGGCCTGATCCTTGGCCACTCCTATTCTAGCTGTCCGCTTCCAACCTTCTCCTTTCTCTGGATCTCTTTTGCCACATATACATGCAGAGAGAAAGCACAACAATGGCTTCCTAACGGGTCAAGAAGAGCTGGGTGGCTCTGCTTTACAGGTTCAGTAGGCAGAGGCCAGCTGGGTTGGGTGTAGCAGGTTGCACTCAGTCTGGGGGGAAAGCAGCAGTGGTAATGCCCACAAACAAGCACATACATTCCCCACCCCTCTGCACAAAGGATGCCTCAGGAGAGACCAGGGCTTCCTTTCCCTCCTTTAAGCCTGAAATATTAGCCGTTTTCTCAGACAGAAAAATCTGTTCCCTTTGTGGGTGGGGAGGGGAGCTGGCTTTGTGGACACCTCCCTGCCTCTCTCCACATTGTCGCTGAAAGGAAAATGGCCGGCGTGTGAGTTGTACAGGGAAACGGTGCTGCATGGCTCCCCCGCCTGCTTTTCCTGGCACTTCCATTCACAACTCTGGCTCAGTCTCCGAGTCCTTTGTTCAGGAAACGGCAAAGCCCTGGCTGTTTCCCTCTGAATGGCAGTTAACTTTGTCCAGTTCAGTGTTTTCTGATTGTTCGTGCTGCCTAGAGAAGCTTTGATTAAACCTCTTAATTTTTCGGCTAAGTTTTCTCTTGTAACAGGGCAAGCCCTTGACCTGGGAGCAGAGAAGAGTGGTCAAAAGAAAAATAACAAGCCAAGGAGAGGGGAGGAGCAGGAGTAGCAGACACAAAGGGACAGAAGGCTGAGCGAGGAGCTGCTGAGTCCCCAGGCCAAACATCTTGCCCCTAGGGGTTGCCAGGGCTGCTTCTCCCTCCTCCTTCACCACTCACACACCAGAATGTTTCCTGCAAGGAGAGCTTGGCACCAGCAGGAGCGCACCACACACAGCACTCACATTGAGGGTCTGGGAGTGTGTGGAGTGTGTGTGTGTGTGCTTATTCTGCTCTACCCACTCAGAAGGGAGGAGTCATTGCCTTGGAAGGGACATGCCAATAGTGACCACAAAAACCACTCCTGCCTGGAAGCCATCCTCCTGCTTCCTCTGTGGTGGGGGTGGGGGCTGAGATTCCATCCTACCAGGGACCTGGATGCCTGGGGCTTTTCCTGATCCATCCTTGCAGATCAGAGAGTTTTCTGCACCCAACGAGCCTCCTCTTTGGCCTGAGCTGCCAAGAAGTCTCCTTTGCCTGCATCTGTCTTGAGAAAAACGTATCACCAGCACTACCTCTCCCAGCAAGCAGCTGACCATGGGGCATTAATCACCCAGGAAGGCCACGGGTGGGGAACCTGTAGCCCACTAGATGTTGTTGGACTTCAACTTCCATTGCCTCAGCTGGCTTGATGATGATGGGAGTTCTCTCACTGATGCTTTGCTACCTGGTAGAATCCTTCTGATCCACCTTTAATGCTTTGTGAATTATTGTCCAAGTGTATACAAAGGACATTCATTGTATTTTTCTTTTCTGTACTGTGTTACACCTCGTTCCCTCCCCAGTTTCACCCCTATCCCACTCAGAGAATGTTGAGAGGTTTTTGGCTCTGTCCAAACAATGTTTACACAGAGGAAAGTCCAACTGATACAATGTGAATTGTATCTGGTCAGTATATGGATGATTACAGCCTAAACCAGCGGTTCTCAACCTGTGGGTCCCCAGATGTTGTTGGACTACAACTCCCATCATCCCTGAGCTCTGGCCTTGCTAGCTTGGGATGATGGGAGTTGTAGTTCAACAACATCTGGGGACCCACAGGTTGAGAAAGGCTGGAAACCACGGGTAGGCAAATTCAGGCCCGGGGGCCAGATCCGGCCCAATCACCTTCTAAATCCAACCCACGGGTGGTCTGGGAATCATAATTTTTACATGAGTAGAATGTGTGCTTTTATTTAAAATGAATCTCTGGGTTATTTGTGGGGCACAGGAATTCATTCATTTTTTCTCTCTTCAAAATACAGTCCAGCCCCCCACAAGGTTTGAGGGACAGTGGACCGCCCCCCTGCTGACCCCTGGCCTAAACCAAGTGCAGGCTGCATTGAGGAGCAGCCTTCTAGAACTCCCCAGACATGCCTGCTGAGAGATCAACCCAAGAGGAGACTTTGCAGCCAATGCTTGGCCAGAAAACTCTGCCTCTCTGGAACTGCTTGGATCCCAGGTTAGGTCCCAGGTCAATAACAAGTGACCAATTCCTCGTCAAGGTGATCCAAGGAGCCATGGCCCCCAGACAGGCTCGAAAGCAAATGCACGAGAAAAGCTCCTCCGTCTTACAACCCCTCATTTACCAGCACCCACCCACAAAGGATCCCTCCAGTTAAAACAAGAGGAAGCTTTTGATTAGCCTTACTGCCTTCAAACTGTACTGGTGGCCCTCAACTGTGCCTCTTCTGTCACTACTCAGGACAGAGAGAAACCTCAGGCAAAAGTGGCAAGCGGGCCCACCCCACACGCAGCACAAGCCTTACCAGCTGCGGCAGGGAGCTCAGTTGCGACTCCAGGAGGAGCTCCTCCTGAAGATGGCACGCCACCTCCAAGTCTTTCTGGGAGAGTTCGTTCTGCAGATCTGTGATGGTCTCTTGCAGTTCTTTAATTTTAGCTGCTTTCTCCAGAACCTGCAATGCACAAACCCATCATGTACCTGGATTTTGGTAAGCAGTCTGCTCTGGGTGCGGCAGAGGGTCGGGTGTTTCTGCAGTGCCAGTTTTTGACAGAAAAAAGGGGAGCAGTGCAACAACATACCCTGGAACCAAGATATTTTGGGGCTGAAGCTGGAGCTTAGCAGATTGCAGCAGGAATGGCCTGCAGGCCACACTTCAGAGCTGGGGAGGCACCAACCAGGGCCTCCAACACAGACGTCTCTTTTCCTTGCTCTTGAACACACCTGCTGAAATTCACATTCTGGTTCCACACTTGGGCAACCTCGCTGGACTCTTTTTATTCCCCATTTACTTATTCGCTAAATGTATGCCCTACCCTTCAATGGTCAATCAGCATTCCCAGTGCAGTTTACAAAAGCTTACAAAATAAAAAAGTAGAAAAAACATGTATAATCCTTTTAGAAAATTCCAAGGAAGGACAAAAAGCTGTGCATCAGAGAATGTCGTCCCTCTCCGCCCCAATAAAAGTACCTCCCACCATCTTCCTTTAAGTTACATCGAGTCAGGGGAGGGGATAAAATGACACAAATTCTCTTTGAGATCTCCTACCTGGGACAGAGAGCTTCCCGGCCAGCACTGTCTCTTCCAGCAGGGAATAACATTTGTGTGGAATTGCTGAAACCATGCAGAAAAATCACGTGGAGACAGAGCGATTTCCAGCAGGCATAATAATAATAATAATAATAATTATAATTTATTATTTGTACCCCGCCCATCTGGCTGGGTTTCCCCAGCCACTCTGGGCGGCTTCCATAAAAACCAGAAATACATTAAAATATCACAGATTAAAAACTTCCCTGAACAGGGCTGCCTTAAGATGTCTTCTGAATGTCAGGTAGTTATTTATCGCTTTGACATCTGATGGGAGGGCGTTCCACAAGGCGGGTGCCACTACCGAGAAGGCCCTCTGCCTGGTTCCCTGTAGCTTTGCTTCTCGTAATGAGGGAACCGCCAGAAGGCCCTCGGCGCTGGACCTCAGCGTCCGGGCAGAACGATGGGGGTGGAGACGCTCCTTCAGGTATACTGGGCCGAGGCCGTTTAGGGCTTTAAAGGTCAACACCAGCACTTTGAATTGTGCTCGGAAACGTACTGGGAGCCAATGTAGGTCTTTCAAGACCGGTGTTATGTGGTCTCGGCGGCTGCCCCCAGTCACCAGTCTAGCTGCCGCATTCTGGATTAGTTGTAGTTTCCGAGTCACCTTCAAAGGTAGCCCCACGTAGGGCGCATTGCAGTAGTCCAAGCGGGAGATAACTAGAGCATGCACCACTCTGGCGAGACAGTCCGCGGGCAGGTAGGGTCTCAGCCTGCGTACCAGGTGGAGTTGGTAGACAGCTGCCCTGGATACAGAATTGACCTGCGCCTCCATGGACAGCTGTGAGTCCAAAATGACTCCCAGGCTGCGCACCTGGTCCTTCAGGGGCACAGTTACCCCATTCAGGACCAGGGAGTCCTCCACACCAGCCCGCCCCCTGTCCCCCAAAAACAGTACTTCTGTCTTGTCAGGATTCAACCTCAATCCATTAGCCGCCATCCATCCTCCAACCGCCTCCAGGCACTCACACAGGACCTTCACCGCCTTCACTGGTTCTGATTTGAAAGAGAGGTAGAGCTGGGTATCATCTGCATATTGATGGACACCCAGTCCAAACCCCCTGATGATCTCTCCCAGCGGCTTCATATAGATGTTAAAAAGCATGGGGGAGAGGACGGAACCCTGAGGCACCCCACAAGTGAGGACCCAGGGGTCTGAACACTCATCCCCCACCACCACTTTCTGAACACGGCCCAGGAGGAAGGAGTGAAACCACTGTATAACAGTGCCCCCAGCTCCCAGCCCCTCTAGACGGTCCAGAAGGATGTTATGGTCGATTGTATCAAAGGCCGCTGAGAGATCCAGCAGAACTAGGAAACAGCTCTCACCTTTGTCCCTAGCTCGCCGGAGATCATCAACCAGCGCGACCAAGGCAGTTTCAGTCCCATGATGAGGCCTGAATCCCGATTGGAAGGGATCCAAATGGTCCGCATCCTCCAGGCGTGCCTGGAGTTGTTCAGCAACCACGCGCTCAATCACCTTGCTCAAGAATGGAAGATTTGAGACTGGGCGATAGTTGGCCATACTGGCCGGGTCTAAAGATGGTTTTTTAAGAAGCGGTTTGATGACCGCCTCTTTCAGCGGATCTGGGAATGCTCCCTCACAGAGAGAAGCATTCACCACCCCACAGAGCCCATCGCCCAGCCCTTCCCGGCTTGCTTTTATTAGCCAGGATGGGCAAGGATCCAGGAGACAGGTGGTTGGTTTCACGCGTCCAAGCAGCCTGTCCACATCCTCGGGGGTAATGGATTGAAATCGATTCCATGCAACTTGACCAGACAGAGCTCTAGCACTCTCCCGCCCCAGCCCTGCTCCCACGGTGGTGTCTAGCTCCTTCCGAATATGAGTGATTTTATCTGCAAAAAACCTTGCAAAATCGTTGCAGGAGATCTTGGGGTCTTTACAAAGCTCCGGTGGTAAAGGTGGTTCCGTTAAATTACGAACCACCTGAAAAAGTCTCCTGCTACTATTTTCTGCAGATGCAATAGAGGCGGTGAAGAAAGTCTTCTTCGCCGTCGCTATCGCCACTTGGTAGGCTCGACGTTGAGCTCTAACCTGTGTCCGGTCAGATTCGGAGTGAGTTTTTTGCCACCGACGCTCTAGCCGTCTCAGCGATTGTTTCATCGCCCTCAGCTCCGAAGAAAACCACGGAGCTGTCCGGGCTCCATGCAATCGGAGAGGGCGCTTCGGAGCCAGACAGTCGATAACCCTGGTTAACTCCGCATTCCAGCGGGCCACCAGGGAATCAGCTGAAAGGCCATCAACATGGGATAAGGCATCCCCTACCACTCTCTGGAAACCATTTGGATCCATTAAGTGGCGGGGGCGGACCATCCGAATTGGTCCCACCTCCCTGCAGAGGGGAAGGGTCGCGGAGAAGTCCAGTTGCACCAGGAAGTGATCTGACCATGGCACTTCTTTTGTTTCACTTTTACTTAGTGTCAGATCACCCACGTCACTAGAGGTGAACACCAGGTCTAAGGCATGTCCATGACTATGAGTTGGGCCAAACTTATTCAGGGACAGCCCCATGGAGGCCATGCTTTCCACGAAGTCCCGAGCAGCCCCTTGTAAGGTCGTGTCGGCATGGATGTTAAAATCCCCTAGGACAACCAAACTAGGTGTCTCCAGGAGAAAATCCGCCACGACCTGAAGCAGCTCAGACAGGGAATCCTTGGTGCAGTGGGGAGGTCGGTACACCAAAAGGAATCCTGTACTGCCCCTATTGCCCAACTTCCAGAACATGCACTCAGAAAACTGGATCTTCCCAGTAGGACGCCTGGTGCAAGCTAGTGACTTCCTAAAAATCACTGCAACCCCCCCTCCCCGCCCACATGACCTGGGTTGCTGTGCGTAAGAGAAACCTGGTGGGCAAGCAGCGGCAAGGACAGGCCCATCTGCTTCCTCCAACCAGGTCTCTGTCACACATGCCAGGTCAAGTCCTCCATCCACAATCAGGTCGTGGATGGCAGTGGTTTTATTCATCATTGACCTGGCATTACACAGCAACACCTTCAGGTCATGTAGGTTTCCCCTGTTGATTCCAGTATCCATCCGGTCAAGGCCAGACCCGGAGGCAGGGATAGTCTTCAAACAACGACTAAACCTGCCTCCTCGGTAATGACATGGTCTGGTCTTAGCGTAACTCCGCCTCCTGCCCATGATCACCGAGATCGGATGTCCCAGTGCTTCCCCCCCTGTGGAACTTGTCCCAGCCATCGTGATGGCTGGGGCCCCACTCCCAGGCAGCCCTGATCTAGCCCCTTCAAAACAAAACATAAACTATACAGAACCAATAAAACAACAACAACAACAAAAAGGAACAGAACAATTATGCTAAAATTAATCCCCAACCAAATATCCATCCCACCCACCCCCAGCAATGGAAAAAAAGAAATAAAAATTTAAATTGCCACCGACTGCTTGAGGACATTTTAAAGCACATTAACCCCTGGAACAGGGAAGCAATGGCAGAACACTTCCCACCCTTCCCAAGAGTTTGTTCCAAAAGTTTGTTCCTGGGCCACGCCCCCTGGGCCAGTTGGAAAAGGCCCTGGAAGGGAGCAGGCCCTGCAGTCCTCACCCAGCCAATGGTCCAAGGCTTCCCCGCAGCAGGAGTCCCTTTATAGCCAGGAGAGAGGGCCTGGGCCACGCCCCCTGGGCCAGTTGGAAAAGGCCCTGGGAGGGAGCAGGCCCTGCAGTCCTCACCCAGCCGATGGTCCGAGGCTTCCCCGCAGCAGGAGTCCCTTTATAGCCAGGAGAGAGGGCCTGGGCCACGCCCCCTGGGCCAGTTGGAAAAGGCCCTGGGAGGGAGCAGGCCCTGCAGTCCTCACCCAGCCGATGGTCCAAGGCTTCCCCGCAGCAGGAGTCCCTTTATAGCCAGGAGAGAGGGCCTGGGCCACGCCCCCTGGGCCAGTTGGAAAAGGCCCTGGAAGGGTGTCAAAGCCAAGAAATGTCAGCCTGATGGAAGCGGCTGGGAAGGCTGCAAGTGGGTGTGTCCTCTTCCCCAGCTCTGTGCATTACAAGCAGAGTGAGGTCCAAGAACATAGCCCATCCCCCTGGCAGCGCCAGGGAAGAGATGATATCAGGCACCACGTCACTGGACCCAGGAAGCGCTTTTCAAGAAAACAGAACAGTTTCACTCACAACTCACTTGGCCTAGGAAGAGCGGCTCACACCTGCTTTGGGAGCGACATTTCCAATTGGTTTTGGGAAGGGGGAAGATGGAAGGTAAAATGACAATTCCCTTAAGCACCATCCTGGGAATGGGAAATTTTAACGATGCAAAGCAGCAAGGTCAGACAATGTGTCCAGGCAGCCTAGAGGAAGCTGCTTGGAGTTGAAATCCCTTCATTAGGCATCACCTGATGACTTGTCTTCCTGAAGGCCAAGGCCTGTTTGGGCTGCGCTTCAAGGCCTCTTCCAACTCCTACTGCTGCAGCCCATCACGGGAACTATTCCTGCAATGCTATGGTCCTTGGCTCCCAGCTCTGGTGGCCCTGTGGCTGCAGCTGCTTCTCACTTTGTGACCTCTAGTGAGAGGAGGGAGCAATCCCCATCTTCTCCCATTCTGATATTTCAAAGCCAGGCCTGCCTCTCCCTCCCATCTCCCCGCTCCACATTATTAATGAATTGGAAAGCAGACATCATTAGGTGTGGGAGACTGTTTCTTTCAAAATCTGTAGAAGCCTTCATCGGACTCCCCAGAGCCAGGCTGCTGTTCTCAACATAGTCTTATTAGCATCGCCGCCTCTGTAGCCTGCCATGCAAACTGCACTGCTCGGCACTTTCCAGCACTTGACCCTTCTGCAGATGGAATTAATTTCCTCTTTGAAGATCCAGCGGCAGGCTGTTGCAGCTGCCATTGTTGTGCTTGTTAAGGAAAGGAGCGCTCCCGTGAAGGCAGGGGCTGACCGATCATGGGCGGATGGAGGGCAAGAGAGCCTGAAATGGAAGCAGCTGCAGAAGCTTGGGAGGAAAGCCCTTCCTGGTGGCTCCTCCACAAGCAGACTTTTTTTCCATGCAAAGCACACACAAAAGGGCTGGGTGAGCATATTTGCACATGTGACCTGCTCTGTGCTGGAAGCTCAGGGTACGTAGGCTGGAACCAGAGCAAATTAAGAAGACCTCTCATGCCCCACTCAGAAGAGTCTGGCCGTTGGCACCCTGGGCAGAAAGAAAGCTCCTTTCACCCATCACTGTTTGTTTCATTTGGTCCCAAGTCTGATTTTAAGGGGGCTGGGAATAATCACCTATGGCATTTTGTGTGGAATGGTTCATGCTCAAAGGATCCTGCACAGGATCACAGGATGGAAAGGAGTTCAGTTTTCTGGGATTGCCAATAAATGCTTCTCTGTGCTGAGAACCAAGTTATTGTGACATCTGCAGCACCGTTGAAGCAGAAGCTGCTGAGGGTTAAATCCTCACACAGAGAGGAAGAGGAATGCAGCTCCCCTCCCTCGGTCATAATTTATTAAAAGTCTCACAAATAATTAAAGAAAGGTAGATTTCGCCAACCTTATGTCCCTTAGGACTATTATGAGGTGTTTGGGCAAGATTATGATTTCCTCCACTCTCAGTCACTCACCCTTGTCTGAGTCCCTCAAAAACTTCTCGGTCCTAAAGCATGGAAAGCAGCCTTTCTGAGTATCAGAGGTTAATCCCTGTTATCTCTGTTTTCCCAGAGATAATGAGATAAACAAGATTTATGGTTTAGTTATCATTAATCACCATATAATTATCCCCATCGACAGTGTGTCGACAAGAGGTATCTAGTCTTCCATCTTTCCTCCTGGAAGTTGAGGGCATGACTGCATTTCATTTGCCTGCCTTCTTCTCTCAAGCCTTCATGGTTGGACCAGGCCCTTCAGTTCCAGCTGTTCCACTTCCACATATGGAAGTAAAAAGTGGCTTGTTGGAGCTCCAGATTGGAGCAAAAGGGCCCAAGACTTTGTGACCGACTGACAACCCTCTACCCTTATTGAGAGGCAATGCCTAACCTCTTGGCTTCCCCACTGTGCCTCTCTCCTACTCTGATTCTTCTCTAATGTCTCCCATGCCAAAGCAGAAGCCCGCCTGATATGAGGAAGTTGACTGAGGATGTGAGGAATGCATTGAAAGAGATTTAGAGACTTCCTCTCAGCTACAGAAGGCAGATCTTTCTCAGAGAGAGAACAGCATTGCTTTTTGTTGGAGATTCTCCTGGATTCTGAGAAGCAAACAAGCACTGGGATGTTGATAACTGACAGTTTCAAGATGCAGCAAGAGTAACATCCCAGGAAACTTACAGCAATTGGGCCACAATGAACTCATTTCCAGAGTCCTGAGTAATCACTGCTGGTGACTTGTGGAAGTCCGCTGGTAGTTCACCACACCTCAACCAGGGTGAAATATCAGCAGAGTATGCAGAGTCCCAGAAGAGCCTTCAGAGATTTCCTGCTCCCAGCAAAACAGCTTCTTCCAGAGTCCCCGGTTAAGGGAAAAACTCCTCTCCCATGCCATTCAAAGTAACAAAGTGTTCATTGTCTCCAGATACAAGCAAAGCTAAACACTACTATCTACTATATACAATTCCTCTGGTCTTTGAAGTAAAGATACATATGCACAGAGATCCACTAACACTATCACCACGGTAGCTAACACTGCTATGCATAACCTACACCCTCTTCCCTCGATTCTCACAGAGTCAGACCCTGACAGCAAATAAGATAGCATCAAGTTTTGCAACAGGACACAACCATCAAAGACAGGAACATGATGTAATCAGTGCCCTAGAGACTATTATACCTGGCTCTACATTCTTGAACCAATTCTTGAACCTTGCTGGTGTTGCTATGGTAAACCAGTGCACAGAAGATCCAGATGTGGGAGATGCACTTCTCAAGAATGAAGCAGATGGTGACTGCACTTTCCTTCAAGCTTCCATTGGGTGGCTGTTCCCAGTTTGCATTATTACAGAAGTTGGATGAAGCAGAAGCAAAGCTAAAACAATGAAGTGACCTGCTCTGGTATGGCATTTTGTGTGTGTGTAGGACGGTGGGATGTACAAACATAATGGAAGTCTTCACATGTATATGGGTACATCTAAAGTTCACAGGCCAGAAGAAATTAAGAAGCCAGCACCTGCTTGAGTGAGAGCCAGCACACTGTCCCTAGTAAATCAGGAAAAGGTGGCCCTGCATACATATAGAGATGGCAATGCCTGCTCAACCTCACCAGAGCTTTAGGGAAAGGTTTTCAGAACTGCCACACTGATGGGCAGCTACTGGCAAATGAAGGGAAAAAGCATTCCTGCTCTCCTTCCCTTCTTTGGCCTCAAAGTGCTGATTCTGATCACCCTTCTTTCCTCCCAGGCAGGCTAGCCCAGCTAGTTCAGTGTCTGCTTGTGCTGCTGCAGCCGCCTCCCAGAAAAGTAAACCCTACCTCTGCTTTCACCTGCTCCTGGGTGTGACCAGCGTCTCTCAGCTGAAGATCCAGCTCACAAGTAAAGTGCTCTTTCAGTCCCCAAAGAGACTTCAGTTCTGCTTGCTCCATCTCCTGTCCTGGCAGACAGTACCTACACAAAGGGAGGAAGGGAAGGCCAGTCAGAAAAAGTACAAAGGCTGCAGAGAAGAATTTGGGGAAAGGGAACAAACAAATTGGTTTTAGGGAAGCGTCTGTTGTAGCTTTGCTTGGCATGCAGAATGCTTCTGGCTCAATCCCTTGTATCTCTAGCTAGGAAAGGACCAGGTGATAGGAATGGTCATTCTTTCTCTGCTGGAGACCCTGGAGAGAACTGTCCTCAAATGGGTGGACAAACAGCCTGACCTGGTAAAAGGCATCTCTCCCTCTGATCATCTAGACCGACCACTCACTCACTCAGGAAAGCAGTGTTCCCCAACCCCAACGGTTGTTTCTTTCAAGAGGCTGCTGTGCGCATACCTTGTATACCCTGAATGGGCACCTCCAGGCATGATGCATGGCTGCAGCTCTAGCACTATTTGCCCCTGTGAGTCACCAATGAGAATGCCATGGCCTGGAAAGGGCTCTAGGGCTTGGCTGGAAAGGTTTATGGAGTCTCAGTACAGTGGCAAAGCATCTGCATGGCGTGCAAAAGGTCCCACACACAACCTCCGGCATCCGCAGGTTAGGATGAAAAAGACCCCGGAGAGCAACTGCTAGCCCTGAGCTAAGCTGGACTAATGGTCTGACTCAGCAGAAGAAGGCAGCTTTCTATTTTCCTCTGGAGCCCCAACCGGCAGGCTTTGTGACCACCTCATCAAAGCATGCCTGAGATGCTCCCCCCGCCCCCGCCCCCACGCCACAGGATCCTTGCTGAAGTTTAATCCAGGCTCTCTGGCTTCTCAAAATCCCCACACTGGGTGGGGGTGGCAGCTCCTATCTATATATGTATAGCTATTTCGGTCTGTGGGAAGAGATGTCAGCATCTTTCACTTGCTGTGAGTTCCAAGAATACTTTTTTTTTCAGACAAGTCCTTTGTATTCTGTTGGAAGGGAACAGGATGGGGAAGAGATATTCCCATTTTCACAGCATTTGATAGGACTCCACTTGGGACTGGGGGTAATATCTTCCCTTCCTGAACAAGAGCCAGGTCTTTCAGTTGGATGAAAATCCTGCCTCTCAAGTTCCAGAGGGAGGGCATTATCAGCCTCTGGAAAGATGAGAAAGAAAGAGAGCTCACAGACACAGCCCAAGTTTTCCTGCCTCTGAAAAATGAGGGGGGGAAACAGGTTGCAAAGGTATACCTAACACTGCATTTTCTAAAAAGAGGAAATGGTTTGCAAGTTTAGCTACCTCTGCTGAAGGTGGCATAACAAGGGAATGGAACGTGTGTGTTAACCTTGAAAACCTCTCTGTTCACAAGCCCTCTCTCTCTCTCTCTCTCTTGTATGCACAGGCGGGCACGCACATGCACACTTCCCACGCAGAATGCTGGTTTGCCCACTGGGAACTCTAACCCTCAGGCTAACCCTACAGCAAGTATTAACCTACTTATTGCACCCGGAGGCAACGCAGAGGGGCAGAAAGGGCTGCATTTGGGGGAAGAGGATGAGCAGAGCTTAGCATTAACTGCTCCCTGAAATCATCTGAAGGAGGCAAGCAAGGCAACTTAATATAGGAAGGAAGGCAATTCGCAGACAGACGTTTGGAACGGGCAGAATGATGAAACAATTATTTGGTGGCAAATTTGGCTGGTGCTTCCTGTAAAGAGAGTGAACATGACCAAATCACATGACTGCACCCAGCCTGTGTCAAGAATATGAGTTTTTTCATCATTAAAGTCAAAAGCCAAGCAGGCCATCAAGCCACTGTGTCACAAAGTATGGATGAAGACCCCAGGGGAAACCAGAGATGACACCGGTGGGCAGAGATCTATGCCGAAGGGCGTGGAGAGCCACAAAGCATCTGCATTAATCTAATGGCCCAAACCACTCTAGAAGCTCTTGGCTGAACCAGGGAGGCAGATAATGTCTTAACTACATTTTCCAGGATATTGGAGGCCCAGAAGTTGTCTCAGAGGAATTCTGCCACAAAACAGTGCTTTAAAATATGGAGTCCAGGACCCTCTAATGATATCTATTACAGACTGGAGTACAGGGCAAAGAGGCTGATTTGGATGGGAGGGAGAGGGGTATCTATATATCTATATCTCCTGTTCTGAGGCCAGCCAACCCATGGAACACCCAAGAGGTAATGAACAAACTTAAGTCTTGTCATTGGCACATGATAGAGCCCCAAGAGACATTACTAGAGTTCTTGGGTGGGGTTCTGGAGGGGGGAGCTCAGGACCCTGAAGTGTTCAATTAGGAATTGAAGAGAATTGTTGCTGGTGATACAAGATTGGGATGGACTGAATGACGTGAAATGGAGGAGGGCTGATCATTAAAGAAAAGAGGAATACCAAGTGTGACAATTTGGAAAAGCTCAAAAGAAAACTCAAGAACACAAGTGAATGATGGGAAGCAGCAAGGCTGGGCTGCAGCCCCAAAGGAGAATAAGAACATTCTTTGGTGGAGGGATTTCGGTGCACATGGAATTGGGTTACCAGTACACAATCTGGTCACTGTGGCTGTTCCTTGAGAACCTCAGCTTCTATTCCGAGGAGAAACCACCACTGCCACTGCCCAGCCTTTTCACTCTCCTGGCTGGGGAAACACAGCAGAATTAGGGTTTGCCAATGATTTGTGCTCTGGGTAAAAACTCAACACCTGGCTGCCTCCCTGTGGGCTTGCCTCTCACTTCTCCAGCCACCTCCATGAAGCAAAACTAATGAGCGAAATCCTCCTAGAAGTCAAACACTGAGTTTACAATAAAAACACAGAAATTTAAAATGTGTATGCAAAACAAACACATTTGTGCATATTCTATTTCTCAAACAGGGTTTGAATCTTTAATGTGACAATTGGTTTTTCCAGACATGGATTTTTTTCTTCACTTTAATAAAAGAAAAATGTGTGAAGTGCATCTGCTAGGTGGATCATGCCAAGGCTGGGAGTAGTGATCGTTTTAGACATTTGAGTTTCACTCACACAGTTACAACCAGGCATCTCCTCCCTGGCACAATATGGGAAGGAACAGAACTCAGTGGCAGAGCATCTGTTTGTCATGCTGGAGGCCCAGGCTGAGTTCCCAATGGCACCTCCTGGCATCAGGTGACACCAAAAGTCTTTCTCTGGCCAAGACCTTGAACCGTACTGGGCAAGATGGACCTGATGTAAGGTAGCTTACTGACATTCAGAAACAGCAGCTGCTAGCTGCCTGATGGAGGAAGGGGCCATGCAGCCTTTGGTGGCCAGCCTCTGAACTGTGATGTCAGGTCAGTGAAGCGTAGGCTCCTATGCTCTGGCTTCCAAGTTCTCCTGCTTCTGGGCACTGACAAGGCAGAGAGTCCAGCTGGTACCAGGGTAGATAAAATTCCACTTTTTAAAATTTAAATCGCATTTTTTAAAAAATGATTTTTTAAAAATTTAGATTGGATTTTTAAAATAAAATGCTTTTTTTTGGGGGGGGGGAATCTTTCTAAAGAGTTTTCTATTTAAGTTACATAGTAGTCCAAAAGCTATTTATCAGGAAATAAGGATTTCTTTTAAGTTTTTCATGTGTGCTGAAACTCAGTTGGTTGTTTTTTTTTTTTAAAAAAAAAAGTTTAACCACATCAGTTAACAAACATGGATACATATGCTACAACGTTATTGTTTTAGTTAAATAAATTGTTTAAATTGTTATTAAGGAAGTGATTATTTTTCTCCTTCCAATAAAGTACAGCAGAAAAGTTGTCAAAATATAAACAGTTAACTTATTAAACCTCACAATAATTTCATAATTATCTATGTATTTCTAATAGTATAACCAAATCAGTAATTTTTTATATAACTGTAAAAACTACTCTAAAAATTTATTATTCCAAAAATGAAACCTTCATCTGGTTGTAAATATTAAGATTATACCAGCAGGAATGTCTTTCTGTAAAAAAATAAAAATAAATAAATTAAATCAAATCTCAGTGACTAGTGATTTAAATCAAATCCACTCTAGCTGGTACTCAGACACCATAGATCGTTTCAGTGGCAGGACTGATTCAGAGGCCTGTGCTAAGGGAATCTGTGCGGCTCACCAAAGTATCTTGCTGTATTGGTAGTGCCCTGAAAGACACCGAGCAAATTCCTTCCGCTGAAAGTATACAGGGGGATTTAATCTACTTAGCAGGGATTAATCAAAGATTTGTTAAAAGATTTAAAGATTTTGCGCACTTTGCCCAGCAATGGCTGTGCAAGGCAATAAGAACAGAGTCGCCAAAAGGGTTGAGCTGCCAGACCAGTTCCTGGGGCAAGAGCAACTCTACCTCAACATAGACATAATAGCCTTCTACTACAAAAGGCTGGAAGCCAACCAGGAAATGGTTCCTACTGAAGCAAGAAGCGGTTTAAATTTACAAGACACAATACCACCAACTTAAGAGTTATCAACATTACCTTCTACCTGCTTACCGCCAGCCACCTAAGGAAAGTCATCACAAAGTCGTAATGATGCTCCCATGGAATGCTCCGAGTCAAGCTTTGGTCAACCTCCAGAGCAGAGAGTTTAAAGGAATGTTTGGCTCTTGTTCCAAGGGCTGCATGCAGCTACCATGCAGTCAGAACAGAAAAAACTGCCCCATTTCAAGATGTACATCAGTCACCGTGGGGCTAGAAGCCCAGTGCTTGGAGTCCATGAAACACTGCACTGTCCAGACCCTTCAGTCAAAGAAAGAGGTGAGCAGGGGGGATCCCATGAACCCCCCAGAAAAGCCTTGAAGGAAGAGGGGCCTGGAATGTGCCTGCTCCACTCCCTCTTTTGCCTAGTCCAACTCACCCCACCCTGAGAGGACCGCTCTTTGTGTTGTGTGGTGCTGCTGCTGCTGCAGTTAACCTGAGCAACACCCTCCCAGGGTGGGAAGAACAAACTGGGCCAGGTCTGGCCTGGGAAAGGAAAGAGTTGAGAGGAGGGAGGGAGGGAAGGAGGGGCTTTCACTGGTGTTAAGAGGGAGCCTCTGCACAGGACAAATTCACAGACAGACACTGGCACTCATAAATTATACAACTCATTTGCATATTCCAGTCATGAAACATTATGCAAATACTGCCTGATTTGCATAATGGATTCCAGTCACCGCTTCAATTGCTTTGTGTTTTTTTTTTTTTTTAAAAACAAAACGAAATAAAAGGCAAAGGCTGGTTCCAGCTGGCCACCCCGCCTCGTCTGCTTGGCCCTTTGCCTCCAGGGGGTGGGGTGGGGGGAGGCAAAAGCACCCTAAGCCCTGGCATGAGAAATATTGCCCTTAATTGCAACCCACCAACTTGGACCTGGTTGAGATTCTTCACCAGAAGCCACGCATCTGAGCCAATTAGGGAGGAAGAAATGAGGAGGCAAGACCAGGGAAAGAGGGAGACGTTTTCCGTCATTGCTAGCATGGCTGGAGGTGGGAAATCCTTCCCTTCCTAACTGCTTAATTATATACAACAGAGACTATCTCTGTATTTGGTGATAATATGCCAAGCTGGGGGTGGGGGACACTTCTTGTCTCCTCAGAGCTCAGAAGAGCTTTCGTTTTTTAGAAGAGGGATGGGAGGAGGGGCTCCTCTGATTATTTATAACGAACTGTAATAGCAACACATTGCGAAGGATGAGATGGGAGGGTGTCGCTCGCCTTCCATCAGCAGCCAACGTTGCTCACTTCTCCTGCAGGGGCTGGCTGTGCTGCTGTGGGCGCCTCCCTCCTGCCCCCCTGTGAAAGGCAGAAATGTGCCAAGCGGCTGGCGTCGGCACCCTGTGGGAAAAGTTGACTGTAATTCTTTTGCTTTTAAAATCAATTAATCCGTGTGTTAATTAACGTCAAGTCGACAGAAGGAGGAGGGGAGAGTGAGAGTGAGAGAGAGAGAGGGTGGGTGGGTGGGAGGGAAGAAAGGAAAGAGCTGCCTGCAAGGGCGGATGGCAGACTCGTTGGCACGGTGCCATCCATTCAGTGGCAACGCCACAGTTTCGTGTGATAAGAGCAGCAGCGGGCATATGTTCTGGGGGTCCTGTACGTGGGCCAGACAGTGCGTAGCAGCGAAGGGAGATTAGCCAGAGCCCGGGAGCAGACAACAAGCGGCAGCCGAGGGCACGGGGTGCCAGGAGGAGGAGGGCAAGCTCGCCTCTCCCTTGGACTCCAGAGATCCAGGGGCTCCCCCACAGGCAAGGCGCCAACTGGACCCCTCCGCCATTTCAGCTTCATTCTGCTGCAGTGGAGCCAGCGCAACGGAAGACAAAGGCCGCCATTTCCGCCATGATGCCACTCCCAAGCCCAGGCTGGCATCCTTGATCCTTTAAAAGAAGAAAGGAAAAGAAGGAGGCGCCAAGAGCAAAAACAGCCCCCCGTCTGCTTGCCCCTCCTGCGTTGCTGTGCCAGGGGCAACTGGGCATCTGTCGGCGTAACAGAAGGCACGCAAATGGGTTGTTCGCTGCAAGCTGTTGGTTTGTTCGCCAGGCAGATTCATTTATAGCTAGAACCAGAAAGAGAGAAGACACTCCAGCCTAGTCAACAACCAGCTAACTGGAGACAGCCACCATTGAAGAAGAGATGCCACAGGAAGCATCCTGAACGCAGGCTCTGGCTGATACCAGCTGCCAGTCAGTGGACCAGAGAGTGATGCCAAACCTGCAGCGAAAGAGAGAGAGGAGATTGGGGGGCGGGGGTGGATGAGGACGAGGACGAGCTGGAAAGTCTCCCGTAAGACCTTTGAAGGCAGGCAGAAAAGAGCATTATTTGGGTGTTCAGGGCTGGAGAGAGAACATTTCGCAATGCTTCTCTATGGACGCGTGACTGCTGCGTGTGAATGCGCACCTGAAGGCACAGACACTGGCACACACAGAGATAGGTATGTACAAGACGCGTGTGCCTGTATGCCCACTCGTTTGAGCATGCACTCAGATTTTATCCATGTGTGCATGCTTGCACACACATGTTGATGCCTGTGTATGTGCACGTGTGTAAGTTAGAAAGTACAAGTGTGCGAGAGCGAGTGAGAGAGAGAATGCCCGTGTATACACTTGCCACTTTTAACCCAGGTATACACAGATGTTCCCCCCTCCACCCAGAAAAAAACAAACAAACCCACCCACCCACCCTTCTTCAGAAGCAGTAGCAGATTTATTTCCATGCGTTGCTATCACCAGGGAGATGAATGGGGCCGATGGGACGCCCTTTGCAAGATCCACTATGGAGTGTGTGTGTGTGTGTGTAGGGGGGGGGGGAGAGAAAGAAAAAGAGGGGGAGAGAGAGAGAGAATATATACCACTAAGATCTGCACCAACTTGAAAGCAGAGCGAGATCTGGAAGGTGCTACTCCTGACGCCCAGGTGGCACACCAGACAGGCCAGGTCCAGAGTCCCACTCTGTGGCGCCGGAGGCTCTCTGGGGCTGCTTTGTAGAAAAACAAAGCTGCTTACTTACACTGTCTGTGCTGTTGTGGATCCTGAAAGGCTTTCAGCTGGCATCGGGCGCTGAGCCAGGGACGGGTGCTGGAGACAAAAGGAAGACACAAAAATAAAGTCATGCCACGGGAATATTAATTGGCTTCTCACTTAACGGGAATTTACAAAATATGCTAAATGGGGGTTTGTTTTCCCTCTTCATCCGAAAAGAAACCCACTGAAGAGAAAAGCGGAGATTGGCACGCATCTCTTTTGCATGGAAAATACTGGTACAGGATTTACTGCCAAGCGGCAGAGATCAGGATTAACAGCAATGGCATCTTTTGGGCATCTTTTTTTCTTCTAATGAACAAGCTTTTGCGGTTAATGAGGAATAATCGTTTTGCTAATGAGCTCTGAAACGTTAAGAGAAAAGAGGGGTGTTCTGTTAATCGCCCGGTGCAGTCGCGTGCTGGATTACAAACGGGATGCAGGACGAAAAGGGGGGTGGGAGATCCTCCTGGAAAAGAAGCAGCCGAGAGATGGGTGCTGGGTCACCCGCGGTGCCCGCTCAAGCCTCCACACATCCGGCCAGCAGCAGCTTGGGTTTCTCAAACTCCGCAAAGTGGATATTCGGGGAAGATTACCATCACCGTCAAAGCGCGAGGCACGGCTCTTAATGTCTCCAGTGTTTAATCATCATACAGTAGAATGGTTTTATGCATATTTCATTTGCATATCATTAAGGCAAACTACAGGGGGATGGTGAGCCAAGAGAGGTGCAATGCTGCGGGCAGGGGCGGGGGTTGGGGGCAACGAGAAACCTGCCTATCTGCCTGAGATGCCAGGAGCCAGACCTCAGTCCGCCTTCCATTTGGAAACCTTTGAAAGTGGGATATAACCTAGGATGCCTCCAATTCCAGCAGCGGAGCCTTCGAAGAGGGGACTGAGGCCAAGCCAGACTTGCGCTGCCAGGAGGATTGCTGGCTCCAGGGGAATGCCCTGGCAGGTCTGCCCTTCTTCACAGGCATTTGGGATCAGATTAATTCTGGAGACGATGTCAAGGGTGTGGGGGGGCCCCAGGATATCCATGCGGGAATTGCAGCCCACCCTCTTATTAGCAAACAGTTGGGTCTCCTCTGTTTTCCTCCTTTGCTTGCTTTTCTTTTGGTGTCCCCACTCAGTCATTTCATCAATTACTTGCCGGCTGAGATCCTTTTGCCCTGGCACTAGCCAGCGAAGGAAGGCACCAGTGGCGGCAGCTGCTGCTGAATACAGGGGATTCTTTGTGGCTCTTAGACATGGCCAACGTCTTAATTGGGGGCTTTTATCACACTCAGACAACAGCAGGATTGTGACTGCTCCCTCTGGCTTTTCATCGGATGCTGGTTGGTTTTGGGGGTGGAGGGGCTTTCCTGCCAGCAAACAACCATTGTCAGCTTCACAAGCTGCCATACGGTGACATGCTCTTGGCTCAGAAGCAGAACTTGACTGGAGAATTTTAGATAGCAGAATTTACCCCCCTCCTTTCCCAGCTTTCCCTCTTGGGCAACTATGAATATTCGGATGAGTTTAAATGGGAGGGTGCCGTTGATGGTGGAGCTGCTGGTGGCAGTGGTGGCAGCACAGGGAGTTGAAGGCAGCCAGAACTAGGAAGGCACCGTCTTTGGGGGGGGGGGGCTTGCTGCATTTCCTCTGCTTGTGCCCATAGCGCTGCGGCACATGCAGATGTCGCTGTTGTTCTTCATAAAAACATAATGATATGCAAAAGCATAACGACCCCATTGGGGCGCAAAGCATCAATGAAATAACAGTGTTAGGACAGAGGGAGGGGGAGGAATGATGACAGACACCCGACTGAAGGAATGTCCACATAAATTATCTTTATTCAAATGAAACAGAACTGGTGGAGAGGAGGGAAGAGATGGTGAGTCATGAGTCACATGGAGTGCAGGCCAACTTTGAATGTGCCAAGGGGAGGAAGATCCTCTCTGCCACACCCAGAGAAACAGGCAGGGGAGAGAAGGCAGCGGAGACACCGCTGCATTTCCAGTCACATGTTTCACTAGGAGGCTCCAGGGGCATTCCTGGACAAGGGACTTTCAGCACTGCTCCAGCCTGGACTGGCATTTCCACAGCAGATGCAGAGAAGCCTCACAAGGAGAAGGGAGACGAGGCAGCAGCACTGGTTCCACAGGAGCTGCTGAGGATGAAACTTGGACCAGACCAAAGACCAGCAGTGGCTGCTGGAAAGCTGGGGCCCAAGGCAGCCATACCTCTGAGGACTCTGCCCACTCCCGTGGCAAGCAGATTCTCCAGAGGTGGACTGAGGAAGCTAGCAAGTGGGGCTGAACTAAAGACCCCCATCATCCTTCCCCACACCTGGATTTGGGGGTCACTGTCTTGCTCAAGGTGAAAAAAGGAGGCCCACACAGAGCAGGAAGTGACTGATACAGTGCACCTGGAAAGGAAACCAAAGGGAGTAAAATGGGGTTAGGGTCAAGTCCCTTCAGAGGGCCCACCTGTTGTTTTTAAGTTACAAAGAAATTGCAAAGCAGAGATGGATGGAAGCAGCATCATGGAGTCCAAAGCAGGGTTGCCACACAGCTTATTTTGGAACAGACAGAATATTAGAACTACGCCAGGGTGAGGAACCTCCAGGCCCTCCAGATGCTGCTGAACTACAATTAGCAATAGCCACAGCAAGCATGGCCAATGGCTAAGGGTGATGGGACTTGTAGTTCAGCAACAGCTAAAGGGCCAAAGCTTCTCCACCCACCCATTATCTAGCCACACAAACACCAGAAATATATGAGAAGATTACAAGGGATTCCTTTTTTATTTTTAAAATAAGTAAAAAAACAACCCCACATTAAATAAAAAGAAGCCTACTGTAAAGGAATCCAAAGAGTGAAGGAGCCATTCCACATGATGCGGTGGTTCTAGGTAACACTGGTCTTGGGTTCAAACCCCTCAGGGGTCTTGGTCCCTGTACCATTTGTTTGGGCTGTTGGGAGGACAAAATAGGACAATCTCCATAGATTCTAAACCTATACTGATTGGAGTGATGGAGGGACAGACAGCTGCCTTCTTTTGTGTCAGCCCAATAATATCACCTGCTCTGTGACCAAATAAGATATTTAGGGGCAGACACCTGCTCTGCATAGAAATTGCACAGAACTATTCACACCAACAGGCCTGATATTCTCTCCCATGAATTTGCCTAATGCTCTTTCAGGGTGGAGGAGGATGGACCAGTCTACGTCTGTCTCAGGTCAATTTCCCTGGGGCTCAATCATGAGCCTTTTCTGTTTGGATTTTTGCACACTTTCCAAAAGAATATACAAAAGATCCGCATGTGAATTGTACACATTTTGTACACAATCTTCCCATAAAACACATGTTTTAGATGCATTTCCCTGTACTGTTCCTCCTAAAAGAGACAAGTTGTATACATCTTAACATAAAATAAGTATTTTCACACACACTTCTCAGGATCAAAACAGAATCACAAAACCCAGAGAAGTGTGAAATATGGCTGACAGCTGAATTCTGAGCTGTAGGCAAGTTCAGGAAACATTGAACTGGGTCAGTCTGCTGCAAAAATCTGACCAGATTTGATCACTCTATCCCCATTTCAAAGCCATATAAAGCAGTGGCTTTCACCACATTTTGAAGCAGTGAATTCCACAAGTTAACCTTTAGTTATTAAAGAAGTTCCTTCCTTTGGCTGTCCTAAATGCTATGCCAGTCAATCAGTTTCACTGCATGGTCCCCAGTTATAATATTATGAGGGTGTGCTTTCTCTACACAATGAATAAACCTGTTATGTCCTTTCACCATCTAATGCACATGATGCAAAATTTGCAAAACCACACATTCTCCACTATCAGCTGCATATTGCAGGAGTCAGTAATATGTATCCCAAAGTTGGCAAATGACCCAAGAGATCTTCTCTTACGTAGTCTTCTCTACTGAGGCCACTTGCACAGATATTTGAACAATTGCATCTTTATAGGAATATTTTGGAATATTCCCCAAACCTCTCTTTGCTGAGCTAGACAGAGCCCAACCCCACTGGCCTTATGCTCTCAAGTTGGGACAACTCTAATGGGATCACTCACCATCACTACCAACCACCAAGTAGGGAGATGTAGGTATGCCACACCTTTCCTTGGGAAGGTCATTTTTTATATTAGCTTTAAACATGAAGTAGTTGGGGGTTCTCTTTTTTGTTTTGCTTTTAAATGAGAGAAACCTATGGCCACCTTGTATTTAAAAATAAGATGGTAGTTCACCCATGCTCCTTAAATTTAATCCAGCCTTTAGGGGCATTTCTCCCCTCCCCCAGTTTACTAAAACCAGAGGACAATCTGACACTATTATCATAGGTATCACATATAGCATCATGGACACCCCCTTGAAATATAAATACAACTGCTCACCAAAAGTTATCCACATGAAGACAAAGGATGAATGGAAGACATTGCATTCCAGACCAGTTCTGCAAATGTGGATGTCTCCAAATTTTAACACCAAGGAATGAGAGAGCCATGGTGTGGTGTGTGCACATGTACACTGCACTTTTCTGTTAAGCTGGCAGATGGGAAGCCATTTCAAACTGTATTTTGCTCTGCTTCTCCTTTAAGTGGGTGTGCAGCAGTCTCCTTTAAGTGGGTGCCACTCTCCCGCCTGCGTAACAGAAAAGTGCAACCAAGCCCAGCACTAAGCAGGATTGCTCTCCCTTTGCAATGGATGATGTAAAAGGAGAATGATCCTGTCTTCGGACTAGGTTCTCCTTTGTGCAATGCTTCAAAGGTTCCTCTCCCCCACCACCCGTAAGAATTTAATAAGACCTTTCATAATGCAATGCAACACAAAACAAACTAATCTAAACAAAAACAAAGAAAGAGAAAAAGAAGAATGCAAAGTCCTCTCTCACTGGGAGATCTTAAATTGTCCCAAACAGAAAAAGGTGAACCCTCCGAGCTCTCCTCTGGGAGCTTCCCTTTCTTCACCCAGCCTCCCACCCTAGGAGATCTTCCCTTCCCTGCCTCTCACACAGGGTCCTTCAACAACCATCCATCACCTTCATCTGTATGCAAACCCCTCATTAACCCTGAGTAGAGGATAACAAAAAACACAAAGAAACAAAGCAAAGCAGAAGCCAAAACAACGCAAAAAACAAAAAATAACAAAGAGGTAAAAATATTAAAGGAGTAAAAAATAACAACAAAAAAGGTAAAGGTAAAGGACCTCTGACAGTTAAGTCCAGTCGCAAACGACTCTGGGGTTGCGGTGCTCATCTCGCTTTACTGGCCAAGGGAGCTGGTGTTTGTCCACAGTTTTTCCGGGTCATGTGGCTAGCATGACAAAGCCACTTCTGGCGAAACCAGAGCAGCACACGGAAATGCTATTTACCTTCCTGCCGGAGCGGTACCTACTTGCACTTTGACGTGCTTTCGAACTGCTAGGTTGGCAGGAGCTGGGACAGAGCAACGGGAGCTCACCCTGTTGCGGGGATTCAAACTGCCAACCTTCCGATCGGCAAGCCCTAGGTTCAGTAGTTTAGACCACAGCGCCACCCATGTTCCAAAAACAACAACAACAATAAAAGAATATAAAAAAAGAAATGTAAAAAAGGACTTCCAACTATGCACCTGTCAGCTGTATATACAAGAGTTCTTCAAAATTTTCAAATGTGCACTCCAGGGTAGTATCCAGCTGTTCCTCCAGTGTGCATGCACATGAAAGCTCATACCAATAACAAACTTAGTTGGTCTCTAAGGTGCTGCTGGAAGGATTTTTTTTATTTTGTTTCGACCACGGCAGCCCAACACAGCTACCTACCTGTAACTCCATTTGCTAGGCAATGCTTTTCCAGTCTTCAAGTCTAGACATTTCAAGTTCATTCATTTTTAATTCCAAAAAGTCCAAAAGTGGTTCTTCTATTATTACTATTGATAAAAGTCAATAATAGTCGTTTTCCAGACTAACATAACAATTTTACCTCCAGTATTGAGAAACAGTAAATCCTTGGTCTTTATTCCTTCAAGAGTCTCTTTGCTGTGGTCATATATTGAAAAAATGATCCATAGTTATTTACTTGTGTATAATCATTATTTCACAACCAGATCCTTATCTTCCTATTTTCTGTTGGCCATCATTTTCCATCCTAACCTTTTTTTAAAAAAACATAGTTTCCATTTCCTCTTCTTCCATTATTTTTCCAAGAATGTTGCGAGAGGCTTAATAATTTTTTCCTCTAGATTTAGTTCAAATTTTATAGTCATTTCTTTCCTAATTCTATTTCTGCCAGCTCAGGATATTTCTTAGTCTCTCCATCCGTAGTTTCCTTCCCCATCTCCAGCATCATGACTCCAGCATTTAGCTCCTCCAGGCATGTGGAGGTCCTCTTGATTTCATCATCCAAAGCCTCCAGCTTAACTATTACATTCTACTGCTCAGGCAAACCTCCACCAGTATTCTTTCTCAAAGGCTGCATATTTTCTCCAGCCTCAACTTTGTCCAGTCCTTTTCCATTTACCATTTTCTGCATCTCCACTCTTAGTTCTTTTCAGTGCTCCTTCAATAATTGTTGCATGACACCAATAATTAGTGGGGTGTTTTTCAGTATTTTTCCTATAATGAGTGCTTTCCCTGAAATCCATAGTCCTTGCTTATCAGGAAGTTATATTCTTAACATTCCACTCTCAGAACAAGCTGTCACATTCACCAGTCAAACTGAGGATTAAGAATAGAATGAAATAAGATGAAATTTTCTGAGTTAGGGAATCTCTTAGATGTTTAACAACTTTCTTTGGGACGTATGATTAGACTTGCAGGGGTCAGCAAACTTTTTCACCAGGGAGCCAGTCTACTGCCCCTCAGACCTTGTGGGGGGCTGGACTAGATTTTGAAAAAAATAATGAACAAATTCCTTTTAAAAAAAAAAATATTTATTACTTTTAAAGCTTACAAAAAAGAAAAGGAAGAAAGACAAAAGAAAAAAAAGAACAAAAAAGAGAAAAAACAGTACAATACATAAACAATACAAAACACAACCTTAACACATTAAACTAACACAATAAACTAAACCAAACCAAACAAAAACAATTTAAAAACATACATCATACCTTTTCCATATTCTATCTTTCATTCCCTTGTATCATTGACCTCCTCTCACCTCCCTCTTTGTATTCCACTTCCATTAATTGTTTCAGCAATTCCTTTCCATCTTTCTCTATTTTCTATCATATAAATGTCTTAACATATTTTTAATCTTATTTCCATTAAAATTAATATACTTATTTAAGCTTAACTCCTTATAGCATTTCAGCTAAAGCCATAAAATTTCCTTCCAACATTTTTCTATCACTCATTAATTTTACAATATTTCTATATATAGACTTTAAATTTCCAATCTTCTTCCACCATCTCCTCTCCCCAGTCTCGGACTCTACCAGCCACTTCCGTCAACTCCATACAGTCCATCAACCTGGAGATCTTATGTCCGAGGCTCTTAACTCTTTTCCACGTCCCTTCTGCCAGTCTTCTTCATATTCTTTGATGCTGAAGAGCAGATCTCGGGGAAACTCCAATCCAACGATACTTTTATTCCTTCTCGACAGGTCAGCCAGATTTCCATAATTAAAACTAGGATCCATAAAGTATTTCCGGGCATGTTTCAAGATTCCTCCAAATCTAAAGGCCCCCAGAACTCCAATCTCCTCCTGACCCAAGTCCATATTCCAAAAGTCAGTTAATCCCTGCATAGAGGGATCTTTCCAACTTTCCTTTTCTAATCCAGGCCAGGCTCCGATCTTCAAAATCTGACTTTTTCTAGTCTCAATCATAAAGGGCCTCAACTTGTAGTCCTCAATTTGCCTCTGTAAGGCTAAGGCTCCCCCTTGTATTACTTTAGGTTCGACAACGGCAACTTTCTCCTTCTCCTTTTCAGCAATTTGTCCTGTTGAAATAAATTCCTGTGCCAAATCCTGAATAATTTCTGTATTGGTGCTCACTTTTGGTTCCAAAATGTCAATTTTAGTAGTCATAGCATCCATCTTTTTATGAAGTGGCTTATCTTAGAAAATGCAGTCCATAAGGCTTCTCCTGTCGACATTCTTGAATATCCAAGGTCAATCTCTAGTTCTCACAGTTCTTATCAAGCAGCTGGAGATTTCCCAGCTCCACTCTTGTAACAGTTTCAAAAGCTCCCTCTAGAGGGGAGCAGTCTCCACTTGTATTAATCTTTTCCAACACAGATCAAAAAGTAAAGATAGTTTCAATTTTCACATACTTTTCCTCCCTTTTAAACGCAGAAGCGGACAATGGAAACAATATATTTCTCTTATTTAACTGACTGTCAACATCTGTTCTCTTCGCTGTCAATGAATTCTCCCAAAACGTCAATTACTGGGAGCCCGTTCCCAGGTTCAGAGCAGTGGTAATTTAATTTTAATCACTCTCTCCTGCAGGATACACAGTCCAAAATTTCCCCCCTCTTCTCCTGCTTCCAAGGGGGGTCTAATAATTTCAATCGATGGAAGTTTAATCCTTTACATAAGGCTTTCCGAGACCTTAACTTGTAAGCTCTTTGCTTCAGTCTATTTACAAAAGGGGAAGGCGGACTTCCTGTTTTGAACCTTCCCCGTTCGATGCCAAATTAAGATATTTAAAGATCCAATTTTCCGTTTTACTCACGGGTTGTTGCTTAAAATCCAATTGTCCACAAGAAAAAGTCAGCGCTCTCCGGCAACAGCAATGCGGCTTCACTCCGTGAAAGAAGCGGTCAATTCAAAGCACCGCACCACTCACCCCACGTCGCTCCGGATACCCAAAACAGGGTTTCCCTGTGAGTAGGGGAGGCGCAAAAGGTGCCAGCCGAATCCCAGGTTCACAAGCTTCTTCCGCCTGTGATTTCAATGGGTCTCCGCCTTCGCCGTGGCGGTTCAGACCCAACTTTCCACGGAGCAAGTTCCTCCCGATCGGAGGAGCTCCGCCATTGCCGGGGGCGCCAACCCGGAAGTAATAATGAACAAATTCCAATGCCCCACAAATAACCCAGAGATGCATTTTAAATAAAAGGACACATTCTACTCATGTAAAAACATGCTGATTCTCAGACTGTCCGCAGGCCGGATGTCGAAGGCGACTGGGCCGGATCCGGCCCCCGGGCCTTAGTTTGCCTACCCATGGATTAGAGCATGCTTTTTTGTTTTGTTTTGAGCCCTTTAATGGCATCTCGGCTTAAACCAGTTGTCGGGTCAGAGAGAGAGAGTCTCTATAGTAATTTATAGGAGTTTCTGAAATGACTGAAGAAAGGGAGGTTGAGCTGATCTTTGCCCTAAGGACTGACACCTAGGGCTATTAAGTGGTGTTTGGGCAAGATTGCAGTTATTCTGCTGCCTGGTCATTCACCTTGAAAATTTCTCAGTCTCATGATGGGAGAACAGTCCTTCCAGAACACTGGAAGTTAATCCCTGTTATATCTGTTCCTCAGAGATAATACAATAGGCAATAGCTATCATTAAACACCACCTAATTATCTCTGATGGGACGCAGGTGGTGCTGTGGGTTAAACCACAGAGCCTAGGACTTGCCGATCAGAAGGTTGGCGGTTTGAATCCCACCAACGGGGTGATCTCCCGTTGCTCGGTCCCTGCTCCTGCCAACCTAGCAGTTCAAAAGCACGTCAAAGTGCAAGTAGATAAATAGGTACCGCTCCAGCGGGAAGGTAAATGGCGTTTCTGTGCGCTGCTCTGGTTTGCCAGAAGCGGCTTAGTCGTGCTGGCCACATGACCCGGAAACTGTCTGCGGACAAACGCCGGCTCCCTCGGCCTATAGAGCGAGATGAGCACCGCAACCCCAGAGTCGGTCACGACTGGACCTAATGGTCAGTGGTCCCTTTACTTTTAATTATCTCTGACGTTGGAACCTTGTCAGGAAATGTTTAAACAGCCATGATTTCTCACTGGAAGTCCAGTGCTTCAAAGGCTCCTGATAACCAGGTAGTTGTCAGGTGTTTAGGGCAAACTCTTCCCTGTCAGCCAAGCCCCACCTTAGCTTTACGACATCAGGTTTAGAGCTGGTGAGCATGACTTGCCCAAAACAGTCTGGTGGGCTAAATGGGTAAGCCTGGCAGACCATGCCTGTCAAGCAAGATGAATACTCTAGCATTTGATATAATAGACTGACCCAGCAAGTTGCCATGGAAGGTGAGCTGCATGGGAGTGTGACCCTGGGCAATTTGAAACCTTCCATATGCCCACAACTTAAACATGTGAAAGTTTTAGTCTGTTTTAAAGTCTTACAGGCCTTTTAAAAGTGTGTTTCTATATTTGATTTATGCTGCACATCGTCCTGAAATTTGACATCATGAAGAGTGCTATAAAATAAACTTTAAATAAAAAAATAAATCTCTGCTATATGAAACTGGTGACTGGAGAGGCATGATATTCACAGCAACACATTCCAGCCCTAGTAACCCTAAACCATGGTTAGGCAAACTAAGGCCCAGGGGCCGGATCCGGCCCAATCACCTTCAAAATCCGACCCGCAGACTGTCTGGGAATCAGCATGTTTTTACATGAGTAGAATGTGTCCTTTTATTTAAAATGCATCTCTGGGTTCTTTGTGGGGCATAGGAATGCATTCATTCCGCCCCAATATAGTCTGGCCCCCCCACAAGGTCTAAGGGACAGTGGGCTGGCCCCCTGCTGAAAAAAATTACTGACCCCTGCCCTAAACTAGAAAGACCCAATCTCTTTGGCCTTTCTTCCCAAAACAGGGGCTCTGACCACTCCCACATATTGCCCTTTTCAGTTCTACAGCATCTTAATTCAGATGGGATGAGAGGTGGCACCATCTTCAGTTTGGATTACTATAACATGCTCTACATGGAGCTCCCTTTGAAAAGTGCTTGGAAACTTCAACCGGCCCAAAGAGCTGCAGCCGGTTGACCAAGGTTGATTATAGGGAGCATAAAACTCCATTTTTACAACAGCTCCACTGGCTATCCATCTGTTTCTGGGCACAATTCAAATTGCTGGTTATGACCTATAAAGCCCTACATGGCTTATGCCCAGGCTATTTGAAGGACTGTATTCTTTCCTGTGAACCTGACCAGGCTCTGAGAGTTTTGGGGAAAGTTCTTTTCTCAGTCCCACCACCCTCACAGGCATGCTTCATGGGGATGTTGGAGAGGGCCTTCTTGGCGGCTGCTCCCAGGCTTTGGAAATCCCTTCCTAGGGAAGCTAGACTGGCTCCCTTTTCTTGTTCTTCTGCTGGCAGGTGAAGACTGTTGCATTCAGACAGGCCTTTGGAAACTGCTTTTTTTTTAAAGAAAAGAAAGGGTGGGTTTTAATAGTGCTGTGCTGTTTTTCTTATCTGCATTTTAATAGATTTGTTTTTATATTATGTTAACCCTACTAGAGTTTAATTAATTTTTAACAATTATCTTTTACATGTTTTCAGTTTTTTGTATTTTATTTGTGTTCTTTTAATTTGTGTAACCTGTCTTGAGTCCCAATTTGGGGAAAATGTGGGTTATAAATAAATGTAATAGTAACAACAACAACAACAACAACAACAACAACATGTTTATAGCCACACACAACGACCCTTGCAGAAAACAGCATCTCTTCATGCTTCCAGAAAAGCATTGCCAATGAGGAGGAAAGTTTCCATTTATTCCACATATATACCCCTCTTCTTAAAAATCAGAAAGCAGTTTACAAGCAATAGTACAAAATACCTCACCTGCAACAGCTAATCAAAAACAGTACTGGACAACCAGCTCATCAGCTCTAAATATCAGCATCAGTATGTTATTATTATATTAATAATAGACTACTCAGTAAAAAGCCGCCTTGAAAGCTTCATCAAAAAGATCTGAAGGATGGGTTGAAAAGGTGTGTCTTAAGTAACTGGTAAAACTGGCCTCAGGCCTGGCTTCAGCATCCACTGTGTAGCTTCTTTCATGGGCAGTAGGGCTTTGTCTGCAATCTTGCCTCCCCACCCAGTGAAGGTCTCAGGTTAAAAGCAGGCTTCAGGGATCCTCCAGATTTCCCTACATATCACCCAAAACTTCATAGAGAAAACTTATGTAAACACATCAAAGGCTTTTGAGGTGTCCATAGACACAAAAAGGAAACCCTTTAAAATAAGGCAGGGTCAAACAGCAAGTTTAGCTTAGGAAGAGGTTTTATAGATAAAGTGCGTATATAACAAAAAGCTCTAGAACAGATGACAGTGTCAAAAGACAGCAATAAAGGTAACCAGGATTAACTGTGGTGGGGGTGGGGGGCAGCTTTGTTTTTCCCAAACTGGAGGCTCTGCTGCCCATTCTGCTTGTTTCTCAGCCAAAGATTTAGATTGCTGACCCTGGAGCTGCCAGTACTGGCAAAAGATGCTTCAGCATCTCTGTACTTTTCTGCATCTCAATTCACTCTGACCTCCCTATTTACAATCCTGCCCCCGCAAACCACATGTACATAGCCTTGCAATTGAGGATAGTCCAAAAGAGCTTGCACCTTTAAAAGGTTGTTAGTCTTTCAGGTGCCACAAGTGAGGCCAGGGCCCCCAAACTTGGCTGTCTAGATGTTAGTACACTGAGCAGCAACAGCAGCACCAAGGAAATGGTTGGAACAAAGGCCTTGGATAGGGCCCCCTCCACACATAGCTTACAGTGTAGAAAGAACAGGGAGGTGGGGGATTTACAGAAAGCCCAGCAGCAGCAGCAGCAGCAGCAGCTGACAGAAACTATATAGAGGCCAATCTGGGGCAAGAGCAAATGGCCCTCCACACACCCCTCCCTAAGTAGAAGCATGCTCAGAAGTGAGCTCAGCACCACCTTCTGAAGGCCAACAGACTCCAGACTCCAAGAGCAAAGCTGCAGATGGCTAAGAGGCATTGTGGCTCTTGCCGAGAGAGAGCAGAACACTGTTTTGCAAACAGATGCACCATGGAAGAGAGGAGCGACACACACCTGTCATTTGGTGTTACACATAAGCAGTTTATTAAAGAATTAAATATTTATAGACTATAAAGCAAGCAGGGCGATGGGTTGAAAACAGCGTGCTGAGAGGGGCATTATAAAACAATGAGGCTGTCAGTGATTGATCAAGTATGGAGAACACAAGCGTGTGAGAGAAGCACTGCGCCAGCAGCAGCAGAGGCCCCCGAGTTGCAGGAGCCTATCTGGGTTACTGCAGGAAGCCTCCCTTGACTGCTGCTAATGGAGTCGAAAAGGGCTAGAGAAGAGTCCAGGTTGTTGAGCGCTGGGCCTGCTGCACAGCCCAAATGGGAGCTCCCATGTCCCCACCTTGTGATGCATCTCTCTCTCTCTCTCTCTCTCTCTCACACACACACACACACACACACACAAAATGCCAAACGGGAGCAACAGAATACAAGTATTTTAGTCTAATAATGAATGACCTGCAGAAAGGAAACCACAGTCTGGCTATAACAGTAGGCCTGGAATATCTAGAAAATTAAACTGCATTGTATAACAGAAGCAAATGTGAGTTTTATAGAGTAATAGCCATGCAAGCCCATCCTTATCTCCATTTCTCATGGAATTACTAGACAGGCAGACCATGGGACCACTGTGGACAAAGCATATCTTAATTTCAGCAAAGCACTTGACAATGTTCCCCCACGATATCCTTGTGGGCAAGGTGGCAAAATGTGGTCCTTCACCTGCTCCTTATGGGAGGAGGACAGCAATGCAGCTGCTTTACGACAGACATGTCAAATAGCAACCGGCCTGGGTCTCAGCAAGAAGAGCCACCTCCAGGGGACCAGGCAAGGAAGCAGGCTTCAAGGAACTGGAAATGTAGCAGTAATGCCCTTTAGAGCCATGTCCTGGCTAGGCCATGACATAAGCAGCTTGCAAGGGCATCTAAGAGCAGCCCTGAAGCTGGATCAGGCCAAAGGGGGACCATCTAGTCTGGCATTCTTCTCCCTGGGAAACTTACAAGCCCAAGAGTACCTTCCTCACTTGGCCTCCCCAGCAACTGGTGTTCAGAGGCAGGCTGCCTCGCTGGAAGTGGCAAGCAGCCACCATGACAAGTAACCATGAGAGCCTTATCCTCAAGGCATGTATCTAATTCCCCTTCAGAGCAATCCAAGTTTGCAGCCATTAAGGCATACTGAGGAACTGAATTCCATAGTTTAACTATGTGCTGAGTAAACCTCCCTTTCATCTGTTCTGAAGCGCCCACCATTTAATCAGTTCTTCCTTGCAAGGCTATCTCAAGGCTTCAGGAAAGCACTGGGTCTTGGCTTTCTGTCCGCAAAAGTATCTCCAATCCATTCACAATGGGACCTCGACGTGGCTGCATGATGCGGGACATGCTTCAGTTGTAGATCAACAGCCAGCCCACAGTGGCCCCTTCCTCTCCACAGCTAGACTTGAGGCACCTCCTGGCAGAGGCAGCACCACTTTATTCCTGAAGACAAAAGTGAAGCTACAGCTGCAAGAATCTTCTTGCTTTTCTCAACCCAGGGTTCAATAATCTCCCCAGCAGACATGAACATGAGATCTCCCCATGCTGCAATGCCTTGGAAGTGCCCAGCCTTTATAAAGGAGGGCTCCTTGTCCATTTTGTGGGCAATTGGCTGGGTTTCTCACATAATGCCCCTCCCTCTCCACCATGTTTATGAGATCTGCCTACAAGCCCCTGGCGAAGATGCCTCCAGCAGCCACCTCCATTTCACAAGACGAGAAGCATTCTTCAGATTCAAATGCTGTGAGGTCAGCAGAGCTGTCGAGATGTTGCTCTTCCCCCTTTAAAAGCGATGAGCTATTTACTCCCTAACAATTCTGCTTCAGAGCTGGTTTAGCATTTTTATTGGAATGTGAAAGCTCTTAAAAGAACAGGGAAAAAAATCTAATCAGGCAGAAGAGATAGAAAACTTGCTGAATTTTTGCTCTCCCCCCCATGCCCCCCTCAACCCTATCAAAAGCCCATCTTCCATTCATTGCTTCCCGATGTCATTATGACAAGCGGCTACAAATCAATAGCAGGAGGAAAGGCCGGGCCAGCCAGCATCAGCCAGTGATAAAGACTCCCTCTCAGCCCCGCTTTGCTAATAGCACATAATAGCAGCCATTGGTGCCCCGCATTAAATCATACATTTCACTCGGCGTTTATTATGGGATTTTTAAAACTCCTCACTAAATTGGATTTTCTCGATGGTCTCTAATTTCGACATTTATCATTTAAAATTAAACTCCTCTGTGGAGATGAAGAATGAAAAGGGGGGGGGCAGAGAGAGAAAGGGGGAAGGAAAAAGTTTTGTATTTTTCTTCTCTTTAAAATGAAAACCCATAAATAATATTCAAATTCCACTACCACAAGCCCTAAAATTTTTATGTATCTAAAATGTTAGAAGTTTGGCTGGAATTGCTTTGGGAGATTTGCTCTGAAGCTGTTAAAAAGGAAGGATTATTATTATTATTTTAAAAAACACCATCCAGGCTTTTCAGTATTCTGATTTGGATCCAGCTCTATGCAGAGGGCTCAGGGGCAGTTTCGCTTCCACCTGGTGACCCTGTTACAGAGTACAGGCTCCCATTAGCACACAGCACAGAATTCAACAGGCATTAAGCAGAGGGGTCTGTGCTGGTGGACTGTGTGGTAGGAAGGGTGGGGGCAGCCTCCATTTCTGAAGCTCCAGTTCTGTACCCAGCATAGCAGGAAAGAGAAAGGCACAGTGGTGCCCACAAGCAGGGTGCAGGGAGAGAAGAAAACACATACAGTGGAGGCAGCAGATGCAAGTGTTGGAGGCAATGCCTACTACATAAAATAAGTGGTGAGATGGAAGCAGCACTGTGTGACATCCCGCCCACCAGGTGACTATGAAGAAAGAGCAGTTAGAATAAAAGAAGTGGTGTGACACCCCTCCCACCAGAAATAACAGTTTTAGAGAAAAGACCAACAGAATTGGCAGAAAGTTCACAGGAGGTTCTGGGCCAGGCCTCAAACTTTGTGCTCCAGACTCTTGGTTATCCTTGCTTTTGCCTCCCTTCCAAATCTCAATGGCTTTCTCTCCTCTCTCTTTTTGGACTTTCTGGCCCACAACTGAACATGCTGCTTTACACAAAGTCTGAACAGTTCCAAAGTAAGTGGAGGGGAGAGAGGCCTTGCCAAGCCTCGACATGGTGGCCTCAAGGACCCTCTTATGAGCATCACTCTTGGCCCATGCACACAACAGCAAAAGGGAGCCACTACAGCCACTTTCTTACCCTCCATTGCCCCAGAAATGGCAGGGTGGTGGTAGGGCACCTCAAAGGGCCACAGACTCCACAGCACCACATTAGGAGCACACCTGGCTCATGACTTTCAGACAATAGTGCACCAAGCTCAGCACTTTCCCTGACAAAAGCTGCATTTCCTGCCAGCCACTCATTTTTTTGCCTTTCCCCCTGCAACCTGGCCCACACACTAGTCTACAGGGTGCTGCTGGAGACAAGAGGAACTGCCCCATGCAGTAGGCCTTGCCTCAGTATGGCAGGCCAGGCCTGGAAGAGATGCCCAACAATTCTCATTGAGCTTGCGCAACCTCATAGTTTCCTGCAGCTCCAGATTCTGAAACATCCTATGCCTTATTGATCCTGGTAATCAAACTCAGCAACAGTTGAGAACCACTCAATTTTTCCCTACTGGAAATGTATGTAAGACACCATGGTTTGCAATTAGCTGACTGGGATTAAATGCCACTCGGGGTGGGCTTTCCTCTTGCTGGATTCCAGGGCTCTGCCTGCCTGAAGATGTTGCTGGCAGGATTCCCTGACTTGTGAGGGCCTGCTGGAAATAGCATGGGAGGCATGAAGAGTCGCCAAGCCTTTTTGAAGAAGAGCTGGGCTTGATGAGTTCATTTATTAAATTGCTTGGTCCATGTTCCAGAGACAAAGACAGCTCCCAAGCAGAAGAGGAGGAAGGAAATGGAACAGCCACCCTCCAAAGCCCAGGCTGCTCCGAGCACAACTGGCTCTTCAAGGGGGTGGGCTGGTGAAAGATGCCCTTCTCCCAACCAAGCCATTCATTCGCTCTGCCATGAACAGCCATGCTCCAACGTACATGGCCCTGTGAGGAAGAGAAGGCTCTATGCTCAGTCTGCACGTTCACACCTGATCTTTGCCAGGCCTCTAATCCAAAATGGAAAAAAGAGCAGCCATTGCTACATAGGCAGGAGGAAATATCTCCTCCTTACTGGACAGGCTGTTGCAAGCAAGGTGACCTCACAATGGCTAACTAGGAACCTCCCCACAAATGCTCTAGGAGTGGCAGATTTAAACAGCCTTTGGATTTGCATTCCACCGCAGAGTGAGCAAACACGGAACACTTGCTGGGTTTGGGGGAGGGAAGGATCAAGTTGAGCACAACTGAGTCACCCTATTCAGGCCATAGAAGGTGCTACCAATTATACAGTTCTTGATCTGTGGCAATTGTGAAAAATCATCTTTGTTTTAAACTGTGATACAGTTTATATTTTGTAGCTTTTCAGGAGCACACAGAATTTTAGAGTATAGTTCAGCAAGCCATAAAATTCCAAGTCATGGCAAACATAGTTGGCAACACACACCATGTCCCGCTTTTTGAATGTTACAGTTCATTGTTTTTCACAAGTAATGTGCTTTTCTGCTATCTACCATTTGACTGGAGAGGAACAATGAGAACAGCAGAAGCCAGGAAACAGAATAGGAGGCTTAGAGCAAAGCACAAATCATGCCTCCCACCTTCTCCCTACCTCAGTTTAGTTACGCAGCTATCCTGGGAAAGAGGGGATAGGCTCGGGTGCACATCTGGCATGGAAAATGTGCTAATGCTCTTCCCCACAGCATTTAAGCAAATCAGATGGGCTGCAAGCACTATGTGGGGAGAGTGGAGGAGGATATCCTTTCAGCAGCAGAAGCGGATGGGGGGCTTAGAAGGCTTCCAAGCAGGGATTCCCAGAAAAGCCCGAAGAGCAAGAGGCCCTGGCCCACAGACAGGGCACCTTGGGGAGAACATTTCTACCCTAGAACGGGTCACAATCAGCGGAACATGAGCTCTCCTCACCCCACCCCACTTGTACCGCTGCTCTGCCCTGCCTCTCTTCTGTTAGCTGGCTGAGCAACCATATCCAACAAGGGCTCATGAATGGCTCTGCCTCAAACTGGAACAAGGTCTTATGTGGTGGGCCAGAGGGCTCTTTGCAAAGCCCCGGGCTGTTCAACCTTTTTACAAATGACTTGGATGGAAACGTAGAGAGGGCTCTAACCAAATTTGCAGGTGACACAAAGCTGGGAGGGAGACATCAGCACAAAAGACAGATGCCAGATCCAAAGTGATCTTGACAGGCGAGAACACTGGGCTGAAACCAACAAGAGAAAATTCAATACAGATAAACGTGAAGTCCAGCACTTAAGAACAAAAAAATCAAAGAAACATGAACACGATGGGGGAGCCTTGGCTTGGCAACAGGATCTGCGGAAAGGATCTGGTACAGAGGCTGTTCACAAGCCAAAAATGAGCAAGCAGCCCAACACAGCTGCTTAAAAAAAGCAAACATAGGACTAGGTTGCATTAATAAAAGCATGACATCTAGGTCAGGAGTTCCCAAACTGTGGTCCACAGCATGTCTGCATTAAGTATTTATATTAATTTTAAACTGAATTTACATTCCTACTTCCATTTCTTATATTGTATTCCATTGCATTACAAATTGAATTTTATTGAATGCAAATTGTAATAAAAGAAAAAAACAAGCAATAAAAATACAATTTAAAAACCCACACAGCATCTAGCACAGTGCATTACAATTGTTACAATGGGCAGAAATATTATTAAGTGGCCAATGGAGGGGAAAGTATAGGATCTAGATCATGGAAAGTCATAGTTCTGCTGAATTCTGTGCTGCTCAGACCGGCATCCAGAGTAATGTGTACAGTTCTGGGCACTATATTTTAAGGAGAGCATGAACAAACTGTAGTGTGTCAAGAGAAGGGTGGCAAGGGAACAAAGCTCTGCGATAAACAGTTGAAAGAACTGCTGGGCATGCTTAGCGTGGAAAAGAGAAGGTGAATGAGGCAGGTGACAGCAGGTATTTCAAACATCTGAAGGTGCAGTCGACTCTTGTTCTCTGTTGCTTCAGAGGACAGGACAGGGACTCCATGAGTGAAAATGGCAAGGAAGCTAATTTTGGCTAAAGATCAGAAGAAGCTTCCTAAGAGAAAGAGCTGCTTGATAGTGGAAGAAGCACCACTGCTGTGGGAGGGGACACACTCTTCACCTTCTTTGGGGATGTTTCAAGCAGAGGCTGAATGGCCACCCTTCAGGGATAGCATGTTGGCTACGTCCTACATTGAGAAGAAGGTTGAAGCACATCATGACCTCCAAGATCCCTTTGGACTCCATGATACCAGCGCAGGGGAAACAGAGTGACCTCTGCTCCAGCCCACCAACTGCACATGGGCAGAAGCTTCATCCTCCTCCGCAGGGCCTGACTCTTTTTCACTGGCTCTGAATCCAAAGCCTGGCCCTTGGCACCTGGAGTGGCAGGAAGGAGACTGATGAGCAGCCACAGCATCGGCTGTCTAGATGGGGGATCTACAGCTCCAGGGACCCCACATTTTAAATGTTTCCAAACCAGCCAATTTCCCAGATCACCTAATCAAGATGCCTATGTCTTTTTTGGCGGCGGGGGGGGGGGGGGGGCAGCCAGGGAAGACGTCACCTTTCCAGCAAGAGAGCAGAATCCATTATAGGAAACACTCTGGAAGGAGGGCGCCCTTTGCAGAGCTTGCGGCCTGGGGGCTTCATTATTCTCCTGACTGTGATTCAATTTGCCCTGTTCTAAAGACCCCTCCCAACCCAACACACCAAATATGCACCTAGCCAATAATTTCCAATTAATGCAATCAGTTCCTGACTTCTCCCTGACCCTGACAATCACCTGGTTGGGCTGAGTGGAAGGCAAACAGCACCAGGGAGGAAAGGCATAGCAAGAGGCTGTCTGATTAATTCCCCCCTTCCACAGCCCAATAGCTTGCTTGATGCCCCCCCTCCCCACACAGCTGGGATTCTTCTAGGCATCTGCCCAGGCCTGTCCTCAGACATAAATAAAGGAAACGGGGAAAGGGACCCTTCTAGGCGATTATGAAATCAGCGCATGAAAAATAAGAGCCATCATTACACTGAAAGAGAGGGGCTGGGGGGGGGAGAGAGGCAGCAAGAGAATCTCTTTCTGCAGATTTGCCTTTGAGAGCGGCAAGGGGCCGTTCTGCTGCTTACATTCCGTTGCCCTGGCAACATACTCCTGTAAAATAAAGATTATTAAAGCGCATATGATTATTCGGCTGCTGAGTGAATGAGGCAGCGGCGGCAGCTGCTTCTGAATTCCTTATCAGAGGAATTCAATTTCTGCCCAAATTGCATTTCTGCCACCTCATACAGGCACCCCACCCCCATACCAATCCAGACACCAGTTCCTCAGCTAGAGAAACCACTGGGGTGCCTTTCATGCCTCCCCTTTGCCATTTCAGGCAATTGCCTCAGTCCACACAAGCAAATTGGTGCAGGCCCACTGCCCCCCCCCACAAGAGAGAAGCCTACCCAGACAAACCACACCCTGGGGTTGCAAGGGGACAGCTATTCTGCTACTTTGATAATCAGGTAGAGAGGAATTTTCTGCTTATTATTCTTCCTTAGCACAGAGGTCGGAAAATAAAAATAAAATAAAAAACCCAAAAGGGCTGAACTCCCACACTTCTCTTACTGGTTCAAGGGACCACCAGTCATACTGAGAAGCTGACCCCCCCCCCATGAGCCCCTGGTCCTGCAGTTGAAACCCAAAGAGCTACGGAGAGCACATACTAGGAAAGAGGCTTCCTCAGGGCAGGGCTGACAGGGCAGAGCAGGGCTGGGAGAGCTGGCCACAGGACTTGCCAGGCCAGACTGGGTTGAAGGTCCACCCATCCCAGCAGACATCTGTGACAGAACAAAGCAGAGTTTGCTGCCAACACCTTGCAAATCAGAGTTAGGAAGGCTCTCTTGCCAGCTGCCATTCAGAAGCCGTTGCCCTCACCGTCATAGGTTCAAGTGGGCATTTGGCAAAAGAAACAAGCCCAGCTGATGGAGGCCCAAGCAAGAGCCAGGCATGCACATACAGCTCCAGCCACCTGCTGCCACTCCCAGCACTGCCCAGCAGGTGTCTCTATAGCTCTGGGAATCCAGGGAGCTCTGTGCAGCCTCTCCCCACATCCTGGATTGTGCCAGCAGGCAAAGCGAAGCACAGAAGGGAAGAGAGAAGAGCTCACCCAGTGCTGCCTACCTGGGAGAGAGTGGGCAAATGGTTGTCTGCAGGCCAGGCCAAGCAGGGTCCTGGGCAGGTGCAAGTCGAGATGCTGGGGAACTTTTGACTCACCAACAGAACCACTCATTTGAAGAGAAAGCCAGAACTGACTGAAGGGGCCTCAGTAGGCAGAGCAGCAAGAACTGCCCTTTGCCCACTTTCCAGCTTTTGATGGACCCCACAGTTTGGTTAGGAAACAATGAACTATTTAAAGCGGAAAACAAGTACAAGATTGCCCTTGTCTTAGAGAAAACAGAATCTTCCTGAGCATAGGGAGGCTTAAAATGCATGAAAGAAGGGGGAATTCTGTGGCTTTAGGCCAAATTAATACCTGCACAAACCCTAAAGGAAGGATTGAAGATGTTTTCTGCTAGATGACTAATTTGAGAGTACCTGTTAACATTAAGGTTCTTTGAGCGCATGGCCATGCACCACTATTGACCATCCTACACCATTAACACACACACACACACACACACACACACACACACACACACACACCAACAACAACAAACAAGGCACTTTCCAAGCCTGTCAGGAGTTGCCCTTACCCTTGCGGCAGTGTGGGATAGGAAGGAGACAGCAGACACCCAAGGAAGCTAAAAGCCCTTGTCCCACACTCCTTTCTCCAGAGCCATGGAAAGAGAATGGGGCAACTCTAGGTGACTGCTGAGGAACAGTTTTGGAACCCCAGACTGATGAGTTTTTTTGCAGCTGTGTTATGCAACATGTCATTGACACAATAATAGCCTAACAGTGGTGGATTTATATAGGGCCAACCACACATCATTCTACTTTGGTTGTTCTGCAACACTTCCTCAGGGTTGCTGCATTACTGGCATCTGGATACACCCCTGTGTTATAGTGCAACAAAAGCAGGATTTCACCAGGAAGACACGGGGCATGAACTGTCTGGAAAAGAAGCTGTATGTCCACCCCAAAACTTTTGCAGGCACAAAGATATTGAAAGCAGGGTCAGGTAGATAAGCCTATACCATCAGCAGCACAAATAACCAGGAATGCATAGAATAAAGGACGTCAGCAGGGGGCTGAAGTGTTCATTCAGAACTCCTACACATAACAAATGGTTGCAGTTGAGGGTTTGGTCCTCCTCCAATAAGCAGTTATCAAATTGTCCAGCTATTATGTTTTTAAAGGACACAAGGCTACCGATGAAGACTTTGTCAGTATGTGTTTGGCCATAGTGTGTGTGTGTGCGCACGCATGCAATTAAACAATATCTCTGTCATATATGCAATCAACAAATTTGAGTTTTCTTTCCCACTTTTTCTTCTTAGCTCAGTTTTCTGTTTACCATCTGTTATGGTCTACCTAGCACTCCAAAGCTTTGGGAAGAGCAGGAACACCCTGCTGGCCCCTCTCACCCTGCAACCTGGATTCGCATTTCTCCCAACCTTATGAATCAGGCAACAGCCACTTGCTGCAGTAAGGGACAAGATTCTCCAAGAGAGGGAGATGGGAAGACTGGCCCATGGGTCCTCTCATTCACAGTCCAATCTGTGGGGCCAACACACACAGACCCATCTACAGGCTGCCCTTTTTTCTGCCTAAGGGCATGTAGCAGAGAAAAAGCCAGTGGTTCTATTCAACTGGGGCAGAGATTCCTGCACCAGGTTAAGTGCTGGGAAAGGGGAAGCTGCCTTTGTTGCCAAACTCAGGAAAGAGGAAGAGGAGGAGGGGTAAGGTGGAGTGGAGGACAGAGAGCAAAAAAAAAAAAAAAAAAAAAAAAAAAGGGGGGGGGAGAAAGGGTGGAAATTGAGAGCTCTAAGGAGAGAGAGTCCTGTCTGGTGAGGAAAGAGCAGGGTTTCCAGCTTTTCCATTGGTCATCGGAGCTGTAATTTGATGTACAAGTGACTCATCTTCATGATGTGAAAAGGTTAACCTGCTAATTTCTATGCCTCCCCCCATGAGTTGACAGCTACCGGAAGAAAGAGAAATGAGGGAGGAGGCTTGCCAAAAGACCTGTAGAACAAGAGAAGGGGGTTTAGAAAGACCCACTGAAACAGGGAAAAGATGTAGAGAGATTCAGAAGAACCTGTGAAAAGAGAGGGAAAAGGAAAACCAGGGAGGTTACTGTAGGTTTGAGGTCGATTCCAGAATGCTAGTGGGACAGAAAATGATTTCTGCAGTGGGTTGGTTGGGAGGAAAGGCAAGGAAACTGAAAGGGGAAAAGCACAGTAACTGATGGGACAAGAGAGGAAAAGGGCATGTGCAATGAGCTGAAGAGACAAAGCAGAGTTGTTAGAGAAGCACAGCTTGCTGGATGTGAGAATAAGGCAAGTCTTCCCAAGCCTACCATCCTGCAGGCACTTCCAGCAACCCACAAACAGAGGAGGTCCTCCTCCTTCTTTTCTCTAGCAATGAGTACTTGGAGGTATGTTGCCTCTGAACATGGAGCTGCAATCACCAAGAGCTGTAGAGGGGGGGTGGTAGTATTCATCTAAGCTTGACTCAGAGTAAACCCACTGAAATTAAGGAACATGACTATGGTAAATTTGATCCATTAATTTCAACAGGTCAATACTGAGTAAACTTTAGTTGAACAGCATCCAGAGAATTCAACTCCAAGACTTTGCTGAATCCACTTTTCAAGCCAGGAAAAAACCAGCATCTACCACAGCACCCCATCTCAGGAATTCCACAAGTGAACTGCATTGTGTAAAGACATAATCCTGTTAATCCTTTCATTGGTGGGCCCCAAGTTCTAATAAGAAAGGGAGAAAAACTCCTCTCTGTTCCATGTTCTGCACATGATGCATAATTCAATGAACTTCTATTAAGCTCTTTCTTTTCTAATCTAAAAACCATTAAAGGCTTTAATTGCACCTCATACAGAAGGTGCTCTAACCTCCTGATCACTCAGGTTGCCCTTTTCCTGCTCTACTGCATGCTTTTGAGAAGGGACAACCAGAAAGGTGCACAACTGCAGCAGTGCCAGAGATGAACATAAAGCCGTTAAGCTCCTTGGACACCTCCTTTCCAAGCCCCAGCTTGGAATTATCCTTTCCCACCCACCCCAGCTACATACAGAACTGGATTTTGCACTGAACTTTACATCATTCCAGTCCCAATACTTCCTTAGAAAGTCATTTTAAGACCCCACTTTAATACCCTATTGGGGTCTTATATGATCATTAAGGATTATTTTCCCCCAATAAACAGAAATTCAGGTTGACTTACACTAAATGGCACCTCTGCTTAGCTGGCAGGCACTCCCTTTGGAGTTGTTTGTAATTTGTGCAAGTCTTTACCCTCCTGAAGTAGTTTGGAGTCATCTGCCAAACTGGTCATCTCACCACTCACTCCAGCCTCCAGTTCACTTGTGACTCAGTGACATAGCCAGGTTCCAAAACAGGTCCTCAGGTGACCCCACTCCCTCCTTGCCTCTACTGCAGAAACTGTCCTTTTATTCCTATGCTGTCTCTCTAAGTAGTTACTGATAGCAAAGCAAGGCCTGTTCTCTTATTCCAGGACTTGAAGCCTCTGGGGATGGAGTCTGCCAAAAGCCACTTGGAGGTCCAAACACAAAAAGTTTACTGGGATCTCTCTGTGTACCAACCCTCTCAAAGAACTCCAGAAAGGCAAGATTCCCCTTGGCAAACCCCCCATAACTCTTCCTCCAAAAGGCTTGTATTTTCTGTTCTGGGCTTCCTTAACCTGGTGCCCTCTGGATGTTTCTAACTACAACTTGCATCAGCCCTATCTAGCTTATTTAGTGCTCAGGGATGATGCAAGCAGTTCTCTGAAAAGATCTGGGGGGTACCACATTGAGGGAGGGGCTGTTTTAAATGTTTAATCATTCAAGTTTTAATTGTGCGTTCCACCAACTTATACAATGGGCTAAGGAGCCTGTAATTTCTGGCCTCCTCCATAATATATATTTAAAATAAATAAATTAGATTTATTTTGGCTACCCTCTAATAGCCTCTGGTAAATTGAATGATTTAACAAACCCGTACATATTTCTGCTAGAAGATCAACAATTTCAAGGGAGGGCTAATAAAGATGGGAGTTGAAAGGCCTACAGTGATGAAGAGAAGAGAAAAGGCCACCAGGGGTGCTAAAAGAAACAGGAAGTTAACTCAGAAGGCATTAATATATGACACAAAGGTTTTTCTGTGGTTAACACGGTGCTGCAACTTCAGTTAATGTAGAAGTGCCTCTTTCAGAGTGAATGGAGTTGGGCATCCTGTCTCTACCTTAAACAGGCAGACCCACAGCTATCAGCAAGGAAATTCGTGCCCTGGAACCCAGGACTGTGACCCCCTCATCCAGCCCCTACACATACCTGAACTTTGTCCTCAGCTGCAGCCAGTTTCATGAGGTCAAGCATTTGGTTCTCCAGCTCCTCCACTGTCTGAATCAAGATGGTGTTCTGGTCACTCAGATCTATGATGTAGGACTGTAGAAGCCTCACCTCCATCTGCACATGGAGAAGAGAGAAAAAGTAGAGCCTCAGACACCCAACTCAGTGTTGAGAATTAGGAAACAAGGAGAGCAGACTGGGTCTACCCCAGAGGGCATTTTCCGAGAAAGTGGCTTGGCTCAGAAACCAGCTGGCAACAATGACAGACCCCACCATCAAGACCCAGAACGTGGAGTTGAGTATGTTCCTAGTCTACCTGGAGGGGCGGGGGAGAAACCAAACTTCAGAAAAGGGCCTTCCTATCCAGGTCTTGTTTGCCTTTGCAGGAAGCAGCTGGGGCTACTTTTTGCAGGAAACAGTTGGGTCTGGCCTTCTGCATACCGGAATCACTTAGTAACCTTAGGAAGCCACTGTCTTCAGGCAGCCTATGCAGAACTTTGCAGCCAGAACATCTCTTTCAACTCAAGTGTGTCTTTCTTTTCTGATACAGATAGGTAGCCGTGTTGGTCTGCCATAGTCAAAACAAAACAAATTCCTTCCAGTAGCACCTTAAAGACCAACTAAGTCAGTTCTTGGTATGAGCTTTCGTGTGCATGCGTGTGTATCTGAAGAAGTGTGCATGCACACGAAAGCTCATACCAAGAACTGACTTAGTTGGTCTTTAAGGTGCTACTGGAAGGAATTTGTTTTGTTTTTTCTTTTCTGAGAGAAGGATATGTGGGAATGGCAGCAGGTAGGCGGGAGGAAGAGGCAATAAATGGAGAGAGGGTTCTGGCTGCTCTTTCCAGAACCTCTCAATCTTAAACCATCAGGGGTGTCACCTCACAGAACCAATAGTCTTCGACAGTACAGGGACTTAATCACAACATTGAGCTTTTCGGCCCAGCACCAAGCCACAAATGTCCCAAACTCATGTCTCCATTCCCAGGATGTCCCTCTTAGCCCTTCAAAGAGGCAGTTGCCCTGCCCAACTCCCTGCTGGAGAACAGCAGAAGGGACCAAATCCATGCTGCCATGAGACAAAGCCAGGGCCAGCTCATCTGGTGGGTTTGCAAGTTCACTTGTGCCACCATTTGCCAAGATAGGCAGCCACCTCTCCCTTCTAGCTGCTGGGAGCAGGAAAAGGAAGGCAACAAAACTGTGCTTCCCAGTAGCTACCAAAAATGAAGGAGTTCACCCAGAAGTCTTCACTGGTAAAGTTTTGGCACACGGAAACCTGTTCCTAATCAACCAAGCTACTCCTTTGGGGTCAAATAAAGTGATTAGCTTATTAAGTAGCAAGCTTTTAATAAGCAAACGTGACTGAAAATTCTCCTCCACATCCTGATAATTTCAGTGTTTCTAATTCATTATTAGAGCCTAGATTCATTAACTATTCAGTTTATAGATATTAATGCTTAAGATGCATGCATCACCTGCCAAAACCTGAAGAGAAATTGTTTCAATTAGCCTTCATGGATCGTGAATCCTACCAGCTGGGTATTTTTAGACAGAAGAGACAAACACATTCCTAAGCAGTGCTAATGTACAGATAGGATATGTGTAGAAGGTCACTTGAGCAAAGCTATAGTGCGTGAGCAAGGAAAGTTACACCTTCAAAAAAATGAGGAATACTGATGCAGTTGATGCCATACGAGTTCAGGTGCATAAGCAAACATGTGATTTGGAAGACAGGCTAAAGTACAATGGAAAACAGCCTCCACAGAACCATTTCTTGTCTAGCCACAACTCTCCCTCACTGTCTTCACCTTTCCTCAAAACAAAACAAATTCCTTCCAGTTTTTGACTATGGCAGACCAACACGGCTACCTATCTGTAACTTCACCTTTCCTGCCAGCCAAATATTTGTGGTGTTAGAAGCCATAGCTACTTGTCTCATCACAGACAGAAATGGCAGGAAGAAGATGCGACCCTGCTTCTATACTCCATTTTGTAGAGCCCCCTTGACAGTTGCCCACCTCCCCAAGAGTACTCCTTCGTGTCTCTTACTGATAAATATAAATACATAATTGACACCCCACACATTCAGCATCAATGTATGTTCCCATAAGAGAAGACCTGCTGGATCAGGTTAAAGGCCCATCTGGTCTAGCATCTTGTTCTCCCAGGGCCCAACCAGATGGCCCAATGGGAACTCCAAAAGCAGGACCTCTGCCCACTTGCGATTCCCAGCATACTGCCTCTGGCACTGAAGGTAATTAATACACAGCCATCATGGCTAGTAGGATAAGTACTGGATAAGTCCTCCAGGAGGTTGTCTAATTCAAGTTGGTGGCAATCATCACTACATCCTATATCAAGGAATTCCATCATTTAACTATGTGCTGTGTGAAAAAGTAGTTCCTTTTGTCTGTCCTGAATTTCCCAACATTCAGCTTCACTGAATGGCCTTTGCTGAAAGTGAAATCCATCTTTTTCATTTTATCAAATATATAATTCAATATACTTCCTTCATATCTTCCCTTAACTCAAGCTTTTTTTCCAAACTAAAAAGGTTCCAACATTGCCACCTTTTTATCCAAACCTTCAATCAGTGCTACTGACGGCCCATGACAGATCACAATATTACATGTGTGTTTTTTAATCTGCAAGGGAGTGCTGAAGCACCTGAGCACCATGAGCTGGCATTGGGGAGAATCTGGCCTATGGGGAAATCTATGCAAAGCCTCTGCCACAGGTTAGGCATGACTGGAGAATCCTGAACTTTGCCACATCTTTCAACAGTTCCAAACTCTGAGAAAAAGATGCAGCTCCTCACTTGTATCCTATGGAGGCATTGGCAGTTTCTTATTCTTGCCTGCCAGTCCTATTGGAATGAAGCAGGTTCTTTGTTGTTATTTGAACTTTGTGGGAGAAAAATCACTCGGTCATTAGACATCTCCAACTATGGTCAAAACACAGCAGGCCAGAAGTAGCAACAGATTTATTATTACCGCAGTACAGGAAAAACATTTTTTGTCTGTTACATGATCCAGTTAATTACCCATGCAAAGCAAAGCTACTCTTGGCTTCAGCAGAAACTCCACATATGCCCCCAGGGATGTTAAAAGGAGGTGTTTTTAGGGGGTGGGGAGGAAAACCTCAGGCTCGGAGGACTAAGACTCACAAGAGTCCCTTGAGTATTGCAAACTTTGGGGCTAACTTCCATGGCTTCAGGTTCCCTATGACAATAATCATGTCAAAATCTCTGGAAAGAGATGCAAAGTGTCCCCAGATACTTTGGATGTGGGAGGGTGGGAAGAGAAAGGCCTCCCCCTCTCCCATACAGAATCCAGAGCTGCAGAGTTAGGGCAGACTGTTAAAGGAAACTGTCTGGGAACAAGAGTGCCAGAATTGCAGTAAGCACACCAGAGGGAATGGAGAGGGCTGTTCTTCCTGGACTTGTGCAGCTTCCCCAAAAGAATTGAGGGAGGGAGAGATCCTTCTGGCATGCAAATGAAAGTCATGAACAAGCTGGATATGGAACCTTGAACTCCAAGAAACTGAAGGGGAATCCCTAGGAATTCCCAGGCATTAGTACTCATATGTAAGTCGTAAACAACAGGGATGCTTCAAACTCTATAATTTATGATGTGACATAGTAGACTTGGACTGGACGGGCCCAAATTCAAATCCTGGCTCTTCCACTGCCTAACCTGCAGCACAAAGTTGTTGTAAGAGGGGGAACCCTTTAAGTAACCTGGAGCTCCTTGGAGGAAAGGTGGAATAGAAATATTAAAAATAATTAACTACCAGTAATTAATTACAGTGTAAATGTGAAATGCAGCCTAGACTGTCATCAGCACAGACAAGTCCAAGCCAGGCTACTGGGCGGTCAACAAGGGGTGGAGCAAAAGACTTTGCACTCTGTAGATCTGAGCATCCACCTCTGCACTCCACCCCACAAACTAAAATGGTACAGCCATGATTCTACATAAAGACACTGCAATTGCTCCACTTTCTCCGGAAGAGAAAGAGGGGGCGGGGCAGAAAGGGCTCCATGCAGAGGATGATGAGGACAGGGTAAAGAGGGAGGGACTCCTTGGTGGTGACACCGCTGTCCTATAAGGCAGCTCACTCTACACCAACTTCAATGTCATTTTGGCACCAGATGGAAATCTATTTGCTTCCATAGATCTTTTAACAAATCATTGTGGCTATTTTACATTGCTTTTATCAGATGCCCTTTGATTTAATGGTTTTGGTGTTTATGTATTTGTTTTTCTTTTTATTTGAAAGATATCCTGGAAATATTACACTGAAGGGCAGCCCATACCTTCTAAAAATGAAACAAATAAATAAACCCACAAATGAGAGGGGGTGTGCATTAGGGAGGGATCTGTGGCAGCCAATCTAGAAGGAAGCTGAACTGGAAAATCTGCAGGGCCCCCTCTCCCCAGCACCCATCAGTGACCAAAACCAGACTCAAAGGGATGCAGATAGTTCCAGTGTTTTGCATACTGGGGGCTGAGCAAGAGTCCACAGAGCACCAGCTTCTGAAATCTACTTGTGAAGCAAGATATTGGCACCACATGCAAGAGTGATAAAACTAAGTATACTGGATCCTGTTAGCCCAGCCACTGGATGAGCTGCTGCAAAATTCCAGCTACAGAGGCAGATTAATACAAAAACAGGAGAAGAACAACACAGTTTTCACTAAGGAAGCCAAAGATGAATTCAGTGAGGAGGAGAAAAGGACATGAGAGGGAGAGTCTGTGTGTTGTGAGCAAGGGAGTGGGGAGGGAGAGGGAACCGAGGCTGATGTGCTGCTGAGAAAGAGGGCCAAAAAAGAAGAGGGTCAGAGGGAGACACCAGAACCATCAGCATTAAAGAGTAGCAACACCCAGAGCCAGAACTTCAAGACCTCCTCTCTCAAGAACCAAAAGCAGCATTGCCCACCAAACATCTGCAGCTTGTTAAAACTACGAGGGACTGCGACAGCCACTTGCCAAGAGTGTCAGAAGAGTACGGCTTATTGCAGTTTCTCTAACTAGGGCACAGAGATCTTCCTGACAGCCTTTGGAGCTATGGGCAGCTGTGCAAGCAGAATGTGGGACAACACACTAATACTATTCTAGCCTTCCTTTTCAGAAACCAGAGGTTTCACTCTGCGTGTGTAAAAGAGACAACAACTTCTTGGCAACGGAAGTAATGTGCTGGCAGTACAGAGCTCTATGCCTGGCTAACACACCTCCAGCTTGATCGTCAGTCCAACTGCAGCTGAGTCTCTGAGCCTGACTGATCTCATTAATCCAAGTAATCTTCTACGGAAAGATCAAATCAGCCTGGAATGCCCATCAGTGGCCAAACAATGGAGCTCTTCAGAAATTTCAAAGCCACAGGAGCATAAGAAGAACCCTTCTGAATTTAAGAAAAAAGGCCCTGCACCTTGAATTGAGCTCAGTAATTAACTGAGAGCTAGTGGGACTGTCTTAACGTTTTTTTGGAGGGAGGGAGGGAGGGAGGGAGAGAGAGAGAGAGAATGTTGTCACCCAGCCCAGGTCAGCAGTTGTGTTCTGAAGTAGCCACAGTTTCCAAATTGTCTCCAAAGACAGCCTCAACAATAACACATTACAATAATACTGTTTTGAGATTTCCAGAGCCTGGATGACTGGAGGGAACGGTGCAAAGGGGCTGTAGGAGGCCACAAACCAAAGCTTGTGAAAAGTACTCAGAGCTACTGAGAATAGCTGTGCTTCCCAAGTCAAAGCTGGATATGCAAGTTCTAACTGCACTCCTGATATTTATCAGACACACAGATCAGGCCAGAACAGGCTGAATATCACATCCTTGGGCAGGCAAACCACCCACAAACAATATCTCCATCTTGTTGGGATTGTATCACTGGGTTTTTTATTGTTTGTTTTCTTGTGGTTATAGTAAATGTTTGATAGAAAGGGCAAGGGTGAGAGACCTGTGGCCTCTTTCTGCAGATGTTATTGGACTCCAGTTCCCCATCAGCCCCAGTCAACATGACCAATGGTGTGCTCTGCCACTGAGCTCCAGCCTTCCCTCATCACCCTTGTTACTTTCCACCAAATAATAGAGGCTGAATTTTGCCCCAATGCAGACAAAAAGAAGGTTCAAAAGAGACCCAACCAGTATTCTGGATCTCTATTTTCCTTGTCTGCTGCCCCCTCTGGACAGGTTTTAGTAGTATGTCCAAAGCCTGCAAAACAATTTTGAAAATAAATTGACAGAACAAAAGGAATATACATGTATGCGCCACAGGAAGCAACACCCCTCAGTCAAACAGTTTGTAATATCAGCAAACTATTTTTCTGAGTCAGTCCATCCAGCTCAATATTTTCTCTAGTGACCAGCAGCAGCTTCCCAGAGGTTCTCAGCTTCCCAGTCCTTCCTGGAGATGCTGCTGGGGACGGAACCTGGAACCTTCAGCGTGCACAGCTTTGTGTGCTCTGCCATCGAGTTACAGCCCTCTTGTAGCTACAGCATGCAACATTAGTAAACAATCCACCAAGATCAGACTTGGTTGGAAGGAGGAGGACAAAAACAATATTTGCCAATAAACATGTCTCTACAGAAAACAGGTTACACAAGCCAGACCTTGGTGGGCCTTCCACATTCTAGCGATTCCAAGATAAACTGGTTGAGAAATTGCTACATAAAAACAGTAATTCAAGAAATGAAAAGCTTTCACGGCATCCAGTACATTTCGATCCTGCTGCTCACCAAAATAATTTGTGAATATCCATTGTCTTCTGCTCCACAACAGTTTATCTTTATAGACTAACTTTGCAGAGTTAGAAGTATTAGTTGGAAGTAGTATTATATGCTTAGACTTAGAAATGCAGGGGGTGGGCAGTACATTGACACCACAGATAAGAATCCTACAATGTGTGGACACTGAAGACAGGGCTATCATCAATAGGCTATTTAACAAAATCCTCTACAAATTTTCAAATTTAAAAAAGAAAAGAAATATGTGTTCACACAAAGCTGCCAGAATGTCTTTATGTTCTCCAAAACAGCAACAGTAAAACAGCAATAGCAAACCCTCCCAAGGAATCTCTTTTCCCAACCAAGTATTCACACAAATAAACACCTGCCAAAGCCAGTTTAGAGAAAGGTGGGGTGGTGGAAGAGGAAATCTTTCAGCACTTTCCTAACAGAGATCCCAAAACTAGCTAAGAAAAAAAATAGACTTCTGTGGAGCTTTGCAGGAAATAATCAAAGCTGCCTCAGTAGCAGCATCTTTGTGCACACACTTTTTACTTGCAACAATTCCCACAAAGAAAGACCAACTGTGGGGAATCTCTGGCCCTCCTGGTGGTGGGGCACTCATTAAGTGCAGCAGCAGTTCTCGTTTTGCCTCCTAGGCCTTTTCCGCCCCAAGTCACACTCATCCACTATGACATTAGCTGTGGAACTATTGGAAAACGTAAAGTGCACTCCTGATTGTTTCTTGGCAAGTGGGGCTTGTCACTGGGCTTTTAAAATTTGGTGGTAAATACAAGCACCGCTGACAGGGCATTTCACAAATGGGGAACCACCACTGAAAAGACTCTGTCATGGGTCAACCCCCAACAGACAAACTAAACAATAAGACCAGACAAAAGAAGGAGGCTTTGCAAGGCCAGGCTTAGAGTTCCACTCCCTACTCTTGTGCATCCCTTTTGCTGTTAAAATCAGGATGCATCCCACTAACAAAACAAAGGCCGGCCTCTGTTCTGAACGTGATGCGTTTTTCCCCCTGTAAGGCCTAAACACAACAGCTGCAAAGCAGCCCAAAGGATGAGTCCCTCAAACCAACACAACACTCCTAAGTGCACCTGCACAGAGGACAACATAATGAAAAAAAGGAGCTGCTGGCATCTGGCTGGGGGCAGGGGATCAACAGGAAACAAAGGGATGACAAAAGACATTCTGTGCGTTAGCTCACTCCAGAACTCAGAAGAACCAATGCCAGTTCAGAGCAGGAGCCCAGATTTCCCAGGGCTTGTGTTGTGTTCTCCAAGCTCTAGGCTCCTGTGGCTGTTACTCAGCTGGATCCAGGCTGTCCCTGCCATGACACAAGTCCCCACCGTTCAGTCACTCAACAGGTTGCTTGTTAGGCAGGATCAGTTATACAGTGAAGGTCAATTGCCACAGGCGCTCTCTCTCTCTCTCTCTCTCTCTCTCTCTCTCTCTCTGGAGTATGTTCCTTCGCATACACTCTGGGCTGGAGTCTCAACAGGCATCTATACAAAATCCTTGGATTGACACAGCACTGCCAGGATAGTTATTGCAATGACTCAGTTGTGAAGGGGTTTGACAAACACATTTGAGAGGCCAACTGGAATCAAGACCCCTTCAACAGGTAAAGCTTTTACCTGCAAAGACAAGATCAAACTACATGTGACATCTACAATTAAGCAGCAGGAGGATGTGATGGAGAGGTGCTTGAGTCCACGCACCTTAGCAAATGCACTCTTGATCAGTTTCCAGGCCCAAAAGTGGAAAAGAGGGCTGGTGGAGTAACTGTCCAAAAGTAAAAAAATAAAACTAAGTACGTGCTTTTTCTTTTTTCTTTTTTTAAAGTAGCAAATTTTGATTTTGTAGGATATGTGCCTAAGGAGTTTCCCCCTCTGCCTCTGCAATAATTGAGCCCAAAAGCCCTTCTTCTTTCCAATCACAAAGAGCAGCTTTGCACCCCGGCTACACCAAGGAGCACTTCAGAGCAACCTCACACCAAAACGGCTGATTTCTCAGGGATGCTGCAAAGGTATTCAATAAAAAGCTTTTAAATGCATATTTTTAAACTTGCAACAGGAAATCTTTCCTGTGTCAAGACAGTAATTCTTATAACAGCATTGATCAAAATGTCATTCTTTTATGAGTGTACAATACCTTTTAATGGCATACAACCAGCCATTAGGGTTATACCCCTCCATACAGCAGAGGCATCTTCCTGGAAAAAGGGAGCCCCCGGCCAAGGCACGGGCAAGCCAAGCACAGCCCTTTTTCATCATTGCAGCAGCTCCCCAAATGATCTTCCAGAAGACACAATATTCAAGGCACACGTGTAGCAGGGGCTGGCTTTTGCTCCCCATTCTCAGGAACACACCCTGCTCTAAAGTGGCAATGTTTTGACTCTCACTGGGGGTAGTTCCACTTTCATGCAGCCTCCCTCCCTATCTTTCATCTGACAACCACTACCCCCTCTACATTTTCTCATCCGATCTGGCAGAGGATGAAATGCCTCCTGTTTTGTTCTAGGCTTTTAGTTTCCAAAGATAGAAACTAAGTGTCTAATGAACTGCTTCTATTCCACAGCTCATTTGAAGCCCTCCAGTGCTCTGGCTCTTCAGAGATTTTTTTTTAAGAACGGTATTGGAGATTGCATTTACTCTGCTTGAATGAAGGGTGAGTAGGAACCCTGGACAAGAGCGCACCAGCACTCTAATTCTCTCATCCAGCTAAAAATACCAGCGGGGGAGGGAACGGGCAGTCTCCCCATCTCCAAGACCTTTCACGTATGCTATTTGTAGAATTCAATACAGGCTGATGGCTGCCATGCAGGCACAGAGCAAAACCTCTCAATATTTTTGCACCCCAAGACCACCAAAGCCAACACAAATAATATGCCCTTCATACAAGGCCACCTTATTTTTCAGAAATGGGCTAGTTAGCTTCTACACTGGTCATTATTTGCCAGGAATATTCCCTATCTGAACAAAAGAAAGCAGAAGGATAAGGTTTCTACTTTACACAGAAAGAGTGATGAAGAGGGTTCGAGGTACATGCAGATGTCAATGGTCACCCAGCCAGAGACTCTAGGATCCCTCACCTTCCAGCACCCTGCTCAGGAGCCACTTGGGAGTCTGGATGCTCAGCGAGATCATAAGAACTCATGAGCACAAACAATCTGCAATGGGACCCAAGCCTTTCCTTAAAACACAGCAACATGAAGTTACAAAACCTCATATGCAAGGGGGATAAATGAGAGAAACTATGACCATGTCCAAGGAGCATCCTTCTCTTTACAGGCCAGCATAATCACACGGCCAGCACTACAATATTTGCCAGAGATACCCACACTGCCCAGTTTTCAGCACTAACTACAACTGCATCCAATGCCAGAAGAAGATTGGGCCCACTGCCACATAAATATTACCTAAATTTTGCTTTGGTCAGCAGCACCACACTGGCATAAACATGACAGAGACATTGACCCTTTCTTGACTCTCCTTTGCTGAGCAAGTCCATAATGGCAGGCAGCTGTTTACAGCTGTATTGGTGGGGTGAAGGCAGCACTTGAGTCAACTCACCATGTGATTATCACTCCTACTAGTGGCAGAGGAAGCACATGAGCCATGCAGAATACAAAAATCCCATATTTGCAGAATGGAGGCCTCACCAGGAGGTGGAATGAGGCTGAGAGCAGAACTGGCTGTCAGTTCCAGGATCTTTTGCTCTTCTTATGTAGTTAATAGTTGTTATTAATACCTATATGTGTTGTCTAAAATGATGGAGTATTAACAATCCTATCCTTAGTTGTATTTTTTCTCCATTGTTTATGAAAGTGTTGTAACTTTGCCTATTCTCATTCTTAATAATTCCTAGCAATATTAAAGCTGCACTCTTTTGAGGCTTGCATTATACTATATTCTACTTCTTACGTTGTGCATATCACTTTAGAAGACTTTGACTAAATGTGCTACAACATTCAGAGAATCCTAAACGTGAAGGTGAATGAATTGTTTAAATTGAAATTTGTTATGTAAAGCTTAATATTTTTTTTTTTTAAGTGCTACAACATTAACCCAGCTTTTCTTTGCCTCCACCCTGTTCTGCTTGGCATCCACGGAATACGAAAAAGTCTCAGCCCATTTGGCCATAGTAATCGTTAAAGAAATTGGAGTTCTTGTTGAAAGTACACTAAACAGGATATACCAAGAGCTCTGGCCAAAAGTTTCAATACAAGGAATAATTCCTACTCGAGAGTAGAGAAGAAAAACGTGTATATTCTGCTAAGAATACCAGTGTTAAACTAATAGTAAATTTAAACACGACGTATAAGTGCGATAGTTTTAAAATGATAGTAAATTTAAACACAACGTTTAAGTACAGAAATAGTGTAGTTTCAAATATGTAATGATATAGTATAAAGGTACATAAAATACCAGTACACAACAATAGTTTTATACAAGTCTCAATGGCAGTCAAAAAGAGTTCATATTATATAAAGTCAGAATGAGTCCATATTATATAAAGTCTGACTTTATATAATATGGACTCTTTTTGACTGCCATTGAGACTTGTATAAAACTATTGTTGTGTACGGGTATTTTATGTACCTTTATACTATATCATTGCATATTTGAAACTACACTATTTCTGTACTTAAACGTTGTGTTTAAATTTACTATCATTTTAAAACTATCACACTTATACGTCGTGTTTAAATTTACTATTAGTTTAACACTGGTATTCTTAGCAGAATATACACGTTTTTCTTCTCTACTCTCGAGTAGGAATTATTCCTTGTATTGAAACTTTTGGCCAGAGCTCTTGGTATATCCTGTTTAGTGTACTGCTTGGCATCCAGCCTGAAGAAGTGTTCTAGAGACCTGGAAACTTGCACGTTATTTTGTGACATTTTGGCTGCTCAAATAAAATTTTACTTATGGACCAAATATAGCTACCTTTATTATCTCTTTCCATTTCCCACTTTCTAATATATAAAAAGTGCCAAAAATGGCATCTGGGTAATTATGTGTGCCAAGCTAGACAACTCAGAAGGAAGTCTGAGCTCTTGTGGAAAGTTCTAGCTGCCCTGTCAGCACTCAGTGGCAGAACTCCTGAAAGAAGTGGATCAAGGGGCCTGGCTATAGGGTTGCTCATGGCTTGGGGAAAATTATTATCAATTATTATTATGCTTGCTGCACTCAGATACCATTTGTCAGCCAATGTGCTGTTGTGCATCTCCACCACACAGAGTAGCCTGTCAGAAACAGTCCACAAAGGCAGAAGTACCTGAGCAGAGCTGCATCCATTATCTGGAACAGTCAGTTCTAGACTTTGTCCTCCTTCAAAAACAAGACTCCTTGGAGAGCTTGATTCAGTCATCCAGATACAGCCCCTTTACTTTCCAGCAACACAGCACATGATCAGCATAACAACCCACCTGTGTCCTCAACCCTAACCCTGGTAAGTTTCCAAGGGGCCTTAGACGTGATCCCCAGGGACACCTGGTGAGCCTGTAGGCCTCATTTTTCCTCCATGAAATAGAGCAGCTGTGAAAAACATTGCAAGAAAATGCCAGGCCCACGTGGATTTCCCAGTCTGCTTCCACAGGTGCACAACCACAATCTAATTTTGGATGCAAACAGAAAGAAGATAGCCAAGAGGCTAAGCGGGTTGATCACCCAAGAACTCAATGGTGCCAACATGTCTGGCAGCTGATGGCCCAGATACACCTTGCAAACTTGATAAAGCTGTGGGATAAATAGCAAACAGTTACAACCACTGAAGAAACCAGCCACTAGTTTTGCAGGCATACCAGTCACGGGGGTACGTGTGCAGTGCTGTATTTATGCGTAAGCTAAACAAGCTATAGCTTAGGACCCCGGTCTCTTGGGGCCCACCAAAAAATTTAAAGGAAAAAAACCTGGATGTACATTTCCAAAATATATGATAAAAAAACAAATAAAATCTACATACAGCAACAGTGTTTTGTGTTTTGTAGGCTCCTATGATGTAAGAAATGGGCCACGCTTGCTAGCCTGCTCCCTAAAATATCACTGGTTTGCTCATTTCTAACAGCAACAATTTGTTGTTGACAAAGGACAGCTGGACATAGAAAGGGCCCCATTATCTTCAGTAGCTTAGGGCTCATCAAACCTAAATCCTGCCCTGTATGTGTGTGTCGGGCGCCCACTCCCTTTGGGCAGTGGAGGGCGAGCCAGCAGTACCCTAGCAGGAGGGGACAGGATGTTGCTGGGGGGACACCTCCTAGTACAAAGGGAGACCTAATTAAGGGAAAGAGGGGAAATACCTTGCGAGCGCCTTCCGGATTCTCCTCCAGCTGGATTCCCACGCAGCGCAGGCGCTCTTGGTAGAGGGTGCGGAGCTCTCCAGAGAGACGCTTCAGGGCACGAGAGGCCGGAGGGCGGCCCAGGCATTCTGCTGGGGAGAAAGGCGGCCATCAGAACCGGGAGACGGGGAGAGCCGAGGGTGGGGGCGCCTCCTCCTCCTCCAGACCCCGCCCTTGTTCCCCGGTGGACACGAGGCGGGGGATGGGAGGGGTCCGCGAGGGATGCCTTTAGGGGAGGGGCTTTCTCTGAGGGGCAAGGGGCGCGTTCCCTGCTACGGCCTCCTCACCGCAGGCCTCTTCGCGCTCCGGCGCCTCCATCTCCATCTCCTGCTTCAAACGGGGCCGCCGCTAGTCCTTCTCCCCGCCCACTGAGTGATGGGCACGCCGCTCAGCCAACGGCGATGGAGTGCCGGATCTGGGCCCGCCTTCTCCCCCGTCAGAACCCAATCACCGCTGCCTGGGGCGGAGAGCCGAGCAACGGACCTCTCCGAGCTGGAGTCGCTCTACCTTGCTGGCACCTGGAAGGCCGAAAGCGGCTTAGGCGATTGGCTTTTGCTTCTCCCTTCGGCCAATAAGGAACGAGGTATTGCAGGCAAGCTCGGCAGACGGGAGAGCGGCCGCCGGTCACCATGGCGACCGCGCGGTAGAGGCACTGCGCCCGTGAATGCGGACTCCAGCCCCGCGGGGGGCACACACAGGCACCGGGCCTTTCTGGGGGTCTTCAGCTCCCGCTGCTCTAGCGCCTGCTGGGCTCTTACGGTAAAGCCGCCGCCAGGCGGGCAGGATGATCCGGCCGCGAATGTTGTGTGGAAGTAGACTGCCATTGGCCATGGAGGCTCCATTGAGATGCCAAGCCTAGCAGCGAGGTTGGAACTCCGCCTCCTCTTTTCATGTGGGTGGGTGTCCCGCCCCAGTGAAGGCAGCGGGGTGTGGGTTTTGCGGAGGGCGGCGCTTCCTCCTATTCATCCTAAGTCCACCCGCAGTCAAATTTATTTAATCACAACCCCCCTCCTGCAACAGTCCAAATATGAGAGAAGAAGGAAAACGTGGGCCCACTTTCTTTCTCTGCACTGGTGCCTCTTGCTCAGCAGTCTCAGTGTCCCCAGAGTGGCCAAGCTGTTGCTTCTGGGAAACCGCAAAGCAGCCGGACATCTCCTTGGCAGTCATGGATGCAAATGCTGATGGCATTAAAAGAGGATAAGACTAAGGTGCTACTGGACAATTTTTTTAAAAAAAATAATTACTTATTTATTTCAATTGCATCAGACCAACACAGCTACCTCCCTGAACCATGGAAGAGGATGAGGCTAGCCACTAGCATTGAGGAGAACCAGGTTCTTCCTCTACAAATTGAGGCAGTTTGCTTTTCACAGGGATTACCAAGTGGTGGAGATAATATTGCATTCAGACCTTGCCCTTCAGAGGCACCACACCTCTGATCCTAGAGGTCCTAGACACAGTCATCATGACTATAAGCACCAGCAGCAATATGACCAGCTGCTACCAACCCCAGCAAGCATGACCAATGAACAGGTATGATGGGATTTGTAGTCTGACAAGTTTAGTCAGCCCTACTGAAGCAGGTTAAATCTCTATAGCTAGCAGGAGAGAGCTGGTTTAGTGCTCTTGGACAATGTAGAGCAGGTGTGGGGGAGAACTCTGGCCCTCCAGATGTTGCTGAATTACAACTCACATCATCCCTAGATATTGGCCATGCTTGCTGGGGCTGAAAGGAATTGTAGTTTAGCAGCATCCAAAGATTCCCAAAGCCTAGTGTAGAAGCAGGTTGAGTAGCACTGAACCCATTCACTTCAGCTGAAGGAGCAGCACATGCAGGAACCAATTTTGTATGTGCAGCTCTACATCCCATAATAGGCAAACTCTCTACATTAAATTTGCTACCCATTGCTTACTGCCATGCTGATAGTCTAGGTCCTGGGCCCTCCTGACAACAATGCCAAGTCTTCCCTGCCAAGCTGCCTTCTGCTTTACCTTCCTCACCTTCAGCTGTATTGTGCCACAGAACATGTGATGCTGTGCTTGGAGGGCACAACAGTTGGCATGTGGCCTGAAGGAACCAGAGTTGTGTATGCTCTTCAGTGCAGTGCAACAAGCTCGCCTGGAATCTCACCAAGCCAAGGAAGGCCAAATGCTGTTAAGTGAGTGGGGCTGGGTAGAAATCAAATCCTCTGCATGTGGCTGGTTCAGAGGATGAGAAACAGGAAAATCTTTTTTCAGAGCAGAAGCTCAGACAGTGACTGACTCTTCTGGAACAGAGGAGAGAGAAAGGACACAAAAGAGACTGAGGGGAAGCTTGGACAGCAACTGTTCTCAGTTAATCCCCCCAGTAAATAAAATTGTAGGCAGTTAATAAATTACAGAAATAGGGGAAAGAAGTATTTTAGGAGGCAGCTTAGTTCATCTGGAGGGTACCTGGCGAGCTCCTATTGTATGTTGGGGCGGAGGGAGGGAGGAAAGAGGGCTCTAAATTGCCTTTCAGCTCTTTTAAATTATTTCTGCAGATCTTATTACAGGAGAGAAGCGGCTGCAGAACAACCCGGAATTCCAGCAGCCAACTGCCCACCAGACCTGTTATGAAAAAGTAGAAAGTGCATATATAGCCCACAAGCCTGGTGGAGGCAATAAAAGATGCCTTCGACTTCCATTCATCACTTTGTCATCTTCAGCTACATTCAGATAGTGGTTAGCAGAGCTCACAACATGGGCAAATTAACACATACGAGTCCCTTGCTGGCTTCCTCCTCTCATAGCTTCCCACAGGAGATATATATTCCATTTCCATGGCTCCTGCCTCCTCTCCTCTTTGGGCCCCATCCCAGATGGAAAGAAAAAAGAACTCTTAGGGTATGAAATGGGATGGGGGTGAAGAAGGGAGAGTGTGTCACAGGCAGCAGCAGTAGCAGCACAGCCAAGGGGCTGTACAGTTGCTATGAATTATTGTGGCAATGTGACACAGCTTTCCCCCTCCATCATACTGAAGCATGGTTGCTTCTGGTACTGAAGGGCTGAGAAGTTAAGAGATCTGCCCTAAAAGATTTGGCAGTGCAAAGAAGACAGCTTTGCCCTCAAACCCTGCTGCCTGGAGGCACCTAGGTGGCTGTTGCTGTCAGAACAGGGTAGTGGGCTAGGTGGACCTTTTGTCTCATCCCATACAACTGCTCTTACATTCTTATACCCAGAGTATCTGTTGTGGAAGTTGCAGAGGGTGCAATGGAAACATAACAGCTGTCCTACCCTGCCTGCAGCATCAACTCTGGTGCGCCACTGCTCCCAAGAGCCCCTTTCTGTTCCTTCAGGGAAGAGGACCAACCTGGATCTTCTACTCTGTCCCTGAGCTCCAGCCCTCAGCCTCTTGCCTGGCCCTGAATAGCTGCCTGTCAGTGGCAATGCTGAGAAACTCAAAGCCAGTCTCCAAGAAATCCATGCCCCAGGTCTCTAGGGGCACAGCTGAATTCCTGGAGATCACACAAATCATCTGGGATCTCATCTCTTAAACTTTAAATCCACTGCCATAAGATATAAATAGCTTGGGCACAAGCCAATGTAATCTACCCTTCCACTGTGCAGTGTGTATATACATGGACACTAAAAATAAACTACAACACAGAAACTGATCCTGCTGGATTAAGACAAATTTGGATTTTAATGCCCAGCTTTGCTCAGAGTCCTAGAGTTCAAGGGTCGATATAGTAGATTGCAAGAAGGGTATAGGTTAGTCAAGCCTCAACATTTTATCATAATAAACCAGATGTGGACAAAACACCAAGTTGAAGCCCATAAATCTATTACAGTGAACTGTCAATGTCCCCCACGGCAGGGTCATTTGTTAATTCATAGCTGGGTCTCTTTTTTCAACAGACCTTGTAAACTCTTTCCTGAAACATCAATAAACCATCTGCTTTGACTAGTTAATCAAATGACTTTATTCAGTCCAAAGCCATTTTTTCCTAATAAAAACAGAGTATTTATCTCCACGGCTATAAAAGAGGATTGTTTTCAACTATTCACTTATAGTTAAGAAGCGCATTTAGTCTGGATTGATTTCCAATGCCTTGGTCATATCCTGTCACTTTCCATTTCTTACACACAACATCTCAGTTTAGCTACTTAGCAGCAAAAAAACCACAACCTAACTTGGGGCTGGGCACCAGTTCAGGGAGGCAGAAAAGTTCCCATCAGGATTAAGAGCGGCATTCTCCTCTGGCAAGCAGTAGAATTTCAGGTGTCTCCTGCACCTGTACGTCTTTCACATCTGGCATTCTGTTGCAGGGGACCCAACTCCTCTCCTGGGACTGGCTTTCTAAGGAAGGATATGTGCCCCAGAACTGCTCTGTAACTACAAATTCAATTGCAAAACAACCAAACTGCTCCCAGTTGCACTGAAGCAACCATGCGCTTTTGGGGATCATAACAAGTACATTAACTGCCCTCGTCTGTTTAGCAGAGCCCTGCCTTTGACAGTGCCAGGAAAACAGAGTCTTGGAGCCTTATGCCATTGGAGGCACCTGGTACAATCCTGAGTTCAGCTGCCGTACTCACTGTGGGGCCAATTCCTGGCCTCTCAACCCAACCAACTTGTCAGGGCTAAGTCTAAAAAAAAAAAAAAAGGCGGGTGGGCATTCACGCAGGAAATACATACAAGAATCCGGTGCCCCAGTTCTGTCCTATCTGCCCCAGTGGGGAGCAGAGGGTGAGGAAGGCAAAGTCATTTATATAATGTGCCTCTCTGCTGTGTTTCTAATGGCCAGAGCTTTTGTTCTGCTGTCGCTGGCTGCCCATGACAGGCAGGAAGCCACAGCCTCCCTTTATGCCATTGCCTTATTCAGCAATTTACATCCAGCATAAAAATCAAATATGCATGTTGCTATCGCCTCACCAACAGCAGTTTCAATTTTTGCCTTGCTGTATTCTAAATGGGGGGGGTGGGGCACAGATGGGCAGAGTCACTTTGCTAGGCCTGAAACTTGAATTTCTGTCTGCTTTATTGCTAAGTGGCTGGATGGGAATGGCTGAATGCAGCTTCCTAAGAAGGGAGTGCACAGAGAAGGCCTCTTGGGAGGAGGGACAGCAGCATCCACAGGGGGCAGACTCCTTGGCTTCGACTGGACATAAGAGGGTCCATTGATGGGTCTTCTGGCAGCCTGGCTCTTGGAGCTCTTGAGGAGAAGGGGCAAGCTCTCTTGAGGGAATTTCTTAAGGGAATTTCTGTCCAGGACAGCTCGCACCCCAAGACAGGACAGCCCAACAATGCTCACAGAGCATCCCTCCTGGATTCCGTGGAGTCACTGGACACACAGGGAGTTTCAGCCATCAGATCACTGCCAATTCTGAACAAAGTGAGAAAGCATTTCCAAGGCGAGATGGGCAGCTACTCAAGCTGACTCCATGAGAAGACCCAGGAGGCCCTTCTGGCATGAGCATCCACTCAGCTCTTATCCCCTGCTCCATGTACACACCAAGCCCTTGCCCCAGACACCTTTGAGTGGCTCTCATCATGGTGCTCCCTCCGGAGAGTCTGTCTAGAACATCATCACCATTTTCATTTGGGGCAGCTCTTGAAGGCACAAGTGAAGCATCATTCAAGAATTTAGATTCCAATGGATTTTGGTCGTTTAAAAAGAGCAGCAATGCTTGAGCTACGCAGACAGTCATGCTCCCCTGAGCTCTAAGGTGGTGGGGAGGAGGCGAGAGGCTGCATCCAGACACTGAAGCCCAACAAGCCGCAGGGCAGAAGCCAGAACCAAATCAAGCTTCATTTCTCTTGCTTGTTCAGCTGGCAAAGGCAAACTGCATTGCCCAGGATATCTTCTCTTCTTTTGCTTGAAGGCTAAGAGCCTTTCCCTTGGAAGCTAAGCAAGGAACACAGCTGGCTCTACCGCTGGGCATCCCATGCCCCATCACAGCAGTAGCAGAGCTTTGGTCATCTCTGCTCCTTTGAGACTCAGCAGAAAGGAATGGAAGACTCCAGTCTCCATGATGACAGAATAAACTCCACAGGTTATTACAAATCATGGGCATAGCCGGGGGGGGGCAGGGAGGGGCAGCTGCCCCCAAGCAATAAAAAACAATAAAAAATACATAGCAGAGGTTCTGCCCCTCCTAACAAAAATCCTGGTCATGCCCATGTTGCAAATGACAAGAAATACAAGTAAAACAAAAAGCAACCCCCAGCACTGTAGGCAATGCTTATTTTGAGAATTCCCCGCTACAGTGTGCACATGTGTGTGTGCACACGTGTGTGCACTCTTAAGTCAAACAACTCCTTTTGTTCCCCTCCCCTCTTTACCCCGTGCTGAGAAGGAAGTTGCCAGGACTTCCTAATAGTTATTGTAGGGTGCAATATCTTTCTCCAGCCTCCGCACACCCCTTATCTTCTTCCAGCTGCTTTAGTGCCCCATCGCTGGGCTTGCTTTCATAGGCAGGGATGAAGGCTTCCTCATGTTGTCTACAGCTCTGTCACATTCAGCACTCGATCCACTGCACTGCATACAACCAGTTTCAAACCTGCTGGTGTGGACAGCCTGAGGAAGGTGCCTCAGCCTTGGTGCCTGCCCATAAAAGCAAGCCTAGAGAGAGAGGCGAGGATGATGTCAGCAGGTCCCAGAAACCTTCTTTGTTGTCAGATATTGGGGGTGATTTGAGAGTTTGTTTGGGGCCTGGGTAGATGGGTGGAGTCCTGGGTAAAAGCCAGGGGGCTGAGAGGTGCTGAGTGAGGAAGTGTGTCAGAAGAAGGAATTTACATCAGTATTTATTTGTAATTTGCATTAATGGTTTTATTATGCATTTTTGTAACTTTTTTGTTTGTTTTAGTTTCCTATATATTGCTTAAGAAATATTTATATATACATTGGCTGGCATAGAAATAGTCTAAATAAATAAATTTAGACTATGTGTTGAAAGCTGAACAGCCTCTTGATATCCTTCCCCTTCCATCACTCAAGCAGAGGTTGCTCCATGGTAGGAGGAAAAGGAGTTTTCCGCATGCACAGAGGATACTCTCTAGTTGCCAGTAACCATGATAATGGAATAGAGCACTGTTTGTGCTCCTGCACTATTATACTACTAACAGTCCGTATTTCAGAAGTAGGCAACATACTAGGGCCAGATGTTGGAAAGAAAAGTCAGGTTTTTGATGATGCAAGAATATTAGTGCTGCAGAAGTGTCTGGAATTGCCATTGTTCAAAGTATCCACTCCTTGCAAAGCCTCTAAACATTCTATGGATAGCACCTGAAGCCAAGATCGCATATAGTCAAAACACACTGGCTGCAATGGTGGGTGGGATGCCTGCTCCCTTTATTTTCGCTAAGCACATAAAGCTGACCATGTATAAGCTAAATATATGTTTGTTAAGAGCATATCAGCGAGCAAAAAACAAATTAAGAATTATCCATATTGCTCGTAATGTCTTTCTTGTGGGGGGTGAGATGGTGTGTGGGCTTCAATTAAACCGCTAGAGTCAAACTATGGCCAAGAGTGAAGAGAAACTGAGGGCAGAGATCTGCCAGGCTGCGGTTCTCAGCAGTTCATGGCTATATTGGAAATGTTTGCCTTTTGACCATCACCATCCATGCTTCACCATGTCTGGCAAAATAATTTCTCTCTCTCCAATATCAGACCAAGTATTCCAGTAAGAAATGATAGAAGTACCTCTTTTACCCCTCCCCACACAAGTGCCTGGATCAGGGTGAGGGGGCATGCCATCTTCCCTGAAACAGGAATGAGAGACTGGCTATACTGGCAGGGTCAGCATCTACTTTGCAGGTCCAGGAAAAAGTACAAACTCATTTAGAGACCTAGTCTCATAATTCCTGTCACATCCATCTGGATCCCATTGATCTTTCCTTGCTCCCCACCCCCCACCCCAATGCTTCAGAGGCTCCTTCCTCTCCTGGCCTGTCACAAGAGGTGCTGTTAAATCAAAAAGGCAGCTTTAATCTTTCTGCTGTCTGACAAGGAGGGAGCAAAAGCTGGTGTTGGAACAAGAGCCCCTTGGAGTCAAACAGAGAGCTCCCTGGTGATGCTGCCAGCAGCCCTTCCCTTTCCCGGCTTCATGTGGAAGTTATTCATAAGCATCCTCATCTCTTCTCCATTGGTCTCACTGATCAAAGACGGGAAATGGGAAACCCTTCTTGAAAAGTTGACTCTCCACTTCCAGCTCTTAACCTGAGAGGTGGGAGGGAGGGCAGGCACTTTCTTTGCCAGCACCCGTCTATGCATTTAGTAGGGGTTTTAAATTCTTCTGCAGCCCCATTTGAAAACAAAATGAAACCCACAGTTGGAGGCAGCAATGCTTCTGAATACCAGTTGCTGGAAATCACAGGAGAGGAGAGTGCTCTTGTGCTTGAATCCTGCTTGCTGGTTTCCCACAGGCACTTGCTTAGATCACTGCAACCTCTACGTTAGATTATTGCAATGTGTTATGCATAAGGCTACCTCTGAAGACAGTTCGGAAACTTCAGCTGGTACAGAATTCGGTGGCCAGGTTGCTCAGCGGGACAAGACAGTGATCTTGTCCTGACTGCACTGGCTGCCAATCAGTTTCGAGGCCCAATTCAAAGTTCTGTTTTTGACCTATAAAGCCATAAATTGCTCAGACCACAATACCTCAAGGACCACCTCTCTCTGTATGAACCCAGCCAGACCCTGAGATCATTCTGTGAGGCCCATCTTTGTGAGCCTCCTCAGGAGAGGTCTGGAGAGTGGTAACACAAGAATGGGCCTTTTCTGCAGTGGCTCCCCACTTGTGGAATGTTCTCCCCAGGGAGGTTCGGCTGGTGCCTTTGTTATACAGTACACCTTTAGGCACCAGGCAAAAACATTCCTCATCAACCAGGCCTTTGACTGATTAACATCCTATATCCTTTTAAATATGTTGGTGGAAGGGGGAAATTATTGGTTTGTTTTCTTCCTGTTCTTGCTTTTATTATGTATTTTGTGTTTTTTATATTGTAATTTTATGTTGTGAACTGCCCTGAGATCTACAGATGAAGAGCAGTATACATATTTTAACAACAACAACAATCTGGTTAGCCACTGGGAGAACAGGATGCTGGACTAGATGAGCCATTAGCCTGATCCAGCCAGCTCTTCATATGAGATGGGGTGGATCTAGAGAAAGTCTTGGGCATGCAAAGGAAGGAGCCACAAGCTTTCCCCCCCCCCCCCAATACTTCAACCCACCATTGTTCTATTCTGCAATGGACACTGTGAAGATAGCTGGGAATTGGGAAAACAGCTGGGCTCCTCATAAAGGAAGTTTTGGCCCACAGAAGAGATACTTAAGTCAATCACCTCATTTAAAATATAGAAAATTCAGAAGAGCCTTCCTGCAGCTGGTTCAGAACAAAGGGGCCCATCTAGTTGTCCAGCCACCCCTTCTCATAGGGACCAACCAGATGCAAGTAGGACTTAAGTGCAACATTAGTGCTCTGCTCACTTGTGCTCCCCAGCAACTGGTGCAGACTGTGTTGGACTGCAGAGGTAGGACGTAGCCTGATCCTCCATGATTTGTTTAATGCCCTTTTTAAAGTGGTCCAAGTTGGTGGCCACTACTATTTTGTGTGGTCATGAATTCTATCATCTAACTATTTGTAGTATGAACTTTCTGTTGCTTGTTCTGAAACATCTAATACTGGACAACCTCCATCAAGTTCTAGTGTTGTGAAAGGGAGATAAACCTCCACGCATAATTTTTCACACCACCTTGCCCATTATTTTTTCTAAGCTAAAAAGCAGCTGTGTGTGTTTGTGCACATTCTGATTTTGACTGCAGCTGCAGCACTGGAAGCAGGATCTTTCACCCTCTCCCCATGGCCATTTGCAAATCTCAATCCCCAGGACCTAAGCTGCTATTAAACCTAATATGGAAGAAAGGGTATGTTCCTGTATTCCTTTCTCTCTCTCCAGCAAGATTATTGGCTATGGTCTTTTTACTGGGGGGAGGGGGAGGATATTCAGACTGATAAACATTGTGAGGGGAGTTAAATGACACCCCTCACCTGGGATGCATTGGGTGGTCCACTTGTGGCTCTCTGGAATCGCATCTGATTTCGTCCTAAGCTGCAGACAGCAGAAAAATGATTGTGGTGTGTGTGTACATTTCCCAACATCCTTATAGTGCAGATGGCCAAGAAGTTGGCAGGGCATCATTACGCTGCCATGGGAGACTGAGGGTTGGTAATATTTACCTTTGTGCAGGTTGGAAGACAGCAAGAATGCAAGTTGCAGAGGACTCAAAACACAATCAAACTCAATGGTGTGATCATTGTCGAGTCTACTTCTCTGCCTCCATTGCATCCTTGATGTCTTGTGCAACAGAACCACTTTTAGAGTGGCACAGGGCCTTTCATGTTTTGGCCTAAAGGTGGCAGAACCTTCAGTAGTCTGATGTGATTTATCTGCAAGGTGTTTTGAGGGTAAAATTGCTTGTATCCATTGGTACCTGGACTCTGCTATTGCAGCAGGTCAATTTCCAGGGATGTGGAGAGGGTGGTTCCTCATGTGTACATGGGTGAGTTTCTGTTGATAGGGCTCAAGGATGTGGATAAAGTAATTCAATGGGTGCATTGACCATTTGCATTTTTGACCCTTGTGGCTGATATCTGAGAAGGAGGAGACCACCAACTAGACCAAGGAGGTAATCTCTCTCAGAGAGGCAGTGGTCCCAGGCTCTCTAAAAGACGGCAGTGAGATCTCTCCTTAGGAAAACCTCTGTGACCCAGAATACTTGAACAGTTATAGGCAAATGTATCCTTCCTGGGTACTATTTTTTAGTAGGTGGTCAATGACTAGTTCCAAGGACTCTTGGATGAGATTGATTTACTAGATTCATTTCAGTTGAGTTTCAGACCCTGTTTTGGCACTAAGACCACCTTGGCCACTTTATATAATGACAGGAAAGGGAGATGATGTATTTGCTGATTCTCCTTGACCTCTTGGCAGCTTTCAATACCCTCAACCATGGTAATCGTCTTTGAGGACTATCTGAGTTGGGACAGGGGGCACTGTCTTGCAATAGTTCTGCTGTTCTATGGTGGTGTTTGGGGTATGTTTTCAGCCCCATGAGCCTCTTATGTGGGGTTCTGCAGTGTTTAGTTTTATCCCCCATGCTTTTTTAACACCTGAAACTGCCACTGGGCCATCAATTAAGCTCCATCCATATAGGTGGCACCAAATGGCACCTATCAGCTTCAGCTGGTAGCCCAGATGTCGTCCTATATGGATAGGGATAGTCTTGCTTCAGCTCTGGTAATCCCCACATTGCATTATATGTAAGGCTGCTAATGAAGACAGTTTGGAAACTACATCTAATGCAGAATATATCTGCTTCTCAGTGAACTGAAACAAGAAAGCATGAACATATACCATGGGTTTTGGCCTGACTACACTGGCTACTTATTTGTTTCTGGGCCCAATTCAAAGTGCTGTTCTTAACTTTTAAAGCCTTATACGACTCGGAACCTCTATGCCTAAAGGATTGCCTTTCCCCCATATATGTTTTATAGATTTAGATCCCACTCTTCTTCCAAAATGGAGGTCAGGATGGCATACCATAAACATTTACAGGGTGCTTTCCCCAGAGAGGCCAACTTTGTCAACATTTCAGTCCCAGGGAAATACGTTTTTGTTTTCCTGGGCATTTCGGTAGCAAACTTGCATTGTTAACTCTATTTTTAACATGTTTATATGGTCTTATCATTTTTTTTTTTTATTTGACTTTGGGGATTTTTAATGAGAAATGTGCCTGTGAGGGTCCAGGCTCTGGGCCTATAGGCCCCGGTGGTCTGTGAGGTTTCTCCTGGAGTTCTTGTCTAACCACCTCAATGATCTCCCTATCTTCCAGAGTCATCTAAGCCCTCACTTAGCCCAGTGGCAGACCTTGGTGTCTCAAATTTCAGTGGCACCCTGTGCAATGCTAAAATTTGGTGCCCTCCAACCTCATTCTAAAGCATAGTTGCAGTGCCCTCGAGGTTCCACTCCCAGTGCAACCAAACCACCTGTGCTTCCCTAAATCCACTTCTGCTCAGCCTCCACATCTGGTGACCTTGCAGTTGCAGACTCTGGGTCCAGACCAACTTTCATGACCACCACAGATTTAGTTGAAATAAGCCTTGGAAAAAGAATATTGCATAGCTCTCAAGTCACTAGCGACAGAACTGGAATGCCAATATTGAGAATTGCTTCCCTGGAATTTAGGGGGGGTGGGGAGGATTAAAAAGCAGCCTTGTAGATGAGAGTGAAGCAGCCTTGTAGATGAGAATCCATTTTAATGACAGAGACAGGAGGAAGATGATGGGAAACTTGTAATTTTGGCAAGAAAGGGGGAGGGGTAACAGCAGGTGTGTCAGGAGGATGATCTACTTCAGAGCAGAAGACTAAGTGGCATTTGACATTTTAACCAAGTGCCTAAAGGTCACAAACTGGTGATATTAGAGGAGGTTTTCAACTATCCTAATAAGCAAAGGTGCTTGAGAAAAAAATGGGTAGTGAACAAGCAGTGTGATTTCTCAGTAATGATCTAATCACAATTTTTTTTTTAAAAAAAGCAGAAAAGGAATGCATACCTTGTTGGAAAGGTAAATGGCACAAGAACTGCAGTTCTTTGAATGTGAGGACAAATAATTTATGAAGCTGGTAGGGCAGCTGGGCATTTCAAGAAGGGATTGGAAGAACTCAGAGAAAGCTCCACTGGTTTACTTGGAAAATGGAATCTCCACATCCCTGAAGTGTGTCTGCGTCTCAGAATTTACAAAGCAACAAGGGGAAAACTTTCAAGGACTGTCAGAAGAAAAAGAAGGTATTCAGTGAACCATTCCTTGCTCAGCACCATATCTGTTTAAGACTTGAAGCAGAGAAAGGCAGAGCAAGATGAGCCAGAGGCAGCAACAGCTTTGCTACACAAGCCAGAGAACAACCTAGCCAGAGAGGATGCTGCCCTCTCATCCTTCAAAAGAATCCAGAGGAGGCAGAGTGGTGCCATATGATGCAGGATGCTGCCCTAGACATGTTGTAGGTCTCTGGCTGGCTGCTCACTTCTGCCCACTTTGCCTTCAGCTGTGAAAAAGGGAGAGGAAGCTGCCAGGGACACTCATCGTGCCATTTGTTGTATACGCCCCCCCCCCCAGCAACATCAGGGAGTTGATGTTGAAGTTGATGGCTTGCATGCCACTGTCCTTCCATCTCTCCAACTTTAATCAAAATGGCTCTCTCTTTGCTAACTGTGTTTATTCATTATTGTTCCAAGCAAATTTTCCCATATTTTTATAACACTACAAACAAAAGCTATGAAGGCTAGGATGGGCTGGCAGGGTAGAGAGAACAGAAGAAGTGGCTTATCCTACACTGTAGAGAATCCATTTACTCAGCGATTGGTACATTCAGCACCTCAAGCATCCCTGGCCCTATCAAGCAATGTCTTTTACACACCGAGACTGCCTTGTTTTTAGTTGGCTGAGGGGCAAGAAGACACTCTTGCTGGAAATGTTCGTACCTCAACATGCAGCAGCAGAGTGATGGCTTCTTGGCAAAAGTAGGACCCCTTCTGTCTCCTCCATGAAATCTCTGCAGCTTTTGCAAATGCTGCTTAAAAAGCAAATTGTTTATATTAGAAATACATATGTACCAGCAGTTATTTTCAGGGGCAACAGAAACTCAGTGCAAGCAGCAATGCAGCTGCATGACTATTCCTTATAAAGCAGCCCTAGATGAAGATCCTTTCGGGCTGGAAGCAGAAAACCCAAAGGAAGCACAGACGCACCCCCATGCCAAAAGCATATTCATATTAAACAGCCGAAAATGTGCTAGTCCTTAAATGCTCCCCCCCATCTGCTACCTTAGGTGGATAGAGCAGTTTGAGGTTATGTCTACTAATCCCAGGAGGCTCACTACTCTGTGGATGGAAGACTAGCATCCTGTTACGTACATGTGTATGAAAAATAGAGGGGGTGGTGGTACTGGGATGAATCCTTCAAGGGTGGGGGTTTTTTGGCTTTTTGTTTTGGTTGGATGCTAATTTTTGGAAAACACCCAAATTGCCCTATTCACAGCTTTTATAGATCAACTCCCTTTTCTAGAAGACTTGGCTCCAACAGTTTTAAAAAGGTGAGTAAGATACCAAGTGTATACAAGTGTATAAAATTATGCATGGCATGAAAGCAATGGGTACCACTAACTAATGAACAACTAATGAAACGGAATGTTGGATTCAGGACAGACAAAATGACACTCTTCATGCAGTGTAGTCATGGAATTCACTCCCATAGAAGGCAGTGAAGACCACCATCTTGGATGGCTTTAAAAGACTAGACAAAAAAGGGCTATCAGTGGTGATGCTCTGCCTTGATGGTCAGAGGCAGTACGTTTCTCAGTATCACTTGCTGGAAACTGCAGGAAGGGTGAGTGCTCTTGTGCTTGGGTCCTGCTTGTAGGCTTTTCATAGGCATTTGGTTGGCCACTGTGAGAGCAGGATACTGCACTAGAAGGGCCACTGGCTTGATTGAGCAAGCTCTTCTTAGGTTGTTCTTATTCTTAATAATAATAGAATAAAAGAATTGTAGAGTTGGAAGGTACCATGAGGGTCACCTAGCCCAACCCCCTGCAATGCAGCAATCCTTTTGCCCAATGGGCAAGGGGAGGGGGCTTGAACCCACGACCCTGAGATTAAGTCTCATGCTCTACTGACTGAGCTACCCTACAGGCCATAGTAATACAGCAAAACAATGCTTTTGAGGTTTCTCCCTCCCCTTAAAATCAAGTGGTATATAAATTTAATGAAATACATAAAACAAGAAAAAATGGTGCACAGGTGTCTATCTTCTTACGGTGGCTGGACAATTCTAGGCTTTGAGATAGGAAAGAACTCAGAGGTCTGCCTATGGGGCTTTCCCATACTATAAGACCAGCCAAGGATCAGCTACCAACCTGCACATCTCTTAAGCCCTCCCTGCCAAAAGAGACGGGGCAGCAAATCAGCCACTTACCTCTTTGCTTTGCACTTGAGGAGATGGAGACACTGTCCCCTCATTCCACTTTCACCCAGCATGCTCCTAAGTCTCTTGAAGTAATCTGTGAAACGGAAGGGCTGGGAATTCTTTCTTAGGCACTTGGGGAAATTCTGATTTTGGAACACTTCATTTCCCAGAGGCAAGAAACTGAGCTAATGCCACCCTTCCCCAAACTGTGTCACCTATTAGCGGTAAGAAAGTCCTCCTGCAGAGCCACTTAGGCTTCACAGAACTGTAGCACACACTCTGCCTGGGCGCTAAGACACACTTGAACAAGAGGCAGCAGCTCTCATGCACTTACCCAGGGGATTTGCTGTCACAGACATTCTTCCCACATACTGTCCCCCACGCATAAAAGTGCTCCCTTTCGTAGGACAGACAGGCACTCACATTCACACATACCCGGGGACAGCAGAGACAAGAGCTTTTGCTCATTTTTTTAATGTATCACAATGAGCAGGAAACATACTTGATGAAATATTTTCAAAGGAGTATATTCAATTACCATCTACAATCAACTTAACTATGACAACAAAGTGTTTTGTGACAAAATCTTTTTTTTTTAAGAGTTCCGTGTGGTTTCTGTTTTTGTCCGTCTCCATGTATTTTGGTACAGTTCGAGATCAGCATTGTTACAGTAACAAAAAAGCTAACAAGACTACATTATAGAAAAACACCAAGAACATCATTTTTGGTTTCACTTGCTCTAGTTTTTGTACATTGCAAAGGCTGTTCATATACCTCTTCACCTCATTTATGCTTTCTGTTTTATCCAGATTGTCCCCACCCCCCGCCCCCGAATCAAACAAATGAAAAATAGTCAAAAACTTTGTGTTTCACAGTGGGCAGGATTTCCAGCGCCAGCAATCCAACCAAATATCTCATGTTCTCCTTCTGTTTAAGAGAGTCCCAGACTGCCACCCTTTGTGCTGGCCTGCACAGGGGCCCTGCTGCACCTCAGTCATCACCTGCCTGCCTACCTGGCACGGTCTTGGTTGGAACCAGAGCCAGCAACATTCCACTTCTTCAGAACACTCTGCTCAATAATGCCATGCTTGTGTTTTCCGTTCTATCACTTGGCTTAAATTCCAGCATCAAGGGAGAGCTGTTAAAAACAAAATGACATCTCCGCAGTGTGAACGGTGGCTCAGGTAAGAGGCCAATTCCATGGGAAAGAAGAGGCTGGAGGATTTTGCAGCCCAGGCACCAAATACTGGCTGGCACAGATGCCTCATTCCCACCCCCACTTCCCAGCACTACTCTGGGTGCTGCTTAGTGCAGCTGCTCCTCCTTCCCTGCTGAGCTTCTGCAGAACCCAAGTGCCAACCCACACAACCCAAAATGGCAGGGTGGGAGGAGGCAGAGGATGGCTTGGAGGGGCTGCTTGGCTCAGGGAGCTCTATGAACTCCATGTTGGCTGTGGGAGCAGGAGAGAGGAGAGGGGCAGCAGGGGAGGCTGCTCTGCCCTTCTAGGACAGAGACGTCTCTCATCAGACTGGGAGAGTCTCCCCCCACACAGAGGAAGAGTTATCAGAAAATGCACTGAAACACTATTTGGAGTGGGAGGAGGAAGATTGCACCCTGTGTGATTAATCTACGGGAGTGGGGCAGGGGAAGGGGGAGGGAGGGAGGGAGAAGGGGAAATAAACAAAATGATTTCAAAGCAGACCACGCAAACCTGACAGGTAAAGCTAGTGTTTAACTGGCAACTTATACCACACAGAGAACCAAAACAAAACAAAAAACTTCTATATGATACAGAGTAACATACAAGTTAAATGGCAAAAAATATATATATATATCTATATATTTTTCATAGAATTACAAACAAGATAAAATAATGGAAACAAAAACTGTACAACTTTAAAATTTAAAAAATGTTCATCTCAAGCAAGGGAAAAATACAAGGATCTTTGTAAAAAGGGAAAACAGCAACATTTTGTCCGCTTTTGACACCTTATGCTACAATTGGATACTGGCAGGAATATTCAATGGTACTCTTTTTAGTACGGTCTACTTAAAAAATTAAAAAAAGGAACTTGCATTGTGCATCAGTCTAGTCAGAAATATGTACACCAGTTCAAGGTTAAGTCTTCCATTAAGCTAAAGACAAAAAAGGCATGAAGAGTCCTGGCTTAGGGAGGGAAGGAGAGAGGAGGAGGAGGAGGACGCTGCTGCTGCTGTCCATTGGTCAGTCTGCCTGCCTGCCCACCCGCCCTTCCTCTCTGGGATGGAACACACCAGCCTCACCCAGGGGCTCTGGCAGCTTCCACAGTTTGCAGGCTGGGGAGAAGGGAGGAAGGGAAGAGAAGTCTGAAGTAGAAAGAAGTGCCCCTTCCCTCCCCCTCCCCCCATTCACAGTCTAGTTCCCTTTTGAAACACAAGGAAGATGGTCAGGAAGAGGAGGAGGCGGCCTTTCACTATTGAGGGTGGGTGCAGGGAGGGAGAAGGGAATGTTGACCTTTGGCTAGGAAGTGACCATGCAAGGCCTGCTTGTCTCCAAACTCTACATTGTAGCAGCACAAAGTTTTCCTTTCAATGTCCGGACCAGAGAAGATGCCACCAGGAGCAGAGAGAGATTTGCACCAGGCCCCAAATGCTTTTTGTTGCCTGCCCCTCTGGGGCTCACACGACACTAGCAGCGACACCACCCTAACAACGCAGGAGCATCGTGTTGTTTGTTGCAGTTGCAGGAAGGGTTGCTCCTCTGCTTGCAGAAGAAGCACAGAGAACAACCTACATGCATGTTTTTCTTTATGAGTTCCTTTATTTAAACTGATTCTTGTGGCGGTAATCAGAAACAAATCCTCAAGTCAAAAGAATCCTTTTTGCTCATTCTGCACCAGTGGTGAAAAGGGTTTGTCTTTGGATTTTATTTAAAGCATGAATTTTCTTTTCGAGGAAAGAAAAACAAAACAGAAAAACAAAACAAAACCCACCCACACATGCACGCGCGCACACACACGCACAAGCACACACACACATATATAACAAAAAGTCCTTGGAAAAAGGAAGAAGTGCACCCTAATTACCCAAAGAGAAACAAAGGCCTACAGTTCCAAAATGGAGCCTTTGAAGCATTTACAAAATGAGGAAAGGAAGCCAAAAGAAGAAGAAAAAGAAAAGAAGAAGACAGAGTTAAGTGCACAAGGGTAACAGACATGTATACACCTTAAAAAGTTTTGAACCCCCAACAAAAATATTCTGCAAGGGATCCTACTGACCCCCTTTGAAACCCTTTGAATTTTTTCTTTAGTTTTTATAAAATAATTCTGCAGCTGCCCTCTAAGAAATGAAGGCAGTGACCATAAGTGGAAGATTACAGGATGGAGAAGGGAGTCAAGGTACAAAGGGGGAGGGGAAGCTTCGGCGAGCGAATCGATGGGTTGTAATCTAGCTGGCTAGGAATGAACAAGACAACATCCAATGAGAAGCCGTCAGCTGGACCAATACAAAAGCTAAATGTACACAAAAGGGGTTTTTCTTTTAAATCTACCATACTGCTTCAGTTCATTTCCAATGCAACAATCTACTCAACACCAAAAATGGTCATATCTATCATAAATACAGAAAGTCAGTTGTTTTAAAACTTATTTTTAAGCTCCAAGTCCTTAACACTTTTTGCGTGTTGTTGGGTTTGTTTGTTTTTCTGAAAAGTGGGAGTGCTGAACTTTTCCCCTTGAAATTGGCTTCAGCAGAAAAGCTACCCTTAAAATCCCCAGAAAGCTAACACAGTTCACATTGTTTGTCTCTTGAAGACTTTCTGCCCATTTTTAAATTAACAAAAAAAATCCTTTTCTTGGAAAAAAAAATCAAAACCAAAAAAGAAATTATATATATATATATTTATATAAAACAATGATTCTGAAAACCGAACAAAGTGTGAGCGATTGACCTGAGAATAAAAAGACGTTACATTTCTTTTTTTTTTCCTTTTAGCAAGCCATTGGTATTTGAATGCTAAGATAGCAAGAAATTTAAAACGGTAACAAGGTGGTCTGCTTTCCCATACAGTTATGCCGGCCTCTGCTGTGCTCTCAAAGGGGGGGGGGCTGGGGCTCCACAGACAGACAGAAAGACCCCGGAGAGGCAACCAGGGTGGGGTAGGGGGCTTGGGCCTTCCAGACCAACACAGCACAGCCGAAATGCAAAAAGAAAGCAATGGAAAATCTGCCGGCATCGGTATATGGGAAAACAACCCACACTTCTCTCTTCTTTTTTTCTTTTTCTTTTTTTTGGTTAGAAGCTTTGGAATTGCAGTTAGTCTATTTTTGAAATTGGTTTGTTAATTTTTTTTTTAATTCATTTTTTTAAATTGTTCATCTTCAAAGCTTACAATCTAAAGGTGTCCATTTCTAGGCTAGTGAGACCACCGTCCTTGGGGCAGCTTGGCTCCTCAGGCCTCTCCGCCGGGCTAGCCGGTCCATTGGACTTTTGGCTAAGATCCGAGTCAGACTCCTCCAAATAGTCATCTGTTGGCATCGAGGGCTGAACCCCTGAGGTGCTGCATGAACTTGAGGTAACCGTTGAAGATGAGGAGAGAGGAGGAGGAGGAGGCTTCCCCAGAGGAGCCTGGGGGACCACTTGAGGCCAAGACTTTCTGGAGGTGTGGGGGGAAGCTGAGGACGGGGGGGAGGGGCTGTCATTTGAGTGAGCGGCAGACTGCGAGGTAGATGCGGTGCTAGGGTCGGGGAGGCAGGCGGAGTGAGGTAATAGACTGGGGTGCTCTTTGGCGTTTCTTGCTGCTCTTGGGATTGTTCGATGTTTGTGCGAGGCAGACTCGAGATGCTGCTGGAGGGCTTCATCCCCGCACACCGTGCTCTCACACGCCACACACTGGTACGAGCTGTTGCCCTTGCTGCTGCCGCCCGTGGGCACATGAAGCACCATCTCTTGCAGATTCACCACAGACTGGCCGAAGAAGCAGAGGGACTTCAGGTGGTCGGTGGCTGCCTCCTGGGTGCTGAAGCCTGCCTGGCACTTCTGGCAGACCAGCCTGTACTGCACCTTTGGAACGATGAAGGGGTCACAGAGGGAGTCCACGGCACTGTTGCTTTCCGTTTCAGGCTCTTCTTGGGGTTTGGGCAGGTGGGGGGACACCTCGCGGGGTGCATTCTTCTGCTCTTCTTGCTTGGGGGATTCTTTGGCAGGGTCTTTTTCTGGGGTAGCAGCCCCTGAGGGGACTGGGGTTTGGCTTCCTTTGGGCTGCTGCTGCTGCAGCTGCAGCAATTTCTGCTGCTGCTGTTGCGCTTGCCTCTGTTGTTGTTGTTGTTGCTGCTGCTGCTGTTGCTGCTGCAACGCTTCTTGCAGGCTCTGTTGATATTGCTGGTACTGCTGCAACAGGGAACCAGGGGACAAGCCGAGCAGGGCTTGTGACAGTGCAGGGCTATAAGGGAACAGCCCCTCCATGCCATACATGGGCTGAAGGTACCCGCTCTGTAAGGCCCCTGGGATCTGAGGGGCATAGTAGGGAGAAAAACCAGGGACAAAGTAGGGGAGGAACTGGCTTGTCAGCAAAGCTGTGGGGTCCGAGTTCAGAGCTGCCTGCAGAGCCTGGAGCTGCGTGGGGTCCACAGAGTACTCCATGGCAGGCAGCGTGGCAGAGAGGGCAGCTGGGGCAGGCACCTCCACTTTGTCCTTCTTGGGTGCCAGCAGGGAATCCCCCTTCCCCCCCTTGGGTGCTTTGTCCTTCTCTTTTGTCTTCTCACTTTCTTTGTCCTTCCGAGGCGCTGGCTGAGGCTGCGGTGGCTGTGGCTGTGGAACCGTGGCCGCTGTGGCTTGTGCTGGGGTGGGGGAGCTCAGGGAGGCCGAAGGTTGTTTATTTGGTAATCCAGAGGTGGGAAGGCCAGGCGAGGGGATGCTTGTGCCGGGTAGACCCATCAGGTTGGGTTTTGGAGAAGTTAAAGCTAGAAAGAAAGGGACAGAAAGAAAGTAAAAGTTAGGTGGAAGACAGGTAGCTAGGCCTGTTCCTAAGCTGGACAATGGACCCAGAAAGGCAAAGACCTTTATTTTGCCTCTGGTTGGAGAAAGAGAGGAGTTGTTGTTGTTGGTACAGAAGAAAAGCTACTTCCCCCTTTGGAGAAGAGGGCTCAGATTATGCAGAAATCCCAAAGGAGGGCAGTTCAGTGAGCGCTGTGCCATGACACCAAGGGTGTGAACAGAGAGTACTGCTGTACCAAGCCCAGAGGCAACAATGGGTCCCAGACTACTAGTATTCCTGGGATAGCTCAGTCGGTAGAGCATGAGACTATTAATTTCAGGGTCATGGGTTCGAGCCCCATGTTGGGCGAAATATTCCTACACTGCAGGGGGCTGCACTAGATGACCCTCATGGTCCCTTCCAACTCTGTAATTCTACGATTCTATTCATTAAAGAATATAAAAAATGTAGAGTAAACATTATGAAGCAAAATTATGAGGCATCATCTCAAGCAATAGTTTTGTGAAATATGAACCTGCTCCTGTTTTTCAGTGAATTTAGCTAATGAGTGAAATCAGTATAGAGATATAGAGATATTCAGAGTCACACAAGCCCAACAGAAGACCAAAAATAAAATTTAAAAATGACCCAGGAAGTCCCTTCTGGAGGGACTTCCTGAATCATTCTGAAGTCATTTTTTAGCCTTCTTTAGTACCTGTGTCACACTAGATTTTCTGTAGATTCAGGAAATGGAGAAGGACTGCCAGGTTCATTTGGAAGGGACTTTTTGGTTCATTTTGAAACTATGTTTTCATCTTCCCTAGTAGAGAAGTGATTCTTGTCCAGAGAAAATAACTGAAAAATCCAGCTGTGACTGGGCAACAGCATGGCCACCAAAGAGCAAAAAGGCAGAAATTCATGCTCTTTCTAACTCAGCTTTTTTTTAAATGCAGAAATGTTGCCTATTCTGCTTGTTTACATTAAAAAAATTACTGGGTTAATGCAAACACAAGTGCAAATAAAATCCATCTTAATATTGTGGTGAAGAAAGCATGGGTTACATTAGTAGCTGAGAGTTGCTATGTTAATTTTGCTAGAGCAGAGGCTGAGAGAGAGAAATAGATCTCAATCCTATGGTGTAGTTCAGGGTTAAACAGTTTTTGTGTGTGCTGGATTGGGACTATTTTTTGGGAGAATCCAGTTGTGGGGTAGGGTTGTAAAGTTCATTGTTCAACATGGGATGGGGGAAGGGGGGGTAGGGGGATTATTGTGGGTGGATAGTTGCTGCTAATATAAATTAATGGCAGCTTCATTTCCAAGGCTCATGCCCCCTTTGTTAAAAAATAAAGAAAAAAGAAGCCATTTGAACATTGCTGCAATTACTAGAAGGTATAAATGAATAATAACAAATGCTCTTAGAATGCACTGGTTGCTTTTAAATAATTTAATATTGACTCTATCTAAACATGCCACTGTAAACCCTCAGCCAATTTTGACCACGTCTCCCCTCCGCCATCTGAAATATCACACTTAGTTTTGCACTGAATGTTGTACTGCCAACCTAACCCACAGAAAGTGGGGAACCTCTAGCCTGCGGGCTAATGTTGGCCAGCTAAGTCTCCCCACTTGGCCTGCAAGGATGCTTTGGGTAATGATAATCAGTGCTCACCTGCCCAACACTTGATGCCATACATGCTATCAGGTATGAAGCAGGTACGGGCAGAGATTCGAAGGTACAACTGGGAGATTAAAGTGAGCTCCCAATTTTCCTTTGCTGGAGAAAAGTACACTCTCATGATCCATCAGCTGATCTGCAGTGGGAGTGTGTCATGCTTCAGAAGGGGGAAGTGGCTTCCACCATGTGTGTGAGGGATCTCCAATTTAGCAGCAAATTCAGTGGCAACAGTTTCTCCCTCCCAGCACTGCTCTTTGAACCTCATATTTCTGGATATTCAAAGAGCAATGTGTGGCTGTTTGTAAAAGAGTTTTCAAATAGCCAGTGCTGAAATAAAAAACAGTGTCACCTGATGTCATTGTGATGTCAGGTGATGGACAGGTGGGCAGCTCCATCCACCTGTCAAATTTAATGCACGGAGAAATAAGAATCTGGCTCACCGGCTAGGAGAGGATTCCCTGCCCCAAACCACAAGAATATAACTGGTTTATAGCTCAATAAACTGGAGTTCTTTGCATAGTTTAGTACTGGCAATAGGGTCTTGTACTTTTAACAGCTGTGTGGTAGGCAGAAATTCAACAGATCAAGCCTTTTCTAGTAAGGAAGCAAATTATGGAAGAAGCATCATCTGCTGATTTTCTGTTACTCATACCTATTTACTTGTGGGGTGGTGGTGATTCACCTGCAAAAGAGGACACAAATTTGTATATGACACTTAAGTATAGGCAAATTGTATGCAAAGTTATATCCTGTTTTGTGAGTAGGTCAAAAGGAGAAGTCCACACACAATGCATAAATAAGTTGTGATGTTTTCCTCTTGCTCATTGTGGGTACAAGGGAGTGTGGAGAAGGAACGGGGAGAGCTGCTGGAGGGCTCTTAGGGAAGGATGGAATATGTCCCATGACAATGTCTGGTTTTGAACTATTGCCATTTCCAGCTATGTTCTGGGAAAGCTGATGGTGGGAGGGGTGGGCCCATTAGAACACCTTTTCTGGGCAAGTTAGGGGAAGAAGGAAGAGAGCACCTGCAGCAGCCATGACTAGAAGCAGAAGTACCTATCCTGCTACAAATTGCCAAATGCCAACTGTCCAGAGCTATCCAGACCTCTTCAAAAGGCTCTCTCAGTTTAAGGGGCCCCATGTGCAAAACTAGGGGAAGGGCCATTGCTCATTGGCAAAGCAGAGGGTCCCACAGGCAGTTCCTGTTAAAGAATGTAAGGAAAGCCTGCTGGATCAGGCCAAAGACCATCTATTTCTATTATCCTTATAAAAGCATATAAAGACATTACAATGACAGACCATATAAAACTGTTCCAAATTGAAGAGAGCAATATAAATTCAGTAAATGAGGTGGGTCCCACAGAACAAAATACTTTTAACTAGGGTGAAAAGGGTACATCTTCACCTTATGGCAAAAGCTGTGCAATGAAGATGCTCCTCTGCAGGGGACAGAGGCCCACCATTTAGGAGTTGTCCAAAGTTAGAGCCTAAACAGTGGGATGAAGAAGGTAGAATAATAGTGGCGGAGGTCCATGTGGAAAGGAAGAGTTGGATAATTGTGGAAATATATGCCCCAAATGAACAGAAATGAATCTTCTATATTTATTTTTTAAAAACCAGAGGAAAGTCTATTTGAATTATATGATGGAAAAATAATAATAATGGGGGACCTGAATGGGGTCACATCTCTGGAATATGATAGGGCAAATCGAGAAACAAGATCCAAGGAAGGGAAACTGCCAAATTCCGTTTTTTATATGATAAAAAAACATGGACCTAATAGACTTATGGAGATTTACACATCCAACAGAACACGAGTACAAATTTCATTCAAGTTCTCAAAATTCATCAAGTAGAATAGATATACAGTGGTACCTTGGGTTACAGATGCTTCAGGTTACAGATGCTTCAGGTTACAGACTCCACTAACCCAAAAATAGTACCTCAGATTAAGAACTTTGCTTCAGGATGAGAACAGAAATCGCATGGTGGTGGTGCAGCAGCAGCAGCAGCAGCGGGAGGCTCCATTAGCTAAAGTGGTACCTCGGGTTAAGAACAGTTTCAGGTTAAGAACGGACCTCCAGAACGAATTATGTTCTTAACCCGAGGTACCACTGTAGTGTGGGTCTCCAAAGATTTGGGGATGAGGGTGAAAAAGGTGGAGATACACCCAAGAATGATCTCAGACCACAATTTGATATCAGTAAAGATATTAAGGGAGAAACAAAATGGTTACAGATGGAGAATAAATGAGGAATTATTAAACAATTCAGAAATTGTAACCAAAGGGGAAAAGATTCTAAAAGAATATTTTGAATTCAATCTTAATAAAGGGGTAGATGCGAATGTGATGTGGGATGCAGGTAAGGCGGTCATGAGGGGATACATGATCCAACAAAATGCACATCAAAAAGAAATAAGAGAGGCAAAGATCCAAGAGGTATTAAAGGAACTAACAAAAAAGAAAGAAAGAGCTTAGTAAAAAAACAGGTAAGAAAGAGCTATTACAAAGAATTCAAATATTAGCACAACACTCTATGCTAATTAATTACAGAAAAGAAAATTAAAGTGATAAAACAAAAAAGATTTGAATTGGCAAATAAACCAGGGAAGTTATTAGCTTGGCAACTGAAGAAAGAAAAAGAAAAAAGGATAATCAATGGTCTGCTAAAAAAATGGAACCCCCACAACCAATCAAAAAGAGATGACACGAATTTGTTAAATTCTACGTAGATCTTTATAAGAAAGAACAAGAAAGCTCAGAACTGATTGAGAAGCATTTGGAAGAATGTAAACTGGACAAAATATCAGAAGAAAATGCAAAGATTTTAAATACTCCAATATCAATGATGGAAATGCAAAGGGTACTAAGCCAAATTAAGACAGGAAAATCCCCAGGGCCAGATGGTCTGTCGGCAGGATATAAGAAATTTCAAGAGGAGCTAACGCTACCACTCAAAGATATTATGAATAAGGTACTGGAGACAAGAAGGATACCAGAGTCCTGAAAAGAAGCATATATAACTCTGATACCAAAATATGATGAAGGCCTAATGGAACCTAAAGATTATAGACCAATATAATTATTAAATAACTATTACCAACATTTTACGTTGATATTGGTAAATAGATTTAAAATGACTCTAAGAAATTTGATACATGAAGACCAGACGGGTTTTCTTCCTGGTAGACAAATGAAAGAAAATGTTAGGAACATTATAAATGTTTTGGAATACTGAGAAGTCCATAATGAAAAGCAGGCTTTCAATAACGTCTCCTGGCTATTTATGACAAAGTTACAGGAAAAGATGGGATTTGGCAAAACCTTTCTAAAGGGTATAAAATCAATCTATAAAGACTAAACAGCAAATATTATAGTAAATAATATTTCAGAAAAATGTAAGATACACAAAGGGACGAGGAAGGGCTGCCCATTGTCTCCGCTCTTATTCATATTAATATTAGAAGTTTTGGCATAAAATATAAGGCAAAACGATAGAATACTTGGAATAAAAGTGGGACAGCAAAACTATAAATTAAAAGTATTTGTGGATGACTTAGTATTAACTTTACAACATCCGAGTGAGTGCATACCAGAAGTGATAGATGAGAGAGACAGATTTGGAAAACTAGCTGGTTTCAAATTAAATAAAGGAAAAACCAAGATGATGGTTAAAAATATGGACAACCAAGCAAAAAACGATCTAGAAATCATGTATGGGTGAAAAGTAGAGAAAAAAAATTAAATATTTGGGGATCTGGTTAACAACGAACAACTATAATATTTACCAAGATAACTATGTAAGGGTTTGGAAATAAATAAAGAGAAATTTAGAAATATGGAAAAGAATGAAAATATTGTTACTGGCAGGATTTTGGCTATTAAAATGAATGTCCTTTCAAAAATGCTAATCTTATTTCAAAATATCCCAATAATTAACAACCCTAGATCCTTCAAAGAGTGGCAGAAAAATATATCAAGGTTTATCTGGCAGGGAATAAAGCCCAGAATAAAACACAAAGTCATGATTGATATGAACGGAAGAGGAGGCTTCACTCTACCAGACTTCCAAATCTACTTTGAGGCATCATGTTTATGGTGGATAAAAGATTGGATATTGTTGGAAAACATCAAAGGTTTAAATTTGGAAGGACATGGTATACAATTTGGGTGGCATGCCTGCCTATGGCATGGGAAGGCTAAAATTTATAAAACCTTTACAAATCATGCGATCAGAAAAATATATATACAGAGTATGGGAAAAGTACAGAAATCTATTAGAAAAGAAAACACCAATATGGATATCCCTGACTGAAGCCACTGCAAGAAAAGAATATGGACAAACTATGGTTAACATATAAAGAAATCTTAGATCTTTCTGGACAGGAACCAAGGTTGAAAAATCCCGAGGAATTAAAAAAAATTACTAACAGACAGGTTACAGAAACATCAGATAAACAAACTGTTTAAGATGGATAAAAACACTGGATTTGCAGAACGAAAATCCCCAATTCACAAGGGATTTATTAGATATGAAAGTGAAAGTATTATAGAAAAATGTACAAACTGCTGCTAGAGTAGGATACAAAAGAGGAATTTGTGAAATCAAGTATGATTAAGTGGGCACAGGATGTGGGTTATAACATTGATTATGAGCTGTGGGAGAATTTATAGACAGTAAATACGAATTTGATGGCATGTTACGCATTAAAGGAAAATATGATGAAAATGACCCACAAATGGTACCGTATTTAACACCTGCCAAACTAGCGGAAATGTTTAAAAAAGAAAACGGTAAATGTTGGAAATACAATGAAGTAGAGGGATTCTTTTTCTACATGTGGTAATCCTGTAGAGTAATCAAGGAATTCTGGGAAGTAATTTACAATGAATTAAAAAAGATATTGTAAAGAACCTTCCCAAAAAAGCTTGAGACATTCTTTTTGGGAATGGTAACAAGAGAAGTCCCTAAAAACAACAACAACAACAAAAATATTATATGCCACCACTGTGGCCAGAATCTTATTGGCACAAAAGTAGAAAATGGGTATGGTACCCACCAAGGAAGAGTGGTGGTTTACAATGCCTGAATATGCTGAATTGGCCAGCATAACAAGTAGGGTAAGAGAAAAGGAGGATAAAGAATATAAGGACCAGTATAAACAAATAACTAACTTAGCAGGTCTTGAGTAAATCCAGCAGAATAGGAGTTAATAGAATTTAACAGAGGAAGAAATTCGAAGATTAAAAATTTGGAATACGTGACTTAATAGAAAATAAAGAAACCAGGGAAAGGGTGGAAGGGGAGTCACCAGATATTTAGTTGTATGTAGGGATTGATATGAAAGCTGTACAATTGGGGGAGTGGAGGAAAGAGGATGTGGAATGTGTTTTTTGTCTCCGTATTAAAAATGCAAACTACACACACACACACACACACACACACACACACACACACTTAGGGTGTGTGTGTGTGGGGGGGGGGCATCCAGCAATTCTAAGGGACTGCCAAGAAAGCTCCCGTCCTCAGGTAGGGTAGTGTTCATTGATAACTTTCTCCTCCTCCTGTATTATTGTGTCTAATCCTCTTTTTAAAGCCATCCAAGTTGGTGGTGATCTCAGCTAATATATCTGGGAAAGACCTCTATGTCTGCTTTTGACATAGCAGCCAGAGATAAAAGCAGGGGACTAGATGGACCAATGGCCTGAGTGCACAAAGCAGCTTTATATGCAGTCCAGCACACCAGGAAGCTGAATTCAACGTTGAGGTGCTTTCACAAAAACAACCCCCTTTGTCTGCCTTCTGATGGGAGAGTCCCAGGCAGACCCTGAAAGTCTGAATTGTCCCTGTAGTGCAAAAGGTGGCACTTCAGTGCTAAGTGGTAGAATTAATTGCAACTACAGAGCATCAGTTCTGCAAGGATCTGCGCTAGTCACCTGTAGGTTACAAAGCCCAATTCAAGGTGTCCAAGTTAATTTATAAAGCTCTAAATGAATTGAGACTTCAATGCTAGAAGGAGCATCTGTCCTTATACCAGCCTGCAAGGGAGGCCCTGTTGGCAGTCCTGTTGCTAAGCAGCCCATGATTCAGTGAATCGTGGTAGGACTTCTCTGCAGTGGCACCCTGGCTATGGAGTCCCCTTCCCCCTGAGGCCCTATCTGGTTCATCAGCACCAGCTGAAGATGTACTTCTTCATCCAGGCCTTGGGAGTGGTTCAGTATGGACCAGCTGAAACTGCATTATGCCCATCTGCTGTATGATATTGCTGGGATTTCAATTTTGTATTATATTTCATACTTTTAACGCTCAGGCATTCTATTTGTAAACCACACTGGGAGCAAATGTGATGCAGTGGCGTAGCGTGGGGGGTGCAGGGGGGCCCGGCCGCACCGGGCGCAACATCTGGGGTTAGGGCAAATCCACGGGTTAGGGGGCGCAAATCCACGGGTTAGGGGGCGCAAATTACTTGCCTTGCCCCGGGTGCTGACAACCCACGCTACGCCACTGATGTGATGTAAAGTAGTTTAGAAAATGAACAAACAAATTCAGAACAAAACAAATTCCTTCCAGTAGCACCTTAAAGACCAACTAAGTCAGTTCTTGGTATGAGCTTTCGTGTGCATGCACACTTCTTCAGATACACACGTGCATGCACACGAAAGCTCATACCAAGAACTGACTTAGTTGGTCTTTAAGGTGCTACTGGAAGGAATTTGTTTTGTTTTGACTATGGCAGACCAACACGGCTACCTATCTGTAAACAAATTCAGGTTGCAGAAAAGCTGGTTGTGAGAAATCATGATGATTAACATCCCACTGTGGTAAGAGAAGCGCCCACTAAACAGGAGAGGCCAAACAGGGGCCTTGGAAATGCCTGCATGAAAGCCAACAAATGAGCAATGGTCAAGGTGCTCAAGGCATGGAGCCAAGACTGAGAAGCCACCTGCTTGAGGCCAGTTCTTGCTCTGCAGGAGGGACATGAAGGGTTGTCACAGGAAGGCCGTGTGCCATTTTTTTCTGCTAACTGGAAGCTCTGGCCCTTTTTTCTCCCCTCTGTAGTTACTGCATGAAGAGCGGCCTCCAGACGATTAAATGACATTTTGAACTTAATCAAATTGGTGTTGTGAATTGTATTTCTTGCTGTTGGATCTAACTATAAACTTCATTGTTAATGCTTACGTTACGTTGTCAGAGTTCTGGGCTACCAGCAGGGTCCAAGAGCAGAATAAGAATAAAAACAAAAACAAAATAGAGTTGGCCTTGGGACTTGGAGGGAGGTAGGAGCCTATATTGCTTCCTCGACCCCTGATGACAGTGGTGACTGGTTCTCAAGCAACCAAGAACCATCCACCTGAAACAGGAACCTTGCCATTGCATGCTGAGCACTTGTGCACGAGGTCAGTCAGAAAGTGGATCTGAGGAAGGCCATTTTTGCTTGTAGCAACTCAGAAATTCCTTCAGGGACCCTGTGAGGCTCACAGTGCATCAAAATCCCTCCTCCCCAGGACATGTACCAAAGAAGCGGTGGGGGGAATGCAGTGGAAACTCACCTGTGTTTGAGGGAGTGAAGCCAGGCAAGGATGGGCTGTTGAGGCCCGGCAAGAGGACAGGAGGGATGCCCTGAAGTGCTGCTGGGTAGGTGGAAGGAAGGTTCAAAGCCTGCAGAGGGGGGCTGTCAAACATGCCTTGCTGCTGAGCAGCCAGGCCGAGAACTTCATTGGCCTTCTTGATCCGGTCTAGCTCCTGCTGCGCCATCAACTGACGGACAGTCGCTGGGTCAAAGTACTCCTTCTCTTTGTCCAGCTGGCTTCCGATGGTGTCCTTCACTTTGGAAATGTGCTGCTGAGAGAAGATATGGTCACGTACAGACAAGCGGGCACTGTACTTGACACCACACAAAGTGCACTCTGTTTTGGGTCCCTCATAACTTGCTTGGTTAATGCCAAAATGCTTGGCCATACTGAGCTTGGCCTTCTTCTCCTTGGCCCGAGCATTCTGGAACCAGACCTGAACAACTCTCTTTGGCAGCCCAATATCATTGCCCAGGACCTCACATTCCAGCATGGTTGGAGTCCTGTAGTCATTAAAGCAGGACTTTAGGACCTTCAGCTGGAGGTTCGTCATTTGTGTCCGGAAGCGCTTCTGTCCTGGCCGATCCCCGCTATCTCCAGACTTGCCCGCTGAGCCACTTGTGCCAGGGCTGGGTGAGCAAGGGTCTGCCAGGCTGGAGGTCTCACTGTAGTCCACAGTACCTTCATTGTCATACTCTTTGCTGTAGTAACTGGGAGCTGGGCTGACAAGGCCAGAAGACAGTCTGTCTTCATACTCTGACATTGCAATCATGGCAGCCTTGGTCAGGCCCTCACCTGGCCCTGAGGTGCATTTGGCTTCAGTGGTGATCCCCGTGGCACTGTCATTGTCTGCATTGCCTTCATCCCCCGTGGTGGTGTCTGTGATGGCTGTGTTGACAGAGGAGCAGTCATCGTTGTCCAGCTTGGTGTGGTCAAAGCTCAGATTGACAGAGGACATAGAGGGGCTCTCAAAGTCCTCTATCCCTTCTACTTTAATGGAGGAGGGGCTCAGCAGAGTTCGAGGAGAGAGCTCCAGAGACTTGCTCACTGGGGAAAGCGGAATGCCCTGGCTATCGCTGCTGGAGAGGGGCAGGTGAGCAAAGCTTGCTCCATCAAAGAGGTCTCCCTTCATCTGGAGCCCTCCATCACAATCTAAAAGCATGGCTGACAAGGTCAAGTTGTACCCTGCCCGCTTGGCTTCATGCCAGTGCCGCGATCGGATGTGTGCTTCCAGGGCTGTTTTGGCTTTGAAGAGGGCCCGGCAAAAAGGGCACCGCCTGTGGGCCTGGGCAGGCCCCACTGCCCGGAACTGCCCCTTCCGCTCCCGGGCCCGAGTGTTCTGGAACCAAACCTGCACCACACGTTTTTTCAAGCCTACCTCGTGAGCAATGTGGTCGAGCATCTTTCTGGTAGGGTTGGAATCAAGTAAGTATTTCTGGTAGAGAATTTCCAGCTGTTCTGGGGTGATGGTTGTTCGGAGACGCTTGTCCCTCTGGGGTTCCTCCCCGCCAGTGCTGCTGTCATTCTCGCCAGGACTTGCACTGGCTTTCTCCTCCAACTTTCTCTTCAGTGTGCTCATGGTGGATGTTGGTGTGGAGGGTGAAGTGGCTGAGCTCATGGGCAGCTGGGGGAGCGTCCCAGACAGCAGCTGACTGGCCAGGAGGGGGTTGCTGGGGTCAAAGAGCATGAAAGGCATATCCAAAGTCCTGTCCAGAAACTGGGGGTGGATAAACTGGTTCTGGGCACTCAAGAAGTGGAGCTGCTGATGCTCTTGCCAATGCTCAAAGGAGGGAAATGCCAGTTTGCACTGGTCACATTGGTAGGGGATGAGCTGAGGAGGCATGTTGGCCAGCTGTTGAGGGGTGGATGTGTGAAGGGGCTTGAGGTGTAGGTGAGAGAGTTGTGAGGGGCTAGGACTGGACTGTGGCAGCACAGACTGTGGAGGAGGCTGGACTGATTGCTGTGGGGTGGGTGGGGAGGCCTTTGGGTGTGCTGAACTGGCCTTTGGCTCGCCTGGGTCCTGCTGCTGCTGCTGCTGCTGCTGCTGCACCTCCTGCTTTGGTTGCATTTGCTTCTCTGGAGTTTGGTTTTGCTGCGTACTTGGAGGTTCAGGTTGCTTTGGTTTTTCGTCTGTAGCTTCTGCTTTAGAACTATAGATGGAGAAGTCATCGTCTGCTTCAGCAGTGAGCTGTGGTAGGAAAGCTGAGGAAGAGCAGGCTGTGTTTGCAGAAGACGTGGGGGTGCTGTAGGCCTGGGAAGGCATTGGGGTGCTGCAGGAGGAACTGGTTGGGGTCAGCAGCTCTGCTGCATCCATGGAATCCTCGTTCTGACTGTCATCCTGCCCGTCTTCATCCTCATCCTTGTAGCACAGCTTTTTCTGATGTTTGATCAGGTCAAAGATGCGCTGGAAGACAAGGCTGCACTTCTTGCACTGGTAATTCAAGTTGCTTGTCCGGATGTACCTGTCATTTGTCAGCTCCCGTCGCTCTCCATCCTTCCCTTCCCCCTGATTCTCATAGTTTTTCCTGGCCTTCTGGCGAGCATTCTGAAACCATACCACTATCACACGGGTTGGAAGGTTGAGCAAATTCGAGAGCTGCTCGAATTCATCATCCTTGGGGTAAGCATTGGCATCAAAGAAATCCTGCAGCACTCGGAGTTGGTAGTCAGTAAAGCGAGTCCTGGAAGACCTCTTGCTTCCCCAGTACTCATGCTTTTGAGGCTCTGGAGAGGGTGGTCGAGAATCTACCTTCAGGTCCTCCAGGCTGGTAATTGGAGGATTGCTGAAGTTGTACGGGGAGTCCTTGTTGCGCTGGCGCTCTTTGAAGAGTGTGTTCCGAAACCAGTGCTTGATCACCTTCTGTGGCAGTCCAGACTTGTCTGCCATCTCCTTGATCTGCTCCTCGCTTGGGGAATTGTTGATATCAAAATATTGCCTCAAGACCCGGAGCTGGTCATCTGTGATCCGCGTGCGTGGCCTCTTGTTCTGCTGCTGCTGCTGCAGAAGGCCTGGGTTGAGCTGGTGTTGGTACAGCTGGGCCAGGTCTGCAGGCAAAGCATCCACAGGGCCAAGCTGCGGCGGCAACTGGGCAGGCAAGGTTTGCAAAGGCATGGTCTGCATCATCAGGGGAGAGAAGATGGGCAGCTCCATAGGCATGGAAAGTTGAGTGAGGGGCAGCGATGGTTGGGCTGGTGTAATGGTGGGAGATGTAATGGATGGAGCCGAAGCAGGAATGGTAGGTGTAGAAGGCTGCTGTGGAGGTGGAGCAGGCAGAGGAGGAGGAAGAGGTGGAGGGGGCGGCGGCGGCGGGGGAGGGGGCGGCTCTGGAGTTTGAGGCCGCAGTGGGTACAGCTTGTCGTAGTGTTCACGGTACTGCTTGGCAAACTTTTCCAGCTGCTTGAAGGGGAAGTAATGCTGGTGGACATGTTCTTGGTGGCTCTTCAGGATGAGGACGTTGGAGAAGAATTTCCCACATGACTCACATTCCAACTTTTCCAAGTTGTCACCCTGCTCTGTCTTCCCAGCTTTCTTCTGCACCTTCTGCTTGTTCTCATTGTATTGAATGACCAACTCAAAACCAAAGTTTTCCAGCAAGGCTTTTGTGGCATTCCCACGTGCATCTGATGCGATACGAGGAGGAAACATAGAAGGTTCTGCAGGGCCCGATCCTGTCCCTGTCGACTCTGGCTTGTCTTTGGACTTCAGGGTGTCAGGCAGGAGGTCTTTAGAGATAGAGGTGCCATCCCCCTTTTCAAAGCTCTCCTGTTCCCTTTGGACTTCCTTCTCCTTCCCAAAAGCCTTGCTCTTCTTCTCTGAGTGTTGGCTCTGCTGGAGGAGAACACAATGAGGCGGCTGTGACAGCTGACCTTGAGGCAGCTGCTGCTGTGGTGGCTGCTGCAGGAGTGATGGGTGGCCTGGCTGGGGGAGCTGCACCTTCAAGTCATCCAGAAGGCTAGGTCCAGTCCCAGTCAGTGTCAGTGTGCCGCTGGTCACAGGCAAGCTCACTTCGGGGTTCAGCTGGAACTCGGCACTGGGAATGTAGAAGGGAAAGAGAAGGTGCTGCTGCTGCTGGAGCTGGAGCAGGGTCTCTGTGGTCATCGGGAAGTGGGGCAGGAGAGCAGGATTGAAGAGCTGTGACTGGATGAGAGCAGCTTGTTGCTGGAGCTCTTGCTGGAGCTGCGCCTGTACTTGCGCCTGTGCCTGCGCCAAGGTGTGCGCTTGATGCTGCTGCTGCTGCTGCTGCTGTTGCTGTTGCTGCTGCCGCGAAGCAATCATGTCAGCCAGTTTCTTACGGTTTACCTCTTTGGGCTCAGAGGGGCTTGCAGCAGCTGCCAGGGTGGAGCTGGTACTGATGGGGTTGCTGAGAGAAGGGATCCCAGTGCTCTCGCAAGAGACCTGGCTGAGCAGGCTAGAGACGGGAGCTGTGCTGGCAGTGCTTGTGTTTGTCATGGCAAAGGAGGTGGTGGTGGTTGTGCTGATGGGGCTGGGTGTGGAAGAGCCCAGAGAGACGCTGCTGCTGCTGCCACCACTGCCACCAGCAGCTCCATTGCTGTTGCTGCTGCCACTGCTACCCCCTGCAGCCTCCAGTTTGGCAGCTCGTGCCTTGGTCTGATGTAGGACGGACCGCATGTGGATCTCTAAGGTGGAGCTCTGGCTATAGGCCACGCTGCAAGTGCTGCACTTGAAGGGCTTGTTGTCGGGGCTGCTGGTGGGCTCCGGCTGGCCAGAGGTGGACTCTTGGAGGGCTCGTTTCAGCTTGTGCAGGTGAGAGACTGAATTGTAGTGGACCAAAAGGATGTTTTTCTGTGTGAAGGATTCTTTGCAAACTGTGCACTTGTACGGGCGGGATGGGTCCAGGAACTTCTCCATGGTGAAGTTTGGGCCCTTTCGGAAGGGGAGAGCTCGTTTTGGTTCTGAGCCAGAGTCTTCCTGTACAGACCCAGAGTCACTTCCTGTGGGACTTTGCTTGTCCTCTAGGTCACTCTCCTCCTCTTTGTCTTCCTCTACTATGACAGTATGGTCTTCAGCCAGCGAAGGGTCACCCATGGCCAGGAGGTCCCCATTGACCAGAAGCCCACCGTACAGTTGCTGGATGTCAGCTTCACTCAGTTCCAGGTGACTTGTCTCCAGGTGCTTCTTGAGGGCTTGAAAAGTGCGGAAGCTGCGTTGGCAAAGGCAACACATAGTAGCTGCCCGGATGACATGGTACTGGGAGTGCAGCTGGAGCTTCTCGATTGTTTTGAAGGCCAGGCTGCATTGGTTGCAGCGGTATTTGTAAACGTGACGATCAGAGACAGGCAACTGGGGCCGCTTAGTGTGAACCTCATTGAAATGCGCTTGCAGGGCAGTGGAGCTTTTGAACACCTGGCTGCAGCCCTTCTTCCAGCACAGAAATCCAGCATCATCCCTGGCAGAGGCCTGGTCAGGCGGAGCAGGCTTTGGTTCTGCCCCACGCTCCCCTGTGTTCTCAGAAGGCAGTAGCAGGCCTTTGCCTAAGTCCTCTGAAGTCTCTGTGGAGAAAGAAACAAAGAGAAGACCATGAGAGCCCTTGTCAGCCATAGACACATCCTCTGGGCTATTTAAGGAGTCAACAGCTATATGCTATTCATCTGGACATGTTGGGACCTCTCACCAGACTCTTCTCAAATGGATCAAGGGTGAGCACCCCAACCTTTTCCCTTTCTCACCAGAAGAACAAGATGCTCTCCTTCACGCTATCCTCTGTCTTGGCTCTGCCTTCACATGAACCTCTCTCTTCCTACTCAAAGCTCAGGCCTCACCCACTTCTGCTGCCTTTATGCACACACTATGAATGTGTGGTGCTTCTTCAACAGCGTTTTATAATGCATGGCACCAAACTGGCAGAATGTAACACCTAGTGATATGTCAACCATACTGCAATTAAGACTGCTGGGAAGGGGCATGAGGGAGAAGGAGAGCAAGAAGGGCATTCCAGGTCATTTTTCATTGTGTGTGGGAAAACACAAATATGTTCCCGGTTAGATGATGGAGATCTGAATGCACTAAAAGCTCCCCTCCCAACATACACCCAGAGGCACCTGTGCTAATCTTTCATAATATGGTGTTCTGTACAAGGCCAAAATTTGGTGCTCCCAAATGGAACCTCGATTTTGCACCCCCTAGGCTTGATGCCCTGTGCAGGGGAACCACCTGCACCACCCTAAATATGGCACTGATACACCCTTGGTCATGCACCAGACTCACAGAGTTCCGCCTACCTTTGGCTCAAGCACCAGAAACTCAATTTGGGCCTGTAGACCACAGAAAGAATCGCCTCTGCTGCCAAACAGGCTAAGTATCATCACCCACTCAGAGTCCCAAACAGAAGGTGCAGAAGAGCTCAAACATGCCAAGAGTCACTTCTAGACTCTGGAGCATCTGAAAACCCTGAGGGAAAAGTGCCTCCAACTGAGCAATTAAAGTCGGTACTGACCAGGCTGCTTGGTTGACTCATCCGTGCTGGTGTTCCCATCTCGCTCTGGTGTTGCAGCTGGAAGAAACATACTGCTAGGCATCATAACCTCTGGGGTTGTCACCTGTAGATACCCAAAAGAGAAGAAGACAGGCAAAAATGTCTTTAAAACTTTTAATATGTTGTCAGTCTTGAGCCCCTACACAGACTGGTGTTTAAATCAGCCCAAAACGTTCCCACTGTTACATTTTGGACATAATTAGGGGCACATTTTCAAAGAATAGTATTATTAATATTTTCCTTTATGCTCAGCTTAGTCTTTGATCATTGATAATGTTTTGTCATAGCTGTGAAAGTTCTTACGCAACTGATTAGGTAGGTATGTTGAAAGGCCCATCTTAAGTGGCTGAAAAAGTAAGGAAGCTCCTAATTAAACCACATATTGGAAACCTCACTGCAGTTTTGAACCAGGAAGGGCTGTAGTAGCACTATTTTCAAAATGGCTTAATACAAAAAAAGGAGGAGCTAGAAAAGGAAAGAGAGATGTGTCAAGGGAGGCAGGAGAAGGATAAATGGAAGGGACAGCAGATTGTCTTTGGCAGGCAAAGAAGAAGCTTCAGTCTCCCTTTCTGCACACCAACAGAAAAAGTAGCAACAGCACAGCCCTCCTCTTCACTTGGGCTCAAAGAACAAGCAAGATCTCTTGATAGCAAAGGCCGGAAGGTCAGCATTGAGGAAAACACACAGCCATCCATGTTTGTTATGGCTGAAAAGAATACAATGAACTGAATAGGCACCCATAAATGATGATAAAAAAGGGTCTACATTAGGAGCAAATGTAGGTCCCTACACAGGCATGCAAAGATCATCATGTACTCTTGAAAATATTGGCTGTCGCATGCTGATGATGAAGTGGGGTTCAAAGATGGGATGGCCACAATGGTTGCCTTCTGATGATGCACCTCTGCAGAAGGGAAGCTGTGCTAATTTCTAGCAGCAGCCATCTCCGGTTGTTTGGCGAACAGTAGTGCCTTTGCTGGGCCTCAGCCGACAGCATCAGTGGCACAAAAAGCAAACGTTACCAGAATGGACAGCAGCCATTTTGCTCACTCAAACAAGAGTTCTGTGGGCTGCAGTGGTGATGGGAATAAACAGATCCAGAGTTAAAAATCATTATATATGGGCTTGGAAAATAAAATAATAGGCACCATTATGCCATTAAATAAATCTATGCTGCAACCATATTTAAAGTCACTATGTAAAGTTCTCCCCTGTCCAATTACATTTAGTATTTATTTCATTTAGCAAAATTTTTATATTGCTTAATAAAAAACAATCTCCAGGTGGTTTACATAAACATGTAATGAAGTCAATAAAAATAGTAATTAAACCAACTTTAAAAGTAGAAGATAACAAAATAAAATATAGGTAAAACCTTAGAACTTTTTTAAAAAACACAACACAACAAAACAAAACAAATGAACATAATTAAATTATATGTCTTTGTAGACTTGCTTAAAGGTTGTTGTTTTTTAACCAGTACAATCAAAGCACCTGGCTCATATTAATATTGTAGGCTGACTCCAATAGATGATGATGATGATGATGATGATGATGATGACTATTCAGTATATTTATAGCTCGCCTTTCTTACAGGATATCAATTATAAAATAAAATACATAATAATATCATGGCTCGGAGAAGCAGACTCTCTTTAAGGAAAGGCTGCTAAAACGTTCAACTTTTTAGTTTTTTGGGGGGAAGATGATTAATCACAAGTGGCATGATATGGGTAATGAATGATAGGGTGGGGAACCTCCCCCACCCGCCAAAAAATTCTAGAAATCTGGGTCATACTCTCAAGTTGATTGGCAATAGGTCCAAAACTGACACCAATGAAGTATTTCTTCAAAGAACACCTACTGAGCTGAAGGAATTCACAGCCTCACAATGTAGCAATGTTTCCTTCTTTGATGGCTTTTTAAAAAGCATTAAATGAATTCATGAGCGGGATGTGTCGGTATGTCTGTCCATGGTGGTGGTTGAGAGGCAGCAGCAAACTAAAGGGTGGCAGTGAACAAGGGATGGCTGCTGCCTACTCCCGAGGGTGCTTCGAGTTCCTACAGGCAACTAGCTGGAAAAAGAATTATGGGAAGATGGCCGGTGTCCTGAACCCTTACAGGTGAGCAGAAACAAAGCTGATGTACGAAATTATTTAATATAAGGTATAAAGACAATTTAAAAACAGACAATATGTATTTATTTGTTTTCAAAGTAGAAACATACATATTGTCTCTTTTCATCTTTTGACCTTCTATTAAATCATTTCATACATCAGATTAGTTTTTCCTCATCTGTAAAGTGTCTTTGTTTTTCTATCATTCCAACTTTTTTCATCTTTGACCTGAATGCAGAAGTCCATTCTTGTCTTACTTTATGAAACACACTCCAAACACACACAATTTGGAAAAATGAGTACGAAAACTATTGGGAACAAGAAAGTCCTTGCTTGCTTGAGCACAAAATAAAAGACGGACACAAAGCTGATCCAGTGGAAAACTTTCCCCCCTTTTTGTGAAAAAGCAAGTGCTCTGCTTTACAAAGACTGGCTGGTGCCTCAGGGCTCTGACTTGGGCTACACAGGCTACATAGAGACACCCCACTTTTCATTCTCCTCCTGCTACACAACAAGGCAGCTACTCTCCTAGAATTTTTACTTTTTGTAGAAAGGAAACAGCTCTAATCCTTCTCTTCAGTGTTTGTTTGGTTTTTTTTGTCTCAAGTACAATTGTCCTAAAGGCCAATATGCTCTCCTTCAAACTGCTTTCTGTATATTCCTGTTGTAACTGTTCTGCCTATTTGGCTTTGACAACCACTGAAGGGCACTACTAGTATCCACTAACTAGTAATACCCATGGCAAATTCACATAAGTAAATGCCCAATGAGGAGGAGGAGGCCTGGAGTCAGTGGACCTGGGAAGCTGCACAGAGGGCTTTTTCCGGGGATCCTGGCTACACACCATGTAGAGGCCATACAGGAATGAACCAGGAGGCACAACAAGTCCCCTCCAGCATTCCTGTCTATTTTCAAGGCTGTACCATCCCCTATGGAGAGATGGGGCTCAGAGTAGCCCCGAGGGTAGAATTTGAGAGATTAAGGAAGCGGGAAGAGGAAAGACAGCAGGAAGGAACAACAAGTGCCACTCTTAGCACTATCAACAGGACAGGCACTTTCTCTTCCTCTAAAGAAATTATGAAAATAATTCAAAAGAAAGTGTGGGGGAAAGGCCCAGCGGAGTAGAAAAAGAATAATGTTATCTAACCTAAGTTGCATATTATTACAGCAAATCATCGTCTTTCCCCACAAAACTAGAACGGTAGCCACCCCCACTACCAGACTCAGTACGATGGATCAGTAATTGTTTTCATACACTTTAATTAGAAAAACTGAGATGGCTACGAATAATAATGGAAAGAGAGGCTTTTGCACTTGAAAGGTTGAAGTCAATCAAGTGTGAATGACGGCAAAACCAAAAAGAGAGGGAGGGGGAGAGAGAGAGGGAGAGAGAAAGAGAGAGAGAGACACCAATTCATCAAGCGTCTGTTGTCTTGCCGCGTCTTTAATCATAATTCCTGATTGGGATTCAAGAAGGCAGTAAGCAGCGATTCTTTGTCTGCCTTCACCTTCCGTCAATTAACTCTCCCTGAAATATAATCATCAACCTCACGTGCTCCTCTGCATTTCAATCTGCTGCTGCAAGCCAACCAGTTCTTCCTTCCTTCCCACCTTAGGTGTGCTTAACTCATTCCCTTTCTCTGGTGGCATACTGCCCACCCCCCAAGCATTTAAAGGCAGGAGCTGAGATGGGAAGGGATGCCCCAAGGACCAAAGGGCCCTGTTAAGAAGTGACTTGAGCAACACCCCAGGTGTCATTTCAGCTCCCTCAAGGACATGCTCCTCAGCAAGCAGTAGTCATGAGTGGAGAGCTACAGATCCTTTTAACAAGGAACACTAGTTCTGCTCAGAAGAGGTGACCAAAGCTGGCTTAACCTTGTTTTGCTCACCAATGGCATCAAGGGATTTATGCCTGGAGGGAGCCAAGTTGGTGGAAAGCAAACCAGTGTGCAGCCCCTTCCTTGTTGCTTCCAAATGGCATGCAAGAGCCTTAATTTCTGCCCGTGGCCCACTTTTGCACTACAGATTGCAGCATTGTGGCATGTCCACCTGCCCCTTCTACTTGACAATGCCCTGTAGTTTAAGCTACCAGTGTGGGTCTGAGCATTGCAAGATCCCAAATGTCAGCTGGTACCCAGCCCAGGTGTTCCCCTATGCCTTCTCCGAAAAGAGATACCACCCTAGGTAGTGAGAGGAATGAAGAAAGAGAGGAATGAAGCCCATTCCTCTACTATCTTCTTGTATCAGACCCCATTGTCAGTTCAGGCACTCCCTGCCCCCTACAACGGCTGGAATCTAATTGGTCCAAAATGAAACCTCCAGCAAGAGTCTGACTGAGAAGACACATTAACATCTCCTCTGTCTGTGCAATGGGGGAGGGGGGAGTTGTACAAGACGAGGTTCCAGAGCCAGACAAAGGAGGCAATTTCCATTACAAAGAATGAGAGGGAGAGCGGGCAGGAGTGTGTGTGCTGGAGAGAAAAGCTTCATTAGGCTCAGAGAGGCAAAGCGATGGCACTATACCAAGGTCACTTCTAATTTAGACCATCTAATTGGCAAACATGGCTCCAAATGGCTATCATCTCACAGGGCTCAGAATTAATGAAGGCCGATTATTTTCATTACCTTCATCCGAGATGGGGAATGAGACGGGGGGGGGGGGGTGAGATGAGGGAGAAAAGAGGATGACCGAATGACAGTGGAAGGGAGAGAGAGACACACAATGGGGAGAGGAGAAGATGCAAGTAGGGAGAGAAACAGCACCAGAATGCAACTGGGGAGGAAAGACATGAATGATGGAAGGCAAGAAAGAAAAAGAGCTTTTTTACTGCCTTCAGCCCCTCTGATGATTCTGCCAAATCAACACAGTCCTGCGAAAAGTGAATCAGCCACAATACTAAAAGCTGGGGGATAAGTCAGTGCTGAGCATAGAGAAGGCAACACACCATCCCCAATCAGAACTGCAGTAGCAACCTTTGGTCTTCACAACCTCACCCCAACCCTAATCGCTGGTCAGCTGGTGTACAACACCCCTCTCATAATTGCCCTTGCCCCACAGACAGTAGTGCAGCACAACAGGCCTCTGACGAAATGGGGAGAGGGCTCCCCTGCTATTGTTGACAGGGAAAGAGGGGGGCACTGTGGAATACCCAGATACACGGCACACCATGGTATCAGCAAGTAGCTGTTGCTATGGCAACAGTCATATTAAACATGGCAGGTTCCTGAAAGGCACATGATTAAGTAAGATTAACAGAAGCCTCTCCCAGCCCCAGTGCAAAGGCCAGAGAGGGGCCCTCACAAGAGTTCTGAAGGGACCCTGCCTTTCTAGGAGCAGCATCCTCTTGCCAATCTCTTGGGCAGACTGATGTCAGGAAAAACTCACGACGACAAGTAGCTGGGGCAAAGATCAGAATGTGCTTTCAAGCAATCATGAGTGACATTCTGGGAGAGCCCTGGAAGCAAAGAGGCTCTTTCATGCCGAGGCCGGGTCAGCAGCAGCAGCAGCTTCTGCTGCCTAGGTAAGGTCCCCCTCAACTGTTTATAATAGTGCCATCAGTGGGCATGGCACCTAACAGTCACAAAGGGACAGGTTTAGAACGTGAGGGAATATGGAGGAATTTGGGGACAGAGTGGATGAAGACACACAAAGACAGTCACATGTACTACTTGGGATTCCCTGTAGTGGTGTGTGCACAGTAAGGACTTAAGCCAAACAAGGGAAGGAAAGCCCTGGAGAGCTCGAAAGATAAAGCCAAGACACTTGTGCTGGATATGGTACTCTGCTGCTGGATTTTGAATAGAGATGAAAGAACTGGTGAGGAAAGGGAAGGCAAAGTCAAGGCAAAGGGCAATCAGAGCAGAATCAGCAAAAGGGACTTAACAGGAAGAGGCAAGTTTGTGGAATAGAAAAACTTTGAACAAAAAATGTGTAGGCCATTTAGACAAGACAAAAGAAAGCACCTCATCAGTTAATACATAATTAGCATGTGGAATTTCCTACCACAAGATGTGGTAACAGGTGGACACTAAGCTTGGATAGTTTTAAAAAGTGATAAATGCATGGAGGATGCCTCTTCTATTAGGCATGTCAGCAGAATGGAATCCCTATGTTCAGAGGCAGTCTACCTCTGAATACCAGATCTGGAGACAAGCTCCATGCCCTTCTTGGAGGTTCCAGAGGCGTCTGGGTGGTCAGTGTCAGAAAGTGGGCTTGGCAATAAAGGACCCCAGTCCTATCCATCAAAGCAGTTCTTCTGGCCTCAGTCCTGTGGGACCAGCTGCCTTGCCTGAGGAGCTTAGAAAGTTGCCTTATACCAAGTCACACCATTGGTCCACTGAGTTCAGTATTGTCTATACGAACTAGCAGCAACAACACTCCAGGGTTTCAGGCAAGGAATATTCCCAGGGTTTGAACCTGGGATACCTTCTGCATGTAAGAAAACGTGTTTCCCTGGCTGGTGATGTAACAATAAGCTTCAGCCTTGTCTCCCTGCTGCACCCTACTTGTAGCACACTGTGCTAAAGGAAGGCCTGATTCCTACTTTTGTATTGCTGGCCCAGGTCACTACTCAAGAGGTGGCATTTCAACAGTGCCTGGCATCTGCTTGCCTACTGGCAGGCGTGTTGAATTTGGGCAATTCACTGAAGAGGAGGAGCAGGAGCAGGAGGAGGAAGGGAAGAAATAATGCAGGCAAGATAGGCCTTCTGGGGGTGGGGAACATTTTTCCCATTGAGGGCCACATTTTCTTGGGGGTAATCTGTCATGTCCATCAGTGGATGGGGTCACCCGCTTTTTCTGCCACCACCACTCTTCATTCTCCCACCTCACCAGGTGATTGCCAGGGTGGGATGGGTTGGTTTTCCAAGAAGTCAAAACCAATTGCTCGCAGGGGACTTTATTTCCTCCTTGCCTCTTGCCCTCCCTTTCTTTGGCTGAGAGGTGCAGGCTGCCCACCCACAATATAGGGACTCACCGTCAAAATGAGCTTCTCCACACAGTCCGGGGAGACGCTGTGGAGGTGAGTGAGGTGAAGCTGCAGGTGGATCTTGTTGCTGAGCATGTCCTGGCAGAGAGGGCACCGAAGCATTGGCTGGACCGAGTGCTGAGTCATGGCATGGACCCTCAACCGGTTGACATCGGTGTTACTGTACTTGCAATATGGGCACTGATATACCTGGAGGACAAGAAGACATCACAAGCTTTGGCAGAATAAAGCCTTGATAAGGTCAGGCTGCGGGACAGGTGTCTTCCTCCACCTTTTTAACACCCTTTGAAACACACTGCCCATTTCCACAGTAAGAATAATAATAATAAAAAACAATTTCACTATGAACTGCCTTGTGGGCCCAAGTGGATTTAAAAGTTGAATATAAGGAGGGATGGATGGAAAGGAAGGAAGGAAGGAAGGAAGGAAGGAAGGAAGGAAGGAAGGAGAGCCATTACTTCGCAGAAGCAAGTGCCAGTTGCTCCAGTGCCTCACCTGCTCCAGCTTGGTCTCATCTGATGTTTTAGGCCATTTGGTGACAGGCGACTCAGAGCTTCTCGGAAAGGAGATACGTTTAGAGGATGCTGGGGACTCTGTCAGCTCCTTTTCAGCTGGGGTAACATGTACTGCAAAAAAAAAGGGACAGAAACAACTGCATGACTATGTGACACCTCAGCTCTGGAAGAACCTGGAGGCAAGAACAGTATCTATGAATTCCTCACAGATGGCCAAGCCTCCCATTCTGCACTGCTCCTCAATTCCATTCCTTTACACAAACATGCTCTGAATCTTCATTCTGAATTACTTTTGAAGTGTTGGGATGCAAATCAACATCATCATCATCATCATCATCATCATCAAAATCGGGTCAGTGCCTGCATGCCAGATATGTGCTACAGTTGTGGAAAACCTGAAACCAGCATGAACTGGATTACCTGAAGATCACTGAATAAACCTGTATAAGCCCTTAGATCACCTGGGGAAATTCTACTTATGGTACCACACCCTAGAGAATATCATAGGGCAGTGATTCAAAAAGGGCCATTTGGCCCAGGCTTTCTAGGCACTTTTTTTTTACTTGAATCCCCTCAAATTCCTATTTTTGTACTACTGTTTTGTGAGTTTTATGTTGCATTTTTAATGATATGGTTCGTTGGAGATTTTAAAATTATAAGTGCTTTGTAAATGCTTTTAAATAAATAAAATAAAATATGTGCTGGTTGGTGCTTTCTCCCTGCAATGCCCCTGCAACATTCTAATCTCCCCACTGTTTTTTTAGGGGGAGGAAAATGTCTCAAAAAATGTCCCTTTCCATTTTGACTAAGAACCATTTTCCTTCCATGGACCAATGCAGCCAGACTGTGGGCGAGCCCAGCTGAGTCACACATGCTACAACTTTACTCTTCAGTCACCCCTGCATGCTCCATGTCAATAATCACTCTCCAAGCCTGATTCCAGGATAACACTGATGTCCATTAGTGCTTTTGGAATTACTCCGGTGAATGAACACAGGCAGACAACATAGCAAAGCTAAAACTCGACATGGATTTCGATGCAATTTGAGTCAACAAAGGGAAGGGCATGGCAGACTCCCTATGTAGTTGGGATGGTGGGGGGACGGACACAGGCGGCTTCAGAGGTTCTGACACTCCCACCCACCCAACACAATCACATCATCTACCTCACATTGCATCAAACATGCACAGAACACCAGTGCTCAAAAGCTTGCACCGGCTGCCCACACGCTACTGGGCCAGCTTCAATGTTCTTGTGTCAGTTTACAAGGCCCATAATAACTTGGGCCCAGGATACCCCAGGGACCACCTGATCCCTTATGTTCTCACTCAATCTCTGATGTCTTTGGGGGAGCCACATAACCCCCCCATGGTGTGGATGCATGGGTCATAACCACAAGGAGCAATGCATTCATTATTGTGGGTTCAACTATTGTGGGTTCAGTTTTGATATCACCATTGAGATCAGACAGGCCCCTTCCCCGCTGAACTTCCAGGACTTATGGAAGACTTTTCCCCCAGCAGGCTTGAATTCTTATTTTATAGTTTTAAACTCCTTTTTAGTCTCCTGTACACTGCTCAGAGAAGACTGAGGTATACAAATGGTTGAAATAAAAAATAAAAAATAAATACCTCCTGCTGCAATTTAGAGATAGGCATGCAGGCTTTCATAGATGCCAAGATAAGCTCCCTCACCATTTCCTCTCTCTGTCTCTTTCAAACATAGCAAAACTGGCCAGACTGGTCACACATACCCATAGAAACACCAGAAAGGCAGAATGAACACCATTCTGGTGTGTTCCAGGAAGTTGATGCTCTTCCCAGAATGCCCGCCTTATGACCTTTGAACTCTGTACCCTGGAGCACATAAATCTGCAGGGCATCTATTATTTAAAAACTACAAGGACAAGCATATTACACCTAGCCCCCCTGAACACACACATTCAGAACAGTACTTTAATCTGTCTCGAATCGACTTCAAACCCATTTCACCCTTAATGGGAGTTATTCATTTTCACTTGAAAGGTAATATATGACAGCTGGATATTTAACATGATGGATTGGCTGCCGATTAACTAAGCGGTTTAACGCTTCTGGCTTGCTCCCCCCCAGCCCCCCCTAAAGATGCAAGGAAGATTCTGATGGGGGAATTTGTTCAAAAGCCACAAAAGAGGACTCTGCACAAAGTTAAATAGCCCTGAAACCAAGGCTCCCAAAGGCACCACTGAGTCACCCCATTGCTCCTCCAACCAGATAAGGGAACTGGGGCTCCTCCACAACTATGCCAATATTTTACACACACACAACCCCCAAATAAGCCTGACTCCTACTGCCTTAACCACTATCACCATCCCTGTTAGCAAGGGAGGCAGGGTGAAGCCATTTGCAGAAGCAGGAGACCTTCGAGCTAAGGATAGGGGCAATAGAGGAACAAAGGTTACAGACAGGAATATATCAAGATATACATTGCTGGGCTGTTACTGCTACAATAATTGCATATATTATAAAATACAGAGGTGCACACTATATTTCATTAGACTTCTGATGAGAAGTTATTTCATCCAGTCTACTCAGTCATATAATTCTGCAATCTAGGTTGGTTTTAAAAGATTTACTGATTTTATCTGAGATTTTTTAAATCAATACTTTAAAATGTTTTTTGCAATTTTAGATGTGTTTTATTGATAATATTATCAATATTATATTTCTACTATTTATTATATTACAGAGTTTAGTGATTAAGTGACTTGTAAATCTTTCTAAAAGGAAAGAAAGAAATGGGTTATAATGTTTAACCGTGTTTCATGTATTTTAATGACATGCTGTTTGTTAAGGGTATTGGAAAAGCTTTTGGGGTTATGATGCAACAAAAAGTGGTCTATGAGCACAAGAAATCAATAAATAATATGTAAGATCAGAGAGTTTGGGCACAGTAAGCTCAAGGAGTTTGTGGTGGATCTAGAAAAATAGAGGAAGCTAGGATGGTGGTATAAGATGTATGTATAGCTGAACAAGTCTGTGCTCCAAGTTCTGGACAGAAGTAAAGTAGACAAAAGCTGAGACATGGCTGTTGTGACCAAGACAGGAGGTGACCATAGCATGAGCCAGAGTCAGATTTCTCACCAAGAAGGCAGAGAAAAAGGGGCACATTTGTGTGATGTTGTAAACTGTGGAACAGACGTCACCTGACAACAGGCTGAAGAGCAAGGAGTCAAAGATCAAGCACCTGTCAATGGATATGGAGTGTAGAGGAGGATGAGGAGAGGGTTTTTGGCGAGTGATGAGAAGTTAGGTTTGGGACAAAATGGGTTAAAGACAGTTATGAAGCATCCAAGCACACTGGAGACACAGGGGGACCTGGGGTAGAGAGGTAGAGCTGGGTGTTATTAGCCTATGGGTGGTACTGAATGACATAGGATTGTACAAGATTACTCAGGGACTGTGTATAAAGAGAAAATCACAGAGGAACAAGAGAAACCCCATTTGAGGAAGAGAAGAACATTGCCAGGGTCAAGCTGGAAGCAGAGTTCACCTGTAGATAGCAGCAGGGCTGGCATCAGGGACTGGCATGGTCAGGCACCTCCCCAGGGACTCAGAAAGGCCCACTGCTGATCCTGCTGCCAATGAGACACCTGACCAGTGCCCCTGCTGCCATCAAAGGAACCCCTTATTCCTGATGTCAATCTTCACCCACCCACTCATCCCTAGTGGGGAGGGGGACACCATTTTGGGCTTTGCCTCAAGTGCCAAATGTATTGGGCTGGTCCTGATTAGGAACATAGGAAGTTGTTTTATACCAAGTCAGACTAATGGCCCATCTAACTCAGTTTTGTCTATTGTGCTTGGCAGTGGCTCTCCAGGGTTTTATGCTGTGAACCTTCCCAGCTGTACCTGGAGACAATGGCGGGGATTAAACCTGTGACCTTCCTACATGAAAAACATGTGTGCCTAAGCCCATTGTGACTGCTTGTGGTTCTCATTCATTCACCTCATCCCCCTATTCTCTCTACAGATGCTTACCCAGCAGCGGCAGTACAGACTGTGGGAGCTGAGCCAGGTCTTGACTCCATAATATTATGGGGTACTCACTATATTAGATTCCCCAATGCCCAATGTTGAATCCAGGAATCACATACTGGGGAATTTAAACATGTCAGCTGCCTGCTGCAACACAGAGCTAAATGCTGTCGACATTGGGTAAACATGTCTGTAGAGAGGAGGGGGTAAAGCAGAGTTACTTTTCAGTTGTGGTTCCCTATATGCGGAAAGCTCTCCTTTGTGAGGGGACTTACCTTTTCCCCACTCTACTGATGGACTGAGATTATGTTGTTTTGTTACTAGTGTGCTGCCAAAGCTTCCTGTGGCTTTTGTGGGGAGGGGGGCATTGTGTGTGTATTTATTTTAATTAATTGCAGCTGTTTTTCTGTATGAATTTGTTAATCAGATAATGTAATTATGTTTAGAAACATAAACATAAACCCTGGGGTAACAAGCAACTAACGAGTCTACATAATACTAAATGGCAACAACAGGGTGTATCCAATGCAAGTACTACTCTGAGGAGACCCACTGAAGTGAATGAACATGACGATCTTAGGTTCATTCATTTCAATGCGTCTGATTTGAGCAGGACTAGCACTGGATACAACCTAATAGCTACAACAGCAGACAGCCTGCAGACACACTATGAAGAGACTCTAATGCAGGCATGGCCAAACTTGGCCTTCCAGATGTTTTGGGTCTACAATTTCCATCATCCGTGACCACTGGTCCTGTTAGCTAGGGATGATGGGAGTTGTAGTCCCAAAACATCTGGAGGGCCAAGTTTGGCCATGCCTGCTCTAATGGCAATGGCAGAGGCAGCTGCAATACCAGGTTGGCACTGGGCAGGAGTCATTGCGGTGTCATGCCATGAGCCCAATGAAATCTGGTCCTGAGTGGCAGAGTGGTCATGGACATTTGGCAGCAAGGAGAATACCAGTGAGCTTGGTATGGGCAGTTTCAGTGAAGCGCAGAGAGTGAAGCCAGATTGTAAGTGGTCAAGAGAGAGAAGTTTAAAGAAAGAACGTAAAAAATGCAGGGGCTAGCATTACACTCCAGGAGTTTGGAGACAAAGAATAGACAAGTACTCAGGCAGTATCTGGGAAATGAAAATTTATTAAGGGAGAGGTTTTAGATGTTGGGGAAATGGCAACATGTGTGAATGCATCAAGGCAGAGGTGACAGAGAGGATGGCTGTGTGGCTGAGAGATGTAATGATGGCAGGAGAGGTGCCTATTAAGAGTCAGGAGTAAAAAGTATCAATGGGACACAAATGAGGGAAAAGTCAAGGACAGCAGACTGGTCAACTCATTATGTGTGTTGGTGGATGGAACAGGAAAATATAGAAGGAGTAGAAGAGATACCATAGTGGAGAGTTCTGATTTTATCACTGCAGGAGATGAAGTCTTGAGGGTGGGACACTGCAAATCAGATCTTATCAAAAGATAAAGAAGAGGCATTGAGAATTCTTAGAGTTGGTGTGGATCATGGAACCAGGAATATGGTAGACAAGAAAGAGGAGAGGGTGGACTTATAATGCTGGCCGGTTCCTCAGAGGTATTCAGCTGTGTGAGAGCATGAATGGATATTCAACTGTTTTCTTTTCCATTGAATGGAGATCATCTGTAGGTCAGGTGTTCCTAGCATCTCTGAGGAAAGTCTTTGGCCAATATTTATCTATATATGCGTTGTTAGATATTTATCTAAGAGGACTATAAAAGCATAGAAAATGAGGGCATTGCTAGTTATGTGGGGTACCCCAGTACATTGGAACTACCTGGAGAATAATCCTTTCCTTGTGTTTTATAAACTTGGTGTGGCCAAATGTAGCCAGTGCTCTGGATTAAAGGCAACAGCTCCTGAAGTCACTCACTACCTCTAGGAGCTCGAGCCTTTAAACCTTCGCGATCTGTCACTGACCTCAACAGGCCCATGAAAACAAGAACTTAGCAAGCGTTCCTTCCGTTTCTAATGGGACTTCTTGATAAAGTACTGGGAGACAGGTTGATCTTCTCTAGAAAAACATCTTTAGACCCGGCCAATATGACCAGCTATCGCCCAGTCGCAAATCTTCCATTCTTGGGCGAGGTGATCGAGTGAGTGGTTGCTGAACAACTCCAGGCACGCCTGGAAGAAGCGGACCATTTGGATCCCTTCCAGTTGGGATTCAGGCCTCATCATGGGACTGAAACTGCCTTGGTCGCACTGATCGATCATCTCCGGGAGTGGGCTAGGGACAAAGGTGAGATCTGTTTCCTAGTTCTGCTGGATCTCTCAGTGGCTTTTGATACCATTGACCATAACATCCTTCTGGACTGTCTAGAGGGGCTGGGAGCTGGGGGCACTCTTATACAGTGGTTCCACTCCTCCCTCCTAGGCCGTGTTCAGAAAGTGGGGGGGGGATGAGTGCTCAGACCCCTGGGCTCTCACTTGTGGGGTGCCTCAGGGTTCTGTCCTCTCCCCCATGCTTTTCAACATCTACATGCAGCCGCTGGGAGAGATCATCAGGGGGTTTGGGCTGGGTGTTCATCAGTATGCGGATGATACCCAGCTCTACGTCTCTTTCAAATCAGAACCAGTGAAGGCGGTGAAGGTCCTGTGTGAGTGTCTGAAGGCGGTTGGAGGATGGATGGCAGCTAACAGATTGAGGGTGAATCCTGACAAGACAGAAGTACTGTTTTTGGGGACAGGAGGAGGGCAGGTGTGGAGGACTCCTTGGTCCTGAATGGGGCAACTGTGCCCCTGAAGGACCAGGTGTGCAGCCTGGGAGTCATTTTGGACTCACAGTTTTCCATGGAGGCGCAGGTCAATTTTGTGGCCAAGGCAGCTGTTTACCAGCTCCATCTGGTACGCAGGCTGAGACCCTATCTGCCTGCGAACTGTCTCGGTAGAGTGGTGCATGTTCTAGTTTTCTCTCGCTTGGTTTACTGAAATGCGCTCTATGTGGGGTTACCTTTGAAGGTGACCCGGAAACCACAACTAATCCAGAATGCAGCAGCTAGACTGGTGACTGGGAGTGGCCACCGAGACCACATAACACCGGTCTTGAAAGATCTACATTGGCTCCCAGTACGTTTCCGAGGACAATTCAAAGGGTTGGTGCTGACCTTTAAAGCCCTAAATGGCCTTGGTTCAGTATACCTGAAGGAGCGCCTCCACCCCCATCGTTCTGCCCGGACACTGAGGTCCAGCGCCCGGTTCCCTTGTTGCAAGAAGCCAAGTTACAGGGAACCAGGCAGAGGGCCTTCTCGGTAGTGGCACCCACCCTGTGGAACGCCCTCCCACCAGATGTCAAAGAGAACAAAAACTACCAGACTTTAAGAAGACATCTGAAGGCAGCCCTGTACAGGGAAGCTTTTAATGTTTAACAGACCATTGTATTTTAATATTTTGTTGGAAGCCGCCCAGAGTGGCTGGGGAAACTCAGCCAGATGGGCAGGGTATAAATAAACTATTTATCATCATCATCACCACCACCCATGGAATAGCTGCTAAAGCACCGAAAGGAGAAAATAAGCAGCCAACTGATGGGAAACCTTTTCCTGAGGCCCTATCATGTGAGAGACTATCAGGTGGAGTGGAAGCTAGCTGCCCTGCTTGCTCTGCACAAAGGTAATGTACAGGAAGGAGGAGTGAAAGACTGGGGATAGAGAGGGGAGACGATGAGGAGAAGGGATGTCCAAAGTAGCTGGCATTCCAGGGATATCTAAGGCATTATCAACCCACTGTATCTGCCAGCTGCGATTCTCTGGCACCATCTCCAAGGGAATAAGTGTTGCTCTCTCACCATCCTGCCGCCTAGTCACAGCAAGGCTGTTTCAGCTGCAAAGTCAGTTTGGGGACCAGAGTCCTACCAGTTAACTCAAAAGAGAGAGAGAGGTTTCCCCAGCCACTCTGGGAGGCTTAAAGCCTTAAAGTGAAGGCTACACTCATACCAATACAATGAAATGAGCCTGGAAATTGTTTTATACCTTTTGAAGTGCACTATGAATCCCTCACCTAAGAAATAGCTCACTGCAACAGACAGTTTACTACCAAAAAAGTCTTCCTACTGCTTCAAATTTCAACACGGAGGAAAGTGTCTCCTTCCATCCATGAGCTGTGAAAAGCAGCATAGAGGTGAAGCTCAAAGAGCCCAGTCCAGGGTAGGAGGACTGAGGAGGATGGACTCTACCTAACTAAAGACACTTGCCTCTCCCCTGCCCCCAGTCATCAGTTTCTCTGAGCTAAAGCACCATTGACAGCCCCTTCATCTAAACTTCCATCTACTAATCCAGCAGCATAATGGAGGAGCCAATTAAATGATTATTAATTCATGCTGCTTTCCGTAAAGCTGGGTTCTCATCTCTCTGCATTCCGTAAACCAACTCGCCACCTGCCCCAGAAATTTACAGCAGGACTCACTGACGTTTGCTCTCTCCATTGATCATACCAGCTCAGCAGCCGGCCAGCATCCCTGAAGCCCAGCTCTCCAACCAGGTAGGTCCTTCTGCTCCACCATGTGGCAATGCTGCACCTCAGGTGGCTGATGGCATGACATGGGGTGGGCCTGCTTTGAAGACACCCTTCCTTGTTAAGCTGGAACCATGGAAAAGGCACTACACAGGGTGTGGTTTGGTCACTTGGACTCCTTGATGGAGGCCTTGTGATGAATGTTAAGCAGAAAAGAGACTCAAGAGCTGCTGGTGCTGTTATGTGGGCCATGCTCATGCCAGTGGACCATTGGCATGATTTGCACAGCACCCCGAGGCTATATTATGCCCCCTAAGACAGGAGCAGCCAATGAACCCACAAAGGCAGGAGAGGAAAACAGCCCAAGCAAGGCACCTCAAAAAAGGGCTGGTGGAAATTCAAGCACACTAAGAAGTCTTGGAAACAGATGCCAAAGAGCGATTCAGATATGGAAGCAAGAAGGAATTATTGTGCCTCACCAACTTCCATAAAGAAATGTGGACAAAGTGGGACAATCATCCTTCCTGAAAACAGGAAGAGTAGCCACTAGTTTAGCATGAGGACTGTGCTGGGCCCCAACAGCCCCTAAGGGAGGGTAAGCAGCGAGTTGCAGAGGAAGACTAGTTAAAAACAGGAAGATAAAAAGAATTAATAAACACTTCCTCCAGATAATAAAGCTGCCTCCCCACTTTAATGCTGACCATGCTTTTGGCAAGGAGTAGGAGCTGGTATGCAGCACTTTGGGAAAGAGATATTGACTGGAGAGGAGCAGAATCATGGTGGGTCCAGTGCATCTTCAATTACCTAGACAATGGCATTGGCAGTTTACCAATAATACAAAATATGCAACCAATAGACTAAATGTTCAGAATTATTCTAGTAAGCTGGAAAATGAGGCTAAAATGTAAATTGAACTAAGAGTTCTACACAAGGCCCACAAAAGGCTGGCGAGGGAGTAATCTACAACTAGGCTACAGTGTCTTCTGAAAAGAAGAGAGCTATGAATCAGGAGCCAGAAAGAAGAAGAAAATAGCCAAAGTAGAGAATTTTAAAAGCAGGAAGATCTTACGCACCTTTTCTGAATATCTAAAGAGGTGCCAGAATGCTGCATGACTGGGAGGTGGACTGGAGCCATATTGGCTCTGTTCCACTTCTGATTCAATGGACTGGGGGATAAAGAGAGCCTCATGTCTTTCACAGAGGATACACAGTGGGCAGGAAGAAATCATCAGCAACCCAAACCTATGGGGTTTAACAGACAATGCTCCCCATGCCCTTCCCAGGCAACACTAATAAATTCAGTTTGTTCCTCATGCTCAGGCACTGAGAAGGTACAGTAGGTACAGATTCCAGGCACAGCTCACCCCAGACCTCCCCATCACAGTATCCAGGGCATCTGATGAGACTTGGTTAAACATCACTTCCTGTGAAAATCAGGGGAAAGTTCAGTCAGGATGGCCTTGGCCTGGTTTTTTGGGGGGGAGGGAATTGCCCCCCCTTTCCCTACTTTTGCAATTAGAAAGGCAGTGGGCCTGTAGGAATTATTCATAAACAGCAAGAGCTGTGCAGTAGCCATTTATGTTAAACATGTCAAACCCAATTGCAATCATGCCTGCCAGCTCTTACTCCATAAACACACTTTTCTGCAACAATTTCCCAGCCCTTGGCAGCCCATTAATACCTCCCCTAATAGCAATCTGCCATGGGTGCGAATTACGGATGCTCTGCTGCACTGATTGCTGCGTTAGGTGAGCCCTGCCGATCTCTAAAAATGGGGAGCACTTAAAAGCTCTCTGAGCTGGTCTGCCACAACTACTGCTTACTTAATTCATTATCCCTTCCTGTTGTGAAGGCTGAGGGTGAGTTCCAGTGCTGCCAAACACATGAAATGTTTCTGGACCAAGATTATCTTTTGTCTTTTTAATCATTTAGTGGCTTTGTGCATCACAGTTGTAAACTATTCACAAATCTTTTAACTTCCTACATAAAACCCCATACTGCACCCCTTAGGAAAGCAGCAGTATCTGCTCTGGGATTAATTTGTCCAGATTGGAAGGAACAACACTTTCACCTTTGAAAGGCTCACTGTCTCCTTGTTTGAAAACAAAGTCTAAGAAATCTTTTTTCTTTCTGATACAACCCCTGCTTATCAAGTAAGTCTTATTTCAATGACTGAGAAAATTTTGACAGCTATTATGACTTGAGATGGTCTTCTGCTGCTGGACAAATACAGACCCAAACTGTAGAGTATGGACTGATGCACCAGGCCAGCACAAGAAAAATTATTCGTAGGATTGGCTGGATAAAGGGTCAGACCTCTCTTTGTCTCTTCTGTCTCTGAATCAGCTCCATACAGAACTGGCCCAAGGATTTCTCTTGCCATAGTCTTCTGGTTCGTAGGAGGTAAACATCCACCTCAACTGTTCAGAGTGATTCACATTCAGGCTTAGGCAATTTTAGAATTTGCTCTAGATTTTGCATTATTTCACAAAAATCCTTTCATCTTCAAAGTTCACTTGTCTTTTTTTTTTTTTTAAAGAAACAGAACAAGTTCACTCTATATAACACCTCTTTCCTAATATAAATATGTACTGCTGCTCTTACAAAATGGGATCAACAAGGGGATACAAAATGCAGACTGACTGGGGATATTCTGACTGAGAGAATGATTAAGACAAATTTGAGAACAGCCTCCAAACCCACTGTAGGAAAACTTTCACTCGAGCAAAGTGTGTGTGAGAAAACCAGAGCTTGGCTTCCACTGACTATCACTCACCTGCCGCCCATTTGCCCTCATCCTTTTCAACAGCAGTCTCTGCATCTTTAACAGGCTCTTCTGGATCGGCAGCTGCCTCACTAGGAGGCCCTTCTGCATCTTCAATCAACTCCTCTGAATTGGGAGAAGAAAAAGAAGGAAAAGAAAGAGGTAAAAACTACACTTGACACCTGCAGCAATGTTGCCTTAAGTCACTTCTTCTACCTTCCCACATTTGCTCCTACAATGGACTCTGGGTTGTTTCCCATCTCATTTGGGAATCCTCAGGTGCAGCCCCAATACATGCTCCCTTTATCTCCAAGTCATAGCAGAAACTGAGCGGCTGAAAAGGGACCCAAAGGGGGTCCTGGTGGAGAAGCCTTGGCAATTGCATGGCAGGGAGGCATGCAGTAGGTGCTATAGGAGCAACAGAAATTGTGGCCACTGCTTCTTACAAGCAGTGTTAGAAACTCAGATATATAACCTAATTGCCAAATGGCACCTTAAACCTAGGTTACGGTCACCACAACTATATGTCTAGGCACCATTTCCCCCCAGTGGGATTTATTATTACACTATGTTGCCTACCTGCTTAAGAAAGCTGGAGAGGCCAGCTAGATGTAGATGTCAAGTCACCAACCTGGAATCCAGAGATCTCCACGTGCTCACAATTGAACCCACACCAAACACAAAACACACCTGGCACCTGGCTAATTTCCAACACTGCTTACAAGCTCACTGGATACAAAGCTCAGGCTAGGAGTCTGTGGATTCAATTTACATCTATTTCCCTGGATAATCCCCTAAATCTCCTGGGAAGAGCTTTAGTTTGGCCTCCAAATTTATTTACCGTATTTCATTTGCATGCCACCTACACAACCCAATGCTCTGGATGGTTTGCAAACATTGAAAAACAGAATACAATCCACAATTTTTCACAATAAAACAGTAAACCCAAAATAAAGTAAGTCAACAATAAACAAAAACAAAAACCCCAAACAAACCAATAAACTATGACTATAAATACAAATGAACAAACATACATAGCAGCTAAACCAATTTAAAACTGTCAAGAGAATGTACATATTGTGGTTAAGTGTCCTGAGAGAAAAAGGTCTTTTCACCAGGCACCTAGCAGGGGTGCCAAAAGAGCCTCTTTAGACAGCCCAGCCCCATAACTGGGGCTGCACCAACAAGTCCCTAGCAACTACACACATCACTTCATTAGGCAGGGAAACCTGGAATCTCAGGGTCCGTGTAGGTATATACAGGAGGTGGCGATCCTTGAAGTAACCTGGCCCCAAGCCATTTGTAGCTTTAAAACACTGATAGATAACGGGTTTTTTAGCCTGGGGGATGTGTATGGTTCTGGGGAACTTTCCAGGGGCCACATGCCAGTGGTGGGCAGTGCTAGAAGCAGAAGTGGATGGAGAGGAGAATGCCATTTTCACCTTTGTACAGTAGCCTAATTTCTACGCAAACTCACACAATCCTCTATGCAGCTAAAATAGGGGCTCTGTCTGAGTTCAAGGACATATTCCAGCCAGGTAAAAACACTGCTGACAGGGCTGGTATGCAGCTGAAGGGAGGACAGAATCGGACCAGAGATTAGAAGGCAGGTAGAAAGCTCTGAAAACTGACAACCCATGCTAGTTACTGACCAAGGCTGTGGAGGGGAAGGTGACAAAGCTAACTTTCACCGTGTTAGAAAGCAACCTGAATAAAGCATCAGCCAATCAGCTTACAAGCATCTGGAAGCAAATAGGTAGTCATCATCAGTCAGTGTACATCTGATAATTCCACTTGGCTCTTCAGTCCAACCAACCTAGTCAAGCAGATAAAATGGGTGTGATGTGTACCATGGGGTCTGGCCATCAGCAGCGCTTTTGAAATGGCCCCACATGGCGGTCAGTCTGCACCCATGGGGGTGTCAGGTCTCAAAATTGCCTTGAAATCACACAGTATCCCCAAAGCCCTGTCCTCTGGGTCCTATGTTTGGACAGTCTGTTTGAACTGAATAGTGAGAGAAAGACATCCCATCTGTGCCTGAAGCAGTAAACAGAACACCCAGGAAAGAAAGTCACACCTGTTCTTTAGCACTAGGTAGCCATCACAAACATTGTACCACACACACAGCACAACATCAGAGGCCAAACTTCTTTGTATTGATATCACATATTTTTGTGGGGTGGGGGGAGTTCTATCAAAACACCCACTGAAGTATAAGTTGCCAAGTTCCTAAAAAGAGGAAGCTGCAGCAGTACTGTCGTTTCTCGTGCCATTCACTGTCTGCACTTTGTGACCCTCACGTGAGCACTCAGCAAAATTTGTGTGTGCCTCAAGGATCCAATAGGCAGTGAAGCAGCTAGTGATGTAAGCCCGGAGAATTTAAGACTGGCCTCCTGGCAGGAGAAGAATCTCCTTCCTCACTTTATCAGCAGAGAAAGCATAAAGCTAGTTGGGATGCAGAACACACTGATTGTGCATCTTCTATGGAAAGGAGAGGAGGAGATGTAGTAATGCTTAGTACGTCTATAAAATGCTTGAGTGTTCAAAGTACTTCATTGGCGTATGGGCCAAGCCTGGAGCAGATCCATGGCTTTGAATAAACCTTCCTCTAAAGAGATCTGCCCACTTATGAGGTAGACTAGGTTGAGGGACACCCAGTGATCTTTGTGACAAAATGGTTATTTGAACCCCTCATGCTCTAAGGAGCATCCAACACACTAACCACTGTACCACACTGAACTGCTGGAGGAAGAACATTCATGCCCTTACTTGCTCTTATTTAAACAAGCTTATAGAGGCCAAACTGGTGGTGAAGCCTGGAGGAACAATTTCCAGCTGCAGATGCTTTTACTAGATGGGTGGGGTATTATTATTATTATTATTATTATTATTATTATTATTATTAATAATAATAATAATAATTACTGTTAAGACTGGTGGCTGTTTAATCTAGGGACTACTGGCTCCATCTAAGCTTTACCTTTAAGCAAGAAGAAAATGTGGGCCTCCTGAGCAGTCTTTCTCCTCCAGCCAAATGTTGGAAAAAGCTCCTCAAAGGAAGAAAATGCCCACCAAGCCCCTTCTGGCCCAGCCATGCTGAAGGTCCCCTGCAGTCCCAGCAGCCACCTAGAGGTGTCACCCTCTCCAAAGCAAGCAAAGGAAGGCTGGCCAGCCGGCTGGCTGCTAAGTTGCGACTGGACTGTCTGGGCTCCCCTCCGAAGCATGTGGAAATAATATACGTCTTCCAGCAAACTGTCTGGTTCAGAGGAAATAAAATAGGACATTCATAAGCAGTTACACCATCTGTCTTTATACCATCATCATCAACAACAAGGGGGAAAATAGCTCTTTAAAATGGATGAAAGCCCAGGCTGACAGTAACCAGGAAAATGTGAGCTATGAATACCAATAAAGGTAGAAAAATGATTAAAAAACAAGGATACACACTGCAAATTTCTCTCCTCCGCTCTGCTGCCTTGTTTTATTGGCTAGCCCTGCAAAGGAGATACTGTCTCTCAAGAACCAACCTGCAAATGGGGGGCAGGGGGGCGTTAGGAGGAGGACAACACTGGTTATAACAGCAGAAGAAGCCCATTATTTGGGGTGGGAAGGGAAGGGTTGGGAAGCAGCTCAGCATTGACCTCAGGCACTCAAGAGCCCTTCTTTCTAGGATTCCCCAAAAACATTAAACAGTGGCAGCAGTGCCTTTCATGTGTAGCGGGAGAGATGCCCCTCTGCCTCCTGCCAGGGCTCCACTACAATTTCTTTAGGGGAAATTCTTTTTTTAAAAGCAGCTACAAAGAGAGCATTAGGCATAGGCAACTACAGGGTGGTGATGGATGACCACTGTGGCTCGGGACAGAGAATGGAAGACAGAGTGTCACTAGTCTAGTCCCAACCTTTCCAACATAAAGTGAGCACACAAACACAGACACATAGCATTCTCCTAGAGCTGAGGTCCTTCCCCCAGCCCACACTGGGAACTCTCCCAACTAAAGAAAGAATAGCCCATGTGGTAAAGCTCCCGCCTTCAATCCTTGGGCTCAGCTCATGCTTCAGCAGCAGAACCCAGAGTCTTTATCCCCTTCCCCTTGTAGGCACCTCACCCAGGTTTCTTTTTCCAAATAAGCATTCCAAGGAGGCCACCAGCATTGAAAGGGAAGGAGAAGTATCACCTAGAGAGGGACTAATTCTGCTAGCTAGCAAAATGAGCCTAAGTCTCACAAGTTATCCTTAGGCCCTTACTGTAATGCCTTATCCCAGCCCCAAGTTACCAATGGAACACTTTTATTTGGCCAGGAAGGACAAAAACCCCACAGACCTCTGAGGGGCGAGCAAAGGGTGAGCAAAGCTCTTGCAAAGTGTGTTGGGTCCCACATGGATGCCACAGGGCCTGTCTCTTCTGCTCCTACAAACTTGGCAGACAGGCCATGGCTTCCTGAGACAGGATATGTTCCTATGTCCCAAGCAAGGTCTGATCAGTGTGAACCAAAAGGGACAGATTGCAGGGAGTTGTCTGGAAGAGACCAGCCAGGCGCCTCCCCAGACAACTGATGCACTTGCTGACCCCCCTGAAACATTCCTTAGCTGTGGGACTTGGAAATCCAAATAATTTCATGCTTGTCCTGCTCAAAGTTCTCCACAAAGGAAGGCTCAAGTCAGAGGGGTTTTTTTTTTGCCTCTGGTGAAACAAACATTGTAGACAAACCCTATTTCTCAAGAGGAGGCATCTCCTCCCGGCCCTTGGTGAAGTGCACAGAATTTCCAATCTAAGCTTAGTCAAGAAAATGGGCCTCAGCCCCCACCTCCAATCAAAGGACAAAAGGCCCCACGACTCCTGCTCCTTCACACATCCTGACGGACAGCCTTAAAGCCTTGCATGGACAATCCACCCACTTCCATCTGGAAAACAGCCAGGCGAACAGAGCCTTTCCCCCCTCTCCATTCCCTTAACAAAATGACAGCCCCCTCGTCCAAACACTTCAAGGGCTTGCAGGGTCTGGGGTGGAAAAGGACAACGAGAAAGGAGGGAAGTAGAGCATGTTTGCCTCCCCACTCCCGCCCGTTCCAGTAGACTCAAGAGCCGAGAAACATTAGCTGTCACGAACCACAATCAAATCGGGTTTGAAATATTTAGCAGTGGCTTGGAAAATGCGATGGTGCAGCTCTGACAGGCGAGATGGGCACAGACACCCATTTTCCATTATAATGGAAATATCCAGCCTGTTCTGAATATGTATAACCCAGAAAAATGTATTGATTTTTCATTCAGCATAAAAAAAATTGAAATACCCTGCAGCTGTCAAAAGCCTTTTGTTAAAAGCTCATCTTCCTGGAATGAGGTTTACCAGAAACAAGTTTTAATTGTACACAGGCTGCTTCTTTGAAACACAGAAGGATAACCCACCCACCCCCACCCACCCCGTTAGCAAGAAAAATTCCTACTATGTCACCCCCCACTCCGCTGCCTCAACAAGAGACTGCTCCCATCATTGGACAGTAATAAGCAGGCTGCAGCCCTGGCATAAGGGTGTGTTGAATTTTTCAACTTTTAACTTCCAAAAATAAGGAGTGCTAAAAAGTTGTAACATGACTTGGGAATTCAAAATATATTTTGGTTAAACTAATATAATTTAATTTTACTTGGTAAGTAAAATGTGTGTAAAACGGCACAGAAATCATTTTAAAAGAATGCCAAGTGCTTGCAGTTATATTACATATTAATATTCTTATTCTTATTTACAGTATTGTTATTTCACAATACCTGACATATTCAGAAGATAAAATTTAAATCTTTTGGTTTTCCAAAAACAGTTTATGTGCTTCCTTATCAAATGTAGACTTACGAAGCTAGGACTTACCACTGGACAATATTTTTGTCTAATCACAAAAATATTAGCAGATTTGCATTTCTCACCCCAAAACATATTTTCAAGACCCCTCACTGAAGAAATTTGCAAAAATTAGGTTTCACCCTCTAAAATGACACTGTCAGAAGCAGGAATGACACTGGGAACCTCCCTGAGGAGAGCAGCAGTAGAGACAAATAGCTTGAGACTGCCAGGTCATTGGCCCAGATATGCACACACATACAAACACACACCCATCTTCAAAGAAACCCTAGCGCCAACTACTTCTGAGTGCACCTTGTCTGAAAAAGGCTGGATAGAAATGAAATGTCAGATATAAATACAGAAACTGGACAAGTCGACAAAGACGACTCTGAGCTGTGGTTTCATTTATTCCCGCAAAATAAATCAGCACTGAAGATGCTGTTTGCTCCAGGCTCTAACCTAGAGGACAGATGGAAGCCTTTCCTGTTAACAGTCAGGAAGGAGGGACAGTCCAAGAGTTATTCCAAGTTCTGAACAAATGGCCTATACTCTTTAAGCGGAGAAGATCAGCAGCTTCATTCAGACCAGGACTCCCTGAACATTGCTTCCAGCCAGACCCACTTCACACATGGCATTTCCTCAGCACGGAAGTAATCTCTGTCATGTTCAAAGTGGGGTACACTTTCTTTGTGAAAGTTGCTCAATCATGTTTTCTGCATTATCAGTTTTATTGCCACCGAAATCGACAGTAGTGCACCTTGTGCTGTACAAATGGGCCCCTGCTTCAAAGGGGGCATGGGCCAAACAAGAAAAAGAAAAGCAGGGATAGTGGTGCGTATTTGCAGGAAAGTGCTGATTATCTCTGTCAAGAAAACAGTGTCAGGTAGAAGGCAGGTAACACCAAGCCATCTTGCCAGATTGTCAGATTCACATACCAGGTGGTCAGACCTGCCTGGATATTGCACAGGGCAGGAGACAAGAACTCTGCATCCATCTGGAGCAGCTGACACCACAGCACCCCTCCTCCTTACTCTGAACTCCTAGGCTGGCCATCTAGAAGTCATCTCATCTCACAGACTGGCTACAATACCACCAATTGAACGACATCTTCAAAGTAGATAAAAAAATTGGTTTTGCGATAGAAATATCGGAATAAGAGAAAGGTCTATTAAAAAATAAAGACAAATTACTTTCCAAAATGTACAGACTATAAGTTATGGTGCAGTGGGCGAAGGACTTTGGATATAACATACAGGTGGTGGAATGGGAAAATTTATGGAGAAGGGAACTGAAATTTACAGCTTGTTTTACTATAAAAGAAAACTTTATGAAGATGCTATACAGATGGTACATCACCCCCAGCAAATTGGCCAAAATGTACAAAATCAACTCAAATTTATGCTGGAGGTGTAGAGAGCTAGAGGGAATAATGTACCACATGTGGTGGGGTTGTAAAAAAAATAAGTGTTTTTGGGATTATTATTTTTTAACTGTTTAAAATAACGTTTATCAAAAAACCTGAAGCCTTCCTCTTAGGCATTATGGCATCAGACATCCCAAGAGAGAAAAGGAGGATTTTTTTGTACGCAACAATGGCAGCAAGGATGCTGATTGCCAAGGGGTGGAAAGGAGATAAAATTCCATCAAAAGAGGAGTGGCAAGTTAAACTGCTTGAATATATGGAACTAGCGATTATGACGGAAAAGATCAGGGATAGATCGACCCAAAAGTTTAAAAAGGAATGGAAGATTTTAGGCAATACCTAAAAAAACATTGTCCCCACATTAAAACTTTAGAATGCTTTGAATAACTCTCGGAATTGCATAAGGTATAAATAAGATTTAATACAGGTTAAGTTTATTGAAAAATAGAGGCAAGTAACAAGGAAACAAAGAACCCACCACACCAAGGAGGTGGCTGAAATATTTTTGTTTTTGTGTTATACTGTTTTCTTTTCTTTCTTTTTTTGATTTGTAAGTTATGTGCTGTGGGGTCCCCCCACCCCCGTGTGTATCTGTGTTGTTTATAAACCAAATAAAGACTGATTTAAAAAAAAATAAATAGAAATCAGAGCATATATCCTTGGCTCACTATACATATGAGCATAGGTGTGCAGAAGAGAGGCCTTATGTGAATTCTACAATAAACACAGTGTTTTGCTTCCCCTCCCCCCAATACAGGTCTCGGGCCAAGTACAGATTGGCTACATGCCCAACACCAGTGAGCAACTCCTGAAGGAGAAGCCACCCAAAGGTTGGCTGGAATATCCAGAATATATTTATACCTTGATACTCTCAGGTAGTCCAAATGCAGCTACCAAAGACAACCTTCTAGAAGCCACAGGCAGCTATAAAGGGACAAGAACAGAAGAAAGGACATACAAAACCCCCATTCCACAAAGGCAGACTCAGTGCCACCCAAAAGTTTTGTTTAAGGACAAGGTGCCAGCTGATTACTTGCTAATGGGATTAAATCTGATAGTTTGTAGCCACATCCAGAGGAGTCCTAGTAACCCCAAGACATTCATTGCAAAGTATTCTGGCCAGTGTTCTTTGGATTATGTGGTACAGTCGTTGGAAGTGTGACCATGTTTTTTGGCTGACCCTGGTCAAAGTGGTGGAGGGGGAGTTTTGTTTCTCACAAAACTGTCCTATCCTTTGAGCCTCTCAGACAAGAGCAATGGGTCAGGCTACCTCTCCTTCAGACAACATTCCTCTCTTAGGCAATGAAGTACTATGTAGGGAGAGGGGGTGCATGGCTTGACCCCTAGCAGTGCTCTACACAAAACAATTCATCTTTTTTCAATTATATGCTCTCCCTTCATGACAGAGGCTGAGTACAGATAACAATCTTATAAAACTCAAATACTAATCATCAAATTAGAAACACAATTAGCTGTATTAGCCTGAAGGATAGCTATCCTCCATATGGGCCTGTCTATACACTAAGATCATCATCACCATCATCAGTCATCTTGACATCTGGCAAGTAGCTGCCAGGGAGTTTTGCTCTTAGAATGCTCTCCCCAAAGAACCCTGCCAGGCACCTACCTTGATGTTATTTCCATGATAGGTGAGGGCCTCCTTGTTTTTCCCAGATCTTTAAATTTAATCCATTTTAACTCTGCAGGTAATTTTATATTACTTTTTGATAGAGTCTGCTGATTTTAGATTATATACAGAGAGAAGACAGAGAAAGGTAGACATTCATCTCAAGGCACCAAGTCAGAGAAGCAGCCAGGTAGTCATCCCGGGGCCGAGGGAGACGAAGAGATAAAAAAGGCTATTAAAAGGATGAAAAGTGGGAAAGTCCCAGGGCCAGATGGCCTTTCGGCCAAATACTATAAAACACTAAGTAACCAAATATCCCCAGTGCTAGGAGAAGTGATGAATAATATATTAAAGGAAGGAAGGATCCCGAACACCTGGAAGGAAGCATATATTACCTTGATTCCTAAAAAAGATGCAGATACCCTGGAAGTGAAAAACTATAGGCCAATTTCATTATTAAATAATGATTATAAACTATTCACAGACACAATGGCAGAAAGACTAAAAAAGGCTTTGAACAACAAAATACATAAAGATCAAACGGGTTTCCTTCCAGGGAGGCAATTAAGGGAAAATGTAAGGAATCTGATAGATATTATTGAATATTTGGATATGAGTATAGACAGACAAGCGGCCTTGGTATTTATAGACGCTGAAAAGGCGTTTGATAACATCTCATGGGAGTTCTTGAAGAAAAGTCTAGAAACGATGGGAATAGGAGAGAAATTTAGAAGAGGGATAGAAGCATTATATAAGGAACAGAAGGCAAAATTGGTAATAAACAACACCACAACAGAATATTTTGGTATATATAAAGGAACTAGACAGGGTTGCCCCCTGTCTCCTTTACTGTTTATAACGGTACTAGAAATATTGAATGAGAGACTGAGGGGGGCAACAGAAATAAAAGGAGTGCAGTTAGGAAAGAGGGAATATAAAATCAAGGCCTTTGCAGATGACATCGTACTAACTTTAGAAGACCCAAAAAAGAGTGTAAAAGAAGCTTTACTAAAGATTGACGAATTTGGAGCCGTGGCAGGACTTAAGATAAATAAAAATAAAACCAAAATGTTGGTTAAAAATTTAACAAAGGAAGAAATAATAGATTTAGAGAGAAGGACGGAAATTGCAGTAGCTAAGAAAGTGAAGTATCTTGGGATATGGGTCACAGCTAAGAACATAAATTTATATAAGGATAACTATGATGTCACCTGGAGGAGTATAAAGAAAGACATGGAATTTTGGAGGAGGATGAAACTCTCCTTTTTGGGGAGGATAGCTGTTGTCAAAATGAATATTCTGCCTAGAATGCTATTTCTATTCCAGACCATCCCCATACTTAAAGACCTAAAACAATGCAAAGAGTGGCAGAGAGTCTTGGCAAAGTATATCTGGCAGGGGAAAAGGCCACGGATAAAAATGAAAATTTTGATAGATAAAAAAGAAAGAGGGGGCTTTTCTCTCCCGGATCTAAGTCTATACTATGAAGCGGCCTGCATACTTTGGTTAAAAGATTGGATAAAACTGGAGAATAGAGATCTACTGGATTTAGAAGGCTTTAATAATTGGTACGGATGGCATTCGTACCTTTGGTATGGGAAAGTGAAGGTCCACAAGAGCTTTCTAAATCATATTTTTAGAGGACCTTTATACCAATCATGGGAAAGGAATAAAAATCTCCTTGAAAGAAAGACCCCATGGTGGATCTCACCAATTGAGGCTTTAACGGTGAAGAAAACAAACATGGAGGAAAAAAATGCCACCTATGAAGAAATGTTAAGAAAAACAGACCAAGGGCCAAGACTTAGACCTTATGAAGAGATAAAAAATCTATTCACTGGGTGGTTGCAATACCACCAGGTGAATGATTTGCTAAAAGAGGACAAGAAGAAGTTGGGTTTTGATGACAAAAAATCAAAATTTAATGTAGAAGTAATAGAAGGTAAAAACAAAACCCTATCTAGAATCTATGACATACTTTTAGAGTGGTATACAAAGGACGAGGAGGTGAAGGAGGCAATGATTAAATGGGCAATTGACTTTGGTTATAACATCGATTTTGAAAGGTGGCTGGAAGTGTGGAATTGTAACATAAAGTTTACAGCATGTATGTCTCTGAGAGAAAATGTTTGGAAGATGCTATATAGGTGGTACCACACCCCTGTGAAGTTGGCCAAAATGTATAGACTAAAAGATAAGAAATGCTGGAAATGTGGGGAGGTGGAGGGTGACCTATATCATCTATGGTGGACATGCAAAAAGGTGAAAGGCTTTTGGGAATCGGTTTACAATGAGCTTAAAAGAATATTTAAATACACTTTTCCCAAAAGACCCGAAGCCTTTTTGCTGGGAATGACGGGTAAAGATATTAAGAAAGAAGATAGAACGATATTCCTCTATGCCACCACAGCAGCGAGAATTTTATTGGCACAATATTGGAAAGTGGAAACTATCCCCAATATAAATGATTGGCAAATTAAAATGATAAAATATGCTGAGCTTGATAAATTAACAGGTAAACTAAGAGACCACGATGAACAGAAATCTCTGAAAAATTGGAGTAAATACTGGAACTATATTGGAATAAATGCTTAATGTGATTGGCGGGGTCAGAACAAATACTACCAGCGTGTGAATTTAGGTCTATAGATTAAAAATCAAATACGTAATGGAAGCAGATATTCGATACTTACCAAAAGGATGGAAGGAAGTCCAGGAGGCGGTTTCTGTGGGTGTTTTTTTTTTTTTTTTTTAATCTTTTACTGTTTTGTGAAATAGCCAGATTAATCTATCTTTGTATAGTTAGAGAGAGGAAAAAGTTGGCTTGTATATCTTGACTCTTTTTTTTGTTACAATTTTTTCTTTTGTATTTGGTTGTATGTTTGTTATGTGCATAACCTTAATAAAAATGTATTTGGAAAAAAAAAAAGAAGCAGCCAGGTAGTAATCAGGAACTCTCACAACAAAATGTGAATCATGCTTGATGGTGTTCCACTGATTTCTACAGGTACCCAATAAGCAAGCAGGCACAAGCATATGTACCCTCTTAGCCAACGTGTGAGCATCATAAGGAAGAAGGCTTTGCAGTCATAGTAGCAGCACAGCATTACACCCTAACAGTCCGGTATGCCACAAATTCATGAGTCAGGGAAAATGTGAAGCAACTGAGTGCTGCACAAAGGTGCCCCTACCCCAGATGAAGCAGGAATTGCCAAGAAGGCATTGTGATTTATCTATGGTCACAAGAGGCTAGAAGCTTGCTTTTGCAGGAGAAATGCAAGCAAATATACTTCAGATTTGCACCATCAATGATTCCCTTTGGATAGACTGTTTGAAGTCAGTTGGCCCATAAACTATTAGACTTGGTACCACCATCTGTTGTTGATAATACACCACACTTTGACCAATGTGATCAGCAAGAGTATGTACTGTTCTAGCAGTCTCCCAGCAGAACACCAGAGTTTTCCTGCTTTCCAGTAGTCAGCCTTTTCCAGAGTTCCTAGTTAGGAAAACACATTTCCTATTCAGTTCAGTTCAAAGTATAAAGTGTTTATTATCTCATGGCACAATACAATCATAAGCAAACTAGCTACATAAACTTAAAAAGATGCTGGTAACTTCATGAACTAATCTACTCTAATACTGTTCAGTTATTCTGGTCTTAGAAATAAACATTGTAAAGAAACAAGTTTGCAGAGAGATCCACCAGCACTTTACCATGCCAGTTCACCATGCTACACTGAACCAATGAACCATATAACATGTAACCTTCAGCTTCACCCTGATACGTTGCACTGAGCAAATACCTCACACACAGTGAGTACCTCACATTCCTGCCAATACCTCACACTCATGTAGAATTGCTGTTGAATTCAGCCTTGGCTTTATACCCCTCACTGCATGTTCCTTAGAGAAATAGAGGATGACATTTAACCTTGAACTGCTTCTAACCACCTCGTGCTGCTGGGTCTTTCTCTAAAGCAAATCCAGGTGGGGGGATGAGTTGCTCAGAGCATGGCCCAAGCACTTACTGTAATTTGGCAAAACAAGTAAAACTGCACTAACATGGGAGCCAGTAGCTATTGCTCCCAAATGGGTGGAGCAGTCATCTAGAAACCCTAGTGATAAACCCCAGCATCTGGTCTCTTTGGAGGGTGCCTGGAGATAGCAGAAGACTGAGCAACTTCATCACCAGCTTGGGAAGCAAAACCAGCTAGATGCTTGTAATTGCTTTGGCAAAGGAGAATTCAGCTTCCTGAAGACTCTGTTGTTGGACTCTAAAGAAACGAGAGACAGAAAGTCCAAGCTCTACTTTTCCACAGAGGGGGACCCTGCTGTGCCTTCCAAGAGATGTAGAACAGCATGTCAGGTGCCCTAGGACTAGCCACCCAAGCCCAACAGCTGACTCTAAAACACCTGCACTATGAATCTCATTCTCTCAATTATGTGCTCCTGCAGCCAGTGGCAGTTCATCAGCACAGTACAGCACAGCCAAGTTAATGAAAGGCTCTATAATGAAGTAATCAGATGCATGGGGCTTTCTTGAACCTACTGGCAACTCACATGGGGGGGTGTCAAATGATGGTTATCCCTAGGCTGCCCATGGTGTGTGTTATTAAATTAAATTTCTATACAGCCCTTCATCTGAAAATCGCAGGGTAGTTTACAATATAAAATTACAAAAATATAAACAATAGTAACAAACAAAAACAATACCCCCTCATTTTAAAGACCATATATTGTTTAACTAGTAAAAGGCTAGGAAAAGAGAAGTGTTTCTGCTGACACCTAAAGATATGTAATAAAGATATATAGTACTGCAACTGACTCTCAAAGTCCTTCCTTAAAGAGTTTCACACCAGAAACTAGGAATACTGTTGCTCACCAACTTCTTCACTCAGGGCGCATTGCTCAAAGGCTGCCAAGTCTTAAGCTGCTTCACATCTCATTGCCACCCTCCATCCACACCATGTCCAACTGGTTCCCCTTTCTTCTTCTGCACTTAAAGACATCCCCAAATCATTAACTGCATGTGGAGTGCAGACTGAGGCGAAAGGAGGCACTTCCGCCGCAGCCTACAGAGAGTCCTATTGATCTGACACACACTTGGTGCCTTCAAAGTTGTTTATGATCAATATGCAAATTGCTCATGGCATTGATCTAGTATTAATTTTCAATTAGGGAATCCACAAGGGGTCTCCTAGGGTCAATTCCTAACAATGCAAAGGAACTGCTGGCAACCAAGTATCGGGCTAGGCATTTGGAGGCACTGTTATTGCTTTATGTGCACCCTCCTCCAGTGATCTTCATCATTCTGGGCCCTCTCAGGCCCTATACCCCTTCCGGACTAGCCATGTTATCGCATAAATGCTCTCTCTCTTTCTAACCCACAGTATACTGTTTGGTTACCCCTCCACATTTTTATTGCCTTATTATGTGCTGGCTAGGGTGGGGAAGGGTAATCACACCTCCTTCTCAGAGCAATACTTACCTGCTACATCTATATACCACCTTTGCTCCAATGACTGAAGAGGGATAGAGTACACTGGCAGAGAGCAGGTGGCCACCAGATTAACACCCTATTGTTATTTATTATTTGTCCCCACCCATCTGACTGGGTTGCCCTAGCTCCAGCTATGCAATCTCTAGAAACTGTTGCTGTTTTTATGAGGGTTGGGGACTTAATGGTGGCACTGAGCAATCTCTCATAAAACTGATGTGGAGGGGCTGTGCTCATTTCTGGCAGGAAAAGCACAGTGGTTGTAACAGAAAACTGACCCTTCCTGGCAGAGTCCTGCAGGTTTTCTTCATGTCATCCCCTTCCTTGTGCATACAAGGCCACCAAATGAAATCATACAATGGTTTAGTGTTCAGCATTTTTTCTACTGATGATAAAACTTCAGTCCGCCTTTTTTCAACTGGCCCAAGTCTGCAGAGTCTGTGCTCACTCAGGGACTTGCCAAGACAAGGAAGCAGATGAGCCAAGTGAGGCTGAATCTAAATAAGACCAAAGTGGTAATGCCACACAGTCTTATGAACTGTGGCTAGGGAGGGAGGGGAGATGACAGGGACCCACAGAGGATGTGGTGTTTAGGCTTCACTGGTATCTCAGGTTCAGAATCTTAACAGTTTTGTAGGTTGACTGCTCTGCTTGAAACACCAGGAAGTAGCAATGACTATATATGCCTTTCATCAAGTCCCTCTAGCAAGGTGGCTGGAAGCATACTCCAAATCTGGTGACTGCAGCTACTTTGAAGCTAGATCTCTAAAATGTGCTCTCTGGAGGAGGAAGGGGGGGCAACTGCTTGCAAAGACAATCCTGGTAATAGGCCAGGGCTCAAACGAATTTTATAAATATGTTGATTTTTAAACAAAGTGTTAAGACAAGCATTAGACAGCCAGCTGGCACAGAAGATGATGGCCTACCTCCTGACAAGTGGGGTGGAGGTGGGGGAGAGTCAGCAATGTTCCCAAATCCTCTTAGCATAACCCCTCTCCCTAAATATAGCTTTATGTTCCACCACATGGAGCACACAGGACAGGCATACAGAGGCACCACTGTAGCAACTAAACCACAATGAACTTCCTTCTACGAGCTGTGTTTCTAAGTTGAAGCCTTAAAGTGGTTCCATAAATACTCAAGACTTGCTTGTTCAGATCCATTCCAAAATGGGTTCAGGCCTAGCCATAGGACTGAGTTGGGCTTGGTCACCCTGATGGCTGACCTTTGAGGAAAGCAAAACAGTGAGAGTATGACCTTATTCCTGCTTCTTGATTTCTTGTTGGCTTTTGATACCACTGGCCATGGCATCCTTCTAGACTGACTCCAGGGAATGGGGGCACTGTGTGATAGTGGTTCCAATCCTACCTTCAGGACTGAACCCAGACAGCAGCATTAAGAGAGTGCTTTTTGGCCCCCTGGCGGCTATGTTATGAGGTGCCGCAGGAAACTATCCTATCTCAAATGCTATTCAATATTTCTATGAAGCCCCTGGGAATGGTCCTTAGGAGTTTTGGGGCAAAGTGTCATCAGTGTGCTGATGTTACTCAGCTCTGTGTCTCCATATCAGAATCGGGAGAGGCTGTGCAGTCCCTGGATCAGTGCTTGGATGCAATGGCGAGATGGATGAGAAGAAAAAGCTGAGCTTGAATTCTGGTGAGACAGAGGCACTGTGGATGAACAGTTCCTGTGTCTGAGAAATTGGTCAATTGCCTACCCTGGATGGGGTTGTACTCGCTCTGAATAAGCAGGTTCACAGTCTGGGAGGTGCTTCTGAGTCCAGCTTTGTCACTGGAGGCCCAGGTCAGTCTCAGTGGTTAGAAACACCTTTTCCCAGCTGTGACTGACACCACAGCTATGGTGTCAGGAACTGGCTGGCTGAAGATGAGTCATGGGAGGCACCAGCCAGGGAACCCCCAAAGGAGGACAGCTCAGAGCCAGGGGATTGGTGGTGGGACACTGAGGAGAGATCAGAGGGAGAAGATTGGGAAGAGGGGCTGGATGTTGAAGGGGCAACAGAGTTTGGTGAGCAGGGAGAGCCAGTGACAGGGAGCAGTTCAGAGTCCAAGGCTGAAGTAGAGGAGGAGGGGCAAAAGACATTTACGACTTGGAATTCCCTGCCTGTTGACATTAGACAGGCACCTTCCCTGTACTCCTTTTGGTGGCTGTTAAACTTTTTTTGCTTAGACAAGCCTACCCAGATTTGTAGAAAGTTTATATGTGCTTTAATATGTTTTTAACTTATTGTAGATTTTAATTATTGTTGGAATGTTTTAAATTATTTTTTTTAACTATTTTTACTGTTAATTTTATTGTTTTAGCCTTTTTGCAAACAACTTTGAAGTGTTTTACAATCAAGTGGTGCATAAATTTTATGAAATAAATTTGGGATGGGGCTTAGGGCAATTTTAATATCATTTTAATTTAACTTCTCCTCACCAGCTTTCTGTTGTATTTTTAAAACTATTGGTCTCTTTGAGCACTAAGAAGGGAGCAGGGCAGAAATGTGATTGAGCAAACACAGTTCTCCATAGATGACAAAAGGAAGTGTCTGTGTTGAGCAGAAGCTAGAGCTGACGCAACATTTGTGAAATTGAGCCCCAAACACTTCCCTGAAATTGTGCCACTGACTTTATCCCCAACTTCGTTTCTCCAAATCATTTTGGCGATTCATCATCACATGTACTTAGGAATAAGTCCTAATGAACTCTACAAGGCTTACTTTTAACTAGTCAAGCTCTAGAAAGCTCCACTTCCTCCTCCTCCACATCTGAAAAAACAAGGGGGCATGGGATCACTTTAAAAACTTTTAGGCCACTTTTGCATAAATAATCTTTGAATTTTTGCAAGGCAGGAGAGAGAGAGAGAGAGAGAGAGAGAGAGAGAGAGAGAGAGAGAGAGAGAGAGAACTACAAATGTAATGAAGAAACAAAAAAAGTTTTCCTTAGTAATACAGGCTTATAAAGTTTCAGGGAGTGGCACAAAGTGACAATCTATTTTCACAACCTCTGCCCTTTCTTCAGAAGTGTATTTAGCCCTGTGCTTCTCAAATTAAATAAGCTGTTGGGCTTGCAGGAATGGCCCACCCTTCTGTAAAGAGTGTGTGTTTTTCTATACATATTTAAGCACAGTACACCAAAATGCTGTCTGGTGTCGGAGGCAGTATGTCTCATATGTCAGCTGCTGGGAATCCCAAGTGGGGGAGAGTCCTGTTTGCAGGCTTCACTGAGGCATCTGCTTGGCCGGCCACTGTGAGAACAGCATGCTGAACTAGATGGTCCCCTTTGGCCTGTCGTAGCAGAAGGGCCGTTATTATGTTGTTATAATGGTGGCCTCCAGTGACTATTAAAAAAACTGACAGTTCTAAAATTAAACCAAAACCTGAGAACAGGACTTTCTGGGGAACAAAAAATGTTGGCTACTCCAATTTTCTTCCCCTCCAAAAGAATTTTGCCGCATCCCTGAAATACAACCAGCTGATTCTGAGATGGTCTTCATCAACTGGGTGCTGCTTAACAGGAAAAGGGCCTTGAGGAGAGCCTCACAGTGGATTTTTCTGTACTTTGTCTTTCCCAAGTAATGTCCACTGTTATTCCTGTTTCCTTCAAACCTGAACAGGACTACTGTTCTCATGACTGCAGCTGATGCCCTCCTCCCCCAAATGTACCACAATCTGCCATTCACTGCACTAACAAGCACATTAACTACCCAGGCTAATTGGTTTATGGATAACATTAATTACCATGTTGCTCATTAATGGATGAAATCTTTATTGGTTTCATTGATCAGCAGGACTTGTTAGTTGGCCTAACCAATGGCAGATGTAACAAGCTCTCTTATTGGCATATCAATTAATGTAATCAATTTCTGGCCAGCGGCTGCCATTCGCTTCCCTGTTTGTTAGAAGGTGGGAGTTCAAGGCAGAGCAAAGCTTTCATTGCAAGTTTTTCTCATTCTTCTTAAGCCAGCTTCCCCACAGGCCCTCATTGGCCATGTGTGGGTCTGTATGGCAAAACACCTCTTCTCCTGCACAATACACGACCTTTTCGTTGCGCGCTCTCTCTCTCTCTCTCTCTCTCTCTCTCTACACATACACATGTGCATGAGAAATCCATCAGTACAGACATCCATAATCATGCAAGGCCTGCACTCCCAGAAAATATATTACCCATCCTCTTACAGATGCATACTCAAGACTGCAACATCTTGTGGGTCTTTCTGAGTGCTGTATACGCAAGCCACTGTATATGCAGACATGAGAGCAAACTGCTAATAAATATGGGGAAATCCAGAAGCTCTACTTGTTTCATCTACAATTCTAATGGGAAAAGGGGAGTTATAGCATGGGCAGTCAATGGGTACAAGGTATTCAACGACTTCAGCTGGGGAGCGGGTAGAGATGGTGCTGTGATGAGGCCACAAAACAAGATACACCAGAGGGTGGTGAGGAAAGGGAGAGAAATATGGTGATGCTGATCTTTTTGAGGGAAGAAGTTCATATTTAAGGATGCAAATGTCACTTTTCATAGGCTAGAAGCAGCTCAAAAAGAAACTAGCAAATTATTTAATGAGGAAGTGGGGATTTATTCTAACAGACTTTTGGGAACTGACTGCTTTTAATGAAAGGGCTGGTGTTGTGCTGTTTTTGTTGTGTAAGTTTTAATAGATCTTATAGCTTTTAATTCTATTAATGTTTAATTGTTTTTAATGATTTTTTTAAAAAATGTTTTTAGCTGTTCTTATTTTTTTCTGTAAGTCACCTTGAGTCCCTGTTGGGGGAACAGGTGGGATATAAATAAATAAATATATGATGATGAGCTCAAAGTCCACATGCTACTCAAACCACCCAATTGTGAGCAGCAGCAAAACTTTTGAGAAGCCCAGGACTATCAGTATTCTAGCTGTGGTTACTCTTCCATAAGTGAATTATACACACTAGCTGCTGCAGCACACTGCTGGACTCAGAAAAGCGGGGGCAAAGGGAAAGGGAACCAGTTACCTTACAAAACCTAGGGCAGGAAACTTACAAACTTTATTGTGGGGGAACTCAGAGATATTGCTGAACTAGAACTCCCATCATGCCTGACCATTGGCCATTCTTGCTGAAGGGGATGATGGATCAAAGGTTCCCCTCTGCTGGCTAGAATTTTCACCTCCTTTTCTTTGCATTATAGGAGACTTGAGGTATTTCCCCCATAGTATGTTGCCCTTCCCAGTTGGAGGGAGCATCACGGTGTATGTCAAAGAGGCAGTTGAAGGAGCCCTTCCAAAAGGAAGAGTAACGGTTCTTTTGACCCTTCCTCTTCACCTGCTTATTGGGCAGTGCCCTATTTCTGTTCCTAGTCTCTACCAGGGCATCCTCCAGCCCTTTCCCGAAGAGCTTGCTCCCTTTAAAGGGGTCATTGGCCAGGATGGCCGCTGGCTTAGCATCTATATGCCACTGCTTAAGCCAGAGCTGCCTGTACACTGCCAAGTCTGTTGTCATGGCTTTCACAGAGAATTGTAAGGTATCTGCTGAGGCATCGGCCATGTAGGACTATGGCTTGGAAAGTTTTGTTATTCCTTGATGTAGGTAGATGGCCTAGAGTGGGGCTCGTTTCAGCATGGCCTGAACCCCAATGTAGGCAAGCTTTGGCCATGAATGAGGCTGCTTCTGAGAACCTAATGGCAAAGGCTGAGGCTTCATGAAAGGTAGACTTCTGCCCTCTTGTTCTTGGGGAAGTCATCCCCATCGCAGGACACCATAAACCCATGTGAAATTAAAAAGGGGGGGCATGTACAAGTGGGACCTTGAACAACTCCAGGGCATGCTTATCAAAGGGATAGACAATTCATGACAGAGTGTCCTGCCTTGGAGACTCCAGGAATCTGCCATTCATTCAAAATGTTCTCTTCAAATTATTCCGGGAATGGTAAAGCCCTCTTGATGGCCTTGTGCTTTGGGAAGGCCTTCAAACCATTGTCTGAGGCCTGAGGCTGTTTCTCAGCCTGTTGGAACCTATTCAGGGAGGTTCACTGTCATGCTTGCACACCTTCCCCAAGAGCTGTCAAATGTCTGGGCCCAGGAAAAGTATGGATGAATTATCTCCTTCCTCTCCTTGTCCGGCGACAACTTACCTCCCTCCCTATCCAAGGGGGCAGATCTGCACCTGGAAGCTGGCTTCTTGTCCTGGCAAAGATGCATCCTCCTGTTCCTGCCTCTGTGTCCACTGTGTGTGGCTAAGGAGCTCTCTCATCAAAGGAGGAGGATATGGAGAAGGGAGGAAAGGGGCTTGTCCTCCTCCTCCTCCTCTGAGTATTTGGTTGCTACAGTTGCTATCGGTCCTGTGGGGCTTTGCCTGCTGCTGCTCCGGTCTGGGGCACCCCTGGTGATGGGCTCAGTACCTCCTAGGTGGCTGCCCACCCACCAATGCAGCAGTCTGGTGTCTAAATAGAAAGAAAACACTTTGAGGGCAGTTGCTATCTTATTTTGGATTCCTGGACAAGACAGAGTGTGAGGAGGAAAATAAGCTGATTTGAAGATCTGGGAAGGGTGGCTGGATCAGTCTCAGCCACTTCCCAGCTTTCTTCCTCAAAGGAACACAGTGCTTACAAGTTGTTTGGCCCAAGAACAATTGAAATTGACTCCACGCAAATACAGCAGGCTGAAGGTGTTGGAAGGGGTGCTGCCCCATGGCTACCCTCAGCTTTGCAAGCAGACTGGACCTCCAGGGATCTACAAGCCATCGACAAGATTTGATTTATCGGGGCTAAACTATAAAGGTGGGAAGACTCCAGTCATTTCCAACTCAGGAAATCACATCACAAAAGTACTTTTTAAACTAATTACCCAGATTCCAAATTGCTGCCCTTAATGAGCCTTCTTTCTGCCCAGAACTTATGAGAGAAAAAGCTACCTTTGGAGCACAGTAATTACCGCTTTCCCTTTCAAACTTCTAACTGGAGATCAATGCTGCATTTTAAGACTCATTGATTTACAATTAGCCTGGCTTTCCTGCTAAAGTGTTTTCAAGCAGAGTTTACTTTTATTTTATTCTGAAATCTCAGAGATCTGGTTCTTGGATTTCACATCCTCCTGAGACACGTGCTGGAAACTCAAAAAGGAAGAAACACATCTGAGGGAGGGATGTGGGCCACATTGAAGTGGCTGGTGGGGGGGGAGAGAGGGGGGATAACAAAGCAGAAGCCTTGAACAAAGCTATGGGAGAAAGGAGAGGCAGTCAAGCCAGACAGAGCAGCCACAAATACCTGGCAGGAGCAGCAACAGCCTATCAACTCAAGGAGCTCTCAGCAAGTGCTTCCCTCCTGCTCTTCTGTGGCATCCGGGAGAGGGATGCTCTGCGCATCTTTACAAAACAAAGCACTGGTTAAAAATAGTGTAGAAGGCAAGGCCATGAGGGGCCAGCAGCTCCTGCATTTGCACAATCTATCCCACAAGGGGAATAGAAGTAAGCAAAGCAATTAAGAATTTCATGCTGATTGCTTCAAGCATTTTCTTCTCTGCCATAAATGTAATCGCATAAAGAAGAGAGCCTCTCCTCCTTGACTCCATCTGGAGCCCTGCTCTCCATATAGGCAGAAGCCCAACTGAGACATACAGATCCTTGGGCTTGGCCACCTCCTACAGCATTTGCCTGTGGCGAGCAATTCTCTACAAAGGAACAGCATGATGTGGCAGAGGACCGCAAATCTGAGAACCCTCAGCTGCACAAAAGGAGGCTGCCGTACTCCTACGCTCATGTGATCTGACAACTGGCATCAAATCATGAAAATCTCGGCTTTCACTTGAAAAATTAAGCATGTGTTGCTGGACTTTTGTTTGTGGAGATACGTTTGAACAACAGGTAAGCAACTGCAAGCAAAAAGTCATAGTGTTCAAGGGCAGCGGCTCCAGTTGTGTCCTGCACAACTTATGGCTCTCCACCACACCACCATTATTTCCCACTCCTCCCCTACCACTCATCCTTTATCCTAAATCTCCCTTTCTGCCCCACTGCTTTGTAACAAACAAACAAAGCAAGCGTATCCCCTTAATTCCTTTTTAAAAATTGGAGTTTGGAATAAAGTGTCTGCACAGGGAACGTTTATACAAGGTGTGGCACTACAGATTTGTTACTGGTTTGAATAATTTATTTTGGACAGAAAGCCTAATTTTTTATTGGCTTAAATATGCAATCCAATGCTAAACATTAAAATGTGACCCAGTTCGTATGTAATACCAAGCCAAACCATGGTTAAGTGTGAACAACTGAGTGTACAGGTACTCAGAAGAAAAATCACAGCTGCTTCCCTGGTCCTACTGCCACTGTACTACCTGGAAGCAAGCCTTAGTTTGGCTTACTGTTATGTCTGAGCCTGGGCTCACAGGTTGTCTCTCCAAACCAAACTAAAAGCAGTAAGCCAAGAACAAACTTTGGCTACAGCTCACGATTGTGTAGTGAAGCAAATCAGGAGCTTGGAATTGGCTGTAATGCTAAGCCAAACCATGGCTTGGCTCTAAGTAGTACAGCAACAGAAAGACTGGGGGGAAAGTGAAGTAGCCACAAGATTCCTCCAAGCGCCCACACGCTTGTTTACACTTAGCTACAATTTGCCTTAACATATGTGCAAACCAGGCCTCTACCTGTGCAACCGACACATTTTTGTCAGATGATTACACTTACTTACTTACACACACACACACACACACACACACACACACACACACACGTACGTACCAGGAACCTGTTAATTAAATATTCTCTACAGTGATCAAAATTAGCATACCTTTGGCATAGAACACCATCAGTAACTGCTTTAGTGATCTAGTTGGTGGAGTATGGAGAAAGGTTTGCCCCAGGCTAGGCTATGTGCACTGCCAGCCAGAGATTAACACAGAGGAGGAGTCAAAATAGCTGCTTAGCACCAAATTTAAAGAAAAATATCAAAAAGTTCAAAAAATGAAAGCTACCTTGAGGACAGCCTGCTCAAGTCTCAAAGATAATGTTTGGTCTATTTTTAAAACAGGTCTTTAACACTTAGTAGGATCCTTCTCAGCAGCAAGCAATCCTAAGACACACTGCAAAATCAGGGGGAAAACAAATAATTTAGGAAATCAAAATCCAAAGGGAAAAGAGGTTCAAGTGGCAACAAGCCCATCCGTAGCCTGTGATGGGATAAGGAGCAGGGGTGCAGGGCTGTTGTGTCAGTTTGACTGGCACTTTTCACATCCTCAGTTGTTATCCACAACTATTATTTTGCTATTTCCCCACACGCCGCAGAAAAGGGCTTCTTCTGGCAGCCTGGCAGCCACCTCCATTAAACACCTAACAGGCCTGACAATAAACAAAGAGAGAGGCTGCTGTAACAAATGTCCTGCCCAGCCATACCCCCCAATCTGTGGTGCATGCTCATGAGCTCCATTCCAAGCCAGCAGGCTCAAGTAAGAGGGAAACAAGAGGCAAACAGCCTGCACTATGGCTGAGCAGCGGAGGCTGGGAGGGAAAGATGGCAGAGAGATGGAGCCATTTTATTAGATCAGGCAAATTCTAATTTATTCTGCAGAGAGGGAGGCGAGAAAATGGATTCACGCTCAGCAGGCTGACTGCAAAGCATCCAACCCCCATCATCCTCAGATTTTCAAACTCATTGTTTGCCTCTTTTGGCCATTCCTAGCAGCTGTAGAAAAATCAAGCTCCTCCTGGAGACAGGGGTGGGTGGGTGGGGAGTGGGCGTCTTATATTTTAGCCCTCAAGGAAACAAATTGGTTGCAGGGTTTTGCTCTGCTGAGTACAGAATCGGAAACAGCCCCCGCCCCCCAGCTCATATTCAGTTTAATGTAATGCCAGACCCCACCCAAAAGGATTCACTGAAAAGGTGTCCAATTGCTCTTGGCACTACATACTTCTAACGGGGTGCTGCACTAATGGTCATGTGGGAAAATCCACACTGCTCCCTCCTGCAAAAGGAGTCCAAGGCAGGAGATGTACAGTAAGGATAGCTATACTTCAGCCACACTGGACACTGCAAGAGATGCAGGCACATGCATGTGTGCACACACACACATTGGGAGAAACATACATGAACAAACACATACTAGGCATATGTGGGGGCTTGGAGCCTTGGCTGACTGAAGGTCTGCAGTGACTCCACTAAGCACTCCTTGCCCTCTCTCTGCTTCCTATTCATGTCCCACTTCAAAGAATTGGGAAACAGCTTGACATGATGAAACAAAACCAGCCAATCAGGACTAATCTGTTTTTGAATAGTAAAGCCACCATCCATTGGAAAACAAGACTGGGGTCAACCCCCCTTCCAAGAAGGATCAATTGAGTAGACATAGAAGCAGCAGACTCTGCAGGGTGAAGAAAGCAAAGCAACCACGAAGCAAAAATTTGCCATGAGCTGGGGCAAAAGCAGCCATCTTCGAGTCTGGGTGCAGTGGGCGAAGACCCCTTTTGCAGCAATTAGTAGCAGAGGCAATACTTCTTTTGCAACCAGTTCTATGATGAGAGAGGCAGAGCTAATTCTGAGTCTTAGTTCATCTTTGATGAACAGAAGGGTTAATGTAAGAACCATTTCTTTGCAAGGATAACTCAAGCGACACTGATGTGAATCAATGTTCCTTTTGTGAACACATTACTTGGCAGAAACTGGCTTTTTGTATCCCCCTTAAACGAAGCCAGCAAAACAAAAAAAGGGGGAGGAATGTCCTTCAAACAAAAGGATGAGGTGAAAATAAAGAGAGACTCGCCTGCACTTTATTCTCTTTCATAGAAGCAAATGCATTTGGTGCTTTTTATACATTAATCAATCAATATCACTGACTGTACATCAGCAGTGCAGCCAAGTTATGAACGACCTTTCTGGCAAAGAGGACACTTTTAATGCTCACAAGACTGCTCAGAGCTTTGCAACTTTCTGAATTTATGCCTGCATGATTACCCCTCAGAGGCAGAAGCCTGTTAGCAGAACACCAAGGATGACCAGATTAGAACTTGCCAATTTGCACAGGCTGGGTGGAGGGAGCTGCCGTGTACGTGCACAGCCATCAATTGGTCTGGGAAGGCCCCTGCCATATTCCAGGAAGCTTTTTCCCATTGGCCAAAGTGGACATACTGGGAGAAGCAACTAGGCTCCATCTGTCTGGCCAACAAGCCACAGCTTGTGAAGGATGACAACTCCACTTTTGTTGCTGGCTAGAGCCACAGATTTGGTGTTCCCCACCTCACACACCTGCAGCCCTGAGCTGGCATCGAAGCCAAGGTTTCAAAAAATAAAATTGCTCCTGTCACCTGGCCTGAGGCAGCCTCTGAGCAGAAACAGAAGGAGCTCTCTTTGGCCAGTATCTAAAACCACTTTGGGTTTCTCTGCACAGCCATCTTCCCAAACATCAACTTGAGAAGCATTGCCTTGCACAAATTGGACAACTAACATTTTAACCTGCTCTTAAATCATTGGCAGAAATGGCATTTACACAGCCCAAGAAGTAAGTTCACAGCCAAGCTTTGCTAACAAAACAAAAACAGAGGAAAACCCAAATAGAAGCAGTTACACGTCTTGTGAAAAGGTAACTATGAGATGGTTAGATCTGATAGAAGGCTACAACAAGTGCTCCAGATTGGATTGTTGCAATGTGTTCTACGTGGGCTGACCTTGGAGAAAACTCAGGAACTTGCAGTGGGCAAGTTACCAGACAAGGTTCCGTGTACAGCTCATATAACCAGTTTTAAAACAGCTTGCATGGATTTTCCCATTCATATCCAGGCCCAAATCAAGGTGCTCACATTGGTGGTTCAATGGCTTAAACAACTTAGGCCCAAAATATCTGAAAGACTCCTCCTGTCCCTACAGACTTTCTTGGGATGGGCAGAGGATATGGGAGCCCACAGTGGTGTGTCTTGTACTCTTGTATTCTACAGCTTCCACTGTATGTTCTTTACTCTGGCCTTTGACACCATTTTTTTAAAAGGACCCACCCCATTAATCTGATAATTAAAGCAAATTACAGTCAAATTTTGTTATTGTTGCAGCCCTGGAATAACAGCAGCAGCAGCAGCAGCAGCAGCAACACATTTCTATTTCAATTATGATGAAAAGGAGTCACATGAATACCTTTTTAGCATTTTAAAAACGGTAGACAGAAGCATGTTGCTTATACAGTGATGTCACTTTTTCAGAAAAATTGTAACTGGACGTTTTAGTTGAAAATATTGCAATATCATAAATCAATTGGGATCTGATTTAGCATGACTGATGTCTATTCAGTAAGTAAGCTAAAAATGCACATTCTGTAATTTTTACATGCTGTACGAATCTCAAACATTTCTCCAATTGTTAAAATAATTTCAACTGAAATATTTTAGAGGGCAGGATCCAGAAAACACTTAACCCTTGTGTACCCTCAATTCAGAGGGTTTGCTCTGTGACCCAAGAGAGAGTCCACAGCGTCTGTGAGAGTGCAGCACTTTCCACATCAACTTTCATGGCAAGGATCTCCTAGACAACATCCAAGTCATGCTGCAGCTTGGGCTGGACTTTGGAACTGAAGTCTAGGGCCCCGTAGTTGAGGAGGCCACTTGCACAACAACAACGAAGTCCAGTATCAGCAGCACCAGGCCAAGCAAGTGCTTAATAGGGGCCGACTGTGGTTGGTGACAAGAGTCACCGCAGCACCATTTCTGTCTTTTGCTTTCTTTCTTTTTTAATCGTTTTATAGTCAGCCACTGGCTGGGCATGTACATAGTTGCAGGGCTCATCTGGTGATTTTTACTTTAAAATATATTATCCTTTTCTACCACAGTATGGTGCTGATTTCCAAGTAAATGTACCGGTACTTGGCATCAGGGCAGCAAAAGGAAATTCCAATATATTCCTACAGTCATGATGGTACTATTTAGTGAGTTTAAAATACAAAACTGAACATGGACAGATAATTTTTTAAAGAAAAAAAAACAGGCTTGGAAAACTTTTTAGTTTTAGCTTTTCTCTCACATCAGAGGAATGTAGTAGTAGTCATAATGTTCTGATTTACAAATGAAGGTATACACATAGCCACCTCACAGAATCATAGAGTTGGAAGGAACCCTGAGGGTCATAAAGTCCAACCCCCTGCAATGCAGGAATCTCAAGTAAACCATCCCTGACAGATCCCTGGCAGATCCCAAACTCTGCTTAAAACCCCCAATGAAGAAAAGTCCACCACCTTTCAAAGGAGTCTGTTCCACTGTCGAACACCTGATGTTTAGTTCCTGGTGTTTAGTCAGAATCTCCTTTCTTATGACCTGAAGCCATTGGTACAATTCCTACCATCCAGAGCAGAAGGAAACACACTAACTCCATCTTCCATATGACAGCCCTTTAGATATTGGAAGATGGTTATCATATCTCCTCTCAGTCTCCTCTTTTACAGGCAAAACATACCCAGCTCCCTCAACCGTTCCTCATAAGGCTTAGTTTCCAGACTCCTGATCATCTTGGTTGCCCTCCTCTGCACATGTTCCAGCTTGTCAATATCCTTCTTAAATTGTGGTACCCAGAATTGGACAAACTGGTGTGTTCTGACCAAGGCAGTAGAGAGGTACTATGACTTCCCTTGATCTGGACACTAGACTTCTGTTGATGCAGTCTGAAATAGCATTAGCCTTTTTTCGCTGATGCATCACACTCTTGACTCATGTTAAGCTTGTGGTCTACTAAAACCCCTAGATCCTTTTCAAATGTACTACTGGCAAGCCAGCTGGTCTTCCCTGCATAAGTGTAGAACCTGATATTTGTCCCAATTGAAATTAATGGTGTTAGTGTTGGCCCCCTTCTCCAATCTGTTAAGGACAACTTGAATCCTGATTCTGTCTTCTGTGGCATTGGCTACTCCTTTCAGGTAGTGCTATCTGCAAATTTGATTAGCATTCCCTCAATACCTTCATCCAAGTCATTTATAACTACAATGGGCCAAGGACAGAATGTGAACACACACACAATCCCATTATAAGGCCGTTAAATGTTTAGGGTCTAAAATGACTTATTTGTACCTCTGCTTCTAGGAAACAATGAGAAGGGCACCCTCCCTACACTAGGTTTCAGAGAACCACTAGAATGGCCAAACTAGCATGGTTGATTTGATTTTATAAGCTACTAATATGCCTGTATCTTCTCTCTCTCTCTCTCTCTCTCTCTCTCTCTCCAATCCTGGAATCCATACAGTCACCTTTCCCCTTCCCTAGAATCCTTACACCAGGAATGAAGGAAGGAGGAAGGGCCCCTGGGAGGTGGCCTGGAAAGCAGAGGCAGCTGTACTAGTCAAGTGGAACAGACAGGCACTGCCCGCCTGCAAAGGCTGGAATTAATGCTATTGTCCTGCCACAAAGGCAGCAGCAAAGCAAGCAGTGGAGGGCAGAGGACAAGCCCAGCCCAGCTACAAGCCAAAGGATGAAGGAGGAGAATGACAAGAAATTAGGGAGAATCTTCTTGGTCTGCTCTAGAGCAGGGTGGTAGTGCCTAGAACGATACCAGCTTTTACCTAGAGAGCCCAGAGGTCAATCATACATGTTTCATGTGAATATGCTAATGTGCTAGAAGAGTATGTTCAGGACACTCATGGGCTGGAGCATCATGGACCAGTGGGCTGACTCAGTATAAACTAGCTTCCTAACTGCCTTATTCCAAGTTAGACTATTTTTTCATCTGTCTGGCAGTGGCTCTCCTGTGTCTAATGCAGTGAAGGTCTTTTCAGCCACCTGCTACAAGATCCTTTTATTAAAGGGTTGGACCTGGAACCTTCTATGTGCCAAGCAGAGTCTACTACTGAGCGACAACCTCTCCACATACTGAATCCGATCTCCCAAAGGTCTGAGCAAATTACAAAGCAGTAGGGGGATCTGATTCTGTATTTGAACATTGTCTATCAACCAAGGCTTTCAAACCCTGTGACCACCATGTGGGGTGCTGTCCTCTGTGCCCTGCAGTTTCTGCTGCAGGTTGGGAAGATGTATATGGGCCTGCGTTCCTTGGGCAAGTCATCCAACAGGGACAGGAGAGCTTTCAGAGGCTTTGCCTCTGCACAAAAGGGCAAGATAGTATCAGAGACCCAGCCAGGCCAAGTCAAACCTATGTTGTGGCTGACTGCTAAGCACAACACATGAAAAGAACCAGGCCTGTGCAGCAGCAGCAGGAGGAGGAGGAGGAGGAGGGATGCCTTTAATGATGAGAAGCAGCCAGCAGAGGGACCCCAAATCACTGCCAAGCTTCCCAGCTCAGCAATCTGGCAGCTGGCTGCTCCTTGTGGGCTTAGGATGCAGCTGAACAAGGAAAACATTCTGGAACAAGTCAGCAGCTGGAGCTTCCTCTCTTGCTGCTTAATGAAAGCCATGAGCGGCTGATGACAAGTGTCTGGTGGAGCAAGCTGGAGGTTTATGAGATTCCTGCCACGTTTCAGAGCAACTGCAGCATGCCTTCACTCTGCCTGCCACAATCCTGCTAACCACTTCCTTCCTGCCAGGCGCTTCTACTAGAGACTTTCATTAACCCAGTGTTTGGTGTGTGTGTGTATAAGTTTATACTACACCCTCAAGGGGCATGAGAAAGTGTTTCCTTGAGCAAAACAGAAAATGATTAAGCTCTTCATATCCTTCATCATCACCTCCTCTACCCACTGGGCACAGCTGCCTCTCTTGCCTCCCAAATCACAAACACATGAGGACAAATGATGTTCTTCTTCTGCTAAAACCTCAGCACCTAGAACCTGGTGTGAGATGTAAGTGGTGACATTTGACTCCAATAGAGGAAGCTATCCAAAAATGAGGGAATTGATAAAAAGGAAGTTGAAAAGGAAAGTAAAGAGGGTCCAATGTTTCTAGAATGCTTGGGGATTGTACCAACACACTCTACTCTAACAGAAGTTAGCTAGAATGTATACTGGGGGGTCAGGGCTAAGAGGATGCCAGTATGGTTAACCAGGAAAATCAAAAAAATATTAGGAGGCAAGAAGGCTTTCTTCAGAAAATAGAAGTCTTGCCCAAAGAATCACAAACTTTGGCAAAAGATATTCAAACAGACATTAAGTGATGCAAAAAAGAAAGAAAAGAATTTGAGGAGCACATCATGTTTTCAGCAAAGACCAGCTACATAAAAACTCTTTAAATACATTAAGAGAGGAGACAGGCTAACAAGGTAGTTGGACCTTTGGACAACAAGGAAGCCAAAGGTGTGCTAAAGGAGGAAAAGGAGATTTCAGAGAAGGTGAATTCTTTGATCTGTCTTGACAGTGGAAGATGTAAGTCATATCCTTGGTGCCTGAACTAAATCTCAGGAAGGGGGTCTGAGTAACAAAGGCGAACAGTGGTAATAAGTCACAAGGTTCTAGGTCTTATTGACAAATTAAAAAGTGACAAATCACAGGGTTTGGATGTACCAGGCAATTTTTAAAAACACTTGAATGTTAAATTGCTGATTTTCTAACAAAACCATGTAACTTGAAGGGTAAGGACTGTTGCTTAGAGCAACTGCCTTGCATGCAGAAGGTCCCAGGTTCAATTCCAGATAGGGCTGGGAAAAGTTTTTGCCTGAAACCCTGGAGAGTCATTGCCAGTTAGAAAAGACAAGGCAGCTTCCTATGTCCGTACGGTTAGCCTCCAAGCCTGAGGAAAGTGGCCAACGTTACACCAATTTTTAAGAAGGGATCAAGTGGAGATCTGAGAAAATACAAGTCAGTTAGCTTAATGTCTGCTCCAGGAAAACTGGTGGAAATCATTGCTAAAGATAGAATTACCAAGCATATGGAAGAACAAGCCTTGCTAAAGCAGAACCAGCATGGCTTCTGGAAGCCTAATTTCTGTCTCACAACCCATTAGAGTTATTTGAGTGTAAACAAGCATATAGACAGAGATGATCCAATTAATTTTGGTCATATCTATACCATGCATTTAAAGCACACATGGCTTCCCCCAAAGAATCCTGGGAACTGTAATCTACCTCTCACAGAGCCCCAATGCACAGCACCCTTAGCAAATTACAGTCCCTAGGATTCTTTGGGGAAAGCCATGTGTGCTTTAAATGTGTAGCGTCAGTATGACCACTGTGTACTTAGACTTAAAAAAAAGCTGTTGATAAAGTACCTCACCAAAGACTCCTGAGTAAGCTTAGCAGTCAGATTCTCTTATGGACCAGGAATTGGTTAAAGAATAGGAAGCAGAAGTGCCCTGCCCCCAAGGATCAGTATCAGGAACCGTGCTTTTTAACTTGTTCATAAATGGCCTGGAGTTCAGGGAAAGCAGTGAGGCAGTGCATGACAACCAGTATGTGGACCGAACAAACTTGAACAAAAAGGGATTGCTAGGAGTTTCAAAATGAACTCTCCAAACTGGGTGAATGGCATTTAAATAGAAAATAAGATCCAACATAAGGAAGGGTAAAGTGATAGTCAATGGAGCAGAAAAAATATGTAACTTTACATATGCACTGATTAAGCCTCAACTGGCAGTGACTGATGAGGTTCTATGATGTCAACCCTGTGTGTGACAGTTATGAAAGGTAAATTCCATGTTAGGGATAATTACGAATTAGGATAATTAGGAAAGTGGCAACAAAACTGATAATATTGTAATACCTTTATACAAATTTATAGTGTGACTGCGCTGTGTGCAGTTCTGGATGCTTCACCTTGAAATGGATTTTGCAGAGCTGGAAAGGGTTTAGAAAAGGGCAACAAAATGACCAAAGGATTGCAACGTCTCTTCTATAAGGAAAGATTACAATATTTGAACTTTTTTAGTTTTTTTTAAAAAAAAAAAATTAAGGGAGGACATGACAAAGGTGTATAAAACTATACATGGTGTGGAGAAATAAGATAGAGAGGTGTTTCTCCAGAATACTAAAACCTTGGACCATCCAATGAGGCTGGAAGATTCAGGACAGACAAAACAAAGCACATAACACATACTTGAACTATGGAACTCACTCACACAATAGATTGTGATTATCACCAACTTGGATGACGTTACAAGGGGTTTAGATAAATTCACTGAGAAAGCTGTTAAGGGCTACTAGTCATGATGGCTACTAGTTCTTCCTCCACTGTCAGAGGCAGAAATCCCCTGAATACCAGTGGCTGGGAATCACAAGTGGGGAGAGTGCTGCTGTGCTCATCTCATCTTTGTGAGCTTCCCATAGGGTGGCCACTGTGAGAACAGGATGCTAGACTAGATGGGCCTTTGGTCTGACCCAGCAGGGTTATTCTTGCATTCTTATGATTCAGGCTGTGATTAGAAGTGGTGCTGAAATAATTATGTTCACCACAATGAATTGGCTGTTGTTTGCTGTCAAATGAAGGAACTGCTGCCATCCCTCCTAAAAGAGCCATGGAGGAATTCAGGGAGACTATTTATGGTTGGCTAGGACAAATGGATGGGCCCTTCTGCATAAGGCAGCATTCTGTCACACATACAAGGAGAAAGGCACTTAACTGAGCCAAAGAAGGCAGGGGGTAGGGAAGCCTACAAAGGCAAAGGCAAATGCAAAGGAGGCCTCAGAAGTCGAGCAAAGGGAAGATACATTTGATTCTCCTTAATTTGGGCCAGGATGCGGGTGGCACTGTGGTCTAAACCACAGGGTCTAGGGCTTGCTGATCAGAAGGTCGGCGGTTCGAATCCCCACAACGGGGTGAGCTCCCATTGCTCGGTCCCTGCTCCTGCCAACTTAGCAGTTAGAAAGCACGTCAAGTGCAAGTAGATAAATAGGTACCACTCTGGCGGGAAGGTAAATGGCGTTTCCATGGCCACATGACCCAGAAGCTGTCTGCGGACAAACACCGGCTCCCTAGGCCAGTAAAGCGAGATGAGCGCTGCAACCCCAGAGTCATCCATGACTGGACCTAACGGTCAGGGGTCCCTTTACTTTTAATTTCAGCCAAGATGCTAGAGAAAACTTCTTGAAAAATTCCTACGATATACCTGATAGCCCTTTACAAATAGGAACAAAAGAATAGCTCTGCTGGATCTGGCCAGTGGCTCATCTAGTCCAGCTAGTGGCCAACCAGATGCCCTAATGGGAAGCACACATGCAGGATCTGAGCACAAGAGCACTCTCCCCTCCTGCAGCTTCCAACAACTGGTATTCAGAAGCACAAAGCCTCCAACAGTGAAGGTGGCTTGGGGCTGGCAGGGCGCCCTTCGATCCCAGCCTCACAAAGTGAATCATTCAGATCAGATTCCAGCTTTGCAACGCAGGACGGAGTGAGGAGCCAAATGAGCAGCGTCCCTCAGAAAAATGCGCCCAAGGCCGTCACCCTGACAGCCCTCCACACTACGCTTCTGCCTCCTTCCCTTGCCACCCGCACTGCCGCACATAATCCTTACTTCCTGGAACCTGCCAAGGTATGGCACAGGAGGGTTGGTGCTAATGTAATCCCAAAGGAAAAGGAGCAGACAGCAGGCAGTAAGCAGTCTCTATAGATCATAAAACAACTCATGAAGGCCAGCTGGATGCTTTCCTTACAACAGGAGAATGAAATGCAAGTAAGATTTCTACAACACTAGTCGCACACATCCACTTCAAGCCAACTTGGCTGATGGTGGTCCCACCAAGCAAGCAGAAAGTCAGTGCAAACCGTTATTCAGCTAGATAAGTGTCTGAGTGCTGGGCCAAAAATCCAGTCACAATCCCAGTGCTGCCTTCCCAACAGCAGTCATGAAGGGAGGCCAACTTGTTCCTCACCTTCTGAAATTGAGAGAGCAACACCCTGGTGTCACTGAAGCAGACACATCTCACTGTTATGGCAGAAAGAAGAGCTACACTTTGCTCGTGTGAGAAATACCACTCACCAGCATCAGGGGCGGAGCACTTCTGGATGGTGAAGATCTGGCCCAGGTCCTCCTCTTCTTCGGGAAGGCCCTTCTGTAGGCGCTGCAGCTTACGCAGACTCTCACTCCGCTGGTGCTTCATGGAGCGCACATGCTGAATGAGATTTAGTTTGGCCTTGGTGGAGTAGTTACATAGGACACAGTGGTAGAAGCAGCTTTCCCCATCAACTCCACTCTCATGATGCTGAAGGTGCTGCAGAAAGGAAATGAGAGCAAAGGTCAGCAATGAGGACCAACTTACACAAACTCCAGGGCAAAACTGGCAAAACTGAGCGTGTCAAAATCCTGGGGTCCTCAAAAGGCCAAGTGGGGGCAGGAGAAGGCAGACTTTCCCACACTCTCTTCATTTCAATCACAAGAGGCATCTTTTTAAAATCTGAATTTCAAAGACAAACTCATCGTTTGTCACCTAAAAGACTAAAAATGACTTGCCTTTAAAGGATCCCCCTTTTATTCAGGAGTTTCTCTTGCTAAAAACATAATTAAAACTCATGCTGAAGCAAAGCATGTGTTAATACACACACACTCCTCTCAAACAGCTAGGAAGGCATACCAGACTGTTAGCCATGTCAGCCTGTTCAGCAAGTGCAATAGTCTTTTAGCGTGTTAAGGCTAAAATATTTATTCTGGCATATGTTTTTGCGGACCAGAGCTCACTTTGCATGCCTGATGAAGAAAGCAATTCATATCAGAATGTAAGAGCCCTGTAGCAGAATCAGGCCCATCTAGTCCAGCACTCTGTTCTCATAGGGCAACTAGAGGCACCACTGGGAAGCCCACAAGCAGTACCCTGAATACAACAGCATTTTCTCTACCTGCAATTCTCAGCAACTGTTAAAAATGCATGTTGGTTTAGGAACTCTCTGCAGCACCAGTGGAAAACTGGGCTTTAATCAATCCACCTAACAAGCAACCCTATCACTCTTGCAAAAAGAAGTGCCTCTTGCAAGCAAAACAAGCTAAATTCCAAACTAAATCCCCGATAGGGTGGGAAGGGGGTTGCCACAGAAAGATGCATGTAGATTCCTAGTCTGCAGCCTGTCTGCCCCCTGGAACACCTCCCTGACACTTACAGTGAATGTGTAACACAGCCTCTGAGAAGAATAGGCAATCAAAAAGTGTGTCTCTCTGGGTGATTGCCCACACCTCTGAAGGTGCATGACACAGGGAGTTATAGGATCAGGACAAAGACCCATCTAGTCCAGAACCTTTTTGTCACACTAGCCAACCGGATGCCCTAATGGGACACCTGAAAAACAAGAGCACTCTCTCCACTTGCAGTCATCACTGCAGCCTCACTGGAGTCATCATGACCTTTTTTCCTAAACTAAATGTTCCCAAATGATGTAACTTTCCTCATGGGGGCTTCTTCTAGTCAGACGGTCATTTTGGCTGCTCTTTTCTTAACCTTTTTGAGTTCTACAATGTCCTTTTTCAGCTGAGTTGACCAGAACTGTACAAAGCATATTCCTGTATATGTAAAATTGGGGGAGGGTTGTTGGTTTTTTGCCTCAATGTGCACTGCTTTACACTTGCTTACAATGAACCACGTTTGCCATTTAACACACATTTATTCAGTTTGAAGAGCTCCTCACATCCCCCCCCCTTTTTTTTTACTACTCTGAAAAAATGGGTGTCAGCCCTTCCAACACTGCAGCAAACACAGAAAGAAACCAAATTGGATCATCTATGGCCAGCTTCACAGCAACCCACTCCTCTTCACCCATGGGCAGTAATCACAGTTTGCACCTCCCTTCACAAGCCTGCTGAATTCAATTCATTACGGAAAAAGGTATGTGAGAATTAAATGCTAGTTGAGCCCCTAGTGCAGACTGCCCCTCAATGGAGTTGAGCTAGACCAAAAAAGAAACTTATAATTCTCAGGGATAATAGGCAGAACCACAAAGAAACATTGAAAGCTGTCTTACATTAAGAGAGATGACTGGTCCACATGGCTCAGCATTGTCTACACTGATGAGCTGTGATTCTCCAGATTTTCAGATAGGGGTCTCTCCCAGCCCTACCTGGGAATGCCAGGGATTAAACCTGGGACCTTCTACATGCATAGCATGTGCTCTACTCAAAGCTCATCCATACAGAATATGAAAAGGAAAAGCTAAACAAGAAGTCTCACTAGGAAGTAATTTCTTCTAAGGAATATAGGCTTTTTTACTAGTTACTAAGAAAAGCCAACCAACTTCTGCCAGGATACATTGATCAATTCCATAATATGGAGGGGCACAACAGCTTTCCCCTCCCCCCTTACCAACAACAGGAAGCTTCTAACATCAGGTTCTTCACGCATGGAATGCAAAATATTGATCATGGTTAGTCAAAGCTTCACTTTTAAAGCAGAAACACACTGAAGTACATTTGATAAAAACCCTCACAAGTGAAGTTTCCCAAAGGATTAGAACCTGCTGCAAAATGAGGGCATTCCTGAGTCCAGTGAGGACAGACCATTTGTTAGAAAAGAGATCGTCAACACTGTGCCCTCCTGATGTTGTGGACTACAACACCCACCAGCCGCAGACAGCATGACAAGAGTTGCAGTCCACAAGAGCTGGAGGGTATTACTCTGACTACAAATAAGCTGAGCTTAGATCCTGGAAAGACAGAGGCCCCGTGGGTGTGTGATTCCCATGCCTAAGAAATTGGTCAACTTCCTGGCCTGGACAGGGCTGTACTTTCTGAAGGAGCAGGTATCCAGCCCAGGGGTGCTTCTGGATCCAGCTCTGTCAGTGGAGGTGCAAGTAGCCTCAGTGACTTGAAGCACCTTTTACAACCTTTGACTGGTGTGACAGCTACAACTGCTCCTGGACGAGAAGCCTTGACCACAGTAGTTGAGACACTGCTGAATGTAATATTGGGTTACTGCAACACACTCTGTTTGGGGCATCCCTTGTACTTTACGCAGAAACTGCAGTTAGTTTTAGCAGTTCGGTTGCTGACAACAGTGAGACCCTGTCTGTATGCAACCCTATGCTCAGAGATCTGCACTGGTTTTAATTTTATTTAATAAAATTTATATATCTCTTGATTGGTAAGAAAACCTCTAAGCCATTTACAAAAATATAAAACGAAACATTAAAATATATTTTAAGCAGGTTGTCTATCTGCTACAGGGCCAAGATAATCAAGGTTTTACTATTAGTATGCCCTTAACAACTAAAGACCAGGTTACTTGCAGGATCGCCTTACCCTATATAGGCCCACTCAGTTGCTTCAGTCTATGGAACTGGCACTGTTATGAGTTCCACATAATACTGGTAGGGAATTGATCTTTTAGTGTGGTAGCATCCACACTTTGAAACTTCCTGCCTGTTGATATCAGGCAGGACCTTTGCTAGCTTAAAACATTTTTCTTTAGGCAAACCTATCCAGAAACTGCATGTGTTTTATTTCATTTTAGCTTTGCTGATTTTAAACTTTAGAATACTTTTAAACACCTGTTTTATAATTATTTGTATTGAGAATTTTAATGTCTTATTTTATATTTTTGTATGCCACTTAAGGGGGATGTGAGTGGTGTTGTGGTCTAAGCCACGGAGCTTCTTGGGCTTGGAAGGTCGGTGGTTCAAATCTCCGCGATGGGGTGAACTCCTGTTGCTCAGTTCTAGCCCCTGCCAACCTAGCAGTTCGAAAGCACGTCAAAGTGCAAGTAGATAAATAGGTACCGCTCTGGCGGGAAGGTAAATGGCATTTCTGTGTGCTGCTCTGGTTTCGCCAGAAGCGCATTAGTCATGATAGCCACATGACCTGGAAAAACTGTCTGCAGACAAACGTCGGCTCCCTCGGCCAGTAAAGCAAGATGAGCGCCCCAACCCCAGAGTCATATGCGACTGGACTTAACTGTCAGGGGTCCTTTACCTTTTTTTATGCCACTTAAGAGGTTTTCATACAACCAAGTGGCATATAAATTCTCACCACACAGAACTTCAGCAATCTGCAACCAGGGTGGTACCCAACAGGCTTATTTGGACTGCTGCTGCCCAGAAAGGACCACCCTGCTGAGAGCCTGAGGGCCCACTCCTGCCTTTCTCCACCTGACCCAGGCTTCAAAAGGACTGATGCTGTTAAATTGCTTTTATGTTGTTGTTGTTGTTGTTTAAAAAAATTAATTGCTTTTTAGTGTTTTAACTGTTTTTAACCCATATCCTATGCCCTTTAAAAATATGTTGGGGGTGGTTATTGGGTTGTTGTGTTTAATTTGATTACCGTATTTTTCGCCCTATAGGGTGCACCGGCCCATAGGGCGCACTTATTATTTTTTTTTGGGGGGGGGGGAAATAAAGAAAAAAAATTATCCCCCCCCCCGAGCCCCAAAGAGCAAAGAAGCCATGACAGCGAGCAGGATGGATCCTGCTCGCTGTCCTGGCTTCGTTTTTAGCCTTGGGGCTGGGGGTCCGGGAGCGAAGGCGAGGTTGCGCACCGACCCCTGTCGCTCTCCAGGTTTCAGCGAAAGCCTGCATTCGCCCCATAGGACGCACACACATTTCCCCTTCATTTTGGGAGGGGGAAAAGTGCGTCTATAGGGCGAAAAATACATACTTTGTAGTTTTACATTCTGATTTTATCCTGTGAACCGTCCTGAGACCTGTAGGTATAGGCCACTATATAAATTCAATGTATTATTATTATTATTATTATTAATAATAATAATAATAATAATTGGATTTCTTGCCCACCCTTCACCCTATAGTCCCAGGGAGGGTTACAACATTTATAACTGTAATGTTAAAGCCAAATAAAATAGTTCTAAAATGAAAATAGATAAAATAAATATACACCAGACAAGAAAGCAGGTCCCACAGAAATCTTAACTGCCAAAGGTCAGGGGAAAGAGGTGTGTTTTCCAGATAAGAAGATATAGCAAAGGTGATAGACGCACCTCTGTGAGGAGGGAGTTTCATGGGTTAGGGGCTACCGTGGAGTATGTCCACCCCAGGCTGCCAGCCTCTGAACTTCTGACGTCAATAAAACTACCAAGAGGGCCTCTTCTGTCTATCTGAGAGATTTGTAGGGAAGGAGGTGGCCTTTCAGATATCTGGGGTTTAGGGCTTTGAGCACCTTAAATCAGGGCTAGAAAACAAACAGCAACTAGTGCAGTTGTCTTAAAATAGGGGTTATATGAGCTCTAAATAGAACCTTGACTAGTAAAGCTGGCTGTTGCATTTTGGAGCAGTTGAAATGTCCAAATAGTTTTCAAGGGAAACACTATGTAGATCACATTACAATCATCTAAGTTAGACATCACCAGACCAAGGGTACAGTGGCCAAGTCACCTCTGTCTGGAAGGGGCTGTTGCTGGAAACAGGCACTCCTATCCACTGAGACTACTTGAGCCTCCAGTAACAGTGCTGGATTCAGGAGAACTCCCAAGCTATAGACCTGCTTCATCTCCCCAGCTCCTGTATGCCAGAACTCAGAATACATTTTCTTTATGGGATCCTCTTTACTGGCCCACATCTAGTCCATGACCACCTCCAAGTATCAATCTAGCACCAGAGTTGCCTCTCCCAATTCAAATGAGAGAGAGAGAGAGAGAGAGAGAGAGACAGACAGACAGACAGACAGACAGACAGATGTACGTATGCATCATTCACATATTTCAATCCAAAACTCCTGATAACAGATCCCAGCGGCACTTCAAAAAGGGCAAATGGAAGATGAGTCCTTTGTACTGGTGGGCTTCAAGGTTTCTTAGAGCTGCAGCTGGGGAAGACTCTGGGCTTATCCACACTTCCTCTTGTGCCGTTGCTATCCCCCAGGGAAAACAGCTCCTTAGTGCTCTATTGGAGCAGCAATTTGGGTTTTCTACAGATTGATGTTTTCTCTGATTTAGCTCTAAAGATTGGGGTTTTCCCTGGGAAAGGAGCAAGGAAAGGGGAAAACTGCTTGGACCTGTGCCTAGAAAGTGTGGGTCAAGCGGAGAAATGCTCAGACCTGTGTTTTCTAGGCATGGGAGATGCAGAAGTGTGGATGAGCCCTCTGTCCAAACAATCCACAAATGTATGTTCAAGACCCATGGAGAGTTCCCCGTGTTCAGTTGCTAAGGGACAGGTTGCTATACAGTTAAGGACAGAAAATGACTGAGAAAGAGAAATTTTAAGAAAGCTCTGCTGGTGAGACGCATCTTGAAAAGATGTCAGAGAAGAAAGCCCCAAAGGGGCTAACCAAGCAAATGGCTGTGAAAAAAACTTCACGCAACTTAAAGCTCAGGAGGGGAAGGAGAAAGCAGCACTTGCAAGGCTGATCAGGAGTCCAGTAGAACAAAGTAAGATACAGGGGTTGAAGTCAAGGAGAAAGCAGGTCTAGGGGATGCTGGGCTGGGTGTGCGCAAGACCAAAACTATTTTGGGCTGCAAGGTCTGGACTCTAGAAGTTGACAGGTGTGTGGGTATTGTCTGCTAGTTGTGGCTCCTCTATTGCGATTGGTGCACTGTGAACTGGTAAATCTACAGAAGGAAGCAATGAAGGCTAAAGGCAATGGATAATGACAGAATTATACATACTGATTTGAACTGAAAAGCCAGTTCCTTGACTATGATTCTGGTTTCCCAGGGCTGGCCCTCCAGAAGTTGTTGGACACCAACTCCCATTAACCTCTGTCAGCATGGTCAATGGATGGTCAGTGATGACGGAAGCTGGAGGGCCACAGGCTCCCCAACTCTAGATTATCATGAGGAAGGGAGACAAAGAGGGCAGGTGAGAAGCTTTGGGTTCAACCTATAGCAGTAAAAGCACTCAGTAGGTTCTGTGAAGGTCATATATCGGGCCCAGATGTCTTCATGTTGCCAAAATTTTAGGACAACTGCATAGAGACAAGTGAAGGTAGGCTACACAGTTGTTTCAAGGGGGAGTTGCATCTTCAACTTTGCATGCAGTAGAGTCAGACATGCCCCTGTACACTGCAGGACATTCCGCTCTTCTGGGCCAAGAAAATTTTCACATGGTGCCCTCAGCTTTTCCCAAATGTGGCTACTGTCAGGCCTCTGTGGTTTCTCCATCATTAGGGTATACATTAAGAGTCAACAAAAAGGTGGGTCAAGGAACTAAGGATAATTCATGCAAAGCAGTTTTAGAGAAAGGGAACAGAAGTCTCCGCAGCAAGTGCCAGAAACTATTGATTAACTGAACACCACAGTTAAGACACATAAAACCAGGATTTAAAAATGAACTCACTTTTATGCTTCTTCTACCCCAGCACTGCATGGATCCTAGCTGACATAGTCATACATGGCTTGTTCACATCACTGTTACAGAAGGCTTCTGAGTTTTATAAATAGTTAAACTCCCTTTTATATCTCAGGGCAGATTAGAAATTGCAACTGTCACTGCAGCAAGCAGTAGTCAGCCATCTCCCCTGGTCAACTGCTCTGTGAAGCCTGTGCTAAGAGTGGCAGAAGCAAGCAAAGGTGCTGCTGTTGCTGGGACCTCTGAACCCTTCTTCTGCCCCTTCCATAGAACCAAAAGGCAAATCTATTTTAGGGCAGTATTTCAGATTGCTCACCCCTTTGCTTCCCCCCATCCATTCTAGTACAGAAATGGCTGGCCAGCCCAAGGTTTGTTCCTCTACCAACACCTACATGCAATGGAGTCTCTGTCAGGATCCCCCATAAACAACAGAAACACACGGCCGGCAGGTGGATTTTTGCTCCACCCTTGAAGCCTCATTAAAAGCCAATATTGCTCAGCCTAAAGATGGAGAGCTCAGCATAGATTTTACTGAACGTTAAATCAACCAGCAAGCACAGCCAGCAAACTCTGTGGCACTTTAACTTTAAATAATGCAATAATTATTGAATTTCCTTTTTATAACTGAAGTGCTGGAATGTAAACAATGGGGCTGTAATTGCAGGAAGGGGGGATCAATAGAGGCAATCGTTTTCAGCCATGTTAATTGTAAATACAATTGCTCCAAGATGTCAGCCTTGTTCCTCTCGCTCCCAGAATCACCCTAACGGATGACAGAGTCCAACTTTCCCATTACAGCTGTTCGTTCCTTTAAGAGGTTCTCAATCAGGTCTGATCAATCTGTCAAGATAATGCATGGAGTAAGTAAGACTCTTCCAAACACAAACGCCCAATCAATAGCCCCAACTGGCTTAATGAGGAGGGGCTAAAGCCCAGAGGGAGGCAAGAGCCCGGCTGCAGCACAAGCCAGCTAAACAGATCAGTCCTTAACGAGGCTGCTCTGCATGCAGGTTTCAGAGAGCAACACGGCCTCCTCCCGAGGGGCAGGTGGACACGCAGCAGTAGAGATGGGACCAAGCAAGTCTTCCCCAATTGAACAGCAGGCCACAGAATCCTAATTAATCACTCACTACAGCCATTTCGAAAGACAGAAGACTGTTGGGCTGTGGGGCCCTTAGGCTGCACAGAGGAAAGACCAGAAGCCAGCCAGCAGCAACAAGATCAAGAGGCCTAGAAGCAGAAACCATCCCTTTCAGGTGTGTACATGCCAGCCTCCTTGCAGAATAATGGTATGGAACTATGAACACGCTAGAAGGGGGCAAAGAATGTATGCAGAAGCTACCTTGAACCTGACCATTTTTTGGTGAGGGCTTCCACAGCTCTTTGGCCATAATGAGAGAAGGCAGGAAAACAAACGTTGGGATAAATCTTCTCAATTCCTAAGCATAAAAATGTGACTGTCTTCTCAGAAGTTACAAATCCTTACAGCAGCTTGGTTCACCTAAATGATCATGTCATGTTTATGAGCAAGGCTGAACTGGTGGGGAGTACACATTTTATGAAAAAAACATGCCTCTTATAAAGTTCCCATCCCTGCCACCATTATCCATTTTTTCTGGAAGCCAGCAAAATGGGCTAAAATATCCAGCAAGAGATGCAGGAAGCATTGCCCTCACTCTGATTTGGCTTCATGAAGCCACCTGTTTGGCTAGGTGGTATTACTAGGCAGTCCATTTAGAGTGAAGGCAATGCTTCCTGCCCTCACTCTGATTTTGCTCTGTGATAATACAAATATGATTGGTTGCATTATGACTTTGTATCATTATTTTGTCTATGCAATCCCAAACTACCTAGCTTGTAAATTGACATAGAACTAAGAAGCTTCTAACAAGCTGCAAAGAGCACATCTAAAATATTTTTAGATGTTCTTAATATTTTAATTATATTGCTTTGCTACTTTACCATACCACCTATGGGAGGAAGGATAGGGTAGAAATTTAATAATTAATAAAAATAGTTTTTTAATGAAAAGGTATTGGGGGATGAAGCTTAACCTGACACTTTTTGTTGGTGAAAATTCAGCATACATGGTAGCTCCACAAACTAGTGTAGTAGCTCTGGAAGATGGACACACTCACTTGGAAGTTAACAGAAATAACACCTAGAGCACAGATCTAATCCTGTCTTCAGAGACAGAGTTAACAGTACTTGTTTCTCAGCTGCTGGCATGAAGACGTCTGAGGCTCACCATATAATTTAATATGTGTATACCATCAACTTTGTGTGAAAAATTCATTATCCTGGGAAAATTGGGAAAACTGAGGCAAGACCTATAATGTGCCAGTTCAGGGCAACCTTAGATATCCTAGATCCCATTTAAGTGCTAAACAATCTGCTGCTCTCCACTACAGATGATTCATCCTTAACAGCATCCCCATCATTAGGAGCCATAGCTTAAGGGTAGAGCACATGCTTTGGTGCCAGTGGTCTCTGGTTCAATCTCTAGAATCTCCAAATGCACCAGGAACTGTCAAGAGCAGACTCATTCATCATTTGGCTGTACCCATGAGGTGAGGCTTTTGTGACTGCTGTGTCTAACCTGTGGAACATCCTCCCCAAGCAGTCCTATCTATTTAGCCTCATTGCTTGTCTTTTGGTAAGCAGCTAAAACTTGACTTTTCAAGGGAACTTTGCGCTTGAAACAAATCTTCTCTGTGTTTCCCTGCCTCTTTCTGTTATCTATTACTTTTAAAATATTGCTTTAAACTTTATAACTAAGAATCCCCAACAGAAAGGGAGAATATAAATGTTTTAATAAATATGTTAAATTAAAATCACAGAACTTCTGGGGAAGAGATCCTGGTTCTGGACCACTGGGGTGCTAATATTCTCAGTCAAAGGAATGCACACAGCAGATAGTTAACTCTTTATTGTCAAAGATAATGCTTCTACAGCTCTGGATACCTACACACACCAATTTAGCATCTAGGCAGCTACTCCTAAGTCTATATTTGGCTATTCTGGTCTTTATAATGCTTTCCACTAAATTAAGTGGAAGATAGGACAAGAAATCCGTAATTTCATGCATTTTCCCCTGGACTCCCTGCCCCCCATCTTCGTGGTGTAATACTGAGCATCTTTCAGTCCCCTGGCAAGTTCATATTGCAGATGCTGCATATGTCTGTTAAAGGATGGTGTGTCGTGCCAATTTGTTGTGAGCTGTGGAAAATAGTAGAAAAAAACATTTTATCTTCTACTCTTTCAAGTATTTTGTCATGTGTTTTCACAGCCATTACGCACATGATTTCTTTCCCTCCTTTCTCCTCCCCAAGCAGCATCAGAAGAAACACATCTTCTTTGCTCAGGTAGCCTGGCCAATGCTAGCTGGCTTACCAAGCTATGTTGGCAGTTTTGTTGCCCACCAGCACTGCAAAACAAGTCTTCACCCGCCTCTGGTCACATCCAGCAGAAACAGAAAGTGGATGCACAATCAGATGAACACACACACCACGTTGCGCCCCAACTAGTCAACCAAGCATAACTGGATCAGCCCTACCCCATAGCCTTGGCAACAGGACACATTCTCTTCTCCAGATTATGTCCCCCTCAGAAACAATTTTACATCCTAGTCACACAAAGGGGTGCAACAATAGCCGGGGGGAGGGGAGGCTTGCTTGTGAAAAGCGCACCTATTGTGTCTCCGAACTAATACAGCCCTAATGACTTGCCAGTATTTAACCAATACTACTACCAAAACTACAGTTTGTTGGTTAGGTGCCTCCTCTTCCTCCTAAAATGATGGTCCAAATATAGGTGTTTCTCCAGCATCTGTACTGAATATAGATGTAGAGGGTTGATTTAGCTTTTTGGCAGCCTTCCAGCCCTCCTATAGCAATCCTTTCACATGTGTATCATCTAAAAATCCATCTAGTTGTTTTCCTACTTCTGATTTATTTATAACTTTCTTTATATCTATAGCAACTGCTCCTCAAAATTCCTTATTTGCTTGCACTATTGACAATTCATATTTGCATTTACAGAGTTTGTGTTCTTATTTTCCATATTTGGGCAAGACTTCTACTTCTTAAAAGGAATATCTCTTGCCTCTTACAGCCACCTTTACTCTTATTTAATGACACTGGGTTTTGGACTGGTTTGTGCTCATTCTAATTTACAATATACAATTTATTGGAGCCTCTACTATAATACATTTTTTAAAACCTCTATGCTCTCTCTCCTTTTTTGCTTTTTTCCAGCCATATCTATCTATCTCCTCCTCTGAAAATCAATTTATTATGTTAACACATTTTGGACAGTATGCATGTATGCATGTAGAATCTGTTAGCATTGTAGTCAGCGTTTCCAAACAGTTCAACAACACTTACATCTTGCACCAGATCCAGGGCATCATATAGGATTAAATCAAGAGTCGCCTCTCCTCTTGTCGGTTCCATGGCTAACTGTTAAGACACAATCATTTATCATGTCTAGAAATTTTGACACATTGTCATGGCCTAAATTTACATTTAGCTGGTCACTGTGAGGGTAGATATAGGGCCACTCATTACAATTTCTAGTTTGGATGCCTCCCAGTTTCCTTCTACCTCATTGTTTTGTTCAGAGTGTGGGTGTTATAAGACAGGACAAACCGAGGACTGTATTACTGTAGTCAGAAATACTGTATAAGGATACTTGTACTCTTCTCATGCCACCTCTTTGATAGGCTGCTATGTGGAGTCCAGCTGGGCTCTCCTGCCTTGCTTCTTTCAGAAAGAGGTTGAATGACCTGCTAGCGTTATTCTCCTCTGGCCTCGGGTGCAAGCTTTCAACAAGCATGTAGCCTAGCTAGAAGAGAGATCCAGACATGGGAAATCCTCTTTCCCCCACACAACACCCATTCCAGCACCAGGACAATTTGAACTGGAATTTGGGGGGGGGGATGTTTCCTGCTTCACATGTTTCTTTGCCCCACATTTAGTAAACAAAAACTACACCATATCATGTTAATTTTAAATGCTACCGAGCTATCTTTTAAAAAGATTCCAATAGCCAAAAGTAATCAAACTTAAATATTTGACTGGTGGGGGCTGGGGGAATCAATAAGGTACACAAAGTATGGTTTAAATGTTATTGTTATTTTATTAATACTTTAAAGTGTTTTAAAACATAACAAACTCAATAGAAACACGCATCACTGACTTTAGATTTTAAAGGACAGATGGACTAAGCTCTGAAAACTGTTAACATATTATTTTTGTTATACCTGTGCATAAATATTTGTGCTTCCTAGTGAAAGTCACCTGGAAAAGGTTAATTAAGATTTTGTTTTAGATTTGATTGGCACTGTATCCATTCCAGCCCCCACTTGATCTGTATTGTGTTCATTCATTTTGTTATCAGTCAATTCAATGAAACATTTTTAAAGCAGATAATTTTCTAGTAGTGAAAAGATTTTCCTTCCAAAAGCTTTTCTGTGCCACATCACTGCTGCACACAACATTGCAATGACCATCAAGATCTGAAAGGACTGTCCAGGGGCTGATGAAGGCCGGAGTCATAATGATAAAGAAGTTGTAATCAAAAGACAGTGAGCATGCAGCAGGTTCAGGGACTTCCTCCAATCCGTAGAACAAATATTCCCCCCCCCCTCCAGCCTTAACTGTACTTGAACCTTAAAGCAGCAGCAACAGTAACTGAGTTGTCCTGTAACCAAGATTTGAAAACCTCATGAAGTAGTAGACTGATCATCATCAGTCAATAATTCAGACCACATTCTGGATAAAAATTCTTTCAATAAATAAACCTAATAATATCTAATGCGTAAACCAGAAGACAAAAACAGTATCCATTCCACAAGAGATGGATATGCAGAAGGGGAAGTCTGTAAACAGACCAGCTTGGGTTTCTGTTAAAACTAGGCAGCTTGGATAGATATCAACATCTACCAAAAAAATTAAGTATTAGGAAAAAATTATGCAGAACTTAAAAAGGTTGTGGAATTTCCTTCCTAGGATATTTTTCAAGAAAATGATTGCAGACTAAAAAACACAACAGGAATAATATGAGTGAGTATGAGGTGTTATTTTTTTAAAAAAAATAAAGTATTTCATTATTGAAACAGTATTATGCCTTCACATTTACTCTATTTTTTAATTAAAAAATACAAGTTGCCGATCTTGCATATCCTTGCATTTAGTATACATACAAAAGGAAATAATAAATATAAATAAATAAATGACATGACTAGGAAGGCTTCATCTCTGGGATATCCTGACACAGCTCTGAGGTTGGCTTCAACACTTGCATACATTAAACCTCAACATAAGATTTTCATCACTTCAGCTCTTAAGGTTTTACACCCTGTCTTCTACTTATCACACAAACACCCTTGTCAGAATCATAAAAACCTCCTGTCTATATACCATCTGGCAATAAGCAAGTTTCATGGATTAATTACTTTTTATCAGAACAACTTTGTGTCTTTAGAAATCTGGAGGTTCAGCCAGGAGATGAAAAGGTAGTGTGAATCAAATCTTGGTAGTGCTCTCTTGCTCTGCCTATTTGTGTCCACTGCTCACTAAAGGAGCACTTTGCCAACTAGATCTAGAAACCAGCTAACACCCCCAATTCCTTGCCCACACAGCTTGTTCTGAGATAAGCTTCTACTGGGAACCCCAAGGCAGAAGCACTCCAGAAATGACCCCAGAGTAGCTTCAATGGGCTAGTCTTGGATAAAGGCAGAACACCAAGAAGCCCATAGAGCCACTCAGTCCCAAAGCACCTGACAAAGGCAGCTTTAGTTGGACCCTCAAGTGAGACCAGGGACTTGCTGCATAAGCTCCAAGAATGTAAGACACATGAGATACAGCCTATTAAAGGGGTCACTAGTTTATGGACAACTGAGGAGCACAACATCGTCAAGATTCATGCAAGTTGAAACAGGTCCACATAAGCGGGGGCAATTCTGCAACCCTCCCTGGGAAACAAGGGCCACTTGAACTATGGTCACTAACTTTTGTGAGACTTGCTTCTGTTGGAAAGAATCAGTCTCAATTTCTCCCATCCTACGCTCAGTCAAAGGCACAACAGATCTTCTTCTGGGTTGTTCATTTCCCAATAAACACATTTACTTCAAGTCATTTATTTAATGCATATAGTAGCTATATTGTCACTGGGCAACCAATTGATGGTGTGTAACAGAAACAAAGGCATATATTCTGGAGGCCAAACAAAGGCCTATCTCATTCTAAGAAATGAGATAGTAATTAATGCACAGTGCCTACCAATGAGTGCATGAACTTGATTATAGGGGGTGATCTCAGAGCAGTGCTAGAATACAAAAGTATTCAGTAGGCACTCATCAAGTAGGAGTTCTGGGACCCAGCATAAAGTCCTTGCCCCCAGTGGCAGTTCTGGATAGCCCACTGAGCCCCCACTGAGCTACCCAGTAGCTGGGTAGTACTCAGCTACCCTGAGGCATCTTGCCAGTCCCCAACGTAAATCCCTCCATGCCTCAACCCAACTATACCTCTTCATGTCATGTGGGAAATCCAGAGCCAACGGCAGGAAATTCAGATTTGGGTCATATCCACACCCAATACGCCATACATTTAAAGCACTCTTATACCACTTTAACAATCATAGCTCCCCCCAAAGAATTCTGGGAACTGTACTTTATTAAGGGTACTGACCTCACAGAGCTACAATTCTCAATGCCTTTAACAAACTAGAGTTCCCAGGATTCTTCATGGCTGTTAAAGTGTCATAACAGTGCTCTAAATGTACCATGTAGATGTGACCCTAGTTGCCAGGAGACGTCATCCACAGGAGTCTACTTAGGAGGAAGGAAAAGCCTGAGAGGGACCAGGTGTACCTTATAACCTAGCAAGTGACCAGGAAGGAGCATCTCTCAGTCTCCCGTGGGCCTCTGCTGCAATCAGTCTCCTCTGGGAAGCCCTAGTCCCAGCGCTTTACCTTGGCTTGTTTCCCTTGGGTTTAGGGTCCCTCCAGGATCAGAACATCCATGCTATGGATTTTTAGCAGTTACAGCATCAGACTGAGACTGGAGAGACCCAAGTTCCAATCCCTATTTGTGGGGCAATTGTTTCAGTGAAACACTCAGTAGCCCAGCCAACTAGTTTTATCATTAACCATGTTCACAGAAGGGATGTGCAAATGCTAAAACATGCAAATTAGAGGCATCCAACCAAAGTGAAGGCCCAACTTGGCTATTTTCTTTACTCACGGCAGCAATCCACCTGCATAGGCAATGTTAAATTGTAAGCCAATAACTTGGAGATCAGACATGTGGCAAATTTTACATTTGCTGATCAAGAAGGTAGCATTGGTTTTCATCTCAATGCTTTTTTATGAGGGGCACTAGCACACCATCAGATTCATATTATAAGAACATATTGCCCTAGTGCACAATTGAGAAAGTGGTGGGACAGATCCATGACCTCCTAAGATACACAAGCTAACTATTACTGTGCAAAAAGCATTCCACTACTAAAGTGTGAACTGACCTCAGAGAACACCTTTCTACCATCATGGTATGCTTTCAATTGTAAGCCTGCAGGCAGAGCCTTTGCTTTAAATTTTTGTAGAATGCCTAGCAATTTTAGTTGCTTCATATTATAATAATTCATGCATGCATGCATACATACATTCATACATACATACATACATACATACAGGGTTAACACTAGAATTTAGGATTTCCACATATCCATAACATCAAGGGCTTTCGGAAGCCATCAATAACCCCTTTTCCCTTGGGGAGAGTCTTTGAAGTTTGGCCTGCAGTCCACAATGAAAAGCTAAACTGTTTGGGTAATTTTACCTAAAGAGGGGGAAATGGGGGGGGTGTAGGAAAGCAGGTATAAAACTGAACATTTTGGAAAAAGAAAAGGGTTTTTTTTCTCTCCTCTCTTTCATTCTACTAGAATTTGTAGACATAATACTAGAACCTACTGGGTTCATTCAGTGAATCTGAAGACAAGGAGGACAAGGCTGTTGATGGCTACTAGCCATGATGGCCATGTTCTATCTTCACTACAAGAGGAAGTATTCCTCGGAATACCAGTTGCTGGGAATCAGAAGTGGGGAGAGCGCTGTTCTGCTCTCATCCAGCTTGTGGGCTTTCCAGAAGAGGCCTCTGATTGGGCATTGAAAGAGCAGGATGCTGGACTAGATAGGCCCCCTTTGGCCTGATCCAGCTACAGCCAGGTCTCTTCTTACGTTCTTTCACACAACACATACATTAACTTTTTTAAAAAAAATATGCTTTTTTATTAGTTTTCTTACTTAACACACAATAGATTAACAAAAATCATAACAGAAAAAAGAACAAAATCAATAAGTTCTTACAAAAGAACTTATGCCGCCATATTCTTCATTTCCAATTCCTTATCTTCCCTAGTAGACTTCTGTCTTCCTCAAAGCAGGTCTGTCTTATCTATTTGTTAAAACTGCTTCTTTAATCATTTCATTGTTTCTTCTGTTATTTGAATACTATACAGTGGTACCTCAGGTTAATTCATTCTGGAGGTCCATTCTTAACCTGAAACTGTTCTTAACCTGAAGCACAACTTTAGCTAATGGGGCCTCCTGCTGCCGCTGCTGAACAACTTCTGTTCTCATCCTGAAGCAAAGTTCTTAACCCGAGGTACTATTTCTGGGTTGGCGGTGTCTGTAACCTGAAGCGTATGTAACCCGAGGTACCACTGAACTTCTAATCCATATTGTAATTTGCAAAAATTAATCAAAGCATGTCCAGGTTTTGATCTGAGGGCACTGTTTTTTTAAAATATTCCTTATAAATTTCCCACTCCTTTTTGAACTTTTGGTTTGGTTATCTCCTAATTGTCTCCGTCATTAACTTGTAGGAATTGCTGCCACAATATACAGAGGTGGCCACTTGTTTAAAAGTAAAGGGACCCCTGACCATTAGGTCCAGTCGTGACCGACTCTGGGGTTGCGGTGCTCATTTCCCTTTATTGGCTGAGGGAGCCGGCGTACAGCTTCCGGGTCATGTGGCCAGCATGACTAAGCCGCTTCTGGCGAATCAGAGCAGCATACAGAAACGGCGTTTACCTTCCCGCCAGAGCGGTACCTATTTATCTACTTGCACTTTGATGTGCTTTCAAACTGCTAGGTTGGCAGGAGCAGGGACCGAGCAACGGGAGCTCACCCCGTTGCGGGGATTTGAACCGCCGACCTTCTGATCGGCAAGTCCTAGGGTCTGTGGTTTAACCCACAGCACCACCCGCGTCCCTAGGCCACTTGTTTAGTGGGCTTCAAAAGCTTATTAGGCAAAATAATGGGAGGATGCACCAATCAACTGCTGTTGGCCACCAGAGCTAACTGAACCCTCCTTGTTTAGAAGACATGGGTTGCTATTGAATGAAGGTTGCTTGAGGGCCACAGTTGGGAAGGGCTGTTGTCTTCATGCCCTGCTTATGGGAAGACAGGAGACAAGATAAGCTGGACTTTCAGCAACCAGGCTCTTCTTAGGTTCAAGGAGCCGTCACATTTTGAGATGGTTCCCTAGGCCCAGCTGACCTGACTTTAAGGCGAATTACTTTGTAAGCCCCTGATCCACGACATTAAAAAATATGATTTTGGTACATCTCAGTGTCACTCAAGAACCTGCCCTGTTTGTAGTGGTTGCCATGCAGTGAGAGAAAAGACCCCTTTCTGACCCCAGTAGACCACCACTCACTGAATCACATTTTAAGGAATCTATTTTCAGTCTCAAGTCTAGAAAATTTGTTTGGTTTCCACCACTTTTCTGTGGAGAATATCCCAGAATAATACTTTTTAACTACCTGTTGATTTGTTTACACCAGGCTTCCTCAAACTAGGCCCTCCAGATGTTTTGAGACTACAATTCCCATCATCCCTGACCACTGGTCCTGCTAGCTAGGAATCATGGGAGTTGTAGGCCAAAAACATCTGGAGGTCTGAGTTTGGGGAAGCCTGGTTTATACCCAGCTTATAACCACTGTTTCTTACAATCACAGCTTTGCATTTTACTTTAAGGTCAAGTTTCAGAAGCCCCCTTCCTGTAGCAACTAAAAAATGCAAACATGAAAACAGGGCTCAGAAAAGCATGCTGAAGAGACAGCCTTCACTTGCTTGGCAAGAGAATCTCACACATCTGGCCCCAACTGTTTCTGCTGTACTTTGCTGAAGCCAAATAAGGAGCTGCCTCATGCAAAGCTCATTTATATGCCTGCACAGCTGCAGCACACATCTGCCTGGGAACCCACATTTTTGGAGAAGCCTCATGAAGGCAAACAGCCACAGCACCGCACAACAGGATCCCCGCCAAGCTGGGGGTGGGGACTCCATGGCTCTCCAGCTCTCCTACAACCTCCCTTCATCACATGCTGAGCAGCAGCAAGCACTTTCCATGCCAGGCACTACTCCGCCTGTTGAAAGAGGCAAGCATTGTGCTTGCTCCCCACTCAGCCCCCCGAGGCTAACCACAATCCTTTGAGAGGCTCATGTATTTACAAACTGAGGCATGTCAAAATCAAAGGGGATACCATATGACATAATTCGCATTAAATACAAGCAGGCTGACAATTTATAGTGTCAGCCCAGAGAAGGTGGGGAGAGCTAAGACGTGGTAATTATTTAATTCCTGCTTAAACCAACAGCAGCTTTGCCTTCAGGAGTGCTGAAATAGGCAGGCCTTGGGGGCTGTGCTGGCAGCCAGCTGATGCCAAGGCCTGGCACCAGGCCAGGCCTTAGATAACAGGCAGCTTAACTATTTATAGACACTTCACACCAGAATGTTAACTAGAGGAGGGGGTGTCCCTTCCACCTGCAGGCAGCTGCTGCTCAGATAGAACACTACCCACTACCAAAGCAGCAGAGGGCAGTTTTTAAGGGTGACAACTTAAAGACCTCCCAGGCTCTGTCACAAGAAACCCTTATCATAGCCAAAGACCTCACAGACAGCCACAGAACATCAACCTCAGCAGCAGTTCCTAATAATAGGATTTGGGGAGCAGGTAGGAAGCTATGCTCTGCCCTCAACTCTTCCACACACATTTCTGATTTTGAGACCCCCAGACACCTAAGCCTTTTGCTTCCAGCTACAAAGGCTTTGTGCACAGGGGATCCAAACACTCCCCCCCTGAATGCTTTGCCTTATACATGGTTCAGGTGGGGCCTGCAACAGAACCCCTGCAGCCATGAGCCAGAAACATCCATTGGAAGGTGAGCAATGGATTTCTCAATGCCCAAGAGTAGCTGTATCTGTGCTGGTGGAGCCTCTGCGCAGATTCTGGCTGTGTATAAATGGCAACACCTCATCCTCTCTTCTACCTCATTAACTGAAACACATTAAAACAAGGGTGCACTGGGAGTAGGAAATGAGACTGTTAAACCAAGCTGATATAATCCTCATCAGCTGTGGGCAACGAGGCCGCATCAATTATGCTGAATCAAGTGCAGTAACCATGATTTACAGGAGACTCCAAGACCCCAAGCAGCACTCCTGTGCCTTGGACCATATTTCTCTCTCCTGGCTCCTTTCAAGTGCTTCTCTTCGGCTCTTCTGCTACTAGCACCTGCTGGGTTTGTGGCTTTCGCCTTCTTTTCCATGAGACTCAGTTCCTATAGCCACAACAGCCCTCAGGCAAAATCCACCTTCAGATAAATACTCAGTCAAAACAACGATGGCCTGCTTTCTGTCCAGAGAGGCAGCAGAGGCACCTCCCTCCTGCCCACACTGGCATGGAAGCACAGCTCTTATGCAAGCAGGTGAGCTCACCTCAAGGAGTAACTGCAAGGCTGTCATGGGAAACATCCCATTAGTCCCTCAGCAAATGATTTAGAAATATAGTTGCACATTTGGGACAAATCAGAACTCAACTCAAACTAGAACACAATTTAGGGACTTATGCCGTGGCAATAATGATGGCAAAGCAAGCTTACTTTCCCATCGCCATTGTGCCCTGCAGTCTCATCCAGCGAAGTTATTTCGTGTAACCACGGGCCTGATGCCTCATGAGCCTTAAGGGGGAGTAGGAGGAATCCTCAGTAACCTATTGTTACTAGTCTTAGTGTACGTTCTGTGGCGTTACCTAGAGCAACTACTTGTTCTTACTTTTCAATTTGTACAGCCCAAGGATGTGGACAGGTGAGGCCTACCATGTGTGTGTGTGTGTGTCCTTGGGCCTTTCTGACTGGTAAAAACAGTGAGGAGGAGAAACTGGCTAATTAAGGAGAGTGGTAAATGCCTCCTTACATAAGGGTGTGGTTTCACCAAGCCTAAAAAAAGCCATTATTGAAAAAGCCTTCCCTGAATCCCACTCAATTGAATAATTTCTGGTCAGTCTAACATTATATTTCTGGGCCAGGTGCTTGAACACAAAATGGTCTCTCAGCTCCAAAATGGTCTCTCAGCTGCATGAAACACATTATCAAGGCCACTTTAAATCCATATTCAAACCTGGTTAAGGGATTGAAACAATTTTGATCACCTTAGCTGATGTCCTATGCCAGGAACTAGAAACGGAAATACATCCCTATTGGTTTCATTGACTTGATACCATTATTGCCCAGGGTATCCTCCTGAGATGTCGCTCAGTGGTTTAAGTTTTACCTGGACAGCTGGTTCCAAAAGGTGGTGCTGGGAGGCTCCTGTCTGGCCCCTTGGCTAGTGCCCTATGGTGCCCCCAGAGGGTTCTGTTCTGTTTTCCATGATGTTTAAGCTTCTAATCTACATGAACCCACAAGGAAAGACTATCCTGGGATTTTTTAGAGCGAGTAGTATTCTCTTCTTAAGAATCAGGCTAGCGGTTTGGGTTACTCCAGGATTCTAGTCTGTGTTTGGATACACAGGTGGCAACTGTTGGCATTAATGCATTTACACAACTTCAGCTGGAGCACCAACTGTATCTTTTCTTTGTGATATCAAACTTGGCCATGGTGACACAGAGGATTGGAGTTGAATAAGACCTTAGAGAAAATTTAGTTCACCCCCTGCTCAGTGCAGGGTTTGCTATGTAGGACTCTGCAACTACAGCATCCCTGTCATATGGACAACCTCGGGGGGCGGGGGGGCGGAACACCCAACACTTTCCAAGGCTGTCTGTTCCACTACCTTAGTATCTCCTGATGTTCAGTGAAATCCACTTCTTTGCAATTTCCATCCATTAGTTCCAATGCCCAAGTCTGCTCTATTTTCTGCATAACAGACCTTCAGGTATCTGAAGAAGAGCTATCATGTCTCCCCTTCCTTTTTCCTTCTCCAGGCTAAACATGCCCTGAAGATCTTGCTTCCTGGGCAGGTGGTCTTTCAGGATTTAAGATATGCAAGAGAAATTCACTTCTGGCAGGGATAGCCTTGAGAAGAAATGGAAGCACCATCCTGTTCAGCTGTGCCACTGACACAGCCACCACACTACCCTTCTCTGTTGGTACTGGTGCCAATTTATGGCACGATCTTGCTAAGATCTCATGAGATCTCCCATACCATGTGAGATCTTTCAAGATCTCAAAAATTGGCGTTAAACTGGCACTGCTTTTCTACCGCCACCCAAGGCAGCTGTCTCACCCTGCTTCATGGATGGGTTAGCTCTGTCCTCAGTAAAGTATAGAGGATAATTTTGTAGAAACCTGTGAGTGGCTGCACCCAGACTATGGAATACCCTCTCTCAATGAAGGGCAAACTTCTCTTTTTCAGACAGCTCATCAGTGATTTTAATAGGATGTTTAATTTCTCCTGCTCCTTTACTTTTAAAGTTGTATTATTATTTGGTATGTTTTATTTATGGTGAATTTTTAAATGTTTTTAGTTTGTATTTTCCTGTATTTTCTATTTATTATTAGACAATATTCTGATGGAAAGGTGGGATATAAATGTTCATAATAAACACCACCACAGTAAACTGACTGATTAACTGAAGGCTTTGCTAAGGAGATGCTCAGTGCCTGTCAGTCTCCAAAGAATTTAAGAGCAAGCAGGGCAATGCAAGGAACATTGAGCTCTACTACCCTAGGTGGGTTCAGACCCCTGACACGTGTCTGTCTGTTCACTGATGCCTTTACTATCACTTGCAAACAAGAATGTCATAGAGCACATGCAAACGCATGTGGTATGATTCAAGCCTAGAGGACATTATCTGTTAGATGGAAAAGATTCAGGCTGAGGGAAGAGAGAGTCTCCACAGGTTACAGTAAGGTCTGAAGCTCCTTTTGCCCCCAGCTTTAAAGGCTGAAACCTCAAAGAGGCTCCAGGCACTCCAGCGCCTAAAATGATAAACCCAGAATGTACGCCAAGGCATTCTGAAGAGTGTGCAGGAAGCCTACTTAACTAGCATGATCTGCACCAAGAGAGAGCAACATCTGTTGGATTAATTAACTGTGTAATTAGCATCCTCTCAGTTGAGAGGATTCACTTTCTGCTTCCTGAAACATTTCCAGTGCTTTTATCATCTTCATTCTGCACACAAAGCTGAAGTTTATTTTGGAGCACCATCTCACCCACTGCCAAATGGTTCTCAACAAGACCATCCAGGACGAAACAACACCACCACTGCTGAAAGCAAACAGCCATAGCAAAGAAGTGGAGGAGGAGGAGGAAGAACAGGAGCAAGGTACACAAAGAACTATTCAGCTGCTTGGGGACAAGTAAAGCTTCCAGACCTCAATAGGCACACTCAGCCATCTACTAAGTCCAATGTGCCAAAGCAAATATAAAATGCTTCACCAAGGAGCCAATGCTTGACTCTTGGGAAGAGTCAGGAATATCTATCTTAACTATGACAGTAAAAGTACAGACAGCTATGGCCTCCCTGAAGAGTATAATCTGGGGGAAAGAAACAAAGGGATGAAAACCGTGCTAGTAGAAAGACAGCTGAAGTGAAAAAACTTGCACAGAGTGCACCAATGCATGATATATCCAGATGTCCATACAGGAGAGTTCCACAGAGACAACTTAATGGCAAACATGAAGGTGCAAGGAAAGACTGCTTCCTTTTCTCACAATGTACCATCTAGTCATGAGCATGGAGTGGCAAGAAACACACATCACTAAGAAAAGTCAACACACTCCTGCAGGCTGTCCCAGAGCCAGCATCTCTCCAGCTTCATTCAACAAAAAGTGCAAGGAGTTTCTTTTTCAATCCCAGATCTGGGGGCAAACTTATTTACCTGTAAGTGCCTGCCTTGTATCAAATCAAAGTAAGTTTATTGTGCATGACAATTCCATACAATCACAGTCAACTTAAAATATAACTCAGACATCGGCAAATAAAAACAGTAAACATATGTGAGATATCTGATAACAGGGATGCCCCTGCATCTACACTGATTTTCAATTTAGTACTCTGAATCTCCCTTATAGTTTATGGCTATTTTATCCAGTTCCTTCTTCCTGATCTTTTTTGCTGCCACAACAAAAAAGGCCACCTTATGTGTCACCAATGTATTATTGTCACTCAACGAACACTGAACCCTCTCACTTGGGAAGAGCCCACTATCCTGTACAAAGAGAAGTGCCTCCTTGGATCTGTCTATAGGGGACAAGTTAACATATAATGGGGTTACCAAAAAAATACAGAGTCTGTCTGCATATGGAATCTTATTATAATGGCCATCCAGAACTGCTGAAGGACGCCTGTCTTGTATAGTATTACTTAGGAACGGCTTAAAGGTAAGGGACACAGAATATCTGAGTTACTACACTCTTGTCCAACCTGTGTCAACTTTCAGTTATTTTCCAACAGTTTTGCCACCTCAGAAAGATACAGGACTACTCTCAGGCTTGTAATGACAAGCGCCAACACAAGCTCCAATGGGCCCCCTGACATGTACAAAAGGTGACTTTGCTGGTAAACTGCTTTTGGGGATAAGCCATTGAGCAGAAAGTCCCATTAAGGGACAAATTAAAGCATAATTAGGAATATTTAAATGCCAAAAAACAGCTATTAAGCAAGCAATCTATTCTGACAACATGACCCTAATGTGCAACGTGAGCAGCAGCTACTTCAAGTGTGGGGAACCTTTGTCCCTCCAGATGTTACTGGACTACAATACCCATCATCCCTGGCCACTGGCTGCATTTGCTAAGGCTGATGGGAGTTACAATTCAGCAGCATCTGGAGGCACAACATTTCCTCAGCCTTGCTCTACTGCATGCCTAGCCAATGTGGTAAAATTGATCATCATTTGAATCCATGCCATTAACAAGCTATGGAGGAAATAAATAAATAAATAAATAAATGAAAATGTCCACTTCTTTGGGAGACTTAAATGTAGTGTTGAATTATTCAGTGGTTTCAAATACTAGTTTGAAAAGTCTTTCATTTCCCTGTCGTGCAAGAATGGTTTGCTTTTGCATTTCTTTACCTTTTGCATCCAGGCTTCCCAACACATCCACCTTAACTTTGGGCCCACTTTGCCACTGAAGCTATACATAGGTGGTGCTTGCCAACGTCTTATCAGCGCCACAAGGGCTATCTCATTAGCACTAAAACCTACTAGGCAACCTGCTCAAGGAGCAAGGTTTCAAGTGTCCCTCTGCTGATACTTGTCAGTTACACACACACACACACATTTCTGGCACCTAGCACCATTTATGCAATACATGGAGCCAAGGAATAACAACTTAAAAGGAAAATGGCAAAAAGGCTGGGTAAGGAGGATTGCAAGTATGATAAGCCTTGAGCTCTCTCACCCAGGCAGCATCTGGAGAGGATTTTCTCCAGCAGAGAGGCAAGAACTCGATTACATCCAGTTAACTGCACTCTAAACTGATTATGCATGTGCCAGGCTAATGGATTACATTAGCAAGAGGAAAACATCCCACCAATCTCCATTTTACAATACACAACTCAAGGTCCTGAAAAAAGAAAAGCTGGCCCTAGGATTGTTCCCCAGACTCTGAGCCACAGGGGCAGAAACACAAATGAAGAGCCAGACTTTGTTGTCAGTATGATTCCCAACATACCTGATTCCAATATTCAAACTCAACTCCTTCTAGACCAGGGGTAGGCAACCTAAGGCCTGGGGGCTGGATGCAGCCCAATCGCCTTCTCAATCCGGCCTGCGGTAGGTCCGGGAATCAGCGTGTTTTTACATGAGTAGAATGTGTGCTTTTATTTAAAATGCATCTCCGGGTTATTTGTGGGGCCTGCCTGGTGTTTTTACATGAGCAGAATGTGTGCTTTTATTTAAAATACATCTCTGGGTTATTTGTGGGGCATAGGAATTTGTTCATATTTTTTTTCAAAATATAGTCCGGCCCACCATATGGTCTGAGGGACGGTGGACCAGCCCATGGCTGAAAAAGATTGCTGACCCCTGTTCTAGACTAAGTCACATCATCCTAATAATGTCAGTGCTTCTACCAATACTACAAACCAATCCATCTAACCAGGTTGGGACACTACCCAACACTAGAGCCAAACTGGGAAGGACTAAGCCTGATATTTCTAAAAGGACATGGAAGTCAGGCTCAGTCTCCTTCCTTGTGGGTAAAATTGGAGACGTGGAGTTTTATATAAGTGGAGGACTCAAATGCCTGAAGCCTCCACATATATAAAATTTGAATACCTTAAAGCGTTTGGGAGGAAGTTGCAGATTTAATACCAGTTTTGTACATGGGTAGCATCCTCAGCAGGTAGGTAACATCAGCAGAAGTCGCTGCATAGGCAAGAAGATCTATCACATTGCCCCAACTACCTTTCCCATTTCCCACCCATCCTGGAGGGAGACCATGTAGTGCTCATTGCTGACATAGCTCCAGAGTCTGGCTGTGGCTCCAAGCAGCTCAACTAGCCCCTTCACACACAATAAAGTCAGTAAAGTCTCCTGCAGTGGTCATCCCCTGGTGAATATTTACATACTCACTTAGCCTAGGTTTATTTTCAGAACCAAGCAAAGCATACTTGAGGTCATAAGCACGTGCAGCTCTGTTATGCCAGGCCAAATACTCAGTAACAGGTTACTGTGGTCTCCTGAAACTTGCCAATAGCCAACTTTGGGCCAGACAGTCAAGAAGCAGCCAAGAGAGAATAAGAGTGAACCCAGCACCAAGAGGGCAAATCCTTTAGCAAACAGGGAGGAGGGCTGGAGAGAGGCAGAACAAGTAGAACAGAAAATTGAAGAAAACAGATGAAAGCAAGTAAGACAGCATGTATAAGTGAGTGGAAGGTACATGAAGTGAAGCTGCTTAGAAGCTGCTTAGATTTATAGCAATTTGTACCTGATTGTTCATACTAAAGCCATTATGGGATGATTAGAGAAAAAGGTGAAGCTTTAAGTCCAGTGAAAATCAATAGAAATGTCTGGAGCAATTCTGCCGTGCAAGTGAAAGGACTATTTACTGTATATGCAGAGCTTCTCGGTTTCTAGCCTACATGGATTGCGTGGGGGCAGGGCGGGGGGAACAGAAATTTGCAGCCAGAAGCAGCTGACAGAGAGGTAAGACAGAGGCAATGAGGATATACTAGAGGAGGAGAAAAACCTGCTTGGCAGCAGAGCCCTATTACAACCATCCCTCCTCTCTGGCCTGCCACTTTGCTGCAGGTACACCAATGTACAGGATGTATAAATGACAGGTGTGATCCATGAACACCTGTGTGCCTTGGAGCTCTGTATTGAGAAAGGCTAAGGAGATGTGCACATTTCTGGCATAAAATACGAATGCAACAGCACAACTAATAGGCATGGGAGCAACAAACAACAGCACCACAAGAACAGAAACAGCCAGGTCACCCCACCCCTTAGTACAAACCGCACATAAATGTGCATTCCCTACCCAAAGAATTATCTTCCTTGTAGGAGGAAGTGACATTCTTGTATCTGCAAATACTGCCTCTCCTCAACAAAAGGCTCTCCTAGAATTGGGCTGCAGGTGGTGAGCCAATAGAAAGAGTAGCAGCTCTGTGGGTTACATGTCTGCTGACATCCTTGCAGTGGCACCCAGTCTTAGAATTCCTTTTGGAAAAGCTACTCTTAGCTAAGCTAGGAATAAACGAAACTGAACTGGTGTTCAAGGCAAGCTGCCAAAGTTTTTCTGCACTGTCCCACCCAACAGCAAAAGCAAGTGAAAAACTGGGTCTTCCTTACCTTGTAGAGTTTCAGGCTGGCCTCATGCCTGGAGTTCGCTGTGTGGAGACGCAGCTTCTCCAAGCTGTTGGTATAATAGTCACAGGCATTGCATTTCAAATGCACGGGGTTCCCAATAGCCACACACTTGAGCCTCCACTCATTGGCCTTGCCCCCCTCCTTGATATGTGCCACCAGCTGGTACTTCTGCACGTGTTTGTCAGTCTTGCAATGGAGCTGGAAATTGGCCTTGAGCTGCGTATTGTAGCGACACAACTTGCACTGATAAGAGTCCCCCATCACAGCCTTCCATTCCTCTTCAGGCAGGCTGCGCTCCACGTTCATGTGCAGCCCCAGCAGGTCCAAATTGTCTGTGGTGAACTTGTTGCACACGGCACACTGGAAAAGCTTCAGCGAAGGGTCATTGGTCTGCGTGAATGTCTCCCCCAGGTTCATTAGCTCCTCAGACACCAGCTGCCCACCCCCAAGCCGCATGTCCAGGGGGATCTCTCCACCCACTGCACAGAGAAAGAAGAAAGTCAGTCAGAAAAGCTCTGCAGAAACAAGCAGGGTGGAGGGCAGCAACTCATTCCCACTCCATGACAGCAGTGCATCTAGAAGGGTCCTGGCCAAAGAAGCTCCTACAGACCTTGAGGCATGAAGACCTGGGCTAGAAACAGGGTGAAACTGGAAACAGAACCCCACTTTCCCCCTTTTATTTTCCAAGGCCTGAAATGGACATACTGGAAATTGGGGGAAAGCTAAGAAATATTTTATCTTTTATAATAATAAATGCAGTATTTTTAAAAAAAAACAACAACCCTGCATTGATTATTAAAATAATACCAATTTTATTTTTAAAAAGTAACTGTCAGTTCACATTGTTGCAAGTCTCTTAGATCAAAGAGAGTGTTGCAATGGATATGCATTGTTGCTGTGTTTGATGAGATTATTCAACAGGTAACATCTTTCTCACGATGTTGGAAAAGTACTTTCAAACACTGCTGAACATCCCCAGGTATGTGCTCTAAATTGAGAGCATTCCAAGCATATTGCCCTGACAACACAGTGGCATGGCCTATGCTCAACACAGCCCTCAATGTATCTTTCCACTTGCCTCAGATTCCTCCAGCTGGTACGTCAGGGTTATGGAACATTTTTGAGCCTAAGGGGCAACCTTCCAAAGGCCGCTTACCATAGCAGAAGAGGCAGAAGTGGGCACCTTTGCACAGTAGGCTAGTTTCTACAGACCTTCCTCTCTGCCTTTCATTCAGACAAGCAAGAGGCATTGTTAAGAGTTCAAGGACACATTCAAGCCAAGCAAAATCACCCAGGCTGCAAGGCAAGGCCAATGAGGGGGTGTGGCCCAGGAAAGGTTTTGAGGGCCTGATAGAGGCCTGGGGGAACAGGACACATTTGGCCCTGGGCCTGAGGTTTCCTACCCCTGTACTACATCAAATCAAATTAAACTGATAAATGTTTGAACCAGCACCAGCACCCCAAATCAAGGATGAAAACTAAATTTATGACAGACTTAAGCTCATTTCAGTGCCTGAATTTTCTGAAGCCCATTGAGCTAAAAGTGGTATTTGAGACATTTAGTCTGATTAAGATGAAAAATAAGTCCTACTGGTATATTCAAGGATATATTTGCTGAGATGAAATCATATATAAATTAAATAAATTAAATTTAAATTTTGTCTACAGCTAAGGTGACACCTGCAATACAATCCAATTCCACTCAGTTTAATGGGGCTTACTTCCTTGTAAGTGTGTAGAGGATTATAGCCTGACTACATATGATGACATACTATTGAAGAGTTCAGTGACACAATTAAGATTAACTGAAAATATTCAGATTTAGTATTACTCTTTAATTACATTACAGTGATGGTTATTTTCTATTTGAGTGCTCTCTCATATTTTCTGCATAACCACACTGAGGGCTACATACTGCTTCTAAGCTCAATTAAAAAGCACCCCCCCTTTTGTTTACTAGGATGTTAATGGTTTCTATTTTCAGCTTTTTATTTATTTCTATTTTCCCACCTGGCAAAAAAATAGATGCAGTTAATACCATATGGTGGAACAAGTTACAGTTTCATTTGTGACCTTAGGTTTATCATTGTTTTAGTAAGAGTGAAGGAATGTGTACTTTTACATTTAATATACCGTATTTTTTGCCCCATAGGACGCACCGGCCCATAGGACGCACCAAGTTTTTTGGGGGGGAAATAAAGAAAAAAAAATTATTTCCCCCCCCCAGGCGCTTGTGAGGCCGGCAGCGGAGAGAAGCGCTCTTCTCCCCGACGCCCACCTGCAGACCGGGTCCGGGGACAGCGGGAAGACGCGCTGCGCCTCCCAGCTGTCCCCGGAGCTTGCGGGGCTGGCAGCGGGGAGAAGCGCTCTTCTCCCCGCTGCCCGCCTGCAGACCAGGTCCGGCAGCAGCGAGAAGTGCTCTTCTCCCCGCCGCCCACCTGCAGACCAGGTCCGGGGATAGCTGGAAGACGCGCTGCGCCTCCCAGCTGTCCCCGGAGCTTGCGGGGCTGGCAGCGGGGAGAAGCGCTCTTCTCCCCGCCGCCCACCTGCAGACCAGGTCCGGGGACTGCGGGAAGACGCGCTGCGCCTCCCCGCTGTCCCCAGAGCTTGCGGGGCTGGCGGCAGGGAAAAGCACGCGTATCCCCGCTGTCAGCCTCCAAACCACATTGGGAGACAGCGGGATGGCGCCGTTCCGCCTCCCCGCTGTCCCCCGACCTTGTGGGGCTGGCGCTGCGGCTCTCCTGAAGCCTGGAGAGCGAGAGGGGTCGTGAGCACCGACCCCTCTCGCTCTCCAGGCTTCAGCGAAAGCCTGCATTCGCCCCATAGGACGCACACACATTTCCCCTTCATTTTTGGAGGGGAAAAAGTGCGTCCTATAGGGCGAAAAATACGGTATATCAAACTACCATGCAACTTCATGTTCTTAATGTAGTAAAGGACATTTGGTTCTGACAAAAAGGAATGTTGAATATATTTACTTTTTCTATCACCTGCCCAAATCCCCTCCCCCAAACAAGCAGTTTTCTTCCATTGCTTCAAAATGCCTAATAATTTTACATCTCTAAGCAGAATCCCCCTGCCACAACCCTAGCTATGCCCTTGGGTGCCACAAGTTTAGGAAGGAAGTCATACTAATTCCCATGAGGAATGCACTGGTGCAATTCAGACATCACATCAAACCACAGCTTAACTATGGTTTAGTATATCATGTCTGAATTGGCAAACCATAGCTATAGTCATTGACCTGCCTCCAGAGTTTACTGCATCATGAAGTTGAAGATGGACCTCTGAGGCAGAAACAGAGGCAGACAGGCAGCTCTAAAAATTTGTCAGCTGTACAATTGGCCAACTGTAAGATTAGGGCAAATCATGATTTGGCATGATGTGTGAATGAACTAGTGTTACCCACTAGCCCATTTGTTAAAGCATGATGAACACCTGAATTCTGCATTTTCAGGAAAGGGGACTAGGTAGGGAACACAGTACTGCAGTTGTACACTCTAGCCAAACTAACAGCATCCCAAACATGGTGTCCAGCAGTGAGAACAATAGCCTACTCTGGGCTATTCCATCTCCTGTTCAGTCATGGATAAGTTTCCACCCCTATCGTTCTGCCCGGACGCTGAGGTCCAGCGCCGAGGGCCTTCTGGCGGTTCCCTCATTGCGAGAAGCAAAGCTACAGGGAACCAGGCAGAGGGCCTTCTCGGTAGTGGCGCCCGCCCTGTGGAACGCCCTCCCATCAGATGTCAAAGCGATAAATAACTACCTGACATTCAGAAGACATCTTAAGGCAACCCTGTTCAGGGAAGTTTTTAATCTGTGATATTTTACTGTATTTTTGGTTTCTATGGAAGCCGCCCAGAGTGGCTGGGGAAACCCAGCCAGATGGGCGGGGTACAAATAATAAATTATTATTATTATTATTATTATTATTATTATTATTATTATTATTCCATCTCAGCTTACTTGTTTACCTTTAAAATGGAAACAAGCAATCTACCCTCATGGGGGTATGAGAGACCAGTACAGCACATCAGAAATGCAGCACAGAAGCAGAGGAATTTGAGGTTGTGTTCATAAGGCTGTATCCAATACTCTCTGTCCGCAAGTGCAAGTGATGCTAGCAGATGGGTGAATTTTAATGTTGCACAACAGAGGAAGCCAATGGAACTGCTGTCCTAGCAGTCACATACTGTGCAATAGATTTCGCAATCTACTGTGCAACAAATCTATCAGCAACCTGCTTCTGCATTCTCTCACTCAAAAGATTCCACTGATGCAAAACATTTCACCAGTGGAACAATAATACATCTAAATGAGTTTAACTACATTGAATGAAACCCATAGACTGCCTTACTTTTAAATGCTTTCTCTCACCCTCACACACAGAGTTTTTCACTTTAGTACAGACTTCTACAAAATCATATGCACCAATGCTTTACAGACAGTCACCTCGATTTATCCTGCACAAGAAAAATATTGTTTGGACAGCTAGGTGCAGGAACATCACAGTCAAAACAATCTTTCCACTCTCAAGCCACCCTCATCTACTTTCCATCATCTCCCTTCTGCCATAGTCCTTTAAAACACCTGTTCTTCTTCAGACAATGGCTTCTTAGTTTTTGTAGCACCTATAATTCTCATTGTCTAAACAGCAGTAATGCTGAGTTTGGACTCATATTATAGAACAATGGAGTTTTCAATGCTTTAAAACATTTCACAAGATGCCCAATAAAAAATTGGGAATTTTCACGGAATCTGTTTGAGACAAGAGACTTTGAAAGAACAGCTAAATTATAAACACAGTTGTCTGAAAAGCTTGCAGTTTCCAAAAGGAGGGATTTCTCTGAACTTCAAACATAGAAAGACACAAAGGGCAGGTCTCTCAGGTCTGTATCTGATGCTTAGTTCAGGGGAAGAAATCTTAAAAGCATGATTTCTCCCTCCCCCCCCCCCCGTCCTGTTTCAGAGCAGATTATACTACTATACACTGTTTTCTGTATGGCAAGAAAAGTCACTCATTTCCCTGCAAAACTCCCAGTATGAAAGTATCTACTGATATGTGAAAGACAGGCTACATAAAATGAGAAAGTGACACCTCCATCTTCTTTTTCTCCAATAAAACACTGGTCACGAGTCTGCTGGAGCCAAATCTGGCTCTTCTGCACACCCTCCACTCAGTCCAAGGTTGCAGCCACAGGATGGCCTTTCTTACAGCTTTAGATGCATCCATAGGGAGGGGGAGAAATTGCTTTGCTAACAATGTGGGGATGTCATGTTGCCCCCACCCCCAGCCTGAATAGTCTCAGCAGGAGGTTGGCTTGACACACTCCAGGAAGAAGTTGCAGAGCCACTACACTCAGAATTGTACCATTTCACAGATAATCAAAAATAGTGACTTCCATACGTACGCACCACTGCAGTTGTTTAAAAACAGCAAACTCTGCTAACAACAAACACCCATTTTCTACATCCAAATTTCAACTAAGCCCTCCCAACCAAAAGACATCCAAAGAGCTAGCAGATTGGCCTTGAAGTGAAATAACTCCTACAAGATGTTTAAGTAGGGGAACCCTTTCAATCAACCCTACTGAAAAGTGCTTCACCCAAGTACATATAAAGTTGATAAAAGTGTTAGATACACCAGATTAATGATAGAATTAAACATAGGCTTTTCTTGTGATATGTTAGAGCTAAAAAACCCTACCATTATTACCATGTGGGAAAACACTTTAATATTAAATATTCAAAAGGTGGTGTCACAATAAGCCCTGTTCTGTTTGAAACATGCAATGCAATAATAATCACAGCTCTCCTGCTTTCTCCAGAAAAAGGAGGATGCAGGCATATGCATATTCTGACAATATAAAAACCAGCATGATTCAAGTGATCGCTCACCTGTATAAATATCAGCCTAGGTTTAAGCTGAAATGCTAAAGGGGAGGGGGCAAGAAGTTATTCTTTATTTTTCGGGTTTCTAGCAATTCAGGCCTGCCAATTCACCATTAGCACTAAGTCTGCTGCATTTACCACACACATGGAACAAACCTGAAAGCTGGGTTTTGACCTTTTCCTTCATAAACATATTCCTAACCCTCATGTAAAAAGAGAAACTTTTAGAATAGGTTGGCAGAGGTACAAGAATGAACCATCTAACATATGCATGTCTGTAGGAGTCTGATGGCAGATTGCCCTCTTCATAACCTTTTAGATGTTCTTAAACTCACAAAATTTGCTAAGAGATGTTAACGTGCTGCCCAGAGAAAACAAGAAACCTGAACGCATCTCATGACCCACGAAAAGCCACTCTTGCACACCATTTCTTCCATGGCTCCTCCCAGTGGCAGACCCCAGCTGAGAATATCTATGCACAACCCCCCACAAAGAATCACAGGGCGAACTCAGGTCACCTCACCTAGAGATGGGGCCATGGATGCTATTGTGTTGGTGGGATCCATCTGGAAGCTGCCCATCATGAACGGAGCCTCAGACGCAGCGCTGTCCATCTTGAGGTTGGGCAGGGTCATATTCTGAGCCAGGTAGTACTGGTACAGCTCAGCCTCAGCAGGCAGGCTGCCCAGGCCCAAGTGGCGGTTGTGCTGCATTTGGCTCATGTTCTGCTGAAGCAGCATCATGTTGTGCATGTGCTTCTCACTGGTCATGTGAATGCGAAGGTTCCTGGCAACGTTGGTCTCATAGTCACAAACCTCACACCGCCAGGTTGGTTTGCTTTTTGGTTTGGTGGGGGAGGGGGCCCCACAGCTGCTACCCATGTTGGTGGCGGCAGCAGCAGCCGCAGCAGCAGCTGCCGCCGCCGCCGCCGCCGCCCCAGCAGTGTGGCTGAAAACTTGTTCCCCACCTCCATTCTGCAGGTTCTGCATGTTGTTGAGATGCTTGTCAGACTGCATATGAATACTGAGGTTGCCTTTGGTAGTAGTGGAGTAGTTACAAACCTCACAGCGGAAAGGCTTGTAACCACATGTGTAGCTCTCGCCCCGTGCTAGCCGTGGGTGGGGCTGCCCGCTTTTGCAGTAGGCACACGCACCCCCTGGCTCTGGGTGCTTTTCCTTCATGTGAGCCTCAAGCGTCTGCTGGTACTTGTAGTGCCAATTACACTTGGGGCACTTGAGCGTCTTACACGAGTTTCGTGAATGCATCATGGTCATGTGACCGCCAAGTGACCGTGAGGAGCCCAGGATGGTGTCACACTTGGGGCACTCCACACCGCTCCCCGAAGGGCACTCCCCACCCCCAAGCTCACATAGGGGCCCCACATGCTGGTGATGGGAAATGCAGCTCCCGTCTTCACCCTCAACACTCTCATTTGGTTCTGGTACTGTGGCATTGTCTTTATTGGCACTTTCATCACTGAAGTCGAGCCTCCTGCTGCCCTCACTGTTAAAGCTTAAACAATTCCTCCTATTTGCACCATCAAAGACAAAGGAAGAAGCAGAATTAGAACTAGAAGAAGCTGTGCCCCTGGACAGAGTCTGGAGCACATTAGGCATTAAGGGAGAAATGCTTTGGTTTGAGAGAGCAAGGTCCTTTTTGCTGCTGCCGCTGCCTGCCACTGCCCCAGACTCCTCAGGAGGTCTTTCCTCCAATTCATCCTCCAACTCGCTTGGGAACAGCCCTTTGCACCCCTCATCATCTTCCTCCTCCTCGTCCTCTTCCTCCTCCTCGTCCTCTTCCTCCTCCTCGTCCTCCCCAGCTGGCTCAATTTTCTCTGAGAGGCTGTCCTGGTCAGCCAGGTCTTGCTTTTCATACTCTACTATCCCAGGGTCCTCCTTCCCCTCGGAGGATATTGTTGGACTGGAAGCCAGTGGGCCCAGGGGGACTGAGGTAATTGGGGTCTTCAAAGCTGAACTTGTTAGCCCTCCAAGGTTCAAGAGAGCCCCAGAGGCCAAGAGGCCCGACTGGGGTTGTTCTGCTCCACTGGCAGCCCCAACCTGGGTACCCCCTTCCCCTTCCATGCGGAGCCCACTGAATTTGCCATAGAAACTGTGTCCAGGGCCTATGAGGTTAGCTGTGGAAACTAAAGGGTGTGGAAAGTTTTTGTTTTTTGGTTCCAAAAAGCTTACAAGGGGTTCCTTGTCTTTGCCTATTCCTTGGATGATAGCGGAGATGTTCTTATTGCTAAGAATTTTCCGCTCCTCCTCGCTCAGAGTCATTCGATGGTCATGCACCGCATGGGTCACAAATGAGCGGACATATCCAAAGGAGAGCTTGCACAAGAAACACATCAGGATGGGCTTCCGCTTTCCATAAAGTACGAAGCCATCAAATTTGGACAGGTCCACATTGTTGGGAACATCTTTGGATACGCAGGAACTTTTGGCAGAACCATCGCTGTTCAGGTAATCCTTGTTGCTTTTGTGGCGCACATCAAAAACGCGGAAGCTGTGCAGGACAGGGCTAACCCCTGTCAGGGCTGAGGTATTCGGGAAGGCCTGGTCCGAGCCCTCAAACCACTTCCCAAAGGATGAGGCTATGTGGAAAGTGTTGATGATCTGTGGGTAGACAGGCGCAGCCGAAGTTGCCTCGCCTTGCTTGCTCCCAGCACTGGGGAGAGAGTTCATAAAGAGTGATGGGAGCGTCCCACTGCTGGTGCCATTGCCACCCCCACAGACCCCCCCACTTTGGATCAGCTGACTGATGCTTTCAACAATGTATGCCGAGCCATCTGGCTGGTAGACTATCTCCCCTGCCAGATTCTCTACATCACTTTCCTCATCTCCCTCCTCGCCAGTGTCACTCCCACAGTCTTCTTGCAGAGGGAGGAGCGGACGGGCACTGGGGCAGTGGTGCTCCATGTAGGTCTGTAAGCTGGCGAAGGAGGTGGAGCATTCGTTACAGCTGACCTCCTTGCTGGCTGGCTCAGTGCTGGAGCCAGAGACAACGACACTTTCTGCGGAGTGCTCACTGAAAGGAGCCCGCCGGTTGTCTAGGGCTTCATGGCTCTCCGCTGCAGATGGCTCCATGTTACAAGGTTTGCTGGGGAGGTGGGTGCTGCTGAGTTCAGTCCATTGCTGGTGCTGAGGAATAGCACACCCATTGTCCTTCCCCGAGATGACAGATGAGTCACAGCCTTCCATGGCAGGGCCTGCATGGAGCGTTCATTGCACCCAGTTTGGTTCGGACCTAAAGGCAGAAAAAGAGGGAAGAGGGAGGGAGAGAGAGAAAGAGAGAGAGAGAGAAGCAGTCAGTCAGGAGAAAGAATAGGCCAAATTTCCACACAGAGCAGACGAGACATGCACACAGCCCCCTCACCCAATAAAGCAGCTACTCTCTGTTGCCAAGCCTGGAAAATATAGTGGGAGGAAAGCATGAATGGGCAGAAGTTATCAGGAACACTAAAACCCATCAGCACTATGGCAGTCAAAGCAGCATGGTACCAAAAAATAAAAAAATTTAATCTGTTTCCCAAAGCTTATTCAGGAACCAGGAAAAAAATTCTTCTTCTCCCAGACTTTTGGCTAATTAAATAATCTGTGGACCTTTAACTGGGGGGTGGTGGTGGTTTGGTTACGTATGCTGCCATTTTATGTATTTTTGTGTTTTTATTTTGTAAGCCGCCCTGTGATCCTCAGATGAAGGGCGGTATAGAAATTTAATAAATAAAATAAATTGTTTGTTAATGGGAGCTGGACCCTGGCACCTGCAAGGGGGGCACAGCAGGTCTGTCTGTGCACTTGCTGAAAGTAGCTCCAGTTTATGCACTGCCTTGTAAAACAAAAACAAAAACATGAAGTAGGCTAGACAGGAATGGTATGCCAGCCTCCAGAGTTTAAGCTACTGAGGGAGGGCTCTGAATAATGAACATGCAATATACTGATGGCAAGAGAAACCATCCACCAGACTGCCTCTTTATGCAGTACTCCAGACCAAGCGCCATGTGTCTATTAGGCAGGCAAAAAAGAGGAAGTTCTATAGCACTGACTATGCAGATCACACTCTTGTCCAAGCTGTTTCTGAATTTTAGGTGTGTCAGTTGTGCCAAACATCTCTTTCACTCACAGCCTTGTTATGTGGGATCAGGCCTGACTAACAACACCATCTATATTCACAGCAGAGTCATGACCAGTTCAGCCAAGCAGAGGACAAAGGGAGTATTTTTCAAACAGTGTGCAATTTTGTCACTTTGCAATCTGAGTTTGGAACATATACATTGATGGTGCAGCTACCATTCAAGCCTCTCACGTTTTAGTCCTCATTCCCCAAAGGATCATCCTGGCAGCTATCTTGAGACACTTTGATCACATTTAAATTCCACTTGACACCTGCTGGAGTCTAATGGGTTCCACAGACTGACAGAATGCACTTTGGACTTTTAGCATATGGTAGCCAAGCTTGATTACCTGGAGAATGATACCTCCTCTCTGCCTACAGCTGCTGAGAGTAGGGGGAAAGGAAGAGGAGCCTGAAGGCAGGCAGTAACTAAAGAGGAATGAAACAGATAGATGGGCTGGGAAGAATTCAGGTAGAAACAGGGCAGCACAAGGCTAAGGTCACCAACACAGCGCAACTGAAGAGCAGTGAAAAGATGTTGTTGCCCAGTCTGCCAGAAGTCACTTCCTACTTCCTGTTGAGGGCTGCTCAGAGGGTGGAGTCAAATAAACCAGGGAAGTCTGAGGGAACGCTTCAGTGCAGCAATGCCTGTCAACAGCTCCCAATTCAAGAGGCTGATTTAGGGCAGTGTGACTGATTCTGCCACACTGGGCATCGAGCCTAGAGGGTGCCACAGGGGGCCGCAACTATGATGTAGTGAACTGAGCAGCACAGAAGGCGAGAGCTGGGGTGCGCGCCAAATTTTGGCATCACACAGGGCATCCCTGAAATTTGAAACACCAAAGTCTGCTCCTGCCATCTCTCCATTGTCAGCAACTGAGATGCTCATTATCATCCGTTGTCCTCACCCCGCCACCCCCGCCTGAGTCAACTGCCCACAGGCAGCACTTTTTTATAGACAGAATTCACCAGAATTCAGTTCCAGCACCTCTCAGGTGGGCACCATTGCCAACAAGGGAAGCATTCATGGTGAGTTCCTGACCTCTTTTTCTATAAAAATAGCACTGCCCATCGGAATTTCCTCAATGACCTAAAGACTTCCTACTCTTGCCACTCTCTTCACATTTCCAGCATTAACAAAAATTTGTTTGTTTTCTTATTGCATTTGTATCCCACCTGTCCTCTAAGGAGTTCAAGGTGGTGTAAATAGTTCTCTTCTTCCCCATTTTATCTTCACAACAACCTTGCAAGATAGGTTAGGCAGAGGGTGAGTGATTGGCCCAAGGTCACTCTGTGAGCTTCATGGCTGAGTGGGGATTTGAACCATGGTCTCCCAGGTCCCAATCCAACACTATAACCACACCACACTGGCTGGAAGGGAACCCAGAGTCCTCAAAATTGACACCAGGTGTAAAAACTATAATATTTGCTCATTTTATTTATATACTACTTATCTCTTATTAGAGTACAGGGCAGCATACAGCATAACAACAAGTACAGCAGTCTCCACTTGTAACCCTCTCTTGGCTCAGCTAGGTCTGTATGAGGCCAGTCAGCAGTTGCCCTTGGTGGCCCATTCCATGGTTCTACTTGATAGAAGTTCAGCTCACAGCTGTGCGGCCTTCCCCCGGCAGCATAAGGGAAAGCAGCTTTTCTAAGGTGGCCTTGTTAGACTTCTTCAGGGTGATAGATCTTTTATGGAGGAGTTCCTTTTTGGCTCCCACTTCAAACATGTTCTGTCCTGTTCCTCTGGTATTATAACACTTCTCTGCAGTGTCTGGAATCTCCATAGCTCTGCATCTAATCTTGCTGGACCAGAAAGCTCAGCAGCAACTTCCTCAAATTTCCTGCTTTTTTAAGGGTTTAGTGCTGAAGGTTCATCTGAAAAGTTTTACTGGGGTAGGGGGCAAAAATACAACTGGCTGCTCAAGCTGGAAAGCCAAGAGGACAAATCTGGCACTCTCAGCAGAGGTACTACAGCAAACTTATCCTATTGGCTGTGAATTGTCTGATTGACAGGTGGGGCCAATAGGGTTGGCAGAGCTGATGGGGCGGGAGGGTTAACAGCCTGATTGTAAAATCAATGTCATAAATGCTTGGTAAGTTACAGGAACAAGCGGGAAGAAGAGGCTGCGATTGATAAAGGACTGCGGCTTTGATGCTGCACTAGGGACTTGTTTATTGACAGGAAAGCCAATCTCCTCTGCAGGCCAGGCCAGAGAAACCGGCAAATGCTTCCCAATTAATTGGTGGGCTCTTTGGCCTCCCGGCTGCTCTGACTGCCCTTCCCCCTACCCAACAAGTTAACCAATGAAGGAAACACACCATGGAAAGGTATTCTTGCCACCACCCTACCCCTTTTATGCTCTTATCAGATGCCAGCAAAAGGCCCTGAGAAGGATGCTCTGCCAACCAACCAGGTCCATGAATACCAGTCACACAAACTGTGCTGAAAGGGACCAGGCCCCCTTCATGCAGAGCTTCTAGTCGCTTAAGGGGAAATGGGGTGGCTGCAGGCATAGGCCCCATGAATTGTCTCTGTCTGAACTCATAGCCCAAAACAGAGATTACACATCTCAGCTTGGGGCTGAACCCAGCTTAAACAAATTCACCCCACAAAGAATTTTCCTGTCCAAATTCCTTCTGCACATCCAGCACTACTGCATCTCTCTCTATCAGCCAGTCATTAAGGAAAAGGTAGCTCTTACTTAAGGAGGCAGAAGTCAACTAGTCAGGTCGATCAGTGCACTGTCTGTAAACATGTTTTCCCGTAAAATCAATGATCTTCAGTTAGAGAGAGAAGGAACTGAGAACCTAAAGCCCCCACCATCACCACCTCTCATTGCAGCCCCCCAGGCTCCTGCTCTTCCCAGCTTCAATTCATCCCTGCTCCTGGAACCCTCTGGCCCCAAGCCCTGTCACCACTGTTACACCTTGAAGGTATATCACAACTTATTTATGTTAAAAACATATATACCCTGCCTTTTGACTAAAAACATCCCCAAGATGGGTGAAAAATTGAAGATCCAAATATAACTTACCACAGTGATCAAAACAGAACACAACAGTAGTAGAGAACACCAATAACTTTGGGGAGGTGGCAGTGGTAGACCCTCTCCCAGATAACATGTGGTGTTTAGTTGTGGCATTCAAAAGGTCTTTCAAACATACCTTTTTACTACTGCCTTTCTTTAAGGCCCTCTCCGATTGCATGGAGCCCGGACAGACCCGTGGTTTTCCACGGATCTGAGGACAATGAAACAATCGTTGAGACGGCTAGAGCGCCGGTGGCGGATAACTCATTCCAAATCTGACCGGACACAGGTTAGAGCTCAACTTCGAGCCTACCAAGTGGCGATAGCGACGGCGAAGAAGAATTTCTTCACCGCCTCTATTGCATCTGCAGAAAACAGCAGCAGGAGACTTTTTCAGGTGGTTCACAATTTAGCGGAACCACCTGCAACATCGGGGCCCAGTACGGGCCACATGTTCTCCTGCAATGATTTTGCAAAGTTTTTTGCAGATAAAATCGCTCAGATTCGGGAAGAAGTAGACTCCACCGTGGGAGCAGGGCTGGGGTGGGAGAGTGCTAGAGACCTGTCTAGTCAAGTTGCGTGGGATCAATTCCAATCTGTTACCTCCGAGGATGTGGACAGGCTGCTTGGACTAGTGAAGCCAACCACCTGTCTCCTGGATCCTTGCCCATCCTGGCTTATAAAAGCTAGCCGGGAAGGACTGGGCGATGGGCTTCGTGGGGTGGTGAATGCTTCCCTCCGTGAGGGAGCCTTCCCAGACCCGCTGAAAGAGGCGGTTATTAAACCGCTTCTTAAAAAACCATCTTTAGATGCGGCCACGATGGCCAACTATCGCCCAGTCTCAAATCTTCCATTCTTGGGCAAGGTGAATGAGCGAGTGGTTGCTGAACAACTCCAGGCACACCTGGAAGAAGCAGACCATTTGGATCCCTTCCAGTCGGGATTCAGGCCTCATCATGGGACTGAAACTGCCTTGGTCGCACTGGTTGATGATCTCCGGCGGGCTAGGGACAAAGGTGAGAGCTGTTTCCTAGTTCTGCTGGATCTCTCAGCGGCGGTTGATACCATCGACCATAACATCCTTCTGGACCGTCTTGAGGGGCTGGGAGCTGGAGGCACTGTCATACAGTGGTTCCGCTCCTTCCTCCTGGGCCGTGTTCAGAAAGTGGTGGTGGGGGATGAGTGTTCAGACCCCTGGGCTCTCACTTGTGGGGTGCCTCAGGGTTCTGTCCTCTCCCCCATGCTTTTCAAAATTTACAGGCAGCCGCTGAGAGAGATCATCAGGAGGTTTGGGCTGGGTGTTCATCAGTATGCAGATGATACCCAGCTCTACCTCTCTTTTAAATCAGAACCAGTGAAGGTGGTGAAGGTCCTGTGTGAGTGTCTGGAGGCGGTTGGAGGATGGATGGCGGCTAACAGATTGAGGTTGAATCCTGACAAGACAGAAGTACTGTTTTTGGGGGACAGGAGTCAGGCAGGTGTGGAGGATTCCCTGGTCCTGAATGGGGTAACTGTGCCCCTGAAGGACCAGGTGCGCAGCCTGGGAGTCATTTTGGACTCACAGCTGTCCATGGAGGCACAGGTCAAATCTGTGTCCAGGGCAGCTGTTTACCAGCTCCATCTGGTACGTAGGCTGAGACCCTATCTGCCTGCGGACTGTCTCGCCAGAGTGGTGCATGCTCTGGTTATCTCCCGCTTAGACTACTGCAATGCGCTCTACGTGGGGTACCTTTGAAGGTGACTCGGAAACTACAACTAATCCAGAATGCAGCAGCTAGACTGGTGACTGGGGGCGGCCGCCGAGACCATATAACACCGGTCTTGAAAGACCTACATTGGCTCCCAGTACGTTTCCGAGCACAATTCAAAGGGTTGGTGCTGACCTTTAAAGCCCTAAACGGCCTCGGTCCAGTATACCTGAAGGAGCGTCTCCACCCCCATCGTTCTGCCCGGACGCTGAGGTCCAGCACCGAGGGCCTTCTGGCAGTTCCCTCATTGCGAGAAGCAAAGCTACAGGGAACCAGGCAGAGGGCCTTCTCGGTAGTGGCGCCTGTCCTATGGAACGCCCTCCCACGAGATGTCAAAGCGATAAACAACTACCTGACATTCAGAAGACATCTTAAGGCAGCCCTGTTCAGGGAAGTTTTTAACGTGTGATATTTTAGTGTATTTTTGGTTTCTATGGAAGCCGCCCAGAGTGGCTGGGGAGGCCCAGCCAGATGGGCGGGGTATAAATAATAAATTATTCTTCTTCTTATTATTATTATTATAGCTCAATATCTCTCATGTATTCATAAATAACTGTAATAAGTAACAATAAGTAATTGATTAATCAGCAGCAAAAGCCAGTCAAGCAAAGAAATCCCTTCAAACTCAAGAGAGGGTCCCAAAGGCTCTATGGAAGACAGCATCTTTGCCTACTGCCTAAAACAAATAAAGAAGAGATACAGCAGGTCTCCACTAAGGAGAGTTCCACATTCAGGAAAGGCCCTGCCCCAGATGACACTCTGCTTTCTTCCAGATAGCAGGAGGACTGGGTAGGTTCAAGTGGGAGACAGTGATCCTTGAGCTGCCTGGGGTGCAGGACATTTAGAGTTTTAATGGTCAAAACCAGAACTCTCTGAACTGAGTATGGAAGCCTCTAAAAGCTAATGAAGCTGATTCAAGATTGGATTCATGCATCCTCTTAGCTCAACCCAATCAACATTATGGCAGTTGTATTATGAATTGGTTGTAGTACCGTTGAAAGAAAGCCTTATGTAGATTGTGAAGAGTGCTAGAATTCTATCCACACCCCTTGTGTTGCACAAACTGAAAGGTATCCAAAGATATAAAAGTAGCAGAAGGTTTAAACCAGACTAACAGTAAAATGTGGTGTCCAAATCAGAACAAGTATGACCAATTTTATCCACAAAGTATAAAGCAAACTGTTCACAGCAGACCCAAAGTTCCTCCAAATCTTCCTGTGTACGAAGATGCAACAGATCCCTAGTCACTCACTACAAAATATGTAATTTATCTGTAAGATCAGCCTCCATACCGAAAGACTGGAAAGTGGCCAATGCAACACCACTTTTAAAAAAGAATCTGGAAAATTGTATGCTGGAGAAAGGTAGAAAACATTATTAAATATAGAATTACCAAAAATATAGAACAAGTCTTGCTGAAGCAGAACTAGCATGGTTTCTGCAATGATAAGTCCCACTAGCATTTTACAGTTCTTTGAAAGTGTCTGGGCGATATATCGTTATATCATCCCAAACTGAAGTCCATATCATGATATCTGTTTCATAATTTTTGACCTGGCAATATATCACAAATCATAATGTATGTGTGTGTGTGCTATGCAAATATCACAATGTGAGGAAAAATGTGAAGCCAGCCAATGCTTCCCTCAATTCCTGCAGCTCATTAACTCTGCTGCCTCAGCTCTCCCCTACCTCATGCAGGGGGCAGTGAATCACAAGAGCAGGCACTGAGAAAAATCACGGTGTAGGAAAAATTGTGAAGCCAGCCAATCCCTCTACATAGATTACATCCTTATTTCAGACATTGTGGTATATTGGGATATCGTGATGTTTAGCTGGTGATATATCACAATGCTGAAAACCAGGTATTGGCCAGCCCTACAACTAAGCATAGAATTAGTGGTGATCCAATCAACATTGTACACTCAACATTTCAAAAAGCTTTCAAATGAAGCACCTCATCAAAGACTGCTGAACTAGTTTGGCAGTTATAGGATAAGGCAACAGGCGCTCTTGTGGATCAGCTACCTGGTTAAAGAACAGGAAGAAAACAGTAAGAATGACTAGACAAGTTCTCACAATGTAAGAATAAGAAGTTGGGTCCTCCACAGATCAGTATTGGGAAGTGTGCTTTTTAACTTATTCATTGATAACCTGGAATTAAGGGTGACCAATAAGATAGCAAATGATCACAAATAATTCAGGGTTACTAGAACAAAAATGGATTGTGGAAAGCTCTCAAAGGATATTTCCAAATTGAGTAACTGGAAATGGATAAGGTAAATGAAGAAGAAGAAGAAGAAGAAGAAGAGGAGGAGGAGGAGGAGGAGGAGTTTGGATTTGATATCCCGCCTTTCACTCCCCTTCAGGAGTCTCAAAGCGGCTAACATTCTCCTTTCCCTTCCTCCCCCACAACAAACACTCTGTGAGGTGAGTGGGGCTGAGAGACTTCAAAGAAGTGTGACTGGCCCAAGGTCACCCAGCAGCTGCATGTGGAGGAGCAGAGACACGAACCCGGTTCCCCAGATTACGAGACTCCCGCTCTTAACCACTACACCACACTGGCTCTTTCGTGAAAACGAATGTAAAGTGATGTACATGCAAAAAACAAAAAAATAATAATCTAGATTTCACTCATACACCAATGCGGTCTGAAGTGGTACTGACTGATCAGGAACGAGACCTTGGGGTCACAGCAGAAAGCTCAATGAAGATGTTGATCCAGTGTGTGGCAGCTGTGAAAATTGTGGATTCCATTTTATTACTAGGAAAGGAATAGAAAATAAAACTGCCAATATCATCATGCCATTAAACAATTCTATGGTGCAACTGTACTTTGTATACTGTGTATAGCAGGGGTCAGCAACTTTTTTCAGCCGTGGGCCGGTCCACTGTCCCTCAGACCATGTGGTGGGCCAGACTATTGTTTGTTTTGGGGGGGGAGAATGAATTCCTATGCCCCACAAATAACTCAGAGATGCACCGGAAATCGCATCTGCGCACGTGCAGGCACCAGAAATCACAGGCGGGCGTGCTCACGCGACCCGCCCACAGACGGATCTCCATGGGACCGATCCGGTCCAGGCAAGATAAACTTTGCTGACCCCTGGTGTAGGAGCAAGAAAACCTTTTGAACCTAGCAATATATCTGTGGTTGGGTTGCTCTTAACTGGTGCTTGTTGTATGGAAAAAGCAAGGGCAGAACTTCACTCAGAATGCTGGGAATGAAACCCATTACTGGCCAAATGGGAAGCAAGGAAAGAAGCTCCAGAAACGTGCCTTATGGTACCGATCCTAAAGCATGATACAAAACATAATGGCTTCCTGAGAGGCTCTGATTTTAGAAAGATTCCTGGTTCATTCAAACTGTAACCCTCTATACACTTACCTAGCAGTAAGTCCCAATTAACCCAGTGAGACTTACTTCTAAGAAGACATTTAGCAGTGGACTCTCAGACATTTCTTTTTCCATCAGTAAGCAACAGTACATTCAGTAATCAAGAAGTGGACTGTCTAAAGCATTCAAACTGCAATTCACCTTTTGCAGACTAGATTTAAAAGTTTTGCTGCAATGACATTTAAAGAGAAATCAAAACCTGCTATTCTGCAAACAAGGTTCTCTCCTGCTTCGCCAGCAAGCACAACAATGGCTTCTAAGTGGGGTCAATCCCAGAGGCATCAGCCTTGTGCCAGAAGCCAGGCACAACTTCCTCAGCTCGGCTATTTCCAGCACAAATATAAACTCAGACTGGAACTGAAAGCTGCCAACTCAGCCAGTACAGGGACTGTGTAGCAACCTCATCACTGCGGTTAGAATACAGGCTGAGGCAAAACCCAGCACAAAACAACTCTAAGCAGTTGTGGGAGGGCAAGGAAACACAGGAAAGCAAATACATCACAGCCCCTCCCCTCAGACACAGACACTCTACCCTGACCTGATCCCTGGCAAGGGCCTTGGGTGTTTCCTAGCCAGAGGAGGAATGGCTGCTCCCAGAAGGGCAATAGTCAAGTTCAGTTTGAGGCTTCCTTAGAAACCACACAGGGACATGTCCTCTGCTCTACCAGATCCAGCACTGGGGAAAAGGCCCAAAGCAAGATAGACTTAAGAGGAAGGTGGGGGCTTTCCTCTCAGGAACCCACTACCCCCACGGCTTGCCACCAGCAGCCGGAACTGGTAAGCTGACAAAACTAACAAGAATGACACAACACGGCCTGCCTAAGTGGGCACAAGACACGAAGGCAGACTGATGCACAGCAAGGCCCTCTGATCTTCAGGCAGCCCCTTGAGTGCAAACAGATTTCCAAGCCACAGGAAGCCAAAGCAAATGTTTGACAACCCAGGAAGGGAACACAGCAGGTCTGAGTCCCTGGCTCAGGAAGAGGGAGAACAGTTTCCCAGGGCAATAACACAGCCACGTCAGGCCAGATTTCTCAGACAACACCTCCTTCTGCCAAAAGGTGCCATTCAATAAGTGGTTGAAGTCTAAGCAACTAAAGAACATGCTACCTGCCTCAAATACCTCCTAAGACCATGTTAAAATAAAAAAATAAGCAAATTAGCAGCAGCACATTAAGTATATGCTACTGTGATCCCAAGATTTCTTTCGTGGGTAGCTCCATGGGATAACCCAGCTCAAAGGACACAGCATTGTTTCTGGGCTCACTTCTTGGAATCAATTCCTGTTCATCTATGTCCAAGGGAGACCAGAAGAAAGGAGCTACTTTGGCCTTGGGATGGGCAGAGGCAGAGAGCTCTCAATAGTTCTGGACACCAGCACTGAAATGGTTACCCTACAGCTTGGCCTCCTGCTAATTGCAGGGCTTTATTTTTTATTTCTTATTACCCTCTCACACGCCTGATGAGATTATATTACCAGAACTGACAACAGCTGGAAGCAGCAGCAATATGTAGAGCCTCTGAGGAGGTGATGCAATTTCATTTTCATTGATCAGAAATCAGTAGGGCAGCAAATGATGGGAAATTCCATTATGAGAAGGATGGGGCCACAAGACCCAGTGTCCAAATGCCAAAGGGCATGAAGCCCTCCCCTGGGTCAGGCCCAGCTCTCTGGGCAAAGGAAGCTTCCCCAACCCCCCAAAAAAGTGCTACCCATACATTCTTGCTTTGAGGGATGAGGCAGAGTAGGGCATGTTTCATGCCCAACATAAGCAGGTATTCAAATCTGCATCAAGCAGATAGGTAGGTGGAACCCAGCCTTGGGGGTCTGATATGGAGACTATGTCTTACAGGAAAGACCCCAGAAGCAAAGTCTTGTCCCTAGGACCAGGACAACTCATTTTAGCCAGGGCAATAAGAAGCCATTTCAAGGCCCCAAAAGTAACAGGAGTCCAAGCAACAAGTAGGCAGAGTGCTCCATTTTGCCCCTGCCCATTCAGAGTCTGATCAGAATCCTCATGCTCCAGGCAGTGTCTATGCCACCTGAGACCTTCAGGCTCAGCTGTCAGGTATTTCAGGACTAAGGGTTACACCTTGCTGGCCATTTTGGCTTTCTGTCTGTCAAGTTGCAGTACTGCCTGGGCTACACACATATAGCCCATTTTCCCACCCAGCCCCTTCAGGGCAGACAGGTCCCTGCAGCAGACCAGGGGTTAACAGAAGCTGACCACAGTTGCACAGCTGTTAAGGTAATCAATACCACTGAGATACTAAAGCAGCATAAGCCACATTATTGATTGCCAAGCAGATGATAAAACTGTTTATTATGATAATTGCAGAGCCCCTACAAGAGTACAAAGTGCAGCCTTCAGCCCGTTGCATAAAGTAATAGAAGGATCATCCAGGTATCAGCAAAGCCTGAGCCAAAAACCTCCACACTAACTTAGGATCAGCTGCTTTCATTCCAGGATACACTTCTGAAGCTCTCACACACAAACAAGCCCAAGACTTAAACCGCCTTCTGGGCTGAAAAATACTTGAAATTCCTCCCATGTCAGACTGGCTGAAACCTCAGCAATTCTCAGAGAGGGGGGGACAGAGCGCATGTGGCAGAGAAGATCCTTGGGCTCCCCACTCTCTCCTAGTACTGTACTATCCTTTGCCCTAAGAGAGAAGAGAAGTATTGGGGGGGGGGAGAGATATAGCTATTTTGCTCTTCATATCAGGCTCCATCAAAATAGCAACGCTAATGACATTTCTACTATATAGTGAATCCATGTGTTCCCTGGATGGGTAAAACAAGAGGTTCTTCTTCTTTCACCAGACCAGTAGCAACTGATTACTGTTTGAGAGTCAAATATAAATTGATTCAGTGTTAATTACTGATGTAGTATTCTTGCTTTTTTATGTTGAAGAGAGGGAGAGTGTGCTCAAAAGATGGAATTAGTTTATAAGTGAGTCCTCCCAAAACGAGCAAGTTGACAGTTGGGTCCTGCTTAAAAAAAAAAGGGGGGGGGACAATAAAAAACAAGCAACAGCTGCTGCCCTGGTCTAAATGCTACCTTTTATCTTGTGCAAGTGACACAATTTTGTACTTTACTTACAGAGGCCTCTTTCTGCAAGATCCACCCTATATCTCAAAAAGCAGGTATAATTCAAGACCTATCCTTGATTTTCAGTGGAGCTTGTTTGAAACTGACTTGTTTCATGCCAACTGCTGTCCCATGTTCTTCAGAGGTCTTCCGAGACTACTCTCAATAGCTTTGTACAACCCCTCACTTTCCTTGGGTAAATTGTCACTTTCACATTCCTTTTTTGCTCTGATTATTCAACAGATCCAGTTTAAACCCACTTAAGCTGCAGCCTGCTTGGTTCTAGACTACTTGGATAATATTCATTAGGATGAAAGGCAGAGGGGCTGGAAAACCTCGTGTGTTGCAGCAAAGAGGTACACAGACTTCAAGGCAATTCATCTTCTGCTTCCATTAGCCAACTAGGCATCTAATAAGTGGCACGTGGTAGCAACTAAAAGTCAGTACAGATATGGGTCAACTCAAGTTACTCCCTGAATCCATAGAAATGGGACAGGGAAGGAAGGGAGCACCCAACAGCATTACTAATCAATTGCTTTGACTTAAATCTCTACCACTCTTCAACAGCTTGGGTGGGACCCAGAGGCATGAATAGATGACTGTTTACTTAACTTTTTGCTTCAAGACTCAACACTTCACATATCCAGAGCTCCTCAGCATCCCTGCATTCAATTCTCCTAGCTAAGACAAATGAGTAGCATGCTCAAATATACAAGATGACCCCAAACAGTGCTGGAGTAACTGAAAATGAGAAGGGGTTAATTTCCTTCATGAGCGTAAATCACCCCATGGATAAGCTAACTGCAGGTGCAAGGTCAGCCAAACCTGTTGCTATGGTAATGACCCAGTACCCTGACTATATCTGTGATTAATGCATGTCAGCTCAGTAGTGTCAGTCAGCAGTTAGTCTGTATGTTAGTCCGTGTTACTTGTCAAGTGCTACATCTTGAATTGCTGGACTTATTTAGAGCAGGGGAGATACTTTGTACCTGAATGCATCTGTATATAGCTGCATCTGCAAAAGCCTGCAAGCTGCATACATCTACGTTCAAAACTGTTTTACTAACACTTATCTTCTGCAACAATAAACTATTTGGATCTTAAGCTGCTTCCATGTGGTGACTGGTACTGGGAGCAACTTCCACTGCATGAGAATCCCACTTGCAATTTTGCGGGGAAGAAAGCACAAGCAGCAATGGCCTCCAACATTGACTGGTTCTATTACATGTTCAAAGCTAAATATACATGTTAGCAAAGTTACTGTATGTTGTTCAGAGCCACCTTTAGAGCCTGGGCTTTCTGAAAGACCTGTCAAGGCCCTTTTCCCACCAGCAGTTGCTTCTAACAGGACTCCACTGCCTATTTTCTACTCCATGGCCTTTGTAGCTGGATACAGCTCAAATTTACCTTTGCAAGCTCTCTGCTTTGTTAATGTATTTTCATGAGAGCCGTCACTGGAGGGCAGTTTAGCAAGAGGCCCCCAGGTTGACCTTTGCTGGCAGCCTCCAAGCTCTCCATGTAAAGTGATCTAATGGCTAGGCAAGGTAATTAGTGCTAGAGCAGTAATTGCAGCTTCTAACTAAGCAAGATGAAGATAGCGAAAATTCTCCAGGGTGCCCTGCTGGGGACCCCAACACACACACAAAAGCTTCTGCTTGCATTCAAACAGAGAGGCTCAGCAACATTTCTGTATGACATCAGCATGATTTTAAAGAAAGTTGAATGAAAGTTCTGAAAGCAACTGGAGAAAGTCTCCATTTTGCAAGTTAATAATAATAACAATAATTTTATTATTTATACCACGCCCATCTGGCTGGGTTTCCCCAGCCACCAGACTGGAAACTAGATAGCCCAAGGATCACAGCCTGTTAGAAATCACAGATCAACTCACTCCAAAATACCACCACTGGGCAGATTTACTGAATCAAAACAGTCTCACAGCAGAAATCTCAATAATCCAGGACTTACACTCTTACCAAATTCACTCAAGGATCAGTGTCTGAGCTGTTGATATCTACTCTGAGACCAACATGGTAGCCATTCATGTAACTCCTCAAGAAATAAAGACCCACCATGTAGAATTCAAAGCTGCAATGTACAGCCCTACAGGGCATTCCTTCCCTGCACCCTCAAACTTGCACTCCTGTATGGAACATCCCTGTCCATGGCAACAATGCATAGCTTCCTCCTTGACATTTGGAGCTAGTTGTTTTATCACCACCACCACCATCAATCTCAAGAGGCAGAAACCTTCAAGCATTCCAAATGTTCATCATCACAATGAATCTATGGTGAAAAGGAAGCCAAAACCAAATTATTCTTACTTGCTTCTTTTGGCTCCAAGGCCTGGCAACAGAGAGAGAAACATGACAAGGTTAGAAGTTGTTCCAAAGGGCCAAAAAGAATGAAGCTGGTTCTCAAACTAACATACATCCAGTTGGAAGTGTAATCAGAAAACTGTTTCAGGGAAGAGAATCCATTTGCCACCATTTCTTATCATTTGTTTTGACTGTTTTTAACACTGAAATTGAAATTATTGTAACCTCCCCTGGGACCTGCCTGCTGGTTAAATTGAGGAATTATTATTATTTCTTCTTTTTTAAGGCTGGAAGCAAGGCTCCTTGCTCTGAATGCAGTAATCAGTACCATTTATTGCAATGGAAAAGGAAGCAACAAGTCTTTGAGTCTTGAAACCAACAGGCAGGATCAGAGGATGGCTGAAGTGAGCAAACAGAACAGACAAGAGTTAACAGTCAACCACCAATATCTTTGATGATCACATTAACAAGATTTGCCTATGCTCTAAACCCCAACAGGATATTATTCCAATGTATCCTTTTAAACATTGTCATAAGGAAGAAAAATGCTAGCAACCTCCATCTTTTGCTACCAGTTTGCAATTGACCTGTTTTTTCTCTGTCTCTCTAGCACCCATACAGGTGCCTGTGCAGGACACAGGTCTTGTCACAGCAAGACCTTCAAACCTTCAAGTTTAAAGCCTGCATGATAATATCCTATCCAGTTCACCCTGCAATGCACCCATTTGTTCTGCCAGTGTCTGAACCTGGTGTAAAGCTGACAAGCAAAATGTAAGTGATATCAAAGGGCACAGAAATAGGTGGAAATAGAAATGTAGCAACTACCTTCAAAACAACTCCTCTATTTTCCAGCTTGGACGAAACTTAAACTCTCTCTCTCAAGTTACACAGGCACTCAGCTATACAAGAATTGGCCAATAAAGAAGAACACCAAAAATAAAGAACGAACATGTGGAGATGAAGCAAAGAGGTGGTAGATTGCTGCCATAATGGCCCACAGCCAGCCTCTCTAGCTACTCTTCTGTGGAACTGGAAAGCCTCCTTGCTCTGATGCCAAGCCCTGAAAGGTGGTGGCAACCTGCCTGCTCCAGAGGCAGCCCCAGGCCATCTGCTTTCTCCCAATCTTTGCAACACCTCCAACTGTGTAAGGCAGGATGCAGCTGGCTGGTGGCCCATTCAGATTTCTTAACAGTGCTGTGATCTCGGGTTTCCAGTAAGGCCTTTCAGGCCTCAATCACCACCAAGGGGAAACAAAACCAATGTTGCCTGTGTCAGTATAGGTTGTTGCGGCACACTAAGTGGTCCTCTCCCAACCATATGTTTTGCACCAATTCTCCAACAAAGCTGCCCTTAAAATGCAAACTTTTTGTCAGAATGAAGAACAAGCTAAGAAGGCAGCCACATCTCAGCTCCAGTATAGCCCTGCTTGCCAGTACCCCAGAAGGCTTATCTGGCAGAGGTGTGTGCCTGCCCTCCTTCCCACAGCCAATATAGTCTGGCAACATTGGTACCCACTCTTCCTCATTCTAAAGCCACTCTCTATGATGGAAGATAGAAACAGTCAACCATCCACTGGAGATAGAACAAAGGCTGCTCCTGAAGAGAAGAAACCTTGCAACAAAGGTGCTCACCGTAAGGAGGTGGCTGGGCCACTGCAGGGTACTCCAGATTAAAGGGCTGTTTCTGAAAAGCCTCAGGCCTGGGTTTCTTAAACTTGGGTCTCCAGCTGTTGTTGGACTATAACTCCCATCATACCTGACCACTGATCTTGCTAGCTTGCAACAGCTGGAGACCCAACTTTGAGAAGCACTGCCTTAGGCTGTGCCTAGTCATACACAAGAAGATCAAACCTATCCATTCCAAAGGAAATCAGCCCTGAGTGCTCACTGGGAGGACAGATCCTGAAGATGAGGCTCCAATACTTTGGCCACCTCATGAGAAGAGAAGACTCCCTGGAAAAGACGAGGGAAAGATGGAGGGCACAAGGAGAAGGGGACGACAGAGGATGAGATGGTTGGACGGTGTTCTCGAGGCTACCAGCATGAGTTTGACCAAACTGTGGGAGGCAGTGGAAGACAGGAGTGCCTGGCATGCTCTGGTCCATAGGGTCACGAAGAGTCGGACATGACTAAACGACTAAGTAACAACAACACAGTCATACCCAGCAACATAAGGCAGCTTCCAGGGGCCCTTAGTCCAAGTAGAAGAGAGAGAGACCATCCCTTCCAGTTCAAAGCAACAACATCATCATTACAGGAAACTCCCAGGCAGGTGATGGCTATGGCCTTGCAACTAAGGTACTTTGCGGAGCCATGGCCTCCTCACATGCCACATCACCACATAGCAGAGTGCTTCAGTGGAGCATTTCAGCCATCTAGTGGTCACAACTATCAACACGTGGGATCAAAGAGTGCTCTTCTATAAAGTAGCTCCAAAAGGGACAGGTGGGCAAAGGGCTGGAAGAGTAGAGGGATTCCCATTGCCAGATCCCCAAGCAGCTCCTTGTGACATTAACACCAATAGCTCCTTCAGTGCTCACTACCTTCTCCACCTATGCAAATTGTCAACTGACCCATCCGCTTCACGCTTGGGAGTTTTCTGATGCAAAGGACTTATTACACACTTTACCTATCTGTGCCTGAGCTTCAGCTGTCTGTCCCATAGAGTTTGATTTAATACCCAAGATTAGCAGTTTTCCTGTACAGCAGATACTGACCCTCCTTCTCCAGAGGGCATGAACTTTGCTGGCATGAGTCATCCCTGCTCTTGAGAAATGTTTCACTCTAAAATGTGGCCAAACTAGTCTCTGTCTGGGAGCTTATGTATGTCTATGTCTATGGAGTGTCTGAGTCCCTCCCCCCTTCATACTCCTGCATCTACACATACAGGGAAGGAAGAACACCCAACCACAAAGGTGCACCAGACTGTTGTTTTAATTCAAACCAAAGGAAGTCCTCCCAGGAAGGGAATCTTCACTCGTCCTTCAGCTGCAGCACTCCCAAGGCTCCCATGACAGTTCCAACAAACAACTGCCTCTCTTGTGAGCTTTATGGAGTAGAACATAGACTACAGGTTTGGTCTGATCCAGAAAGGTTTTTATCTAGTTCAGGTATTTAATTTCAAATGGAGACCAAGACTACAGAATCCCACATATCACAGGCAGAAGAAAGTAACAGTTGCTGCCTGCTGCTCTAGTGCTTTCCCTTTCTGCCTGAAGGTTTCATTGGCAGCATACACTAGGCCACAGTCAGGACTCACAGCCTCCTCAATCCTGTCTAAGATGCCACAGTTGCCACTTGTTACAGGTACTACATGGCTCAGCCCATGAGTGCTCAAATGCTGACCATTGACTTTCTGGCTTCAAATCCAGCGTGGTGTTCAACCCCAGGCTGCTTTCAAGAGGCGGTCTCTACAGGCAAGGTTAAGCCAGGAAGCCTGCTATTGTTCTTTGATAGAAAAGTACTCTTTGCTGGTTTGCAAGGATCACAGGAAGAGGCCTTTTCAAGGGTTACAGTCTCCAGATACATGCCTCCTTTACAATGAAGTGGGTTGCTAGTTCTCAGGTTCCAGTTCTTTATTTGCACAAAGCTGGGGGGCTACCACTTTTGAGATGCACAAGAATTTTCTCCATTCAAAATTGTTGTGCATGTGCAGTGCTCGTGATTTGTGATGATCTCAGATGACAATAAATAAATAATAAATTCTGGGTGCACACCCCACAGTAAACTTTGATGGTGCCAAATCACACATTCACTTTTCTGGCTTTAGGTGTAAACCAGCATCAAATATGGCAGCCACACACCAACCATTGTCAGGAGGAAATGAAGAAAGAACTAGGGGTGTTCACTTCAAAATAAGTTTTGGGTCACCATAAATCATGCATCCATGCATCCAGTAATATGTTGCCTATGAGGTGGCATGGCATTGTATCTGTCCCAATGCTTTCCTACAGTATAAAACACTGTAAGTAGCTTGTAACCCAAACTGATAATAGCAAAAATAAAAGAGTGAGATTTGAACCCAGCAAACAAATGTTGGGCCCATACAAATAATATATCCACACAGCCAAATGTGTCCTTTGGGGAAAAAACACTGCCAAGGGTGTGTATACATGCCAACCGTAGCCAGAATATACAGGCAAGAGCAAGGAACAATAAGGCTGCTCTCTTCTCCCTGACATGTTACTTTAATATAGACATAGACTACATACAGGAAAGTCAGTTATCTGTGAAATGAAAGTGCAAACTCTTTCTTTGGGTTGTATCCAGGGTTGTTCTACTCAGAGAAGAGCCATAAAATTAATGGATCTGACTAACATAGGTCCATTAATTTCAATGGCCCCACTCCAAACAGAACTTCATTGGACACAATTCTCTTTGAACTGAACACACTGTCAAGGATACATACTCATGCTATCACCATTCAAAATATCCCAAAATAAATTTTCAATAAATCTTCACTTTCTGAAGTTTTGATCAAACCCTGTCCTTTCCAGACAGATATAGTCACCAGCCATAATCACCAGCCCATAAAAACTCCTAGTTGCATTCAGAATGATTGCTCTTGATTTTCAAATGCATGCTAGTTTTAATGTGCAGGTGGGTGGAATCCTAGGAAGAAGAATTTCACCTTTTCAGTTCAGTGGCTACTTTTTCTTTTTTGAAAGACACTATTCCATGCCCTCATAAAGCTCTGGTTTGCCAACTATGGCCATTCCTGGACAGGGATAGCCTGATCACTGTCATCCATGTGTTGGTAACCTCAAGGCTGCATTGCTGTAATGCGCTCTATATGAGGTTGCCTGCCCTTGGGTCTGGTTCAGAAGCTCCAGCTGATACATAATGCTGTGGTGCCAGACTGCTGAAGGGAGCTTCTGACTGAGAACATGTGGAATCGTTTTGCCAAAGTTGTTGTATTTATTTCAATCAATCCAGATAATAGGTAATATTATATGCCTCAAGAAGTTACAAAAAGATCTATCAAAATTTGTCTGGAGTGGTAACAGGCCTAGGATAAAACATAAAATAATGATTAACTCGAAAGATAGAGGCGGCCTCTCACTCCCAGACTTTACATTGTATTATGAGGTGGCATGCATTGTTTGACTGAAGGATTGGATAAAATTAGAAAGAGAAGAAATCCTTGATTTAGAAGGACATGATCACAAATTTGGCTGGCATGCGTATTTATGCTATGAGAAAGATAAAAAACATAAAGGGTTTCATAATCATATAATAAGGAAAGCATTGATAAAAGTATGGAATAAATACAAAGATTTCTTAGAACCTAAAATGCCATGGTGGTTGTCTCCAGTTGAGGCAATAGCAATGAAACCGTTTAATAACAAAGGAAACTGGCCGACATATAGAGATTTGTTAATAGAAGAAGAGAAAGGTTTGAAATTAAAAAGTTATGAAAACTTGAAAGATACTTTACAAAGTTGGTTGCATCACAAAATGTACATGTACAAAACAGGATGTAAGATATGTTGGAGTTGCAAAGAGAAAGATGGTACTTTTTTCATGTATGGTGGGAATGCAAGAAGATTAAAGAATATTGGGAAATGATATATAATGAATTGAAAAAAATGTTGAAAAAAAAACCTTTGTTAAAAAACCAGAATTTTTCCTGTTTGGAATTTTAGATCATGATACAAGAGAGGGAAACTGGAGATTGTTTATGTATGTGACAACAGCAGCAAGAATTTTATTAGCACAAGTATGGAAAACAGAGAAAACGCCAACAAAGGAAGAATGGCAAGCCAAACTTATTGACTATGAGCTGACAGAGAGAATACATGAGAGAGACACCATCGATTTCAAAAAGGAGTGGGAACCATTTATAAACTATATAAAAAGACAGTATAAAGATTTGGACTCATTGGCAGGTTTTGACTAAACTTTCACAACTATATAAGAGGTAAAACCAGCAGGATATAGAATTTGTTTAATAAATCAACACGGAAATACAGGGGAAGCCAAAGAGGGGGAGGGGAGAAATATGGATTTATAAATTGTTCAATTAAGATTTGTGGAAAATTTGTTGTTACAATTTGAAAATTTAATAAAAATTATTTTTTAAAAAAGGAGAGAGAACATGTGGAATCATTGTTAAAACAGCTGCAGTGGCTGCCCATCTCGTACTGAGTGAGGTTCAAGGTTCTTGTATTAATTTACAAAGTCCTGAACAGCTTAGGTTTAGGGTACCTCAGGGATTACCTGAACCCTTATGTCCCAGCTCTATCACTGAGATCACCTGCAGGAGTATAATCGGTCAGTACCCGAGTTGGTGAGGTTTGTTTGACAACAAGAAGAAACTGAGCCTTTAGTGTCCTTGGCCCAGTCCAGTGGAATATTCTGCCAATAAAGATTCAGTGGGTGCCTTCTGTGCCAACTTTTAAACGCATGCTGAAAACTTTTTTATTACACCAGGCAATTAAGAGCACACCGTCTCCACCAAGGAGGAGACAGGGGACTCCCCTGAGGAGGTGGCTAGTTCACCAACACAGGAGCCAGATATATGGAGAAACGTGACTCAAAGAAGTAGGAGGCCCAGGGTTCGCTCTGATTGTTTAGAAATACACAATCGCTTTGAGGTCCTCTCCCCTAGAATGGAAGACAAAGAGCAGACTCCATTTGAGGATCTCTCCCTCGTTACAGTTGATCAGGTATATGAAGACGAGCAACAAAGTCAGTCCTCAGGGAATGTGCAGGCGACCTTGGAACGGACAGATCACGGAAGAACCCCGACCAAACCTAAGAGGAGGCGTGTAGTGGTGATAGGGGATTCCCTACTGAGGGGAACAGAAGCAGTGATCTGTGGGCCTGACAAGATGTCTCGGGAAGTGTGCTGTCTCCCCGGGGCTAAGATCCAAGATGTAACTGAACGACTGCAAGGAATCATAAAACCCACTGACAAATACCCCTTCCTCTTGGTTCATGTGGGAACCAATGACACTGCAAGCAATAGCCTCCAGAAGATCAAAAGAGACTATGAGGCTCTGGGCAGGAAATTGAAGCAATTAAATGCACAAATTGTCATCTCATCTGTCCTCCCAGTTGAACGACGTGGCCCAGGGAGAGAGAGAAAAATAGTGGAAGTGAACAGCTGGCTTCGCAAATGGTGTAAACAGGAACGGTTTGGATTCTTAGATCACGGACTGCAGTTTCTTGAAGATGGACTTCTGGCAAGAGATGGGCTGCACCTCACAACGGTTGGGAGGAATGTTTTTGCCAAAAATCTCAGAAACCTCATCAGGAGGGCTTTAAACTGACTAATGTGGGGGAGGAAGACAGTGCTCCTGAAGGTAGGAGTCTATCAATTGATGAAGATGATCATCCAAATGTCATAGACCAAATGGAGCAAACAGCACGCAGACCTAGTGGTGGGAGGAAAAAATCCTTAAATAAGAGACATGGGGGAATGATTAATGGACTTCAATGTCTGTACACTAATGCGCAAAGCATGGGTAATAAACAAGATGAGCTTGAGCTCTTGGTACAGCAAACTAAATATGACATAATAGGCATCACTGAAACCTGGTGGGATAAGTCCCACGACTGGAATGTAATAATGGAGGGTTACAATCTATTTCAGAGAAACAGACCAGACAAGAAAGGAGGAGGAGTGGCGTTATATGTCAGGGATGTGTATACCTGTGAAGAGATCCAAGATTTAGAACCTCAAAGCCAAAGTGAGAGCATTTGGGTCAAAATTAAGGGAGAAAAGAATAACAGGGACCTCATTGTGGGAGTTTACTATAGATCCCCAAGCCAAACGGAGGACATAGATGATGCCTTCCTGGAACAGATGGCCAAGCATGCAAAAGGAAGGGAGATAGTAGTAATGGGGGACTTAAATTAGCCGGATATTTGCTGGATGTCAAATTCGGCCAAGAGCATAAGGTCAAACAGATTCCTCACTGGCCTTGCAGACAACTTCGTTGTCCAGAAAGTGGGAGAAGCAACAAGAGGAACAGCCATTTTAGATCTGGTCCTAACCAATGTTGATGACCTGGTTAGTGGGGTAGAAGTGGAAGGATCATTAGGCGCGAGTGATCATGCTCTTCTGAAGTTTACTATACAGCGGAAAGGAGCAGCCAAGCATACTAGGACTCAATTTCTTGACTTTAGGAAAGCCGACTTTATAAAACTTAGGGAAGTGCTGGGTGAGATCCCATGGACAGTAATACTAAAAGGAAAGGGAGTTCATGATGGCTGGGAGTTTGTTAAGAGGGAGATAGTAAAAGCACAACTTCAGGCAATACCAATGAGACGGAAACATGGAAGGTGCCTAAAGAAGCCAGGGTGGCTATCTAAAGAACTTTTAACTGAGTTAAGATTAAAAAAGGGTGTGTACAAAAAATGGAAAAGGGGGGAAACCACCAAAGAGGAATTCAAACAAATAGCCAGCACGTGTAGACACAAAGTCAGAAAAGCTAAAGCACAGAATGAACTCAGGCTTGCTAGAGAGGTTAAAAGCAACAAAAAAGGCTTTTATGGGTATGTTCGTAGCAAAAGGAAGAACAAAGAAACAGTGGGGTCACTCAGAGGAGAAGATGGTGTAATGCAAACAGGGGACACAGAAAGGGCTGAACTCCTCAATGCCTTCTTTGCCTCAGTCTTCTCCGATAAAGAAAACAATGCCCGACCTGAAGAATTTGGAGCAAATGATTCAACAGAGGAAACACAGCCCAGAATAACTAAGGAGATAGTACAAGAATACTTGACTAGTTTAGATGTATTCAAGTCTCCAGGGCCAGATGAGCTGCATCCAAGAGTATTAAAAGAACTGGCAGATGTGATCTCAGAACCACTGGCAGTCATCTTTGAGAATTCCTGGAGAACAGGCGAAGTCCCGGCAGACTGGAGGAGGGCAAATGTTGTCCCTATTTTCAAAAAGGGGAAAAGAGAGGACCCAAATAATTACCGCCCAGTCAGTCTGACATCAATACCAGGGAAGATTCTGGAGCAGATCATTAAGCAAACAGTCTGTGAGCACCTAGAAAGGAATGCTGTGATCACCAATAGTCAGCATGGATTTCTGAAAAATAAGTCATGTCAGACTAACCTGATCTCGTTTTTTGACAGAATTACAAGCCTGGTAGATGAAGGGAACGCAGTGGATGTAGCCTACCTTGATTTCAGCAAGGCATTTGACAAGGTGCCCCATGATATTCTTGTAAAGAAGCTGGTAAAATGCGGTCTTGACTATGCTACCACTCAGTGGATTTGTAACTGGCTGACTGACCAAACCCAAAGGGTGCTCATCAATGGTTCCTCTTCATCCTGGAGAAGAGTGACTAGTGGGGTACCACAGGGTTCTGTCTTGGGCCCGGTCTTATTCAACATCTTTATCAACGACTTGGATGATGGACTCAAGGGCATCCTGATCAAATTTGCAGATGACACCAAACTGGGAGGGGTGGCTAACACCCCAGAGGACAGGATCACACTTCAAAACGACCTTGACAGATTAGAGAACTGGGCCAAAACAAACAAGATGAATTTTAATAGGGAGAAATGTAAAGTATTGCACTTGGGCAAAAAAAATGAGAGGCACAAATACAAGATGGGTGACACCTGGCTTGAGAGCAGTACATGTGAAAAGGATCTAGGAGTCTTGGTTGACCACAAACTTGACATGAGCCAACAGTGTGACGCGGCAGCTAAAAAAGCCAATGCAATTCTGGGCTGCATCAATAGGAGTATTGCATCTAGATCAAGGGAAGTAATAGTGCCACTGTATTCTGCTCTGGTCAGACCTCACCTGGAGTACTGTGTCCAATTCTGGGCACCACAGTTCAAGAAGGACACTGACAAACTGGAATGTGTCCAGAGGAGGGCAACCAAAATGGTCAAAGGCCTGGAAACGATGCCTTATGAAGAACGGCTAAGGGAGCTGGGCATGTTTAGCCTGGAGAAGAGGAGGTTAAGGGGTGATATGATAGCCATGTTCAAATATATAAAAGGATGTCACATAGAGGAGGGAGAAAGGTTGTTTTCTGCTGCTCCAGAGAAGCGGACACGGAGCAATGGTTCCAAACTACAAGAAAAAAAATTCCACTTAAACATTAGGAAGAACTTCCTGACAGTAAGAGCTGTTTGACAGTGGAATTTGCTGCCAAGGAGTGTGGTGGAGTCTCCTTCTTTGGAGGTCTTTCAGCAGAGGCTTGACAACCATATGTCAGGAGTGCTCTGATGGTGTTTCCTGCTTGGCAGGGGGTTGGACTCGATGGCCCTTGTGATCTATTCCAACTCTATGATTCTATGATTCTATAAGAGCACATCTCCCACAATGGTTTATTGCTGCTTGTTTTTAGTTTTTGCTTTGAAATTGCTTTTATTTTTTATTGCTTTTATTGCATGATTATCTTCTTAATGTTGTAAACTACTTTGATGTGTTGTGATTTAGTAGTAGATAAATACTTTTATAAATATATAATATGGCAGACACTGTACTGGTGATGTGGGTATATGATTTGTGGTGGACCAAAGGTTATCGTACTGTGTACACCACCAGTTCCTTATTCAGTCTCTGCTTCCTTGAGGAAAGACTTTGGGCAAAAGATGAGTGGGACCTCACAGTAGTTGGCAATAGTGCGTTTGCTAAGAGTCTCACAAACCTGATCAGGAGAGCTTTAAACTAAATCCTGAGTGGGAGGAAGACAATATTACAGATGAGAGGAGAACACCTGGTACTGGGGATAACAGCTTCATTGATACTCAGAAAACTGAGATGGTGCTCCAGAAACCTCCTAAAGGGGAAGAAAGTAAAAGAAGGAAGCAGCTGGAGGGAATGACTCATAGCTTCAGTTGTCTATACTAATTCACAGAGTATAAGAAACAAGCAAGACAAATTCAAGCTCAATACAGGATTGCAAATATAACCTAAAAGGCATTACTGAAACCTGGTGGGATGAGACATATGACTGGAATGTAGAAATTGAGAGGCAAAACTTATTCAAAAGGAATAGACCAAACAAGAAAGGAGAAGTAGCAGCATTATATGTAAAGGATATACACACCTGTGTAGAGATCCATGACCTGGAACATGGAAAGCAGTTTGAGAGTATATGGGTAAAAATTGAAAGAGAGGGAAACAACAGTGACCTTACTTTGAGTGTCTGCTATAGATCTCCAAGCCACACTGAAGTCTTAGATAATGCCTTCCTACAGCCAATTACCATACATTCCAATGTGAGAGAGATAGTAGTCATGGGAGACTTCAACTTCCCTGATATCTGTTGGAACGCAAAACCTTGTCAAGAATGCAAGGTCTAAAAAATTTCTCCACTGCCTTGCTGACAATTTCATTTCCCAGAAGGTGGAAGAAACAAGGGGATCATGTATCTTGGACTTGGTCCTCACCAACAGAGAGGAACTGATCAATGAAGTGGAAGTACTGGGAAACTTAGGAGGAAGTGATCATGTCCTCCTGGGTTTCATGATACAGAAGCAAGGGAAAGCTGAGTGTAGTTGGATATTTACTCTGGACTTTTAAGAAGGTGGATTTCTAAAGCTTAAGTGAGATTCCATGGTCAGAAATTCTCAGAGAGAAGAGAATTCAAGATGGATGGGAACCTCTTAAAGGTGAACTATTGAAGGCACAAATGCAGATGATTCCAACAAGTAAAAAATGTGGGAGGCATCTAAAGAAACCAGTGTGGCTGTGATGTGCATCCACAGTAAATGTTGATACAGTGGTGCCTCACAAGACGAAAAGAATCCGTTCCGCGAGTCTCTTCGTCTTGCGGTTTTTCGTCTTGCGAAGCAACCCTATTAGCGGCTTAGCGGCTATTAGCGGCAAAGCGGCTTAGCGGCTTAGAAAAAGGGGGGGAAAGTGAAAAAATTTGCAAGACTCCCAAGACGTTTTCGTCTTGCGAAGCAAGCCCATAGAGAAATTCGTCTTGCGAAGCGCCTCGAAAAATGGAAAACCCTTTCGTCTAGCGGGTTTTTTGTCTTGCGAGGCATTCGTCTTGCGGGGCACCACTGTACATCCTTATTTCTAGAACAGTATCCCATGTAAGACGACACTGAATAAAATCTGATCCACTGTTTTATTTCAGGACAAGCCAGTGTCAAATATGACACATATACACCCATGTTAATCTGAGGTCATCATTTATTCATTAGAGTTTTGAGGTATACACCCCAAGTTCTTTATTCATTTTTTCATATTTTGACTATGATTGACATTTAGTATATGACTAAATGCCATATCAAAGGACATTCTCCTGGATATGGGGTGTAAGATTTTTGTGGCCTGAAACCTATTGTGGAGTGCACACTCCTTGATCATTACTTGTTGCTGATATCTGAGGTCACCACACATTCATGTGTGTTGCACAAACATGACAACCTTGATTGGAGAAAAGCTTTGTGTATCTTGTAGGAGACTGTCCCCCAGTCAAGGAGTTATATGATATGAGGTATTCCAAAGTTTATTTTGGGGCTCAGGAGACACATAAACTTTAATTGATTAAGTTTTCTGACTGAGTTTAATTTTGAACTTTGCACAAACAACTGGGAACTAGTAACCAGATTCAAAGCTTTCCACAAGCAAGCTGAGCCACTAAGACAGACCAAAGTATCACTTCTCACATTGTTCTTGACTATCTTAGCTCCACCCCCAACCGCCCAGTATGCTCTCATTCATGCTAATGTCCAATATAGCCACAAATTGAAGAGAAGATTTCTAGCAGCCAACAGAAAGAAAGGTGCAGATCTATGTCATGCCCAGAGTTCATCAGGAAGACAGCAATCCAGAAATGGAGACATCACTAGCTCCTCCTAGTGTTTCTGGGTCCAGCCCTCCGAATATGGAGAAGAGGGATGTACGGCAACCAAAGCACCTACACCAAAGTCATAAGCAACTGGAAAACTAGGAAAGGTTAAGTTTTCAACTTGTTTATGTTGTACAATCATTTGAAGATGCGTTCCCTGGAATCAAACCATTGTGCCATGATCTATCCATCACCACTGCATGCTATAAGTGATGAGCTAGCTCTCTACACATGAGGATTAACCTCCTAGTCCTTTCATTTGAAATGTGACTGAAACATGTTTTGTGTGGTTATTAGGCCCATAAATGTCAGAATCCTATCACTCTCTAATAGTAAACTCAGGTGATGAGTGTCAACAGAAGTGAAGCTGTTTCACCCTATTGTTTCACTGTAGCTATGTCAGCATACTCAGGGGAACCTCAAGATTTGTAGAACCCTCCCCCTCTCCCCCCCAAAAAAAACCCAGACAAATGAGGGCTATACATGCCATAATATGTTGAGATGTCAGTTAGAAAAGAAAGCAAGAAATTGTGGTGGTGGGGTGTCAAATGGAATACAGTCGTACCTTAGCTGTATAACGCCTTGGTACTCAGACGTTTTGGCTCCTGAATGCCGCAAACCCAGAAGTGAGTGTTCTGGTTTGCATCAGCTGAATGTCTGATGCAGCTTCCGATTCAGAGCAGGAAGCTCCTGCAGCCAATCGGAAGCCACACCTTGCTTTTCAAACCGTTCCAGGAGTCGAATGGACTCCCGGAACGGATTAAGTTCGACAACCAAAGTACCACTGTATCCTGGGGGAGGGTGTGGCTCGTTCCCTGAACAACAACACTTCTGTTAGAAGTTAGGGCATTTTGCTGCAGATTTTCTATATAAAGAGCTACTTTAATTATACCCTACCGCACTGAAAATTTGATTTATTTCTATGAACATTAAGTACAGGCAAAACTGGGAGCAGAAGAAAAGGAGGAGAACCTCCAAGAAGCCTGTCCTGGGCACAAGCAGCTTAGAAACTCAGGCTAGTATTGCTCCTTCTGTAGCACATTAGGAGCCCTTCACCTGTCCTCACTGCCAAAATATACAGAGCAAAAGTCTTTTCATACACACACACACAAGTTTCACCTTATCCCAGGAAGCAGCCCTTATTGAACTGTGGAAGCATGTGCGCTGCATGCTATGGGAATGAGTGGCTGCCCCACAGAAGCCATGAAGTCTAGCAGAGGCACACACACAAAAGGCAAACACCTGCACCCCTCCCCCAACATGTCAGGTAAGAGGGCAACAGGAATGGTAAGTTGAGAGAGGACACGACGATAGTTTTGCAGGAACTGTACCTCAGGGAATGGATCTGATGTCAAGTGTCAGCCAGTAAATTGCTATTGGCTTCTCAATAAGCAGGAGCAGTGAGCTAAGTGTTTCCTTGTGTTGTGAAGGCTTGCTCAGACTCAATACGGCAGTATTGACAGCACAATCACCCAGTAATCCAGGCCTCACTAACGGCTCAGCACTTCTACCCTGAAAATACACTTTCCATTTGGACACCAGCCCATTAGCTGGGACTGGGATCACAGACATCATCCCACCTCCCCCTGAACTGGCACTGCCCTCTGAAAATGGCCTTGGGAGAAGGAGGGAGGGAGCAGAAGTCCAGCTGTTACTCCCTTCCTGTGAGTTAACCCCTCCTATGATAGAGGCCTGTCTTGTCCTGCAAAATCCCGTGTCCAGCTCACAAGCCAATCAACATGAAGATATCTGGCGATGTGGGCACTTCCAATCTGAATGGCTGACTAGAGGGAACTTTGGTCACTGTGACCTACTCAGCCTGCTCTCAGTCTCTTTCACTGTGCTGCCAGTGGAATGATGAGAATACCTCAATAGGAATTCTGTCTGCTTTTTGCTAAAATGCTCTTTTCCAAACCTATTGAAACAAATCCTTAGCAAAGCCCAATGGACACCTCAGTCTATGCAGGAACACAGCAGGTAAGCACAACATGCATACTTTCCTCTCATGACAGACCCACAAGAGGACAGACATGGGGATAGTTGAGGCAAAGGTGTAAAGCGACAAGGCCCAGAGTAATCATAGAGGCCAGTTCTAGTGGGAAGCAGGTCCCTGGCAAGGAAAATGTTAACCGTGTTTCAGGCTGTCATCTGATAAACGGCTCTGTGGAAAGCAGGTTCTCTCACTTTGAGATATGATGTCACTAACCTTTATTGATCCGCCATCAGAGAACTTGGCTTATCTCTCGTGGGTGATCAGCTGCCCTCCTGGACTCAACTAGTGTTTAATACACTACTGGGCATCATGCTCAGCAAGAGTGCAAGATACAGCCACAAGAGGCAATATTTCACAGGTTATGCCAACGGAAGGGGAGACTGCTTGCTTGTGCACTCACTTTCCCCTCCCTGCTGTCAAGGCCGCCATCCTGTCCTGCACTAAGTCGTAGCAATGTATTCAGGTTGAGCTCAATCACAAATCAAGGCTAATTTCAAAGTCAGCATACTCAGCCAGAAACAGTTAAGGCTGCTCCTCCAAATGCTCCTCCAAATCCCAACTCCATTTCCCCCCATTTTTAATGCTGCTAACTGAGCAGGCAAAGATGTCTGAAGAACAGTGGAAGCTACAGAAAAATGAAGTGACTCAGGAGGCTGCAGAGAAGACAGGAGGACTTTCACAGGGATTGAACACAGATGCCATGGTGAGTAATGAAAGCGGGACAAATCTCAGTCCAAACCATTGAGTCAGCAAAATGGCTCCAACACAGTAACTGAGAATACAATGGCAAGTGGCAAGAGTTTAGGCTCAAATATACTGTGCAGTAGGGAGAAAGAACACCCTAACTGTGAAGAACCTGGGAACAAAAAGTTCTAAAGCTCCCCTTCACCCACAGAATTCTGTTTGCTCAGACACTGCAGACTAGATAAATACTGCAAAGCCATTTAAGGGACAGATAAGAACTACAAACGCTTAGTGCTGCCTGGAGCTCTCCAACTTGTTCCTTGTATCATAGGTAATGGGCTTTGGCCAGGGCTGAGAGTAGTTTATCAACTTCATCCAATTCCTGCAAAAAGATCCTCCTTGCTGGAAAAAAAAGTTTATCTAGTTATGCTCCTAAATAAAAATAAGAAGCAGACATAAACACACACCCCACCAGTTGTAACACCAACTCTCCAGAAAAGTAAGCATTTACAGACTGGCTACAGTGAAATGCTCCAAGCTGAGCACCTCTAGGCTGACACACAACTGGCATGAATAAAATAAATTTATACATGAATCACATAACACAAATCATGCTCTGCTAATTGAAATAATGGACACATACACCCCTTTCACCTGGATTCCAATCCTTTAACTGAGCTATCAGGGGGTTAAATGTAAAAGTGATTGGATTCTGCGGAAGTGACAAGGGTGGTGATGCTGCCGGAATTTTCACCAGTGTTGTGAACCACCAATGCCCAAAATGCTTCCTCAACTAGAGGGATCTTTATCCAGCATGCCTTGGGGGAAATGGTAGCTGTTAGGACACTGTCTGAACATCTTTGCTCTGGTGGGTATAATTGTGATTTACTTACAGAAAAAAGGCATCTTGCCACGCTGTGTCTGTTTAGCTTAATATAGTTGATCAGAAGTAAGCAGTTCCAGTTAACCTGGAGATCACTGAATTAGTTAAGAGTGAGAAAGGTGGTCTGAACTCCAGAATGGGCACTGGGTCATTGTTCAGAACAATGGGATTCACATAGTCTGATTTCACACAATCCAATGCTCACATCACCTTTCTATTGTACATGTAGTATGGGTGAATATCTGAATTTTCAAATTTTCCCACAAACAGAGGTGTTCAAAGCAACTCACATAAAGGACAGAAACAGCCAATGTATAATGCAGGCCACCCACTCTTCGGACAGTCACCAAGACCTACTCTACCAAGTTGCAGATACTTAGTATCTTTCCTGTTATAAGAATTTTTAGGTCATATATATATATATATTCATAAATGTACCAAGCAAACACATATATAAATATATAAACCACATGTCTAAAACCCACAGTAAAAATCCTAAAGCCATTGTGACTCTTTCAGTCACCTCAAATATTTCTCTACAACAGGGGTCAGCAAACTTTTTCAGCAGGGGACCAGTCTACTGTCCCTCAGACCTTGTGGGGGGCCGGACTATATTTTGGAAAGAAAAAATAAGAACGAATTCCTATGCCCCACAAATAACTCAGAGATGCATTTTTTAAAAAAGCACACATTCTACTCATGTAAAAACACGCTGATTCCCAGACTGCCCATGGGCCGGATTTAGAAGGCGATTGGGTCGGAAGTGGCTCCTGGGCCTTAGTTTGCCTATCCATGCTCTAGAAGGTGGAAGGAAATGCAGAAACCTCCCCATTGTCTGTGTCCTCACAAATCCTGCCTTAAGGGCACATTTAAGGTGTGAATAGGGTGAGCCTGTGACCTGGCTCAGGAATTAAGTATTTTCATTACAAAAGAATGGCCAGGTTCCCCAGGTAATCCAGTCAAGTGACCATTAACAGGTAACCTGGCAGACAGGGTAAAAACAACACACAGATTTCTGTTGTAGACAGCCTTTTCTGTGATGTAGGTATGATGTATCTGGGGGGTGGTCTTGGATTACACCACTTCTGTAATGTATGTTTCTGGGGGTGGTCTTGCGACTCCAGGGCAGGCAATTTAAAATGTCTATATAAGGGCTTGTGTGCATGGCTCGGGGGTCCTCCTCCTCTCTCCTGCGTGTGGGGGAGCACCCTGTTGCAGCAGTTAATAAAGATCAGGCTTACTAGCTGCTTTGCTTCTCGATGTTCTCTGGTTTGTCTCTGTAATTTTCTCCTACTGATACAGAACCTACATAAGGACTCTATATGGGCTCTTGGGTACTCCATAAGGGAAAAGGAGCACGTTTTTTATTTTTATCACCTCCTTTCAATGTGAGGTTGAGGGGATTTATCATTTAGTTCTATCTGCTGCTAAAACAACCTATAGCTGGCTCAGTTGGGTAGCTCTCAGCTTCCTCTCCCTGCTTGTACCCAAATTCAACAGGAAAACACAGGAGCCAAACTCTACCTGGGAAAATACACCTATCCTCCAGAGGGCACACATTGCACAATCAGTGCAGAAGCTTTTATCCAAGGGCAATATGAGAAGTCTTTTCCATATGTGAAGGTGCTGCTGGAGATATATACACATGAAAGTCTGTGTAGGACAAGGGGAGGAATTATCCCTTCAATTGATTTTTGCTCTGGGGTATTAGAAAGAACACAGCATTTATCTGGAGATTTCTTCCCAAAGCCGACTGTGGACTTTCAAACATAAAGAGACTTGAAAGGAGCTTATCAGGTGAACAATCTGCTCAGACCATCATCACTCAAAACAGGACCCCCAGCAGGGAGCTCCACGATCCCATTGTTCTTTCTTGGACCTCTGAAAGCAACTCAGCTGCTTGTCCAGCTTCAAACAAGCAGAAACAGGGTGGGAGAGGGGGGAGGGTAGGCTAGAACTACAGAAAGGGGGCAGCCCCCCTGTGCTACCAACATGGCCTTTTGCCTCTGCACATCATAACACTCTGCTAAACCCCATACATGCTGCTGCCCAGCAAAAGAATGGAGACTGGCTATATTTAAGATCTCTAAAGAATTCTGATGCTTAACACTTTCTATATTATCTAGGAATAGAAACATTTTGTCAGGAAAATGAATGGTAGAGATTTCCCCCTCAAATTATATACACCCAGAAGAGCAAGTTTGGGATTTCCCCTGTGTGTGAAGCAAACAGGAAGAAAAGACGACGGACTACCCAAAGTGGTGACTGATGCTACCTACTCCTTGACCAGCAATGGCTCTTGAACATCTGTGGCCACAGAATCCTCTTTCTGGTGAATCATAGTAATGCTATCTGCCACCAAAACTACAGCAGTGCTTGTTCCCATAAACACCTTTTACACAAATTACCAAGGATTCACCAAACACAGCATTCCAACTACTGGCAAAAATAAACAAAATTGTTGTGTACTTAAAAGACCTTTTGTCACCTCACTCCTTGACCTTTTGAGGACATGGGAAAGGTCTCTCCTTGACTAAAATGCTTTGAGGGGGGAGTGTAGCATGGTAAGACAGCCACAGCCTCTCATACTCCAATGAATTTTCTTGTATCCTGGCAGCTCCCCAGACTAAACAGGACCCAACAGCTGGGCCTGCCTGCCTGCTCTGTCTCTCTCAGGTAGCTGGAAGGTTGTAATTGGCGAGGCAGGAGATTAGAAATATCGGCAGCCTCTAAGTAAGACTTTAATTTACTGGCAGATCAATAGCACTACGGTTATATTGGCAAAGTGTCTACAACTCTATTGACTCCCGCAATTCCTCTTATCAATTTATCAGAAATCTGGAAGCCAGAAGATATTGTTTGAAGAAAAAGCAGGCAGGAACCCAATGCTTTGCCTCAGCTGCCCAATTGGAGCTCCAGACTAAGCCTCTAATAGCAGGTATATTTGTTGCAAAGACGACAAACTACCAGCAATATGATTAAGAGCTCACCAACTCCTGTTCAAATCCCTTCCCATGTTTGTTGTGCTATACAGGCCTCACCACTCTTGCCCCAGGCAGCAACCACCACCCCTTCAAACTCACCTGGCATGTTGTACTGGCTCAGGACCTCATCCCGAGGAGGGACCACCACTCAGTGGTAGAACATCTTTGCATGCAGAAGGTCCTGGATTCAGTCCCTATCTTAGAAACAGGTGACAAGAGATATTAAAGACTATTTTCTGTCCAACACCTTGGAAATTCAAGGCAGACAGTACAGGGCAAGATAGGCAAATGGTCTGGTCTTGAATACAGAACATAAGAAGTTGCCTTATGTCAAACCATTGGTGCATCTAGCTCAGCACTGACTGGCAATGGCTCTCTCCTATCCTACCTGGGGATGTCAGGGATTGAACTTGGGACCTTCCACATGTAAAAAGATTATCGCCACTGAGCTACAGCAATTCCCTGAAGACAGCATATTAAGTCCTCCAGTTTTACTGTTCTAAAGCAGCTAACGGAAATGTAGAGTGGATCCTGTCTTGCGAGTTGTCAACATCCAGTCTTGCAACTATTTCACTGCACAGAATCAAATTCCCAACCTCTAGTTCATGAGGGAAGTTCCAACTCCTTCACCACTATGACATCCAACAAAGCGCTGATTTCCAGCTTCTGCACGAAAATGACTTAAGAGGTATTCATGTCATAGAATAATAATCATAGAATCATAGAGCTGAAAGGGACTACAAGGTCAAGATGTTGAGAGAGAAAAGAAAACTGCAAATTCTCTCTTCTTACTCCAAGCCCAAAGTCCTTTTACAGCCCCCTGTTGCATCTCATTGAGCCAGCACACAGTGTAAGTATTTCCATGTAAACAAGCAATAACAACACTCCTTAATAAAATACATACTAATACATAGTAATCAAATGGTCTGATATTGATATTACTAACCTTAAACAATTAAAGAAGAGAACAGCCTAGTGTCATAGGCGCATAAGTTCACTCTGGGCCAGCCCAAAACACCAGGCACAGAGTAGCAGCTGAAAATTACATAGCTCCTCCAGCTACTGTAATGCCCCTTTTGCCAAAGAGATGTACTCTTTACCCACTATTCCACACAACACACCCAAAGCTGCAAATAAACTCCTGGCTGCAAGGAGGCTAATCTGAGGTCTTGAGGACATTTAATATAACTCCTCTCACCATGGGGCAGGCTAGGAAGAACAAGAGCAGTCGTGGGGAGCCTTTGCTATTTATTTACCTTTTTTTTTTCATTGAACTTTGCTTTTGGAAATGGATTTATTTACTCAAGCACAACCCCTCAATTTTGGAGTCCTCTACCATGTCAAAGAAGTGATAAACCCTTCCTTACAATGAAATTGAAGAGCCCTTGAAGCCTACTGGAAATTAGTGTCACATCAAAATGCCCAAGTGGTGGCTTTAGGTATAAATGCTATACAGTTTGAATGCAGCTGTATGGCAGGAAGCTCAGGATAATGCTAGAAACCATGGAGAAGGTGGCGAATGCCAAGTGCTTCCAGCAGAACTGCATCAAGGAAGACTGTGTGAAACTACAAGGCATCTTCTTGACTTAAAAGACTGCCAACCCATAAGGGAAAAAGGACCAGAATTTTTGATCCGGTGCTGGCGAACCACAAACTTGTAGGCATAATGAAAACTGGAATGAGGTTCTAATTTGACCCAAAAATATGCTTTCTCCAAGCCACACCCACCTACCACATACTTGACATCAGCTGGCCTTGTTCCACAGCTGCCTCACCCCTTGCTCCTGAGGAAGCTGTCATTTTTCCATCTGTGACCAGTAGAGAGAAGCCTGCCCTGCCCCTTGTCAACTGACTGAGAGCTCAACCTGGGCTCAACCGCTCAGTAACAGTAAATCAGTTACTGGGCTGGTATGCCAGCTGAGACCCTACCTGCCTGCGCATTATCTCACCAGGGTGGTACATGCTCTGGTTATCTCCTGCTTGGACTACTGCAATACACTCTACACGGGCCTTCCTTTGAAGGTGACTCAGAAACTACAGCTAATCCAGAATGCAGCAGCTAGACTGGTGACTGGGAGTGGCAGGCAATACCATATAACACCAGTCCCAGTACGTTTCTGAGCATAATTAAAAGTGTTGGTGCTAATTTTTAAAGCCCTAAACGGCTTCAGCCCAGTATACCTGAAGGAGTATCTCCACCTCCATTGTTCAGCCAGTTCACTGAGATCCAGCTCCAAGGGCCTTCTGGCAGTTTCCTCATTGTGAAGAAGTGAGGTTACAGTGAACCAGACAGAGGGCCTTCTCAGTAGTCATGCCAGCCTTGTGGAATGCCCTCCCAACAAATGTAAAGGAAATAACCAACTATATGACTTTTAGAAGAAGGCAGCCCTGTATAGGGAAGTTTTTAATGTTTGATGCTTTACTATGCCTAATGTTTTTATTTTTTTTGAAAGCCACCCAGAGTGGCTGGGGCAACCCAGTCAGATGGGTGGTGTATAAATAAATCGTTATTATTAATTATCATCATCATCATCATTAGACAACACCAAAGACATTGCCCCCTTGGGGAGAAGTAATGTCCAGGGGACAGCAAGGGCCACCCCTTAATATCTGGAGACTAGAAGATTAGGACAGGGAGTTAATCTCTCTCTCTCTCTCTCTCTCTCTCTCTCTCTCTGTGTGTGTGTGTGTTGCTTAAAATATTGTAAGTTGTTTTGAGTTGCAGGGACAAAAAGTGACTACCAAATTTAATAAATAATGATAATATATCATGATAATATATATCATCAAGTGTGGGAGAGTTAAAGAAGCAGCCACAAAGGAACCATAAGGAGCCATAAAATATGCTCCCAGTTGCTGCTGGGAAAGCAGAACTTGTATTCAGCACCTTTGAAATTTGGCACCAAATGTAAGCCCAGCTTCTGGAATTGATGCTGTCTGGGACCTCCCCAGCAGAGTCAATTCCTGCTGAAAACAGGCTGGAATTGCACCATTCATCTGTGCAAGTTTGTGCAGGAACCAGACCACCACTCAGACAGCCTTCCTCTATAGAATGAACCTGGGAACAATGTGGCAACCTAGACACATTCAAAGGAAACAGCTTCCATTCTTTCCTATCAGCATTCCCAGTGTAATCCCAGAGCAAGTAAAAGGGATCCCAAGAGCAGTAATGGCTCTCAAGCACCCTTTTCCCAAAGGAACTAGATCACAGATGGTAGGGACAAAGTGCCAGTGACAAAGCCTGTCAAATGTACTGCCAAAGGTAGATCTGAGGAAAATGTGGAAAATGATAGTTGTTAAAAAAATTGAAGTTATGCTATTGAGATGTGTAGGACTTGATGGATTGTTTGAGTGAAAGAATTTGTTCCGCTATGCGAGATTGGATGCCAGGCCATGACCAGCCAGCCCCTATGGAAGGAAGAAGACTTGGCCAAAGAAGATTGGCAAAATAAATTACTGAACTATGCAGGACAAATTAAAAAAAAGGGCAACTGTTCAATGCATATTTTTTAAGCTTTGTGTATAGATTCTTACATTAGTATAACTTTTAAAAGTCACTTGTAATAGGATGAAGATGATTTTAAAACTGGATTGTTAAGTATATAAGGTTTTATGGACATGCATGAACAAGTATATTATAATGGAATCAAGAGGGAAGTTGATCAAAAAATTATGTTTTAATTTGGTTATGATTTTTTGTGTGGTTTTTCTTCATTTTGTTATATTTGGAAAATCAATAAAATGTTTTTCATATATATATATATAGTGTGTGTGTGTGTGTGTGTGTGTGTGTACTGCCAAAGGCTGTTTGCCCCCAACTGAACCCAATTCCTCTTGTAAAGTACAGGAGTCAATGACACAGTATAGACTATGGACCAGAGATAGTTTTTCCCAAATCAGTTTCTGCTATTTTCATAAATGGATTTGGTGCATTTGTATTGTTTGTATGCTTTTTGTATATCAGCACTATATTTTTGAAAGAGTTGGTTTAAAATTATTTCAATGGATAATAAAATAAAGTGCTAAGAAAAATCCTTTGCATTTGCCCACTCTCATTCAGTATCACCATACAAACACAAGATCTGATGCTGATTTGTCTGCAAGCAAGCACCAAAGGTCACTGGGGGAGGGAGTGCCATCTTGTGCACACTGGACGAACCAGAGCAGAGGAGGGGATGTCTCGATCTCTGATCAGTCCTGTCATGTAAAAGACTTGGAGCCTGGAGGCTCTGCGTTTCTGCTGGGGGGGCCGAGGGAAGAGAGAAAAATATTGGACTTATTACTACTGACTGACCACACAAGGCAGAGAAGCTCAAAGACTCTAGACCAGTACAGGCCCATAAGCCAACGATTTCCCTAGAGTCAGTGCTCACTGCGTGATGCAAAGGTCTCAGAAACTGGGCCTTCCCCCACCCTCTTCCTCCTCACCATGGAGACAAGAGTCCTGAACACATGAATCTCCCTCCACCTCCTTCAGAGGGGAAGGCTGTGATCTTGCACAGGGTTACCATGGAGCTCAAACAGTTGCATTCATTCATCAGGCTGGGGGAGCGTGGAGAGCTTGGCCTAGTGATTAAAGAAGAGGCCTGGGCACTGGGAAGACCTGACTACAACTGGCTCACAGTTTCTGAGAGGAGCCAAAGAGTCATTCCCACACGGGACTATCACCACCCAGAAGGCTTCTCCAGGCACTTTCTGGCAGCTAAGCTGGCACTGCACAAGGCCACAAACTTCACTTCCCTCTACAGCATTTTGGAGGGCAATCCAGCTGCTTGAAACCTGAATGAAAGGTTCAATTACTTAAATCACAAGAACCATTTCAACTTGACCCCAGACGTCACAGCCCTTAATGGCCTTCTGCCTTTTAAATGCAGATTTGAACTTTTCACCCAAGGTCGACAGCTGCTACTCTCCTCATCCCAGCAGGGACCAGACGCCACTGGGCTTTTCTCCCCTTCAACCTCCCTCTAAGCAAGGAGCCCCCACTCCATCAGATGGATCTGCAAAGGGCTCAAAACCAAGCATGCAGCAGTACCATGTGTGGCGAGGCCCCGGGCCCCAAAGTTCCCCTTAGATAATAAACACACAGACACAAATATTTTGAGTTAATGCGATAAATAAGGCCACAACTTTATTGGTTACAGACGCGAGCAGTTTGGCTTAGGGACTGGGTGAAACTGACTATATCCTGACTCTTGCACGCCTGCAGGAAGTCTCTTAAGGGTCAACTACCGGTAGGGGGAGCCCTATGATATACATCAATTAAGAGCATGCCCGGGGTCCCCGATGGGGTTGTGGCATGGCCTAGCCCACGCCCAGGCTTCGGACAGGATCCACCCCCCCCGGAACCCTTTAACAGGATACCCTTAATGAAGAAGGGCTGGCGGAGGCAACAACCTCTCTTCCCATGAACCAGGCTTACCCAATGCCTAACCACCTAACGTTACAAAGTTGTGACGATTGCTACAAAGTAGGTGAAAACCAAATGGCTGGTGCCAATTTGCCAAGTGGGAAAATTCCTACCTGGCCCCAACAATAAGGTGACCGACATTAGTCCATAGCAAGGCCAAAGTCAAGCAACGCATAAAAAGAGGACTGGTGGGCTGGGTGATCCAACGAAGGAGGTGAAAAGAGGCCATCCTCCAGCTGCACTGCGATTTAAACAGCAGCAGCCACACACCCTAACTAATCCGATTGGTCAACTGGGGGGGGCGTGACATGGCTAGGAGTCCTGATGACATGGGCGGAATCACTCCGCCCCCTGCCGGGTCACAGTGATTTCCTGGATGCCTTCCCACAACTCCCCCCCACAGGGAAGGGGAGTGGTCTTATGCCCAAAGGGTGAGAAATCAACAAACCGTACCATGCAAACCCCAACAGAAAAATGTAATGGCCAGAGAATAATAGATGAAAAATCAACAAGACCCTCCAACTTTGTTTCTCCAACAGTGGAGCAGAGCCTCTTTATCAAAACAGCTCAATAGACAAGGTACCATAGATTGTTCCACTATTGCCAAAGTCAGTCGTCTTCTCTCTCTGTCTCTGTCTCTCTCTCTGATGTAAAAGCCCAGCACATGGCAAACAAAGGCCTGCCAAAAAGTAGGCTGAAAAGGCAACTCCAGCAAACTTGACAATATCCCTGGCATGGTACTTAAAAACCCAAGGGCAGGTGTCTGACAAATTTCAGCAGGTAAGAGCTGATTCCAGGAAACTGGAATTCCAGCTGTCTAGGAAATGAGACAGAAAGCAAAAGGTGGCAGCTGAAATGACAGAGCCAAACAAATGCCCAGCACTTCCTCAGATCTCCTCTTGCACTTCACAGAAAGATCTGTTCCAGGTCTGCTATAGATAAGGTCACACAATCAACACCCATAACATGTTAGGCAGAAGCTGGCATAAATGTAGACTTTTGGCTTGCACACAGTGATCAGCCCGGCGAATCATTCAGATCAGATTCCAGCCTCCCAAAGTGGCAAATGGCTGGCAGGGCAGCATGAGAAGCCAAATGTGCAGAGCCCCCCAGAATAGTGCACCCGGGACCATCGCTCTGGCAGCTGCTCCCCCCACCAAACCACTGCAGTTTGGCTCCAGTGGGGGGTCACTCTGGTGGCGAGGGCTGGGCTGGCACAGTGGGCTCTGTTCAAACTTCGCCCCGCGTCCCGGCAACCATGCTACACTGCTGAAATCAGCCACATACACCCCTCCCACTGGTTTTAATACATTTTTGTCAAATTCCTCCACAGCCGGTCAACATTCAACTTAAGAGCACCTAGACAGAAAAAGAGTCCACATCAGAGGAGCTTGCATCCACCCTTCCATGAAGGGACCATTACCCACTCAACCCTCCACAGCAGAGGCACAACATTAGAGCCACTGGCATTCTTCCTATAGCAGGATTAACACAAGAATGTGCTTCTTCACAGAGAAAAGAAAGGGGGGCGTCTAACCTGCACAAAGCCCAGCAAGAACATATAATATGCCTAGGTTGCAAAAATGGAACGAAGGAGAGGGTGAAAAGCCAAACTCTGGGTTTCTGATGGGGGTGGAGAGCATCTTCCTCAGGCACTTAGATCCCTATTGTCTGTAAGGTAAACCCCCCACCACCCCCTACCTTGAGTTAATCAAAACGAAGTTGCTCAGGAATGCAGCAGGACAGGTCTGTACTTCCAGACCTCTTTTGTCTTAGAGGGTGGGAGCCTGAAAAATACAATGTTGAAGGAAAACCAAGCCCTTCAAGGGTCTGCCCCTACCACAAGCAGAGAGAGGGAAGAGAAATTCCTTCAGAGTGCCTGCCAGCTGCAGGGCTCAGCATTACAGAGGCACCCACAAGAAGGAATAGGTGCCACTCTTTCCTTGTCATGATCAGGATACTGGCAACCCTCTAGCCACAAACTCTTGATATGGAGCAGCTAATAAATAAATGCTGCTCCCCGAGTCCTCCAGTTGCCTCCCTGTACCTCTGACCACATATGCAAGGAGGGCCTGGGACATAGGAGCTACTTTGGAGATGCCAGACACAACAGGCTGGACAGTGAAACACGCCTTTCCCTCACACTCTCAACACAAACTTCTCCAAACAGGCAAAGTGTGCCCTGTAGCTCTCTCCCTCTCAAACAAATCATGTCAGCACAGATTGGAGAGCGCTGCCAGCTCAGTCTCTGCTGCTCCCTGCTGCAACAGTGAAGCCACAGCCCAGCCCTACTTTTCAAAAGCAAAAACAAAGGCTTTAAAAAAAAATCTCACTGACTCAGTAACTGTAAAAAAAATACTTTGCTGCAGGGCAGAATAGGAGGAAGACTCAACACTCTCTAGGTACAAACTGCAAGAGCCAGAAAACTTTGGACTATCTGGAAAATTGTGTCCCCATTGCTTTCCCCAGCCAAAAAATGCCTGGAGGGGACTCCAGAAATATACAAGTTGTGGCCTTCGATCCAAGCAAGAGCAAATGGACTCCTAACCTCCATGCAGAGAAAGGAAACAAAAAAGGAGGAAGAGTTTTCCCTTCCTAACTGGATCCTGACCCAAGTAACAGCCCATTCCTTCTACACATCAGTCACAAGAAAACTGAATGAAATACAGTACTCATAAACATGCAATCTTAATATCATTTCCTTTTAAAATTACTTTTGCCAGAAGTCATCTTCATTTGGAAGCAGCTCAAAGATGCACCTCTCTCAGTAGCACAACCTATTCTGCCACTTGGAAGAAAGGTATTACTGGACATTCTGCAAACCGGATATTCTGCAAACATCCTGTGGAAAGAACAACAAAAAGTATGTCCTCTACCATTGAGGTTTGCATTTTCAGAATGATAGGTATGCTCAAGGTGCACACTAGACGGCCTTATACAGAGGCAAGCCATTTGTCCATCCACCCCAGTCTACTGCAAGTGGCAAAAGGGTATCACAGTGGAGAGCTGCTAAGTGGAGATGCCAGAGTTGGAATATGAGACCTTCTGCACACAAGCACATGCTCCAGGCCCTCCCTTCCAATGATTTTTCAAAAGTAGACTAATGCTGAAAGAATCCTGAAGCATGTCCAAGCAACAAACAGCATGATTGGCTTCAGAATCGCAGCTGCTCCTGTCCAAAGAAAATCTGAGGGGGAGCAATTTAATAACTGGGGTGATAGGGAAAGTACAATTATACAGCTGCCTCCTCCCCAACCATTTCTCAAAGACCAACTATTGGGCAAGGCCAGGGTGGCAGGGAGTAGTGACCTGAGTAAATGCCTGCTCAACCTTGGCACTCTTCTTGTAGAATTCCCCGCTCTGGAGGTGAGTTCAGCTTTGCTGTTTACTGAAGATTTTGGTACCTCCTAATGATGTTGTTTAATTGGGTTTTTGAATATTTTAGATGAACCCATTTAGTAGAATGTATTGTCTTGGGATTGTTCTGAAGTAATGAGGTTTTTGTGATTTTAACATATTTTATTTGTTGTTGCATATTTTACACTTTTATTTGTGAATCTGATTTTGGGTGAAGAACTGTATATTAATGCGGGGGAATATACACACATATTTAAAAAAAGCCCAAAGCAAAGATTGGGAACAGGACGGGACTACTCAATCACCTAAATAATATGTACCATTTTTATGAGGAAGCACATAAAGGCCAATGCTTTCCAAGGCATCAAGTACCTGCAACCATTTAGCTGTCTCTCCTAATCCAGGGCAACACACTACAGATACAGATAGATAGATAGATGGAGGGATAGATATAGATATACTCTTTCTCTCTCTCAAAAACTAAACCCTCCATAAACTCCAGCCATGCTTGAAAGCTCAGTGTGTTAAACACACACACACACACACACACACACCCCAATAGTTGCAAGAGGGTGACAGGAGGAGCTTCCTGCAAACCACCTCTCATGTGTTCAGGGGTTATCCCTATCTACCCTCAGCCTCACTGTGGTAGATACATATCTTTATAGAGCCAGAGAGGGTTGGAATAAAAAGAAACCAACCCTTTCCCAAAGCTGTAGGAAGCAAAAAGAAAAGCACCAATTAACTCAGCAGCAAGTTGTTAGTATTTGCATATAAATGCAGTCACAAATCACTACAAACAAGCTAGGACAAGTCAAGGCCATTAGCATATACAAATCTACTCTGGACAGCAGCTCTAGGTGGGTCATTGAAAGGAGGCAGCCTGCCAACTTCCTCAAAAGGGAGGGAGGGAGGGGGAGGGGCTCACATCTGTGCAAACAGAAGCACAAGGCAATTGCACAGGATACCAAGAAGAGGAAAAGTACAGGTACAAAGAGGGCTGGGACATATGATTCTATGATTCTACACCTCAACAGACTAGCCTCTATACACCAGGCACCAAAATGGGTTTGAGAACCACTACAACCCTTCTATTTTGGTTGCAACAGATTAGCCAGGCTACTCTGCAAAAACAGGAAATGCAAGATTGGGAGAGCTTCTGCTGGGGCAGGACTAGGCAAGAATTCCATACATGGCAGTTTCTCCGGAAACTGTTCTACAAATTCATTTCACCATCAGAAGGTGAAAAGGTGGTCATGAAGAATAGACAAAGCTAAGTTGTGATGAATAAAGCAGTCAGAATCTTGCTAATCTTGTAATCACCGGTAAGCGTATTTCTATTCTATTCCAATTGAAGATTTTTTTATTGTATCACTGCTATTTGCCCAAGTGATTAGTTTTTTTCCAAAAAAAGTACACCTTTTGACCACAGACACCAAAATCTACCGATTCACTGGGCTCTCCATAGGTCCCACCCCTTGCCTCAGGCTTCCAGAGACAGCTGGTTCCATTTTGCAGGTGGCAGCATAACATGAAGCGCACAGTCCAAAGGGAAACCTGGTGCTGATCACAAAAGCAGTGTTGTTTCAGACTTGATATTTAAGAGATGGGGTGCCCTAAAGTTTTCAGAAAAAGCAAAATTCCTATCACCTTACCTGGTATAATCTTACCAGTGTAAGCACACAGAAACACAGATGATAAAGCCTTTCACTCTAGGTTTTGTTTTTTAAATCCTCAACCCAAGGCTGCTTATTGTCAGGACAGCAGAAGACAACACACCTTTGCCAGGTAAGAGTATGTTGGACTCCTGTGTTTTTCCTAGAAACAATCACTTCCACCATTTAGAGCATGAGTGGAAATAATGTCGACTGGGATCTACTGGTAGTTTTCTGGGTGATTTGCAATAGCTCAGGTAAGAATCCCACCTGTTTAAGAGTGACAACAAATGACTCCAAACCACCCTAAATTAGACTGTAGAAATGGATGAGGCTTGGAATAACAAGGTGAGAAGATGGTAAGCTTAGCTCACTTCCGGTGACAAAACAAGGTTGTATGCTCAGCACCTGCACAGAGGCATCATCTACTTTGATTTCAACTTTGTTTTTTGCACGTGGCTCCAGTTGATGGCTCTTGGGGCTCTGGTACATCCCACAAGCCTGGACTCTGTTCTCCCTTGCTTTAGAGGCAGCGACGGGAGGATACAGTTTGCCTGGTCCTGAACTGCAATTACGGTATTTTTTGCACCATAACACTCACTTTTTTCCTCCTAGAAAGTAAGGGGAAATGTCTGTGCGTGTTATGGAGGGAATGCCTACGGGTGGCATGCCTACGGATTTTCCTCCTCTAAAAACTACGTGCGTGTTATGGTTGGGTGCGTGTTATAGAGCGAAAAATACGGTATTTTAAAGCTAAACTGAAAAAAAACTGGAGTCAGATTTTTTTAGTTTGCTCTGAACAAATTTTACTTATATAGAAAGATGTGTATAAAAAAAGTCATGGCAGTTAACAGGTTAAGGTAAGGTAAGGGACTCTTGACCATTAGGTCCAGTCGTGGATGACTCTGGGGTTGCAGTGCTCATCTCGCTTTACTGGCCGAGGGAGCCGGCGTACAGCTTCCGAGTCATGTGGCCAGCATGACTAAGCCGCTTCTGACGAACCAGAGCACCGCACGGAAACACCATTTACCTTCCCGCCGGAGCGGTACCTATTTATCTACTTGCACTTTGACATGCTTTCGAACTGCTAGGTTGGCAGGAGCAGGGACCAAGCAATGGGAGCTCACCCATCGCGGGGATTCAAACCGCCGACCTTCTGATCGGCAAGCCCTAGGCTCTGTGGTTTAACACACAGCACCACCCGCGTCCCGTTAACAGGTTAACAAAATATAAATAGCAACTCACAAACATATCAATAACAAAACCAATCCTAGTAAAACTAACAGCAAGATCTAATGCATCAAAACAAAATTAGAACAAGCATCATCAGCAGAAATTAAAGAGACTCTGGAAAACAATATCCTTCAACTGACTCTGCAAGAAAAGCAGGGAGGAGTTTGAAACAAACTGCTCCTGCAACAGAGTTTCAGAATGTCAGGGCCACCACAGAAAAAGTCCTGTTAATTGCAGAGGTTTGCCTAACTTCTTCATATACAGTGGGTTGCGAACGTGATCCGTGCGGGACGCACGGCCGCAACCCGCAGCGGTGCGTCTGCGCATGCATGGGTTGCGATTCGGTGTTTCTGCACATGCGCAAAGCACAATTTAGCGCTTCTGTGCAGGCGTGACTGTCAAAACCCGTTCCAGTACTTCCAGGTTTCGGCGGTCCGCAACCCGAAAAAACGCAACCTGAAGCGTCTGTAACCTGAGGTATGACTGTAGTGGAAAGTAGAGCTGGGCCTCCTTAGACATCTTAAGAGTCAGAAACTCACATGGAAGGAGACATTCCCTGAGAAAATCAGCACCCATAACCAGCACTTTGAACTGGGCATGGAAACTAAATGGCAGTCAGTTGAAGGGGAAATATGAACAAACTGATCTGCCCTTTTCAATAGGCAGCCTGTCACATTCCTCAACAGCCAAATTATTGAATCCAGGTTGGATTGCTGTAATGCATTCTCTATAGGGCTGCCTTGAAGACAAAATAGAAACTTCAATTAACTCAGAATGCAGTTGCTACAATGTCAACAAGACCCAGGAGGTGGGTTCTTATCCCACCCACCTCATTGGCTTCCTGTTCACCTCCAGGCTCAATTAAAATGGTACAGGACTCAGATAGCTACTAGACCATCTTCTCTCATATCAATACACCCGTGTGCCTTCTCTGGATGTGTCCTCCATCTGAAGTAAAGCAGGTAGCAAACGAAAGAGTGCTTTTCAGGATTCGTTAACTGTCCCAAGGGAGGCTTACATGGCTCCTACTTTGCTGTCATTTCAGCACTAGGCAAAGAACTTTTAAAGCATTGCTGACTTCTAGTTTTTAATTTTTGTAAGCTCCAGTAGTTTATAACCGACTGGAGCTCTTGTTCTGTGCTGTTGCATTATTTTTTTCGAAATATGTTATTATTTATTTATTTATTTAAAATATTTTATAACACTTATCCTTTTAAAATTACAAAGGATACAACTGGACAGCACAATGTAAAATTACAATAAAATCAACATGTTTATAACAACCACCATAAAGTAGTAAATCCAAAGCAAACAGATTAGGAACAAAATGGTGCTAATTGACAGCAAAAGCTTGGGAAAGCAAAGGAGTTGTTAGGAGGCACTGAAATACCAACAATGTGGGGGTTGCTGTAACTCAAACAGAATTCGTACGCAAGGGCGCCACAACAGAAAAGGTGCTCCAGACTGTTTGCACTTTTACAATTTAAAAATATTTATAGGCCACCATTTAGAGCAGTGGGTTATGAAAGTGTGGGCTGCAGCCCCCTGGGGAGTGGTTTGTTTATCTAGGGTGGCACTAAGAGGCAAGGGAATGACAGGGAATGATTCGAACTTCAAAAAGCTGGTATCACTGGATCAGGTTAATCTATTTTGTTGAATTAAAATTAACAGTTTTAATTGGATTTTGAATAAATATGCAATTATTTGTTACCGTTTTGAATTTCATTGTGTTATTTTCTGCCTTAGCATGTTGTTCAGACAGCTTTACTCAATAATGCTTTTTACAGGGTGGTGGCACTGAGGACGAGTTTATGGAACCAGCAACCGGCCCATCAGCTGTAGTTTCCAAACCATATTCAGAGGCAGAGCTACATATGTGTTGCAATATTCTAACCTAGAGATTACCAAAGCATAGCCAACAGTAGTTAGGTTACTCCTGTCCAGATTAGGGGCACAGCTGGGCCACCAACTGAAGCTGATGAAAGACACTCCATGCCACTGAAGCCACTGAAGCCTCAAGCAACAGTAAAGGATCCAGAAGTACCCCCAAGCAACGTACCTGCCACTTCAGAGGGAGTGTAACCCCCTCCCAGCCATCCAGTCTAGGGAACCACCCACTAGCAGTGTTTCAGTCTTAACTGGATTGAGCTTCAGTTTTGTTGGCTCTCATCCAGTCCATTATCCAGGCAAAGCAACGGTTCAGCACATCCACTGCCACACCTGCAGATGTAAAGGAGAAATAGAGCTGTATGTCATCAGCACATTGCTGACAATGTACTCCAAAACTCCACTCGGTGGTTTCATGTAGATGTTAAACAGCATAGGGTATAAAATTGAACCAAGAGGAACCCCGCATTGAAGGTTCCACAGGTCTGAAGAGCACTCCCCAAGCATCACCCTCTGGTAATGATCATCTAAGTAGGACCAGAACCACACAAAGCAGTGCCTCCCATCCCTAACTTGGACAGCCACTCCAGAAGTATATCATGGTCAATGGTATCAAATGCCACTGAAAGGTTGAGGAGAATTAAGAGGGACACATTTTCCCTGTCTCTACCCCAACAGAGGTCATCATACAGGGTGACCAAAGCAGTTTCTGTGCCAAAACCAGGCCTAAACTCAGATTGAAATGTTTCTACCAAAAGCGCCTAGATCTGTTTCTATCAAAAGCACCCTAGATCTGGTCCACGACCACCGATGCAATAACCTTGCTCAAGAAGGGGAGATTAGCAACTGGTTGGTAATTTTAGATTTTCCAAGTCCAGGGAGGATTTCTTAAGGAGTGGTTTCACCACTGCCTCCTTCAAACAGGTAGGGACCACCCCATCTTTCAGGGAGGTATTAATCACCTCTTTGGCCTAGCCAGCTGTCCCCTCCCTGCTACTTTTTTTTTTTTTTAGCCAAGAGAGGTAATGGTCCAGAGCACAACTGGTTGCCCTGACTGAAGCATGCACCTTGTCCACATCTTCAAGCCTTACTAACTGAAACTCATCAAACACAACAGGACTGGACTCTAGACACCATTTGATATTCATCTGCTTTAACAGCGGAGTCAAGATCCCAGTGGATGTAAGTGATTCCCCCCCCCCCTCAAAATGCTTTGGAAACAGGTCACAGCAAGCTGCCATCAGTTCTACTGCCTCCTTCAGGCCAGACTGTAACAGGCCCCATACTACCCAGAAAAGCTGTCAAACAGCACAATGAGGATGCAATCGCCTCATTGCCAGTAGGTAGATTTGATGATGAGCTTTCACCAGCATTTGATTGCATTTTCTTCCACTCACATTCAAGCCATCTCCAGGCCTGTTTCCTCACTCTAAGCTCTGGAGTATACCAGGGAGCAAAATGGGCTCCACAAAGCAGGAGAGCCTACTTAGCACACTGCTGCCTTTCGGGGAGGAGGTGTGAGGGCTCTAGGACCCTGTCAGAGCCTCACACCTCCTTCCCAAAGCTCAGCACCTCACCTATCAGGCTTTGGGAAGGGCTGGGGGGGCTGTCAAATTTTAGCCTCATACTCCCCATGTATGGGTTCAAGGTTGAAGTACTATTACAGCCCACTTGGTATGAAAACTTGGACTGCCCTGCTCTAGATCCCTGCATTTCCTGCAACAAGCAGGGAGCAGATGGGCTACAAGGCTTCCTTCAGCTTTATGATTCTATTCTTTTTATCTGCAATTCACTTCTCAGAATAGAGAAGGATGCACCCAACCCTAAGTCCTTGTTTATGTCTCGGTAACTACTGCTGGTTAGCTCTCCAAGCCCTTCAAAACTTTTCTCTATGGCACATCCATTCAACTTTCACACAACTGAAATTCTCATGTGCAGTCAAGTCTGAACCACCACAATACTGAGCTAATGGAAGCAAGGGGGGGGGGAGATAATTTAACTGCAAGATCAAAGATCAAAGGCAGCAAACAGTGGCTGGGTAGAAAAGGAAAACAGCATGAAATGAAAATCCTGCCATCCCAACTGCCACTTCACCACGCATAAACACCAACCCAACTCCTGTGACAAGGCCCAAGCTCTCCCCCCCCCCCCGACCGCCACAAACAAGCTTTTTTTGGCATAGCATCAGCCTTCCAGGAGACAGCAACATTCAAAACCACACATCTGAGACGTTTTTGCTAAGAGAGTGCTGCAACCAAATGAAGGCCCAGAAAGATCAGGTTCTTGCACAAGCCTAGGACAGAGAGCCAATGAGATGTTCCCAGGCACACAGATGTCCTCCCTAGTCTGCAAAGCAAGGCAGCCGTCCCACATGCCACCTTATCGTAATAACTGGAAATGATGGGAACTGACACCCCCTCCCCATTGTTTTGGGAAAGAAAGTTCTTTGATTGAGGCTAAAGGCAGAAAGGAAGAGTGTTTGTCCTGAGGCCCAATGATGCAGAAGTTACATGCTTCAAAATTCCCAGAGGAAGCTGCTGCCTCTCTGGAGGCTCTTACATTAAAGGCATTTCATTAGTTATTGTGTATCCCACCCTCGAAAAACAGGCAACAGCAGGGCGGGGAGGGATAGAAGAGTTGCTCAACCCCAAGTCACATTGATAAACTTTGCAGACTTTCAGATAAATGGTACAGTGGTACCTCAGGTTAAGTAATTAATTCGTTCCGGAGGTTCGTACTTAACCTGAAACTGTTCTTAAGCTGAAGCACCACTTTAGCTAATGGGGTCTCCTGCTGCTTCCGCGCCGCGGGAGCACAATTTCTGTTCTTATCCTGAAGCAAAGTTCTTAACCTGAAGCACTATTTCTAGGTTAGCAGAGTCTGTAACCTGAAGTGTATATAACCTGAAGCGTAGGTAACCCGAGGTACCACTGTACTTTCAACTGCCTGGGGCCCTTTCTCCTTCTTAGAAAGCCCCCCCCACCTGAAACTACACCCTCCAAAGAAATAGTTTCAACTAACATGACACGTCTCAAGTCAGGTTTCTTGCTGTTGCCATCACATAGCACTACCTATGCTTCCTGACTGACTCTGACACTAGACTAAGCCACATGTCCCACAAAACTGAGGAAGGCTTGCTTCTGTGGGGGTAGAATGTAGTTTTTTTACCTCTATGTAAAGCAAGGAAAAAGTTGTCCCAACTCTCAAATATACTTGGGGGGGGGGGAGAGAACTACAAGAAGCTGATACAAAAGGAAGCTTTTCAAAATTCAGGAACAGCCACTGAGTCAGCCATCTCTAAAACAGGCCCAGAGAAAGGAGACAATCTAGGAAGCATGGCAGCTGACAACCACATAGCATCTAGCCCTGCCCTCCCCAACCACAAGCTGAACTGGACAAACACTCCACAGCCCTCACCCAATCCAAGCAATCTCCTACCCTACAGTTCCCTGCTAGTTCCCTCCCAAGAGACCTAAGGCAACAGATATCAATGAGGGCACTCTATTCAGAAGAGCCATGTATTGCCCCCACCCCCTAAAAAAAAAACCCAATGTTCATTTCAGAGAAGCTGAACAGAGTACAAACTCTAAGGGGAAGTGCCCCATACCTCCTGAAGAGAATGTTCATGTGTGCAAGAGCAGGGCCCTCACCTCTACTTGGCAGGATACCTCTGTCCAACATGGGGGAGGAGTGTGCTTACTCTCTTGTAGCAATTGCTTTTAGTGAGGAAAGGAAATGTCTCTCAACAAAAACTTAAGAAGAGAAAGCACAACAAAGTCTGGAACAGGGCCATATGACTTCATTACACTGGACCCACCTTGCAGGAAAATATGTGTGAACAACACAAAGGTAAATCACCTAATCCAGACCCCTAAAGAAGGGCCCCTTTTCACTGTGACGTTCCTGTGGAGTCCTGCAGCTCACAATACTTCCCTCTTGTGATCCAAGATTGTGTGAGGTGTCAACCTACACAAATCCAGCAGGGAGAAAAAAACAAAAAGATTTTTGCAGTTCCATCATCTCATGTCAGAATCTTTCACTGAAATAGAGGCTGTCCTGCTTTCTAATATATAACTGAGTTATTAGACTGGAAGGTATTATAGCGATCATTCTCCAGGCATTGTACAGAACCCAAAAGTGCCAACAGTGTACCTGGATGCACCCCATGCCACTTCCAGGGCGTGCAGACTGCCTAGTCCCCTACTGGCACTCTATAATTGTCAAACCACAACAGCACTAAAGCAAGGAAGAGCAGAGGTGCATTTATCAAGGGACGCGGGTGGCGCTGTGGGTAAAACCTCAGCGCCTAGGGCTTGCCGATCGCATGGTCGACGGTTCAAATCCCTGCGGCGGGGTGAGCTCCTGTCTTTCGGTCCCAGCTCCTGCCCACCTAGCAGTTCGAAAGCACCCCTAAGTGCAAGTAGATAAATAGGTACCGCTTTATAGCGGGAAGGTAAACGGCGTTTCCGTGTGCTGCACTGGTGCCGGCTCGCCAGAGCAGCTTCGTCACGCTGGCCACGTGACCCGGAAGTGTCTCCGGACAGCGCTGGCCCCCGGCCTCTTAAGTGAGATGGGCACACAACCCTAGAGTCGGACACGATTGGCCCGCAAGGGCAGGGGTACCTTTACCTTTATATAGTTTATGCTGTGTTTAGACGCTTTTGTCTTGTTTGGGACTGTATTCAACAGACATCCTAATAGCCTATTTGCTCTCCAGCTACTTTTGAGCTTTGCCCACAGGCTCAAGGCTCCCAAGACCTATACCTATTTTTCTAATCATAACAAACCCACAGATTCATTGCCAGAACCAGCTACTCTGACCACAAAGGTGATCCAAGGTGACTTGAGCACCGCTGCGAAATATATATTCTTCCCCTCCCATCAAAATAAAGATCAATTAAACTACAGCTTCAAGTATCTTTTACTTAATGATTCCCCTGAAAAAGCCCCATAAGAGTAGAAATAAGGGTGGCTGGACTAGAGAGATGAAAGAGGAAGGGCGACATGACTCCTTTATTAGGAGGCCAGAATCCACAGTTAATACAAAAAGGAAACTTGTGCTGCTGTGACTCCAAAACCATTTTTTCAGGCCACTCAAATGTTCCCTGAGGGAGAAATCTTGGGAATTACAGCTCCAGCTGATGAAGTCACTGGAGATGGGCAGGGCCCTTCAAAAAAAAATGTAGATAACGATCATTCTCAGTTACAAGTGTGGGTTATGCAGCAATGTGGGACAGAAAAAAATCCAGTGCTTAATTTTTCCATAGAATTTTTTTTAAAGCATTTATAAACTGCTTACTTTTTAAAAAAATCTCTAAGCAGTACACAACATAAATACAATAAACAGTATCACTAAAACAAAAATATAAAACTGGTAAAACAGTAGTCTTAAAGCATATAAAAACAAAAAACAGGAATTCGAGGAATTCTAACAATTAAAAACAAGTTCTGATTCCAAGGTGACAGAAAGCTGGGGGGGGTATGTGTTTAACAAGAAAACTGAAGCAACTGGTGGTTGCTGCTTCACATAGAGAGGTGGGAAGCACATGTTGTAGTTCAAAGGCAACAGAAGAAAATGCATATTTGGAGGGTCACTACCCTATGATATGCTATAGGGTACACTACCCATGATAAGAATTTCTCCAGATAATCTAAGTGTTTTACAGGTCTACATGCGACATTTTAGGTAACCTTGTCCAGAACTGTTCATTATACGTTAACAAGAAGACCTTGAACATGGCTGATCGGCAGCCACTGCAGTTTCCTCAGCATAGATGTAATATGTGCACATCCAGGTGCCCCACTCAACAACCTGGTTATTGGATTCTCCACCAGCTACAAACCATATCCAGGTGCTTTTGGACGAAACTGATTTTCTGGATCCATTTCAATCAGGGTTTAGGCCCGGTTTTGGTACAGAAACTGCTTTGCTCACCCTGTATGATTACCTCTGTCGAGAGACAAGGAAAACATATCCCCGTTAATTCTTCTCAAACTCTCAGCGGCTTTCGATACCATCAACCACAGTATCCTTCTGGAGCATCTGTGTGAACGAAGGGTGGGTGGCACTGCTTTGCGGTGGTTCCAGTCCTGCTTGGATGGTTGTTCCCAGAGGGTGTTGCTTGGGAATGCTTTTTAGCCCCATGGAACCTTCAATAGGGGATAGGTCTGAGCTCGACGGAACCCCACATGTTGTTTAACATCTACATGAAACCGCTAAGTAGGGTTATCCGGGGGGGGGGGGGTTGGAGTACATTGTCAGCAGTATGCTTGGTGACATTCAGCTCTATTTCTCCTTTACATCTGCAGGTGAGGCAGTGGAAATGCTGGACCGGTGTCTTGCCTCAGTAATGGACTGGATGAGAGCCAACAAACTGAAACTCAATCCAGATAAGACTGAGGCACTGTTAGTGGGTGGTTCCCTAGACCGGATGTGTGGAAGATTGCCTGCTCTTGATGGGGTTACACTTCTTCTGAAAGAGCAGGTTCATAGCTTGGGAGTACTCCTGGATCCTTTGCTGTCACTCAAGGCTCAGGTGGCCTCAATGGCCCGGAGTGCTTTCCATCAGCTTCAGTTGGCGGCCCAGCTACGTCCCTATCTGGACAGGGATAGCCAAACTACTGTTGTCTATACAGTGGTACCTCGAGTTAAGTACTTCATTCGTTCCAGAGGTCCGTTCTTAACCTGAAACTGTTCTTAACCTGAAGCACCACTTTAGCTAATGGGGCCTCCCACTGCTGCCACGTGATTTCTGTTCTCATCCTGAAGCAAAGTTCTTAACCCGAGGTACTATTTCTGGGTTAGCCGAGTCTGTAACCTGAACCGTATGTCACCTGAAGCGTATGTAACCCAGGGTACCACTGTACTCTGGTAACCTCAAGGATAGATTTCTGCAATGCGTTATATGTAGGGGCTGCCTCTGAAGACTGTTCAGAAACTTCAGCTAATGCAGAATTGAGCAATCAAGTTGTTCACCAGAGCAAGACAGTTTGTGCATATTACACCAATCCTGGTTTGACTGCACTGGCTACCAATTAGCTTCCAGGCCCAATTTAAAGTGCTGGTTTTGACCTATAAAGCCTTAAACAGCTCAGGACCACAATACCTTAAGGACCACCTCTTTCCATATGAACCTACCTGGACCCTGAGATCACCTTCTTAGGCCCTTCGTGTACATCCTCTCTGAGAGGTCCAGAGGGTGGCAACACAAGAACGGGCTTCTCTGCAGTGGCTCCCCATCTGTGGAATGCTCTTCCCAGGGAAGTTTGCCTGGCGTCTTCATTATACACCTTTAGGCACCAGGCAAAAACATTCCTTTTTAACCAGGCCTTTGGTTGATTTGATTATCATCTTATGCCCTCTTAAAAAGGGGGGGTATTGAGTTGTTTTTATTTAGATTATGTATTTTGTGGTTTTATATTTTGATTTTATTCTATGAACCACCCCGAGACCTCCGGGTATAGGGTGGTATATAAATTAATTATTATTATTATTATTAATTATTATTATTTCAGACCAATCCCAAGGGAAGCCCCACACTAAACTAATCAAGTGGAGCCAAAGGTTCTGGACAGTTTTGAGCCGACACCAATGGTAGTTCCCAGTACATTCCTTTGTCTATTTAACAAAAAATTATATAATACTTGATTGTAAGAAAACCTCTAAGTGGTTTACAAAAATATAAAACAAAACATCAAAATTATCAACAAAAAAAGTTAAAACGTTTTAAAATATTCAAAAGATTATTTTCTTTATTTTCTTACATGGAAGTGAATGGCTACCAGCTATTTCGGGGGGGGGGGATAAAGTGCTATACCCTTGGGAACAACACTCATCCCCATAAGAGCAGGTACCTCTTCCTCCCCACTGGGAGGAGTGGGGGTGGAGAGGGGCTCCAAGTTAGGCCTGTATAATGCAATACACACAGAGAGAATACACACACAGGAAACGCCTTCTGCTCTGAGGTCTCTGCAATATACAGGCTCTCCCTCCAGTCACTCAACCCTTCATGATGTGCTGGAGAGAATAGCTAGTGACCAACAACCTCTCTGTCATCCTTAACCAGGGACTGGCTTCCGCAGTTGGTGGCCCAGGGGTGGGGGAAGAGACAGAATAGATTTTGCCAGTCGTCCATGCACTGGTAATTTCCAATTGCCATGGGTTTTATGCATGTAGACTGGCTTTCAGAAGTAGTTTCCAAACACCAGGTGTGAAACTAGGCTATATTTCACCCAGTTTGGTGTGCGCGCGCACACACACACACAGGGTTTGGGGGGTTGGGAGCCTTAATGGTACCCTTCTGAAGGCTTTCCCAGGGCAAAAAAACCCCAGCTAGCCCCCGCCCCGTAGCTACACGATGGCCACACACAGCAGGTCCAGACCACAGCTGTCAGAGTGTTAATGGGGACTTCTCAAAATATGTTAGATCCCTACTTACAGAACTGCATAGACTTTAGACTGCTGATGACCTCTAAGGCCAGGATACCTAAAATACCACCAACTCCCATATGGATCCTTCTATGTGTTGAGGTCATAGTTAAAGACCATGGTCTGTAACCAGAGCAAGGGCCTTTTCTGGTCTGGTGCTATCCTTTGGAATCCCCACCCCAGCAAGGACCACCTGCCTCCCCTTTCTTTTAGATAGCAAGTGAAAACAACCACATTTAATGTGCCCTTGAAGCCAAGTGGGGGAATAAATTTATTGAGGAAGATGCATGCTATTTGCATGACTGTATTTTGTTGACCAGCCTTGCTATTGAGAAGAAAGATAGTAAGCATTTCTCACCAAATTCAACGCCAAGACTACTACCACCATCAACAGCTACTAAGCCCATAGGCAGGGCAGAAAGACCTGAGATGAGAACAGCTCTGGTAAAAAGGTAAAGGGACCCCTGAACATTAGGTCCAGTCGTGGCCGACTCTGGGGTTGCAGCGCTCATCTCGCTTCACAGCTTCCGGGTCATGTGGCCAGCTCTGGCGAACAGAGCAGCGCATGGAAACGCCATTTACCTTCCTGCTGGAGTGGTACCTATTTATCTACTTGCACTTTGACGTGCTTTTGAACTGCTAGGTTGACAGGAGCAGGGACCGAGCAACGGGAGCTCACCCCGTCGTGGGGATTCGAACTGCCGACCTTCTGATCGGCAAGTCCTAGGCTCTGTGGTTTAACCCACAGCGCCACCCGTGTCCCTTACAGCTCTGGTAGGGACCAGCTAACATGGAATACCATCCCTTGCTCTTGCTGAACTCAGAGATGAGAATGGCCCAACTCCTCCTCCTCCACTGCTGCTCCCGATCAACCAATGCACAGGCTGGACTGTGAAGCCAGTCCTGGTCCTACTTTGCCTGGTAGCTGTTTCCACCAGCCTTAAAAGCTGCTTATGCCAGACTGGAGAATAGCAGGACTAGGTTTCAATAACTGGCTTATCAAGTCCAGGATTACATCTGATCTTAGAGCAGAAATGAGCACTGCTACTTGTGAAGCCTCTCTCTACCACCCAGACACATTTGTCAAATTTCACAGGAATGCAAGTAGCTAGAAATAAAATAGACAAGCTGAATGCTGGCAATGAGGTTTTAAAGGGCTTTTACTGTGTAGCAGGGGCTGCTGTCTCACACACAGAAGACAGCACAGTAACTGACAACTGAAATGTCAGGTTGTGTGAAAGCATCCGTCACAAACAGCCCTGTAGTGTTATAGACAAATGCTATTAGTACATAATCAATTTCCACTGCAGGTTCCTGCAGTAGCTACAATATACCACCTTCTCAAGAGAAATTTGATGCACCAGAGTGAAGACAGACAACAAGCGTTCATCTAAAACTGATCCAAACAACCACGCTAGGGACAAGGCCAAAAACTTGAATTTTCAAGGTTGATGAGTACTTGAAAATATGAATGGTAAGAAGGCAAAAGAATTTACAAGAAAGGTGTCAGTTTAGCAGGATAGAGTAAAGTCAAAAGGAATCCGACAAAGCCAAATTTGCAGCAGGCTATAGCTATGAACACACACACACACACACACACACACACACACACACGCTTGATGACTGGTCTGTCACCCAAGTCACCACAAGCTGGAGGTTGGCACCTGAATTTCCTCTTTTCTAGACCTGTACCATTGTGTGGAACATATAGCTGAGATGTGCCTGAGAGCACTGCTGCCCAAGTGTGGTCTTCCTGAGGCCCAAACTGCCTCCCCTAAGAGCTTTATGTAAATTGAATCAGGCTCTCGATTTGCTAGCATGCAATGGGGGGGGGGGGGAATCACATTAGACATCAACAAAGCAGAAGGTTAATTTGAAGCTCCCAGCCCTGCTGCTCCTCTGCTCATCTCTCCCTCAGCGCCTGCTCTTCTTGCTGTGCAAAGCCTGACATCTACAGTTCTGTCTGGCACAGTGAGGGGCTCTGATACAAGGATGGTGGGTACACAACAATCAAGGGCTTCTTCAGCAAGCATGTGCTTTCGCTCACAAAGCCAACCGGGCTCTACCAAACAGGACAAGGGGCCTCAAGTCTCCCCAGCCTATTTAGTCCTCAAATTTACCTGGAGCTGTGGAAGCTTTAGAGCATCAGTCACCCCATTTTGCATCGGCAGAATGCCTACTGCCCACCTTCTTTTTTAAGAGGATAAGGGCTCACCCCTCCCATTCAGAAGACACTCCCAAATGCTCTTACGGCTCATCAGCGCTAAACTAGAAGACCTCTAAGGATTCTCCTGGCACTTTCCCTTCTGCAAGCCATTGTCATATGCAGTCTGCTTCTTGCCTTTCTCTGCAAGTCCAACCAGCCTCTTGACACACTCCCACACACAAGAACTACTGTGCCTGGAGAGACACTTATTCATCCAATGCAGGTCTCTGTCCATTTCTACAGAACTCAGTAAGAGAACACCAGTAATGCACCTGGCTTAAGGAGCAGGATGAACACTGGTATATTTTTGCAACAGTTGACTTAGGGTTCAAAGAAGAATCAGTTTTATACCTTGAGCAATCGAGACAAACTCTTAACCACCAGCTGACTGATACATACATCATACACTACATTCTCTTCTCAGAGGTCTCTCATGTACTTCTGATGGAGTAAGAAAGCTCAGGGGGAAACTAAGCAGACCACAAAAAGACCTCAGGCAATGAGTGAGCAACACCCAGGACTATATCTAAGAACAGATTTTCCAGGGCACAACTAGCACTATTAAGGAATGTCCAGAAATTCAGCAATCTACAGGATTTTTCTGAGAACTCTTTTCCAACCCTACCCCGAATTAGAATATGCATCCAAACCCTTAGCAAAGTGAAATGCCTTCTGAAAAACACACACCACAAAATCCAAGGATTAGAGCTATACGTTCTTCAGCCACTTGGGAACAAAACTGTGCAATTAAGGGTGATGTGAAATTTAACTGTGCAGCTTTAATGTTTAGTTAACTAGGTGCTTTCTGCAGTTTGACAACACTATCCAAACAGCTGACCAAGATCCCCAACTCATTAAAAGGATGAATTCAGAAGCTAACCACCAACAATTCCCAACTCAAGAACATGGCCAAATACAAGTCACCAAACCCACTTCTTTCACTTCAGAGCCAGAAGTGGAAATAGCCACCAAATCTCCAGGATATAGATTGTTCCAGGCATCCTGCAAGCTCCTATAGTAGGCAAGCGGGTAATCCAGCAGTTGCCATGGCTATCCTTTTGCCCCTTGAAAGCAGATCTTCCCAGCCTGAAAACCCAGGGTGGAAGAAAGTTTAAAGGGAAACTATGCACCAGCTGCATATTACAGCACCCCACGAAAACATATACAATATTTCCCTAGCTTTTATCACCATTGTGCTTTAAGTTGTGGTTACTGTGGAAATAACCACTTCACTGACTGACAGTTGTCCTGGGGGAATTCGCAAGAAAATGTGCCCATGGTCGAGGCCTCTTTTCAGTGCCAGAACTCTAACCCAAAACAACAAAGCGCTCCTCTGAACTTGAGCACAAGTGGACCAGACAATCCCTTTTCTCCTCTCTTCCCTAAGAGCTCTCTAGAAGGTTGGCCATTCTCTTTTCAAACGATGCCAGCTGGGTTTTTCCACACATCCACTGTGTGCATACTGACTCACTTGCAGAACAGCCCCTCAACTAGGTGACAGTGTTCATTAGCCTCCAAATTTTTATTCTTAGGTATATTTTCCCAGCACAATTGAGTTTATAGCTATTTATCATTAAAAAACAAAAAAGTGAGTGATAACGATACATAAACAATGGTGTACTATCACATTACAAGACATTTGCTTAGCTTCTTAGCTTTTACAGACATGTCACCCCAGCAGCTCTTTGTAGGTACAGACTGTGGTACCAAGCCCACCCCAGCACTACACAGCATCAGGATTTCCCAGACAAACCACTTAATCAAAACCACGAGTATTCACTGCACAGGGCCTGTATGCAGATGTTTCGATCCCCATTCTTCCATCCTGATATGTTCATCTAACAACAACTGTATATTGTGCATTGGTTACTTCAGAAATGTACAATCTCAGGGCGAAAAAATCAAGGAAAACAAATCTGGTTTTGAAAAGACTGGTTGAACAAAGAATTTCTCACCTGGCTCCCTTTCCCTCCCTTCATAGTACAAAAGTACAGGGTAGAAACACAGCCTATAGGATTGCAACATCAGGGAGAAAGAGAACAGAATTCAGAAAATAAGACAAAATTAAATCAAGACCATTCTGGAAAATTTATCTTAATTAGCAAGACTCTTTTTTCAGATTACACTCAGATTGCACTGGCAGGCACCTTAAATTGCTTAGTTCACTCCTGGGAGAATTCCAAATACAAATATGGGTAAAGAGAGGGTCCCATGAACATCCCCCCCCAAAAAAAATGCGGAATGAAGAACAAGAGAGAAAATAAGTCTTTGCTTTGTTCAGTCATCTCAATTGCCACAACCATTACACTGGTAAAGCTGTGTTGTTGTATTAGTAGAATCAATGAGAGATTTTGAGTTTTCCCTCCCAAATTGTCTTTCTGAAAAAGCCCAAATTTGTGCTAATCAATGCTGAGTTACCACACCAGAAATACTCCAAGAATAATACAGCTGCCTCCTTGAATTTCCAGTGCCAATCTCAAGCCGACAGAACAGGGGGATACATGCACTCATCGGGGATTACAGTGTTGAAACATACGCTACCCAGCGCTTTAAAATCAAGTTAAGACACAACCCTGCTCATGCCTTTCTAATGCAACACATTCCTCTTAAAAAGCGAGTGCGGTAATCGAGCAACAACAATGCAGGCCCCTATCCAGGCACCTGCTTTGGAGGCAGCGGTTCCTCTACAGCTGCTCAACTACTGGCCAGTCTTCTTTAAGGGAATCTATTCCATTAACTTCCCTCAACTCGAAATGCCACAAGATCATAAGGAGGGGGGGAGGGGGGATAGAAAGTGAGAAAGAGGAAGAGTTTAAAAGGCTGGACAAAGGTCTACACTTTTTATCGGGGACCAAGTGGCTCCCTGCTTAATGTGCACCAACAATAAGCATGGGAAGGCTGTGTGCGGAGATTTCTTTGGTATGACTGAAAAGCACCTTAGCTCAGTTCCCGGGAACAAAAGGCCAGCACTATGGAAAGTGACCTGGGGTTTTCCCATCAAGTCAAGTGTCAAGGCCACTTCATTTTCCCCTCTGCTCAGATGCAGAAAAGCAAACTTCCTAGCAGCTCTTCTTCCTCAGAGCCAAATATACAGAGAACATTTTTAAAATTAAAACAAAGCAGCCCTCTCAGACGCAGAAGAGAAGCTGCTTTTCCTTCCCGCAGTTCTTCGTTACCGACAAACGCCTACTTCCAGGCAGAGAATAGTCCGAGTGTCAGAGTTGATTTTACTCTCTAAAGAAAGTCAACTGACCAAAAGCAAAGGAGAAAAAATGCATTTTATGTTCAAATAGAGACAAGAAACAGAAGTGGAGGGAGGAGGGGGAGAAACCCTGAAACACTTTCCTTCTTTTCACAGCAGGCGCCCCACTAATGCTGGCCTCCGATTTGCAAGTGAATTGAAGTTGTCATTGGACCTTTAAAAAAAAAAGGGTGGAGAAGGAGAACAGAAGAGAGAATTAAAGATGTGGAGGAGGGAAAAATGTAAAGAAAGAAAGGGAAACTGAAATGAATCATTGCCTGACATGGCGGCCCAAGGACAAGCCACAAAGTTGATGCTGGAATGTTTAGCCAGACCCTGAGACCACAGAGTGATGAAAATGCACCACACGACCCTCAGCCTTTGAACCCAGAACATGCTCTGCAATTGCACTTCCACATGCCTCCGCAGGCTCCAGCTGAAAACTGGAGGAGGCACAACAGTTCAAATAGGAAAGGAAATGACATCAGCAAACTGGAGGACCTGTTTAGAAGAGACCAAAACAAAACAAACTTCTAAATATTTTCCATAAGAGACCTCTCACAAAAAGCCATGAAACATACCAGTAACACAGCACCAACAGAATAAAAATAAGGGATTGCAACTGTCATCGTCGGAATGGGGGGGGGGGGCACAAGTATGCCAAAGCAGAGGAGGCCGCAAGCTCTCCTCGACTGAGTTTTCCCTTCTGCCGATGTTGCATTCATATTGCTGTTTATAACCAAAACCAAGCCCAGCATTTCACTTCATACAGGACCAGACAGTGAAACCAGGTTGTTAATACTAAATTCTTAATACTGGCAAGTATTCAGTTACATAATAATAAAAGAGGCTGCAGCGGACAGCAATGCAAGGCCACACTTTGTCACTAACATCAAACAAAAAACAGGGCACAGCTGTTTCCAATCAGAGCTGATTTCAATGCAGGTAGTTTATGAAAAGAAAAAAAGAAAAATAAAGTATGGGTAATTCATTTGCCTCCTGAACAATAATCCTCCTGACAAAGGGTCCAAACCTCACTCTTGCGATACCCATGGCTAGTATGGGAACTGTTAGCTACCTAACGCTGAGGAAATACATGTGCACAAAGCACACACCTATCTTTCTCACATACACTGATTTTCACATATAAAAACTTACTATATATAAGAATAGGTAAAACCACTAAAAATGTACAGGAGTATTTTGAATATAGATGAATAGAAAGTACACTTCTCAGATTAATACCAAGCTTTCATTGCTTTTCTATGCAATACCTTAAGACTGTAAATCTATAACCACTGCAATAATTTAGTGATTAAAAACTATGATAACATATTGTGTAACTGAAAACCACATAATGCCTGCCAACACTCCTCCTAGACATGGAACAAAAATACATAAAGTGTGTTGCTTGCAGCAATCTTCCCTCAGTTTTTTAACTGGAAGGGGGGGGTGCTCACATACACATCAGAAAACGGCTCACTACGATCTACATAAACATTTCAATTCCTAATAGCTTAAAAAAAAACCTGTTCCCCCTGTCCCATCTCTTTCTAATAAATGAGGACAGAAACATTCCTTTCTTTCTAAGTTTGCTGTAACTGGAATAGCTGGTCTTGCCTTATGTCCTACGTATTCAAAGTTGCTTTGTAACAAGATATGGAAACCAAACCTTATTTGCTTAAATTTCAAGGCTCGGGAAGGGGGGCTTCCCCCTCTTCCTGCAGCAAGATAAAAATAAACCAAAATATAGAAATATTCCTCTAGGTAGCCTCTGCCCCTCCTAAGCTGCCAGCCTGTTCAGCTCAACGGCAGGATTCCTGGCCCCTGAGGAAGGCGTCCCCAAAGGCAGGACCCGACGACCACGGCGAGCTGGGGAACGGCTTCCATGGGTAGTTTGGGCCGGCACTTCTCAGAACCCAAAACAAAGGTCTGGGCGAAAGACGCACTTGGCACCATCCACCGCAAACCCCCGGACATTTGGTCTTCACCACCACCACCACCCTCCCCGCGGAGACGACTCGGTTTGTTATGAGGAAACAGCAAAAAAAGGAAAAAAGGCGCAGTTGCAAATATTTAGATAAGCGCAGAACGACGACTCCTCAGCACTAAGCCAGCAAGGCACAGGGGGCCGGCCCCAGGGTGGAGTGGACTGGGGCGCGGGGGGGGGGACTCCTGCTTGCAACTCTCCGGGTGCCCCCTACCTAGGCAGGAGAGCGCTGGGCCGAGGGCGCTCGGGGGCTCCGGTGACATGTCGGCAGGCAGCGTGCCTGGGCACCGCCTCCGGAGCAGGGGGTAGGGGCTGCCTCCCCGGGAAGCGCGGCGAGGAGGCCGGCGGAGGGGAGCCGCGGCGGCGGGCGGGCATCGCAGCCATTTCCCGGCCACCCTCTTCGCTGCCCTATCGATTATGCAGATGGGCCGATCAATCTACCCTCTGCCGAGCCGAGCGCCGAGGCACTCCTGCCTGCCAAGGCGAGGCAAAGCGGAGAGGCAGCCCGCCCGCCCGCCGGACTCTCCTCCGCGCCTCGCCGCTGACCGGCGGCCAGCCCAGCCCGGGCAGCTCCTTCTTCTCCTCGTGGGCCGCCTCTCTCTCCTGCCTGCTTGCGATCGGTCGGAAACACCTGCGAGGGCGAGGGACACAAAGTTTGCCGGGGGGGCCCCGATCCAGGCGGGGGGCTGGCCGAGCCAGCCCCATGCAAAGCAGCCCAGGCGGGGCGGCGGAAAAGTTGCCACTTACGCGGCTGGCGGCGGCGTCCTCCCTCCTTCCTCCTCTTCTTCTTCGTCTCCCCCTCCTGCTGCTGCTCCGGCGAGGCGGTTAATCCCGGGAGAAGGCGGCGGCGGCGGGGCTACAGATCCCATGAAGGCTGCAGGATCGGCGCGCTCCGAGGAGGAGCCCGGGGTGGCGGTGACGGGACGAGGCGGCGACCGGAGCAGGAGCGACGGGGGCCAGAGCCAGGCGGGAGCCGCTTCCACTTGCGTCGCCGGAGCTGCTGCTGCTGCTGCCGCCGCCGCCGCTGCCCAGCAGCAGCAGCAGCATCGTTCTCGGGAGCGGGCGGGCGCCCCCCGGAGCGAGCGAGCGAGCAGAGGAAGGAAGAAGCGGGGCGGGCGGGCGGGCGAGCGAGCGAGCGGGGGGCCCGGACAGGCGAGCGGACGAGAGCCGGGCTGGCGGGGCGGCCGGAGCAGGAAGCGCCCGCGCTCAGATCTGCTGATTGGGGAGAAAAAAAACTCTTTGGATCTTTATTCTGCTAATTAGTTTCCTGCAAAAAATGGCTGATTAGTGCAGTGCGCATGTGCCTCATTACCCAGGCACGACGGGAAGGGCTAATTAGCCACCTTCTGGATCAATAAGATTCAGCCCAGGCGGCGGCGGGGGAGGGAGCGCGCGAGCGAAGCAGGGAAAGGGGGGGGGGGAGTGGCGGCGGCGGCGGCGGCGAGGAGGAGAGAGGGGGAGGAGGCGCGGGAGGGAGCGGGCAAGTGAGGAGGGAGATAGGAGGGGGGCTGGCGGGGCAGCCAGGAGGGCCAGAGGGAGGAGAAAAGGAGGAAGCTCTCCCAAACCGGGAGGGGGGAAGGCGGAGAGAGGGAACGGGGACCAGTCCGGGCCGCTACCCCCCCCCCGCATTCCATCGGGCTCCTCGGCCGCAGGGCCGCCTCCTCGTCCCCTCCCCCGCGGTGGGACGGGGCTGCAGCGGCGGCGGCGGGAAGTTGCCGAGAAAGTTGCTGCTCGGCGGGAGGAGCCCAACTTGGCCGCGGCCCCGATCCTCTGCCCCCGAGTTGGCCGGCTTTGCTTCGGGTGTGCCGTCGCCGCAGGAGGAAGCAGCTGCATTCCTGCGTTCCCCACCAAAGGTCGCTTCTTCGCGGCCCCCGTAACGGGCTGCGCCGTTTCCTCGTGCCCCGCTGAGTCGCTTCGGCCAGCCGCTGGGTTTGGAGCCTTTGCAGGAAGCTTCCTCCCCGCCTCACCACCCAAGTTCTTTTCCCCCGGAATGGCCGAAGACGTCCGGCAAAGGCGGCTGGCGTGGAAGTACGGGAGCCGCTGGAGCGGAGATCTTCTGCCCTCCGCCGCGCTTTGATTCCCTTTTCGGAAGGGCGCCGTTCTGCCTCCCCTTCCAGCTTCCTGCATTTCTGCTGGGGTGGCGAGGCCGGCTCTGGACATGTTTGTTTGCTCAAAGACAACCGATAAACGGGGACTGCCGAATTGGGACAGGCACGCATCCTTCAGCGGCTTTTTCCTTTGGGGTTGGGTGGCTTTTTAGAACGTGTCGCAGCGAATGCACCGAACGAGCGGAGCTTTCTCGGTATTTTAGATGCTAGCTAACAGATTAAAACTGTACGTATTTAATTCGAGACATTCTGCAACCACTATTCGTGTGTATGTAATAACAAGCATGCATAATGGTGAATGTATCCGTAGGAGGCGTGCGGAGGTGCCGTGTCTGCCTTGCAGATATTTATGTGACCGCTTTCGGGTACTTGGTACCCACACGTTTGTTTTCTCTTTGTGATGGCAAAATGGTTATTTTAAAAAATAATTAATTTTTCTAGAAATGAGAGTGCTGGACGCTCCTGGGTGCATTTTTTCAGTTTGTCAACTACAGTTTGTGCCCCTCATCCCTGGGGAAGGAAATCCAAATTGATGATCAATCTGTGTAGCAGGAATGCCTCCTACTACTCTTGGCATTTGAGCTCTGCAGAAAAGCGACAGGGATGGGGGCCAAACCAAAGTGCTTGGGTTTCTACTAAGAAAGCAAGAGAATATCTGGGGAGGTGTAGGGTGTTTAATCTTGCTGCAAATAGTGTCTTATCCAGAGATCATGGGCAGCTCTTCCATCCCCAGTTTGTCTGTATGTGCCTCAGCCCAGCTAGCTGGCTTGTGTACTGCAGTCCTTCCATCTCCTTTCACATGTGGATTCTATCAGTGTAAACATGCCAAAGCACATCTGTCTGTACAATTAATACAATGATCCAAGCATCATTCTTTAATTGGCTTTCTCAGCTGTTCGCCCCCCCCCCCCTTGCAGTCTTGTTCTGCTCTGATTTCCAGATCTAAGTTGCCCTAAATAGAAGGCTGCTTTTACCACTAAGGCAGAAGAAGGGTTAATATGCAGTAGCAGAAGAGTGGTGTGCTCTGGGGCATTTTTAGCTGCCTCTGGAAAAGGTGTAGGGGAGATAATCAAAACCTGGCTAACTATGGGCTTAAGCTTTGGCAGGTGCCAGAAGTAGAGGTGGAAGAACAGCTCTGACTTCGAGGCAGGATGGAAGAAATTAGAAGCTTTCTTCTTCCTAACGCAGAAGAGAACAAAATTGCACAAAATGATGTGGGCTCAATAGTATCTCAGAGATGAAATAGAGGTGCTTGATACACCTTGTGAACTGCTGTATTTTTTTGAAGTTTTTGCCAGATGGGTATTAAATTAAAAAATACTCTTATTAATAGAGAAATGTTCGTGGGTGAGCAGACAGCTCACTATAACTGCTGTGAACAACTGAACACATACATTCAGAGAAAATGTGGCGTTAACACTGGAAAAAGGCACATTGTAAGACCCCCCCCCAAATTAAATATTTGCCTAAAGAAAAATAAAAGAAATGACAAACTTTTCTTTTGTGAAATGGCTACATAAGTAGGAGCACCTTGTGAAAACCAGCAAGTTTATTTAGGTTTTTTTTTGTCTCTTAAGACAAAAGTGCTGGAAATAGAAAAGGTGAGGTGGGGATTCTTGCTGTAAGGCATTTGGTCTGCCAAGCACTGATTTGGCTGAATATAGTCCCCCTCTGTAAACTGAAGCAGGAGATCCATAAAAGTCCCAAACATGGATGAGACTGACGCTTCACTCTAAACTGAGTTATACAAAGAGATCAAATGGTAAAAATCGAAGTAACTTGTGGAATAAAAGCTATTGGAAATGCTGCAGTTGTGGCATTTTCAGAAGTAGGACTGTTCCCCCCCCCCCCCCCCCGCATCTGAATTAAACTGGGGAGGGGTACACTTAAGCCAGAGGTTACAGGATTGAAAGTTCCATTGGCTCAACTTGCCTGTTGCCTTGAGCCATGGTAAAGTTATACTGCCTTGGGGTCAATGGACTTGAGCTTCTTTTCTAAGATGTAACCTTCCTTGCTGGAAGACACCTCAGGGTATGTACAGTAATTTTGTTGTTGTTGCTTGAAAATGTAGCAAAGGAGCGAGAATGCAGCTTGCAAAAGTAAACACATCTAATGCTGTGAAAATGTTGGTCAACTTAGATGTATAGCCACTAAGCTAGCAATATATTACTTCTGTATAAAGTTCCTAACAGTTGCTGCTAAACAAGTGTTAGGCATGGTACTAGTAAACTATTTGAAGGTACCGTATTTATCAGAATTCCCATTCTCTCTGCTCCTTCGCAATGGATATGTGCAACCAACACCTAATACCAGGAGTATGCAGCCTTCTCAGCATTTCTTTTCCTAATTTAGCTGCACAGTCTATAAATGCTTTGATTGTATTTTGATTTGGAAATTTTCTTGTTTGAACAAAATCAACTCCACAGCACAGGGGAGGAAAAGGAAATGGCTGCTGTTAAATAAGTAGAGCTGATTTATTAATGTGAGGGCTTCACAGATCAGAAACTCTTGAGGGCTGCTTCCCTCTACATGGCAAGTCAAAGCAGCCTCTGGGGCTGAGATGCAGAAATGCCACTGGGATCTTAAGAGGGGAGCCGGAGAGATGGACTGTTGCAAAGCTCCTCAAACCAGAAGGCTGATTTATATCAGCAAGTGTGTTATTGCTTAAAGGGTTGTGACTCGGGATCTGCCTTTTTGCACAGAAAGACAGCAGAAGATCTGTTTACATTTCTTCTTGAGAGAAGTTTTCTCTAGCCTCTTCAAAGAGACTTTTTTCTTCATGAACACCCTATCCTCTCCCCCCCCCCCCCTGCACATAGTATCGTAGTCAATAAGAATGGGTGGCTATCAGTGAATTAAGTTACGCCTCACCTTTCTATATCATACTGTACAGAGGCAGCAATCAGGTATTGTTTCTAGTCTATTATCCCTGTTATACTAACATTTGTTACTAACAGACCTTGTATGACAGCCTTGTACAATGGAACTATTTTATATTTAATGTGACATTTTTAATTGTTGGAGAAAAAAATTTAATCAGTATAAATATTTGCTAAATTCTTTCTTATTCAAAGTCTTTGCTTATACACAGCTTTAGTTGGTACTGTCTGATTATTATATTGATGTCAACTTAAAATTTATCCCAATAAGCAGTTACTAAGAGTTTGCACTGTTTGTTTAAGGAAAATTAAGTAAATATGAATTTAAATTAAAACCTAGGATTGAATTATAGGCTGAAGGTGCAGTCTCCCTTCCCCAGTACCATTCATAGAACTTGATTTGGTAAACCTATCAAATGATATTTTAAAAGAGTCCTTCTCTGCCTAAAGCTACCTTCAAAACCACAGCCTCACACACAAGACATCCTATAAATCTTTAAAGGAGTTAGATCCCTGGGTATATTTGCCTGCCTGCCTGTCCTTGTATGTAACTGGGAAATGCCTGGTTTATTGCTTTTCTGCATGAAAACCTGAACCATTAAAAAAATTACACATATGTATTGCTATGGGGAAGCTCTTAATAGCCACTCTTTTTATTACCTGACATGCAGATACTTAGCTGCACAAAATCATGCATCCTAGCTTTTGATAGATGCAATACTGCAGGTACCCTGCTCATGATCATATATGTTCATCTCTCTCTGGAGCCTTATTTCTAAAGCTCAAATCAAATGAGGCCAAGAATTGCTTTAATATAGTTTTGCTAGATACACAACCCATTGGACAAACATTAAACTTGGAGAATATTTATTTATTGTAGTATGAGGAAGTGTATGTGCAAGTCTTCTTGTCTGCAAACAGAACCCCTTATTTTTCAGGGGGATGAGTAATAATGTTTACAAAAGTGGCTTGCAGAGACCCAGATTCTCCAACAATTCCTCCGATCAACTGAGACCTGGATGGCAGTGGCATCTTCTCAGCTTTTTGAGTGCCAAAGCCAAGAATTCTGCAGGTGCCAAGCTTTGAGATGCCCCCCTACCCACAGCAGTTTTATGAAAGTCTGTGTCAGTACTGGACAGCTTCCCGTCTGTCTTTGAATGATTTTGTGTGTGTGTGTGTGTGTGTGTGTGTGTGTGTGTGTGTGTGTTTTGCTACTTTTTTCACCAGGTGCCTTAGCTGAAAGGCAAGCCTAACTGGTCTGTACTCCGGTGCTATGGTCTGGACAGTGCTGAACCTGGCTTTCCTTTTGTCTTGGCTGTTAAAGAAGTAGTACTACCTATTTCCTTCTCTCCCAACCAAAGCTGTTCTGCAGTTTTCTAGTGGAACAGCTAGAGATTTTGGAATGGTGGACTAATGATTACTAGTCTGAATATTTTCCCCCATATCTCTATAAAGTCTCAAACCTGCAAACGCCATACACACACTAGCCCTTATAGAGCTAAAAGGTATGAGTCCAGAGATACCCCTGTTACCTGGCATCGTATGCTCTTGCTGCCAGGCTGAGAAAATGGTGAAGGAATAAGGTAAGAGGTCCTCTCAAAAAAGCAAAAAGTCTGAAGTCTTTAACCGTTCCTCCTCTCCTAAAAGAGAGCCAATGCTGCAGGAAAACATTTGCTCATCGTGCTGCTTAAGCCAGCACACTTGAATGATATTCTTCCAGGAAGTGCTTACTGCTAGCTGGAGCTGTGCTGTGTGTTCACTGTATCCTATCAGTATCCACCAATCCATTGCGAGTGCCTTCAGAGCTGTCTGTTAAGATAGTTCTAAAGCCTGCTTTTCCCAATAGGGGTTGGAGAGTGTGTGTACAAGTGCTTTCTGGGATAGCCTGGCATTGCTGTTCTAGTTTCTTCAAAGACAGTAAGAAATAAAATATTTTGTTGTTGTTTCTTTCTGCCCATTTCTTCAAGAGGCAAATACCGCTCTTCCAAGTTTCTGGCTAAAAAAAATCCTATGCTAGTGTGTCTCCCTACAGAAGGCAGAACCAGGAGCACCATCCCATCTTTCCTTTACCGCCAAATTGTAGATCTATATTAATTTGTCTTGACATAGATTTCAGACATCAGAATCCTGAGTGCATTTCTTAATTAAAATATGAATAATGGCAATTGAAGGTGCCACAATGTGAAAGAGTCAACTAAGCTTCAGTCCACTGAGGGTAAATTAGAGGTACACATGACAGCTCTAAGGCAGATAGGGGGTTGGAGTGGAATGCACCTCTGTAAACTATTACTGGGCTAAGTTCAAGGTGTTGGTTTTGGTATATAAAGTCCTTTATAGCATGGGACCAGGATATCTGAAATATTATACCCTGTACATACCCAATCACTGTGCTCTGTGGGTGAGGACCTCCTGCAGACCCCAGCTTATGGGATGCCTTCCCCCAGAGAGGTTTGCCTGGCACCAACCCTCCATGATTTTTTAGTTGTAGGTGAAGAAGCCCTTCCTGTTGTCACAGGACTTTTAATGACAATCTATCAGGTGCTCTAATTTTTCCACCAAGCTCTCTTTTGCTGTGTTTGATGCCATGTTTAAATTGTTTTGGCTACTGTGTTTTGTTGGTTTTAGGTTTTTTTTTGTTTAGCTTCCTGCTTTGTAAATTTTCTTTATTAAATATTAAAAGTGTTATTTTATTGTAAATTCTATTTTGGTATTTTATTGTCTATGTAAACTACACATGAAATGAAAAGCACATATAATGGGTGTTCCATAAATAAATTAATTGTTCTTTAAAAAAAATTATTTAAATCTCCTTACCATAGAAGCAGAAGTTAGTAATAGCCTCCAATTTTCTATGGACATTGCACTAACCTCCTTTGCATCACTAGACATCTGCATATTTATTATTTTAAAATTTTATTTAGGACATATACTGAATTTCTCATTCAAAAGCCAATGTGGGCATTTGTAGGTCCTATTCTCTTCAACAGACTGTTATGTTCAAATTAGACCGCATTCCTAATGTGGGAGTTATCAAGGTAGCTTAACGCCCTTATCTGAGCTTGAGCCATCAGCATAAGTGAGACTGGAGGAACAAATGATGTTTCCATCTGTTTCCTGGTTGTTTTTAATTGTGTCCAGTGGAAGGGGAAATGGTGGGTTGGTGGGAGGTTAGACATACTCTGAAGCATGTTTAAATCTCCCAATTTGAGGGTATGGTAGGGGAGTGGGAGGTTTTAGAATTCTCTAGATCTCAGCCACTTCCCAGAAATCCTCCCCTTTAAAAACTCTTATGACATCAAGTGGGCTAGAGCTTCAGAGGAGCCATCAGCACTGGAGAGGAAGGCTCTGACATCAAAGGGCCTCCCAAGAATCAGAACTGCACACTTTTCGTTATTAGGTGAATTTTATGCAGGTTTATGCAGTGGGGTCGTGCAATTCTGCAACCTGACTGTCCCTCAGTTGTTCTATTCCTCCTATACATTACAGGCATGTTACATGAAGAGTGAGATCTTCACACTTTTCATTGCCTGAGCCTATGACAAGCACCTACTCTGAGCAGCTGCATGTGTTGCTGGTCCTCTAGGCTTGGGTCTTCTGCCCGTGGTTGACAGGAAAGGCTGGATGACTCGGCAGCCAGCATCAGGGTAGTGGTGAGACAACAATGACATCTTGTCTAACTGGACTTGCAGGGTAAGAGGGCCATCAGGTTTTCACACTAAGCATCAAGAGAGGAGCACTCACAGAAGCGAGCTACTAAGCTTCAGCCACACTTGTTTTCATTCTGCAAAGTAGAATCTGTCTGCTTGGAGTGTTCATAATGGGATAGCAACACACAGGCATCAGGATCTGCTGCATGGGATGTTTATTCCTCTTGCTTGAATGGTGATAAGAAAAAGTGCCTAGAGGGGGCAGGGAAAGCAAATGCTTTTGCCTCCCAGTAACACTGGAAAAAGGGGGATGGAATGGTAAAGGGAACCCTGGTGTTGTCCTTAAGTCGCTCAGTGGAGAGAGAGGAACAATCTACTTGAAACTCTGATTGAATCTTTCTGAACAGTGAGGTCTCCCAGCTGAGTCTGCATGAGTAAGCGTCTGCCAGAATCACAGGATTGGCTGAGCTTTATGTGAAGGCTTTGCTGAAAGGCTTGTTAAGGAAGCACTGCTGACCAGGCCATCCAATTGCATCATGCTTCAGAAACGAAATGTGCTGCAGCTGGGAGTCACACGTTGGTGGCTTCCGGCAACAGAGGGATAAAATAACCAACTCTTTCCCACCCTTGGGGCCTGTGCCTCAGAGAATCTCCTGCACTTCCACCCAGCAGCTAGAGCCAATCTAGCAAGGAAAATGAAAGCACTTTCTGCTGCAGGCTGTGTGAAGTGGGTTGGAGGGACAGGTCAGTTACATCAACTTTCCCCAAAATAAAAAATGCAATTATTTATTAATTTATGAATGGCCTTTGGCAAGTGTCAAGGTAATTTGCAAACAAAAAACAGCTAAATATAATTGCAATTTAAAAACAGCGTAAAATGAACATCTAGGGCAGAGGATTTTTTCATCCAGTGGATGTTAGCCTCATATTGCTTTTGTTATGTATCCTGTGGTTTGGAGTTTGAGCCTGGCAGTGTCTAAGATGCTGCAAGATTCTTCACATGCAAAGGTTCTGTGCTTTCCACTGAAATCCAAGGAAGCACAGGAAACACATTTGGTTTACTAGCACACTCTCTCCCATTAACCCGGTCCTCTACTAGTTCACAATACTGGACTACCTGGTACAGCAAGCCACCTCTCCCAATAGCACTACCTGGTACAGCAAGCCACCAATACCCAATAGCACTGGTGACTTAAGCTGCAGTCCTTTACTCACTTGAATACTGTAAATGCTGTTGAATTCAACAGGGCTTACTTCTAAGTAGAATTACACTATAAACCAGTGGGTTTTGAAAATACTGAGGTGACAGTAAAATGGCAAAATGAAGAAGTGGGTGCTTGCTGGGGCCTCTAGCATAAGGTGCATTAACAATTGTGGCTCTGGGGACCTGGAATCGTCCTGTTCTGAAGTTGTATTGAACAAGCACCTTCATCTCAAAATGCTCTGGGTTTCAGGAAAAGTGCTTTTAGCAGCCCTCCAAGCTCTTGAGTTCCCTGGCTTGAAAGTATCTCCTCTTTTCCCTCAGCCTCCTTGGGGAAAACTGCTAAGAGTGTTTAGTTACAAGTATGGACCTACCCAGCAACACACTTACTCCCTCCCTTCATCTTGCCTAGCAAAGAATTAAAATGCAAATCAGAATTGACGGGCCACATTTAAAAGAGAGGAGTCTTCATATCTGATTTTTTGTTTACTTGGGCTTTTAATTTTGCATGTGAATTGGGACCCCTACAAACTGGAGTTTTCTTGCTGGTGTATTCTGCAACATGTCATCCAAGCAATAATAGTGTATTAGTGATGGATATATACTAGACCATCTGCACATAATTCTACTTTATTTGTAGAATGCTTCCCCAATGTTACTGTGTTATTGCCATCTGGAGGGGAACTCTTGCATTATAGTTCACACTATGTCCTTTCAAATATATTTATAGGAGGGGAGTTATTGGGTTTTTTGTTCTTGTTTTTATTATGTATTTTGTGTTCTCATTTTGTATTTTTATGTTGTGAACCACCTTGTGATCTTCAAATGCAGGGTGATATACAAATTTGATTAATAATAATAATAATAATAATAATAATAATATAGCACAACAAAAGCAGGTCATAAAACCCCTGGAACATTTGTGGTATGAAAAGGTACTGGATTTCAGTAGGAAGCCATAGGACATGCACCTATTCCAAACAAAGCAGTATGATCACCCTGAACCATTTGAAGGTGCAAACAGTATTGAAAGCCAGGTTGCATGTAACAGCCCCAATATTATTATGAATGCACAATTTAAAACATATGTATATCACCTCCTCCTTGCAGATTGCTCTTCTTGCTCCCCACGTCTGCACATACAAATTCCTGCTGACCAAGATCATTGTCCATAAGGCTTTCCTGCACTAAGTTATTAGTGTGGCTGCCCCTTAGTATTGACTATCTGCATGTGCAAAAGGATAAATCACTTCAGGTCTCAAAGGCTTCCTTTATCACACAAGCCATTCCTTGAGCAATAAAGAAAATCCTATACCTCATCTCTTGCACACCGTGATGCACATCTTCTTTCAGCATGATACATCTGTTGTGGGCTTGTTGGATTTCTACAGTATTCAGATGGTAATACTTTGTACCTGAGGTGAAATGGGGCCCTTCTCCAGAACAAGAGCATTTTCACTGTTGATGTGACTGTTCCCTGCAGGCAGTCCAGGGGGACTTCTAGACCCCAGAGGAAGTGAGGGAAATCCTAGCAGGTCCAGAATATGAAAGGAACCACCCATGCAGGTACCTTAGTTTTTCAAAGGGTCATTTATCCTGGGAACCATGTGGCAAGGTTTAGAGCTAGCACTGGAAGCTTTCCCTGGGCACTTGGGCCCACAGCCAAAACATGCAGCTTAAAGGAAATGTAAAAGACACAAGAACCTAAAACTGTTTATTTTAACTCTCAGAAAGGCAGGGAGATGCTGGTGCCTCTGGATACTGCTGGCAGCCTAAGAAGTCAGATTCTTGGGGGAAAGGTTATAGCAGCTCATTAGAGTGCCTAATAAAACTGTCTACAGATGTTCACTGCCCATCCTGATACTCTTTGAAAGAATAGGACCTGAGTAGGTCCCAGATAAACCTGAATAGCATTTCATCACTCATGCAGCATTCCTTAGAACTGCACTAACAGAATCACCATGATTACAGGGCCCAGCAAGCATCCTGCTATGTGCTGACTGAATGCCACCTGCAAATATTGGTAGAAAGATGGTGGAATGTTGGTGGTCATTAGTCATTACATCCAATATCAGTGGGGCTTGTGAAACCCATCTTGCACACACACTGCCAACATGAATAATAATAATAATAATAATAATAATAATAATAATAATAATAATAATAAATTTTATTTATATCCCGCCCTCCCCAGCCGAAGCCGGGCTCAGGGCGGCTAACAACACTAAAACAGTGCAACATTATAAAAACATTATAAAAATTAATTAAAATCAAAATTGATGGCAACCATAAACTAAAGTTTTGTAAAGATTGCCAAAGGAGGGAGTCAGGCTGCGCCCTGACCAAAGGCCTGGTGGAACAGCTCTGTCTTGCAGGCCCTGCGGAAAGATGTCAAGTCCTGCAGGGCCCTTGTCTTTTGTGACAGAGCGTTCCACCAGGTTGGAGCCGCAGCCGAAAAAGCCCTGGCTCTACTTGAGGCCAGCCTAACCTCTCTGTGGCCTGGGACCTTCAAGATGTTTTTATTTGAAGACCGTAAGTTCCTCTGTGGGGCATACCAGGAGAGGCGGTCCCGTAGGTACGAGGGTCCTAGGCCGTATAGGGCTTTGAAGGTTAAAACCAGCACCTTAAACCTGATCCTGTACTCCACCGGGAGCCAGTGCAGCTGGTATAGCACCGGATGAATGTGATCTCGCAGCGAAGACCCCGTAAGGAGTCTCGCTGCAGCATTCTGCACCCGCTGGAGTTTCTGGGTGAGTCTCAAGGGCAGCCCCACGTAGATCGAGTTACAATAATCCAGTCTGGAGGTGACCGTCGCGTGGATCACAGTGGCTAGGTCAGGGCGAGAGAGGTAAGGAGCCAACTGCTTAGCTTGGCGGAGATGAAAAAATGCCACCTTTGTTATAGCTGCAATCTGCGCCTCCATGGAGAGGGAGGTATCGAAGATTACACCCAAACTCTTAACGGATGGTGCTGGCACTAATTGCACCCCCGCAAGAGATGGGAGTTGCCCCCTCAATCCCATATCGTCCCCTCCCAGCCAGAGGACCTCTGTCTTCGAAGGATTTAACTTCAACCGGCTCCCACGTAACCATCCAGCCACAGCTTCCAAGCATCTGATCAGTGTGTCTGGGGCCGAGTCAGGATGGCCATCCATCAACAGATAGAGTTGGGTGTCATCAGCATACTGATGGCAGCCCAGCCCAAAACTCCGGACAAGCTGGGCGAGGGGGCGCATAAAGATGTTAAAAAGCATCGGGGAGAGTATCGCACCCTGGGGCACTCCACACACCAAGGAGTGGCGGGATGACAATTCCCCCCCCCAAGCACCACCCTCTGTCCCCGACCAGAGAGAAATGAACGCAGCCATTGAAGGACTGTGCCCTGGATCCCCACGTCGGCAAGGCGGTGGTCCAGGAGTTCGTGATCGACCATGTCGAAGGCTGCTGACAGGTCTAGAAGAATCAGCAGCCCCGACCCGCCTCGATCCAGCTGCCTGCGGAGATCATCTGTTAGGGTGACCAGAGCCATCTCGGTCCCATGACCAGCGCGGATGAAGAGGTACATCTTGTCTTTGTGCTCCATACATCTACCCCAAAAGCAATATAGCTAGGACTACAACTTCCTATCACTGCTGAGATACCCACAAGGAAACATATAATGCAATCAATTGTTAATCCTGAAGGCAATACATTGGTTGGTATGGAAGGAAGAGGCAGACAACACTAGAAAGGGTAGGAGGTTTCAAGAGGGACAAACAAGATTATATGGTGAGAGATAATTCAACTGTTGTACACCCATTTATCTCCATCATTAAACTACAACCTAGGCTTATATGGGTGGGCTCTATATGAAACAGAGCTGAGCCAGCTGAAAGCAAAAGGTGGCAGATCCCTAGAGGAAAACCAGCAGGAACTAGGGTGTATACAGTTTTAAGACAAATCTGCCCTAAAAGGATAATGAGGGTGAAATTGTTTATGATTGCTCAAATGTGGAGAGGCACCCTATAGGTGTTTATAGGCTAATACAATAAGTTTCTGAGCCATGGTGAGTGAGCTGGAGTGCTTGGTCTTAGAGGAGAGCAGAAATATAGTGAGCATAATGGAAGTCTGGTGGAAGGGAGAAAACCAGTGGGACATGGTTATCTTCAAATACAAATTCTATAGGAAGGACAGAAAGGGTGTGCTGAAGGTAGTGTTGCTCTTTATGTCAAAGAGGTCATATGAATTCAGCACACTAGAAATCGCAAAAGGGATGGACTCCTCCACAAAATCACTGTGGATGGTAATACCAGGCTTCAAAAGTAGTTTAGTACTGAGGATGTACTACTGTGCCCCCAATAAAAATGCCTAGGATTAACTTGAGGTGGAGCATGACACCAATGAGAAAGCCAAAAGAGGAAGTGCTGTAGTAATGGGTGGCTTCTATTATCTTCACATAGATTAGATGCATGACTGTTCGAGTAAGTACAAAGAAGGAAAATTTCTAGATACCCCCAAATACTGTGTCCTAGAATAGTTGGTCATGGAACCAGCCAGCCAGACAGTGACTCTGGTCTTAATCCTAAGTGGCACCCAGGACTTGATGTGAGATGCAAGTGGTATTGAATTGGTTTGGAACACTGATTATAATACTATCAAATTCAACAAACAGTGGTACCTCTGGTTACAAACTTAATTCGTTCCAGAGGTCCGTTCTTAACCTGAAACCGTTCTTTTTTTTTAAAAAAAAAAATAATATTTACTAACATTTTAAAGACTACAAAAGAAAGGAAAAAAAGTTAAACAAAACAATACAATATAATACAAAAACAAAAACACCACACAACACCAAAATATTAAATTAACAAAACAAAATAAACACAATTTAAAACACATCCAATAATTTCAGTATCTTGTCTTTCATTCCCTTGTTTCAACGACCTCCTCACACCTCCCTTTTTGTATTCCACTTTAATTAACTTAATTAACTTTAATTAACAGTTAATTAACCTGAAACTGTTCTTAACCTGAGGTACAACTTTAGCTAATGGGGCCTCCCGCTGCCGCTGTGCCGCCGGCGCACAATTTCTGGTCTCATCCTGAGTTAAAGTTCTTAACCTGAGGTACTGCTTCCAGGTTAGCGGAGTCTGTAATCCAAAGTGTTTATAACCCAAGGTGTTTGTAACTCGAGGTACCATTGTATGTTTAAATGGAAAACTGCTGAGAAAATCCAACACCATCACATTTGACTTCAAAAGAGGTGCATCTGAAAAATGAGGTGACTGGTAGAAAGGAATTTGAAAGAGAAAGTCAAATGGATTAAATATCTCCAAAATATCTGGAGGTTATTCTCAATAATAGAAGCTCAGCTAGAATGTATAATACATTCAGGAAAGGTAACACTAAGGCCAAGAGGATGCCAGCTTGGTCAATGAGCCAAATCAAGAAAGCTCTTAGAGATAAGATTGCTTCCTTCAGAAAATGGAAACCTTGTCCAAATGGGGAAACATACACACCCCTTTTCATCCAACTAGTTCTCACCAATCCCTGCCTAGTTGTTATGCTCTTCCAAAATCAAATCAGAGACAGTAGGTATTTTCCCACTCACCAACCTGGCAATCATTAGTAGTAACACTACCTAAGTTATTGGGGATGGAAGACAGGGCAGAAGGGGAGACAAAGTGCAAGTATGGCCCCATCTCATCACCTGATGTCTCTGTCCACTACCATAGCACCCTCTGCTGATAACACCAAGTCATACAAGGTGATTAAAACTTATCCCCAAGCTGGGTGAATGGGCATTAAATGGCAAGTGTGTTTCAATGTAAGGAAGTGTAAAATGATAGAAATTGGGGTAAGAAAAATCCTACTTTCATATATACTATTCTGGTCTTAACCAACGGTGACAACAAATCGTAATGTCGTGACGAATAGCTGAATGACAATGTATGCAGCAGCTATGAAACAGACAAATTAAGAAAGGAATCAAAATAAAACTGTCAATATCTACAGTGCAGCAACTCTTGAAATACTGTGTACAGTTCTGGACACTGTGCCTCAATGATGTTGCAGAGCTGCAAACAGCAAGAAAATGATCAGTGGCTTGGAGCAATTCTTATTTGAGGAAAGGTTACAATATCTAAGGCTTTTTACTTTAGAAGAAAGGTAAGTAATAGGGGGCATAATCGATGTGTAAAATTAGGAATGGATTTCTTATAAGATTAGAACGCAGGGCCACCCAATGAAGCTGAAGATTCAAGATGCACAAAAGAAAGGGCATCTTCACACACTGAGTATTGTGGGCCCAATTTTATGGAACTTCCAAAAGAGGGTGGATGGGTCCCTTTCCTGTTGAGTATGTGACACCTAATGAAGACTTTTTGTTCCATTGGGTATTTTAATTGAATTCGGATTTTATTGCTTTAATTGATTTTTATTCAAAACAAAATAAAAAGATTCCTTCCAGTAGCACCTTAAAGACCAACTAAGTTAGTTCTAGGTATGAGCTTTCGTGTGCATGCACACTTCTTCAGATACACTGAAACAGAAGTCACCAGACCTTTCTATATAGTGAGAAGGTGGGGAGGGGTATTACTCAGAAGGGTGGTGGGAATGGGTGATTGGCAGATAGCTGTGATGAGCCTGTTGACGACTCTTAACGACTGCAATAGGTCTTACAGGAAAAACCAACACGGCTACCTATCTGTAACTTGATTTTTATTAAGTGTGCATGCACACGAAAGCTCATACCAAGAACTGACTTAGTTGGTCTTTAAGGTGCTACTGGAAGGAATTTGTTTTGTTTTGATTTTTATTGTCACTGCATTGATTTATTTGTGTAAGCTTGGAGACTTATCATAATTAAGCTGTATATCAATTGTGAAAAATAAAATTATGGAATTTGTAATGACAAGATGTGGTGATGTTCACCAACACAGATGGCTTAAAAGCAGGGTTAGACAAATGCATGGAGAATTAAGCTATCAGTGGCTGTAAGTCATGATGGCTCTTTTACCTCCAGTATCAGAGCCAGTATGCCTCTAAACACCAGTTGCTGGGGACCACAAGTGGGGGTGGGGGTGGGAATGCTATTGTGTTCATGTCCTACTTGTGGATTTCCCATAGGGATTTGTCCTCATGGCTATATTGTTGCCTATGGGAAGTTCACAAGCAGGACATAAGCGCAATAGCATTCTCTCACTTGTGATCCCCAACAACTGATGTTCAGAGGCACACTTTGATATAGATAGCATATAGCCATCATGATTAGTAAAAAGACCTAGCACTATGGTCCCATCTTCATTTTAATGACTTGTTATCGACAAAGAGACAGAGTGGCAATCCTCCCTAACTGTGAAAATGACAGAGTTCATGTTTCAGTCTGTTCTACCCTAACACCTCTTCTGAAGATTTTTTATGAATTTAATTGTGGGAGGGGTGGATAAATGTGAAATGGTGGCTCACGGTATTATGAGACTTACTGCTTTAGAAAATTTGATGATTTATTTACTTATGTATTAGTAATTGTATTTTACTGATTTGTTAGGTGTTGTTAAGGATTATGTTATTTTGTGGATTTCTCTCTCCCTGTTGTAAACCATCTTTTGACTCATGGAAAGGGTGGTATAAATAACTAACAATATGTATGAAAATGTTATACCGTCCTTCTATTAAAATGACAATGGTGGTAGATGGGATACAATACATTAAAAACTCAGCAGGAAAAAATGAAAATTGCACCATGTGCTTCCTACCTGTTGGTGTCTCTTGCACTTCCTTTCTAGGCTCTTCTTTTCATGCGTCTTTGAGATCCAGATGGTAGTAAGGAGGCCCAGAGTCACCAAGTGGGCACGAACAGTTTGATTCTGCAGATTAATTGACTCTTTGGTGAATTTCTGTATGAATTTTTTCAGACCAATCCCTTTACTGTTTCATAGCATCTTTTGGTTCTGGTAAAGTCTAATAAATCAAAGATGAAGAAATAATTTCTGCATCTGATTGTCCAGCTGATGGATGAAGCAGAGAGTCTGCGATTGAACTCCTCTCCAGGTAGGTCCTTGGTAAGGACTCTTCCATCCTAAAATAAGAGAAGACTACATTGGCTCCTTGAGATGGGAACTAAACACAGCTCATAAGTTTTTTACAATCCAGCTCCCTACCTACAGTATATGTTTCAACCCACTGAGAATATAATATACTGCCATTCCATGACCCCTACTACCATATAACTTTATTTCTAATGTGTCTTAGATTATCCAGGGATGGATATATGTATAATACTTGAGACCAGTGCATTCCCTGTGAAAAAATATATTTCTCTGAAAGGACATACAATGGGAGCCAGCTAGTGCAGCACCCAGGAAGAAGATATTGATGGGGTTTTAACAGCATGCAGAATATGGAAAGAAGAGTCTAAAAGTCAATAGAGCATGTTTTGTGCTCCAGCACTGTAGGAAGGAAGCAGTTGTAGGCAAGAACCTCAGTAATCTGAGAGCATTGCACAATTTGCAAAATCTGAATTAAAGGACCAATGATTCAGAATTTTATTCCATTTTATGAAATACTGAATGAAAGGTAAGTTTTGGTGCCATAAGTGGTAAGTGTCTGATTCTTCCAGTTATGATGCATGCAAAAAAATCCCTGCTAATGTTATTAGCAGAGCCACTCATCTCCTTACCAGGTTGTGGCCCAGATAAGCCACCCTTTTGCGCCTCCTGGAGCCCCTCAGCCTAGTTTATAGCCCTTCTGCTACTTCTTACTTGAGACATTCAATAACTGTCTCCTCTTATTAGCAGTTTTATCAATAAGGACTCAGCTATCGACAGACTGCAACTTGAAAAATACAGCCCAACTGTCCCTGGAAGAGCATCTGAGGACTGCTCAGCTTTTAAGGTCTCATTGCATAAAAGCTGAAGTGAGTTCTTACCCTTCTAATCTTTGTCCCCTATTCCAGCACTGCAGGGATGGTCCACACTGGCTTGTGGGCATAGTTCAGGCTGGGTTAATTAAGCATATTGAGCCAATAACCTTCCATGTTAGGATAGTGATATTCATAATTTAATGTATTGCTGCTGAAACATTAGCCTGTCAACAAATGGCACCATGCCACAGAAGTCTTAGTGCTGACCACCTTTCAGTAAAATGAGTGTATTGTTAAAGCAGGCATAAATCATTTATGGTTATGGCTCTATTGTCAAACTGTACATGCAAATAAGCAGTAACTTGGGTAATTTATTTTGCCTTTTGGAGATTATTTTCATGATTTTATTATCCCATTTTATGATTCATAGGCACTGGCCAAATGCCATTTTGTGCCTTTTCAGTGCTTTGCTGCTATTCTGTTAGTCATCTTCAAAACAAGAGGGAATCTGGCATCAGCACTGTCACAGTCACACCAGCTTCCAGCACGGTTGGTGGAAATCCAATCATCTTATTGTGGATACACCATTCCATTCAAAATACAGGAAAACAGTTGACAAGGCTTTATTGGAAAGGATGGTGAATGGAAGAAGTTTTAGATTGGAAACCTCTTTGGCTAGAGACCTGTCAAACCTGTTCTTTGTACAGCCCTATGTTTATGATATTTAAACACAAACAGCAACATAGATGGGGTGTTCTACAAGCTTTCAGCCCACCAGTTGATGAATGGATTCATGTATAGACCAGGAATGAAACCTCAATTGGCTTTTGGAGCACTCTGGCAATTAGCTGCAAGATTGCTGATGTGTTTTCTTCTTCTTCTTTTTTTTAAATTAATCCTGCTCTTCAGCCAAAAAAGGATCTGGAGCAGCTAAATGGAACACATGAGGGAATGCACAGGATTCAGAATATGAAAACAAGCAACAGCAGCACTAAGCAGGCATCACAGCATCCAGGAAGGGGAACCCGCAGCTGATCATTTTCAGCAGAGGTTGAAGATTGTGGTAAATCTGTACATGGGGTAGAAGACTTGAAATGTTCTGTGTCCTGATGCTTACATAGCATCTGAAGTCACCCTTGTAAGATGTTGTGGTACTTTGCTTGTCATTTAGTTACTTTGTTTATTTAAACAATTTATATACCACTTAATCACAGTAATCTCAAGTGGTATACAGGAAACCAAATACAATAAGACTAAAATGAGTTAAAACAATAAAATCAGAATTTAATTTAAAATAGTCTTATTAAAATTTAATTTAAAAAGTATTCAGTAAACACTGGGAGTTCAACAGGAAGGGGGCCTTTGTGACCTCATCTGAAAGGAAGTTTCATAAAATTAGGCCCACCATACTGAGTGGGCAGCTCCTTGTGGATACAATCTGTGCATCTGAGCCATGGGGGACCACCAACAGTGACTACCCCAAATACTTCAGTAATCAAACAGGAATATGAAGAATCAGGCAATCCCTGAGGTATCCTGGATCCAAGCTGTTATGGGCCTTGTAAATAAGAACAATGAACCTGGCTGGGTAGCATACAGGCACCAGAGTTATGTGTTGGCAATAGTCTGTCCCAATCAACAGTCTAACTGCAGCATTTTGCATAAGCTAGAGCCTCCAGACCAGGTCCAAGGGTAGCCCCACATAGAGCACATAGCAATAACTGAGTCCTGAGCGAATCATAGCAGTCAGACTATTCCTGTCCAAGAATGGTCATAGTTGGCATACCAGCCATAGCTAGTAAAAGGCGCTCCTAGTCACTGAGGCTACCTTGATCCTCCAGCAACAAGGATGGATTCAGGATAATTCCCCAACTCTGAACATGTTCTTTCAGAGGGAGTGCAAACCTATATAGAACAGGCAACTGGCCTATCTCCTAGACGTGGGGACCACCAACCCTCCATCCTTCTGTCTTCCCAGGGTTCAAGCTCAGCTTACTGGATCTCAACTCCACAACTGTGCCCAGACAATGGTCCAGATTTTGCACAGTATTTCTTGACTCAGATGTTATGGAGAAGTAGAGCTGTGTGTCATCTTTGTACTGATGACACTTTGCCTCCCAACTCCAAAAGAGTGCACGCTGTGGCTTCATACAGATGTTGAACAAAAATTTGAAATAGATAGAATCATAGAATCATAGAGTTGGAAGAGACCACAAGGGCCATCGAGTCCAACCCCCTGCCAAGCAGGAAACACCATCAGAGCACTCCTGACATATGGTTGTCAAGCCTCTGCTTAAAGACCTCCAAAGAAGGAGACTCCACCACACTCCTTGGCAGCAAATTCCACTGTCAAACAGCTCTTACTGTCAGGAAATTCTTCCTAATGTTTAGGAGGAATCTTTTTTCTTGTAGTTTGGAGCCATTGGTCCGTGTCCGCTTCTCTGGAGCAGCAGAAAACAACCTTTCTCCCTCCTCTATGTGACATCCTTTTATATATTTGAACATGGCTATCATATCACCCCTTAACCTCCTCTTCTCCAGGCTAAATATGCCCAGCTCCCTTAGCCGTTCCTCATAAGGCATCGTTTCCAGGCCTTTGACCATTTTGGTTGCCCTCCTCTGGACACGTTCCAGTTTGTCAGTGTCCTTCTTGAACTGTGGTGCCCAGAACTGGAGACAGTACTCCAGGTGAGGTCTGACCAGAGCAGAATACAGTGGCACTATTACTTCCCTTGATCTAGATGCTATACTCCTATTGATGCAGCCCAGAATTGCATTGGCTTTTTTAGCTGCCGCGTCACACTGTTGGCTCATGTCAAGTTTGTGGTCAACCAAGACTCCTAGATCCTTTTCACATGTACTGCTCTCAAGCCAAGTGTCACCCATCTTGTATTTGTGCCTCTCATTTTTTTTGCCCAAGTGCAATACTTTACATTTCTCCCTGTTAAAATTCATCTTGTTTGTTTTGGCCCAGTTCTCTAATCTGTCAAGGTCGTTTTGAAGTGTGATCCTGTCCTCTGGGGTGTTAGCCACTCCTCCCAGTTTGGTGTCATCTGCAAATTTGATCAGGATGCCCTTGAGTCCATCATCCAAGTCGTTGAAAAAGATGTTGAATAAGACCGGGCCCAAGACAGAACCCTGTGGCATCCCACTAGTCACTCTTCTCCAGGATGAAGAGGAACCATTGATGAGCACTCTTTGGGTTCGGCCAGTCAGCCAGTTACAAATCCACTGAGTGGTAGCATAGTCAAGTCCACATTTTACCAGCTTCTTTACAAGAATATCATGGGGCACCTTGTCAAATGCCTTGCTGAAATCAAGGTAGGCTACATCCACTGCGTTCCCTTCATCTACCAGGCTTGTAATTCTGTCAAAAAACGAGATCAGGTTAGTCTGACATGACTTATTTTTCAGAAATCCATGCTGACTATTGGTGATCACAGTATTCCTTTCTAGGTGCTCACAGACTGTTTGCTTAATGATCTGCTCCAGAATCTTCCCTGGTATTGATGTCAGACTGACTGGGCGGTAATTATTTGGGTCCTCTCTTTTCCCCTTTTTGAAAATAGGGACAACATTTGTCCTCCTCCAGTCTGCCGGGACTTCGCCTGTTCTCCAGGAATTCTCAAAGATGACTGCCAGTGGTTCTGAGATCACATCTGCCAGTTCTTTTAATACTCTTGGATGCAGTTCATCTGGCCCTGGAGACTTGAATACATCTAAACTAGCCAAGTATTCTTGTACTATCTCCTTAGTTATTCTGGGCTGTGTTTCCTCTGCTGAATCATTTGCTCCAAATTCTTCAGGTCGGGCATTGTTTTCTTTATCGGAGAAGACTGAGGCAAAGAAGGCATTGAGGAGTTCAGCCCTTTCTGTGTCCCCTGTTTGCATTACACCATCTTCTCCTCTGAGTGACCCCACTGTTTCTTTGTTCTTCCTTTTGCTACGAACATACCCATAAAAGCCTTTTTTGTTGCTTTTAACCTCTCTAGCAAGCCTGAGTTCATTCTGTGCTTTAGCTTTTCTGACTTTGTGTCTACACGTGCTGGCTATTTGTTTGAATTCCTCTTTGGTGGTTTCCCCCCTTTTCCATTTTTTGTACACATCCTTTTTTAATCTTAACTCAGTTAAAAGTTCTTTAGATAGCCACCCTGGCTTCTTTAGGCACCTTCCATGTTTCCGTCTCATTGGTATTGCCTGAAGTTGTGCTTTTACTATCTCCCTCTTAACAAACTCCCAGCCATCATGAACTCCCTTTCCTTTTAGTATTACTGTCCAGGGGATCTCACCCAGCACTTCCCTAAAGTTTTATGAAGTCGGCTTTCTTAAAGTCAAGAAATTAAGTCCTAGTATGCTTGGCTGCTCCTTTCCGCTGTATAGTAAACTTCATACAAGCATGATCACTCGCGCCTAATGATCCTTCCACTTCTACCCCACTAACCAGGTCATCAACATTGGTTAGGACCAGATCTAAAATGGCTGATAGATCTAAAATGGCTGATAGACAGATGATAGAAAGAAAGAACTGCACTGAGAACAAGATTGCACGCAGTGGTACACTGCAGTGCAAAGACCATTAAACCAAAAAAGCTATCTTCTAATGCTACTCATTGGAAACACCTTGTAGGTAGCAGTAGAACAACAGTAGAAAAATGCCCCTGATACCCAACCCACAGAGCCAGTCCATAAGTATACCATGGGAAGTGGTATCAAAGCAGACAAGAGATTAGGCAGAAGCAGAGAGGCACTTCTCCTGCCCCACTCTCGATTCAGGTCATTTATCAGGGCAACCAAGACTGAGTCAGTCCCAAAACTGCACCTGAATCCAGACTGAAACAGATCTAGATAATTCATATCCTCCAGGAACTCCTGCAACGGCTCAGCCAGCATTCTTGTCACCACCTTCCCCAAAAAGGGGTATTTGCAACCAGGAAGTAGTAGTTATATACCATGGAATCTGGGGTGAGCTTCTTCAGGAGTGGACACACTACCATCAGTTTAAAGGCAGTAGGCATCACACTGTGTTGTAAAGAATGTGTTCACCATACCCTGGAAACATCCAGCCAACCTCACTCCCCACGACTAGCTTTCACCAGCCAAGATGGGCAGGGGTCAAGAGAGCAAAAAGCCAGTTGCATCATTATAAGAGTCATGTCCACATCATCATAAACTGAAATTGATCCCTCAGAGCATAGGAAGGCACTGCATTGGACACCTCAGCTGGAACACCAATGACAGTGGCATTGAAGGCACTATGGAGCTAAGTTACTTTATCCTCAAAGTGTAGTGCAAATTGGTCACAGCATGCTGCTGAGTGCTCCAGAGGCCCATCCACTACTTCTGATACAACTAGCCTACAGAACACCTGAAACAACTCTGCTGGATGGTTCTCTGAGGATACAATGGAGGTAGAAAAGTAATTCTTCTTTACCACCTTTACTGCTGCTTGGTAGGCAGAGTTATGTGACCTAACAAGCATTCGGTCATCTTTGGACTGAATTTTCCACCACCTGTGTACTTGGGAAAGGGTGGTGAAATTGGGTGCATAACCTCATTGGAAATAAAAAGTTTGTCCTTATCTGCCACCATGAGCTTCTCTGTAGCATTCTCAGGGTATCTACTCACTTGGAAACCTCTCAGCTTAGGAGGTACTAGACTGATGAAGTTGGAATGAACTTCCATCTACTCACTAATGTGCATCTGATTAACTTATATAAACTATTAGATGCATGATCCTAACATATTTTCCATGAGCTGCTGATTCCATCAATATCAGTATAATAAATATCATCCACTTTAAATAGTTATTGTATTCTTGTGTTGGATAACTCATATATTGTAATAATCTCTTGTGTTATGCTGATTTTTTAAAAATGCTGCTTTGCAAACCTCTTGCAATAATTCCATGGTCCCTCAAGGCATCCACAGCTCACTGGCTGGAAACCACTGAACTAAAGAATTATTAGTGGTGTTGCCAGAAGATTCCCCAAGCCACTGGATAAAGTTCATATCCACTGCTGAGGAGGTTCAGGGTTGACTATCCAATTTGAGGATCAGTGAGATCTAAGCACACAGCCATTCAGGATATGGTTCAGCATTATAATTACCTCATCACCTCTTCCCAAACTATTGAATTAAGCCTAATCTTTCTGGGCAGGGCAGGACTGTTAAATTTTACCAATAAGAAGGGACAGTTATTCACTGCAAGTCGAAGAGAGAATGAAAGGAACAAGAAAAGCAAATTATATAAGCTCACTGTGAGTACAATAAATTTTAGAAATTAGGACTGTTTCACACAGGCAAACATTGGTTTGTCACTTAGGCTACAAACATAACAGGGAGCTGCAGCCAATCCTGATTAATGTACCTGTTATCAGTGGCGTAGCATGGGGGGTGCAGGGGGAGCCGGCCACACCAGGCACAACATCTGGGGGTTAGGGTTAGGGGGTGCAAATCCACGGGTTAGGGGGCGCAAATTACTTGCCTTGCCCCGGGTGCTGACAACCCACGCTACGCCACTGCCTGTTATGGTACACATGCTTGTCACAGTAACTTTTTGCATCATTATGTGGTACACTTAAAGCATCTTAGATGCACACTTAAGAAATGTCACCTGTGTTGTAGCTCTTGCACAAGTTGTCACATTGATCATCATGTGCTATAAAGATCAACATTCCCAAAATATTTTTTTGACCTATTGCTAAATAATGCATCTTATGCAATTCAAAATGTTTCTGGTGATGATCCACTGAACCTTGACTGAACATAGAAAAGGCTTAGAGCCAAAGCCAGGGTTGTTCACTTTAAAACTGCTCTCGTGGTCGGGAGAGTGTCTCGGGCAGCAGGTGCCAGGAGAGATCTCCGTGCCAAAGACTCTGGAGAGGCACTGCCATCCACAGGAGACAGTCCTGGGCTAGACAGATAACATCATATACTGCATTGGATTTCAAGGCAGAAGAAAGGTGGGGTAAAAATGAAAGAAAGGACTGTCTGGGAGGGACCACAGATCTCCTTTGCCAACTATGACTACATTTTGTGCTGCACAGCCAAAAGCAGGAGCAACCATTACTCTCTTAGCTACAGCTACAAGAGTGTTAAAGCTGAGGTTTCTAAATTGCTCTCTTGAGGTCTTATTACTTGTTGATTAGCTCCTTTTGGGGACTGCATCAAACCTTCTACAATAATAAACACTCCCTTCATTGGGAATTCTGTAACAACCTCAGCTGCCCTGCAGCCCTCTGTCCTCGCCTGGAAAAGGCAGCAACATATGTGAGAATTGCTTCCCCTTTTGGGTTGTGAGTTCTGGAAGTGGGTGGACATATTGATCTGTGGAATATTTAACAAGCTTATTGAGAGCAGATATACAAGTGTCAGGTTTGTATACTTTCATATTTAACTTCTCAATCCTAAAACTCTAAGCAGAAACAAAAGTGGTCTGTGTACCTGTGGAAAAGCATTTAAGGTAGCTTGGTCCTTGGCTGCTGTCAAAAACAAGCTGCTCTTTGACAAACCAAGTTGCACACTTGTGTGATGCTGGTCTTGAGCAGCATCACCCCTCTGCTCTAGTTAGTTAGTGTTACAAGGAAAAGAAGCAACTCTGGAGAATACTGTGGATGTGGATCAGAAAAGATGAGCAGAACTGGTAGGAGGTCCTACCCTGAAGATTTCTAAGTAAAATTTGGCCTTCAGCTTGGCAAAAGCCAAAGCCATGCCATTGAAAACTAATTGTTTTGCCGAGATGACTTATGCCATTATTTGGATTACACTTACAATTCTAAAAGAAAGGGGAAGGAAATACAGAATCTCAAGCACAAGGGACATTGTTTTCCGTTTCTGATATCTGTGTTTCTCTCCAAAACAGGGCAAGGGGCCTCCCTAAAATCCTCTGTAATGAATTAGCCTGAAGTTATCTCAAGTCATTGCCTCAAAAGAGCCAGCTACCTGTTGGAAGAGAGGTCTGATCGATGCGAACTAAAGCAGCCGTGCGTGAGCTGTTACACAGTGGTTAGTATTGATCAGAGCTAAAGGCTGCCGATAGGAATGTAGAGGGAACTGACAGGCGGAGAAGAGGAAAGGAGGAAACTGCCTTCGCTGGTGGCAGTCATACAGAGGAAAGCCGATAAAAAGTCAATTCCACTTAAGTTAATAGCTGCTAACTAAATATTTTGGGGGGCAGAGCCTTCCCTCTGTTCCGGAAGTGAGACATCAAGCAAGAGCTGGGCATCGACAGATGAGATCACAGAAAGAGTTGTGATGGCCAGTTGAGCAGAATGAGAAAGACGGAGGCTCCACACAATCTGCTAAGCCAAACCTTGCTGTTGCGTATATCAGAGGGAAGAAGCAGAAAGGTAGCAAACAGCATGGGACCATGGGCATCTGCAGGATTTTTTCTGGGATGGAAGGCACAAAATAAAGATTCCAGAGTAATAAATATGCACACGCGTGCGCACGCACACACACACACAGCGAGAGAGCTGATCTACCTTTTCTTAAAGTTCTGGCGATTGAGCAATAGTGAAACCCAAACAGACCTGACCTCTGAGAAACAAGCATTCCAGTCTACCCCTCAGTTGTTTTTCATTTAGTAGACCCACTGTGCTTCTACAAATAGACCTGGAATCCAGATATATTTCCATCTATGACTAAAACACTTAATTATTTTGCTGCCTTTTTTTTTTACTCTCTCCGGCCCCTACTGTTGCTACAATTAAGTTCTCAACTATGCCCCCTGTATTTCCCTAAAAAACTCAACACATATCCCAGGATCAGCAGTGGACTACACAGTTTTGGCATACACTATTCTACCTCCCTACAGCAAAATGGGGAGCAGGGGGTGGACTCACTGGACTACTTTGCAGGGCTGGCATAACCTGTGCTCTCTCAGCTATCACTCCATGCCCTGCAATATGGATATAATAATAAAGGGCTTTGTCTGCATTGGAACTGGCTGGGTAATTTTTTTAATGTTCACAAACACCTGGGAGGAGGGGGAGAATTATCTTTTTTATATGAATAATATTCAAATTAATAAAAATAAAAATGCCCATCTTTGCTGCTATGTTCTGTTTTGGGGTATCTTTTGCCCAGTCACAGCTACATTAACATCCTTGATACCTGAATTGTTTTCTGTTGAGCAGCAAACATTTCTCTCCCAGAGAGGACCAGCAGAAAAAGGGGAAACTGCCTCCACAAATAAACCCAGGCATAGGCAAACTCGGCCCTCCAGATCATCCCTGACCATTGGTCCTGTTAGCTAGGGATGATGGGAGTTGTAGTCCCAAAACATCTGGCAGGCCATTTGCCTATGCCTGAATAAACCTATGCATGGAGTTCCCTCTTCCAGGCAAAGACACAGGAAAGGCTGGCAACATTAATCCTGCCATGTGGGAATCCCTTGCAGACGACAGCAGTGCCTGGAGACAAGTCATGTATCCACGGCAGTGACCAGAGGAGAAATGACTGCTGGGAGGAGCACAGAGAGAATGCCATGGTGTACCTGTAACAGTGAAACTGGATGCCTTTATCTGCCCCAGCTGCAATAAACTATGTCTCTCCTGTACTGGTCACTACAGCCACAATAAGTGCTGTAATTCTCCAACAATTGACCTTACCCCCAAATAGTGAACTCTTCCATTGTCTCTCAAGATGGATAGATGCCAACAACAAAAACACTTGGGTTTGTCCCTTGAAATTCTCAGTCAGTGCAAGAGTGAGCATGAATGGAGAAAACAGCATTTGATTAAGATTAGGGAAGGGGTGATGAGGGTGAATTGGGAACGAAGTGGTAGCCCTTTTAAATTTTTTAAGGTGTGGTGCACCTGAGGTGTGGTTCAAGTGAGGAAGAAGCTCACTAGGCAGAGATGAAACTTGCATATCCCAGGGGCAGTGGAAGAAGCAAATGAGGCACTGTGGAAGGAGTATAATTTGGCCACAAAGAGTAGCACAGATATTGCTGCACAGTTCTAACATTTAACTTGCAAGCCTGTAAAAGTAAAATTTTGCTACAGAACATCAGGGATAAAACCAGGAATCAAATTGTGTTTTGTATAGAATGTATATAATTTACACATTATATACACATTTAAGCATTCATCATCACATTTTCTCCCCCTTCTCCCCCATTGGGAACCAATCTTCTTACATGCACTGGAAAATGAAAATGGACATATTCAAGTTTCTTCCCAATTAGTTAATTAATGGGTTCTTCTGTAATCTGCACTTGCTGAAGTCTCTCTTCTGACTTGAGTAAAGTTAACTTTTCTTTCTCTCTCTCTCTTTTTCTCACACACAAACAAGATTTCTATTAAGTGGACAGTTTTACAGAATTAGGTGTTAAAATTGAACATAGGCATTGATCATGCAGACTTGGGAAACTTGGGTCCTGATTCCAAAGACTAGGAATAGTGTGGGGATCTTTTACAGCCATATGCTTTCTTAGACTCTGGGTGGAAGATTCATGACTGTATCAGGCTCCTGGTTTTAAATCGTCTCAGTCACTCTTGGGTCTGCTACTACTGCTTCCTTAATGGGTCTTGCTGAACTCAATTGTATGCTTAACCAGTGTGACTGACAGAAATCCAATGCTGACCACTTCATTATGTGGTGACCTTGCCCCTCTTTCCTTCTGTCTTTCTAATTCCCCATCCTGGGCAGTGCCCCCTTCCTAATGAGAACTCATTCAAGGTCAAGACCTTCAAGCCTTCATTTTTGGGTGCAAAGTTCTACTGTATCCCAAGAGAAATTCTGCCAGTGGAAATCAGCACTTTGAAGTGCAATCTTCCCCAGATCAGTTTGGTACAGTTTGGGTGGGATTCTATTTCTTTTTTTTTTTTTTAATATTTTTTATTAAGGATTTTCTTGTTTTACAGAAGTGAAGTGCCTCGTTTTTTTTTTCTTCTTCTTCTTCCATGTAACGTTTTTACAAATCCGTTTCATTTGTTGAGGCATTAGGGGGAGAAGAAAACAGAAAGAAAAAAGAAAGGGGGGGTGGGGAGAGGGAGGATGGATGGGGGTGGGGTCAGGTGGCGGTGTTTCTATTATGTTTAATGTATGTAGAGTTTGGTGTCAGCGTTGCTTGTGTTGTTCACTTGTGTTCCTTTGGTGGTGAGAGAGGTTGGGGTTGGCCTAGGGTGTGATTGTTTGCTTGTGATTGGCTGTGGTGATCTTTGTTTTCGTGTGTGAGTGAGGTGGGTGGGTGTTTTGGATCAGGTTAGCCATATTGATTTGTATGCTGTTGGTGGATTATTGTCGTTGTCCTGTTGGGCTGTGTATGTGATAAAGGGGAGCCATACCGGGGTGAAGGCGTCTTCTTCTGTTTGTCCCCGTGTCAGTTTCAGTTTATTAGTTAATTTTTCTAGTAGGGCTGTTTCCCATACTATTTGGTACCATTGGTCCATGCTTACTCCTGACAGGTCTCTCCAGTGTCTGGTTATGATGTTTCTGGTTGCTGAGAGCAGGTGGGTTATAAGTTCTTTGTGGTGTAAATGGGCATTGTTGTCTTGGAAGATGTTTAGTAGGGCCAATTCTGGGGTGATGTCTATTACTTGCTTAGTTATTTTACATATTTCTTGTATGGCTGTTGTCCAGAATAGTTGAATTTTGGGACACTCGGGTGGGATTCTATTTCACCAATTAATCTCTCATGATCCATCTGCACCCCAATAGGCATGTCTGCTACTGTTCCTCTGTAGAAAGAAAACCTTCTTAGACAAATCTTTTTTAAAAAAGTAATACTGAAATAGATGCCATCCCTCTGTGGTAGATCAAAAGTGGTTCAACTAGTCTCATGGGAACTGTCTACACTGATTATCTATATAAATAACATATTAAATAAAAATAGTAAAAGAATCACTAAATAAAAATTGTAAATCACTTGCAGCCCTCTCAAATATTCCCAGGTCTTTCTGTACCTGTTCCTTAGAACACTTAAAAAAAACAGATGCTGGGAGGAAGCATAACTTACTAGTAGAGCAGTTGTTTTACATGTAGAAGATGGTCCAGGATGTCACCAGTTAAAAAGATAGCAGGTGATGGGAAAGGCCTCTCTCTGCCTGAAATGACAACCCTGGAGAGCTGCTGCCAATCAGAATAGAAAATACTGGGATAGATGGACAAAGAGTCTCAGTGTGGCCGTAGAAGGCACACTGCCTTTTTCTGCATTTCCTCCAAGCATAGCATACCACATAGTCAACAGTGCTCACTAATCACAAGAGAACATCTAGGGCAGGGTTCCCCAAACTTGGGTCTCCAGCTTTCTTGGGACTATAATTCCCACCATCCCTAGCTAGCAGGACCAATGGTCAGGGATGATGGGAACTGTAGTCCAAAAACAGCTGGAGACCCAAGTTTGGGAAATCCTGATTTAGGAGATGGGAGTAAGGAAAATTATTCCAGATCTCCACAAACGCAATAACAATTTTAACCCTAACCCAAAGCAATGGCATGAGTGCAAAGATGAAAAATGAGGGAACATTTGGTCAGATTTGTATTTCCAGTTTATCTGGTCAAAAGCACCTTGGTGTGTCTCCTTCATGTCCTTCTTCCTTATTTTGATTTTTCCTTTTTTGGGTAGTGGTGGTCGTTGTTGTTTTGAAGTTACTATTTGTTTCCAACATTTCCTCCAAGGAGCTCAAGCATACACAACCACCCCGTGAGATAAGTTAAACTGAGAGACAATGAGTGGACCAAGGTCGCCTGCTGAGTTTCATGGTTTAATGTGGATTTGAACCCTGGTGTCCAAGATCTTAGTCCAAAACTAACAACCATTTTTTAAAAAAATGTAATTAAAATATTAAATAAATAAATACTGTAATACCTAAACAAATAATCAGAGCCATAGCTATTGGGGGGTAGCCAGGTTTTTGCCCCGGGTCAAGCTTCCAGAAGGGTGCCATTGAGGCTCCCAGCCTGTGTGTGTACACAAATACATACATGGTGTGTGTGTGTGTGTGTGTGTACAAAACTGGGTCATTGACCCAGGTGAAATAATCATTTGCCCCTGAAAATAATCAACAGGTTACTCCTGAGGCTAAGGGTCCAAATAGTCTCTTCAAAGAAATATGATGTCCACACTCCCTGTCCGTTTAACCACAGAAGTTGCACAACCCTCCTTTTCTCAAGTAGCAGAAGTGCTGACTATCTGAAACTATCCACAAAGAGAGAAAGGAAGAGACACACACACATACCTATGTGCTCACGCACACAAAAAGCAAACATGATCTGTGATCAATATCTTTACAAGTCTGAAGAAATCCTAGCTCCCAAAGGGTTAATCCAGAGAAGCAAAGCCATCAGACTGTTTAGTGAGCTAATGCTTTTATTGATGGGAAATGCCTTTCTGGCTCCAGGAGAGAAAGCTCCATACAGGTTGCAAGGATACAGCCTGGGAAAGGGGGAAATCACAGAGACCTGGCACCAAAGGATCTGTGTGCAAGGCTTTTTCACCACCACTTTCAAGTGCAGGCACTCAAAGTAACCAAGCCACCCAAGAGCTACTCCAGTCATGAGATCATCCACATTAAACAGCTTCAGGGTAAGGCACCCTAGTTATTGCCTCAAATGCCAAGCAAATCTTGGCCTGAAAATCCCATATAAAGAAGGTCCTGCTCAGATGGCTTAATCTCCTGTTCATGTTTTTTTTACAAAATGTACAGAGCATTCCTTTTTAAAACTATCCAGTGCCTGCTGGTTGTGATATCTGGCCTTAAAAATGTTACCAGTTTGCTTCAAATGATCGGCATCTATCTAGTAGGCTATCTGTGGTCACTGCCAGGGTCAGGGATCAAGGTGTAGTAGTCTGCTAATAAAGTGTAAGCTAATGTTGTTGTCAAATTGCTGGAGTAAACAGACAGTGCCCACTTCCCACTGATGAACTTCCTCTGGGGTTGGGGATATTGGCTTTATTGGAAAACTGCCAGTTGCAGAAGTGATGGAAGTGGCTGGTAGCAGAAAAAGACATCTTGATTTTGTAAAAAAGATGAGTTCTGTAGTTGATAACCATCTGAAAAGCAGTTCATTGACTGACTGTACAATGACATTTATTAACGATCTCAGGGCATGACCAGGTGTGGGTTTGGTCAGTGCCTGGAAGACAGCCTGTCTAAGAACCCCTTATTCGACACTTTTAGTTCCCTTCTATTAGGGAGCTGGGATATAAATCCAACAAATAAACATAAATGAATAAATGATTGGTTACTCCTCATATAAAGAATCTCAAGATCTGCATCACCACTATTCCCACTTGGCTGAATAGCTAGCTATTTTATTACTTTACTGCATTTTTATTCTATCTTTCTTCCAAGGTGCTTCCCTCTGTCCAAGGTATCCTGAACCCAATAAATAGTCATATTGTTGACAAAATCCTCACAGTTACTTCCAACTCTACAATTCTATAAAAAACTGAGGTGTATGGCCATATGCATTGATGGCTTTACCTGTTGCTGTCCAGAGAGCTTTTGAACTTATGTATGGTCTGACAGCATGCATTCTATTGGGTGGAGGGTGGATTGTTTAAGACAATCTGCTACCCACTGGTAGCTACGGAACTACTGATGAATTCCCCAATCTTATTAATGTCAGAAGGATCCTGTCGGTAAAGGTAAAGGTAAGATCCTGTCTACAATCCATAAGGCAGGGCATTTACAAAGCTTTTAAGGGCAGAACTTCTGAAGGGCACCTGGAAGACATGGCTTGGCTGGATATCACTTTAATTAATGTTCCAAAGTTGGGGAGCTTTCCGGATGAGATCTCTCCACAGAGCACATACTTAAATTATGGAATTTACTTCCAGAAGAAGTAATGATGGCCAGTAACCTGGATGACTTTAAAAGTGGATTAGACAAATTCACTGAGGATAAGGCTATCAACAGTTACTAGCCATGATAACTATGTTCTACCTCCACTGTCAGAGGCAGTATGCATCTGCATGCCAGTTGCTGAAAACCAGAGGAGGGGAGAGTGCTGCTGTGCCCAGGTCCTGCTTTTTTGCTTCCCACTGACACCTGGTTGGCCACTGTGAGAACAGAATGCTGCACTAGACGAATCGTTGGCATGATCCAGGAGGCTCTTCTTATGTATATCTTTAACATCCCAGAGTGACCAAGTAGATGAATAGTCCCTGCCTGTATTTAATCTTACCCCATGTTGTGGGATGAGGTTCAGCTGACACAATCTGATGACATGTACAAGGTGCAGTAATACACCCAGCCTCACGTCCTGTGAATCCCTGCCCCACACTGCTGAAGAAATCAAGCCAGCAGGGTATGGTCAGTTGGATCCAGAATGTGATTAATGTGTGTTTGTGCAAGAGGGTGGTCCCCGCTGCCTTTCAAAAAGCAGCAGTATGGACAGCCTAAAGAAGCCCATCCTGGACCCATTGGTTTGTGATAGCTACTGCCCAGTCCCAAATACTCTGTTTTTGATTAACGCAATTGAGAGGAGGGTGGTGGGGCAACTACAGACACCCTTGGATGATACTGATTGCATACATGCATTCCATTCTAGTTCAGGCCTAGTTTGGGGACTGAATCAGCCTTGGTTACCCTGATGGATTGCCTTCATTGAAAGAGAGTCAATGAGAATATTACTTTGCTCTTCCTCTTCTCTCTAGCTTTTGTTACTATTGACCGTGGTATCATTTTGGGCCAGCTATTAGGGAAACTGTTTTACAGTGGTTCTTTTTCTATCTCCAGGGTTGGCTCCATATTATATAATTGGAGAAGTGTTTGTCAGTCCTGACAGTTATGCTATGCGGTTTTGCAGGGCACAATTTTATCCCCAATGCTTTTTAACATTTATACAAAGCTGTTGGGAGCAGTAATGAAGGTATTTGGAGCATTGTGTCATTAGTGTGCTGATGACACACATCTCTTCAACTCTATTTTTCCATATTGAAGCTAGTGTAACTGTGCAGAAACTGGACTGGACAGGCCAATAAAAGAAGCTTGAATCTACAGAAACTCTGTGGGTAAGCAGTTCCTGGGCCCAGGAAATATGTCAGTTGCTTGTTCTGGATGGGGTTGCACTCTCTCTAAAGGGGCAGGTACATAGCAGGGGGATGCTCTTTGATCTACCTCTATCACTGGAGGCCCGAGTAGTTTCAACAGCTACAAGCACCTTCTTTCTGCTTTGGTTGCTACATCTGTTCCTGGATAAGGATAGCTGACCAGCGATATTCCAGGCATTGGTAACCTCCAGATTGAATTACTGCAATGTGCTCTATGTGGGGCTTCTCTTAAGGTGGTCCAGAAGCTACAACTAGCGTAGTTATACGGAGATGCCCTACTGACAAAAAGGTACACTGGCTGTAGATACGCTAGCAGGCTAAGTTTAAGGTCTTGCTATTGAGGTACAAAGCCCTAAACAACTTAGGACCAGATTACCTCTGAGGATTTGCTACCTTCTATAGCCCAGTCCAGTCACTTTGATCCTCAGCGGAGACACTCCTAGAAGTACAGTATGCTCCTGAATGTCCTCTTATGTCCACTGAGACCAAAGCTTTTAGAGTGGAAGCACCTTCCTTTTGGCATGTACTCCCAGTGAATATCAAGCAGGCATTTTGGCTCCTGCTTAAAACTCTTTTTACCCATTCCCTGAGGGGTATCTGCATTAGTACATTAAGTTATGTTGATGTACTAATCTGATCTATGATGTATTCAGTTAGTTTTGTTGATATAATTTTATTATTGTTTATTATTGTTGATTTTATGTTATTCATTGCCATGCTTTTTAAAAAATGGAATTTTTATACAAATAAATAATTTAAATAAACCACATGACAATATGCCTGGTGTGGACAGTAAGGGCCCATGTCAATATAAAATGGTGATCTCTGTGCCAGTGTCTGCCAGAGAACTAAAAACCCAAAGGGTCTCCATGGAACCCAACAGTGTTGTAAAGGCAGAAAAGAATCTCATCAACAGATGAACATCATATGACACAAATTATCTATTTGAAGAGGAACAGCTCCAGGAGCAGAATCAGATGCCTCCCTGTTCACCATCTAGAACAGGCTTCAGCTGGTATTTAGTTGCTTTTCAGAATTGTTCTAATACTCACTTAGTGCCAGCAGTTAACTGACAAAGATGTAGAAATGAAGCATCATCTTAAGTCTTGCTCACATTTTTCTTCTTGTGATTTGCATATTCAAGGTCTAGATGCCTGGCTGTCAGAGATGGTGACAGTTGTGGGGGCTTTCTTGCTTTATCAAGGGGGATTATTTCAACCCAAATTATTCTGCATTGTAAATGTTTAAATCTACATTAAACCCTGATTAATTCATGAAACAGCCTGATAGCGTATTTACTAGAAGAAAAAAAATCAAATTATTATGGTCAATTCCCAACCAAAGTAGCCTTTAAAATGCTGTATTCTGAGCTTTGGCTAACAAAAATGTTTTTTAAATTATGCTTCATTTTGGAAAAGCTCTCTTTAATTTCATGGGCAATCTGAATCCTTCAGCACTTTTGCACAACACAACAGGAATTAATAAAGTAGATAAATCCTAAATAAATCTGGATTTGGGTTAACTGTGTCTTGAGATTTAGAACACTGTAGGAAAATGAAAAGGGGCGGAGGCAGGTCTACCCCTAAAAGCTGCCTGTGCATGAAGAAGGGATGTGCTGAGGAGGAGGGTGGGGGTTGGGGATCCAGTTGAGCTGGGTAATCAAAGAGCTTATCATGGTAGTTCTGAGGAGATGTTCAAAGATCTTGTCTGGCCACAGGCTTGGTAAGGTCACATCAAATGCAGTTCTCAAAGAAGATTATAGGGGAACTTGGTTTGTGAGATTTGTTGCAGCAAGCTAGTTGGACTACGCTAACTCAGAGTCCCGTCACAGGCAAATCTGGCTTCTTTCAAACCATTTTGGAAATGAAGGTCTGGCTCCAAACAATAAGCAAAAAACAGCTTTGCAAAAAGGCAACTCAGGTCTTTCTAGATCCCTGCAAGCAATCCACTCCTCAGGAAAAAAAACATTTGGGGAACACCCTTGGATTTGCTATATTGGATTCAGAGAAGATTGTTTAAGCAGAGTTCTGTGGTATGATGCTTTCCTGACTCCTCTTCCACCCCCACGCTCCAGCATCTCCTACACTCCCTCTGAATGCAATAGGGTGCAGGAGCTGCAGCAGGCTTGGGAAATTGGACAAAGACAGTAAGACTGTTTTTCTATTCATACAAGATACCTCTGGATCCAACCATTTGATACTCTATGCCAGCCTTTTTACATGAAGAGGAAGAAAATGGAAGTGACTAAAGAGGTGAAGAGTATTCTCATTGTAGAGTGTACCACACACAACCATCTGTCATGGAGAGTTAGGCATCTATCTTCACATATTCATTCATTAAGAGAAAAATATTATAAGAGCATATAAAACATTTCAAGACTTTTTTCCAGAAAAGAACTCACCAGAACTCAGTTCTGGCACCTCTCAGGTGGGCGCCATAGCCATTCTAAGAGAATGAGGGAGATGTTCATGGTGAGTTCCATCACCTATTTTTCTAGAAAAATGGCACTGTTCAAGACTTTTTGTGACACTTGGAAAATTAACTCTGCAAATAACTAGATCTATTTGTCTGATTTTAGACTGCTGTAAATGTTTTTGAAACTTACTCATCCCTCTCAGCTTCCTCTTGAAGAAATGGAGCAGATGTGCACTGCTTGAGTGCTGAGTCTTACAAATGACCAATAGAACTATTCTCCCTGAGACTGGAATGACCAGAATGACACAATGACCAGAGCAAGGACTAAGAAGTAAGAAGACAGGGCAAAAATGTACTTATCAATTTATGTTTTTTGGCACCAATGTCTAAAGTTTACACTGCAATCATATCATTCCCTCAACAGCAAGCCACACATAAGAAGAAAGTTGCCACCAACATAAATAAAAATTCAGCTGTGTCTGGAACATTCAGTTTTCAACATACAAGACAAACTCTGACCTGTGTCCAAGTTCAAGAAATAAGAACATTCCACAAGCCAGCTATTAAAACTATTTATCACATCAGGATAAAATGCACAGACAAGAAATTACAAGGTAACAATTTTTGATCATTGTTTTATGTGTCCCTATCCAAAAATGCATAAATGCTTCTTCCTCACACAAAGAAAAAAACTTTACCTACAGTACATGTTACTTAGGTCAATTAGTGCAAAGCTCTGTAACCAGCCAAAACACAGCAGCAATGTTTATTTTCCTAAAAATGCGTGGCAACCCCCCAAATTTTGAGAAAGCTTATTAGTCAGTCTGTGCTATGGGGCATTCCTGGCCCCTCCAGCCTTGTGAGCAGCATGAAGGACTGAATTTAAGAGTAAGAGAAACCAGGTGCATAAACCTAAGAGAATGTCACTAATATCAAAATAAATGAGTTTGTTCATTTTCAGTTTTAAGTGTGTGGCTTGCTTCTTTTTACTAACACCCCTGTTGTAGTACTATTATTGTTATAATTTTAAAAGAGTAACTTGGTATCTGAAGAGGCTGGGAGAGAAACAGGTTTTCCAAATACGAATGAGGAAAATGTGTTTGGTCTCTCAGACTCAATACAGGGATTTGATGATGCAGCATCTCATTTTCCTTGCCCATTTTATTAGGCACAGCAGCAACACTGACTGTGTAGTACTTGCATTCACAAGAGCTCTGCCTATGCAGTGTTTCCCAACCTTGTGCCTCCAGCTGTTTTTGAACTACAACTCCCATCATCCCTGACTAGTAAGACCAGTGGCAAGGGATGATGGGAATTGTAGTCCAAAAACAGCTGGAGGCACAAGGTTGGGAAACACTGCAGTAGAGCTCCCATATAGCTTAGGACAGACGAAGGAATGTTCAGGGCAGTGGCAGAAGGCTATTCATAGTGGCACAGAGGATGGCCATAAACTTTCCCAAGCTAACTCCTAGCTCTCCCCATGGAATAGACTTCTCCATTCACCCAGTGACTTAGACAATCTTTCTTCCAGAATGGCCTGTTGAATGTTAATCTTTTCTGTCCATGTCTTCCATGTGATTAAACCATTTCCTAAACAAATCATTACTATTTATTTTTTGTATCTTCTGTTCACCAATAAATATAGTTCAAAACCCAGTAGAATTTGGGAAATAATATTTTGTCTGTTTATGACAGATAGGACTGCAATGTTGATATCTAAATGCCATCCCAGAGTTTCTCACTGCTGCCAAGTTGGTGTGTGTTAGCCAAGAGCAATCACTGTCAGGGAAATCTTATATACACCCATTACCACAAGGGGAGAGGGGGATTACACCACAGCTATGCCTGTGGAATGGCTACCATATCCTATACATCAGGGGTGGCCAACTTCCAAGAGACTGTGATCTACTCACAGAGTTAAAAACTGGCAGTGATCTACCCCCTTTATGGGGGTTCGGGTCAAAGTTGTTGAGTTTTTTCAGGGAGGAGGTAAAATGTTGAGCTTTTTTTAGGGGAGCCACAGTTCTTCAGCTTCTTTGGGGGGAGCCAGTGATCTACCGGTATATCACGATCTACCTGCTGGACATGCCTGCTATACATGCTTAGGCCAGAGGAAAGGGGGAGAAGGCACACCACTCAGAAAATTTTCAAACTGAGTACAAATGGTGAACATTAACAAAGCACACCAATCAGGGATTATGCTGGCAACAATGTCTAGGAATTCAATTCAATTCAATGTCTAGAAATTCAAAATGACTCCTGCTGGCATGCCCAGCAGAAAACCAAGCTATATCAGGGCAAAGGAGTTTCCAGAGCTCAAACCCACACCAAAAAGACCACAGCAGTTCCTTAACCCCTCAGTCACAGCATGGACATTGGCCCAAGCAAGCACAGATTAATAGTTTCCATAGCAAGGTGACAAGGCAAAAGCCAGCACCTTGAAAGAAAATCAAGGTGTGGGTTCAGAACCACAGGCCATATTTCCACAGCTAAGTTGTCGCAGCAAGGCCCTGCAACAACTGGCTAAGTTTTATAGCAGAGCTAGGTGTTCATTTTCTGGAGGCCCTAGCATTGAATACAGGCTACAAACTGATGCTAGGCAAGATGGGGCCCCCTCTACACCAAGGAGAAGGATGGGAACCAACCAGTCATTTTGGACACACGAGAATGTAACAATAGCCTTGCTGGATCAGGCCAGTGGCTCATGTAGCCCAGCATCCTATTCTCACAGTGGCCAAACAATAGCACTCTCCCCTCCTGCAGTTTTTAGCAACTGGAATTTGGGATCATACAGCCTCTGACTATGGAGGCAGAGCACAGCTATCATGGCTAGTAGTCATTGATCATCTTATCCTCCATGAATTTGTCTAATCCAGTCTTAAAGACATTCAGGTTTATGGCCATCACTACCTCTTGTGGAAGCTCATTCCATAATTTAACTATGTGCTATATGTCCTGGATCCTCCAACATTCAGCTTCAATAATTGCCCATGAATTTTAGTGTTATGGGTGAGGGAGAAAATTTTTTCTCTGTCACTTACTATATCCTGCATAATTTTATAAATTTCTATCATGTCACCCCTTATTCACCTTTTCTCCAAACAAAAAAGTCCCAAATCTGTAACCTTGCCTCATAGGGAAGTTGCCCCATCCCCTTGATCATTTTGGCTGCCTTTTTCTGGATCTTTTCCTACTCTACAATATCCTTTTTTACCATCCCTTGCTCTGGCAACTCATGTGTCCTCCCCCCACCCCTGCTATTTTGCAAGATGGGCCAGCTCTGTCCCCCATCCCCAGTGTGCAGCCTATGCTTACAGCTCAGCTTCTGCCTCTCCTCTCCATGGAGAGAGGGGGGAGAGACTGCAGTGACTGAGTATACTCATCCCTTCCCCCTAAACCCTTTGTGTGTGCATCCACTTGTTGACTACAGGCATCCAAAACGTGCTTCTGTAAGGCAAAGGTGTTCCTGAGTTTACCCAATCATGGCAATGTTTAAGCAAAAAGCTTGGCCTTTCCAGGAGTCAGAAACTTCAGAAACAGGTGCAGCAGCCTTACTCTGAAGCAAGTGTTTCCCCTTTCTTGCTTACCAGTAAGAGGTGCTCTATCCTGGCACCAGGCCCATACAGGGGAGTGAGCAGCCAAGTACACTTACCCTGTGCCTCAATGAGCTAAACTGGCTGGGGGGGCCCCACCAGACACTGGCTGCTTTTTTGTTTGAGTTTATAACTTTTTTCCAACAAGAGTCCTGCCCTGGGCCTCAGACAAGCTCTGTATGTGCCTGCTTGGTGCTCCAGTTGTTGGAGAGATTGAGGGTTGTTATTGTATGTTTGTGTCCGGAGTCCCAAGATGATGTACCGTATTTTTCGCCCTATAGGACGCATCGGCCCATAGGACGCACCTAATTTTTTTGGGGGGGGGAATAAAGAAAAAAAATTTCCCCCCCCAGCCGCGGGGAAAGCCCGAGCTTTTAAAAATGCACCTACTGTAGTTTTTAGAGGAGAAAAGGATATCTGCCCGAAGCGTGGGGCGCTCTGCTTCAGCACGCCCTGCGCTCCGGGCGGCAGGCTGCGGATATCTTCCCGAAGCGCGGGGCGCTCTGTTTCAGAGTGCCCAGCACTCCGGGCGGTAGGCTGCGGATATCTTCCCGAAGCGCGGGGCACTCTGCTTCAGAGCGCCCAGCGCTCCGGGCGGCAGGCTGCTATCCGCAGGCTAGGGAGCCATGCGGGAACTCCCGCGGGCTCCCCAGGCTAGCTGATAGCTTCCTGAAGCCTGGAGAGCGAGAGGGGTCGGTGTGCACCGACCCCTCTCGCTCTCCAAGCTTCAGCGAAAGCCTGCATTCGCCCCATAGGATGCACACAGATTTCCCCTTCATTTTTGGAGGGGAAAAAGTGCGTCCTATAGGGCAAAAAATACGGTATCTGCTACAGTTCTAGGAAGAGAAAAGTTAGCAATGTGCTCAGGTTCCTATGAGTGTTATGAAGACAGGCTGCATTGTGCTAAGTGTTTCACTGTATGCAAAGGGCCATTTCTCCCAGATTCCCATTATCAAAGTTCCCCATTGAGAGAACTAAGTGTGCATTAGGGCTGAGCAATATCTGGTTTTCAGCATCATGATGTATCAGCAACTAAACATCACAATATTCCACCATATCACAACGTCTGAAATTAGAGATCAGGCATGAGGATGAGGGAAGGATCAGTCACGGAGATCGTGCAGATGGGGTGTGTGCAGATCAGGCGTGGGGATGTGGGAAGGAGCAGTCATGGAGATCAAGTGAGTGTCCACTGTGGCTACTGCTGCTTTCCTGCTGACTGAGAAAAGCTGCTCTGCCTCAGTGCCAGGTGAAGGTAGTGCCACAGTGCCTTCAAGTGAGGAAAGGCAACTCAGATCAGCAGTGATGGCCGTGCCTCTCCATCAGCTTGAGGGAAGGCAGCTCAGATAAGCATGGTTATTGGCTGAGATCACTGTGCAATATCGGTGGTGCCATGAAATTGGCTGCCCTGCCCTCCCTCATGCAAGTAGCAAGTAGTGATATATTGCTGCATATTGCCAGGTCAAAATCATTATCACAGTGTGATTTCAAAACTGATTTTGGCTAATATATTGAAAAATCGCATAGTGCTAGAGTGCATGATAGGAGGCCCGAGTTTTGACCTCAATCCTATGCAACTATTATCTAAACTGTGGTCTCTCACTGTGGAGTTAGTGGGTTGTATTCAATGTTAGTCTAACTCAAAGGAGACCTATTGAAATTGATGGATGTGACAAAGGGCTCATCCACACTTAACCTCTGTCCTGTGCTTTCTAGGCACATGTCTGTGCTTTCCTGGTCTGTGTCCAAGTGCTCTCCCCACCCCCCACCACCTCTTTCACAAGGAAAACCCACTCTTTCATGCTGAAGTGGAACAAATGGCAATTCAGTGGAATAGTGCTAGCGTTAAAAAAGGCACTTAAAAATGGAGCTTTAAAGTGTGGGCCTGTGCCTAGAAACATGGCACAAAAGCAAGTCTGGATGATCCCTAACTTAAGTGCATTAATTTCAATGGGTTTATTCTAAGTGCTTATCCACACTTCCTCTTGTCCCACTGCTTCCCGCCCCAGGGAAAACCACTCTTTAGCATTCAACTTGAGCAAGCAGCAATTCAGGTTTTCTCCAGATGGACGTGTTTGCTCCAATTTAGCATTAAAAGGTGGGTTTTCTCTGGGGAAGGGAGCAGGGCAAGGAGAAAACTGCTTGGACCCATGCCTAGAAAGTGCAGGTCAAACCACTTGGAGCCACACTTTCTAGGCACAGGACAAGTGGAAGTATGGATGAGCCCTTAGCTGGATGAACCCATAATAATAATAATAATAATAATAATAATAATAATAATAATATAATTATACTGGCAGAAGTGGTAGGCTGTTGCTGTGAGGAGTTGAAGTTACACCATATGTGCTCTGTTTCAGACATTCTGCCAGTATTTAGTTATGAAAAAGGGGAAACCAATAACTAATAAGGATGGGATATCTGGAAATACGCAGAAAGAAATTGAGGACAGGTAGACAAGAGCAGATGTAAAAATAGCGAACACTGCCAGGGCTCCTTCCCTGCCTGTAGTGGTAGTTATAAAAGCAGCTCAAGGTCTATAGGTTAATAGAGAATGTATTAAGTCACAAAACTCTAGGGCTGAAGAGATGTGATGTTTCTCCTAATCCAACTTGCTTCTCTGAATCAAGATTTAATTTATTGACATATAGCAACAAAGTTCATTTCAAAGTACTGAGATATCTCTGCAAATTGGCACATGGCATAGTAAGTGGTGAGAGGCAGATCCCTACAATTAAGAAATGCACAAGAAAAGGCTATTTTACCTGGACCCTCCTCTACTGGTGATATTACCATTGGTGATGTTACCTGGGGTTACAGCACAAAGCTGACCTCAGCTGTTTGGAACCTATTAAATTCCTACTTTTGCAGGCCCTTATCAGGCAGCCATCCAGAGGCACACACAAGTCCTGCTATTAACCCTGATCTCCATGTTATTTCCCTTTTGCCCATATTCTGCCGCATTCCCTACCCATTGTGGAGTCTCAGCATCTCTTAAAAGCATCTCTCTGCAGCGATGCCTGCCTTCTGGCCACTATACATTTCCTTGTCTTCCCAGCACCAAACATAAAGGAACACCTGTCTTTGGCCAGGGTAGTTGACTTGATAGGTGCAATGTAATGGAGGACTACCCCCTATTGCAGAGACTGATAACATGGCTGGCCCTGAAATAAAATTGGCATCCCAGTAGCCAAATAAAAGGGCAGGGTATGTTCACTTATTCCTGTGCCCTGAATGACTCTATGTAAAATGGAGTGCACTATATGGTGAAGTTATTCAGTTTTACTAAATACCTGCACAAAGCAATGTGTACCTGGTCAAAATTCTGCCTGCCACTGCTATGACAGAGATCGCCTACCTTAAGTACTACTACTAAAATGAGGCTGCATTTTAAGCTGTATTTTAAGCCGTATTTTAATTGTTTGTTTGTTTGTTTGTTATTGTTTCTTCTATTACGTTTTATTGTAATTCATATTTGGTGTTAGCTGCCCTGAGCCCGGCCCTGGCCGGGGAGAGTGGGGTATCAATAAAAATTTATTATTATTAAGTAGCAGAAGCTTGCAATATATAAATCATCTATCAAGGTGCTCCTGAGTAAGATGGAAAAGCCTATCTTATTTCTCCTCTTTTTTAATCACCTCAAATCACCTCAAAATAATTGCTCCTCAAGCTGCTGCAACCCCTGCATTAACATGAGCCTTTTCAATTATTATACAAAAAAATAACAAGAAAGAGATATTTGGAAATCTATCCATTATCTGGTTGCATTCTCCATATGGCCATAACAACAGAGAGAGAAAGAAAAAAATCTGCCATTTGTCCCCCAAACCACATATTTAATCCATGTGCTTATGTCAAACTTAATTACAGCACATTTGGCATAAAATAACAATCCACATCCTTGGAGAGGAGAATTTAAGTAGTTAATACGTGTGATTGAGTGAAATTGCTTTGCTGAATGTTTATGGGAAATTTAAGATGGATGAAATGTGATGATATTTTAACCATGTAGATGCCAGTTCTGGGTTTGAAATCTGCATTTTTCCTGCCATAACTCCAGTTTTGGTTCCCAACTTTTAAACTACCCAGCAATTGTGTCCTTAACAGCAGAATAACATGTAGAAATGAAAAATATGACATATACTCCATCTCTACATGATAGGATGCAGTTTAAGACTTTGCAACCTCCAGAACAGGCATCTTATTTTTAGCACTTGAAGAACTTGTGCTTGAGCCTGCTTTTCCCTTCTCCATCTCATCACTTTTCCCTTTTGTGTCATGTCTGTATAGCATGTGAGCCGGAGGGCAGGGACCATCTTAGCACAGATTTAGGTCAGGCTTGTAAGTCTCTGAGAACCCTTTTGGATAAAAGATGGGGAATAAATGCCTAAATAAATATATCCATGGTTACTGTTGCACCCAGAACACTCAGTATGAAGGTCGCCTTAAAAACATCTTCAGAGGGTTCATTAGATCTTAATACTGACAACCTGCTGATTGAACTATCAAAGACCAGGCTGGGTGGAGGAGCTACACATAGCCTTGATGTGGACAATAATGGTATTGTTTGTTTTTTGTATCTATGCATGTATGCATGAAGTGCTTTTTTTCTTTGGGGACATAGGGGTACGCATACCCCTAAACATTTTGTGAATCTAAGTTTGGCCCCACTGAGGGGCAGTATTTCAATATGAGTAGGAAAATTAGAGTACCCCTAAACATTTTTTTAGAAAAAAAGCAATGTATGTATGTATGTATTTCTCACCATTTTCCCCTGATGGGGCTCAAGGTGATACAGATAAAAACAAGAACTGCTAAAAACATAGAAACATCAATAATTAAAACACAATTAAACATTGATAGAAACTACAGGCATACATAAAATCTGTTTAAAACATACCAATAATTACAATAAAAACAGCACAGGCCCTCTCATTAAAAGCAGTCAATTCTCATTAAAAGCAGTCAATTCACTGTTGGAACAAGAAAGACTTCACTTGCAGGTGGAAGAACAGCAAGGAGGGAGCCAGTCTAGCTTTTTTAGAGAGGGAGTTTCAAAGTCTGGGAGTAACCACTGAGAAGGGAGATGGGCTTCCCCTGAATACTGTATCTCAAAACCCAGGTAGGTTCACGAGGGAATATGGTCTTTCATATTCCTGAACGTATTTTATCAAGCATTTTTATCAATAATCCCCTCATTTATTCTCTAATACATGAACAGGACCTAATGGCTATAAAGCAGGGGGTACAGATCTTGGAAAGCTATAATGTGGCCCATGAAATGAAGATCCCCGTCCATATACAAGCCCACATGAGCAACCAAGAGAAGCTTCTTAACCACCTTAAATGTGAGTGGGAACATTTTGCACCCACACTAACATTTTGTACTGCACATAAAAGGGAATTGTGCTATGCCTTGCATTGCTTGATATCAACCCAGGACCATCAGTCAATAATGGCTCACACCATAATAGTGCATGACAAATTACAGGGGCAGTCATATGAGAAATCTGTTTGGTTTGATCGAAAGATCTACTAATAATGAGGGACTAAAGCTTAATTATTTGCTTCTTGCCTTGTTACCTAAAAGTTGAAAGTTAAACACCTAATCCCTGTCAGCCTTTCATTGATTATGAAGACAGAAATCATATCTGTTATCATATTGGATTCCTATTTCAGTCAGGAAGTTTGATGCCCTCTCCCATCTTACTCTGAGTAGTTAGTCCCTCTTCCCATGTCCACTGGAAATAACTGTCTCCTCTGCTAGATCTGAGATTCCAGACAGAACTTTCCCATGCCACCATCCCTCAAAATAGCCTGTGTTCCTCAGTATTTATAGCAGCAAGACTCTGCTGGGCTGATTTGTTTGGATTTCCACTGTTTTTGTGTTTAACTCACCCCTCACCCATGGGCAATTTCTTCAGGCTGTTACTGATGGGATATGTTTGGGTGGCAGAGACAGCATTCAAGATGGTAGCTGTGCAGAAAAGGCATGGGCTGCAGAGAGAGAGGGTGGGGCAGAGGTTTTGTAAGTAGCTGGGACAATGAGAACAAGGCAGGCAGTATGCCAAGCATGGGATGGCTGCCAAAACACAGATCATTAGCTTGGGCCAGCTATAAGCAAGGAAATGAGAAACATATGTGGGAGAGCAAGGTTAGGAGTGAGGGCCTGTGGGTCAGTGACAGTCGTACGAAAACGTTTCCCTTGTTCTTCAGCTGCAGCCTGACAGTGTCAAATGCCATTCTAGTAGCCTTGATTTCTCATGGTGCTCAAGCTTGTTTTGGCCTGATATGGTTTTTTGTTTCCCTTTCACTGATGGGAGCTTTTGGGAGGAGGAAGGGAACAGACAAGGAAGCCTTTCCCCTCCCCCACCCTGGCTATGGGAAAAAGCAGTGTTTTGTATACTGCTCCCAAAATTCCTAACACTTTTCTGAATAGTGGCTTTAAATCCCAACTGCCCTGGGAAGAAAGGGCGGAGTTCTCAAGTAGGTCTTGGTGTTCTTTCTTAAATGTAACTAGCTGCACCTCATTACCCGATACTGAAGGCCTTTTGTGCTTTTGCAGAGCTGTGCTACCTGAAAGCTGTGACATGCCGCAACTTGTAGTATCTACTTTTATTTTATGATGCTAACTGTTTGGTTTTGACATCTTTTAACTATTCTCTATGTAGACTTCAAGTTAAGTTGTTTGCAAATAATTTTGATTTTCTCCCAAGTTTGCTGATCCATCAGTCAGCGAAACTTAGTGAACTGTCTACAGCTCCAGCATCTCTCGTTTTTCATTCATGAAGAGTTTACAGACAACAACTTATAGAAATTTCCCCACCTTTTCCCAATCATAGCACAGAGGGAGGTGAAACAGTATCTGGATATGGGAAGAGCTCTGGTTGACATGCAAGTTCCATTTTTTAATATTCTGGGATGTGTGGTGAGGTGTTGTTTGTTGTATTTATTTATGTTCCTTTGGGTGTTATGGTTTTATGTCTCATTTTTTATTTAAATTGCTTTTGTACTTATTCATTGTAAGTTGCCTAGTTAACCTTATGTTATCTATGTTGCATGTATATTGGCATCCATCTGCCCAAGAGATAACAGATGAGTGTGCCATTGGGAGTAAAGTCAAACCGTCTGAGAGTTACAGTGCCTGCTGTGGCTGTAGAGACCAATACAGGAAAGACATATTTTATTGCAGCTGGGGCATATGAAGGCATCCAGTTTTGCTGTTACAGATGTACCATGGACTTTATTTTCTCTGAGCTCCTCCCTGCAGTCATTTTTCCTCTGGTCACGGCTGTGGATACACAACCTGTCTGTCTCCAGGCACTGCTGTCAATCGCAAGGGATTCCCACACGGCGGGTTTAATGCTGCCAACCTACATGTCACATTTGCAGACATCTTTATAACACAGAGTTGGTCTGCCAACAGGCCTGGTGCCTGCCACATGCTTGAGGTGGTAGGTGGTTTTGTCTATCTGGGCTCCACCATAACCAGCGACCTTTTCATTGATTCTGAGCTGTACAATCGTATTGGTAAGGCAGCTATAGCAATGGCCTCTCCAAAAGGGTATGGGAGAATGTGATGCTAACAACCAATACCAAGATGAAGGTCTACCAGGTTTGCGTGTTGAGCATGCTCCTTTATGGAAGTGAGTCATGGGCAACTTACACCTGCCAGTAGCAATGCCTCAATGCCTTCCATACGTGCTGTGTCAGGAATATTTTGGGTACCACATAGCAGGAAACTAATGTCATAAGTAAATCACAATTAATTAATTAATTAATTATTCTTATTCACATTCACACCTGGGAGTGCATGATAAGTTTTAGGGTGGAGTAAGAAAGGGACAGCAGTCATGAAATTAAAAGACGCCTGCTTCTTGGGAGAAAAGCAATGACAAACCTAGACAGCATCTTAAAAAGCAGAGACATCACCTTCCCAACAAAGGTCCGTATAGTAAAAGCTATGGTTTTCCCAGTAGTGATGTATGGAAGTGAGAGCTGGCTGATCGCCAAAGAATTGATGCTTTTGAATTATGGTGCTGGAGGAGACTCTTGAGAGTCCCATGGACTGCAAGAAGATCAAACCTCTCTATTCTTAAGGAAATCAGCCCTGAGTGCTTACTGGAAGGACAGATCGTGAAGCTGAGGCTCCAATACTTTGGCCACCTCATGAGAAGAGAAGACTCCCTGGAAAAGACCCTGATGTTGGGAAAGATTGAGGGCACGAGGAGAAGGGGACGACAGAAGACGAGATGGTTTGACCAAACTGCGGGAGGCAGTGGAAGACAGGAGTGCCTGACGTGCTCTGGTCCATGGGGTCATGAAGAGTCGGACACGACTAAACGACTAAACAACAAAGAAAGGGAATCTATTCCAAATATTATTTTCTAATGAAAGTTTAAAATACTTTTAAAAGGTAAAAGGACCGCTGATCATTAGGTCCAGTCGTGACCGACTCTGGGGTTGCGGCGCTCATCTCGCTTTATTGGCTGAGGGAGCCGGCGTACAGCTTCCGAGTCATGTGGCCAGCATGACTAAGCCGCTTCTGGCAAATCAGAGCAGCACACGGAAATGCTGTTTACCTTCCTGCCAGAGCAGTACCTATTTATCTACTTGCACTTTGACATGCTTTCAAACAAAAGCTGGCTGCAATTCTGACTTGACACTGTAACAAGAATCCGAGGAAGTATTCTAGAGAAAGCAGGTGCCATACAGAACATGAAAATATCCAGTTACGCTGGCCATTGCATAACAGAAAAATACATTTCCTGTTGGTCCTACAGCTGCCTACCTTCCTCCCTGTGAGCAGGGAACCAGCATGGTCTAAGGAAGAGCTGCTTGAGCTGAATGACTATACAACCCCATGTTATGCAGAAGCACCCATAGATGCTGCCTCTCATCCTGTCCCAAGACAAGCAACAGTGCAGTTTAGGCATGTGTGGTGGTGGACTATCACATTACTGAGACAGTAACAATCTTTTGGAAGTTGTAATAATAACACCTATTTGAGTCCTCACCCAATTCAAATTTGTCTCAGGAGTAGGTCAACTAATTGTTTCTTAATCTGCTTCCAAGGCAGAAATTTTCTGGATTTCAACTCTCCTTAGGATTCCAGGGTATGGGCACTTGTGCTCCCTGGAAACTCTGGCCATAGTCACAACTCTTGTCCAGTTTTCCTTTGGCCACTGTTGGTCTCTTCAGGAAATGGTAGCAAACGCTCTCTTGCCTGGATGTCAACTCTCTTTATATTCCCTAAGGCTCTCAGGCCTTTAGGTAGCCCTTGGAAAGATGAGGGGAAAGGCTGCTCCAGAATTCTCACAGGCCACTAAGAGTCTCTGCAGGAGTCAATAAGCTGAACTCCCAGGCCTGAACTCTTTCCAACAACATGAAAGATGTAGTGGCAAATACATCTAATGCCTAAAGTGTCAATTGAAATATATATCTGTCTGTTTCCTGTGTACTGTGAAAGGCTGTCAGCCTTGAGAAAAAAGTTATGTGCAGTTTAGATATTCATCCATGCATCACTGTAAAAAAAAAAAAAATCTGAAGTCAATGCTATAATGCAGTAAACTCTGTAAATAAATCTCAAGGTTCCACCCACATCTGCAGAAGTCTGTAAGTTTATCTGATAGCCATTCCTATCAGTTTTTCTTTTTTAAAAGGTCACTTGATAGCACTTCCTTTCATATAAAGACACTGCCTTATAACAGGTCTGTCTGTCTACTCTGACTTGCAGTGGCTATCCAGAATGGTCTCCTTGGGCAGAAAGAGGTAATTTCCACAGCCTGCTACCTAATCCCTTTTTAAACTAGAGATGACAACGAGGATGTTGAACCTGGGGGCCTCTGCATGCAAAGGAGCTGCTTTAGCACTCAGCTATATGTGCTTCCTCCCCAAAGACATAAATGGAAAATATTTTTTTGCAGAACCATCTATGTATCAGGAACAACTCTCCTTGCTGCACTACTAAATGTTTCCCAGGAACCTTCAAAATCTTTTCTTTTAAAAAACTTTTTTTTAGAAATTTATAACCACAATGTAAATAATAAATAATTCCTAGATTGACAAGGAAAGACGAAAAGAACAGGAATAACCTGTCAGCAACCCATAATCAATTAATACATTTTTTTACAGGTGGTCATCCACCCATATCACAAAGGCTTCAGCTTCTCATCACATATATTCACCTTACATTGACTATACAACCATTGAGATAAGCCAGAAGGACATGACATGAAAATGTCTAGAATTCAGTGGCACGCAGTGTACTCACAGTCAGATACATTGTGTTTCTACATTCTAAATTAAACCAAGCAGCTATCTGTGATTTCAATATATTCTACGTGCAATCATCATTTTAATCAAATTGAGCCCCATTACTCATTTTCCAGAGATCCTGCCTTTTTCATTTCTTTTTTGGAAGAAAGTGAGATCTGTTTTTTACAATAAAATACATTTAAATTGACACCCACAAGCAAGAAAACTATGAGCTACCCAGGAAAAGGATGAACGCCTCCCCTCAAAGGTTCAGGTACAGCCAAAGACAAGGATTTTTCCATGGAATATTGTTTTGATGGCTCATAGATGAGCTGCTCTTCTCCAGCGCTTGGTAAACACACCTTCTCCCATGCTTGATCTCTGCTACAAGAGGTAGTATGATGCAAACAAAGAATAAACCATAACTGGGTTTTTTTGGCTGACAATGGTGGTGTGATCATGGTTGCTCTTTGTTAATTTCTTGTGAGTTTGGTCACACCCACACCATACTTACATACCACTAACAGACATGGCTTCCTCCAAAGAATCCTGGGGACTGAAAAGTGCTAAGAATTGTTAGAAGATCCCCACAGAGCTACAATTCCCAATGGATGGATGGATACCATGCAGATCCAGTAATTTTAAAAATTTTAATTTGACAGTAAGGCTTAGAATTTCATCTATTGTCACCACTATTTGCCTCAGTTTTTCAGATTCTGTTCCTGAAGAACTCAGGCACAAGTATCATCCTTCTTAAGCACATCTTTAATTCACTTGTCATCCAACAGTCCAACTAACTCCTTAGATGGTTTCCTGCTTCTAATATATTTAAAAAAATATTATTGTTAGTCTTATGTTTTCAGAGATGTGCTCCGCATTTATTAATATTTTGTACCCCTTATTATCTGCTTGCATTTATTTTGCCAAAAATTGAGTTGGTTTTGGAAATGTATTTTGTTTTGTTTTTGGTGTTTTGCTGTTCATCTGGGTTATATTCTTGTATTTTTATTGTCAGACCTTCTTATGAAATATCAGTGGATTCTTTAATTTTATTGTTTCATTATTAATATGAGATGCTTTCATTAGTTCATTTTTATATAACTATTTAATTTTTTATGTTTTGTAACTCTTGGTGAATTATGTAAACCATTTAGATGTGAGCTGCCATGAGCATAATTTACTATGGAAAGGTAGCATACAAATAAATGGTGATTTATAAGCTTTTTTCCGCAGGTGGCTTTGAGTGACAGATTGCTAAGCCCAGCCAACGGTAAATGGCCATGTACTTCAGGAAGCAACACTAAGACCATTTGGACAAATGGGAGGAGGGCTGCCACAGTGCTAACTACTACAATGCAAGCTTTGCTGGATTTGCACCCCTCTCAGGCAAGATAGTATCAGAGAGTGTGTCTCAGAGAGGAAACCTGGCTTTTTCACCTGGATGTGCAGGAAGACTAGAGACACCAGGCAATACAAAAGTGACAGACTGGGCTTTGGCACACCAAGTGGTAGATAAATGATTTTAAATAAATAAATTTTAAAGGGCAGAGTTGTGCCACAGCCTTTACTAGCTTTCTTGAGTCAGTATCCACTTTTTCCACACTATACATAATTTTACACATAATTTATCATATCCCCACTTGCTCGCCTTTTCTCTAAACACAAATATTGTAACCTTTCCTCACAGGGGATTCGATCATGTTGGTTGCCCCTTTCCCAGTGTTATGATATCCATTTTGAAGTGCAGTGACTGGAAGTGAACACAGAAGCCTGTGTGGTCACACTAATAGGTATGTATAATGGCATTATGATATTGGCAGTTTTATTTTCACATCACTTTTCTCAAATAAACTTTCCAAACCACATAGACTTTTCAGTCCATTTTACAGTCCATTGGTTTTAAAAAGGAATTTATCTGAATGCCTCACATGCAACTCCACAGATGCTAAGCTACACCTTTGTGTTCTAATAATGTTCCAGAAAGTTTTGTTAAGTTCTTTGTCTTCTGAACTCCTTTAATACTTACATTTAATATTTCTAGTGCTGGGATTAAGGGATGGTTGTCAGGTAACATTAGTAAACCTCCCAAACAGTCAGATAGCCCATAAGGTTTGGGGCCAGAATTAGCCTGTGGTGCATCTATCAGGATTATTTCTGGGCAAACCCTTGCAGAAGGGGGCCTGCCACTATGAAAAATTATCCTCCCTTCCCCAAATCCATCATAGATAGGGACATCCACTGGTCCTTGATCTAGAGTTGACAACTGCCCGTCCCCAAGCAACAACAGTTCAGCCAACTCGTATACCTTTATTAGAAAGGTACAGTCGGAAGGTTCTTCCTGATGTTTAATCAAAATCTCCTTTCTTGTAACTTGAATCTATTGGTTGGAGTCATACCCTCTGGAGCAGCAAAAATCAAGCTTGCTCCATCTTCCACGTGACAGCCCTTCTCTCATTCTTTTCTTTTCCAGACTAAACATACCCAACTCCCTCAGCCATTCCTCATAAGACTTGGTTTCCAGACCCTTGTTCATCTTGGTCACCCTCCTCTGCACACATTCCAGCTTGTCAATATCCTTCTTAAACTGTGGTGCCTAGAACTGGACACAATATTCCAGGTGTGGTTTGACCAAGGCAGCCTAGAATAGCATTAGCTTTCTTTGCAGCTGCATCACACGGTTGATTCATGTTACGTTTGTGGTCTACTAAGACTCCTAGATCCTTTTCACATATACAAGACAGGTGTCCCCCATCCTATATTTGTGCAGCTGGTTCTTTCTGCCTAAGTGTAGAACCTTACATTTGTCCCTATTGAAATTCATTTTATTAGTTTGGGCCCAGTTCTCCAACCTGTTAAGGTCATTTTAAATCCCGATTCTGTCTTCTGTGGCATTATCTACCCCTCCCAGTTTGGTGCCATCTGCAAATTGGATGAGCATCCAAGTTGTTTATAAAGACATTCAGCAACAACAGGCCAAGGACAGAACCCTGTGGTACCCCACTTATCACTTTTTTCAGGATGACAGGGAACCATTAGTGAGCACTATTTGGGTTTGGTCAGTCAACCAGTCAACCAGTCAACCAGCTACAAATCCACCTAACAGTAACCTCATCCAGCTTCTCCACAGGAATGTCATGGGGCACCTTGTAAAAAGCATATGTCCACAGCCTTCCCTTGATCCACCAAACTTGTAACTATCAAAAAAGGAAATGAGATCTGTCAGGCAGGACTTGTTTTGGAGAAACAATGGAGTTTCGGTTATGTATTTATTTAACAAGATCTGTATACCACTTAACTGTAAATAAAACATATAAGTGGTTTACAAAGACTATAAAATATACATTAAAATTGAAAGCAAGCTTATAAAAAAGCAACATGTATAAAATCAAGAATAAAAAAGGTCCTTCAGATTGCCATTCCCTCGCCCCAAACAGAAAAAATACTAGATTATATATTCATAAATTAATCTATTAAACTACAAATAAACTCCATTGGACACAATTTACCGGTATACTTTAAAGTCAATGTCACTGAAGTCCATATAATTTACTGTTAGTCCCAGAATAAGTGTTTAGGAGTGTAGTCTTGGGACAAATTCACACTGTACATTTAAAGTGCTATAATACCTATTTAAACATTCATGGCTTCCCCAAAGAATTTTGGGAGCTGTAGTTTAAGAGAGTTGTGCTGAGAGTTGTTCAGAGGCCCCTATTCCCCTCCCAGAGCTAGAATTCCCAGAGTTCCATGTGAAGAGAGATTGATTGTTAAACCTGTCTGGAAATTGTAACTCTGAAATGGGGAGCCTATTCTGCATGCCCACATTAGAGTCCTAAATCTGGCCTGTGGAGCAGGCTCCCCACTCAACATGGTGGAGCCAGCAGGGGATGAAATAGTGAGGGCAGGACTAGGGAGCACAGACCTACTATGCCCCTCATGCAACAGCTATCACCTAAGCTACTAACTGAATAGGACTTTTGTAATTCAAGAAAAATAAAGAGATGTTCTGAAAACTCTTTCATACACTTATATTTCTGTAGGAGGGAGAAGGGATGTGATTGCAACTTCTGGTACAAGTTGTGACATTAAAAGATTATGGAAAGCTAGTAGACACAAGGCCAAGTAAAATTAACTCAGAATTCTATGCAGAATCTGGATGCTTCAGAAGCCCAACTGGCTTCAGCTTGAAGTCAGGCATGTAATGTTGCTGGCCCCATACTGTGGAATACTCTTCTAGCAAAGGTTTAGCAGAGATTCTCACTGCTGTTTTTCAGGCATCTCTTGAAGACCTTTTTATGGTGACAGTCCTGTTCTGTTTACATTTTTTCTGAGATGAGTCAGTCATTTTAATGATTTTTTAATATTGTTTTTATGGTATTTTATTTTTTATTGTACTTGCGTATTTTGTTGTACACTGCCTTGATATTTATATGAGGGGTGCTCTCTGGAAATATTTTTTAAAGAAGGAAAGGGTTGTATTCAATGCTAGTCCAACTCAGAGTAGACCCACTGAAGTTAAAGGACATGATTAAGTTCATTAATATCAATGGGTCTACTCTGAGTAGTTAGTTACAATCCAAAGAAACTAAGGAAGGGACTGCCAAGCTGCTTGTGAAAAAGATGAGAATAAATGGGGGGTTTTTAAGTTTTTAAAAGCAGCAAAATATTTCTCTTTCACACAAAAACTCACACACTTCCACATTTTTATCAGAATTCTGTCAGTTCTAAAACTGACATTTTCCTTTTCTGATCACTTCTGAGATAGTGGCATGGGAATCTTTTTTATTTATTTATTACACCGATGAAAACAGCAGATCATTCCACAGAGAAACAGCAAGGACAGTTGAAGTCCTAATCCCTGACCTGCCTTGCCCTTTCCTAACTAGCTATTGACATTGAACTTAAAAAGCTGCAGTGCTGCGATGAGATAATGACTTCTGTTTCTTCTCAGTGGAAAAATGGGAAGTAGGCCAGGCTGGGCTGGGAGACCTCAGAAATGGTGCTCTCAAGGAACTGGTATAATTTAAGTCTCCTGATGCCTGAAAACTGTTTAGCAAAGGAAGGTATGGCAAAAAGCAAAGCAAAACTGAACATACACAACAATGATTCTTAGAATGCTTCTTGAAGGGCAGAATAATCCTATCCAAGTCATACATATAAATGTCCCTGGATCTCAATTTACTCCGGTAGTGAACTGGAGCCAGGAACAATTGCCCAGGAGATATCATGGCCTCTAAATTCAGCAGAGATAGAAGCAGTTGAAGAAGACCCCAATCATATCTCCTGAAGAAGGAGGCAGAGTCACCTAACTCTAAATCTGGGAGTGGCTGCCCAAACCTTTCAGAAGAGGGATCTGAATGTGATATTTGCTCTTACTGACCCCCACCCCCACCCTGGAGAAGGCAAAAGACACAATCTGAGGCCACTCAGCAGCAGCACAGTTCAATCCCTGTGCCACTTGGGGAGGTGGGGAAGGGGCTCTGGCTGACATCAGATTTTACATGAGGAAATAAGGGTTCAGCGGAGCCCATACCTTGGTGGTTTTCAACCTGTGTGTCGTGGCACCCTGGGGTGCCTTTAATGGTGGTCAGGGGTGCTGTGGGCAACAGTGGCCTCTTTCCCTCTTTCCTTCCCTCCCTCCTCTGATGCCCTCTTGCATCTCTGCCTCCCAAAGGCTTGCACAGCTGTTTGTTGCAGCAGCCTTGACTATAACCTCCAAAGGCGGGTACTGGCCTTTCTTGTGCTTGCTGTGTGCAAGGCCTGCCTGGGAGCTAAGTGCCCGGTGCTGAAGGGGAGACTTTCCGCCATGCAGGCCCAGCAGCGCCCACTGCTGCCATTGCTGGCCTCACGTTCACCTTTGGCCAATCTCTGTTGGGCCACCAAGGCTGGGGACATCCTCTTCCCAGGTTCCTGTGGGGTAGCATGAGGTGCCAACTCTCTTGGGGGGTGAGAGGTGGCTCAGAGACCAGGGGCGGTGGTGGCGGCTGCCCAGAGGACTCCCAAGGAGAGGGTAGAGGAGAGGAGTCTGAGGGAACACTCCACAAGGGAGGGTGTTCCAAAAACAGTGAGAGGCTGCCAGCTCTGCAGGCAAGGGGTGACACAACTGGGCTTCTGAGCCCCACAGGGGTGCCACAGAAAGAATGCAATTGGTCAAGGAAGCCATGGACTAAAAAAGGTTGAAAACCTCCGCCATAGCTGGTTCAGCTTCTGCTATCCCTAGGAACTGTCCCAGGTCCTGCAGGACTTCAGTCTGACCAGCTGCCTGCCCGATTCTGCTTCCTATTACCACACACTGATGCCTGCCTGTCTGTCAAGAAGAGTTTCTGCCTATGCAGCAAGCAGCAAACTCAGTAAATGGGTAGAACTACATGAAGACCAGACACACCAGCAAAGAAACCTCCAAGGATCACTTGTCAACAGTCAAGTCCCATTGTGTTTAGCTCTACACCTACACACAGGCTTTGCATGAGAGTTCCAGTAAGGAAGAAAACAGTGCCAGGAACAGATAGGTAGCCGTGTTGGTCTGCCATGGTCAAAACAAAATAAAAAAATTCCTTCCAGTAGCACCTTAAAGACCAACTGAGTTAGTTCTAGGTATGAGCTTTCGTGTGCATGCACACTTCTTCAGAATATCTGAAGAAGTGTGCATGCACACGAAAGCTCATACCTAGAACTAACTCAGTTGGTCTTTAAGGTGCTACTGGAAGGAATTTTTTTATTTTGTTTAGTGCCAGGAAGTATTTGAGTTTCCTATCCAAATGAACAATCATTTGGATTGACAGATATTTGTAACCCTCATCCTCACACTGTCGGTCTATTCCCTAGAAAAAGAAAGCCAGCCACTGAAAGACTGTTCCATTACCAGAACCTTCCATTCATCCTTCTGATTAGCATAATTCATGAAAAAGAGTAAAGGGAAAGAATCTTCTTTAGTGGATATTTAATCAGTGTTCTATGAGCTTCATAAGCAACCTCTTTAAGACACCAGAAAATGAAACAAGACATATTTCTGGGGCTGTCAGCAGGTAGATCCACTGATTTTGCAGTAAGTAATCTCTATGGGAGGAAGCTCTTGGCTCTGATGTCTGTGTTGAACATTCTGTGGCTCCCCCCAGCCGCACCCGGGCAGGTCTCTTCAGTGGGAGAGGAGGCGGTGATGATATTGCTTCTAACAACCAGACTGAAGTGTAGCCTGAGGCGATCTTCCAAAGCCCCCTCCAAACAGCCTCTAATTAATTTTTATCCTGCTACTCCAATGAGTCCCAGGAGGGCAACAACCAAAACAAAAAAATCCTCTCATTTGCTCATTCAGAAAAGCTTTGACGGCAGTTCTTCAAGATTGTAGAGCTCTAAAGAGAAAAATGGCACTGAAGTTTTGCAGCTGGATTTTCCTCCAGTTCCTGTTTTTTGTTGAAAGAAATAGTTCTGTTGTTTCTGGTGAACAGGTCAGAGTGTATTTCTCTTCAGATACTTAAAAACACTTTATGAATCCTTCTATACATGTAAGGAATTGAGTCACAAGCTTGGATTCTGCAATGCCACCCATCCACCCCAAAAAACTTTAGGAGCACTTGGGCAGAAGCACAAACAAGGGTACAGTCTGGCTGAGGCCCATTTCACAGATAGAACAGAAATGGTGACACTGTTCATGGACTTTACCATATCAGACTGTAGGTGTGAGGGACCACAGAATGGATTGATCAATGTTCAAAATGTATATAATTCAGAGACTATTTAGTTCTCCGACATTTAGGGGTTGCTCCAATTCTTCTTACTTTTAAGACGTTCTTCCTGATATGCAAATCTGCAAAGGAGATCAGTTTTTCTCTTCCTGGAAATCCCTCCCCCTTTTTTATATTTGAAAGCAGTGGTCTTATCTAACCTTAAATGTTTTTCTGCAAGTGGAACAAACTCTCTTTGTCCAACTTCTCTCCACTTTTCCAGGAATCTAATTCCTTCATATTTATTCTTATTTTCTTCTGAGACTTGCTTGAATAATCTGAAGACTGAAGTGCAGCTGTCCTTTGAACTGTCTGTCTGTGTTGATCTTTGGAAGGGTTAAAATGAGTGGATGGTTTTGCATTGAGCCTCAAAATAGGCCTTGCTTTTCATTTTGTTCTGTCCATTTCTATTATCTACATTCTACAAATTCTTCCTAATATGTCTACCTCCCCAGCATGGCTAGCTGGGTGGATCTGAATGCTGGTGATCATTCACAACAATCATGGAGTGATGAAAGAAGGCAGTAGATGCCCAATCCCAGAATACATGGAGACAGAAATCCATTTCATTACCTCATTATAGAAAAGCAAACGACAAGTCAGTGCAGAATTAAGTAGAGGCTGCTATATTCTTAAGGGAAAGCAAAGAGTTTCATGAGCCCAAGAGAGGCAGTATCACACCTGCTTCGCACCTCTCCTGTATTTCAATTTCTTCCCTGACCAGTGGGGATAATTTTGTAACATTACACCAGAACATCTTCCTTTCTATTTGACAAAATGAAACAGAGTCCTCAGGATTTTCCCACCCATTGCTCTCTTGGCTACTCTGCTGCAGTACTATTTCATTACTTATTGATTTTTCAACATGCTGTCTGCGTGGCTGTAATTTACACAGGTTCTGATGGCCCTTAGCAATTCTTAACACCTCAAGGTGAGGTCACGGAGTTCATCTAAGACAGTAAATGTAGACAACTAGAGTTTCAAGAAAGGATGACAAATTGGCAAACTTGGTAGCCAAATAGGAGTTGCTGCTAGCCCAAGGCAGGCCACATACTGAATTATCACTGGATTAAGACAAGAAATGAAGCAAGTTTGCACCTTGGTGTTACTATCCTGTGTAGCCAAGAATGATTGGGAAAGCAACTGAGGAAGTAAATACTGTATTTTTTGCTCTATAAGGCTCACTTTTTCCCTCCTAAAAAGTAAGGGAAAATGTGTGTGCGTCTTATGGAGCGAATGCAGGCTGCACAGCTATCACAGAAGCCAGAACAGCAAGAGGGATTGCTGCTTTCACTGCGCAGCGATCCCTCTTGCTGTTCTGGCTTCTGAAATTCAGAATATTTTTTTTTCTTGTTTTCCTCCTCCAAAAACTAGGTGTGTCTTGTGGTCTGATGCGTCGTATAGAGCGAAAAATACAGTAAATAGGCAGAACAAGTTCTAAAGGGCTTCAGTTACAGAAGTACAGATGATATCCAAGCTTTAGGATAAAGGTCTTGATTGTAAGAACAGTTCAAAAATTGATCCAATTAGCAAGAGTGGCAGCAAGGGCGTGGGTGGACTCTTCCTAGCTGCATGTCTTTTATGCAGAGGCTGGGCTGGCATCTATCTGTTGGGTATTTCCTGCATCAGCCAAGATGTCCTGCAATACCCTCTCAAGTACTTATGACTCTATAAAAACAATTTATTTGTGCATTGTTATTACCTTTATATCCTACGGTTGCCACACATTTGGAATCTTCCAATCATTACTGGGATTCGGCCATCGGAAACATTGGGCAGAAATTACTTAAATGTACATGAAAATCTGGACTTTTGTGTCCAGATTTTCACTTTTTGAAATATGTCAACCCTATTATATCCTACCTCAAGGTAACATACATGCTTTCCCCTTTCCATGTTTTCTTCACAACCACCCTGTCAGGTAGGTTAGGGTGAGAGACAGTGACTGACCCAAGGTTACCCAGTGTGTTTCATGGCTGAGAAGATATTTGAACCCTGGTATCTCATGTCTGTGTCCAGCAGGCTAACCATAATAATAATCATAATAATTTATTTATACCCCACCCACCTGGCTGGGTTTCCCCAGCCATTACATCACACTGGCTCTCACAAGTTGTATGCCTTGAATAAACAAAATAATATAACTTGTTCCTAGTATAGAAGGACTAGTTCAGAAGAACAAAGAATGAAGCTTTGTCACACTTTAAAAACTTACAAATGTATTGTGACAGAATGATTTCTTTGCTTTATTTGCTGCTACAGGCTAGCCTGGTTACCTTATTCCCTCCAGGATTGTCAAAATGTGTGGATCCAGAAAGTTGAGAAGAAAAAAGTATAAGCTGAGTCTGGCAGAATTCAGAAGGGCAGGCTGTGGGAGAGTGAGCACGTATGCATGCCTGACACCTTAAGGTGCAGTATGGCCAGTGGCGTAGCGTGGGGGGTGCAGGGGGGGCCGGCCGCAACATCTGGGGGTTAGGGTTAGGGGTAGGGGTAGGGGGCGCAAATCCAGGGTTAGGGGGCGCAAATTACTTGCCTTGCCCCGGGTGCTGACAACCCACGCTACGCCACTGAGTATGGCAACTGGAGCAAGTCACTAGACCCATAGCTATGACAGGGGAACACCCCTGCAGGAAGAGAGGAAGGTGTGTGATAATGTATTATCCCATCGCCTCCAGTCTGAAGCCAGAAATGCAGGACCAACCTGGGTGGGCATAGAATGCTGAGATGGGCTTCTACAAATAACAAGCACTCCTAAGCTAGATATGCCTTGAAGATGTCTTGTATTTTTGCTCAATGATAATTCTTTCTTTCCCTTTAAGCATAGTTTTAAAAATTCCAAGCATCCAAAATTAATTGCAAAATATGCCACATTTGACCATGAAAATGACCTTATGGGTCAGAGCTCCATTTGAACATGTGTTGTACACTCCTCGCCACCAAGTATACAAACAGAGGCTCAAAGATGTCTGGGATAGCTCAGTTGGTAAAGCATGAGATTCTTAATCTCAGGGTCGTGGGTTTGAGTCCGTTAGGTAAAAGATTCCCGCATTGCTGCATTGTTGGACTAGTTTACTTTCATGGTCCCTTCCAACCTTACACTTCTATGATTCTATGAAAGTGACACACTGACACATGTGCAGCCCAATCCTATGCATATTTACATAGAAGAAAGTTAAATCATTTGCCTTGTTGGTTTACCATGAACAAGCCTTTCTTGTCTGTTTGTCTCCTCCCTTCTAGAATGTGGAAGAAACAGACCACTCTCACATCCAAACCAAGGGTTGTGGGTTTATCTTCCAGCAAGTTATGATCTGCAACCAAGGTTTAATTTTGGCATACTGATTATGATTTGTTAGAAGCAAAAAAAACAACAACTATGGTGTTTGAACATAATGCTAAGTTAGAGGTCTTGGTGTGTTTCTTTCATGTGCTAGCAGGGAGGAAACAAAGAAACCAGAAATCAATCATGGTTTACCATGAAATGCACACTGGGCCACTTGGTGCAATGGGGCTTACTCCCAAATAACTGCATATGCCTTAAAATAACATGCTAGCAATAAAATTGTCATGGTACACACACATTCTAAGCCTAACAATAAGGTTCTAGTAGTCATTGCATGAAGAAAGTAAATGTTATCATTCTCACATTAAAAGGAAGTTAATTATATTCATACTCAATTACTGGTAGCATTTTGACATACTTGAATCCAAACTACATTTTCAGTGCTGCACAATTTTGATAGGGCAACACTAACATTTCTTGACATTTTAATTTTTGCTGAGCCACCAAGGTACAATGCTTTGACTGTTTGTTCATTTCATTTCACATATATATTTATTTATACATTCATTATGACTTGTGATATTCAAGTTTGTGTGAATAATACCAGGAAAAGATACTATTCTAAAAATCAATATGCTGAAAGTGCTGTTTTAGGGCTGCTGTAGTTGTTTGTTGTTTTTCTGAGTTATTCCTATTGACCTGAGTTCAAAAACAAGGTATTGATTTATAAAGTACCTTCAGTAAATAAATGCACATTCTTTCAGCTAACCCTAGTAACTAGTCACATACTGAACAGGGCTTCAGCTCAGCTTACTGGCTGTGTTCAGAGTCCACTCTAAAAGCCACCAGACTCTGGGAAATAAAGGATAACCAAGAGAGAGTATCATAACAGTGAAGTAATAGTTTTGGGGCACCGGTATTTTTGGTCTATAAGAGGCGTGTGGGGGATTGTAAAACACCATTAGTAACAGATAGTGACTGATATTGGCCATAGGTAATATAATGATGCCTTCAGACAACTAAACAGCCTGTATTTATTTCTCAGTTTAGCTGCTGGTCACTAGAAAGTATGGAAACCCCCCCCCCCCCGTCTAGGCATCTTCTTTCTCTTTGGTACCACACCATTTCTTCAAGTCTTCAGGTCAAATCCTGTTAAGCCTAATGCTTCAGGACTGCAGCAGCCATGCTATTTATCAGTCATGGATTATATAGTCCACATCAGGCCTACAAGATGTCAAGCCTTCTCTCAGTCATTCCTCTGTGACCTAGGAGTAAAAATAGGTGATAGTACTTCATATGGGAACATGAATGGCTCTTCTGGTAACATATTCTGCCCCCTACCTCATCTTTTGTACAATTTTATATTATTGCACATTAATTTTTGGTGTCCATTTGTGGATTATGATTAGATGCACTCACACTGACCAGCAGGGTGTGCTCTCAGAGCAAAGCCAGCTATTCCTTGGCTCCAGATTAAATGAAGCAGACCCTCTGAAATTTCAGTGCCCTCCAAAGGGTAGGTGGAATGCTTTCAAATTCCCTCCTACGATAGCTCACTAAATGGCAATAATATATAACAAGTAATTCCAAGAAATTTATTTATTTACAGTATGAACAGGCTGCCCTAAAACAAGGTCTCACAACAAGAAATAATACCATTTAAAATTCAGTAACAATGAGGAAAAACAGCAAAATTTTTGAAATGTGTTTCCCCCCTCAAAGGTAAATTATTTGTCAGAGACTACAGACTTGTTTAGATGGTATGCCTCATTATATGTAGTATACTGCCCTCCCTCCCTAATCCCCAATGAGAAAATCTGAATTAATAAAATGCTACTCAGCTGAGTGGCTCAGCTTATTTCCACATATTTCCAAATCAAGATGTTTCAAAATCCAGTAACTGATATAGAGAAAGCTTCAAATATCCCCTAAAATGAATCTTATCTTTATTTTATCCCCATCAATTACTTTTTTGAAATCCATTTGCATTTCAACAATGTTCCAGAGTGCTCGGTGCTACTGCGGTGTCCAACCAGACATTTGTTGATTTGGTGAGGTATACAAATAACAATAATTAAAAAAAAAATATACGAACATTGGCTTGACAAGTTGTCTCAAATCTCCATTTCCAACTAGCTTTCAGATGCTCTCTCTTCTGCTTTGCTTTAAAAGTTTCAGTTTTGCATTATTATTAAGTAATTAATCACCTTAAACAGTGAGGTCCCAAGCAATATATATACAACCATAACCTAAAGATAATCACACACTAAAACATTTTTAATTCCCCTGCACACCACTGTACAAAATGAAGGAAGGAGCTATGAGGAAGCCTTCCCCAGGCTAATCTCCACTTCCAACACTACCAGGTTTCTTGATGCTTTCTTTTTGGCTCCCTCTCTAAATCCCCAACAGATGCAAATATCCACTCTCACTGCATATTGTGCTGCTTCATAAATCCAAGCCTTCACAAGCAGTTGCCACTAGCCTTTTTGTTCAGTCAGGGAATTGTGCTTGTTCCAGCTCTGTGCTGAGCAGGATCTGACTTGCCAGCTACACTGGATGTGTCTATCAGGGTATTAGGGCAACCACTGTGCACCTATGGCAAGAAGGTGCTCTGCCAGATTCCACACACACCCTTGTTTAGACTGGGTGAATCTAATTAGATAAGCCATCCAAGAACAGAACTATCACACTTGTGTTCAAATGCCACATCCTACTTTGTGGTGCTCCAGGAACAGTTTGTCAGGGCACCTGGCCTCCTCATGCTGGGACTACATCAAATGTCCCTATATTATGCACTATCTCCCTCAAGCCCTCATGTGCACTGATGCTGGGGAAGGAAGAAAATAATGAAATGAGACTTTGCTTCGGTTTCATAGGTAATACTGTAGCCATCCACCTCTCTCCCCCGAGGTGTAAGTGGGTCCAGCAGCCCTTGGCTAGATGAGTCCTATCGATCTAAGAGGCTCTGTGTCATTTCCAGGGGATTTGCTAAAGAAGCTACTTATGTCCCTTTTTCATTTTCACCAACTCATTACCAGCTGCTTCTGCCTTGTGTATTTCAGCAACACCTGCAGGAATGAAGCCCGCTCCCAGTCCTTTTTATCCAATTTTGATTCAGATACCCTTAATTAAAAGCAAGACAACAGTTCGCTTGACAATTGGCTGGGAAAGCTGGAGTCAGCTCACACTGGCATATGAGACTGGGGAAGAAGAGTCTTTCTTTCTTTCTTTCTTTCTTTCTTTCTTTCTTTCTTTCTTTCTTTCCCCTGCTCCCAGGTTCCCAGTTCCAGATTAAGCAACTGATCCCTGGCTTAACTTTTAAATTAAGACTATTGTAAATTTTGGAACTTGAGAAGAGAGAGGATCCCCATGATCCTTGCAAATATCAAGTGCCTCTTGATATTGGTTACTTTCCAAAGGTAGCTGCTAGGTTACAATGTGCTATGGGAATGAAAAGGGCCCACTATGTCCACCCTGTAGGATTTCAGTCAATACACATAATATTATCAAACTCTGACAGGATTAAAGATTGCTTATTTTTCAGCCTGAAAATACAGCAGTTTCAGCCAGGCACAGAAGATGCCACCTTGTCTTCCTTAAGGAAGACAGGAAACCTAAGTACTGGATGGAAGACTGAAAAGCCCTTTTCAGTAGCTTCCCTGGCAGTGAGCATACCTTTCCATCAAGTACTTTCCAAATGGCTAGTTTTAAACAGTTTACAAGAGCTGCTCAGATGGATGTTACTGGCATCTTTTCTTTTTCTGGTAACTTTTCTTGATGCAGCAAAAATTTCACCTGGATTTCTAGCTGCTTTACCTTGTCTAAAAGGTAGAAATGAAATGCCATTTTGTACAGTTTACAGGTCAAAATTACTAACAGAGAACAATTGTCAAGATTTTCCACATTTCTAGGAAGTTCCCGAGAAAAGACAGGTTCTCTCTTTACACACATGCAACACAACTGAGGAAATATGGGTGGCTCTGACAAGAAAAAAGTGTGTGATTCAGTTTAAGCAACACTTCAAAATACGCATAAATACTGAATTAATACACTGCTGGTGAGGTTTGATCTAAGACTGCAATTTGCATTGGACAGCCTGCCTGCGTGTAATGCCTTCATAAGAGTTTTATCTGAGAGAAGGGCACAAAAGCACCTTATCACCACTCCAAATGCAGGCTTTTGCCCTTCCTTGCTTGGTTGGTGTTTGTAGAGACATTTGAAGAAGTCTTAAAGTTCTGTTGGTTATAATGTGCTTTCCATTAATTAATTTTAATGAAAGATTATTCAATACCATTTTCATTTATTTATCATCTTCATTTATACTCCACAGAAATAGGTTCATTCAGGGTGTAAAGAGACTTATGTTTATTAACAGAGGCATGGCAGGCAGAAATTCAACAAATGAAGCATAGTGATGCATGGTAGAGGAATACACACTTCACCTCTAGAATGTCTGACTAACATGCAACTATAGCGTCCTTGTCAGGAGGAGAGGTGACCATCCCAAAGGCTTTTACAAGTTAAATTTTAAACTCATAATATAAAACTACAAATCCAAGTAGTCACATACACACCCACATCAAATTCCTGCAAGCAGCTGAATATATTTATTTACTCATATATTTAAAATGTTTCCATTCTGCCCTTCAATCATATATTTGTAGGGCAAATTAAAATAGCTTGTAAATCACAATAAAACAGTAATAAAGTGACAAGTGACAACTGTAAAAGGTGGTACTAAAAATAACCAGACCAGAAATAAAAATATATCAAAGGTTAAAAACCTGTGAAAATAAGAATGCCTTTGCCTAGTGCATTAAAGCACAGATGTCAAGTTAGTCTGCATGAGGAGAGAATTTCACAAGCATGGTGCCACAACCCAAAAGGCCCTCTTGCCCATAGCCACCTTCCGCACTTGAGGCAAGTTTTAGCGTATGTAAAGCTGATAAAGAGGAAGACGTAACATTGACGTCCATGTCCGAGGCCATATACGGTTCTGAAGCTAGTCCGACAAGAAGCTAGCAAAGCTATCTGGCACAATGTGTTTCTAACACTTGATCCCAGTTAGTAGCTGACAGTAGCTGTGTTTTGAACTAACCGCAGTTTCCAGACAGTCTTCAAAGGCACCCCATACTCACTGCAGTAGTCTTAACTGGAAGTTACCAGAACATGGGTATCTGTAGCCAAGCTCTTTCTCTCCAGGATCACAGCTCATGTATCAGCCTTGGCTGGTAAAAGGCCCTCTTGTGCCACTTAAATCTCTAGCAACAGAGCTGGAGCAATCCCTAACTGCAAATCTAATCCTTTAGCGGGAGCGATCTGGAACCTAATTCAGGACAGGTTGGACTTCCATGGACAGTACTCACCACCAGTACTTCCATCTCATAAAGACTAAGTTTCCTGGTCCATTGCTGCCTTGAGGCAATGAGTCAGCATTTCTATTGCTTCATCTGAATCTAATATAAAGGAGAGCTAGAGCTGAAGGTCATCTCTAGTTATGACTGAGGGTTCATCCACACCTCCACTTGTCTTGCTGCTTTCTCCCAGGAAAACCTGCTGTTTACTGATGAATCAGAACAAATGTCAATAGGTTTTTCTGTGGATTGACATTTGTTCTGATTCAGTGGTATACTGTGGGTTTTTCCAGGGAAAGCAGCAGGACAAATGAAAAACCGCTTTTACCTGTGCCTAGAAAGCACAGGATAAGTGGAAAACATCTCAGACTCGGCAGCAAAACTGTGGAGATGCCTTGAGTGTCAAAACTGCAGATAATCTCACTCAAAAAATTCCTGTAGATGTTAAAACCCTCTGGGTTCCCATGGAATAGACGTCATTGAGTTAAGCAGAACTCACTCAGCACTATGAAACAGAGTGAGCCCTCCAGATAAGAGTAGAACCATTGAAGCACCATGCCCCAACTCCCAAACCAGAAACCCTATCTGGAAGGATACTTAGCTGAATCCACAGAGAGAGCCTGGAGCAGGAGTGACCAAGCAGCCATGGGTGCCATGGCACTTGTAAATATCTTCATTGGTGCTCCCAGGCAGGGACCCTGTATTCTGGGCTTTCATTTTTTAGCAAATAAGTCTCTAGCCCTCCTAGAGAGAGGAAAAAGTTATGAAGCACAATGTGCAGGTACTCTTCTAAGCAGTTCCTGTGAAATGAACTTGGCTGACTGCTTCAGTGATTTTAGTTTATGCATGAAGTCAGAGGTGTGATTCATAAATAAGTTGTTTAGACACCAGGTAACAGGAATCCCTGGGGTCCTAAAGAACTACTGCTTTCCCCTCCACTTTAGTACTTCTGTCTTTTCTACTCCTTGCATTCACCCATTTGCTGCTATATTTGTTTTGATTTGCTGTTTGCCAGTCACATTATCTCCTCATACACCCCTAAAATTGAGGAGCTAGTAGATGACATTCAGCCTCAGGCTTCCCACTAACCTGGGCCAGTATGGTTCAACTACTACTATGGTGAGGTTTTAAATGTATTTTGTGTGTATTTTCCATGTATTTTTATTCTTTTTCATTCCTTAAAAACTCAGACTTGCCAACCAGCATTAAGTATGTATTTTTATTTGTGACTATATATGAAATATGGCTGGCTATATTAATTCAAAATTATTCCTCAATTCATCTATCTTTTAATTTCCAGCTCTACAACAATACCCCAGCAAGAAACAAAGTTACAACCAGTGCCTGTAAAAGAAGGTTTCCCACCAAAAATATTCAGATAAAAATAAATAAATAAATAGTTTTTTATGCGTTTAAACCATTTAATGTTATCATCTCATTTCTTTTTCTCCTGTTTTGGAGTTGGCAGCCATTTTGTGTAACACTTCTGGCAGGAGCCATTTTCTTACTGGTGCTATTTTCTGAGTGGTGCCTTCTCAAAACTCCAAATGTGCCCCTAGACCCCAAAATGTTGGTGATCATTGGCCTGAAGAATAAGTAGGGTCACATTCCCCTGTCCTTCTCCCGTTACAGGCTATCTGTCCAAGCAACAAGATAGTTTCTGTGCCAAAATGAAGCCTGAAACAATACCAAAATTTAGCGCTAAATGGGGGGCCATTTCCAAAAAAAGAGAATGACAATTTCAGGAGGTGGAGTGTCAAACCAGTTTGTGGGAGGGAGCTGCTTATTTTACTAGTAGCAACAGCAATCTCTGCAGTGATGACTCTTTTTTTCCCTTCTAAGTGACACTGCCTGCCACCACAGGTTTTTAATGAAAGTGGCTGCAGCTAGAGCTCTTGGTCCAGCCACTATCATGTTTTCCCACTCTCTACATATTAGCCATTTGAAACCCTGGTTTGGCTCTGAGTGGGAGAAAGGGAAGAAGAAGCTTGCTTCTGCTGCTCCCCTTGTGGGCACAACATTTAAAAGCAAAAAATAGCCATCACCATGGGCACCACTGCCACCAGGATAAGCAGCTCCCAACCACTTAAATGGCAAACTGATCAGGTTCCCACTTGTAAAAAGATAAAGGATCCCTGGATGGTTAAGTCCAGTCAAAGGCAACTATGGCGTGTGGTGCTCATCTTGCTTTTCAGGCTGAGGGAGCTGGCGCTTGTCCACAGACAGCTTCCTGAGTCATGCAGCCAGCATGACTGAACCACTACTGGCACATGGAGGACCGTGACAAGTGCCAGAGCACACAGAAACGCCATTTCCCTTCCCACTGCAGCAGTACCTATTTACCTACTTGCACTGGTATGCTTTCAAACTGCTAGGTTGGCAGGAGCCGAGACAGAGCAATGGGAGCTCACCCCACCACACAGATTCAAACTGCTAACCTTCCAATCAGCAAGCCCAAGAGGCTCGGTGGTTTAGACCACAGTGCCACCCGTGTCCCTGGATCCAAAAGACACTATGGTGGCAAAGTACTATTATTTGCTGCCATTATCATTACTGAGAGTGAACTCAATAATGAGCTTTTTCTGAGTTTAGTTGGATCCACATCTAGATGTCTGCCACTTGTGTTTTTGCAATCTCCCAGTCTGCTTTATTGCCTCTAGCTCTGAGAACAGGCTACTCAAACAGGTCCACCACCCTAGTAGAGGGCAATGGCTGAAGAAGTCATCAAGCATCTCATACTGGGGAATCTAATATGACAGTTGACCATCACAGTATGAAACCAAGTGTTCAGTCACTTCCCAAAGGAAAGACTTCTACTGCTGGGTAAATACATCTGCAGATAGGAGGGGATTAGGGGAGTGACTGACGGCAAGCTATCCCACCACACCATGCTGCTCCAATAGCAGCAGAGGTGATAGAAGCCAAAGCACTACCAGGTGGTGCCCCAGGCTGGCTGGTGCTGCCCCTCATTACACACTATTAGGAAACACTCAACATCCAACTATAAGCATGGGGGTCCAACTGGACAAGAAATCAGAGATCTGTGAGACATCTCTTTAAATTTCTTTAAGAACAAGCCATGGGGAGTGCCTAAAGCACTCTCCTCCCACACCTATGGCATTTTCCTGGTGTAAATGGCCACCTCAAGCTGCAACTTGTTTCGTTACAGAAAAACATTTGAGCCTAGAAATTAATTTCCAAAGAACTTTGAGCATATTAGCAGTGATGAGAATTATAAGAAATAATTATTTAAATTTAAGATAAGCCCAGAAATGAGACAACACACATAGTGAAATGCTCTGATACCTGAGCTGATATTGGTCTAGCAAAACTGAGCTATAAATAAAGTACAGTTTCATCATGTTGGCAGTTGTACTCCCAAACTTCAAAGCTACTCGAGTCAGAGACTTCCGGGTTAGCGCCATCGGCGAATGGCGGAGTTCCTCCGATTGGAGGAACAGGCTCCGTGGAAATTGGGTCTTCCCGCCGCAGCGAAGGCGGGGACCCGCTAGAAATCCCAGGTGGAAGAAGCCTGGGAACGTGGGGTTCGGCAGAGCACCAGGAGCGCCTCCCCTACTCGCGGGGAACCCCATTTTGGGGCTCCGGAGTGAAGTAGGGTGAGCAGCGCGGTGCTGCGAACTGATTGCTACTTTCACGGAGGGAAGTCGCATTGCCATCGTCGGAGAGTGCTGACTTTTTCCTGTTGACAATTGGACTCTAAACAAGTACCAGTGAGTAGAAACGGAAAATTGGATCAATAAATATCCAAATTTGGTATCGAAGCGGGAAGGTTCAAAACAGGAAGTCCGCCTTCCGCTTTTTGTAAATAGACTGAAGCAAAGACCTTTGCAAGCTAATAGCCTGGAAAATTGTTGTAAAGGTCGAAATTTTCTTCATTTATAACCACTAAAATCCCCAACTGGACTGTTTAAGTCTGCAGGAGAGGGAGTAAAGAAAAATAAGTTTTCACCGTCTCTAACCTGGGAACGGGGGTCAGAGACAGAAATTGATTGAGACGTCCATTGACTGTGAATGGAACATTTTGACAGATAGCTAAAAAGAGAAACAAATTTATTCCAATGTTGCCTTTTGCATTTTAAAGAAACAAAATATTTGAAAATTGAAAGTAACTTTTCTTTTGTTGGATATGCTTAAAAAGATGGTTACAAATAGAAACTGTCTCCTCTAGAGGGAGCTTGTCAAATTGTTGCTCTGCAGTTTACTTGGGACTTCACAGCTGCGAGATAAACATCGTGGAAGCAGACAGTGACCTTGAACAAAAATGTGCTTGGATGAAGTTTTGGTGCTTGCTTTCTGCAAGACAAGCACTTTGCTGGAGCAGCTGCATGAGAAGATGGATTTGATGAATGAGAAGTTGGATTTGATGACTGTTGTAGTCAGGGAATGTGAACAAATAGGGAATATTGACGCAGAAATTATGCAGAGACCAACTCAGGAAACTGGTTCGACTGTGCAAATGCAAGGGCAGATGAAAATGGAAGAGGTTGTGATGGTACCACAAGCAATAATAATGGAGAGACCTGAGGCTCTGCAGGAGCATAAGCCGTCGTTTTGGAAGATTGGATTTGGAATGGGCCGGTGGGAGTCTGGAGCTGAGGAGGATTTTAAACTTGGAGGGACTTTGAAATATCCTGTTAAATACTTTCTGGATTGTATTGATGACTGTGGGGAGTGGGACTGTGGGGAATGGGTTGATTTGATGAGGGGAGATGGAGATAACTATGGGCTGAAATCCCCCAGAGGCCTACTCCTCAATGAGTATAAACAAGAAGAAGAAGATTTGCAGAAGGGGCATGGAAGAGATTTAAGAGCCTCGGACGTAAGACTACCAGGTTGATGGACTAAGTGGAATGGACAGTAAGGGCTGACATAACCCGAGACCAGGAAAGAGGGACGTTGGATGAAAATTGGAAAGTCTATAAAGAAAAATTTTTAAATTGGGGAAGTAGTGTAAAATTAATGAATATTAGGGAAAATGTTGGAATGAAACTCTGGCTTTAGTAGAAATGATATAAAGAGTTATGTATAAATAAGCATTAAGTTTTAAGTTTCAAGGTGTTTTATGGCAAGATAAGGTTAAACAAAGTAACGCAAATTTTTAGCAGTAATGTTATAGAATAAGGTAAAATTGGATTATGTATAGGTGAGAATGTAAAGTTATAATATATTAAGATAAATTATTAGGATAAAAACTAAAATGGAAAGGATTTGCTGAAATTGTTAATTGAATTAGAATACAAAAAAGGGAGGTGTGAGGAGGTCAGGGAAACAAGTAAATGAAAGACAAGACATTGAAAGATGGAAATGTTTTTACTTGTTTTTATTTTTTCTGTATTTTGTTATTTTTTCTTTTTATTCTTTTTTGCTTTTGTACCTTTGTAATGTTTTTGAAATTCTAATAAATATTATTTAAAAAAAAAACAAAAAACAAAGCTACTCGAGTCAGCCCGGCCATTTTCTGCATCTAACATGATCAGGTGGGTGACACCTCCTTTGCCAAGTTCTTGGGCAGGAGCACAGGTTCCTAGAAGGGAAAAGCTGAAGCACAGGGTGGGATTCTGTAATGTTAAGAGTGAACTGCACATTCACTTTCCTAAAGCCTTTGGGCTGCACTTGTGCAGACAGAATATTCCAGCAATTCAAATGATTTCTTCAGCACTATGAGCAGCACAAAAATGTTGCTTCCACAAGACTCTCATGAGGGTTTTATAAACTTAATTAATAGATGATAGATATTTGCAGCTTTAATTCCAGTTCAACTAAAGCCTTTTTTCTGGGAAATTCCAAGTCTCAGCCAACATCAATGAAGTTAGAGCTTTTCTGGGCAGCCTGAGGGCAGCCAGGTACTAGCAGGTGTCTGCTGCTTGAAAATCAATTAACACTGACCCTGCATTCTGGCCACTAAAACTGCTTTGCTGCTGCATGTGACTAAATGCTCTTTTAGATTCTGAAAATGGAAATATTCCCACAAACAGAATTTCTTCAAAAAATGATGTTGGTTGCGCCAAAGGGGAGGGAGGGGTAAGAGGGTTCCTGGATCACTATAGCATGGGTTTGCCAGGAAAAGAATTCCTGGTGCAAAGTCCACAGAACTTCTCAGGACAGAAATGTCATTTATCACCTATATTTAAAGTTGAATTTGCTGATATTTTATGGTATTCGATATTATTTCTATTAACATTTTATGCTGAAATTACAGAATGATTCGTGAGTACTGAATTTTTGATTGCTTTTACACTTGCTGGGACACTATTAAAGTTGATTTACGTTAATAGCAGTGTAAGAAGATATTAACAATGAAATTTCCAAAAGCACTTAGCATCCCATAATTGGAGTTAAATGACAAAAAGAGAGAGGATAATAAAGCAAGGGGAGAGAAAAGAAGAAAGGGAGATTTTTGACAATATTCCCTCTGCTACCCTCTGTTTGCCATTACACCATACAAGCTTGTTCCATGAAAGAATAAAACTACCAGTCAAGAAAGGGAATCCTGCTTAGCTGACTGAGAAATGTGGTGCAAAGGTGAAGGACTCAACAATAAAGTAAAACTTAAGAGACAGAACTTTCTGATTGTTTCTTTTTCTGACAAGTAAACACTCCTTTCAGTGTTTACTGTTTATGGCAATCAGAGATTCTGGTGAAGGAGATACAGTGATATGTGTCAATAAAAATTCATATCGACAGAAGCCCAATTACAAGAAAAGGCCTTTGCCAAAATGAACTAGTCTGCATTGCAAAAAGTGTCAAACCAAAGATAGCCATGATTGCTTCTCTGGTTTTATTCCTATGAGCTGATCTGCACATCACATAACACTGGAAACTTGGGTGGGAGTCATCCCAATCTCTGCATCAAGTACAAGAACCGCTACATGCTAGCAGAGGCAGGGGGCATGATTACTGACCCTTTGACCCTAAAGGAAGGAGCAGTGAAGGGTCCCCATGCAAATCCGGCACAGTTGGTCTTCGAGGTGAGGGTCAGTCCTTCTCTGTAGTCATAATTGTTCCTTGTTCAGACTTTCATGCAAGGAAAACCTATCATATTTCCCCTCATCTTGAATTGTGGTATTACTGCTCATTAGGGGTGCATGGGGTGTTAGGGGAGGGATAGCGCATTTGGTGAGGGACACATCATGCTCCTTCCGGGGAAGTCTGTCCACCTTTGGTCTCCACCCCTGCACTCTTACCTGTGGCTACTGAAGCTGTCAACATGCAACAGTGGCCACACTCCAGGAACAGTTTCGACTGGCTGGCTAAACCAGGTGAGGGTAACTGATGGGTCTCAAACCCTTGATGAGTTAGGGACTTCTGCTGCATGAGAATACAGACTGGTGGATTGAGACCAATAGTGGGTCCAATGGTGAAGGAAGCAGTTTCTGCACATGATGGAGAGGGAAGTGAGGGGAAAATGGGGCTTGTCAACCTGGGAAGGTAGCCCATTTAGGAGAAGGAAAACCCTGATCCTAAACCTTCACTGCCCTGGGGGGGGGGAATGTTTGGGAGAAGAAAAGGCTAAGGATTAAACCCTAAGAGTGAAGCCACTAAGATGGCTGGAGGGTGCCTCGTACACCTCCTTCTGACAACTCCTGTAGTGAAGCTGGTGCCAAACATATTGCTCTGCTTTCCATTGGACCACATCAATAAGGCCGAGAAGGGGGGGGGTGTTGTCATCAAGGCAGCCCAGGACCTCCATACTTGTGCCTCAGGGAGGTCACTTTGGTTTGACTTCACCCCCGAAGGTGCACTCCATTGTCTCTTGAGACAGACGGGTGCCAACAACTGCCCATTAGCTAAGTTCAAGGCGTTTAGAGAAGTTTTTAATGTTTTATGTTTTATCGTGTTTTTATTATTCCGCTGGGAGTTGCCCAGAGTGGCTGGGAAAACCCAGTCAGATGGGCAGGGTATAAATAATAAGATTTATTTATTTATTTATTTATTTAGTGCTGGTTTTGGTGTATAAAGCCCTAAGCAGCTTGAGACCAGGATAACTGAGAGATCGTCTCACCCCTTATATACCCAGCTGATCATGTGCTCTGACAGTGAGGGCCTTTTGTAGATACCATCTTATCGGGAGGTCTGTTCCACATAATGTAGCGTTATGGCACCTCCCCTTTGAAATTCCCTCCCCTTGAATATTAGACAGGCACTGTCTCTGTAGTCTTTTCAGCACCTACTGAGAATACCTTCCTCTTTCAACAAACCCTTTAAGCAGAAATCTTTTCTATTTGGCAACTGCAGTGTAATTGTTTTTAATATGTTGTTATTTTTTGTTGTTGTTGTTTGTAACCCTGGGTTCCTCTGGGAGGAACAGTGGAATAGAAATTTAATAAATAAATAAAATATTCATAAGCACCTTCTTTGGCAACCCTGCTTGGGAGGCCAAGAACTGGAATTAACACATGTCACAGGGCAGGTGTGGTGGCAGCAGAATAAATAACTGGGTTTGAGCAGTTTTGATGGGCAGGGGCATCACATCCCCCTGTGATATCAATGTCTCTGCTAGTTGGATTGTGTGAGCTTAGCAGAAGCCAGAGAGAAGTTTGCTTTTTTAAAAAAACAACAACAAACCAGCCTTTCTCCTACTGGTGACAGCTCATGCTTTAGGGGTAGGCTATGTACAAACAGTAGATTTCACAGATGCAAGAGTATTGGAAAATTAGCACAGCCACAACTCAGCTTGGTGGGATACACACACTCAAGTTCTATGTCCCACCACTGCCTCTGGGAAAACCAGGTTTTCATTGATGAGGATGCCTATAATTATTGAGTTCTCCTGAACAGTTAAGTCCAGTCAAAGGCGACTATGGGGTTGCAGCGCTCATCTCACTTTCAGGCTGAGGGATCCGGCATTTGTCCACAGACAGCTTTCAGGGTCCTGTGGCAAGCATGACTTAACTGCTACTGGTGCAACGGAACATGGTGACAGAAACCAAAGTGCACTGAAACGCCATTTACCTTCCGGCCACAACAGTACCTCTTTATCTACTTGTACTGGCGTGCTTTCAAATTGCTAGGTTGGCAGGAGCTGGGACAGAGCAACAGGAGCTCACCCTGCTGTGGGGATTTGAACCGCCAACCTTCTGATCGGCAAGTGCGCTCCCTGTGGAATATAAGAATTGTCCCTAGGTAACCAGACAGACGGGTTTGAAAAGCAGAAGGAACTCACTTGTTTTTCCATGAACCTGTAGAAGGATGTGTGGCTGCCCAAGAGCATATTACACAGAGCTGGACCATTTCCTAGAAGGGAAGGAAGAAGGGTTGTATCCAAGTTTAGTCATGCTCAAGCAGAACTATTGAAATTAATGGACATTACTAACCTAGGCTCATTAATTTCAATGAGTCAACTCTAAATAGAACTTAGCTGGATACAAACCATACTGTGCAGGTAAGGTAGTAGCAGATAGCTGTTTACATTGACCTTCTGCCCCCAGATTCTGGGCCATGGAAATGCTCTAGGCAGTGTGGGACAGACATGTTACCTCTGCTATCCATTTTGCACACTTTTGCCAGCTTCCTGGTTAGCATGTTAAGGCACATTTCAGCTGAAGAATGGGTTGGGGAGAAGCAGATGTGGCTTGGGACCCAGAATGGTTCTCCTATTACCGGAAGCCGCTGCTGCAAACTGACTGTCGTCCCCCACAAACCTCCCTGTCCCCTGTTCCTGATTTTCTTTCCAGGAATTTACAAACATTTTCCACAGATCAATATTGGTATTGATTATTCATTGTGAGTGAATCATGTGTCTTTGGTGATCCAGCCTGGCAGAGTAAGCAGCTAAAGGCTGCTGCAGTAAAAAAGAAAGAAGGAAAGAAAGAACAACAACATACATACATACATACATACATACATACAAAAAAAACCAACAACCCAGAAGGCAAGAGGGACCCAGCTCTTGCTGGGCTTGCTGCTGACAGCAATGCACTGACAGAAGGGGAGGAAGAAAGGAAGGAAAATGCAAAGGCAAGTAAAAGCATGGAGAGGAGGGGGCAGCAGAAAGAAAGATGACAAAGTCTCAACTGGCAAGTGCGTTCCTTCCAGGGCACCTTGGGAGACATGCAGTCCAGCCATCGCCAGATGCAGTGGACCTTTTGATCAGGGAATAAGAAGTGACTCATGTTTCTGGTATCTGCTACGTAACAACATTGGGGGAATTCCTTGGCTCACTGACAGCAAAGGAGGAAAGCCGAATCAATGAGGTAACAGTAGATTGCTTTCTACTGCCTTCCTAGGAATACACAGTCATCCTGGGTGTCTTTAGCATCTCACCGCTTCTGAACATTTAAATGGACCAACATCATTTACAAAGTGAGTAAATACAAAGCCTTTCATAATTTGCTTGCCAGCTAATGCAAAACTGTATTTTTTAGACTTGGAGAAAATCAGATTGTTGTGGCATTTGGTGTACATGTGGAGAACAGCCGAGGGGGGTGGGGAGCAGCTAATTGCTGGTTATGTTTTAAAAGGGATTATGAAAAAAGACAGAGAAACGATCACAGGAAAACAGTCTGGATCACAGCCAAAATCAAAGATGAGCAAGGCTGGAGTGCCTGAGACGGCACCAGCTGTTTCTGACAGCTCTTGGATGGGGTTTCTTGGTATTTCCTATGGATGGCAAAGCCCCTGGAACCAGGGAGATTTCTAGAAAGGAGCATGGTGTCAAGAACTGGAGCTGGGAGAAGATGGCTAAGTAATGATTAACTGGAGGTTGCTGAAAACCCTTTTTGGAGCCTCAAGCAAATTCAGAGAGCAAGAGAGCACAAAAGATAAGAGTCTTTAAAATTAACCATTCAACAACAGAAGTAGACATTTTTCCATCTCCTGAAGACACCATGACTTTTCAATACAGGAAGGCTGGATTAGTTAACTTCACTTTTGATAAAGGATCTAGGAAGCCTAGACATACTTTCTGTACCAGCTGGACTGAAATGTATAAATCCTTCCTGGAATCAAAAGGGGGGGAAATACTCCAAATGCCTCCCCAAGCACGGAGCTGCAATACTGTTGTTCTGCATACACACAGAAAAAATAAGCTTTCTGGTGAAATGTGAACTGGCTATCTTCATTCCAGTCTCTGTTCAACATGGCCATTTTAGAGCAAGACAAAGTAAGTCTCTTCTTCAAGGTCTTAGTCTCTCTTCATCATGGCTGTATTTTATCCCATCAAACTCTGTGGTGGCTCAGAAGAAGAAACAGTGTTGTCTATGCAAGCAGGAATCTTTGGGGGCATGGGTGAGGGTTAAGGCGGCAGCAGCATCAACTAATACAATAGACCTTTGAACATTTCATTCTTGAACCATCTTCCAAAACCTGTATATGTGGCATTGTGTATGAAAAGAAAGAGAGCACAAGATAAGCAAAAAGCAGGCAAGTAAAATGCTTGGGCATTTCCATAGTCATTATCAGCATAACTAGTCTGGTTGTAAGCTCCATGCTGTGGAGTGCCTGCACAGACCTGATTGGCATGTTAAACCGAGTGTTTCAGTAGCATACTAACCAAGTTATGATAAACCCAGGCAATCAGCAAGTGGTAATCTTCCCTGCTCTAATGTGTCAGAGGCAGACTCACAGCTACCGGTACTTTGTTCCTTTGTTAGCCTCTTCTGCACTGAGATTTTTGCTTTCCTGATTTTTAAAAAAGACTGGAAGAGAAGGTTGTACAGTGGTACCTCGGGTTACAAACACTTTGGGTTACAAACTCTGTTAACCTGGAAGTAGTTACCTTGGGTTATGAACTTTGCCCCAGTATGAGAACAGAAATCACACGGTGATGGCGCGGCGGCAGCAGGAGGCCCCCATTAGCAAAAGTGCACCTCATGTTAAGAACAGTTTCAGGTTAAGAACGAACCTCCAGAACAAATTAAGTTTGTAACCCGAGATACCACTGTACTTCCAATAGCTATAATGAAAACAAACAAGCTCTCAGAACAGGTGGAGCAGACAAAGCATGGCAACAATATCCAAAAGAGACCTTTGCAGTGTTGGAAGTCAAGCCAAAGTTTGTTCATTTGTTTTATGTCCCACCTTCCCCCTAGTACAGGACCCAAGGTGGTTCACAACATCAATTTGAACAAATACAACGAAAACCACACTAATCAATATATATATATATATATATATTACAAAGTTAGTCTATTAAAACAGCAGTGAATCCAAACACTTAAAAACATTTTAAAATGTAACAGCAAAAAACAAATAAACAAAACCATACAACACTCTGCCACAACAGCCAGTTAGTAGAAAAAGTCCTCTCTAAACAAAAAAGTCTTTACCGGCCGGCAACAGGAGAGCAGAGAGGTGGCCAGCCTAATCTCCCATGGAAGTGAGTTCCATAGTTTAGGAGCAGCCATTGAAAAGGTCCTCTCTTGTATCCTCACCAAATGTGCCCATTGAAGGTGGCGGGACCAAGAAAAACCTCAGAAAATCTCAAAGCTTAGGCAAGCTCATATAGGGAGAAGCAGTCCTTCAGATAACATGGACCCAAGCTGTATAGGGGTTTGTAGGTCATAACCAGCACTTCTAATTGTGCCAGAAACAGACCATTAGCCAGTGAAGCTGTTGTAACAAGGAGTTTTTGTTCTCCTTGTAACTGGCTCTAATCAGCAATGAAGTCATAGCATCTTGGACCCACTAAAGTTTCTGAACCCTTTCCAAAGGCAGCCCCACATACAGCACACTATAGTATAGATGTCATCTTCTCCCTTTTCTTGCGAGGAATCCTATTTGGAATAAGGGAATTTCCCTTAAAAATAGGGAAATGTTGACAACTATGCACTATAGTGATATATATAGTGTGTAACTAAAACAGATATCACTGTCCCCAGATCAAACATCTCCAGGAACAGACACAGCCAACACACTAATTATAAATGTGCAAAAGTTAAGCACTTTTCTGTTCATTTCAATGTGAGAACTTTATCTCTCATTAAAGTCAATTAAACTTAGAAGTGCTTGACTTCAGCTGAATTGCAATGCCATTTTTTCACAGAATAAGATCAAACATATTTACTTATTTATTTGTTAAATTGGTATCCTGTATTTCCACCAATTGCTGCATAGTCCATCATCGATGGCCAGAAGTCAGCTGGTATAGGAATATATGACTTGACAGAAACAGAGAATATGCACTGTTAGATCAATATACTTTCCACAACTGGTCAACACAAAATTTATAAATGATCCCTCTAAAATGATCTCTTTATAGCATAGTTGTGAAAAGAATGACATTAAATATGCACCAAAGCCAAGACTGCATCTCATTTATCTCAACTGCAGTATGGACACTGGTATGGATTCACTGAGTGTTGTTGGATGTGCATTTATCACACCAAAAGCCACATCTTTTTATTTGCTTTTTCTTCTGTCTTTCATTACTTTGGCGTATCACGCAGTTGAATTTGGTTTCATGAAAATCTGAATATTTATGACTGGATGAGACAATTATTTGCATTGGTTAGGAGAGTTTGAAATGTTTGCCCATCTGGTTTTCAACATTCTTCTGCCATTAGTAATCACAGTTAATGATCTTCATTTTGAAATCTGAAAGGGCAATTGCATCCTGTTGATCCTGTTAGATCACGATGTGTTTGTAATTTGTCTGGGGGAACTAGTATGAGTTGGAGGAGCTATTCTAGCACACTACCACACATTTCTGTCAGGAAAATCAAATAGGATTATGTTGAATAACTGTTCATCTCCTCCCATTCCCATCCAAGTGTTTCTACCTGGTCCCCCCACCCTGTTCCATACAAGAAGAAGAAGAAGAAGAAGAAGAAGAAGAAGAAGAAGAAGAAGAAGAAGAAGAAGAAGAAGGAGAAGAGTTTTGGATTTGATATCCCGCTTTATCACTACCCGAAGGAGTCTCAAAGCGGCTAACATTCTCCTTTCCCTTCCTCCTTCCTCCCCCACAACAAACACTCTGAGAGGTGAGTGGGGCTGAGAGACTACAGAGAAGTGTGACTAGCCCAAGGTCACCCAGCAGCTGCATGTGGAGTGGAGACACGAACCCAGTTCCCCAGATTACGAGTCTACCACTCCTAACCACTACACCACACTGGCTCTCACCACACAAGGGACTAGATGAAACCTTGGAGAAATTCTGGAGTGCAGTGTCACTTATTTATGTAATCACATCAAGTGCTACGTGTTTTTCATCTCACTCAGGCTATGCAGTACTGCTGCCTCCCCAGTTTGGTCATGATGGATATCAGGTGCAAGATACTTGGAGCTGAACCCAGACAAGTTTGAAGTTGTGATGGTTGGCATAAATCTTGTGACTTGGAAGGGAATAGTCTTAAGAACGCTTGTGCTCCTACTCACCACATTCTAAAAACAAACACTATTTTCAAAAACTGTCAACTGTAATTTGTCCTATAATCATTTAAAAAAGAGGTTTGTTCCCTTCATCAACAATAGTTTGATTTGCTTTGTTTCAAACTAGCATCTTCTATGTACCATTTCCCACAATTTCTGAACTAATCTAATCTAAATGGGATTTTTGTGATCTGCTATTCAGCTTTGAAGCAATCCCATTTTTGCTCCATTCACCCTGCACACCCAACATAGATGGCTTTAAGCCCTTCTGTTTCACAGCCTTGAATGTTTCTGAAACTGAAACTGTATCTAGGAGTCCAGGATTCAACAGCTACCAGATGTTTGTTTCAGAAATTACTCTGTCTTCTAAGAAGGCTACACATTTCGCCTTTGCTTAGCACCATGAACATTCCAGAGGCCAAAGAAACCTGTGCTTGAAAACCACATAGATGTTCCTCCTGTGCTAGTCAATACATTTACGAAGGTAGCAATCCAAAACAGAATTTTTAGAATGCTTAGGTAGCAGTCTTTTGCACACTTACTTGTAAGACCAAATGATCTCAGTGGGACTTACTTTCAAGTATATATGCACAGGATTACAGTTAGTGTACATAAATCTTACCTCAACAAGCCATTGAGACAAAGCTGTGGCAACAGCATGGCACTGCTCAGTTGAGGAGAGGAACTCTTCTTACCCCTTATTGAAGGTGGTGGAAGTTCTTCCCTTTCATCACCTGTACAAATAAAAAGGAGATCAGTGACATTATTCTGAATACAGTGGTGCCTCGCAAGACGAAAAGAATCCGTTCCGCGAGTCTCTTCGTCTAGCGGTTTTTTCGTCTTGCGAAGCAAGCCCATTAGCGGATTAGCGCTATTAGCGGCTTTTAGCGGCTTAGCGGATAAGCGGCTTAGAAAAAGCGGGGGGAGGGGGGAAAGTCGGAAAAACTCGCAAGACATTTTCGTCTTGCGAAGCACCTCCAAAACGGAAAACCCTTTCGTCTAGTGGGTTTTTCGTCTTGCGAGGCATTCGTCTTGCGGGGCACCACTGTAATTGGCATTTGCCATGAATTAGCATTACCCTGATATCCCTTGGTGCTAGTGTTGGTCATCTTCCACTCTGAATACTCCTTGACCTTCACTTGGGTGGTTTTCTTTAGTCTTTCTGTTTTTCTTTATTTGGTTTTTCCAGCATCTGCCTAAGAAGCAGTGCTTTTTTTCTTCCTAAAAAAATGTTCAGGGGTACTCTCATTTTCCTACTCATATTGAAATACTGCCCCTCAATGAAGCCAAACTTTGATTCACAAAATGTTTAGGGGTATGCGTACCCCTGCGTACCCCCAGAAAAAAGCACTGCTGAGAGGTATTAATATTAACAAAAATAGCTTCCAGATGGGTAGATGTAGCCTGTAGCTTTAGTAGGAAAATCAACAAAAAGTATTGTGGCACCTCAAAATCAGACATATTTTATTATAGTATAATAATATAATTTGTTAGGTTTTTAAAGTTTATTTTTATTAGTTTTCAAGAATCACAATTTAATAATATATCCAGGGCATAGAAAAACTAAGCATATTCAATAATAACACCCAATCTAAGATAATGATATTCATATTTCTCTAGATGGAGTAGGAAGAGATACCTAAGCCTGAAACCAAACTTGTTAGTTTTCAAGGTGTCACAAGATTCTTCATCAATTTTACAAAAACAGCTTATCTTTTTTCTGATTTTGAACACATAACTACTTAATTTGTAATCCTTTCCAGTAGTTTCTTTTTAAATCTCCCTTCCTTTCATATTATGTGCACTGCAGCAAAGTTATCCATGTATATAACAGATATAATACATCTGGCTATATGGAAATTCAATATTTTTTTTCAAAATTAAGCAGATCCTCCAAATGCAAATAACAGCTAGATTATCACAAGAAACAGAAGTGTGCATGCACTATAAACAGGTCAGGGGATGACATACGAAGTCCACAATGGGCCAAGGACAATATTTTAACATCAAAATGTTAAAGATGTTAACAGTGATTCAGGGGTTTAAGAACACCCAAAGACTGTACTGGCATAGCAATTGGCAGTGGATTATTACTTCCAGTTGTCAGTTACTACAGTATTCCTCTGAATATCAGTTGCTGGGAATCACAGATGGGGAGACCGCTGATAACCTCAGGTTCTGCTTGCAGGCTTCCCACAGGTATCTGGTTGGCCAGTGTGAAGAAGGATGCTCGACTTGATAGCACTTTGGCCCAGTCTAGCAGGGTTCCTCCTATGTTCTTATGCCTTGGGGCTATAAAGCTGAAGAGAGGTGCACTCAAATGTCTGCCACCAGCCAGGAAACCAAGGACGGTTAGGGAGTTGCCTCTCAAGAAGAACATCATGGCAAGGGGTAGATCAGCAAGATCCTATTTATCAACCAGTGACAGAGCAGCTGATCCGGTAACTGCTTTCACCTAATTATTTAATATTTTTACAGTGATTAGAAAATTTTAAATGTTTTATAAGTATTAACCGGTATTTGCTTCCCTCCCCCCCTTGTATCTCATTATGATCCTGTTACTTTTCTCTGTGCTGGCTACCTATCACCTGCTTCATCAACTTACAGTTATAGTTTTCCAAATAAAACCACAAGGGGTGTGTGCAGCCAGGGGTGCCAACTTGAATAAAATATGTAGAGGGGGGGGTAAGCCCTGCCCCACATAATTAATCGCCTGATGAGGTACACCCACACTATTTGAATGGAAATGCCCATCACCTTTGAGGGGGAACCTGGCCCCTTCAAATATTTTATGGGGGAGGGGGGCAAAGGGACATCAGCTCCTAGGAGTTGGCTCCTATGTGTGCAGCTAATCCTGGATTTTTGATGCAGTTATCAAGGCAAGGCAACAAAAAAGTGGTATAGGAAAGAGACAGGAAGTAGCATGAAGACATGACTGAAAGACAAAGCTGAAGCAGGAAGGGACAGTAGCTTCACTAATAGGGAGCCTGCTTGACCGGGGAAATCAGGTCCTTTCCCATTCCCCTAAAAGTCAGTGGAATGGCATTCTTTTCATTGACCTGCATGGAGGAAGGGAAAATTGCCACCTTGAGGAAGGAGAGAATAAATCTCAATGCACCTCAGACCCCTGCTAAAGACTAGTTTCTGGATCAGTCTCAGTCCTTCCAGTTATGAACCCACACCTTTCTGTCCCTTATCCTTTCCACTCAAAAGCTCCTCTGCTTTCAGTCTGTTAAACTTCCTCACCATGATGCTCTATTGTATATGGATGGAACAAGTTCCCCCTCTTTATATGCCAAGTCACTTTTCACTCTTCCTTCAGCAAAGTCACACATTTTCTGCTCTCTTTGCTACTAGGCTACCCACCTCTGCCTCTTCTATCTCTTTCTCCCTCGTGCAGCCACTTGTCCTTCTTCCCCATGAAATGGGAAAGGCAGCCAAGAAGAGGAGCTCTGGAATCTTCATGTTGCAAAAATGCTGGCAAAGAGCAACTGCTATGGAAGCTTCTGTTGCCAATATTCCAATCTGCTTCTTCAAGGCTGCAACATGTCTCCCTGTTAAGTCAATCTGCACCCACAGGGAGTGGATTTTCCATTCACTCCTTTGCTCCCTTGATCTCTCCATTCAGACACAAGATGATCCCACAAGAGGCCCATCTGCAGCCTTATAAAACAAAAAAATGTAGGTTGCAGAATGAGCAAAAATCTCTCCTCCAGGCTCCACCCCACAGCAGTTATGAGGCTTTCAGACCCAGCTGTCCCTGATGAGTTGGAAGTTACCTTCCCATGTTATGATGAACACACAAGAGGAGAAACAGGATTGCATCCACTGTCTTCCTCAATGCCACCTCTTAAACATGCCCCTAATATCTGAAGAGATGGTGCACATACAAACTGCATGTGTGATCAGGAACACTGACTTTGTCAAGGTTCATGACTGAACAGACATAACTACACGGTGCCAAATGCATGTAGGAGTGAAGCAAGGGCAGCAGCCACATTCTTGCCCCTCTTTCTATTAATGTTTATTGTAACATACAGGTCCGTCTTAAGCATATCTGGTACCATGGTGCAAAGCTCTTTCCCGCCCCCCCTGCCCCAGTTTCCCAGAGTTGTCCACCTTTTTTTAGGGAGGACGGCGCTGCCGGCAGGGCTGGAGGAGGTGGGCAGTGGCTGGAGGGCGGCTCCTCTGGCGGGGAAGAGGCGGAGGCTGGACACAGTGCCTCCCAGCTCAGCTAGCAGCTTCGTGCCGCGGTGGCCATGGCAGACGGAGGCTCCGGGCGCAGCGCTGCTTCGGCGCAGCATGGCAGAGGTGGGCGAGGGCAGCGAGCGTCCAGCCTCTGCTTCTTCCCTGGCGCCTTCCAGAACTTGGTGACCTGGCGCCCTGCACCACTAGCCTCTATGAGTAAGACACCCCTGGTAACATATTAATAGGGTTCTGGTTGTGACATAGCCTTTGGTACTATGTGCAAAACTGACATCGTATCATCACCTGACCAATGTTTAATTACAAATTATTGTATCCCATCCCATCAGTTTTCCAAGAGAACCTGGGAAATTATAAGCCTATGATTTGAGTCCATGTTGGCTATCACTTACACCAAACATGCAGGTTCACCCTGTGATAGGCTGTAAGGAGAGCTGGGATGTGTCTACCTGATGCTAGAAACAGAGCCTCCTTCAACCTGCTCCATATATTTATATGCTGTACAGCAGCTACAAAGACATCCTTGTATGCTTCTGATCCTTATACCACAAGCATACTAGAGTTATGAGCCTGGCCTATAAAATCACATGGTGGTTTTAAGAAATTAAATTATTTCTTAATGTTATATTGAAAGTTACCATGGCCCCAGAGAGGCTAGAAAATGTGTTTATTTACAACTGGAAGCTCAGAGAAGCTGGGACTTTCCAAAAAGCACCAAGGAAGATTGAACAAGTCTTCAACAAAAACATAAGCAATAGAAGCTGCAGAGAAGCACCTGGGCTCTGTGCCAGCAAAAGGCATCTGCAACATACAACTGATGTACTCTATGGTGGGCTAGTCCAATAAAATATGCACAACTTTTAAGAGTCAAACATTTCCTTGTTTTAGCTTTGCATGCTGCAGTAAGGCGTGTGGAAGAAAATCTTGAAAAACTGGCAATAGCCTAGCTATCCATGTCCATTTCCCTTGCTTCACATTATAAGGCTTGAAGTACCGTATTTTTTGCACCATAACACTCACTTTTTTCCTCCTAGAAAGTAAGGGGAAATGTCTGTGCGTGTTATGGAGCGAATGCCTGCGGGTGGCGGGGGGGATCTGCTGCAGTTGTGAGCAGAGGATCCATGGTTCCCCTTCCTTCCCTCCTCCATGGTTACAAAGCATGGATCCACATGGATCCTCAGGATTTTTGCATTGGGCTACTCCAAACTCACTGTCAGATCACATGTCTGTGGCCACAGCATGAACCACAAAAATCATATATCCACTATTTCATTTAGAATATTTTTTTTTCTTGTTTTCCTCCTCTAAAAACTATGTGCGTGTTATGGTCTGGTGCATGTTATAGAGCGAAAAATACGGTAATCTATTTTTTGTGAATCCATTTTGCAATTTCAGCTCACATCTCTCCATAATGATAATTCCACCCCCAGGCACAAGAATCCAGAACTACCTTTACACTGAATGCACAATTCACACAATACAGTTGTTGTTTTTGATTTTTGATTTTTATTTTGCTGTTCTCAGAGGATGGGACAACTTAAACAGCAAACCCTGACCACATCCTTAAACACAATCCAGTTGCTTCAGGATAACTCAGCTGTGTGCAGGCCCAAGATGAGAGTCATGGAAATATTTAGCCATCTTAAAATATTCTAAACATTTGTACTCCACCTTGCGAAACAGAATCTTCACAAGGCAGCTTACAACCAGATTTTAAAACACAGCACAACAGTAATCTAACTAGAACTAAATGCAACCTACACAATGAGAACCAAGACTGCAGCAGAGGGAAGCAAAACCCTCAGCAGAGAAGACATGATGAATAGATAGATGCAGACCACAGAATGTGTGGGTACCAGCAACAACCTATGAATGGCAAGAAAGGGAGGGGACAGCATGGCCACAGAAGAACCCCACTGGTACTCAACTCCTAGGATAACTCTTTGCAAACTGACAAGCAGCCAACCCCTCTTCATCCTTCCAGCTGTCCTGCATGTGAGACTGTCTAGGAGGCCACACTGAAAAGCCACGGCATCTGCCTTTGTCTTGCTGCATGCCCACATACTGAGGAGCCTGTTTGTGTCTAATCACAATTAGCACCATGCCCAATTCCATGCCCTGTGCTAATTCAAGAGGAAGAGCATGTCATTCCCTGCCAAGAATTACAGCTAATCGCCAAAGGCTCTGTGGTATGCCTGCTTTGCCTTTCATTAGGCTTTTGTTTCTAATGTCAAAGCTGGTGGTCTCCTTTTTGCTAGAAATCACCGTGGCATCACTGAAAAATGCCAGCACCATCTCCGATTGCCTAAGGACAAATGTAGTGCCTGTGAGTGATAGCAAATTTCCCCACCACCGCTTAACACATAACAACAACAACAACAACACACACACAATATGCTCAACAGTCAACTCAGGGGTCTGCCAAAATGTTCATATTACAGCCCTGAAGCCCAAATGTAATGTGAAACTGGCAGCTGCATTAAAGTCTCAGGAAAGTGCAACACAAGAATCAACTCTGTCCCTATATTTGCCCCTTTGAATTTGTTCGTACAGTATAGTTAAGAGCAAAAATTCAGACTAAATACTTCTGACAAAATAGAATACATTATAAATATACAAAAGGAGGGCAATGCAAATGAAATAGCCCATGCTCTTTGAATGACCCTTGAGGCCAGGCACACACATACACCCCGCCAAGCAGTACAAAGACTGTTCCACTCATGAATTCTCAGTGCAGAAGAGTGGCCACTGGAGGGAGGGAGAGTCCTCCAACTACTCACATCTCCCATTAGGCCTAGGTATGGTAAGGAAGGACCTCCTCCACGCTGTTCTGTAATTGGAGCAATCCAGCACTGAGAGACACATTTGTGTGCCATAACTCACTAGGTCAGCTAATCTACTTCTTAAAATACCATAGCTTTTTGGATGCACATTATGAAATACAGAGCCTGTGGTCATAACTCGAATAATGCCAAATATTTCAGAATGAAGATTCTTAAAAGTGTGCAAAAAGACCATCATAGCACTGGCAAAGTGAGTGCCACAAGTGATAGGGTCCTTCTGAATTTGCTCTGCACTAAAGAAACCCAATCTTGCAATAACTCCAGGAAACGTTGTGGAAGAGCAAATTAGATTGCTAAGGACATCACCCAAGTGTTATAAAAAGCTAGGATAAATGTGTTTGTTCATTTATTTACATAATAGCAGTTTACTGCTAATTTTTCATGATGATGATAATTCATAATGTATTAGTAAATGTACAATCATACAACTGTTTGTTTGTTTGTTTGTTTGTTTGTTTGTTTGTTTTAATAAGTGGCATCTGTACAACACTTAACTTGTTTCCTGCTCAACCTTGAAATCCTTTCAAAACAGTGACACCCCCTTTTGCGAAAGATACAAAAAATTTGAAAAGTAGCAAGTTCATTTTGGCTAAAACTGCTCCCCCAACACACACTCCACAAAACCTGGGAATCTGGCTAACTGCTTCACCTCCACCCCTTGCTCATTCTGTGATGTCTGAACTAAGTATGAAATAAGAATGCAGCAGATTCAAGCCAACTGCAAATCCGATAGGGGGAGGGTAGTGGTGATGAAGAATGCACCACAGCCCCTTGGGATAACATGGTGATTTTAAACTCCTGGCTTTTCTTCCATTTGGCTGTATCATTTATATTCCCTGACCCAGCAAAAGCAGTTGGTTCTGCAGTCTGATTAAAGGAACTGGGCATTTGATCTGTAATTGTTTTTCAATGGCTGTATCTTCTTCTGTGTTATTGCTTTACACGGCTTGCCTTTGTACAATATTGAAAATCAATAAAAGTACAAAAATGTATTTTTTTCCCTCCTCTTAAAAGTGAAACAATCTTGTTAAGATTCTGCTGCAGACACTTTGCAATGGTAGTACCCCTCTTTTTAAAATAGCACTTCAAGGAGCAAGCCTGGCAATCCCAGACAGTATGGAAACAGCCATGGCACAAATGCCCTTAGTCATGGCATTCAATCCAATCTGAGAACAGTCTTTGGACTGAAGCCTATCATGGCTCAGGGCTCAACCACACTTCCACTTGCCCCAGACCTAGAAAGCATGGGTCCGAAGGGTTTTCTACTTGACCTGCGCCTTCTAGGCATGGGTCCAATCAGTTTTGGTTGGCCCACTGCTTTCCCCAGGAAAGCCTGCTCTTTACCGCTGAATCAGTACAAGTGGAAGTGGAAGTGTGGCAGGACAAGTGGAAGTGTGCATAGGATAGATACATCAACTAGCTAAATCCAAGGTAGGTATCCGAGAGGCTCATCTCCCTACTATGTTCATGGCATTCCCAAAGTCATTGCCAGCCACTTGCTGGAAAGCCAAAGTGTTTCAAGGTTTTACAGACCTGAGGCAAAGAACTGCTGCAGCTTAGTGCCACAGCCCCCCAACTGTACTTATTTAAGAAAGGCCAGCACTTGTTTGCTCATAGGGTGTTTTGACTGCAAATATCTGCATACTGTTGGAAGCTAATATAACAACTGTTCCTATCTGAATGGCCAAATACTGTTTCGATAGAGAAGTTTTAGTACAACTTTCTAGAAACCATCAACATGCTCTGAGACCAAAACCAGTGCTTTTGCTCAAAATGCAGGAATTTCCAATGAATATTATTCTGAACATTTTAAATTTTCACTTCCTTTTTTGTTTAAGTAGAGAATTGAAGTGCAAAAGTCACCTCCCTCAGCTACATAATTTACCCAGCTAAATTTGCTGCAAGCGTTACCAATGGCATACTAGCCTGGGAACTTCCTCTCTGCCCAGAACATTGGAGGCTATACACCACACCCCCTCTACAGTATTTATAGGAACTCAAACACTGAGATCCTGCTCTGTTCCAGTAACAAGAAGCCGAAAGCACCAGCCTGAAGATGACGAGTGAGACCTCGTCGAAACGTCGCCTAGACACCCCAACTTTTACACGGGAAGACACCCGAGGACACCAAAACCTGCATTCCTGTACCCGTGAAAATCTACGAAAGCAAATATATATATATATATATATATATATATATATATATATATATATATGACAAGCAAACAAGAAGCCCAAACCCAAATTCAGTGGTTGGCTCCTCAGTTTCCTTGATAACTAGACCATCTACACTTCTCTCATCTGGCTTTAAGGGAACACGGGAAATGGAATTTGGATTGTTTTCCTGTTCCCTCCCTATCCCCTTTTAATTGTCTATTATATTATAAACCTGAGAATATGGTCTAGGCTGTTTTCTTAATATCTGTACAGTGCCTTAATACCAGGGCAGGAAAGGGGGAGCAGTGCTGAAAGGAGTATCAATGGGGTGCCAATTTGATGGGGTCCTTAATTCCTATAAATGTGAAACCAAATGCTTCCTGGTGCTAAAAAGGCACCCCTTCCTCCTCCACTACTTACCACTTGTAGGCTTCAGCACCCACTTGCTCACCCAGCCTCCTGGAGGCCTGGCACATTGTGGGGCCTAGCTGGAAGCTGAGAGTGGCCATCCTGCTGCTATTGTTGCTGATGGAAGGTTCCAGAAGAGCCAAACAGCTGCCTATCCTTTCTTTGGTCCCTTGAGGCCCGGCAGGGTGTCCTTCAGGGGGCAGAGTCCCTTCATGGAGCAAGGCACCCAGAGTCATTAATCAGGAATAACAAACCCCACAAGTCCTGTTTCCTCAGAACTGAACGGAATAATTACCAAGTTGGTGTGGGGTGATGTGAGAGAGCGGCCATATTTCCCATCTGCTTAAGCAGCCTGAGGGAGGGACTCGAGGAGGAGGAAGGATTAATGCATACTATGGCGGGTGCCACTATTCCGTGTTAAGCCCACAGCCCAGAAGTTGGAGCCAGGCTGGAGCCAAGATGGCTGGCTCCCCAGCCTGCCCCACCAAGAGAATTGCCTCAGGAGGACAGAGAGCTTCTCCCTCCTCAGAGGGACCTTGAAGGGGGAGGGAGCCTCTATTGGCTCTTCTCCTTCAACCCTCCTTCCCATTGGCTCCCTGGTATGTCTGTTTCGGATAAGAGGTGGCCCACTTACCTAGGCCTTGTTAGTTTGATTTACCCCTCCCTTGCTTGAAGTCCTCAAATCCCAGCAGCCTTTTACAACAGCCTGACACAGATAACATGGCTGCAGTTATTTTATTCCTTTGATAAAGGTAAAGAGCAGCAAATCTGTATATTTAATAACAAGGAAAGAGAGAAATGGTTTCTGCCTTATTCCTACCACTTCTCCTTGCTTTGAGCCAAACAGTCTCTTCTATCCTTCCTCCACTGTTTCTGCAGTTGGTGTGTAGAGTTGTGTCTGGCCAAAGGCAGTGTGTGTGTGTGTGTGTGTGTGTGTGTGTGTGTGTGTGTAGTTTTCTGAAATATTTAGGGATTTTTTTAATTTAAAAAAGTGTGGTAATTTGCAGCACCTAAATAAGAGAGAGCCCAAGGGACAGTGGAGAAATAAATGAATGCCTACTAATACCAGGCCCCATCTTTCAAAATTTTAGGAAAAAGGGATATGAAATTGCCCTTTTAGCTAGGAATTAATTTAGTGAGGGACGTGTAACCTTACAATAGCTTTAATCGGGGTATATCTCAGAGATTTTTAAAGCTTACTTTGTCTACTAGGCCTGCAGTCTGAGCCAATCTGTGTTTACAGTACTTGGAATGAGTAATGAGAACAATGAGACTTGCTCCCAAGCGTGCACCGGATTGCAACTTTACTGTGCAATTTGGGCCCTGAGTCTTCCTCCCACCCCACCTAACCATCCCAATTTACACTGTTATTTCCTAAGGATTTCTCACAAGATCCAGACATTCCCTTATAAAGTGAAACAACTGAGACTGTTGGTAAGCTTCAAATCTGTCACTCAGCCAGGAAGCTTGCTGAGTTGATCCCGAGTCACTCACCACATCTTAGCTTAACCTACTTCACCAGGTTGTTGTGAGGGTAATATTATGTGGTGGGAGCCAACTACCACCCTAAGCTCACTGAAGTCGGTTAAAAAATGTAATAAACAATAACTGGGTTTCTCCAAAGCTTCCATACTATAGGAATAAACATATAGGCCTCCCTTACAAGCCTGTTATAAAGATTATAGCGATACTTTGAGCACTTAAGAGGAAAGCACTGTATAAAATCTGTCTGATTATATATTTTTATTTTATTTTAGTCAGAGAAATATTTTTTGTTTATTCCTAAAACATTTTATTTATAATATGGTTTTAAATTATTATCTCATTTACTTCAATGCTTAGAACTTCTTATAAATTTAATGCAAGACGGGCAGAAGTCCAATAAAGATAGATGAGTATTGCAGTTCCCCTTCTATCTTCCTCCTCATTTGTTTTATTTAGATAGGAAAGACTGAAGCTCTGTCCCTCCTACTGACAGAAAAACTGAGAGATAAAAGGGGATTTAAATGCCTAGCAAGCCAATTGATTTGGGTGTTCCCAGCCACTATCCAGCTGCTGGGAATATAAATAGAGCTAAAGGACTAGAAAATGATAAATTGCTACATTTCATTTGCTATATTTTTCTGGTAAGAATTTTTTTTAGGGCTGTTTTCCAATTTCTGAGCCAAATCTCTCCTTTGGGTGCTCTAAAAGTGAGCTAAGCTTTGCTACTTAGGAGAGGAGCCCCTCGCCGCATCTGCATCTGAAGGCTCCCATAATTTGGCTCAGTCATGGGCTCTCCATGGGGTGGGGGTAAGTGTGTAGGCACAAAGAAAGGTCCCAAGAACCAAGATTACACTTTAAGGGCTTATTTTGTGTGTGTGTGTGTGTGTAGAGAGAGAAAGATTCTGAAAAGAACACTCGGTTTTCACATGGATTGTTTAGAATTTCTGATGAAACTGCAGAAATGTCAATGCAGAGTAGGAACAGCCAATCAGAAAGCAGCTCTTTGACCTTTGCCCTTCTCTTCCTCAGCAGGACTGCTATTATCTTCAAGGGGGGGAGAGCCCTCCTTGCCTCTTGTTATACCTTTTTTATGATCTAGGATTCTGAAGATAATAATGACTCCATGTTACATAAAACAGATACATTAATGTCACCAAGTCCCAAAAGTATGGAATCAACCCAACTCCTTCAGAAAGACTGGGGGGAGGGGAGTGATAGAAATTCAGAGAGCAGAGCCTTAATAAGGCCGAAAGAAGAGAGGTGCTGCCTTAGACCGCTTTTTCCTTCCTATTTGAAATGGGATATTTAAAGGGCCCTTTGGCTAAAGGAGATCAGAGTCTTGGCAAGATAACTGAGTATGACTGAATGCGCTGCCATCAAAGTGAACAAATCAAATGTGTGATTTTGATTCGTGCTGTAGAGTGTTAGCCTATTACACTCACTTGCTACAGCCCCAGCTGCTAATGGGGGAGAGGGGGAGGACATACCCAGGCACCCATCTTTCATCTTGGGGATGCTTCTCCCCAGGCTTGGCTCTTTGGTGACACGGCTTGTTTGGCCTCAGTAGAGTGTAGATTGTGATCCAGCCCTCCCCACACTAGAAACCCATTGGCTTCTCATTTGTTGGATGTCTGTATCCTGGTTTCTGGGGTCACAAGTAGAAAAGAATATATGTTGTGGCAGCAGCAAATCCCACTAATTTTTTTACGTGAGGAGCTAGTGCTGCCTCTTGATACTGGCTGAGATAGAGAGCCTGATCGACCAGCAGTGTATTTTCCAATGTATCCTGCCATGCTACATCTTGAGAGGACAAAGGAAACGAGAAGCAGTCTTTGTGGTACTCCTGCATAAGGCCTCTTCCAGAGCCTGGAGATGACTTGTTCCTCTTGCCTTGTTTTTATGTACAAGTGTCTAAGAAGGAGCCCCCACCCGAAAGGCTCTTTTCCAACATAAATTCTGCTTAGGGCTTAAGGGTCCTCCCTTTTCTATCTTAATTCAGTTATACTAAGCAGGTGGGAGTGTTATGTTCCATTCCTGCCTGAATTCCAAGCTAAATTCCAGATTAGCTTTGGTCATCTTGATAGATGTCTTGAACAGGGAACTGGATAGTGGGAATGCAACCACCTTGATTTTACTTACTGCATCTCTCAGTGGCATTTGACACCACTGATGACCATGGTACAGTGGTGCCCCGCAAGACGAACGCCTCGCAAGACGGAAAACCCGCTAGACGAAAGGGTTTTCCGTTTTGGAGGCGCTTCGCAAAACGAATTTCCCTATGGGGTTGCTTCGCAAGACGAAAATGTCTTGCGAGTTCCTGCGTTTGTTTTTTTTCCTTTCCCCCCCCCTTTTTAAGCCGCTAAGCCGCTTATCAGCTGATCCGCTAAGCCGCTAATAGCGCTAATCCGCTAAGCTGTCAATGGGCTAGATGAAGAGAATCGCGGAACGGATTCTTTTCGTCTTGCAAGGCACCACTGTATCTTTCTGTCTGAACTGTCAAGCCTGGGCTTAGGAGGCATAGTATTATTATGTCTCTAGTACCTTTTTAAAGTTCAGTACCAAAACATAGTATTGGGGGATTCCCCCCCCCGCCCTGTTGCCTCTGGTTTGTGGAGTGCCACAGGGTCCATCTTATTCCCTCTATTCTTCAACATTTATATGAAGCTCCTAGGAGAATTCATCCATCGGATTGGGCTTCAGTGTCACCAATAGGCAGATGGCACACATCTCTACCTTTCTTTTCCACCTAAGAATTCCAGGGAGGCTGTGGAACTATTGAAGAGCTATCTGAATGCACTGCTGAGATAAATATGGAAGAAAACACTGAAACTTAATATGGAAAAGACAGTGGGGAGGGGAGGAGGCGCATTGTGCGCTCAAAAAGTGGCTCTTTTTGTCTTAAAGGTTGCAGACCCCTGTTCTGTGGGTTGAGAAGTCAGCCAGTCTGGATAGTGATCTGAAACTGGTTATGGATAGAGTTACATGAAAATGGGGGGGGGGCAACTTGAATAAAAGATGGGGGGAGGTAAGCCCTGCCCCGTTTAATCGATCACATGATGCAGTGCATACACACAATTTGAATGGCAATGCTCATCAACTTTGGGGCCCTCACCCCCTCAATTTGGGGGGGGGCGGAGCAAAGAGTTCTCGGCCCCCAGGAGTTGGCTCCTATTCATGAAAATTGCATTGATTACCAGTAAGTTTCTGTGCTCAATTGAAAGTGCTGACCGGGAATCCAGCTATCTAAAGTAGTACCATCATCCATATAATCCTGCCCATAAACTAATATCTGGGGTGTATGGGGTGTTTGTTAGCGGAGGGGTAGTACCTCTGGTGAGGGACACATTGTGCTCCTTCTGTGGTAGTTTATACAACTTTTGTCCCTAACCTGTACTCAGGTTTGACTTGTGACTGGCCTGCCAAACCAGGTGAGGATAGCCAGTATGTCTCAAACCCTTGATGAGTTAGGAATTTCTCCTGCATGTGAAGAACAGGTCTGGTGGATTGAGCGTACTAGACCAACAGTGGGACCAACAATCAAGAAGGCAGCAACTGTACATGCTGTAGAGGAAAAAAAATCTGTACCCACTGCCTTGTGGGACATCTTTGGGAGAAGAAAAGGCTAAGGCAGAGCTTTCCAAACTGTGTGTTGTGACATGTTAGCGTGTTGGCTGCAGTGTGTAGGTGTGCCACGTGAATGCTCCCCATGCTCCTCCCAGGGCTGGAAAGGTATTAGATTAACTTCTGGTTTGCTAGCAAAACTGAATTACTGTGTCATGAAATGATGCATGTCTAAAAAGTGTGTCACCAACATAAAAAGTTTGGAAAGCTCTGGGCTTAAGGAATAAACCCTACACAAATCTTGTATGCTCCTTCCGGCAACTCCTGCAGCCAAGCTGGTGCCAAATGCATTGCTCTGATTTTATTTGGACGACATCTGCAAGGCCAAGAGGGGGGTCTTTTCATCTGGGCAGCCCAGGACCTCCATATACACTGCCCAGTCTTGCTTCCTGGAGAGGTCACTTCAGTTCTGCAAGGGGCAGGCCTTGGTAATAATATGGTGCCCTGTGTGAGGCAAAAATTTGACACCCCCCACAGCCCTCACACTACTTTCCCAAAGCCGAGTAAGCAAGGTGCTGGACTTTGTGAGTGCTCTGGCAGGGTCCTAGAGCCCTCCTTCCTCCTTCCCAAAGCTGGGCGAGCAATAACTAGGCTTTGGCAAGGAGGCAGGAAAGTGTTCTCTTGGCTCAGCACTCTGTGTGAGGAAACTAGTTGTGCTGCCCAAAATCCACCTCTGATGCTGCTAACGCAGAAAAACAACAACATTGGAGGCAGCAGTTATGAGTTACTGGTCCCTTCAGCCACAGCGATTTGGCTTCGCCTTCAGAGGCACTCTCCGTTGTTTCTCGAGACAGATGGATGACAACCAAACTAATATCTGTTTCAGGGCAAAACAAATTCCTTCCAGTAGCACCTTAAAGACCAACTAAGTCAGTTCTTGGTATGAGCTTTCGTGTGCATGCACACTTCTTCAGATACCTGTTTCAGGGGTCTTTCTTGAGAGCTTGCCATTAAGTTGACATATACAAGAGGAAGGGCTTCTCACTGTTTGTCCCCCAAATTTAGAACTTTAAACTGATATACATCTTGCACCTTCACTACAGGCCTTTTGGCAGGCCTGAAATTCTCTTCACTGCTGCATTTACCTAAGACCCAAAATAGTTGTGTATTTCAGAACAGCAAGTTCAGAATAATTTGTACCCTTCTCTAACGTGGCCACTATATCTCCACCTGTGTCTCCTTCTTTATATGTATCTCAATTTTGTAAAGTGTGGCTGTAAAAATTGGCTTTAAAATATTTTAAATAAATAAAATGCTGCAACTTGGTGCCCAGTTCAACATGATACTGATCTGACAGGCAGCATGAAACCCTGCCTGCGGGCATTTGTAAAGCTAGAAGAGGAAGGGATCTATTATTAATGGCAGAAAGTGAGGTGAAATCAGGGCAGGGAAATAACATGAGCCATGATTAGTGCACATTATTGAAGAGGCCCAGGAGTTGTTACCTTTTGGATGCACAGAAGCCACAGGGAAAGTGTCAGGCTGCAAGATCCACCACAACTCTTTCCTATTTGCTGATTAATAACACTCATTAATTAGAAGAGCACATAATGGGATTGCTAATTGCAACTGATGGAAGTCCCATCTTTGCTAGAAACATTCTGGATTTGGCGGATCATATAATCTCCTTGTCTTTGATTTCATCTGTAGCAAAAGAAGAATGCAGAGAAAGGGAGGCAGAGGCGGGGAGTCAGAGGAAAACCCCAAGGATAAATGTAATGGATGGCAAAGTCTCTTTGAACTTATGTATACAAACCAGCCCAGCTACTATCCTCAACATCCTCCTGAAGGCCAGAAAGCCATAATAATTTCCAGAGTCGGAGCAATCATGAGAGGCATCAAGTGCAGGACAAACTCTTATTGTAATGCTTCGGGAAGAAAGAGAGAAAAATCCTCATCCTGAGCACACAGCCCCAATTGTAAAGCAGGCTCATGCTGGCCTTGTAAAAATCTGTTTATTTATGTATATTATATAGGCTGAGCAAGTGATTACCAGCGTGACATTATGAGACTCTTGAGGACTCAAGATAACCTGAGTACTAGGAGCCAGCTCTGACTTTGGGTGGCACACAGATAGGTGTCAGCAACATCAGGAAGATCACATCCCAAAATCCAAAATAGTCAAAGCTAAGTGGCTTCTGCTTAAGTCTCCAGCACATCCCAAGACCAGATCCAACTAGATTCAGTAACCACCACCACTTAGGTGGGACTTTTAAGACAAAAAGGTAGACAGTTGCCCTCTGCAACCACCCATCAACCTCTCCCAGTGGCATAATGGGTCAGTGCATCTGGCTGTTAAGCAGAAGTTTGGTGGTTCAAACCCACTCAGGGGCAGCTGTAAGCAGGATTCCTGCACTGCAGTGGGTTGGACTAGATGACCCTTGGGATCTCTTACCAACTCGACAATTAGATGATTCTAACTCTCAGGTGATATCAAAGCCTATGGGTATGGATGGGTGTGTCATTTTTCACAATGACGAGAAGCAGTAGTGTGACTCACACAACTGGATAATACAAATATAAACATGGTAAAAAAAAAATCAACAGGGCATTGAGTTAGGTCAATTTTAAGTGCAAAATAAAATAAGGGAATGCAAATGCGAGCAATTGTTTCCTTTGCTAATACTATTTTATTATTACATTTGTATACCACCCTTTACCCATAGGTATCAGGGTAATTCACAATATTAAATCACAATATAAAACCACAAAATACATAATCAAAATATAAACAAAAACAACCCAATAACAGTAGTTTTCTTAACTGTGTATCTCCCTAGAGGCACCCACTGCTTCTTTTGTTCCAAGGCACATGGAATCATAGAACTGTAGAGTTCGAATCATCTATTGTGGTCCAACCCACTGTTACAGGTGGCCCATACAGGATCAAACCCACAACATTGGCATTATCAGCACCATGCTCTAACCAGCTGCCCCCTTGAGATCTCACAACTCACGATGCCAGAGGTTAACAAGCCTCTATGCATGGTTCCTGATATGGAAGGCAAACCTGGAGCAGCCCATAGTCGGTCTTTGCGCCACCACTGCCACCCCTCCACACATGCATGTCCCAGTAAGTACCATTGTAGCTCCCAGACATCCTAGAACTCTGTGAACATGCCAGGAGTATCTGAGAAAAACCTTCGTGTCCTGGGTGATGGCAATGACATGTCCTTAAGCAGACCTTCAAATCCCCTGAGCCAGATAAATGAAGGTGCTCTTTTATTAATGGAAGGGGAATGAGACAACAATGCCAGGATAGCCTAAACCCTTCAAGAGTTCTACTGAGGGCTGGGGCTTTTCTTCCCATTCTCTCTGTCTGTCTGTCTCTCCACTCTAATCCTTTCTATTGGCTCGCCCAGTAACCTTACAGAAACTTCTCCTCTCAAGTGCCGCCTATTGAGCTCTGCTCTCAAATTGCCCCCAGAGCCCACTGGATATTCCTTCAGATGTCTAACAAGCGTCGAACACAACTGAGGTTTAGAGAGACACAGAAATCAATACTGCGGCTTCCACCAGTCACGCTGAGGGATTAGTCGTCCCAAGGAAAAGCACAGACAGTTGAATAAGAGAATCATGACTCCGAATAACCTAAGAGGTTTATGAAGCTCGAAGGCAGCCTCTGGCCTCCTTGATAACCTCCAGTTGGCCCAGAAAAAAAGGAGGCTGTGAAAACATTCACTTAGCTTCCTCCCCTTCTCTGTCAATGAGGGCAAGCTCTAGAGCTCTGGGGTCAACAACAGTGCACTAAGGCACCACCACAGAATGTCCAGGACACAGTGACCATTTGCCACACTGTTTGCGAGGAAGCACATAGCTCCCCCGCCCCTCTCCAACATGCTAACATTTAATACGTCTGGTGGCAACTTCAGCTTGTGGTACCAGCTTCAGGTCATTCTTCCATGACACAGTGTGTGTGCAGAAGGAAGGTGACAAGATGCCTGGGTCAGGCTCTTCAGCCACACCTGTCCCACTTTGCAAGGAGAAATGCTGGCAAGTTTTGGCATTCAGTTGAGAGACCTGCTGATGCAAAAGATGACCACCACCTCTATTGCAACATGACTTCTGCCTGTTGAGGGCTTCAGAACACAGGCTGTTGCCAGCCTTCGTGGCTGCTAACACATCACTGGAGGATGGGGACGAGGTAATGAGACACACCTGAATCAAAGACTAGTTGCAAGCTGGGCTGGACTGGGGGGGGGGGGCGGTCCTCTGTGCCAAGATGCTACAGTTTTCAATTAGTTATGTGATGCATAACTAGTGTCAAGTCTGGTGTACAGCCACCCAAGATGGGCAAGAAATTAAATGCAATTCCCATTTAAAGGTGAACTTAGCTAATTCACACTTTCCTAAGCAATATGTGAATAGAAACATAGCTAGCCTTTGAAATTCACACTACTCTGAATTTGCCATGCAGTTCTCCAGCCAAGGAATGTGTACCCAAATGCATATACTATGCTAAAGTATGCATAAAAATGCATGTGGTGGTGAAAATAATGTACAAAATCCATTATACTATATTAGGGGAAAGTGCAGAAAGTGTATACTAGGGGAAATGAAAACAAAGATGTGTATGTGAGGAGAAATTTGCATTAAACTGCTGGTGAATTTTGTGAGGACTTTAAAAAAATAATCTAATGTGAAGAACAGAATTTAAGATTGGAAAACTGGAAAACTGAGATAAGTCAACACTGACAGATTCACCCATTATTAACAGTCACCTTTATCAACCTGGTACTCTCAAAATGACTACAAATCCCTATGGTGGCGGGAGTTGTAGTTGAACAACTTCTGCAGGGCATCTGATTGGTGAAGGCTAGTGAAGTGGGTCGTGTTGGACTTAGACGATGGAGACTCAGGGTCAGTTTGCCACTAAGCCTAATCTTTACAGGTTTGTAGTGAGGATAAAATGGTGGGGGGTGGGAGGTTGAGGACAAACTGTGTGCCACTCTAAGGTACTAGGAGTGGGGGAAAGCCAACTGGAAAATCACTTTCTTAGATATATTCTCAATGTTGTTGCTTCTGGGTTTTGTTTTGTTTACATTTTTTGGCATAGTAACAGACTACAAAGAAAGAACTATTCAGCAAATGAAAGAGGGTTGCAAGGACAATGAGGCATATTGGTCAAGCTTTTAAGACCCCCTGTACTCTAGCAAACCATCTGATAAATTTAAGAAGACAAGTGTTCCTCAGCACATGCCAACCCAGTGTCACATGCTTCAAAACTAAGCCCTTTGTGTCCAGTCCATTGTTCCAGCAAGCAAGAAGGAGTCTCTGTGGTGGACAGTTGGGCCCTGGGTGATGCCTTAGACCCAGACCACCTCCCAAGAAAGACTGGGAGGGTGCTAACATTTTTGAACTGATTTCCAATAGTTTGAAAGTGGACTTTGGGTGTGTAGCAGGGACAACAGACAGAGCATGTGGGCAGTTTTGCACCTTTGTCTTGCAGCATATCAGGCAAATCAAGTCCTAAGAGGCAGAAGAGGCTGCCTGCAGACCTTCTCCTCCTTCTCCTACCCCTCCATCATCCCCACCTGCTGCTCCTCCCTATCATAGGCAGCAATTTTATGGTCAGCATTACTAGCTGAAACCCTGCTTTGAACCAATCAAGAGGGAGACTGGCTCTCTGAGAGCAGCTGCAGCACTGCCTGACCCCCTCCGCCAGCAGCCACCATAAATCTGCCTCACCTGATGGGAGATGGGCTTTTTAGGATGTCTCTGGGTGCTTTGAGGTAGCACTTCTATGAACTCCATGCCACAATAAATAACGCTACCTGCAATATGTCTTTGGGAACGTGTCAGCAGCCGCTGTCCTGCCATGAATTTTTATTCTTTTGCCGTCTGGAAGATAGATTCCAGATACAGCATTTTCCCGCACTTAGTGTCAGATCTCTTTACCCCTTTGCCCCAGCAGAATGACAGGGACCACAAATAAAATAAAATAATAAAAAAGCAGTGTAGGAGAAATAGCTGGAGAGCAGAGGAAGAGTACGGCACAGCCTTCTCCTGCGGCTTCATGGATGACAACAGTACCCAAAAGGCAGCTACCATAGCTCTAGCAGAGAGGGAGGCATTTGGGGCCCTGAAGGGTGGAGCTGGCCTCCAAAGGCTAGAAGCAGAGGACAAGTCGCTGACCCAAAGGCCTTGCAGGTGTTACAGAAAGACAGAGAAACAAGGGCTCAAAGGTCCTGTCCTGCGATTATTGCCCTCTGCAAAATGACCTCATTTGGCAATCAGACATTAGCCAATAGCTGAGGCAGACAAGGACTACATGGAGTCCAGCTCATGATGCATGCTTGAAAAAGTCTTGCTCATTCTGTTGAACTAACCTTTGTCTCATTGACACTGAACAGTCACCATGGAAGGAACAGGAGGAGCTGGCCCAGATGGAAGGAAAGTTGCAGCCCCCAGTCCCTAAGTGATTAGAATATCCTCCAATGCTGAACCTCCATTTTGGGCGAAACTTCTCATGTCAGGCACAGAAGCCCTGCCAGAAAAGATGCAGCAAATCCACTTTAATTAATTGCCAAGTTCACTGGCAGAACAGGATCCATAGCCTCAGCCAACTGGCTGGCCATGACTTCTGCACACCTCTTGCCTTTGTCCCACTACAGAACCCTGAAGTTGAGGCAGACTATGAATGCATGGCAGGAACCCTGTGGCCTGCCTGGTCCGAGCTGACTTGTTCTCTTCCCCGCCCATCATTGGTGGGGGGGTTGCAGTAGCTGCAACTGTAGAGCCTCAGTGGGGACCTGGCCTGCCTCCATCCCCACCACCAATGGTCCCTCCACCCCCGAGCCGCAGAATGAAAGTGGAGGTGATTTACAAGGTCGTTGACAAATGCCTGTATTGATCGGGTATTAAAGTGTCTTGTGATTAATACAGCCTTCGAAGTAATTAGTGCAGAAAATCTCTTATATCTCAACATGTTTAAATAATGTATCTGCGAACACCCAGGCCTCCTGTCAATCAGGCTGGCTCAGGCCAAACACCATATCACCTGATAACTCATTTGGAAACTGGGCTTCCTGCCTGCGGAGTAGCTTTCAAAAACAGTGGCTCTCGCCTAATTGCCCACAGTGACCTATATTTAGAACGGTGGACTTCATTAGGGAGCAAGAGGGTGAGGGTGGAGAAGGCAACGCTCTCGTGCCCAGTATGCTGAACAATAGCAGCTGACCCCAGGAGGAGATCCAAAGGCATTGATGAGAGGCTGTGTGGGAACCCTGGGAGGCTGCATGTAAATGGCCCTGCCTGCCCCCAGCCAACCCTGTCGGAATGGCAGCCCCATTCAGTTCCTCCCTAGGTTTGTTTCCGGCCATGCAAAACTGGCCACTTTTAGCCCAGCAGGGAAGGGTCCAGCCTGCCTGCTAGGGCTGCCTCCTATCTTTGTTAAACTTCTGATCTTGGCAGTGCAATTTCCTTAATTACCAAGTGAACCACATGCTGGTGTGGAAGGCCTGCTTGGAATGCCCAGTGCATTAAGCCGAGGGAGAATTCATTATCCCTTAACACCAGCTGGAATGAATTGTGTGCCTGACACCTCGCCCAGCAGCTCAAGGCAGTGCAGAGCAGCTCTGCTGAATGAAAGAAGAACGGCTTTGGACATCTCATTCATTCTGCTTTACAATTACTCTGAACTACAGCAGCTTTCCAAAGCCAGGCACAACCCACACACTGCCACTGGCGTCTGCTATAATCGGTGGCCTCGGGGCTGGCTCAAGAGTTCAGAGACCCTCGGCAAAGTGCTCACCGCGGTTCACCCACACACCCCTCCCCTGCTGTGAGCTGAACTGGAGGCAGTGGAGGACAACAAAGAAAGGGGGCGCAGAATATTCCTTGGGACTGACCAACACCCTAGGGCATTGTGGGAATTTTTAAATGGCAGCTACCTCATGTGGGGGCTTTGCTAGGGTATTGGTGTCAGGCAGCCACCTGGGGGTTTTGGGTATCGAGTGCCTGCCCCACATGAGCCATACACCCTATATACACAAACGAACAGTCAGCATTGCGGAGTTAGCTTTATTCTCAAGGAATTTTTCTCACAAATCACTTTGCCAGTAAGGAGCAGGAGTTCGGAGGACTTGTTTTACCCTTTCCCCAAAACACTAAGTGCACACTAACACAGGTACACACTCAAGGGGATATACCAAAATGTAAGAAAAACAACAGCTATGCAAGCAAACGGGCTAGGCCACTGATCTGCCTAGCTCAGCCTCTTGTTTTCAGCAGAACCCATGTTTACACTACAGGAAAGTTCACGTGGAGGAGAACATGATAGAGAAATCTGTTCTCTGTTGTTGGCCTCACAGCCTCTGGTAGTAAGACTCTAAGTAGCCTGACTCTGTATAAATAGACTGCTCTTCATAAATGTATCTAATCCTTTCTTCTTTTTCTTTTAACCATTTTAGTGGCCAGGAGTTCCACAGAGCAACTGGGGACATGGTGTCAGGAAGACTTTTGCCCTTGAGAGAAGCTGGGTTTGACTTCTCCCTGGTTTTCAAGGGAACAGATAAAGGCCACAGGTCAGACAGAGTTCTCCAGAAAAAACATTGGGTGCCTCTTTGTCACGTTTGCCTGTTCAGAGACGCCAATGGTCCATGTGATTTTGCCCTGAAGCAGAAAGGAGAACCAGCCTCCAGCCAGTCATCTTTGTTTCTTTCAGAAGCCCCAATCGTTTCTCAACTTTGGGGTTTGTTTGTGGTGGGCATTTCCCCATCTATTGACTTAACACCCTCCACTCAAGTATTTCATCATTTGGTTCTCTGAGAAAATCGTATTTAATCAACACAGGAGAGAAACTAGCATAATTATAGATGCTGGGATGCCATTACACTCGGAAGAAATTAAGCCTTGTCTTAAGCCATCCAGCGGCGCCTCTGATGAAAACAAGAAGATTTCATTACCCGTGGGGTTACAGAGAGGTTACTGGCCAGAGAGGACCAAATGCACCTTGCGGCAAGCGTTTTCTGACCCCAATGAGCCAGGAAAGAGATGGGGTGGGGGTGGGGGCAGAGGGACAGCATCAAAAACTAATCAGATTGCAGCCAGTAAATGAATCTTTTGTTGTTCTGAGAATGTGATGAATGATAGTGTAATAAAGAAAGGTTAATACACGGAGCTGTAACAACTGTAAATAACCAGACCCTTCCAAATCCCAGCCTCAGGTGCTCGCAGAGGAAACTCTAATTCCCAACCATTTATAAGAGGAATAAAATAGAAATACTTTGTGGTTCCTGGGGGCAACAGCAGCAGAATTCAGGGGAGGAGGGGCAGTCCAATGCAACCCAGGAGGACAGACACGCCCGACTGCCTCCCACGTGGCCCAAACAGGCATGGCAGACAAAGACCCTCTCAAGTACTTGCACACCAGTGTGCAAGGGTGCACGCCTGTCTCTCCCAGCCTGGCAACAGGATTTCATCCCCACTGATACAACCCCTTGAGTGCTCAGGAACCTGATTCAGCTACACAGTTGGCTGTGGTGCTGTTGTGTCCATGGAAAAGACAACACGAAAGGAGTCAAATGAGACGGGATGCAACACTAGACTGTTAACTGCTCGCCTAAGAGTCCTGCAGAGAGAATGACCTAGCATTGTCTTCTATTGGTAACTCAGGTGGGCGTGGAGCATCTCCCAAACTGTATCTCGATGTTTCTCTGCTGCTAGTTCCTGCCCTGGAGGGATGCATTGTTTGGGGATGAGGCTCAGGTCTGCATCACCCGTTTGCTCTGAACATAGCACAGTACAAACACCCATGGAATAGGAGTAATTGATGAATAGTCCAACGTTTCTCGAGGGACACGGGTGGCGCTGTGGGTTAAACCACAGAGCCTAGGACTTGCTGATCAGAAGGTTGGCGGTTTCAATCCCTGTGACGGGGTGAGCTCCCGTTGCTTGGTCCCTACTCCTGCCAACCTAGCAGTTCGAAAGCAAGTCAAAATGCAAGTAGACAAATAGGGACCGCTCTGGCGGGAAGGTAAACGGCGTTTCCGTGCACTGCTCTAGTTTTGCCAGAAGCGGCTTAGTCATGCTGGCCACATGACCCGGAAGCTGTACGCCGGCTCCCTCGGCCAATAAAGCGAGATGAGCACCGCAACCCCAGAGTGAGCCACGACTGGACCTAATGGTCAGGGGTCCCTTTACCTTTACCTTTACCAACGTTTCTCCACTGGAATGGTTTCTGCTTGATGTGTGAGTTTTTTGAGAGAGCAGATGAGCTACTGAAAGATGTTCACAGGAGTTCTAAGAGGTCACGGGGAGAGCTCTCTGGCTCCAACCTGGTCCTGAGTCTGGGACAGCACTTCAAGGGCTCTTTGCCTGAAAAGACCTTATTGCCCCTCCCTCCCCTTACATTTATAATTTTGCTTGTGCTAAAAATACTTCTGAGGTTTGTCTAAGTAACTGAGAGGAAGGAGAGGTCCTTCCAGACCATCCTGCTGCTGACGATTAAGAAACCTCAAAGTAATTTTTGAAAATGTCAGCGTCTCATTTAGCAAAAGGATAAATAATGAATGACGCGTAATCACTGTCCTGCGCTGGCAGTACAACTTCGCGGTGTCATTAGTAAACTAACGGTATAATATCTTTGTGTCACAGTTTAATTATATCTTGTAATTAGTTTCAGCAATGGATTGCACAGAGTCAGGCCCCCTGAGCTAAACAAAAGGGTAATGGAACTTTCAGAGCCCCTGCAGAAATCAATTAGGAAAGTGGCTGAGGAAGGGAATGGGTCCTTTGCTGGGAGGTTGTGCCTGTAGCAGAATAAAGTGCTGCAAGCCAAGGCCAAGGCACATCATGCACCTCTCCAAAGCACAGGCCCGAAGTGGCACTGGGCTTCTGACAGTCCCCGCCTGCAGGACCTGCCACCATGTGATCCACAGCCACTAAGAGGGGAGCACAATGAGAGCCTGCAGATGGAGCAGGTCAAAAGAGGCCAAACTAATCCAGCATCCTGTTCTCACCGTGGCCAACCAGATGGCCCAGTTAGAAACTTGCAAGCAGGGCATGAATGCAAGAGCAACACTCTCCCGACTTGTGATTCCCAGCAGCTGGTATTCAGAGGCATGCTGCTTTTAATTTATTCTGAGCACCAGCTGAGCATGTGCCATTGCTGCTATATGCCAAACTGGCCTCTAATGCACCTGAAGGGGAATGTGATTCCATACAGGGCAGCAAGCACACAGCCATCTGACAATGGTCAGAGAGCATGTACATGCAGCCATTGATCATGCACAGGGGCTGCATGAATGATCCCAGAGACTTCCACAAACTCTAGCTTTTCCTGGCTAATAATTTTTCCTGGCTAATAATTTTGCCTTTGGGTTTCAGCACTTCTCTAGGAAGATGCCCCTTTTGCCAAGGGTCTTTTCAGTTGGTAAACAAATAGAGCAGATGTTACTATCTAGCTAAAGTAGTACAACCGCAGTTCTCATGCTAGTTGGTCATGCAACCCATTCAACATCTGAGATTATGCTCCCAGTGCCCTCACTGGCAGAAGCTGGGCAGGTATCCACGAGGAGCAAGGCCTTCCCAGTGGTGGTGCCAACCTTATGGGATAGCCTCCCCAGAGAGACCCACCTAACCCAAATATTGTATGCCTTTAGGTGCCAGGTTAAAAAGTCAGCTCTGTGGGAAGGCATTTGGAATCAGCTGGACTTGTTCAGATCATTTTTGCTAGTTTGCTATTGACATTTGTTTTGCTACTGCTATTTCCGGATAATTTTGTTCACCACTTTCTCCTGTTGCTAAGCACTTTGCGGCTTTGCTGTCTTCTATTTTTGTCTTGCTTAATTTATATTTTTGATGTTTTGTAATTTGTATGTTAGCTGCTTTGAGTTTATATTTATAAAGATAAATGAGAAGATATATTTCAGTAAAATAAATATCCTGTCCCAAAATGGCCAAAATTGCCTGTGTGTTCTTTGAGAAACTTGTTGGAGTCTGCAGATTGTTGTTCGTTGGTTTGTTTCAAAAATGTTAAAGCCTCATCAGCATTCCGACTGGAAATGAAAGGAGAACCCAGCCTTTAAAGCAGCAGATGGAAAAAAATAATGGAAACTTTTGTAAAAAAAAAGTTCTCAAAACGGCACAGGCATGGAGGAAGTGAAGATTATGCAGCTAGTCGTCAGTGACATCACATGCACTAGCCAATAGGTGCAGCGCACATAGTGATGGCAGTGCAAGCTGTAGGGGAACATGCACATGCTCCCGGGGTAAAATAGTATGTGATGAGCACCATGAATCAGGATGAAAAATGCAATAGCTGAGCCGCCTTCTCCCCACCAATGAGTGTCTTGTCAGCTGCACCTTTACAGGGTGGTGGAAAAGCCCCTTGCCCCTGCCAAGCAAGAATCAGCCTGGCTGCCTCAGGTCTGCTGAAGCATGCTGGGATTCGAGTTCAAAGGCCTCCTTGAGTCTTCCTTGAAAGCGAGTCTAGTGGCCAATTGGCCTCTCTGTTTATACAGCAACTTACAGGTTAAATGAAAAGCTACTTGGAAAGCAGGCCTGGATCCTCCTATTGTGAGCCCTTCAGCAAATTTAACAAAAGGGGAGGGGGAGGAAGGGGGGAGCCCAGGCTGGAAAAGTGGGGGAAGGGAAGAGTCCACTCCTCAGGCTGGTGTGTGGCAATCTGGCTGGTTGCTATGGAGACGTGATGACTTGTTCACATGGTAACATACCTTAGGCCTACTATTAGCATGATGAGAATGTCGTAGGTTGCGCTCCGGAGAACACCCTCAGTGCCGGCGCATGCAGGAGCGAGGCCAGATAGAGGAGGAGCCCGGGGAGGGGAGCAGAGGAGGATATCCTCTTGCTTTCTCTGGAAGCAAAGGGACAGGTGATGCAGTAGCTGGGGCTTCCCAGGCTGCAGATACTTTCCACACCACACTAACCTGGTGTCTCTGTGATTTTAAGAATCCAGAAATTGCCACCTACTTGATGGCAGTGAAAAAACCAAGGGCTCAGCCCTTGCCTGTCACTGACATGTTGGACATGGAGGGGAGAGTGACTCTCTCCCAATCACATTGCACAAACAGTTGTTTACGAAGTGAGAGAAGACCTAGGAAGGAGAAGGACCCTCTTTGCCATCGCCTTGTGCTCGCTTGCCTTTTCAACAAACATGCAAATCCATCAGAGAGGACAATGTGCCTTCAGCCTACAAAAGCAGTCCTGTGCCTGATGATTGTAGGTGTGTGAAAACATCCACGATGGCAAGCTGCTGAGAATCAGTCAAGTCCCGCCCCCCCAGGCCTTTCTGGCTTGGCATTCTTGTGCCAGAACAGCATCTCTCTTGCACAGAAATAATGAGGAACAGGAGGCAGCAAGGAGCAGAGAATTTCCAGGTACTGCAACAGGTGCCTAAGCAATCCCACCTCCTTCCCTCCTCCTGGCCTTCTTTGCCCTTATTTTCAAGTTTTACTCCATCATGGAGTTGCTGCTTAGCACCTTGTGTGCTTAGCCATTTAATTAAAGCAAATCCATGTCCACATGCCTTGACCAGTAGAGCCAGATCCTCATTGTCATGCCAGCTGCTCCAGGAGGGACGGAGCCCCACGCATACTAATTGGGGGAAGGCAGTGATTCATCAGCCTCTGATACGGCTCCAGCATCTACAAGCACTTATGACATGTAATTGGTGGTGCATAAGCAAGCCGGGCCACATTAAAAACCCTACAGATAGTCAGAGATAAAAATTAATGACTTTTGCTTTGTGTAATCCTGCACGCATTGGTGGGGAAAGGGGGGAAAGGGGGGGAATCTGGGATTAATGGGCAAATCTAAGCAGACACAAAGGAACAAAGGCTTCCCTCGCCCTTGTTTACATACCGAACAATAAGAAAACCCACAAGTGACAAGTTATGGGAAAGGCAAGTGCGAATTTTCAGCACGAGTGAGTTGGAAGTCTACACGCAGTTCATTATGGATGCAGCATTTCCATACTCATTATCCTGAGCCCTTCTGGGACCAATGGCAGCTCTTTTTATTATTATGCCTTTCCTGCTAGAAGGGCGGAGGCGGCCAGTGGAGGGGGCTGTGTGATGCTGCTGGTGGCTGACTTTCAGCAAGGAGGGGTAGGGGCTCAGGGTTACAGGAGACCTCTGGCTGTAGTAGGGAAGGGATTCAGGGAAGAGTGACAAAGGCTGGGGAGGCAGGAGGTGCTTGGGAGGCCTACATGTCAGCTTGGAGGCTCCTCCAGGAGCACCTTCATATTTTTGCAAAGGCCTTCCTGACTTTGTTCTCTGTATGGACTGCCCTATTCAGCTAAACTCTGCCTCCCAATGCAACTCACTCAAGGGGGAAGGGCTGTGACTCAGTGGCAGAGCATGCAGAAGGTGGTGCAGTCCCTCATGGCAGGGCCAAGAAAGACTCTTGCCTGAAACCCTGGAGAGCCAATGCTGCCAGTCGATGTAGACAATACTGAGCTAGAGGCACCACTATTCTGGCTTGTTGTAAGGCAGCTTCCTGTGTTCCTGTGAATTGTTGGAGGTTTCCTGGAAGACCCAGGAAGGACAACTCCTTGACTTCTGTTCCCACCATCCCTGGGCATCCCTGAGCCCACTTCGTCCTTGGAGAGAGATTCAGGGGTTGACTTGTTAAAATGCTGTTAGTAGTTGTTAATATTTATTTTATGAATTATTGTTATTAGTACCCTGCCCATCTGACTGGGTTGCCTCAGCCACTCTAGGTGGCTTATTTATTAAATTTATATCACCGTCCTCCCACCCAAAGGGCTTTCTTTAGGTATCAGTTCCCATTCTCTGTGTCTCAAATAGTTCAGTCTCTGGTTAGGGGTAAGATGGCTGGATATAAAGGCATGTAAAGGAAGGCCCAAAAATGCCACCACATTGCTCCCCTTGCTTCCTTCCCTGCCACCCAACCCACAACTGCCTATTCGGGTAAAAAAAAAGGGTGAAATGTCTTCAGGTTGAAGAGTAAATAAATAACAGACAGAGAAATGCCTTCTACAGAATGTGAACCTTGGGGTGAGGAGTATCACAAGGACACCAGTCTGTCCCTGTTTCCATCTGGGAAATGCCTAATGCCACCACCGTCATTATAATTTTTAATATATTTATGGGATTTCCAAGTGCCCCTCATCACAAATGATCCTGGGGCGAGTCACAACAATATAAGGTACCATTAAAAACATCAACAAATTTATTCATCATCTGGCTTCCAGTATATTTAAACTGTCCAAAGGCCTGGAGGAAAAAGAACTGTCCTCACCTGGCACCAGATGAATCTCAAGGTGAGGGGAGAGAAAGAGCATGTTCCACTACCTGTTTGCCATTGCATGCCCCACCTTTTCACATAAATTTAGGGCTGCTTACAAACTTGGACGTGGGTGGCACTGTGGTCTAAACCACTGAGCCTAGGGCTTGCCGATCAGAAGGTCGGCAGTTCGAATCTCCGCAACAGGGTGAGCTCCCATTGTTCAGTCTCAGCCCCTGCTCACCTAGCAGTTCGAAAGCACGTCTAAGTGCAAGTAGATAAATAGGTACCGCTCCAGCGGGAAGGTTAACGGTGTTTCCGTGCACTGCTCTGGTTCACCAGAAGCGGCTTAGTCATGCTGGCCACATGACCCGGAAGCTGTCTGCGGACAAACGCTGGTTCCCTTGACCTATAGAGTGAGATGAGCGTGCAACTCTAGAGTCGTCCACGACTGGACCTAATAGTCAGGGGTACCTTTACCTTTACAAACTTGAAACGCAAGAGAAACATCATAAGAGTCATAAATAAGAATACGACCACAACATGACATAAAATAATATAGAACTGCACCATTTAGTTTTCACCCACTCTAACTTGGGCAACCAGAGCAAGGCCAGAGTGAGGCAAGGGGTAGAAGAAGCGACAATCTCTAATCCCCACCAGGAAGCAGCTCAACTCATTGTTCCTCACACAGCTTGGCAGATGTCAGTTGACGTGCTGGGCATGCATACACCACTCTCCCCTTTTCTCTACACACCCAGCTTCCATGCCTTCAGCATACAGTGGTGAAGCTGAAGAGCCCTTCAGGAAAATGCTGCTTTACCTGCAAATGATTACTACTCATGCATTAGACACTTAGGTGTGGGCTTCCCTGTCTGGCAAGGGCAGAAATCAAGTGTAAAGAAAGGAGGAGCCTTCATGCACTAGGAGGACAAGCTTTGTTGCTTGGGACTGTTCTTGGAAGAAGAGCAGGAACTTGTCCCTGGAGATGAGAAGCAAACAATGCCTTCCATCATCCAGTTTCCCAGGAAAGGCTCCAGGGCAGAGCAACATCCCAGGCAGACCCCCGGACAGCCCAGGCTCCTAAGAGGTGCCACAGTCATGCCTGGAGGACAGAGGCTTCCTGAGTCTCCAAAGGCACCTCTGGCACACAGAACTGCAAGACAATCAAACAGAGAGCAGAATGGCCTCTTGGAGCAGGGCAGGCAGCGAGTATTGCTCAGGTGAATGGAAGCCCTCAACCCTCCTCCAACATGCAGGCAAGGCTTATTCCAACTGCGTAGTACAAATAACTTTGAGGCTTTTATGGCTTCCCTGATTCTTCACAAGCTCGGAGGCTGGGAAGGCAGGTGCTGGGACTCTGGAAAAAGAAATTCATTGATATTGGCAGGCAGCTGAGCAGAAAGTCAGAGCTATCAGTTGTGTTTAAGCACGATTGCCACCCCACCATATTTGCTCTGTGAGACTCTCCTTTCTCTGGGCCTGTGGCTTCTGTGAATTTCATCTGTTTTGCAGGGATGTTGGCTCAGGGCTGGTGCTAAGAGAAGGAGCTGGTGGCTGCAACCACTGGAAGCTTACAGAGTTCATTGACAACCGGGGCTCTTCTGTGCATCTCGCTAAAAGAGGATTAATTATGCTTTGCAGATTAAGAGGTCTTTGTATCCCACAAGGTTCTCGACCGCACTGTCTGTGTTCAACAACCAAAAGTGACTCAGAGGCACTTCCCTTCATGAGCTATCCTAGGCCATCCCTCTTGTTGCAGAGGACCTATGTAGGCTTGAAAACGAATCAGAAATGGTCCCTATCACTTTTCAGCCCTGCCACACCTGTGCCCTCTGAGCCTTTTCCCTAACTACACACACCCCTTCCACTTCTGGATAGAGACCAGACCAATCATTCTAAGGTGTGTACACACCATTCATTTAAAGCACACCTCTGCCACCTCTGCAATCCTGGGAACCGTCACAGAGCTACAGTTCCCAGCACCCTTAACAAATTACAGTTCCCATTCTTATTTGGGGGTGGGGGAAGAAATATGCTTTAAGTGTATGGTGTGTTTGCAGCCTCTGCTTCCCACCTCTAACCTATGAGGCATGATTAGTCTGTTTTGCAGGTGAAACTTGCAAAGGGCCTTGCTTGGGGGTGGCGGCGGTATCCTGCCTCTCCAAAATACATCCACACAAGAAGGATTATGTTTGCATGAAATCCAGCTCATCCTTTCCAGCCATGTTACTGTTCATGTTCCTTTTCTAATGGAGGGCAGAGGGACTTTGCAATGGAATCTGGCTTGCTCAGTTGCATATGCAATATAACATAAGAAAAGGGTATGGCTTCCTCTTCACAGTCTTCCACTATGCTATCACACCCATGCACAAACCTGCTATCTGATTGACGCAAGGGCGCAGTTTTCAATGCATGTATATGGGTAGTGCCAGGAGACTAATGCACATTTGTAAATTCCAGAAATCAAGAGGATGGAAGCTATTCCATATACTGTGAATTAATAGTGTGTGTGTGTGTGTGTGTGTGTGTGTGTGTGTGTGTGTGTGTGCGCGCGCGTGCGTGTGTGCTCTCCTTTACTCTTCTACAGGCAGTTTTTCAGACCTCCTCACAACCCTTGAGTCACAGTAGATAGCACAGGCATTCTTCGGAGTGGGGTGAGAGTGTGCAGGAACCACCTGCCTCAATGCTAGATCCAAAAGGAGAATCTATAAAAAGAACCCTGCTGTATCAAGCAATCTTCTCCAGAACCTTTTCCAGTTCTGCAATATTCTTTTTGAGGTGAGGCAATCAGAACTGTACCCAGTTGTGTCATACATTTGTATAACACTATTGTGATACTGACAGTTTTATTTTCAATCCCTTTCTTAATTATTGCTAATGGGAATTCACTTTTTTTTTTTACAGCTGCCACAAACTGAGGGTCCCTCCAGACAGGTGTTTTATTGCGGGTGTCTTCCACAACATTTCCTTGACACAATAATAGTGCCTTCATTAGTGGTGGATTTATTCTGCTTTATTAGTTGTTCTGCAGTGCTTCCCCAAAGCTACCACATCATTGTTGTATGGAGGGGTTGCAGTGCAACAAAAGCGGGACAAAAATAAACCAGAACTTTTGCAGTATAAAAAGTTATGGCATTTCAGCCAGCCATTACAGGATATGCACTCATTGGAAATGAAACAGTATGACCACCCCAAAACTTTTGCAGGTGCAAATAGTATTGAAAGTGGGATCATACACAGCTGCCCTAATAGCAGCATGAGCATAACTCATAATGAGTGTGCAATACAGTGGACATCCCAGGGGTGGGGGGCTGAGCCCATCTCTTATTTTAGCTATCCACTATGACCCCAAGGTATTGTTGCTGGTCATCACTACCAGTTCAGTCCCCATGAGCATATCTGTGAAATTAGGATTTTTTGCTCCAATGTGCATCGCTTTATACTTGCTTACACTGAATTGCATTTGCCATTTTACTGCCCATTCACCTAGTTTGGAGAGATTCTTTCAGAGCTCTGAGCTTGCTAGCTAAACTTTGAAGACAGTATTATTCCACACACTTAAGTGCCTGAAAAGGGGGCACTTTGGTTGGCAGGCTGCAAAGTACGGTTGGCAGAGAGATGCACCCTTTCCGCGCACTCCAGAGCCAAGCTGCTCTTCAGAAAAAGACAAAGGGCTCAGCGGCCAAATGGGCTTGTACAATACAGCCTATCTAAGAAGACAACACAGTTCTGTCGATGGAAGCAATTGCTGCCGGCTGCATTAAGTGTTAACTGTCCAAGAATAGCTAAAAACAGCACGCTAAATGGTAATCACTAGGTAACGTCTCCGACAGATAGGAAGAGAGGGGGGGGGGAAACCCTGGAGTAGCTATCTTTAAAGAGAACAAGCAGATCTGAGTAATCCAATTTAGGGGAGATAAGAGTGTGCTGGTAGCCCTGTCCTTTAACTGGACAAACGCCTTCGTTCAGGTGTCAACCCCAATCCTGGAGAGGTCACCGCAATGGGCCTGCAGCCTAATATACTCCAGAATTGGCTGAGTGGATTTCCGAACAAACACGCTGGCCCAACAGAATTGATTTCCAACGGGCCGCATTGGTCCCTAACGTAATTATACTGCAGTGAGTCAGTTCATGGCAGGCCCTGCATTTAAAGCTTCTGGTCAGCCAAAAGAAGAGGTTAGTATCACGGCCTCTGCTTCAGCCGCTCCTCTCTGCACAGGGCTGTGCGGTCCTTGCTAATGGAAGCCCACAAGCAAATTGGGGTGGAGGAGAAGGGAACTTCCCTCTTGAGCCTCAATGAACCACCACTCTAAAAAGAACACAATAGACAGCAAGGAAATGCACACACATGCACACGGGTCACAGCAGACCTGGCTTGTCTCATTATACAGAGATGCTTCTAAAGGTGGAGGAGAATTTCATACTCTACCAGCGGAGCTATCCAGGCTTTCATTCAGTCCCCATTTGTCTCCCCCTGGGGATAAAGGGTGAGATATAAATCTTAACAAAATAAACTTCTACATCATAGAATTGTTCATTTAGAAGGGATCTTCAAGCATCATCTAGTTCACCCCCCTGCAATGCAGGACCTAATTTGCACCTTCCAGGCTGATGCATGGATTGGGACGTAATTATTCTTTGGATGTTGCACTTCTCAGATTTTTGCAATTCTCAGGTCAAAAAACATACCAAACCAACGTGTTAAAAAGTGCACAAAATACATTTTAGGATGAAATATATTTATAAATCTGTACATTGAGATAAAATGCATATGTAAATTAAAAAATTATGATAAAATCTAATTCACATTTAAATATGAATTGCAGGTGGGTATGAAAATGGGACAGAATTGGACTCATAAATGAAGACAGGTGAAAGTGACACAGACGAGGGAGCCAACTAAGGCACCTCCGTCCATCATTAGCTGTGTCCTCAACACTAGCCAACCTAACACAGGGGCAAAACTATACTTTATTTCACCCAGGTGAAAGACCCAGTTTGCCACACACCCCATGTGCATTTGTATACACTCACACACACAGGCTGGGAGCCTCAATGGCGTCCCTCTGGAGGTTTCACTCAATGTTGCCCTTACAGAGGCCTCTCAGCAAATGGAAGGTACTGCTGCTCTCCTCCCAACCCTGGGGAGGAAATGGAAGGGGCTGCCCACTGGGGGCTTCTGAGTTCTACATCCACCCAGTGCAATACAGAGCAGACTTCTTTCCCCTCCTTTGATTCCCACTTCAGATAAGATTGATTTGATTCCCCACTTCGTTCCCAATGCAGATCTTTATTCACAGCTTGTTCTTGGGGTAGATCTTCACTCACCCCTTCTTCCTTGCCAGGGTGGTACCAATTTATGGTTTGCCTCAGGTGTCAAAATAACTTGGGCCGGCTCTGCCTACCCTCCACTGCATATGGACAGTTGGTCCCCATCCTTGCCACCTCTAGATGCTTCAGCTGCTGCCTTTCCCTTCTCAGAATTTCCTGGTGAAGAGGGAGGCCTGCTGGGGAAGCTAGGCCAGTGCAATCTGCTCCTTCCCATGTTGCTGGCAGAGTTTGCAAAAAGAGGAAGGAGGAAGCCACAAACTTGCAAAATCCAACATGAATAAAAGGTATCCATACAGGTGCAATGTAGCTTCCCTCCCTAGTCTCCCAGGCCATCTTAGTCCACGCACCCAGCCATGGAACAACAAGAAAAGTTCTCAGATTCAGGGGAATTAATTGGTACACAATACGGTCAAAATATGGGTCAAGAGAAAGTGTGGATGAGCCCTGACACTGTGCCCTCCTTGTTCCAGCAGCCCACAGACGCTCCCTGGTCACTCAGCCTCGTTCCCTATTGCCCATCTTTCCCCCAAAGCTGGAGCAAGTAGGGCCAGGTCCCAACTACATTTTTCAGCCTCCAATTAGCAGGCTCCAATTCATCACCCCGAATATCTCCTGGCATCAGAGCTGGGATTTCCGTCCTCACGCCTGGTAAATCGGTCTTCATTTAAAATCTCCTCTCTTAGCCCTAAATGGAAATCAATTCTGCAAGTTTAGCAAATAGTTAATTACTCCACAAAGAGGATTGATTGGCCTTTGATCACCAGAAAGCTCTGTAGTGCTATTAGTCTCTTTCATCTGTGATTAAACCACAGAGAGAAAGAAACAAAAACTAAATTAGGCCTCTCCTGTTATCCTACAAATATTTAATGACGGGATTATCTCTGAGAGGTGTGAGCGTCGGGTGCACATTCCATGAGGAACAACTTCCAATTTTGCCTTGAACCCACAAGTGGCATCTTTAGGAAATGGGTGTCTCTGGGCAGCATTGAAACACCTTCCTCATTCTCTCCCTCTCTCTCTGCAGATCATGGATTTCCCAGCAGACCCTGAGGTCACCATCACTTTCATGAAGGTCGTCTCCTTTAGTTGGAGTTTGGCACTGCCTGCTTGATGTCCCATGGATGTACAACATTGCAAGTAGCCCACCTCCCAAGAGGCTGACTATTCTCACTTTGGGCAAGAGTCTGGTCTTGTTACAAACCACATATGTGCCATCCTTGCAACTTCTGGTACACCTTGACTCAGCTTGGAATTTGGATGGTGGGGGCAGGAATCAGAACAAAACTTCTTTCCCCCAAGCTTACCCCTGAGACTTGAATCCTGTTGGGCTTCCAATTACTTTGTTGGGAGCACAATGGGGTCCAAATGCCTCTCAAGTCTCTGTGAGCTCCCCACCACCAGCAGCCAAACAATGCCCTTTTCTGCTTTCCTGGCAGTAGCAGCAGTTGGGGGGGGTGTCTCCCTGACCCTCTCTGTAAGCTCTTACTGTCTCTCAGGCACCTTGAACATGGTAATGACACTTTCCCAGGAGCCAGGGGCATGACACTTTTGCAAGGCCCCTATGGGGTCTGTTTGCTTCATTAAGCTGTTTGCTTCATTAAGCAGCTGAGCATCACTCAGGTAATTGCGAACTTTGGCAACATCTCAACAATCTGAAGGAAAAGAAACAGACCCTAAGTAAACAGTAGCCAAGAAAAGGTGACTGTAAGTGGCTGGAGGAGAGGCACACACAGCAGTAGCACCATTCCAGGGTTCAGTTCCCCACCCCCATGGCTGACTGAGAATTCTGCCCACCAGCGAAGACAGGGAGCTCCCCCATCCCAGGCCAGGCATGAAAGGATACATCAAGGGAAAATCCACAGGGAGCCCAGCAAGTTAAAGTAGCAGGACACAACAACCACCCCCATTTCCTATGAGAGCTAGCTCTTCTCCATAATGTCCCAGCCATAGAGGGTACCACAGTCTTTGCTGAATGCAGGATAGCCTGGATTCCATGGTGCTCAACAGAACAATCACAAGAGGTCCATGTGGTCTCCTTTTTTGTTGTTGTTGCAAATCTCTCTACTGCTGCACGCTCCAGGGGTATGCAAAGCCTGACGTCTTACACAGACAGACAAGCACACTTTTTTTCTCTGAGATGTGCACAGCCTCCTGATTGCTTGCTGGGATTTTCACAACTATGTGCACAGCAGTCGTCTTATGAGAAGGCCTCTGCAAACAGTAAAGGAAGAGAGGTCTAATACTGGATATTAGACATCACTCAGGATGGCTCTATGGAACCCTCAAAGTCAGAGGAAGCCTACCCTCCAAATACCAAATATTGTGGGGCAACCACCAGGGAAGACACTCCCCCCCCCCTTGCTTGTGAGCTTTCTGGCTGGTCTGAAGGACTTCCTTGTGGTACATGGACATGTTCCAGCCAACATGTCCTGAACTATATCCATGTTGCTCTGAGAATTCAGACACTTCTCCTCCTCCTCAATAAACTTTCTCTGTGCTCCGGTGCCATCACATTCCTCATGCAAAAGGTACCAAAGAGGCTCCTGACATGCTTTGAACTCCCCCAAGGTGAGGCATCCTTGAGGGGCAAGCTGCACAGCCAGCAACAGCAGGCGCTAATTAGCCCAGATGTTCGATTGACTTGTTTTGTGTGTGTGGCTTTTCTTTTTTTTCCCTGGGTGTCTCATTTGCAGGATGTTCAATCACCTTCCCCTCTCTCTGATTCTGCAGTTGTGTGTGTTTCTATGTGACTGTCGGGTCTCAACACCTGTCAAACAGTGCCACAGTAAATTGGACGTGTCAGCCCCAAGGTGCCGGTGCCAAGGTGCGAATTAGACACAGTCTCTTGCAGCTGTTCTTCTGACCTCCTACTCTATTAGCGGGACATCAGTAGATGTCCAATCAAGGAAGAACCGGACCTGCAGCCTGTTCCCATTGATGCCAAGGAAGCAGGAGAGGGCTGGGGGCAAGGAGGCAGATTGCAAGGGGAGGCCGGGGGGCAAACGCAGGCCAAGTGTCTCGAGGCACCTTCGTGGCTCGCCTTGAATTTCTGGAAGGCATCCTGGATGAGGGGGCTGTTCTGGGCTGGGCTGTAAGCCTTTTTGGGCAGCCCTAAGACAAGACCAAGTGTATGTGTGTGCAGAGGGAGCAGGGGTGGGGAGACCTGAACTTCTTTCTGGCCATCAGAAGAGCAGTTTGATGTTTTTTCACCATTAAAAGGAATGACCTGCTCTGTGAGCCGGGCACATCCACTCTGGATCTTTCTCCCTTTTCCAATTAGCTGTTCTCGAAAAACTGGGTGCCGAGACTGATTGCCCTTGAGTGACACCCAGCAAAGGCACCCTTGACTCCCAGCCAAATGCCCACCTGAGCCTTGGGACCTAATGAATGTAGGGAGCTGCCCCACACCGAATCAGACCACGACTCCAACTAGCTCAGACTTCTCCACACCTGGAGGGGTAGGGTGCCTTTTTCATCTTGGGGGCCACGTTCCCTTATGGGTCACAGTCCATGGACCAATGGCCAGATGCAAAAGTAGGCAGAGCAATGGACATGTAGTATTATGTATTTATTTCATTAAGTTTACACACCACTTGATTGTAAAAAAAAACCCTCAAAGTGGTTTATGAAAGATAAAACGGTAAAATCAAATCAAACTTACAACCCTACTATAAAACAGTGTTTCCCAACCGGTGTTCCGCGGCACACTAGTGTGCCGCGAGACGTTGCCTGGTGTGCCGTGGGAGGGCACACTCATTGAAAGCAAACAAGCATTATGGCGGCGGCGGCAGCAGCGGCAGCAACGACGGCAGAGGCAGCGCTTAGGCCCGGCCCACATCGCTTCGGCTCACAGGCTCCGGGCGCCGACGCCGCCCCCTCCTCCCGCCGCCAGGACGCGCGATTGGGTGGCGGGCGCTGGGCAGGCGGTGCTCCGCTGGCCCGGCTGAGGAGCGAGCGCAGGCGGAGAGGGGCGGTCGGGGTGCCGCGGCGGGAGGCAGCTCCACTGGAGCCACTTACCTCGGAGGAAACGGGCACGGGGAGCAGGGCAGTTGGAGGAGGGCTAGGCCTCGACCCTGCGGCGGGGCAGGGTTAGGCGCGCCTCAGGCCGGCATCCGTCGGGGTTTCGCCCGCCCAGCTTGGGCCTGGGACCCGGCTGCAAGAAGTGCACCGCCAGCATTTAAAAATCGCCCCGGGACTTCTCCGCTGTCCCGGGGCGATTTAAAAGCCCCCGGGAAGGCAAGCAGGGGGGACAAAGACCTCTTCTGAAGGCGGGCGGGGGGCGAAAGTCTTTGCTCCCCCCTGCCTGCCTTCCCGGGAGAGCGGAGAAACGCAGCGTGTTTCTCCGCTGTCCCGGACAGCTTTTGAAGGCAGGCAGAGGGGAGCAAAGACTTTTGCCCCCCGCCCGCCTTCAGAAGAGGTCCAGGGCCTCTTCTGAAGGCGGGCAGGGGGCAAAGGTCTTTGCTCCCCCGTGCCTGCCTTCCCGGGAGAGCGGAAAGTCTTTGCTCCCCCCCTTCAAAAGCCGTCCGGGACAGAGGAGAAACGTGCTGCGTTTCTACGCTCTCCCGGGAAGGCAGGTCCTGGACCTCTTCTGAATGCGGGCGGGGGGCGAAAGTCTTTGCTCCCCTCTGCCTGCCTTCAAAAGCAGGCAGGCAGGCAGGGGGGAGCAAAGACTTTCACCCCCCGCCAGCCTTCAGAAGAGGTCCTGGACCTCTTCTGAAGGCGGGCGGGGGAACAAAAGTCTTTGCTCCCCCCGCCTGCCTTCAAAAGCCGTCCAGGATAGCGGGAAGCGCTTCCCTGCTATCCCGGACTGCTTTAAAAATGCTGGCGGTGGGGAGCAAAGCCTTTCGGCCCCCGCCGGCCTTCCTGGACCTCTTCTGAAGGCCGGAGGGGGGGGGAAGGCTTTGCTCCCCACCGCCAGCATTTAAAAGAGGTCCCCGGAGATTTCCCTATAGGCTTTCTTCTTGCGAAGCAAGCCCATAGGGAAATTCATCTTGCGAAGTGCCTCAAAAAACGGAAAACCCTTTCGTCTTGCGGGTTTTCAGTCTTGCGAGGCATTCGTCTTGCGGGGCACCACTGTATATATAGTCAATATAGGCACAGAGTTAATTTTTTAAACATTTTCTAATGGTGGTGTGTCTCGAGATTTTTTTCATGAAACAAGTGTGCCTTTGCCCAAAAAAGGTTGGGAAACACTGCTATAAAACATACATTGGTTAATATATTAAAACAGATTAAAATTACCTTAACTTTCTAAGCAACTGGGTAGGCTTGTCTAATCAGGAATGCTTTTAGCAGGCACCAAAAAGGGTACAGTGAAGGTGCTTGCTTGATCTCAATAGGCAGGGAGTTCCAAAGCGTAGGCACTGCCATACTAAATGACTGGGTTCTTACAAATGTGGAATGGGAATTATGTGACACCTTCAGTAGTGCCAAGTCTGGTCGAGTGGGTGCATGTAGGGTGTGGCGACCTCATAGGCAAACTGGTCCCAAGACATGACTCTTGTCTTTGTACAATGGACGCTGTTCCAGCTACACCAAGGCTTCTACACTCACCTCCCCATCCAGGCAATACGCAGGAGGCAGCATTGCAGTCCAAGGACACAACTGAAGCCAGGCAAAAGTACTCAAGGAGGGTGTGGAGGAGGGCAGGGGTGTGGCCTGGAGAATGGGGCATGGCCTGAGGAGAATCCCACTTCTGTTGCCCAGAGGTGCTGTTTGGGGCTGAGGTCCAGAGCTTTTGCATGCAAGGCATATGCTCTGCCACTGAGCTAAAGCCTCCCCTTCTCTGCAAGAGTTTCCATCGGCTCTAGAGGAACCACTGCCTTGGCCAGAAAGGGGTTGGGGGTCACCTTTCCATGTACCTGCCTCGTGGTTGCAGTGGGGAAAAGCCGCCCAAGCCCTCCCTTTTCTCTGTGCTGATTAAAGTCGAGCAGAGCCTGTGGCTCCCCCTCTACAGCACTGTCTGATCTCACGTAAGAAGTTACAATAGTTTAAAGTCTTATCTGATCTACCAAACCCAACAGGGCCTTTTTTTGTTTTTTGTTTTAAGTCGGCAAAAGTCTTAAAACTAACACACCAAAACATAGAAGTAGCATCTAGTTTTTCATGTTGAAAGTAAGACATTTCCCTTTTACGGGTGACACGTTCATTGCTAATTACACAATTAGTTTATTATGCAGCACTTACCGAAAATAACAGATTTTGAAGTGTGAAGAAATGTCTACCAAATAACAGAATCATTCTGATACCATGAATAAATGTAGCCACTGTTTTCCTTTAAGCTGGAATTTGCTGAATGGAACTGAAACCAAAAGCATTTTCAGAGTCCAAGGGAAGTTGATGGGTCAGTGGAAATACAGGAGCAAAATGGAGGGAGTAAAAGTTTCTTTTCGGTTTTTCGCAACTAGGGATGGGTGAAACTGTCTATGTCTCTATTTCTCATTTTAAGTTCAGTTCCCCATATTTCCATATCAGTGTGGATTAAAAAATAATAACCATTGGCATTTTTGTGTGCAAGTCTTCTAACATACACATTTTTTGAAAAGCAATTCCCCCTAATATAAATCATTTTGGTATGTTATCTTCCTCAGTCTATGCATTTATGCATACCTGACTCTAATATATGCATTTTTGGCTGGAGAAATACATTACATTTTTTGACAAATGTGAATTTACAAGGATAGTTATGTCTAAATTCACAACTAATTGTAGAAATAGCAAATTAGGTAAGTTTGCCTTTAAATGTAAACAAATTGCTATGGGTGCATTTAGAAATGAATGCAAGGAAAGTGCAATTAATTCACTGGTGTGTTTTTTAAGTCAAGAAGCTTGAATGCGGAAGAGTAGGCATTTCGACCTTTTCTAACCACCATTTCCAGTCATTCCTTTAAACATTTCACAGGCCCATTTCATTTTGCAAAGTTGCTGGTTTCTCCTTGGGACCAACTAATATTTGCACAGATGCACTGCAAGGTCCATAATGATTTCCATAAGTGGGAATGGACACACAGTCACACTTTAACAATGCACACAATCTCTGAATACAAGGATGTATATGAAGAGGACTGATTACAATCTTGCTCCTTTAAGAAAAGGAAAAATGTATTATTCCTGAAAGGTTATTCCTGTAATAAAAAGTTATTTTCCACCCAAAAGCAAACCATTGCTAGCTAAAGAAAGGGCTGGGGATGAGGGTTGACATGCTTGGCATGCTCAGTGTTTCCTCAGTTACTGAGATGGTAGGAGGAGAGAAGCCTCTGTTTTGGGATGATGATGAGAATCTACGCTACACAACCACACACATACAACACACATGGGAGGACTTTGTCAGAAAACATCATACATGACAAAATGGCCACTACATAAAATGTTTTTAATGTTTGATGTTTTATTGTCTTTTTATATTTAGTGGCATACTATATTATTATTATTATTATTATTATTATTATTATTATTATTATTATTATTTGCAGAACCACATGGCCAAAAGAAGGAGGGTGTCTGCCAGGCTCTCTCTGCAGAGCAGTCTGGACCTCTGTGCAAATTATTGTCCCTTCAGCCAGCTAGTATGAAAGCTGGATGCAGGCAAGGCTGCCTGGAGTGGGAAGAGAAGGAAGTAATTCTGCCCAAGGGGCTTAGACATTCTTCAGGGATATTGTTAGTTTTAATTGTGCTGAGTTCACTCACCTTTGCGACATAAAACATTTTTATTTATGTTGTGCTTTAGCTGAGCCCAGCGCTTTGCAGACCTTCCCCTACCCTCAGTCTCTGGCATTTCTATTCCCGGGAAGTTATAGTCCTAATCTTGGGCTGGCCAAAGGCCAGAGGGGCACCACATAGGGAGGCAGGAGGAGCCTGGGAAAGGTCACTGTAGCTAATGCCCACCTTTAAAATATTCCCTGGAAATCTGGGGGGAGAAGCAGAAAAGGTTTCGAAGCAATGGTTCATAATACATAGATATAGGATAGGGGAGTGTGCAGGGGGAAAGAAAGATGAGGGAGAGCCTCACAGTCAGGCCAGGATAACAGGATGGGGGGAGGCTTTGCACATGAAGGACATAAAAGGGGGTTGTGCTGGCGAATAACCACAGAGGCAGAGGCAGCCATGCTGAGACTAGAAGAAAAGATTGAGGAGCTTCCCCCCCCCCAACATGGCTGGTCTGTTGGTACCTGGACCAGAGGTGAATTTAGGGGAATCCGGCTGGTTTGCCCGCACTTTTTAAGCTGGGAGGGTTCTGCAACCAGGGCTTTTTTCAGCTGGAACTCACTGGAATTCAGTTCCAGAGCCTCACAGGTGGGTTCTGGCACCTCTCTGGTAGGCACCATTGCCATTCTAAAAGAATGAGGGAGGTGTTCATAGTGAGTTCTTTTTCTAGAAAAATAGCACTAACTGTAACAATGACAAACAACAGAAGGCGAGAGGCAGGGGTGCACTGAATTTTGGCATCACACAGGGTGCCACTGAAATTGTAAAGTCCAAAGTCTGCCGCTGCCAGAAAGGACTCTGGCAACCCCCTGCTGGGTATCACCAGGGTGGCCCCTTTGTACCTGGGGCTGCATAAACACACACTCCCAAAGGAATTCTGGGAACTATAGTTTAGCCCTTGCAGAGCTACAATACCACCTAGCAGTCTTAACAAACTGAAGTTCCTATAATCCTTGTGGGAGGGAGGAGTGTACCCAAGCTTGGCCCAGCATGGGATTCACAACTATCTCTTTATTTAAAAAGCAGATTTCCATGAGGCATAACAGGGCAGAGTTGGCTCACTTCAGCAGCACATGCACTAAAATCAGAAGGATACAGAGACCACAGCCCCTGCACAAGGAAGGCATGCAAACTCATTAAATGTTCCTTTAGGGTGGGGGTAATGTAAAAATGTAAAATGAATAACTCTCTCTCAAACACACACAGACACACACACCATAATGGACACCCCTTTTGGAGACTCCCATATGGTCAGCTGTAGTCCTTTCCTCATAGAATTGCTGTTGTTGTTTGCCATAGATGACTCCACTATCTTCACAACTACCCTGAGGCAGGGTGAGAAAGTTACCCAGCATAGCCCACCCAAGGTGCTTGCAGCTAAGCTGGTAGCTCAGCCTGATTCCTCTTCCATTGTGCATTGCAGTGGCCCTATGGAGCAGGCCCCCTTCCTGATCCCATAGTCCCCAGAGGCTTTTTTTGCATCTGGCCAGACCTGGAGTGGGGGCAGAGGAGAAAGAACGGGATTCTAGTGCACATCCCAGGGAAAGTTGGCCTTGAAAGAGAGCCCTAAAGGAGTCCTGTAGCTGCCTTAGAGACAATTCCAAGCAGCTTCAAAATACTTCTGTAACTCAAAAGGTAACAAAGGTATTCGGTGAGAACAGTGGAAAATCTATTATTTCCGATTTTCGAGCGGCTCACATTTCTTGTCCTTTAAATGCACCACCTCCCCCATTTCTCCCCCATAGCAGTAATTCAGACCTATGGGTAGGGGGAGAAGAAACCTCATTAAGAAGCTCCCCCAAAAGAGGGCTCAATGAGGTCTCATTTCATCATAATGAGCTCCAATTGAACACGATCATTATTTCTGACATTAAAGTCCTCTGAATCATGTCACACGCCTGGGGGCTATTTTCTTCTTTGCCCTCTAATGCTAGAAATAACAAGCCACTGTTAAGGGACAGGGAATCTGTGGCAATAAAATTCCATCAAAATGGGAATTTTACTCCTGGCAGACTGGCTGCGATCCAGTCAAAGTTTGTTGAGGCAGGTGGTCTGTCCTCGCTTTGTGTGGTTGGTCCCTGTCCCTCCCTCCCAACCTGTGACGCCGCTGGTGTGATAATCTACACACACACACACACACACACACACACACACACGGGGAAAAACAAGGCTTCATTACCTTCCCATTGCCAACATAGTGGTGATTAAGTAAGCTTACAACAGATTTGATTTGTTGTAAGCCAATTAGCTCCCTTGTTGTTAACCAATTAATCGGATGTCCAGAGTAAACATTAAGCATCCGCTTCGATTGTCCCTGGAAAATCTCTGTGCCTCCTTTGTCCCTTGGAGAGATTCAGGATTTGCCTTGTTAAAATGCCTGTCAATGTCCCCTTCCTTAGGTTTCATTCCCCCCCCCCACACACACTTTCTCTGGCTCTCTGGCAGGGGTGGGAGTCATCTGGCTGGATTCATCTCTTGACTAGAGTGCACAGGTATATAAAGGCAGGTACCAAATCTGGCAAGTGGTTCCCTTTCTCTCTCTCTCTCTCTCCCCCTCCCACAATAACTGCCTATTCAGATAGCAAATGTAGCTAAACATGTTTGAGTTACAGAGTAAATGAACAGCAGAACATCAATAGATCTGCTTAGATAAGGGATTCTCAAACTGTTATAGTGAGCCTCATTCCCCAGAGATGCTCTTGCTAAAACAGGCTGCAGAGCAAGAAGAACCTCAGAGATGTTGCTCACGAGAGTGCAGGGATTTGGTGCTACATAAGCCAGTGTTGTGGCACCATAGGTGGGTCCTGCTCTCCCATTTGGACCCACAGAGATGAGCAGGGGATCAATGCATTCCCTGCATATTAGAGCAGGGGTAGCCAATGTGCTGCCCTGCAGATGTTGTGGAGCTGCCTCTGCATAGAAGTCAAGTATCAATACAGAGTCCACACCTCAACCCAAGAACTATGGCCCTTCTTTATACCATCAGTGACAGCCATCCTCCCCGCCAGTCCCTCACTTGCTCCCATCTGGAAAATATTACATTTTAAGTCATTTGGCTAAAATACTGGAAAGAACCAAAAATCTGTTGGATTATTACCCTCTTCTTTCTTCAAGGGTCCACACACACAACCCTGTGAGGCAGGTTAGGCTGGGAGAGAGTGGCTGTCCTCCAGGGGTGCTTAATGGGAGAATGATCATTTGGCCTGCATTCACATTATACATTAAAAGCACATGCACAAGCAAATCCTGGGACCTATTGTTTGTTAAGGGTGCTGGGAATTGTAGCTCCAGGAGGGGTAAACTGCAGTTCCCGGGGTTCTTTGGGGGAATTCATGTGCTTAAAATGTATGGAATGTACACAGACTCAGAGGCACTCAGGCTCCTCGTCACCCTAAGCCCAGCCCTCTAGCCAGCCACTATTCCACACTGGCTCCCCAGGATGGTGGGTGCAATACATTCATTCTGTGTTCAGCAACATCTCAGATCATACAAAAAATAGAGCCATGGTGCCATCTCAGACCTCCTATGAGAACCTGTCCAACTACTCCAGGCCCCAATTCTGCAGAGGTCCAGTCATATCTGTCCCAGAATATGGCTGAGGCAGGCTCAGCATTTTGGCAAAACAGAGCGAGAAGCATCTCTGCTTATTAGATGGAGTCTACCCCGTCACTGTCTCTCCCCCACCGTCCTCCGCCTTGCGTGCTATCTAACCTCTTCCGAATTATGTCAGCCGCTTTGATTTTATTGACTCTGAAATGCATTTTCATAAAGGTGCAAATGGGTTGATTAGTTTATTCAGGGGTATTGACAAGCTGTAACGTGCTGCAGCAGCGAGTCCATCTCCTGCCACGCTTGAGGAGGCAGTGGCTACCCCACTGCAGTGACATAAGCAGGAATCAAAAGTGCCCGCCTCCCACCATGACTGAGTGAGGACACATTCATTGCTCGGATGACTTTTGTAGGATTCTGCTCTCTGGATGTGGCCACCAATAAGTGAGCTATCGATGGTGTGGGGGAAGCAGGAGTGGGAAGGAGGAGCCCTGGGATCAGTCAGAGGAGAAGGAGGAGGAGAAGTTTAGCTGGGCCCCCTCTCACCTGCCCATTCCATCACCAGCAGCCAGCCAACCAATCCGGGATGCATGTAGGATTTTAGGTCTCAGCACCAGGTCAGAAATTCCTCATGACCGAATCTTATCTTGAGATTGCACTGTCCCTCATCCATGGGAAATGGTGGGCGGCTCCCTGAGGCCCACAGCCTTGGCAAAAGCTACAGGTTAGAAGGGAGCTAGAGGATCGACTTTAGGAAAAATGTTTAAGAATGAGTGATGATGTATAAATATTGATGTTCAAGTTTGGATAACTTAAAATTGGTTTTTAAAATGGTTCAAATTAAGTGAAAATAAGATTTGCAAAAAAAAATTGAGAATATGGAAGAAAAAAGGAAAAATAAGGACTTGCTGAGCTAAAAATTTAAATTGGAATACAAGAAGGGGAGGTGTGAGGAGGTCTGAGAAACAAGTTAAATGAAAATAAGTAATTGGAATTTTATGTGTTTTTAATTGTTTGTAAGTTTTGGATTTTTGTATTTTTGTTATTTTTTGTCTATTTTTGTTTTTGTCTTGTTTTTAAAAATGCTAATAAATATTCATTATAAAAAAAGAAGGGAGCTAGAGGAGAAGCAAGTGGGGTGGCCCTACTGCATCAGAATCGGGGGAGTGCCCTTGACTTGGCTTTGACCTGGAAACCTCAGCAGGTGAGAGAGCAGTCTACTGCTGGCAGGGTGGCAGTGAAGGTTTATGGCCCAGCAGGGGACAGGGGGGGGGGCACCTGATTTCACCACTCATCAGCTGGAGTGTGGAACCACCTGTTTGCCATGCCACATTCTGGGTACAACCCAGAAAAGGAGCCCCCACCCACCCACCTACCCAGAACCACAACCTTGCCTCATTCTGCGCCAGGGGCAGGAAGCGCAGCCTGACAAGTGCCCTCGAAAATCACAGCTCCATTTGCATATGCAAAACAACTTGTGACTGATTCCCTCCAGGGATGCTAAGTGGCATCCATATGGCAGCAGGCGACTCCTGCCACATTCGGTATTAATCTCCCTCGTTTAGAGAGTGTTTTGTGATCATTATCTCATTAATCCCCCACAACATCCCTGCCAGGCAAGTAGGTCAGCTCCCTCCTGCCCACTTTACATGGGGCGGTGGGGAGGAGGGAAGGAGGCAGAAGCCGCCGTGAGGGAACAATGACTCATGCCAGGGAAATCAGCCCACGGATGAATGAGCTGGACTTGGATTCCAGGCCTCTGCTCTGCTGAGGCCCATTTGCAGTGGCTCTTGCCTTGGAGCAGACTGAAGATGGGCCAACACCACAGGGCAGGCAGATGGGGTGCCCTTCCAGATTGGGCTCAGGAAGAGTCTCTGCTTCTGGGGACCCTTCATCAGACTTGCCACCTGTGCGAGGGTGAGCCCCTGTCCACCTCTTGCATGCTTCCGCCCTTTGCTTTCCACACGTGCGTTCAAGAAACGGGCTATGTGTGTGCATGTGCATGTGATTGATTGATTATGGGGGCATGCCAAGTGCTGAATGAGCCTTTCCAGAGAAAGGGGCCAATTGCTATCTTTCCCTCTAATTGGTGTGTTTGTGTGGAGTGAGCAGGCAGCTCAGGCAGAAGAGGCTGCAGACAGGAGGGGGTGGGCTGCAGTTCTGCTGCCTGAGTTGGAGAAATGGTTAGTAACTCAGGCTGGTCCCTCAGGGGTTCATTAAGTGACTGGTCATCCACCATATCCTGCCACTTCTGACCTGGAAACATAAACACGAAGGAGGCCAGTTTTGCAATATGCATGTGCCTCTCCTCCCTCTGCTCGGCCCAGTGTGGCTCCTAACAATGGGTGCACAGCATCAAAACCACATGCAAGGAATCACGGGTGGTGCTCTCCTGGCTCCCAGAGTTATTGCTGCACACCCTTCTCTGAGAACAGCCTCTTTGCTTTTCCACTAAAGGTGCCAGGGTGAAGAGGCAGGGAGCAGGTGGAAGAGGGAAAGAAGCAAAGGCCACAGAGGTGCTCTTCCAGAAGTCTGTGGCTTCAACCAAGAGGGTCTCCCCCAGGGGGCTCTAAGGGCCTGAGTCTGCCATATGGGGCTGCCCCCCTGACACACACAGCTTGAACCAGAGATGCTGCCCAAAGGACATCTCCAACAGGCACTTGCTGAACATAATCCTTGTGCTAGAGCATTTGCTAATCCCAGTGGGAAATCTGAGTTCTTCATCCCACCTGCAGATTACACAGGATGGGAACCCCTTCTGAAATTACACTTGTGCCTGCTTGTGTTTTGTGCCCATGACTGGCTGATCCTGAACACAGCAGCAACAACACAGCACAGCTGACCATGCTCTTGGGCTCAGTTTCAGCTACACTCTCTTGGGACTACCTGTTTGGTCTGTTAAAAGCAGCAACAGGTTGAAAGGAATTATTTGTCATCTTCCTCTACCCCCACCCCACTCTGCCCCACCCCGTCGCCACTTCCAGAGTTAAACGGTGCCTCTTCCCTTTCCGCCTCAGCTCTCTAGATCTTTTGTCAAGGACCTTAGAGCTAAGTTGCTCTGTGTTCCAGCCTTCTGGGAGTTCATTTTGCTGCTTCTAGATCCAGCAGGCCTGATCTGGCCAGATCAGAGTTTTCCAAACTGTGTGCTGTGACACGTTAGTGTGTCAGCGTGTCGCGCGAACACTCCCTGCACTCCTCTTGGAGCTGGAAAGGGGTTAGTTTAACCTCCAAGTTTGCTAGTAAAACTGAATTGCTGTGTCACAAAATGATGCATGTTTAAACAGTGTGTCACCAACATGAAAAGTTTGGAAACCTCTGGGCCAGATAGCTGTTTTTTGGGTGTTTAGTGGGGCTCTTGATGCAGCTGCCCTGAAGGAATCCTATCCCCCACCCCTATTGCTCAGATATTTGCGGACATCCCTCTTGTTGGCATCCCTTCGATATTTACAGACAGTTACCTTGCCCTCCCTGCAGTTGTCTCTCTGCCAAGCTATGCATATTTAGCTCCTTTAATCTTTTCTCATAAATCAGTCTCTTCGGCCTCTTAATCCCCTTTGTTGCTGTCCTCTAATCTCCCTCTTTGTTTATCAATATCTCTCTGGGACTGAGGGGACCACATCTCAACTCAGGAGAAGACTTGGAAAGCATGGCTCCTGCACAGGGGCTCTGCCCTTTGCCCAGGAACCTAGTGAGGAAGCCTTGACATGAGCTGCTCCATGCTACACTGCCCCATCCCTCCACATGGGAAATCTGGATTGGCTATCTCACCTAAGAGGGAGCTCTGTCTGGAGCCACAGAAGGCAGAGGGTCTCCCCTCTGATCTCTTTAGGACCACTGGCTCCTCAGGCCTTTGACCTTAGGATCCATCATCCAGTTGTCACCAGAGCCAACCGGCATTAACTGTGCATATCCCATTTTACAGCAGGTCTTGTAACAAAGAGAAAACAACCCAAGAGGTGTGGCCTCTTGATGAGCAAAACATATTTTCAGTCCATGCTCAGATAAGTGATTTCTTACCCAATAATATTGCCGGCCTTCTCTCTACTCAAGAATTGCTTTAAAAAGGAGAGAGAGAGAGAGAGAGAGAGAGAGAGAGAGAGAGAGAGAGAGAGATGGGTTAAGCTGCCTTTAATCTTTAATTCATGCCCACAGATGCTCTGCAGCACATGCAGCAGCGGAATGGGAACGGCACTCCCAAGTTGGCGGGTTGTAGAGACTCTTGCCAGACCTTCCCTTTCAAAGCCGCACAGCCTGGGGAATGGTACAAATGGCCTTCCATTGCCCTCTTCATTGCTCTTTGTGGCAAAAAAAATGCATTGCTTTTATCCAGCCCCGCACTGTCAGCCCCAGAGGCTTTGAGAAAACAAAAAACAGCTGAGTAAAATGCCCCCTTCTCTCCCAGAAGGCGGGTGGGTGGGAAGCTTCCTCCAAGGAAAAAGGGCTGAAGGAGGGCAGGCGCTCAGGCTGTAAAAGCCAGTAAGTGTAGCAAATTTTTCTGCATGGATAGCAGAATTTGGCCGAGGCTGACAATGTGCTTGCTCTTTCCAAGCTCCCACAGGCTCTGGCTGCATTAAGCTGTGCTTGGCGAGAATGGAAGCCAAGCAAAGAGGCATCTATTGTTGTACCTGGCATCTAAGTGGATGCAAAGGGAAGACAATCCCACTGCACAATTGAAAGAAGGGCCAAATGAATGTAGGAGGGGTGACTAGCAGCCTTCCAAACAGATTCATTAGCATCTCACAGAAGACAGCGAAGGCTACTCTGGGAAATGAACATACAACCACAGGCTAATGTTACAGCAGACTCTGAAGCAGCAGGGCAGGGGGCTGATCAGATCCAGATCCTTAAAAATAAGTGAGGCAGTGCATAATCAGAGACAGGGAACCCATGATATGAGCAGAAAGGCAGAAAGTGGGGGAGGAAGTAAAGGAAAACAGACAGGGAGCCTTCAATAGACTTAGTGTCCATCCTTCCATCCATCTGCCTGTGTCCTTTAGAAAGTAAAAGAGAACAGGTCCCTGCCTCTGTGTATTAAGCCATGAGGGTGCAGGGAGGAAGCAGAAGTCTTGTGCAAAGGATGAATAAAAACTCTCTCCTCCAACACAACTTCTGGCAAAAAAGTGATGTTATTATTTATTTTGTTTACTTAAGATTCTTCTATCTTGCTCTTCCTCCAACCTGGAATTCAGGGCAGGTAAAGAACCAAGAACAAGAAGCCAAAATAAGGCATCGTTTAAGTGCAACTTGCTAACTAGGCAAGCAAAGAAGAACTTTATTGGGCAAATTGTTAAAGGTATAAAAATGAGCAAAAAATTGGAATTCAAACTAGAGTATTTTTTGCATATTTGCATTTAATGTGCAGAAATGAAGGTAGCAAACTGCTGTGGGGACTGAAGATAGCAGGTGTGGAGGAGTTGAAATTGTGGTCCTGTTGAAATTGTTCCTCAGAGGCTGTGATTTGCATTGGGAGGAAATTCCCCACTGGTGCAAATGGTAGCTTCTGGAGAGTGATTATCAACAGGACTTTGACACAGACACCTCAGATATTTGGTTTCATCTAGTGCTGTTTTCAAAGCTTTTGAGATTACTTTTTATCACTTTCTAGGGTGGGTAAAGTTGAGCAAGAAATACAAACTATTTTCATATTTAGGCACAGGTTATAACATTTTTGGAAGTCAACAGAAAGGGACATACCTAAAGGTGAGGATTGGTGTGTGTGTGTGTGTGTGTGTGTGTTTAATTTCTGTGTTTTACAGAAATTATCCCAGCTGCTTCAGGCCAAAAACATCATTCTGCATTTGATGGCCAAACACATCATTATGGGAGGACATAGCAGCCCATCTGGGCACTGAGTGCAGCTCCTGTTGCCTACTCAAAGCCTTAAGCTTAAAAGGAGACTAAAAGGCTCTCACAACTGAGGCAGCCATGCACCAATCTTGACCCTGGAGTCATCCTCTTCAAGGAATGAAGCTAGGGAGCTGGAGTTTGAGAGGGAACTGCCCTCAGGCCAGTCCCAGATGTATGTAACTAACAGGAACCACTTGTGCAAGAGGAGCCCATTGTGCCAGCACCTCTCTGTCCAAAGGACATCACATTTCCCTCCTCTGACTCAGAGGGTTCCAGTTCAGGAGCCATGGTTGGGCCACTGTCTCCTTTGCTCCATCAGAGTCAAAGCAGGTTGAAACCCTTTAAATGAAGAGGTTCCTCTCACCGCTGAGCTAGCAACTGAGATAGAGCTGTTGCTCATATTTAAGGGCCAGCTTCTGGGTTACGGGTGCTGGAACAACATTCGAGCTTTGCTCATGTGGAGTCTCCCGCCTGAGCCTCACATGGAGCTGTCCAGGGTACTGATGAGGTTTGCCTCACAGCTGAAACCATCACTTAAAACAGAACTGCAGCCACATTTTCCCTTGGTGTTTCAGCCCTAGTGGTCTTCTTCCTTTGCAGGGTTGGGGAATACTGAAGCTCAAAACACATCTAATGGTTCCTACACATTTCCCTTTATGCTTCATTTGGGTTCAAGAGAATGGAGCAGTTCAGTAGCAACATGTTGGATGCCAAGAATGACAAATGCAAGATGCAGAGAGAGAGAGAGATGGTAGGAGGGGAATGACATGAGACTGGTGGCAGGCCAGCACAGGGAAGGGCTGTAGCTCAGTGGTAGAGTATCTGCTCTGCATGCCGAAGGTCCCAGGTTTAATCCCTGGCATCTCCAGCTACACCTGGGAAAGACTCCATGTCTGAAATCCCAGAGAGTCACTGCTACTAGTCAGTGAGCTAGATGGATCAATGGTCCATCTTGGTATAAGGCAGCTTCCTATGTTCCTGTGGGACAAGTTTGTCTTTTACCATGAGTAAGGCTGAGTGGATAAGTCTGGCATTGTGCACAGAGATGCAAAGGGATTGACATTTGCCCTATTAATTAAATGTTTAGAATTTACAAGCAAAGCAGAGCCAAGCCTGGCATTCTGTTTGAATAGTTACTTTCTTAGTTTTGAGTTAAGCATGTGCAGGACTGAGTTCTGTATTTTAAGATAAGCTATGCAAGAGGTTGGGTGTCAGAATTAAAAGTTTAAAATTTGCCAGCATATGTTTTATTAAAGACTGACCCACTACTGACTTCATCTTTAGGGTCCTCTAACTTGCAGAGGATTCGGACCAAAACATCAAAGAAACTCCATGGGGACACAGAAGCTGCTGCAAGCGAAACACAAGCATCTGTACTATAGAGTACAGCATCTTTACTGCTTACTTATTGGCGCACAAGTGAATTTGTAAGCTCCTTAACTCTTTTTTAAAAAACTGAAATGTATATATTTTAGTCCTAGAATGTCTTCATTGTTTTTAATGAAAGCAAATTTGCTAAATTACACGAGCCATTTCAGTGGGAAAAATACTATACTATACTATACTATACTATACTATACTATACTATACTATACTATACTATACTAACACACTGGCAGCAAAACCATCTATCTCACTCTCACATAGGCACACACAGCAGCACTTCTTTCTCTTTAACATACCACAGGCACACAGAGCAGCCTTCCTCACAAACACATCCATATTCTCCCTCTTGCTCTCTGTCACAAGTATGTGCTCCTAGTGTGCTCATCCTCTGCTTCCACTGGTGCTCACTAGTTGAAGGATAACAATATGCAGAGATCCATCTTCTTCCAGTCCCCTGGACTAGATCACAGATCAGAGAGAGAGAGAGAGAGAGAGAGAGAGAGAGACAAAGACAGAGCTCGCTGGAAAAAGCCATAGTCTTGCTCTGCCACAACTTACTTACTTGCTGGGTGTGTCAACTTTTAACTACCTTGTAAATGCCGCCCTATCCTGCCAATCCACCTGCATCCAGGGTTTTTTTTCCATTTCCAACTAATCTCTTGCTTTGCGTCTTTTCCTACCTGCTATTATTCCAAATCACCCACTGTACAACTGGAAAAACAAACCTGCTTGCGTGTCTTACATGCATAACTGTTAATTTACCTAATTAAATGTAATCTTGTTAAACTGTGTGTATCTTTGGAGCAGGAAATCAACTGACAACCAGGGTCAAAATTGAAAGCAACAGTGTGAGTCAAGTCCCTGAATCTCCCATGATGGGAAATTAAGTGCAGCTTTCAAACAGCCTCCTGATTAGCTATTTATCTTAAGCCATTTTAGGTAGAAACTGATACTGTAACAAGAGGTAAATTATTTTACAATAAGTTTTCCCCCTTTCTTTCTAAAGTAGTGCAGTGCCTCATTCAAACCGTTTGTTTCTCTGCTTGCTTAGGATAAGTGAAAGATGCTGACAAGCCCAGTTAAGCTACAGCCACGTTCTTTGGACTGAGCAAGTCACAGGCTGGGGTTCTTTGCTTCTGCATTGTCTTGGTCAGACAGAGAGCTTCTTACGAGCATCATCTAAATACCCCTGTTGTTGTGATATACATTGAAAAGTCAGCATGAAACATTCCATGCCAATAAAAATCAACAGAGAGAAAAAGAGAAGAAGTCCTTGGCCTGAGAGCTTAAATAAATTACCATCTTTGTAATTCTGTAATAAATCCCTCAGTTGGGCTATAATGATTTAGTGTTTGCTGATTTGGCACAAAGATAAATGTCTGGTGTTGCTTAATGGATAAAGTGTTGCCTTTTCACCTTCCTGACCCTGTTTCAGCCTCTGCTCCAAGAACTCCCCTCAGTTCTTGATGGACAGCAGCAGCAGCAGAGGAGCTGGAGAAATGGCCTCTGAGAGGCACCCGCTCCAGAGTCAGGAAAGGGGCAGAGGGTGGGTGAGTGTGTGGACATTAATGGAAATGGAGGCCCATCTTTCACACCTTGTAAAAGGAAGCCCAGACTTCTTGCCAGCATTGTGCCTGTCAGGGCTTTGAGCTTCAAAGGCAGAAAGTTAAGCACTCCACAGGCAGCCCCTGCAAAGCAGCTTCTTCCCTCCCAAAAGGACACCCACAGAGTTAGGGAAAGATATCAAGTTCCTCCTAGGTGCCAGCTTCAGGTTTTCAATGGAGATGGGTACCAGTGCCAGAATGGGGCTGAAATATATCTTTCCACTTCCCTGACATTCTGCTCTGATTTCTAGGCACCAGGTTATCTGTTGCCTGGATTTTCCCCAAACTGGGAGGCACCTGTTCAGAAAAGGCAGCCCAATTCTTTCCCGGGGGGGGGGATCCCCACATGTCACTTGGGATACAAACTGTCTATTTTTTAACATCAGGAGGAGATTGCACGTGGAAGGAAAATCCAGACGGGTTCTGGGAATAAAAGTTTCTCTTGCTTTATTCAATTAGGGAGGAATGGGAGGAATATTTTTCAGGGGACACACATTCTCTTTTGCGCAATCTGCTGAGGGCACATTTTGGCTGCTGTGAGATGTGCTACTTATATCTCTTTACTGTTTTTCATCTACGTTGCTCTAATCTCCTTAAAGAGGAAAAAGTGGGGTATAAATTATTTTAGAACAAATACAAAAATAAAACAATGCAACCAGATGTTGACTCTGTGGGAGATGGTTGTCAGTGATTGAATCACTAGGGATGCTGCTAATCATTGCATGCTCATTTCTCATTGGAAACTCTTCCTATAAGGTGTGAAGATTCTCTAATCCTTGAATTCTTTGGACAAAGGGACACATTCTCCTTTGATGAGAGGAAATGAATGTGGTTGTTTCCCATGATACAGGTTAAGAGAATGCTCAATTTGCAATCAGATGAAATCTCTTAGTTAAAGCTGGTCATCTGGATTACAGAAATGCCTTTTGGGGATTGCTTTCTAGGTCCAAAGAGCAACACACCTTTAAGTCAAAGCCCTTTGTGCAGACTGCTGTATGGTGCACCTCCAGATAAGGAGACAGCATCCCCGCCAGGCCTCCCTAGACTGTCCCACAGGGGGCTCCTCTGGCCCATTTGCTCCAGTGGCCTTCCCTTTCCAGCCGTTAGTTAGCATTAACGGGAGAGGACAGCAAACCCCCAAAGGCTGTGTCAAAAACGGGGAAGAGAGTCATTCAATAGAGCACAGAAAAGACCTAAATTGGAGGTCAGGAAAGCCGGTCAAAAGCCGGGTAGGAAGGAGGGTAGGTTTGCTTTGTCCTGCCGCCATTGGGAGCAATGCAGCCAGAGATCTCTCCAGCCCTGGGGGAATGGGGGCTATTGTCTTCAGCTGCCCATAGATGTAAGCTCCATATGCCCAGAGCCCTCCCCCTTTCCTGACCCCAGCAAGGTCAGAGGCACAGACATTGGTCTTGAACTCTCCGTCTGTTTCCCCACTTTCTTTCTGCCATATTAATTACGGCTCCTCTCTATCAAATGCATCCTCCCCCCTGGCATTCACGTGCATTAAGAAGGGCAAGCTGCTTGTTCTGGCTGCCTGATCTCTCTTCCCCCACAGAAAGGCAGGCTGAGTGGAGGACAGCCTAGAGATGCTTTTCTCCATGGGCTAAAAACAACACTTGCTCTGATCTCCAAAGTGCTGCAGGGATCAGCAAGCAAGGGAGGTGGAGAAGGCAGGGTGATGCCACACTGAGGGGCGTTGATGCACAGATTCTTGTGCAAAACCCAACCGAGATTCTCACTGGCTGGAAGATCTCTTGTTGCCAGTGTTTCCTGGAGCTGCTCCTTCTCCAAACATTGCAGAGCATTTCACATTGGATCATTGCAAGTTTTGATGAGGGCTGAGGAAGCTCCCCCTTGACGTGAGCCATTAACACGAACACCCCACTTTCTACCTGCAACACCCAGCCCCAGTGGCACTAAAGGATTACAGAATCAGAGCTAAGAAACAGGTCAGTCCCCCTTCTCCAGAAAGCTTGCCAACCACAGGAACCAGGCAACCATGATGCCTCCTTCTGCTTCTTACATGTATTCCAAACTGTGGAAAAGAATGGGCAGTTGCTCCTTCCAAGGGCTGAAGGAGCACAATGCACTGGCCCAACTGGGTGAGGCCCCCAGTGATCTCTTCAATGCAACAGAAGGTTCTCATTGAACTGCATGGGGATGGCACATGAACATGGAAAGAGTGCCCAAAGAAGCAAGAGTGCACGGTGGGTAAGTCATAGCCAAAGAACTGGGTCCCAACAGTATTTGTGTGTGTGTGTGTGTGTGTGTGTGTGTGTATGTAAATGCTGCTGAGTTCCTGGAACAAACTCTTTCTTTGGAGAAGCACCTTCCCTCCTTATTCCCCAAGCTTTATAAAAATAGAAAGAACACATGTTCCCATTAGTCATTTGCTTGAGGGGAGCTTTGGGGTATGTGCTGACAGTCTGTACATGGAGGCCTAATTTGAATACTATTTGCATATTGCAGGTAGACAAAGTGCCACTGTCTTAACAACACTCACAGGCAGGCAGGCAGAAGGAGGAGGAGCTGAACAAAGCAGTGTGAGGAAGACCCCCCCATGACCCCCCCTGGCAAGCAACCAAGTCAAATCCCAAGCAGCAGCTCCCTCCACCCACTCACCAGCACCCCCCCCCCGGCAAGCAATGCCCAACGCGGCTGCCATATTCAGAGAGGCTTTTAATTAAATGCTCGCTTGCCTAGAGTGGTTTGTAGATGCCTAACAGAGGACACAGCTTCCCTCCAGGGAACGTTGCAGGCAGACACGGTCCCCCTCCCTTGATAACAACATTTGCAAGTCCTGAATGAGGAAGAGGAGGGGGCGAAATTTTCTGGAGGATACAAGCCAGTTGGTACTGCCTGACGCTCATACCCCAGGCCAGAGATTTGAAAGTGTCCTGAAAGCCCCCTTCCAGAAGCCCCCTGCCCCTGGCATCCTTTGATCTCATCCAGCTGAATAGCCTCTGCCTTGGACATAACCTTGGGGAGTTCAAAGGTTACGTTTGAAGGATGCAATCAGTGTCCGTGCGAGACAGGACAAGAATGCGAGTGGGGCGGGGGCGGGAGGCCTCCTACAGGTGCCTCCATTATCGATGGACCACTTTGCATTACAGGATGTGAAATGCTGTTCATGTCCCCAGTGCCTTTGATCTGACCTGACCTCTGCAACCCCGTCAGGCCCAGCGGTCAGTAGTTATCAGCTGTCAATAGGCAGCGGAAAGCGTTCCTCATTCCGACCTGATCAGCTGTTATTACTACAACTCCTATAGATCAACTAATCAGCTGCAAACCATCAGCCTCTGATTTTGTGACTTAGCCCTCAAGAGAGTGTCAGATGCTGATTCACCTCTAGTTCCAAAATATGCAAGAAAACAGAGAGGCGGCTTGCAGCCTCACCCCAAGGATGTAAGCCACTTATACACCAGCAATAAAAAAGAGAGGGTGATAGATAATTTGCACATGATGATTTTTATATATAGATGCAAATTCATAAATAATTGCTAGACGTCAAAAGAAATACATACATGCCACCACTGTGGGGAAGAAGGCTGTGGTCAGGGGCCCTGTGTGACGGCTCAACCTATTGTCCAGGAGCTGCTCACTACTGCTGGCTGGAAACCTCCAGCCCTCACCCCTGCTCTGCTCTCCTTTCTTGTGACTCTTTATCTTTAAACCAGGCTTGGACTGGGCATTCCATCAAAAAGAGAACTATCCTCTGCAAAGTAGAAGAGCTGCTCCCCCCACCGTCACTAGGCTTGCTTGGAAGTCAGCTCCAAAATTCCAGTGGAATTCACTTCCAGGGATGCAGTCATGCATAGTGACACCAGAAGGAGGGAGATAGATACTGAACTTCAGCTTCCTCTAAACCAGGGTTTCCCAAACTTGGCCCTCCAGCTGTTTTTGGACTACAATTCCCATCCTTCCTGACCACTGGTCCTGCTAGCTAGGGATGATACAAGTTGTAGTCCCCAAACAGCTGGAGACCCCAGTTTGGGAAACCCTCCTCTAAACCTTCCTATTAACTAGCTTGCCTTAGCAAAAAGCACAGTACCTTGGGGTCAGAAATGGTTTTACTGAGACAAATAGCAGGCTTCATGGCACTTCTGTGCCAGTCCAATGATGATGCTCTGGAAACACTTTTGGTTTCGATGGTGGCAGAGTTGGCAACGAGTGGTGTAAGAGCTTTGGAGTAGAAGGACACAAAGTTCAGAGAGGAAGGAGGGTGTTGCTTTTGACACTTCCTAGTGGGATTTGGGGTTGGGCCTGGAGCAACAAGTGCCGTGGAAGGTGAAGGCCAGGGAAGACATTCCAGCATAGCCAGAGAGAAAAAGAGTCTTGGAAGAGGGTTTGGGATGCTGAGAGGCTCCAGACAGAAAGACAGAATGCAGATGGCTGCATTCAGAAAAGAATTAATGAGTAGGTGTCTTCTACGACTGTGATAATTACCAATTTTCTGTATTTATGAAAATGTCATAAATATTGAAGTGTGGCACTATTATCTCTATAGATACTGATTTAGCATGAATATGGAAATTTGTTAATTATCGCTAAAGCTGTTCATTAAATTCTGAAAGTTTTTTTTAATAAAAAAAAAAGCAAATAAGTATGTCATTTACTCATTGCTTCATTGCTTCAAACCAGACATTTCCATATTGACCTGCTTTGTTTGTTTGTTCCTTTCATGATGCAGGTAGAAGAGATTCACTCCAAATAAAAGGTTATCTCTTGCTGCACAAGCAGAATTATGCAGTTGCCCTGATCCAGCAAAGGAAACCCATGCACAGAAATAGGACTCAGCGCTGTGTGTTCACAAGGAGAAGGACAGCTGAAAGGCCCAGCTGGATCAGACCAAGCCAGGCAGATCCTCCTGCTCTAGTTTTCTGCTTTCCACAGTGACTGCACAGATACCTCTGAGATCCTCAAGCATGACACATGAGCACAATTAAAGGCCCCTTCCACTGTCACTCCCACTTCCCACCAGCAACTGGTATTCAGTGGCATATTGCCTTTAAATCTGAAGGCTGCATCTGCTAATCTGGTTTCTGGATTGCAGCTACCAGAAGAAGAGTTCAGGTTGCAATCCTAAACATATTTTTTTCATGTTCACACCACCCACAAGTCCCAACTCAGGCCAGGCTTCTTCATATACCCCTTCCTTGCCATTGCTGCACTCCAGATAGAAATGCAACAATATCCCCTAACAAGTTCATTACGAAAAAAGGATAAATAATCAAGACAAACAAAATCACAGAACAGACAATTTCAATAATCAATACAAAAACACTCAGTTCCTAACAATTCATTATACTAGAATAAGTAACAATGCTGTAATGACAGCATTAAACGGCAAGTCACAATTCATTCATACGAACAAGCAAAAATCACCAGCAAAGCTTGGCAAAAATTAATACAAATAAATGAAAATGCCAGTGTAATCGGTGCAATTAAGATGTTAAATGCACAATCTTATTGAAGGCAGAGGGACTTCTGAGTAAACATGCTGAGGACTGAGCTGTCAAATTAGGAAACAGAGGGAGAAATGCACTACTAGCTGTGAATGCCTGCTTGGCAAAGCAGATACTCTGCTCAGAGGGGAAATTTGCTACATTCTTTGCCCTCTTGGGCCAAATTTCTAGGCCTGATAGAAAGGAAAGTGCAAAGAGGGCCCAGCAGCGGCCAGAGAAGGTCTGGGAACATCCAACACCCTGTGAGAGGGCAAATCTGTATCTAGTCACCAGCCACGCAAACTCAAATCATCACTTGTGCAGAGCACAGATAACATATAATTTGGGAAGCCGGGAGAAGCCTTGAGGAATCTCCTATTGGAGCAGATGGGCCTACAGACAAAAGCGAGCTGCACTCTAAAAGCTGAACTTATCCTACAACTGCCCTCCCTCCTGCCAGTGCAAACCTGGCAGGAACTCAGGGAGCAGCTGAACCACTTCTTGGTGTTCAGCCTCACTGCAACATTCCCAAGCGGAACATGGGCGCATCGCATTGCTCTGATCTGCACATCAAACCACGCAGAAAGTAACATGCAATTATACAATTAGGCTGATAACACAAGCCTCCAGTTAGTGTTTATTCCTCTTGCCAATCATGCTGCTGGCTGGGAAACAGGCCTCTTGGAATTTGCAGCTTGACAGCATTTTTCTCTTCCATTTGCGGAGCCTTTGCAACCCTACCTGCTGGTGGAGGTTTCCATTTCCTTGGGGCCCTTAAGGGTTTCCCATTACGAAGTCAACTGGAAATGGGATGGACTTAGTCCCATCTCCTGTGTGAACAAGGATGAACAGGGCTTTAATTGGTCCTTTCCTCCCTCCCTAGGAACAGGTCCGTCCTGGGTGTCATCACTGAGGGGGGTGACATTTGGTGCTCCACCCGCTCGTGACTCCCAAGCCTACCCCGAGCCATCAGGGGAAGGGGCAGAGCTGCACTGCCTTGCCAGTGGCCTTCCCCCCTTCCCCCCTTCCCCCTTTGTTTTGACAGCTCGAGGGAGGCTTGGGAGTCGCACCGTTGACCCCTGCTCTCGGGCTGCTTCCTGGGAGAGGGAAGCCTCCCCTGAGCTGTCAAAAGGAAGAGGGAAGGGAGGAAGGCTGCTGGCAAAGCGGTGCAGCTCTCCTTCCCCCCCCCCCCGCCACACCCAGGAAGCAGCCCACCATGGGGGCGGCTTGCTCCACCCCCCATGGGCAGCTCGTTCCACCCCCATGGGCATTTTGCTCCCAGGATGCTCGTTCTGTCCCCTGGGATGCTTGCCCCGCCCCCATGGCCCCGCCCCGGGTGCACAGCATGTGTGACACTCCGGGTGCTAGAGCAGCTAGCTCCGCCTCTGCCGACCGCTATCCATCCGACCTGCCCACAAAGACCTGCCTGTCCTACTCCGTTTCTTCTTTCTTAATGGGACTGGCTTCCCCACTCTTTCCTCTCAGTCATTTCAACCTCCCACCTTATCTCACTGGGCTCTGGGACTGCTGGCTCTTCCTTAATACATTTGTAGATTAGCTGCTCCTTCCATTAGCAAATTAGAAATCCTCCAACCCACTAGTTAGGGAGAGGTTTCCTCTTCCTTTCATGCGTGTCTAGATCCCAGCCTTGCCTACCATGTAAGCGTCCATGCCTCTCGTGAAAGAGGGACCATTTTGAATCAAATTCTGTGGCTTTTCGGGAAATGGTTGGTTCTAGACAGCAATGTCCCTACGTTTCGTTAAGGAGAAAATTCATTGTAGGGGAAGTGTAATTCACAATAAAGAGATTAACAGAAGACAACGGTGGGCATGTCAACCAGAGCGTGGCAGGGCTCACACCTTCACAGCAGAGGCTGTAGGAGAGGGTGGCTTGAGCAGGACAATGACTGGGAAGGGCAGGAAGGATGGTGGCTGCCCCCAAATGCAGAAGCAAACCCGCTTCCTCCCAGTTTGTGCTGTATCAAAACAACTGGGATCCACTTTGAGCCTTCCAGAGAAGGTGGGTGTGAAATAATCGAATGGTCACGCATTCGACCATCACTGCTTTTGCAGTTGTGGCAACCAGTTTCTAATGGCTATCTAATAATAATAAAGTATAATTTACACAGATCGCTGTAAAGAGTGGGTCATTCTGAGGTTTTAAGTGGAGTCACAAAATCTGGGAAGCTGCATATTGAAACAAAATAAATAAAATCCCAGGTGGATCCCCTCTTTCTATGGCACAGAACTGGTCCTTGGGCTGTGCACGGCTAGTGCTAGTCCCAGGCTATCAGGAGGTACTTACAGTTCAACGACCCTTCAGGAGCTCTTTGGGGGCTGCTCCAGAATGGCCAGCAAAGGAGTCCTACAACACTCCTGTACCATGTCTCTAAACTCAAACTGCCTGTGCACTTGAATGCCAGCATTTCAATATCAAAGGCTCAGGTCCCTTGGTCAATGCTGGGGATTACAAGCTTTATGAAAAATCAACATGCAGATTGATTTTTGGTCAGATAATGTTTTGCCATGTTTTGAACCCAAGGATGATAAAGGCATAAACTGTTCAATTTCTTCCAGATGCGAAATTTACCCAATGTAGCAGAAGCTTTTTGTGCACCTGAAAGTCAAAATAGCTTCTGACAAAAGTTAGGATGGAGAGCAAGCTATGAATGCCTGAGGATTCTACCTGACAGAGAGTTTAGAAGAACCAAAATGAAACCTCCAGCAGCCAGGTGAGATACCTCTCCTGGGAGATGCGAGATCCTGAACAGGGCAGAGGGCGCAACCACCCGGCCACTCTGTGCCTCTTATCTCTTCCTTTAATTGGTTTAATCTAGCCTGCAGGTCCATGCTGAACAAACCCCAACAAGATGCTGTGCATACTCTTCTGAGACTCCTTTGCAGGCAACAACCCCCAGCCTTTAGTGGGCTGTTGCAGTCCCAGCAACAACACCCAAAAGAGAGAAGGACGTTTTGTGCTTCTCAAGAGTGTCCATTTAAGCCTTCTTGGTCTCACGCGGCAGAGAAGCAGGATGTGCAAAGAGTTAAACAGCTCACATTTCCATTACACTTTGCCACTGGGCACAACGAATTTGATGTAATTAAGAACCATTTAGGAGGCAAAGTGTGAATGGATCCAACTGCACTTCTGAATTTTTAAACGGATCCTAAGTGGGAGACAGTGGCCGGCTGCAGCCTCTCTCCGGAACACAAAGAGCTGCTCCTCTGCCGTGCTGAGTGGAGCCCTCGGAGCAAAGGTAGGGGATGGGGGAAGCAGATTACAAAATTCAGTCACATTTGAAAATTTTCTGCTACAATAATTCACTTTATGTAGAATTAATGTGGCTGATTGAACGTTTGTGCTGCAATTTACTTATAATTAACATTTTATGGTGAACAGATTTCACCATCGCCTTCATGCTGGGAACTCCGAGCCATAGGTCAAAAACAGAGATGAAACAGAGAAGCACAAAATATTCTCACTGAAATATTAATGAGATTTTAATTTACTGCTTTAAAAATACATCTTTCATCAACGTCTGTATATCAAATCATTATTTCAATTTCCCCCCTCAAATCACATTAAAACTATAATGAACTTTTCTGGCCTTTGAAAAGCTCTGAGGGAGAGACATTTGTTTTGAAGGAACATCCCTGGGGAGGAGCGCCAAAGCACCCCCCTCCAGCCCATGGCTCTCTGGCTGACCAGGACCATTTACTGCCCGACTCTTGGCCCACTGGCTTCTGCAGCCATTGCTGCACTCTGGAAAGGAATGTAAAGTGAGGGTCAGTCAAGAGGCTCACCCAAGATCCCCTTCTCCTTACTGAAAGCCAGGGCCCCAGGGACTGAAGGAAAACTCCAGCTGGCCAGCCCTACATATTCACTTACTGATTTTATTTCCCATTGCTTTGAGCTGTTTCTCAGGAATGGGGGTGGGGGAAGCGGGGGGGGGGGAGTCTAGGCTGCTTTTCAAAATAAGGATTTTCCCCCAAGCAACACACAACATTAAAAGCAAAATTATTAAAACAAAATGTAAATTCAAAAGGCAGCATACAAACATTTAAACCTTAACAAGTAAACCATTCCAAATTCAAAGCCACCCAAATCCACAGTCTTCAACAGCAACAGCTAGCAGCCTTTGCAACAGCCTCAGGTGCTGGATTGCCACTGCTCAAGTAAAAAAGCAGTGTTTTAAGGTGTATTTGTGAAGATATCCTGCTAAGGTTGCCGTATGTTCTCTTTTTCCAGGACACGTCCTCTTTTTCATGAGCAGAGTTGTCATAGCGATCCATAGTTTAAAAGTAGAAATCAGCAAATGTCCTTTTTTTTTTTTTTTGCTCTTAAAAATATGGCGACCCTATCAGCTGAATGCTGAAGAGAAGGGCACAGTGAATTTCTGCCTGCCACACAGCTGTTGAAGGTAAAAGAGCCTTGCTCTCCTCCACTGCCAACTCTTAAACCATACCAGTGGGTTTCTTGAGCTTCAAAACCAGTTATGTTACTGTAGCTATTGCATCCATTGATCTTAGGCTGGCAATATGACATTCAGTGCTAGACCAGGACTGGTATTTCAGATGGCAGAGGCGGAGGTGGAGGGGTCAAAAGAGATTGAAGAATTACAGCAGTCAAGGCTCAGATGCTGCCTGTGCTTGCATAAATTCAAGATTAAATTGTTAAAAAGCATTCTAAGAGCATTTGCTTTGGTTATTTATTTATATCTCATAATAATAAGTACAACAATGTCATCAGCCCAGGTCAAGCAGGCGCCCTTTTATTTTACTTTTTTAGCAAAAAGGATTTGATGCTTTGACATTAATGTATATACCAGAACAATCCACCCCCAATAATTTCCCTAACCTACCCTCCTGAAAGCAATTAATCCCCCTCCCATGTTGCTGCTACAATCAACTGATCAGCATCTACATCTGTATTTCCCTTAAAAAAAAAACCAACACACCAAGAGCCTGAATAACAACACTAGTCTACACTGCAGGGTTGTCATGCACTACTCTTTCTCAATCCTCCCATCACCCCCACTTTAGCAATATTAGTATAGCAACTCTGAGCTATTTTGCATGGCTGATGTAATCCATGCTTTCTCAACCATAATATCCTCCGTGCAATATGGATATACTAATCATGGATTTTATTTGTATTTCCATTTGCAGGGTGTCACATGAAATTAATCCTGTGCTACGAAGAGCATGAAGTCCTGTCCTCATTGCACCCTTTTGGTTTGGCTGGACATGCCGCTGCCTGGTCACTGCTACACTAAAATCCTGGATTTCCAAATTATTATCTCTGATCAACAATTACTTGTCTGTTACAGAAGAAGAAAGCATCAAAAAGACTCAGCCATTCCTTTCTCTGTTGTTTTGAATCTAGCAAAAAAAAAAAAAAAAAAGTTTGAGCCACAGAGCTTCAAAATGACCCAGGAAGTCCCTTCTCCATTGTGTGCAGAAGGGGTTTCCTGGGTCATGCTGGAGCTGCTTTGTGCTCTTCTCTGATGTGTGGGTCACTTTGCATTTATCTGTAGCACTTGCTAATCACAGCGGTGATCACTCACAGCCTACAAACACTGAAAAGTGGGAACAGGCTCATATTTCACGAGGCTTTGGGGGGTGGGGAATAGTGCCTGCACAGCTTGCTTCATAACATTTGTTCTACAAGGGCTAGAAATTTACTTTTTAAAAAAGAAAAGAAAGCTCAGAGTCTGCTCTCCTGCTGGCTCTGGGCTCGGTCCCTCCCTCTCTGGTTGGGTGCTGCAGGAAACAGAGAAAGTGTCCTTCTCTTGAGTCAGGCCATTAGGTCATCTAGATCAGCACTGTCAACACTGACTGGCAGCAGCTCTCCAAGTTTCAAGTTAGAGGAAATTCCCAGTCCTATCTGGAGGTGCCATTGTTTCCCCACTTCTATTTTTATTATTTTCAGAAGCATATAATATAATAATATAATAATATAATAATATAATAATATAATAATATAATAATATAATAATATAATAATATAATAATATAATAATATAATAATATAATAATATAATAATATAAGTTACAGATAGGTAGCCGTGTTGGTCTGCCATAGTCAAAACAAAATAAAAAAATTCCTTCCAGTAGCACCTTAAAGACCAACTAAGTTAGTTCTTAATAATATAATAATAATATAAACCTTTGTATATTGATGGCGGTGCAATTGTGGATTGAACCAGGGGCCTTCTGCATGCTGAGCAAAGGTTTGACCATTTAGCTACAATGCACCTTCCTATGAACAGGATGCTAGACTAGGTTGGCCTTTGGTCTGATCCAGCCCTAAGGCGCTCCCGCCCATATCACATCAAAAACATTCACCGACATTTCTGCCTCAGAGTTCTAGGCTCTTAAGTTCAGTCACCACTAGCAAGGAGTGCGGCTGGCTATGCAGAAGAGGATATTACCATTACCATACATACGAACTGGGGAGGAAATAAGATGGTAACAATAAGAAAAACACACACACACACACACAGAGAGAGAGAGAGAGAGAGAGAGAAATCAAAGCAACCTTTCCTTATTTCTCTCGTAATAATCTGGTTTTTGCTGCAAAGATTGCAAGAACAGCCCCCTCACACACCATCCCCTACCAATCCCAGGCTTCGCTTTGAGTTCATTCCGTGCATTTACACATTCTGAAAGAAAGAAAGGAAGGAAAACCTAATGAATATACTCAAAACAACAAGGCCCTGGATTTTGCTCCAAAGTTGCTGTTCCATAGTAGAAAAATAGAAACATCGCTGGGAATTATTACTAATTTTTAAACAGCACTAAAGAATTAAAGCACAAGAGAAAAAGAAGACATGCAGGAGGAAGGGGGAGGAGGGGAAGGGGGGAGAGCGAGGTTAAGCTCAAAGGCAGAGAGAGCGAAATGGACCAGATTATACAAAATTAAAAAGCAAATACGAGCAGACAATTTGTGCCGAGTGATTGCAAGCAATTACAGGCTGGCTTTTCTGGAGGGAAAATGGGGGGGGGGGGCATTTCAGCTTAAAAGGAGACTTTATTCATTCCTGATCAGCTTCTCCTTCTATTCTCTCTTTTATTCTTAGATATCTTTTTTTTTTAAGGCGGCCCTTCAGATGTTACACATCCAACCCTGTGAATCCCACCTCTGGGCAGTGAGGGTGGAATTCAGCATCCAATCCGCTCTTTCTACAGCCCTGAAAAACGAATTTGCTCATAAAGATTTTTTTATTTTTTTTTTAAGGGAGAAGCACAACAAGAGGGGGCTGGAGTTGCTCTTGGAGGAGAGCTTCAATTTCACTGTAATTGTCAGAAGAAGGGCTGCTTTGATCTACAGAATCATGATTATCTTTCAAATGTCTGTGCATTAATGCAGCAGCTGCACTTTGGCAGGAGGGCATCAAGAGGGTGTTGCAGGATAACCTCCGGCTTTGGCCCTGCTTAGCTCCCCCCACAAGCCTCCCTCTTCACTCTTCCCCCCACCCCACTTATTATTTCCAAGGCCACTTAGGAAGATGCCCCACAAGCAGCAGCGGCAGATGTAAAGCTCTTCGTCACCAGCCTTGGTGTTTCCGAGAAGGTCCCACCAAAGGTTTGGGAAGGAGCTATCCAGGCAACACAAGAAATGCTCTTGTCTGTCAAGCCCCCATCCCTGCCCCCAGTCCCAACCCCAGGCAAAGGCAACTGGGAGGAGACTTGAATGTTGGGTGAAGGCTCATCTTCTGATCTTCATATTTACGTTCTCCATCCTGCATTATCCAAACAGAAGAATTTTCTTCTGTTTGTGTTGCATGCTGTTGCTACAATCTTCAAACCCATTCTGGAAATCACGATCCACAGCATGATCTGGTTGGGAAGATGGAGCCTAGGAGAGGCCCTCATCTGTGCACCTGCAGCTGCCAGGTGGCAAGACTAAGGGCCCGGTTACACCTTACGGGGACACTGGATGGCTGCCAGAGACCCGCCTCCCCAAAGAATTACTGGGCAAAAGACACAGGTGCCACTGTATTCCATGATCTCACCACCACCATTCCAGTTCACTGACTGGAGGAGACAGTGCACTGGATACATGGATTCATGCCACATGTTTCTTTTGCCAAATGCTACTCCCCCTCCCACACACATGAAGCCCACCCTAAATCACTGGAAGATAAGCAGTCACCTTCATTTCTCTGATGCATTTTTTTTGGCCCTCAACCCCAACACTACATTACTCCTTGATTCACTGATTCTATTTCTCTGCTGCCCATCCAAGGCTTAAGGCTCCTTATAGAAGCTACTGACTGTTTTGTTTTTGTGAGAAGTGGGGCATCTGCAAAGGGGAAGAGGAAGACTTGCTTGGGAAAGCCAGTAGGCCCACCAACCTCACTTTCCCACCTGCACGTGCTCCCCACCTAACCTTATGCTAATTAGCCATGCAGCCCCACCAAGAGCAAAGTTGCCTGCCACATCCCCCTCCCTCACCATGATTTATGTTCAATTTGTACAAATGGAGAAAATGAGATTTCTGATTTCAATGCCATTTCTGCAATGAAGTGATTAAAAGAGAGAGAGAGAGAAAGAGAGAGAGTAGGGGAGAGGGAGGCACTGCGTTCGACTGTATAGAATATTGATCCCGGCGCTATTTTCCTTTGCAATAACCATTAGCCCTGTATTATTTGCAAACCTCTAATGTGAACCCGAGGATGTAATTTACATTTCTGCTTTCCTTATTTGCCTTAACAAAACAACAACAAAAAGCTTTGGGCCTTTCAATCTATCCACATTGTCAATAAAATCAGCAGCTGATAGGAATTTGTGCATATGCTAAACTGTCATCTCCATGTAAACGACAGAGGGTAAAGTGAGGAGCAGAGGGGACTAGGAAGGCTTCAGATTGCCTATACTTGGCACAGGTCTCCTCCTGTGTCCATCCTATACCTGTTATTTGCTCTTCCCTCCCTGGCAGCACAGTCCTGGCTCCTGGAAGCAATGCACAGGAAGCCATACAGGCAATAGGCCTGGATGTGGCCTGGGGAATATAGCCACATAACGAACTCAGGGCGCTTCCAGATTTTTGAGTAGGATTCAGCCACAAACTGGCAAATGAAGGCTGCACAGTTAAAGTTGTCTGGGTGGTCTTGTGCAACAAACCCACTTTTCTGAAAGAATTTTTTAATATATATATTTTTTTGCAATCAGGAAAGTGATGAGAAAATGCACTGGGATAATATATCCTCCAAATGTCCTGATTTTCCAGGGACAGTCCTGGAATTACAGAAGCCGCCCGGTTTCTGATTTGATCCTGGACTGTCCCACTTTTCCAATAGGACGTCCCTATTTTCATCGGAGAAATGTCAGAAGAGGTGGAGGAGGACATCCCTCTTTTCATCAGAGAAATGTTGAAGGGTATGGGATAACACTTGCTTTGATGCAACATCATCTAACCACCCCTCAAACAAACTGGAAAGAATGCTCACTGAATGGCCAGCATCATCAAATCTGCCTGCAAATGAGTCAAGATGGATCCTTAGTAAAGAAGTTGTCTCGAAGTGGCCTCTCACACCATTTTACAGCCAGCCATTTCATCACTCCAGATCCTGGAGGGGGCACATCAGGGGCACCTAAGCTGTGACCCTCCAAATGGTCCTGGACTACAGGTTCCATCACCCCCAAATGTGGGCCATGTTCACTGCAGTTCAGCAACATCTGGAGGGCTGCAGATTAGCCACAGGGACACTTTGCAGAGGGTTGCAACTGCAGCCAATAAACTACAGCGAAAGAAGGTGTTTCAAATGTGCTCTAAAGGTATAGTGTGTACACTGAAACAGGCACATTGTAGGGTAGATGATGCCCCTTGTTATGTGATGGGTGGCCAGTGTGACTGAGCTGTGCCCCTCCCTACAAAAGTCCAGCTCTTTGTTAATGGGCTTTAGGTTACGATGGTGGACCTATTCCAGTTCATAAGCACCCAGCCAGCCATCAAAGAGGCAACAGGCAGTAAAGAAGCCCAAAGAGGTGTGTGTGGAATGGAGAGGTACTAGAGACAGAAAGGCGGGTGTGGGGATGGGACAAGCAAGGTAGCTCTTCCCCTTCAGCCAGGAGGGATGCCTCTGAATCAGGAGGACTTTGTCAGGGTGGGGAAAACAGTCATGCAAAGGTCCAAATCCACCTGGGACTCTCATGCAGAGATTGCTGGAAAAGCCCTTACAGGGCTAACTGCACAAGGAGTTTGTAACACAGGTACACACACCTGCGCCACACACACCAGTCCAAGGAGAATCAAGATGGGGAGGCAGGGATGAAGTCCTGAGAAGTTGTCAGACATCATGTTGCCACTTGGGTACCAGCTCTGGACAAAGGAGATGAGGAAGTTTCTAGGCATCCCCAAAAACAAGGAGAGGGAAAGCAGGAGAGGGAGCCCAGCTAATGACCCTTAATTGCCACAAGCAGCATGGCACTGAGGCCAGGCGGCTGCTTTGCATTCTTGGGATGTAGGGTATGCAAATGCCTCCCAAGGGCTGACACAGTTTCTCTATTGTGGATCCTGAGGGTAACAAAATTAGCCTTTGGCAGCCATGGTAATTGGGAGGTGCGGTTCCCATTAGGAGTCCTACAAATTATGAAGAAAAATGGACCAGGGGCTTTGTCGCAAATAATAATAGCAAGAAGAAAAGAGCGGGCGCCTGCCTCTGTCCCCCCCCCCCCACACGCCAAATCTCTCTCTTTATTTCTAGATGGTGCAGTTAATGCCTCCTTGTTTAGTAACAAGAAAATAGTCTGCAGTCCCCTGCTGGACTTTTCCAAGGCAAGATCACATGGTGGATAATATAAAATCCAATCCGAAGATGGAGTTGCAGCAGAGCCAAAGTGCCAGTGGCTGATCCAGACAATGTTCTTGTCCCTGCTTCGCCCCCCCCCTTTTGTTGTGAGTGAGGACTGAGACCTGAAGCAACATGGAATGATGTGCTTCCTGGTCCCTGAAGGGCTAGACATCTTTGAACAGTCCCAACCCATGACTTCTTCTTTTCCCTGCTGCAAATGGGGGGTCCTAGCCTGCTCCCAAATGTGCCTGCCCGGGATGAAGGTCTCAGCCGCTGAGAACTTGAAATGCTCTGCCAACATCTTCAATGGCTGCTGACCCTCTCACAGTGCAGATACTGCAAGTCAGAAAATGAGTGGCCTCTTTGATCTCCCTGCCAGGAGACCAAATGTCACATTCAAGAAGCCCCAGCCCCCCCCCCAGTTTACACCCGAGACTGTTTCCCTCCCGAGTCCTGAGGGTTTTCCATACTACTGGGTCAGGGTGGCAGAGAATGTGAGAAGTTTCACATACATAGTGCAGCAGGCCACCTGCTCTGCAACTATGCTGTGTTTCCTTTTGCAAGAAAACTGCAAGATGTGCCCAAGGTTCACTCAGGTTTGTGGATGAAGCTAACAGGAACAGAGGATGTGAGGGAGATGTCCAAGGAAGGCCTCCCTCCTTCCTTCTTAAGTGCATGAGGCCATTGCCAGTCGCATCAGGACCCAACCAGAGGGCTCTGGAATTTGGCTGAGCCAGGCAACTGGAAAGTTCCCTTGTTGCATGGTGTCTAGAGAAAGGCCTGAAGCCAGATGATTGGGTCTGTGCCTGCACAGTATCAGCACTGGGTGGGAGGCAGTTTTGGGGGATGCCATGAATGCAGCTCTGAGCCAGCAATAAAAGGGGAAATGAGGGATTTGGGAATATTGAACTGTTGCAGTCACATTTGTGCTTTGAACTGCAATTTGTTAAGAGTGCTGGGAATTATAGTTCTGTGAAGGATAAACTACAGTTCCCATGATTCTTGGGGGGAAGCCATGTGCTTCTGATGTATGGTGTGGATGTGCATGAAACTCAACCAGGTGAGCAGATGTGGAGAATGCTGCTGCTGCTGCTGCTGCTGCTGCTGAAATGTCCCTCTCAAAGGAGCGTCAAGACAGAGGATGTCTGGGGCAGGAGTGTTAAAGAGCCGTCACAGGCCACACCTCATCCTGAATCCTGTTTCTGGTTCACCCACTACTTTGTTTTTCCTAAAAGAGGAACTCCACATACCCTGAGCTCTTTCTCATTCCTTTCCCCTCTCTACATTCTTCTTTTTGTTTATTATTATTTCAAACCAGGCAGCACAACAGCAGCCATTAAACAACACTAAACCAATCAGGGAGGCACCCACAATGCTGGGAGGACCAAGTCTGCATGAGGACGATCCTGCAAGTGACACAGGGTGTGTGGCGGAATGAAAGAGGAGGAACAAACTGTGCCTGGGGATGGGGGGGCCCATAACCCCCCCAGGTCCTGGGGTAACAGGCGGTCAGCCTCCCCACTCCACTCCTCCAGGAATCCAGGGCAGCCCTAAGAGATTACGAAATCCCAAACCCAGAAAGGCTTCATGAGCTGTGCAGACGAGTTGAAGGGAACAGCTCACTTGCACAATGACAACAATGCTCGACTTTTTCATACTTATGCTAACTCTCCATCATAGAAACCGCCGCAGTCAATGTCTTAACCCCAGATCTTTATTTTTTCATTGTTTCCCCTCAGGGCCTCTTTAAGGAGCCGGCAGAGGAGCCACTTTCCACGTCGGGCGCAGTTGGCACGCCGGCCAAGTGTACTTAAACTTTGCGTCTGATCAAGTTATGTGTATTGGATCTGAAACCAGCGAGTCAATTCTTCCAGGTCCCTAAGTGGCGATTTGTGGTAATGTCTACATCAATACGAAGAGAGCGGTTTGCTAGCTGGTTTACGTAAAGCAAATGCCTGCAGGATGGGAGGGGGCCTCCGAGGGTTCTCCCAGCTAATGGTGTTGTGCACATATGGTGGGGGGGGGGGGAGTACAAGCAGAGGCCAAGCAGGAGAGGGTGCTTTTTATGCAAACCTCCAGGCAAAGGAACCACCACCACAACCACCACCTCCTCCCAACTGAAGGGTTCTTTCCCATTTCAACCAAAGCTTCTCTTTCCCAACCTACCAGCATCTCTCTGCCATCTTCCTGGCAAGCACCACCCACCTGTCCTGAGGTGGAGAAGGATGGGGAGCCTCTGGAGGCGCCCTGTGGGCCAGGCCAGGAGATGGAGAACTGGGTATTCTGTCACAGGGACTTCCCCACAATGGCAGGCTGTGCTTTCTCTCATTTGCTTGGTTTTCGGGGGGGGGGGCTCTTGGCACACAAGGCTGTGTGAAAATTGATTTATGGGATCCACTGCTGTGGGGTGCAGTGATAGCCCTACAACAGAGAGAAAGAACAGGGAGGTTAGAGGGATTCATGGGTGAGTGGGGAGATCTGTCAATGGCTGTTTGTCATGGTTGGTCTGTGGAAGATGCTCTGGGTTTAGCCTATAACGCTCCTAACATTTGCTGGCAGGCACAGAGCAGGGAGCACTTATCCCTGCTTGTGGGCCTCTTGAAGGCACTGCTACTTGGTGGGGCAGATGAACTGAGGTGATTCCTGCTTCTGATCTCTCCCTTGAACAAGCCTTCTGGTTTGCCTTCAACAGCATGGCTACTCTATACCAGACACGCTCCCCTGCCCACATCTACCTGACCACCTGGCATAGCCAGATGAAGAAGACAAGAGAAGAAAATCTGAGAAAATTCCACCAGAGTCCTGGCTACATGTAAGATTTCCCAGAATGCTAAGCAGCACTGTTCACATCCTTCTTTTGAAAGCGTCAGCAGGATCCCCTTGCCCTAGGTGACTCCCAGTTCCTCTGTGGCAGTGCAGGTGAGCAAAACTATGATGGAACAAGGTTGGGAGGTGCAATGGGAATTTCTTACATTCAGTTTTAAGACACCAGCTGCCCATTGCCTCTGTGTGCTTTCTTGTGAGAATCAGCCCAACGTCACTGAAGTCCTTAAGTTAGTCATAAACATCCCTCAGATCTAGGAGGGCTCTCGAGAAAGACTAGCTCGCAGCAATGACCTCAGGAGAACCTTCTTACGTCCTCTCTAGGATTTCAGGACAACCTTCTCTGAGCTGCCTCCTCCTCTGGACCAGTTTCACCAAACTGAGATGCCCTCCAGGTGTTTTGAACTACAACTCCCATTAGCCTCAGCAACATGTTGGCTGGGGAGGAAGGGTCACAAAGGAGCCACCACTGCAGCAAAGATTTCCATAGGTGGAGAGAATCTGCTTATCCATTTGACACTGCTAAGTTTAGTCTTCTTAAGTACCAGCTCCCCGCTGCCTGCTGCTGCCACCATGACAGTGATTCTCTTCTATTTCCCATTAATTATTCGTTTTGCAATTGTACATCTCCATCCCTCTGGGATTGTGCTGCTGCTGGCATTTGGCACACAATTTATGGAAAGTTTCCATAAATATGATGCTGTTCAGAAAAGGAGCAAGATATTAGTTTAGAATTTGCAGACTATCACAGGCTGAGGACACACCACTGATTTATGGTCCCCTGTAAATTCAGAGGCACGGCTGGTGCTGCACTCATAAACTGCAGATGAGCTGGGGTTGGTGTTTCTCTCAAGCCCAACCGACTGCTGTGAGGACTCAACAGCCACCAACTGCAGAGATGGCAGCCTACTGCCCCTCTGGCCTCTTCGGCCTACCTGCTAGAGTCAGGGATTCTTCAGCAGCCATTGCCACTAGGAATGGTTGACCTAGATTCTTCTGCTGGACAAGGACTCCTCTGAGGTCCTGGGCCTGCCATGATTGATTTCAGCACCCCACTGCTCTGCTCACACTTTCCTCCCACAAACAGCAGCAAACCAGGCCTTGGATGATACTCCCACTCTATCCCATAAATGCTTTGCAGCTGCATACCCTCCAACATGCCACAGAGGAAAATCCAGCTGTATGTCTTTTGGGGATGCACGTGACTCGTGTAAGAACACAGCTCCGAAAAACGTTAATCTTTTCAGAGCCAGATAACTCATGTGAGAGCACGGGGCCCCCAAAACGAGTGTCTTTGGGGGCTGTGATCTTGTGGAAGCCAAACAGGACATTCTGGGATCCAATCAGAAGCCGGGATGGCTTCCGTAATTCTGCGATGTCTCACTTCAAGTGGGACAGTCGTGGGGAATGGCAGCTGACAGGGCTGGAACACCTTCAGGTTTGCAGTCTTGGTAGCAAATGGCAGCGGGGAAAATGTTTTCTAATGCAGGTTTCCCCTTGGGAGAGCTGGGGGGGGGGCCTGCAACATTGCTTTGGGAATTTTTGTAGCCACAGCCATCTGTATTCATTCAGCTACTTGACAGCCCACAAATCCTGCTCCAGTACAAGAGGAAACGAAGGAGTTCCGATGCTGCACTTCATTTTAAAACTGGGCAGAGCTTGCTAAAAACTCTGGCCTAAACAGATCTGCAGACGGACAGATTCACCTCTTGATGATGTTGTGAACTGCCGACAGTGGTTGTCTACGCAGCATCTCAGTTCTGCTCCCCTCTGCCACGGATAGACTTTCCCATAAGAACATAATAGCAGCCCTGTTGGATCATGCAAATGATCCAGCTACTCTTCCATAGTGTCCAGTTGGGTGACCCTCGGAATCCCACAAGCAGGACATGAAAACAACAAGCCCCCTCCTGCTTCTTGCCTCCCTGGAAACTCAGGCTCAGGAAAGAGACTAGCTCTTCATATGTCCCTATACACTGGCAGCATCCATAAGCGCTACGAGCTGGATATAGTGGGTGGTGGGTATCTTACTCCTCAGTCAGATGCTATGCAGAAGATGCCATGTGTGGATTCGGAGGATTGTGTTGTACAAAGCAAACAGTCCAGTACTCAGCTACAACCTTCCTTTGCACATCTAGGAAGAGGTCACAGCATATCTTGTATGGGTGAATCCCAGGCCCAATGGTGAGTTTTGCCACAAGTTCAACAGCCACATTTGTCTTAAAACTGAACCTGAAAGGAATAGGCACCCTTCCACTGGGGAGACAAACTCTCGGAGGCGCTTGCACAAGCCCAGTTTCTACAGGACAGGAATAGCAGCAACTGACCATCCTCACATGGCATAGCTGAAGGGAGATATGAGGTTGCTGCCTGCCCTGAGGTTAAGATGGACTGGGCCATAAAACCCAACTTTCACACTTCAGATGTTTGTGCTCCTCCTCCATGAAGGAAAAAAGAGAGCAGTTTCCAAAACAGTAAAGTTGGTCCAGTTTAGGAGTAGAAAGAATGCCTTCCGTGATCAGATTTACTGCTAGAATGGAACATGCATGCATCATGGCAAGCCTGAAATGTGTCATTATGAAACATTTAACCAGTTTAAATCTCTCTCTCTCCCTTCTCTGATGCCCTTCTGAGTGTCTGTGATTTACAGCTCTCAGTCGATAATCAAGCCCAATAGCGTGGATGAAACTGACAATCAGAGGAAGCATCTAAATGAAACAGAATTGGAGTCACTTTCGAAAGATCCATTAAAGTAAAGAATTCTACTGAAGACTCTATGACAGCACTTATTAGAAACACCTCAGAGCAAGAATCAAACTGTGAACGGAATGGAAAATCTCAATGAGTGCTCAGAATTAATTAGGGAAAGTTTGGAAGAAGAGCTCCCTTGTAATCAGGGGAATACCTATTTGGGGTTTGGCAGGGATGGGGCTCATTTCTTTCCATATGTAGTGCACCTTCCAAGGCTAACTGGTTTGGAGGAAGCCCACCTGGCTTGCAAAGGCTGCTCTGGGAGCCATCAAACAGGGCTTGGATCCAGGCCCAGGCAACTGCCAGAACTGTTGCTTCTTGGCCAGAGGGCACCTCTGGAAAGCACTTGGGCCTCCCTCCTTGCTGACTCCCCATCAGGCCATCTACCCTCTCAGATAGCAGCTCCTTTGCTTCCTTCCTTCCACAGCCCTTGGATAATTTCCCTGGCTATGGACTCCAGCCTGACCTCAGAACTGTGGTCTTGTCGTTGCAGGGAGCCACAAGGTTCTTATCTTCTCGTCTCATAAAAGTGCCCTTGCCCCCTTCTGCATCTTGCCTGAGGCAGCCTTGTCTTGCCATCAGGGCCCTCTTGGACTGGCTCAGGTGAGATGAGGCTCAGGCTGGGTACCAGCAGGCCAAGGCAAGAGTGGAGGCAGGAGGGCAAACCCTCCAAGTGTCCCTATTTTCCAGGGAGTCCCGGATTTACAGAAGCCATTCTGATTTGACCCTGGAATGTCCCACTTTTCCTTAGGATGTCCCTATTTTCATCTGAGAAATGTTGGAGGGTATGGAGTTATGTGACCCTCGAGCCACAAAGATGGAACTATACAAGCTTTAGTAGACATCTGAAGGCAGCTCTGTATAGGGAAGTTTTTTAATGTTTAATTATGTTTTTATATATGTTGCAAGCTGCCCAGAGTGCCTGGGGCATCCCAGTCAGATGGGCTGGGGAATAATAATAATAATAATAATAATACAGTAATAGAATAGAACATCCCTATTTTCATCGGAGAAATGTTGGAGGGTATGGGTTCTGGCTGAATGCAGGGGCTCTGGCTTGGCTCTGTGGCCGCACGGCTCCTATGTTGCTTCAGCAGGGAACAAACTGAACCTCACCCAGCCCTATGTGGCTACAGCAGAACAGCTGTCTCCTAACCACAAGCCTGGCAGGCACTGGAAAGTTCTGCTTTGCTTAAAGGGCCCAGCCCTCTCCATTACAGTAGTCTCTTGCTGCAATGGAGTGGAGTCTCTGGTTGCAACGAGTCCTCCATGGAGCCTTCCAAGCCTGAGAATGGCATCCTCTGGCTGCAGGGTGAGGAGGAGGACACTGGCCCTGCAGGCTCCTCAGGTAGGAATGCTTCAGAGGGTGCCTGCATACCCTTCCCCTTCTGTTTCAGAGTCTTACACTTCATCACGTGAAGAGGACTCCCACTCTTAGCCCCTGACAGTGTAGTAGCACATTTAATTCTGACCAGTACCAATTTGACAAATCCGTATAACGAATATATTTAAGCAAGCACCTGCTCACTTCATTTTGTTTGTTTGTTTTATTATACAGTGTTTATATACTACTTCATTGTAATAAAACCCAAAAAGACTCATTTGACCACCACCACCACTTACTCCACCATGCTGGAGGCCAGGCCCTTCTATGGAAGTCCAGCTCCTTTTCTGAAGCATCTTAGCAGGGGCCCAAACCCTTGATGTTGCCTCTGGCTAGGTTTTGCCAGCAGGACCCCTGACCAATTGGGGACAAACCAGGCCATGCAAATGGCCCTTGGCTGCACTTCCTGATTGGACGGGGTGCACGTGGCAGAGCAGAAAAATGTCAGAAGTAGCTGCATGAGCATCGTTCAAAACCAGGTGTAAATCTAAATGATCCTGGGCGCTCAGAGGATGGATTTGTCATTGGTTGGAAATATGGGTGAATCTGTAAATTTTGGTTTCTCTCAGCTTTTCCTTTTTTGCAGATTTTTTTTAAAGAAGTCCTCATGAAAATTCATCAGTATTTTAATCTGAATTTCTCTGAATTTATACATTTTTGTTTGCAATGCTGCCTACAATTTTATTGAGTGCAGGATGAAGGACATGTGATGCATCATTGCTACAAATGTAAATGGGGAGCAAAGCAGCCCCTGGTATGTTGTGGCTGCTTCTTTGACCACTCTGAGCCGTTACAAATATCCACAGCCATAAAGACAGGTAGAATCTCACACACCTGAATGACACCTTCTGCCTCCCTCAAATGGACCCGACTCCCCAGCTTTAATCTGTTTCTCAGTCAATTCCTCTTTAGCGGGGGTTACCTAAAGGTGACATTGCCTCCCCACATCCTGCCTGGCCTGTTCCCTCAGGGTCACTTTGTGTTCTCAGGGAGTCAGGTGGGCCCAGATGCCTGGGATCTGGGATCTTTAGAAGCCTCGATTGCTGTAGCCAATTACTTGCCACTCTGGTTCAGGGCAAGTAATAGCATCTGCAGCAACGATCCAGGTCATTCTCAAAGCCACACAGAGACCCTGTGACCAGGCTCTGCAAGGCCTCTTGCCCGGGGTCTATACGAATAGCAACTGGATAGCCACCTCCTCTCCTGCTTAAAAGGAATGAAGGCCTGCCCTTCGATCCAACTAGCCTCTCCTATTGCCTCTCTTTCACTGTGCAAAGGCACCCCCCCCCCCGACAACACACACCCCCTCCCCACCAAAGCTTTGCCAACAGCTGGAGAATCGCCTCTTTAATTCTGACACACGAAGGATGGTGGAAGGCGCCCACCAGTTCACCTGCCTCCTGGAATTCACAGCAATTCTTTGAACGTGATAAAAGACCCTCTTCCTCTCCCCGTTCCTCTCGCCTCCTTGAAGCCTGCCCAGGCCCAGACAACCAGGTCTCCCCAGCCCTTAGATCCCCGCCATCAAGGGGTTCATTTTCTGTTCAAAACATGGCAGCTTAAGCAAACAAAATGAAACAGAAATACAAGAGGAGAGTTATCAAAGGGAAAGGAAGAGCAAGAAATAAATGAGAAATAGGTGAGCGGGGGTCGAAGGCGACAAAGCGAGGCGCTTGACCCACCTGGAGAGCAGACCGGGCCATCGCGTCCGTCTTGGCCAATCATGCGAGCTTTGCAACGGGCAGGAAAATCCACATGGGTTCATTTGGCTGGAGAGGGTGGCTCATAAACCTTACAGTGCTGCTATGAAAGCTCTCCGAATCTCCCCACGTTTCCCCTTGTCATACCGTGGAGATTGGCTGCTGGAGAAGTGGTGTTGGTGGTGGGGCGGGCAGGCAGGAGGGGGATTGGACTGATGTGTGTTGTGGGGGATCAGCTGGCGGGGGGGGGGAGAGGGATGGCCAGAATTATTATTTTTTTAAACTGCGTAAAGCGAACGAAGAAAACAGTTTATACCTTTAGGGTCATGTGAGGGAGCCACTGGCAAAGATATATGCAAGACAACAGCAAAAGAGGGAAGAGGGAGGGGGGAGGGGGAGAATGAGTGCGAAGGAGAGAGGCAAAAGCTTTCTATTATTCGGGACATTGGTGATGCACACGGAGGCAGTTGGAAGATTAAATTAAGTATTATATCTGCTGACCCAATTGCCATGGTTACCGGACAGCGGAAAATATTAATCAAGCCAAGCCTTTTCTGCTGAACATTCTGGGGGAGGCGGAGGTGGGTGGCGGGTGGGGGGGGGAGAGAATGCTCAATATAAATATATGCATATATATATATATAGGCATTGCTCCGTCACACAAATGCTGTGGAGGAAGGCACCTGATATTGTCAAGATAAACCATTTAAAAATATTGCTGCTGCTGCTCCTGATGCTGCTACTACTACTACTATTATTATTATTATTATTATTCAGAGGAGAGCAGATGTTACTGCAGAAAGCTATGCTTGGAGGACAAAGATATGGCAGCCTCCAGCTACTTCTTCCAGCTGTTTTTTAAAAAAGTATTTATTAATGGCAGCAAACTATGACATTTGGCTGATTGCAAAGGCAACGGCATCTCCAAGGCTCTTTGCATCCTTCTGCCCAGGAAACATCACTGTGGCTAGGTATCCCTCCTGAGAGGAGAGGTAGCAGCCTGGAGAAATAAATGATGGCCCAGGTAGACAATGAGCAAAGACCGGCTGGAGAAGGCTGCCTAGGTGTGTCTCCTGCCAGCCCCTTCATGTGCAAGACCAAGCCTCTGTTGCTACCACATCCATCTGCAGCTGCTGCCACTGCACACAGAATGAGAGCCATGCATAGCTTCAGGAATGGCCCGAGTCTCACAACTGAAGACTGAAGCTCTGGTTCCACCATGTTAAGAGATGTAGGAGCTTGGTGGTGAATTTGAACCAGACGCTATCCTCTGATAAGTTCATAGACAACTGCCGCCTTCCCTTTCTGTGCTGTCAAAATGGGGGTGAGAGAAGGGGTGGGGCGTGAACCACTGAGCCCTGTAATTTACCTGACAACAGCCACCATCTTGCTGCTACTCCAGGGCCAGCAGGTGGCACTGTAGCTTCATCTGCTTCTACTCCCAACTGGTGGTTAGGCCGAAACAGGAACTTCTTCTTGATTGGCTCATTCAGATTATTTAACTTCCTGAGTCACTGTTGAGCTGGGCAGGGTCCAACCGTTTTTTCCTTTCCCCCCCACCTTCCTTCTAGTGTAAAGCAGAAGAGTTTCCATGTCAGAGCAGACCAAGGGCTATCTGACCTAACTCCCCTGCTCCCAACAGAGATCAGTCAGATCCCTCTGGGAAGCTCACAAGCAGATGAGCCAGCTGCCCCTCTGCCCCAGTTATCTGAACATGGAGGTTCCACTTATATGTCGTGGTTAATTATTACAGATAGATGTATCCTCCTCCTCTTCTATGTATGTGTCTAATCTTTACATTGTCAGCAGGACAAAGCAAAATGCAGTATCAGGCATTCAGTGGTGTATGCCTGCATGTGAAGATGGAGGGTCTGTTGGCCTGGTTTAGACTCCTAAAATATGTAGAGCTCATTCATCTTGCCCAGCATCTTCCTCCAACAGTGTATAGCCTAAAAAAGACCACAAGTAGGACATGAAGGCCTCCCTGGCTGTCCTCATACACAGAGGATTTGGACCTCAGGAAGCAGGCAGCCTCTTCAACATATGCAAATGAGGTAGGCATCTACTTAAAGAAGCATTCTTTTCGTACAGGCCTTCCCATATAAATTCAGTGTACCGTATTTTATTTTTCTCCACTGCTGGCATTTTGATCACTTGGAAATTGTTTTTATCTTGTCTTTATGATATATTGCTTTTCTCTTTAATATACACTGGTTTGATATTTTCTAATAATAATTGGTTAAAAAGTCTTGCACAGAAATGTGAACAGAAATTCAGCTCCCATCTCATCGTTCTCAGACTGTCTATCGGGGTTTCATAATCTTTTTGGCTGTAGATATTTTAAATGCTACTCTTTTGGTCTTTAGTTTTGTAAGGTACCAGAAGTAAGTGCTTGCTTGATTCCAGGTGTTCCAAATGTTCTGAAAGACTTCAGGGGTTTTAAAAAATGTTTTGAAATGTTTAATACACACATACATATGCATGTGTATATATATAATAAATTTAAAATAGTATTATTTTTATCTTTATTTATTTTTCCTGTACTGAGATACTTTGGAAGGAAGGGCAGGATAGAAATCAATCTGTCAATCAATTAAATACCTGTTTCTGTATGAGAGTTTCAACATTTTTAGCAACACAGCTGTTTCTGTAAATATACTTCTGATAAGCAGAAGCAAAAGTACTGTGTATTGAAGACAACACTTAAAAAGAGCATTGCTGCCTTTAATTTTTTTTAAAATTTTTAAAATTAAAAAATGTTAATAATAAATATTCATCATAAAATAAACAGAACTACTCTACTGTATTACACCTTGGGGTCTCCAATAATGTTATCTGCAAAACACTCTTTCAGAAATACCTCCAGAATTGTAGTCACCCTACTCCAAAGTATTTCCAAAATTGTTTAATTAAATCCTTGCTTGGTGGTGGGAAAACTGCCAGAGGACGTCACAAGAATATTGCCATTCAAAAACTGGGTTACATATTTCCTATGAATTAAATAACAAAAGGCAGTCTCTGCAATCCAATGGAATGAACAGCAGCTGGCATACTTAAGTCCCATGCAATGATGTGGTTGAAATGCACCAAATTCTGTCTTGGAATGTGGTCAGTAATTTTTAGTCAATCCATTGAAAAGCAGACTGCGCTAAGTCTCAGTCCAGTGGTGTTGTTCTCTCAAAGGAAATACTCTCCCCATTTATTCCTTGACCCAAGGGAAACTCATGAAGCTGGAGACCTTCCCCTGCCCCTCCCAGTAGTTACTTGCCAGCATCCTCTGTATTGCTGTCTGTTTACTGCTGACTCTTGCTGCCAAGATGGCAATCACCCCATCGCACCCAGCACCCTGATCCCTTGAGTCCTGCAATCTGGAGCTTCTTGGCTGGGCATTCTGGAGTGCCCAGACCCCTGAATCAGTGGCTGCTGCCTCTGCATAAGCCCTTCCCTTTGGCACTTCAGACATAGCTCCTTCCTTCTTACCCCGGCAACTTACTCTGGATTCTCCTCCATCTGCCACCCTGCCCAGCTGCTTGTGGGATCCTCACAATCCTGCCCAAATGTGCCTCCTTCCCCTTGATCCAGCAACACCTCCCTCCCAGTTTGTCTGTTCCTGGCCCTGAGTCTTTGCTTTCTTCCACCCCACCAGCAGTAGCCCAGCCGGCCAGAGGCTCATGGACAGTACCTGTCCGGCCAGTAATCCTTTCCTGTCTGGAAAATGATTACCCTGCCATGGCCAGTGTGGACGGCTTAGGGCAGCTGTGTCATATAAATTGTCAGCAATGACCATAAGCACTCAGAGAAACACTTTAATTCTTCACTCCCGCCACCGTGGGCTGATATATTCTTTCAAGGTCATTACCCAAGGCTAGGGGGGTCGCATGATAAACGAGTGACAGGCCCAATGAGGGACGGTGTGCCTGAGCAGGTCTTACATTAATTAGACAGAAGCGCTAGAGAGGAAAGGTGGCTGGGCCAAAGAAGGGGAGGGGGAGGGCTGGCCCAGGCTCTCTGGGATCTCTCACCCTTCCCTTCCCCTCCTGCAGGCCAGGAGACCAGTTGGCCTCCCTCCCTTGCCAGGTTTAGCAGCTTTACTTGTAAAACTACATATCAGATGTAAACAATACTTCATTTCTGCTTTGCAAGGACCGGGACATCCCTCTCTGCCTGTGTTCTGCTGGGTCTGCTACTTGCCCCCCACCCCTGCTTCACAGTGGACTACAGAAGAGTAACTTGCAATGAATGACACATCCGAGAAACAGCAAAAATAAATTGCTCAAAGCCAAGGAAGAAAGGCGGCACCATGTGCCATTTCTCGAAAGGCATCGTTGACAGGCCTGGTACAGCCACCCGCCTTGTTAGGTTGAAAGAGCAGCAAGAGAATTGCTGGGTCAGTTCACGCACCCACATTTGTCACTTGGTGGCTACACCCTCAAGTATCAACTTGCACATCCAAATGAGGCATCCAGAACCTAAAGTAACCTCCAGTACTGTACAAAATGTCTATGGGTAGAATCACCGCACACATTCAGCCAACACTCAGCACATGTTGAATATTCAAATTATGAGGAGTCTAGCGATGTTGGTGAATGTGTGAACTCACACACTGAATCAGTTTTGTGTGGAAGCTGATGGGTGCACCCGAGCACTTGGTTCCTTGAAACCAGAAGAGGGGGTCTGGATAATATCACATCTCCCCATGTTGAGCAAAAGATTCTTGTATTTCAGGGAGTTAGACTAGATGATCCTCGTGGTCCCTTCCAACTCTACAATTTGTGATTCTAAAGATATAGAGCTCAGCCACCCCTGTTCCAGCCTTTTAATTGGGTGTTACTGCAGGTGTGAAGGGAGCCTGGTTACAGCTGCTACCCTTTGGTGAAAAAGGCTCCCAGTTCGAACTGAACCATCGGTTGCATGTTGTATTTGGGGTGGGGTTGGAGATAGAGTGGAGCAGATGGGTGCAATCCCAAATGGCAACAAACAAAGCCACCGAGTAATGGTGCAATGGGCTGCACCTCTGGCCTCCCCTGCCCCCTGACATCCACATTCACCCAACAGCATGTGCAGGAGTGAGGGGTCTTCCTGACTAGTGCCAGCCCTGGTGGGTGTGGGTGGGTGTTCCTCCTTGGCTGCCCACCCATGGCTCCCCACTATGAGAAGAATGATTTGAGATGGCGAGCTGATTTTGTTCTTTATAAATCAACCGCTGGCTAGTCCTGAATCCAGCACTGCATCTGTTCCTTGCCTGGATCTGTGTACGCATATCAATGATTTCTTGATCTTCCTGCCCTCCGAGGTACAAGTGTAGGCAGACGTGTAAGGAAATATTTGGTGTGTGCCTGCGTGGGCGTATTAAAAGGGTTCTATGCTCTCGCTTTCTCTTCCTCGTTTTCTCTGGTTACTCTCGATAATGCTGATTTTACTGCATAAAAAGAAAGCCCCCCAGAGCATTCGGCTCTTCCCACCCCCACCCCCGCCATCCTTCAATTCCTCATAAAGCCTCTGGCCTTTCACTGCTGTTTATCACCTAAGGCAAACTCTCTCTCTCTCCCCTCCACCCAATCCCATTTCTTTAAATCTCTAAACCACAAGGCAGTGTGTGAGCAACACCGTGGGTCAAAATATCAAAAGCTGGAGCTTTCTCCGGTTTCCTCGATAACACAAACCATAAAAGGAGGCAGTAGCATCAGCGCAGGCAGTTGCCCTGACCTTAGCTGGTGATGCTGCACGATGGTTCCCGGGCATCCTGCACCCAGCCACACCGGCAAGTGATGGGACTGGCTGGGGCTCCAGCAGGTGTTAATGATGGAGAGGCAAGACCAGAGGATGAATCTCACAACTGCAAGGAGGATGCAAGGACAGCATGGGATGGGTTTCATCCTGTAGACAGCACCAGAGAAACAGCCGCCTCACCCCACAACCCAGGTATCATTTCAGAAACTGTATGCCCCGTTCTGGTGTTCTCGAGGGCGAATGCATCAGAAACAGAAGGGAAGGAGGATGCAACCATTCACAACAGCCCCATCCTTTTGGACAGCAAAGGTTGCAGAACGGCAGCAGAAGAAGTTCAGTACAAATCTGAAAATGACTGGCCTGCTCTCAGCTTTGCAGCTTGGCTACACAGCGCTCGCTCTCTCTCTTTCTCTCTCTCTCTCTCTCTCTTTCTCTCTCTCTCTCTTTCTCTCTTTCTCCCCCCCCCCCAACATAACAGTGGTTGTCCATTCCCATCCTCCAGCCCACTCCAACTCCCAAAAATCAAGCATACATTTACAACTTTTGTTTCCCAATGTTTGGGGTGCCATGCCCCTTAGTGTATTTTATATATACCCTTAGTGTATTTTTGAAAAGCGACAGCCACTCTAGAAGCTGGCATTTCTGCAGGCCTGTAATGTGCCCTGGGGTGCTGCTTTGTCTCTTTGGGCATTCAGCCCCTCTACTCTTTGCACTTAGAAAGTCTTGTCTCTAACAAGCCTCAGGAACGTGAGAATGAGGGCCTGAAACTGCCTGTCACCAAAACTTCAGAAAAAGTCCTTATGTTGACTGGCTCAATCCAAGCCCTGAATCTGAGTCTGCTGGCCTGGTCTTCCTGTAGTGACTACAGGGCCAGTCTCAATAAAATGTGGGCCCCACAGAACATGTACATATCTCACACCTATGCAGTCAGTGTGCACACATGGCTGAATCACCTGTCCATAAAGCACACAAACATGTAGAAGGGCACATCTAAACCACGGCTGGCAGCAGCACCTCCATGAAGGATGGGCTTCAGAGATGAAAGAGACTTGTCTCACGCGCATCAGGCAAAGGCTGCCATTTTGAACAGCACTTTCCCTTCCATCAGAAGAAACACCCCAAAGACCAGACTTCTTTCCCACCAAAGGGCACGTCCGCCTCCTGTCCGCCCCTCCCTCCTGCCCCACTTGAGGGCATGAACCAGCCGTGCGGAAGGAGTGGGGAGGGCAGCTGCTGCCCCATCTCACCTACGTCCTGTCAGCCTATGGACAGGCATTTCCACACAACCTCTCTTATTTACACACACGTGCAACGCGTCTAGGAGGAGAGAGCGCCTATCTCTGTGGTTATGCCTGCTTGTCTCCAGGATGGAAAAAAAATACACAGCACAGTTACTCAAACACATGTAAATATCGCTCTAATCCCATTTGTTTGGCAGACCATATAAAGGCTAAGAAATGAAAAATGCACTCACACGCCCTCTGACACCCTGGCCCAGCGCATGGAGGGGAGCGCTCTCCCAGTGGCTGGCTCCTGGCTCCCTCGCCTCCCTCGCGCTTTGCTGCTAAGAAGATACTTAGAGCGCAGGGATTGCTCACAATCTGGCTGTGTGATCCACATACATGAGTTGTAATATGCCTGCTCCTATTTCGCTGCCTCTCCCTCTGCCTCTCCCCCCCCCCGCCAGCCCATCTCTCTTGTTCTCATGTTCAGTGGTTATTTTAGCTTAATGCAATGACATCACACGGCTCCCTTCATTAGGCAGAGCCCTCGCCGTGCTGCGCGGCTCCCCTGATCACTTCCAAATGATGGGATTTAGGGAGGTCGGATATTTATTGCCGATCAGTCTTAACGTGGGACGCTCAGCTCCAGGGTGGCGGGGTGTGTGTGTTGGTGTGTCAGTTTCTCTGCCCAAGGTGTACACAAGGGGGGGGGTTGCACAGCGCGGGTGACAGCTGTGTTGTGGCTGTTTGTGTAAGCTGGCGGGGGGTGGGGAGAGAGAAGGCGAGAAAGTGAAAGGGGGGCTTTATTACACATTTTCATTTTTATACAGCAGGCTCAAATAGCTATAGGTATCTGCCCATAGCTCCAGCCTTTAATCGGTGGAGTTTTTATATCAGGTCTGAATGAGGAAACTCCAGTAGGCCCTGGGAGGGGATGGCGGGTGCAGGGGGGAGAAACCTCACTTTTCAGCATCGCATAACAGCATCACAAAGCATCAGTATTAAAATATGCACAATATATTATTTGCTTTGATGATGGCAATAATAATATTTTTTAAAGTAGTTGTGGTGGTGGTGGTTGTTATTAATTGTTAAGCTGCTGCTGCTGCTGCTACTACTAATACTAGTAGCAACAACACCCATTTTTCTTTTTATTTCCTGCACACACCCTTTTATGTTTTATCTTCCAGCTTCTGGGCTTTTGGATATCTCCATCATTTTATCAAAAGCGACAAATGCTAAAGGACCAGCAAAGGCCAAGCAGTGGTTCAGCAGGAATGCTGAGGAGGAGGGAGAGAGATGTCATCAAATGAGCTTCCCATTATTATGGGCTGTGGTGGACTGGCTGGGTTCCTGGGATGACAGAGAGCCCTGAAACCCTAAATAATCAGGTTGCCAAGAAGGCTAGCCTGGGGAGGGCGAGGTTCAAAGTCTGCTCCTGGAAAGACAGACACACACCGGCGTTTCTCCTGCAAAAGGCTATGGCTTCATTCAAGTATTTTCTTTCAAAATCAGGCCAGCACAAATCCCCGCCTGCAGAATATATACTCTGTGCCCTCCCTCGATGGGCTAGGTAATCCCTTGAATTAAGATTTCTTCTTTTTCCTGAAGGTTTTTATTTAACTGTTCTTAATAAATGAGAGCATTTAGGCACGTTTTGTTCTGCAGCCCTTGCTGGGACCAAAATTGCTACATTTGCTGAAACGCCGTTCCAGATGGCGTGTCCCCCACCCAGCTCCCTCCCCAAAAGGGCTTTTCTGCTTCTGCTTCTGGCTGCCTCTCTTTCTCTGCTGCTTGGCTGGGACGGAGGGGCAGCCGCTGCGGGACCTGGACAGCTCCCTTGCAGAGCCACAAAGCCAGGCAGGAGGAGGCCTGGCTGGCTGGCTGGCTGGCTGGCTGTCGCAATGGAGCCCCTTCATACATTTGTAGCAGCAGCAGCGGCAGTCTCTGGACTTGAACCCCCTGCCCTCTCACCTCAGGGTCTGATATGACTCCTCTCTCTCTCTCTCTCTTCCCCCACAACTCCCTGCCCCCACTCTCTTTTCTTCCGGCTCCTCTATCAAGCAGTGATGTACTCAGGCTGGCTGTGAATAAATGTAAGTGACCCCCACCCAGCCACCCCCACTTCCCTGAGCCTTCTGCAACTGCTGGAGAGGGAGAGAGAGAGAATGGGAAAAAGAGAGAGGAGGAATGAGAGAGAAGAAAGTGAGGGAGAGAGAGAGCAAGCAAATGGCCCCGACTTCCTCCCAGGTAATTAAAGGGTCTGTTTTCAAGGTTGCGTGGGTAAAAGACAATTTGGCCTAATGAAGCATTGATCGGCCAGCACTAAAGGTAGAAAAAGAGATGCTGACTCTCATCCATTCAAAGGTACCTTTCACTGCTGTAAAGCAGAGAACCGGGGATTGTTCTGGCTCAGCTGTCATTGCCTATGACCTGCTTTAGGGGGGGAAAGATGAGAATTTGCTTTAAATTTATTTCGATTCTGTAATGGCGCCGAGGTATATTATATGTCAGGCTGGGTACGATTATTAATCAGTGGGAAATTATATTTGCACGTGTGCGTGTGTGTGCTCTTCTCTCCACCCCCTTCCCCTTTTCTTCCCCCTTTTCTGCTTCTACCGAATATTGCGTCCTTCATTATTCACATTAAGACCCCCACCAATCAGCTCTTCGGATGCTGAATGCGTGAGGTCAGTTATGGAGATGCAGGAAATTACTGCGGATTGGTGGGGACATTTTTGTCAATTTGTAAGCAAAAGCCGGCGTTATTGCAAGGTTTTCATCACTGTCGATTTGTGCCGGTACAAGATATCTCAAAACAAAACCCTCCAAGGCACTGATGGCGGACGAGGCAAAATATCTGAGCAGAAATCTTTAGGCGCCGATATTAATGTTCCGGCAATCAGAGAGAGGAAGTGTGTAATTTTTCCACTTGAGACCAATCCAGTTCTAAGCCGAAAGCCCTAAAACCTGCCTCTGGTGGCATTTAAGCCTCATCCCAGCCAGGTTCTGGAGCTGGCAGGCAGGCGGACAGCGGCCTCCGTACATTCCCCTCAGCTGCTGGCCACCCTGACCCCTCTGACCCCTGAATTATTTCATTCACCAAAGGACCAAGTGATCTTAAATGGGGGAACGGGAGGAAAATGGGGTATAGCAAATTTGGGTGAGGGAGGCAGGAGGGGGACCTGTACCGATTGCGGGACAAGCTGAGTCTTCTTCAGCAAGCCTTTGCTCCAAACCGGGCACTACTGCCGGGTCTTGCGAGAGGCCCCTGGGCTCAACAATGGAGCGTCCCTTCAGAGCACCAAACACAAAGGGGATTTGCTCTCACGCTGTCCGCATTGTGCAGCTCCTCTCGGTCTAAACGGGGCCGCTTTTTGCCCTGATTAAGATGAGGAGGGGAAAGGGAAACCGAGCCCCGCATCTTTTCTTCTGCAATACAGATGCCGCGTTTCTCCCTCTCCCTCACGCACGGTGCAGTTCCCTGCTCTTTCTAAGGTGCCTTCTGCAGCCCATCCTCATACCGACTGTTGCATAGTCTCTTTAGGTGAGCATCACCCCTCTGCCACCCTAACACTAATAAATAAATAAATAAATAAAATGGAAGGGGGTTCAGAGGAGAGGGCAGGAAGGTGGACAAAGGACAGAGAAGCCAGTTAGGAAAGAGGCCGTGGGAGGCAGCTCACATACAACACATTTTTCATGTGTGCATCCTTTTCTTTTGGGAACAGTGCTGCTCTAACGTGTAGGATTTCACAGATGTGCAAAGTGCTGATCTCTCTTCCTCCGTTGTCCCCCTCCCCATTCTAAGCATCCTTCAAAATGGCAAAACTGTGGCTCCCCCGATTGTGTCTGCACAAGGAGGAGATGTTGCCGGGAGGCCGGCGGAAGGCAAGCGGCTCCGAGCTCCCGGAACTGATGGAGACAAAGGCCACTTCCCTGTCACCTTCGCCCGGCTTTTCAAAAGAGCATCCCCCGAAACACAAAGCGTCAGCGGGAAATGGCAATTTTATGAATCCTAATCAATCAAAGGGCTTATTAACTCAATGTGAAGCCAGATTAAAATCTTTAATTATAAATCGTGCTGAAAGGAAAAACAAAATGTACTTATGGTACATTGAAAATTCCGGATATTAACATTGTTGTTATTATCTCTGGCAATATTAAATCCCCCCTCCCTCCCTGCCTTGCAACGGGCCCACCTTCCTCTTATTCCAAAGAACAAGACGGCAGAGCAAAACCTCATTTTTCTTTTCTATTCTTTTCTCTCCCCCCTTCCTCCCAAGGCTTATTAAAATGTATTCTTTTCTACTGCACACCAGGCAGTTTGCAGGGAAGCTGGGGGTGGGGAGCAGGGGGGGCATTCAGGAAACCCCATTACAGCTGCACAGTGAGCGGCAAGAGGCCGAGGAGGCTCTGCTGCTTTATTAAGGGAGGCGAGTTAGAGTTACGGGGCTGGTGGGGTGGGTGGGGGTGATGCAATCAAATGTGAAGCATTTTCTGCTAATGAAAGAGGCATGCATGTCTGTGCAAGGGGGTGTGATTGGCAGGGCTGCAGATTGGGAGCCACAGGAAGGGCCTTACCTCAAAGCCACGGTGTGAGAAAAGGCAAGGGGTGCTATTTTCATCAGGCAGACATTTGGGAAATGACCACAGCAAATTTAATCACAGTTGGAACAGGGCGGGGGGTGGGGAGAGAGAGAGAGCACCAGAGTCGCATGTTTTATTTATTTGTTCAAAGTCACGGTCATCCTATTGTGTCATTCTGTCATTTCACACACACACACACACACACACACACACACACACACACACACCTCCTCCCTATTTCCATTGTTCACGCAAGGCACAGGAAAAAATATATATAACCCCCCTCCTTTTTGGGGGAAGACAATCCAGGAGAGGCCAAAGGTTTGGCCAGAGAGAGAGCAAAATGGGGGCTTTTCATATTCAAATCATAAAAGCAAAATGCATTCTACATTGTGATGCTAAAACCTGCATCTTTCATGCATCTGCTTGACAGGCTGCTTGCCTTGTTCCCTTGTCTTCATCCCCTCTCTGTTTTGTGCAATATAGCCTTTTTAAATGGAGGGGGGAACTGCCATCTAAGCCCCTTGCAAGGGTCTGATTTGCAGCGGGTGAGGAGGCATTCTTAGTGCTAATCAAAACAAATAGGAGAAAAGAAAACCCAGGGAGCTCACGGGAGGCAGCCTCCCCTCCCTCCTCGCTTCTTTCTGTACATAGTTCCTGCTTCTGCGCTCCAGGTCTCCTCCTCCGATTTATTCCTAAAGCTGCCCCATGCCCTGAAATCTGTTGTCAATGTACTGCTCTCTGCTGAAGCCCGGTGGAGGCACACAGTCGCCAGGAAGGCAAGAGGATGTGGGCCTGGGGAGGGTGAACTGGCCCTGTGTGTGGCTTTTTCCCCATCCCACCCCACGCCTAAAAAATATGTCATAACACATTTTAATATTTTCCTAATTGTTTGAGAATTGCTTCCAATCCTCACCCTGTAAAAAAACAACAACCAACAACCTGGTTTAGGACCAAATTTGAGACTTTCACTACTTTGAGCTATTTTCTTGCCTGTGTACTGCAATCCACATGAAATGTGTCCCTTGCCCAGGATAGGTCATGCTGTCTGCTGAAGGCAGGCAAAGCACCTGCACCCATTGGGGTCCCTCTGTAGGGTCGCAAGCACCTGTTTCACATAAGCAGCAAAGATGTAGGAATTGTGGCGGCAGTGGGAGGGAGAGGCTTTTATATTGCAAAGCCAGCACGATTGCTTACTTTAGTTCCTGGTCTTTAAATGACAGACAGACCCATATTCAAGTGGACCCTTGTATGCTTCATTCATAAGAGGAGGAATTTCATATTCCTAAGAGAAAAATGCAGGTTGCTAACAATTGATCAGATTCCCCCCCCCCCCGCTTCAAGATACATGGCATCTACTTTACAAACCCCCCACTCCAATGCACCCCATTCTATAAAAACCTTAATTGCACCAACTCTTTTGAAGAAGAAAATGCAGGACACCTAATCTAGAAAGCAACCTAGAAGGAAGTAAAAGCTCATTGCAACCATATTTCAGGAGGGAAAATCCTTTTGTGTCTAAACTTGGTTTTTCTTTGCTTTCCAGTACTTTAGAACTAGCTGGTTAGATGGCAGATAGATAATAGACAGACACATGCCACTGTATTTCTATATTTAAAAATCCATTTAATTGAGGTCTAAATAATTATCCCATTTAAGCATTTTCTAAACATCTTTAGGAAAATTTGTAACAGATTTGTGTACAGCTAAATTAATATATTGGAACCTTAAGAAAGGAATCAAATATTTAAACCATGCATATATCTCTGGGAGATCCCACACATATTCAAACCAATTAATATATGGCACATTTGCTAAAATACTAGCTTAAATATCAAAATTATTTGGCTCTTTTTCTCTGCAATTTATTCCATGTTTTTTCCTCATAGGATGTTGGGTTTAGAAACATGTTTGATGCCTGTCAGCATATTTAAAACAAGGCTTCCATGCAGTTATTTTTCTTAATTCTGTACTGTCTTAAACTTTATTTCAGAATATACCAGTATTCATTTTTAAAGAAAACTGTTTCAATTATCTCTTGAAATCCCTTGCCAAGAAGGGATTACATTTTTGTATGAATTTTACCCAAAATATTAAATGTGCAGGATTAGCAGAGAGAGGAGATCAGAGGAGGGAAATATTCTATTTTCAAATTTAGGTGCAAAAAACAAAATAGAAAATAAATACTGTGCAACAAAAATATTCAAGAGAGAATTGATACAGCTATCTGACAATTAATAATGTTTGTATGAGAAATGAAATTATTATTACAGTGTGGAATAGCAAGGAACAAACTTACAGGTATAGGCTTTGAACAGTTCTCCATAAGGAAACAGCTGCTCCTATCCTGGTGGGGGAAAGGAAAATACTTCAAATGTAATTTCTTAAAGAAGGAGGGAAAGGGGGGGAACAAAAAATAACTATTTTTTATGGGGGGGGAATTAATGCACCGTTAAAAGGTAATAATAAAATGTGATGATTATTATTATTATTAGTGTGTACTGTTTCAATACCTCCTGCTACACCTTTTCTGCTTTACACACACACAACACACATATTCAGATGAGCAGCCGAAGGAACACACACACACACCCCAGCCGTTCCAGGGGACAAAAGGGGGAACAGCCGAGTGAGTGCCGCCAAACAGTTTAATCTGGATTAATCTTGCACTACATTGACTCCCTAAACCTCACATTTTCGTTATGCAAAAGCCAATTGGATTTGGCTGCCCTCGGGCTCCTTCGGTCTGGAGTCTCCAGGTTCAGACCCAACCATTTATCTTGATCGTTTCCAAGCTACTTGGACAGAAGGAGCGGGAGGGGGGGCGGAGGGGGGAGGCGATTGTTTCGTTTGTTGTCAGAGGGCATTGATCCGCCCTTCTGTCTGCTGGTCACCGAGGGGAGGGCAGCCCCCGGAGGAGCCCTTCCAGGCTCGGCCAGGTCAGCAGAGAGACAGAGAGAGAGAGAGAGTCCTATTGAGCCATGACCCAAATGAGCGCTCATTGAAGGAAACGGGGATTGGCGTCGGGATCGTTCGGAGACACCCTCCGTAACACTTAAACAAGTCCACTCTGTTAATGCCGGGTCACCAGGGACCCATCAAGACCTCTCTCCTGACCATTAGACCCTTTGATGGAGTGGACGATAAACTTCCCAGGACAGCTCGGACACTGGACTTGAACGTGGCTGCAGGACGAGGCCTGCCTGGGATGGCACAGATGGCTGCTGACTGCCCCCCTGCCCCGGTGGTGGTGGGGGGGTGACTATATGTATCGGGACTGGAGATTAGGCAGAGCCAAAGCAAAGCCACGTGGCTGGCACAGGCCCCCTGGAAATCACGGCTGCAAACGCAGCCAAATTCCAGAGGCTGCCGGCTTTTCCCCCCACCCCCAACTGCCTTTGCCGTAGCAGTCTCCGTTCCCCCAGCCAGATCCAAGGCCGGGCATTTGGGTATCTTTTGGCTGCTGTTGCTTCTATTCTGCGTGAAGGGAGGAGGAGGAAGGCAAAGTCTGGAAAAAATAATAATAAATCTGAGACCCATCAACCAGTGGCGTAGCGTGGGGGGTGCAGGGGGGGCCGGCCGCACCGGGCGCAACATCTGGGGGTTAGGGAAATCCACGGGTTAGGGGGCGCAAATCCATGGGTTAGGGGGCGCAAATTACTTGCCTTGCCCCGGGTGCTGATAACCCACGCTACGCCACTGCCATCAACTGTTTTGGGGGACACGATAATGTCAAGGCAGTGCCTAAGAGAGAATTAGTTAAAATGTTAAAATCCTAATTGTTTCAATTACAAAAGGTGACGTTTATAGCAGTCGGCACAGCAGAACAAATAGAATACTCTAATTAGTCCAAAATAATAATAATAATGCAGCAGCGACTATCTGATCGTTTTGGTGTTTTAATCCATGTACTGATATATTAGTATTTGCAAAGATTCTTCCCAGGTGCTCACTAAGATTTGCTGTTTCAATTTTTCCACAAGCCAAAAGGATGCTACCTTTTTTTTTTTTTTTTTTTTTTGCAGAGTACTTGCTTGAATTATCAAGCTTTTATCCTAGTTTTACCACCTTGCCTCCTCCTCTCTGGAGAATTGACTGATTCTGTGTTAATACAGGAAATGACACCAAATTTTGCAGAGACCACACTAGGAGAAATTGTCATTTCTTGCAAAGCTCTTCTGAAACATTTTCCCTCAAAGTAATGAATATTACATTGATTTGCAACGAATATTTAAGTAATTAGCAGAAACAGTCACTAATAAATGGCTAAGGAATTTGGCAAAATTCACTGGAAAATGAAGCTGGCCTTTATTTAAAATATTTCATGAATAAATAGCTGCAGGATATTATTTTTTACCTAGCATGTAACTAATGGTGGCACGGCAAAAGAAAATGTCAGAATAATTCTGATTATTTAAACATCCCTCTCCCAGTCAAACCTGAAGAGCTTTTGACTGAAGAAACAGCCGTGTCCTCACTGAGGCAGCTTGTAACCTTTCCAACTTGTTCAAATTTAGGCTGTTTTAAATGAGCCACTTTCAGCGTGACACAATGGTGCCTCTCCCCCCCCCCCCTTTTGTGTGCTGAATGCACCGTGGTTACTCAGCGATGACAAGGAAATGGCATTTCCCCAGAATTCAAAACATGCAATATTTTGTTACTGGGGAAATGTTAACACCTCTTCCTCCCCCATCCCAAACCCAGCACACCCTATTGCAACGCTCTGGTCAGCTAGTTGACAGTCACATTTGTGACAAGCCCCCCACCCCACAAAAAAACCCATTCCTGTCTCATTTAGTGATTCTCCCCCTCCCAATTTACATTGGGTTAGTTGCGCTTCGTAGCCCTTGGAATCAACGGTGCTGTAAATTGTGGTCAACTTATCCCCCACGTTTCAATGAGACCAAAGTTCATCTAACTCGGCCTCGATCCAAATCATTATTTTCCGCATTTTCGCCAGAGCTCCCTCCTCCTAAGCCACGGGTCAAGTTGCAATGACGAAAACAAGCAGAAAACCGCTGGACACCAGCAAGTCGCCCCCCCCCCCGTGACAGCAGCCGGGTTTTTCCACGAATCTTTTGCATTTCCTTGTTTTAAATGCAATTTTTCAGAGCCTGAGAGCTGCCTCTCCTCAGCATGGGAACTCTGCCTCGCTGAATGAAAGGCAGAAAGGCTCAAACAGTCCCCCCCCCCCCGGTCCACTGAACACTCAGAAACAAACGCACAGGCTGCCGTAACCATGTGCTTGGCAGACGTGTGGGGGTATCACACCGCAAGAGTGTGTGGCTATTAAAGTGCTCGGAAGGGAAGGTGTTGCCTTTCCCTGCCCTGTGGAGAGGGCTGTGGCTTTCCAAGGAATGCACCTCCAGCGGAAAGAAACCTTTCATGCCTGCCATTCAAGTTCCAGCACTTTGCAAAGTGATCTCTCTCACTTTCGCAAATGTCTCGAACCAAGAATCTGGTAATGCCTCTTCGATGGCATCATCACTTCCGACGCTTTTATCCTGCAATGCGAATCATAATCAGGCTGATAGGCAAAGCAAAGCACCCCCTAATCCCACCCTCTCCCCAGCGAATTGTTCCTCTGGGCTAATGCATTCGCATTCACATGGCTGATGTCTGTCTGTCTCTCTGTGTACCCATGCAGCCTTTTGCAGAGAGAACAGGTGATTAAGAACTTTATCGTACGAAAAGGAAAAGCCAGAGGCAGGCGGAGCGCGCACGGGGCGGGGGCGATCAGGAACAGAAAGAACAAACGCAGCCCCACTAGATCGGAAGTCCCTTTTGTAAAGTCATCTCTTTGTAGGGTAAAATCCGGCAACCTCAGCGATCCAACAAGCTGTGACTCTGCAGCAGGACCCTCCCTCCCCCCCCAAAAAAACACCAACCTCTCCCGCTTTTGTACATTGCAGTTCCCTATGATGTCCAAGAAACTGCACAGCAGGAGATAATACAGATAAATCTTTACGTCGAGCAATCATTAACAGAGTACAAAGTTGCTACCACTGTACTTGTCACTGTTTAGAGATATATTTTTTTGCCTAAAAGCACATTTTACACCCTGAAATATACCTTGGCATAACAAACCTGAAGGATTCATTCACAGCAAATAATGGAATTTCTCTCTTCTTAGAGTAAAAATATAAAATATATATTGCCAGGTTTTCTTAAGTGCATTACTATTTAAAATGTTCATAAGTTGCCTCCTCTCCAAAATGAAAGTGACATATACCCCCATACAGATATATAAAATCTGGGCACTGTGTCCCCCTGCAGATGTGCCAGGCAGATAGACAGAATTTGTCTAAGTGGCACAGGTGGCACTTACAAATGCCCTCATCCTGCAGCCCCGTTTCAGGCCCATGGAACAAGCTTCAAGCCAAGGCACCTTCTTGAACTCTGGGAACTTTGTGGCAGGGATCAGGTACAGAGGGTAAATAGTACAATGGGATTGTGTACATTCGAGTTCATTTCTGGAAGTGGCTTTTTCCTGAGATTTATTAGCACTCATGGAAACTGGGCATTTTCTGTTTTGTTTCATTGCTTGTCACATCTCTTTCGCTCCCAACATAATGCACTTTGAGTGCTCTGAAAGCACATAGAACACTGCCAAAACAATGCAAGAAAAACTCTCTTTGCAATCTGAGTGAATTTCAGAAAGGCTTTTAGTCACGCTTACACATACAACTGCACCAGGTTCTGCAAGGTGACACTAGACAATCATTTAAGATAGCCTTTCCCAATCTGGTTCCTTCCAGAGATTTTGGACTACAAACTCCAGCACCCCAAAACAGAATGACCATATGATGCTGGGTTGGGGAAAGTTGCTTTCAGGCACCCTGGAGTAGGTAATGTGCGACTGCTTAAATGTCAGGCATGGAAAAAGCTAAGTCTGAGTTTAGAAATAACACAGAGAAAAGTAATATTACTTTCTGTAATGAAGAAAAGTGGAAAGCCTAAACGTTGCATAAATGCATTTTTAAGAACCTTATTTTGGAAAGCGACAAAGGGCTGCCCTCCTAGCCAAGATTATTATGATTATTATTAAATAAACCTGCTCAAAGAGGCATTTCTCCAGCCTTTCTGCATCCAACAGCAGCCCTGAGCCCCCAATGGTCTTTCTTGCCACACCCAGGACTGCTCTAACTATCCTTCTCCGGTTACAGATAGGTAGCCGTGTTGGTCTGCCATAGTCAAAACAAAACAAATTCCTTCCAGTAGCACCTTAAAGACCAACCAAGTCAGTTCTTGGTATGAGCTTTCGTGTGCATGCACGTGTGTATCTGAAGAAGTGTGCATGCACACGAAAGCTCATACCAAGAACTGACTTGGTTGGTCTTTAAGGTGCTACTGGAAGGAATTTGTTTTGTTTTATCCTTCTCCGCAAAGCTTTCAAGGGTTTTCAGAACCACTGCAAAGCACATCCCAGGTTTCTTGGTCCTCTGCCATCGTCCTGAGGCAGATTAAGGCACTCTGTAGCTTCTAAGTGCTAGTGAAACACTCATTTGCTAATTGAGATGGGATTCCTTGAAGATCAACCATTGTTTCACATTGTTAGAAAAGAAAAAGATGAGTACTTTTAATTATAGGCCTAGTCAAGGTTTTCCTATATGTTGTGGATAAATCTAGCTTGGAAAATACTCAGCCCTTTACAGAATTCTCCTACAAATGCACGAGTGAGCCTCGATTTGCTTCCTAAATATCCAGCTCATACAAATACGTATGATTCAAACGGCTGTGACATGGCTGTAAACAGAAATGAATTCCACTTTTCAAAGCCCTTGCAAGTGTGAGGCACAAGCAGATCCGAGTGACCTTGCACCACCCCCGCCTTAGCGCACGCGCTCCATTAACCCCCTGTCTGCTGAGAGCTGGAAGCAGAAATTAAGGACCCCACTGGGTGATTGATGCACTTCAGAGTAAAGCGTCATCACAGGCAGCCTCAAGGCAGACTCTCCTCACGAACAACATCACAAGACCAGAGGACATGGTCTTTGGCTACTATGGTATAACAGGAGCTTTTCCTTAGAATGTTCGGACTCTGAGAAATCCGTAACTGACTGATTCAGGAGGTCTAGTTTTTACATCTGGGAAATGGACAGCAAACCAAGCATCTCAGAGTTTCCCAGAGTACCTCTCATGTATTCCAGAGGTTAGGGATGGAGAAGGATTCTGGGGGGAAAGACTCATTACTGGGAAGGGTGGCAACAAAGAGGTGCTGTAGGGCCGGATTGTGCTCAGCTGCCTCCTGGGTATTCTGGGACAGAGCAAGCTCTCCTCAGTCGAGCTGATATGCTGCCTTGTGGCAAGTGTTTGGGATTAAAACTAACAAAGATGGCTGCAAAGCAAAGCTGTAGCCGGGCCTGTATCTTTACCTGGCTGACTGGGAGCAGAAGCAGCTGAAAGGAAGGAAATGCAGGCAGGCAATAGGGAGTTAAGTAAATAATTTTTTTTCCTTTTCTTTGTCGATATGTTTAGTTCTCTTCCTGCCAAGACTCATTTCACTCTGCTATCTTGTGAGAGACACATATGGTGCGGTGAAATTGCCATCCGAGAAAGCATGCCCCAGCCTGTTGAGACATCATCAAATAAGATTAAAGCAAAGCAAAAATAAAAAGATAGAACGATTCCCCCTCCCCTTTTTTTCCTTTTTTGCAGCAAACATCTGATGAAAGTCAGTAAGGTACTTGAATGCTTCTAAAGGTTTTGTGGCTATTTCTTTACTTTGCCTGGTTAACAAAAAGGCAGAACAGGACTGGCCAATCTCCCCCTTTTACTTCTTCAAGTTAACAAAAAAAGTGCTTAATAGTATTGCTTTCAGTTCTCCTCTGATAAATAGCACTTAAATGCACCAAAAACAGCTCTATTTCTCTATCGCTCCCTTCCTTTCCCGCTTCTGTCTTGGAGTATAATGTGTAAAGCCTTTGGGTGCCAGTGTGCCATCCTCCCTCTGCAAAAGACAGCACCAGTTTTTAAAGGCTTTTTTTTAAAGGCTATGGCTGTAATATCTGCTCTAGAAAAGAGAAATTGCCTTCCCCCTGGGAGCAGGCACATCATAACATGGAATCATAAAAAGCTGAGAAAAGCCACCCATTTCTCAGATGAGATGATAAGAAATTTGTTTGGAATGCTTACATTTAGATCCATTTAATAGCCACTCCTCATTTGACACCATTCTCAGGCCAAGGCATGAAAGGGAAAAGACTTGGATGTTTTCATGGCAAAAGAGTCATTTCCTGTGCTCCCACTTCTTCCAAAATGGAAACCTTGTTTCTGGGCACCTGAATTTCACCCACTTTGTCAGTCAATTACTTAAGGCTCTCCTTCTCTGGCTGGGCTATTCCATGTTGAGAAGGCCTTCTTGAAATTGTTTCCATTCCTGTTTTTATTGATTGTGTTAAGGACAGTCCAAAGGAGAACAACAGTGAAGCCCACAGTCAGAACTGAAGCTGCCTCTGTAAGGTAGAATAGATGCATGTGGATGGAGCAGATATGAGCAGGCAGGCAGGAGATGCTGTAGTTGAGTCTGGAGGAACTTGAGGGGCTGCCTTAGACCAAGTCAAACAAATAGGTTCATCCAACTCCATGTTGTCTACACTGAAGGGCAGCAGCTCTCTAGGGGTCCAGAGCACCTCATAGGGATTTTAACTTGCTGCAGCTGTAAGGTGTATCAAAATTTTCTATTTTTGCTTTATGGTTAAAGTATATTAATAAATAACAGCCCAGTGATGACAAGCAGGCCAGGGGGGAAAAGGGGGGGGGTTGTAATATCAACATTAAGACTGCTTAGCAGTGGCGATGTCTGTCAAGTACCAAAGCCTTAGAGCCATCTCCACATTTTGATTTATAACTTCCTTTAGAAATTTCCAATTTACCTATTTCACCCCCTAAGGAATGCTAAGAGTATGAACCCCCCTGCTGGCATGGGCCTTAGTACATGTGTACCCCTTTTACTTCCCTGTTAGCAACCCTGGCCTCCACCTTCTCGTGTGAACAGCAAATGATGGAATACAGTGGTACCTCGGGTTAAGTACTTAATTCGTTCCGGAGGTCCATTCTTAACCTGAAACTGTTCTTAACCTGAAGCACCACTTTAGCTAATGGGGCCTCCTGTTGCCACCGCACTGCTGGAGCACAATTTCTGTTCTCATCCTGAAGCAAAGTTCTTAACCCGAGGTAATATTTCTGGGTTAGTGGAGTCTGTAAGCTAAAGCGTATGTAACCTGAGGTACCACTGTAATTGTGACTATCAAAACCGAAACAACACAGGGGTACAGGTGCTCATGTGGCAACTGCACACGCAGAAAATTCAGATCGGAACAAACACAACTAGAATTCATAGAATCATAGAGTTGGAAGAGACCACAAGGGCCATCGAGTCCAACCCCCTGCCAAGCAGGAAACACCTTACTAGAAGACCATAAAAACAAATTTCATGGAGCTTAGAGCCAATTGCTTCAATAGCCTTGAGCAAGAATTAGAGGAGAGACCCAAAGAAAGAAAAGCCAGAGGAATATCCCCTGGGCCTAGACCCATGGATATGTAACAGGGGCTCATGTGATATCATCACAACATTAACTTCTCTCCCTCCTGACCATGCCTGAAGTTGAGACTCAAAATACAAGTTATCTTCAGTTACTTCCAAGGGCCTATTGTGGAGCTCTCCACCAGTTGGACTTTTGGCTGCCTGCCATCCATTTTTCTGCCTTCCCCAGACATGTCCGAAAGCGGGGAGAATATGTGATTATTGTTCTCCAGAGAGGTGGAGGAAAGGTGTTTCAAAAAGTGACTTCATCCATATGTAAGCAGATGGTTTGTCTGGAGAGAATGAGAATGCAAACCTTACTCACTGGCGCATGCACACACAAACACACACATGCCCTTGGAGAGGCTGCTTGTTTTAAGTGGGCCCTTTTGCTTTCTGAATTGGTGGTGGAGATGTGTGTTATGTGTTGAAGAAAGCATGATGTACTCACACACCTCCTATTATGAATTACTGCACTTGATAATTATAGTAGGAAAGTGATCATCTGAGCATAGAGTTAATTTCAAAAGCCTCCTGTCAAATGTAGTTGGCTGAAGAGAACATATTTCTCATTTCATGGGAAGCCGACGATATAGCTCTTGTTGTTTCAGAATTTCATAGTTAATATCTTCAACTTCTCTCGGAAGAGTCTCGCGTTATTTCAATTGCAAATTGAGTGTGTGTGGGGGGGGAGAGTGGGAAATAGGTTGTGGTGAAAATGTTTTAAAAGGAATAAAAGTTGTGCTGAACTTGAAGGAAGGAAAGAAACCCTAAAACTACCCATCTGTTTTCACAGTGATGTGATTATGATAGAGCCAAGTCACATCCACCTGGCTGCCCCATGCAATGGTTAGGATTTGGTTGTGGACAGTGCTTTTTTCGGGGGGGGGGCACAGGGGTACGCATACCCCTAAACATTTTATGAATCTTTGTACTTTTGTCCATTTACTGTATTTTTTTTCCTGATTTGAACTATAAAATGGTGATTTTCTTGAGTCAAAATGAGACTATCCCTAAACATTTTTTTTAGAAAAAAGCACTGGTTGTAGATATTCCCACACTAAAAAGAAAACATGAATTTGCACTGAATCTGAATTTTTGTTTGTTTTTTAATCTGAATCTAATTTTTTGGCTCAGTCCCAAACATTTGGGTTTTGTATCATGGACGCTTTAAATTTTTTGACCCATAAATAGGTTTTTGTATTGAAAAGGGTGTTTGGTGCCTTCTCCCTATTACGAGGCAGCCCTGTTTAGGAAAGTTTTTAATGTCTGATGCTGTATTGTTTTTAATATTTGGTTGGAAGCCACCCAGAGTGGCTGGGGAAACCGAGCCAGATGGGCGGGGTATAAATAATAAATATATTATTATTATTATTATTATTATTATTATTATTATTATTATTACAACATCTCTCTAGGCAGAACCTACAAAAGACTCATTTCACTGTGGATTTGTGAATTTGGGCTTACCTCCTCTCAGGCAAGGCAATCTCCTTCAGTGAAATGGGGTGAAGGAGAAGGTTTGCTGGACAACAGCAAAGGATAAAATGTTTGGTGGAGGGTGGAGGGTGGAGGGTGGAGGGTGGAGGGTGGAGGCCATCGCAAAGGGGGCTTGGGGAAAATAGAGCTATCTAAAATATGAACCTGTTGTAGGCTAAATCCACCTAAATGTCACATGTACAAATCAGACCAATAGTACCCTTCAAGTGTTAACAGGGGTGAGGGTGGGCAGGCAGGAGGGAATCTAACCCAGGTGGTTCTGTGGTTTGGGAACAGAGTTAGGGAGAATATATGCTGCTGATTAAGTTCCAAAAAATGGGGAGCGCAGCATAGCAAAAATATAAATCTATCACTATGGGCAGTAAATGGAAAGGGGTGCGTCAGAAGGGGGGGGGGTAGCAGAAGCAGCCTGCCACCAGGAAAAGGTGAAGGAGAAGAAGGGGGGTGGAGAAAGAAAGAAAGCCGACCTCTGGCGCAATAATGGGGTGCAAACGTCTAAATCTCTCACATTTTATGGGCAACGTCTAATGCTTCTACCCCCTGCCATTATGACATTTCCACTGGCTCTGATCTTTATTTTCAGTTTTATTGCCCACTGAGTAACAGGTTTCTCCAAGAGTGAAAGAAAGAAAGCAGACTCCTCTAGGAAGCTGGGCAGTTGGAACTCAGGCAGCTCCCATCTCCGTCCTCTTGCTGGAGGGACAATTTCCCAGGCTCCATGTGGAACTCCAGCTAGGATCAGGCCCAAACAACCCTTGAGAGGGACAAGGCCAGGTCTTCAAGTGCAGGTTGAAAGCAGGTGTGTATGTTTTTGGGTGGGAGGGTGCTGTTTAAAGGGCCAGGGGGTAGGGGTTCAGACCCATACTTTCATCTCATCCATTTCTGTCCCCAGTCCTGCTCTCTGGGAACTTTTCTCCCAGCTAGACCCACTTCTGGTATTTCAGCTGAGATGCAAAGGGCCATGGGGCCAAAGTGCTGTGAGCAGCAGAGAGGGCACTTTGAGCCTCATTTGAGAAAGGGCAGAGCAGCAGGCCTCTCTCGCATGCTGTTTGGCCCTCAGTGATACCTCTGGCCTTGCCCTGTGTCTGTGTATGCTACAAGGAAGCCAGAGTGGCTGAGGGGGGCACAATGCAGCCAAAGGGAAGAGCTCTCAAGACCCACTCATTTTAATCAGAGAAAGAAGTTCATGCACCTTCAGTGCATCACCATGTGTTACTTGTACAAGCCACCATGTGATCCTGGGAGCCTTAAAGCAGTTATTCCTTCAGTCAGAGTTTGTGATGCAAATCTAAAGCCTGAAACTGGTCAGAATGCTCATCTGCATTACAAATGGCTGTCTTGTGCTTTCCTTTCTCCTTTTTAAGCACCATACAGAAGGAAGGAAGGAAGGAAGGAAGGAGCTTAAAAGTGATCTGAAATGCTCAGAAATGTGGAGAAAGAGTCAAGAATCTCTGTGGCCACAGCTGTCCCTCCTGCAGGAGGGGGTAGGAGGAACAACGGTGCAAAAGTTGCCTCACTGGATAGACATCTGGATCCCATTAGCTTACAAACCAGAGCATCCGCAAACTTGTCAGCTGAAACCCACAACAAAGCCTGGGGAGGCGATTTGCCTTCTGACAGGAACCCGGCTGCTCTGTTTTACAAGGCAAATATTATCTGTTCTCATTTCCAGGGCGCCACATTATTAAAAGCTGGATGTAATCTAAGAAATTAAAAAGGGCTTCTTTCATTTGACATTTCATCTCTTGAATTCCCCAGAGAAAGAAAAGCCCAATATGAGCCTGGGTCTTGCTTGTCAAGAATTGTCTTTTCACTTGTGAATCTGTTCTCCTCTGACCTGCCTTGTCTGGCAGCCAATCGCAGCACAGGGAAATGCACCTCCCTGTGGCTTGCGAGCCACACCCTCCCAGGGGCTGCAGCAGGAGGGAGCCTTTGCTTGCCACCCAAAGGGAAGAGGGTTTTTGTTTTGTTTTTACATAGAGGATATAGATTGCTTGCCTGCGAGGACACGCTGTGCAGTGGGCCAAATTCAAGCTAGAAATAGTTATGAGCATCCATAACTACGCTTCTGGATCAGGATGAGGCACCTGCTTTCCAATGATGCACCTGGAAGATCACAAGCCTCTTTGTCACCAGCATCTGGTATTCACAGATATACTGTCTCTGGACACGGAAGACCGTCCATGAAAAGCTTATTATTGGCTGCATCCCACTGGATTATTCCTGAACCCTGAACGAAACTGGCTTGTGTGCTATCTTGAAGTCCCACAAGTCAGGGCAAGGCTGCCAGATTATGCACCCCTCCCAGTCCCTTGCACCCTTGGAGCCCCACTGGGCTCTTGCACTTCTAACAGCTGCAATGGCACATGCCAGGAACTGGGTTTCTCCAACAAGGTACCCCTGGCTGGGGGCTGAGCCATACAACTCCCTTGGCCCCTTTCTTGAGACAATGAGACTGACCTCCCCTACCTCCCCTTATTGTCTATTTGTGGTTTCAACAGCTGTCAAATGGCTTAAGGCGGCACATCGCTCTTGAGCACTGTTTTGGTTCATTTGCAAGGATGAGGGACGGGTTTTTATTCAAACCGGGGCGGACTGTGAATGGTTCTCTACATAGTAAAGTCAACTTGGAAGAGCTTGACTGGGTAAAAAAAACAAAAAAAGGGACTGAGGCTGTTTCCCTACTAAGGCATCCATGGATAGCTGTTTTTGTCTCTGTACTTGTGTGTCTTAGTCCACACACTCTCAATTTTATTCCTCCAAAATCTGTATTGATGTTTCCCGTCCACAGGAGTGGGCGCCGCTTGATGAGATGTAGTCTTGCTGCTTTCTGTCCGTCCGCCCCCCCCCCCATCCACTATAAATTCCAGTAAGCTGAGGTCTGTTGTGGGCATGCATGCAAGTGTTTGTTTATCTATGCATGCAAACCTTTAAAAATAATAAATGGCTCAAAATAAAAGTTTTTCAGTCTACTAGATTTGCACAAAAGAAAAGTGAATAATAACAAAAATACTTGTGCTTCAGAAACCTGAGGTCCATTATGGGCAGGCAAGCAGGCATTTGTTTACCTGTGCATGCACACCTTTTTAAAAAAATTAAAACCAGGTTTTTTGATATACCAGATTATATATGTGTGTTAGAGAGAGAGAGAGAGATTCCAAGCCAGTCAAGGTTTTGGAATTGCTTACATGAAAGGCTGTTGCTTCCTTTCCTGCCTATTTCCCTTCTCACTTCCTGTACCTGCAAGGACACACTTTATTTTATTTTGAATACAGCTGCCTTGTGCAAGAGCAATTTTGTGCAGAACTGCTTTTAAAATTGGCACACTGCAAATGTGGCTTCAGCAACGAACAGCGGGGAAAAAACCTTTTTGGCTGCTGGAAACAAAATGGAAATAGGAGTTGTGGCAGTAGACGGTACCCAGTGAAACCCTGCCACACATAGGGGGAGGGTGATCATCCACACAATGCACTCCACAATCAGGTAACATGCAGTTTTATATTGGATTTTCTTCCTTTATCAGATCAAAAAAACACTGCATTTCGTGGGGGCTGAGGAGAATGCCACAAAAAAATAAACACACAAGTAGCTCCAAATCCACATTAAACTCCAGTGTGGATGAGCTGCAAGTTGTTTAAATTGGCTGAGTTCTGCAGCTTGAGATTCAAAGTAGGTGAAACAACCAGCAAATGTTGGTCGGGGAAAAGGTCTCTCCTTTGCTTCTACGACCAAAATTCCCAGCTGAAACTCCTCTACAATGTAGCTATACGATGAGCACTTCGTGCCACACTGAAGCAGCGGTGCAGGTGCCACTGTAACAGTGGCCAAACCTTGGGGAGCAACAGGGTGAGTCCTCCAAACTGAAGCCCCAGAATCCTGAGGCTCAAGTCAGAAGGAAAGGCAAAATGTCCACTCAAAGCCATCCAAATTGTGAAGTGAGGGTGGGGATTGTTCAGCCAAGAGAAAGAGAGAGGGAGGGAGGGAGGGAGGGAGGGAGGGAGGGAGGGAGGGAGAGAGGGCAATAGAGAGGCTCCTGCTTGACATTCCTGCAGGCCTATTTATTAGTGGTGAAATACAAACCATGTTATCAAGAATCTCGAGGAAATGGATTGATGTTAAGTGATACTTCAGAATCCACCCCCTAGCAAAGCTGCTACACCATTGCAGGCAGATAAGTGGAAAATCCTTTCTGCAGACGGCGGAGATGCTGTAAAGCCTTTGGATGCATTTCTGCGGCAAAATACCAAGCAGCCTTGGGTACCTTGGGGGGTTGGGGAGGAGACAAAGTACATGAAGACTGCAGAGGAATGTTACGAAATCAAGCTAATAATCTTGAAATGTCATAACATGGTGTTCAAAGTCAGTCTCGATGTTATGAATCTCTGCCTTTTACGGAACACTCATTGCTCTTGAATGGACCTCCTATAGAAGTGAGGGGTTCAAGAAGAATGATATTCGCTTGATCCAGCGGCAACACAGGTGCAACCTAGAGCTCCTCCATGCCATAAGCAGGTAATGCTTTTGGGTCCAAAAAGGAGGTCCTTGAGCTTGCAACACAAAGACCACTGGAGCTGCTAGGGTGGCCTTTGGCAAAACCACACCTTCATCACAGCCTTGGAGGTACCTGTTCTCTGCAGTGGGACCTCTGCTAACAGCGGCACCTTGGCTGGCCCAGGCCCCTTCTGTCGGCTGCCTTCCAGATAGTTGGGCTGCTGTTCATCCCCCTGCTGAGAAGCCCCCACCCCCATGTCACAGCCCTGATCCATGTGACACCTGGGAGAAAGCCCTGGAAACAGAGCTCCCCACAGTGGGCAGGAAGCACGAACACCCCCTAAGACAAGGGTAGGCAACCTAAGGCCAGGGGGCCAGATGCAGTCCAATTATCTTCTCAATCTGGCCCACGGACGATCCGGGAATCTGTGTGTTTTTACATGAGTAGAATGTGTGCTTTTATTTAAAATGCATCTCTGGGTTATTTGTGGGGCCAGGAATTTGTTCATATTTTTTTCAAAATATAGTCCACCACATGGTGGACCGGCCCATGGCTGAAAAATATTGCTGACCCCTGCCCTAAGCAAACACCCCACATCCCACCCCACTGTGTATGCAATTTATTTTTATTTTGCAAGAATGTGCATCTATTGCTTTCTATATCAGGAAAACCATCTAAAAATTAAATGTAGGGAATGGGAAAGGAGGGGGGAAACCCCAGGATCCGTTATGGCTTCCAAAAATCACACCCCTTTAGAAATCAGGAAAATGTGCCTGGAATCCTGAGAATCCCTGCCTGAAAGTGGTGGTTTTTTGGGGGGTGGGGTGGAGCTGGGAAGAGATAACTAAATTCCATTATGTTCCTTTCCTTCGTAAACCATGTATACAACTCAACTAACACGCATTAGAAACATCCCTCTCTGCCTTTGATCCTTTCTCATCCTGGCTGTGTGGAGCTCAGTCTTCCTTCGGTTGCTCCTTTGTGCCTTTGGAAGGGCGGGGGGGGGGGCGGGAGTGGCTGCTCCACTGGTTAGCTGGGGAGGCTCAAAGCCTGGGCAGGACTGAGATGCAACAAATAGCTTGGACCGAAATGCATGTTCTCCCCTACCCAGACACCCCAGACATTCAGCGCGGGGGGGGGGGTGTTGAGGTGGGCTGAGGACAAACATCCCACCCCCACAATAAAAGTAACGTTTCAAGCGGCTCATTCATTCAATGAAGATGCCATCTCACAGAAGAGCTCTGCTGATGGCGGATGGCTATTCATGGGAGGGTCCCCTGCTGGGGGGGGGGGGAGCTCGTACACACCCTCCCCCGCTTCCCCCCACGCAGGCAACCAAGTGGCTTGCCTTTGCAAGGCCTGGGTCCTCGGCAGGATGCTTCCACTTTCAGACCTATCAAAGGAATCTCCGAACAAATTACATGGTGAATTAGAGTCCCTGCTCTGCCTCCCCCCTCTCCCGCCGCCCGCTTCCCGTTCTGCACGGAAGGCAGCCGCGGAGCACCCGGGAAATCCTGCCAGATAAGCAGATTACGGACGGGCAGGTGCCAAGAGGCGACTCTTGAATTTCACAGCCCAACTTCTGAGGCGAGATCAGTTCATCTCTCTCTAAGATGGGTCACAGGCGGACCAGGCTGTTTTAATTAACGCGCCGATTCGCGAGCGGAACAAACCGCGGAGCAGCCCGCGCGCGCGCGGAGGAAGGCTCCTGCGCCTCTCCCTGCAACAGCCTGGGGGGGGGGGCGGCGTGGAGGGGGGGGCGCGCTGCTGTGGGGCTTCTCACAGAAGCCTTCCCTGTGGGCTGCTTTCCGGCAGCTCATCGGGTTGCTGGCGATGACCTGAATAACAAAGCCGAGAGAAAGGACAAAACGCGGAAAACAAATTAGCATTTTTAAAATAAAAGGGGGTGGGGGGAAAGAGCCTGGCTTTTAATCCTATTAAGATCGGGGCTTCTTCCCTTTCTAGGTTCTCTGAAAGAGAGATCCCGATGCCTCTGCCATTACCATAAGTGCTGAAATCAGCGCTTTCTTTGACAGAAGTTGTTAATATTTGGAAACGGCCAGAATTCCAGCCCCGACTTTGATTGCTATTCCAGGCTCCCCTCGCCGGTGCCAAGGTCACCGGGAGATCCACCTGCGCGCCGCGCGCAGCCCAGGCGCCGGGCCGCAGTGCATGTATAATTGAACACCAGCCTCTCCAGGACCTCCCTGCATCCCGAAAATTATTTTATTACAATAACAAATTGGTTTCAAAATCATGCATTATGGATTCTGAAATTAGGTCTGCCAACGGAACCTGGAAACACAAACACGCACTTCAGCCACGGAAGGTCCCGAGGAAAAAAACCGCAAGATGGATGGGGGTGGGGGGTGGGGAGGAGGAGGAGGGGGCGCTGTGTGTGTGTCAGGACGAGAAGAACATTCATTCCGCCTGTAAACTCCTCGAACTCTTCTTTTATTACCCTTAATCGACAGAGTTAACAAGAACAAAGCACTCCTTGGGCACGAGAAGTGCGTAGGAATCCCATCGCACCTATTCCTGCATTGCAGGGGGTAGGACTAGATGACCCTTGGTTGACCCTTGATTCTACCCCCCCCCCCTTCATCAGGCAGGGACTCTGCAGCCAGATGGGGCTGTTCTGCACAACCCAGGACTGCTGTTGCCATTCAGGCTCTTGCTGCTAAACGCCCTGCCCCCAAGGCAGCTTTTAGGAAGCCCTGCAGGTATTCTCCCCCGAAAGGGTTAACCTTGGCTTCTCCGCACCAGCCGGGCCTGCCCTGCCCAGCTAATGCACTTCTGTGATAGACGGTTGTCTCTTATTTGCAAATTTCATTTTAAGTTAAATATACATTGATTTAGCATCCTTTTACAGCACAAATATTCTTTTTTCTCATGCAAAATAAGCATGTTTCTTGGTCAACTGACATTTTGTGAAAATGGAGTTGAGGTAGCTATTTATGAATAATTAAGGCTAAAATGTTTTTCTGATCCCCTCAATGTCTTTTTATTTTAAAACATTTATATCATGTCAGAAAGGACTTGTTGTACCAAAAAGTAAGCTTTCCATTAAAATAATGCGGAAAATGACATCTCTAATGTTCCTAATAGTACCTACGGCTTCTCAGCTGTATTCTGTATCCCCGCTTGCAAGCGAGCAAGGGAGGAGGCAGGCGGATGGACGGACAGGCAGGCAGGCAGCCTTCCTTCTGTTCTTAAGGGGGGGGGAGTTCATTTTCTGCCTTATCCACTCTGGTGTTAAAAGACTTCATTTGAAATATTTACAATGTGACAAAAAGCCCCAACTAAGAACTCTTTTTTAAAGTACTTACGCTGGCCAAACCCTTTCCGATTTTCAGGAGAGTGCATTTTTCTATTAATGGGAGAAATGCAAATTGACAGAAATTGCCATTAGTTTTAAATGGTTTGGTTTTATATATTTATATCTATATGGAGACATTTAAAAAAAGAAAGAAATTGGAAGAACATGTTGCAAGCCCATAGGATGTTTTAATATTACCAGTCCTAACAGTGCAGTGGTTACCTGCCATTTCTCATCCATATAGGCATTTTCTGGCAGAAAAAGAATCAGAACAGAATTAAAAAGTTTGAAGATTTTAACGAAGGACATTCTAAGAGAAAACATAAATGTCTGTCTTCCCTTTCTGAAGGCATTTGTAAGCATGCTTTGTTTTTCCTCTAAAGAAATGTCTGTAGAAAAACTGATCTGTAATTTCATTTAGAAGCAATGAAGGGAGTAATTTTTTTCCCTTTAGTGAAATTAAGATGAATAATTATCTCTAATCTAATCAGTATTATCTGAAAAAAGATGTTAAACAGCTTAATTTTTGTGATTTCTTTAAAAGCCTCTTTTGATGCTATTTAGACTGACATGCTGAAGGGTGGCTTTTCTAAAGAAACAATTAAGAAATTGTTGATAGTTATTAAACGTTACTGGCAATTCTGAACAATTATAAATGCATTTTTATAAAAAAAACACTTCTGATTTTTTACACACATGCTTAAATATCAGACAGTGAAAAGGAGTAGAAAGAACAATTTGCCAAATCTATTATTGTACAAAATAAAAACAGGATTCATAAGAGAAGCAATTTCTCCCATGATGTATGTGTGTGTGTGTGTGTGTGTGTGTGTGTGTGTGTGTGTGTATTTGAAAATCTATTAAATTGGGGGTGGTAACTAATGTTACCTGCATATTTGGTTATCAATATTTTTTAAAAAAAATTCAGCTGAGGGCTATTTTAAGCTGACTGTTACAAGCCTACTCTTTTAAATGTTATTAAAGTCTGCTTCCACGTGCATGGATTCCTCGCATTTCACCACAAGCACCATTTCAGAAAAGGGGGGGGGGGAATAAAGTCAAAATTATCCTCTCATCTAGAGAAAGCAGAGAACTGCCCCCTGTCCCTGGTCAAGATTTCCCAGGGGGAGGACTGGGAGCTGTGTTGGTGAGGATCTAACGAAGAGAACTGCGTGGAACAATATTTCCCCTGCCATAAAGGCGGCTCCGCAGCAGGTTCACAAGATTTCCAAATCGGCACAAAGGATTAGAGGGGGAAATGGACGGGGTGGACGACATGGTCTCGAGGGCAAGCCCCCTGGAGTTTCATCCCAAGCTTAGTCTAACGGGAGAGGCGGCTGCTCATGAGAAGGCAAGCAGGCCAAAGCTCGGCTGGCTGCAGCAGAAGCCCAGGGTTGAAGGGGTCACTTCACAGGGAGAAAGACAGAAAAGAAGATGAGCCACAGTAAAAAGAGGGAGCCTGATGTGGTGCACAGAGGCAGCCCAGCCGCCTCTCTTAGCAGCGGCTGTGCTGGCAACTCGGCTGACTGACACCATTAACTGGTTGCCATTTGGAACCCAGAACATCCCCTTGCAGCAGCACCAGGCGGGAAGCTGGCTGCCAGGAAAGGGGGAAAGTTTGACACTGCATCCACCAAGCAACCTCACATCAAAGGTTTCACAAATAACATAACAATAAAGACACTTGTTGTTCTTCAGGATGGTAAACCTCTGCTTTCTCTTTATGCATCAGATTCTGCCAGTTCTCTCTCTCTCTGATTTTCCATGGCCAGCCTTCAGCCCAGAAATTCAGACACAGAAAAGAGGAGGGAATACTGTCTGCAGCGGGGTTCCCTCCTCTTCTCCTGCAAATTCTCTTATTTCCCTGGTCAGCTGCAATGCAAAAGGCAATTCCCTTCCTAAACATCATATAAAGCTAGCGGAGGGTGGTACCTGATTAGCGTGAAAACCTGCAGAAAAGGGCAACGGGTGCCAGCACCCATGGCAGCAACAAGCAGCTAAACCAGCCTAGGGCACACTCCGCAAGGAGCACCTCACACGCAAGCCCTGCATCCTTCTGCACAGTAGCCATTTGCATTAATGCAGCCCAGGCTGGACCAACGGAATTGTCCTCCTTGATGAGGACAATCCAGTCCTTCCAGACTGTCACTGTTTTCAGGTGCGATTCAACCACATACTGGCAAATTCAGATTGCGTTATTACAGTTGGTCAGGAAGTCTTGTGCAAGAAATCAGCCTCCCCAAAGATCAGACTTTTAAGGAGGAAAATGAAAAGCAAACTGGAAAATGCAGGAATAACACTTGCTTTGATGCAACATCATCTAATCTCCCCACAAATGAAAGAGAAGCAACAAATTAAATAGCCAGCCTCATTTAATCTCCCTGCAAATGAATCGGGATGAACACTCAGTAAACAGGTTGTCTGGAAGTGAAATCAAACAACAATTTACCTAAGGGTGAAAACACCACTTTTGGCAAAGCATTTCTCCCACCAGGAAATAATTATTATTAGTAGCTGCTGTTTCCCCCCCCCCTCCATTTTACAATGTATATAAAACGCAGAGAACAGTTATAACAGAGGAAAATTAAAACATGAAAAACAAAATTGTAAAATGGGCATGTACAATAAGCACAGTTACATGTGAGTTAAAATAAAGTCCAAGTCATAAAAGAAAAAAAGTGAGAATAAATGCTGTCTTCATGAAAAGACAATCAACATTATTTGATTATCAAGTATAGTTCCAGATTTGCCAGGCTGGTGACAAGGGTTGAAAATAATGGCTTCATTCTATATATAATAAAGGAATGCCAAATCATATAAAATGTGTCTGGGGGTTTTAGGCCTTGTTGAAATCTTAAATTATGTGTAATTCTCTCCATTATAGGTATATTCCAGAGTGTGTGATACAGTACTAGTTATTTTTATTAAATATTATTATTTATGATGATGATCTGCTGTTCCCCCAGGGGCAAGGCAGTTTACAATGTGCAAATAGAAAACATTGCAACCAGAGTTTCAACTAAACTCTGCCCTTGAACTCCTCTCCTCCCTGCCAGGCCACATCCCTGTCCACTTGCCCTGCTAGCTCTTTTGAACATAACATTCTTTTGTCCTGTGACCATGGAAAGGATTCTTCCTCTCCTTCAGCATACTTGCACCAAGATTTTCTTGGCTGTTGCATTCTGTGTTGGTGACTAAGAAGTCATGCATATCTTGCTACTTTTTAATCATTCCTGTGTCAGGTTTTCCCATGTTCCTTCTACAATTGTGCACTGATCATCATCATAATGATAATGGTGATCACTGCCATCCCTCAGATGCAGGAATGGGCAGCAAAAAAGCACAGCCTGCTGTCCATGCACTACCATAACTAGAGGTTTCTGGGTGCTATGCGCATCTTTCTAAATTATTATTATTTTATTTATTAAACTTATTAGTCACTAATTTGCCGCAGCAACTCAAAGGAACTTACAATAATTTTAGCAAACACATACATACATGAAAATAGCGTTAAAAAAAGAGTAAAACACAATTCTATTTTTTTAAAAAACACCCTCGAATTAAATATCCCACACATGCAAAAAGGCTACAGATAAGTAAAAGTGAAAGGCCTGATGAAAAATATACGTTTTTGCAGTGTGTGTGTCCCCAAATAAGCACCACCGTACAGCTCAGAAAGAGCGGCAAATGTGAAGAGAGCTGGGCCTAATGGAAGCAGAGTGATCCTGCCCTCATTGTTGCTTTCCAAAAATGTGGGGCTTCTGGAAAGTTCGCTTCTCCCTGCTTGCAGTTCAGAGTCTCCATCTCCTTTCCCTCTGATAGGTTTGGGGTGAAATGTCAGGCCATGATAGCGATGTGCTTGCTGTTCTATTACAAACCCTTTTCCCTCAGTGGCTTTTAAAGGCACATTCAGCTCCCATCCCCCCCCCTTGCCCCTGAGTCAGGGGGAGCTCACCCCTGGCACGGGTGGGGACCCCTGGCCATATCTCATGCTCCCAAGCAGGCGCCCTGGCAACCGTAAATCCAAGCCACTGTAATTCTCACCCTGGACGGGCGTACATTTTAAACAGCTACTTAGGGGGAGGCAAGCGCCAAGTGCTCCGGCAGGGACCACGCTGAGTTTTGCTTTCCTTTTATTGTGCCTTTTAGGTTTTTATTGGGGTTGATTCATTATGCGCCATGGACTCTATAGGAACAGGCCATTTCTCAACTTAACAGGTTTACAGGGAAATTATAGTTTTTAAAGCCTAAAGGTCCAGGGTGGGGCGAACCAACTGAACTACAGCATTTGCCCCATGGATAGAAAGGGGAGAGAAGATGCCCCTTTCTGCTCTCCCACCTCCAATCAGCCCCCTCCAGTGGCTCCTTCAGCTTTGGATGGATTCGCCTGGTAAAGGAGACTGGAGGAGGAAAGAAGCGAAGGCATCAGCAGCACAGGGAGAAAGGAGGAGAGAGCTGGGGGGGTGCATCATAGAAGCAGGATGAGAAATTTTGAGACATTTCTGGCGGTTGCACTGAAACAACCTCTTCTGATACTAGGGGGTGGGGAATTAAACTCAGTTTGCATTTAAAGGCAAACCCACTTAATCTGCACTTTTTGACACAATGCAGCACCTGAAATGCAGCCATCCTTTGAAATTCACAAATCTCCAGATTTTGCAATGCTGCCTTGCAGCCAAGTCATGTATGCAACTTGGGAGAAGTCTGCACACAAATGCATTATATTAGAGAAAATTGCTTTGCACACATGTGTATATGAGGCAAAATATACACATACCAGGAGAAATTCTTCCCAAAATCCTGATGAGAAAACAAGAATTTTCACTGAAGAAAATTTTTGTTTTCTTTAAAAAATAAATCACCAATTGATGCAAAGAACTAAAGGTTGGGAAAATGGAAAAAATGGAAGTTGACAGATTTGCCCACCCCCAATGATACCCTGTGGGGTAGTGTCAGGTGAGGCACATGGAGCTCAGTGCAAGAGAACCCTCTCTCCCACTCTCTTTCATGTTGTGGGGTGGGAAGAGTTCTACAAAGTCTGTGGTGCAGCCTAATCCTGGGCTTGCTTACTTGGAAGCAAGCCTCTCTGCATTAATCCCAAGTAGGTCTGGACAGGGCTACACTTCTAGGGGCCCAAAGTGACACATCTTGAAACACGCAAGCTTGGCCTCAGCCCCTTGTGTGTTGTTGCAAGGTGTCCCAGCAGAGCACCTCTCTTGGGCCAGGTGTGGCTGTTTCTCTGGCACTCCTGAAAAGGATGCTGCTGTCCAGATGGCGTGGGTGGGCTCCTGATAAGTGCACTCTGTCACCACTTCGCCATACGACACCCAAAACAGCTTTTCCCCAAGGCTGGAAAAATATGTGAAATTCCTCAATCAATCCCAAATGCCTAAGAGGCAGTCCCATATAGAAATAAGAAAAGTACAGTGGTACCTCGGGTTACATACGCTTCAGGTTACAGATGCTTCAGGTTACAGACTCCGCTAACCCAGAAATAGTACCTCAGGTTAAGAACTTTGCTTCAGGATAAGAACAGAAATTGTGCAGCAGCAGCGCAGCAGCAGCGGGAGGCCCCATTAGCTAAAGTGGTGCTTCAGGTTAAGAACAGTTTCAGGTTAAGAATGGACCTCCGGAATGAATTAAGTACGTAACCAGAGGTACCACTGTATACACATGGTTTAGCATCATCAGCCCCAAAGCCTTCCAAAGCCTGGTCAGACTGGAAGCATCGGCATGTTTAAAAGGCATATATCCTCTTGTTTTATTTCATTCCCCCTCTTTTCAGTTCCTGCTTAAGGAATGACAGGCAGGGCCTGTACATACAATTTAATCCTTTAAAGAATCAGTGGGCCTCACATCAATCAAGCCTTCATAAACTTGCAAAAACAATATTGTGATTCCATCAGAGGTAAAGACCTGAAATTCCCTGCTAATTAATGCAGGGTCACTATGGCCGTGGTCAAATATTTACCCCTTAGCCGGCACTCCAGGCCTTGGGACGACCACCAAGGACCTGAGTAGTGGGTAAGAATTGATTATGGATCTGTTGTCATTGCAGCAAAGTGGCATTTGCAGATCAACGGTCTTGCAAAGAAGGTGGTGGCCTCAGATCGGAGACCTTCCCAGCATCTCTGCTTTCCCTTCAGCCATGAAGAGGACACTTAAGAGAAAGTAGAAATCCCCATGCTAAGGAAGTGTTGGGGGGCCTGAAGGCACAGGATACAACCTCTTGTCTTGGCCAAAGCCAAGCAGGTGTGGGTCTTGTTAGTGCCTGGGATGGGTGCAACTGGTACAAACATACGGAGTAGGAGAAAGAGGGGATACAAATGGAATATTGACTTTAGCCTGGATTTCCACTCTAAGCAGAGTCAAAATGTGGAGTGAAATGCATGTAGCAGGCACTATTTGTAAAAAAATGTCTGCTTAATTTTGCTACTGGAGGAGGAGCTGTAAGTCATTGCAGAATCAGGGTCAGAGGCCAATTTCAGGGTGAAAGCAGCTGTGCAGATAGTTCTTTATTCCTGATATAGGTTTTGATATATGATTTTCCCCCAAGGGACAATATTCTGTTATTGTTGTTTTTAAAAACCTGTCAAAGTGCTTGCCCTCTTTTCTCTTCAACCGCTTTTCTTTGCAAGGCCCTTCCTCACTCACTTGCATCAGGCTAGGGCTTCTTCTGTGCCCCCTCCAGCCTAGCATGAAAATCTCCACAGGTGACTGGGAGCAGCTCTGACTGGCCTCCCTTAAAAGGTGTTGTAGGGATGGATTTTGAAATCTATGCACACATCTTCAGTTAATAATCTGGCTTCTCAAGCATCTATTATTTAAAAAGCAGTGCAGCTCATCTTTAAGGGATGTGTGATATACAGTATATCCTGTAGGTGTACATCTCTCTCTGACTACCTGGATAGCATGTGTCTATTGATCTGCAGGTCTCTATCCACCCATGAATGCCAATAAAACTTCCACCCCCAAGAAAGAAAAAGAAAGGGCTTGGAAATGTTTGCGCAGCTCAGAAATGCTTAAGAACAGAACAGTAAAACAAACAAACAAACAAACAAAAAAACACCCTGATGGAAGGCAAAAACCATAATGAATTTGCCTTCCCATGCCACCCTCTCCGAAACCTCCATGTGATGCAATGAGAAAGCAAGATGTGTGGGAGGTGTACAGAGGGATGTGGTTGCTGGAAATTGTGTTGCAGAAGAAAAAATTATTCTTTTTGTTTACTGCTTCCTGGATCATGCTCCCACTTGCCCTCATTTTGCAAACTGCATGCCATGAGTTTACTCCAGCACACCTTTCTTGGACAACATTCTCTCCACACAATCCCACCTGCAATTTCTGCACTTCTGTCCACACCACTATCAAGCAGAAGGTGGTCAATCCAGGATCGTGCTCTTTGGAAATTCCTCTAAGAAGCAATCAAAAAGTGGCACCAGGAGCTAAATAGTTAAGAGAGCACATTAAAAGAGCTTATCTTGCTTTTAAAAATTAAAAAAAGTATTTTCTCCTCTTAACACTTTTTAACATCTAAATGGGAAATGTGGACAGCTTAAATGGGAGGTCATCCTCATGAGACACTTGATGGTTTCCATTCTTGTCCAGGACAGCACCATTTGAAACAGAGGTCTAATTTTGCAGAGGTCCCATTTAGGGGAGGAGGTTTGTGCATACAGTGCCTGGGAAATCTGCCCAATTAACACTTTGAGAGTGAGGGATAAGGAGCGGGGTGGAGAGAAATTTGACATTTTAAGGTGAATCTATTATATTTGAAGTTTCTGAAATAATATGAGAACCAAAGCACAACCAACCATTGAAATTCACACCTCTCTGAATTTTGCAGTGCAGCTCTCCCCCAACCTGTGTTTACAAAATTGCATTTGAGAAAGTGTGCTTAAAAGTAAATGCATTAGCAAAAATAATATAAAAATGCACATTAGTAAAAAATGCATACAAAAATGCAAAATTAGTAGAAATTCACAATGAAATGCTGAAGAACTTTCATGAGGATGTTTTTAAAACAAATTTTGTGATTTGCTGAGAAATGTGGAGAATTTAAGAATGGAAAAATGAAAAACAGGGAGAAGAACTGAAGTGGACAGATCCTTCAATCCCTCCAGTGCAGGGTTTGCTTCAAGAGCAGCACCACTTTCTTCTTCCAGCAGCACTGATTTTCTTTGGCCAGATTCACCCCAATGTAAATTGTTTACATGGAAGTCATATCCATGGAGAAGGGTCATAGCTCAGTGATAAAGCCCAGGTAGAGCTGCATGCAGAAGACCCCAGGTTCAAAACCCTGGCATCTCAGGGTATGACTGAAACCCTGGAGAGCGATTGCTGCCAGTCAGTGTAGACCATACTGAGATAAATGGACCAAGGGTCCAACTCTATATAAGGCAAGTTCTGCAAGTTCCAGGTGCAGTTTGCCATGGGTCACAGCAGGAAGGTAGACTCATTTGGCAGTGACTTCCTGCCATGTGCAATCACAATAGAACAGGCACACTGTGTGTATGCATCACACATGATAACATGATATGATATATATCCTGCATGCAATGCTATATATAAAGCGTGGAGAATTATAAAATAATAGTATTAGGAAGCTGTTGGTTCTTTTCCTTGCAGGAAGACACACTTCTTTACTTTGAGGGTTGACATCTGAGATGTAAATTTTTAGGGCCGATCTTATTTTTGTAATATTAAGGTGTTTTAGAACTGTTTTTAATATTATTATGTTTTAATTGTTGCAACCCACCCTGGAACCTTAAGGTGAAGGACAGATAATAATAATAATAATAATAATAATAATAATAATAATAATAATAATAAATGATGATGATGATAATAAAAAACAAACATGTATGAAGCAATGTTGGGGGGGGGGCAGAATCTGCACTTAATTTTTTTAAAAGCATCCCTCAGAATTAAAAACAGGAATCCTCACGCATTTGTTCTGAAAATGCATTTTTAGCAGCCCTCATCCCCGCAAAGGAGAACTATTTTGGCTTTCAGAATGTATGTCATAATAACTCTCCTCCCTCCACTCTCAGCTTCAGAAGGTAGGAGTAAAACTAATGGCAGAGAATCAGATTTGGGCTAAGCATTAGGAGCCCCTTCTAAACTGTACAAGCGGCTTGACAGGGGAACCTACAGCCTCCTTGGGAGATGCTGGACTCTTCTAAGTGACTTCTAACTCTATGGTTGTAAACCTCAAAGGTGTACCTACTGGCAAATACCAAAGAGACACATACCTGCAGCTCCCTTGGAAGGCTCCACCTGAAAACACCTTGCTATCTGATAAACCACATGGAATCAGGCAGGGTGGTACCTCTGTGGCACACAGGACAAACAAGGGATGATCCTGTTGCCTAGCAAAACTGACCAATTATTATTACTACTATTATTACTATATTTATTTATATCCCACCTTTTCCCCAAACCACAACTCAAGGCAGCTTACATAAATCAAAACAGCACTGATAAACCCCCCCAAAAGTTAAGAACATATAGAAGGTAATTGTTAGAAAGTAATTAAAATCTAACAGAATTAGAATGATATAAAAACAATTCTATTAAAAGACAGATAATAAAAACAGAACAGCACTACTGAAACACTTTACTTAATAAAAATAAAAAGTCAGTTCTTGTTGGAATAAAAGTCTTCAACTGCCAATGGAAAGACAAGGAGGGAGCTAGTCCAGCATCTCTAGAAAGGGAGTTCCAAAGTCTGGGAGCAGCCACCCAGAAGAAACATCTGGCTGTTTGGAGTGGGGTGGGGGGGGCTGCATTTCAAATTCACAAGCCTCAGAAAGCACAAAATTTGGCCTGGTGCTTGTGAACTACTGGGCCACTCGCAGGTAAAATCTTCAGGGTGCAAACTGGTATCAAGCAGTTTGGGGGCGGGGCGGCAAGCACAGATTCCTGGAAGTCTTGATCTGCTTTGCACAAAGTGGTCTCCATTTCGAGCCGTTGCATGACATGCAGAGACTGATCTGAGAGCAACAGATCAGCCTCCTGTGATATTTCTTAGGCTTTTATTTACGTCATGATTTCAAAAGAACTTTGGAAGCTTTCTGTTATTTCCCCATATGTGCAGGTGGATAATTGAATAAATAAAAGATACTACAGCATTCTTTGCTCCGCCTGTCAAAGGCTGAATCGGCTTCTCCATCCCTGACATCTGTGGGAGGCTTTTGTGAAGGACACCGCCTCCGATACAGCTTCTGAGAACACGGAAATCCTGCACTCGGTCCTTGGCCAAATGTAGCTGCTAACTTGTTCTGATTATTTTGCTTGGAAATGACCAAGAAACATTAGCAATTTCTTTTAGATGGACAACCTGCACCATTCTTTATTTATTTGAGCCTGTTTGGGGGGGGGGAATATTACTGCTATTAAATAAATGTTGGAATCATTGTTTCTCTGTTCAGCATTACAATGTCAGCATTGCCCATTTCCAGAGCGGCTTTTGGTTTATAAAGTGCTTTTTAATTCTATGCACTATAGGTTTTTTTGTAGTCCAAAATTAAAGTAATTCAAACATTTAAAATTGAAGGCTGCTGAATAGAAAAAGCTTCACCTTTGCTTTTCAAGAGAACAGCTTAAAACTCAAAGTGATGCAGCTCTCAGTAAACACTTTTAAGTATAACTGATTGCAGAGGGGCACCTGGCACTGTAAATAAATATGTGTTATTTGGGTGGGTGGGAATCACAGGGTGGGCAAATCTGTTGATTTAAGCTCATCCTAATTTTCCAATCTTAAATTCAGTTCTCCACATTTCCATATCAGTTTCCAATTTTAAAAAAACCTCATGGAAAATTCATCAGCATTTTAGTGTGAATTTCTCCTAACATACAAATTTCTGTACAATTTTGATAAATATCCAAATTTTAATGTAACAGTATTCCCCTAATAAAATGCATATCATGTATATTACTTTCATAAATATATGGAATTTTTTTGCACATTACCTGGCTGGAAAACTGCACTGCAAAATTCAGAGCAGTACAAATTTTGAAGGCTGGGTGTGTTTTAGTACCTGTATTGTTTCAGAAAATGTGGCTTAGGTAGATTTAGGCAAATACTGTACAAAGTGTATCAAATTTCCCCCTCATTACTAATGGGAATCTGAGGCCAAAATCAGTCAAAAGCGTTGCACAAGACAAAGCAGTCAAGTGGGGGAAAGGAAAGAAAACCAAATTGCACAAAAGATAAAAGAAGAATATAAGGGTGAAGAAAGGGCATCTATATTGAAAGAAAATGAAAAGGAGGCAAAGGTTTTAAAGGAACTATTAATTTGCGAACTATGTTGTCAGCAAAACCTGAAAAGTTGAATTAAAAGAAGGAGGACTCTGGGGGAGGGAAAGGCTGCCAGAGGAGGATCAATTAAACCAAAAATTAAACCTCAACATGTAATATGTGAGAAGAGCAAAGATCAAGTGAATCCCAGCTGTTTGCCAAACTTTAGAGAGAGGAGGAACTGGAGGCTGGCCTTCAAGTGGCAAGCCCTTCTGCCTGGTTCTCTGGCAGCCCACATGGAATTATCCTAATCCTCAACTAGCTGCAGTTAAGCAGAACACCCCAATAGATATTCAGGGCACTTGGAATAATCGGAGGGGTTGGGGAGCTCACTCTGATAACACCTTCCAAAGGTAGGCCTGCCTTTGGGCTCACCTCTCCACCACCAGCTGGCTGAGTTATTTTCACTTTTATGCCAACATTGCACTTTTGCTTCTTCCAGCTTTCCTGAAATCATCCCACCTTTGAGATAGAAATGGAAGAACATTTCCTAGAAAATTTCTCTTCTTTTGGTAAAAAGAAGAGTATCTGGGTAAAAGCAACCAGTGAATGACTCATGCAAAGGCCTATGTGGGGCCACCTCTCCACACAGGTGAAGGAAACTTCAACTGGTGCCAAATCTCTGTGTTTTTAGGTTCCACACAAATGCCATTTTATTTACCCAGCTGTTTTAAAATACTCAGTCCTTTCTGAGTTCCATTATCAATTGCTGGTTTTATTATTTCCTCTCCTGCTATTTTAGTTTTTGGTTATATTAATTGTCAATTCATATTTGTAAGCTGCTCTGGAAGTTTTGAAAACTGAAATGTAGGGTAAAAATATTGTAATGAATAATAAATCCATGCATCCGTTTATTAGAAATTGTGCCTTTAACACACAGTGGTTTTCATGAGAACAAGGGGAAGGGGTCGCAGCTCAGTGGTAGATCACCTGTTTTGCAGAGGATCCCAGGTTCAATCTCCAGGTAATATTGGGAGAGACTCCCTGCCTGAAACCCCGGAGAGCTGCTGCCCATCGGTGAAGACAATAGTGAGCTAGACCAAAGGCCTGACTTGGTATACGGCAGCTACTACCTATCTTCCTGTGTACCATTTGCTCTCTAGACTCAGCTGTAGCAACTCCTATCTACCTGCTCTATCCACATCTTTTAGCATTCTTCCTAATCTGTTATAAAAATTCAGTCACTCCAATGCAGCAAAAATGGAGTAAAAAACAACAACTTTGTCCAAACAGAATATAGTCAAAGGAAAGCAAAATGGACACAAGACGGAATGAATGTGGTCAACAACAGGGAGGGAGCAAAAGTGTTATTGAGGGCAGTACAGTACAATTTCCCAGCATTATCTGAGGCTCTCCCAGCTTTGACTCCAGGGATATCCCCCTCTCCACACAATACAAGGCAAAAGCATGTCTTTCAAACCCATTAAGGTCCTCCAGCACAGAACTGCGGTTCATGCAAATCTCCCAGTGCCAACAACAATCATTAACTGGGAGAAGCAAAATTGTAAACCCTAACCACAGAAAGATTCACACTGAAGCAAAGATTAGAAGGGAATTCTAACCAGTAATGCCCAGCAAAGCACACAGTCTTCTTCCCCCACCAAAGAACACAAATGGAAAAGGAAGCAGTTGACAGGCAAATGAGTGATCCCTGAAAAAGCCCTCATGGAAGATGAAACGTTCAACATCTGTGACAAAATCTCAAGTCAGATACCCAAAGATAAAATGTAACACTGAGCCATATTCACTTCTGGTTGGCTTGGCACAGAAAAAGTCTGCATTTCTTTTAAGCAATAAAACCTTTTAATTTTTTATGCTTCACACACACACACACACAGAGAGAGAGAGAGAGAGAGAGAGAGAGAGAGAGAGAGAGAGAATCCTGTTATTTGTGTGTGTGTGGGAAGCATCAAATGAAAAGGTTGATGCTGCTCAGAAGACTTCGAGGTGTATGTCGGGGGTGGGGAGACGAGAGAGCAAAAAACCATATAAATGCAATTATCTTAGATGAGAATATTTGGCTTGGAAAATCTGGAGGGGGTCTTGTTTTTGATAAGACAGCCCCGTTTGACACAGGCTGTCACCACTCCAGGCCCCTCCATTGTCAACGCAAGATGAAAGCCCATCAGAAAGTATTAACTTCAGCTTTTAAACATTTTGAAAATGTCAAAGAGGTCACAGCTGATCTGTTCCCTTATCCAGCATATTTACTTGATGAAATTTGTGGTAACAATGTGTTTTTACTTTTCATTCAGGTTGGCCTTAGATCCTGGAAATTGATCACAGGCTAATGAGAGCTGACAAGGGCATAATGTGATTGGCTGGCTTTGTATCAGCCACAGCTGTTGCAGGTACACGCCAGGCGTATTAGAGTTTCGCTAATGGCACTAATTGGGGGCACTGGAAAAAACACCACCACCCAGCCTTGTGGACTTTCCACAGTTGTCACTCAATGGACTCCAGTTGCACCAAAGAGCCAATTTAAGCCATAACACCTTCCTGCATTGACGCTGCCTTCGATGTGGCTGCCGAAAAATTGTTACAGCAGTTGAATAGGGCTCCCACCCACCCCCTGCTCTGTCAGCAGAGATACAAAAGGAGGCAAAATGTTTAGCTTGACCTTTAGGGAACGTGAAATGGGCCAGGGAAGTCCTTTGAGGCCACAGTACCATGAGACATGCAAAGGATAGAGGGGCAAAGGCCCAGTATTTGCTAGAAGGGAATTCTGAAGGTGCAGGTAGCTGGCCTCAGCCTCTAAACGGGAAGCTGGGGAGGTAAAAACACATTAAACAGTCCTTGTATCATGCTAATTCTCTTTCACACACACGTGATTCCAAGAGAAAGGTCAGCCCGGCTGTCACTTCCCTCTAACGGATGCTCAGAGACTGTGTGCAGCAAGCGTGAGATATTTAAAAGAAGGAGAAGGAGAAGCCATGATGCAATAGGCCATTTTCTGCATCAACTGTATTAATCATAAGCCCTCCATCTTGAGCTACACGAGAGGTGAGGAGGCAAGCAAGAGGCAGAGGGGCTTCGTTCCCTCCTCTGAGCCAAAGGCATTCTTTCCCTCACCAGGAGATCAGGAGGGGGTAATAATATTAGCCATAATTTATAAGGTAGACGGCCTGGGAAAGAGCTGCAGGCTTAATTGGACAATTGAGTCCATATCCAAGAGGGTGTAGGGAGGAGGAAAACCAGGTGAAATGCACAGAAAATGGAAGGCGGAGAAAGAAGACAATGTATTTTGTTCCTGGAAAAGGCATTTATCTTCCTCTCTCGGTACACAGATACACAACACACAGACACCATGAGCAGATATTGTCTTCCTGCATCTCAGTCAACGGCAGAAAATGAGCAGCCACCACAGCAAAGGAAGGACACAAGATCCTGACACCGCTGTAATTTGTTCTCACAGGCAGATTCTTATTTGTTACTAATAATTCCAAATATCTTAACTGAGCAAAGTCACATATTTTAGTGTTTGGAGTTAGGAAGACATTCTGCCTAGATTTAAGTGAAGGAGGACCCACCTTGCCTTTATTTTTGATTGATTTGCAATCACTTTCATCCGGTGCAATCTTCTCTATGGCGAATGTGAATGAAACAACCTGCACAAAGGAGGAGGACTCTTGGTGCTCACTGTAAGGGCTTTTACAGACCTCACAATCTGGGGGAGACATTGGTCACTTGCAAACAACATGCTCTGATAAAGGAAAGGGATGAAGCCCACTTTGACCACTGCTAACCCATTTGGATTAGCAGGACTGGTACAGAACGAAGGGCAACTTACCTATATTGATTACTGGTTACACCTTTGCTAATGTGAGCCACTGTTAAACACCCGCACTTCCCCAAGGAAGACCAAGCCTCTGCTAGCATGACCTTCATTTGCCAACCAAGTTCATTCTCCACCATAGCTTGATGGTAGCAATGTATTTTCTGGGAGACCTTTCTTCTTCCTACTCCTAAAAAGAGGCTGCTTGTTAACAGGGGAGGAAGAGGTTCCAGCAAGGACCTTGGTCCTGATATTCTGTTGATGGAGATACAAAAGAAGAGCAAGATCTGAAGAAGCACAGGTTTGGCATCAAAATATCCAAACCTAAATTTGACATAAAGATGGAAGATAGTACAGTTCTGAATTACATTTGGCTACAGATGAGGGCAACCTCTTGTGGGCTACAATAGGGTGTCTCCCTGTGGACAAACTACAGGCCAGCTTCTGCTAGAGGCTTTCAGCACACTTCCCAACGGTTTGTTCTTTATAGCAACTTAATTGGGCTCTAAAATGCTGCACTTGACCTTTGCTCGCAGCCTGACCTTTGCCTCAACTGCTGGCATTTTGACATTGGGCTAGGAAGGTGTGCTCAGGCACAAGCAAAGTCACAGGAGTTCCTGAAATATCACCTCTGGAGGAATATCACCTCCCTTCATTTTTCCACTCCAGGACACGATCCTCCCAATAGTGATCCAGGTCCTTCCATGAGAGGAAGCCAGGGGAAGGCCACAAGCCACAGCTGAAAGACCTGACGCAACCTACACATTTCTCCCTCTAATTCAAAACAGGGAATGTAAACGGAAAGAGTATTGCAAGCTGCATGCTAGTGACAGCCGGCACTCCCAGAGGGGTGACTGCCTTCAAAGACAGGTAAATGAGGGGCCGTATAAAACAGCCAAGTATTGATGTTGTAGTAAAATTCCAGAAAAACACATTGGCAGACAAGTAAATTTGTCACTAATAATTTAATGTAATTTCCCTAAAACGGAGGTAATAGGTACTTGGGGAATACACCTCCAGGGTTTACATCAAATGTTCATGTGGAATATCGCCAAATATTTTTTTTTTAATGTAGATGCTTTGTCTGACATGTTAGTTTATGAGAAAAATCATTCTCTTGAAAAGATGAGGTGGGGGGATTGGAGGAGGAGGGTATAAACCTCCAAACAGGCACAGCCTGGATCCCCCAACCTGCCCCCCACCCACTGTAAGATGACAAGCTCCTGTGGTTGATGTGATGCAGAGGTTGTTTGTTGGGGTTTGCCATGCCTTAAAAATGACGGACTCCAATTACCAAATATTAATAAACCAATCATCTTACAAATATGGTTCCCTCTGTCGCTCCAGTTTACAGAGTGTCTAACATCAGACTCATTTGTAACATTCCAAAACAGCATCTTTGTTTCCCTGCTGCAAAGTGACAGCTCAGATCGTGTTTAGTTGCATCCATTCAACCCCCCAATCTTCAGCAAATCAAGTATAAAAAAATTATTTTCTTCTCTCTGTGTTAATGTGATTTCTTTTAAGCTCATCTCTTCAGACGACTCGCTGCATAGGTCCAAGGGATGCTTAAATACCTTTATTAATTAGAACATGTTGCCAGATTCCCCCCACCCATTTTGTTTAAAGCTGTGGGAGGTAATTCACATAGCAGAAACTACCAAGGCCAAAAAGTGCCCCCTCACAATTGCCTCGTTTCCAAGACCTCTTTGCCGTTTACCTTGCAATCGTAACCTAGAAATCTGAATTGCACTGCAAATGCTGCAAGCTTACGATGGAGGTGGTGGGTAAGGCCTGCCCCAGGCTGCAGCAAGGGAAGGTGTGGCAAATGAAAGAGGAAGGAGATGGAGAACCAGAAAAATTACAATTTGATATGAAAAAAATAATAATGGTAGAAAGCCCATCATACAGGAAACTGACAGGGTGACGTGAATTCAGCATACAATGAAAGGCTCCGCTCTCTTAAAAAGAAGCATCCAAATATGGCCACTCTCTGTGTGGGTTTCATCAAATGGGCAAGTTTAATGTTGTTTCTGCTGCCACCGCCCACAAAAGAAAAGCCTGATCCAATTTAGCAGAAGGTCACACGAAGAGGTCTGCATCCACAAGCACACAACCCAGGCTTTCGTCTGCCGTCGGGCCTGGCTGGGCTAGGAGCAGTGATTTGTTAGCGTCATGCCTGTGCCTCCTGCATCCCTTGCGCTGCAGGCAGGCTGGTCTTTGAGATCCTTGCAGTTCAGCCCTACGCGGTGCTGCTGCCTTTTTCTGAGGGTAACCCTCCTTGGCCCTGTAACACCACTAGCTGGGAACCTGGTAGAGAAATGTCCCTGGTGGTCTCTTTCTCTCCAGGGAGATACTTGCCTAGTCTTCCCTGCTCATTTCCCCCAAACAATTGTTGTAATAGAGGGAGACTTAGGAAAAGGCCCAGCATGGAAAAATAATCTTTAGTCCTGTGTTTATTAGTAAAACGCAATCCCATTTTTTCCACCAGGCAATGGAACATGCAACTGAATCAACTCATCCCCAGCAAAAACACAAACCAGTTTAGAAAGAGATGAAACCAACACAGAGACACACACTCACAAGCCCCTAAAATATGATCTGCCTGTGGCCCAATTAATGGATTTAATGGATTTCTGAAGGCAGGTGAAAGCTAACAATATCACCGAAGGTTCTGCAAACTAAATAAACTTCAGTGCATTGTTTGAATTATACAGATATATACAGATGGTTTGTGACCATACCATCAAAGCTGGAACATTTTCAGAGGGCAGCTCCACTTGAAATCCACATTTTTAATCTGTGATTAATGAAATGTTTGATTAATGAAACCAACAAATCCTTTACAATCTCTTAACAAACAGAAGATGTGTCCAGTGTGTTATGATCAACCCTAAGAATTGCAAAATACGAAGGCATCTGGCCCCCACTTTTAAGACTGGATAAATTGAAGTCATTTTGTTACATAATACCATGGGGAATTGGGTGAGCTCCTTTGAGTTTCCTTTTTCTGTTGTGTGAAACTCAAACAATATCTTTTTGGCGGGGGGGGGGGGAGTCTCAGCTATCAAGAACAACAGAAACATACTTTTAAAAAAGCGAACAAAACAAAAGGAAGTTCAGACGCTCATAAAATCAGCTGCTTCAGAAGAAGGAACGTTAAACATGCCCCAGTCTCTAGAGGGCCCTGATGCAACAATGAAAGTCAGCCATACTGTTATTATGATGCTTTATCATTTCAAAGCCATAGGCTGGGAAAACGGGAAAGGCCACCATTGTTAAGGAAATTCACAAAGAAATTAAAATTATCCCCCCCCCCCCAGCAGCCTCATTCCTGTAATTTGCTTTCTTCTTGCTGTTTCCTCTTCAACTCATTTATTCACTGGACATTCCTTAAGGCACTGGCAATAGTAAGGGCTCTCCAATTACATTCACCAAGGCAGAAACGGAAACATTTTCGTCAAGCTTGCAACACATTTGGCAAAAAACAAAAACAAAACCCAATTCATTTCATTGTATCACTAATCATTATGGTTTGATAACCTATGGCATGGCTGCTGCTCTCCATTCTCCATGTATTACAAATAAAATAAAATACCATTTCTGCCCCTCTCATTGAAACCTAAAGAAGCAGAATGCTGGTCTGGTGCCTCAAAATTAACAGAGAAGGGCTATCTCTGAGGACCAAATTGTGCTGTGGGCCAGCTGCTTAAAATGGGCAACCATTTACAAGGGGAATTTGCCCTCTCCTTCCCTCCCACAGCCTCATCACTTCCTTTTGGCAAACTGTAGTACAACCACCACCTGTCCATCTGCATAGGGAATGTGGGAATGTGAGCCATTCTGCACCCCATTCTGCACCCCAGTTGAAAGAGGAAAAATATCTGGTTTCGATTCTACAGTGGGTGTGCTCACAGGATTGTGGCATAATGATCAAAATGCACACAGGCCAGAAAAAAGAAACAGGCAAAGAAAATGAAGATGTGGAGCACCCCCCTTCTCCACTCTGCCCCCACATTGCAGAATTGGAATTTTGCACAGCAGTGAAGAGTGATATCAGCCGAGCCTTTGTTTAGAGCAGGTAAAAGGAAAACCATGAAGATTCACAGATTCTTAGAGGGGAAATCGGCTCCTTAAAATTGCATTACTGACGTTGATGATTCATATTACAAATAGCGCGATTTCCCCATATAAATCTGAATTTCATTTAAGATATTGCAAGCTTAATAAGAACCGAGGCTTCGTTTTTCCGAAGCAATAAAGAATGAGGCAGCTGCCACAAGCCAGAGAGCTGATAGACTGAGGGAGGGGATGGGGAGGAGGGAGGGAGTGTGGGGGGGAGAGGCTCCAGGCTGAGCAGCCCTGGGACAAGAAGAGTTATGGATTGTTATGGGAAAAAAATTAGAGTCCATTCGTCATCTGTTACCAAAAGAGGGACGTCATGGTGTGAATTTAGAACGCGACCCAAAGGCTGCTCCTTGTAGCCTACACAACAACTGTGCCCAGGGGGAACCCAAGGAAAACAAGCGCAGCCCACCCAGAGAAAGGGAAACATGGAGGAGCTGCTCCCTCACCACCCCACCTGTCAGGTGCAGCCGGGAAAGGGCTGAGCTGATGGCTGCAGGCTGCATTTGAGTGGGTCTCATGCTTAGGCTTCTTCTCCTGTGCAGCTGGACCTCTGGGCTGGGGAGGGGGAGGCACACCAAGCAGAGGAATGTGCTACTATAAGGTCACTCCGAGGGCCAAAATGCATGAACAATGGTTGGTTTAACACCCCCTCCCCCATACCATTTCCCTAATAAAAATCATAACCATTAGGAAACTAAAGCTGGGGTGCGGGGGGGGGGGATTTGCATGAGCATCCCTGTTCTCTCTTCTCTCTTCCTGCCAACCACCCAAAGATGCAGAGTTTGTGTGTTCATGCAAATGCCTGAGCACGGCTTAGGTACTTATCCATTGCACAAAGGGCAAGGCACCCCAGGGCTACATCGCCTCGCTGGCTCCCCAGGGGTGAGCATGCCATTTCTAGCTCCAGGCCGTCCTCTCAATTCCAAGTCCCCCAGGAGCAACAGCAGGTGGTCTCCATTGGTGCTGGCCCACATCCCCTATGCTTTATTTTAGGACTAAAGGATTAGTTTCTGCTAGGGCTGGAGCTGGGCTAACCTACAAGCCCAGCCTCAGTCACCTGAAGAGCTTGGTGTTGCTTCCCCAGGATAGCAGATTTGTGCAAAAAGGCCCCAACCCAGAGGACTGGCACCAGGGCTAAAGCCCCCCCCTCTTTAAGCCCCCCACACACTCAGAAGTGCTGTGCCCTCCACTGCACGTGAATGAAGGTTGCCTTCTACAACAGTGTCAGAAAATGACAACAGCCAGGAAATTGAAAGCCAGGAGGAGACGGCGTCCCTTTGTGATTTGCACAAGTGCCGAAAAGAGGAAGGGAGGGTCGGGGAGGCTTAACTTTTAATTTCCTGGTTGTTATCAGTTTAAATAACAACCTGTCTGTTATTTAAATACATTTTCCCTTTTTCTCATTTCTTTTTTTTTGGGGGGGGGGGGGTTAAAGAGAATTTGGAGAAAAAGGAATTACTTTTTTTTTCCTTCCAGTGACAGGAGATGAGGAGGGCTGGTAGTTTGCTTTTCGTATGTATCTCCGTTTCCTGGCATTTCATATGAATATTTTATGTACCTTTGCAGACACTATTTGCACACTGAGCCACGGCTGCTGAAGCAATGCTCACTTTTGGCTCAAGAGCCCCTCACCATCCAGTGGTGAAAGACTCGTCCTGCTGGCCAGTTTCCCCCCAAAGCAGGAGACCCTGGTGAGCCACAACTGCTAAGCTTCTCCCTATCCCACTGCCTCCAATTTTGTCCCCCGGGAAGGGCACCTTGGGTGGATGTCCTGAACAGAAAGCACTTGACAAAGGGTTATATAATATACGCTCTCACACACGTTGCCCTAGAACCCCAGAGCCTAATCAGGCAGACCCATTTCTCCTCCTTCCCCTGCCCAAAATACTCCCCGCAGACTCCCCTGATCCTGTCTTCAGAGTTTTCACCAATCTTGCTAAGGGGTCATCCACACTTTTACTTGACCTGTATTTTGATTGTATTGCGTACCGATTAATTTCTCCGGGTCCAAGAGCTTTTCTCATTGTTCTGCGGCTGTGCCTTGTGAAAATCCAATCTTACCTGCTGAATTGAAACTCTGTTAAGCAAAATCTCTCTTCAGATTTTCTGCGCATCTGATAAGATCCGATTCAGCGGGTAAGATCGGGTTTTGACAAGGCACAGCTGCAGAACGACGAGAAAAGCTATTGGACCCAGGGGATTTAATCAATACACAATATGATCAAAATAAGGGTCAAGAGAAAGTGTGGACGAGCCCTAATATAAAATATATAATTCTGGAACTTGGAGACCTTTTCCCCAGCAAGTCATGTGAAGTTGACAATGTTACGATAAAGAAGGTTATGGCACAAATATCCCCACCTTAGTAGGGCATAGTAGCAACATTTGCGCATCATCACAACACAAAATTATTGTATCTGAGAATGAGTACTGAATTCCCACTTTTGGGATTTTCTCCCACTGTGTGAAGGGTTCTATGTGTCATAGAATGGGAATGGGACTCTAAGCAAGAAAGCCTGCATGCACACACAAGGAAAATACACAGGTGTGTTGCAGGGATGCACACGTTGAAATCTAAGCACATTTTCCTAAAAAAAAAAAAAAAAAAAGACATGGGAGGCTAGGAGCCAAAATGGGAGCCATTTGGGAACCCAGGTAGATTTCCTGCTGACTGGGAGGCTCCTTAACCTGCTACCTGGCTAAGAAAATAGTATTGAGTCGAGTCCTCTGAAACAGAGAGCAACTGTTTCTCCCTTGATTTTAGGTGGGGGAATTTTTGAAGCTTGAACTAAAACAGCTCAAAATCCTTAGGCTATTTCTCCCCACTGGACTGAGTCAAAAACCAGAGGAGTTTTTAACCCGGCCCTGAAGCTCTTCCTGTGGAGTTGCTGGGAAGGCTGGGAGCCCCCTTTCCTCCCACATGGGCAAGGCAGGAGCCAGGGCTGCTGCTGCAAAAAAGCCACATTGGCTGGTGCAGATAAAAGGCCCTGCCCAACCAATCAAGTGGGCAAGTCTGGTCCGTGCAAGAGCCCTACATCCAGGACTTCTGAATCCAGGCAGCACAAAAGGGGATTTTGCGAGCATCTTGCCATCTGGCTGCCCTCGCCTTTGCTCTTCTCTGCAGGCTCACACCTTGCCAAGTGCCATTCAGTTTGGCTTTCTTTCTGGAACACCTTGATCTCCTTCTCCATTGTGCCTCGAAAGCTGCTCCGCTTTCATGTCAGACTTCGAGGCTCACTAGGCCGGTTTTGTGCTGCTTCTGCTGCTGCTTCTGCTACTGCTGCTGCTGCGAGATTTTTGGTTGCTTTTTATTTGACCTGTAATCTTGCTTTCCTTTGGAGACCAGAACGTTTAATGTTTGGAAGGGAATCTGTTTCGTGTCTCTGAAAAGCCAAAAATCACCTTGCAGGTTTATGTTAAAATAAAAATAAAAAGGACATTCCTCCCACATTTTGGGGAAAAAAAACATTTGTTCCCTGTGGAGAAAAAAATCCACTGCAGAACAGGGATAGTCAAGCAGCAATGACCCCTGTCACACTGCAAAAGGAATGAGAAAAGTCTCCTTTGGGTTTTGTTGGGAGGAAGGTGGGATATAATAAAATAAAACAACAACAACAACAACAACAACAACAACAACAACAACAACAACAACAACAACAACAACTGTCCTGATTTGGGCACTGTAGGTTCATATCTCCTTAAAAAGAATCAACTGTCAGACAAATACAAACATATCCAGATAGGGCTGCAATACTATGTCCAATTCCTCAGAAGCAAACCTCCAAGAGGTCAGGCACCAGGGGCTTTCCCAGCTCAGTGGTATCCCCCTGCCCTGCCTTATCACTCAGTCATGATGCAATTTCCTTCCCACTAACAATCCAAGAAGATGCTCACAGAAAAAGTCTGAGAATTGTTCTAATACCTCCAGGGGTGGATGATGTGGAGCTTTAATCTGGCACAGTCCCTTTTAAAGATCCTAAATGGGGGGGGGGGAGAGCGCAAGAGTGAGAGCGAGAGAGACAGAAATAGGGAGAGCTCCCCCTTTGTGTAAGCCTCCCCCTCCCCCCAGGTAAAGGAAGGACAACTCCAAAAGTCTTTGTTTTTTCCCCAGCCTGACAAACGGGCATGAAATAAGAGGCTGACATCGGCCTCTGCAGGTCATTCAAGTCAGGCTGCTGCATGTCAGAATTCAAACTGCTTCATCCATCAATGGCAGACCAAAAATTAACGTGGCTTGGAAACTCTGCAGCGAGACAGTAACAGCCCAATTGAAAGTCTGACCTTCCAAGAACGCTGGGGTGAGATGGAAAAAGATGGAAAAATTATTTCACGCCCTGCACCAAAGCGGACAATGCAGAGCAGAAAGATTTTGAGTTACTTACACACACACACACACACACACACACACACACACACACACACACACACACAAATTCCGTCCACCCCCCAGCAAGCAATTTAATTGTCAAAGCTTGGTGTATATTGATATTTTAAGCAGTAGAACCCGCATTCAGCATACACAAGCCTTCAAGTGCTTTCTTGGGTAAATCAGGATTTTAAAAAAAATCAAATTCATTCTGCAGATTTCAATTGCTGGACCAGGATACTATGTGCTGGGTGCACAGAAGACACAAGACCTTGCTTGCCGCTGAGGGGCGCAGGATCTAGGAAGGCAACTGCCCAACCCCCTGATTCGCTGGATGGAAGAACTACTTAATGGTGCTTGAAAGAAAGAGGGCTCCTTTCAGTGACAAAGACAGGCTGAGCAGTCCTAAGAGCTGGTTCCTTTGAATTACTGCAAAATCCAAACAGGGCCAAGTGAGGGTTGGGAAGGTGGGTCCATCTCAGCACATTCCTAAGCCTGACTACCAGACATGAGGCAAGGAAAGACAAGACCTCACCTCAGTGCTCCTTGAGTGCCTGCCACTTTGTTCCAGGCATAAACACAATCTGAAAGAAGAAAAGGGCTGGAGAAACCAGTTACTGGTGGTCACGTTGGTGAAGGAGCCAAACGTCTGGAGGGTAGTAAAGTCCTGCTTGCCTTTGCACATGGCTGGAGCTGGGAGGTGCTACAACGTGCAAACATGCAGAGAAGAAAATATTCTTTGTGGGAGTACAGTGAAGCTCTGCAGTCATGAAAGACAATTCCTGCAATTACTTGGAGGGGATTATTTGCTCATTTTATAGTTCTGTCAACTGCAGTGTTACTGGAATATCAGGCTGCTGTGATTTACTGGGTTGGCATCCTTAGCAAGCATCAATGTGCAGCACAAATACCAATGGAGACAAGACCATAGTCCCTCCTGCACATGCCCCCAAACTGAGGGGTGGGGAACCAGACACTTTCTGTCCACAGAGGGCCTAGTATGGGCTACAGTACCCCGCCCCGCCCTGCCCAGCCCCTCCCTCCTCCCTCCGTGTGTGTGTGTGTGTGTGTGTGTGCGCCAGGTGAGGTTGCTTCCAAGCAATCACTATTCTGTTAGTGAGATTCAACAAATTATGCAACAAATGCCAGGTGCATAATTAAAGTGGATTTGGCTTTCTTGGGCACCCAACCTGCTTCCCCCTTAAACCAGACTTTATGTAATAAGGAAAATATTGTGGAAATGTACAGGAAAGTATGAGATGTCAATGGTTGGACAGACCTCCCCACAAATGAATAAAAATGAATGCTCAGCAAACAGCCAATATCCTACAACATCCCCACAAACTTGGAGCAAGCAAATCAGGCTGGGTGCTCCATGAACAGGTTATCTGGAAGCAATCTCAGAAGGAAAGCAGGAGCATAGTGTCTGAATTGGGAGCTCCTGGCCCTGGAAAAAGAGGGAATGAGAACTTGCATATGGAACACTAGAGCTAATAGTCTAAGAGGCATAGAGACGAGTGCCCCCCTCCCCATAACAGGCTCTCTCCAGAAATACAACTCCCAGAGCTCCTTTGTTCCTGCTGGCATTTCCCAGGTACAGAAAGGAAGTGGCAACATGGTGTGGTAGCAGAAGGGAGGGACAAGCCCCGCCATTGCCAGAGTGATGGTGGTTCCAGGACTGGTGAGAGGAAGGATGCCAGTGCTGCTAATGGGATTTACAAGCCTGAAGACGGAAAGGAACAAATGCACCAGGCCTCCAGTTACCAAAGTGTACAGAACTGCTGACACTAAATCCCAGGGACCTGCCACTTGTGCTCAGGTAATATACATACCTGCCGCGTCTGACTATAAATTCAAGTTTAGCTGCCAGAAAAAAGGAGCTTAAACAGAGGCATTTAACAAAGCTAAAGGGCACCCATCAGTCCTCTCATTTAAAAAAAGGAGACGTGGGATTGGTGAGAGAGGAGGACAGAGAGCCCCTGTGATCCCTTTATCCCAGGCCAAGACAAAGGAAGCCAGGGCAATGCTCTTGCAGTAGCATTTGGGAGTGACTAAGGCTTTGGGTCATCTGCTTTTGCTCCTCCAAGCTACCAGCTTTTGGCCCATTGTGATGGCCTGGGATTCCGAGTCTGAGAGTGATCCGGAGGAATCCCAGCCGGCGCAGGAGTCCCCGCCTCCAGGGCCGGCTGAACTGGGGCAAGGCCTAGTTGCTGAGGAAACTCAAGAGCAGGCACCAGGTGAAATCATTCAGGCCCCAGAGGTGCTGGAAGGCTCAGTGGCTACAGGTGAGCCTCCCCCGGGGCCCAGTAACCCTTCGGCCTCTCCTGATCTGCAGAGGCTTAGGGCAGAGAGGCGAAGGGAACTGGTGTCTCCCAGGAGGAGTGCTCGCCTTAAGGCCAAGAGAGGCGGGGCTTCTGGGGGCCGGGACCGCCCCCGGCCTTAGAAGAAGATAAAGGTCAGGCAGCCCGGTCCCAGGTTGCGGGAGCAACGTCGTTGTTGGCTTTGGACCTTCCTGTGTTCCTGATCCCTGCTTGGCCTCCTGTTCCTGACCATCCGGTGCTCCTGTTCCCTGCTAGGCCTCCTGTTCCTGACCATCCGGTGTTCCTGTTCCCTGCTCGGCCTCTTGTTCCAGCGTTCCTGTTCCCCGCCCGGCTCTCCGCCTCGGACCTCGCCCCTCTTCGTGTGGACTCAGACTACGCTCACGGTACCTTTCCCCCGGGTCCAGCACAGTTTGCTCCCGCCCCACCCGCACTCCCCCTTCGTAGGGGTGCGTTCGGGAAGAGCCAGAGGCCATGGCTGACCAGGCGGCTGCACTGGTGGATTTGGCCCAGAGGAACCAGACCTTGACTCACACCGTGCAGCAGCTCAGTGACGCGGTTGTGGCACTTCAGCAACGCTTGGAAGCCCTACCGGCTCCTGGGGCCGACGCCCCGGCTCCTGGCAAGTACCCAGTGGCTTTGCCTGAGAAATTTGATGGAGCCCCGGCCAGCTTTCCCATGTTCCTGGCCCAGGCCAAGCTGTATATTCAGGGGCGAGCCCGGAACTTTCCTGACGACCGCACCAAGGTGCACTTTTTGATTAGTTTGTTAAAGGACCAGGCGGCCAAGTGGGCGTTGCCGCTACTCAGGCAAGACTCCCCCTTGCTGGCAGACTATACGGGGTTTTGCAATCATTTGGAGGCCGCGTTCGGCAATCCCCAGAAAGGGAGTCAAGCCAACCGGGCGATTCGGCGTTTGAAACAGGGCAAGTCCACGGTGGCCGCATATACCACGGAGTTTCGGCTGCTGGCACAGGACTTGACCTGGAATGATTCGGCACTGCGGGACCAGTATCTCGAGGGGCTTTCAGACGAGGTACTGGACCAGTTGGCCACAATGGAACGCCCCACCACGCTAGACACTCTCATTCAACGGTGTCTACAAATAGACGATAGGTTGGAGGATCGTCGTCAGGCCCGGGGTCGCCGACACTTCCAGTTCACGGCACCAGCTTTTTCCAGCAGCCCCACAGGCACAACTGATTTAACGGAGGAGCCTATGCAGCTCGGGGCAGTGCGGCCACGCCTTTCCCCTGCAGAGAAGGCGCGGCGTCGGGAGGGAAATCTCTGTCTTTACTGTGGCGGAAGTGGACACTTCGCTCGGTCTTGTCCAGAGAAACGCCAGCCGCAGGGAAACCGCCAACCCCAGTAGCTGAGGGCCCTAGCTACCGGGGGTCCCAAACAGCACAGAATGGGGCCGCACCAATTGAATTACAACACCTTATGGTTCCGGTACATCTATACCCTCCAGGAGGGCCATGGATTCTTACCCATGCTCTGGTGGATTCAGGGGCAACCCGCTCTTATATGGACGCTGCTTTTGCTGCCCAGCATCGGGTGCCACTTCGGAACAAGCCAGAACCGGTACAGGTGGAGGCAATCGACGGACGGCCACTACATTCGGGCGCCGTCACTCAAGAGACCCAGCCCCTGGTCCTGTGCCTCCAGCAGCACCGTGAGATGCGAACTCTGGATATTGCCTCCATGCCCCGGTTCCCCCTGGTGCTTGGGATGGACTGGCTAGAGGCTCACAATGTGCAGATTGACTGGGTCAAACGGACTGTACACTTCCCAGTCCCCAATTCTCCTGCTGAGACTGAGATGCTAGCAGCTGCGCCCACTGAGGAGGCGGCTGCGACGCTCCCCGCTGAGTACCGGGACTATCACGACGTGTTCGAGGAACGGGGGGCAGACCAGCTGCCGCCGCATCGGTCCTTTGACTGCGGCATAGACCTCCAGCCCGGAGCGCCTCTACCGGTGAGTCGCTTATACTCGTTAACAGAGCCAGAGCGCGAGGCTTTGCAGGACTTCTTGCGCAAGAACCTGGAGCGTGGGTTCATTAGACCCTCTACCTCGCCCACTGCTGCGCCAGTGCTCTTTGTTAAAAAGAAATGTGGGGAGCTCCGCCTTTGCCATGATTACCGGGCCCTGAACAAAATTACCATCCCGGACCGGTACCCCTTGCCCCTTATTTCGGAGTTACTGGAGCGGGTGCAAGGGGCGCAGGTGTTCACCAAGCTAGACCTCCGGGGAGCCTACAATTTGATTCGGATCCGCGCCGGGGATGAGTGGAAGACAGCATTCGGGACCCGGTACGGACAGTTTGAATACCTGGTTATGCCCTTTGGTTTGTGCAACGCGCCTGCTGTGTTCCAACGGTACATCAACCACGTGTTCCAGGACTTGCTAGACAAGTACGTGGTGGTGTACTTGGATGACATTCTGGTTTACTCCCGTGACCCGGCGTGCCACGAGGGCCATGTCCGGACCGTGCTGCAGCGCTTGCGCGAGCATCGTCTGTATGCAAAGCTCAGCAAGTGCGAGTTCCATCAGCAGTCAGTGGACTTCCTGGGTCATCGACTCTCACCAGGTGGGGTGCAAATGGATCCTGGGAAGGTGGCAGCGGTTCGAGAATGGGCGGCACCTCGGAACCGCAAGGACCTACAGCGTTTCCTGGGGTTCGCCAACTATTACCGGACCTTCATTGCGGATTATGCTCACCGCACCATCCCGTTGACCCGGCTTCTGCGCCCCAAGACGCCGTTTTCCTGGGACAAGGAGGCGGAGGAGGCATTTCAAGGGTTGAAGGCCTGTTTCCAGAGAGCGCCAATCTTGCAACATCCGGATCCTTCTCGACCCTTTGTGGTAGAGACTGATGCCTCCAGTACGGCTCTCGGTGCCGTCTTGTCTCAACAGCACGGACCGGAAGCGCCACTCTTACCCTGCGCCTTCTATTCCCGCCAGCTCCTTCCAGCGGAGCGTAACTATACCGTGTGGGAGCGGGAACTGCTGGCCATCAAGGTGGCCTTTGAGGTTTGGCGCCACCATCTTGAAGGAGCAAGACACCCGGTGGAGGTGAGAACCGACCACCGGAACCTAGAATACCTCCAGACCACCCGCAAGCTGAACCAAAGGCAGATCCGGTGGGCGTTGTTCTTTTCCCGGTTCCAGTTCCGGATCCGCTACATCCCTAGCTCCCAAAACCAGAAGGCGGATGCCCTGTCCCGGAAACCTGAAGACAACGCAGACACGGTTCAGCAAGCAGCACCCACCACGATCCTACCACCAGCTGCGTTCCTGGCCACCCAGGAGGTCGAGCCACTGCAGGCTCGGGTGCGGGAACAGCAGCGGGTCGACGCTTGGGCCCAGGAACGACTCCGGGAACTGGCCGGAGGATCATGCCCTCAGTATCCAGGGCTGGTCTCGCATCAGGGTCTTCTGCTGCACTACGGGTGCCTGTACATCCCACCAGGGCCGCTGCGGGCTGAGGTTCTCCGGATGACCCATGACGCTCCAGCGGCGGGGCACTTTGGGCGGTATCGGACCACCCATCTGGTAAGCCGTGAGTTTTGGTGGCCCCGTTTGAAGGCTGACGTGGCTCGCTACGTCGCTGGTTGTGACGTCTGCAGGCGGGCCAAGGGGCCTACCGGGCGACCCCCCGGCCTCCTTCAGCCGTTGCCGGTTCCACCACGTCCTTGGCACACAGTTTCTCTAGACTTTGTAGTGGAGTTACCCCCGTCTCGTGGCTGCACCTGCCTTCTAGTTTTCTCCGACCACTTCACGAAGATGGTGCACTGTGCCCCCTGCCCATCCATACCCTCAGCTAAGGAAACCGCGCAGCTGTACCTTCAGCATGTCTTCCGCCTGCATGGCCTACCTGAGCGTGTAGTATCCGACCGCGGCGTTCAGTTCACGTCCCGGTTTTGGCGTGCTTTGCACCAGGCCCTCGGAACAGAGGTCTGTCTCTCATCTGCTTACCACCCACAGACTGATGGCCAGACGGAACGGGCGAACGCGGTACTGGAACAGTACCTCCGGTGTTACTGCAGCTACCAGCAGGACGACTGGGTCGACCACCTAGCATTGGCGGAGTTCGCTTATAACAACGCGGTGAATGCGTCCACCCAGCAGACCCCGTTCCAAGCCAGTTATGGCCTTCATCCACGGTTGTTTCCGGATGTGCTGCCGGCATCTACGGTCCCTGCGGTGACAGAGTGGCTTCAGGAGCTCCAGTCCCAGCAACAGCTGTTGATGGAGCAGCTGCACCAGGCCAAGGAGGCGTACAAGGTCCAGGCCGACCGCCACCGCCAGGTGGGGCCGGAACTTCACGTCGGTGACTTGGTATGGCTTTCCACTCACCACCTCCACCCTTCTCGACCTTCGCGGAAGCTGGACGCCCGGTTCACCGGCCCGTTCCCTATCGTGGACCAGGTCTCGCCTGTGGCATTCCGTCTCCGGTTGCCAGCAAACCTGAAGGTTCACCCGGTATTCCACAGGTCCCTTCTGAGTCCGGTGGCCCCACCCGACGAGTTCCACCCGGACCGTCCCCGACCGCAGCCAGTCTTGGTGCAGGGAGAGCCTGAGTACGAGGTGGAACGCATTCTGGACTCCCGATACCGCAGGGGAAGGCTGCAGTATCTCATTGACTGGAAGGGGTATGGGCCAGAGGACCGTTCCTGGGAACCAGCGGTCAACGTCCACGCACCTGCCTGCATCCGGGAGTTTCATGCAGCGTACCCCAGCAAGCCGGGTCCGGGCCCTCAAGTGAGGGGGGGCCTGGGAGGGGGGATGGTGTGATGGCCTGGGATTCCGAGTCTGAGAGTGATCCGGAGGAATCCCAGCCGGCGCAGGAGTCCCCGCCTCCAGGGCCGGCTGAACTGGGGCAAGGCCTAGTTGCTGAGGAAACTCAAGAGCAGGCACCAGGTGAAATCATTCAGGCCCCAGAGGTGCTGGAAGGCTCAGTGGCTACAGGTGAGCCTCCCCCGGGGCCCAGTAACCCTTCGGCCTCTCCTGATCTGCAGAGGCTTAGGGCAGAGAGGCGAAGGGAACTGGTGTCTCCCAGGAGGAGTGCTCGCCTTAAGGCCAAGAGAGGCGGGGCTTCTGGGGGCCGGGACCGCCCCCGGCCTTAGAAGAAGATAAAGGTCAGGCAGCCCGGTCCCAGGTTGCGGGAGCAACGTCGTTGTTGGCTTTGGACCTTCCTGTGTTCCTGATCCCTGCTTGGCCTCCTGTTCCTGACCATCCGGTGCTCCTGTTCCCTGCTCGGCCTCCTGTTCCTGACCATCCGGTGTTCCTGTTCCCTGCTCGGCCTCTTGTTCCAGCGTTCCTGTTCCCTGCCCGGCTCTCCGCCTCGGACCTCGCCCCTCTTCGTGTGGACTCAGACTACGCTCACGGTACCTTTCCCCCGGGTCCAGCACACCCATGGAGTAATGGCAGGCCTGCAATCTGGCCCCTTCACTGACAGGCTTAGTGCCACAGCAGGCAGCAGAATTCGTCAGTGGAATTTCCAAGACTCAGAATTCCAGGCACATAATGAAATGGGAAACAACCTTCAGCAAGGTCTGGATCAACTCATCCAGCTGCTCCAGTGTCAATAGTGTGTGTGTGGTTGGGGAGAAGGGCTTCCTGGCTCCCCCTTTCCTTTGCTCATGTGGTACCTCTGCATGTCCAGGGTCTGGCCTGAAGAAGGCACAGGAGGACACCACCAGCGTCTGATCAGTGCCTGGACCACCTGGGAGCCATGCCCTACATCAGCTGTCTTCTGTTCCATGACAGAAGCAGGGCAGAAATTTGAGAAAATCAACAAAAATAAATCAGCCATCTTTGCACATCACTTTCAAAGTGCACATTCCCATTTTACACAAAATTTGAAACAAGTCTCTATACCCCGTTCCTTTTCTTAACACTGAGCGTATCTATCAAAATAACTGAGAGCTCATTTAATAAAAATAAAGGGATGCAAATGAGTCAGAATCATAAAAACAATTAGATTGATGGACACATCTTGGTTGCTGTAATTACCAAAGGTGTATCATTTTCTAAACTCTCGTTGCATTAAATGGGTGACATACATTTATTGAAAGTAATTAGCACCTTAGTGACAATGATTTGATTGACTGGATTTCTCTCTGTGTAATAAAATCCTGCTGCATTGGCAACTGTATCCAGAAAGACAGACAGCATGAACATTTTGCTGATTGTCGCTCATTATTATCACCCCCAGAGGCAGAATTATGTCAGGGTCTCCTCTAGCTACGGGCAAACCTTGGGGGCAGGCGGGGCAGGGTAGATGGGAACCATGTGGCTCCTCGAGTGGGTCTCGACTCTCCCTAGCGGGCCACACATGGCTCTCCTTGGGCTGCAGCTGCCCCAGGCTTTGCTTCTCTACTTTCCCCAATAGCCCATTATCACCCTCCAGTCACTTCCTCTTCCAGCCTACAGCTTTTGTGGGTGGAGCTGCTGAACCTGCCCTTTCTCCTTTTCCCGTTCTGTCCACGTTCTTCACATCCTCCTTCAGACAGACCTTTGCCAGCTTATTAGGCCACCTGCTATGCTCAGCTTCTCCAGGCAGCATATCTCTTTCTGGTGGAGATGTTACATTTGGGAGGAAGCCAAGAGGCTGCTCTCTGACTAACTCAGGTCCACCTGATCCTAGTTCTGGAGAGGAACTCCAGGCAAAAACATTTCAGCTGGAACCCTCTTGTGGGACTGTAAGAACAAGTCATCTTTGAAGGCACACACCACCCACACCAATGAACCGAGAATCAAATTTATGTTTGTAAATCCATAAGATGCATGCTGTTTGATGAGAATCTCACATAAAGGTCTCATTAAAAATAAATAAATAAATGAAGGTACTATTTTTGTCTCCGTAGAGTCAAATCTGGCCAAGCCTTCCACAGTAGCTGTCCAGCTGTCAGCATTTATCATTATGGCCAACATTAGACATTTGAACTTTCGCCCCAGATTTAAGACCTACCACAAAAAGAGCCATAGTTTTATTATGATAAGTCATTTTTTTGGGGGGGGGAATATTGCTGGGTGGGTAGAGCATCTGCTTTGAATGCAAAAGTCCCGGGTTCAGTCCTCAGCTTCTACAGGTGGAGCTGGGAGGGAAGGATCCATGTCTGGAAGCCTAAGAACACAAGGAGAACCCTGAAGCTGGATTTGGCCAAAGGGGGCCCATCTAGCATCTCACACCTTTAAGGCTTGCGCAGGTCTGGGCCTGGCAGGGAAGCTGGAGGCATAAAATTTTGAATAACCCTGCAGTCCACAAAGGTCAATTCCTGTCCCCTTCTGGGATTTGAGAAGAACCTTCTTTGGCTTGTATTTGGTTCAGTTCTTGCATGAAGTGGTGGGTCCTGGAGGTGGGGAAAGGGCCCACACACTGGACCTCTTAACAGGATGCAAGTATTAGATAAAGGTAGGACAGGGAGAGAGGGGAGCATAAGAACACAAGAGCTCTGACTGACCAGACCAAAAAGGTGGGCCCAGCATCCTTCTCAAAGTGGCTAGCCAGATGCCTCCGGGAAGCCCACAAGCAGGACATGAAGGCCACAGCCCTTTCCCATTGCTTCTCCTTGGCAACTGCATTCAGTGGTAGACTGCCTTTGAAACTGGAGGTTCCACCAAGCAAGGGAATGCAAGATCTTACCCTGTCTCTTGTTTTCTCTCCATAAGTCCTCTTGGCTATATATGGGCAGCACCCCAAACACATCAACACGCAGCTAAAAAATTGTGAGCAAGAGCTACCTGTGTTGTGCATGTCCTCTGCTTATAATTCCTGTCACCCAAACTCTGTGGTCCTCCTGTATGAGGAAACTAGCTGACAAAAAGAAGCATTAGGAGTGGTTTGACTACGCCTTTAAAATGCCTTAGGCCCCGAGGGCCAGTGGAGAAGATGTGCAGCTCCTTTTCATGGGCATTTCTCTGTCTCTGCAATTAAACAGCAACAACATCTGTTTCGCAGGCCTTTTTCTGGAAAAAGCCGAGACCATTTGGGGAGCCGTCCTGCTGCATGGATATGATCTGGAAGCTTTGGCTTCCCTCTCCAGAGCCAAATGTCTTTTGCATTTACAAAAACAGGCCTCCATTCAGTGATGGCAGAAACCACTTTCCATTTTCCCCCTGAACTCCCCAAGGAAGGAGTGGGGACCTCATGTCAAAAACCCTCACTTTAGAACAATAAATAAATAAACCAGCCAAAGCCTTCCCGAGGCTGGCCAACTGTAGCATAAGTAATTCAACAGGCCGAGAGATGCCAGATAAATTTGATTACTATAAAAGATGGGAATATGTTGCTTTCCTCTGAGAATTCGCAGAAGGGGTCAAAAACAAAGCAGCACTGAAAGAGAACGATTTCATGTTGCTTCCCATTCAAGGCAAAAATCCAAAGGCAGCTCTGTAGAAAGGGGCTCATGGACAGCCCCATACCCAGGGTTTTCTTGCCACTTGGGCACCAGGAGAGGGAGGCGGAGGTCCTACTGTGGTGGAGGAGGCTCAACCTCACGAGTCAAGCTTTGTGTGGTAGACAGGGAAAAGAAAACAACACAGAAATATGCAATATCCTGCCTGAGGTTGCTCAGGAGCTCCCTCCTAGAAATAGGCCAGTGCCAGAATTTCTTGACTCTGGGCTGGGTCAACGGTGCAGCGACCCCCACTAGCGCCTGGGGAGGAGCCTTTTTTAAGAGATCACCCAAAGTTGTTGAGCTATTTTACTAATTAAATTTCTATACCACCCTTCATCCAAAGCTCACAGGGTGTTTAGAAGCAGTGCTCCCCATTTTTAATCTGCCGTTCTCCAAAGAGAAAAGCAATTCAGCTTACAAATAACTTCTTACAGCACTGAAAGATTCCAGCATCACTAAACGGGAAGAGATCCTATCCAGGTAAACAGCATCAAACAACAAGGGTTCATAATTCCCCCCCCCCAATAGCTTTTCTCCTGCCCTCCTAACTTCCCCTCAAAAGGGAATTAGCCTAGCAAAACTAATACACAGAAATCTGCTACAGTTGCCAATAATCCTTGCATTTCAGCAGCATAATTAATTGCTTTCCACCACAGTATTATTTAACAAACACCCGAAACCTCACTGGGAGGACGCTGTTGTGCAGACCAGGCCTGCTACAGACAGGAGTGGTGCCTGGCCCAGAGACCAACAAAATGAACAAAAGGCTCCTGCGGATTTTAATAAGACCGATCCACTTATGGATCATAAATCACACAGAAACCCACTTGCAGCCCAGAGATTTGGGTTTTTTTTAGCAGGGGTGGGGGAAGGTGTTTCTGCACACCACTCTTCTGCCCATCCCATTTTGCTTGTTCTCTTCAAGGAGAACATTTGACATTCTTGCATCAAGCAGAAAGGCAAAGGATGCAGAAGATGGGTGGGAATCTTTGCATCCTAAGCCTGGAAGCTGGGAAGAGCATAATCACACCACTCTTATTATGGCTAGATTAAAAGCACAGAGCAGACAATGGTGTCCCCTCTAAACAGCCGAGGCTGCTTTGGGTCACCTGGGCCACCAACCACCGTCACCCACAGAGAGGTTTGCATGAGTAGATGTGTGCATATTTTGGCATGATGAGAAACGGCTGTACAGCATTTTCAAGGCACACTCATGCTCATGATGGACGACACATTTAACGTAACTGTGGGACCACTCACACAGTTTTCAGAAGCTGGGACAGGTGGCAAGGCAAAGTGAGGGGCGAACTGCCTAGAGAGTGAACTATGTCAGGTGTTGCTTCTTCCAAACAAAGAACTTCACAAGCCACACAGTCAACATACACGTTTGGTCAAAGGCCTGCAGCTCACAGAGAAGATCAGTCAGAATTCACCGCTGTCCACAAAGCACATCAGACGGACAGCATTAAAGGGCACAGCAGTGAAATTAATTCAAGATGACAATTGTACATTATGTTGTGTGCATCCTAATTGTGACACTTTCTCGTGAGAGGGAGGTTAACAAATGAAAGCAACAGAAACAGAAGTCAGGCTTCAGAGAGATTTCCCGCAAAGGTGGTTTAAAGAGCTCTGCTCCTTTGTGAGGAGGAGGAGGAGGAGGAGGAGGAGGAGGAGGAGGAGGAGGAGGAGGAGGAAGAGGCTGCAGCAGCAGCAGGAAAATGGCAGCCGCTGATAAGGAACACTGGAATTTGGAAAGAGAAATGGGAAGGGGGAGGTTCTGCATCTCAGGAAATATTAAAACGAATAGCCCAGGGGCGGCCCAGATTCACCGTGTGCGTTGGGCAAGAATTTTTCATTTCATACATCATTTGCAACTTGCTACAGCCGACCCACAAAATCAGTCCAGAAAATGAAATGTTGAAAGGAGAGACCCTTTTTTGTGCAGCCTTTTGTGTAGCTACCCCTCCCCTTCACCAAGTTGCAGGTGATCTGGGCTGCTGCTGCCTTCCTAAGCTTTCTTGGGCAGTGCAAAATGAGACAAAGGCGTTGACAGCTTTAAGCCAAGCATTTCCCCATGTTTCCTTTGAATAATGATGATGGTAATGATGATGGTGATAAATAACGAAAGCAGCAATCAATGTGGTCACATCATATTTTATGTAGGGGGCTTCCCCCACCCCTACTCTGGCACACATGCCTCCAAAGGTTCTTATACTAAAATTTTAACACACAATCACAAATGAAGGACCACTTGAAAACCTCTTTCTAAAAAAGGAACCAGCAAGCAAAGGGAAAAGACACATCAAAGGTAAACAGCAGTAGTAGATCCTCTAAAATCAACTAGTCCCTTACTAAAGTGGGGAAGGAAAGAACAACAGTGGTGAAGAGCCACCAGGGCGCTAGCCAGAGATCAAGGTTCTGTCACGTGCTAAGGTTAAGGTGACCCCCCCCCCCGAAATAGCTGTTCTTAACTATTGGCCTACCTGGCAGCAAGTCAGTACGTCAAGTCCCCAATCTGGGATCAAGCCACATGTCCAAAGTTCAAATTGCAGCATGATCCTGGAGCATTCAAACTGAGGCCCAGCAACATGAGCAGACACAGCACCTCGGCTCTGCTGCCCTTTTATACTTTGCAGGCTGACTTCAGCATCTGGGCTTGATGAGGCATGTGACCCTCAAATGTGCCAAGCCTACTCCAGCTGAGGAACCACACACTTTCTCCCAGAGACAGCAAGCCCCACCTAATCATCTAGTCTAGTGAGCTGGGCTGTGGGCCCTTGCCTACCTCAGAGTACTCTGCCTGCTGCTTCCTACGTCTCAGAGTGTTTGTGGAGACAGGGGCCCCTCTGGCTCCGGTGATGAGTCCTGCTGCTCTGATTCATGTGCACTGACCCCCCCCCCATCCCTCACCATCCTCCACCACCATCTGAGTACTTCCTATACCAACCTCTCCTTGAGATATTTGAAGATGGCTATCATATCTCCTCTCTGTCTCCTCTTTTCCAGACTAAACATACCCAGTTCCTTCAAGTGTACCCCATAAGGCTTCTAGACCTTCTGTTCCTTCAAGAAGAAGAAGAAGAAGAAGAAGAAGAAGAAGAAGAAGAAGAAGAAGAAGAGGAGGAGGAGGAGGAGGAGGAGGAGGAGGAGGAGGAGGAGGAGGAGTTTGGATTTGATATCCTGCTTTATCACTACCCTAAGGAGTCTCAAAGCGGCTAACATTCTCCTTTCCCTTCCTCCCCCACAACAAACACTCTGTGAGGTGAGTGGGGCTGAGAGACTTCAAAGAAGTGTGACTGGCCCAAGGTCACCCAGCAGCTGCATGTGGAGGAGCGGAGACGCGAACCCGGTTCACCAGATTACGAGACTACCGCTCTTAACCACTACACCACACTGGCTCTAGACCCTTGATCATCTGACTCTTGATCATCTTAGTTGCCCTCCTGTACACATGTTCCAATTAATCAATTTCTTTCTTAAAGATATGATAACCATCTTCACAAATCTAAAGGATTGTCACATGGAACATGGAGCAAGCTTGTTTTCTGCTGCTCCAGAGGGTAGGACCCAAACCAATGGCTTCAAGAAATGAGATTCCAACCAAACATGAGGAAGAACTTTCTTATAAGAGCTGTTTGACAGTGGAACAGACTCCCTTGGAAGGTAGTGGACTCTCCTTCATTGGAGGTTCTTAAGCAGAGATTGGATGGCCATCTGTCAGGGATTCCTGCATTGCTGGGGGCTGAGACTAAATGAGCCTTGCAGTCCCCAACTCTACAATTCTATGACTCTAAGAAGAGGACAGACCAACAGAGCCTGCAAGCAGAGCATGAAGGCATCAGCAATCCCTTGCTGTTTTCTTCCAAGCAATGCAAATTCAGAGGTAGACTGCTTCTCAATATGAAGGTTCCATTCAACTATCCAGTAGCTGTGAATTCCCAAAATCAATCATGCGCTGTGTGAAGAAATAGCTAAATTATTTTTGTCTGTTCTGAATCTATTGCCCATCCACTTCACTGTATAACCCTGAGTTCTAGTGTCAAAAGAGGGGGGTGGGGGGAAGCTTTTCTCTGTTCTACTGACTCCTCACCTTGAAGAATTTTATAAACCTTGCACACAACTTCTTTTCAACTCCTCCCCCAAATTAAAAAGCTCCAAATGTTTCAGCCTTTCCTCTTAGGGGAGGTTTTCTGCACCTTTTCTGCACCTTTCCCAGTTATGTGATATCTTTTTTGAGATACCGAAAGTGCTCACACAGCTTAGGCCCCCTGAGTAAGCCACCCTGAGACTAGCATTTCAGCCCCTTTTCTAATACTCCCAAGCATGGAATTTGTTCTGTTGTATTCCAGAAAGTTAGTCTCTGGGGTTACCTGAAAGGCTTTCAAGTTAGTAAAAGCACAGTATATCAAGAGAACATATTCTAAAATTGCAACCACCCTGCTTTTGATGATGGCACAAGTTTCAATATCACCTTCAACTGCCATGCAGTTCCATCAGAACAAATTAAGAGGTGCTTATTCTGTTGCAAACAGTTCTTGACCACATTGCTTAATAATAAACAACATGTTAAAACAGCATCTCAAAAGACAAACTATAAATATTTCAAGTCATAAAATCTAGGCATGGGCTGTTTTGGGGTCCCATGTCCAGAAAATCCGCACAGGCTCATCAACTCCTGTGCCTGGGGACTTCGCTAGGTTGTTGTGTTGGCATCGAAAACAATGCCCACGACCTATTTGGGGGTTAATCTGACTAAATGGAACCTATTTGTTGTTTATTATTTATAGAAGACTCACTTCCGATTAGTCTTTATGCAGGCGTCTGTCTTTGTGCAGGATCACTAAGTGTCTCCAAGCCAGCCCCCAGTGCAAAGCCGGACCCAAAAATGACAAGTGCAACTGTATCACGGTGTCCACAGCCTTCTATAAACAGCAAGAGGGAAGAGAGGCTGCGTGAAAGGCGCAACACACAGTGGCTTAATGCATTGACCTTCCGTGTCTGATAATGACAAGTTCAAGTTCCCGGAGTTGGACGAGAGGCGGAACTAAAGTAAGTGCACTCAAGCAACAAGCCCTCCTGGTCTGTGAATGCAGCGTTAGCAGAGCTGGCCGCCAAAGGCTCTTCTGCGGAAGAACCTGCCTGCCTGCCTGCCTCTCATCCCTCTCGGGTTTCTCTAAATGCTCCATTCACCATGCTGTGCAAGGCATAATAAAACAGATCCAGCCCTTGCTTAACATTGGCCTCACACATGCAGGCTCCAAGGGGCCACAGAGAGAAGTGGAGAGGCGGGGGGAGCTGCCTCCAGCCACCCACCCCACAGGAAAGGGACGTAGGCATGTAGCCTTTGGAGGGGCTCAAAATTTCTATTTGAAGCAATTAATTCATCATTATTGTTAGAGAGAAGGGGGAAGACCAGATGCAATGGAGTGGTCACGTGTATGCTTTATTCTTCGTGGGAACGTAAGCTTCCATGTTTCTTTTTATCAATTGCTAAAGTGCTGTCTAATGGGAGAACAGGGTCAATTATTGAAGCCCTGTTTGGTATGCAGAGTGAGCAGCGTTTAAGCTAGTGAACCTTGGTTAGAGAGCAGACCCTTCTTGTTGCAATCACACATAGAGAGAGAGAGATGCTTGTACACAAGAAAATAATAAACTTCTTGTTAATTGTACGAGGTACATAACTTGGATAGAGTTCTACCCCCAACTAGTAACAAGAAAAACAAGGCAGCCATGCTTGCTCCTTTGTTCTTTCAGAGGATAGTTAAATAGGACCTCTCATCATGAGGTAAGAGAGAGAAGTGTGAGAAAGAGAATGAAGAAGCTGTCAAATAGGATGCAGCCTAGTAGTTATCAGTCTGAACAAGAAGCAGAATCTGTCTCATCCACTTTTAAAATGGTTTAAGTTGGTGGACATCACTACGTCTTGTGACAGTGAGTTCTATAGGTTAACGGTGTGCGGTTTGAAGAAGTACTTATTTTAGTCTGTCCTGAATCTCCCTAGATGCAGCTCCAGTATCACTTTTCCTGAGCTTTAAACACCTCTGAGCACTTTAGAGACCATTTAAAAACAAAGCAGCGTTTTAAGCAGCCCCCTAGCTGCAGCCCTTGAATGCTGGCGGGGGGGAGGGGGACACACACCTTCAGAATGTTGCTATTTTGCAGGAGGGATTCAAGTGCGTAGCGGAACTTAAGGTTTCTGCAATTAAAGTTTATTAGAGTGCTCTGTTGCCCTAGCACAACAAATCAACTTTAAATCAAAACAGGCTTTTTGCAGTTAGGAAAGTGATGGGGAAAAGAACTGAGAAGTAGGGGGTTGGATAAATAATTCACTAGAAAATGTGTTGACACCCCAAAAGCAAATCAGGATGGATGCTCACTGATGAACAACCTCCCTGCAAACAAATCAGACAAAATAAGCATCAGTCCCTAACCACTAAATAAGTCAAAACAAAACAAATTCCTTCCAGTAGCACCTTAAAGACCAACTAAGTCAGTTCTTGGTATGAGCTTTCGTGTGCATGCACACTTCTTCAGATACCTCTTCTTCAGATACCTGAAGAAGTGTGCATGCACACGAAAGCTCATACCAAGAACTGACTTAGTTGGTCTTTAAGGTGCTACTGGAAGGAATTTGTTTTGTTTTGACTATGGCAGACCAACACGGCTACCTATCTGTCACTAAATAAGTATTGTGCAAGCAAATCAGGATGAAAGATGAATGAACAGGGTGTCTGGAGGAGCTAGGAATTTAACTGCCACCTGGCTGAAGGCTGCTTGATGGAAATACTGGCAGAAGATTCCCATTTATTGTTGTTGTTGAATTTACATCTTGCCCTTCTTCCCACAGGGGCCTAGAGCAGCAAACAAGAAATTTGGAGTGGTTTTGCTACTTGAAAATACCTGGAGAATATACAGTCTGTTCTCTCTGCAGCGCCAGGCTTCTCAATGAGAAAACTATAAATCATAGGCCTAAATTATACTTTAATTATAAATGCCTTTCCATCTAATGCTGCCCAGGACCTTTTGCCCTCCTCCATAATTCTAAAAAATGACCCCTGTCATAATTCCCTTCACTAGAATAATATGGTGGGATCTAATCCTGAATCCTGTCATCTTACAATTTAATATAAGAGGTAATTATTATTATTACTATTATTCAAAAGATAAAATTGCAGATATTGCAAACATTCTGAAGTGTAAAAAAAAGAGACTTGGTATGTGGGAATTTCTTTTCTTTCAAGCAAAACAGAGATTTTATATAGAGGTTTTAAGATTTATGAAAAAAATATTAGAGGTGAAAAATTATTTGTAAGTGGAATTTATCTGCAATAATTTACATGGCTTTTAGAACGGACAATAAAATGTACATGTGTGCACACAAATTATCTTTGCCCCCCACTATAAACAAGAGAATAAAACCAAGCAGACATTTGTGGGATGGGAGATTCTGTGGGACCTTGAACTCCACTCAAGGAATGCTCAGGGAAGATAGGAAGGGCAGAGACTTCCGGGTTAGCGCCTCCGGCAATGGCAGAGCTCCTCCGATCGGGAGGAACTTGCTCCATGGAAAGCAGGGTCTGAACCGCCACGGCGAAGGCGGAGACCCTTGGAAATCACAGGCGGAAGAGCCTGTGAACTTGGGATTCGGCTGGCACCTTTTGCGCGCCCCCTACTCGCGGGTAGACCCGGTATCGGAAATCCGGAGCGACGTGGGGTGAGCAGCGCGGTGCTTTGAATCGACCGCTTCTTTCACGGAGTGAAGCCACATTGCTGCTGTCGGAAATCGTGGAATGAAATTTTTATGACCCTAGTGGAAATGTTTTAAGAGTTTAAGTTCAAATAGATATATTAATTTTAAGGAGAAAAAGAGGGAAAGGATTTGCTGAAATATTTAACTGAATTAGAATACAAAAAAGGGAGGTGGGAGGAGGTCAAGGAAACAAGCAAATGAAAGATATATTATGTGAAGGTTTAATGTGTTTCTTGCTTTTGTTTTTCCTTTTTCCTTAATCTTTTTTCCCCTTTTTTATTTGTATGGTATTCTTTTTTTTAATGTGATACATTGTTTTGTTTTTTGTTTAATTTGGTGTTTTTCTGTTTTATCTGTAACCTTTAAAACCTCAATAAATATTATTTTTTTTAAAAAAAAAAAAAGATAGGAAGGGCTTTGCATTGTTCATCCCAGCACCAGTTCTGGCCACCCACACAGATTTCCACTGCCGTAGGGCACCACTATTGATCTGGCCTACAGGCATTGTGGGATAGCTGGGCCTACCCAGAGATGCCTGCTTAAAATGCTAGAGAGAGAGGAGAGACTGTAGCTTTGCATGCAGTAGGTTCCAGGTTCAATCCCCAGTTGGCGTCTCCAGGTAGACGAGGATGAGGTTCCAGGGCAGGTTACAACATTAAAACACAATATTAAAAACAATTAAAAACAACTTAAAATCATAAAAATAAGGCAGGTCCTAAAAATATACACCTCAAGTGTTGAAAGTCATGCTAAAAAAACCCAAGATAGACCAGGAATCTGGCTCAGTATAAGGCAGCTTTCTCTGTTCCTATGTCACAGAAGAAGAAGCAGTGTAGTTGTCAGCTGTTGCATCCAGGCCCTACCACAGAGCAGACACAAGCAGGTTGACGTGGGGGACATGGTGCTGGGCTGAAGCCACCTGGGAGCAGAGCCAGTGCAGATTGGAAACTGGCCCTGTGATGAGGCAAACATGTCCTAAAGACGTCACCTCATGAAGCTGCCCTTCTCCATGTTCCTCCACTGTATGAAGGGTGGTAGGTGGACAAGTGCCCAGACTTTTTGGGCCAGGGCATTCTCAGGCTCCCCAAGGCCTCTTCACTGATCACTGGATGATGGGCAGCAAAGCCAGCCTAGTTTTTGCAGGCTTCTTCTCCCTGGGGGTTGTTTTTAGTGGCCATTTTGCTGTTGCTACGGTTTTTACAGTTTATAGATCCTGTTGGGTTTTTTGTAGGTATGGGTGTGGCATTGTTTTCAGTTGCTTTTACAACTATAAGCCAACCCCTTCCTTGACTACAGTTTAGAAAGTCAGGGTAGAACTAATAGTAAAAATTAAGGAAGAAGGTACCCCCAAAGCAAAGGAGAATGAAGTAGAAAAAGGATACAAAAAGGAAGGGCCAAAGCCTGCCCAAAAGATGGTGCTTAAAGGGAAAAAATGACAAGAAATTCACTGGCTTTTCCCTCACACAAATCTAGTATCAGATGAAAAGGACTCTTTTCCTTCTAGGCAAAAAAAAAAAAAAAAACCACCACCGCCCTCACACACATGCCATAAAATATCCTAAGTGACAGGTTCAATAGCCCAAAGAGGACAGGGCCAGAAGGGTTATTGGGAAGTGGGGTTCTCCAAAGATAATTATGGCCCCAGCTTCCTCTTCCCAGTTGAGAGAGTAGTCGGAACGCAGCTACACAGTTCAATAAAAATCCTCACCACAAAGTGCAGAGAGGAGAGTTTACTGCCTCTTTGTTTTTGCTTTGGGAGCAGTTCATTTAAGATGTAATAAATTGGAGGGTTTTCTGTCCCTCCATAAATCTAGAAACAGTGCAAATGAGGTGCTCCTCATTAGGAAGAAAAGAATAGGGGTTCCCCAGACAGCGACAGGCAGTGTCAACATTAAAGCACTCATTAAAAGGCGCTGTCCTCTCTTAAACAAGGGGTATAATTTAATAACATGGCACAGAGTGTGGCATGGTCAGGGTGAGCAGAGAGGAAAGAGAAGAGGGGCTCTCTATTTCCCAAAATAATGCTTATGGAGAGCAGAGGAGCCCTTGCACCTACCTGGATCATTTCATGATTATTACTGAGATTTATGGTCCTCAGGAGGCTCACGGCAGATGCCCGACTGGAGTTCCAAATAAACATATCCACATCAGATGTGAAAGCAGAAAAGGGAAGAGACTTTGGGTCACCTGTGCTCCCCCCCCCCCCCGGCAGTCCTATTTGCCATTAGGACCTTGAAAAGGAGCAAAGGACCCCTCATCAGAGAGAGGGATGGCAAAAAGCACCTCTTTTTCCTCCATTGAGGAGCTGCTTTCAGCCACTTTCCCTCCCCTGGAATTATCCAGACGGCTCTGGTTTCCCCTTTGCCTTCGTTTGCTGCTTAGGACTGAGACATCAGCAGGATTTAAATGTATGCATAAAATGCTTCCTTGCATTATTCTTACAATAAGTATTTTTATGCCACCCTTCAATTAAATCTCCCAGAGGGTGCCAGCCATTTTCATCAGCTACTTCAATGTTCTCCTGGAATTAAAGTAGCCCCAAGCTGACTCCTCCACTGCCCAGTTCCAAAGCAAATGAAGTCAAGCATGGCCAAGGCTAAGGGAAGCATCGTCTGATAGACTCTCTGTCTCGCGGGTGGTGGAGTTAGTCTACGCCACACTCTGGCACCTGCCACATCTGTGTAGACAGGGATCAGTATGCTCCATTGGTCAACTGCCCTGCTGGCCTCTCAGCCTTCAGAGGGTTTCCTCTTGCTCTTACCCTACAATTGTCTTGCTGAAGGTTTCCCAAATAATGTTGCTGGTGACTGACCGAGATGAGCTACATACATCTTGGGAAAGCTGACATGGTGACTTGAGCTTCATATAAAAGGAATCATAGAATCATAGAATCATAGAGTTGGAAGAGACCACAAGGGCCATCGAGTCCAACCCCCTGCCAAGCAGGAAACACCATCAGAGCACTCCTGACATATGGTTGTCAAGCCTATGCTTAAAGACCTCCAAAGAAGAAGACACACTCCTTGGCAGCAAATTCCACTGTCGAACAGCTCTTACTGTCAGGAAGTTCTTCCTAATGTTTAGGTGGAATCTTCTTTCTTTTTTTTTGGACTTTTGCTTTAATTGTGATGTTTAGCTTATTTTTTAGTTGTTGCTTTGTTAACAGTTTTTTAGATTGTAATTGTTTTCACTGATGATGTGTTAATTATTCTTTAAGTTTTATGCTGCATTTGTGATGTTCTATTATGTTCTTTCATATTATAATTATTTATTGTTTGTAAGCTGCTTTGGGGTTCATTTGAATGAAAAGTGGCATAGAAATATAATAAATCATATCAAAGTCAAATCAAATCCAGTGCCTGGATAGACCCACTTCCAAGAGCTCAGGTGGCCCTTGGGAGGCTAACTAGCCACAGCTAATTAACACAGCCCTTGTTCATTAAGACTAGTAAAGCAAGATTATCCAGTTTAGAGCATTTGAGCAAGCATGGAGATAAAGCAGTACACTTGTATCTGAGCAGTTTACTAATGCCATTTGATAAGCATATTTTATCTTTTAAATCTACGTAATAAACTATTTTGTGGTGCTCATTTGTATATTGATGCCTTCTGTTGTCATATTCAGTGCTCATTAAGGCTGTCACCTTCCCACAGCCCTCGTGGATGGAAGCAGATTATAAATCAAAACAAACAATGACGTAAATAAGCAGAATATGAGGACAACACAATTTCAATTTACCATTTAGTCTTGAAATATGGCAGATGTGAAGCATCACCATGCACATTCATGTTGGCTTGTTTTGTCTTATTATATCTGTAGGAATGTGATTTGAATAAATCCAGGTAATTAGAATACGTGATCAGAGTAGCTCCACAGGCTTCCATTGGAAACCTGCAGCAGAGGTGAGGGATTTCTTAAGAATGTATGAAGCTGGCAGCCTTTTCTCCTCCTAGACCAGTAGCCTTCAATCTTGTCAAACTCAGGACCCAGTTTTAACCCAAACTTGCATTTGGGGAACCATTTCTTAATCTTTTATCGTACACTTGCATGGTGGGTAGTGTTCCTGTTGTGACCTGCCTTGCATCAGACCACAACCCACTGGTGAGTCCTAAATCACCAGTTGAATACCAGTGTCCTAGACCACTGGCCTGTCTAGTTCAGAACTGTCTACAATGAGTGTCAGAGGCTATCCAGGGCTCAGGCAGAGAGAGATCCTTCTCAGTCCATCTGTCACCACAGATCCTTTTGACGGAAGATGCCTGGGATTGAGCCCAGCATGCATGCAAAGCAGATGCCACACTGAGCTACAGCCCCTTCTATAGCACTGAATGGGAGTCATAAGGCAGTGTCACCATAGAATAACATATTTCTGGATCTGCACTTTCCACCACAAAAATGACATTCTTCACTCTTTGTTTTTTGATGTGTCTTTCCCATCTGGTAGCAACCTGTGTGAACTTAGGCTTAAGCACTCCCCACTGTGCCAAGCAGCACAATAGTCTGCAGTGCAATTGTGCAAATGCTGCAGGCACCTATTGGCCTGTGCCTGCGATGTCACCCTCACAGCAACTTGCTTCACTTTTATTTTACATTGTCCTTTAGAAACAGGGTCTCCTCCTTTCCCCATAAAACTGCAGGATAGCGTATGCTACCTCCCTTTAAAACAAAAGCCAAATATAAAAATGGCAACATATATTTCAGAAACACTGGCTTTAACAATTCTGAAAAAGGTTTTGGCAAGCTGTGCACTCCCTGCTCCTGGGTTCAGTGGTACATATCTCCTCTCCCTCCTCTTCTCTCTCTCCCTCTCTCAGAATGGTCCTCCCACAGCAACTCTTGCCCATAACCCATTTAGCGGGAACCTGAGTAAATGCAACGGTTCTTTTAAAGCACCGTGCAGGAGGAGTATTGCATGTATCTGTGCTAGAGTGCAGTGTGGGGTGGGGCAGGGGAGGAAGCTTCCTTTGAGCACAGAAGTAGATATCTTTTTTTTTTAGAAGACTGGATGAGACTTGTCCCTCCAAAGTCACACTAAGTCTACATCTCACCCAGTGGTGTAGCGTGGGTTGTCAGCGCCCGGGGCAAGGCAAGTAATTTGTGTCCCCTAACCCGTGGATTTGCGCCCCCTAACCCTAACCCCCAGATGTTGCGCCCGGTGCGGCCGGCCCCCCCTGCACCCCCCACACTACGCCACTGATCTCACCACCTCAAAAGAGAGAGAAATCAATTTTCTGTCTCTCTCTACTTGATGTAAAGAGTCACTTCCTCAGCATTTCACTGCCCCACACCATGACAGAGAGCTTTGGTCCACATTGGCAGCAAATTACCAGGTGGCCCTCAAAGGTGTGTGTCAATTGCCACTTCCCCAGGTTTGCCTCTTCTTTGTGCTACCAGGTGGCAGCAGTGGCGGTAGAAAGTGATGCAGGAGCAAAGAAGCCTATGGCTGGTGGGTCCTTAGGATAGCCTCCTCCTTCTCCCCCCCCCCCAGCTGCTCCCGAGTGCCAGCCTCCTCCAGCCCCCCTTTGCCCCCCTCTGCATAACATTCTGGCCAACACGCCTGCCTGGCTCTATATCTTGCACCAAAGAGCAAAGGGAAAATTCTATAAAGTGGAAACCTCAGGTTTATAGTCAATGTATTATGGATATGAGAAAAGCAGGATTAAACAATTATTGGCTTGAACTCACACAGTAAAATTGGTTTATGAGGTAAATTTTAACAAGAAACAAACAGTTAGTGTTGTTTATAGGCCACAGCAAGCTGTAAAGAAATAGAGGCGGCTTTGTAAATGGCACTCGGCCCACTGGCTGGCCTGCCGGGCCCCAAGGGGGAGTCCCCTGCTGCTGGCAGCTGCCTCTGTGGGCCAGGCTCCTCCATTGCCCTGCAAAACAAGGCCAGCCTGATCCCAGGGTACCCGGGCTAGGGCAAAACACACACTTTTCTGCTAAGGCACAGCTCTTAACAGATTTGGCTCATGCAGCTGATCTGTCAAACCTTGCCTCTGAAACTGGGAGAGCATCTTCTGCATCCTCCTCGCAGAATGTAACTTGGTTCACTTGCTTGAGTCATGGGCAGCGAGTGATTTGCTTTGCAGACTTTGGCTCATCTGGGTGGAATCAAAGGACGCCACTGGCTGCAAGTAGGCACAGGTGGATGAACAAGCAGCCCTTTCACTCAATTACGGTACTCTTTGGTGCTGCTCCTGTGAAACCACAAGCCCTCCCTGCCAGCGCAACAGAAAATGGGATATTCAGGAGGAGAACAAGGGCACTGGGTCTAAAGGACATACAGGATGCCCTTTTTTCATAACTGCTGTGCTCCTGCCCTGGTTTGGGGGCTTCCCAATGGAGGCATCTGGCTGGCCAATGTGAGAAGAGGATGCAGGACTAGATGGGCCCCTTTGGACCTGATTCAGCTGCTGCAGGACTTTTCTGACGTTCTTAACATGGCCTTTCTGACTATGCATCATTCACTGTGACTAGTGGTAAAATGTATCCCCAATCCAAATCTGAAATGGAGTTTGCTTCTGTTGAATTCTTTACACACATGTGCATATAATCACTTGGTGCCCCAGAGATCAAACGATGCCATGAATAACCCCCTCTTCTACCACCTTTGCTCAAGGCATGGCAAGGAGTACACCTCTTCAAGAAAAAAACAGAAGCCCTTTCCTGCCACCCTCTGCTTACAGGAAATGGGGCATGGGGGGTGGAGAGAGAAGCCTTTTTATTATTATTAAAGAGGTAGGCAGGCCGTGCTCCCCCTGCAAGCTCTCTGGGGCTCTGAGGTGGCCCTCATGCTCACAGCAGCCCCCCAAAGCCTAGCATTGCTGGAGCAGCAGCAGAGACCCACCAGCTTGCTGGGAAGCTGATCTGTGGGCGGCTGGACACTGAAGGGAAACTCTGTCCCAGCCCCCCTGATGTTCTCCTTTGTTTAAAGAAAGAAGAGAAAGAAAGAGGGCGAGTGGGAGGCGGGGAACCCTCCATCGTTTAGTACAAGTCATTTTACATGCTGGGATAATGAAGTATAAAAATGCCTTCAAAGGCTCCACTTCCTACTTTTAACTCACTACCAGCCAGGCTCTTTGTGAGGCCTTCTGGAACACGCATTCCCGGTCCTGCACAAACAAAAGAACTGCGAATTCATTAAACTATTTAATTATGCCTTTTTATTTTGCTCCATTAGCAAGCCCTGCCAGCGCACAGTAAATAAAGCCGCGATGGTCTTTCCCCAGCAGACACACTGACTGTTTTTAGCCTTTATTCAGTTTACAATGCGGAGGGCGATCTCCCCCTCCTCCACCTGGGCCCTCCTTGGCTTCCTTCCGAGTCCAAGCTCTGCAAAGAGAAAGACCCCAATCCACCCACAGAGGAGGAGGAGGAGGAGGAGGAGGAGGAGGAGGAGGAGGAGGAGGAGGCCCTGGCGGCAGCCTGCCTTGCTCAGCATTGCAGGCACATCCCCAAGCCGCCTTGCAGAGCGCCGGCAGCAGCTGACGGCAGCCACATCGCACTTTACAGCCAGGCACGGAAAAGATATTAGCTTCTCTCTCTCTCTTTTTTTTATACTCTAGTAAATTTGCTTTTTACATCTATTTCTTTTCAGAAGGGCTTGTTATTGAGCTCACTGTCCACAAATTCCATTGATCTCAGGCTGTGACTCAATCCATATGCCCGCGCCTGACACCAGCACAGCAAGCAAGCGATACAAATCCTGTTCAGGCTACAAACTTATTGATTTTATAGATTTCCCCCAAAGTTGTGATAATGATATATCATTGTTAAATTTGGTAGAACAAACTGCTTTCCCAATCTGTCAATGCAAGCATGAAAACCAATTCACAGCCTTGTTTCAGAGGCTTTCCTCCCCTCCGACGGATGATGGCCGCTGGCGGAAGCCCATAGCGAGCAAAGGCCTGGCTGCCGCTGCCAATGCCGCCCTTGGCGTGATGGATGTTGCCTTCCTTGCTGCCCTTTCCTGACCTGTGGCACGCTGGGGTGCCAGACTTCTACCTACCGCCTACAATTACCTTCTTTTATGGGCTCCAGCGGGATCCGCTGATTAGCTATTTAAAGCTGGCAGCACACACAAGCCATATCAATGGATTCTAAAAGTATTTTTCCCTTCTTTTCTTCTTAAAATAAATCTCAAACTTGGTCAGCATGCATTAAGATGACGTGATGATTATTGGTTTTAACAAATAATTTTGGGTCTTTAGGCCCATCCCTCTTTTTGAAGGAGGAGGCAGAACACAGCTATTCATAAGGAAGCCTCATCACTTTTTGCTTCAGTACCAGCATAGAAAACAGGCGCAGCATAAGTAGAAACCAGACCCAAATTTTGTTTATTGCTCTCCTTCCACAGAAGAAGCAGGCAGGGATCTGGGAAGTGGGTTGCTCTCTGAAGCTTGAGCAGAGTATCACGTGTGCAAAAACTTCTGCCTAGTAGTTCCTGTAGGCTGCCTCCAAATACTGCCTGCATATCACAGCCTCCACCAACCTGTTGCCCCCTACCCAGGATGGTGCTGTACTGGTGGGAGTTGCCATCCAAAACATTTAGAGGGCACCAGGATGGCATATTACACATGTAGAGATTGTCTACAGTTGTCACCATTTTTCCCCTTCTGTTACATAGTACTGAATGCAGCTTCCTCCTCCTCCTCCTCCTCCTCCTCCTCCTCTCTTTGCATGTGAAATACAGAGGCAGCAGCCAGTGACCTAAATGCCTGGCCGGTGCTCATCTCACTCCAAACTTCAAAAGTGCAAAAGTCACCCAGGCAAGGTAGGCTTCTGATATCACAGGAACCAGCCAATCAGTGCTGCACTGCCACCCATCCTTTGCCCAGAGCAGTCGAGAAGGTGAATAAAGCTACATGTCAACCTCCTCCTTCTTTTGCCCTTACTAATACTTCTGTTGGGTGAGAAGGAGGCCACAAGGCCAGCAAAGGGTCCAGTTTAAGACTGAGTCCATAATTGTAGCCAAAAGGCCTGGCAAGGTTAGATCTCTAGAGCTAAATTTAATGTGGGCTCACTTCACACAAGGCAATTTGGGCTTAATTTGACACAGGTGTAAAGTCTCTCCCCGCCCCCCCCCAAAAAAACCCACCCCACTAACATTCTGTTGCAATTTTTGATGTCATTGAGAGCACAACAGGAAGGTCTAACAGAGCTCCCTAACCCCAAAGAAACCACCACAACTTCAGACTTCGCAAGGTCACCACCATTCCAAAAATTCCCTGGTGGCAGTGCAATGAGGCCTTGTGATTGGCCTTGTGACCTGTCACTGCCATGTCAGGACCAGTCCAGATGCCTGCACTAGCCCTGTACCTCTGGGGCTAAAGGGGAGTCATTGGGCACACCCAGACTGCCATTTTTGAGGAAGCTGAAGATTCAGGAAATCCAATCTACCATTAATATTACTCTGCCAGATTAAGACTCTCTAAGGTCAGTGACCCAGTGAATCTGAAAGGCCAGAGCAAAAGGTCAAGTACCGTCTGACAGGATAAGGTATCCATTCTACTCAAGACAGAGGCAGAGCCAACATGTGCTCAGGATCAAGGCCCTACTAACACCCCAGAAAGAGGACAGAGAGCTATAAAGCTCCTAAATTGGTGCCTAGCAGTTACTGATACAACACCTTGTACTGCTCCTCTCTCAGTAGTTGGACAGTTCCCTTGCTAACCACAAACACTTTGGTCCCTAACCTAGTGGACAGCTCCCCAGCCTTGCTGGTAGGATGAGATTCTGAGCCAGATGATCAGGATGCTGCCATTTGGGCTGTGTATACATTCTGCCTTTAAAGCACATTTGAAGTAGATTCTTTCCCTCAAAGAATTCCAGGCACTGCAATTTACCCCTCACAGAGTTACAATTCCTAGCAACTCCTCACAAACTACAGTGCCCAGAATTCTTTGAGGGGCAGCGGAAATGTGCTTCTTTTTCTTGAGTCCTAATAATGTTGTCAGAAACCATGGGAACTGCATCTCCCATAGGTCCTTGTACCCAGGAAATTGCTGTGTTAGCACAAATTTCCCACAGGAAGACCTTCCCACCAGTGATATAGCATTGCCGCTGCCCCCACGCACACACATACACAGAGCAGTATCACAAATGCTGCATTTTGTTATTTAGGTATAAATATTTTTAAGAACCCTGCACAGGTCTATGTGAACAGAAACTTTTACCAAAGGAACAACAAGGAAACAGATGGAGAAAAACTGAGCAAAACCCCAGACTCAGAGAGTTCTGTTGAGCACACATATTTTGATGACTCCTTGCTCATTTGAATTTGGCCTGACAAATGGGTGTCTACAGGTCCCTACAGCTTGCTGTCACACTGCAGGATCTGACTGACAACATCCTTGCTGGATGCAGAATTGAGAAGCTGAGCCCCACCCCACTGATCTCACTACATGCCTTCTCCAAGCACCCAATGCATTTGTGCTGTGTATCAATCATAACATTTTTATATTGCTTTTTCCTGTGGCTGTTTCAAAGTACTTTGCATGTGATCCCTCTTTGGGGGCGGGATCACCTTGTTGGTAGCTTCTGTGTTCACCCAAACACAGCCTTTGCCTCTATAGTTTGGAAAGACGAAAGACTTCCCATTCAGCAGGCAGAAGTTTTGCTTCTGCAAGAGGGGAGGGCCTGGCCTGTCTCAGATCAAAATGCCATTTGTCAAAAGCAATTAATCAGAGCGCTCTGATTGTCTTCTGGGACCACCAGCCGCTTCCATTTGCAGGGCTCCCCTTGGAAACTGCCTGCAGTGGTTGTCACCTATTTTAGAGATGCTCACAGATGCTGCAATTAGAGAAGCAGTACAAGAGCAAGGAAGACCTTCTCTTTCCTGGCCTGCCCTCAGAATAAAAGCAAGCCAAAAGAAGAGGGCTACTGATAATTATTGTCCTGGTCCGAACGCAGAGACGCCTTCACACAGAAGGATGGCTTCCTTTCTCTCCAGCATTTGTTCAACTCCTCTGGGAGGGGCAATTTACAAAAAGCATTATCGATTTTTGCCATAATAGGTACAGAGACGTGTCGTCGTCCCCATCCCCGTTCCCCCCCCCCCCCGCCACCGCCTGCTCAGCCAGCTCACTCTCTGCATCCCAACTGCCAGGCTGGATTCTGAAGGTAGGCCATTATTTTCTCTCAGGCAAATCTATCATCTGAGTGGGGAAAGGACAGTGATGGAGAAAGAAATAAAAATTATTTTCACCTTGCCGTTCGAAATAATGGCCACGTTCGTGCCAAATCAGGAGGTTACAAGAGTGAGGAAGAGGCTTCAAAGCATCTCAGGAAGAAGGGAGCCGCCACCCGCCTCAGTAAAGACCCCCACTATTTTGTTTGAATGTATCTTCTGCTTTTAATGCAGAGATTCTTCCAGACTTTCCAGCCATTCTCCACATTCACACTCTGCCTCTGACATGTTCACTGGCTTTTTATTTGCCTTTCGGGGTAGGGTGTGTGTGTTGTGGAGGTGCAGAGGAGCACAATTATTAAGCATCCTTGATCTGCGGGATGGAGCCTGCCTCTAAAGCCCCTTCTGAATACAGACCACCCACCCTCTGCAGAGATTAGCTGTCGCTCCCCCATTGTGTACAGAACAGTTGTGGGGGGAAGAGAAGAGAATTTCCACTCCCAGTTTAGCACTGGCCACCAAACATACCCAGTCTCCCTGGCAAAGATGGAGGGGTCCTTACTTCAAGAGTGCAGGAAAACAGAAATGCTTGCTTTTTTAAAAAAAAATTAACACCCACCCCCATCAGTTTGTAGGCAGACTGGTTTGGAATTTGTCTTCTTTCCCTGATTCATCAGTGCTACATCCTGCCCAGCTTTTTCTGGGGCTCCAGTCTTGACAGAGTGCACATACATACGCATGCACTTGCTGGGGTTCAGAGTTGCTATTTGCTTTTGATTCCAAATGTAATTCTGAAAGACAACCTTATTTGGGGGGCCTGGAAAGACTTTAATGCATGAATTGGCTCTGGATCTAATGCCCGGATCCTCTGCTCATTAAGGCATGAAAAGCGATCCGCTGCTTCAGAGCTGGAAGCGACATTGTTCCAAAGGCAGCCCAGGGAAGTAGCACAATTAGCCAGTCTTTTGCATAAAGCCAGGCCGCCTCTGGCAACAGCGCAAGCGGCTCAATAGCAATCAAAGGGCCTCATTGAAAAGCAACAGCAGCAAGTTTGCTCTCTGCAAAGAGGAAGGAATTTGTGAAGTTGGTTGCCAAGTGGTGCTTTCTGTAAGGGCACTTGTTGCAAAAAGACAAACCACGCTCACCCTACTTGAAGGAAGGAGGGGAGGAAGGGAGGCGCTTAAAGGGACGCAGCGCCCCTCTCCCCACCACCACCACCTTGGTTACAAGCATTTGCAAACATGCTTCAGGATATGAGGAAGAATGCCGGGGAATTATTCCAGTTGCTGGGAGACATGAGTGGGGAGCGTTGCCGTTGTGCTCAGCATGGCTAAGTTCAGCTCTCCCTTTAAGATTGCTCAGTCTTCCCCCATCTGCCATCATCTGTAAATGGAGGAGTCAAGGGCTGAGGAAAGACCATCACCACCCTGTTTCCACCTTGATGGCCGATCTCTGGCTATTATTATTATTATTATTATTATTATTATTATTATTATTAAACCCTTAACAGCTTGGGACCAGTTTACCTACCCTTACCCCACCCATGCCCACCCAACCTCTTCAGTCAGCAAAATAGGTCACATAATACAGGTGCCACATAATACTCATTCTGCCTTTTGAAGAACTTGAATCGTTTAATGTGGCAGCTCCTACACTTTGGAACTCCCTGCCTATTGAAAACAAGCAGACAATATCACTGTATTTTTTAGCACCTGCTAAAACATTCCTGTTTAGACAAGTCTACCCAGATACTTAGAAAGTTGACATATTAACAACCTGTTTTAGTATTTTAACTTTTGTATGTTTTAAAGTATGGTTGTGACTTTTTCTTGATTTAACCATTTTATCTTTTGCAAACTGCTTTGAGGTTGTTTCTTCTAAGTGGTGTATAAATTTTATGAAATAAAATAAATGAAATAAATATTCTGCCCTTCCTCCCAAAAGAGCCCAGGGTGGCAAGCACACTCACAGAATATTTACTGAAGTCCTCTGGAACTAATATCATGGGGTTCTCCACCATCATGCCACAAACCTCCCTTGCCAGCTCAATCCAGGATGTGGTTGGACTGCAGGATGGATGGTCCACCAAGATCCCTGATCTGTCTCTGCCACACATCTTTCTCACCCCTCCAACCTTGACCTGTGCTGCCCTGAATGCCCAGGCAAGTAAAGCTTGGTATGATCAGGACTCTCCAGCTCCCTCACCTAAGTCTCTGTAATACATACCAAATCAGCCCAATCAAATTGTGGATAAAGGCTGTTTTATTATGGGCTGACCTAGCAAGTGTAACAGCACCGCCAGTTGGGAGAGCAAACCAGCATGGCTACTGAAGTTTTGGTTGCAGTGAGGCTGAGCAGGGGCAACAAGTGTCAAGTGTCTACTCCCCACTCTTCTATATTGCATACCCTACACATTCCATACCTCCAGTTCCCTAGAACTCTAATCTTCCCACCCCCCTGTTCTCAGGCACATGATGCTATTATCCCCACCCCCACCCCCCGGTCGCAGGGCAACTGTTCAGTCCCTCAACAATATTACCACCCACCAAGTATCCTTCATATGTACTCATGAATAGTTTTCATGCTATCACCAGATCACCATTTGCCATCCTTCTGCCTCTCACCAGGAGGCTGGGTTTGGTACATTCACACCCTCCTGGTTATTCCTGGTTCTCACACAGGAATCAGTCCAACCAGCAGTTAGCCATACCAGGGGATAGCATCCTCTGCCATGTCTCCTGAAGGACATTGCCTTTGGTGTTCACTGCTGCCCAAGGCAACATTCATTGTAAGCCTCTGTGGAGTTGCTGGTCCAGGCAGAGACGTTAATGGTCAAGGATTTCCCCAAAGAATACTGGGAGCCATCACTTACCCCTCACAGATCTGCAATTCCCAGCACCCTTAACAAGCTACAGTTCCCATGATTCTTTGTGGGCAGAGAACCAACAGTTAAAGCGGTATAAGAGTGCTTTAAATGTACAGTGTAGAGGTTACTATAAACTGCAGTTGGAAATAACAAGTAGATGGCCAAAAAACAAACAAGCTCATTTTCTCTACAATTCTGCTTTTCGCTGAGTTCTATATAGTTTCCTGGATCAGAATGTGAGCTCCTCCAAGCTCCCTAGAAATGCTGGCAAAGAAGCAGAGCTTAAACTAGTTTCTTTGCCAAATGTGCAGTAATTTTTGCAGCAGTGATCTAGGCCAGTAGGAGAATCAACTTATCTCCACCGTCCTTTTATGTCGGTGCACCTTCTGTCCTGCAAGAATCGGCAACTTGCCATGAGTCAGCTGCAAAACAGGCTGTCTGCTGTAGCAGAAGACTTTTGCTTTGGTGCAGCAACAGCCAACGCTGTGGCAGAGCATGTGGCTCCCTCATGTTTCCCGGGCTGAGCCAATATTCCACTACACTTAATTCATACATATGTTCAAACACATGCACACACACCCGAAAAAAGATGTGCACACAAAACAGAGGCCCACGTGCTGCTGCAGTTCAAATATAGCGAGAGGAGTAAAAAAAGAAGCAGCTCCCTGGAGGCAGGCAGGTTGGGCATGCTTGAAAAACCTCCTTGCCTCTATTTGGGGGTTATTTGCTAAATAAATGACAACACCGTCACACGGGTGGCAAATCCTTTCAAAATATTATTTTATTTGGCAGCATCTGGAAACAGGCAAGACCTTTCTTCTCACCTACCCCATTTCCTTTGTTGTATAATGTAAGTTGTATTTTTATACGCCATTTATAATTTTACAATTTTGTAATTTTACCCAGTTCATTTATTCCTGATATTTTATATTTCTTTGGACTTTAACACAAATAGCTCCTTGTGTTGTATTTATATTATTTTGTTGTTAATGTCCATTTTTTCTTTTTTGTGAGTACTGTCTTTTTTTGTTGCTTAGAAAAGTAACAAAAAATTAAAAACCCCACTGATGGGAAATTGCCTGTGCCCCCCCTTGTTTTATGTAGGAATGCTGTAAGCTAAGTTAATGTTCCCCTCCTGAAACAATCTCAAGGACTTGCGAGATTCCCCATGTGTTTTAGGAACAATTTCCAGTTCTTTCTACGCTCATGCCTCCAGCTTTTTCCTTCTTCTGCCTCACTGGATTAGCAAAGGAGGAGGACAGCAAGGACAGAGAGAGAGAGTATAAGGCTGAGTCCTTGAGCAAGCTGGGCTCTCCACAGAAACTGTGCCACCAGTGGAGTCAGGCATTCCCCCTCCTCTACCTGGAAAGTTTGTTGATGCTTCAACAACAACAGCAACAACCTAATGGAGATCAATAAAGACTGGAAGTATAGAAAACATGTTTTTTAAAGGAATTATCATCCAAAAATATACCCACATGACAAGGTAGAACTAGGGCTGCCATATGTCCGGATTTTCCTGGACATTACTGGGATTTCAAAGGCAGAATTGACAGGCTGCGCTTTGTCCTGGATCTTAAGCAATTAAATCAAAAAATTGTGTATCCGTAAAAAAAAAAAGCTCAACAACTTTCGGAGTGTCCTGGTTTTTACAAGGCCAGGCGCCGTTGCAAGCAGCAGTTTCCTCTGTGTTAGTAGCACAAGGGTGCTTAACATGAACATAAAACAAATTAACTCGAGAGCATTCAAACAAGGCACAAAACACAATTTGTAGCATAATGAGAGGCCTGCCTGGGCATCCACAATGTTGGTGCGGCTGAGCCAGATTTGGCCAGCTGCCACAGTGGGGGTGGAGATGCAGAGGATATAGGGCAGGGAGGACATCACTTTGGGGCCTGCTACCGAAATCCCTGTCACTGTTCACTCTGCTCTCAGCTCAGACGCAGCCTGACAGCTTTCTCGATGGTTCCCTGTGGGCTTCCTTCCCTCCAGGTCCTATGGGGAAGCCAATTCTTCCAATGGTTGGCAGTGTAACTCATTCAGTAATCAGGAAAAAACTAGGAGTCTTTGTACATGTCACATCATAGCTATGAGGAAGTCACCACGTCATACCCTGCAAGTGTCCCAGAAAAAGTGGGACATCTCATTTTTTTATCGCGCGAGAATGGCAGCCATTTTGGTAGCCGTGAAAAAAGCACTTGGGGGGCTGCACCTTTGGGGGGGTGAACACAAGGGGCTTCAAAGCGTCCTACAGTCAACCACAGTATCTTAAACCAGAGAGTCCTACAATCAACCATAAAAAGGAGAGGGAAAGAGAGAGAGTGTATCCCTTGAGCACCTTATAGCTCTATACCTAGCTGAGGAGAATCTCCCTTCTGAGGAGAATCTCCCTGCGCTTTTTGGGTAAACATGTGATTATTTGGAAATACCTCAATGCTTTTCAGAAGATTTCCCCTCCCCCTTGCTTCCTTTGGGAATCCAAAACAAAATGATCCTGTTTCCATTTTATCTATGGCCCATGGGGAATATATTAAAGGCCAATAACTGTCTCAAGCTATGAATTTGAAAATCCAGAGAGCACACTCTTTCCCCAAAGTTTATTCTAGCACATTTCTAATAAGGCTCAAGGAGAGGCTACACTGGCATTGTCAGTAAAGCAAATCAACCTTATTCAGCTGGTATTTTGGAAGCTGTCTTACCTTACTCTCTCTTCATCGCTGCTGCCTCCATCGGCCAGCACTGTGAGGACAGGCCTTCTCGGAGCGCCACAGTGCTACATGGGCAGGCCTTTTCTGGGCAGAGCAGCACCACACAGGCAGGCCTCCTTAGCTGCTCAAGAGAGGACGCATGGATCCTGGGACACTCCCAGATCCAATCAGAAGCCGGGACGGATTCTTTAAGATGTGATCTCTCAGTAAAAGCAGGACAGTTGAGTTCTTGTTCTCTTATAATGGCAATGGTGCCCACCTGAGAGGTTCCGGAACTGAGTTCCGGCTGGAAAAAAAGCCCTGCCACCATGTGACACTTTATATGAAAGTACAGTTTATACACATTTAATGAATAAAAATAAAAATAAATAAAATTTAGTTGGATACTGCTCTGAACCCACAACCATGCTGGCTTATTGGGGCTGCTGGGAGTTGTAGTCCAAAATAACCAGAGGGCTCCAGGTGAGGGAAGGCTGCAGGGACCCCATGAGGACTTACTGGATTTAACTCAGAGACCCTGATCAAAGAAGAGATGAGGAAGCGTTTAATCCAATTAAACACTAGCAGCAGCAGCCTCCAGTCAAGGAATGGATGTTAGATGTGACCATTCTCTGTATATTTAATGCAGTTATAAGAGTGTGGTGTGGATATGAACAGCAATCAATATTTACCTCACAACTAAGATGATGCAATTCTGGGAACTCTTATTGTTGTTATGGGAAATTAAGCTTTAATTAGAGCTGAAGGAAAGAAAAAAAAAAACCCATAAGTGAATCTTTCAGGGAAAGCATCATGGGTGAAGAAAATGAGATAGTCCATTGTGACCACAAAGGACTCTCTGAGGGAACTTCACCACCTTCAGACTGGCTTTTCTGACAGAAATTCAAGGCTTCTTGGCCTACGTGGGGCTACTACAACTACAACTAATCCAGAATGCGGCAGCTAGACTGGTGACTGGGGGCGGCTGCAGAGACCATATAACACCGGTCCTGAAAGACCTACATTGGCTCCCAGTACGTTTCCGAGCACAATTCAAAGTGTTGGTGCTGACCTTTAAAGCCCTATACGGCCTCGGTCCAGTATACCTGAAGGAGCGTCTCCACCCCCATCGTTCTGTATGGACACAGAGGTCCAGCACTGAGGGCCTTCTAGCGGTTCCCTCACTGCAAGAAGCAAAGTTACAGAGAACCAGACAGAGGGCCTTCTCAGTAGTGGCGCCCGCCCTGTGGAACACCCTCCCATCAGATGTCAAGGAAATAAACAAGTACCTGACATTTAAAAGACATCTGAAGGCAGCCCTGTTCAAGGAAGTTTTTAATGTGTGACATTTTAATGTATTTTTAATCTTTGTTGGAAGCCGCCCAGAGTGGCTGGGGAAACCCAGCCAGATGGGTGGGGTACAAATAAATTATTATTATTATTATTATTATTATTATTATTATTATTATTATTACCAGCTGTGCCACTCCGAGGCCCACCCAATCCACCTCCAGGCCACTGTCTCCACACTAGAGATAGAGATATGCTACCCTCAGAAACCATTTCCCTCTCCCATCTCAACCTGCTCCCCCCCCCCCAAAAAAAAACTCTAGCAAAGCAACACCAAGGGTTTTGCTAACACTACCGGCACATAATGGAATCAGACAATTTGTAAAGTGCAAACAGAAAGAAGGGAGAAGGCCTCTTGTGCATATTGTTCGTTTTTGGCTCACCAAGAATCAAGATTTAAGGGGAGGGGAACACAAAGGTTTGTTTAAAAACTTTTATTAAACCTAAGAACATCTGGCCAATCAAATTTACAGCAGAACAAAGAGAGCTATAAAAGTGCAATTCTTATTAAAGAATTATGGTTCAAGATATCCATTCTGGAGCCTTGAGCAAGAAGTTAAAATGGGGGTTCAAGGATCCAGCTATCAGAGCTTTCCCTTCAAAAGGCTGGAAGCTGAAGTCTAGCAGGTCTGCCCAGTCAGCAGTATGGAGTGACCCAGGCATGCCCCCCCCCCCCCCCCGCAAAGCCCTTTGCACCTTCACAGGGGCTCCACTCTTGAATTAGGACCAGCTGCTGCTCTTAAAGAAAAATATGGTTCTGGTGAAAACTGCCCTGTGAGATGGCCCAAACAGTTGCCTGATAAAAGCAAGTGGCAAGAGGAGTAACAAAGTGATTTGGGACTTGGCATGTTTAGAGAGGAGGGCATTTCATCATTAAGAAAGATAGCAAGTATTCAACAACACAGTTCCCCTCCCAGTGAGGACAGGAAGGTGATGGAGCAGTCCTAGGTTCCCTTTTGCCCTTGGCAAGGAGCTGCATCAGGTCTTCCGAAGCTAGCAGGGACCATGGACCAGAAACTCAAAAAGTTTGCTTTTGTTCCTTTTCACAATGTCTTCCTCTGTGGCCCTTGGGGTTGGGTCTGCTCTGCTCCGCCTCCCCTCCTCCTCCAACAGTCCACCTATCTGCCTGTCTTCCTCCGCTCGCTGCTTTCTCTTCTGTCTCCTCCCTCCCTCCCTTTTTCCTCCTCCTGCAACTCTCACCCATTCTCTCCATCTTTCTTCTCTCCGAGCCCCACCCCGTGGAGCACTCCACTCACATTTCTAATAGCACTGCTGACTGACTGAGGAGGCCTCGCATGGATGTTGTGATGGCCCATGCCAGTGACCGGATTCATCTGCTGAGGTGCCCAGAGGAACCTGTACCCCACTTGGCTGCCCAGAGCATTGGAGGAGCAATCCAGGGAACATGCGAAGAGGCGAGCAGGCTCCTAGCTACTCCAAGCCAGAGTGGAGGGCCAACTTGGCCAACTTCTAGCTACACCTCTGGATGGGAGTTAGACATGAGGAAAGGAAAGGAGGACTTTGAAAGTGGACATTGCAGTAAAGGCAGACATTTCAGTCAGGGTGGAGAAACACAGCCATTTAATTAAATAATAATAATGAAAATAAATAATCCTAACAGCTATAAGTATTCAGGATCAACAGACTACTGTAGTTCAAAATGCACAATAAAAAGGTAACATCTTCAGTATGTTAAATCATTTTTTAAAATTTCAGAAAAGCAATGCAAACATCTGCCCGTCATCCAGAGCTGGCTGCTCAGGGCTGTGACGGCTCTGTAATAGAACAGTTCTGTTGTGTATGCACATGCGACTCTTGTGCCTCCTCCTGAAATTGGCATCCAGTATAAGGTACCCAGAGTATTTCCAGACCATCATTTTTTTCAAGTGAGATTTAGTCACATACTGGCAAATTCTGGCAAATTATAGTTCAGCAGATTTTTCACACGAAACCCGCTTCCCCCAAATATTGGGCTTTTTGCAAGAAGTTAAGCAAGAGCCAAACACACCCTGAGTATGCAATAACACTTGCTGAAGGCTCACTAAATAGTCAACATCAGTGCTTTTTTCTGGGGGGACGCAGGGGGGGCGCATACCCATAAACATTTTGTGAATCTAAGTTTGGCCTCATTGAGGGACAGTATTTCAATATGAGTAGGAAAATGAGAGTACCCCTAAACATTTTTTAAGAAAAAAAGCACTGGTCAACATCATCTAAACTCCCTGAAAAGAAATCAGGATGAATGCTCAATAAATAGGTTATCAGGAAGCACACCGCCCCCCCCCCAGCAATCTGCAGCAGAGTAGAACCCTCTGAAACTTGAAGTCTTTTTGTGAAGATCTATCTCAGGGCTGCAGGACACACCATACATACAGCATATTTAAAATCACATGACTTCCCCTAAGAATCCTGGGAAATGTAGTTCACTCATCACCTTTAACAAGTTTGATCTGAAAGAAGTCATTGATCTGTTGCCTCCCCCACAGAAGAACAACAGCTGAACTCTACCAGAGGAACAACAGCTGAACTATAAGAGGGGCAAGTAAACTGAGACACCACAGAACTGACTGAGGGCCTTGCTGCTTATCAGCCACCTGCCCAGGGATCTGGAGATCTCTCAGTCTCTGGCTAAGCTTCACATACACACTCTGTTCAAATCCTTCTGCACACCTGAGCTACAGCTGGACTGGACCTTCTTGGTAACTCTTGCAAGACTTAGCAATTAGCATCTACCACACCTTTCACAAGCTTCCTGACCTGTGACAATAAGAAGACAAAAGAGGTTTGGGCATTTCTCTGGGCTTGTGAGCTGTGGGGACAACAGCAGCTTTGGCTAAGCATCTCAGCCAAACTATAGCAAGTGGCTTGCAGGACAAGCCAGAGATTAGTTGTGGGCCTGCAAATAACCCAAGCTTTCCTGACACACACCCCACATTCCTTCCCTGCCTAGGAAAGTTAAATCAAAGGAAGCAGTTACCTCAGCTGTTGAGGTTTGGGAGATATCTGAGCACCCACAGGAAGTATGAAGGCCACGTGTTTTCAGTCGCAGGTGTTCATCCCTGCAGAATGGGGTGCCTGGGACTTCAGAGTACAAGCTCACCTCTCACACCCTTCCTGAAGAACTAACTGCAAGCCATGCTCAGCTCATAGGAGGGCCACCACCAGCAGCATGCAATCAGGAACACCCCGTCCCTTCCAAGGAGAGGGAAAGCCCCAACTCAGTGCCTCCCCTCCCTACCTCCCCTATGAGAGTCAAGGCATAGTAGTCCCTTTTTTTTTTTTTTATCGGCACTGGTGCAAAAACACCCAGAATATTCTGGGGAAGCACACACGTCTCCCTTGGAAAAGAGAGGAGACGAAGAAAAGGGGATTCATACTTGGAAATTAACAATGTCAGCCTGTCTTCATATCTCAAACTAATTTGAAAGGGCTTTAATTTTCATAAAGGATAAAAAAAGGTTTCTTTGCTAGATTAAACTTGCAATTGTCATTCATATATTGTTTATAAGGTACTCATCTCCTCACTCTGTATTTTTTTGTTTTTGATTTTGTATACTAGTTAGCAGTGAAGACTTGTCTGCATGTATCAGAAGGAATAAAGAGCGAAATGTCCTTAACTGTCAGTTTTAATAAGAGGAGTCAACGTGCCTCCATTCAGGTTAAATATTGCCCTGTCACATTTCAATAGAGTCAACAGATTTTTTTAAAGAAAACTCAAAAGCACAGTGTGTGCAGAAAAGGAAAAATATCTTCCTTGTCATTGAGTGTCAAAGCCCTGTTTTATTTGGGGTGGGGGAGGCTTTGGGGAGGTAGGACAGAAATTTCTTTTGTAAAATGTGAAAAATTACCACTCATAATTGGTGCTGACATGAAAAGGGGCTCTTTTTGTTAGAAAAACAAAGAAGATCTCTAATTTAATAATCACCTGCAAAGGGTTATTGTGATGGGAACAAAACACACACAATCAAAGTCATCTCTTTTAAGTAACTATATTATTCTTAAGCAATCAACTGCATTGACTGTGGCTCTGAGGAGGCACCAAACGGGGGGAGAGAAAAAGCCCAAACTCACAGAGGGAAGGTTTCAGAGATGAGATGTGTCCGGCCCGTTAGGAAGAGAAGGGACTGCTGAAAGAGCCTCCAAAAAGTCATTTGACAGAGATATACTTTTAAATAAGGGTACGTGCAGTTTGTAGGTGCACTCCTGACTCCCATTTAGAAATGGCTGGTGCCTGAATAGCAGACCAAACAAGCTCCTGCTCCAGTCTGGAACTTTGAAGATGTGACACCAAAGACGTTTTCACATTGTATTTTTAAAAAATGTGGTTTTGAAGGATGCTTTAGGACTAACCCTGCTCAGAATTTCAAGGCAGTAATATGGATTACCAGTTTCTTAAATTCAACACTTTTTTAGAAGGAAGGGGCTGGGGCTCCAAGCTGTCCTCTAACCTGAAGTGGTAGAAAGCTACATACAGGATCAGAATATAGGTGTGCCAAGCTGGCACTGAGTGGCAGCAGCTTTCCAGGGTTTCAGTCAAGGGACGTTCCCAGCCCTACCTAGAAATGCTGCCAGGGATTAAACCTGGGCCTTCTGTATGTAAAGCAGGTACTCTACCCACTGAGCTACAGACACGAAGCATAGAATCATAGAATCGTAGAATTGTGGAGTTGGAAGGGACCTTGAGGGTTGTCTAGTCCAACCCCCTGCAATGCAGGAATCTTTTGCCCAACAGAAGGCTCGAACCCACAACCTTGAGATTAACTGAACTACCAAGGCAATGAGCAAAGGCACTCTGCACAAACCTAGAAGCACGTAATAAAAATGCCCAACTCATGTCAACAGAAACAGTAGCTCTGACAAGCATCAGAAAAGTTCAGTGCCTGGTACAATTGATTCTGTGGAACCAGCACTAAGGGAAAGACCATTCCCATAAACTTGGGGGATACAGAATATTTGCCCAAAAGCCGAACATCTGTAAAGCCGGTTTCTCCTCTGGCCTCCACAACAAATCCCTCATAATATCCGCAATGCTGGAAAAATTTCCTTTTAGCTCAGGTAACTCACATCCCTAAAATCCAGGTGGCTCCCTGGATTGTGTTTTACAAGCCACCTGCAGGATGCCAACAGCTCGTGCCAGAAACAGGCCCGTTTTCATGAAACCACTCTGAGCTTTAATCAGTGAAACTGAATCCTGCAGGGTGTGAAATGAAAAGAGGCCCGGAGGAAAAGCAGAGAGACGCCACTGCATTGGTGCCCCCTGCCTGGGCATCTGCTTTGGAGGGGCTTGGCAAGCAAGCAAGGGGGACAACTGGAGAGGCTTCCTCATCCCTTCAGCAAGCTGCTTTGCCACAATTTACACATTCAGCAGACAGCACTGTCCCGTCCCCCCCCGCTCTGCTGTTGCTCACCTTCTCCACACACAGGCTGCCTGCCAAGGGAGATCAGGCTGCAAGAATCACGGACGCTCACGGCTGGACGCTCCAGAAACAGGAGAGCATTGTCTTGCCAGATCAGACCAGGGCCCGTAATTCACAAGCAGAGAAAGAAGGAGAAAGTCATCATTTCATTTTTGTCCCCCCCCCCCCATGTTCTGATCTTCAGAGGCAGATGGACTGCCTTTGAGTGTGGAGGTTCCATTTTATCTTTCATTTTATTTTAAATATTTGCATACTGCCTTTTATTGAAGGATTTTAGGGCAGTGTACAACATACAGCCGCCAAAATACATCAAAAGAATAACTGGACCACCATAAGAAAGGCAACAACAAAATAAAATTTAAAAAATCAGAGACCAATCCGGATAAGACCAATCTGGGCAGAGGACAGGAGGAGAGATTGTTTGATTCAAGATGGCAGAGCAAAATGTGACTTTGGCATGACTGCCCATTTTCTGGAGTGATGGATCCAATCTCATAAATTACACTATCCATTAAAAGCAACAACACATTTTTTGGGGGAAGGGGTTCTACAAGTTCCTGGGCACTCCCTGCTGGTGTAATATGAACATCTAAACCAAATATAAGAAACCAAGACCGAATAAAAACCTAGAAACACATCCATACATATGAAAGAACTAGGCCTAATACATCCCTTCCCACTAAAAGAGGCCAATTCAAACTTACTGCATAAAAAGAAGCGGACACGGAGCAATGGTTCCAAACTACAAGAAAGAAGATTCCACCTAAACATTAGGAAGAACTTCCTGACAGTAAGAGCTGTTCGACAGTGGAATTTGCTGCCAAGGAGTGTGGTGGAGTCTCCTTCTTTGGAGGTCTTTAAGCAGAGGCTTGACAACCATATGTCAGGAGTGCTCTGATGGTGTTTCCTGCTTGGCAGGGGGTTGGACTCGATGGCCCTTGTGGTCTCTTCCAACTCTATGATTCTATGATTCTATGATTCTAATCTCCTAAATGCCAGGCAACCTCTATGGTGGGGAGGGTTTCAAAACCAGAGTGTCAGTGTCAAAAACCCATCTCCCTGCAGATGGTCTCTACACCTCTGGTGGAGGGAGAGGCACATGAAGAGGGGCCTCAGTGGAAGAGCTTAAAGCCCCCTGCCTCAAAACATTCTTAAAGCAGACCTGCTGGAAAGCCTAGTTCCCAAATTGCAGAGGCGTGTGCTGTGCACAAGCTTAGTCACAACTGAAGACCATCTAGTGAACCTGCAGAGATTTGAATGGGGAACTTCCTGGCTCCCAGGTCATTTGGATCCTCCACCCAACTCCTGCCAGCTGTGCTTTGTGAATATTCATCTCACCGTGTGGCTCTGTACATTTTCCTTGAGAGTGACGTCACCATATGCAGACAACAGAGGTTTTGCAATTTAATCCTCACAAGACACTATGCATTAATCTCTAAGAGGCTCCAGTCACATCTGTTAACCCAAAGGGCATAACATCAAGATACTATGATCCTTTGTGACGTACAAAAGTAGTTATTAATTTGCACTCATTATCTAAAGTCATTTGTCAGTAGCCTTTAGATAAGTGCAAAGTGCTCACATACCAGAGAAAATGCAAGGAATCATTGATGGGCAAGTGGCTTCAGAGGTGGCATCATTTAATGCTGCCAATTCATGCAGAGCTAATGTTTACCCAAGGACTCAGGATTAATTAGAGCTGAGCTGGCAAAAGGGTAGATTCTCATGCCATCCCAACCTGTGGCAACTTCAGGAAAAAGCCAGCCTGGACTTACTTCAGACCCTGGCAGAAAATCAGGAATTCAACCCTAATATGCTATGATTGACATATGTCATAGGATGGTATAGCCACACGGCAAATCTAAAACTGAAGCTTTGATTTACATGTTTAATGTGTTTTTATCTTATGCTGGTCTACTGTAACTGAGAGTATGTGTATGTGTACCCTCTATTTCTGCAGTTGCCCTATTGTCTATCTAGCATGTTTTATTTATGTATGGAGGTATTTTTATCTTATGCTGGTCTATGACCATAATAAAGAATTGGATCGGTTTGGACCCCGATACAGTCTCTGTACGCCAGTCTGGATAGAGGAGGGAAGGAGAAATTATGCATATTGGGACATCGCCACAGAAAAAGTAGGGGGCAGCACGACTTTAGCTGTGGTCTTTGCTGTCCAGTTCACTCTCACATGCTTACACCATTCCTATTTGGAGCAAACTGTCTGAGGCATCTCCACCACCTTCTGAATGCAACAGCAATATGACTGAATCATCACGATGCTTTAATGTTGGCTTGGTCCATTTGCATCCATAATGTAAACTCATTAGCGCGATGGCAAATATCCAACGCAACTTCAGAACGTGTCAGTAGTGCAAAGGGCCTACTGCTGCTCCCATTTCCTAGTTGTTGTATGAAACACAAGCCAATACTCAGAGTCACTTACAATATCAGGAAGCTCTCTGAGCTCATTTTTCATCCATGACCCCAGAAGCTCTTAGGCCAGCCCTGAGTGGCGAAGAGGCTTGGCTTTAAAACCCTCCCTTATACTTTCAACAACTGCTCCCTTACAAATGTATTATAACCTCTGTCATTTAGCTGGCTCAAGAATGTGGCCCACATCACAGCAGAAGCCACAATACTTTTTCCCCCCAGCTGTTGGGCTTTGTGTTGCACACAAAACATGGAGTGTCTTCTTGAGGAATAATGGTTTTCAAAGCTTGGCAACAATCTCTTCATCTCAATACTCTCTCCCTCTCTCTTTTTACACCTTTCTGCCCAGGTAGAGATTCTCAGTGGGAACTCTAATTGGGTAATTTGATGTTGACTTGTATCCCCTGCTGACCCTGGGGGGTCAAGGCAGCCCTGCCATCTGGCACTCCAAATGATGCTGGATGTCCCTTCCAAAGTGCTCTGGCCTCCCTGATAAATCTCTGTGATTAGACAGTTTCTGCTATCTCTCTTTAAATAAAATGTTTTTTAAAACCACCAGGAAAAAATATGTCTTCAAAACAGGGAATTCATTTCTGGTGATAAAATACACTTGTTTGTTTTAAAGTGACAGAGTCTACATGTGCAACAAATGTATATATATCAACACGAATAAAGAGAATGTTCAGTTTTGCCAATATTAAACTAGCTCTGTTTTGTTTTTTAATTAATACACCAATAGGTTCTTCAGAGGAGATAGGCTACCAGTGTCATTAACTGGCAAGATTACAGGGAAGAGGAAGAGGAGGAAGAGGATCCCAGCAAGGGGTATAGCCAGTGCCGGATTTATGTATAGGCTAAGTAGGCTGAAGCCTAGGGTCTCTAAATCTAGGGGGCCTCGCCAGCCCTCCCGCACCCCAGCGGACAATTCTCCCCTCTCACAAAATTGTAAACCCAAGACTTCATGCAAGGGCAGGGCAACTCAGGCCCAGCAACTATTAGACTCAGGGTTACCCAGTGGGGCCCAATTTGAAGCAGTGGGGCACAACTTGATTTTTTGTTTTTTGTAGGGCCCCAGTTCACAGCCTGCAAAATCTTATATATATAAATAAAATCCATCTAGATTGCCCTGGTGCAGGGGCCCTCTTAGGAGTGGCCTACGAGGCCCAATTTGGCCCAATTGCTCCAATTTTCTTAAGGTCAGCCCTGATGAGACTGTGCAGGGGACTGGACTGACAAGCCCTGCACCTTCTAGGTCCCTGGCGTCACCATTCAGAGTACAGACTCAAGGACTTGTTATGGAAATGAAGGTGGGGCACATATTGGAAATCAGTTTTGTCACCTCTTCCCCCCCAAACCCCGAGACATCGAGCCCAGCCACCTTTTATTCACAGTCACATAAGCACTACACTACAGCATGGCCATAAACTTGTATGTTCAACCGCTGAAATATACGCCCAATATGTAGCAATGGAGATTTATGTTACTGCTTTATGAATGAACACTGTGTTTTATGAATGGACTCTGTATTTTGTGAATTACCTAAGAGCCACCAATAGAGAGCTCTAGAATCTGACAGCTAACCAATTGGGTACTACCAAACAGCGACCCCTATTGCTGAAAGCAGGTAACCAGCAGGTAATATTTCAACTCAGCCTTTGTACTGTTGATTGAACACCCCTGCTGTGCATATAATGGAGAAAGATCATAAATTGTATCGCTTCTGGCATCCTGGCCAACTCTATTACCCAGGTGCACCAGAAGCACAGAATAGCAGCAAATAAAATCCGCTCATACACCAGCAACTGATAAGACTGGTCATCCAGTTCTTCCAAAGTCTTCCTAAATTCTAAAGCTCCATTATATATATTATATATATTATAATGATATTCTTGTAAAGAAGCTGGTAAAATGCGGACTTGACTATGCTACCACTCAGTGGATTTGTAACTGGCTGACTGACCGAACCCAAAGGGTGCTCATCAATGGTTCCTCTTCATCCTGGAGAAGAGTGACTAGTGGGGTGCCACAGGGTTCTGTCTTGGGCCCGGTCTTATTCAACATCTTTATCAACAACTTGGATGATGGACTCAAGGGCATCCTGATCAAATTTGCAGATGACACCAAACTGGGAGGGGTGACTAACACCCCAGAGGACAGGATCACACTTCAAAACGACCTTGACAGATTAGAGAACTGGGCCAAAACAAACAAGATGAATTTTAACAGGGAGAAATGTAAAGTATTGCACTTGGGCAAAAAAAATGAGAGGCACAAATACAAGATGGGTGACACCTGGCTTGAGAGCAGTACATGTGAAAAGGATCTAGGAGTCTTGGTTGACCACAAACTTGACATGAGCCAACAGTGTGACGCGGCAGCTAAAAAAGCCAATGCAATTCTGGGCTGCATCAATAGGAGTATAGCATCTAGATCAAGGGAAGTAATAGTGCCACTGTATTCTGCTCTGGTCAGACCTCACCTGGAGTACTGTCTCCAGTTCTGGGCACCACAGTTCAAGAAGGACACTGACAAACTGGAACGTGTCCAGAGGAGGGCAACCAAAATGGTCAAAGGCCTGGAAACGATGCCTTATGAGGAACGGCTAAGGGAGCTGGGCATGTTTAGCCTGGAGAAGAGGAGGTTAAGGGGTGATATGATAGCCATGTTCAAATATATAAAAGGATGTCACATAGAGGAGGAAGAAAGGTTGTTTTCTGCTGCTCCAGAGAAGCGGACACGGAGCAATGGCTCCAAACTACAAGAAAGAAGATTCCACCTAAACATTAGGAAGAACTTCCTGACAGTAAGAGCTGTTCGACAGTGGAATTTGCTGCCAAGGAGTGTGGTGGAGTCTCCTTCTTTCGAGGTCTTTAAGCAGAGGCTTGACAACCATATGTCAGGAGTGCTCTGATGGTGTTTCCTGCTTGGCAGGGGGTTGGACTCGATGGCCCTTGTGGTCTCTTCCAACTCTATGATTCTATGAAAATACAGGCCCAAAGAGAGCAGGTCTGAGAAGAGCAAGGCATACAATGGGTACCACCAGTGAAAAGGCCCTGCTCTGTGTAACTCCTGCCCTGTCATTTGAAAGAGTGCCCACTTGCCCTCCTTCTTGACATGGAATGCTCTCTATTGGAGTCTCCAGGTCCAGTACAAAGACCATAAGAAGGGAGAGCAGGGACCTTGAAGTTCCCAACAGCTGTTAATCAAACAAGCAAGCACACAGGTTACCTTTGTCACAGTCAGGACACCTATGTCCTGGCCAGGCCTGCACCCAATCTTGTTTTTGGACCATCTTGTTTGTCCTCAGTAACCAAAATTATATTATCAACATATACAAGCAGAAAAGTTGTTTTCCTTCATTTGTAAGGAATCATACAAAACAAAGTGGCACTAATAAAGAAAAGTTCCAGGGTGGCAACAGAAAGCAAACTAAAAGTGCTTTTGCAGTTCATCAAAACTATCCAGCAATATCAATACCCAGCAATTACAGGAAAACTGGTGGTATTAACAGTAATCCTTCTAGTTGGTTAATTGGTTCAGCAACTTCCATGTACATAACGTGTGATGCTAATTCTTTCCCCCAAGAGTTAAATGATAACTAAGCAGATGCAGCTACAGGAGAGCTATGAGATTCAGGTGAGGGTCAGATGACTTGTCAATCCCAGCGACCTGGCCTGCCCAGGCCATCACAGGAGCTTCAAAAATCCTGAGAAAGTAAAGGGAGCCTTTGCCTAGTGCTAGAAGGACAGAAACTATAGGAACCAGGAGAACTTCTTGATGGCTGAGGCACCACAACTAAAGAGGCCTTTACCACTTGCCTCCCCTCAAGCATGTGGGGCCTCTAAAAGTGGCTGTAGTGTGGGAGGCAGGTGGGTGCAGGTGCTCCTTCAGGTTCCTGGGTCCCAAAGCCACATCCCTTATCTACCCGCCTCTGGATATCTGCTTGGCAGTTTCCTTCCATCCTGCTGAGATGAAGCTGAAAGAAAATGCAGCTGCCATTTCGGACATGTTCTTTCTAGACCAGAGTGGAATGGGAAAGGTGCTCACTCTTGGTGAGCAATTTTTGAAAGCACCAAAACAAAAGGCAGCAATCATGATGAAGAGCAAGGGGTGCAGGGTGACTGAGCCTTAGTTAACACCTTTAATTTAATTACCACTCTGAAGGGTAATGAGGAAGTCTGTGGAAAGCAGGAAGGGGGAGGGGGGAACTCAGAAGTGTTTGAAATACCAAGGAGGAAAGAAATTATACAAAGCAACCCAGGGAAGTTGGAAATATTGACAGGCAATAAAATGAGCTACAAGCTTGATAATGCAGGCTAATGTATCTGGGGAAAGACTCAAGCAGCTATTCAATGGGAAGGAATTATGTGGAAAGCAGAAGGAGAACAGGAGGCTCAGCGCAGCACATTTAGCACAAGAGAAGGTGTTATGTAAGCTGTTGTTCCTTATTTATTTTGCTTTATCAAGAAAACACAAACAAATGTCAATAACCAGTGTCAGCTTAAAAAAAAAAGTGGCTGCAATCCTAAAACCACTTACATTGGAGCAATTCCATTAAAGTCCATCATGCAGATTTGCAATTTAAAATCTGTAAAGCAGGGAAGCACAATTAGCTGACTTTATAAAGTTCAAGGTGCAATGATAATAATGTTTAAACTACATAAAAACCAGATTAAATTGCTATGTCTCGAAGTCTTTCATTGGACTGCAGTTGCAGGATGCAGATTTACCCCATGTTCACTCCAGAAGTCCCAGATAGAGTCCTAGCCCTGTTGTCAGATATGCCCTAACTCCCATCATCCTGGGCTGTTGGCCATGCTGGCTGGGACTGATGGGAGTTGAAGTCCAACAACATCTGGAAGGCCATAGTAGGTTCCCCACCAATGACTTATCCCAGCCAAAAAAAAGCCTGCTGCCTGGAGTAACAGAGGAGAAATACTGTGCACATTTATGGCACAAGGACCTGCCATGTCACAAGGCCCTTTGGTGAAATGGGGCATGTTTGCTTTCTCTGTGGCCTTTGAAACTATTCAGTAGCATCCTTGGAAGAGCTCTTTGGAAAGAAAAGAGTCGGGGAAGCCAAAGGGATACAAAGTATAGTCAGACTTCACAGGCACAATCCTGTAATAAAATAAAAAAGTGAGCTGAGAACACGGAGAGAGAGAAGCGAGCCAGGGAGTTCCCAAACGTCTTTTTTAAAATGCCATAATCCATCCCACTAATCCATCTTTAATTATATCAATAAATTGACAGGGTATCAGATTGTAATTCAAATTAGAATATGATGTATGAATAATTGTTCACGCTAGTTCTACCCTATGTTAAAATGAAACCTGTGGAATGCAAGCAGTGTGAACAAACCTAAAAGGCCAGACTTTTAAGGATGGCATCATTACAGAATAAGATGTAAAGGTCCTACCATACCAGGTCCTGCTTGGCTTTTGTAAAAGTCCTAGCAGTTCATTGCTACACCACTAGAAGGAATGCTGATCAAATGGTTCAGGTTGATACCCAGGCAATTAGAAGCAAAGGGGGGTGGGTGGGATGTTTTGTTCTTTGTTTTTTGATTGAGTCACTACCTGGTTGCCCTTTTTAAAAGCAAAAATATACCCTGGTTATAATGTGAGAAGAAAGCAGCAATGTTCCAGAAAGTTCTCTTGCATAGGTGCCATCAAACTGCCCGCCAAGGCTTTGAGACCTGCTGGGGGAGAGGGGCAGAGGCGGTGAGGTCTGATTAAGTGGAGAAGCCAGTTGTGCAGGGATGTGAATCAGGGATTTCCCAGTGGTGTCACCCCCCTCTGGGATGCCCTATGCCAGGAGCGCCAGGTTTGGTTGTCACCCTCACTGGTGTGTTTCTGGAGACGTCTCAATCCATAGCTCTTCTGTTGCTCCTACAGGAGAGGCAAAGGCTGTTTGAGGGCAGATGGCTTGGTGAGGTTTTGGGTCACATTAAAGTGATGGGTGTATTAGAGCTAAATTGATTAACAATATTTTTGAACACTGCCCTGGGATCCTAACCAAGGAGGGAAGGTTAACGAATTGAACAAATACAGAACAAAGCAAAACGAAATACTGTACTGACTTCTCAGTAGTTGTGCCCACTCTGTGGAACGCCTTTCCGTCAGTTGTCATGGAAATAAACAACTATCTGACTTTTAGTAGTCATCTGAAGATAGACCTTTGTAGGGAAGTTTTTAATGTTTGATGTTTTATTGCGGTTTTATAATTTGTTGAAAGCCGCCCAAAGTGGCTGGGAAAACACAGTCAGATGGATGGCATATAAATTATTATTATTATTATTACTACTACTACTGCTGCTGCTTCTACTGCAACTACTACTAGTGCATGGGAGGTGCTCAAGAGCAGGGGTCCCCTTTGCCTAGAGGAACAGTTTTGAATGTAGATGTCTCTGTGGCTGCCCTTGCCATCTCTGGCCTGCCCTGGCGCAGGAGCTTGGATTAGTCTGAGCAGAAGAATCCCACCACAGTGCTTGCTTCAGTCATGGCCAACAGCTCTTATCCCCTCAGGGGCTCCCATTCGCGGCTTCACCTCAAAATTAATCACATTTGAATTTGCACCTTCTCCAAGATCTTAATGAAAATGTTAAATAATAAACTGAAGGCCCTGCATTGATCCCTGAAGTGCTTTGCTTAATACTCTTCGTCACTCAGTGGCCTTACTAATCATAATTACACTCTGCTCCCTGTCTGTCAACTAACAGCAAACCCATGTTGGGGAGAGATATGGTGGGGTGGCAGGGGGGAAGGCATAAAATTCTGTTTAGATATAGGAATATGACTCCAGAAGAACCAGGAATCCTAAGTGCCAAACTGGAAATAATAAGGCAGATCCATGCCTTTGTCAGTGCCATAGCTTTGGGGGCTAGCCGGGTTTTTGTGCCCTAGGTGAAGCCTCCAGAGAGGCACCATTGAGGCTCCCAGCCTCTTTGTGTTTGTATGCAAATACGCGTGGGGTGTGTGCCAAACTGGGTCTTTGATCCGGGTAAAATAAAGCCTAGTTTCACCCCTGAATTTGTAAGTATGAACAAGCAAAGAAATCTGGCTGCAGCAGTTGCTGGATTAGAGCTGCTGATGTTTGAAGGAAAGTGCAGAACACAGGAGCAAAGTTGATGGCTGGGCTGGGAGCCTCCTTCCACCCTGACATTGCTCCAAAACATTGCAAGACTTCAGCTCCCAACTTGGGTAGTGTGGATCATGATGATGAAGAGGGATTGCCCCAGGCCCTGATGCAATTTTCAGGGGCCACTACTCACCATCCCAAAGAATGGCAAAGTTTGATGACTTACTGAGTATGGAAACTCTGCGTTCGGAGGCGGTCTGCTTGTATTTCTTAATACCAGCTGCTGGGCAGAGCCAAAATGCAAACACTGCCACTGCTGCAGGACAGAAAGTGGCACAGAGCCATTTTTAAATCATACGCGCATCCTTGCCAAAGTAGGTTTTACAATTGCATTAAAGTTGCAGTACATGCAAGGAGCTCTTACAAATGATGCATTAGAGCATTTGATTTTGCAGGAAGGGCTTGCCTCTCACTGTACGGAACAGCCTGCTTGAGGGCAAGAGCTTTCCCTTTCTGGGAGCAAGTAGATGTGCTGGTTAAAACAACAATGCATGCCAAGGATGACCCACCCACTGCCCCACCAGCAAGTCTACACAGAGTCACAGATTTTTAATATTTGCCATGGCTGAGGCTTCTTCTTCTTCTTCTTCTTCTTCTTCTTCTTCTTCTTCTTCTTCTTCTTCTTCTTCTTCAGCAGCACCCCGCCTTTGCATTCACACTCATTTCCACCCCTGAAAGGTGTCTTTGAGGATGCAGCTCCATGCTGCCTCCAGGTCCCTGTCAGAGATGCCACCATAGGAGGTGCCTCAAAATAACTCCAGCTGAACAAGAGCATTTGATCTGGTTGCAGCAAGACGTCTATTTGACACATAAGGCTCACTCCACAACGGTAAAAATGTGCATATTGCTTTACAGCTTCATTGTTGTTATTACCTGGGGTGGAGAGGCAGATCTTTTGTCTTCATTTATTTCGGTCAGCCTGGATAGCTCAGATGGTTAGAGCGTGGTGCTGAAAATGCCAAGGTTGCAGTTTCAATCTCCATATGGGACAGCTGCATGTTCCTGCATTTCAGGGGGTTGGATCAGATGGTCCTCAGGGTCCCTTTCAACTCTACAATTCACCCAGAGGGGGTGAAGGGAAACTCAACTTGGAGGACCACCTCCTTTCCTCAGCTACTGACCTTGACTATATGTTGAACCCACAAGGGCAGAGGCGCCAACCAGAATGAAGGAAGCAGAGATATGGAGGAAGGGGGGGGGGGAGAAGTGACTAGAGGGAATGGGGCCCCCACAACATTCACTAAAAAAATCCAAATGTGCCTATCAGCCTGAAAAGGTTGGCGAACCTGAGGAGCTCACAGGACAATTGTACTTGGATGATGGTGAGCATCTGTGGAACGGGTGGGGGCGGGATCAGAGTGACAAGCCCTGCCCCTGCCTGCAACACATTCTCTCGCCTGCCTGCCTGCCTGCCTGCCTGCCTGCCTGCCTGGTCCCCACAGCCCAGGGGAGAGAGTTCGCTGCTCTGATCCCTGTTGCATCAGAGCCCAGCATATGCAGCAATGGTCTGAGCAGTGCATGCACTAGTCCTGAAAAAGCTGGCTTCAAAGAGAGCTCGTAAAAATGCCACATAATAATGATAGCAGGTGAAGGCAGGGGCAGGCTGAGCGGGGGGATCCCATGACAAACTGGTCTCTAATCAGAGCCCCTCCTCCTTTCACTCTCCCGTCTGTTTTGCAAAGGTGACCACTCCTTGACCTGGCTTCTGCTCTCTTGGATCCGATCCACCTGATAGCAGCCTACTGTGTGGAAAAAATGCTGCCCTATATTTCAAAGTACCTCAGCTAACTAACCAAATGTACTAAATTCTTGTTTTTGTGCCTGGCACTTAAATTCCTACAGACCTGACTTAACAGGCAAGAGAGGGCCATAAAACTGATGCTGCGGAACAAAAAGAGACTTTTTAGGAGTCCTCTGACAAAGACTGCAGGGACACCAAAGATGTCCACCATTCTTGTTTGAAATCTTCCTGTGTGCCTGTCGACATCTGGAGTGTCTATGACTGCCAACATGTGCAGGGCAGGTGAGAGTGTCTTTTCACATGGGATGTACATCTGTGCCTGCGGAAAGGCATCAGAGTTCAGCAGCCTAATTCTCCTAAGGCAGTCTTTGCCAACCTGGTGCCTTCCAGATATTTAGGACCACAACTCCCATCAGGCTCTCTGTCCTATGATGCTAGGGCTGATGGGATCTGTAGTCCAAAACATGTCCATGTTGGCATACCTCTAGTCATGGAGGGAGGGAGCAGTACATCCCCTCCAGGCAACCTGTTTCTCCATCCTGAATTGTTGCACAAAGCTTACACAGAGCTTGGCTTATATCCGGTCTTCATTGTGTTTATAAATCTTTGGGTTCATCATTTGCTCACCCCACACAATGAATGGTGTGCACATGATGTTGACCACAACCTACATGTATCCTGTAGTTTCTTATGAAATACTGCATTTTGATGTGCTTTCCTCCAAACTAGCTACCATCCAAATTGACGGGGGAAATGACCTAGCTACATTTTAAGCTGGTCATTTGCACTGGAAGCACTGTTGTTCAGCAACATCTGGAAGGTCACCAATTAGCCACCTGTGCTGTAGAACCTGCCGAGACAACATGGCTAGATGGGCCCCTATTCCCACCTTAACTGGCCATTAACTAGAGGCCTAGTGAATGTGGCAACACAGAGTCAGATATTCAATCCTAGGGTAGTTAATATGGTACCTCTCAGATGGCCCTGGACCATCAGCCCCAGCCAGCCTGGCCAATAGTCAGGGATGATGAGAGCAACATCTGGAGGGCTACAGGTTGACTACCCTGGTTTACGTGTTGCTGGAGGATTACAGTCTCAAAAATCAAGGTTTTCACTTCTTGGGGTTGATTTTTGACATGGCATTTTCATAAGGTCTCTTAATCTTTGTCCCTCTTCCCAGAAATATCCTTATTCCCACTACCAGCTCCTTTAAGCCTCCGATTCTATAGATCAGCAGGAAGTAATAATGAAATAAAAGTGAAAAAGAAAAACCCAGCAAGACGCGTTTCACACCCAGACACAAATAATAATGCAGTCATGTTAATTTCAAGGGATGCACTGGACCAAAAGTGGGTGGGTGAAATTAGAAGCAGAATCCCGATAGTGCTGAAGTGCAGCTCTCAAGCTCAGACCAGGGGGATTGGGATGTGGGCTAAAGTTAATTGCATTTCCAGATGACAAACCTCTCACCTCTGAACTGAATGGCTCTTTATAAAAGCTATCAGTAATAAACTGTAAATCTCAGCTATGATTGCAAATAAAGGTCATCCCTTTGATGCTGCCACTTCTTTCCTGGCCCTTATTATATCCCTGCCTGAAGCCCCCTCTCTGCTTCTTAAGGTGTGGGGGGCCAGCTGTCTGCAGAGGCAGCCAGAAAGGCAGCCCTTTCTCTTGACTGGAAGGCACAAGTCAGGAAGATTTGTGCTTCCCCGGGCCCAGCCCTCTGCTTCACATCACAAGAGCATCCAGTGACTGAGCAGGCTTAAGCTTCATCAGCCAGCCTTAATGCAAAGCAGACCCTTCTCTTGCCTCTGCTTCCTCCACCGCTGAAATAAAGATGCCTCCGTCTTGTTCTCAGGGCAGTGATGATTCCCAGGCAGGAAAAAAACAGTTTTTCATGTTCCTGTGTTGGGATCTAAATGAAAAGCTTTCAGGCCAGTGCTACTGACCCAATGCAAATTCTAAGAAGGCGCAGGACAAACGGGAGTGTGGGCAGGCCCTTAATTGCTTCCAAATTAGATGGCTGCATCTCCAAAGGAAAAAGGAGGGTCACCTATGAGGCCATTGTGCAGGAGTGACTGGGTTTTCAAAATATCTGAGAGATTGTTGTTTGTTCTTGGACACTCACAAACAGGATTCAAGATCCAGGTGATCATCTTTCCAATACAAAGTTGAAGTGGATGGCTCTGCAGCCTGCACCACACAGGTGATCCTTAAGCTTAGCCTGCTTAGCCTGACAGCAAGAGGCATGCCGCCCCCCACCATCTCCCAACTAAAAGGGAGTCTCAGAGCAACCTCCGAGGCCTGGCTGTATTTTGAAAACATGGCTTCACAGGAGGACTTCATCCGGTGATACTATTAGGTGTGAGTACAAGATGCACAAACAGAAACAAGAAGTCACATTTCACAACTACATGCCCTGCTGTCCAGATAGTACAGAAGGCCAAAGGCCACTTCCCAGAGGCTTGCAGACATCCTGAAAGTTACATCCTACACAAACTGAGCATGTTTCCTGCAAGTCAAATGCAGGAATGATGTTTTCATGCCACAGAAAGTGAGAAAGTGTGGGAAAGAGCAAAGTGGAAGTGGGAGTATTTTAAACTGTGGGTGGAATTAGGCAGGAAGACTGTAGGTGCGGGGCTAGGGGACAAGTTCGGGGTTTTAGTGCAGAGGAGAATGATCAGATAGGAATTCTCCCCTGCATTTTTTAATGCAACCTGGGAAAACCTGGATTTGGGACAACACATTTGTTAAGAATTTTAGAGTTGGGGTGGGGGCCCAACAGAATCTTGCAAAAGTCCAGTTGTAATAAAAACATTGCAAGGTTGCAAGTAATCGGTCAGCAGAAGATGTTTACTTTCCATTCTTTAAGAACAGCTTAAAAATTCTCTCTCTCTCTGTCTCTGTCTCTCTGTTAAAAGAGCACTAAAGCCCTAGGCAACACAACCACTGTGGATTTATTATAAAATGCATTTCAAAATAATGGCTGAAAGTCTTAGGAGCAGAGAAGAAGATGAAAAAGAAGATGAAGTAAACAAGCCTTTTCCTCCTGCTAAATGATAAATTAAAAGCAGCATTTTGCTGGTCTGCCTCATTTATTCTCACATGGCACTCGGGCTGCCAGAGTTAAGGTTGTGTCAGCGTTTCCACTACAGACCCCCATATTTAGGGGTTTATAATTCATCCATAAAACTTTGCTCCAGGCTGAAGCTTGTCTTCCCAGTTTTTAGTCCACTATTAAAGTTTGTTGATAAAATGGTAAGAAAAGACAACCACAACCAGCCCTGGATTTCCACGGGTTAGAACAAAACGAATGCCTACATGCCTGGCCAGGGTCAGGTTTTCAGTCCATCCTGCACATCAACATGATGTCATGAGCAGCGCCCTGCAGTGCTCAGTCTACTAGTTGTTCTGCTAAAGAGGGAATGTGAAGGCACATTTCCCCACTAATAATAATCACAATACATACACTTCCTGGAGGAAAAGAGTCCCAGATCCCATGCAAGAACTGGGTGCCAAAGCCTCCATGATCATGCAGAAGTCCAGGTGGAGGAGGCAATGCTTGGAAAAGCCCCACATCCAAACAATAATGCATAGCAGGAAAAGCAAAGCAAACAGCTGCCAAAATCTAAAAAGGAAAGTTTTCTTAAACCTAGGCACACTTTCCCTTTTGGGTTTCCTATAAGCGCCTTCATTAACAGGCTCCAGATGTTTCTGAGCGGCTCCCTTAAAAGCAGGCGAGAGCAACTTTCTGCCTCCTTGACATTAAGAAGGCGAAGCCTAGCTTGGAAAGGGAGGCCCGGTTCTTCAATCACGCAGCGGCAGGCAGATTGAGAAAAGGAAGGGTCGGGAGCAGCAGCTGGCTACTAAAGAGTTAACGAACCCTTTTCCACGCTGCCCTCCCTATAGTAGCCGCTGAAGGTAATGAAATATGACATGTACTTTGGCCCTTGACCACGGAGAGCACCCCGCCTCCTGTTTGCCTCACGAACAAAGGCAAAACAGATGTCACGACTTCTGCAGAATCAGAGGCTGAGGAGCGAGCAGGACCCAGCCCAAAACGTCATCGGCCCCAGGAGTCCCGTACGCCTTAGTGGTGGCTGAGGCAGGAGGAAGAGTGCCGAGAAGGAGCTCAGAATTCCTGCTCTTCCTCTTCTGGATTTCCCATTCCGGGGCCTAGTTATCACACCCAGCTCAGCGTTTGCCCCTCTTCCCCTGTCAGATGGGATGCAGAACTCTCCATTACACACACACCCCAACAGGGCAGACACAAAAACTACAAAACCCAAGTCACTTCCAGGCCACCTGTTGACTCAGCATCTTTGCACAAAGTTCATGGGAGGCTAGTCAACATCACTGGTTATTTATTAAGCATCTCTTCTGATTTGTTTGTGGGGAGGTTATACAATGCTGTGTCAAACAGTTGCTATCCCACACTTTTTAGTGTGTTTTCCAGTACTTTCCTCATCCCAAGAAAGCCTGATGGGGGTGCAGGGGTGGAAGCAGGTTTATTGTGTAAAGGGCCAGACAAACTTTAATTTTGAAACCTGAATTTGCTGGTATGTGATTGAATCTCACCAGAACAGAGTGGCCTTCTGGAAGCACCCTATGTGGCTGTTCTGCCCATGGTCGGCTTTCAGAATCTGGAAATAACAAATGGTTGGAAATGTGCCCTTATATTTGCAACCCACTGTACGAGTCCCTGCATTTTAGAAGCGTGGTATAAATGTTTTAAATAAAGTTAGAATAGGTTTGAGAGCTTCTTTCGGTGACAGCTGGAACTGTGCAGTCTGAAAACCTCCACCCAAGTGGTTAAACTCAGCATTCCCAGCAGTCATTTTAAAATATACATTCCAATGTATTAAAAAAAAATTACAAAGGATGCCAAAAAGCTGCAAAAGATCGCCTTAGAAATTAGAAGTGAAAACAGACGGCACAATGCCAGATAAATATTTCCAAATCACAAGAGGCATTCTATAAATCTAAACCTTCAATAAATGCCAGAGATTCACAGGGCCCCTACCAGGTTTTAGTCGCCTGTGGGAGGAGGTCCCTGGAGGCCTAATTACGTACAAAGGACACGGGTTGCTCACAGGTGGAGGCTGAGATTATGCCAGCCTTCAACAACTTGGGGGCCTCCAGGCGCTGCTGGACTACAACTCCCATCATCCCCAACCTGCATGGCCACATGATGCTGGGGTTGTTCGGAGCTGTAATCCAATCACACCTGGAGGGTGCCAGGATGGCAAAGGATGGCACAAGCACTCCAGCAGGCAGTCGAAAGGCCACGGCTGCTACATCAGAGCCACACAAACAGGCTGCACCCCAAAGAACGGCTGGCTTACTGAGCCCAAAATCTGCTTGCACTCTCTCTGCCACAAGAAGCTGTGTGGGTGAGCATGTGCTTTTGTCCCATTCAGGAGAGTTAAGAAATGTATCTAACAATTGGTGCTATGGAGAAACATGACTGGAATATCCTGGGCTGCGAACATTCCTTGCATTAGGTCCAGGTCCAGGTATTGCCTCAAGGCGCAATTCATGGCGTCATCACTGGTCTCCCATGGTGTAGTGGTTAAGAGTGGTGGACTCGTAATCTGGTGAACCGCGTTCGCTTCCCCATGTCACTCCTCCACATGTAGCTGCTGGGTGACCTTGGGCCAGTCACACTTCTTTGAAGTCTCTCAGCCCCACTCACCTCACAGAGTGTTTGTTGTGGGGGAGGAAGGGAAAGGAGAATGTTAGCCGCTTTGAGACTCCTTAAGGGGAGTGAAAGGCGGGATATCAAGTCCAAACTCCTCCTCCTCCTCCTCCTCCTCCTCCTCCTCCTCCTCCTTTTCCCTAGTTTGCTTGCTTTTTAATCTTTCTTATTTACTGCTCAGTGCCCAGCAGGCTTCGAAGGGGTTTACAAAACAAACAAGCTAATGGCACAAGATGGTTTAAAAGCTGCTGCCACCACCAAGGCTCTGGGACTGATTCCCTTGAGGCTGGGCCTTCTTTTCCCTTTTTTCCTTCAAAGAAAAGAAGGCAGCAGAAATAAGTCAAGGGGCATTTTTCATCCATGATGTTGAATTGGCCTTTGAGCCTCTCTGGGAGTATTTATGATCTACTAGATTCATGCAGAAAAGGAGGTGCAGAAGAAGCATTTGTCATGCAAATGAGCATCTTGGCCAGCCAGAGCCCCTTTAAGCCTCAAGTGTATGGAAAGACCCTCTTGCCTTGGGCTGGGCTATGTAGCATTTACCTATTCCAAAGGGGCAAAATTGTCAAGCAGATTTTGGTTAAACAACAACAACAACAACAACAACAGAGGCACGGTGGGGGGGGGGAGCAGTGAAAATTGATAGCCCATCTTGAATGTTCTTTATCAATCTCTGCAGAGACTGTGACATGTGGCTTTTGAAAGACGATCCCATCCCTTTAACCTTGACTCTGAACACATTCTTAATTTGAGATGCAAGCAGAGGTTCAACGTGGGGTGACCTTTGGGTGGGAGCTCTAGGGGGGAGGGGCGTGACTGGACTTATTTATGTGGTGCTTGGACTTTTTTGACATCACAGGCCAGGCCCATTACTCAAGAGTTACACAGCTCAAGATTGGCTCTTTATAATGCAGCAGCGCCAGCAGCATCAACATTTGTTTGATTTTATTCAGGCTTATCCCTGCTGTTCTTGCAGTAAGAGAAAACTCATCTCTCTGGGTTAAAGGCCACCGGGGGGGTGCCCCAGAAAAACTGGTTCTGAACCAAGCGCACTTCACCTCACAAGCACGGGGTCAAGTGGCCTTGGTGGCACAGAGGGTCTTTTAGGGGGTGCCGTGGCCTCCTTCTGCCCCAAGCGACAAGGGTGCTAACAAACCCTTGCAGAGTCTCTCTGCCAAGCAGGAGCAAGAAATGGAAACACCATTCTTGCCAGGACCACCCAACTTCTCTGAACAGCAAGGGCTGTCATTCCTGTAAGATGTGTTGTGTTGGTCCTGGTCCTGGTCCATATAAGCAACACTAGATAAAGCCAGCCTTCACAATGCACAGTTCAGGAGTTGTTGTTTTTCAATCTTCCTGGGAGATGATTAGAAATGTAGGTTTAAGGTAATCATATATGGGTAAGAAGCAGTTATTAAAAAATTTAAAAATGCTCCTGTGAGGGGCAGGTGAATATTTGTGCCCCTGAGGTCCTGCCAAGTTGTCTTCCCAGCCTGCTCAGAGTTCCTCTTTGCTCCTCGTCTGAAATCATATTTATTATCCAGCACCTTCCCTTGCTTGCTGCCATCATGAGTTGCCCACAAACACACACACAGCATGGCCAAGCATTAGATCACCAAAGACCTGTAATTATGGACTCTGTTTACAGAAACATGAAGGACACAAAGAGGTTAGCGGTAGAAAAGCAGGTTTATGAGCCAAAGTCATTTCAAGGCAAATCCTCCTCCAGAAGAAGAAGAAGAAGAAGGGAGGGAAGACTGTCCAATGGATGCCCAGCAAGGTTGCAGATCTATATGGGTTCTGAAGGCAAGTCCCAAGACTGGCAGAGCACATGGAGGGAATTCTCGTCTCCTTATTAAAAGAATGAAAAGCCCTAACATTGATTTTGTCCTTCATCACCACACAAAACAACCAACTAAAGAAATGGATGACTCCGAGGATTACCACAGTAGCGTAAATCAAAGCAAATGTATTTATCAGAATGACTTTGTTTGTGGCACGCGGGGGCTGTTTGTTGGCCCATACTCTTATTCTTTTAATTTACGGGTTGCTTCCCCTCCTCCTCCTCCTTTTTTCCTCCTTTTCCTCCTTGTCCGCAACTTCTCCTCATGCCAGTAAAAATCAACATAATGAAACATCAAGGCCAGCCCCAGTTGCCCCGCAAGGGCAGCCACCGTCATTGCTGGCACTAAGATGCTCCAGGCCCACAGTTTTCGCACGCAGCCCCACAGGGTGGGGGGTGGGGGAGGAATTCTGGTGTGAGACTTCCCAAAGCCAAGGGCAGCCAAGGAGGCTCCAGCTGATGGTCACAGAGGTGGGGGTCAACACAGGTGGCCCAGAGAAACTGGCTTTGGAAGCTGTTTGAGAATGACTGCCCCCCCCCAACTCACCAGTCCTGCCTAGTTAATGCCAAGAAAGCAAAAGCCACCACAGAGTCTTCTCTGTCCCCAATGACATGAGCAGGAGCAGCAAGAGAAGGATAGGGAAGGGGAATCTCATGGGACTGCCATTCATTAGAGTGGAAGAAGCAGGTGGATATTTTTTTGGAGGTGAAGAAAGTACTTATTCACACAGCACCAAACTGTTGAACTCATTCCCACAGGAGGCTTTAAAAGAGGCTTAGACAAAGTCATGGCTATTGACCACTAGCCATGATGGCTATTGCTCTGCATCAATGGTTGGAAGCAGCTATGCTTCTGAATGCCAGTTTCTTGAAACCCCTGGAGGCAAGAGTGCCCTTGTGCTTGGATCCTGCTTGCATGTTTCCCAGAGGCATCTGGTTGGCTACTGGGTCCTGAACTAGACGGGCCATGAGCCGAATCCAGCAGGGTCTTCTTACGTACTTATGTGACCAGAACCATTTGAAGAGAACTCTGATAATGAACAAAAACAAGGTGAGCAGCCGTAGCTGCTGTTTGGCCAGGACTGGGCCAAGCACACCCATGGCTTGGTGATAGGAAGGGTGCACAGGTTCAGAAACCACACATCCCACACAGTGCCAAGCACTGCAAGTCACATCTAGAGACACCACTGCAAAAGTGGGAGCACCAGAGGCACTACAGATGGGGAGAGGTTGCTGCCTCCCCAGCTCCTTTTCTCTCTCCCCACCACAGGCGAGGAGGGCACCTGTCTGGTCCCATTTGGCTGAGAGAGGAATCCAATCCATGGGGAAAGCCTGCAGGAACGTTTCCCTCAGCAGACATTGATCCAATTATGCATTGCATTGCACAAAAGGCCAAATACAAAAGGCATCTAATATTGTATTTAAATGTAAGCTGGGAAGGAACAAAGGGAGAGCAGCCAGGCTCTTCTAGCAGGGACTGGGCCTTCAGGACATGGAGATCTCAAGCTTCCTTGAAGATGCTGCTTCCATCCCTCAGAATGCCTCTCGGAGGCCGAGGGTTGCGTTTCCTAGTTTTATACTGGGGGGAAGGGAAGGAGGGCGAGGCTGATTTCTCCTCCAGGCATTTCTCCTCACCCTGCTGAGGTGTAGGGTCAAGCCAAAACCCACACGTCCCACCAAATCCCCACTCAGCCATGAAGTTTACTGGGTCACCTTTGCCTACTCACTCACTTGCAGCAGGTTTGTTGTGGGAACTGAATGAAAAGAGAGAGAACCATGTGACCACCTTGAACTCCTTGGATAAAAAGTGGGATATAAATGCAATAAATAGCTAAATGAAATTTAGATTGCGAATTGCAAGTCTATCACTCTGAAGGCAGATTGGGCCCTTTTCATGACCATCCCCAAATCAGCTTGCAGTACAAGCCATTCTTAATATGAATCAATGCTGCATATTCCTGGGATACCTGCATTCTTCTGATATTGCATCATTTCAGCTGCTATCTCTTCCATGTTCTCCTGATCTGTGAGCCTTTAGGAATCAAAGCGTCACCTCTGTTGCCAGATTCTATTTTGCTCTCAACATTCTGGGATGGAGTAATGCAAGTGCAGGAATCCTTATGCAGCCTTGAAAGTGCAAAATGCACAATGGAGTGATGGTGGAATTGTGGCCTTTCCTGAAAACAAGGAAGTTCGAATACCAAGTGAACTGATGCGCAACAGGAACCCAGTAAAATGTGGACTTTCCTGTGCATTTCCCCTGCTCATGATCAGGAAATGGTTCTCCAAATGAAAGTCCTCCAAAGGCATTTCACGCCTGCCTCCTTGCAGCAGAGCAATTTAAATAGGTGTTAAATCAAGAGTGGGGAAGAGTGGGGAGTGCTTGCATGTGTAGTCCAGGAATGCTGATAGGGTGCAAAAGAGAAGTCAATCTGTCCTTGGGTGGTAGAAAGCCTAGTTGCAGCCTCAGTGCCCAGGGATCTGGGTGAAGGAGGTTAAAACTGAAGGGAGGAGGAGCTATCCTTAGTTGCTACTATTGTCTGCCTCAGGTCCTCCCTTGAGGCACTCTTTCCCCCCTCAAAGAATTCTGGGTACTGTAGTTTGTGAAGGGTTGCTGGGAATTGTAACTCTGCTTCAAATGTGCTTTGAACTCCCACTATCAGCCTCTTTTGAAATGTCTTTATGCTGCCAAGAGACAGAAAAGACAGCAGTCCATCTTGGTGAAGCCACTAAGGGGCCTCTAACCTGGCATGGTGTGTCACAGGAGCCCAGCAAGCCAGTTTCTGGCTGACACCCCAAATTTCAGCTGAGGAAGGAGCTGGGAAATGCCACCAAGAATCTAAATTGGGAAATGTTTGCTACCTTTTCATTTCCTTGTTCATTCTATTCCTTTGTGTCGTTCCCAAAGCAGCCAACACAGCATGAGGCAGAAGAGGAAAGCATTTTCTGGGGGCATGTCTGTGTGTGTGTTGCTCAAAAAGTAACAAAGCAAGACTGTTGCCGGGTCCCACTCCAAAGGGAAGAGGGAACCACAGCCCCTACCAGTCTCTTCTTTCTTACCATACTGTCATGATGCAGTTTCTCCCCTGTGCAAAATTGCAGTTGGCTTCCAGGATCTGCGATCCCAGCTCACTTCCTAATGAGCAGCCCCCCCAATGGAACAAAAAAGGCTCCCAAGAGCTGCACCTCCCCCCTCCTCTAAACCATTGTCTGTTAATTGCCAGGAATTGGTGGCTAAGACATCTCAACCAGGCTCCTTTTCTTCACACAAATTTGGGGGTTGTTGTTTTTTTAAAAAAAAAAAAATTGCAAAGTGTTTTGCAAGCAGTTGATGTGCAAAGGGAAAAGGTATTGGTCACATTTTGCAGATGGGTAGGAGAGGCAGAGGCGACACACAGTCAAATTTTCCCAGGCCAGTGGGGGAAAGTAGGCAGAGCCAAGACCAAATTTGAGGGTCTGCCCAGGTACTCCTAAGAGCAGGCTGCTAGAGTTGCTGCAGTGGAATCCCTGATCTGGACCTTGTGCAGAGTAGAAATGAATTTGCTCTCCACCACAAGAATGCTTTACTGGAAACAGTCTTAAGATAATTACAAATAAATGTTATAAGATACAAAGTAATACACTGCTGTTAAACGAGCAAGTAATGTGGTCCCATCTTCTTTTTAGTCCTTAATGCAGTCCACTAAACTTTGCTTTCTCTGATCCCAGAGAGATATCCTAAGTTGGTTCATCAATGTGTTCTCAGGTTTCACCTTCCTGCTCTGAAAGATCTGTAGCTCTGTTTTCTGGTATGAGTCATCAATTAACCTGAAGCCTGAAAGGGAAACAACTAACATTTTCTGCCACATTTGCCAGAGTGAAACTTCCCATGCTTAATGCAAACTTCTCTTTGTAAATTCAGACCCACACAAACATTACATTTTATGCACATTAGACGTATATCTTAACATAGGCTTCCCACAAAGGGGTGCTGAACTACAGCTCCCAGCAGTCAGCATGGCCTGAGGTCAGGGAGGATAGGATCCAGACTCGTAAGACATCTGGAAGCATCAAAAAGCAAATCTTCCCCTATTTTTAGGTGGTTCCCTCCATTGTGAGAGAAAAGGGGGGGAACCTCTATTGAGGTGGTACTTTTTGCCATCTGCAACTTTTATATTAAAAAGTAGCATGTCAAAAATGGTGCTGTCAGAATAATGGGAGCCTCTGCTTGCTTGTTTGTTGGCCAAAAGATTCACCTAACTCGTTTGTGTTTGACAACAACAAGAATCCAAGCCATTAGTATCCTCAGCCTAGTCGTGTGGAATACACTGCCAATAGAGATTTAGTGGGCACCTTCTGTGCCAGCTTTTATATACCGGCTGAAAAGATTTCTATTCCACCAAGCCTGTGTAGGCAATTAACATCCTTCCACAATGGTTAATTGATTTTAAACTTTTAAAAAATGATCTTGTTGTATGGTTTTTATTGCTGTAAAAGGCCATGGGTGGTGCTGTGGTCTAAACCACTGAGCCTCTTGGGCTCGCTAATTGGAATGTCGGTGTTTTGAATCTGCGTGATGGGGTGAACTCCCTTTGCTCTGTCCCAGCTTCTGCCAACCTAGCAGTTCAAAAGCACACCAGTGCAAGTTGATAAACAGGTACTGCTGTGGTGGGAAGGTAAACAGCATTTCTGTGCCCTCCGACACTCGTCACGGTGTCCCATTGTGCCAGAAGCAGTTTAGTCTAGTCATGCTGGCCACATGACCTGGAAAGCTGTCTGTAGACAAACACCGGCTCCCTCAGCCTGAAGCAAGATGTGCGCCACACCCCAAAGTCGCCTTTGACTGGACTTAACTGTCCAGGGGTCATTTACCTTACTTTACCTTACCTATTGCTGTAAACCTCTTTGATTTTTTTTCCTTGGTACTAGTATGTACATGTTTTTAAAAAGAAGTAATGCTGAGGCTGGTGGAATCTGTAGTCCAAAACATTTGGAGGGCACCAGGTTGGGTAAGTCTGAACAAACTGGTTAACTGATCAAGCACTGCAGCCCAATGAGGTAGAGTGTTGCCTTCGAACTGGATGGAAATAAAAGTGAGGAAGGTCTTTCACCTGCCCATCCCTCACATAGAGCTGGGCTTACTTGCATGACTTGTCTGATTTTCCTGTAACCCCCAGAGTGAGGACAGGCTCTGAGGGCTGACCTTTGCAGAGGGCTGATGGGGCTGGTGAGTAGAAAGCCACACTTGGGGCGGGGAGGTGGGTGGCTTTTGCAACCCTCCTAACAGCTCTAAGCAGCATGAGGCAAAAGCAGCTCTGAAGTCGTGGCGTTTCTTGAGGGCAGCAGCCACCATTTTCCACCTGGCATTGGCTACTCACTCTGGTGCTGGGAGCATTTGGAGCATCTGGCGAATGTGGATTTATGCCCTGCCCCACCTTCCTCCCCACAGCTCCGTTTGCTTTACGGCTGTTGTTCTTAGCAAGTCCACTTCATCATTCAAATTATTAACAGTGGAACTGCATTGACTGGGAAACCCCAGGACAGGCAGCTTTAAAAAACTAAACTAACATTCTGACATGCGGCAAGGTATTGATTTGAATGGGCAAACAGAAAGGAACTCCACATTACGGTTAGTTATGAGTTAAGAGTTTGTGTTTGGTCTCAGAGCAGACATTTCTCTGGCTTTCCATTTAAGCCAGGCATCCCAATGTCGGGTTGCTCCTCCAGGCAACAAATGGCAGCTATACTGGCCACACAAAACAGAAGGATGAATTGGGGTGGAAGAGCAATGGGAGGGGAGGAGTTCCATATATATATATATATATATATATATATATATATATATATATATATGCTTTTCAGGTTTTTACATTTCACTAATTTTACAATCATTTTAACATTTCAAAATTTGACTTCCTTCCCTCTCTTTCTGCAGTTCCTTAAATTTATTTTGAACATCTTCTGCATATCCAAATTAATTTGCTCATTTATTCAGCTACTTTAAATATATACTCTTATAAAACTGCAGGTTCTTACACTAATCCTGCCAATGTTCTTATCTGTTTACAATTTATCTGTAAATATTCATTAAACAAATTTCCATTCTTTTATAAAAAGTTTGTTATCTTGATTTCTTATTCTTCTGATAAGTTTTGCCATATTTCTGCATATTCCATAAGTTGGGGAGGAAGTTCCTTAACCCTCTTCCTGCCTGGGTGGTATAGTGGTCAGCATGCTGGACTGGGGCCTGAGAAGCTAAGGCACAGTCTCTCAGCCTAGCCTACTCACGGGGCTTTTGTGGGGATTAATTCATAGAACCATGAATGGTAGAGCGGGAAGGAAATCCCAGTGGTCATCTAGTCTAACCCCCTGCAATGCAAGCCTCACAACTAAAGAATCCCTCACAGATGGTCATCCCACATTGCATTATCCTCACAACAACCCTGCAAGGTAGTCAGGCTGAGAGCATGACACACCCAAGCTTGCTCCCAAGCCCACTTTTCCTCTTCCCCCCTTGCTTGATGTGAAGTGAGTCTGCCTCCCTAGCCTGCAAGGGTGCTGCTTTGTCCATTCAGCTCCCCACCTGGCACTGACTCAGCACCCAGGGTCCCCTCTTAAGCCCATTGAGCACCAGTCACCAGAGCATCCGCTGGCCAGCTGCTTCTCCACAGGGCAGCAACCCAGACCCTCCGGAGCTCAGAAACCTCATTGTGGGAGCCTCTTTTTCTCTCCCTCTCAAGGCAGAAAGGGCCTGGGGATTTACGAGGGGATAATGTGGAGCACAGCACCTATTTACGAGCCGATCATTTGTACAAAGGCCCCCTCAAAGTAGCAGAGGTTACCCTGCAACCAGGAGCTGCACTTCTGCCACTCAAAGGGCTGCAAAGCCAAGTATATGAAAGTTAAAAGCATTAATAAAAGTGTGACTTATAAATTACTTCATCTTTGTCACCCTTTTTGAAATGGGGTGAGTGAGGCCAGGGTAAATTTATTTTTAAGTGCTTTTGGAGACCATCAAGGGTCAGGCCTGAAATGCTGTCTTCTATAAATCATTCCGAGTGTATCTGATAAATGCTAGTGAATCATAACATTAGCCAATATTGATCTATTTATCACTTGCAACTGCTGATAGGCCAAACAGCTACCCCAAAAAGGGTTAAGGAGAAGGAAAGCTGTCGTGAGGGGGGCAGCAAGACGGGACTGGAAACGTTCTTCTTTTAATAAAAAATGAAGCTGGCAGCAGCTGGGTGGACATCATCCAGTCACTCGGAGGAGATTCCTCAGCCGTCTGTGGCCTCCCGAAGGCACCCTGTTCTCTGTCACCGTCATGTGAAATGGCTGCGCTCTGCCCGCCCCTGTGGCCCAGCCCATTAAATCTTCTGTCGTTAGAAATGGGTCATAGTCTTTAAGGTGCTACAAGAGGCTTTGTTGTTGTGCCAGATTATACAAGATGTTGCTCATGCAATTAGCAGTTGTGCAGATGTAGGGGCAAGGGTCCAATCTGGACTGGGACTCTAGTGTGTGTGTGTACAGGAGGGCTTTAACCTTTTGCCCTCTTATGTGGTCCTGATGCAGATCAGCCTGTGTGATGGGCATCTCTGGTTTGGCCCCAACACATCCAGCACTCTGGAAGTCATTAGTGATGCCCTTCAGTTGGATTTTGCTTCTTAACCCTGCTGGTTGAGGGTGGTTTTGCAGGTCCAGCAGCAAAATGCACCAGGAGGATATTTTGGCAGAGGTGGCTCCCTCCTCCTCCTCCTCTTCCAAGCCTATCCTACACAACCACCAAGTCATTTCTAGAGGTCATTTCAGGTCCCATGGCTGGCATTGCAGAGTCTCACCGAAACCATTTGTGAATTGCGAGTGACACACAAAGACAATTGCAGTTCAAGCTCTCCAGCCCCGCCACACTCCCTCCCTCAGGGGCGGCTGAGAGGGCAGCATCCCTCAGTTGCCAAGCCGGGAATAATTGGAGAGCATGTGGAGGCTGCTCTCTGCTGCATACAGCAGCTCCCCTTTGGCCTCTGGACATTCCAGACATCACAAACCAAAGGCTCGAGGGGGACAGAAAGGAGGCGATTGCTCTTCCCTCTCCATCCGCTGCCTTGCTGCCTTCCAGTTCTGTCCAACAGCATACAGAATTTTTCCAGGATCAGGGAAAGGAGTTTAAAGTAATGTAGCAATGACCAGGCCAACTGGATGGTGGGCAGGGAAGGTGATGTGAGCAAAAGAGGCAAAAGTTTCTCAAGTCATCATGAGTTGGAGAGGAGAGGCCAGGGAGGGGAAGATATCAGGCTCAGAAAGAGGATATGGAGGGCATTGCCATCCTTGCTTGCCCCTTGCAACCACTGGGAACAAGCAGGAGTAACTGAGAATGAGGGATATTCCCAGGTGGGGGCCAGGGGAAGGAGAATGACATTAATAAACCTGAGTAATGTCCATTGACATCAGTGGATCTATTCTGAGCTATAGGACCCATTCTATAGCTCTAGCACAGGCACCCCCAAACTCGGCCCTCCCGATGTTTTGGGACTACAACTCCCATCATCCCTAACTAACAGGACCGGTGGTCAGGGATGATGGGAATTGTAGTCCCAAAACAGCTGGAGGGCCGAGTTTGGGGGTGCCTGCTCTAGCATGCCAGAATGTGTCCCTTAGGAGTGGGAATGAGGTGGGGTGGTCCAATAATGTCCCCATTTCCATCAGTCGTATATTGGTGGGAAGTGGATGTCCTCTGACCTGAAGACATTTTTGTATCTGAAGCAAAAAAGAAAAAGGAAAAAGGAAACAGACACACACGTTTCATTGGAACTAATGTTTAATATACACAGAGGTGATGGCTGAAGGTAGGGAAAAGGCCCTTACGTCTCCCTCTAGAGTCCTTCTGTCTTTACAGGCATCCATTGCCAGGCCTTGGCTGATGCTGGCTGGCTGCTCCTTATGCCAGGTCTTCTCCTTGGTCAGGGCCTTGCTTCCAGGTGCGGCTGCAGGTAGGCACTAACTTCTCGGCGCTGCTCCTTGTGATGTCTGGACTAACAGAAAGGGATACTGACAGGCAGGTAGGTTTTCACAGCTCTTCAAAGCCTATAGGCCCTGTAGAACTCACTCTGACAGAGGAGGACACCCCAGAGTTTATGGCAGGAGAGGGACAGATTTCATTCTCTCCCCACTACCACCCCAGCCAGCCAAGTTGAGCCCCGGGGTGCCACTTCGTAGCCAGCACTTCCGACTGACCCTTTGACACCTTTTCAAAAGAAAATACAAACTGAGCAAGCCTTGCCAATTCATGAGAAATATTCACAATTGTCCAAGGCTGCCTTCAAGATGTTTCATCCTGGTAGGGTTTCACATAACAAAACCACCAACTGCTTCTGATTAAAAAACAAACCCCACACCTTTATCCCTTTAGCTGGGAAATCATCCTGCATTTGTGATGCAGTGGAAATCTTGTAGGTAGGGGCTATAGGCAGGTTTCATACAAGTACTTAAAAAAAATCCAGATATCCCATGGATGAAGAAAGGTCCTCTCCCAGCACCAAAAATATAAAATAAAAACTAGACAGTTCAATGGAATATGGCTCTTAAAAAGAATTGAACCACCTAAAAGAAGTTTCCTTTTATGAATCCAAGAACTCAAGGAACAATACCCACCCCAGCAAAGTTGGCAGTGCCCACAGCCTACAAAGACACTCACAAGCCAAGATGCGCAATGCAGGGTCTCAGGATAGGAACAGAAGCATACCCTCCAACATTTCTCTTGTGAAAATAAGGACGTCCCACTCTATAATGGTAATTTTACTATTTATACCCCACACATCTTACTGGGTTGCCCCAGCCACTCTGGGCAGCTTCCAACATATATAAAAACATAATAAAACATTAAACTTTTTTTTTTTTTTAAAAAAAACCCTTCCCTATACAGGATTGCCTTCGGATAGCTCAGGGGTCAGATAACTCCATAGCCTCCAACATTTCTCCAATGAAAATGGAGAATCCTAAGGAAATGTGGGACATTCAGGGATCAAATCAGAAACTGGGACAGCTTCTTGAAATTAGGAACGTCCCTGGAAAATAGACACTTGAAGGGTCTGCAGAAGCATTTATAGTCAGGGATAATCATGGAGCCAATCAGGAGCTAGCAAGGGAGTGGCTGCTTTGATGATCAAAAGTAAACTTACCCAGGGGGGAGGCCAGTGACTGGCACATTCCAGAGGGCAGGGCTAAGGCAGGCCTCTCTTCAAGCCCACAAGCAGCCTATGGTTGTAGGCTGGGCTTTCCTCCTCATCTTACAAAAAGGGAATCAGTGTTGAATTCCCAAGGAATGGCAGTGAAGGCAGTTGGCTTTACCTTTAGCTGTACAGAAGCAGGCATTCATTTATTTATCCCTTGCATTTATATACTACCTTTCTGCCAAATGCACCCCTTTCTGCCAAAGGCACCCAAGATGGTTTGCAATTTTTAAGGATTAAAACAAATGGTATAGCATTTGAAGTCGGCTGGCGGCAAGACAGTGTGGCTGGAGCAGGCCTGATGCGTGTGTCTGCCTCCCTTCCCCTCTTCTTTCTCCTCACAGGCTGGTGGTGTCTGCTGGCCCTACTCTGGGCAATCCCCTCCAGCTCTGCCTGGAAGCAAGAGCAAAGATCAACAGCAGCAGCAGAAGAGGGGATGCCCTGCTCAAAGCCTGACCTGCCTGGAGGAGTGTGGCCCTGAGTAGCTGCAGCCAAGGATGCCTTGCCAGCCACCTGGAACCTCTTCCTTCTGCTGGAGAGAAAAACATTTGCTCAGCGGGAGGCTCTGGCTACCAATTAAAGGTCGTCAATATTGACTATCTGAGGGATTTCCATGCTCAGGAAGCAAATTAGAAACTCAATACCTGAACTATTCCTAAATGCAGTTATCAACTTTGGAGTTTTATCTCTTAAAACCAAGGCAGCTTAGGGTTTAATGCTATTAAATTAGAGTTTAGAAATAAGATTTGTGCGGAGAATGAATGCATCATTCACTTGAAATTGCCATAAGCCCAAACCCAAAAATGCAGTGAAGAGCAGGAACGAGGCAGGTAGGCGAGGGAGGCCTTCCGCTGTTCGGAAGTGCTAATCCTCTTGGACTGCTCCTTGGCACAACTCTGCCCTTTGTTCCGAAAACCTTCTTATGTCAGCCACTGACAGAGAAGAAAAGAGGCGACGTTCCCTTTCTTTGTGGAAGTGGCACAATGAAGCCCCTATCGGGCTTGCGGCAGGCACGTCAAAGGAGCCGGCACGAATGCCAAGACCATCTCAGTAACGGCCTGATTTTCTGAGTTCCCGTTTGCCAGAGAGTCGTATGGAGGGCTGGTTTTGCAAATCAGACTTACAGTACATTAAAAGCCCCTTCCACGGGACACAAACAGTCTCTGAATAGGGTCCTTAGTGTCCTGTGGTATGGTATTAAAACTTAGTTTTCATACAATAATACAGAAATGAAATACGTTCAGGAAAGGACCGGCAAAGCAACAATGTCTGGAGTCCCCTTGAGTTCTCTATTGCCAGGGTTGGCTTCCACGCAATATCAGCAAAAGAGATGCAGATTCGGGAGTTGCCTCTCATTAATCTAACACGGCTAAAAAATGAAAAAGAAAGAAAGAATCCAATTCTACGACAAAAGCAGCTTTTAGCAGGCTATTTCAATAATAACCTTCTTGCCACCCTTTGATGCTGTGGATCTGAGACAGCCTGTGGTGAATTCCTGAGGATTCTAGCCACATTTTTTTGCACAAGGTCAGCCTTCACCAGTTTGCTGCCTTCCAGCTGTTATAGACTACAACTCCCATCAGCCCTAGCCAGCCCAGCCATATGATGCTGGGGCTGATGGGAATTGTAGACCAAACCAGCTGGAGGGTATCTGGTGTCGAAGGCTCTATTAGTGCCATGTTTCCATTCTGAAAAGAAGCCATTATTACAACCTTTGGAACAGTGTCTCAATGCACTTTAGTCACCTGCGTGGGATTATTTGGCTGTCATAAAATAATTCACAGCACATTGTGCGACTCCATGTGAAAAGGCCAGATTGTCATGTTTGAAGGCACATAGTTAAAGAACTAATGCCATAGCTTCACTCATGTGGGATTTAAGAGTTTCAGATTTTATTAATATACAAAATTGCAAAACATTCACGTGATTTCAGTGCAGGCTTGGTGGGGGAAAAGAATGATATTTTCGTTTGAGGAGCTTCTTCTTTAGCCCATAGTCAAAGTGCCAGCAATGATAGATAACGTAAAAAATTGAAAGCAAAATGGGAGCTGATGACAGAAGTTGTGGAACATTGCACTTGCCTCTGAAGATGCAACACAGGTTGCTGCAAAATAAGGGGAATAAACAGTCATTCCTCTTCGCCTCCAGTCAAACTTCAGGACTCAAAACACAGTAGCTATCCCCTTCTTAAAGTCCAACTGCTGAGAAACTGTCAAGTCCCTGAAATTGGTCACAAATAATTTACATATCCCTGCCCCTGCTTTTTACATATTGTGCTTTGATAAAACATCCCAGGAAGTAGAACCAGTTTCTGGGCATTCTGAATATGCATTTAATGCTGCCAACTTTAGAAAATGCTCTTCTGCATATCTGCCTTATTGCTATTTTTAAGCAAGGCTCAGAATGTTTGTTCAAGCTCATCTTGAGATTCCTTGTCTGTGAGGAAAATTACTCTGGCCTCCCAACATATGTTTCTAATACTCAACAGGCACCACTCATTTAGTCTAGCAATTCTCACAGTCCCATTATGGGGCTTTGTAAGGAGGTCTCACTTATACTTTAGCACCAAAACAGAAGAAGAGGGAAAGGGAAGAATGGAGATCCCAAACAGAGCTCTGGCCTGCTTTACGTTTACTTCATCTCAAAGGCGGCAGCCGTCACTGGTGAACCCTGCATCCCTCTCTCCTCCCACAGACGCCACTTGGGCAAGAAATGTCAGTCAGCTGTGCTGCTAATTCCACTAGTGCATAGCCTCCACACCTGTTTTCAAAGAAGTGGCACATGAAGAAGAAAAGAGGGCCTCTGAACACAAGCATTTTTTCTCACCAGATGGTTGCCACAACCTGTCTCCATTCATCTGAGAGTTGGAACTGGATGGAAAGGGTTCCAGGTCAGTAGCAACCTGGCATTCCTTGTTCAAAGAATGAAGGACTTCATCACTAACCACTCTTCTCATTTCTCCCGCTTGCACAACTGCTGAGTGTCTGGCTAAGTGTTGGTTACCAAAATCTTCTCCGCCACCTCCAAAGTGTCCTCCTCACAAGTTGTGTTGGAAGAGCCTGTCATGACGTGGCAGAGCACCCAGATTCAATCCCAAGCAACATCTCCAGGTGCGACAGGGAACGACCTCTGCATGCCCGAGACCCTGGAGAGCAGCTGCTGCCAACCAGTGTAGGCTATCCTGACTTCCCGATGGGACTGACTCAGTTTAAGGCAGTTACAGATAGGTAGCCGTGTTGGTCTGCCATGGTCAAAACAAAATAAAAAAATTCCTTCCAGTAGCACCTTAAAGACCAACTGAGTTAGTTCTAGGTATGAGCTTTCGTGTGCATGCACGAAGAAGAAGTGTGCATGCACACGAAAGCTCATACCTAGAACTAACTCAGTTTAAGGCAGCTTCCCATGTTCCTGCGGCCCTGGATGAGACTCGTTAGCCCCCCATGTGAGCATCTTCACACATGAAGGGGCGAAGCTAGCACTTGATGCTCCCCTGGTTGGGAGAAGGATCAGATTATCAGAGAAGGAAACTGGACTTGGAAACATGTCTGACCTCTTCAGTTTCCGATGCTGCAAGATTAGCAATATTCAGGAGGAAGATGCTGAAGAACAGAAGCCACTTCTTAGAAACACTCCAAAAAAATGTCATCTCTACAGAGAGGAATGAGGCCTTCCCCTTCTCTGCAAGACACACGCCTACTTCTATGGATCATGCTTCCAATTCAGAGTCACTTCAAGGATATAACGTTGCAGGATTGCAAGCAGGTCCCCTCTGGTGAATTCGAAGGGGAGACATACTGCTGTTAATATCAGCTGATGTTGCACGATTAAATTCTGGGGTAGAAAAGTAAGGTTCAGTTTTGTTTCCTTGTTGCTTTCATTATTGTTTTCTTTGCCTGTTTCTATGTTATCATAACACTGGTTTTAATTGTATTTTTGTTATTGCAAACCTCATGGAACTTTTCTCCAAAGTAGTACAGGAATATTTTGATCTTCATCATCACAGTTGCTTTGGTGTAGCTGTCCCTCTTCTATGGAATAGCATTCCTACTGAAAACAGCTGGAATACATTTTGGGGGGAGGGGGTTATTGGTTGGTTTTTTCCTTGTTTTTATTATGTACTTTGTGGTTTTATTATGTATTTTATGCTGTGAGCTGCCTTGAGAGCTTCAGATGAAAAATAGTATACAAATGTAATAAATAACAACAACAACAACAACAATATTAATAATTTTTTTTTGTTCCTACAGGATTTCCCAGTTGGATAAATGAGTCTTTACCATGCATGTCCATTTGTTAGGCTTTCAGTTTTGTTTTAATTATCTGCTGTTTTGTGTTTTTAATTGTTTTATGTGTAAATTACCTTGAGAGGGTGGTTTAGATGTATAAATCAATCAATTGTAACAACAACAACAACAACAACAATTTTATTACCACCTTTTTTCATTGCAAGGACACCCCAAGAGTTGTTCAGCTTTTTAAAGGGAGACTAAACCTCCCCACCTCCCCATTTAGATTAAGCTAAAATACAGAGACTAGCCCAAAGTTACCCAGGAAGTTTCATGGCTGAGTGGGGAAAACAAACATCATCAAAACTGAATGATCCTCTTTTATCCATACCTCTTTGAAAATAAAGACCTCTGAATAAATATTCCAAAAGAAGTATGGTGTCATCTTTTCAGTTCAGGATCCTCCTTTTCTCTATCAACTAATTACCAAGAAAACAGTATTCAGATGGCTACCCAATGGCATCTCCAGTTGCCCAGGAACCCAAAGATGATAAGGAGCACTGGTGACGGAAAGTGTTGGTTTTGTGAAGCCACAAAGGGAAATTTCTCCCATTTGGGTTGGAGGTGTATTAAAGAAAAATGGTTTTAGAACTGTGTGGTTAAAATCATAAGGGAAAGCTTTGCAATTTGAGTTATCATTAAAACCGCTGCTTGTTATATTTTGTATGTGTGTGTGTGTGTGTGTGTGTGTGTAGTATTCCTACATGATCCAGATTATACATGTTTTGACCATTGCAAGGCTGTTCTATGCCAATTACATGTGAACTAACAAAGCAGGCTATCACCAGAAAGATCTGGGAACAACTGAGCTTGATTAAGTTGTCAGCAATGCTAAAGAGCCAAGTTAATTATCAAGAAGAATTAAATAAAAAGCTGTCAGTTAACATCTTAGGTAAAGAGAGAATTGGATGTTTCAGGTGTTTGTGTGGACTTCTTCATGTTATGTAAAAAAAATAGTTCAAGAAAAGGGTAGCAATGTATAGGACTTGATTTGTTAAAAAATAAAATAAAATTGTGAGATGGGCTTAGGACAGGAGAGGGGGGGACTATTTGCTTTGGTACTGTTTCTCGTTTCTTCATTTTCAAACATAAATAAATATGGGTATACTAACAATGGAGTTTGGCCGCATTGGTATTGTAGAATAATTTTTAAAACATTTACCATCTCTTCTTCTCTCTTAAATCTCACCTGTCAGAAAGATCATGAGCCTCTGCAGCCTCCTTTTGTGTTTTAGCTGACACACATTAGCCTCCAAGCTCAGCTGCGCTAAAACCCCCGATCCCTGCATTGTTTTCTGTGGGCGGCAGCAGCAATGCCTTCTCCACCAGCGGAATTTTTTTTTGGCAAACATACCAAGAAGTTCCCTCTCTAGAGTCTTCTAGTAGCAAGAGTCTCACTCTAACCTTGGCTAGATCTGCTTTCCAAACAAATGGGCTAAACTACTGAAGTGGGAGGTGAGTTTCTCACAAAACAAATGTGAATAGTAGCCTACGTATTGGGCACCATATCTCAGGTTCTACAGATGCTAGAAATGTCCTTTTTTAAGAAAAGAAAAGAAAGCTAGGAACCTGGGGGTTGTGAGTCTTGGCTGGGAGTGAGGCTGGGGAGAGAACTGCTCCCCTCGACCCTGCTGCATAGAAGTCCATGGTTCTGGGGCCAAGGCAATTGCAACTGGAAGTACAACATCTTAGGAGAGGTGTTTTCAGGATCAAAGTAAAACTGTCAAGCTCCATTTTTATTTTTGCTATTGTCAGGAGGTGTAATGTTGTTAACCTCATACTGTTTCGTTTATAGTACTGAATTATTATTATTATTATTTGTATGTTTACTATTATGTTGGTTTTTTATGTTCTTTTACGTTGTTCTTGTGATGGCTGATTTTGAGATGTATTCCCATTTGCTTTGTTGTATGGCACTTTGAGCATGATTCTCTTTATTGAAAAATGGCATACAAATAAAATTACAAATGAATGATTGAAGTGGTGAAGGCTCAGTAGACTAATGCTAGCACCATTAAGGCAGCAGCTAAGAGATGAGGCAGAGCAGGTCCTGGCAGGGACCAGTGTTCATCCCAGGGCAGTTGGACCAAGGTCAGGCACAAGTGGGCTACAGAGTATGTCAGGGACACACACAGAGAGACAAAAGAAACAAGTATGAGCTCTGATGTGGGCAACATGCACACAGTATGATCACAGCAGGCAGCCAGACAGACAGGGAAGAAGCCTTGACATAAGTGGACAAGGAGGCCTTTGGGGAGCTCCTCTTTTGGAGGAGAAGGCAACTCATCACCAGGTAGCACCTGTGAACAAGCGTTATCCTTCCTACCTTGGGGAGAGAGCTGAAGCTCATCAGGCCCACCTAGCCCTCTCCAGGATGTTGCATCTCTCCTATGGATGGTACATGCTTGGAGCAAAACTATGGTACATTGAAAGTGCATGGCTTCCCCCAAAGTATCCCGCATGCTGTAGTTTGCACCCAAGAAAGCTACAATTCCCAGCACCCTTGACAAACTACAGTTCCCAGGATTCTTTACCAGTAGAGAGTCACTCTGTCACTACTGGACATAATTACACCCCGCAGACTAAAGCCAAGTGTGTCCGGGAGCCTCCCTTTCTCTCTCCTTCGCTGCTGCCTCCCAAAACTCAACAGTGAACTGAAATTAAAACAGCATTCGAGAAAAAAGGCTGCTCTATAATCTGTCACCTGCCGTTTCCGTTTAGTCTAGTATAAAATTCAACAGAGCAAAACATTGCCAACAAATTTGGCCAGTTCTTGTCCCAAAAGACAAGCCATTCAGATTTGCAAGCACCCACCCATATCTCTGGAGAGATGGATCGTGTCAATAAATAAATAAATAGGATAAAAGGGGCATTTGGGTCAAATGAGTCAGAGGCGGTGATTTTAAAGGAACCCTTTTCTTAAGTTTTAATTGTTTGCTGATTGGTGCCAATTTGCAGGCATCCCGTTTTCTAAGGACGAATAAGGGTTTTTGTTTTGTTTTTTTAATTTCCTTCTGCTGCGGCAGACACAGCACCTTCTACATGTCAGATTTTAGCCATCAAGTCACAGCCTGGCTCCGAAAGGAGAAATGTGGAAAACGCACAGGCCAGAAAGGAACAGCCTATTAAGATCTGAAAAGCTGTCATCCCCGCTGAAAAGACTTGTGTCAGCCACTGAGGCTATATTTTAAAGTGCCTGTCCGCAAGAAAACTTTAATAACGCAGTCTGGCTCTAATGTCTTGTGAGAGGAGAGGCAATTTTACTTCTTCTATTAACCCAACGTGATTACAATGGCTTATTTCATGGAATATTAAGTTCAAATTCTGCTCCCTGGGAGGACAATAAAAAAAAAGGAGGGGGGGCGAAGAATGTCTGTGTGAGTGCTTCTGACATTGCCCGAAATAGCCACAAGGACCATCAGACCCACCTTGGCGCTTCCGCAGCCGCCATCCACCTTGGTTGGCTAATAGTCACATAAACTGGCAACAGAGTAATAAAGATGGAAAGGGTAACGTTTATTTCCAACAAAAGAGACACGTGGCAATCCCTCCTTCCCATCCAGACTAGGGTGTACTCTCCCTCCACCAACACACACACACACCCTCCACTTGGGGGGAGAATGGCACAAAATTCCTGCCATGAGGCAGTAATAAGCAAAACATTTTGTGCTAAGACCACAGCTGGGACACCGGCTCTCCTCAAATAGATCCGTTAATAACTGCCTGGAAGCGAGAGGCAATTTCCAGCTACCTGAATGGGCTCAAAGTGTTCAGACTTGGCTTCCTCCACCCATCCGCTCCCCCCCCCCAAAAGGAGCCAGGCAGTTAGGGATGGTCCAAAGATGCCTTTTGTGTCTCCATGAGGATGCTGAGCTTCCAGCCAGGCACCCTCGTTTGGCTGGCCAGGTCCCTGCCTGCTTCCCTCCCTCCCTCTGTCTTTTCAAACTGGAAACTAAAAGAATGTGGAAGCTTTGAAATTTCAAAAAGCTTTCTTCATGCCCAAGGAATCAACAGGCATAAAATGAGATGCAATTTGCTTGGACTGGGGGGAGGGAGGGCTGCCCCACCCCCCCGTGGAAAAGAGAAATGCCACAAAGCATTGCAACTGGCAGGCAGGCAAGAGGACACACGAGAGCCAGCTGAAGATGATTCATCCACCAGTAACCAAGTCTCAGCAAGCTTTTGCCCCCCCTCCCTACCCCACCCCACGGGAAATGTGACCAGTTCGGCTCAGCTGCCCTTTTCGCCAACCTGCACGCTCAAATGTGATGGCCGTCAGACACTGAGCTTTGCTCTCTTTCATCTCCCCAGTTTACCCTCTAAAAAGCCATCTGGGTGTTCCATAAAGAATGTAAATGCAGCGATACATTAGCCCAGCCCCAGCCCCGCCGGCCTTGCTAAATTGTGTTGGGTGTCCAGCAGGCTGCGGCGTTCCAATTAAAGGACAGCCTCAAAGCCATACAAATGGTTCTGCAACAGCAAGGCTGTTGATCAGCCTCAAAGACGCCTTAAAACCCCACACAATAAAATATATGCAGAAGGAAACTTCCTCTGCCCAGCGAACGTCGCCTTTTTTTTTCTCCTTCTAAGCCTCGCAGAAAATATTAATGGTGGCTTCGCAACCAAGAGCGTTGTGTTAATCCCCTCCCAGACCACTGCCCGCCCTGGCCAAAAATGTCAAGACAACACAAAAGAGGAGGGTGTCTTTTCCCCTTCCTGAGTGATTATTTTAGCAAAATGAAATTTCAGTTCTCTTACACAAGAGCACAATTAAAGGGATAGAAAGGTGAAGGAGGCAGAACCAGAGAAAAGGCCAAAGGCAAGAACAGAAGCACACCAGAAAGGGCTGTGTAGTGTTAGGGCTGGGAAAGGCAGCAAAACCAGGACAAGATTTCCTCCCCGCTTTGGTTCCTCCTCTCCGTCCGTCCGTCCGTCCCCCCCCCCCCCGCTACTGCCAACAGTTCCTTCTTTTATTAGGTCTGTGTTACAAAAGTGATCTGATAAAAGGCGGGGAGGCTAAATGGCAAGCGGCCACCATCCCCAATAGCAGCCTGATGTATTCCCTTAGCCCTGACCTTTCGATAAGAAGCCAAGCCGCAGCCTGAGCATTCCCTGCACACACCGCTCCACGTGTCTGGAGGGGTTTATGACACCACAATTGTGGGGCAACGAGAGAGCAAGTAAAAGCCAGGAAAGGCCCTGAGAGGAGATGATGGTGATGATGATGCAGCTGATGCAGTGGTCTGAAGGGCTGAAATCCTCAGGTAACATCAGACACGTGTGTGAAACACACAAACACACACACACACACACACACACACACACACACACGAAGAGAGCAGGGTGCACACACATCCAGCAAGGAAGGCCTAGGAAAAGAGACCTGTATGTGCAAAAGGCAGTTTGTGATATTTTGCCTATGACGGTGCTATATGTTTGGGAAATACTTCAAAGGCAAAAAAAAAAAAAATTGTATTGCACTGTGAAATTAGCTAAAATTATGACAACTGGAAGAAAAAAAATTATATGGCCAAAATTTGGGTCTGCTGGAAGAATTCTTTGATGTCTGGATTCCAATTTAACCCCCAGCTGAGTTCTGAGAATCAAATGAACTGACTGTGTCACAAACCCCAAGTCAGCTTGACAAGGCGAGGTAAAGCTTTTTTTATTTTTATTTTATTTTATTTGACTGTAGATTTACCAGACCCTGGTCTGACACTGCCTCCCTTTGCACAGCCTGATGGCCCTTTGCTCATTAAACACACACTTACGTTGGGGGTCAATAAATATGTATCACCCTCTTTTCTATCCGTTGCCTGCATTATGTATTCATAACTTTGTCCCGAATACTATATGAGATACAAATTGTGTACACATGTGTCTGCTCCAGCTCCCCACCCCTGGAACCTAACAGAAAAAAAATGTGGGCATTTTATTATTATTTAAAGGTAAATTCAGTAAAATTGCAACGTGTCAACTACCAAGGCTATTTTCCTATCTGCACCAAAAGGCCCATCTGCCTCTGGCTCCGTGCAGCTCCTACACAAAATGGGAAACGTAAGCATGGCTGATACAAAGCAGGCGTACACACAAACGCGCGCACAGATATTAACATATTTACTATCAGTGCTTCTGTGTGACTTCATGTCTAATGCTGCATTGCTGTTGAGAACACCTCGATATTTGAAAGCGATCTCTGCCTGGTAGCCACACGGTATGTTTTCCAAACACACACACACATCACAGAAAATGGCTATCATCTCAGTCGCCTGTATACATTTTGCATGGAAAAATAACTTTATCTTGGTAGATGAGTGTAACGTGAGCAGCACCTCGGAATTTTTAAGGCTGTTATAAATGTTTAAACCATTAATAATAAATCCAGGTTGTTTAAAGAATATTTCCAAACATCGTAAAATATTTAGGCACGAGAGCCCCCTCCCACACCATAAAAAGGTGAGATTTATCGCAAAATGTTTGAGGGATAATCAGCCATTTTGGGGCTAATATATTTTAATATTTATACACCTGACAGAAGCGGAATATAAATGACGCGTTCCCATTTCCCAAAGTGTGTGGAATTTTTACAATTAACCAGAGGAGTGATGGCTTGAGGGCAGAGGCGGCCATGGCCAACCTCGCAAGGCTTGCTGATTAGGGGAAATCTTACAGCCCAGAAGGACATCTAGAAATGCTTCTGCCCGTGCTGTGCATTTGGGGGCGGCTGTAGTGTAACATACAGCGGCTGCTTATCGAAATGTGTACAGGCTTCCAGGTTCTTGGCTCCTTGAAATCAACACAGCATCTGTTTTACCAAAAGTGAAATAGGCAGTTTACAATCAATAATCATGCTTGATGTCTCAGGGAAAGCAAGGAACTGTACAGAAATTATTGACTTTCATTCCAAAACGCTGATAATTTTGGGCAAGCTGAGTAATTATTACACCTCACAAATTCCTCCCCCCACCTGCATCCCAAGCACATAGGCACAAAATCCGACAAATGCAGGTGTGGGCAGCTGCAAAGAGAGGCTCCCCGCAGGCACTCAGCCGTTTCAGAGAATACTAAGAAGCCACAGGGTCAACAGTGAAAAATAAAATGCAACGCGAATCAGAGCATGTGGCCGAATTGGAACCCCAATCTCACGTTACCAAAAATACCAATGTGGATTTTATTTTGTGATGTTTACATTTGTATATTCATAGAATTGTCTCCAGGCCCCTGCTCTTTTACTCGACACCTGGAAACATGGAATACATGTGTATTATGAGCAACAATAAGAAATTGTTTTATCTCTCCCACACCGCACCCGCAATCTGTTATAATGTTCTATATTTCTCAGTCTTCCCATCCCCACTGAACCCCCCCCCCCTTTATTCGCTTGCATGTTTTTCAACAGTTGAAGCTTCAGAAGCAGCATCTGGAATGCGAAAGAGAAACAATTTGGTGGCATTCGGCAGAGGCGATCACAACCCCAAGACTCCTCAAGGAGCCAAGCTGAGCAGCAGCTGCTTATCAAGCCAGTTTTATGTTTCTGAAATGAGTTCCTGCCGCTGAGCCAGAATTTGTAGACAGCCAGGGAAACACACAGAGGCTGTGATAAGATTGCACTTGTCCCCCAAACAAGTTGTTGGAGACATGGATGCATTTCCGAACACCACGGTGGATGAAGCGCCGGTGTGGGAAGGCGGCTGGCATCAGGCACAGGTAGTATCTCAAGTGCTGCCCACGCATGAAAATGGGCACGTGGATTCCCTCATCCCTCCTCAGTATCAAATGTGTGGAAGAAAAGTCTTCATTATTTTATCGAAATAATGTACATACAAAAAATAAAATCAGAAACACCACACAACAATAGTTGCTTTCCCTTTTATTTTAAAGAACCGTTTAAAGAATGGTTTTAAAGAACCATTCTCTGTGTGTGTGGGAAGAGAGACTTTTTAAAAATGGGTTTAAGTGTGATTTCTCTTTAGCAGGCTGTTAAAGACAATACACGAGGGAATTTAAAGAAGGAATGTAGTGCTCATCAATGTCCTCTTTTTAAAAAGAGAGGGGGACTTTTTGCCCCTTTCTAGGTCATCCGTCTTTCATATTTCCTTTTTTTCCCCTGCTTGAGGGTGGGGGTTCCCCCTCTGTCGGATGAATACAAATACACAGAGCTTTTTTTAAAAAAAACTGAGAAAATCAACAAAATTGTCTGTAAGCAGTGACCGAAGCAAATTTTGTCGGGCACCAATAGAGTGGGAATGGCTGCTGCTAAATAACAAACCAGGCTAACTTTATTTTCTAATGATGACTTTTTTTAAAAGTGGGGGGGGAGGGGGAGGGAAGCCAGCAGCAGGGTGACGGTGAAGGCTGCTCCTCTTAAATTTTGACACCCACCCACCTACCCCCAGTGTCAGGGCAAACATGTAAGGCACATCAAGCAAAACAAGATGAAAACGAGGAGGTGTTGCCAGAGGGGAGGGGGGAGGGGGATCCGAGCGCCTTCTTGCTTTTCTTGAATCCTTCTGAATACATTTCACAATTCATCAGTTTTTGTCTTTCCTGCCACAAGTGAGGACAATCAGACCAGACACCCATTAGATTTTTCATGCAATTTTTTTTTCCTTGTTCATGACATGTTGGCAGCGAGGATGGCAATTCTGAAATCTTAGCAAATGAGAAAAATGTCAGAAACTGAACTGACAGCTAGTGGTTACTATGGTGATAGGTGATATTGGAGGGTGGGGGGATAAAATAAGGCTCAGTTAATTCAAAAGGAATTGAGTTCAGTATTTTTAAGCCATTTGATACAGAGGGGAAAAAACTTAATCCTGATATGAGGATGCTATCTTGTTTCAGCGGAAAGCTGGAGAAACCAATTTATGCTGTCCTCAATTAACAGCAGCTAAATACATGTTTTAGAGAGGCTGCAAAACTAACATTAAACACGCATAGCAGTGTTGAAAATGCAGGTGAAAACACAGCAGAGAAGATCAAGGGAAGCATTTGGCCTGTTTGTGCAAAGGTGCCATCTCTCCCCTTTGGCAGATGTTTCCTGTTCCAACCCTCTATGCTAACCTCCGTTTTTGAAAAGGATCAACTGCAGGTTCAGTCATTGAAGGGGGGGGGGAGACACATAAGCCTGGAGGAATGTGGGGGGAGGAAGAGTGGGGGGGGGGGGAGTCAGTTGCGGCAGCAGCAAGCAGGCAGGATGGCGAGAGCCAGGCCAGCATTTCTGTTTATATATTGAATGATTGTGGGGTGTGTATTTGTTTTTTGCTCCTTCCCAGGGGAGCCCATCTGGAGGTGGGTGTTTAAACTCACAAGAGATCTGGCATCAGCCAAGATACCCCAGAACATCAGCTCTTGCGTTACTTCCCCTCTATTTACAGTTCTCTCAGGTATTTGCAAGCCGAGGAGGGGAAACAAGAAAGTGTATGGGGGGGGGGGAGGATAACTGGGGGAAACAACTGGTAGAGGCCTGAATTTGACCTTGACCCCACTGACTTTCCTGCTGCCCTCCTCCAAATAATTTGCACTTCAAAATGGATTCCACTTCAGGAGTCAGTCTGTCACTGGCTGGATCCCCTGCCTGACCTTTGCTCTAAAAAAAAGTCTCCTTAGAAACTGAAATATAATAAATTAAGCTCCAGAATTAAGGCGAGTGAGTTGTCCACCCAACAGCATATTGGAAGAAACATGTTCTGGAGAGACTCCATGAAGCACTGTCCAGAACAGAAGAGACTGGAAATACCATCTCTCATGTGGACAAATCCTAATTTAAAAAAACAAAAACAAAACAAAACAAAAAACACTGCTTTGCATGAATACATGTGTTCCCTCCTATGACACATAGGTGTCATATGAAACATAGATATTAAAAGTAGCTATTACTACTTGCAGTTACAGGTAACAAGGAAAAAAAACCACACATGTTGCTGTGTGTACACACACACACAGAGAGAGAGAGAGAGAGAGAGAGAGAGAGAGAGAGAGCGCGCGCACCAGCATTTAATGAAAATAAGCCCTAGCAGAAGGCAAAATAGGAGCCAGGTCTTACTGAACAGACAGCAATGCCATCTACTGGGAAAGCAGAGGTAAGTCACCCTGGGAAGGCGCTCTTGGCATTTCAAAAAGGCTGGAAAATTAGCTGGAGACATGCCCAGCCTAAGCAATCTCCTTCACCAAACGTGAAGTAAAAGAGAAGTCACTGGAGTATGCATCACTTCCCTTTGTAAAGCATCCTGTTCTGCTCCTGACATCAACACCCCCCCCTCGTGTTTTCCTTCTTAATTCTCAGCTAAAGATTCTCTTTTCAGCTCCTTCCAAGCATGTTGAGCTCCAAGAGAACAACTCAAAGGAAAATAATCACGTGGGCGGCTGCCCTCCTCAGTCTTCGGCTTGTGGCTGCCCCCCTTCCTCCAAGCACTCATCTTCAGATCTCAAGTAGGGAGAAGTGGGGGTGGCACACAATCAGCAGGCAGCGCCAACATCGTGGGAGCAACTTCATAACGTCTCCGCCATCCGTGCCGGCCTCACACCAAAGAGATGGTGCAGCCAGGAAGGAGGCAGGGGAGTCACACGTGGCCCTTGTGTTTGTCCTCAAACTCAAACTCAGCAAAGGGCCCCCTGTTTGCCACCTTCCCACCCTCCATTTGGGGGGAAAGAATTGTATGGCCCCTATTAAGTCCAGGTCCAACGTTCCACTATCCTGCTTGGAGCAAGGGATTTCCTGAAAGGTCTCCTCTGAACAGGCCAATCCAGGCAACAGGTAGACAGCCTGCCCCTCCCATTAGCAACCTAGGTGCCCTGCAGGTGGTTTGGACAACAGCTCCTATCAGCCCCTGTCAGCACAGCCATAAAGACCGCTTAAAAGCAGTTGTGTGCTGGCTAAGAAAACGATGATGCCAGATTTTGGGGTGGGTAGGAAACATTGAGAAGGGCAGAACTGGATATCTGCCTTGCAGAATCATTTCTGTTTGTTTAATATAAATGTTACCCCACTTATATTCCAGCAAGCGCTATATAGCTAACAACTGCAACTCTAAAATACATCTGAAACTATAAAACATGATCAGCATGAATGATAACATTCCAAGGAAACCACAGAAATGGCTGACCAGTTAAATCCCCTGAAATGCTGGCTTGGTTGGAAATGTCTGACAGGCTGTCTGAAAAGGGTGGCCTTTGGAGGTGGTTTGCTTGCACCCGGAAAGTCCTCTAGACTTCGGCACTGGCAGACCTACCTCTGTGCCTCCATTTATTCTTTTCTACATATTTCATTTCTCAGATGCTGCCCCTTTGGTGCCAACCAGAGTTTCTTGTTATGGTGTATGGAGAATACTCTCCAGGGGATGCTCTTAGCTGGCCAGAGTCCTCAAGGCAGACTGGAGGAAAGTTGGCCCCGTCATGAAATGGCACACATATTATTTCTCTCTCACGGCCATTTACAGGGCTGCTCCTGTCCACAAAAGGCTGGATAAATTTTGCAAGGAAATAATCACTAGAATGGAAACAAAACACAACAAAGAGGCAGCCGCCAACTTTGTGGGGAGCTGGAGACAACACATCTGTAGAGGAAAACAAATGATTATTTGTTGCTCTTTGGCTGCTGTTATTGGGCCCAATGCACGAAGAATATTCCCCACCTTCTATAAATGTAGGGGTAGCCCAGGCTGGCTCTTCTTGCACAACTGCCACTTCTTTTGTTACGTTCCTGATGGGTCGTATCTAGGCACTTATTACCTACAGTTATTTATTTACTTGTAGGGCTCTAATTTTATTTTTAAGCCCCCTCCCCCTTTAAAAATATGTCCTTGCTCATAGGCTCACAAAGAACTGACACATGACAAAAGTAAGAAGTGTCAGGGATGGTGGGGAGGAACAAAGGAATCTTCAATGTCACTCCCCCCCCCTCTAATATATATATATATATTGTTTTCTTTGGAAGTCATAAAAAAAATCAAGTGGAGAGATTTTGGGGAAGGAAGATGAGGAAGAGATGTCAGGTGGGGAGCATAAAACAGTGAGGGAGAATTCCAAGAGTAAGGAGAAGGGAAAGTGAGCAAGAGAATAAAACAATGAGATGACAAAAGGAACAGAAAACAAAAGAACAATGGGGAGCCAGCAAAGGAGAATCTCTCTGGACTGTCGGCCTGCTTTCTTTCCTTGCAGTGTCCTGCCTGCCAGCAGCACCCTTAGGAAGTAGAAGAGCCATCTTCTGCTGCTGGGAGAAAGAGAGAAGCTTTTCGGCTGGAGAATGGCACAGACCCTGTAGATGATTTATTTATTTCTGGCCGACGACTCCGCTGTACTACTGACACACACACACATACCCCGACGCAAGTGATCAGCCTGCCAGCAGTGCAAGGCCCCTGACGCCGCAAGGTTCATGCTTTCCCCCACGGTGCTGCTTGTGCCTTGCAGGAGCAGCCACATTGAACAGGGCCCCTACGGCCTGCAACTCCTGGCTAGGAGAGTAAAAAAAAAAGGGCAAATGTGTCCATTTCAGTTTATTTTTGTTTCTCATTTTTCCAATCTTAAATTCAATTCTTCACATTTCCACATCCATATGCAGATTTTTTTTTTAAAAAAAGACTCCTCTGAAAATCAATCAGCATTTTAGAATGAATTTCTACCAATATACATGTATTTGTATGCAATTTTGCCTAATTCACACATTTTTGCAAAGCAATTTCTCCCAATATTTTTTTTGTTATTTTCATTACACAAACATTATAATACACACTTTATCAAAATGTACACATTTTCTCGGCCAGATAACTGAACTGAAAAAAAAATCAAGAAAGTGCAAATTTCAAAAGATAGTTGTGTTTCACTATGTGTTTCAGAGAGGGCGAGTTCATCTTTAAATGCAAACTGAATCAAATTTCCACCCCTTCCTGAGAGTGAGACCTACCTTGCAAGGTTGCTGGGAAGATTAGAACAAGATGTGTGGGAAGTATTTTGACCAACCCAAAGGGCTTACTGCATTATACTGCTGGATCCACCTTGGCTCTGGTGTTTGAGCGTATGTGGGATAAAATCATCCTTTCCAAAGATGACTGCTTGCTTTTGTTTATTAAATGATACATGACCAAAAATTCACTTTTACTGAGATTTAACGTTTGAAATTTAACCAGCCAGCTAATCCGTCAGCTGCTGCAAAATCCTTCACCTAATCTAAGGCTACATCCCTGGTCTGAAGACAACATGGTCAGCTCACCCCACCTGGCTCAGTTTACCCTCATGGCATGTCTGTGTCTCCTTCCATCATGCAACACAGGATGGGCAACTCTGGCACCTTTTGCATCCTTTAAAAGGAGCTGCTGGGGACCCCCCCCTCCCCTAATCGGGGTATATCTAGCAATAAACAGGCTTCAGTAGGATTTCAATGGACCGCTACTTGGGCGGTTGGCTGATATTGCAAAGGAGGAAGAAGGAATTATAAGGAAACGGTTTATCTGCACAACAGACAAGAGAGCTGGAAACCATCCACTTGGTCGTAATAATATACACGAAGAAACAATTCTGTTTTTGTTGGGAAGCCCTGAAAAAATCTCTCCCCCCCCCCCCGCCCTGCACACCGCCAGAACTCTCTTGTACATTTCGGGGGGGGTGAGGGTAGGAGCATAGAAGTATGCATGTTTGGGGGGGGGGTTGAATCAGAAGAAAGAGAAAACCACCATGCTCTTCTGCGGCCCTCCTTTTCGCATGGCTTATAGCAAACAGGTTTTCTCTCGAAGGCTTCTCTGTTTGCGGTCAGAGATTTATTTATTTTTAACCGCCTTCGCAGTCTCGGCAGTCTCCCAGTTTCAGTCAAGTCCAAGCTGAGTTTGTCAAGCCATGCGAGATTCTGGGTGGGGGAGTTTGAATTATTTACACCTCGGCTCAGACCGGTGCAAGGGGGTGGGTGGGAGGTGAGTTCATTTGCCACTCTTATTTACTATGTTTGTAATTCAGTTGATTGACAAGCCAAGTATGTATGAGGAGGCCTCAGACACAAAGGAAAAAGGACCCTATCATTGTCTCCTTCAGGGAGGGAAACGGTCCCCACATGGGGTGGGGGGCAAAGGAGCTTGGGGGGGGGGCAGATGATTCCATGCAGATAGATGGTCCTGGGGAGGAGGGGGGGTAAATGCAGAGCACCTACAGGCATCTGGGCACTGCCCCAGCATGCGAGGGGCTAAGGGGATTCCTAGTATCAGAAGTCCATCGGCATGAGATAAATTGATTTGACTTCCCCTACAGCCATTTATTTATTTTCATGTCTAATCTGCATAGAGTGCAGTCAGAAAGTTTCTGTTCATTCAGCCACACAGTGATTTTTATGCTATGCAGGTCTGATAATATTAAAGGGGTGTGTGTGTGAAATACTGCCTGCTTGCCTATCCCACAACTCTCGTCAACGGCAGCCAGTGACCTTTGCTCACAAAGTGTGCCTCCTTATGCAAACATTTACTATATGACTATTTTTGCTGAAGATCAAAAAGAAAGATGGGATATGCAAGAGGGCAAGCATAATGGAGTCCCAATTTTATAGAGAGAGAGAGAGAGAGAGAGAGAGAGGGAGGGAGGGAAAGAGAGAAAGAGAGAAAGAGAGAAAGAGAGAAAGAGAGAAAGAAAGAAAGAAAGAAAGAAAGAAAGAAAGAAAGAAAGAAAGAAAGGCAAACACACAGCCACAGGAAAAGCACAGGGCTGGCCTTATCTCTAGACTAAACAGTTCGCCTGAATCAAAGGATATGATACATATTTTCACAGTTTTTATACCACAAATATAGTAGCAAACAATAGTAAATATTTAAGTACAAGTCTTAGGGGAATCTTAACCCTAAATATTCTGACACAGCTGATGCAATAAACTTAAACAGGAGAAGAATTATCACTGGAACAAAATGATATATTTACTGTGTTCACTCAGTGACTCTTTTTCCTGCAGCAAATGCTGCTGTGGTACATCTCTGCAAATTGTTAGCTGACCACCACACAAAGGATCCAACACACCTCAGCAGAAAAGGCCAGAGCTGGTGACTTCATGCCACGCTCACTTTTTAAAATAATCACATTAATGCAATAGCAGTATAATAATTTATAGAGAAAGTAAAAATAATAATAATAATAATAGTGTGCTCAAAAACATAAACAGCAATGTGTTTCTGCAAGAATCCTGGCTAGGCCCAAAATAATTTTGCATATAACTATTAGCACAAGCCCTAGGAAACATTATTTCAAGCCAGAAGGCGGGGGAGCTGGATGGGAGAGGAATTTCCCCAGACTGTCAAACAGACCATGCACTGTTGGGGGGCAAGACTGTGGAAGAGAGGGGGTGGGTTCTCTTTTTTCCTTTTCCTTTTTCTTTTTTTTTCTTTTTTTTTGCAGGAGGGACAGTTACATTATACATTTGAAAGATTATTATGTGCCTTCTATAAATCAAGCTTCCTTTTGAATTTCCCCCTCCTTCTTATAATTGAACAAGTGTTAAACGGTACCAGGCTGTCACAGCTGTTACAATACATGAACCACACTCTGGCGAAGCTTTCGTTCCACATTTTTGTGGAGCAGTTTCCATAGCGCTGTGATCGGCTCTGCATTCTTTTGCTTTCGCCTCTTTACTGGGGCTTTTCAGTTTTTCAGAACAGCAAAAGGCAAGGAACCACGGTGCCAGGCTTGATTTTGCCTTCTTTTTTAAACAACAACAACAACTTGAGCAAGCAGCGAATGGAGGCTGGGTGGGAGAGGCCTTGGGGCCACACTTCAGTTCAACAGGAGAGGCCATCTTTGCAAAACTGATGCAACTCAAGTGGGTGACCAATCTTACTGATTGTTTATCTTCCTACGTCAAGTCTTGAGGCAATGTACAACAGTGTTAAAATGCATGGGCTAATTCCTCAGTTCAAGGATGCACCACCAGCCATATGGACCAAGCAACGCCACTGCAAAAATCTCATTCAGAACTACTCTGTTATTATACAAAAGCACCTGTTGTTTAGCTCAAAGCAAACATCATTCCATGATCTCAGCAGAACATTTTTTGGGGGGGGTATTGTTGTTTTTATTTTGATTATGTATATTGTGGTTTTATATTTTGATTTCATTCTGTGAACCGCCATGATACCTCTGGGTATAGGGAGGTATATCAATCAATCAATCAATCAATCAATCAATCAATTAGAACAACTTCTTGCCGTAACCTGGACTGGCCATTCCCTCCTCGACTTATGGAGGCTTTGTGAGCAGCCTGGGCCTACGAGGCGCTCTCACTCAAGCCAAGATAAGGCGCTTTAACGTCACTTCTCCTCTCACATCCACATGCAGGCTGCAGCTTGTGGCTGCACGTTCACAAATGAAAACTGAGGCAAAGCTTCTGCTTTGATACACATGGCTTATCTGCTCCTCATTGTCTCCTGTAAAGAATTAAAAATTGGCCGCCAAACCTTCTTTTTTGCCAAGCAGTTTGAAGACACGTGTTTGCTCTGAACTCATGGCTCTGGTTGTGCCTGCCAGGGCTCCCAAACTCTCAGGAAAATACAGACCCAAAGAAAGGGGGTCGCTCCTATTCCCAGAAAGCCCCCCTGGCCCTTGTGGGTACAGGTCCAAGGCCCTCAAAATTAGCCAAATCAAAATTAGTAACCTCTATAATCAATGTATTTGATTTTCAGTCTTAAATAAGAAACAGTCTCATCCCCCCCAACCCTCCCTCATCTCTGAGAACAGAAGGCTTCTGGCGAAAGGAATGAAAATCTGGAAAGAATTTGGGGGCGGACTGGCCACCCCCCCTTTCATTTCCTTCAGATGTTTATAATCTAGCACCTTTCTGAAGACGAAAAGGGCTGGGGGGAGCTTTTCCCTCCTTTGACTGAAGGGTGACATGGGGGGTATTAAAATCTGATCAATGTAATTTTTCCCTCTGAAGTATTTGCACATCTGTGGAATAATGTAATTTAGGAATGGGGGTGGGGAGTGGTCCTTTTATATGGCGTTCATGATTCTAGCTCAATCTGGAGAATTATTCAAATCTCAAATTAAATGTTCAAGAGCCCAGCTGTGGCTTTTGCCCAGCTGTGTTTCGAACTTTTTAAAATTCTATTAAAAGTGTATCGGGGACCCTTTCCAGGTAAGCCTCTTTCAAAAGGAGTGTGGCATTTTGAAACGACTTTATGATCAGCTGCATTTTGTTTTGTCTTGATTGCCATCCCAGTGGTTGGGTATGTTTTATCTTACAGTAAAAGAAAAAGAGGGAGAGAGTTAGGAATGTAGACCCACGGAAAGCGCTCCATAAATTATATTGTATTTTATTATCTCAGGGCTTTGAGGGGGGAAAATTGGCTCTTAAGGAAGGTTAAAAAAGCTTTAAAGTGAATTCTCCTGTTTAGCTAAAATTGCTTTTGATTTAATATGATCCATCTGCAATCAGTACCTGGCATACACCCCTCCTCTTCCCTGCTGGCCTTACTGATACCACCACCACCACCCTGCCCCCACTTACACCATGGCTCAGTTTGCATTTCCAGGCCCCCCCCCCAAGTAAAGGGCCAAAGTTTTTTAAATATGTGGAAATAAAATGGCTGAAAGAAGATATTTCAAAAAGAATAATTATTTCTGTTTCCAAATACGAGACTGGATGGTGGCACCTGGCCTCTACCTGTCTGTGACCTCCTTGCCTTGCCCCCAACTGGACCACAGCTCAGAAACATGTCAATACTTTCTCTGGAGGGGCAGCAAACATGTTTAAAGTGTGGTGGGGTTACTATCAGCACAACTGTCCCTGCCAGTGGGTTTCCTTATTCTTTGCCTCGCACACCACAGCCTGCCACATTCAAACCAAAATTAAGAGGAGGGCTGCTTTGCCCAGATATAGTGCAGAATGAGACTGCTCTCTTAGAACAATACCTTCAAGGAAAGAGCCTAACAAGCTTGCTTTTCAGGGGCTGGTGTTGCAATTGTAAAGGTTAGGAATCATGTACTCTTGAAATTACATGTGGACTCACAAGCAGCAATCAAATATTTTAAAAAGAAGGTAGGGGAAATGTAGCTCTGGAAAGTGTGCGCCGTTATGAAATAAATAACCCTTTGACAATGAATTTACAAAAAAGCAGCATCTATAGGTAGAGGGTGATTTATTCTTTTTTTAAAAAAAAAACAGCAGGCGAAATGAGGGGAAAGATATTGTTCCTGCAGCTTCAGACAGACGGACTTTAATAACACTTAAGAGAATGATGCGCATTAATGATCTCAGAAAAGCACTTCTTATGCCTCATCCATCATGTGGAGGAGAAAATGAACCCTTCTACAGCATTAGGAATTATTCCAGATCTTGTCAGTAATTCGCACCTTCTCTGTAGCATCCTAACACAAATTTGTGTGTATGAGACACTGACCATTAATCTAAAAAGGATCCCCCCCACCCTTCCCCAGCATGCTGAGAACATATCAGATGTTACATGGAGAAATTTCACATGTGAAATTCACCCTAAACCCAAACGATAGACAGAGAGATATATAAACAGGGAGGATGATTTGTCATATTTAAAACAGCAGCAGAAAAAACAATGCAACAGTCTCTCTGTTAAAACAGAAAGCTGACATGAACCTGAAATACTAAATCTGTGGCATGTAAATGCCCTGGCTAAGCCTCGTCTTCATACTTTATGCGTTTGTTTGTTTGTTTGTTTGTTTGGTTGGTTGGTTGTTTATATTTAATCTGCAAAGGTTTTGATAGGAACTCTCAGACAAATCCTACATTACACATCAACAGCGATGGATCTTTATGAATTGCATTTAAGGAACTTTAGTCACAGTTAAATGAACTGTAGTTTTTAACAATGTTTTCTTTAAATGAAATATTATGCTAATAAAAACTGAATTAACAACTGAAATATACACTCTAGCATTAGAAGAGTATATAAATATGTACATATAAATTAATGCAATCTTAAGAGAGAGAAAAACCCTCCAAGTACATGCCAATTGATTCTGATCCATGCAACATACAGATCAAAGCAAGCTGGATGTTATGTTAGCCTATGATAAATTAAACCTATTTTTCTACTATAAGTCACAGGCACCAAAGAGATGTACTTGATCACTGAGCAAAAGATACAATTATGAGGTTATTAAATGAGGAGGATAATTTCTCTCTAGAAATTAAATGGGGGAGAATGTGCGCTCCTAAAAGACAAGGCAAAAACACATAAGCACTTAGAATGTTCTTCTTCATACTCCAAATTTGGCTTACAACCAAAATGGAGTCAGAGATTATATTAGCGTGCTTTCTAACCAACGGATAAAATTATAATTTTCTCTACAATTCAAGTCTTTGGGTGAATACACTTTTCACAAGCCTGAAAATCCCATCTGCTTTGGGGCAGATGAGGTAATGTGCCAATCAAAGGTAGAAATGTCTCTTTGGGGAGCTCAGGTAAGAGATTCAAGGTGTAGGCATGCAAATTCTTCTGAGATTCAAATCCTGGCTGAGGCGGTTAAAGCCCTCAACAAACTCTTTCGAATGAAAAGCTCAGTAAAACCCAAAAAGGCAGCTGCGACAGACGAAAGTGTAGAACATGCACCGGAACTGCGCTGAAGAACCACCTTGCAAGGGAGACATGGCTGATCACAGAAATCACCCACCACCAAAAAATACTGCTACAAGGGGCTGCTGTTCCTTTCCTCCCTGTTCAAAGTCCCCAAAAATGACATCCTAGAGAACTTCGCTTTCCCCTTCGCATCTTTGCACAATACAGAAAAAAATCACAGACTGAGGATGAAATGCAAATTGAGCCTGGACTCATTAATACTGTACAAAACAAAGTGAGAATTCTAGGACTATATATGTTTATATATAAAAATCCGTGTTACTGTTTTTTAAAAAATAGATTATTTAAAATAATTTCCTTTGCATCATTCATGTCTAGGAGCAGTTGGGACTGTTCTCCAGTGGATTTAAACAGCTTGCAAAGTCTGGGGGCCAAATGGCTTCCAAGTCATGGTGTCTGAAAATGCTGACAAAGGGCCCTAACAGGAATATCTTTGGATCATAAAACATCTTTTATTTCACTGGGAAATAAACCACATATTATTAACACACAGGGGCTTCGTTAATTTCTCTTTAATTCCCATCATATTTATTGGGGAGACATGGATGGAACTAGATTTGGCCCAGAAATTCCCTTCCCAATGTAGGCAAAGAAGCTGCCATCCTCAGCAAGTCCAACAAATCACAGACCCCAAATCTGCAAGGGCTGCGCTGCCTCGATGTTTGCTGGCCTCCTCTCCAGCCTTGCCGCTGCTGAGATAAAGACCCAATCTGCTCATCATCAGACACCTCCGGGCTCGGCCATCTAATAGGAACAAATTGGCAATGAGTGCCCAGGCAGGAGACACCAGGCTCCTGATTTGTAGATGGTAACCGAGGCCTAATGATCCCCTTGGGCTGATCAATAACAACAGACCTTATCCCTGCCTTTCTTCTTTTTTGGCACACAAGAGCCAGGCCAGGGAAAGCAGGATGCGGTCCGTGCACAGCCCCCCCCCCCCCGGTGCACCGAAGGGGGAGCCCTTAGCACCAGAGGCAACTGCTGCAACAGCCAAGCTGGCTCAGTGCTCTGCCGGCCTGCTCTTTGGCCTGCCCTGACAGGCCCTTTAAGTACCATGCTTAAGCCATGGTGGAACCCAGAAATCAACATGGCGGCACACGAGATAGAAGCCACCTGAGGGGGAATGCACCCAGACCTTGAGCACAGAAGGCAAGGCTGATCAGGAACACAAGAAATAGGTGGTTGTGTCAAGAAGGCATATGGGAGAATATGGAGTGGTCGTGCAGGCAGAGAAGTAGCAATTATTAGTTTTAGGGTCAGAAAAATTAGGCTGGTGAGGGGATTTCGCCATGTGCACTGGTCCCTCTTTTACTTCCACAAAAGGTGGTATTTTCTTTTCACTTCTGTTCCCTTCATTGATGGTTAGTCAGCCATTCTTGCTTTTAATTTATCCTAGAACCAGGAGTTCAGTTGGGACTGGTATTTTCCTTTTTCAAAGTGGGGGGGGGGGTTTGAATCCTCCAAAGGAGACAGCAGTGAGAAGGGTTCTCCGAGTCTCTTGCGTGGCTTTAAAATAGATTGGGGGGGGGGGCACACCAGGCAAGGAAGTTTCATCAGGAAGACAGGCAGGAAAAGGGAGGAAGAATCGGGATTCTGTTAGAAGCTCCGAAATCTGCTACAGAGAAAAAAATATTTACTCTTCCAGCTGCATTCCTCCCATTTCCTCCTATTTAATTCTGCTCATAATCGCTGCTTCCTTGCCTTGTTCCCCCTTTTGCAAGTAAAACAGCCTGGAGGCTCAGAAGAAGAGGCTCAGAGCGTGCGCTCGCTCAAACCAGAATTCAGACCCAGCGCCGGATCCCCACGGCTGCTCCAGTATCTGCTTTGCGAACGGCTTTTTCTTAAAACGTAGCTGAAGAAAGTAGCAAAAGGAACAAAACAGAATTTCAGGGGATGTCAATGAGCAAAAAACAGGCACCCTGCGAAATAAAAGCTGCCTCCTCCTCTAAAAAATGGAACAGGCTTAGTTTTATTTCTTGGAGAATCCAAGTACCCCTAATTCATGAACAAGCAATGCAGGGCAATCAAGAGGGTGGGGGAGGTGGCAATGTAATTCTCGGGGTGTCAAGTGCCTCAACTTTCTCCCCACCTGGCATTTTCAAAGTGACCACCTTTCCCTCCCGAGGAGGGCTGAAATCATCGTCATCATCACCATAAAAAAGATGCCAAACCACCCCCACCTCAATCAACAGCGAAGGGGGGGGTATTAAAAAGAGGGAAAAGAGGGGAGAGCCTCCTCCTCTGCATCAGATCCTCACCCAGGAGGGATCACCACCACCATCACATTTAATTTGTCGCATGATTCTCCTGTCATCTCACGGGCCCTCACACCTCCGCCTCCCCGCACTCCAACATGCAAATGAGCGAATAAACAAACAAACACCCGCTTGCCGCTCTGGCTTTGCAAGGCAGGAGCGCCCTGAGCCGAGCACTGCTGAGCCGAGGACCCTGCAGGGGGGGGGAGAGGGAGGGGCGGGCAGACACGTGTCGGGCAGGCCGCCTATTTGCATATTCACATCAGGCCCAGCCGATGAGCGGAGGAGGCGGAGGCGCCCCCTCTCGCGGCTGCCGCCGCCGCCGCTGCCTTACCTCGGCCGGCCGGTCACGCTGCTGCTGCGGCTGCGGCTGCTGCTCCTCTTAAGAGAGGTCGGTGGTCGATCGTGGAGCAAGTGGGAGAGCTGTCGTCCTGCGGGGCTGGCGTGGGCTCCCCTCCTCCTCCTCCTCCTCCCCCTCCAGCTCGGTGGCGGCGGGGAGGGGGAAGCGGGGCTGGGGGGCATGGGGAGGAGGACAAACAAATAAACAGACCCACGCGCAAGGGACCCCTCTCCATGGCCAGGCAACAGCCGCAGCAGCAGCCTCGGCTGCTTCAACGCCACCAAGTCTACGGCGGGAGGGTGAGGGGGGTGAGAGAAGGCGGGGAGGGTCACGCAGCTTCAGGCTTGGCAAGAAGAAAAGAACCCAAAGCCTCGATTCCGCCTCCCCCCCCCCCCGAAGTGTCGGCCCCACAGTGGGAAGATGCTCATTGTGCATCATGCAACACACACACCACACACCAGTGTGCGTGCGCTCCAGGCTTCCCGGGGCTGGTGCTTGAGACACTCCTGGCTGCCGTCTGGCCAGTTTCTCTGCCAGCCAAAGGGTGTTTGACGAAGGACAAATGTCCCGCTCATATGTCAGCTTCCGCAGTCACAAAACACATCCTCGGAAGTGGGAAGGAAGAGCTCTGGGCTGCTTGGCTTATGGTAGGGAGAAAGGCAGGCCACTGATTGCTGCTGCCGGCTTGGGAGGGACGGGCATTGGCTGGCTGGCAGCACAGCTCCCTGCCATCCGTAGCAGCCGCTCTTGGCCTGGCAGGCATTTGTAGAGCTGCTGCGCGCAGCAACCTAAGCAAGCGTCCTCGAAGTTGCTTGGAGAGTCCCGTGGCGGCGGCGGGGGGGGGGGAGGCGATTTTTCAAAGCAGGACTCTCCCCCAACACCAATGGGAGTGGGCAGAGGGTCAGGCCCCCCTCTGTTTTCTGGGGCAGCCCAAATGGCGCGTCTCTCCCCCCCCCCACCTTGTGGGACATGCGAGTGAACCCGGAGCTCTACCAGAGCTCTACCGGGAAGCTTTTCCGCCAGCGATGGGCTGGCAGAGATAGAGTTAAATGCGAGGAGGAGGAGGAGGAGGCAATGTGGGTGGCTCGCAAAGGGTTAAGCTAGGGGAAACAAAGGGCTCTCCTGCCCAGGCCCACAGCAGCAGTTACGGCTCTCCCAGCACAGAGGGGGAAAGCGCCCCACCAGCTACTGGGGTTCCCACATCAGGGACCAGACCCGGAGCCCTGGAGGGCAAGAAGAGCCCAAGAGCAGCCGGGCCTTGACTTTTTGCTTTGGCTGACGCGACCCTTCCCACTGGGAAGGGTCCCCCTGTAACATACAGCATCCAGGCTGCGAGCCAGGCAAAACACCGTAAAGGCGAGGCAGGGCGCAGCAGCCTTGCCACCAGAGGCTTCCCGTTTGGAGGAACAGGCAGGTGGGAGCTACCGGATTTGATCCATTTGTGTTGGGCGGCTGCACGAGGCTGGCTGGGCTCGTGGTTTGGGCGTTGTGTGCATAAACACAGCCACCCTGCCTGCAACCCAGCCTGGGCATCCTGGTAGCACAAACTGGCCTTGGCAATTCAGCAGAATGGTGCAGAACACACACACACACACACGGACAGGAAATTAATTTAAACGCTTTCTGTGCCAAAAAGAAATCCGGATCAAAAGGCCCCGGTGACACAACACACAGTTCCTGCTTTAATTCACTCTTGCCTGGGCGGAGGGTGTGCTCCCTTCCCAGCGATTTATGCAGAGTGGAGAGCAGGATCCGGAGGGAGGGAAGGAGCGCATCGCAAATAAAAATAAACTGCTCTGGAAGCAGCAGAGAAAGCGGAGAGACGAGAGGCACGCTCGGAACACACTGCCCGCCCCCTGCCTCCCCCTCCCCAAATATAGCCTGGAGACGAGTGACCCTGCTGGGGAGAGATGGAGCCACAGAGGTGACCCAATGCTAAGCAGCCTGTTAGAACTAATCAGGTGTGTTCCTCAGCCACTCCACTGACATTAGGGGCAGGCGGAAAAGGGGCTCCTTCCTACAGCCCATCCTCAGCTTGAAATTTACTATCCCTTTGCATTATTAAAGAGACAGCTTTGCCTTCCCGACGTGGGGAAAGATTTGGTGATGATAAATAACTGGGCAGGGTGTGTTTGTTTGCTTGCTTAAAAAAATATAATGTTAGATTTGTTCTCTCTCTGCCGTCCTTCTATTAAGATGCCACACATTAAAACATGCTGGGTTAATAGGATGTTTACCATTGGAGCTGTTTTCAGAAATAAAAATCTAGTTTAGAAAAATAACACTCTCCCATTACAATCATAAAAATGAGGGTAAAACATAAAAAAAAAAACCAACCACGATGGCAGGGAAGATATTTGGTCCCTCCAAAGCAAAAACAAGATGAGTATAAAATAATCCTTGGTGATGTACACCTGATTAAACCACTGCTCAGAGTGAAATCTCACAAAAGGATTCTGGGGTTTTGTTCCCTCCTCTAATAAAGTGGCTTTCAGGAGGCAGAGGCCTTGCCTGCCTGGCTTAAGAGGCTCCCAGTACGTTTCCAAGCACAATTCAAAGTGTTGGTGTTGACCTTTAAAGCCCTAAACGGCCTCAGTCCAGTATACCTGAAGGAGCGTCTCCAACCCCACCCTTCAGCCTGGACACTGAGGTCCAGCGCCGAGGGCCTTCTGGCGGTTCCCTCACTGTGAGAAGTGAGTTTACAGGGAACCAGGCAGAGGGTCTTCTCAGTAGTGGCGCCTGCCTTGTGGAACGCCCACCTACCAGATGTCAAGGAAATAAACAACTACCTGACTTTTAGAAGACATCTGAAGGCATCCCTGTATCAGGAAATTTGTTTATGTCTGATATTTTACAATTTTTAATGTGCTGTAAGCTGCCCAGAGTAGCTGGGGAAACCCAGCTGGATGGGCGGGGAATAATAATAATAATAATAATAATAATAATAATAGGTGGGCAGGTAGAAGGTGAGACTCATATTCATGATTTCACAGGGAGGGCATGTTGTCACCTTCCCTGCCCCCCAGGGGACATCTTGGGTCCATGATGCCCACCCAGATGCTGGTTGCCTCTAGTAGGAAAGGGCTCCTGTGCGCTTCGACTGGGGCAAGAAAAGTCATAATAGCAATAGTGGTTTTAAAATAGTGGCTGGCGTATGCTGGGCCATGCTGGGCTGAGTGCATGATGGGTGGTTTGTTGGTTTGTTTGTTTGTTTACTTTCACCCACCCTCACATCATTCCAGAAGGCCCCTTGAGCCTCAGAATGCATTTCAAGTGGCGACAGCGGGTGGGAAGGGGAAGCCAAAATGTCCTCACACAACCCACAGCTCTTTGGACCCAGTGCATGGAAAAGTGAGAACGATATAGCAGCTTAAATATGCAAAGAGAAAATGCCTCATAATGTTGTAATAAAAATTTCATCCGACACTTTCTGGGACAGCAAGGCTGGTGGTTGCACCACCACTGGGAAATCTTGTCTTGCAAAGAGCCAGCACCTCGGTGAGCACAACGTATCAGGGAAACCCAGAATGCCTCTAGAGCCCGAACAGCATGAAAAAGAAATCAAAGGTCTCTCACTTCCATGCCAGAAAGATCCCAGGGAATCTGGGGTGTGATGGTCCTGTTCCATTGGGTGCTCTTTCACTAAGGCAGCCTTCCCCATCCTGATGCCCTCCAGCTGTGTTGGACTGCAACTCCCATCAGGTTGGAGCACCATATGACCCTGCTGGCTGGGGCTGATGTTAGTTGTAGTCCCAAAGATCTGGAGGGCACCTCGTTGGGGGCGGCTGGTCTAAAGTCTCCTGGACCAAATGCTGGCATCTTCCAGACATCTGAGCAGTCACTTGGGAGTGCAGGGCTCTTTGGTGCCCTGAAGCAACACCCTGCAGCTTCATGCCCAGCATCACCTTGCAAGGGATTGTGGCAGCAGGAGGCACCTCTCAAGACAGGGCAAAGGGCCTGCATATCCCAGAGGAAAGCACACGGCCCCCTCCTGCCTTCTCGCTGCAACCTGGGCATGCCAAAGTGAATGTTTAATGTCCATTTACAAGTCACGGAAAGCAATGTTTAAAGAGGCCCTCTGGAGACACAATTATGGTCACGCTAATGAAATCTCCTTGCTCTAATAAGGCGTCATAACTTAGACATGAAAATAATGCTGCTCCTTCAAGGGTACTACAATCCTGCCTCCAGTGGCTCACCCATCCATCTCATTGAAGGGTCTGGGCCCAGAGTTCCTTGGCAGGTGAGGCATGGGGGACATGAATGAAAACTAGAACTTGCTAACCTCCACGTAACAGTCGGCAGGTTGCACACCTAAATGTCAGTGCAACAAATATGATCTATTGCTCTCTCAGGATGTACCTCTTGCCTCCCAGCTGGCAACTAGACAATGCTCCTGGTGGGCCGGATTTGGCCCATGGACTGCCATTTGCTGATCTGCTTGGGGGCTTCCCATTGCGGCAAATGGTCGGCCACCGAAAACTGAGTGTTCGGCTAGATGTGCCTTTGGCTCTTCTGAGGTGTTTGTCTCCACCCTAGGATGCATAGCAGTTGAGACTAAGAGACCAGAACACAAAGCTTTTAAGGCAGCAAACAGACATCTTAATGGCATGTGAGTTCTCCTTGCTACAGAGGAATGAGCCAATCTTGTGGGAAGCACTAGCGGGTTTTTCAGGCTAGGCCTGAGTGTAGCATCTGTGTGACACCTCCACATTCTTTTCCTGGCCTGTGAGGGTCTCAGTTCAGTACCTTGTTTATTTGATTATATGTTGTTCCTATATTCAACTAATAAAATATTAGAAAAAAGAAAATGGCTGTCCGCAGATTTGTTTTCTGTAAAATAAAGCATGTGTTTTCATTCAAAATACCTCTTGCAAACAAAGAAAAAAAACCCCTAACAAAATAAGGCAAAGTGGGGGAGAAACCAGAAACAGGAAATAATACATTTTACCCAGCTAGCTTTGTTGTATAATTCAATTTCTTTAATGAACTTACAGCCCGCTGAACCTAGGGCCTTTTGTCTCATAATGGGAGGGGCTTCATTTGAGAGCACACATCACACAAACCCAGTTCAGTTTCTGGTGTCCTGTCAATCTACTTAAAAAGCATTTCAGAAAGTATGTGAAAATGAGGGTCAGGGTTTTAAACGAGCTGAGAGTGGAATATTTTGCTTACACATTGCCATCAATGGCATTTCAAAATTTCCCCATCCTTTGCTGCTAAAGTGAGAAATCTGTCTCAGGGCAGAGAGAAAGAGAGAACCAAGGCCCAAATGCATGAGCCACACCATGCCATGAGAATGGTGGCTGTAGCTAATTTGGCTCATCAGGCAGCCTGCAATATTGTGCTGAGAATTCAGTTTGAAAGCCACATCTGGACAGTCATGTCCACCTCTGATTTCACTGATGTATAATTTTTTTAGGAAAGTCAATTTGACTAAAACAGAACACAGAGGGTAGATGTTTTAAGACCAACCGTCAATTTTATCCAATAAAATGCTTGGCACCAAACTTCCATTGTGAACTTAATAATAAAAACCCAGCCCTCCGCTGCTATCAGATTCTGGTTTGACGCAGCTTTCATAAGGGTCTGAACTCCTGCTTTGAAGTGAGGAGTGGTGGGTTTCTCAAACACGTCCTGCTACAACATATGTTGGATTTCTGCCATCTACAGGATGTTCTGGGTTGTTGTGGTGATGGGTTTCATTTCCATTTGGTTCTGGGCTGCATCCCATGTATGTTTTTAACTGGTCCCGCAAAACATCTGTGGCATTTCTCAAGTCAGACTCCCAAGCAGACCAGGCTGCTGTTGCCACATGTTGATAGAGCAGGACACTGACGGTCTGCAATCCAATGCTCTGTGTTGGCCCTTTGCCTCCCAGCTTGACACATGGCCAATGCATGCATGCATTTCAAAGCCCCTAGAAGTGCTAAGTTGGGGTGATGACGGTGGGAGGGAGGCCGGTTCAGGCAATGTCTCAAGGCAGGCTAAAGTAGCCCAGTCTGCACAGAGCAGAGACTAGAGGCAGCAGGTATAAGGCAATATGGGATCCTATTGGCTCCCAAGGTCACTGATCTTGCTGGGATTCGACACTGAAGTCTCTGCACTGCAGCCTTCCGGTGCCAGAGAGCATTAGAGGTCAAACTAGAGCTTCCCATGGCCTACAGGTAGCCTGGTGGTGGGTGACACAGGAAGGACAGTGCCTGGGCTATGTCCAGAGCCTTCACGTCAAGGTCCCAGTTGTCCCGCAGGGGACAATGTGATGGTGACTGCCGTTGAAGACAGAGAGATGTCAAAGAGATGGAATCAGTCCTTTGTTCCAGGATCTAATCTCGCCTCTCTGGCATCCCAGGATGAACAGACTTTGCAAAGAGCCTCCTTGAAAATCAAACCCCCATAACCACCATCCCCCAAATGGACACTTAACAACAGCCCGTGGGGGGCTGAAATCCAACCTCTGCTGTAGTGGGAAATGTGTGAACAACCCACGGAGTCCCTCCTTCAAACTCTCTCTTTCTCTTTCGCTCTCTCCTTGGGTGGTTTGATTATGAGGACGCGCAAACCCTGTCAGACATGCGCCAGCATCCAACAGGTCACCTCTTTATTAATGCAGAACAGCCTGATCTCTTTAGCCCGGAGAGTGGAAATTAGTGATGATCAAAAGGTGAGGTTATTAAGCTGTTCTCCGCATGTCACACACAAAACTCATTTCTGAGTTGTTTTTCGCTCAGCCTTTGTTTTCCCCCTACTGTGGAAGCGAGGAAAAGGAAAGGCTTCTTCATCACACGCCCTCAGCTAGCAGTAATAATATCTACCTAGGTGTCTTCTTAGCACAGAGAAACATGGGTTGGCCTCCCTTCTTTTTATTTCATGAGACTGAAGTCCATGGCAACTGTGGGAAAACATAAGGCTCTTCCTAATGGAGTCAACTTTCCCTATTTCAACGGGAATTATTGTTTTTTTGCAGGGAGCTCCACAATGCCCCCACCTCAATCCAAGCAGTACCCCAGGGGCTCCAGGAAGGTCTTTCCTGCCAACTGAGCTCAGGGATGGGGGAGGCACATTGTGTGAAGCACTCTGCAGGCCAGCACCTGCAGTGAAATTTGCTAAGATGATGGCTCCCTGCTCCACTGCAGGACCTCAGTTGGGTCCTTCTTGAATGGACAAAGAGGAGGCAGGGCACAATGAGGCCTCCTTAGCTGTATGTTGTATGTTGCTGCATCTCCCCTTCATGGTAGGGGATCTCCTGGGGAACCTTTCTTCATCCAACGACTCCATCAAGACCCCATTAAACTACTTTGGACTGCGGTTCCCACTGCCCTGCATATATTCCCACACAACTAACCTGGTCAAGCATATTGTTCCTTGTTTCCATTTCTTAAAAATGGGGGTGGGGGTGGGGACCGTACGCACTGCAGACGAGCAGAAAGGACTTTCCATTCTTTTGCCCCAACTGGCATCTCTGGGTTTTCCAACTATCCACTGCAGTCCAGCTCATGTGCTTGTGGCTGGCATAGAGGAGGGTCTCTGTCTGCATTGAATCTTCCTTCCCGCTCCAATCACCACCGAAGCACTAATGTGGGTATCACCATCCCACTAGAGGCTGCAGGACAAGATGCCTCCTCCTTTGTAGCCTCTCTCAGGAAAGTTTTCCGGGCAAATTAAATGCCTCGGGTGCATTTGGCTTCCCCTTCTCTGAGATGTAAAGCAAAAGCGAACACAGAGCGGCTCTTTCTCGTGGCCATTCTGCTGATTTAGTAAGGCAACCACCTGGATAATTTATCTTGAAATATTTCCTCTTTGGTGGGGGGTGATAGTGGAAAAAAATAATTGAGGGGGGAGGTGGTGGAGGAAGAAGAGGGCCTTTAAAAACAGATTTTACTGTCCCAGGGAGAGCATGACAGCAACAATTTACAATTTTCTGCCATCCAATTCTCTCAGCCTCCCTCCGTGTGTGTGTGTGTGTGTGTGTGTGTGTGTGTGTGTGTGTGTGTGCCTGGCCCCCTCCCTCCCTCCCTTCTTGCCTGCCTGCCTGCCTGCCTCTCCCCCCATCTATCCTCCATTTCCTGATAACTTCTCATCATGCTAGTTCATGCCTAATATAAAATGGTGGTGCACAGAGAAGTAGAGAAAAGGGAAGAAAAGAGAGAGAGAGAGAAATGGGGGGGGGGGAGAGAGAGGACATGATGACTGGGAGGGCAGGCGAAAAAAGAAAGATTGAGAGAGGCAAGGAGAATGTCAGAGCCCAAGTCTGGCATTTGCCTATTTAAATTCAATCATGCAGCCCTCGCTGGGCTGAGAAATAGATGGCCTGTATTATGAATTTCTGATCAGACGACTGATAGGTTATGAGAGGGGACGTAATCCCATTGAGGGAGCCTTTTTCTCCGCGCAAGGGCAAGCAATAACTGCCCTTCAGAGACAGCACTCTGCTTTGCCCTTTGTATAATTTCCCTTCTTTCCCTTTTTCCGTTAAAAGTCCAAATAAGTCCCTTTTTATGATTATAAATACATCTTAAAGGATTCCCCAGGCCTGACTCTGTGCCTCTGCAAATCAGAAGCGATAAAAAGGGGACAGTTAGGTTTCTTTTAAAACCTCATTAGAATTCTTGCCTCTCCTGACTCATTTTGTACCAACATGGTGATCTGAAAAGAAAGTGAAAGCAAGGAAGGCACCTCCATGGAGACGGGGGGGGGGGGCCTCTCAGTACCTGCCGGGGTTTTCCCCTCATGGTCACATTTCTTTTCCTTTCACATTGCATGTTTACAGACTAAAGAGAAAACCCCCTGCCACACACACAACACCCCCCAACCCAAACAACATGCATAATATTTGCATACCACGGAAACAACATCCCAATTATGCAGGTTTTTTGTATATGCACACACCTGCCTATCACCCATCGTGCCTTTCAAATATTAATTACAGGCCATCAATTATGATACCTCTTAGTGCTGAAAGGTTTTCATTATCAACACCCATTGAAAATGTCAGTTCAAAAGTATTATCAGCACTTTGATTTTATTTCTAGGAGTCAAGCCCTAACGATGATTGCCTTCCTCTTAAAGAGAAGAAAAAGAGGCAGAGGCAGCTATGGATCTGCAATTTGGAGTATATTGCCAGTTCTGCAGCAAATCTGAAATAGTGCCTAATCTCAGCTGATGAGCATAGCAAGGAGTCACCAGTAGGGAGCTGGATCTGATTCCAGAATTAGGTTAGGAAATCAGGGAAGAAGCCCAACCTGGCAGAGGAAGACCGCTCTTTGGGAAATAATCAAAGGAGGGAAAGAAAGGCAGCTCTAGCAGTACGGAGCCTTTGGTGATGAGCAGGGATGCCGTAGAATATTTCAGCTCTGCAGGAGACTTGAGTGGAAGCCCTGGCCTTGGCTAGAGGCTCAGCCTGGGAAATACGCTAGGCAAGACCAGCCCCAGACCAACACGCTGTTATTCTTCACAGCAAACACATCAAAGCTTCCACTTCAGACCTCTATTGACCTTAACCTGGTGACAATCTGGCTGGGGAGCGCATTTGTCTGTCGAATCCAAGAGTAGATTTTCACTTTCATGGTTTCGCCCCACATCCCACCCCAGTTTTGCTTCATGATTTTTAAGCTGCTGAGCAAGATCATTCTGACCTGTCCGATTCCCATCTCCCATTTCTGGCCAGTTTCTCTGACATTGTATGAGAATGTGTGTTACATTTGCCAATAATCACAACCGAGTCACTTGGATTTGTTGCTAATTCCAATCATTGATCGGATGGGGAAACGTGAAAGTGGGCCACTTTGGCCAACTTCTCACCAGGAGGATTTTGAACATGAGAGCTAATGAGACAAACCTTTCCTCAATCATCAGGCACAGCTGCCTTCCTGAGCCAGTTCCTCCACCACCACCTGCTTCTGCTTAGCTATCCTGGGCCTGGACAGGCTGCGGTTGCAATATTTAATCTTATTCACTGATGAAATTTCATTTCCAAAATGCCCATTGCCCAGTTCTGGGAGAGGGAGAAGACACCCAAAATAACTAATAAAGGTCCAGAACTTCCCTTGCTCAGAACAGTTTACATAAGAGGTACACACACACACACACACACACACACACACACACAAACACACACAAACACACACCCTCAAAAAACCCAATTCTTTTCTTTTTGTAATTGCTCATTTAATTTTCAAGACGAAAGCCTCAGTGTGAGAAACATTCGGGAGCATTTTTTCATAGGTCTCTGTGGAAATGCTGCCACCACACTGCTCAGGGTGGAAACTGCACCCGCTGCTGGTCCAAAGGCTTGTGAAGAAGTCATACATCACCGGAGGCCGCCAAGATGCACCGTACATCATTTTGCTACACCGGGGGTGATGAATGAGAGACACAAAGCAGATCCTGGGAAGTGTTGGTTGTGTTTTTTTAATGGAACAACTATCCCATTTTGCTACAACTGGACCAGAAACATTCCAGATGTGAAGCATCTCTAGCTCCCATTAAGAGCAGCACAAACACACTGTAGGTCATTTTGCTAGCCCTGAACGTGAGAATGAGATAGTGAACACCCAAGAAATCCTGCAAGGCAGAGAGTTCTGAAAACCAGCTGTTCTGGACTACGCCTAGACCAGAAAGGCAGAGCACCGGATGTAAGATTCAGAGTGGGCATGTCACAATTCCTGGTTGCCCGTGGTAGAGAAATAAGCCCTCAACCTGTTTAAAAATAACACGTACCATTACAAATAAAGACCCTGCAACTTCTGGTTTAGCTTTGTGGCATGGTGAACTCAAACAGAAGCAGCAAGGAGGTAAGCGCTGTGCTGTTGCCTCTCCAAATCTGGCATCCAACCTGTGTTTCTGCTCCAGAGAATCATCTTTTGCAATCCTGTGTAGGAAAGGCCATGAGGAAAGTCCAGGAGTTGGATGCTGCGCTTTCAGTAGAGATGTAAAGAAGCCGTGATTTCTGTCTTGTCCTGCTTTTATCAGACGCTGTTCCTGTTCCACTCCAGTGGCTGAAATAAACGTACTTAATTATGTACTATGATCAATTTCAGTGTATTTCAATGGAAGGGAAGCATCAAAAACAATGCAGAAAATAACTTAATTATTTACATAGCGTTTGGAAACTAAATAAAGGAATTAAGCTGCTTGCATTCCCTTCCACGATTTCTGTTCTTGGCTTCTGACAAACATGTGAATTTCAGCTCAGCTCCTGTTTCTGATGGAATTTCCCAACATCTATAGCTTTTAGAAAGTTAAGCATATGTTCATATGTACCGTCCCAGTTTGGAAGCATGTTCTCCCTGACCTGACTGACAGAAGAGGCAAGCAACTACTTCCTTCCTTCCTATTTGTATAACAGGGGCGAAACTAGGCTTTATTTCACCTGGGTCAAAGACAAAGACCCAGGTTGGCACATCCACCCCATGCGCATTTGCAAACGCACACAGAGGCTGGGAGCTTCAATGGCACTCCTCTGGAGGCTTCACCTGGGGCAAAAAACGAAGGCTCCCCCAGCCCCCCAGTAGCTACAGCTCTGTGTATAAAATATCACAAGGCGATATACAGATTTAAAAACCCAGTTTTACAGTACAAACACATCAGTAAGACCTTTGGAAGTCAAAGCCTAGATAAAAGTCCAATTCCTTTTGGATAGACATATATTTGGTGAGAGTCAGGCATCCTCATTTTAATTTGGAAGCTCCATTTGGATCAGAAAACCTTCTCAGCCACTCTCTAGGAGGAAACAGCATACACACACACCCCAACACACCGCTATTACTTCCTGTTTCTACTGTATAATTTTTAATTCCTCCCCAGTCTCTCCGGGATTTGAAATTGTTTTTATATAGGAAGTTATATAATACATAATAATTATATAACACATTATATATGAAATTATATATAATACAGAAACATCAACAATTTAAACATATGCATATTTGTGTGTGTGTGTGATTTTTTTTATTAAATCACTTTGAGATGTTTTACAGGAAGTGATTCATAAATGGAATTAAATAAACAACAGAAGTCAAGTGTAACGTTAGTCGTAGAGTTCAATATTAATGGGATCTTTGTGTTTATGTGCTCAGGTGGTCTTAGCACAGCCTTGAACCCTTTCCCAGATGATTCATAGTGAGGTTTATTTTTATTATGTCTAAGTGGAAAGGTGCTGAATTATGATCAACTGAACAAGTTTCACTTCTTTGTAAAATTCACTCCCCAAAAATCCTGAACTGCATTATCCCATCCTCTGGGGGGGGGGGGGTTGTTCACACTTATCTCCCTCTTCTCCAGTGAAGCCAATTTGTAAATAAAATTATTCAATAATAGAGATAGCTTACATTTGAATCCAGCCTTCAGGGTGCTTTGGACTATCGCTCCCATCAGTCCCTGCCTGGGAATTATAGTACAAATCATCTGGAGGGCACCAGGTTGAAAAAGGCTGGTATATTTAGAATAGTGTCACTTAGAATTAGGGACACTTAGAAATGCTTTAGGATCTGTCATGAAAGAAAGTTGAAGAAACTGAACTATTTTCAGCACTACAAAGCACTAAAGAGAAAGACCTTCTCTCAGGGGATTTTATTCTTGGTTACCTTTTTGCTTTTAATTACTCTAAATAGCGCTTGTCCCATTTCTTTGTCTTTTTGCCAAGTTCTGACGGAAGAACCACTGACTGGTTAAATTAGCAGGGAATAGGGGATTCACTGCCTAATTTTAATATAACTATCACTATATATAGTTTTTGTTTACCGGTATATTACATATATTTAAAGCTGGGAGTCATCCCTGCAAAGTAGAAAAGAATGTGAAGAACACAGGATCCCTACCCTTCAGCCAAACACTGAGGGATGCTTGCAGACAGAGGTTCTGGAAGTGTAAAATATCCTCAAGCAGCTTCCCTCCACCCCAGCACCCAAAAGCTCTAGTGGTTTGGCAAGTGTAGGTTGTACACTGATGTGGGCACCACCCACCACTAGGAGGCACATTTCTTTAAGTAACTTCCTGTCCCACTTCCTGTATTGGCTGTCTAGATAGAGAAACTTCTAAATAGAAACAGCTGCCAACATGTGCAGTCCCTGTTCTAAGGGAAACATTCTCGGAATGCACTAAATTATAGCCAGTCATCAGAGCCAATGATACATTAAGGCTTTGGGAAGAAGAAAAATTAAAAGCCTACTTTATATGTGTTTTCTAATCAGATTCTCCTCTTTTACAAGATAATGTGATCTCTCTCCCTGCCCTCGACTCTTTCTGCATCAATTATTTGTGTGTGTCACATTCATTTTGTGACCCAATGCTTCTACCCAAATAGAAAGAGCCCAACTGTAAAATGTCCACAATGGTTTTAAGAGATGTTTAATAGGATGCATTAACAATGAGAACCCTTCCTTCAGATATTTGTATCGCTCAGGTGCAATCCGGATTTCCCTCATTTATAAATGAGATGCCTCCTACCCTTGGAGGCCCGACTAAGTGAAGGCCCTCACGGCTAATGGGCCTCTCCAAAGTGCTTCCGAGGACAAGGAGAGACACGGGTGGATCCCCCAATGCAATATGCATGAGCGAAGTAGATGCATAATGAGGAGCCCTCTTAAATCCAGGAGCCAAGCCCTGCCTGTTTAATAAATCTCACCAGCCCTCCACTATTAGACAGGGGATTAAAACTAATCTATCAATCCCAAAACCAAGCATAGAGTGGATTAAAATGCAAAACATACGAGAGTATGAAGACGCCTAATGCTAAATAACAAACATTTCAATCACAGAAATCATTTTTATCTTCTTGTTTATGCTAAGTAGATACTATTAGACTTAATGTCTGTATTAACACAAGTGGGGGAAAGAAGCAGTTTTAAGGAGACCAAAATACTTGACTGATGCTGCGTGGGTTAGGGATCTCAAGCAGAAGCAGCTCTACCTCAGAAGGGAAGGAATGTGCCTGCTCTTCCACGGTGCTCAGAATCATTGTTTACTCCTTCAGCTCAGCTGCACTTGCCCTTCCTCCATTTTGTTTGTTTTAACTTGCTGCCCTGCACCCCCATAGAGCCTTAACAAAGAAAACCAGACTGAAGTCAGGAGATGCCAACTTATCATTTGTGGTGGTTTGACCCCATCCCGGGACTGTTATGAGCAGGATTCCTGCATCACAGGGGTTGGACTAGATGACCCTTGGTGTACCTTTCAGCACTACAATTACCGGTATATGATTCTGTGGTTTCAATATTTGAGCACCTTAAGACCTTTGTTGTCACATGGGTCACATGGCACAGATCCCTCAGTTTGGCTTGTCAACACAGAACATCCTTTTCAGAAGATGCAATAAATGGAATTGTGGCGATAGGGGAGTGTGGCTCACGAAGCAGAATGGCTAAGTGACATTATCATAGCCCAGTTCTCCTTGTCAAGGCCAGTCCAGTGCCTTTACGGCAGCTAAAATGCTTTGCTATCCAAATGGCATCTTGGGTGCCACTGGCTTCCCATGCAGCTCTGCCCAACTGCATGGTAAACCTCCTTGCCAGTTCTGCATGCCCCACCTCTGATTCTGCTATGGAGATCTTTACCGCGTAATCAGGTGAAAAAATTCGTGGCAACGGAATAACTTTTGTTTGCTTTCATGCAATGAGAATCAAATAAAAGGGAAGGTCATTGGTAGTTTTGAGCTGCTTATTTGAGTGTATGCATTTTATACGGAATATGTGTGTGTGTGTGTGTGTGTGTGTGTGCGTGTGCTTTAGCATACCAGAATGCTCCTCATACACAAGGGACTGCCTACTGGAAATACATGGTTTATAGGCCAAATGAGTTCTGAGGGAAATTGTGGCTTCTGCATGTTCTATATTATTCATTGCAAAGCCATGATTGACAAGACCTCTTGGAGGCTTCTTAGACTGTGTTTCTTGCATGGCAGGGGGAGGGTGACCTCTCTCCACCTTTCCTTTCTACTTTGCCACTGTCACACAATGAGTGCGGGCAATTCTTTAGGATGCCACACAAACCACCATTATTCTGAGACATCCTGGCTTTGGGGCCAAAACTAAGAACAGTATAGAATTAAGTTTAAGATTTTAACTGATGCAAAAGATAGAGGGGGATTTGCCCTGCCGGACTTAAGATTATACTACGAAGCAGCAGCTTTCTGCTGGCTGAAAGACTGGCTACTTCTTGAGAACACAGACATCTTAGATTTGGAAGGATATGATAATTGTTTTGGTTGGCATGCATACTTATGGTATAACAAGGCAATGGTGTACAAGGGTTTTAAAAACCATATTGTTAGAAAAGCATTATATAATGTTTGGAGCAGATACAAAGATTTACTGGAAACTAAAACTCCCAGGTGGTTGTCACCAATGGAAGCCAAGGGGGTGAAAAAACTTAATATGGATTCTAAATGGCCAAAATATTGTGAAATCTTAGAATATGAAGGTGAAAGGGTTAAGCTTCAGAGTTATGAAAAACTAAAGTCCAAAGTTCGAGATTGGTTGCATTACTACCAGATAAATGAGACATTTAAAGAGGACAGGAAAATAGGATTTCAGAAGGAGAGTTCAAAGTTAGAAACGGAACTGTTAGAACCCAATACTAAGAATCTGTCAAGAATGTATAATTTGCTGCTTAAATGGAATACACAGGAGGAAACCGTGAAATCAGCTATGATTAAATGGGCACAGGATATCGGTCATGACATTATGTTTGCTGACTGGGAACAGTTATGGACCACTGGTGTTAAGTTCACTGCATGTAATGCCTTAAAAGAAAATATAATGAAAATGATCTACAGGTGGTACATGACCCCAGTCAAGCTTGCAAAAATTTATCATTTGCCCAATAATAAATGTTGGAAATGTAATGAGAATGAAGGTACCTTCTATCACCTATGGTGGACCTGCCCGAGGGTGAAAGCATTCTGGGAAATGATTTATAATGAAATTAAGAAAGTCCTTAAATGGACATTTACTAAGAAACCAGAGGCTTTTCTCCTGGGCATGGTTGGCCAATTGGTATCAAAGAAGGATAGGATTTTCTTTATGTATGCTACTACTGCAGCAAGAATTCTTCTGGCAAAGTATTGGAAGATGCAAGAACTACCTACTCTGGAAGAATGGCAGACAAAGGTGATTGACTTCATGGGACTGGCAGAGATGACCGGCAGAATTCGTGACCAGGGGAAAGAGGCAGTGGAAGAAGACTGGAAGAAATTTAAAATATATCTTAAAAACTGTTGTAAAATTGAGGAGTGTTAAGATGTCAAGGGGTAAGAAGCAGAGAATTACAGCTGTAATCAACAAATTTATGGGAATTTAATGAAGGGAACTAAATGGATAATTTGACTAAAGGGTTGCTAAAAAATTCTTTCTAAAATAAGGATGCAGCGAAAGGGAGGTATGGGGAAGTCGATTGAAAGAAGTTACAAGAAAATAAGATTATGAACTTATTTATGTTTGATTTGTTTATGTTTGTTTGTATTTTGTGATGTGTTTGTCTTTTAATTATGTGTTTTAAAAACTGAATAAAAATTATTATAAAAAACAAAAAACAAAACTAAGAACAGTATGTTAAGTGCCAATGGAGCCGAGAGCTTCCATCACAAATGGGTGCTTTTCCGCACTGCCCTAGACCAAGCCTGAGTGATAGTACAGTGCCTAGTCTGTCCCCTGCGTTTTAATGTCACTGAGCTGAGGACAAAGGGGGGCTAATGCAACCCCACCATGTTGTTCAGAGATCAGAAGGAGAAGTGTGCAGAGGTTTATAAGATTAATTCTTATCTCCCTGGGCACTGGGTCAAGGCAAGTCAGAATTGTCACTCAACCAACTCTGTGGATAATCTGCTTTTATTATTTGCAATCACACTAAGTGTCTGCCAGCCATACTATGCAGACTAACTTATTGGGGGAAATTATGTGCAGGGCTTGATTGGGGAAGAGATTGAAATATAAATCTGGCCGGGAGGTGGGGGTGGGGGGAAGCATCCCTGCAGATTTTGCATCTCTTCTCACTGCACAGAAGCCTTCCCTATCCAGGTGCAGCTGAAGAAGTGTTTCAAAAGGAGGTAAAGTAGCCAGCATCATATGTTGTTCAGCTCTGAATGCCAATGAAGAGTCTGGCGTTCTGCTTGGAACACAGCCTCTGTTAGGTCAAAATTTTTGCTTTTGAGCCTCTGACAAAAGGTTGCTTCATTTTGGGAACAGGAGGGTTTGTGATTACTGGACAGACTCGACCTCCAAAACTGCCTCCTGGATTGCAGAATCCACTCTCACCTCTCTTCCAGTGACGGATAACATGGCAGGAGATTTTGCTTGCCTTGATTAATTTCAGAGTATCTCAGAGTATCTCAGAGAAGCTGCATAATCCCTAAAATAGCGTAGGAAAGGACTGGGAGAGAGGGCTGGTAATAAGAGCAGGCTGTAATGGAGAAGAGGCTTCTCTGCCGATGACAGAGCAGCCCCCAAATGAGGCTTGCACGGAGCACAAAAGGGGGCTTCTTCTTTCGCACGGTACTTATGGGAGTTTGAGGCGCACACAAGAAAACCTTCCTAATGGGCAGAGAAACAGGAAAAGGGAAATTCTCGGTTCTCCCAGATCACAATGGCTTTTTATTTATACAAGCTCTGAATATGGAGGAGGCTGAAATTTACGATGGTGCTTGGACAGACGAGAATGGCAAATGATGGATGAGGAGATTCCCTTATTAAAGTGTCAAAAATCCTTCTCTAAATATCAAAGGGGCTCCATCTAATGTATGAAATTCACACCAGCCAAGAACACGAGGTGTTCCTTTGTCGTGGACAAAAAAATTAGAAGACAATTTTTTAAAAAAATATTCAGAAAATATAATTTGCTTTCATATGATATCACGACCTTATATTCTCATGCACGACATCTCTGTGTGAAATAAGGATTCGTGAAATCAACAACAAAATGCACACATGCACGGACGAAATGCACTCAGCGCCAGCCAGAATGACAAAACTGTTCAATTTAAAATCAGATCCAACATTCCTCATGCTGTACATTCTCCTCCTGAGTGCTTTGCTCCCCAAGACAGGCACAGGGTCTTTGTTTCCTGCCTTACTGACAAAAAGGGAGCTCAGCCCTCCCACCCTCCAAGCCTCCTGCTTTTGCAGGCTGGCGGGGAGGGACAGACCTGTAGCACCCACTAGTGGCTTCCTCTCTGGAGCAACCACAACCTTACCAGAGAGCCGGAGAGGCATGCTGGACTCTTAAGCCTGTAACTGGTTTGTGGGGAAATGAATGTTTGGAGTGTTTGGTCTAGCGCTGCCATACGTCCAGGTTTTTCTGGACATTACTGGGATTTCAAAGGCAGAATTGACGTCCGGGGGGAATTTCTGAAAGGCGGTGCTTTGTCTTGGATCTTAGGCAAGTCAACTGAAAAATGGTGGGTTTTTTGGCTCAGCAACTTTGGGGGTTGTCTAAAATAAGTTCAACAACTTCCAGGGTGCCCTGGTTTTTACTTTTTGAAATACGGCAACCCTAGTTTGGTTCCCCTGATGAGCTTCTTGGACCTGCCAGTTCCAAGGCTCCTTTTCTTGCTTGAGCTCACAATATAGAAGAGTTTGGCAATGGTAACTAGAGGAGGCCCAATCCATCAACTTGGGTCCAATTCACTGGTGCCCCAGAACAATGACTGAGCCCTGGGGAGCTCTTCTTCTTGTACAGCATCACTCAGCTTCCTCAAGTGAAGGCCCACAGGTGATGGGTGGGTCTGTGAAAGGCATTCCGCCCGAGTTCTCCTGTTAGAGAAAGCAAAACTGGGCTAGTCAGAAAAGCAACTGGACCTGCTTCTTGTGGCCCAAACTGCAGCTCATAGACTTTGAGAATTGTTGAAATAAAAATCTCTCCCTTTTACTGCAAAAACTCGCTGCTCAAAATCTCAGAAATTAAACATGTTATTGCACCTAGCATTGTGTCATGCTGTTGATAATATGAAATTTAATAAGTACCAATCCAAAATAACTCATTCAGTATTTCACTCTCCTGGGAGAATCATAACTTACCTTGATCTCAAAAACGGAGATAAATGTATTATTCAACTTATCTGTTACACTTTGCTTCTTGATACCTGTCCTACCATTTTATATGATCCCATATACCTCTCGTCTGTCCACAAAGATAAAGTACTAGTGATAAAAATCCAGAGGGTGGGCTGAGTTATTCTGTTGCAGTAGAAATAAGAAAGGGTCCAGTGGAGAAGGAGGAAGAGGAAGAGGCCCCTTAGAGACCAGCAGCAAATCTTAACATCTGCAGTGGCAAAGTGTTGTGTCATGTGGCCTGTTCATGTGGTTATGTGTGGTTGTGTCTGCAGTGGCATCTGCAGTGGCAAAGTGTTGTGTCATGTGGCCTGTTCATGTGGTTACCCACCACCACATCACTGGTGTGCAAGTACAGATACGCCAATCCCCATTGCCAGGACCAGTGGCATAGCATGGGGGGCACGGGGTGACTGCCCTGGGCGCAAAATTGTTAGGGGCTAAATTTTTCAACACACTTCCTTTGCTGGGCTCTAATGAAAACGGCTTCTCCATGTGAACTAGGAAGTGACCTCTCCAAACAATGGAATGACTCTTCTTTTCGTACCTCTGTGGCTGCGATCTCCTGGGTGACACAGTTAGGCAGTTGAATGTGCATGTGTACTCCGTCTGTTTCCGTCCCTCCCACACCCAGCGCAGCCCCAGGAGCTGGCAACCCATGCTATACCACTGCCCAGGACCACCGCTATCTGGTTTCAAATGGATACACTGAGGTTCTTATTTTGGAATGAAACCAATTTCTCAAAAAGCACATTTGAGGGGCAAAAATATGTAATAGATCTAGATTGTGTATGAACTATGTAGAAAAAAAGCAACCAAGTTCTCCATCTCCATTTATTCTGGACAGAGGCGCCAGCTTCTCAGGATGATTAAGGGGGGCAGGAGTGATGTCCTGACATTGTGCGCATGATGTCACAAGGAGCCAGGAGGCGGAGCCAAACACCCCTCAAAAAATATTGGGGGGAAGTGATTTGGCCCCTGGGAGCTGGCATTTATGATTCTGGAATAAAATGCTGTGTGGACACAGCCTATTTTATCTTCCTTGGACAAGCCTGTGTCAATTACTTTGTCCACTGGGGTGTCCAAAGCTCTCAGAAGTAAACAGAAAATTGCCATCCATTTGTGCCTGGCATTGGAATTCTCTCCACTTTCTTGACTTAACTGTGCATCAGAAAGAAACAGTTTCTCTGCCATGGGATTCAGGAAGCAAATCACAGGTTGCCTTTTATTGCTGTTACCCACTTGAAAATGTCACGCTCACACATTCACAATCCTGTATTTCACTGCTTACTGGAAAATCACACATTTGTCTCTTTCAAACAAAAGGAAGTCAGAACAAAGAGATTCTGTTGATTGAGTAGCGATGGGAGAGGAGGTGGAAATGTTCATACCTACCTTTCCTACATACACATGCTGATTTTTTAAAAATGGGGAGAGGAAACTCAATAGTCATGGAAGGAAGGATGCCACAGCATGGTCAACAAAACAGCAAGAAGGCACACTGCACAAATATGAGTATTTAAGGAGAGACAAAATTTGATTCTGTACAGCCAGATGACAGACCTGAGCACTATTTGGGGCAGGTTACAGGATGAGGCAAAAATGCTTAGGCCCTTGAAAAGCAAAACTGGTGATTTGGTGCTCACCCATTCTCTTTATGGTGATGGCTCCCCCCCCCCCCCCGCCCTGAAGTGTAAGATTGAAAGCCATGAAAGGCTGGGGCCGTTAAAGGCTGGTGAAATGAGCAAAGAGGCACATTTAGCGATCTCCCTCCCAAGCAAATGAATCACACCCAAGCCCGTCAAGCCAGTGTCACAGTTGTTAACGGGGGCAACTCATCCTGATGCCGTGCAGGCCCCGAAAAGGCAGAGAAATAATTCTCCCCAACTATTACTGTTTCTCTGAAGAGGCATAAACTACACAAAAGGCTCTCAAAGTGTAGGAAAACAAGTATATAATTACATAATTATGCAGATACGCTGCCATTTTTCTTTCATGTTAGCCTTTATATCTTTAAAAAGCAACAGGACAGAGCTGTGCTAGAAAGCAATAAAGCAGGGGGTAATTTAATACCAAATTACAGCCATATTGAAAAGTTTACATGAAGTTGAGAGCAGACAGAGGTCAGGTTTTCAACAGGACTGTCTTTAATTGTGGCCATCAGTTTTGGCAATCCAGATCTTGGGATCAAAGACAGATGTAATATGTTTCCTCAACACTGAATAGTGAAAACAGGCGGCAGGGCTGGCACCATCTCACACCACAAAGTCATAAACTTGATTCTTTGAAAGGAACTCCGAGTCTTGCACTAGCCTAATTGCAACCAACAGGGAGGCATTTAGGAAAGCTGCCAATCCTTATCGGATGCTGGCCATTTTCTTGGCCACTAATTTTCATGCAGTGCCTAGGTGGAAACCTACAAGCGCATTCAATTGTACAATATCACTCTCTGCGACCGTGTGAACAGCCCTCCCACCCCTCCTTCCTGAAGAAGAGATGCAACTTGTGACACTTTGGTCCCCAGCCCCTTTACATCCGATAAGAAGTCAATTATCAGTGATTCCAACAAAAAATAAGTTTGCTAGATCTGCTGATCGATTCTGCAAATGAAACCATTTCATCTTGGCCAGAAGAACGTAAGTGGCCGAGAAGGCAGGCGGCGAAGCGGCTCTTTGGTTGCTGCAGCCCCTGTGTGTACACAGATGACTGAGCCTTCTTGCATCAGGAGGCAGCCAGAGAGAATCCATCTCTTTCACGCAACCAAATACTAAATAAAAAACACATTTTGCCTCTTATTAAACCTCTCCTGTAAGTGGTTCCAGGTCCATGCTCTTAAAAGAGGGGAGCCCAGGGGAGCCTTTGGGAATTTCTCAGGAGTGACTGGAGATGAGGCACAGGCAGAGAACCTGCACTGCTTTAATTTTGCTTCTAAAACACAGAAGGAATAACATTTTAAGTCATTAGCATTTTCTTTAAGTGGCCCTCTATTCAGCAGAGTGTCTCCCCTCTCTGTTCTTACAAACACGCGCGCACACACACACACACACACACACAGAGAGAGAGAGAGAGAGAGAGAGAGAGAGAGAGAGAGAGAGAGGCCCAAATTCTCTTAGGAGAATTCCTTGTGGAATTTCATTGGAAGTGTCTGGACCCAGAAAAATGCTTTCTTTAAAATAATAATAATTAAAAAATCTAACCTCCACCCAGAGGAGTCTGTGACTAAATCCATAGAGAGACCTGCTTTCAAAGACTTTAAGAATATGGGTCCACTGGCAAATCGACCTGAAAGGCAACATCAGCCTGTGGAGATGCTCTTGCAACAGCCTCCAACAGTCTCATGTCACACTTTGTCACCTTTGCACAACCTAATGCATAACTAGAATGCAAAACTTTTAGAGGAGAAGGAGGAGAGGAAGAAGGAAAGCATTTTTATAAAGGAACAAAATAAAGTATTAAGGAGCAAGAAGGTAGGAAAAGCTAATTGTGAAACTGCTGCGGTGGGGAGTGGGAGGCAAAAATGATTCTTCCCATCATTAAAAAAAGGGCCACCATGCAATGTGACATGGATGTGAGCCACTTCTGGCCTGCCTGAAGCAGAGTTGCAATGCAGAAAAGCCTTGGCTTATAAAAGTCTTGCTGTGCCATTCCTGCCTCATGTCACTTCTGGACAGCAGCACCAGCCCTGATGACATTACAGTGGTACCTCTGGATGTGAACTGGATCCATTCTGGAGCCCCGTTCGCATCCTGAGTACAACGTAAGACGTGTCTGCGTGTGCGCGGGTCACATTTTGCCGCTTCCGCGCATGCGCGTGACGTCATTTTGAGCGTCTGCACATGCGTGAGCGGCGAAACCTGGAAGCAACGCACTCCATTGTTTCCGGGTCGCTGCAGAGCGTAACTTGAAAATGCTCAACCTGAAGCACATTTAACCCAAGGTATGACTGTAATGGTCAAAGCAAATATAAAGATGGAGGATTCAGAAAAAAGGGCACACCTTCTGCTACAGATTGGGAAATTGTATCAGAAGTGGGAGTTATTGTCATGATCACTCAGCTCCTGGCAGTAGGCAACCTCTAGCAGATCCTAGCTCCAAAACTGAAGTGTATCCACATTCTGGAACAAAGGGAGACATCCTGATATCTAGGCCCCAGTGAAACGCACCAGAGTGGCATAGGAGGCTCTCTGGGTGGATGGTGTCCATGATGACATTAGTGCTACCTGTGACATCCTACAAGAGAAGATCCCCAGTGAAATATACTCAGAGTCGCAAAGTGATTTCATGCTCTTTATTCAGCTCATAGTGGTGAGGAGGAATGAATGAATGTCCCCTCAAAGTATCTGCTTTATATACATTATTTACACAATGGGCTGCACATGATTGGCTAATTCTGGAATTCTACTGTAAGCCAATCAGGTTGTGGATTCACTTATATCTGGAGCATGATTGGGTGGTTCCTGCCAACCAATCATACTGCTGCATTGTTCTAGGACCAATCAGACTGCTGCATTCTGAATCCTATTGTTCTAGGACCAATCAGACTGCTGCAATTTGGATCCTATTGTTCCAGGACCAATCAGACTGCTGCAGTTTGGATCCTATTCAACTCAGTACATAACACCCAGCAAAGAGCCACACGAGCTACTTGCTGCCAAGCAAGGCAGTTGTTGCAGCTTAGGCAAAATTCGTAGGAACAAGAGCCCACATTCCGCTTCTTACAAACCTGACTTTCTCCCAGGCCACTCAAATTCCAGGCACTCTGCATCAGGCTCTTACTATTGGAGTTCATATCAGTTTACATGAAACAGGAATTTTAAAAATATCTCTCATTTAGAAACAAACAATTCCAACTTTTCCACTCTCTCATAAATGGTGCAGCTGAACTTGTGAGCACAAGACACACACAGGCCCACATAATTCCTGGGACATGGACATCATCCTGTCCATTTATTTCACAATGATAATCACGTTTGGGGGGTGGTAGAACTTGTAAGGCAAAATAGAAGATTTAAAACAGCTGCTTACAAAAACTCATAATCCCTTTTCTTGATCAATCAGATCATGGATTTGGACTCTGCATCCATAGCTCTTATGGTGCCGATTGCAAAATCTGTGGCTGAGAATCTGTGGAAGTTTTGTGGCATCTCCAAGATTAGCTTGGCCAAGGATCATCAAGAGAAGTTTTGTTTCACAACCCAAGAATTAGGAGGAAAAGTCCTTACAGTTGCAGCAGTCCCATATTCTATCACCAAGAGTCCTTTCTTCCCAAAAAAAGCGGTAGCTGTTTGCCTTTCACGGCAGGATCATGGCCAGGGTGTGGCAGCACTGCTTGTTCTGACCCCAGGTTTCTGGGCTGAATTTGGCCCAACAGGGAAAGGAACGTTATCAAGCCATGGGGTTTCAGATGGCTTTCTCTTCAAAAACTGACTTTACCTCCAAATTAAATTTTTCAGCAATATTCATTACCTCTTTTGAAGAATGCTAAGCTGCAGCGCTGTGTCCACAGTTATTTATTACCTGCCTTGTGGTTTGAACAAATATGATTTTGTTATTCCACACTGTCAAAAGAAAAAGCACATCTGGTTCTGGTTGACAAAATTATGACAGAATTCACTGTATCCTAAAAAGCTGATTGAAAAGTTTGCAGACGATTCCTGGGCCTGGTTGGGGAGGTGGAGATTGAATTTCAACAAAAGACGTGCCAAATATTTTTCTCCCCCCTCTGCTTCCATATCCCAGCGTCTTTCTGATTAGATACTGCAGCCAGGCAGGTATTCCATTCAAAAGGCATCTGTTTCTCTTTAGCGGCTGGCCCTCAACCGCATTTTCTTATGCTGCTACAGCGTGCGAAGAAGACGGGGTTCACTTCAGATGCACCCGTTAGGTGATATCACCAGCATCGGCCAGAAGGACGCAATTAAACCCACGTCCAAGCAGCAACACATTAGCAACGCAAGGGCTTCCAACAAGTTTTTCCTCTGTAAACCAGCCGTAACATTGCCATTCCACTTAAAATATCACCACCGCTCCCCATTTTATTAGTTCCTCTGTTCTCCACCCACCCTTCCTGAGTAGGAGATCACTGACAGAAGTCCAGCAATAAGGGGGATAGCACAACAAAGGAGTCGTCTATAAATGCTTGCATGTTGCTAACCAAACACGCCATGTGGAGTGTGACTTCTGGGTCATTTCTACAGTTGCCAACTGCACAAACTCTTTTAAAAAATGTATTAATTTATTCAAAACCCCAGTCATGTCCCTGAGGCTTTGGGAAGCTTATGCAAGTATTTACAATGTTATGTTCAGCAAAGAGCAAAGGACAGGGCTTTCCCCTTCGGCAAACCTCTCTGGAAGGGTCCTTTGGCTGCAGCCAGTCACTCAAGGAGCAATCAGAAATTCTGGTGGACCTTGACCATCCCTTTCAGTTCTGCTGAACAAAGAGCTAAAAACACTCCCAGCTCAACCACCCCAACCAGGCAACCACCCATTAAAGAGATTTGACTACTCTGTGTCCTTGATCACATCACCCATCCATTTTCTTTCTGCTTCTCACATCTCCAATTTCGTTCTCCACTTTGACCAGCATTGGCTGAAGCCTTTCTTCCACAGTTACTGCATGATATGTAAGCCAGAGGGTGGCCTGGCCTCTGGAGTGAGATGGGCGCACCAACCCCAGAGTCTGTCAAGACTGGCCTGTATGGGCAGGGGTACATTTACCTTTACCTTTTTATGTAAGCCAGAACCAACCCCCCCCCCCAAATCCAGTGATAAGGAGGTGTAAGGGCTGTTTGGGAGGACATCTGGAAAGGGTCATCTGCACACGCTGGTAGCTCTCTCTGTCTTGGTCCAAGCATGTTGATAAGTTTTCCAATATGGAATCCATTCTTTTCTAACAGGAAGCACATGGAAATTATGTTTCAGACATGGCCAGGAATGGTTCCTTTTTATCTTCAAGAAGATTTGTGACCTGTAGCTTGGGCTACTGTAACATGATTTATTTGAGCCTGCTGTGACGAGCACTCTAGCCAGCCGCTCTTCCAGAATGCAACCCTATCCTGCTCCACCTGCACGTTAATGAGAGCCAGGCTTGGTGCCCCATTCGGCTGCCTGCTGGGACTTCTTCCTGGATACGCTGGAAGGCCTTAATGCCAAGCGGCTTAGACATAAAGCAGCCTTCCCCAACCTGGGGCCCTCCTGCGACTACAACTCCCATCAGTCCCTGCTGGTACAGTTGTTGCTCAAAACAGCTGGAGGGCAGCAAGCTGGAGAAGGCTGACCTAAAGGATCACATGTGCTGGACATCAGGCACTGTAGGGCAAAACATGGGCTCATGAAACAACTTCTCATCCACAGTCCAATCTTCCTGGCAAGGGAGCACCTGGTTGTTTTATTGTATTATTGGAAGGGAGCACCTGGTTGTATTATTATTGGTGGCGGTGGCAGTGTTACTTCAGTTTATTTACCAACTAATACAAAAAGTCTTGAGGTGACTTATGTGCGCGGCCGAAATAAATGAACATCAAATTTAACTATAAAACACACCCACACCCAAATAACACAGAAACAGGTTTTTATCATGAGAGAATGACGGCCATTTTGGTTGCTGTGATCTCACACCATGCATGAATCTCAACTAAAAGATCTTTGACAGATTGCCATCCAAGCTCTGCTTAGAAGCCTTCAATGAAGGAGAGTCTGCCACCTTCCAAAGTTGTCCATTCCACTGTTGATCAGCTCTTACCGCCAGAAAGTTCTGTTTAGTTAGGATCTTCTTTCCTGTAACTTTGAAGTTCCTGGTTTGGGTCCTAGCCCCCGGAGCAGGAGAAAACAAGCATGATGGAGCCCAGTCACTGGTGTGCAGAGTTACGGCAGCAACAGCTGGCAACAGAGGGGATTCCACAGAGCGGCAGGCGCAGCAGCAGGCGCTGGAGGGTCTCCGCCTGGCATCCCCCAGACTTACTCCAGAAGAGCCGGCAAATCTCAAAAGCCTCCTGCAAAGTTCTTAGGTCTGTGAATGAAAAGAGCTCCTGTAAGTACTAAAGTGGTTAACGATAAAAAGAATTGATTTCCTGCCTGCAGTGAGCTCCCTCGGCTCGGAGGGCTGAATGAAACCAGCGACGGACCCCAGAAATACAGCAAAGTGACGAGGGAACAGGAACGAGGCCGGCAGGGTTTCCGCTCCATTGCCATTCAGAGCAGCGGCTGCTACCAGCACAAGCTCATCCCAAAGGCCTCCCTAGCCTGTGTCCCAATAGCCCACCATGTCTGCATCCTGTGGCTTCTCCAGCACTATTGAGTGCTGGCCTTGGGGGGCCTCACCCCAGCTGAAGAGCTTTTAAGGCTCAGAGAGATCGCCCAGCAAAGCCAGAGTTGTGTTCAGCCTCCATTTCCTCACCTGTAAAATGGGCATGGCAACTTGCACTGCAAATCCAGTTACAGCTGTAAAACATTTTGGAACCTGCTTACTTGATCTAAGTCAGTATTCCACAACCTGGTGCCTTCCAGATGTTTTGAACCAAAATGTCCAACAGCCCCAGCCAACATCTGGAAAGCAGTAGGTTGGAGGAGACTGATTTAAATATCACCCCCTTCCTTTTGGCCCAGTTGGGTTCACAAAGCAGCTTACAATTTTGATAAAGCACAAAGATAAGAAATAGAGGGGAGGGGGACTAAGAGTCAACTAAAATATAGAAACTCAAAGTGACAGACATTTTAAATAGCAGCAGTGTCAACCTGTTTCAGCCAGGTGAACCTCATCACCTATATTTGAGGCTGCTGCTCCAGGCTTGGGACAGATGCAGAGCAGAACCACTTGGGGGGTGGGGCGTGGAATGTTAGCTGAGCATGGAATTCCTACCTACTGAGATGAATAGTGATATGTAGGCAAAGGATCTTACTGGCTTTGGTGGAGGGGGTCATGACCCGGAGTGGTGGTAGATCATTCATATTTCAAAAGGTGCAATTCATTGAGTCTCTTGTACACTGCTTAGAGGCAAAGAGGTATACGATTTGCCAAAATAAGTAAACAAAGACAGGATGATGAACTAAGGAGAGCTGTGTTGCTGAATCAGGCCAAAGGACCACTTAGTCCAGCATCTTATTTTCACAGTGGCTAACCAGATGCACCTGGGAAGACTACAGGCAGGACTGGGCTCGGCAGTCTTAACAGGACTGGATGAGAAATGAACATTGGATCTTCTCTTATGAAACCAACATCCTCCAGGAGAGATGGACAACCTGGCCTGTCTTGTCTCACTGCATGTAACACTTCTGCCAGGCCACTCTTTCCTAACTAAAGCCAAACTATTGGCCATATGCAACAACTTGTCAGCCCACACAATTCCTCCCCCCCCCATACCTGTGTAATGTTGTTTTCAGTTATAATTTAATTCCTCCTCCTATTCCGATTTTCTTGTGGCTCCCTTTGCTCTGCTAAAGGGACTAGCAAACATCCGAGTTGCATTAAAAAGGAGGGAACCAGAACTCTCCTCCACACTACTCTTGTGTTGCAAGTTCATGTCAGGTCTACATCGTATTTAGCAATTTAACAAGTATTGCTTTTGCCCAGAATTGATTTGCACACACATTGAGAAATCAACAATGGGTTGCCCTCCTTATTGTGAAAAAGATAAAGGGCCCTGCTGGATCTCAGGCTTAAAGGCTAATTTGTTTATTGGGAAACAAGCTTCCGAGCTCGAGAGAGTGAGGAGGGCCTGCTAAATCAGAGGCATGACAGGGGCAGCAGGTAGATGTGCCTTGAGGTGTACAGGAGCATAAAAGCCACATTAACAAGGTAAGAGGCAGAGGCAGCAGAAATGCAAAAAACATGTCCTGATCATGGAAGTGTGAGACATAAAAGCAGGGAATAAGGTGTTACTGCATCAAACCATGGCTACAAAACACTGTTGGGCCACTCCAAATGGAAGAGGTTTTTTCTGGTAATGTGAGCACCATCTATAGTCCTTTAAACCATGAAGCACAGTGTCCAATTTGTTCGCGAATTCCCCTGCCACGGCTGCTTGTTCAAACTCTCTCTTGAATTTTTGCCCACCTATATTAAAGTCTTAAGGTCAGAGACAGAATGTCCTGGAAGACCAATATACTTCACACACACACACTCCAAGGTTTCCATATGTTTCCATTTTCTAATGTCCAGCTCCTTTATACTCTTCCATGATTCCCTGTGCCCATGGGGGAAGGGCATTGATGGTAGCAGGTGGCATATTTGATGGGTTAAGCAGCCTCCAGCTGAAATAAACCTGCAAGTCTTTAAGATGCTCCAGAACTAATTGTGTTGTCACTAAGCCAGCTACACTTCTAGAATTCACCTTCATTATCAGTCTGCCTTTTTGGAACATTATCCTTTTGGAAAAACATATCATTATTCACCTATGTTCATTCTGCACAAAAAAGCAAAACCACTTTATATTTATTTAGTAGGTTCTGATGAAATCTGTTTAGGCAAATGCCATGGTACAGACCAGAAATTGGATGCGGTGAGGACTATACCATCATGTCATCAGGTGACTGACGGTACTTAGATTTATCCAACACACGGGACGTTATAATAATGCTAAGCTGCATTTACATATAAACCATAGTTTATTGGGTTTATTGAGATACGTACAAGCTGCAGCAAGCATCAGGCTAGCACATTCACCCACCCCCAGAACTTGGGAACTTTTTGCTTTTTGCTTTCCTTTTTAGTGGAGCATGGGCTCCAGAATCACATGCACTGGGACTGGGTATATCACCAAATACAATCAGTTATGAAGCTGACTTTCTTGCAACTTATTACCAAACTTAAAACCATGGAGAGACCTGGTCTGAACAAAGACATTGGATTCTTATCTCATTATACATGACAAAGCCATTTTTCACCTTTTCACCCCTTGCTTTTTCCTGTAAGACCTATTGCAGTCGTTAAGAGTCGTCAACAGGCTCATCACAGCTATCTGCCAATCACCCATTCCCACCACCCTTCTGAGTAATACCCCTCCCCACCTTCTCACTATATAGAAGGGTCTGGTGACTTCTGTTTCAGTGTATCTGAAGAAGTGTGCATGCACACGAAAGCTCATACCAAGAACTAACTTAGTTGGTCTTTAAGGTGCTACTGGAAGGAATTTTTTTATTTTGTTTTGAACTTACCACAGTTAGCATAAACCACAACTCAGTTTGTGAACCCACTGGCAGAGGAAGGGGGGTGCAGTAGGTGCCTTTCCTCCCCGGGTGTCATCGGGGGGGGTGACATCCCTGCACCACCCTCCTGGGACACTTGTGCCGCCCCCATGGGCAGCTCACCCCACCCCCAGGTGCATAGCATGTGTGCCGCTCCAGGTGCTGGAACAGCTAGCTCCACCTCTGTGTGAACCATGACAGAATCACACTGGCATGGAAATTCACAGTGCAAGAATGCCATCTTCCTGCTTCAGCATGAAGTAAGAAAGATTTAAACAGTCCCCAACCAAGGCCTTTGAGGTGGGCTAAATGAATGTGCACCAGGTGGGGAGAGGCATTCCTTGCCTGACACATAGGAGACTATGAGAACGTGTCTAGAGAGACCACAGCCCACGTAGACTGGGGGACACTCCAGATTAGGGATCTGGCCATTTCGGTTCTCTGAGCTTCACATTTTTCCAATCTTACATTCAGTTCTCTACATTTCCACATCAGTTTGTGGTCTTTTAATTTAAAAAACCCTCCTCCCAAAAATTCATCAGCATTCTAGTTTGAATTTTTCCTAATACACACATTTTTATATGCAATTTTGCCTAATATGCTCATTTTTGCAAAGCAGTTTTCCCCAGTATAGTACATTTTTGTATGTTTTCATTAATACATTCATTTTGATGCATGTTACACAAGTATATGCATTTTTATACATTTTACTTGGCTAGAGAACTGTATTGTAAAGTGTGAAATTCAATGGAATTTTGTGTTTCAGTTTGTTCCTTCTTTCAGAAAGTTATCTAGGTTCACCTCTAAATATGAACCCAGTCACATTTCTTCCCCATCCCTATGTCTGAAATCCCACAGCTTCTCTGTGTTAATTTAGCCCAGAAGGAACTTGCTGAAGGGCTTTAGACAGCATCTTTTAAAAATCTGAATTTCAGCTAAGTTTCCCTGGCATTCCCTTTTGCCATTGCATCACAACTATTGCTCAAGCAGCCTGGATAGGAAAACCTACGGCCTTGTGGCAAGAAAGAAAAAGAGCTGCCCCATCTCTGCATGCTTTGGGAGTCTGAGTTCTGCTGCAGGGGTGTTCCTGGTCTGCCTTGCTGGCACCACTGGCAGGTCATTTGCCTTTTTATCAAGCATGTCCTGCAGCTTTGGGGCGGGGGGAAGCTCAGTTTTCTTTCTCTGGTTGAGCTGATGCTGAGGGCAAAAGGGTGAGCAGAACTCAGGGCTTGCCAAGTTCAACCAGAACATTTCCCCCACTCTTTCTCACAGTCCTCCAACTGCTCCTTGCCTTGGCTTGCCACCTTCATAACTCTGACTCAGTGCACCTTTAGTGTAGTTCTGAGCTAGCAATGGTTTAACTTGGTCTAAGGCAGCTGCCAGTGTCCTTAAGATGTGCATTTTATTTTAGCTCTATTCTTCAGGCACCTGAACAAACTTGGAGAGCCCAAGACAGCTTGATTTTGTGGGGTTGTTTGTTTCCAATTAGGCAGTTGCAAAAGCGGTGATCCAGCCCCAGTGGTTGCCTTTGGCCTCCTCCTCCTCCTCCTTCTCCCAACGCCTGTGACTCTCCCTGCACCTTTTCCCACACTCCTTCCTGCGCCCTCCAGACATGCCCCAATTCCACATCCAGCCCTGAGGTCAAGGAGGCCACATGATTCTTTCCAGGTGTGTGTTGCTGCTTCATTTACAGCCTCCTTTTCGGTCTCCCTGTGAGAAACTTAAGCCGATGGCCAGCTGCAACCAGCTGGCGGGAGAAGGAGGGAAGGAACATGCGGGGGAATAAGGAAAAGAAACAAGGACCTCCCTCTTTTGGCCTCTGCCACATATGGCTCACCTTCTCCAGTTGGGATTGTTTTTCCCCTTGTCCATTTACATACTGTATTCTGTTATCTCGCTATACGGACAATTATTGGGTGAACTATTTGCGCAGATTGTGATCTGCTTAAATTGGGGCCCCTCCAAATCTTTGGCTCAGATTCAGTTCACCCTCCCTTTGCTTCCATGTGTATTCCAGATGGAATTCTGGAACTCAGGTGCTAAATCCACAGAAAGAGCAAAGCAGTCGGGCTGGGTTTACCACCCTAAGCAACAGAGCTGTGCTGGATCAGTCCCGAAAGGTCCACATGGCCCTGAGCTATCCTGCTGCCTCCCATGGCCAACTGGGTGCCTCCAGGGAGCCCTCAATGTGGTCAAGATGGGCATCCTGTTCAGCTCTTTCCCTCCCCAGAAAATGGCGTAATTGGCACACTGTCCACTTGTAGCAGCTGTCTATGCTGGTATCTTCCACATTCAGCCCCCCTCCCACCTGGCCTGAGTTTCCCCACCACTCGTGTACAGCTTACCCAGTACATTTTAAGCAGCTCAGAGGATGGATATAGAACATGAAAGGGAAAAGGATGGAGGAGGGAGAAGCACTCTACAGTTTCAGGCAGATTGGACTGAAGTACCTGGGATTCTTACAACCCCCCCCCCCCTTCTCACTTTCTCTTTCCAGGTCTACGAACGCCAAGGTTCCTTTTTGTCGGCTGTCAAGTATTGTTGCTTGTTGGCAACAGCATTAATATCTCTATCATTTAATTTATTTTATTAATCCCTTTCAAGATTACCATAACCAGCCTCACACTGTAAATAGCAATCATAATGCCATCACATCAGGGTTAATATCAGTGATGCAGGTGAGTATTATGTAAAGCAGAGCCAGTGAGCATCAGGCGTGCAGGGCGGGAGGGGAGGGGGATACAGGCACCCTCCTCCTCCTCACCCTGCAGGGGGAGTTTAAACAAAGGTCTTGTGCAGATTTACAGAACTATGTTATCTCACAGAAGAGGTGAGGATTTAATACCCAAAGCCTCCTCTAAATTCCCTCTAATGCTCTTATTCTCTTTGCTCCATCTCAAAAAGTACAACTAGAGAAAAACAATATTTACATCCTCATGACTTTGATTGCAAGATATTTTAGAGCCAGTGATATATTTATATTTTTTAAAACCCCATAAAACAAGTTTCTGTAAATCCAGATGATTTAAGGAGCTTTAGACCAGCGTGTCCCAACCGTGGCATCTTCCTTCGAATGTTGTTGGACTCTGGCACCCATCAGCCCAAGGCAACTTGGCCAAGAGTGCGGGATGGTGGAGTTCCGGTCCAGCAACATCTGAAAGGCAGCACTTTGGCCGCTCCTGCTGTTGTCCACAAATCTTGGGAGCACAAGAATCAATCTGAAGAAGATCCTGGGGAGGGAGCCAGTCGGGCCAAGGTCATGCAATTCCCTTCCCGGTTCCAGGAGCGAGCAGATACTTTGTGTGGGTGAAAAGGGCCATGGCACATCACGGCCAGGGATAGCGGTGGAGGGTTTCTGGCGTGCTCTGAATCAAAGAATTCAGATTTCAAAATGCATAGAAAAAACTGCAGCTGGTGCAGAACATGGTGGCTAGGTTGCTTGTGGGAGGAGACTCCCAGCAGCATATAACGCCCTGCTTGCAGGATTTGCACTGTCCGCCCATCTGCTACCAGACCAAGTTCAAGCTGTTACTACTAACATATAAGGGCTTATCTGCACTTCTGTTTTGCCCCGCTCTTTCCAGGCACAGTTCCACACTTAAAGATCTGGGTTTGAGCACTCTTTTTTTCCTGTGAAAGCTCATTATTTAAAGCTAAAGAGATACAAACAGCAGTTTGGGTTTTCTGTGGATTGCCATTTGCTCCGATTCAGCTTCAAAGAGCAAGTTTTCACAAGGAAAGCTCCAGACCAAAAAATAAAAATAAAAAAATGAAGAAGGAAAAAGAGGAGCGCTTTGACATGGAGCTTTCAAGCATGGACCACGTATGGAAAGCGCAGAGGAAAGGCAAGTGTGGACAAGCCCTAAGACTCTATTCAGCTCAAGACCAAGTTACTTGAGAGGCTGCCTTATCCCTTATATTTCCAGTAGGTCACTGCAGTCTTCAGGAGTTTCTCCTGCAGGTTCCAAAGATCTCAGGAGGCCGCTGTGCAGCAACTCAGGCCAGGGCTTTTAAAAGTGTGTCTGCCCATCCTGTTGAGATACTACAGGCGGGAACGTAACATGGGGGGTGCCAGCGGGCCATGGTCCCAGGCACATTGTTTCTGAGGAGGCACAAAACAGGTTCCCCCCCCCACAGGTGCCCCCAGCACAGCCTGGCCCAGTGCTCCTCTCTACCCACCAAGGGCTGTGTTGGTCAGCCGGGCTCCCCCCTGTGTGGGCAGGCAGGCAGGCAGGAAAATCAGTGCAGCCCCACTTTGCTTCGGTGGGGGTAGAGTCACTCCAGCAGCGAGGGCTGGGCTAGCACCTCCCTGCCTGGCGCACGTGCCCCTCAGCCCAGCGCATGTATGCCCACCAATGCTACACCACTGACAACAGGTAGACTAAAATACTCAGGAGTCCCACTCATAAAGAAAAAAACTAGTTATTTCATATTCACAAGGTTGGCCTTGGATTCTACGCTACATGACTGGCGCTACCTTCACAGCATCTTCATGCAAATAAGAGGGATAAAGAAAGAGAGCTAGCACAAGGAAGGGTAGAATTTAGGTGTCTTCCCTATCTGTTGGTCTCAACCTTGCCCTCTACGGACGGAAGCTCACAGAGTTGCTTATACCCCAAATGTTGGGAGCTGCCTTTATTGCATTTTGTACATCACCATGAGGCATGTGTGTGAGGAAGGCAACAAATAAATAAATATTGCAAAAACGTATCAAAAAGAAACGGCCGCTTCCTTTTTTAGCATTAATGCACAGAAATAGCCAAGAAGTCTGCCATGTGAGCATGTGTTCATCAATCTTCATTTCACCCATTGCTTCATAGCTCTAAAACCGTGCAGCTTTCAGCCCACCCGCCCCCAACAGATCCCGGCTAAGTGTTTCGAATAAACAAAGGACATCAGCGGCTTGAGTATTTTTATTTATTCATGTGTTATTTGTATTTATAGCCCCCCAACACACACCACAGTTTGTGCGACCCTCCAGGGATGCTCTTTCCCAGTAAAAGGCAGAGGAAATCATCTCGCCATGGAAGAGGGCCCTGTGTGTGGCTGCTGTGCCAGCCCTGCTCCCTCACAAAGGAGCCATGAATGGAATGATTGCCAGGGGGCAAATCTGGTCCTCCGCAAGAGGGTAACTGGGGTGCAATCCTGCCAGCCAGCCAGCCAACCTAGGGGCATGGGATGGTTCTCACATGGATTGAGCCATTTTGGCATAACAGAGATTTTGCCTCTTGCAGGTCTGCAAACCGAACGGAAAAGCTCTGTTTGCTCCTCGGCTACGCCTTCTCTTTTCAAATGGTCCTCACCCACTTCTGCTAACCACACTATGGGAGCATATAGAAGCAACACACTCCAAACCAAAAAGAGTTCACTGGAGCATCGCTTGCAAAAGTGCTCCCGTGCATCTTCACATCCACATGGGACAACATGTATGGATTATTGAGGGGGAGGGGGAAATTCAGCAGCAAACTCTCTCTAGATTGGACTTCCTCAGGCTAAAAAGCCATTAGCGAAAGGCCATTAATTGCTGCAGTCCAGAGGATGTGATATGGAGGGCTCTGTGTTTACACATTGGAATTGACTCCTGGAGGCGAAAGAACAGGCTAACAATTCAGCGTCTGCCGAGGATTTGCGAAAGAGTTTTGGGGGAAGGAACACCTTTCAGAGGTTCCCTCCGAAGCCTCCCAGCGCATAGGATCCGAGAGATTGTTCACTAAGGCAGAGAGAGTTGGGTCCTGCAATTGCAAATCGGCCTGGTTGACAGAAGCACCCCCCTCCCTTTGTTATATCTTCCCTCGCCTTCCTCTAAGAATTGAATTAGAGATATAAAAAGGGGGGGGATCTCAGGCAGGAATATATTTTCTGCGCCTGGATAAGGGAAAGGATTGGAGGTAATTGCTTGCTTCCCCCCATTGTTCTCAGCTGCCATCCAGAGATTCATAGAGCAGTTGCAAAGCTCGCTCGCCTCTTTCTCCCTCCCTTTCCGCCTAATTCTTAGCCCCCCCTCCAAATCATCAGGCAGACACCCCCAGTCCCCATCTCTCCCCATCCTAGTGCTTATTCCACCCTAGGAAGAAAAAGTAATTCGTCTGCTTTATTTATGATGCAATGAAGGTATGCTGAACACATCAGGCTGGCTTGACACTGGTCAACCTCTCAGTCAGCAAAGGAGGAGGACAGCCGGCTTTCAGACGCCAACTAGTGCATAATTTAACCATTTCTCTGCCACTGTGCAACACAAAGCCATTCATCTGCAGGGAGGTTGGTTTGCTCGGGTTTTTTTAGTGGTCTTTTCAAGACAAAAAAAATCTACTTTTGCTACATCCTGCTATAAAGCTGGGGTTTGACATCTTCCCTGTCATTCCTTTATATGATTGCAGGCTGTAATATGTAGAAGGGGTGCATGTAGCAATTTCCATTTGCTAAAATATGGTCTGCATTGAGATAGCTAGATGAAAACCTAGCCAAGTCATGCAATAAAGCAAAGACCGCAAATCAGTTCTTCCCCCACCCCCAGAAACCAATTCAAGATGGATTTAGAAGCCAGTTCCCACTGCAGAACCAGGTGTGGCTGACAGGGCTGCCGCTTGAACTAACTTCTCAGGTACATCAAGGTGTTCCCGCCTCCATCCATGTGCCATCTTCGGCTCTTGAGAAATTGCAAAATTATGATTACGATTCTTATTCAATGTATTTATATTCCTCCTTTCTCCCAAGTCGGTATTCAAGGTGGCTTACAACATTTTTTACACATCGTTTTAAAACACAAAGTAATAATAAAAAGCTAGTTAAAAGCAATAGTTGAAATACAATAAACAACACTGAAACCAGAGTTAAAATACTGCTTGCCCTGACAGTGGCCCAGTGTCCAGCATCGTCTGCCCCTATTTTTCAAAGTCCTGTCTGCTTACAAGAGGAAAGACAGCAAGAAGGGCACTAGTCTAACCACTCCAGAGAGGGAATTCCACTGCCACCCAAGGGATGGAGAACTACTATGTGAGAATGCCATGGAGAACTCCAGTGGACAGAGCAGCAGCAGAAGGACAGAGGGGACTAAAGCAAAAACAAAGGTTTAGAATAAAATAGGAGGAGAAACAGTCAATTCCTTTGCTGCAGAAAAGCTCTTATTTAGAGAGAGTACAGTGGTACCTCTGGTTACGTACTTAGTTCGTTCTGGACGTCCATTCTAAACCTGAAACTGTTCTTAACCTGAAGCAACACTTTAGCTAATGGGGCCTCCTGCTGCCGCCACGCCACCACCGTGTGATTTCTGTTCTCATCCTGAAGCAAAGTTCTCAACCCGAGGTACTATTTCTGGGTTAGCGGAGTCTATAACCTGAAGCGTATGTAACCTGAAGTGTATGTAACCCGAGGTACCACTGCAGTTTTAATTGCAAAGGGGCACCCCACGAGGCAAGGGTCCCTCTTCCTCACTCACGCAGCTTGAACACAATGCAGACAAAACCATGGATTACCTATGGGCAAATTTGCTAGGCCTTTGTAGTGTCCTGATTCGACTCGGTTCCCATTACATCAGGGGTCAGCAACCTTCTTCCGCCATGGGCCAGTCCACCATCCCTCGCACCATGTGGTGGGCCGGACTATATTTTTTTGGGGGGGAAATGAACGAATTCCTATGCCCCACAAATAACCCAGAGGTGCATTTTAAATAAAAGGACACATTCTACTCATGTAAAAACACGCTGATTCCCAGACTGTCCGCGGGCTGGATTTAGAAGGCAATTGGGCCAGATCTGGCCCAGGGGCCTTAGTTTGCCTACCCCTGCATTACATCATGCTTGAGTAGCAAACCCATCTCCTCCTGCCAGCCTGTGTATGGAACAAGGCAGTGGATCTGTGGGTGGGGAGGCAGCCGCTGCTGCTGGACCTTTTGCTTTTAACCACAGCAGTCTTCTGGCCCCACTTTGATGCTCTCTTCTGACCTGGACTGCTTTGCCACCAGGAATTCTCATACCTGGTTCCAGACATAAAGCAGTGTTTTTGGCTGCAGAACAATTGCATTTTTGATTGAACAGTCAAAACAGTGTTCAGGGTTAGGCCAAAAAGAATCTGCTCTCGTCCCAGGACACCCCAAAGGGCAGCGTTCCCTGTACACAAATGTGTTTGCAAGTCCTATGAAAATACTCAGGTTTTAACAAACTGCAGAAGAGGGCGAGAGGGAGGAAAAGAAGCTTGTGAAATGTAATGTAAAGCACACAGCATGAAACAGAAACAAAGAGCCAGCAAACCAGGGATGGTGATGAATGAGCTTTGCAGCACCTTATTTATTTTTGATATATTTCAGCATTCGCCTTTAATCTTCAAATGAAAGGAAAGGGGCAAAAGGAGGCTAAAAAACTGCACTCTCCATACAGCCGCAATGAATGCAAAATTAAACGGGAAAAGCAGCATAGTAGCAAGCGGGGGGGGGGGATTTAGAATTTAGCCGTTCTGAGGATGGAGAGAGAGAGAGAGAGAGAGAGGGGGGGGGGGAGACCGCAGAGGGTGGGGTGGAGTGGGGGAAAGCAGGTACTAAAAAAACCATTTGTAAGCCCAAACATGCAGCTGAAGGGCCAAAAATGAACCAGAACTTACAAGCATTTAAGCAAGACATTTTTATTTATTTTTTTAAATGACTTTCCTAAGAGTCAAAGCATCCACAGTTGAAAGATATATAATTTTAACCTCTGGATGCCTATTAAAATATTTGCTTTCTGTTAATAATAACATTGTTATTTTTGTCAACAACAATAATGGAATAGCAATAACAGCAACAGCATGCAAAAATGAAAACTATTAAACTATCTTCCTCCAAAGTGGAAAAAGATTTAGCTGAGATTTCAGAGTGGCAAATCTAAAACGAAACTACATTTTTACATATTGAATTTATAACCTCTTCAAAAATAATAGCAATTAAAGTCCATGTCTAGTTTTTAAAAGCAAATTTCTCCCATGCTTAACAAAAAATTAAAGTGGCTAATCTGAATGTGGAAATCCTAACATCAGAAAGGTTTTTCTTTTTTTTAAAAAAACAACAACTATTTTTTAATGCAACTATGGGATTATTATAACCACTCAGTTGTTAAACAAAAATTAAACCGCAACCCAGTTGCACGCTTAGTTTCAACCTGGGAGCTGACTGAGGAGCTGCATTACTAACCTGCCAATAAGGCATTAATAACGGAAACAGATGGGGATTTCATTACAATAGTCCCACTGATGTCATTTTGAGTCAGAAGAGGCTACCGATTTGCTCCAACCCTGAAAACTCAAACACTACATAAATTAGCTCTTTCCAAATAATAATTAGAGTATGGAATATTTCTGTAAGTTTCAGAGTTTGGTTATTATGTATTCAAAACAGAAAATCATTCTAAGGGAATCATCTTAGAACAAACTGAAATTTATTTTGAATTTCTTCAAGCCACAATTCATATCTCACCATTTTGCTGCTCTTCTCAACATTTCTGAGACTGTTAATACTTAAGGAATATATATATAAATATATACTTGCAAATACATTTTTAATTTCCAAAATATAACTGAAATTCAGCAGTGAAAAACGCAACAAATGTGCCTTAAAGCAATTAGTAGGCTACCTTTTTTTTTAAAAAAAAGGACTACAATTAATTTAAAAATATAACTAGAACATTTAAAAGGGGAACAAAATATTAATAATAATGTGAGCAGGAATGGACAAATCCGCCCATTTCAGATTCCCTCAGTTTATCGTTTTTCCTGTCTTAATTTCAAATTGCCCTCAATTTGCAATTCTTTTTAAGGAAAAAAAAATCATCTTGCAAATTCATCAGGAGTTTAGAATGCATTTTTCCTAAAGATTTGTATGTAATTTTGCCTAATATATACAGTATACATTTTGGCAAGCCATCTCTTCTTATTTAATGCATATTATATGTTATTTCCATGAATATATGCATTCTTATGCACACCTTCCCCAAGGACACAATTTTTCCTGCACAACTTTTGGTTAGGGACTTTGGTAAGTGTGACTTTCCTGTTTTGAACAAAATAAAAAAATTCCTTCCAGTAGCACCTTAAAGACCAACTGAGTTAGTTCTAGGTATGAGCTTTCGTGTGCATGCACACTTCTTCAGATACACTGAAACAGAAGTCACCGGACCTTTCTATATAGTGAGAAGGTGGGGAGGGGTATTACTCAGAAGGGTGGTGGGAATGGGTGATTGGCAGATAGCTGCGATGAGCCTGTTGACGACTCTTAACGACTGCAATAGGTCTAACAGGAAAAAGCAAGGGGTGAGAAGGTGAAAAATGGCTTTGTCATGTATAATGAGATAAGAATCCAATGTCTTTATTCAAACCAGGTCTCTCCATAGTTTTAAGTTTGGTGATAAGTTGCAATTCAGCAGCTTCTCTTTCCAGTCTATTTCTGAAATTCCTTTGTAATAGAACAGCTACTTTGAGATCTTGTATAGAATGTCCTGGGAGATTGAAGTGTTCTCCTACTGGTTTTTCTGTCTTGTGGTTCCTGATGTCGGATTTATGTCCATTTATTCTTTGGCGTAAGGTCTGGCCTGTTTGTCCAATATAGAGAGCTGAAGGACACTGTTGGCATTTTATGGCATACACAATGTTAGACGATGAGCAATTAAATAGTCCCGAGATGGTATGTGTGATGTTGTTGGGGCCAGTAATGGTGTTGTCCGGGTGTATGTGGCAGCAAAGTTGGCATCTGGGTTTATTGCAGGCTCTGGTGCCAGTGTCCGTGTTAAGTCTGGTTATAGTATTATTGTGGGTTAGGAGTTGTTTAAGATTGGGGGGCTGTCTGGAGGCAATGAAAGGTCTTCCTCCCAGAGCTTGAGAAAGAGAACTGTCATTGTCCAGGAGAGGTTGTAGATCTCTGATGATGCGTTGTACTGTTTTAACTTGGGAGCTGTATGTGATGACTAGAGGTGTTCTGTTATTTTCTTTTTTGGGTCTGTCTTGCAGCAAGTTCTCTCTGGGTATCAGTCTGGCTCTGTTGATCTGTTGTCTAACTTCATCTGCTGGGTATTTTAGTTCTAAAAAGGTTTGCTGTAGATCTCTTAGGTGAGAGTCTCTGTCTGTAGAATTGGAGCAGATGCGGCTGTAACGTAGTGCCTGGCTATATACAATGGACTGTTTGGTATGTTTGGGATGGTAGCTAGAGGCATGTAGATATGTTTGTCGGTCAGTTGGTTTACGGTATAAGGTGGTGTCTATGCGCCCATCCTGTATTTTTATAGTAGTGTCCAAAAAATGTATTTCTTGCATAGATTGATTCATTGTTAGGTTGATGGTGGGGTGAAAATCATTGAATTTCTGGTGGAAGGTGTCCAGGGTCTGTTGACCATGTGTCCAGATGATAAAAATATCATCAATGTATCGCAGGTACAAGAGAGGTTTGAGTGGGTAGGAGTTTAGGAAACGTTGTTCTAAATCCGCCATGAAGATGTTGGCATACTGTGGGGCCATGCGGGTGCCCATTGCTGTGCCGCTGATCTGAAGGAACAGGTCATCACCGAATTTGAAGTTGTTGTGGGTAAGGACAAATTGGCAGAGTTTGGTAGCAAAGTCCGCTGTGGTTTTATCTGAAATGGTATTCCTTATAGCTTGTAAACCTTGTTTATTCCTTATAGCTTGTAAAGTTTATTCCTTATAGCTTGTAAAGTTTATTCCTTATAGCTTGTAAAGCTTGTTTACAAGCTATAAGGAATACCATTTCAGATAAAACCACAGCGGACTTTGCTACCAAACTCTGCCAATTTGTCCTTACCCACAACAACTTCAAATTCGGTGATGACCTGTTCCTTCAGATCAGCGGCACAGCAATGGGCACCCGCATGGCCCCACAGTATGCCAACATCTTCATGGCGGATTTAGAACAACGTTTCCTAAACTCCTACCCACTCAAACCTCTCTTGTACCTGCGATACATTGATGATATTTTTATCATCTGGACACATGGTCAACAGACCCTGGACACCTTCCACCAGAAATTCAATGATTTTCACCCCACCATCAACCTAACAATGAATCAATCTATGCAAGAAATACATTTTTTGGACACTACTATAAAAATACAGGATGGGCGCATAGACACCACCTTATACCGTAAACCAACTGACCGACAAACATATCTACATGCCTCTAGCTACCATCCCAAACATACCAAACAGTCCATTGTATATAGCCAGGCACTACGTTACAGCCGCATCTGCTCCAATTCTACAGACAGAGACTCTCACCTAAGAGATCTACAGCAAACCTTTTTAGAACTAAAATACCCAGCAGATGAAGTTAGACAACAGATCAACAGAGCCAGACTGATACCCAGAGAGAACTTGCTGCAAGACAGACCCAAAAAAGAAAATAACAGAACACCTCTAGTCATCACATACAGCTCCCAAGTTAAAACAGTACAACGCATCATCAGAGATCTACAACCTCTCCTGGACAATGACAGTTCTCTTTCTCAAGCTCTGGGAGGAAGACCTTTCATTGCCTCCAGACAGCCCCCCAATCTTAAACAACTCCTAACCCACAATAATACTATAACCAGACTTAACACGGACACTGGCACCAGAGCCTGCAATAAACCCAGATGCCAACTTTGCTGCCACATACACCCGGACAACACCATTACTGGCCCCAACAACATCACACATACCATCTCGGGACTATTTAATTGCTCATCGTCTAACATTGTGTATGCCATAAAATGCCAACAGTGTCCTTCAGCTCTCTATATTGGACAAACAGGCCAGACCTTACGCCAAAGAATAAATGGACATAAATCCGACATCAGGAACCACAAGACAGAAAAACCAGTAGGAGAACACTTCAATCTCCCAGGACATTCTATACAAGATCTCAAAGTAGCTGTTCTATTACAAAGGAATTTCAGAAATAGACTGGAAAGAGAAGCTGCTGAATTGCAACTTATCACCAAACTTAAAACTATGGAGAGACCTGGTTTGAATAAAGACATTGGATTCTTATCTCATTATACATGACAAAGCCATTTTTCACCTTCTCACCCCTTGCTTTTTCCTGTTAGACCTATTGCAGTCGTTAAGAGTCGTCAACAGGCTCATCGCAGCTATCTGCCAATCACCCATTCCCACCACCCTTCTGAGTAATACCCCTCCCCACCTTCTCACTATATAGAAAGGTCCGGTGACTTCTGTTTCAGTGTATCTGAAGAAGTGTGCATGCACACGAAAGCTCATACCTAGAACTAACTCAGTTGGTCTTTAAGGTGCTACTGGAAGGAATTTTTTTATTTTGTTTTGACCATGGCAGACCAACACGGCTACCTATCTGTTTCCTGTTTTGGTTCACCTATTGTTCCCCAAGTGCAAATTAGGCAGATTCGCATTACAATGTGAGCTAAACTGAGTCTCTCCCTCATCCCTAAATAGTATCATGCCCAAAGGACCCCCAAATCCTGCAGTATCCAGTACGTATTGGTGCAGAACAAACAGAGAGGATGAAGGGCCCTCATTATTTACAATGATAGTTCTTGTTGTTCTAAAAAGGAGCTTCTATAAACCCTACAGCGCAAATACATTTCCCCTCTTTCCTACTGAAAGCTTTTGGCTTTGCTGTGTGTGTGTGTGTGTGTGTGTGTGTGTGTGTGTGTGTGTGTCCGTCCGTCCGTCCCCTAGAATAGCCTTTGCTGTGGCCTGTCTGGCTCTGTCCAGAGCAAACTAGGAGCCCCAGGGAAGCAAAGAGGAACTGGACTAGCTGAGGATTTCATTGGGATGCCTCTGCTTAGAGCTCAGATTCCAGAGGAGGGACTTTGAAGAAACTGCCCTTCATTTTAACACATTGTGTGTCATCCACAGCAGCGGTCCTTCTTGCGAGAAAGAGCAGTTTTCTTCCGTGGTCTTCATTTAAAAGCATTTTCTTGTCCTGCTCCCCAATATTTATGCCTGTATGTTTAAACCTACCCACAGAAACCTTGGGGTTGTTTTTGCATAGCTGATAAGCAAAAATATTTTATCAACCTGTCTTAACAGTATTGTAAGGCTACATTTAAGCTTATCAGTGTAGTTGTTGTCCCCCCCCCCCCCCCCGGTTCTGGTGGATGCTGTCTTGGGACATTCCTAATGATCTTACCATTCTGCTTATTCACAGGTAAGTTTATCTCTGATCATGTCTAACAACAACATGGGAAAGCAGGGTGTGTGGGTGTGTCATTCTCTCTCTCACACACACACACATCTCCCCCATTCCTACTTTTTAATCACCGGTTATTTCAAATAGCCTAATGCTCTGCTGGGAGGTGCGGTTATACCTTTCATGATTTAATGATTTTTACACATGCATATCCATGTTCCGTTAATTCAAATGCTGTTTTAGGTTCACAAGGAGCTTTGAATTTCTGTTTTGTGGAGAAAGGCTGCCCTCTGCAGGTAGGATTCTGTCTCAGATTGTTCACACCTTAACAAAAACACACACCCACACAACACACACCAGCAGGTCTTGTGAAGAGATTAAAGCAAAACACCTTTGGAAAGGGATTGAGCTCCCAGAGCGGCCCTTTGGAATGTGCTCCAGGAAATGCCAGGCGGTGCCCTCAGGACTGGCACTTAGGCACCTGCCGAAGACTCATTTGTTCATCCAGAGTTTCCCCAAGGGGCGATCCAGTTAAGCTGATGATTAATTTGATTCATTCCTTTCTAACTTCTAATTTGTTTTTACTGATATAACTTAATTAATGGTTTTATCTTCTTTGCCACCTTGATACACACACACACACACATATCTGGTGGCATAGAAAGATCTGGGGTGGGGGGGGGGGAAGCAATCAGTAGCAAAGGGAAGCTGCCAAAACTCCATTAAGTTTCCATCCCGAGCTGGCTGGAAACAAAAACAAAACTGCTGCTTTGATTATTTTTAATAGGAAAATGGGGTATAAATATAAAATTAAATTAAATTAAGAAAGCACTGAGTAGCTGTACGAGTGTCATTTCAGGGCTGCTATGGGAATTCCACAAACCTGCTTCCATGAGGTGTTCAGGACCCCCAAGTGACCCTGGAACTTAAAGGAGGAGTGGGGGGTTGGGGGGGCTCAGAGGTGCTTCCTGCCACGCACCTCAAAACTGAATCTTAGCAGGGAGGAAGCGTTGCTAGTCTCCCCACTGAGGATTAACCTCCTTCCACTCCCAGGAGGCCTTCCTTCTGGATTTTGCAAGAGGGCACAATATGGCTAAGCTGGTGCTGTGCCATAAACATCAAAATACCTATCTATCTGGCGTGTTTAGGATAATTTTAAAACAAACAAATGTTTCTCACTGTCCAGTAATAGATTTTCTACTGTCTCTTATTCCCAATATACGATTCCGAAGAGTGGGCTTCTCATGTCCACTGAGTCACTTTTGGGTGTAGCGCTTGAAGTACAAAAGGTAGAAAGTGCTTGCTTTTAAATCAAGGCTGCTGCCAGACTGGGGGCTCAGTACTGCAAAGGAATTGCAAATGGCCTATGAGATTAAATAATAAACAAAACTGCAGGATATTCCATGGACAGGATAAATCTGGATTAAAGGGGAATACAGGCTGGCATCTTGATGATGATGACATCATATGGATACTGCTAAAAATAAAAGAGCAATACCACTCCCATAATAAAAAAAACACCTGTCTGAAAGGACCCTCTTGGATCCCCCCTTCATGGGGAAAGCAGGAGCTGCTTTTAGCATCACCCCAGCACTAACTGTTGGGATTGATTGTTGGACTTCTGGCCTCACATGCAAAAGTAAGCTCTGGCTTTGCTTTTATCCCTCTTTGATTAAAAAGGAACTTGGCATCCATGCTGGGCAGGAAGATGGGGGAAGATCTCCCTCTTGTTGGCTGCAGACACCATTCCAGTGGAGTCAGGACGGGGGCAGCAGGGGGTCTCTTCTCCAACCTGCCTTTGTCTTTTCATCCAGGTTCAGAGCTGGCATCCAGCTGCTTTCAAGATGCCTCTGGCCCTCAAAAGCAGCAAACCGATGTGCATCAGGGCAAAAGCTGCACAGAGGAGGAATATGTCACAAAATGAGGATTTACTTGACTTTTCCTTGCCTCGATAGAGCTGTGGAGTCCCAGTGGTACTTCCTAGGAGAGAATAGCACTGTCCTGACCTCATTTGCCCGTCTCCTTCTTTTGTTCTGCTGAAGAACAGAGCACTCACTTCCTTCACAACAGACTTTTTTTTCCTGGAGACAGTTTCAAAGCAGCGGGGGATATCATGAAGTGCTCTCGTCCCCCCCCCTTTCCTTGCATCAGTCTTATAAATTGCTCTCCCCATTAATTGCTTCCATGGAAACAACATTTGGCTCATTTGGGGGCTCCTGGTTTTTCTTTCCTTTTCTTAAAAAAGAAGGATTCTTAAAAATATGTGGGAAAGGAGGAAGGGGTCTCCAGCCTTTTCAAAATAGATCTTGTGCAAGTTCTTAACTAAATGCGAACTTAGGCGCTTCTTTCGGAAACATGGTTGAACTTTACACACTTTTAATAAAGGAATCAGGAGACATCACTCCATAATGTTTTAAAAAAAAAAAATCAGAGGAAAGGGCAAGAACAGATTACGTGGCAGTACATGAAAGAATTTCTCAACACCTCCCAGCAAAATGCAGTCAGGAAACCAATGACCAAACATCAGTGTTCAGCACCACAGCCTTAACTAATAATTTAAGCATGAGTAGGTTGTGCAAGCAGCATAGGAACTTCCAGAAAAAGCTCTGTGGCCTCCCAGATCTCCAAGTGTACTTCTCTCTCACAGTCAATGTGAATGTGTGTCTGTCTCATACACAAACACACTCCCCACCCCTTTATATCGCCTGGAGGAATGTCCCCGCCTTTCCACAGCAAAGGACTTTAAAAATGCCTATGTGCTAAAAGTCTAATGTGCAAGCAGACTTGGGCTATGTACACATTAGCAGCTTGAAACGCAGCAAGGTCGCCTTCCCCTGCACTGTGTTTCAAGTTGCTCTTTTAAGTTGCTGTACACACCAGAGAGGGGGCGGGGATGTCTTCACCTGATGTGCAGTACCTGGCTTGTTTTCCTGCACCAAACTCCAATTCACTGCATGCACTGTTTCTCAAGACACTACAGGATAAGGTATGAGTTGTGTCTACTGTCATGTGTACTCAGCTTCAAACATGGGAACACATGGGGAGCTGGAGTAAAGGGTCATGTGTACACAGCCTCTGCTTGGAATGTATGTGTGGCTAAATGCCTCCTTCTCAACAGGACTGCTTCTGTAGTGTAAAGCTTCCCCGTGTGTGTGTGCACGCACAGGTACACACTAACACAGAGACACCACAATGCTCTGAACTGGAGGCACTCCCCCAAATGACCCAGGGCACATTGTTGGAGTCAGAGGCCACACACAACCAGCTGTGCTCTGGCCTTCTTTTGTGAAGTCGGATAGACGTTCATTCCTGCCTAGCAGGTGGAGCAACAACATTTGCTTAGGAGGGGGCAGGAGAGTTTTGCTGATGTTCACAATCACACACATGCACACATCAACCTGCACTCTGGCTCCCCCCACCCCATGGTGCTTCCTCAAGTGTCACTGAAGCTGTTTTGTGGAATGTGAGTCCAACTTCACTGTTGGGGATTTGTCATGGGGCACTTAGGAATGAGTGGCACAACTTTTCTTATGTTTCTAATGTTTCCTGGAAGGTGATGGGGGCTGCCAAAAAAAATTATCTCAGCCCCACTACACACACACATGAGTGGCTCAACTGCTTGTCCCAAAGAAAGCTTCCTCTCCTCTCCCAACCTTTCTTTCTCTCTCTCCCTTTACTAAGCCACCCAATGTAAATTCCAGCTATGGACCGCATAAGAATGAGTGTTACTTCCCAGAGACCTCCTGCTCAGAAAATTTGGGGGTGGGGGAGAGAGAGAGAAACACAAGCCCATCTTGCCAAGCGAAAACATGATAAAGCAAAGTCCAAAATCTTACACTATCTTTCAAGGTAAGCTGAATTATTGATGGACAAAGCCTGGCCTAGGAATGGTGGCTATCAATATTTTAATACTTCTGCTGCTAATTTCATTCTCCATATCGCTGTTTGTGAGCTCCGCCAGTGCTTTGAATGCACTGCATGGTGGAGGCTCAAGTCATGGATTTATCTTCTTTCGATTCTCGTTTTTCTTCCTTCCTTCCCTTTAAGACCGCCTCTTCTCAAGAGCCTTACTGAGACCTGTGCTGGGTCAAGAAAGTCCACAAATGTGGAAGGAGGTTAGCGCCAAGGCCCATTCCACAGGCAGAGGGTGGAAGAGATTCAGAACCTGCAGAGGCTATTCAAGGCAAGCTCCTTTTGGGGTTAGAGAAGCAGGGGCACAGCCTAACGTCGATACTTGCAGGCCAGCTGCCTTCCCTTGTTAGTCACTGTGTGCTCTGCTGCCCATCCTCCACACACACTCCTTGGGGGTGTGTAAATGCATTGCACAACAATGTTGTTGTTGTTTAGTTGTTTAGTCATGTCCGACTCTTCGTGACCCCATGGACCAGAGCACGCCAGGCACTCCTGTTTTCCACTGCCTCCCGCAGTTTGGTCAAACTCATGCTGGTAGCTTCGAGAACACTGTCCAACCAACAATAACCTTCAGTAAATCTGTAATCTACACAAGAAGCAGAAATGCTTAAGTAAGCCAATATGGATACAATGCACAACTTTTTGAAAGTCTTTGCACATGCACTTATAACATGGGAATGGGCTATAGAGCTGATAGAGGAAGGATGCTCAGAAAAACACAACTTGCCAGAGAGGAATGGGTGGCAGTGGGTGGGTAGAGAGACATTTGATTCTGTTCAACAGATAAATAAATAAAGTTAGGGGACACTGCTTTGCAAAAATGTCTGTAGTAGGAAAAAAATCATATAAAAATGTGTATAGTAAGAGAAATTCACACAAAAGTGCAGACTAATTTTTTAAATTGCATACTTATGTGGAAATGTGGAAAACTGAACACGAGACTGAAAAATTAGGAACAGAGAGACTCCAACATCGAGGGATTCAGCCTTCCCTCCCTGGTTTTTTTTAACAGTTTCAATTGTCATGCTTTTTAATTGTGTGTTTTACTGTATATTTTAATTAAGGATGTTTTAATGCCCCAATGGAATTGTTACTATGTATCAATTTTGTAGCTCCTAGAAGCCATTTTGGCATATAAGCAGTAATATACATCAATTTGTTTGCAGAAACATTTTCAGGGGACACTGCCAGTGGTTTACAGAGGCTCCATTCTGATTTGTTGTGTCAGGTGAATGTTATCCCGCACTTTCCTGGGGTGTTTCCCCATCACTTTCCTTATTGTGCAAAGTCCAGTTTGCAGGGGGCGGGGAGGTGACTTCTGTGTGCGCAGGACCCCCAAATCAACTGAAATTGTGTGACCTGCACTTGCCAGTGTGTGACTGCATCCCACCTGAAAGCAGCCCCATTGGGAAGTGCCCTGGGAGAATATTGCCCGCAAGCCAAGAAGAATAGGTTCAGAAGGTTTCATCCTCCATAGAAGAATGTCTTGCAATGCTTTGTAAGTGGCCAGGAACAACTTTGAGGGCGATGGGAGGTGGGCTGGGCTGGGCTCTTCTGTTTCTTTATTTTTTGCACAGATTCTCTGGAATTCACGAGCAGCTGGATAAGTGTGTCTGGGGGCGGGCAGTTCATTTCCCTTGAATTTGCCTGATTAACTGAAAGAATAGTGTGTCCTTTACTGCTTTATTTACTCTTTATTAGTCTAATGAGGCTGTTTCCTGGGAGCTTAATTACCTCAGTAGAGACAATTCGTTTTCCTTTGCCCTTGCATAGCGTAGAAGAGAAAAGGCCCATTAAGCGGGTGGCGGGATGAGGAGAGGGGCCAAGGCAAGGTTTGGGATGCGATGGGGTTTTGTGGAAAGGCACTCAGCGTTGGACACATGAGGCCATAAATTTCAGGCGTTTGAGCAGGACGGCCGAGATGGTGGCGCTTTGGCATCCCAGCATTCCCAGTGGGCCCTTTGTCCCACCTCACCCCCACCCTGCCTGTTCCAGCTGCGCAGCAGAGCAGATTAACTCAGCGAGATAAGAGAAGCACTTACATCTTAATACTTTAAACCAGCTCCTAAGAATCATGAAAGCAGGACAGAACACTACCAAGTGACGCTGCATGAAAATTAAAAGCATATGATTAATGTTACAGAAAATGTGAGGGTCCTCAGCCCTTTGAAACTTTATCTCTTCATCATTTTGCCATTTACAGCTTACTAATGAAATTAGATATGGCACAGAGGTTGGGTGTTTCCCCCGCCCCCATGTCTACTGAACATTTTTCAAGAGTTAAATCAACATATTTTCCATTCTTCATTAGGCAGGGTTGGAAAACGTTCCTTTGCTTCTGATGCTACTAAGAAATATTTCTACAGTCTTTCCATCATGTGAATCATCATTTGACACGCTGTCTCTGTCTGTGTAAGCGCTGCAGATGCTACACAGCACAAGGGACTGAGCAATTTCCATCCACTCAACTGTTCTCTGGTGCAAACCAAACTTTCCGCCTGCAAAATGTTTACTGGGTAGAGCGAGGGCAATGCTAGACAACTTCTCCCACAAACACAAAACAAAGTTTAAAATAGGTAAGAGGCCGAACACTGTGGACAGGAGATTAGCCCTTGGCTGTGCTGAGCTGACACAAAGCTCACTTCAGTATCCTTAGGGCTGAAAAAAATATATCTGGGAGGTGTTATATTAATATTTTAAGGTATGTCTATAATGCAAGAAGCTTAACAAAAATAAAAGAATTATAAAAGCGGAAGCACATGTAAAACAAAGGAAGAAATGGGAAAAACCAAACCAAACACTTCCTGCCACCTCCAAAACCTTGCCCAACTTTGGAAGCTCTGCTAAGGCTGTCCCCACAAGGGCAACAGGCAGGTACAAACTCTAAAGAGCTCAATTTCCATAATGTCACCCACACCCACCCACCTGTGTTTCTGCTTCAATTCCAACATCAGAGCGGCTGGGTTTTCAAAAGAAGCTTCAGAGTTTGGCTGCCAACAGGAGCACTTTTGCAGAATTGGGGGCAGGGGGGTGTTGTAAAATGTATTCCATACAACTGCAGAAACCTTAAGCATAAGGAACTAAGACTGATACATTTTTATTTATCTTTAACTTATCGTTACAACTGTTCTTTAATAGTACAGAGAAACAGAGGCGGCAGAATCATGAGAGGTGACTGACTTCATGGTTTTTCCCACAACACAATTTTTTACATACGTACACATTGTGATTCGCGATGTATCGTTATGTCTAATATTGTGAAACCATTACCATGATGTATCGATACATCGCCCAGCTTAAAGTTCAGCTTCACCCCAGGACAATGGGACCAGATCTCAAAAATGCTCTTGATTTATAACTCCAACTTCCCAAGCACGGCTGCTGGACCATTGCCTGTCCTTTGTCAAGGGCCTTGCGTGTTGTGAAATTCTTATGCAAGCTCATCTGATATGTGCTGCAGGAGTTGTGCAACCACCAAGGATCATGCCTCTATTCTGAGTCTCTATTCCGAACCCTCAAGGATTGTGCCTCTATTCTGAGCCAGAGGTTCATATATTGAGTGAACCGGCAATGATTCAGTACCTCTCATGAAGCAAGAGGCTAATTGATAGCAGGGAATTTGGGTAACAGTGTCTGTTTAATAGGATTCCACTTAGCATCCTGTGTAGGCCACAGACACCTTTTACAGCACTCTCATTTCAATCAATAGGAACTCAGAAGCGTGTTTTCCAATAAATATTGTCTTTTCTAGAAAACAAAAGGAATCGTTTAACATTTGCATTTCTTGCTTTTTTTAAAAAAAAAAAATAATAATCATGTCACAGCAAAGCACCATCTGAGCTATTTATTACTAGATTTCAACCTGCTCTGAAACAATTTCGTTCTAGGGGTGGTAGTGCTGTGGGGAGGGGTTTACATGTGCATAATGGCAGGTTTCAAAACAGATTTTATATCCAGCTTTATCTTCTAATGGAGCCATAGCAGCAGGGGGCAACCTAACTTTAGGGAACCTGCTGAGAAAGCAGCACTGGGGGGCTAAAGCAAAGTGGGAGTTATTTGCTAGTCTGAAAAATCTGCACTTTACCAGAATACAAACTATGGTCAGTGTATGTTGTAGGTGGAAGTGAAGGAGAACAACATGGGAGGGAAAAGGTTCAGAGCAATAAAATGCAGAGATGATGGGTCCACTCCAGGATAAGATAACAGTTTAAAACAATAACACCAAAGCCTTAATGGAGGCAGAAAGTATTCTGTAAAGGTGTGCAGACTTGCTAGGATTGATTTGATTTTGTTTTTTGTTCTAACTTTGCCTGCAGACATTTCCAAGCCCAAGTAACTGCACATCTGGGAACAGTAGGTTTTTATTGATTTCACTGGGTATGGGAGGGTGCTCAAACTTTTTAATAATAATAATAATAATAATAATAATAATAATAATAATAAACCACTGTAGTGCTAGAAAATGGCATACAGAATAGGTTCACAAATAAAAGCCAACCCCAAAATAAGAAATATTAAACCAGATTTTAAAAATTACACCTGCCCACAATTAAGATACATAGTAAAACATACAATAGTATATAAGAGGACACTGAGGAAGCATTGTGACTGTTCAAAGATGGAGCAAGCTCTGGTAGAGAAAAATAGCCCCTACCCAAGCAAGGGCACCAAGTGAATTGGTCTGGGGCAAAGGACTGTACTTGGGGCAAAGGACTGGGGGCTCATCCGCTCAATAGGAACAAATGTCAGTTCAGGTTTTCTGCAAACTGCCATTTTCTGGGTTTTCACAGGGAAATCTCTGGAGCAAAAACAAAAAAGGGTCACTCAGACACAGAGCAGAGGACAGGTAAGTGTGGATAAGCCCTTAAAAAGGTAAAGGGACCCCTGACCAGTAGGTCCAGTCGTGGCCGACTCTGGGGTTGCAGCGCTCATCTTGCTTTATTGGCCAAGGGGGCCGGCATACAGCTTCCGGGTGGCCAGCATGACTAAACCGCTTCTGGCGAACCAGAAAAGCGCACGGAAACACCGTTTACCTTCCAGCCGGAAGGTAACTGCTTTCAAACTGCTAGGTTGGCAGGAGCAGGGACCGAGCAATGGGAGCTCACCCCGTTGTGCGGATTCGAACCGCCGACCTTCTGATCAGCAAGTCCTAGGCTCTGTGGTTTAACCCACAGCGCCACCTGCGTCCCTAAGGATAAGCCCTTAGCCATCTTTCTAAAGCTTAGCTGATATGGATCCAGCCAATGCATGAAAGGGAGACACTGTGTACAAACTAATCCACTTGTAGGACAAAAATCAATCCGGAATCATTCATGTTTGTTCCTCAATATGCTGCTTTCAGTCGAGACAGATCCTGCTGCCCACAAGGGTGGGTGTGGTTGCTTGATTAGGTTATCCATATTTTCTCCTCCCTGCACATGCTCCAGGGGACGGAAGAAGGACATACATGGTGCTTCCAATCTTGGCATACTCTCACCCACAAGTTCATTGTGCAAATGTGGACATCCCCCCCCACTCTGCATCACTGGGACCCACTACTGTGTGGGGCAATGCAGAATCAATCCTCAACCTGATTTTGTTTTCAGAATGAAACCATTTTCTCATGAAGCACTTTTGAGGGGCAAAAACATCCATGGATCTGGATTGTGTGTGGACTATATGGAAAAAGCAAATACTCAGTCTCCATTGATTCTAGGATAAAAATGTCTCCCCTTCAGACTCTGCCTTGAGCTCCAAGATGAGAGAAAGATGGGGCATGTAAAGGAAATAAAATAAATGTTTAAAATGTATTTAAAGACAAAAAAGCAACCTACCTACGATGGACAAAACTAGGTCGAGAGAGCAAAGAGAAGCCTCTGGCAAGATTTTGTTAGGAGATAGCATCATTTTGAACACGGGGCTATGTCAAGGATTGCAACAAGTGAAAGTCTCAGGCCAGGAGAAGCCAGCTCTCCCCCTGGCAGCGCTGTGACATCACCACCATAAACAGAGAAAGAGAAAAAGATCAGCAACAGAGGACACCCCTGGAGTAAAAAGGGACTTCTATTTAAATGTGGAGATAGCTGTTGATGCTTTGATCAAGCACATCTTCATTATCTCTAGCCATGATTACTATTTTTACATTCTTGGGGGAAATGTAAATATATTTACAATGCATTAACTGTGGCTGCAAACAAATGCTTGTCTGGTCTCCTTGCTAGACTTAAAAAGAAGAAGAAAAACAGACCTTTGAGCCCTGCACAAGGAGAGTCCTGCCCTCTCCAACCAGAGGCCAACAAACAGGAGAAGCAACTGGCATTCAGGGGCATATATGTCCATCATAAGCACTGATCGCCATATCCTCTCATCTCTCTTTAAAGGCACCTCTCTATTTAAATATATATTTAAAGGAGAAGATGCTGCAGATACTGAGAGCTGCTCCAATTTTCTGTGCAGCTCTGAATATTCATAGCTGGTTTTCTCTGCCTCCAAAGTTGCCCATATTACCTAATGCATACTCAGCATGGGGTAATGCATTTAAAATGCATTACCCTTTATTGAATTAGGATTTCCAGCAGCCACTAATAACAAAATTCAAATTGCTGCAGCAGACGAGGGTTTTGAGAATGCTGTGAAGGAACTGTGTTTTTACGAGAAGCCGGTAGGGAGTGAGGGAGAGCGTGTGCGTGTGCTTGCGTAGTCATCAGGAACCTCTTGAGTCTTGACAAAATACTTCAAATAGCTAATTAGATTTGTGTTAAAATAAATCTGTCATTAAGACTCAGCACTCTGGGAGATACTCGATAAAAGATGGTCCCCGGCTCACCAAGGGCATATTATTCAAAGTACAAACTACACACACGCACTTGGTATGTCTCCATCTCTGTGCCCCTGCAGTGGGCACAATACAATTACCACAACACAAAAGGGAGGGGGGTCTGGAAAGAACTTTTGGCTATGATGGCAGGGCCTGCTTTCCTTGCCTCAGGGGTTGACTCCAGGCTGATTGAAAGGAGGTTTTTCCTAGTGAGGACTAACAGGAATACCCAGTTTCTATCTGCAGCTCCACCTTTATTGGGGAGTGGGGGCTCAGAAGGAGCTGAACACCAGCAAAGAGGCTTGGCTTGAGGTGGCTATTTTGAATTTGGTCTTTGCTGGCTCTTCAGAAAGAAGCCGGATAATCCCACTGTTCCTTGCTTGCTCGACAGGCTGTTTAATCTAATAAAGCTATTACAGCGGAATGGATTAAAGCAACATGAAGCATTAGTAATTTCGGGAGCAGTTAACGAACGTTAACACCAGCCACTGGGCTGCCTCTCTCTTAAGCAGATTGCATCGGAGACTTGAAAGGGGACCTCTCTGTTCTCAGCCTGCCAAATTTCCAGGAAAAATAGTTTCATGCTTTAAGGCAGGCGTGGGGAACCTTTTTCCAGCTTCTGGGCAACTTTCCGATAGCTATAAGCCAGGGGTAGGAGGAGTCAGAAGGGAAAGTGGGTGGAGCATCAAATGTAAATCTTACCTTTGTACAAGAGCCTAGTTTCTACACACACGCACACAGAGACTTCTCTCTAGCCTCCCTCCAAGGGAGTTATCAGAGGTCACAAACACCATTCCAGTCAGGTAAAAGCACGCAAGGAGGGTGCAAAGCAGGGCCAGCGAGGCGTGTGGCCCGGCTTGTGTTCTGAGGGCCACATGGAGAGGCCTGGAGGGCAGCATTGACCCAGGACAGAGTTGGAAGTCCAGCTACCTTGGCTGTGCGTGGCAGAAATCCAAAACTGTGACACAGCTGCAAAGGAGCCGTCACAAAAGACTGTGTACACATTACTCTTTCCTTTAGCTACAGAGCACTCCTGTGTTTGAATCCGAGTACACATGATGCTAACCAGAATCCATGGGGGTGGGTTTTGGGTTTTTTTGATAAATACTCCTGTTTGATGCACTTTCCCTCAAACCAGCTTCCATTTGATTTGAAGTTATAAGCCATGCTGAGGTGTTTACATCTGAGGCAGCTGTTTTGCCTGCACAGATGACACCACATGTGCAGATGATAGGCAGGTGAAGTCTTGAGGGTACAGGCACACACCATCATTTGCAGTCACACAGCAATACACATCCAGATGGGAGAAGAGGAGGCACCCAACACAGTTACCATTTACATGAGTGGTTTACTGGTCAAAGGCAACCATCTTACTCTGTGTAGCTGAACTTCACTCCCACCCAAGATCTCCCTCAAGACACACCCCCCCCCCCAGCAGGCTGTGAAGTAGATGGAGGATTTCTCCTCCTGCTCCTCTGGTCTGGGGCATTCACCTCACAGGGCAAGAAGGTGAAAGCAAGTTTCACTTAGCAGAATTTGAGAACCTGGCACAAGATGCAAGAGGCACTGGAGCACCTAAGTCCACTCCTAGGAGAGCCGCTGGTGTGGCGGGTGATGCACACCTATGAATGTGAACAGGAGGTGGACAAAAGGGGTTATAATCCAAAATAAAATCTGCAGCTTTTGATTTTCTGCTCTCTGGCATGTGTACGACAGCTAAGCAATTGTTGCAATTAAGAACCGACTTCTTTTGCCATTCTGCAAGCTACGGATGCAACATTCTCAAAATGCCAGCACTTAAAAAAAAGTATGTCTCTGGCACTTGGAGAGAGCAAGTAGTCACGCTATTTACATTTCAAATACTCCTCAGATGTGAGTCACAGCAAATCCCTTGAGGTAAATGATATGTAGCAAACATTTGTGGATCAGGAAATGAATTTCTTCATTCAAAATAGATACCATCTTCCCCCCTTCCCTCTCCCCTTCTCAAGGCTAACTTTGATTTCTGGAACAACGGAGGCACTTTCTGATGACCCAGCAAACATCACCATGCAGATGGGAGCATTAAGGAGCCAGATCAATAGCAAAACAAATGGGTCAAAGTATGGAAAGAAGAGATGGCTGCTCATTTTTCAAAGCCCCCTGGGGTGCTGGAGACTCAGGATGCTCCAGGCGGGAGCTGGGCCCCTCATGTGGCTTTCCGCTTTGAGTAGATTTAGCCAACGTGAAGGAGGGTTCAAAGCCAAGATTGTGGTTCTTGCTCCATCTCAGAAACTACAACCAACAATCTACTTGTCTTCCCTCTAAGTAGAGCTTCCATTCATAATGAAGAGTACTTATTATAACTTAAAGGCCTGTCTTAAAAAGTAAATAACAAATACACAATTTTATAAACAGTCATGGAATTCCCCAGGGAGGAAAGTCTAAGGTCTGGATCCACCAGCTGGAGGCCAGGGTGTGTGACAAATATTTGCCCCAGTGAATCAGAAGCAAAGAGTGATCAGATTGCAACTTTGGGCAAAGGCTATTTTCCAGTAGCTGTGGCCTCGGATTTGATGGCCCAAAAGGGTCAGGGCAGGAACAAACCACCCTACTGCCTGTGACCTTTGAACCAGGGCTGCTCTGGTGCCCCCCCCTCCAAGAAACAATACTCCATGACCATTCAAATTCTGGACTCAGAGATTCACAGAAAAGCAAGATTCCAAACATCTTCCCCCTGTTTTGCAAAGGGGAAAAACCCCACATACTGTGCAGCTTTCAGGAGCAAGCTGAGAGCTCTCCGCCTGAGCCACATCCGTCACCTTCGCACCTGACCAGGCAGCTGCTCCTGCAGCGAGTCCAGCAGACACTTGCAATGCTAATGGGTCAGCAGTGAGTAAAGATCTCTGCTCCTTTCCTGCAGTAATAATTCTTAGGATCTTTCTGGGGTTTTGTTTTTTGTTTTTGCCTGCACAGCGATTTATAAATTTTTAAAGCTAATGGTATCACAAACACAAACAATGATATCAGTGATTTATGGTGCATTCTGGGATAAATAAATGATGAGAGTGACAGGAAAATGAAAGTGAAGGGGCAGCCCAGCTACTTCAGAGAAGACCACCATATCCATATCCATGTTTGCAGAGGCTTCATCTCATTGGCCATCTCAAGTGAAGGAAATCTGGAGCTTGGTCATTGGCTGGGCAGGTGACCCCCTGAGAATACACAGTCCTTGGGGCTCCTTGAGGCTTCCCTGAGATGCAAGGCTGGTCCAAGACATTTTGCTGCCTGAGGTAAAGGACAAAAGGGTGCCTCCGTCCATTCCATGTAATCTTACTTCAATATCCAGGGGTCAGCAACCTTTTTCACCCGTGGGCCAGTCCACTGTCCCTCCGATTATGTGGTGGGCCAGACTATATTTTGAAAAAAAATATTAACAACTTCCTATGCCCCACAAATAAGAGATGCATTTTAAATAAAAGGACACATTCTACTCATGTAAAAACACGCTGATTCCTGGACCATCCGCGGGCCAGATTGAAAAGCCAATTGGGCTGCATCTGGCCCCCGGGACTTAGGTTGCCTACACCTGTGACCTCACACTGTACCTGAGCTGAGCTAGGGGGTGCTGGATATGCTGCATGGTATATGCACGCACAGCTCTGTCCATTCACCACCTCCAGTATCTGCCACCTGAGGCAGCTGCCTCACTTTGCCTCAAGGTAGGACTAGCCTACCGAGCTGAGATGGCTAGTGGGGAAGGCACTAATGATGATAACTTTCTATGTTGGATGCCTTTGGCTACAGCACAGTGCTGCCATTTCTAACAGACCAGCACAGTTTCATAAGCACAACCCCCCACTATATTTTAGCTGGAATACCCTCCCCTCCTCAGAAAAATAAGAGAAACAGACTGGGTCCCAACCCTCAGATGTTCAAGCCAGGGTTTGATGTTTTGTTTTTAATTTCATAGGCAGCATGAGGGTGCACATCACTTTTAGAGTGCAGCACCATTCACATTGCTTCAGGTTCACGGGCAGATGCAGCTGCAGCCTTAAGGATGCCATAACCCATAAAGCATTTGTGGGTGAACCATCTCTGCTCTCCTATCCACTGCTAGCAGCCACAATGCCCCTACTTTTGGAGGCAGTGTTCCTCTGAATACAGTTTGCTGGGAATCACAGCAGGCTGGGCTGATCCTCTGGCCTGATCCACCTGCTTCGGGGCTTACAGTCAGCAGTCTGTAGAGGAACTTGCTTTAAAGGATTTGGGCTGCAAGCAGTAAATTACATAAAATTTTCATGTGCTAATTCACACATACAGATGCCTCTGGGCAGCTTCAGAGTCAGTCACCAGCACTGAAGGGGGAAGTGGGGGAGAGATCCAGGACCCAGTGCAAAAGACCTCCTGAACCACACCCCCGAACAGTGGGGAAGGTGGGAAAGAGAGAGGACATGCCTCCTGAGGACCCCAGAGGAGCAGTGGGTCCCTCCAGACTGGTTGGTGGTGATGTTTTTGTAAGTGTATTCTGCAACAGTATTATTATTATTATTATTATTATTATTATTATTATTATTATTAAAATTGGTATGCTGCTCTTCGTCTGTAGGTGTCAGGGTGGTTCACAACATAAGAATGGATGGAAGATGGAAAACACAAAATGCATAATAAAAACACGAACAAAAATAACCCAATAACCCTGTCCCCCCCACACTAAGTTGAATCTCACTTCAACACTAATTATGGGGCAGCATCTTTTACTGCATCTGAGAGCAACCAGCTACCTTAGGGAACAGCCATAGCCATGTCCTCACTCCACTGTCAGCGGGGGAGGAAGCAGCTCGGGCACCTGGGGCGGCATGCCCAGGGATGAAGCAAGCCACCCATAGGGGCTGGGCACACCACGGGGCCTCCGGAGCCTGCCTGCCTCCTCCCACTCAGCTGCCCTACAGCTGAGGGAGAGGCAGCAGGTGGACCATTTGGGCAGTGTGGAGCCTGCAGGTGCCCAAACCACTGCATCTCTCCCAGGAGAGACGCATGGTTCGGGTGCACTGCAGGCCCCGTGGTGAATGCCGCCTGGCATTTTGTCACCCCTCTCAGTGGTGACACCCAGGTGGCCTGCCCCCACCGCAGCCCCCTTCCTCTGCCTCTGGCCACTGTGTGCCCACAGCATCCACCGCCAGATGTGACTTTCTAACGTTGGGGCTGACCCTGCATCTTAGGGAAATGGAGTTTCAGAGGCACAGAAGACCCAGTCCCTAGTCACCACCTGCCTGTAGATAAGAGTGAATGGTCAGGTTCACAGGATAAAAGGCAGGCCTTGCCTAGGCCATTTAAGGCTTCACAGCTTACAGCCAGCACTTTGAATGTCACTGATTTCATGGATGCAACAGTGGAGGGTTTATACTGGACTGACCCCACAGCATTCTGTTTACCAGTTACCGTATTCTGCAATGCTTCCCCCGTGTTGATGCATCACTGCCAACTGGAGGGGCACTCCTCTAGGGTTGCCATGTGCCCTCTTTTTCCAGGACACACCCTCTTTTTCAGGGTAATATTGGGGGCAAATTAAATTCATTGGCTTTGAATGGCCGTCATAGCGTTGTCTTTTTTGCTCTCCAAAATATGGCAACCCTATAGTGCCACAAAAGTGGGACAAAAACAACCAGACCTGAGGACTTCCGGGTCGGCGCCATCGCCGAATGGCGGACTCCCTCCGAGCTCCGGAGGGAGCCTGCACGGCAGGGGCTGGGTCCTACCGCACCGGCGATGCGGGGACCCTTAAAAACCACGGCCACGGGGGCCGTGGACATGGAGACTCGGCTGACACCGTCAGCGCCCTCCCGACTCGTGAAGGAGCCTTTTTAAAGGCTACGGATCGGGTGCCGGGGAGAAGCGTGGTGTTTTGAGTCCTCTGCTATCCCTGCCGTGCGAAGCCGCATGCCATTCGGCGGAGAGCGCTGGCTTCTTCCTTTGAAAATTCGGACCTAAAAGAACAACCTGTAAGTAATTGGAACTTGGACTAAAGAGAGGGATAAAAATTTTAAAAATTTCGGAGCGAGCGGGGGAGGCGCAAAAAAGGAAGTCAGCCACCCCCTCCATTGTAGAAGGATCAAAGCAAAGGATCTGATAACTAAGATCGGAGTAACATCATTTTGGCAAGTTTTTAACCTCACGAGTGAAGAATATGAGATTGAGCTGGAGGAGGAAAGTAGAATTCGGACTTAAAAACAACCCCCCCTGGAACCCCGGGAGCGATCGATGATGGAGTTTGGAGAGGAGAAAGGCAAGTTTTGACAGCTGTCAAAGAGCTGTCAAAGCGGAAAATAAGATAGAGACTATGTTACAAGGACTTTGCTGGTTATATTTGTTATAAATTGGATACAAATTGTTTTAAATAAGGATTACAAAGTTACTAGGGCTACTGGATGCGATCTGGAAGAGAACTCAGTTTTTGCAATCCACCTAGAGGAGCCGAGGGATATTACAAGTTTTAGCTGGAAATTGGAACTGAACTGTTTATCTCCTGGGAAACTGCAGAAATGGAACATTATTATGACTACAGAGGCTACTACACCGAAGAAGACAATGGAATCATCTGTTGTGGAATGAAAGGAACTTGACGTAATGTTTTGTTTCTGAATAACAAGCCTCTGTAAAGGAACTAACTTTTGGAATTAGGACATTTGTGCAGGAAAACAGGGACAGAAAGAAATAGAAAGAGGAGTCTGATCAATAAGAACAACAAAATAACAAGAATTGGACCAAGTCAAAAGTGGGGACATTTGGGACATCCAGATTTGACAAGCTTAAGGATTATAATTTGGAGTTTTTCACTCCTGGATATAAAAATCTGGATGGAAAAAATGGGCCTCTCTTTGAGACAGAATCCTTCCATGATTGGACACTCGAAATTAAAGAGGACTGGCAAAGGACTATGATTTAGAGAGACGTGGAAATATCGGACATTGAGGAACATTGGGAACGCAACCGGGAAAAGGGGGGGTGGGAAATGTGGAATCCTTAAAGGCGTAAACTATGTTTTATTTAGGCTATATACATTTATATGGTATTCTAAAGTGGGGAACTCGTGGTGGGAATAAGCCGATTTTAGGGGAATGGAAAATAATGTTGTTGTTTTTTTTAAAAAAAAAATTGGGTTAAGGATAACAAGTTTGAATTGAGGAGAAGAACTTGTTGAGATCATTTGAGAGATTTGGAATACAAGGGGGGGAGGGAAGGGGAAGTCCTGAAAGGATGTAATTGGAAAAAGATTTGAAATTGGATGTTTTATTAATTTGTAATTAATTGGAAAATTTTAATAAATATTATTAAAAAAAAAAAAAAACAACCAGACCTGCAACATTTGTGTTATGAAAAGATACAGGATTTCAGCAGGAAGACATGCACAGTTTGGAAATGAGGCAGTGTGTCCACACTGGTCCCCAAAACCTTTGCAGGCACAAACAGGACTGAAAACAGGATTGTGTATATAGCCACTCCAGTACCACCATGAGCACAACGATAATCATGAATGCCTAAGGAAGAGGATATCTGGAGGGGTCCAGGGATGCTCTCGTAGCTCTTGCTCTTATCCTCCTCTTACGGCAGGAGAACATTTCCCCAAGGGGCAACCTGCAAGCATGTTTTCCCCCTCAATTCATTTTAGGCCCCCTTTCCTCCCCCTGCATCACTTCCGCTGGCAACTTCAACACTTCATCTTTTCCTCACTGAAGACAATTATTCAGAAGCAAATAGGAAACCGAGGCGCCTTGACAACAGAGCTCTGCAGTTTAATGCTATTTCTGTCTATATAAAGTCTTTGGTAATTTGTTTACGACTACCAGATCCAGCCGTAGATTTAGCAAATGCAACCCCATTTATGTTAATGCCCTCTCCCTTTTTCCAGATCATGTTCTGAATAAAAATTAGGCAAATACTCTGTTTTGAAAATATACAGAAGATGAGAACTTGCTGGAAAAATCCCTGCAAATGGGCTATCCTATCATCCACATTATTATTTTTTTACTTAATAACTTAAGTATACTGTTAGTGAAATTACAACCTGCTTGTGACACAATAAATTTACAACAAAATTCATTCCATAAATTATTCAATTCACTGACTGCAACCAAGGAGAGAAATATCACCATGAGCAGGTGATTAGCATGTGAAAGGAAGCCCATCTCCAAACTGTCACCTCCATTTGAAGCTGCCTGGTGGAGTTTTGTAAAATTACCATTAAGAATACACATTTAAGGCTTTGTGGCTTCCATAAAAGCTATAACTATTTGATTTACATTAGATTCATTTGTTCTTTCTTCAGCTGTCTCCTTCTACAAACCATAAACCACTTCAATAAATGCTCCCTCAATCAAGTGTGCATTAAAACAAAAGAATTTAAGTTCCATAAAAGTGATGAATCAGAAACCAGAAGTTAAAGTTTCCTCTTTACCTTCCTCACCCCTCTGCGGCAATGATTGGAACTGAGATAGGCTAATGGGGGAGAATGTTGCTTTTTTCAAGCATCCGCTACAGGAATACCATGAACTGGCAACACGGATTAGACACCAAGATCCTCTCTGTTGCTCTGTGGCACAAGCCCAATCTTGATAGCTCAGCACCTGCACAGGACGGTTCAAATCAGCTGCTTCTTCATGCAGTCCTTTGCAGTGTGCAAATCATTTTATGCAACCTTCATAGGGGACTGTTTACCACTATTTCTTCCTGTTTTCAAGGTGGGAAGCTGAGAAACAGGTCTCCCACTGACAACTTCATCACAGAATCATATAACTGTAGTGTTCGAAGGGACCCCAAGGGTCATCTTGTCCAAGCCCCTGCAATGCAGGACTCACTAGCACAGGGTGCTTCCAGGCAAGTATTCATCCTGATTTGTTTGCAGGGAGGTTAGGCAATGTTGTGTCAAGCAAGTGTTTTCCTCACACTTCCCAGTACATTTTCCTATCATAGGAATATAAGAACAGCCTGCTAGATCAGGCCAACAGCCCACCTTTCTGATACTTTCCTTATTGCAAAAAGTCTGATTTTTGAGGGAAGAAGTGAGTTTGTTGTGCAAGACCTCCCAATCAACTATAGTTGCCCAACCTGATCTAGGCCACTGCTCTGGGGCTGCAAATGTAAATGGCTCTGGAGACTGAACAGTAAAAAGAAGTTGCTGCCATTTTCCTCAACTACAGACAATGGACGTCCTCTCTCAGACAGGAACAATCCCGAGTTCTTTGGCTATTATACTTTTACTTGACTTCCTCCAGAGCTGTGTGTGTCAGGAATCCACTGAGCTACCGCCATGTGTCCTTGCCCAGCAGGGCTGCCTTTCTTAAAAACAGACTCCGGGAACTTCAGGTAAACTCAGTCTGGAAACACTTTATTTAAGTGCAGCAGACAGGGAGGCAGGCTTACTCCTTGGCTTCCAGGCCCACACGGACTTCATCTTCACACTCGCTCCTTCAGAAAATAATGTCCCTTTTCAGGTACTTCTCCTTGACCCGGGAACTAACAGTATACACATTTATCTGCATGCTTTTGGATCCCTATTTCACACATGCACTGAAAGGTGTGTAGGTTGGTGAGAATCCTACCTTTTGCCACTCTTGAACCAGTCTGACTGGGGTACCAAGAAATGTGTTTGCTTCCAATCTTGCCACAGCCAGAGCTGGTGGTGGCAGACAGATTTTGTGTTCTTTCCAGAGCCATTTTTAAGCCATGGGTCCAGATAAAGAGCCTTTGTTCTTGGCCCCTCAGCAAGCAGCTGTTTCCTGCAAGGGAGGCCTTGGCCCAACGAGTGGCTGTCTCTCCACACGAGGGCTGGTTCCAGTTGACGGACAAAATCTTTCACCTTCTTAGATGTGTTCTTCGTCAACATCCAGCTATGCTTCCTAATTCCTTCTCCGTATCTGTTTTCATTTGAACATAGCAGCTTACATAATTTATAAGGAGAATCAGAAATATGCAGAAAGAGAAGGAGCTGAAACCGAGAGGCCGGCTTGCTCCCCAGCCAAAGAGCAGCATGGACTTCAAGGAGCTTAGGATTTTCCCATGGATCAGATTCCCTGGGAGGAGGACCTTGGGCCCTTCCAGGAGCAGCAGCAGGTCTGGCAGGTGGGCGAGGGTCAGCCGTTGTGGGCCTGTATCACTTTCCTTGCATGGCTTGGGGGTCTTGGCCCTGGGGGGTGGGGGGAGAAACCATGCACAGGCAAAGTACGGACAACAACAACAACTTGGCTGCCCTACCCTTGACCGTTCTTCCTGCTCAAGGCCTCATCCCGCACCGACTGCCCCAACAATGGGTGTGTTGGTGAAGACAGGGTCCCCTAGAAACCAGCCGTAATACAGTTTCAAGAGTGCGGTGGGGGCAGAGTCACACTATACATCAAAAGCACATGACATCCCCTTCCCCTAAAGAATCCTGGGAATTGTAGTTTGGTAAGGATGCTGGGAATTGTAACTGTGAGGGGGAAGCAGCAGCTCCCAGGATTCTTTGGGGAAAGTCATGTGCTTTAAATGTATGGTTTGGATCTGCCACGGGGGCTGGGGGGTGTGGCGATGAGCTGTCTATCTGATACTGATTCCAATTCATTCAGAAGGCACAGGCCAATCAGGGTGGAGCCCCTATGCTAGTTCGCTGGCCTGTGCTCACTAGGAGGGGAGATGTGACAGGAAGGTTGGTGTGGTGCAAATGCTCCACCAAACTCTAGCTCACATGGCCCTTAAATGTAAAATGTATGATGATCTCCGCCAACCATTTCTAGACCATCTGTGTATTCCAACATGGAAACCAGAGACAGAGGTTACACGCTTCTTATTACAGGGGAGAGACCAGGAGCTCACCAAGACAGTAGCTAAGTTCCTCTATTTGATTTTTGTCGCCGAAGTACTACAGGATCCTGCCCTTGCTGGAGACCCACAGAGATGAAATAGATTGCTCGCCTCTTCTTCCCTTTGGCAAATGACTGTACTGTTGAAATGGTGATGAGATCTCACTTGCCTATTTATTCTGAATGTTTGTATGTGATGCCAATAAAGGTTTGGTGATGATGATGATGATGAAATGCTCCACCAAGACACCTGCACCATTCCAACCATCCCACCACCTTTCCCTTCCCCCCACCTCTCCCTGTAAGCAACCAAGAAGGTCCTGTGGTGGCTCTGCACCACCTAGGAGCAACTTCTGAATCTGAGGTGTCAGTTCTGACATATAAAGCCCTAGACAGCTTAAGAGACAGCCATATGACGGAATACCTTTCCCTGCACCAACCTATGCATGATTTGAGATCTGCCAAAGAGGTCCTTTTTGGTAGTAGTACTGTTGCCATCCAAAGAAGCCTGGCCTCATAACAGGCTCTTCTCAGTGATGGCACCCAGCTGTGGAATTCTCTTCCCCCTGAGGTTAGTTTTTGGCGTCAGGTAAAAACAGTCTGACTTCTGAATCTTCAGCATTGGCTTATGTACTGAGCGGGATGACAGATGAAGGGATGTTGCATGCAAAAATGGATTGTGAATCTTAGATGTTTCAAATACTTTGTGGTTGTTTTTGCATAGTTTTATATGTTGTGACTCATCCTGCGGTTGAATTATGGTAAAATACAGCATATAAATTTTTACAGAAGAATAAATGAAATCAATTCTGAATACCATAAATGCTGGGACAACTCTGATACTCGCTTTTAAGGCAAATGATAGCCGACTCCTTAGTAATTCTTTGAATGCAGGGAGTGGAAAGTAAAATAATATCACCCTTTTAAAGCTCCAAAGGGGAATCAGCACCTCATGCTCAGTCAGTAGGCAAAGCCCGTCTGTTGTAAGAGCACAGCAAGCGACATATAGCGCCTGATGATTTCCATATATGAACATGATTTTGTTCCAAGGCAGGGAAGTGGGGGGCGGGGTTGAGAAGTTACCTTTATTCTGCCCAAATTAATAAAAGAAGAGCTTGGCTTGGTTTTATCCTGCTTCTACCTCTGATCATTTATCATGCAAATGAAAAGCTGTAATGGAAAATGTAAAGAAAACAAATTTTGCAATACAGTATATTGAAACCTCTATCCAGTGAGAGATAAGATTGAATATTAGAAGGAAGGGTGCAGAAAATTAGCTGTCTGTACAATAACTGGGAGGGGAAGCTGTTTTATTTAGCCTGGAGGGATTTTGGTTGCAAACCGACTAAATTAAAATCCAGTCTATTAAATCCAGGATCATACTAGAAAATGCCTTCTCTTTGCACTTTTAGATAAATTTTCATTGATCTCATTTTACGCATGATTACATTTTTAATGAGTTGTGCAATATTTCCAAGCTAATTTTAAATCCCTTCTCTCTCTCTCTCTCTCTCTCTCTCTCTCTCTGTCTTGCACACCCTACCCCACTCCATACTTACTGCCCGCTGGATTAACATTTCTGATAAATTGTTGGACCAGAAAGAAGGCACATTACCAGGATGAAATAAATTACTTCCAGTTTTGCAGCTACGGAGTGATAATGTGAGAATACAAATGTCCAGCGTCTAATTATGCCATCTTCCAATTCATTTCACAAAACAATCTCCCCCCCCCCCACTGTCTATTAAAAATAACCCCTGAACAATATGCATAAGTGGGGGACAGGACGGGGGGGGGAGGGACAATTCCTTGTCCCAGGACTGGCCATGCAGAGTCAGTGTTCCCATTTTGTAAGTTCGAATCTATCCATCTATCTAAAGAAAGAAAAATAAAAATGTGGGTAGGGAAGAGCTGAGGTGTGATCACTTTTCCTACGTAAGGCAAAATATCCAGAAAATAAATTAGCTGTCCAGTTTTCAATAACATCTCAAATTATAGGTAAATAAAAATATAATTCCAATTTTACACTCTCGGGCAACAACCCCAGAAAATAAAGTTGACAAACCATGTTTTAACGTTAGATTAGATCATGTACTGATTTCAGCATCAGATGCCAGGGAATTTAGATGCCAATAATGCCTGAAAGATGGTTTCTCCTGAGCTGCACAATCAGCAAAGGCCTGAGTGAGAGTCATCCCATTTCAGGTCCATCACATCATGGACACAAATAATCATGAATACACAGTAGAAAGAATGGGGGGTGGGGAGAGAGAGAGACTTGTATGTTATGTTCAGTATTTCATGGCCAGCTCCTGAGCTGCTATCCTGACCTCTCCCTAGTCATGCTACTTATGCACACTGATAAACACAACTGTGGAAAGCAGATTCACAGCTGCTGGGGCAGCTGCCAACCCTTTATAGGGTTACCTAAGGCAGAAGTGAGGGATGATCCCACCTGCTGATGCTGGAGCTCAACTCTTCTTGGCCATTTCTGTGGACTGAAGCATTGATTCCTTCAGACAGCCTTGTCTTTCACCAAGGGCATATGCCATACCCAGGGCAGGAGATGGATCCTAAAAAAGAATTATTAGCAACTTCTTTCTGTTCTTTCTTAAGGATCCTCTGCTCCTCCCACAACCCCTTATTGTGTAAAGTGTAAACTACATGCAAAAATGAGAAAACTCTTCAGCAACCCAACAGTCATTGCTTAAAGCCAAAACAATGTCCAGTGGGGTGAAGAAAAAAGAAAAGGGGGAATTCTACGGTGACCCCCCCCCTTTCACCTTCATCCTGGATAGCCGTCAATGGAGGGGGGAGAGTGGCTTAACAAAAGATAGGCCAAGGAAGAGCAGTAACCCAAATGAACACAGTGAGAAATATTTTGGCAACTGCTTTCCAAATGTTGGTGTTATGTACTGAGTTGAATAGGATCCAAACTGCAGCAGTCTGATTGGTCCTAGAACAATAGGCTCCAAAAGGCAGCAGTCTGATTGGTCCTAGAACAATAGGATTCAGAATGCAGCAGTCTGATTGGTCCTAGAACAATGCAGCAGTATGATTGGTTAGCAGGAACCACCCAATCATGCTCCAGATAGAAGTGAATCCACAACCTGATTGGCCTACAGTAGAATCCTGGAATTAGCCAATCATGTGCAGCCCATTGTGTAAATAATGTATATAAAGCAGATACTTTGAGGGGACATTCATTCATTCCTCCTCACCACTATGAGCTGAATAAAGAGCATGAAATCACTTTGCGACTCTGAGTATATTTCACTGGCGACGAAGGTGGGATCCCGCTGAGCTGACTGCCACACACAGCACCGCAGCACCGCCACCTGCCGCACCGCTGCCTCGCACCGTGTATCCAGGCTTCAGCTCCGGGACACAAGGAACTCAGAATGGCAACTGACAGCAGCTTCTCGCCATTCAACCCAGCATCTGGAGACTGGGAAGCGTACGCCTCCCGTTTCACCTTCCTCCTAGAAGCCAAAGGGGTCACCGATGAAGAAGACGCCAAGAAGAGGGCAATATTCTTCAGCGTCTGCGGAGAGGAGACATTTGAAATCGCCCGGGCTCTCCTTGCGCCTGAAGACGTCGCTACTGTTCCATACAAAACAATAATGGAACAGCTGAAGGGGCACTTTTCGCCACAGCCCTCAGTGGTGGCTTGTCGAAATGCCTTCTACGCAAAGCGGCAAGCCCCTGGGGAAACCATAACTGGGTTTGTGACCTCTCTCCGCCAAGCTGCCCGGTTCTGCAACTTCTCAGAGCTGGAGAACATGCTTCGTGACCGCCTCGTCGATGGCCTGAAGGATGAGAAGCTGCAACGACGCCTCTACGCTAAGAAGAACCTAACGTTCCAGGTCGCTCTGGAGGAGGCCCTGGCAACGGAAGCTGCTGAGAGGTCGACGCAAGAGGCACGGCTGAGCCAGCCGTCCCAACCGAGGGTCCACCACGAAGACCTCACCAACGACTCGGGATCCGACAGGGAGGAGGTGCACCGAGTACAGCAGCGCACTCAAGCAGCCCACATACCACAGCTGCCTCGACGAGAAGGAGGGAACTGCGCAAGCTGTGGAGAAAGTCACGAGAGGAGGACCTGCCGTTTCCGCAACGCAGAGTGCAGGCAGTGCAGAAAATTGGGACACATCGCCCGGGTGTGTCGGGCTCGGCCCACCCGAAGCCAGGCATCAGATGACCAATCCAAGAGCCCCAGGTCCCGGGGCCCAACGCACCAAGGCAACTCGACGGAGCTCACAGACTTCCAGGTATACCAGTTGCCCCACCCCAACGTAGAGAAAATTTATGTAGAGGTACAGATAGAGGGGGCCCCATGCCGCATGGAGCTTGACACGGGTTCAACTCTATCCATAATCTCGGCAAGGACCTTAAGGAAACTGTGTCCTACTGGGGGTCCCAAACTCAGGCCGGCCCCATTCACCCTCCGGGACTTCCAGAAACGTAAGGTCCCCACAATGGGGGTGGGGACCTTCAGGGTGCAATACCGAGGGCGGACGCGGCAACTGGACTTGCTTGTGGTCAAGGGCCCCTACATTAGCTTACTGGGGTTGGCATGGTTTGGACCACTGGGACTAGCCATCACCGGGGTGAACCACATGAGCTTACAAGTGGACGTGGACGCCATATGCAAGGAGTTTCCGGGGGTTTTCGATGGGAAATTGGGACAGTATACGGGCCCCCCCATTGCTCTACAGCTTGACCCCGCAGTACGACCAGTCAGGCTCAAGGCCCGCCGGGTCCCATTCGCCCTGAAACCCCGTATAGACGAGGAATTGGACCGACTCGTGGAGCAAGGAGTGCTGGAGCCGGTGCCTAATGCCCCCTGGGAAACCCCAATCGTCACACCCGTCAAGCCTAATGGTTCGGTCCGCATCTGCGCAGACTACAAATGTACCATAAACAAGGCCCTCATGGCCCATGCATACCCAGTGCCAGTGGTCAGCCATGTCCTTGCCACCCTGGCTGGGTCGAAAATTTTTGGCAAGCTGGACTTGGCCCAAGCATATCAACAGCTGCCAGTAGATGAGGCCACAGCAGAGGCACAGACGATTGTGACGCACAGAGGAGCGTTCAGGGTAAAGCGGCTGCAATTCGGGGTCAGCGTGGCACCAGGCATATTCCAGAATCTAATGGACTCTCTCCTTAAAGGGATTCCTGGTGTCACCCCCTTCTTTGATGATGTGTTGATTGCCGGGCCCACACCAGAGGAGTTTGAGGACCGCCTCCGCACTGTTCTGCACCGTTTCCAGATGGCGGGTCTCAAGGTGAAGCGGGAAAAATGTCTACTAGGAGTGCCTCAAGTGGACTTTCTGGGATTTATGGTGGATGCAGAAGGGGTTCACCCGACTGGGGACAAGGTACGGGCCATTTGTGATGCCCCAGCGCCCAAGAACAAGACTGAACTTCAGGCCTTCTTGGGATTATTGAACTTTTACCATTCCTTCCTTCCCCACAAGGCGGCGGTAGCGGAGCCCCTACACAGACTCCTGGACAAGCGGGCCCCTTGGGTGTGGGGCCAGCGCCAGGAGGCCGCATTCCAGGCAGTCAAGGACTTGCTTGTCTCAAACTCGGTCTTGGCACACTTCGACGAGAGGCTGCCGGTGGTGCTAGCATGCGACGCCTCGCCCTATGGCATCGGCGCTGTCCTGGGACACCAACTCCCGGATGGAAGAGAGGTACCGGTAGCATACTTTTCCCAGACACTCAACGAAACCGAGCGGAACTACTCGCAAATCGACAAGGAGGGTCTGGCAATCGTGAAGGGAGTAAAAAAATTCCATGATTTCTTGTACGGGCGGCCCTTCACCGTGGTGACTGACCACAAGCCGTTGCTTGGCTTGTTTGCCCCCGAAAAGCAGACCCCCCAAGTGCTGTCTCCTCGCGTCCTCAGGTGGTCAATTTTCCTTGCCAGCTACCAGTATGCACTGATTCACCGCCCTGGAAAGGCGATGGGCCATGCAGACGCCCTCAGCAGGCTACCACTACCGGAAACAGGCCCCGACCCAGCACCTGCACAAGAGGTTATGAGCCTGGAGCTGCTTCCTGACCGCCCCATTCAGGCACAAGAAGTTGCACACCATTCCAAGAAAGATAGGGTCATCTCCCGGGTCCTGGACTGGGTGTGGAGGGGATGGCCCAGCCGCAGCCCCGGGCCAGAATTCGCCGGCTACACAACCCGCAAACATGAACTGTCAGCCCACAAGGGGTGCCTGTTATGGGGAAGCAGGGTCGTTGTTCCCCAGCCCCTCCGCAAAAGGGTCCTCACAGCCCTACACGAGACACACCCAGGGGTAGTAAGAATGAAGGCCCTTGCCAGGAGTTATGTGTGGTGGCCGGGGATCGACGGAGAGATAGAGGCCTGGGTCAAACACTGCCAGGCCTGCCAGGAATCCCGCCCAGATCCCCCAAGGGCCCCAGTCCAGTCCTGGGAGTCCGCCCGAGCACCATGGTCACGCCTGCATGTGGACTTCGCTGGCCCCTTTCAGGGGAAAACATTCTTCATAGTGGTGGACTCCTACACCAAATGGCTGGAAGTCGCACTGGTACCGTCCACTTCTACGTCCGCAGCCATCCGGGTACTACGCAGGCTGTTTGCAACCCACGGGCTCCCTGACACTCTCGTCTCAGACAACGGGACTGCATTTACATCAGGAGAATTTCAAACCTTCACAGTGCAGAACGCCATCCGCCACATCCGTTCGGCGCCATTCCACCCTGCCACCAATGGCCAAGCAGAACGCATGGTGCGGACCACCAAGGACACCCTTCGCCGCATGACGCAAGGGGATTGGGAGTACCGCCTTGCCACATTCCTTCTAGCACAGCACAGCACCCCCAGCTCAACGACTGGCCGGAGCCCCGCTGAACTACTAATGGGTCGGCGCCTTGCAATCAGATTGGACCGCCTTCACCCCGATAGAGCTCAGGATGAGGTAGTGGTGGGGGAAGGCAGGAACCCCCGGACCTTCGAGGCCCAGGACCCAGTGTACGCAAAGAATTTTGGGGCAGGCCCTGCATGGGTACCTGCCACAGTCACCAGGGTCACGGGCCCCGTGTCGTACGAGGTGCTAACAGATGGGGGGCAATGCTGGCGCCGCCACTGCGACCAGATACGGCGACGATTCCCGGGAGAAAACCAGGAGGAGGAGGACAGGTCAGAGGAGTCCCAAGGGAACAGTGGGGCAGTGAGGCCCATAGAGCAGCAGGGGCAAGCAGGAGAGGCAGAATCAGTAAATACAGAGAGGACCCGCGAGGCCGAAAGGACACCGGAACCAGAACCACGACTGAGCGAGCCGGTTGCGCCAGACCAAACAGCCCCATCCTTGGAACACGAGCCAGAACCTGAACCCCGGACCAGGGAACACCCCAGGCCGCAACGCACACGTAGGCCACCGGCGTACCTTGAGGACTATGAATGCGACCTTCCGGGCAGGACTGGAACTTAGAGGGGAGGGGTGTTATGTACTGAGTTGAATAGGATCCAAACTGCAGCAGTCTGATTGGTCCTAGAACAATAGGCTCCAAAAGGCAGCAGTCTGATTGGTCCTAGAACAATAGGATTCAGAATGCAGCAGTCTGATTGGTCCTAGAACAATGCAGCAGTATGATTGGTTAGCAGGAACCACCCAATCATGCTCCAGATAGAAGTGAATCCACAACCTGATTGGCCTACAGTAGAATCCTGGAATTAGCCAATCATGTGCAGCCCATTGTGTAAATAATGTATATAAAGCAGATACTTTGAGGGGACATTCATTCATTCCTCCTCACCACTATGAGCTGAATAAAGAGCATGAAATCACTTTGCGACTCTGAGTATATTTCAGTTCTGATCAAGAGAATCTTTCAAGTCATTCAGGTAACATGAAGACTCAAAGGCTGGGCAGGCACAGAGGATATTTTGGTCACAGTGTTGCAAGTGGGCTGTGAGAGTCATCACACAAGGTCGGCACACTTGTCTGCATCCTCTTCAGCCCTCATTACTCAATCAATCAATCAATTTGTCATTTGTACCCTTACAGCAGCTTCAAAACATTAAGAAAATACAAAAATCAAAAGTACATTGTAAAAAACAAAACATTGCGCTAATTAAACGAACAACAGCAATCTAAAATATGGAAGATGGGCAGAGTATCTGGTCCAACCGGGCTTTGTGGGTTTTATAGTGTTTTAAAATCCTACAAAACCTGTTTGACCAGAGATAATAGTGAGGCAAATGGCCTGCGCTCTGTGTGGAAAAGATGCCTTTCTGCACCATACTCTTAACCTCTACTTCAAAACCACCCAGTGTGTCCTTGGTCAAGCAAACGTTTGGACCGGCACCTTTTTCTAGTTCACCATCATGAATAACAGGGTCCAGAATTTGCCAAGAAGCTGGCCAGGGGCCACAGAACTTCTTTCTCAGAAGCAGGGGCACTTTCCTGGCATGCTCCCCAGCTGAGCAGATTCCTCTGTCAGCTTCATTATAAAGGAATTAAAATGAGTTATTCCTGCACAAAGTGGATTTTGGTGGTTATGTCCTCATTCCAGAGGAATGTTTGCAATCTCCATGCAAAGCCATCTGTGTCATCAGTGGATCAGAGCCTTCGGGGTGTGCTCAGTTGTGTTGGTTTAATAAATCCGTTGCACGCTTTAACCTCAGTGTGATTCGTAAGGCAAGCAGAGTTCAAAAAGAAACAAGAGCAAAAGAACAACTTTGCTTTAACTCCTGTTTCTCCAGATGCTAAAGCAATATTATCTTTTCACTCACCAGAAACTGCCCCAATGCGCAGCTGAAAGTCTTCCTGGATGATACCCCTGACTCACTCAAGGCAAGAAGACCCCAAAGGGAGTTTCAGCTCAACCAAGGAAAGTGTAGCAGAGGAACCAAAGCCAGGGACCAGGCAGCAAAGTCACATCTCCTTTTAAAATATTGGTATTGGATACTGAGTTATAACCAGAGCAGGCCTACTGAAATCTACTGTATTGGCTTACATTATCCATAATAGGTCAGATACCAACTATCATGTACGAGCATAAATGCATCATGTGTAGAAATAAGTTAGCATTTCCTTTTGTTCAGAATTTTGGGTTTGGTGCCAAAGTTCTGCTTTGCAGCAGCTTCTGACATGGGTAGCTAAACAGGCTATTCAGGAGAAGATTCCTGTTGCAGATGCAAGGTGCTGTTTGGCCAGGAACCAGTTTCTGCAGCTGTCTGGGGAGAAAACAATTCCACCCAGCTTTGCACAGCACCCAGGTGAGCCATGTCTTTGTACAGTATTCCCTCATCTACCTCACCCCGAACCATGCAGGTAAGGATTCATTTCCCTTGCTAAGAAAATAAAGCCACTCCTTTCAGTTTTTACTCAGCACACATTTGCGTCCAAAATAATTCAACACCTAGTGATAATAAAGCATCTCAGTTAAGTAAAAAAACCTGGAGATTCATATGGAGTCCATATACATTTTGAAAGCAAGTGCTCAAAAGACAGAACAGTTGCATGCAGCATGGGGCCACAAGGCTGGCAGCTGAGATGCCAGCTACACTACTAGGCTTGTCGTGCTCCCATTTGCAAGCACGGATGGGCACACTGCCCAAATAGCTTTCATTTCCAAGTCACCTAATGGGATGAAATCCAAGTGATGTAACACGCATCTATCTAGGTGCCTGAGCTGAATGAAAGGTGGCAAGTCTGAGCGTATGTTGGCTGTGGCTGCCTGCTGAACCCACTGAAGTCTGAATGTGCTGAGAGATTCCTATCACAGAAAGGTGATGGATTTGTCCAAAAGATTACTGACAATGTCCACTTCTCTTTAGGTTACTTTGAATTAAATTGGCCCTAGAGGGGATACTGAGGCAGGCTGGGCCCAAAGTCACCACTTTGAAGAAGGTGCTGCTGCTTCTCCAGACCAGGCCTCTCTCTTTGGTTGTGCTGTAGCCACCCAGTTTGTGGAGCTGGAAAGGGATGGAAGGGGAGGGTGCAGTGGCATCGCCAGGTGGGCCTCCTTGTGCCTTGGGCGCAACCACAACTGCTGGCCACACCTTTGCACAGCTGCTGCGGCTTTATTAAAATGCAAAATGCAGGCAGAAGCAGAGACACCAATAAATTATTCTGTAAAAAGCACAAAATGCTTTTTTTCCAAATGGCTCCCAAAACACTAATAAGCACGTCTCTCTTATGTGTACTTGACTCTAGTTAACCTTTTTCTGGTGCTTTTTAACATCTCCAAGTCAGGTACTAATATGGAACTAATGTGGGGTTTATGTTCCCTACAGGAATAAGGGAAAGAGTGCTGCGCATTATCGCAAAGCACGCAAGTCCCCGCCAGAAAAATGGCAGGACTTTAGATCAAAGTGCCCATCCTGGAGCACAGGAAAAGAATTTAATCATGACTGTGTCATGAAGGGGGTGTGTGTGCTTCGCTTTTTGACATTAGGCCTGCTTTATGGAAGATTAATCCTGAGCACCATTACTGGAAACTAGAAAGTCAGCAAGAGCAGAAACAACAACACGTCCTCCTCACCATGTCTGGCCATTCCAGAACCACTCTGTTGAAGCCGTGAGTGGAAGAAGACCACAGGAACAAAAAGAATATGGCGGACAGTGCCATCCTATACTCTGCAGCAGACTCCACAAGCTGATGCCTTCTGAACTCTTTGGAGTACAATTCCCATCAACCTTGGCATCATAAAGCCATGTTGGACAGAGGATAATGGGAGTTGTAACCCAATATCTGAAGACTACTCTGCTGAATGTTAAAAATGACTCTGGAATGCAATGAACTACATCACTGTAGTTCATAAATGCCAAAAGGGAAGGTGCCACTGCTGAAGATCAGACAGCTGTTGATGGGAAAGACCCACCAGAGAGCTACTGCCAATTAGTGGAGGCCCTAGCACAGTCTTCCAACCAAATGCCCTCCAGACCTCCTGGACTACAACTCCCATCATCCCTGATGACTGGCCATGCTGCCTAAGATTGATGGGAGTTGTTCTTGTTATTAATCCCCCACCCTTCACTCTAAGATCCCAATGTGAATGGCAATATTCAAACACAATAACTGGGAGAGCCACTGGCCACTGATAAGAAAACCAGTCCGAGGTAATCAAAGGCATGTCTGAAAGAAAGGTTTAAAAGCGTTAAATGGTCACAGAAGCCCCCTCAAGTGCTTTAAGCTTTGGGGCTAATTCGTACACCCCATAACGTATGTTATTCATGGAAGCACAATCCAGTAGGCGCTGTTCATGTGGCCCAAAGTTATGTGTGAACCAATCATGGGCAGGCACTGAGTGTTAGCAGGACATCCACGCCCACCTCACAGCAGTATGACCTGGCAAGAGGCCTTTCTTCTTCCACCTTTCTTCCAAACCTTGATTCCTATCCCCTGGGTACTTTCTGTTTCCACTACACAGACCTCACTGGAGAGATTGCCCAGTCAGGCAATCCTGAGCATCCTGAGACAGCAGCAGTTGTGTCCCACCCACAATAATCCCCTGCCAAGCTGCTGGAGAACAAGGGATTCATTGGACAGCAGCCGGGGCGGGGGGCAGAACATAAATATATGGGGAGAAGAAGGGAATACATAATGGAGCCTAAACCATATGAGCAAAGCAGCTTCTGTCTGTGTCTCTGTCCTGGGAAGTAATAGTGCCACTTTATTCTGCTCTGGTCAGACCTCACCTGGAGTACTGTGTCCAGTTCTGGGTACCACAGTTCAAGAAGGACACTGACAAACTGGAACGTGTCCAGAGGAGGGCAACCAAAATGGTCAAAGGCCTGGAAACGATGCCTTATGAGGAACGGCTAAGGGAACTGGGCATGTTTAGCCTGGAGAAGAGGAGGTTAAGGGGTGATATGATAGCCATGTTCAAATATATAAAAAGATGTCACATAGAGGAGGGAGAAAGGTTGTTTTCTGCTGCTCCAGAGAAGTGGACACGGAGCAATGGTTCCAAACTACAAGAAAGAAGATTCCACCTAATCATTAGGAAGAACTTCCTGACAGTAAGAGCTGTTCGACAGTGGAATTTGCTGCCAAGGAGTGTGGTGGAGTCTCCTTCTTTGGAGGTCTTTAAGCAGAGGCTTGACAACCATATGTCAGGAGTGCTCTGATGGTGTTTCCTGCTTGGCAGGGGGTTGGACTCGATGGCCCTTGTGGTCTCTTCCAACTCTATGATTCTATGATTCTATGATTCTAAGTAGTAGCAGTAGTAGGGAAAAGTGAATGGTAAGGTGGGAATCCCAAAATGTGCCTCAGTCAGGAAACAGACAGAAAGATGCCCAAGAATTTCCACTGAGAGGCAACTCAAATGAAGGGGTGAAAAAGCAGGAGGCCTTTTATTAAGACCACAAGACTCACCCCCTACTTCCTACATACACTTTAGTCAAATTATACCCACTCAGCCACCCTGCAATTTAAGCAGTGAGGCAGCTGAAATCCTGTCATGTATGAGGAGGCAGCGACCAACTGCAAAGTTGTAAGCTATCAACAACAGTATCATTGGATGGAAGAATGTTTTTCACTGCTTTTTGTTTTTTAACTGTAACTGATTTTAGATGTTTCTAATTGTAATCATGTTTAGAATGTTTTAATCTGTTGCAGAATATTTATTTTTGTTTTAAATGGCACATCAGTTTGCCGCCCTGGTCTCCTTTGGGAGGAAGGGCAGGATATAAATTCAGTAAACAAACAAACAAACAGGGCACAGCTGGCTAGGCCCCATGGTATCTGGAGCAGGAAGGAAGGAGATGGTGTCATTTCTATCACTTGAAGCAAGTGGTGTTGGTCTGGGTGTGATTAGCAAAGCAGTGTTTAGGGAAGGAAAGTTTCCAAAATCTCAAGGAAGCCCATTTCTGTTCCATGGTACATAAGTAATATCCTTCAGTGGCCCTGCTGCAGTAGTTTGTGGGCTAAACATCAAAGACCTAATCTCTCAGGCTATTCTCCAAACCCTACTGCAAGGAGAATTGTGGAACAGCACACCCCTGACTTGAAAGGCAAAAGCTTTCTGCATGTGCTCAGGGATTTTTCTAAAGCTGATGTCTGAAATGGGTTTTCATGCTACTGTGGCAGGTGCAGAAATTCAGGATTTAATACCAAGGCCCAAACTGACTTCAGAGCACTGAAGCCCCAGCAGAGGTGGATTTAGGGGAGCACAACCGCAGGGGAAGCCACAACTGTTATTTAGAATGGTGTGTGAGAAGGGTGCTGAGTTTTGGTGGTGTAAAGGGCTCCACTGAACTTTGAGACCCCCTTGTCTGGCATTGGCCCCAGAAATTGCTTGGCTGTATGGAGACATCTAGAAGACACTATTTCACTCTTCCCTGAGAGGTTTGGATGATGCTACTATAGGGCCTGCGTTTTCTAGCTTTTGTAATAATAATAATAATAATAATAATAATAATAATAATAATAATAAATTATTTATACCCTGCCCTCCCCGGCCAAGGCCGGGCTCAGAGCGGCTTACAAACAATAATAAAAACAAGATGAATGATTACAATTTAAAAACAAAAATAAAATACAACATTAAAATAATGGAACATTAAAATATTAAAATGTAGCCTCATCGCAGGAGAAGGAAAAGAAGAAAAGAGAGAGAGAGAGAGAGGGAGGGAGGGAATCAAATTGGCTCCAAGCCAAAGGCCAGGCGAAACAACTCTGTCTTACAGGCCCTGCGGAAAGAAATCAGATCCTGCAGGGCCCTGGTCTCAGGAGACAGAGCATTCCACCAGGTCGGGGCTAGAGTTGAAAAGGCCCTGGCTCTGGTTGAAGCCAATCTAACTTCCTTAGGGCCCGGGACCACTAGGGTGTTGCTATTTATGGACCTTGAGGCTCTCCGTGGGGCATACCGGGAGAGGCGGTCCCGTAGGTACGAGGGTCCTAGGCCATGAAGGGCTTTAAAGGTCAAAAGCAGCACCTTAAATCTGACCCTGTACTCCACCAGGAGCCAGTGCAGCTTGAAAAGCACTGGGTGAATATGCTCCCATGGCAGAGCCCCCGTGAGGAGCCTCGCTGCAGCATTCTGTACCCGCTGGAGTTTCTGGGACAGCTTCAAGGGCAGCCCCGCATAGAGCGAATTACAGTAGTCAAGCCTGGAGATGACCGTCGCATGGATCACTGTGGCCAAGTCGGGGCGGGAAAGGTAAGGGACCAACTGCTTGATGCGGCGAAGGTGGAAAAATGTCGCCTTGGCTGTTGCTGTAACCTGCGCCTCCGTGGAAAGGGAGGCGTCAAGGATTACACCCAAACTCTTAACGGAAGGCAATGGCACTAATTGGGCCCACGCAAGAGAAGGGAGTTGGTCCCTCATCCCCATGCCATCCCGACCTAGCCATAGGACCTCTGTCTTCGAAGGATTTAGTTTCAATCGGCTCCCACGAAACCATCCAGCCACAGCTTCCAAGCATCTGGTCAGTGTGTCTGTGGCCGAGTCAGGATGGCCATCCATCAACAGATAGAGTTGGGTGTCATCAGCCCAAAACTCCGGATAATCTGGGCAAGGGGGCGCATAAAGATGTTAAAAAGCATCGGGGAGAGAATTGCGCCCTGCGGCACTCCACACACCAAGGAGTGGCGCGACGACATTTCCCTCCCTAGTGCCACCCTCTGTCCCCGACCAGAGATAAAAGAGCACAACCAGTTACGGGCTATGCCCTGTATCCCCACGTCTGCGAGGCGGTGGTCCAGAAGATCATGATCGACCATGTCAAAGGCTGCTGACAAATCTAAAAGGATCAGCAGTCCTGACCCGCCTCGATCCAGTTGTCTACGGAGATCATCTGTTAGGGCAACCAGAGCCGTCTCCGTCCCAAAACCAGGACGGAAACCGGACTGAAATGGATCTAATGCTGATGTTTCCTCCAGAAACCTACCAAGCTGTTCAGCAACCGCTCTCTCAATTACCTTACCCAGGTATGGAAGATTTGAAACTGGGCGGTAATTGGATAGGTCTAAGGGATCTAATGAAGTTTTTTTTAAGAGTGGACACACCACTGCTTCCTTCAGTTCCCCTGGGAATGTCCCCGTGTCAAGGGACAAATTGATAATTTCAACCAGGGGGGTCCACGCAACATCTGGACACTCCCTAATCAGCCAAGACGGGCACGGATCGAGGAGGCAGGTGGTGGGCCTACCAACTTGGAGGAATCTATCCACATCAGTAGGGAGTATCCGATCGAAATGGTCCAACACTGGACCTGAAGTCAGTCGAGGGGCCTCCAGTTCAGTCACTGTATCTAAATTGGCAGGGAGGTGACGGCGGAGCAACAGGACTTTCTCCGCAAAAAAACTCGCGAATGCCTCACAGCTGTGGGTGGAATTTGTGCTTAAATTTGGTTGTCCTCCTAAGGACATTATTGACCTAATTATTCTAAAAAGTTGTGCCGGGCGAGAGCTAGCGGATGCAATGGAAGCTGCAAAGTAAGATTTCTTAGCAGCTTTCATAGCCATCTCATAGGCTTTCATAAGCGTCCTATAAGATGTTCTTGAGGCTCCGTTACGAGTCCGTCGCCATACTCGCTCTAGCCGTCTGAGATCCCGCTTCATTTTCCGGAGCTCCTCAGTAAACCAAGGGGCCCGCTTTCGACGGGGTCGCAGAGGGCGCTTAGGCGCGATCTCATCAATGGCTGCCAAGAGCCGGTTATTCCAGTCCTCAACAAGGTCATCTAATGAGTCGCCAGGAGGAGCAGGGTTCCGCAAGGCTTGTCGGAATCTATCAGGATCCATCAGTTTTCGCGGACGAGCCCAAATAGGTTCGCCACCCGAGCCGGGGTGGAGCGGGAAGTCAATCTTGGCTTTCAGAGCGTAGTGATCAGACCATGACACTTCGACAGCAGGGAGCATGATCACATCTATGCCAGCCCCAAAGATCAGATCCAGCGTGTGGCCTGCTTGATGAGTGGGGCCCAAAACAACCTGGGAGAGCCCTAGTGTTGCCATGGAAGTCACTAGGTCCACAGCCTGTGAGGAGGGAGCAGCATCGGCATGGACGTTGAAGTCTCCCAAAACCAGTAGGTTTGGGAACTCCAAGGCCCAGCCCGCCACCACCTCCAGCAGGTCTGACAGGGTGGCTGCAGGTGTGCTGGGTGGTTGGTACACCAGCCAGACAGCCAAGCTCTCCTTGGTGCCCCACACGAGACCAACACATTCAATGCCGGAGATCGTCGGTGATGGCAGAGCTCTGAAAGAGCAATCCTCCCAGAATAACAACGCTACTCCTCCCGCCCCGACCCACAGTCCGCGATTGATGGAGGACAGAGAAACCTGGGGGTGTTATCTCATGTAGGGAGACTACTTCGCCTTCCCGTACCCAGGTCTCCGTCACGCAAGCCAGGTCAATCCCCTGCGAGACAAAAAAGCCACGCATGGTGGCGGTTTTGTTGCCTATGGATCTGGCATTGCACAGCACCAATGACGGAGGTGTGTAATCCTTGCTCTCCCTAACCTCATCCCTTGGGATGGGGCGTAGATTGGAAGGGGTTCGAGGATCACTGCATCTCGAAACCCTTCGCCGATAGAGATATCTAGCCCCACCGCCATTCCTCCCTAGCCCTTCAATTGTGGAAATCCCAGATCCCATACTAGCCTCCCCAATAGATGGGTAACATCCCCTCAATAACAAGTCATCCTTGGGCCAGGACTCATGGGTCAAAATGGTATGGGAAAGAGGTGGAGGTCTGATAGGGTAAGTATCCCTAGAAGATAAAACCCAACCAACCGCACCCCATACAATACAATGGTACCTCGGATTACAGATACTTCAGGTTACATACGCTTCAGGTTACAGTCTCCGCTAACCCAGAAATAGTACCTCGTGTTAAGAACTTTGCTTCAGGACGAGAACAGAAATCGTGCTCTGGCGGCGCAGCGGCAGCAGGAGACCCCATTAGCTAAAGTGGTGCTTCAGGTTAAGAACAGTTTCAGGTTAAGAACGGACCTCCGGAACGAATTAAGTACTTAACCAGAGGTACCACTGTACCTGTTTATGTACAAGTGCATAGGGGGAGCAGCAGGGCAGACAGAAAAAGCAAAAACCCCAAAGCAACAGCGAGGCCCAAACCCACAGCATGCCTGCTGTTGGCTGGACAGCTGGGCATCACACAATAATTGATCCAGATGGGGAGGAGAGGCAGATTCTAGCCTCTGTTGCAGAAGACAAGAGGTCAGCCCCCTCCCCTGACCAAAGAGTCAGAAATCACCCTCCATTCACAGGTGAGTCCCAGGGAAATGTGCGGCCATCATGTGCTTGCCGGGTATACAAGTGCATGCTCATAGCCAGTCCCTGGCTCCAATTACGCCCCGCTGCTGCTGCTACTGAGAATCTCTCTCTGTTTATTATAAAGATATCTTAAAACAACAAGCGTAATAGGCTGCACATGCTGGCCAAGGCTTTGGGGCAGCTGGGAGTATTTCCCAACATTCTCCACCTGGGCGGGGGGCGGTTTTTGCATTTATAGGCACAAGGAGGCTCCCATCGCCACAAAGCTGCAGGAGCCTTTCGGGATGGTAAAGTCATTTACCTGGAGGGGGCAAGGAAGAGGGCAAGACTCCGGAGCTGGCTAGCAATCAAAGGAAAGCCTCTTTTAATATCAGAGCGCCACCAGGGCAATCCCGATGGCTAAGGAAGACCGGGCTTCATGCACACCAGACATCGCACGCCGCCGGATCCCCCATTCAGGCTGCCAGATGTGGAGATTTACTTTTGCATTCTCATTGTTTATGACAGATCAAGTCAAACAGAAACTTCCTTGCAAGTCAGCCTCTGTTTTCCCAGCTGCCAGGCATGTTTGCTCCTGCAGACACTTTCCTGCAAATACTTTGACTGCATTGGGTTGGGGGGGCAGGGGGGGCAGTGCTGGACAGCATCTGTGCCTGAGATTCTCAAAAACATTCCTCTTTGGAGGCAGGGAAGGGAGATCAGAATCCTCCATCAGTGCAGAAGAGGAAGTTGTTAACTCTGCTATTCCAGACAGAGTGTTCTGCCAAGCTACAGAGAGGGAATGTGAAATACAAAATATTTAAGACCCCTACACATTAAAAAGGCATGGAGGTGAAAAGCTGCAAGGAAGAGAAGCTGATGCGAGTGTTAAAATGAGTGTGGGTCAAATGCAAATTCATGAGACAAGCCCCCTGTGCAAGCTCTCTGGCTGTCAGTCTATGGCTGCAGCTCGTCCGCAGAGGAAAGGCCACCAGCACAAGGCAAGTTCACTATGACCCAGATTAGGGCTTGCTTCTGCAATGCCCTCCGATGGCTCTCCTGGAAGAAAAGGGCTTCCAGCCAGACACCTTCATAACTGAGCTCACTTCCTTGGTCAAGGCTTGGGATTAAATATTTTATTCTTCAGCTTTGTCCCATATATTTTCACAACCCATTCTAAGCAGTTTTCCTACTGGAAACTGGGTCCAGTTACTTGCTGACACTCTTTATGGTACATAAAATGTGCAGCACAAGGCTTGTGAGTCTGGGTAGAGGGTAGACTTCACCTGTTTCAATCACACACAGAGAGATGCTTGTAGAGTTAGAAAAATATCAAAGTAGTTTATTGTAGGAAGTACATAACATGTCTTATAACAATAGAAAAGTTTCTAGGTCTAACCTAACTAATCTAGAGAAAACAAAGGCAGTTGTTCTAGTGAGGGGGGCAATAATGACACACCCACCCATATTAATCAGATCCATGGGCTTCTATGCCTTTACCTGCAACAAAGCAGCACACATCTGACTTGTTCTTCCACACCCCACAGTTGGATAGGGTGAGGCAAGAAACCAAACAGCCTTCATAAGCTCCTGCTGGACCAACGTGCAGCAGCATTTGCTGGTGTCTCCTTAGTTTGAGACCTGCACAGGCTTTGGACAATGAATTAATTAGCTAATAATGAGTACCTGCTGGGCCCAGGGGAAAGATGCTGATCTGAAATGCCAATATTCTCTTTGGAAATAATTTAGCTGTCACTTACATAGATTGCTTTGGTGAGTGTCATACAACAGCCTGATGTGTAAAATCCATATGTCAGGAAGACTTCTCAACAGCTGCTGCTCTGCAAGTCTCTCTCTCTCTCTCTGGCTTTGCAAATCCAACTCTCACTAGTCTGATTCAGTGCAGTATCAGAAGGTGGGGAATGAATGGGTTTATAGGTTTACATGTATAGGCTTTAATCCTGCTTCATTCTCCATAGTTTTAGGTTAGAACAACAGCTAACTGACTAACAGATTACCTTGCTTTTCATACATCAACGGAGTCTTGATATCTTCAACACCTGGGGGTAGAGGGAGGCTTTGCAATTCAGGAGCATTGAAATGTAAGCAAATGAAGACCGCACCCACACCATACATTTAAAGCGCCATAATTCCACTTTAAAAGAGTTCTGGCTTCCCCCAAAGGATTATGGGAGTTGTAGTTTCTTAAGGGTACTGAGTGTTGTGAGAGACCCCTTTTCCCTCTCACAGAGCTACAATTCCCAGAGTTCCCTGTGGAGAGGGATTGACTCTTAAACCATGCTGGAGATGGTGAGAATTGTTAGAATGTGGCCCAAATGAACTGCAAAGTGCGTACAGGTATATTTGACAGGGTTGCCAGATGCTTTGATTCCAAAATGGAAAGAGGGGAAATTGGGCCAGGAGGAGAAGCTGACTCCTTGTTTGAATTCCAGAGGCACTTAATGGCAGAGCTGGTACAGACACCACCAGCTAGAGCAAGCGGCCTCAGCCTGCCAGAGCCTGAAGTTTTTGGAAGAGCCACAAAGCAGCAGCAGCAGCTGCCAGCATAGGCTCTTCACCTCAGCAGACCTTCTTGCTGGAGCCTCATCCCCTAAATTGTGCCTTCTCTCTTTTAACAGCTGTGGGACTGTTTTTTTCCAAGGCCACAAGCCAAATGCCTCCGAGTCCCAAATTAGTTAGAAGTTCTCTCATTTCCCACATTCCATCTCTCTCCAAGCACATTTGCTGTTCTAATAATAATAATACTACATTATAATGCCCTGTTTTAATGAGTTTCTTCTCCTTTTTTTAAACATACAAATATCCTGTTTCAAAATCCAGATGCAGAATCAGATTTTTTAAAAATCTGTCATAAAAATAAACAATGTTATTTCTGCATCTGATGCTCTTGGCTATGGAAGTTCAGGCCACACTCAAAGAGTTTCAGTCTCTAAGACACCACAGGAGAGGAGGAGACTTGGAGCAAATTACTGGCTAATGGATTTGCATACTCTCCCAAGCCTTCCACAGTGCAAATCACTTTTGAAGGAGGTGAGCACAAAGCTGGCTTCTACTGCAGCACTCTGTTGTCCCTTCTGTTGACCCACCAAAGGTCTTGGGACTTCACTGCACTGAAACAACAGCACCAAACTTTTACCACTGAAGATGCGGGCAGAACTTCTGCAATGCCACAGAGAACAGGCTCTTCTGGACAGCCTGTTTCTTCAGCATTCATGCTGATTTGGTGGCGCAAAGCTGACGCAATAGTTTGAACATTTCTTCTCATTTGTTTATGGGGTGGTTATAGAACGAAGATATTATTGCATTCATCCTAATGCACTTGAAGAGTGTTTACACCTCTTTCTGTGATTTTTTTAAAAAGATAAAAAAAATCCCGCCCATCTGGCTGGGTTTCCCCAGCCGCTCTGGGCGGCTTACAACATATATAAAAGCACAACAAAACATCAAACATTAAAAAACAAAGTACCCTATACAAGCAACAAACAAACCAATAAATCATTAGAAATCAATAATAACGACAACAGCAACAACAACAACAATAATAAAAAGTTTACAGTTATACCCAAATTGAAATAACCGCCAACCCCAACTAAACATTTAACCACCAACCCAACAAAAACAAAACAGAAGAACCAAAATTAGAACTTTTAAAAACATTTTAGCCGGTTGCCCCAACCCAAGAGTTGTTCCATTCATTCATCCCACAAATCTCAGTACATTTCTCCTGCAACTTTCCTAACCACAAAAAGTCCTTTTAAAAAAAGGAGGGGGGATCTGTTGCGCACTTCAATCTACAGTGGTACCTTGGGTTACAGACGCTTCAGGTTACATATGCTTCGGGTTACAGCCTCCGCTAACCCAGAAATAGTACCTTGGGTTAAGAACTTTGCTTCAGGATGAGAACAGAAATTGCGTGGCTGCGGTGTAGCAGCAGCAGGAGGCTCCATTAGCTAAAGTGGTACCTCAGGTTAAGAACAATTTCTGGTTAAGAATGGACCTCCAGAACGAATTAAGTTCTTAACCAGAGGTACCACTGTACTAGAGGTGTGCAGATCTAAACTTCCAGTATGTGACTGAATGTCTCCTGCAAAATAAGGACAGATTTGCAGAGCCCAAGAGGCCAATGGCTGGTGGGGTGTCTTCACACGAAGGAAAAGCATAAGCGGCTTTGGGCTTTTCAGTTCTCTTGGCGTGAGAGGGGGTCCAGCAACCAGGCCCATCCTCTCTTCCCTTGGAGGGCAGGCTTCTGTGCCACACACCTTACCATATCCAGATGAAATCTGCCACCCCCTGCACACACACTGGTTCACTCCCAGGGGTGCCCTTAGGAAGGGCTGCTGGCCTGGGAGCCCACGAGGGCTGTCTTAATGAAACAGCACCAAACCCCAGGCTCCCACCCCTGCCCTCCTGCTTTTTAATCGAAGCCTTCCACAAGATGGAACTAATTATCGCCATCTGCTGCCTGCTCCATACTTATATTTCCTCTCTAGCAGCTCATTCTTCAAAAACTCGGTAGCTTCCTCCCTTTACATTTGTAAATGCTGTTGACTATGGATAAAATCCATGTTTACTTTGTATTCGGGGCCTGTTTTAATCGTCTACAGATGTCCTGCTCTCTTTTGCTTTGCTTGGCACTCAACCTCAGAGGGAAATAAAAGAAAAATCTTTATTTTACATTTAAATTGTAGATTGCTGCAGACTAAATAAAATGCCAAATTGTTATTGGAAACAACACAGCCGCTGCAATAACTGGAGTTGACATTTGCTTTTTATACAATTATAATTTTGTTTTCTGGCATTGTTTAACGCAAAATGGTTTCCACATTTCTCATCCCTTCTCCAAAATGATTTGCAATGAGGCCACAGACATTTGAAATTTATTTTTATTTAATACTTTCCTATGAGTTTATGAAATACAGGGATTATTATGCTATATACAGTAGATAGGTTTTTGAATGCATACCATCCCCCTGGACTCATATTTCAATACACATTATCCTCCTGAACCCATTTGTAAATGCCCCTTATTCCGACAGACCTCTCTATAAATATGCAATGTCTCCATGGACTGATTTGGCTGCACAGTCCTTTTTATCTCTGGTTTCTTTCATATTTATGGTCACCTTTGATGTCCAATATGCACAATCTCCTCATCCTCTGGTTTTTATTTATCCACCACTAGTGTCCACTTGCCGCCTCCATCAGTGGCAAGGCAAGGCAAGACTGACCCCCAAATCCTAGCCTGTTTCCCAGATCATAGTAAAACAGGAATGTGCACAGACAGAGGGGCTCAGATACCTGCCCGCATCATGGAACTCTCGCTACCCAATTGCTACTATTACCTGCTCAAGTGACACCCAACAATTTACTGCCAGAGCAAGTGCCAATTTTGCTTTCAGTTACCACTGCCAGGGACCAAACTGTGAACCTTTAAAAACCACCCCACACAACATTTCCTACCATCTTTATGCTGCATATCACTGAACATCCCAACCAAGGTTCATAGCTGTCAACATTTCCCTTTTTTAAAGGGAAATTCCCTTATTCCGAATAGGATTCCTCGCAAGAAAAGGGAAAAGTTGACAGCTATGCCAAGGTTGTCCTTCATAGGGTTATTTATTTTTCACTGCAATTCTGTTTTTAAACCAAGAGAAAATTCCTGATTATCATTTTCTGACCTAAAATCACTTCCCAAACTTGCTTAGCAAAAATTACTGGAAAGAAGCAGTGTGTTATTACTGAGCTCAGCTTCGGCCACAGACAGCTACTTCCGTGGCAGAATGTGGCCCCATCTGACCAACATAGAGACATAATCAGGATTGTTACGTAAAATACAGCAACATTACCATATTGGCCTGAATATAACCCACACTGCCCCCCCTAAAAAAATATTCCGACCGTGAAAAGTTAAAGTGTGGCTTAAATTCGCGACCTTACAAAAATGGGCTTTTACGATATTGCTGCTGAAACAGACATAGGATAAAACAGAACGGGAGTGAGTGCCTGCGGAATTTTAAGGTAGCGGCTTATATTCTGTTATTGTCTCTCTCTTTTTCCTCTCCCCCCCTCCTTGAATTTTAAAGGTGTGGTTTATATTCGGGTGCAGCTTATATTCAGGCCAATACGGTATATGCATTTGGTATATGCACTGTTCCAAACCCTTCCCTTAACATTAGTCCTTTGCTTCCTCTTTCCCATCATGCAAAAGAAAACTTCAGCTGCGAATGATCATGCAATCAAAAATTGCTTCACAACTCTCAACACTCACCTTTTAAGCCATTTTATTAGTAAGAGCCTGGAGCCACGAATCCCACCTCCAAAGCAGGCCGCATTTGTTGTGATGGCTCTGTAGTGCCCCCAGTTCCAGAGGCGGAATGGGGAGACCAGGAGGGGGGTGGGGTCTTATACTCAGATCCTTCTTCCACTACATATTTAGGCATCTGGTTGGCTGCTGTGGGAACATGATGCTGAACTACATGGGCCTTTAGTCTAAACCAGAAGCTGGGCTCTTCTAATGTTCTGTGCTCAGGGAGGATTCATGAGGACTACCACCTTTGGAGAGGCTCTCTCCTCTCTCCATCAGTACCCAAATCCAAGTTTTTGGGTACAACTCATCTCCTACTGATGTCAAAGCAGCCCTCCCTACTCCTTGGAACCTGAGGTTGATTTCCCTTCTCCAAAATTCCCCTCCCGCAAATTGCTCAGTAATGCAAATATAAAATATTCACTGTCCAGAGTGCTCATTCAAACTACAGATGTCCCACTAGCAACTAGCATGTCCAAGCACACAAACATTGTTTTTCAGGCCTCCTTTGACTGTTTTGTGAAGCTAAACAATGCATCAACTATTGAATATATTTAATAACAAATAATTTTAAAAATAAGCATGGTAATTTGCACTTGGACAGAACTGGCTTGGCTCACCCTATCCATTGAGATATTGCTCCTTTATTGTTCTGACTGATGAAAAGTTCCGTGCAATCCAATATATTGCACAAACAGATTGTATGTTTCTATGCACTCAGGAAAGCTGTGCTATTAAGCTAAGGGAAAAATACTGTGATTCCATTAAAGGTACTCTGTGAGCAAAGACAGGAGCCCTGAGCAGAAATAACTCCAGACTATACATGAGAGAGAGAAGTATCTTAAAGTATAATAGAATGTAAACCAGGTTGGAAAGAACCACAGTGATATTTTACATCACAGGTGAATACTGGTCTGAATTAACAGCTCATTAAGCAAAAATATTTGCAAGCCTGGATCTAAAAGGAAAATCTCATTGATTGTCATATATAATTTCCAGTCTGTGGATAAATCTGAAAAAATGTCAGCCAGCCAGGCTCTTACCATGCACCAAACAAACAGGTGTCTATTGGCCTCCTGACCTGTGACATCAGCCACACAATAAAAACCCCTCCATTTACAGAGCAAGCCATTTGGTCCTGGTCTATGGCATAATACCTGCTTCATAAAATGCGGAAACATTTATAACAAATGCCTTGTTAAATCCCGGGAGGAACCGAGTCTTACGATGTGAAGTATTCCCTCCAGAAATCTTGTAAATCATAGAAAAGTTTAACATATCCTGGGACAGGTCTGACAATCTGTTTGTGGTTTCCAGTTCATTTTCAAACATTAGATCTGGTCAAGCCACAAATAGCAAAAGGATCCCTTGACGTTTTCCATGCCAAAAGTTTGTTTAAATCTTGCTAGAGGAGCGGGTTTACATGCCAGGCAAATCTGGTTTCTAAAAATCAATTAATGTTCTAGTTTTTTAAAAAATTCCATTTACTCTGTTGTTTTGTTTTCCTCATAACCTTTTAAGAGCTTTTAAGAAACAAATGGCTGGGATGGGCCAGCCCTCCTTCCCCTACTCTGGACATTCCCTTGCATGGTTTTGAAGGCTGAGTCACCATGAATGCTTTCTCCTTAAAAATAATTTTATTTCTCAATAGTCTGGAATTTTTCAATATCATCAAGAATTTATATGGCTTTGGAATCTTGGGGTGGGGGAGAGAGATAATGGGATTAAGCCATTTACATCCCAATTCTAAACATTTGCTCTGCCAGGCATCTCTGCCTGCAGCCACAGTGTGACACTGGGAAGGTCCTTGGCTCAGAAGAAGAGCATCTGCTTTGCATAACAGAAGGTGTCCCAAATTCAATCCCCGATGGCATCTCCAAGTAGGGCCGGAAGAGACTCCTTGCTTGAAACCCTGGGGACTCGTCACTGCCAATCAGTGGAGACAATATTAAGCTAGATGGAACAAGGTTCTGGCTGGAGGTAAAGCAGTTTCCTATGTTTAAAAACCCCTGAGGCAAGCAGACACTCACGCTACCCACTCCAGAAGTTTGTGTGCTGGGCAGCAGCAACAGGCATATCTTCCTGCAGAAGGCAATGGAGCAAAAATGAGCAGAATGATGGGGAGCTTTAGGCAGGGGCCTTAGGGCAGGACACCCAGTGGATATCATTTGTGGGCATCTCCCTCCTGTGCCCTGTCCGCTCATCATGTCAGAGGCCAGTGAACAAAGTACAGTATAGGGGAAAGTGGGTGAGATCTTAATTACACTTAGAAGTCCCCAATCCTGAGTCATCCATCCTGAGGGGGCCGCCACAAAACAAAGGGGGTGCCTCCTCTCCCCACTCCACCCCACCTGGATTAGGTAAGCTGTTTTCATTTGGGCAAACCCCCCAGAATGCAGATGTGGCCCCACCAGCTGGGCCTTCGAATGCCATACCTGTGAGTAAACACAGTGAATTGACATTATTAGCACCAGGATGAGCGGTGGTAGGGGATATGTCATGTGCTTAAAAACATTGGTATACTTCTTCATACTTGTCGGGAGAATCATGCCCTTGCTGCAGTCAGGAAGACACCCCAACTTGTTGTTCAGTAGACAGAGCTGGAAGGTGGCATTTGTCAAGGCTGCAGAGGAGCAGCCTGGGAGGCAGCAAGTGATGCTTTGCAACCCGGCTCCTTCCATCCAGGTGGAGAGACCACAGCTTACTCTTTCCTCCCTTTGTGAAACAGAGAGTCACTTTTGAAAGTGATTGGATTACCAAATTAATTCAAGCTAGTCCCAGATAACCTTCAGCAGCATTCAAAAGACATTCACCAAAGATGCGCTTTGGGGCTGGCGATAAGATTTCCTTTCACTGTCTGGCTGCTTCTGCCACCGGAGCGCAGCCGTGTCTTTGTGATCTCAATCACATCTTATTCACAGAGCGGCTGGTGGGACCTGCCGCTTCCGACATTATAGCTGTGTGTGTGTGTGTGTGTGTGTGCATGGATTATTAAAATGAAACTGCATTTGCCTCTCTGGACAGCATTTCTCTTGCAGGCCCCTTTGGCTGAAACTCACCGTGGGTTTCCTTTATCAAATTAATATGGCAGGCACATTAAATGTCAAAAAAGTAACATTAGGCTAACGTTGCCACTTAGATCTCACTTACACTAAGGCAAAGAAATAAAAAAGTTGAAGTTGTTCTAGATTAGAGCAAAGGGGAAAGTGTAAAATGTCAAAACAGAAGAAGGGCCGGGGTGGAACTTGCTCCCAGTAATGTCAGACACTCTTTGCTAATGCTCTACAGCCACTCCTGATCGTATCAGCGCTCCTGTGATTTCGCCTGCAATAAAAGGAGATCTATTATAGAGAAAGCAAATGAAAACTGTAAATGAGGCTTTTGAAAATGGGGTCCAACTTTTGTCCCAGCTGGCTAAACTCATGAATCAGAATGGAGACCTCCAGATGAAACTTTATAACCTCAAAAATTGCAGGCAGTGCAGGCAGAATCTGTGAGTGAGGGGAATTCTGGAAGCCACAGAAGGGCCGGGGGCGGGGGGGACGGACTTGTTGGATATGCTAACACATTGGGGCCAAGATGCGTTCCCAAATCTGAGAATGAATGATACAAATGCAGAATGAGTCCACAGAGCCCTTGACCACAAGTGCTCCAACCCAGCCAAGCCTAGAGATATTGTGTCATTTGAATGCTTTACACTACAGTAAAGGACGAAATAGCACGGGTGACTTGCAGCACCCAATATCTTCCCTGCCATGGATCCTCTGTAATGCTTCTTCAAGATTTGAGCACAGACACCCTTTGCAGGAGGCAGATCCTGAGATTGCCTACTCTGAAGCGACAGGAACTGGATGAATTGGATGAATTGGATGAATTGGATGAATTGGACAACAGGATAAAGCAGATAGGCCCCTAAGAAGAGACAATGTTTTTCTACATCTGACCAGGTCACAAGCTGAACAAGGAAAACACAGAGCACGTTAGCTTTTATCTACACTTACCTTTTGCCCCAATCTTTAAAGCTGAAGTGCAATAAATGGCAATTCTGGTTTTCTGTAAGGTGCCGTTTGCTCTGATTCAGCAGTAAAGAGCGGGTTTTCATGGGGAAAACTCCCGAGTAAGAAAAAGGGTGCTTGGACACAGAACTTTAAAGCACAGACTGTGCCTGGAAACCATGGAGGAAATATAAGTGTGGAAAATTTCTTATTTATTCTTTATTCTTTACTTTTTCTTAGTTACTTGTGCGTGAGAGACAAGCAGGGCAGAGGTAAAAGTAAAGGGGAGACCCTGGCTCCAACTCCCAATGGTCACAAAATGCTGCTGCTTCACCTCCTTCTCCTTGCACGGTCTTTGTGCACCACAGAAGTGCAGAAGCATCAGGGCTGAGATGGGCAGCGGTTGGAGCGGCTGTTACAAGTGCAGGAGGAGAGCCTGTTTCACAAGCTTAGAGCCACAAGGGGAAGACACTGAGAGGCCTGCATAAGATCCAACTTTCAGTGGCAGAACAGGATGGGAGTGGAAGCTGGGCAAGGAGAGAACGTGCCAAGTCAGACACATTGAGTCCATCTAGCCCAGAATTGTCTACACTGACCAGCAGCTGTTCTCTGGGGTTTCAGGCAGGGAGAGCTGACTGAAGATCTTCCCTCTGGGTGACCTTGGGCAAGTTGCCACTTCCCAGACTCACTACTGTTTAATCTGTATGCTATTTGCACAGCACCTTGTAAAGCAAAAGTTCCGCAGGAGTGGTTAAAATAATAGCATGAATGTGTTGCAGCTGCCAAGTCCTGGTTGCCAAAGGTCACAGTGGATTATTTTCCATGCTTCTAAACTACTCTGCTGTTCTGAGCTACTTGCCTCAAACCAAAGTGTTGGGCCCCACAGCAGTGGCCTCAAAAGTGGCCCATGTTATTAATGACTCTGGAAGACATGCCAGGCACACCCACACACCCACATATGCTCTGGTGGGTTGAGCCAAAGAAGGGATAATTCCTTCACCTCTCAACAGTAGGAACATAAGAAACCACCCGGTACAGAGTCAGAGCCTTGATCTATCTAGATCAGGATTATCTATGCTGACTGGCAATAACACAGGTCCAATATTTTGGGCAGGTGTCTCTCTGAGCCCTACCTGGAGATGCCACTGCCACTGGTAAAGGTAAATTACCCATGGGTGGTTAAGTCCAGTCAAAGGCAACTATGGGGTACGGTGCTCATCTTGCTTTCAGGCCAAGAGAGCTGGCGTTTGTCCACAGACAGCTTTCTGGGTCATGTGGCCAGCATGACTAAACTGCTTCTGGTGCAACAGAACACTGTGATGGAAGCCAGAGCACATGGAAACACTGTTTGCCTTCCCGCTGCAGTGGTACCTATTCATCTACTTGCACTGGCGTGCTTTCGAACTGCTAGGTTGGCAGGAGCTGGGACAGAGCAACGGGAGCTCACTCCATCGTGGGGATTCGAACCGCCAACCTTACGATTGGCAAGCCCAAGAGGCTCAGTGGCCCATGACATAAGTTTCCATTGAACTTGCAAAGTGTGGGGAGGGCCACACTGTCAGGGCCTGGTACAAAGGTCTATGCTCTATCCTCCTAGGTGACCCCTTCACAATGCTCCTAAAGGCAAGGGGCAATCAAAAGCTTAGTGTGCACTATATAAATAATAAAATTAGTATTAGTAGTATTAGTAGTGCAAATGGAATCCAGTATGTTCAGTCCTCTCCAAAGAAAATGTTTCCTGCTAAGATGGTCCTTCTAAAAAAAATCCCTGAAACACCAGAAACTTATCATTACATTAAAAAAAAAAAACCAACCCAGAAATGTTTACAAAAGTTTCTTTAAACAAAAACAGATTTTCCTTCTGAAAAGCCTCCATCCTGACACAAAATGAACATGCTGGCTGTTTCATTCACAACTTTACATTCTTTTTGGTTTTCATGCACAGGTTATTTCAACATTCATTCCTCTAACAAGCACTGAATATCTAATTAAAGATGCTGCATCTTCAAGCCTTCGTTATTGTCTAGAGGTTTGTTTCACTTCCAAGAAAACTTATTAGGGCCCCTCTATTAATGTAATTTAATTGTGGGGGGCAGGGGGAGCATTTGTTTTTCATTTCAAAAATAGGTGGTTTTGAAATTCTGGCCTGTCAACATCACTTAAAACATCCCTGTTCCGTGCCTCGGTGTAATACATTAAATCAGCATTTTAATTGTGCCCTGGCCTTGCGGTTCCTGGCAGTACAATAAGTTCTTCTGTGAAAGCACATCTCTAAAAGTCCTACTGAGTGATTAATTACAAGTCTGGAAGATATAAATATGCCGTTCAGTACGGACAGTATGGACTGTTGGAAGCGATGGTCTGTTATGCCCTGGAGAGCTCCTTTACTTAGCAGACATCGTTTTAATTCAAACAAGATTCCAGCTTTGCTGGTCTCCTCCAACAGCAAGACTGGCCTCCATTAGCCTCCTTCATTAGCACCACATACAAACCTCCAGAATCACTTAGCTGTTCCTACAGAATTCCATCAGCTTCCTGTAAGGCTGCAAACACACAATACACTTAAGGCACATTTAAAGCACATGGCTCCCTGCAGAGAAGCCTGGAAACTGTAGTTCACACACCCCACAGAGCTACAATTCCCAGCACCCTTAACAAACTACATTTCTCAGGATTCTTTGGGAATATGTCCTATGCTTTAAAATAATGTATGGTGTGTATGCATACAGGGAGAAGAAAAAGCAGGAGAATTTTGTCAGCATGTTACTCAACGGACAGTGGCAGCTCCTTCATTTACGACAGGTGGATTTGATGTTGTCGCTGGCTGCTTCATTCAGAAACTGCTGCTGAAATGTCCCTCCAGTCCAAAAATGTGTTGCCAAGTGACAGGGCAGGAGGTGGAGAGAAAGAATCTATGACCAGAACAACCTGCCCCTTCAGTGCATGGAACCAGCTGAACAGGAATTTTCTTCCTTAATAATACAAAACAATAGTGTATAATTTGTGCTGTTCTTGTAATGCCCAGATCTGCTGTGCTACCCTTAGCCTTTTTATTTGGCCCTCAGAAGCAGAAATGGAAGGATCTGTCAATTTCAGTTCTCAGTTGCTCATTTTTCCAATTTGGTTCTCCACATTTCCGTAGCAATTTGTGAATATCTTTTTAAAAATGCTCTCGAAAGTTCTTTAGCAGTTTAGTGTTAATTTCTCCCCATAAATACATCTTTATGCAGTTTAACTAATATGCGCATTTTTGTAAGCAATTTCTCCTAACATAATGCAGGCTTGTAAGTTATTTTCTTGAATATATTCATTTTTATGGACACTTCCTTCTAATCTGTACATTTTTGTAAACACTGGTTGGAGAACTGCACTGCAAAATTTGTATGTGTGAATTCCGAAGGATGGCTGGTTTTGGTTCTCATATTTTGGGGAAAGTACAAACATGATGAATGCAGCTTTGAATGTGAATGGAATCAAATTTCTCTCCCATCCCAGCTCAGGAGTCTCTGTAGACTACAGCCCTCATTGGCCCTGCTTTGCACCCTTCTTTGAGTGATTCTGCCTGGCTGGAATGTGTCCTTGAACTCTGATAATGGCTCTTGCTTGAATGGATGGATGGAGGATAGAGAACAGTGTGTGAGTGTGTGTTGAAACCATTATACAGTACAAAGGGAAATTCAAGTTAATTGTCCCACCCACTTTTGCTTCTGTCCCTGCCCACCAATGGCATGTCCCCCTTGGAAAGTTGTTCAGAAAGGAACATGGCCTCAGCCTGAAAATGGTTCCCACCCCTACAGTAAACATTAGTGTGACTTGGTATTTTATTTTATTTCTGGATCTTCAGTGGGCATTTTACTAATAGGCACCCAGTGAAAAACTTCTTCTGATAGTTTTTCTCCAAAAGAAGGAAGTCGGCCTTTGGCAAAATAATTCTGCTAGCATTTGAGTTTACTTTTCATTGTGGATGTGTGGAGGGGCAGCACATGCTCCCAGAGCCATTCCCACCCTCATTTCCTCTCTCCCTCTCTGCAAGGAAAGTATCCTGAGGTTAGGCAGATGAAAGCTCTCCTTTCTTTCCATTTTCCTCATCATGTCTGTGTTTTAAAGGCTGATGGCAAAGGCAACCTATAATAACCCTTGATGAAGCACAGACTGCAAACTTATGAAGACAAAGCAAGCATGTTGTAATTATTTATTTTTAAAGTGGGTGAGGCAAAAGAGAGAGAGAAATCTACATGCTGTTGTCTCATTTGTCCAACGTAAGGGGCCGGCCACTGGTTGGAATGGGTGTGTGCCACCTTACCCTTTGCCTTTTTAGTATAAATAACCACATTGGGGCCGGGGAGCTGAACCCTTCTTCCGGTGGCCAAATATTTCTCTTTTTTTAATGCTATGTATTTTAAAAAATATTTATTAATATTAACAACAAAATATAACAATACGCCAAAACAAGAAAGAAACAATTCCAAATCTTACAGATTAAAACACGAAACTAAGAATGAAAGAAAAGAAAAAGAAAAAAGAAGAGAAACGAAGATAAGACAAAAAAGAAGAAAAACAGACATATTCCCAACACCATATTCATCGTTACATAACCAAAGTTGATAAATCAAAGACTTCCACTGATCTCACAACACTTCATTTCAGTCTCGTTATATCTTTCTGTATTTCCTTATTATCTCAATCCATATATATACGTGTGTGTGTGTGTGTGTGTGTGTGTGTGTGTGTGTGTGAATATTCCTTCCCCTTTCTATTCACGAGGTCATTCTAAACTCAACCAGATTTTTACCCTTGAACCTTGTTTTTTGAAGTATTCATTCAAACAGTAGCATTCCTTCTTCACTAAGCTTTTTGGTTTTTGTCTTATTATGTCAGTCAGTTTGGCTATCTCCACATTTTCACAAAGTTTACATAGCCATTCTTCCCTGGTAGGTATTTGTTTCCCTTTCCAGTACTTAGCTACCAGAATTTTTGTCGCTGATGTCGCATATAAGAATATTTAAACTTTATCTTTTGGAATGTCATCGTTTAATATTCCTAATAGGAATGCCTCTGGACTTTTACTATAAGTAATTCTTAGTATTTTCTTTATCTCTTCATGGATCATGCCCCCAAATTTCCCAATCTCCGGGCATGTCCTCGGCAGGCAGATATTTCACATTCCTTGACCATCAGTGGTAGGATTTGTTGGCTGAATCACCTCCCTGTCAGATAAGCCAGCCCAGCCCTTTAATAGAATTGTCTACATGCTCTGGAAGCCATCTTCATCTTTTTCTGTTCAGCAGAGTATTTTGTGACCCTCCGGCACCCCCACACATACCCCGGTCTACTTTACTGAAACCTTTAGGCTCAGGAGGACTGGAATGGCCAAGACTGCTCACTCAATCCTGTGCTGAGGGAGGGGGCAGGATTGTCCCCAGGGCAAGCCCAAATTATTTCACTGCCTCTGGCCGAGGTCAAGATGGCATATTCATCCCTCCATTCCAAGGACAGAACCCAACTGGGCTTGCAGTTGGCGAGGAGAGAGTGCTCATCATCATCACACCTTAGTGAAGCAGGCTGGTTTTTGGGGTGCAGGACCAGGTAAGTGACATACACAGGGCTCTGTCATCAAATAGAGGGAAATGGCTGGTTCCTCCACCAACCTGCCATCAGAGGCACATCTCTCCTCTGGCTAAGGAGAGGGCCGGCCGCAAGTGTCCAACAAATCACATCCTGAGACATATTTGGAAGCTGAGGGAAGCATTTCTACCTCCTCAGTCCGAGATGTGGGAAGTGTCTTCCTTGCTTGGTTTGGAAAACTGATAGACTGTAGGTACATCATTATGGCACCTGGCTTGTATATTATATAAGCAGCAGCATTTATGTATCCTATTTTATTTTATTTTAATGTGCGTGTACACACACAGATCCCTGAGAAATTACTTTTTTTATTATCCACCTTTTATAACACCACCCTAACCCCGTAATAGTAGTTTAAACTCACAACCCATTTGAAACACAATTACTAAAAAAGGGGGGGAAGCCTGACCATAACCACCACTCCTCTGCAAAATCAAAACATAAAAGAATGCTGGATTCCACCCACAATTGGGGCTGCTTGTTTATAACAATGTAGGCTCATTATTAATATGAATTGGGGGAGAAGAAAGATCAAAGCTAATGTTTATTCCTGGTGGCATGTGAGCTGAAGGACATTCCCAGACATTTGAACACACACACACACACACACACACACACTTTTCCTCATGTTTCCTTTGGGGGGAAATCTGTTTAGTGAATTCCTCTCCCGGCTCTGGCTTTATGAACCAGGTTTGTCTCTCTTCCATCTGCAAATGGCCAGCTGAGCTGCTGGGGGAGCCTCCAAGTTGGCTGTGATTTCATTCACTCAGGCGCAGCTAAGCATCTTAACAACCAAGCAGGGAAAATGAGTAACAAAAGGGCAGCCAGTCTATGGCCATTGTGCAGCAGCAAACTCCACTCCTTTGCTGCATAAGGAAACATTTAATCTTCAAACAGGTGACCACTTTGTCGATTATTACTTTTCACATGGCGGGGAAGCTAGAGAGCTGGGGTTAGCATCAAAAAAATGTGTGAGATCTGAGCGAAAAACTAAGGATATCCCACCCTTTATATGGTTTAAGATTTCTTTCCATACCACTGGAGCCATCTGTATCTGCAATTACGAGGGAAAACAATAGGGATTTGCAATAAATCTTGCCTAAAGCTGCAAATTGTTCTGGTGCTTACAAGCAGGGATTATGAATAGCTTGTTTGTTTCTGGGCAGAGATACCAAGTCAAGAGTAAGGATTGTGGGTGGCCGCAAAGGCACCGATGCCGGCATGGCAAACTGACTTCCCTCAGAGAGGTGCATTAGCCTCTATTGGTTACAGTTGAGCGCGACTCACATTCCGGGGCCACACAACATCCCTTGTGGGAGTGCTACAATATCCTTCCCACGTCCCTTTGCTATGCCTATCAGCAAGCCGATGCCAGGAGATTAGGTCCATAGCAGTCAATCGTTCCATATAAACATCCTCTTTGCCGCAAATTTTTGCCACTCCTGTTCCACCCCAGTCTGTCTTAGCGTGACTAATGACATCCACCAGAGAACCGCAGCTTGAGCCACGGCGCTGTAGCAATCATGTAGCTCTGTGCATGCATTTTAATTTCATGCTCTGTTGGGGGGGGTGGAGAGGAGAGGGAGTGGGGAATCACCACCAGGCTTAAACAAAAATTGAGTCTTTATAATGTGTTGTTTTACACACCTTTTTTTTTAAAAAAAGCTCCCCAGCTGCATAATGTGCTTCTCGAAAGGTACCTCAACTGAAGCTGCTGCTACCTGGAGAGGAGGCTATAGAAAGGAGATTTGATCAGAACCTGATTGGAGTCTTCTGGATTAAAAGCAACAACAGCCTGAAAATAAGTACCGTGTACACACATACACACACATATGATAACCCTGGGAAATCTGAAGCATACCAATAGTTTCAGCAGGTGGCTGCTCTGATCAGCCTCCCTGGTTCTCCTTGCAGCGTGGTTTGGCCTGACAGCACCCGCCACCCCATCACAGTCTCCATGGGAAAATTGCTACCGGCAGATCACACACCTGGGCAGTTTTGAACACAAGCAGCAGTTGATGTCCTTCCAAGAATAAGGAAATGGGGGAAGAGCAAGTGACACCATGGAGGTGGTCTGGCTGAGGCGACTGGGCTGGTCTCCTCAGATGTGTTATACAAACACTGCTTTCCTTACCCCTGACATTTGCCTTCAGTGAAGAAGAACGTAAAAGGCTTCCAACTCTGTCATAAACCAGGAATTCCCAAACTGTGGTCTGTGGACCACAAGTGGTCTGTGAGCTTCATTCAGGCGATCCATGGCATGTCTGTGGATTTGTGGTTGAAGAAAGGAGGCAGCACATCCGTCACATGGAATATTCATAATTGTATTTTTATTGCTCCATTTTATTTCTTTTATTGTATTTTATTGTGTTACAGATTGAATTCTATGGAATTACAACTGCTGCAGCAGGCGGGAACATCGTAAAGTAGTGTGCCAAGACCCTCAGCAATTTTCTCCCCACGGTGGGGGGAATATTTGGGAACCCCTGTGGCAGACTCTCTCCCACACTGTGCAGGTGGCTTTAAAGGAGGAGGAGATAAATTCATGGAGAATGAGGCTATCAGCAGCTACAAGTCATGATGGCTATGTTCAACCTCCTCTATCACAGGCAGTAGGTGTCTGAATGCCAGTTGCTGGGGAGAATGCAATTGTACTCATGTCCAGTGGGCTTCCTGATGGACATTTTATTGCGTACAAACAGGGACAACCCAGTCAGATGGGCAGGGTATAACTAATATTATTATTATTACTATTGTTATTAATAAACTAGATAGGGCCCCTTGGCCTGATCCCTCTGCAGCTGGGCTCTTCTTATGAATGTCTTCGAATGCTAATGCTGAGAGAAAGGGGTGGGAAAATAATTGGTTCCATCACATGGAAGATGAAGCAAGCTTGTTTTCTACAGCTTCAATGGATTCAAATTACAATAAAGGAGATGCCAACGAAACATGAGGAAGAACTTTCTGAGGGCAAAAGCTGTTTGGCAGTGCTGCAGCAGACACCTCAAATGTAGCGGACTCCCCTTCATGAAGGTTTTCAAACAGGTTGGATGGCCGTGTGTCAGGGATTATTCAGCTTTGGCCATGCAGGGGGTTGGACTAAATGACCCTTGGGAGCCCTTCCAGGATCTTTTGAACTACAACTCAGCCAGCATGGCCAATGGCCAGGAAGGGTAGAAGCTGTAGTCCAACAATATCTGGAGGGCCAGGTCAGCCCTTCCCCTGCATTGTGCACACCAGTCAGTGTAGGTCTTACAGTTGCAGCACAGAAGGTAGCACTAAAGAACGAAGAGAGAAAGCACTCCATCTCCTTGTTCATGCCTGAGAACAAGGCCCTGGACATGAGCCATTTCAGAAGGTGCAGATTAAGACATCTCCCTCACTCCTTGGCATGTGCAGGGAGCAGAGTGCATATTGGGCAGTGCTGGAGCAATTCCACAGGCTCCTTGCTGGCTCCCAGGCTCACTCCAAGAGTCGGCTGGTGTAGACCAGGCCCTGCCTCTGTCCAATGGAGGAACACACCTGACCCCTGACTCAGGCGCTCCTGCTCCTGATGCAAGACCCAAAATAAGTTTTTATGACCATGTGGTTGCTGCTGCTGTCGCCTTTCCCTTCCCTGAGGATTTTTAGAAGGAAGCAAAGGCCATTTTCTTTGCTTTATGAGTTTCAATAGCTGGATTGTTTTTTGGTCCCAAAATATGGTTGTGCTGCGTGGCTAAAGCACTTTATAATTTCTTGCTGATTATTGTTGCTATTCTGCTGCCGTTATGCTAGAAGCTGCCTTGGGCTTATAGGAAAGATGAAAGGTCTAAACACATAAGCAAGGTAGTCCTGTCTGTAGTTAATGCATAAATGCCAGGGTCCTGTCTACCTTGAAAGCAGATGTGGAAACTCCTGAACATTCATTTGTCTGTGGGGCAAGTTGTGGTAATTCATTTGCAACCGCAAGGCACTCTGCACATGTTCAAAGGCACTCTCCTCCTTTACCACATGCCCCAGGACCAATCTTGGATATTAAAAACACATTCCATCCAGGGCCCAAGTTAAGCACAGAGCACAAGATGATGGGCCCAGCGAATGAGCATCTCTCTCCAGGGTGTGGAGATGGGGAGAAATGGTGCCCAGTGACCAGAAGAATCAGAGGACCATTAAGACATTCCATTTGTCTGAGAATTCACAGTCTGTTTTAATACACTAATGTTCCAGAAAGGGCAAATAAATTAATGATTCCTTCTGCTAAAGAGCCTTTTTTGAAGAAATGCGGCACTGTCTTTAAAGCCCTGAGACAGACTTTTCTGCCCCCTAGTGGGGGAAATGCAGAGAAAACAACAGAACAGCTCACCTCTCTGGTAAGCATTTCTGCTCTAAGAAATGGGGTTTCAATGGCAGGTTTAAATATTGTAGCAAAACACAGAATGGATACTTTAAGATAGGTCATACAGGGTATTAAACTATTTTCTGCAACATGTCAGAAGATAGCCAGTGTAGCGCAGTGGTTAGAATGCTGGACTAGGGCCTAGGAGACCAGGGTTCAAATCTCCTCTCAGCTATGATCTTGGGCCAGTCACTCACTCTCAGCCTAGCCTTCCTCAGAGGGTTGTTGTGAGGATAAAATGGAGATGGGGAGAAGTGTCTATGCCACCTTTCAGCTCCTTGGAGGAACACGGGGGTATAAATGAAATAATAAACTGAATTGACTGTAGTTTTAAGAAAGGTGACCAGCATTCCTGCACACACCCACACCCTGCATTGTTGTGTTGAGGGTTTCTGGCGTCAGGGCAGATGCTCCCCACCTGCCTTCTCTTTGAGGAATATTATGGCCATGTTACGAAAGTGTAGGACAATACCTCTTTTTTTACTCCGCAACCTCCTTAATTCATACCCAGTTTACTCTGCTCATTCCTGCAAACAAACAAACCCAATATAACCAAACAAACTGGGACTATCTCTGATACCAGGAGATCATCCACTGATTCTTAACTGTGGTATGTGATGAAAGTTAAGAGACGTAAAGTAGAGGTTTGGAAATAGGTTTGTGTGTGTTTAAAATTTGTGCTGCGCAATTCTGAAGTCATGGAAAGAAAAATAAATCCACGATTCTGTAATGTAATTTTACAGTCATTACTGAAGTTTATTGATCTGTCAGTTTAAAGTGCCACAGTATCAGTTCACCACTGTATTGCATTAAACTTTTTTTAAAAAACACACACTTTAAATAAAAATCCCATTTTGTGACTCAGGTATACAAAAGTGCAAGCTTCGGGCCCTCTGATGTGTCAAACGACATAAATCAAAAGTCATAAGGAAAATGTATTCCCCCCCACCAGAAAAAGTGAGCCATAAACAGAACAGTCTAAAGGATAAACTTTCCCCCCAAAAATGCAATGAATTATGTTCAATTCATCTTTCTTTCTGCATCTGCTGCTTTCATACATCTGCTGTGCTCATTTAGGATTTTTTAAAAAGATTCCCATTCATATGCTGTCGTACGGCTCTCCCAAAGGACTTTGCAGCATTAATAAAACAGGTAGATGAACATTCTGCACAAGAGCTACAATGGAATTATTTTAATGTTCAACTGAATCTGAGCAGATTGGAAAATGACATGTACAACACCTTTAAGAGACGTGCCTGGGAATTAAAACTTACTGTCTTACTGAAGACAAAGAGATGAACAGAAACCTCAGATTCCTGAGGAGTCATTGCAATAGTAATTGCCCTGCTGCTGGTGGTCAGTGTATTAAGTGAGTTTGAAGTGAATAGGTTACAATTCAAATGCAGTGGCTAAAACACCAGCTTTGCAGCTGGAACACATTCTTTCCTTCTCCCTGGAATTTAGCCTTCTGCCTGATGAAGGGTCCTGTGTAACTTGAAGCTTTGCATATTCCCAAATCAGGAAAAGGTGTTCTAATCTGACATACACCCTTCCTGATTTTGCACTTATCTGTCTTCATAGTCAGCTATCAGTTCAAGCATTATAAGGTAAATTGGGGGTTTGTGATGGTTGCAATAAAAGGGGCAGTGCTATCTGGAACAGCCACCTCTTAAGAAAGCAAACAGCTTATATGTTGTCATTAGTGGCAAGTGCACAACTTGCTTGTGAACAGGTAGATTTATTAATTTAAAATATTTATATCCTGCCTTTCTGCCTGACAACAGGCCTCCCAAACGGTGGATGAATTGAAAATGCTTAACAGCACAATAAGAAGATTCTTTGAAACCGCAGTGGTGACTTATGAAGACTGAGGAGGTGAGACATAGGAGGCATATATCCTCTGCCCATATTTTAGATGGATCCAATTTCTACAGGAATTCAGAAATAATTCAAGAGGAAAAGAAAGACAATGAAGATCATGGACATCCTTAAAGTTGGTTTTTCAAAAGAGCTCTTTTCATGTAACTTATTGTTTTTCTCGTTCACCCTATCCTATGGTTTGGAAGAGTTTACAGAAATGTCAGGATATATGTTGGTTAAATGGCTCACTTTTGATCTTGCTGCAATGATGACTGTCTCTCCCTGGTTGCCCACTGGGCTTGTAAAGGGTTCTGAGAGCCTGAAACAGCCTCAGGAAGGAGGCCACCAATTCCACTGCTCCTCCCAAAAATTTTTTACAGGTGGGATCTGTGGCCATAGGACAGCAACTTGTCCAAAACTACCCAGTACTGAATTATCCACACTGGACATTGAAAGCAGAGCACCACCAAACTTCCTTCTCTCGTCCCACTTGCCAGCACTTATCAAAGTCCCATTACTGCGGAACACCTCTCTCTTCCCAAATGAAACAGCTCCATCAAAGCCCAGCTAGCGGAGAGGCCCTTCTTCACCCAGCCAAAAGAATTCCACTTGGGAGCAAAGCAACACCTATTTTGCTTTCACTCGAATATTTCATAGAAGCCGATCTGCAGCAAATCACATTTCATTTCTGTAAAAATAAAATAAGTAAAATCATAATCAGGAGGAATCCACAGTGATAACATACTCATAAGTATGGTGCAGTCTTTCGAGAACAAACACTAAGGCAATAAAACAGGAAGGAAAAGCCTCGCAGCAGGAAAGGGCCCTCCCCGCATGGAGGCAGCCGCTCCACCTGCTGTGCAGACAGGGGATTTGTGTATGTGAATTAACACTTGTTCTTATTTGTTTTCTCACCTTTTAATACAGCAGCTGCGGGTGTGCCGCTTTATCTCCAGCAAACACTAATAAGCAGCTCTAAAAGGAAAGCTCACTTCAAGGACCATGGTGGATAGCCAAAAGGGGGCTGGCTCTTTATTTTGCATTTATTTATTTATATCCCACATTTTTCTCCAAGGAGCTCAAGTTGGTGATACATGGTTCTCCCCTCTCCTCATTTAATCCCCACAACGGCCTTGTGAGGTAGGTTAGGGTGAGAAGCAGTGACTGGCCCACAGTTGCCCAGTGACCTTCATGGCTGAGTGAAGATTTGAACCCTGGTCTTCCGGGTCTTAAGAGATCAGCATTCTGACCACCACTCTGAGCAGGCTTATTCTGGCAGGCAGGAGGCACCCGGTTCGGACACAGCCACAGGGAGGGGGGCACAAATTCGATTTGGTTCACATTCGCAGGCCAACCTATCTAGTGTGCCCTGGGAAGTCCTGGGAAGCCCCTGGCACACTGTTTCGCTATGCAAATTTGCCTGCCAGACAATTCTTCCTTTCTGCTTGCCAAATTGGATTCAAAGTGGGCATGAATAGAGCGATCAGCTCAGAGAATCTCCAGCAAATGTGACTAAAAGCCACACAACTGGGATAAGTACCTGCAAGTTTTAAATTGCTCCCATGACGAATTGTAATTGCTCCCTTTCCAGTTCTGAATGACCAAGCTTCTAAAACAAGCCCCTTTTATTTTGGAGGCACTGGGCTTGTTATTGCTGAAAATAGCGTTCAACTTTATAAATTGCTGTAACATTGTTGGCATTATATCTTGCTTAATAAGGAAATTTAATTGTCCATGTAATTTGGTAATTTCATAATGACATATTGTCTGTTATGCCAGTCTAGAATGACTTAATTTGCCTTCATAAAAGTTCTCATCGGCCTCCCTGAATTATTTTTTAAAATTAAAAGTCATAAATATACACATACACTAAACTACTGCTCTTGTTAATGATGAGCTTCCAAATCGCAGGGCCAGTTTACTTCAAAAACCTGATTATTATTGACATTATACTGATTATGGTGAAACTGTTCTGCAATTAGAAACCCACCCCTCCCCCCCCAAAAAACCTAACACAAATGCAAGCCTGATGAATTTCATGCTGATGTAATTGTCAGACTGAAAAGGATGATAACTCTTTGTGTATTCCAAATTTAGTTTCTGGAGTCATAATCCAGATTTCAGGCTCCCAAAAATGGAGTCTTTCCTCAAAGGAAAAACATTCCACTACCAGAATTCATGACCAATACACATCTAATTCATTTATTTTTTTTAAGTTTTTAAGCAATCTCTTGTTCTGATTAATGGCCTTCTGCCCTTAAGCACCATTGCAACATGGGGAAGTGTCTGTGGTGTCAGGCAGCAAGGCTTTTCTTTTGGCGGGGATGAGGAACCTACTGTGGTCCTTCAAAAGTCGTTGGGCTCTTAACTCCCATCATCCCAGCCAGGATGGCCAGGCCTTGGGGACTATGGGAGTTGGAGTCAAGCAACCTCCGGAGGGCCAGAAGTTTCCCACCCCTGTGTAGTATATTAAGACATTTCTGGGCTAAAAAAATCATTTTGATAACAAGAGCTGGTAAAGCAAAGGGGAAGCCATAATCTCTGGACAAGACCGCCTGCTTTATGTACATGTTGTTGTTTTTCTTGAGTCCCAATCTACATAGAAAATGCCTCCTATGCTCTTTCTCCTCCCCCTTCCAGCTTTGTCCTACCTTTTGATTCACTTTCTCTCCTCTCTTCCCTCCTGGGCAGTTGCTGTAGCTGCTTAATATCAAAAAGCCTCCATGTGGTGGTTCAGGAGCAGGGCGAGGCCGACTTGCTCCACAGAGATGCTGTTTTATGTAGTTTAATATAGAGAGTTGTCATGATGGCCCCAAAGAATGACACAAAATCAATAGCACACAAAAGAATAGTGCACCAAAGCTCATTTAAGAGACACCAACTCACCTATGTGGTGCCTCCACATTTGAGGCTGCAATCCAAAACACACTTACTAGGAAGTAAGGCTGCGTACACACAACATTTTATTCCAAAATCAGTGGAGAGTGAGCACGTGTTTGTTTTTTCCATGTAGTGTACATGCCAGCTACATCTGATGTATATTTTTTGCCCCTGAAAAGTGCTTATGGTTTCATTCCAAAAATAAAAGCTCATTGCAGATTGATTCTGCATTACCCTGCAGTGTGTCCATTGGAAAACAGATTGTAAGCAGTCCTGGCAGTGGGGCAGAGAGGTGTATCCCTACCTCCCCAATGACGTTGTGGGTGAGCGTATACCAATAGTGCAATCACCACTTCCTTCTTCATGCAGCTGCAGAGAGGAAAAGGCATAGCTTAACTACCCAATGGGGCGGTTTTCAAATGGGTTTCAAGCAACCATGCCCATCCCTGTGGATGCCAGGTTCTAAAAACAATCTACACTGAAAACACCATGTTGAGGACAAGCACGAACAATTCTGGATTTTTCAAAAACTAAATTTTTGTGCTACAAATGGCTCAATGTATATGCAGCCATAGTCTCACTGAATGCAACAGAGCTTACTTCTGAGTAAATGTGGTTAGGATTGCATTGTAAATTTACAGTGCTTTCCATAAAACACTCCCTACCATCTTTAGGTCATCAACCATTGGTACAAGTACACTATTGCGATAAGGATATCCACCCATCCCAAATGCAGGAAGAACCACCTCCAACCTTCCTCATGAAGTCCCCACCCTCATTTTCATTTCTGATCCCTCTTTAGTGGGAGCTCTGTATGTTGCCTTGCTGTAGACAAGGCAATTAAGGATCACATCAATGATAACAGACACACAATATCAGGAAGATTCAGTTGTGCAATTAAAAACATAAGCAATGTGTATAAGCTAGAGAGGGAAAAGGAATCCATATTCTGACTCAGAAGCAAAATTTGAATAATTACTTGAGAGATACAACGATGTCTTTTCCACCAGCGCGTGTCCAAGTCAAAACTACAATGCCTGACATCAAGAACCCAACAGCACTGACTATCACCTCATATGCCTGAAAAACATGGGCATACCGCAGATATTTTAATTCTCTGTAGGATTTTTTATATGGCTGTGGCTGCCAGTTATATATTTGTGCTTGTTTATTGAATTTTAGTGCTGTATCTGATTGCACTGCATTGTTTTGATGTTTTTACCCATTTATTCAAATTGTTTGCATGTCACCCAAAGAGGTTTTGGGGTGCCTAATAAACAAAGAAACAAAAAAGCAGAATAATTTTGGCATACATTTTCCCCAGTGAATTAAAATCCTGAAAAGCTTAGTGCAGACACTTTTCTACAATTGCGAAGTTTGTGGTCCACACTATGAATCATAAGATGTATACAGTGTTTAGAGTACATAATGAGTTGTGTATGTCTTCTCTGCATGCAGCAACTGAGCCAAGATTCACCCAATGTACTTTGCATCACATTTCTTTCCACATTCCAGGGGCATTAAGATACACAGAGCAGCCACCTGACGTTAGACAAAAAGGGATGAAATGTCTGGATGATGCAGTGTTAATATAATCTACAGATGACCTTACTGAGCTTCCCTGCCTGTCATAAATTTGAATTAATTGTATCATTTTATTTAAGTTCCCAACTTGCTGTGGTGTATTAGCATATAAAAATTAACTCTGCGGGCTGTAATCAGTTCACCTTAATAAACCAACTTACCAGGACAAATGTGATAAAATTATAGTACCCCCTCATGGTGTTACCTTCATACCCCAATAGGACATTGCCTAATATTAAAATCTTCTTCCACCAAGCTTGGTGGATAGCTAATTAACCTTTTCTAAAATCCAATAAGAGCAAGAGGAAACTAAACGGAATAGTCTGAAAACAGATGAGGAGGAAATTTCTCCACAAACTGAAGAAGAAATCTCCAAGAGAATCCATATGCATTTATATATCAGCAAACTTGGCAAATATTTGTGCATGAAGGAGTGGAAAGGGCAGATCAAGGTTTGATATTCGTAGAAATCAGCAACCAAACAATGGCAAGTAGTATTCCCCTTTGGCCAGCCCAGGCTCTCTCCTTCCTCCTTCTTACTGGATCCTCTTTTTACTTTTCTGCACATAAATCCAACACCAAAATTGGCTCCCACATCCCGCATGTTCATGGCAGGCAAAATTATTGATCATGGGCAATTAGATGATGAGGGGACAAAGAGGACTTGGGGCTCACTCTAGGAAACTGAGTCACTGGTACCACCCATTTATTCATGCTACCTAGGACCTCAGGGACACTTATGTGCAAATTCATGCTTGGCTACAGCTTTACTGTGTAGCATTCAAGCCAGTTACAAGTGGATACATGAGGCTCTGAAGAGGATTATTTAGGTGATCAGGGTCAATGCAGGGGCGAGGCATTTGTAATGCGGAATGGGCATTCTGGACAATGCATGCATGGGGCGGGGGGCAATTTGCACTAGAATTCTCACTAAAGCCAGAAGTGATTAAAAAAATCATGTGTGAAAACACCCTCAGTCTCATTGACCCCTCTGAAAATGGAATTAATGAGCTTCAGAAAGATTATTACCCACACTGTGGAGGACTGGGGTGAAATCAAACATTGCCTGTACATTTTACTATAGTTTGATATTCCAATTAAAAATTGTCATAGGGTTTACATGAGGATAGGAATGTATAAATACATTTCAAATGAAATACGATCCTTGGATCTGCATATCTACTACGTGCTAATTCCTACCACAAACACACACTTTCCTATATAAGCGGGTATAAAAATGTCATAATTTATTTCTCTGGTCAATTTAAATCTTCCTTTCCTATTCTTAGCAACTGTCTGAAATTGCCCAGGAATTGTGAAGCAGAAGTGAGTGTTATTCCCTCAGCGGCATATGAGAGTGGCAGTCCTGTGGCCAGATATGACGTGGGCATGCCTGGAAGCTTGTAGCTGAATTTAGTTGGAAAACAAATTGTGATTTGTCTTCTCAAGGATCTTTATTTAAATACAGACAACTTTTGAAAAGGCAGCTGCCAGTAAGCCAGAGAACTACCTAGGAAAAATTTCATCCTCCTCCTCTTAAAAAAAATAAAAAATCACAGTTCACAGTGACAATATAATAAATGAGCCTTCACTGACCAGAAAGTACACACCTATTTCAAACAGTACATTTTGTCTTTCATTCTATGCTTTCAGTCATGAGTTTCATTTTGCTTTCTCTCCTCTCCTCTTCTCTTCTTAATGTCTCTTAAGCTAAACAGTTCAAATTTTCAATTGCATTATAAAATTAAGGCTCAGAAATGCATATTTGGTGTGATTTTTCAGCTGTGGTTAGCAAAAGTAGTTGGGCATAGTGTTTTCTGTTCTATTAATAATTTTTCATTCTTGTAAAAGAAAACAAGGTAAAATGATGGCAACCATCTGCTTTCTCAATTCTTGTTTGGAGTTCTGTTGGCTACCTCTGTATTCTCTCATACATGACTAATAGGAAAGATACAAGACTAATAGGAAACATAACTGCAACTTCACTTATGGTTGGCTTCAGTTAACAGATGGTCTTTAAACGATCCAACATAAAAGCACACATTTTTATAAAAACTGACCCCCAAACTGCTTCATAAAGTAAAGGGTTTTTTGTTTTTTTTTAGATCTTTAAAAACTTTAAAGAAGTTGCAGTATAAAAGAGGCCCTAGAGTTCAAAGTACACTTATAATTTCCAACTTAAAATATCAGAGACAAAAGATTTAACAATACGATAAGTATCAGAAATAACACACAATTCCCTTTGCAGCTATATAAAAAGAGGCTGGTCGGCTGGTAAAAATCTTTCCTACTCATATTTTAAGTATGGCCATAAAATTACAGCAAACAGGTCTGAAAAAAAATCTCTCTGCCATGGCTGATATACCCATGATGGACTAGCCAAGGCCAACATCTTCCATATGCTGGTTAAGAGCTGGTTAAGAGGTGTGCCTAAGGCTAGCACTACAGCTGCCTCCTTTGGGGGAAATCGTGAGTGATGGTTCAGCCATCTCTAGCAAACGACAGTCCTCTAACCACTTTCCCCAAAGCATCCCAACTGGCTTTAGCAGCAAGTTGCCGCCAGAGAAAATTGTCTGAGGTTCCCTATGTAGCACCAATTTCTTTCTAAAACAGCCCCTATATCTTACCAAACGTTTTAACTGCTGTTCAATGCAATGATAATCATCCAGTGTATCCTCCTCGGGTCAGAGGAAGGCAACCAATGCAAGCATCACAACACAACCCACCAAAAGAAATATTAATTTCCTATATACACTCATAGGGTCTGAATTAAGCAGTGAGGAACTACAAACAAGATCTTGGAGTCATAGGGAATAGATCATGCTGGATTGTGGAAAACATACCATGCAACTGTCATGTTTCGAGTGGGACATCACGGATTTAAAGCAGGCATCCCAGTCTCTGATTGGATCCCAGAATGTCCCGGGATCCATGTGTCCTTCCTTGGGCAGCCACTGCACAGGAGAACAACTTTCCCCTTCTCAGTCTCTTAATAAATTAAGTAGGGAAAGAAAATGGCTGTGGTGGCTGCAGGGAGAAATCTGGCTCTCTACCAATCAGAGCACCTGGCAGGGAGCACAACAACATTGATGTGATGGCAGAGCATGATGGCATAGCAAGGAAGGGAGGACAGCCCTACGCTTTGCCTTGCCCAGTCCCGCTGGAGTGCACAGTGTGTGTGGCCCTGGGGGACCATGAGCCCAGCAGGAAGACGGCCGGAGCACGTGGAAAGGAATGAGACTCAGCAATCGGGTCGTGAGTAGCAGCAGGAAGTGAAAAGGCTCTGGGTGCTCTCTGGCAGCGGCAGCTGGTCAACAGTGACTCTTTTCCTCCCTCTCATACCAGAGCTCAAAGGAGGAGAGATGTGATGCAGGGCTAACGCTACCATGCCTTCTCTGCACTGCTTCTGCCCCTGGCTCAGACCTGAGCCAGGAGTGAAGCTGCAGTGTACCGGAGCCCAGAGGAGAAGATGAATGCCACCACCACTGGTCCTTCTCTATACTGCTTCTCAGAGGTGCCCGTGTCCCTGATCCCAGCTTAAAAAGATTGGAAAGTATGGTCAAAATCACCCACCTGCCCTGAGCCTTAAAAGCAAATTAGAAGACATTTCCAAGCTGATTCTTCTTCCATCCAATTCATCCTCTTGCTGTGAGCAAACCAACCCACTTTGCTAACTGGTCCATTGTACTCTGTCATTTCCCCAGCCCTCATTTTAAAAACACAAACCTCACAAACATGATGCTAGTTAACTTGTGTAAATCAAGACGCACATCATCTAATCTAGAAGTCATTTGCCTTGAAATTTAACTTCTCCCATTTTTTCTCCCATTTTTGTAAGACATGTAAATTGTTCTTTTTGACAAAGCTAGGCCAAGTCAAGTGTATTTCAAAAAATATCCTGAAGAAGGAAATTATTTTAGGAAATACATTTGCAGAAAACTAGACTATCTTTGTGATGTACTAGAATGACTAATATGAAGACAAAGTTGAACAGTACTCATTGTTTTCTTTCTTCCAACAGTCATAGTGTAATTCAGTTTTGTTGCAAATAAGCCCAGGTACATTTTTAAAGACTTATTTTATTTTCTGATTAGCTTAAGCCTTGACTATTTAACTATGGCTCAATTATGTTAATCAATGAACAGTTGCACTGGTATTGTTCTTTCATGTACAAAGCAAGCCCCAACTGGGCTGTCTATTTTTTGCAACAAATTAACACACTCTCTCTCTCTCTCTCCTGCCAAGGAACGGAAGATAGACACAAAAGTTATTATCTGCCTATGAGAGTATGTCAAATGCAGAACAATGGGACTTTGCTTCCCAACATGCACACCACAAATCAGGAGAATGGTTTCTTGGTATAAACATGAGGATTTTATATTATCCTAAATCAGAATTATCTGAGTTTTCCTAAGAAGGAAGGGTATATGATAGTTTCTCCTACCCAATTTCAAAAGTGTCATGCAAATAAAATAAAAATTAGGAGTAGAGGAATAAATAATGCTGGCAACTAATAGAAAGCGGAAAGTAAATTTGTATCACTCAGAGAATCTGCTGTTCTAGAAGCATCATCAGCATCTGTGTCTGAGCAATTCATCATCGCAGGGAGATGGAGGGCTAGAGGAGCAGAGCCAAGCTACAAGCCAGAAAGACCAACACACACATTTTAAGAAGGTTATGGAACAAAAGAACTCATTTTATCACTTGGCTTTACCGCTTGAGAAAATGGCTCCTGGTGCGCTGAAGTCCATGATAAATGTGCCCCCTCCAGATCTTTATTGCCCTTGTAAATCACAGGACTGACAGCAGTTAATAAGAAAGCTTTTGAGTGGTTTTGAAGTTTTGCTATGCTTTGTACAAATAAAGCCTCATAGTAAAGAATTTGCTAGTCCTCAAGATATGGAAAAATTATTGCAAGTGAAACCTTTTTTTATTGTGTTTCCTTTCTCATACTGAAAAGGGAGTATGCGTTAGGAGGATGAGATGATGAAGCCAATCCAGACATGTTGTGTTTCGGTTTCTTTTACTCCTGGTTTTAATTATCTTTAATTGTTTTTAACTGTTTTATTGATGATTTTAATATTTCTTATAAACCGCTTAAGAGGTTTTACTACAATCCCACAGTATATGAATTGGGTTAAATAAAATAAGCAAATAGCCATTTTAACTTGTCTTTCTGATCAGAGCATAATGCCTCTGTCTTACAGGCGTTGGCTCTGGTATTTCTAAGCTTTGGGGCTGGGAATGCAGAGGGGAAGGAGGAGAGGGATGCTGGAAACCCAATTTCCAGCAATGCAGTGGAAAGGACCAGGATTCTAATTACTGGGTAATTATCCTTGGTATCTTTTTTAAACAAAGCAAGTGATGGTTGGGTTTCTATTAAAAGTGATGATTCCAAATACTGGTCAGAGAGAATGACACTGACTGCCAGCTCACCTCCTGCATGGAACAACAAAATTATTCTAATCTATAGAAAGGAGATACCACAGAAGGCAGCTGCCATGATAGGATAATCCATTTCCTGAATTTATACTAGACACCTATCTTTTCCTACGGTGACAGCCTCATCCTGGGCAACACAAATGGACCTCCATTCTAAAGTGATTTGCCCCAGTTCAGTGAATGCAATCTCCATGTGGAAATGGAATTTCTGCATGTAAATCTACTGTACCAGATATGCTGGGTAGGGGATGACAGACCACATCTAGCCATGTGATAATACGACATGCATAACTACACACAGCATTACCCCAAATGTATCTCCATGCGTCAGCTCGTGTGCATTAAGCATGGTAATCTGAAATTATAAGAAGAAAAGCAATTGTAGGTATAACAGTAACTTAATATGGCTAGAACTCTCTCCCAATCTTTCCCCGCCCCCAATAGCCCATATTACATAACAAGTAGTGGTAATGCATGCAAGAACACCATGTGGTGATGTGTGGAATCTGTGGCCCTCTCCAGATGTTGCTGAACTACAACTCCCATCAGCCTCAGCAAGCATGGCTAATGGCCAGAGATTATGAGTTAAAGTTCAGCAACATGGGGGGGGGCTGCAAAGGTTCCCCCACCTGGTATGGAGATCAGTTTGGGATACACATTTAAACTGGGAGACACCAGGGAAGATGCAGGCTCAAACTTCCGCAGCAGTTTTGCTGGGACCATGAGCACACACAGGACTAAACTCAAGCATGTATGGGACAAAGGCTGTGCTGTCAGGTTTTACATCTTGCTAACAAAAAGCAGCACCCAGGAACAACTTGTGAGCATGGCTGGCACACAGTGCTTTGGGTTTGCTTTTCTTCTTCTACGCTGTGGAATCTGGTGAGATTTTGCACATGCAGAAAACTTGCTCTGAAAGGAAGCCATCCCAAACACAGGGCAATCCCTGGACTTAGGAAAACCAGTTTCCCTTTTGATAGCTTCTAAGAACCAAGGAGTTCTGTTTTGGTCCACTGATTTCAGAGCTCATTCATGCACAAACCTGGGCCTAATCATTCAGTTCCCTTAAATGTTTGTTTAGGCAGCAGAAGCGAATAGAAAGCTACTGATGATTAAAACACTTGACTTTACAAAATCTACACCCCACCCCACCCCATGCTAGGTGTTCTCCAATGGTGGAAACCCTTGAAAAGCTCACATCATAATTTGAGAATCACTTGCCAAATCATATAGGTATTGATGTTTGCTGCTCTATAGTTAAATCACATCAAATGTCAATTTAATCATCTCATTAGCTGGCTTTTATTGAGCTTCAAAGCTCACTACATACTTCTGCGATTCTTTGATTAGGCAACATATAGACTGTATTTGCAGTTTGCATCTGCCAAGTGATTAGCTCAGTGGTCCTGTTAATCTGTTCGTCTCAAAGGCATGGAGGTTCAAATTCCTCGGAGGAGCATGCTCTGTTTACATCTTTGGGGCATAATGTCACCATGCAACCTTATGAGCAATATCAGCAAGCAAACGCAACTGCCTGTTTGCTAAGCTAGAGAGTGATTTCAACGACACGGTGCAGGAGGTAATGAAAACACTGACTACCTCTCCCTTGGTCATACTTGGTTAGTACTCAGTAACCTGCCTAGTTTTTAAATACTTTCTTACTAAGGCTATCCACTGATTAACTATTTTTAGTCAAATTAACTGTCATCCTGTTTAACAGACTAGTGTTTAATTATCCAGTTAAAGCAAACAGCCCGGTTGCCTCTATAAAGGTAACAAGTTAAGGGGATGTATTGAAGATAACAGTTCCTCCCACATAATTAACAAAGACAGATGGAAATATTCTATTCAAAAAAATCGTCCCAAATACAAGAAATGATAATTAATAGCATCAGCAGTGAACACCCTCCAGCTGAAGCCAGCATTGATTCCTCTGATTTAAAATCCACATTCTAAATCTGCGATTAATGAATTAATCGATTAACATGCCGATTAGTTTGATGAATGTTCCCAGCCACACTTCTTGCCAAAAACGCTGATGTAAGAGCCAAGAAGAGAAGCCGGGTGTGTGATTGTCACATACATAGAGTCTGGATGGCAAAGGTCAGAACAGCTTACTGGTACTGCTGGCCCGCTGCTCCGAATTGTATATCTTTTCTGTCCCTTGGTTATTGCCTGACATGATTTAACAACTGTAATTCCTTATTTAACGATGTCAAAGGTTTTTAGGAAATTGACTGTATTTCACCAACGATATATTTCTTCTTGATTACCGAGTGGTTAAAATGATTTTAAACCAAGACAGCAAAATAAAGCAGTAATAAAATCAATAGAAGGTGCTTAAAACATTCCTTCTATTAGGTAATGGCATTTAAAATATCCGTAGCTTGTAATGGCACTTAGGATATGCCCAAAAATCAATGAGCTAAATTACTTATTGAACTAGTTAATTTGAGCATTGAGTTTTATATGTATATTGATAAAAGAAGCTTCCAAAGGCAGCATTGTCAGTTCTGTTATATGGTCAGATGTCTCCCCCTGCTGGAAAGAAGAAAAGATTCCACCCAGAAGGAAAATAGAATACTGTACTGTACTGTGTTTTAGGAAATTGTGTGATGTAAGGTCTAGAAGTGCCACAAGAGGTCCCCTGCCCTTACTATACAACAATAACTTCAAGCTGATTCAGCACAGGCCACATAGGGCTATTTAGGGGTCTCTTCCAGCTTATGAATAGAGGAAGCTGCGTTCTTCTAGGTCAGACCATTCACCCGTCTAGCCCAGTATTGACATCTCTGACTGGCAGCAGCTCTCCAGGGTCTTGGGCAGAGAGAGGCTTTTCCCATCACCAGGTACCTGGAGATGCTGCCAGGGATCGAAGTCGGACCTTTTTGCATTTTAACACTGCCTTAACATCATCTGATTTTAGTCTCTGCTCACTTGACAGCGATCATTCAGTTTTAGCGTGTGGGGGTCTTTTAGTTTTTATTGGATTGTGCCAGTGTTAATGCTTACTTATTTAGTTGCTAGGCTTGTATATCACAATGTATTGCTTGGATTATTATGTGTTTTTAACTCTTTGTTTCAGGGTTATGCATCACCTAGAGGCTCAGTGCAATTCGGTGACTGATAAATGTAACAAATGATATAGAATAAGATGAAGTAAATAAACAACAGAAGTGCTTTGCATCATAACGTCTTCTTCCATGGGAGCCCTTTTGGAATCAATATTGCAAAAACACACAGTAAACAAAATTAAAGCCATTCAAACTTTTAAAGAGAAAGGTTCAGGAGCCGTCACTGGCAGAAATATAGTATTCTGCTTGTGGATCTTTCCTGGGGGGGAAATCAGGGTTTGTATCCTGTCCTGCAAAAAGTGTCCAAGGGCAGCTTACACAGCTTCATAAAAGCAATGTTAGAATAGTAAAATCCGTTTGGCAAATAAAACTTACAAAAATAAAACAGCAATGGCAAACCAGTCTAAAATCCATAATTCTTACTGAAATTACAGAGGGGGGTGGAAATAGGTTTTAGCCTGGTGCTGAAATGAGAGCAAAGCAGGCTCCAGGTAGGCCCCTCTTGAGAAGTGTCCCATAGGCACAACTGTGACAAGGTCCTATTCAAACATCATGCTCCCTCCTGCGGCCTTTTCCTTCACTTCCATCCAAAAAGGCACACAAAGCAAATTAAGAATGTCATGGGAAGTTGCCGTATCCCAGGTCAATCCACTAGACTATCTAGCCCAATATTTTCTTCTCTGACTTATAGTGGCTCTCCAGGGACTTGGCAGAGGCCTTTCCCATCTGCTGCTATGGGGTTTTTTTAACCAGAAAAGCCAGTTATTTGTCAGGGTCCAGCTACACCCAGACTATGAAGCAGAGTCTCCTTAGAGGTGGAAGAACAGGGGAAGCAGGAACGCAACACACACACACATACACACACACCCCAGAACACCAGCACTGCCAGCAACCCTGAGGAATCCTTCATTACTCTGAACCCTGATGTTCCAGCTGTAGCATAGAAGGTCAATTACTGGTTGCCTGAGCTCCCATCTGGATCACATGAATCCCCTCTGTCGGCCATACAGCAACAGGAGTGGTGGAGCTGACAAGCTAACCACACTCCAGAATCACCCATGTGTCCCCGAAACACCAAAGAAAATGTATTTTACCCAATGGCAGTGAGGATCAGAAAAAAATACATGGTTGAACTTCACTCTAAAAAATACTGAAAGCTAAAAAAAGAAAGAAAACAAATTAAGTGCTCTGGGAATTTTCTTCAACCTCCCTCTGTCCAACAGCGCTTGAGCAAGGACCCTGTAGTGATAACCTCAGGTCCCATCAGGTAGCAAGTTTTTTCTGTCTCTTATGAGGAATAATCTCTGACCAGAAGTCCAAATCATAAAAGGTCAACTCCTTCCCTTAAGAGACTAAAATTGATCCATATAAGACCTCATATTGCGAATTCCTGTTGCAGTGCCTTGTCGGGGTTGAACTACTGGCCAAAGGACTTTCTTCATTGTAGATAAATCTGTATGAAATCTTGCAATGCTGCTTTAAGAAACTTTTTAAAAAGCGTCTGAGATGCCGGGATTTCTGCAAGCAGTCTCCCATTTCCTCTTCTTTGGCTCTTGCTAGTAGTAGCTGGGATGTAAGAAACAGCATCTGTTAAGAGGTGCAATTATGTCACTCAGTGCAGAGCTGCAAGACCAGGACAGGAAGAGGACTGTGGCATAGCAAGATATGGGTAAGAAGATATAGCAAAGTACTTTGGGCAGCACATAACAATCCTCAGAAAGCAGGCACTGCAACACAAACTTTCAAGCTTGCCAACTGAGAGTGGGTGGTGTGTAACTTAATTATTCTTTCTTTCCTTTGATTCAGAAGGTTCCCAAGAAAGTTTCCTATCAAATACTCAGCATGAAGCCATGGAACAAAGAAATGTTTGGTCAGAAATTACCATGGCCCACCAATGGTGTTTGTTGTGAGAAGGCAACAAACAGATTTGGAGAACAGCCACTCATGTGCCCATCACTTCAAGACCATGATAGCTGTTCTTCTTGCAACTACATATGCACATTATGTAGGAACATAGGAAGATGCCTTATAACAGAGGCCCATCTTCTGACACAGTACAGTAGTACTGAGTGGTAACTGAGTGGTACTGAGTGGTAACATCTTTCCAAGGTTTCAGACAGAGGACATTCCTTCTCCCACCTGGAGATGCCAGGGACTGAACTGAGGACCTTCTACATGCAAAGCAGATGCTCTATCCACTAAGGTACCACCCTTTCCCATTAATAAGCCAAAGCAGCTGCCAACATCCGCAGCACACTTTTCATTAAAAATAACATCTCAGCTCAAGGCTCTTGCTCCTATTTGCGTCCTGTGATCTACGCTGTTGTCTTCCAAGTCCCCAGGTACAAATGCTCAGAGTACTGAGTTTTACCTGCAATTTCTAAAAAGCCTTGGATCTCCTTACTTAAGAAGCCACTTCTCTTCCCATGCCACAATGCAGCAGGTGAGATCAGAAGAGGCACCTGAGATCTTTCTCATTATCAAAGAGAAGGGAGAGGCAATAGAGTGCTTTCTGGAGAGACTACTTGGGACTGGCATGTGTTTTCTCCTTCATCAGAAGGAGGTTGAATTCAGAACACATTGAAAGAAGTTAGTCACTTCTCTGTGGGCTTTTGCAGTGGGCAATGTCACTCAAGAGTCTTCAAGGAGGATAAAGCATAAAAGCTAATCTTTCTTATGAGGTGCCATTCAAGGCGGGGGTGAGGGGAGCTTCAAAAGAACAGCAACAGAGACCTATAATATATTTGTGAATGAACCAAATGAATGTATCTGGGTATCTTCTCTTATCTGAAGCCATCCCTATAAATCAAGATCATGCCTTACAAGGGATTAGTTAACACACATTCTGAATCACTGAGCCAGAAAACAAGCTGGTATTTTCTGCAAAAAATATGACCAATTAAGTGGTTCTATAACATCTACTTTCCTCAGCAACAGTGAGAAATTCCAAACAAAGACAAGGGACAGCAGCCAGTGTGGGCCAATAGAGAGCTGGTCTTGGACCTGGGGAATAAGTCTCACCTCTGGGTGACCTTGGGCAATTTGCCACCTCAGTCTCAGTATTGGTTAATCTGTATGCTATTTGCACAGCACCTTGTAAAGAAAAGTTCTTCAGGAGTGGTTTAAATAAGTATAAGAACCTGAATGAATTGCAGCTGCCAACTCATGGTTGCCAGAGGACACAGTGGATTATTTTATGTGCTTCTAAACTACTCTGCTGTTCGGAGTGATTTGCCTCAAATCAAAGTGTTGTGCTCTAGTGCCATGATCTCGAGGTGGCCCATATTAATAATAGCTCTGGAAGAAGTGGGCTGAGACAAAGCCCACCACTCAATTCCCTCTTAACAGTAGGAGCATAAGAAACTACCCCATACAGTCTTGGTCTATCCAGCCCAAAATTAACTATGCTGACTGGCAGTATCAGCTCTCCAAAGTTTCAGAGTTTCTCTCCCTGTAGTACCTGCAGATGCTGCTGTGGATTGAGCGTTAAGTAGGACTCCGTCTGCATGCAAAGCAGAGGCTCTGCCACTGAGCCACAGCCCTTCCCTTAATACTTTGGAGCTGGAGTGGATGACTATTGTAGATATAAACAAGTTGTTGCTGGTTGCTGTTTAAGCTCTTTTAAAAAATTGTTTTGTGCTGCCTAGTTTTCTCTCTCTGGAAGTAAACATATGGCTCCCCCAACAGATGACTCCAGAGTGAATGCAGCACTGGACAGACAGAAATCTTCAAAGTTGCAAATGTTTCCTTCAATTGTGGAAAATGTGTGTTTGTGTGCATGTGCATGAGTAATTTCAAATAACTGAGGAAGCCCTCTATTTGGAGCATGTGATTGCAGGAAGAAATATCAACAACCTCAGATATGCAGATGACACAACCTTGATGGCAGAAAGTGAGGAGGGTTAAAGAATCTTTTAATGAGCGTGAAAGAGGAGAGCGCAAAATATGGTCTGAAGCTCAACATCAAAAAGACGAAGATCATGGCCACTGGTCCCATCACCTCCTGGCAAATAGAAGGGGAAGAAATGGAGGCAGTGAGAGATTTGACTTTCTTGGGCTCCATGATCACTGCAGATGGTGACAACAGCCACAAAATTAAAAGACGCCTGCTTCTTGGGAGAAAAGCAATGACAAACCTAGACAGCATCATAAAAAGCAGAGACATCACCTTGCCAACAAAGGTCCATATAGTTAAAGCTATGGTATTCCAAATAGTGATGTATGGAAGTGAGAGCTGAACCATAAAGAAGGCTGATTGCAGAAGAATTGATGCTTTTGAATTATGGTGCTGGAGGAGACTCTTGAGAGTCCCATGGACTGCAAGAAGATCAAACCTATCCATTCTTAAGCAAATCAGCCCTGAGTGCTCACTGGAAGGACAGATCGTGAAGCTGAGACTCCAATACTTTGGCCACCTCATGAGAAGAGAAGACTCCCTGGAAAAGACGCTGATGTTGGGAAAGATGGAGGGCACAAGGAGAAGGGGACGACAGAGGACGAGATGGCTGGACAGTGTTCTCGAAGCTACAAACATGAGCCTGACCAAACTGCGGGAGGCAGTGGAAGACAGGAGTGCCTGGCGTGCTCTGGTCCATGGGGTCACGAAGAGTCGGACATGACTAAATAACAACAACAAAATGTGTCTTGCACGTGTTAGCAGCGATACAGTGTCTTCCCTGAAACAAAATCTCGGGTTTTTTCCCTCCTCAAATTTCCCAAAATTTCCTAAAACACGTAGAAAAAGTATCTCTGGTGGATGCTAAAGCCACCTCCAGACTTAGGTTGTGAACGAAAAGCACAAAAAGGACGCTTAAATCATTCATCAACGGCTTCCCTCAAGAATGTTCTGGAGGCGACCGACCCTCGCATAATGGCATCCCTCCTTTTGCCCTTCTGAATATGGCGACGCGACCGCCCTACGCCGCCAACATGGAAACTTCTCACAGGAAGCCGAACTGCCGGTGAGGTACCCTTTGAGACCATCCCAAGATGGCGTCGCTTTCCCCCGCCCACAGGCTGAAAGGAAGTCGCGTGACGTCACTGCGGCTGCCCTTCCCAAGATGGCGCGGCTGCCCAGCTCCTCCCTCAGCATCGCTTGCTTCACACCCGGTGCCCTGAGTCACTGAGAGGCGCTTTGCTTACCGGGAGAAGGAGGCCAGGAACTAGGCCAGGACGTGGAGGCCGCGAAGCCGCCGCTGCCATGCCGGAGCTGGCCGTGGAGCGAGTGGTGGTCCACCCGTTGGTGCTGCTGAGCGTGGTCGATCACTTTAACCGGTGAGGGAGGCGGCGGCCGGGCGGGCTGAGTCATGGCCGGCAGGCCAGGGCTTAGGGAGACAGGGGGGCCGTAGGGCTGGGGTCGCGCTTTGCACATGCTCAGGGGCAGCGAGCTGCGAAGAAGCTACTGTAAAGAAGCGCCGGGGCGGAGGCCGCGGAAGGACAGCTTAGTCACGGGCCCGGGCTGAGGCCGCCTTCGCCGCCTGTGCTTCTGGACCCCGGGTTTCGGTTGGGGAGACCCTCAGGGTTTGGCGAGGCCTCGGAGCAATAAAGGAAGCGGCTGCCTTTTTCGCGGAGTGAGGCAGTCGAGCCCAGGGGAGAGGCCTGTCTTACCTGCCTGGCTCCCCGATCCTCCTCGGAGCAGCTCTCGAGGGTTGAACCCGGAACCTCTTTCCTTCTGCAGGCCAAGCGGCGGCTCTCTCTCTCTCTGCACCCCAACAAACGGGCCTTTGGGCCAGAGACTTCATGGAGGGGGGATGGATGCTACTTTGCGCAGACTTGCTTTTTATGTTTATCGCGTGTGTTTACCGCGTGTGGAGCGAGGATGAGATTCATCTTTTGCCACTGCTTTTCCAGACTCTTGAGTGGAAAAGCGGAATATAAGTGAACTGATATAACTTAAAATATACTTGCTTCCTGAGTAGCAGACACAGCTGCATACATGAAATACATGCAACCAGCGCATGGCTGTGCCAACTTGACTGAGTAGGTATGTGGCCGAGCATTTGCTTTACAAGCAGCAGGTTCCAGTTCAACAACATCTCTCCCCCAGAAACCACACCTGCTAAATGGATTTCAGAAGCAGGTGGTGGGAAAGGCCATGCTCTGACATAGACCTTGGAGAGTCACTGCCAGTGCTGACACTTTGGGGCTAGGTGGATTGGTGGGCTAAGTCAGCTTTTTGTATCTTGACTTCCTCCACTAACCATCAGAAGAAGACAAGCCATCAACACTCAGCTACCTCCTCCCTGGTGACTATCAAGACTCCTTCCGTTGGGAGTCTTGGCAAGTTGCTACATACTCTTTTCCTCCCACCTTAGTTATGCTGGTTTTCATTGCCCTGAGTTGATAAAAATTCAGTTCAGGAATAGTTTATGCTCCACATCAATGTATCTCATCTTTCTTTTGATTTTGCCTTTCTATTTTAGGATAGGAAAAGTTGGAAATCAGAAGCGAGTTGTGGGGGTTCTCTTGGGTTCGTGGCAGAAGAAGATTTTGGATGTCTCCAACAGCTTTGCAGGTAAAGTGATGCCTGAGATCTCTATGGTTGTCTAGCAAGCCAGATGTGGTTGTAATGTACACTCCTACCCTAACATTTTCCACCCCATTAATGGATTTGGGGAAATTTGGGGTTTGTCCCTTAAATTGTTGGTGGGGAACCTGTGGCCCTCCATATGTTGTTGGACTCCTAGTTCCATCAGCAGCATTTGGAGGGTCAGAGGTTCCCCACCTTTTGTCTTAAAAGTGAGAGACCCAGAAAAGCTTAGTCATAAATCTCAACTGAAACTTGGTTGATAGTCTTGAGTTTTCAACAGCCCTCTGATTAAATAATAACCCAAAGGAGCCCAGTTAGGAATCTGCTGGATTGTGTTTGGCTAAAAGCTTAAATGCGGTCCCTCGAATTCTCAGGCTGTCAGAAGCCAGTCTTAGCTTTCCATAGTCTGCTCCAGGGAATTATCATTCTTTCATCTACCTTTAGTTTAAATCTGAGTCTGCCCAGTTCTAGAAACTTGTGATCTCGTCTAGTCATTAATCTTGTGGGCTGCAACTACTATGGTCATACTACGGTCAATACTGTAGTAGGAAGAGGTCCTAAATAAGTGGTAGAGTATCTTCTGCTTTGCTTGCAGAAGATACCAGATTCAATCCCCAGTGGTATTTCTAGGTGGGGCTGAAAGACTCCCGTTTTTTGACCCCAGGTAAAGAGATTGACTTCATTACTGTATTTAAAAAGATGCTTTTATTGCTCACCACATGTTGTTTGTCTCCCTGGGCTCCTTTGGGAGGAAGGGCAGGATATGAATATAATAAATAATAATGGCATCTTCTGTTCCTTGGGGAACTTTTGTAGGTCAGTCGTTGAATGCATGCTTTGCTCACAGAATGTGCAGTCCCTGGCATTTCCCTTTAAAAAGGACCAAGTGGCAGCTGATAAAAAAACTCCCCTGCCTAAGATGCTGGGTAGCCACTCAGGAGACCAGTACTGGGATTGGATAGTCCAGTAGTCTTACTCAGTGCATGATAACTTGTATTTTCAAAAGCCCTGTAATCCTCTCATGAAGGGTGGAATAGAAATTTAAATCATCCTCACCTCTGTAATGTGAAGACTGGATCCCATTCTAAGTGACTTGCCAGCTTCCCAGAGGCATCTGTGAGAACAAAGTGCTGGACTACCTGGACCCTCTTTGGGCTGCTCTTAATTCCCACCACATGGGATGCAACTTGGCAAAATTGTCACTTTCCTTTTTAAAATTTATGATTTTCAGTTTTATTCATTTCAGTAATTTTACAATCATTTTAACATTTCAAAACTCAACTTCCTTCCCCCTCTTTGTGGTTCCTTAAATTTATTTTTTATATTTTCTGCATATTCCAAATTAACTTAATTTACTAATTTATTCATCTACTTTAAATATAATACTCTTGTAAAACTGCAGGTTATTACAATAATCCTGCCAATGTTCTTACTGTTTACAGGTTATTTGTAAATATTCAATAAACGATTTCCATAGTTTTTTTAAAGGCTGGAAATTCATGCCATGATTTGGATTCTCTTTTTCTTTTACCCACAGTCCCCTTTGATGAAGATGATAAAGACGACTCTGTATGGTTTTTGGACCATGACTACCTGGAGAACATGTATGGGATGTTCAAGAAAGTAAATGGTAAGCAATGCTTGGTTAGCCAGAAGTGCAAGTCACAGCTAAATCTATCACTAGGAAAAGCCAAAAAGTGATGTTATTTAAATAACTTTGCTATGACTGCTCACAGGTGCTTAGTTGTTAAAAAGTTTTTCATTTTAGAGATGAACACCTCTGTTAGTGAGAAAATGAAGGAACTGGGTCACCCTTCAACATCAGACTCTGCAAAACCTCTCATGTTTTAACAGTGCCCCAGCAAAGAAACCATATTTTAGACTACATGCTACTTGAAGGAAGGGTCTTTTATAGCTTGTGTGTGCAGTAAATAGGCTTTTTGTTGTTCATCCGTTTGGCAAAGTCCTCAGGGCTGGGCATATCTTGTCTATTTTGCCAATGTTCAAAGTGTAGTATTCTGTACCTGTAAAATTTATTTTGAAGCTGATGTCCAAGTCCAGTAAGCAATGTCCAGGACGAATGATAGGCTCAGTTTGTGAGAAATTCTAAAGTCTCATCCCGTTTGCTATACAATATCATTGCATGTAGAACCATGCTTTATTCCTGCAAAGTCCCACTTCCAGTGGAACAGTAGAGGAAGGAAATGGCTCTTGGAGGTTGAGCCCTCTTCCAGGTGCTTCGTGTACTCTGACTCTTGCTTTGCTTTCTGTGTCTTTTTCCTAGCCAGGGAAAGAATTGTGGGATGGTACCACACAGGTCCCAAGCTGCACAAGAATGACATTGCTATCAATGAGCTAATGAAAAGATACTGCTCAAACTCGGTAAGAGCCACTCACAACCTACAAATCCTGACAAGGCTTGCTATTTGATGTTACTGCAACTTGTAAGAACAAGTTGGAAATGGCAAGATGATCCTTTATGCAATGGCAGGCTGCAAGTTACTGGAAGGAGACTGGTAGGTTTTGTTTTCCACCAATAGGCACTAATGGGTTTCTTTCAAACAGGTATTGGTAATTATCGATGTAAAGCCAAAGGACCTGGGGCTGCCCACTGAAGCCTACATCTCTGTGGAAGAAGTTCACGATGTGAGTATCCTGGGTTTATGCACATCAAGTTGCTTTTCCCTCATACATTTCAGTGTCAACCAAAGGACCAGACTAAAACAGGCTGAGCCAATAACAGGAATGCTGCCTGTACCTTGCTCATGTCACTCCTTTTGCAGCCAGCACCCTACAGAGTACCTGAAAAAAACTCTGCTTAGGATGAAAGAACTTGCCAGTGTTTATTATTAATTCAAGTCACACTTCCTTATGGAGGTAATTTAGGGTTAGTGTGTCTCTTCCATTGGCCAGTTATGGATCTGTTCTTATTCTTCAGCAACTCTTGGCTTCTTATGCAACAATTGTAAGTTTTTCCAGGGTTCAGACACACACAAGCACAAACTGCCCAGAAGTTGAATAAAGGTGATTACTTTCATGCCTGGTCTCTGCTTGCACCCCAAAGGATGGGACACCCACCTCTAAGACCTTTGAACATGTGACCAGTGAAATTGGAGCAGAAGAAGCGGAGGAAGTTGGGGTGGAGCACCTGCTACGGTAAAAAAAATACCTTTCTCGCCTGTCACTTCAGACTTCTGAGCTTGTGTTTTGCTTACATAGTTACTCCTCAAGATAATACAGGGAGGCAGGCATTCCCATCTTGCAGATATAAAATAATGGATGCAGAACGCCTTTGACCCCTGCAAGGCCACACACCCCGCCAGCTTAATAGAGGCATCATCTTTAATTTATCCTGACAGCCACCCTTCATTGGGATCTAGTGGTAGCCTATCCCTTAGCCATGCAAATGTGCCACCATATTTCCCATGCTGGATTAGGCCAAAGGGTGCCCATCTAGCATCTGGTCTTATCCTAAGGGGAAGCCTACAAGCAGAACCTGCACCTCCCCACAATGCAATTGATATTTGCTTATATCCCCATGTCTTTGTATGGGTTGGTTGGTCCAGAGGAGATTCAGATTTTTAGTCCAACTGTAAAAATGCCTAGCATTGACTTCCTTAATGTGGCAGAGAAAAATAATTCTATTCCTCCTTTCCTGCCAACTGGGTTCTCTTGTTCTGACCCCTTTCTTGGCTGTTCCAGGGATATTAAAGACACCACTGTAGGCACCCTTTCTCAGCGCATCACAAACCAGGTCCATGGCTTGAAGGGACTGAACTCCAAGCTTCTAGACATCAGGAGCTACCTGGAGAAAGTGGCCATGGGCAAACTTCCCATCAACCACCAGATCATCTACCAGCTCCAGGATGTCTTCAACCTGCTGCCTGACGTCAACTTGCAAGAGTTTGTCAAGGCCTTCTATCTGAAGACCAATGACCAGATGGTGGTGGTCTACTTGGCTTCACTCATCCGCTCTGTGGTTGCCCTCCACAACCTCATAAACAACAAGATCGCCAATAGAGATGCAGAGAAGAAGGAGGGGCAGGAGAAAGAGGAGAGCAAAAAGGAGAGGAAGGATGAGAAAGACAAAGATAAGGAGAAGAGTGATGGCAAGAAAGAGGAGAAAAAAGAGAAGAAGTAGAGTAGGATTTTGTATTTGTATATTAAAACCTTGTAAACTGATCTCTGGTGCTGGCTGTAGGCTTTTTTTGTTAGTAGAGGCTTGGGGGGGTACCCAGAACTGCTTTGGTTTGTAGGTGGGTAGCTAGATAGAAGATGAGATGACATTGCTCAGGTCATCTCATCTTCTATCTAGCTACCCACCTACAAACCAAAGCAGTTCTAGGTACCAGAACTGGACCATCTATGGCAGGGATGATCATAAGCCATGAGGCCAAATGCACCCCCAGGATTTGCATGGCCCTTGAGGTGCTTTCTGGAAATTTTTAAGCAATTGTTGGATGGCCATCTGTAATGCATGCTTTAGTTGAGATTCCTGTACTGGAGGGGGCTGGACTAGATGACCATTAGGCTCCCTTCCAACTCTGATTCTATAAGATTCTCACCAGCTCTGCTTGAAGTAGGTGGAGAAGTTTTTCAAGGAGTGTTTTTGGCTGGCTGGAATGTGTCCCAGAATTCTTAATATTTCTAATTGGCTGAATGGATGAGAGAGAGGAATGTGTGTAGAAACAAAAGCTGTTACATAAAGGAGAAATGTATATTAATTTCTCCACCTACTTTTGCCTCTGCCCCTGCCTACCACTGCCATGTGGCCCTTTGACTGAAAAAGTTTCCCTGTCCTTGATCTGTATACAGCCTGAAGCAAGAAATGGCACTAGGGCAGACAGCCTGGTTAGTCTTTGCTTTAGCAAAAGCTGTCAGCCCTGGCATGGCATAATGCCTCTTCAGCCAGCTACAAAGACAGAGTCTTGGTCTTGTTTGCTCACAGTGTTCAAAAGCAGGTCTCACGGACGCACACCATAAACTGCACTATCCAGTCTGGCCAGTGAGATCATAACCTTAATCCCATAACCAAGAAAGTCTGTTATGGGGGCATGCACCCCCAGATGCACACATCAGAGGTAGACCACAGGCCAGCTCTTGCCTGGATTTGTTCTGAAGTACAGCAAAGACAACAACAACCTGAGGTACTGGTACTTCTTTGCCAGAGCTCATGCAATAATGAGCTTCAGCCGCCAGGTGGCAGCAAACACTCATGCAGCTGGCTTTAGAAATCCTTGTCAATACAACCCCCGAAGTAGGGAAAAGTTTAAATGACATACAAGCCATCAACAGTAAAACCATCAAACAATAGAGTAAAAATTGCACATTATCCACAAAAGAGGCAAGTTCTAGACCATTGCACTACAAGAGAGGGTTAGAGAGATTTCTTGCTCTGAGGTGACCATTAATTGCTTACCACTGCCACATATGCCCACCTTGTCCAAGAACAAGCTGGCAAACTTTTGGGGCTAAAGGAGATTACTAGGAACCTGCCTCACCCATAGCCTCTTTCAAGACAGGTGGCATGAAGGGGAGATATTTAGCCTTGACCAGGTCGTTTGCTTTCCACTTCCCAGACATAGTGGTTTAAGGAAGACATCTTTACTTAGGAGGAGGGTAGAGAGATGAAACAAAGGAACACGGGCAGAATATGGGTGCTGCATCAGACTAAAGGCCCATCTGACACCACATTCAGTTCTCGCAGTGGCCAACCAGATGCCAGTGGGAAGCCTGCAAGCAGGATCTGAGCACAACAGTAACTTTCCCTACTTGTAATTTCCAGCAACTGGTATTCAGAGGCATACCACTTTTGTTTTTGTCATTTTCCTGTTTTATTTCTTTTTTGTTATGTTTGTTGTTTTGTAGACACGCATGCATGTACACACACATAAATATGCATAAATATATGTAAATACCTAGCTTTTGTGATCAGTACACCTTGGTGGAGTGAATTCTGTGAATTATTTCTGCATTCTGTGAAGTACTTCCTTTTGCATGTTTTAGGTCAGCTACCAATCAGTTCCAAAGCCTGAGGTCTTGTTTTATGAGACATGGGGAAAAGATTTGCACTTTTCTCCAGCACAGCATCCTTGATTTTTGTTTCTTCCTCTCTCATTGCTTTTGCACACATCTGTATGAGGCCCAAACAGAGACCTTTTTTGCAGAACTTTTACTCTGTTTCTGCTTTTGCTTTTTCAAGTGGCTGCCCGGTTGCTGTAGGGAGACCTGAAACTGGGATTCAAACCCATGCGGAAACAAACACAACCTCTGCATTTCCCTGTAAAGTCTTTTTATTTGCTTTTCTACAGCAAGTCAGAAAGCTAGGGTAGGCCCTTTGCTTAGGACAAAACCTCTTTGGAAGATGTTTGTTCCTGGGACAAGAATTGCTAATTTACAGGCTCTTTGGCCCACCAGTGAAATTGGAGATTACGACAACTGCCGCCCTCCAATTCCCAGAGCAGCAAGAGCAGAGCTCTGATACAGCAGCCAAGCCTGTGACAACGGTGACTTCAAACTCAGCCCCCACTGCAGCCCCTCTAATTACAAAGGAAACTGCCTGTTAAGGATTGGCAGCAGTTCTCCCAAGTGGCTTTGGCAAGATGCTGATGGAATCCAGAAGGGCTTTTCTGCAAACTAGGAAGGAGGTCAGACAGTCAAGCAGCCCAAAGCTGCTTGTGTGAAAAAGGACATTCCCCCCACCCTCTTGGAGTCCTGGCTAGTCAGATGAGAAATTCAACACGAACACAGTAGCTGTTGGTGGAAGGAATGAGAATCAAGGTGACAATGGTTGAATAGAACTATCTAGAAGCCAGTAGGCTGCTGCTTATTGCAAGACTAGATCATGTCCAAAAGATCTGGTTTCATGAGTTGATTCAGTACTCTAATTGCCTTTGGTAGAGTGAAGAACATTGTAGAGAAATTGCTGAAGTTCTGTGTTTTGCTAGGGAAAGAAAAATGAGGTACCTACCTTCAGACCTGTGTGCAACGTGCACGGATTAGGAGAGGCTCCTAATTGCAAGGGAAGTCACCAGATTTGTTTCACAGCTGTCTGTGCTGGATGCTCTCCAACATCTTTGCTCGCTTGGATAAGGAATTAACGTGCACTAAGGTAAAGGTAAAGGGACCCCTGACCATTAGGTCCAGTTGTGGCCGACTCTGGGATTGCAGCGCTCATCTCACTTTCTTGGCTGAGGGAGCCGGCGTACAGCTTCCGGGTCATGTGGCCGGCAAGACTAAGCTGCTTCTGGCGAACCAGAGCAGTACACGGAAACACCGTTTACCTTCCTGCCGGAGCGGTACCTATTTATCTACTTGAACTTTGACGTGCTTTTGAACTGCTAGGTTGGCAGGAGCAGGGACCGAACAACGGGAGCTCACCCCATTGCGGGGATTCGAACCGCCGACCTTCTGATCGGCAAGTCCTAGGTTCTGTGGTTTAACCCACAGCGCCACCTGTAACATGTGCACTAACTACTGGTGAATAGATTGGTGCTAAAAAAGCAAAAGTTTGGAAGTTTGCTGGGTGTCATTTTTCATCTGAATGACTTTATAGGATTATCATGGCACAGGGTGGGCAACCATTTGCCTCAGCTCAGAGCAACCTGCTGGTTCTGCTTAGAATGTCCCAAACAATACACAGACTAAGAGGGGGGAAATGGGATTCTGCCCTCTACCAGACCAGGCTCTTTGTCCATTTAACCAAATAGGGTCTGTTCCTGGCAACAGGTCTTTCCCATTGCCTACTGAGCCTTTAAAATAGGCATGGGAACTTCTGCACACAAATGTGCTTCACCTTTTGAGCTATGGCCCCTCCTTAGTAGAAGATGAAGTCCCCTTACATGAGAGTCCTGCTGGCCTGTATGATCTATTTCACCTGGCTGTGGCTCCACAGGGGCACAGGCTTTTCAGCCCTATAAGCTACAAGCAGGGTGGAGGTCAGTTGGACCGCTGATCTACTGACCTGTGCTCCCCCTGATTTCCAAAGTGTTAGTCCAACAGAGGCAAGAAACCTGTGACCTTTCAGCTATTTTGGATACTTCACTCCCATCCACCATAGCCAGGGATGATGGGAGTGTAGTCCAGCAACAGCTAGAGACCCACAGGTTCTCTCAACCCCCCCGGCCACTTTAAGTTATCTTGGAAGTGAGAGCCATTGCAAGCTGCCTTAATAGCACTGCTTCTAAAATAGCCACTGCCCTCTTGTCTTTGGCCCAGCCTTCCTCTCCGTCACTTTGCTGCTATTTGGCTCCATTGCTTTTGTTTTCTCCTGGGAGATGGAACAGAAAGCAAACTAGCTTGAGAGCCTGGAAGATGGCAAAGCTTGCCCCAACACCTTCCAAGCTGTCACACCCTAATGCTGGCAGGGGCCGCTCACCTTCAGTTTGGAATGTGTGAGGGTTTCACTGGCCAAACAAGGGCATGGGGCTCGCCCTCCTGGTTTCCCAGAGTGACTCCCCCAGCAGTGGGAATCTCTGGCTGCTTTGCTTCCCCAGAGAACAGGGTGATCTTCTTTCCCTGCAGCAGAGCTCACAAAGCCAGCCTGTGCCTCTTGGCCAAGCTAAACATGTTTTGCTGCTCCCTCCTCCTGCCCACAACACAAGGCTGCTCTCTGCCTTTAGGGACAAAGCCATGCTTTTAAAGCCGGCAGAGAGGAGGGGAAATCTTTCCGCTACAGGCCCCAACCCCTCTCCTCTGACAGTCCTTCAGGTAGAAGCCTTTGCAAATTCCCTCCCGCCCTGGAAACTTCCTCTGAAACACAGGGGGCTTGTCTTTGGCACCAAATGCTGCCCAGCAGAGCCATTCTGGCTCTGGTTGTGCGCTAAAGAGTCGGAGGAAGTGGTCACACCTCCCCCACCTTCGCTTCCAAATGCCAAGAGCAGCAGCCTGTGTGCCAGGCCTGCAATGGCTCCCTTGGCGCCAGGCTAGCTTGGGGGCCTCTTTGGTTTCCCTGGTTGGAGCAGGAGACAAGTCAGCTAGGGAAGGCGGTGGCGGCGGCCTGGCTGCTGCAAAATGTGGCTTTCCCGTCTGAGCATTCGAAGAACATAAGCAGAGCCCTGCAGCTCGACCAGACCCAAGGGGGCCCCATCTAGCCCAGCCTGCTGTTCTGACAGTGGCCTGCCAGGTGCCCATCCTGGAAAGCCCAATGGCACTCCTGCATATAAGAACACTACTCTCCCCAGCCTCTTCTGGGCACACACTTTCAAAACCCGAACAGGAAAAACGTTGAAGTCCAAGCAGCCTACATGAGCCCTCCTGCAACTGAGCCCCTTGGGGTCCTTTCTCCACTCTTCTGAGTGCATGCAAACCTTTGCAGGCCCTTGAGCAGTGGTGGCAGGAGCTGCTCTGCCTCCCCACTTGGGCTGCGAAAATGTGTGCCACTTCTCCACTGCTGAAGTGGACTAGATGGGGATATTCGTCTAGCTGCTGAGTTGGATGACAGACGCAAGTTGTATGACAGACGCACAGCAGTGGGCTAGATGATGTGCTTAAAAGCAAGGAGAATTTAACCCCTTTTGGTCAGCCCTGGTTTTCCAGGCCTGCCTAGGGCTGTCCTTCTTTGCCTGTCCACAGGATGTTCCCCTTGCTCCCTTTCAAGCGAGAGCATTAGGAACAGGGGGTCAAAAACCTCCACCTGCAAGCAGGGAAACAGGCAGGAGTCAGGCCAAATTCTCAACTGGGTCATCCTACAGTGGGGGGATTGGGGGAAGCACACAGACCAGAGGGCGATGAGAGCTGCGGGGCCCCCACCTGCGGCTCTTTAACACAGCAACTACCTTTGCCATGTACACGTTTGGGAACCCCCCCACCCAGCACCCAGGAGAAGCCACATCAGGCTCCCAAAGCACAGAGGGACACATGAAGCCCACAAGCAGCTGCGGATTGTTTATTGCACAAGAAATTGGCGTCACTGAGGCAGGATGATGCAGTACAAAACTATCCAGGATCCCCATCAAAAGCTATTGCAATTCTTTGTATCCACAGACATTTATATACACATTTTTATACACATTTTATATACACACATACAAACAAACGAACACACGCGCACACACACACAGTCCAGCTCTCATATGCAGACATACACCTTGCTGTGGAGGCTTGAGGCATCCCCACCCTCCGCCATGTAGCCATAGGACACACACGCAGATGTATGCCACTCCCACTCTTGCATCTGGTCCCTGTTCTCAGGGTGTGCCAGCCACACATACTCCAATCAGAGGATTTTTTTTTAAAAAAAAACCATCCAGAAATAAAGACAGGGGATTCTTCTGGTTCGCCCCCTACCCCTTCTTCCTGCCTTTTAGTGCAAAAAAGTTCAGAGTTCTGCACTTGGGATAACCTGTTTTGTAGACATTCAAGGTAAAGGCTTCCCCCTACAATCTTGCAGCTCACTGGGCACCAATGTTTCCAGAAAAAGAAGATGCCCCACTTCCAACAAGACTTGGAACAGCTCAGATCAGGAGACTCAGGTTCTCCATGCTTGGCTGAAGCCTGGTTTGGCCTCCCCTGCAATCTGGCCAAAGGCCATCCTCTCTCTTCCTGAGGGCTCTTTGTCTATAGCCTTTAGGGTTGAGTGGGGTACCCATTTGCTGCTTTGAACAGCCCAGATCCTGCTCCATGACACAGCTGGGGACTGCCTGGGGCCCTGCCCTGTCTTCTGCTTCATGGGTTTGGGGAGGAGAGGAGCCTGGGATGTGGGCCAAATCCTGCCCACTGCTCTCAGCAGAAAACCAGCATGGTTGCAGGGCACAGAAGCCTCACCTACCAGCACAGGGAGTGGGAAAAGGCCTCAGGAAAGAGGAGGTGGGTTTAGGAAAGTTGTAGGGAATCCTGCCTCTAGATCCCACCCATCTCTACTGATCCCCAGCGGCTATCTGGAGCAGGGGCTCGCAACACACTCCAGTGTCCTTGGCAAGGGGGGAATTCTCAAAAGTGCTCTTTTTTCCTGTGCAGAATGCCTTGACATAATGTTCAGGATGTTCTGGTGGGTTGGTACCAGTGGGGGGTGGGTCTGGATTGCTTTAAAAGGCAGCTATGACAAAAGCCCATGAGGCCCATAGGTGGGGCAGAATGGCTGCATAGCTCAGAAACTGGTACAAGGAATCCACAGGGAAGGAGGTGGATACCACTTGCAGCCACTGCTCTGCTGGAAAGCAACTGAATATTTTTTTGGGGGGGGAGGGGGCAGAGAAGGGGAGCACCTTCTGCAGCCTCTAGTTCTCCAACCACAAGATCTAGGCCTGGGCAATCCCTCTTCCACAAAGCCACCTCCTTCCACCTTCCTTCCTTCCTGGAGATTTGGCTCCATTTCCAGGTATTCAGGATGGCTTCCCAGGAGGATCTCTTTGGAGTCACTCTTGCCCAAAGCCCTCTGTCTCCTCAATGGCGTAAAGGAGCTTCTCCTTCAGCTGCTCATAGCTCTTGTAGGGAGGCAGGTCCAGGCGGTTGAAGCTGCCAAAGGAAGACAGCGCAGCCAATCAGCAGGGGGAAAGGAAAGGAAGTGCCCTGCCACCCATCCAAAGCATGGGCAGGAAGGCCCAAAGCAGACGAACTCACCATGTGTGGCTACGGGGAAGCCAGGTCTCCTTGCCAACCTTATCAATGCAGAACTTCTGGGGCCCATTGCTGCCTGTCAGAAAAGAAGCACAACATCAGAAACCCACAAAAAGTACCCATGGGGTGTGACAAGAACACACAGTTGCACTTCAAATGCAAACTGGCTTGCAAACCATCTTGGCAACCCCACCCCACCTCTAAGACTAGAGCTGAGAAGTAGATTGAGCTGAGTTCCTTCACCACAAGCAAAGGCAACCAAACGGGCTCAAAACAACTTCCACGTGCCCCCATAGCCCTGCTCCAAGCCTGACAGACAGAACCACACAACCCTCCCCCCCACCATGAAGTTCTCCCACAGGCACTCAGCAACTGGGACGGCGACATCCCCTGCTTCCCCCTCCCTAGGCAGCCAAATGCACAAATACCAATAAGCTCAGCAAATCCTCCGACTGGCAACCGGCAAGTCCCCGTCACAAACTGCAGAAGCCGGATTCTCTTCTCGTTGTCCATCTCCTTGACCACCTGCAGCCAACATGGGTAGGGGATGTCAGACCAGGCTCCCACCTTCCCAAAAATATTTCAGGCTCTCAGTGACATGGATTTGCCCAAAGCAACACTGACTGTGTTAATAACAATGACAGCTAAGTGCAGGGAGAGACATCTGGTTGGAAGTCAGATCCTCAGAACTGAAAGGTCCTGCAAACAGGTCCTGCGTCACGGTGACTTACTGATGAGGCAAATGCACTCTGCATATGATCAGAGGCACGTGTCAGTACTCTGCCACTTCCAAGGGTCTGTCCAGGGCAAAGCTTCCTTTCCCCCTGTCCATATGGGGGACCCCTTGGCCAGGAGCTCTTCCTTGGGGAGGCTCACCTGCCAGAACCACTGGATCTGCTTGCTGTTCTTGGTGTAGTGCCGATAGATGGTGTTCTTCTGCCAGTCACTCATGTCAATCTCTTGCATGCCACACAGCATCAGCTAGAAGGGAGGAGAAGGTGAGAGGAGGCCCAGCCCGAGTCACCGGGAGAGTCCAGAGGCAAGACCCACCAAGGCAAGGCTTCTATCGTTTTGAGAGTGCGGCTGCGAAACTTGGGCATCTTGCAAACTGGAAGCTAAACTTGACCTGCCTACTTGACACATTGGACTAAAATATGTGTTTTTTACAAGATTTACTTCCTGGTTAGTCAGAGGGCGAGGGGCAGTGGGGAGATTCAATTAGAACTTTTTTTAAAAAATTCAAATTGAGTAAATACCAAGGTCCCTCTGAAATGTTCCTTTCTCTCAATAATTGTTCCACTGACAGTCATTTAACAGTCAGGGGTCTCGTATTCACAAGTAGTGGCAGCCTTACTGAGGGGCTACAGGAACATAAGATGGTAGATGACCATGTAGTTGGCTCATTGGAAGCCAGACAGTAGATCACTCAACTGCCGTGACCTCTGCACAGCCTGACAATGTACGAAGGCAGAGCCCAGGGCAGGAGGACAGGCTCCTCTGGGTAGGAGAGGAGGCCCCCACGCTTCCAACATCCCAGCTCACCTCTAGCTCCTTCTCATCAAAGTACCGCAGCCACTCCAGAGGTGCCACCTCATTGAAGCCGTCCAGAAAGGCCTTGGTCTGTTCCTCTACACCCCGGGTGAACCGCCAATCCGTCAGCAACCTGCAAGGATAGACAGACCAGCCACTCAGCACTCCTTGGGCACCTAAAGACCTGCAACTGATTGACCTGGCCCTGGCTTGATCCAAACCTCAGCTACATGTTTTTGGGAGGACCCTATTTCCTGCATTTCATGGGTTAATGAACACACACACACACCACAATTTAGTATCCCAAATGCCTTATCATCTGTATCGCATTCATTCTCAGAATCAGCCAGTGAAGTTGGTCCAAAACGTTCCCATTTTACAGATGGGGAACTGAGCACCAAATGCCCAAGGCTAGCTGGTGAGCATAACAGCAGAGTGCAGAGCTTAATTTCGTGGCCTACCACACTGCCTGGTCAGCAGCCCAGCAAAGAGGCAATTCGTGGAGCCAAATGGCATGCAAAATGAAAGAGCCTCTGGCCAAGCTGCTTCTCGAAGCACCTCTAGGCCTCAGGAAAGTGAGGACCAGGAACTCACATGATGTACTCGTCCTTGTTCTCCTCAGTGACCCGGATGCTCTCTCCACCCTCCTTCAGTTCGTGGGTGGTCACCTTGCCCAGAATCTCCATGTCCTGAATGAAGTAGAGTTCCAAGCCGCACTCCTCTAGGTTGTTCTCTCTGCAAAAGGTGGGAGAGAGAAGCAGCAGCTGAATCTTCACTAGGAGGACAGTTGGGGCTCTCAGTAGCTGCCACTATAACCTACAAGAATCATGCTCTGGGGGCTAAAGATCACAGGCCAAGTGGCTGCTGTAGATGGCAGGATATCCCGAGTCCCAGGCATGCATGGCGTCCCTAGTTGGGAAGGACAAAACTGCCCCTGCAGTCTCAGTAGCTTAATTTCCCCCCCAGAAGATATCACAAGACCGGCTCTCAGCATCCCCAGCCCTAATTTGGTTTGCAAACCACAATTCCTTGGCGCTATGCCACAAGCAGCCCCCACCAGTTTCAACCTCCCTCTTCTGCTCATTATAACAGCACCATTCAGATCAAGGTCTCTTCTCTAGGGGACTATTTTGCTTTGCCCCTTTGCTCTGTCTTGTTTGTCACCCTCCCTCTTTACACCGGGGTGGGACCTATTTCAGCTGGAGGGTCACTTCCCCTTGTGGGGAACCTCCCAGAGAGGTCTGGAGGGCTACATTTGGCCCCTGGGCTGGCAGATTGCCCCTCCTGCTTTTAGACTGCAACCCTCAGCCTTCAGGCTTTGGGGCACATGAAACACAGAAGATGAGAGCAACTAAATGCTGCACACTTGGGCAAGTGCCAAGCGACAGCAATAGGAGGGGCGGGGGCTGTAATGCTGGGTGCTATGAGATCACCACAGGTTAAAAGTGGCTGTGCAAGCCATCAGTGGATTTGGGGCAGCAGCTCCATGGGACACAGGCTCAGGAGGAAATGGGGGGGGGGCAAGCAGCACCCTTGCTAGCACTGACTTGATCCAGACGATGGAGTTGTAGAACTCGGGGTCGATGGACTCCAGGTCCTTGAGGGTCGGCCGCTTGTTCAGCATGCGCTTGTAGAAGGGCAGTGTGAAGCCCGTGTCAATGAACTTGCCATGGTACAAAGCCTGCAGCACAAGAAGACACCCACCCACCCCCAAAAAGTACGTTAGAGCAAGCTTAGCACCAAACTGCAGAGGAAAAGCAAAAATACAACACATCCCCCCCACACACACAAAGGGGCAGCTGATCCCATCAACTCTCTTCTTGCATTCCCCCAGACACACACCTCCACTGCACACTAGGCTCCAAGGTTATTCATTTTTAAAAATTTAAGGTGCCAATATACCAGAAACATTTAGCCCCGTGTTCATTTGGAATCTAAGTCCCACAGAAATCCCAGCCGACAACACGACAAAAATCACAGAAAGTAGCATAGTGGTTGTGTGTGTATGGACTCCATTTCTAGTCTTTAAAACACAACTCATTTCAATGCCCAGAGAATTGGGTGCCTCACCCTGATGCCTAAAAGGCAACAAAATGGGTGCTAGGCATGGTTCTCTAGGGAGGTCACCGGGAAGAAAGCCCTCTCTTCCTTTGCCAACAATAAGGACCCACAAGGGGCAGAGCCCTTGCTTGGCATGCAGAACGTTCCTGATTCAATCCCTAATGGCATCTCCGGGCAGGGCTGGGAAGGACCTTTGCCTGAAAAGCCGCTGCCGGCCCGTGTATGACAATACTCAGCTAGATGACCCAAGGAAGGGTCCTTATGTTTCTGGTGGCACTTGGCAGTACCTGCGCCTGAAGCAACAAAGAGCTTTGAAGGCTGAAAGCCGCAGGGACTGTTAGCTCCCCCCACCCCCACTTTGCTTTCCAGCGGGTACCCAAATGTCCCCCTCTGGGGAGCTGAGGCAGCCAGCCTGCTCCCCAAACAGCTCTGGAGCAACGTTTGTTTAATCAAAACTCTGCGGCCACAGAACGGTCTTCTGGGAGCCAAGAATAACGCAGACGCTTTTGCGCGTCTGGAAAAGACCAGCCTGGTGGTGAGTAATAGTCTAGGGTTTGGAGGGGAAGGGGGAGCCAGGAGGGGAAACCATTGGGAAAAGTTCTTCCTGCTCTTTCAAGGGCCAAAGGAGGGCAAGCCCACCCAGGGATCAGGCCCCGAGACTCGGTCTAGGGGCAGCGCCTGCCCTCTAGAGCACTTGGGGGGGGTTAATTCCCAAGCAGCCCCTTTCTTTGGGTGTGGGCAGCTGCGTTTTCCTCCTGTAGAATTCTCAGGCCAGGCCAAAGGCCCAAGTTCTCCTCCCCCTCTGCTAGGAGGATCAAGGGAGGCGGAGAAAGTTACACTCCTTTCTCTGCTAAGAAACAAAAATACAGAACTCTGGAAAAAACAAGGGAAGAAAGTGTTCCATGACACACTCTTGTCACAAAGAGGCCACCTGACCTGATCCATTTTTCCTGGCTGCTTCCTTTCTGCTCAACAAAGTCAGAACAGGAGACTTTACGTGCCATTTCGGAACTCAATGGATACAAAGCCGTCCTTGGCCACAGAATTAAATTTAGTTTTGAAGAACGCAAATATTTTGATTCCCACTCTGCAAAACTCCCTTTCTTTTTTTATTCCAGGGGAAAAAATGATTTCTCTTTCCCGTGTACACCTTTTCCCAGCAAAACTGTTGGAGGGGCAGAAATGTGTCCCTGTTGCCAAAGGAACCAAGCCAACGGGCAACAGGGTTGCCTTGGCAACAGACACCCCCCCACCCCAAATTAAGCAGAGTTCATAGCTGTTTTTGGCCACTTAGTGCCGTGACACCATCATGTCCTTCCCCACGTGATCCACGAATGGCCAGAATACAGTGGAGAAATAGCAGCATAGCCAGAAGCAAAATGCTGCCAGAGCACTGGTTGGCCAGGTGAGGTGGGTGGAACTGGACAGGATGAACATTGCAAAGCGGCCACTAATGGCAATGGGTGCTACTGGGAGAGGAGGGGGTGCCCCCCTTTCACCTCAGAGATTGTTAAGAGCAAACACTTGATGCATCGCTCCTGAGGATTTCACAGTAGCCTCTCCTGAATGCCACAAGTACTATAGCTCAGTATCAAATCCCAGAGATGTAGTAGCTGTGTTAGCTTCCTGAAGAAAAACAGCAGCTTTCCCCGACCTGGTGCCCTTCATCAGCCACAGCCAATGGTTAGGGGTGGTGGGATCTGCCATTTGAAACATCTGGAGGGCACCAGGCTGGGCTGGGCAATACTAGGATAGATCAAACCGTGGCCTGATTTGACCTAAAGCAGCTTCATAGGAACACAGGAAGCTGCTTTATTCCAAGACAAACCATTGGCCCACCTAAGCAAAGTACTGTCTCCACTGACTGACAGCGGCTCTCCAGGTTTTCAGGCAGGAGTCTTTCCCAGCCCACCTGGAGATGCCAAGGATTGAACCTGGGGCCTCCTGCATACAAAGCAGACACAGTGCCGCTGAGCTATGGCCCTTGCTGTGCAATGACCTGCACTTCTTGGTTGGAAACCTGAGTTTAGAGAAAAAGTTGCCTACACTGTGAGCAAGCACCCACGAAATGCAAGTGGCGAAGCTTGTGCAAATGCTACGGAAAGCACAGCCACCAATGATTTTGCAGTCAAGGTGAAGGGCAGAACTCCCGAGGTAGTGAGAGGCAGCAGAAGCCCCAGCCAGCCCCACGCCGTCCTTGCACAGAGGCAGAGGCGACCTTGGCCCCACCTGCACCCCCCAGATGCTAGTACAGGAGATGCTCACCATGGCGATGAACCTGCCAATGAAGCGGAAGTAGGTGAGGTGGTCGGGGTTGATGGACGAGGCAGGGTTGATCTGCAGGCAATAGTTGTTCTTGCCAGCGTATTCAAACAAGCAGTACATGGGGTTGAGCACCTCGTGGGACAGAAGGAAGAACCATTCGCTGTTGGGGTGGAGGGGGGGAGAGAAGGATGGCTGATGAGAGCCAGCCCAGCCTAGCCACTCAGGCCCAACCATTGTCACCCGTCCTGCGCAAGGGTGGGCGGAGGCCTGCGCACACACGCTCCTTCGGCAGCCACAATCACTGCTCTCTCTTGGCTATCTCCCTCCTCTGGTGCAGAGAGCCCCCGCATCCTGTCCGTGGTTCTACCCTGTGGTAGAACAGCATGACGTAACCTACCATAGGGTAAAACCACTGGCAGGACACAGGGAGATGCGTTGGAAGCTCCTGCAGGGCGGGAGTGGCTGCCATCTGGAGCTGAAGTGGCAGCCCGTCTGGAACACGCTGGACTCGAAGCTCTGCAGAGGAGGCCACCAGGAGGCCTCTCAAGTCTCAGGCTGCACAGCCAGCCAACCAGGGGACCCTCTCATGCTCTCTGCAGAAGGCCAGGCCCTGTTGATCCCACCCCGATGTCCTGCTGCTTCAGCAGTTTTCCGGGGGGGGGGGGATAAATCCCGAAGGACCAGGGAGGGTGGAAATTTGAAGCTCCCACCCCACCCCACTGTGCTGTGCCGACTCACCGGGCAATTCCACCGTAGTCCAAACCCTCCTCCCCACGCATGATGATGTACAGTCGACGCCGCAGATCGTAAGGCTTCATGTTCATGATCTGAGCAGAGAGAAGTGAGGTTGGCAGGTGCAGTGGGGAGAGGACAAGGGTGCTCTGCCCAAGGGATGACCAGCCTCCCTTCCCCTCCCCTCCCTCTGACCCAGGCCTCACATCACCTGCTGGAAGGAATCTTCGAAGAGTGTTTGCCGAGAGACACTGATCTTGACATGGCTGGGCAGCGCGTTGGACTGTGAAGGAGATAGAGGTTGTGAGAGGCCCAACGACCCACATTTGGTCCCTGCATCCTGCCTAGGTTTGGGCATGCTCGCCCCCACCCACTGCCCGCCACTGGGAGCCACAGATTTTCTGGGAATCTCGCAGTTTCTCCTCCTGCCCTGCTGGGAACATGGTGAATGAGCAACTCACATGGCAAAGGAAGCGGAACTGGTGGAACTTCCAGCGAAAGCTTCGGTCGTATGCTCCGGGTGACCCACCTTGCTTACTCCTGCAACAGTAAACAGAGCCTTAGTGGGGCCCTGGCCACATTCACATTTATTGGCTCTTGAGACTGACTGGTTTCCTTCTCTCCCACAATTTAAGTTTGTGTGAACATTCCAGATTCCTTCCAAGAATACAGAGTGGATATCCTACAATCTTCAGCACTGTATCTGGAAGGTCCTAAAAGCTCCCACAATGCACTGCACCACCCCTCAAAGCCTGGCTGGCAAACAAGGCTCAGATGGCCAAAAATCCCTCCTCGCAAGGAATCCTCCATCTGGGAAGAAACCCACAGGCACCTGGAGGCTATTCTAGGCAGTGCCGAGAGGGCAGAGCGCCATGCCAGAGGGACTTACCCTGACTCAAACCCGGGACGGGGGTCTTTGAAGGTGGTAGTGCGGGTGTTGTGGTCCACAAAGTAACGCACCCGCTCGTTTGTATACTTCATCTCCCAGCCAGGTGGCAGCGCTGGCTCCTGGATCATCCTGAGCAGAGTAAGAAGTTCAATGGCAACACACACCTTGGCCTGATCTCTTTCCCCTGCCCAGACCCACCAACTGCAGCAGGAGGCAGCGGCAGCTTCTGCTCCTGGCGGCCTCAACCCAGCTCACAAAATGCTTCAGTATGCTAGCCCCAGTTCAGCCTTGGGCAGGAACCAGGAGCAGGCAGAGACAGTCTTACTGGGCACAGTCATTCTGCCTGCTCACTGGGCTTGGAACTCAGGGCACATGCCCAAGGGCCTGAGAAGGAGCCTCCCCTGCCTGGTCCCAGGAGGAACATTCCTTCAGCCGCTGGGAATGATGCAACTCAGGTCCATCTGTGGGGCCTGGTGGACAGCTTGAGACCCCTTGCAGGCTTCCTATGCCCCTCTGCAGGCTGAAGAGACCTCACAGTTGCCCCAAGGCTACTAGACAGGAGTCCCGGAGTGCAAACCAGCAAAAGGAAGCCAAGCCTACCCCTGGGTGCGGGGGTCCTCCCATTGTGTGGTGCGGGTGTTGTGGTTCACGTAGTAGATTCGCCTGTTGTCCTGTCTTTTTTCTGGAAGGAGAAGGAAAGAATGGAGAGGTAATGTGAGTTTCCCTCTCTCTGGCCAGGCTGGATTGGGGCCCAGCAGGGAAATCTAATGGGGAATCCAGAACCAGCAGACACACAGCAGCCAGGCTCAGATGGGATGAGCCTGACATGCCAGGGTCTTCCGACATGCTCCCTGTCACAGCAGAGAATAGTGCCTCCAGGTCTTGCATGGAAGAGGCCCAAGACACACCAGCCTCTTCCCACGAGGAATCCATCTTTCCCCCACCTGGCACCCCTCCAGCTGGAGGTACCCTCTACTCCGCTGGCTAGGGCTGATGGGAGCTGGAGTCTCAAACATCTGGAAGGTCTCAGGTTGGGGACCACTTCTCCTCCTCCTCTAGGGGAACACAACTTGCATGCCAGTCAGCACCCCCTTGGCTCAGGCACAGCTCATCTCCCAGCCTCAGAGGCCTAGCTTTAGGTGCCCATTTCCCACAGAGGGAGGTGGCGCCCATGAATGAGAGTCTGCGATAACCTCCTTCCTCTGCAAGCTCACAAGCAGGACAGCCTCTCTCTCACCCTTCCCTGCTCACTGAAGCTCACCTCTACCCCACTGCAACACTTGTTCATTCCCCCCGTTTCAGCTCTGAAGCCCTTGATGGTTCTACGACAGCAAGCAACCTAATGCCAGGCCTGCAAAAGGTGTGTGGGGGGTGTGTGCACTGAGCCCTGAACTGCCCCCAAACAGCTGGTCCTTCCTCTGACATGGCAGCCCCAGCAGGGCTGTCCTGGAGACTCCACTCAGCTACTTGGGTAGGGAGCCTGGCCTGTGTGTGCAGGATCAGCCAAGGGCAAAGCAGATTTGTTGACTCCTAGGGAGAGAGTCTGCTCCCACCCCCACCCCCATCACCACCCTGAGAGAGCAAGAAGAACCCACAGCCGTGGTAGCCTGTGCTCTTGAGGATCCAAACAGCAAGAAGGTGCATCACCACTGCCCCTTCCCTGCTTAACCCCAGGGCCGTCCTCTCTGTCTTTCCCTGCCCAGGATGAGGGGCAAAGGGTCACATAAAACCTTTCAGGTCCTCATGATGATCTGGCAGATGGCCAGCAGGTGTCTGGCTACAGGGAACTCTGACAGCTGTGTCTCTCCATCCTCTTCAACCTCCCCTGACCACCACAAGGGCACTAGGTCTGCAAGACTGCCAAGAGCCAAACCTTGACATCTGTCTCTCTCTCAGACACTGGGACCCAGTTTCAGTGAGGCTGGATGCTCAGCCCTCTGTAGTAGTAGCAGCAGCAGCTGACAACCTCTCCTCCGTCTCCAGCAAAGGGAAGTTGCTGTTGATGCTCAGGCAAAGATCCCAGCAGCCCACAGTGGCATCGCTGGCCCAAGCCGCAATGATTTCTCTTGAGACTGTTTGCAAAGGGTCCCCCTGGTGAGAGCTGTCCCTTTCCAGGCATCCAAGAGCATCTCTCCTCAAGTCCATCCAGTCCTGTTTCTCAGCTCCTGAATCCTTGCAGGCAGTCCCTGCCTCTCCTGGGGCTGCTCTTGCCAAGGTCCTGAGTCCCAAATTGGGTGGGGTGGAGAATTGACCAAACACACACTAAGTTTCAAAAAGGAGCTCTCAATTCCTGATGTTTGGACTTCCAGACCCCACTCCCCCAACCCGCTGGACAGTCCAGTGGCCTCCCACAACATTTCTGCTAGGCCTTTTACAAGAGCACAACACACACACAGTCCAGTGTCAGCAACACAGATCCCATCTGGCCCCTGCAGCCCCTCTGGGCTTCTTCTGAATTTCCTCGCAAAGTAGGGGGCAGGGGGAGGGAAAGAATGACCGTTGACATCCCTTGGTTTCGTTCTAATTGTCCCAGGGTCCAACAGGAGGCAGCATCCTCTCCCCATGCACACACACTTCCCTCCTTCCCCAGGTGTTAGGAGCAGATCAGTGAGCCCTGACTCCTTTGGCACATCTCAAGCTCCACAGTGGCTCTACATCCCAAGAATCACTTCTACCTGCTTCCCAAAGTGTCTCCACCATGGACAAGCTCTCTCCGTCCCCTGTGCTGCCTAGCATCACCTCCCCTTCTCCCCCAGGTACAGCAGGGACAAGGCAGGCTCCAAGGGGAGCCCAGCAGAAGCTCCCACCCCCCCTCCAAATAAGAGAAAGAGAAACAAATGAAGCCAGGGTTGGAAATGCACCACCGGCAGCAGAAGCATCGCTGGACTTGGGAGATAGTTTTGCCATGATATCAGGATTTGAACTCAGAGCCCAGGCAGGTCTCGCTGGCCAAGTAACACAAACTCTTCGTGCCTGCCTGCCCTCAGCATTAAGGAAGAGAAGTCCACCCACCCCACCTACACCAAAGGCAGATGCAGTACAAGCAGCAGGAAGGGCAGCCCCAAGCCCAAGAAGCCAGGCAATACTTACCCCAGCCAGGAGGAAGGGGGCCCAGCGGGTCATTGTCAGACGGGGCACCCGACGACTGGAGGGGGCAAAACAAACACCACGGGGGTTAGCAGAGAGAGTGCTGGAAGGCAGGATGGGGTCCAGCCGTTTTGCCCTCCACCCTGACTTCTCTTCCCACCGCCCGCCAAGGCTGGCTAAAAAAAAACAGCACACACGTCCCAACCAACTGTGGAAACAGCAAATGCCTGAATGTGTGCGGCTTGGGGCAGAGGACGGGAGCGAAGGAGCTGCGAAAGCCCAGGTGGCAGGCAGGCAAGGGAGGGAGGCAAGAAAGCAGCTGCTGCTGCCCCTGTGCTGGCTGAGGCGACTGAGAGCCCCACCACAGTCCCACCTCCAACCTCCTCCAAGAACCACACACAACCGGGGGGTGGGGGGGATATTGCAGGCCTTTCCAATGAAATCATTCCCACAAGCCCTGTCCACGCCCAGAGCTTCCTGGCTGGGCCTGCGGGCTGCTTGCCTCCTCCTCCTCCTCCTCCCTCTCCTCCCTCCCTGCCTGCCTGCCCTGCCTCCCTCACAGAGGACCGTGAAACCCAACGGCCGGGCGCGAGATGCTCACGGACTGAGGGAACATTCATGCCGCACAGACAGGCGTTTCCCCCACAGCCCCCCACAGGTCCAGGCCCCATACAAAGCACCTTTATCCAACTCCAGGCAGGCTGGGCTGGGGGACCCATTTCAAGCCTGCTGGGCAAGCTGGGGAGGGGGAGACAGTTCCTCAGCAGCGCGCTGTTTAGATTAGGCCCCCTCCCTCACGCGTCTCTGGAGAAAGCCAGGCCAGACAGAACTCCTGGGACCTGGAGGCTCACGTCAAAAGACTTTTTGCTCAGAGTCCCATTCCTGTCACACCCCTCAAAAAGCTGGGGTCGCCTTCCTGGGAACAGCAACTCCATTATTGGCCAGCAAAGTCACTACAAGGCGAACAATGGTGCCCTCTGAACACCTTTCCGCATGGAGGGAGCTGCTCTGGTGTGGCAAAGAGCAGTTTTCTCCACACTGTAATGTGTGGTCGGCTGTGGGGTGGCTGTAGAGGCAGAGAATAAGCCATCGGCCCAACAGGAGGGAATAACAACAAGATGCAGGCCTCTATTTTGACCACCACGGTGCTGCCAGGGTCTTGTGCCTCCTGTGTTGTGGAGTGGGGATCAGGTTCCCAAGCCCAGGAAGGCCAGCAGGCTCTCACAACAAGTCCTGACCCTGCAGTGCATCCAGACTGGGGTCCGCATCATATATTCTTGGAGAGTCCGGCCCATCACCATCTAATGCAAGAGTGGCAGGAGGGGAGCCTGACTGACATCTTCCTTCAGGACAGCCAGCAGTACTGGCAATCAAAAAAAGGGAGCTTCACACCAGATCTGTTCACAGGACTAGGGAAACACAGTCTCTCCTTACCCCAATTCCATGAATTTCAACCAGACATTTCTAGTCGCTCATGCCTAAATGAAAACCGGCCACTTTCCACACTCCAAGCCACAGGCACCACATTCACAAGGCCTCCTTAAGGGTACATTAGACACAGAATAGTGGTGTTCTTACAGGGCCATTGGGCAGAGGGATTGTGCAGGGCCCCATGAGCTCAGGAGCTGTGCCTGCTTCTGGCCTCACTAAGGGGCAAGGGGGTCCTGTGAGTAGCAGCCAGGAGGGGAACCTCAGGGCCTTCTCTTTCAGTTTCATGTTGTTTTACTCTTGGCTGCTCCTTTCTCAATATATACTGTTTCATTGTCTTTTATTACTTGCTGTAAGCTGCCCTGGGATCTCTGTTACAGGGCTGCCTATGGGTAGTGACAATGAAACAAACAATATTAGTAATGGAATCAGGCTCTCAGAGCCCTCAAGGGAAGGCTCCAGAGCAACACTAGACTGCGGCAGGGGCAGGACAGAGGCAGCCAGCAGGCAATGGCTACCAAAGCCACAAAAGGAAGGGTCCTGTCTGCAAGCTAACCAAGTCCCCTTGCAGCTCTTCCTCTGGGTCTCTTCTGCTGTAGATACCAGCAGGTATCAGTAGGCATTTTTGATGCAGCTTCTCCTGGTACCCAGTTCTCCTGGACTATTTCTCTGCAGCCTAGAGCATTGCTCTCGCAGCCTAGCAAAGGGACTGGTGGCTGTGGGAAGGCGGCAGAGCCGCTCTGTGCAGTTTAGCTGGCTGGGGCTGGGAATACCCTCACCTGGTAGAGAAATCTTTGGCTGAATTGCTGCATGGCTCCTTGAAGCTGGTTGCGCTGGCTCTGCCACTGCTCATAGTTGCGCACGTACTCGGCGGTGGGGCGCTGCCACGTGGTCGTGCGAGTGTTGTGGTCCACATAGTAGTACCTGCCACGGGGATCCACTCGTTTCTCCCAGCTGCAGGGGCAAAAGAACAGCCTAATCTTTCTGTTTGTCTCTTTCTCTCTTGCACACACAAACACATACGTGGCAGATGAATCCTCTTCTACCATCATGGGAACTTCTTTTGCCAAGGAGCGTTTCTGGGCCAGAGGTGGCTTTTGGGGTTGGATGAAGAATTTTCCCTTCTTCAGGCACCCCAGATGTTCTTCCATAATTCTGTCAGTATCCAAGCAATTAACCCTCTTCAACCCACACACCCCTTTAGGGTAACAGATTTGGGAGGTGGAGTTTGGCCTTCTCTGGCCAGAGCTGCACTCCCCTTACAGGATTAGGTTTGAAGGATATGGGGGGGGGGGCATGTCCTATTAAATCCAGCCCCGTCCTTAGAACCCCGAGCAATTTTCACAGCTTGAAGCACCTTTCACCAGTGATAGCTACAGCGCCAGCTTGATGCCCCTCTTGGAAAGAGAGTGAGCTGGGCTCAGGTACTGCACTGTTTGGCTATGTGCCCTTGAAGAAGACTCAGAAACTTTGACTAGTAAAGAACATGGCAACCGGGACCAGGTATATGGAAGACACCTGGCCAGTCTTAAAAGCATCTGCACTGGGCACAGCTCAAGGTGTTAGTTCTTACCTTCAAAGCCCTAAACAGCTTAGGGTCCTGTGCCCAGTGCAGATGCTTTTCCAAGCTCCCCCATCTTCTGAAGCAAAGTTGGTAGGTGAGGAAGGAAAGGGCCGTCCAAGCAGCGGAATGCTCTCCCCAAGGAGCCTTGCCTGCTAGACACTCTGTCCAGTGCCAAGTGGACCTTTAAGCTGATTTAAATGTGTTCCAAAGCTGGTGTAGGCGTGCTTTTCACGACTATTCCACTACTGCTATTTTAATTAATTAATGCTGTTATTTGCATTTTTTAAAGAGCAAGTAGCTCTAAAAGCCTTTGGACCAAAGAGCAAAATGTGCACTTTTGTAATGAAAACAATCAAGCAGGTTGTCCTTGTACCAGCTGTCTTTGTGAGCCCTGGGCAGCTGAACACTGAGCCTGCCGTAGAATTATGGCCTTGGAGATATACGGTATAAAGTGTGTGTATGCGCATATATATGTTATCACATATGTTAGGATCTTGTGAAGAGCATCTGCTTCCCACAGCACACCCAGCCACCCTCCTTGGAGTATCTCCAGACCAGATCCTGCAAAGCATGCTCATGTCAGAGCACCTACCCTGGCGGAAGAGGGCGCTCCCAGGTGGTGGTCTTTGTGTTGTGGTCCACGTAATACACTCTCCCATTTGGCAGCTCTCGTTGCTCCCACCTGAAGGACAGAAAGAAAGAGAGGAGACACAGAGTGAGAAGGGGACGGAGGGTCCATTTTGTGAGCCAGGGCAACCCTTGTTGCTATTACTTATTTCTAGCATTTTCCAGAGCATGAAGAACTTTGTGACTCTCACTTTGTCTATGACTCCAACAGCCCTGTAAAGTAGGCACAGTGGCTTACTCAAGCTGCCCTATGAGCAAAGGCACAGGACCCCCTCCTATGCACCCAGTGGCTCCAACTGTATAGCAATACTCCAGCCAGATCCAAGGGTGCGTGTCAAGGTTTGGGGGCCCCAACAACTTCTGCAGGACCTACAGCTTCCAAAAGGCATCAGCAGGCACACATAACAGCCCATCTTTGTTTTGCTTTGGCCAATCACAGCAAGATTAAGGAGCAATCCCTGATTGGGCAACACTTTCACCAAGAACAGTCTGCCATTTAAACAACTCATAAGGGCTAGAAACTTTATTTTTTTAAAAAAAAAACAGGATAAATGAGACGATGTTACTGTGGAGATGCAGAATGCACCTCTTAAATATCCCCAGCCAAACTCCAGGAGGCTCTGCAGAGGATCATAAATGGCCACCAATCTGCAAGAAGGAATGCCTTCCACTCCAGAGGGCAGGGCACTGCCATGCCATAAAGCCAAGACGTGGCTCAGGAAGGTGGCTGCCCAGGCAATCAGCTTGCCATCCTCCCGGGCTACCTCTGCTCTGAATGGAGACGAGGCTTGCTGGTAGCAAAACAGCAGTACTGAGGTCACCTTGCCGTCCAAGCGAGACGCCCTGCCTTACGTAAAGAACCACAGCCCGCGCCTGCTGCAAGGGAGCATAATGCACCTCTTTGTATGCACGAGACGAGGCGCGAACTGGTGTACACGCCGCCGTGTTAATGAGAGCCGCTGTCCCCGGCGCAGGAGCAACGCTGATAGGAACCAGATGCAGGTCGGGGAGGGGCGGGGGGAGAGGAGGTGTCTGTTCTGCCGTCAGCCCAGAGGAAGAGGGAGTGAGCAAGAGAGCCTGTGTGTGACAGCAGGATGCCCCTTCCCCACAAGGATCCCAGCTTTGCACAGCAGCACCCCTTCTGGTCCTCCTCACTGAGGGCCATGTCGTGGGTCTCCCAGGAACATGAACACCCCACCCCCACCCTGCATATGGAACAGTTTAGTCCCATGGCTTTCCACAGCCTCCTGCACTCCCCGCTCCAGCTGTATGTATGTGAGAGGCTTTTGTGCTTGCCACGTTGAGTGCAGATGTTGAGGGAAAGCAGCATAAAGGCAGCCTACAGCACCCCCGCCCCTCTGATGGGCTACCTCCCGGCAAGCCTGTTTATGCCCATGCAAATGGAGTGGCCTGAAGCAGGCGCGTGACGCAGCCAAGCAAAACACTGCCGGGCTGCCAACAGGAGGAGCTGGAAGCGGCCTGCATGCGCGCGCATTCACACCAGGGCTTGGAAGGGCCTGTGGACTTGCCCCACCAGAGGCCCTGAGATCCCTCAGCCACAGAAGCAGGGGAAACTTGGCTTGTACACAGCGCAGTCCCCACCCAACACCCACACAAGATTCTCACTATATAGCAGGGGACCGTCAGCACCAGGATCCTTAAAGGAAGGGCGTCTCGGCCATAGGCTGTGGGATGCGCCCTCCATTTCAGGAGCATCTCTGCATAAAGGCGTCAGGTGCCCCCCTTGCCTCCTGGACCCCAGGCACACCGCAGTACGTGAGCAGGAAGGGAGGAGAGCTCCAGCAGGAAGAAAGAGCCTTTTGAGACGCCCTGGACTTTTCCAGCTGTCTGCAAACAGGAAGTGGCTGAGGCCTGAAAACAGTAGCGCTCACACACCCGGCATAAAGGCGCTCTGAGCTGCTGGCCCCCCAATTACCTGCAAGTGATGCAAACACACACATGAGACTCTGAACCAAGAGGCCAGAAGGAAAACAGATGGCTCCCTTCATCGGAAATGCAGGAGTCAGGAGGTGGTGTTTGGGCATTGGAAGGCTCAACAGAAATAGCCACATTGCAGGACCAGAAAGGATGGATGGAAGGAGAACAGGTGCAGCTGAGGAGCCACAACTGTCGAGTTCACAACTGAATCATAACCCTGGTAATCCAGACTCTGCTCCCAGATCAGGCATCCTCAGAGCTGGACCTCAGTCACAGCCAGTCCACTTCCTCCCTAGAACTCCAGGTCTTGCAAAAATACTGTAACATTCCTCTAAGGATGATAATACTTAGCATTCGTATTTCTTAAATGCAGAAGGGGATTCACAGACATGATCACAGGAATCACTGAAACTGTCTTGTGAGGTAGGCCTGGGGCCCCATCCTGCTTAGAAAGAGAGAACTTTGGAAGAGACAAGAGAGCAGGAGTTCCCGCAAGGATAAACTCTACTCCCAGCGAACAGCCTCTAATTCAGAAACATACTTTTTAAAGGTTTCAACTCCCTGGTGACCCATCCCAACCTCCCCCTAGTTGGCTAAGGCTATGGGCATTCATGCTGTAGCCAAGGTGCCCAAACAGAGAGCAGGACACCACTTACCCAGAGGGCAGCACCTCCAGAGTCTGTGCTGCTGGCTGAGAAGGCTGGGCCTCTGAGCTGGGGGCAGATTCCCCTGCCCTTGGAGAGTCATGAGCTGTGCCAGAGCTGGTGGTTGCACCTGACATAGCCTCAGGTGGCACAGCCTGTTCATCTTCAGGGACATCGAGGGTGGAACTGGCAGGTTCACCATTCACTGAAAGAGAGGGGAGCAATTATGGCAGAGTTGAGGGGATGCTGATGCTTCCTAAGAACATAGCAGGAGCCATCAGGCCAAGGGCCCATCTAGTCCAGCATCCTGTTCTCACAGTGGCCAACCAAATGCCTGTGGGAAGCCTGCAAGCAGGACCTGAGCAAAAGAGCACTCTGCCCTCCTGCAGTTTCCAGCTGCCTCTGACAGTGAAGGCACAACACAGCCACTTGGGCTAGTAGCCAGCTGTAACCCTGCCCTGAATTTGTCTAATCCTCTTTTGAAGCCATCCAAGTTGGTGGCCACCACTGCCTATAGGGGAAGCAAATTCCATAGCTTAACTGCCTGCTGTGTGAAGAAGTCCTTCTTTCTGTCTGTTCTGAATATTCCACCATCCAGCTTCATTAGGTAGCCTCATGTTCTTGTGTTGAGAGGGAGAAAAACCTTTCTCTACCCAATGTCTCCATGCCATGTGCAGTTTTAGAAACTCCTTTTGCATCACCTTCTACTCATTTTGTTTCTAAACTAAGCAGCCCCAAATGCTGCAACCTTTCCTCACAGAGGAGTTCCTCCATCCCCTTGATCATTCTGGCTGCCCCTTTCCCAACGGTCTCCAGCTCTACAATATCCTTTCGGAGGTGAAGCGTCCAGAAGTATACACAGCATTCCAAATGCAGTTGCATCATAGATTTTGATAACAGCATGGGCCATTTTAGTATCAATTCCAGCTACCACGCACTGGGCCAACATCTTCATCAAGCTCTCCACTAGGACCCCAAGGTCTCATTCCCTGTCCATCGCCATCACCCTGAAAAGGGCCCAGAGTTTCCCAATGGCAACCCCTGTCTGTAGAGCAAAGCCGGTCAAGTAAAACTGGGGAAGTGACATGGGGAGATAATCTTTCATCTACAGGTAGCACCTCAAAGTTATATCAATGCACGTGGGAGAGCACAAGTGAGGTGGCACACAGGGCTGGCCTTACAGCTTCAGAGGAGAGACCATCACCTCCTCCTTCTCCTCTCTCTCCACTCTCACCTGTGCCATTCACTGTGCCACTCTGGGTCTTGCCTGCTGGCTGCTGCTGGGCTCTGGGACTGGGGCTTTGCTCCCTGTTGGCCGTGCTCTGCCTGGCCACTCCAGCCACATGTCTGTGTGCCCTGCAGAAGAAACAGTCGAGAGGTGAGGGGAGTGTCTCCTGAGTTTCCACAGATCATTATATTCCTTGTAGGCAGGAGGGTGGAAGGCTGATGGCTGGGCCTGTTCTCCATGACACTGGATACCTCGTCCTGCACAAGAATCAGTCATGCAAACCGAGCCCATGGACATGTAGTTGCAAGATCATGGCGATTATGGTTACATAATTGTCACAACTGCAAGTGGAATGGAGGGAAGAGGGTAAGCAAACATTACAGGGACCTGACACACGCCCCCCCCCCCCCCGGTTTTTGCGGTTTCATCAGGTTTCTGTCAACAGACATAAGGACTAGAAACATGCCAGGAGAAAAACAGAAGACAAGAGGAGTTTGCGCTGGTTTGAGACATTCCGCATCTCTGCACACAGCAGGAGTGTGTGGAAGTCATACTATGTTATCCTCACAACAAACCTGTGAGGTAGGTGAGGCTGAGAAAGAGAATGACTGGCCCAAGTTTGTAAGAATGTAAGAACGCTTACATTTCTAAGACTGTAAGTAGAACCCTGCTGGATGAGGTCAATGACCCATCTAGTACGGCATCCTGTTCTAACAGCGGCCAACCAGATGCCTGTTATGGGAAGTCTGCAAGCTGGATCCAAGTACAACAGCTACACTCGGCCCACCTGCGATTCCTAGCAACTAGTATTCGGCAGAGGTGGGTCGTTCTGGGGGCTCCACGGCTGGGTGGGAATCTGAGCCTGGGTCTCTCCAATCCTAGCCTGACATACTCTAGCTGCTATAATACTACCTCCACCTCAGCTGGAAACTCTCCATGTGTCTGTTTTCATAGTGCTCTTATACAATGTTCAAAATGTGGAGAGCAAGTTTATTGGACCTGCGTTAAGCTTCCATGTGCTTGTCTGAATTTTCTTTTCCTTTTTAAAGAAATACATTAAGGGTTAGGAGAACAACGCAAAACCAGGACAAAATCCTGGACAGTTTCATATTAGTGCGCGCAGAGCGAGGTGGTAAGGTTTTTGGCACAGGACTTGCGCAGACATCACTAGGAATGGCTCACCCACCCCACCCTCTGGGGATAAACAACCTCTGGACCTCCAGGGGTGTTTTTTAGAAACCCAAATTGCCCATTTCCGCTGTGTTGCGCAGGTCGTGTAGGCCCAAATTAGCTGTCCTGCCAAGGCTGTCTTCCTACGGGGCTCCTAACTTGGCATCATCTTTTAATAGACGTGTGGAAATAAACCAGAGGAGGTCACATGGCAGAGCTCATGGGGAACAGCAGCTGCTTAAAATAGGAGCCTGGAAAAGGGGGCAGGCAGCACCAGTGCGAGGAACAGGCTGGGGACAGCAGGCGATGGGGCAGTTTCCCCATAAGTAGAGTGAATGTAGGGGGCAGGGAGCAGGGCTGATCCTGGGTAGAGAGCGGAGGCACGACCTGTAATAGGCCCTAATCCCCACTTCCAACACACATGCAGAGAAAGCTCCAGAGATTCTGGCTTGGGGTCCAGAGAGTCAGGCTGTTTCAAAGTCAAGGAGGTGAGATCACAATAAGGGCGCTGCAGCAGCTGGGTCAGGTCAAACAGGGCCCATCTACTCCAGCATCCTGTTCCCACAGTGGCCAACCAGAACCAAAGGATCCCCAGGATATGCTGGCTGATCAAGACACTGTCTAAGCATCTCCCTCCTGCCGGTTTCTCTCCAAGTGCAGTTTGGGGTGGGGTAGGAGCAAAGGGCATAAGGGGGAAAGGAAACCAGCACCAAGCTGACCTTGGTAGGAATGAGCAACCCACTGGGAGAAGGACTCAGGGAAGTAGCAAGGGGAAGGGGGCACAATGGGGAAGGAGACACCAAGGACAGCAGAGAGCAAGGAGAAGGTCCCCTGTCCCCCCGCCCAAGGAGAAGCAGGAAAAAGACAGCGGAGGAGGGGCAGCCCATGAGGGGACCCAGCAGTGAGAGGGCCCATCTCTGTTGTGCAAATACAGGGAAGCACTTTGCAAACAGGCATAAGTGATCAATCCTGGTCACAGGGTGGTGTTGCCAGCCCTCCTCAGCCAGGGAACAGCTAGGCGGGCAAAGCAAGGCTGAGAAATTCCTCTGATCTGTGCAAAAGGTGGTGGTGGTGGTAGAACGGGAGGGAGGACCACCAGCCACAAGTGTTTGTTTCTGAAAACGGAGCCCAAGGTCCCCCCTCCCATCCCCTTTTCTCTTTTCTTTAGAAACTGTTTCCCAAGACACACAGATCGGGGGGGGGGCACACACACACCACACACTCACCCCAAACACGTCACCTTGGAACCTGTCTGTTCAGAGGCAGCACAAAAATGAGAGAGCAGGCACCTTTGTTGTAGCCTGTTTGCGAACTGCCCTGAGATGTTCCTCAGCTGCTTATGGAAGCAAATCCCACTCTAATCCCACCCACACCAGTTTCACCCCAAAGCAGCCATCCAGGGAGGGAAGTGCTGCTCGTTAGGGAATTTGGCATCCCAGCATCAAAGTTTTCCTGCAAGGGCCCAGTTTTGCAGAACAATGAAGAAACAGGCCAGGTACAAAAACTAAACTCCTTGTTGCCTGCCTCCGACCAGCAATGTCAGTAGTAGTAATGATAAATAAATAAATAAATAAATAAATAAATAAATAAATGATCTTATTTCCCCTGGAAGTAGAGGTTTAACCCTTAGAGTGGGTCATGCAGCTAGCTGCCTGGAGAGACCAGGATGCAAATCAAGGTTGCTCCAGACCCTCTTGGCCCATCACTCAGCCATCCCTTCAAAGGGTCTTGTGATCCAAAGGTCAGCTTGAACTTTCCTTTGCAAGAGCTGCCCATTCCATGGGAGACTAAATAAGGCCTAGGAAGGCTCATGGCCCATTCATGTGTCCAACGGAGAAATCATGGGACAGACTGAGGTTTTCACTGCTCCAGAGAACTCATCCAGAATCTGTCCAGCACCCTGATTAGATCCAACAGCTGCACAGAGCCAGGACTGAAAGAATTTGCTGTGCCCCTCGGGGCATAAGGTTCTTTACACCGTTGCCCTTTTTAAAAAGAAGCAAGTCTCTAGACCTTATGGTATCAAGGAGAAGCCTAGAATGTTGTGAGTGCTCTTGCCCTCCTATCCAGCTTGTCGGCTTCCCAGCGGGGCAGCTGGTTGGCCACTGTGGAACCCAGAATGCTGGACTAGGTGATCCACCGGCCAGGCTCTTCTGAGGAACTTCTTCTGAGCAGAACCACACGAAGGCTGCAGAAGATGCCTGCGTCTGTTTGGAAGGGCCGTTCCAGGAGCTTGGTGAAGGCCAAAAGTTCAACTCCCTGAAAGCTCTTCCCATCTGCAGAAGCCAATATGTTTTATTCAGGGGGAATCAAACTTCTTTTGGTGGAGGATTTGGAGCTTCTGGGGGCCCTGCACAAACAGAGCCAGGAAGGCACAATGAAGCAGCCAGAGGAAAGGGAGACTGAGGAAGAGTCCTCCCTGGATACGGGACTGAGTGCTACAATGCAGGGAAGAATGGAACCTGGTGAAGGAAGCTGGTCGGCTGGCTGGCCACCCATCATCTCGGGAGAAGCAGTATGGTTCCCTTGCCAGTGGGGTGCTAAATTCAGCACCACACCGGCAACAGTACACAAACACGACACAGCTGCGGTCAGAGAGTGGAAGGAAGGGCCAAGCAGAGCCCCCTTGGCAAGCCCCTTGCCCTGCTTTCTGGGCAGCTGCTCAGAGCAAGCATTTTTTGCCAGGGTCAGCAGGCTCTGATTGGATGGAGGCGGAGAACTATCAGTCTCCAGAGGACTCTTCTCTAAAGCCAAAGTACCCCTCAATGATTGCCTGCACTTTCCACACACCAGATAATGGGTGGCGCTAGAGCGAGAGAGCAAGAGTACCAAATGTAGCCCACTACCAACAGTGTCCTGGAGCTGCAATTCCCCTGCTACCAAATGCTTCTCTTGCCACAGAGGGATGCAGTAGCCCTTATCTGGTCTTCCCAACTCTGACCCACATGCACATGGCCCAGCCTGACTCCTCAAAACCTTGCAAGGCAGTCCCCAGTCTCCCCCTGCCCACCCAGGCCTTTCTGGCCTCTTTCCTGCCTCTGTCCTGGCTTACCTCCCAATCTCCCTGTCCTCTTCTTTGTCTCTTTCCATCATGGCTTACACTGCCCTGTGTGCTTACCATCAGAGGCTCCAGAGTGGCCACCTGCAGCCATCCAAAATGCCACAGCAGAGCCGAGGGGAACCCTTACCTGGACCTGCCGCCAAAGCAGTTGGTGCTGGGGGCCTGGGGCCTGCTCTCTGGTGACGAGGCCAGACCACAGGGGTCCCTCCCATCTGCCTGGGACCCTGAAGGAACAAGGAAGCAAAGAACTGGTCAGAATAGGACCCTGGCAGGCAGGCCAAAAGCCAAGCCCTGACAACAGCCAGTCAGCTGTGGGGAAAGGGGAGGGATGGCTGGACAAGGATTGAGGCAGCTGCTTGTTCTACGCCTGCCTTTGTATATATACAAGCAGCTGTAATCTGGAGCTGAGGTGGAGGGGAGGGGTGCAAACGATAGCAAATGATACAGGTTATTGTGACAGTTGAAACATGGGAGTCCTCATGGAATCATAAAGATGGATAATCCCAGGGGCCACTGGATAGCTGAGCTCTCCTGCCACCTCTGAAGATTCAGGAACTATAGCAGAGGCTGGTGGGCAACATCCACAACACAGCTTTGCCCATGTGGACCTCCTCCATCTGCCAGTGGTGTTGTGGCATCTTTGGGTTTAATCTCTCAACTTCTCTCTCATCCCATCAAATGCAGTTCCTCTCACTTTCAGGAAAGACTTGGCTAGGATGGGTGAGGAGGAGCCCTGGGTCCCTTCGGGGGGGGGGCAGCAGGAAAAGACAGACCAGCACCTTGGGAAGGAAGAGAGGTGGCCTCCCCAGGATGGGAGGACCTGATTAACATTTTGCATGCCTGCCAGGTGAGGTTCACTTCCCTGGACACAAGAGCTCCTCGCCATTCTGCCTGACAACTCAGGCACTAAAGGTCTGAAGAGCAGCATTTGCTGTGGGGCTCAGTTCAGAGTCTGGGCCCAGCCTCAGAACCTGCTCCCATTCTCTAAGCTGGGCTCAAGGACCTGAGATGCTGCTGTATATACTGCCTCTGCACATCTACAGAGTGATTCCCCTTTCCTGCCACCAGACCACACATGGCGGGGAGTAGAGTACAGGGGCGGTTTGGCTCAGACCTGCCTGCCCCCCCTTCGGCTTGAACCCGTCTGCCTCAGCTCCTGTCTTTCATAGGACATACCTCCATCAAAGGCCCCGCTGGCTGCCCAGGACCCTAGTGGCAGGCGGCTCCCCCACCCCACCCTGCCACACTCACCCTCCATCACGACGTTGCCGTTAGGCAAGCTTCCCACATCAACACTGGGCCCATCCAGGAAAATGGTCAGCTCCCCACCAGAGACAAGGCAGCCTTTGTTCTCCATCTGCAGGTTCAAGGTCAGCTGCTTGTTTTCCACTGTGAGGTACAGAAAGTGACAAGAGGGGGGAAAGCCATTACACCGGGAGAGTGGCCCTGGTAGACACAGGCCCATAAGTGGGGGCAGTTAGGCAGCCTCATTCCCTAGACCTCCAGCCCTAGCTAGCCTCACCCCAACACTTTAATCACACCATTCCTCCAGTGGCAGAGTTGGAGCTTAGCCCCTCAGAAGGGAACTGTAATGTTGGCGGTTGGGGAGGGCAGGAGCGTATGCTGAGTGCCTTGCTCCCCACCCCGGATGACAGAAGCATCTCTGTAACCAGGGAGCAATGCAGGGAACTCTCCTCTGTGACATTAAAGGCTTTCCAACGTGAGGGAGGTGAACCTACATCCCTGCTCTGCCCAGAAATGCTCAGCAGAACAGTCAGGCTCAGGGCCGCCCACTTCAGGCCCAACACTTTTCCCACTGCTGCTGCAGCTGCACTTACTCCCCAGCACATTTCTTAGGCCCAAATCTGCCCTCAGAGCCTCAGTCTCCTTGTGCTGGCTGAAAAGGAAGGCAAGGAGCACAAATGCCCCAAGAGGAGGCTGACATCAAGGTGACCTGGGCCCCTCTATAGGAGAAGGAATTCCTCCTCCCCAGCACCCAGGGCAGGAAGACAAAGAGCAACTGATGTTCAGCCCCTGGAGAGAGAGGGCCAGGCGCCATGGGCAGGCCCCCAAAGTTCACACCTGAGCTGCGTGGGGGCCTCCCTTTCACCAGCTGCACACGGGGCTCCAGCCTCTCTGTCCGCAGTGGCGGCAGCAGCTCCTGGTGTGTGAAGTGCAGCGCAGCAGAGTCAGGGAGGGGGAGGTTTTGAGCCAGAGGAGCAGGAGGGTTTGGCCTTCCATCTCCCCTTGGGAAGACCCACAAGGAGCCAGGCCCAGCCACGGGGCCACCAGCACGCCTTTGGTGATGCAGGGAGCCTGCCCTCACCCCTTTCTCTCCCCGCTGCCCCACCTTGGCAGCCCTCTGCTCCTGCTGCAGGCTGCACAGAGCCCTTTTGTCCCCTGGCAGAGACAAGGTGCCTGTGTCTCCAGGCAGGGCAGCAAACACCACTTTCCCCTTTCTCTGCTTTCTTTAAGAAAATAAACACACACGGGCCCCTCCACCACGGCCCATGGCCCAGGCACACATAAAGGGACCTTGCTGTTGCAGCAGCCGAGGGTCCCTTTGCGGCCGCACACAAAGCCAGCTTGTGTGCAGGGGGGACGGGCTGTTATCATTTGGGGGAAGGGGCCGCCCCAGCCTTACATAAGGCCTCCTCAGTTCACTACCTCTGCTGCACCGCTTGGAGCCTCAGCGCTCCCGTTTGGCAGGGAATTCCTAGCCAGGACATGAGAAGGACCTGCGCTTTCCAGCAGTCAGGCCAGCAGGAGCAGGAGCAAGGAAGGGAAGGAAAAGGGAAGGGAAGGAAAAAGGAAGGGAAGGAAAAAGGAAGGAAGTTCCAGCTGCTGGAAAGGCTCCCCAGTGCCCCAGGGTGGACATGCCTGGAGCGATGTGAACAAGACAGCAAAGAGGAAGGCAGCCCAAGGCTTAACATGGATGAGAAGCGATGCAGAGGAGAAAGGAAGGAGAGAGCTCCGCCTCTACCTTCTGGGCACCAGGAGCAGGAAGCCCTCAGGGAACAGAAGGAGCCTGTATTTGTGATGTTTAATACATTCTATCACGTTCTAACTACTTATTGTTTGTAAGCCACTTTGGGATTCATTTGAATGAAAAGGGGCATAGAAATATAATAAATCAAATCAAGATGGTGGCCAATCGAACAAAGGCCAAAGGCTCTCTGGCCAAGGCAATCCTTGTCAGTTTGCACAGGCTTGCGGTATAAGAGCTTTCCAAGCAAAAGCAAGGGATGCAACCCCAGAGTTCCTGCCTCTTTTTTCTAGAAAGGAAGAAGGGAGGCCGCTTTTTTCTCTGGCAGGGCCTTTCAGCCAGTGGCTCCCTACAGTAAAGCAGTCGCCGAGGGAAACACCACTCTAGCCAATGAGGGGAGCGCTTCTCTGGTTGGGTGCATAGGAACACATAGGGAAAAATAGGGTCAGAGAAAGCTGTCCGATGAGGGAAAGAGAGCAGAGAAAGTTGGTTTGTGGAGTTCAGGATTGTCTACATTGATTGGTCATGGCTCTCTAGGGTGTTGTAGACACCAGGGGCTGAACCTGGGACCTTCCACATGCCCCTACTGGGTACAAATCCATCAAGCAGTAGCTTCATTTAGCCTACATGCTAGCAGTCTGTCAACCAGAATAGAAGGTTGGGAGGGAGTTCTGATAGGGAAGGGGAAAGAGCCCTCCAGGCTCGCCAAGGACACTCGAGGGTTTAAAGAGGACAATTGCAGAGATGCAAGGCACCTTTCTGCAAGAAGCCTTGTACACCCAGCAGAACAAGCTTTGCCAGCTGGCTTGCAAGGAGAGGCACTACTATTACAGGGATAGCCAGAGGAAGGGGCAAAGCAGGACATGGGACCCCAAAACATGGTTGCCCACACAACTCTTTCCCAGCATCGGCCTGGCCACAGTTCAGTGAAGCCGTCTTTGAGGTTGGCTTTCCAACGAGGAGCCCATCCATCCATCCATCCATCCAGCCTTACAACTTCCTCCTTGGATCCTGCTACTACTTTGTGTGGAGCAGGGAGCAGAAATCAGTACTGGCTTCCTTCTGAATGACTTCTTTGTGGCTGCAGCTCCAGCTTGCCTGCCTGGGGCCAGGCAGAATGAGAAGCAAAGTCACAGACCTTTGCAGGAGCTGTAAAAGCATTGGGGGGGGGGAGAGAAGGGGGGGCTCCCTAAACAAGAACCTCTTGATGCAACCTGAGAACAAGGGTGATGATTGTAGGGGCGGGGGGGGGGGGGAGGAGGTGTTGTTTGCACACTGCAGCCCGAAAGGCTCCAGGCCCCTTGTTTTCACACCCAATTGGTGCAGCCACATGAGGATTTGTTTTTACACACAGAGAGAGATTTCTTCTGAGCCACACCCCCTGCTCTGGGTCCGGCCTTGATTCAGATGCTGGCTGCTTCAAGAGCCTTGGCGGAAGGCCCCATTCCCTGCCTGGCTGGCAGGCGAGAGGACATACGAAGGAAGCTGCTGCACTCAGACAGTAGAAATGGGATCAGCCTCCAGGTGGGGGGGGGGGTTTGTAAACCTGTGCCCAGAACAGGCTTGAGAACAAAGCGTCCCTTGCGGGTGGGTGGGAATCTGGAGCTGCAATCGATGCATCCGATGAGGGACTTGGGAGCTGCTGCAGCCAAGGCAGTAGCCGGCTGGCTCTTATTGAACTAATTTGCACCCCACCCTCCATCTCCCCAAACAGCCTCTCCTACTGGAGCACTGCTGGGGCTGCCTGGCCAAAACGTTGGTTCTGGCAGAGCGCTTCTGCAGCAGATGTCCAAGGAGCACAGCTAGGCTGGGAAGAACTCCCCACCCCACCACTGCCATTCTGGTGCAGCAAACAGAGCCCACCCGTGGGCCAAGGACAGAAGATGCTCAAGGAACATGCAGGGATCTTCAGGACACACAAAGGCTGCTGACCCAGCTGGAGGTCCCAAGAAAACTTCAGATGTGCCCATCCATCTGCTCCAGGAGGCCTAAAGGCAGCTGGCAAAGTGCCAGGAAGGAGCTGTGATTTCCTCCTCTCCCAGTGCAGCCCAGCAAGGCCAGTTCAAATCATTCTTCAGCCCTGAGGCTCACTGGGCAGCCTCAGGTAGGCCTCTCACCAAGGCTACTTTGCAGGGAGGAAGCCTCCACTCTCAGCTCCTCAGAAGAAGGGAGGCCACACATGCCACCAGTCCTCAGCGCCTGAGAGATGAGCCACATGAGTTTCCCGTCTTGTGCCTTCACGACTGTATCCACCCCCAGCCAGAGCATCACAGAGAAAGGCATTTGGATCTGAGATGCCTGTTGGTAGAATCAGGTGGTCATTGTAGGTGGTTTTGCAGAGGTCTCAGGGTATTGCTTTCTCATTAGCTGTGCGTTGCTTATCCTGAAATGGGTGCAGAGCCCTAGCAATGAGGCAGGATAGAAATTAAACCAATAAGACCCGCCCCCCACTCACAAGGGCTGCCCTTTCTCTCCTGCCCAGCACAGAAAGAAAGGGAGGGTGTTGTCTTTGGGTGCTTGCTCAATGGAAGGCTGATGGGGAGCAGACACCCACACCCATGGCAAGGAGAAGTGAGAGCGGCCATTCTCAGTGCCAGCTGTGAATCTGCTCTACCTGGAGTCACTTCCTCTCCTCAAAAAAGATATGGTAGAGTTGGAAAAGGCAAAACAATCAAAGGGATGGAGCAACAGCCCTATGGGGAAAAGTTACAACGTTTGGGACTTTTTGGTTTAGAGAAAAGGCAAGAAAGGGATGGTAGAAGAATATGGAGTTATGCATGGAATGGAGAAAGTGGACAGAGAAGTCCCTCTTTCATAGCACTTGAAATTGAGCACATCTAATGAAGTGGAATGAAGATTCAGGACAGAAAAAGACACTACTCCTTTGCACAGCACATCTTTAAACTATGGAACTCACTCCCACAAGAGGCAGTGATGGCCAACAACTCAGGTGGCTTTAAAAGAGAGTTACATAAATTCATGAGGGACAAGGCTATCAACAGCTCTTAGCCATAATGACTATGTTCTGCCTTCACCATCAGAGGCAGTAACTTCTGAATATCAGCTGCTGGAAACCACGAGAGAGGAGAGTGCTCTTTTGCTCAGCTTTCCCACAGGCATCTGGTCACCCACTGCGAGAACAGGATGCTGGACTAGATGGGCCACTGGCCTGATCCTGCAGAGCCTTTCCTATGTTCTTATGCAATTCATACAGGAAAACAACCACAGCAAGCAGCCCTTGCCTCAGAGCCACAGGGAGAAAGAAAGCCTGGTCTTCTGACACTCAGCGGCAGTGGCTGTGCTGTCGCTTTAAGAAGCCTCCCCTCGCAGCCAGTGCCAGGGAAAATTCCATCCTTTTTGGTACTGAGCGGAGCCTTTTCCATTTGCCGCCCAAAACTATGCCTTGCCTCATGAAAGGAGCATTGTGTCCGGCACACAAGGAGGAAGAGGAGCAGCTCAGGTGGGTGAGGAGAGGGCGGGAGGGCGACTCAGGCCCGCCAGGCAGGACCTCAAACACTCGCCCTCCAACCACACCACAAGGCCCCAAAAGGGCAGCCCCAATGTTAACACCCCCCCCCCGCGCACACAAAAGCCACTTCCAGCAACCATGAAGCCCTTGCCACCTTTTGCTCTGAGGCACCAGTGTGGCAAGGAGCTCTGACAATGCAAGGGAAGGTGCAGGTAAGCCTTCGCTCATTTTCTTGACCCAGAGCAGGGGGTCTCTCTCCACTCTCCTCCAGTTAAAGCCTGCTCACCAAGGCCCAGACATCTCAAAGCTAGTGGACCAGGCCTAAGCCCAGGGAGAAGAGACTGCCCCAGAAAAGTAGCGGGCTGTTGCTCTGACATTGCCCCCACCTCCATCTGCTATCTCCAGGCCTGGCACCTCTCAATACGAGGTCTGTATTCTGTGAGGCGGGGGCCATGGTGGGGGCAGGGGAGCAGTTTGGGCTGAAGGAGACGGAGAGAGCCTTTCCCTGCTGGGAGCCCCCTGAATAGAGGCCTTTATGTAGCAGCAGCAGCAGCGGCTGCCGCCACGGGCCACTCCAGCAACCACAAATGGCAGCAGACAGCCAAGGGCCTCGTGTTGCTGGGCGGGCTGCTCTGCTTTCCTGGCTGGTGAAGGGGTGGCCTCCATCAGACACACCAGCAGCAGCAGCCCTGTGCGCCTGACAGGCCTCCCAGCCGCTCACAATGAGGCCTTGTCTTCTGCCAAGGCCAGAGCATTTCCACCACCAGGTATGCCTTATTTCCCCCTGCCAGAGGGCGCAGAAAACCTGGTGATGCCCAAACAGGAGGACAGGCCAGCGGAGGGGGCTGTGGAGAGTCTCTGCCATGGGACATACCTTTCCCTTTGCTCTGCTTCAGTGCACTGGGGAGACTTATGGAGGCTGTGCCCAGCAACTCGTTCCGCAGGGTGTGGTAGCTCCAGAGTTTCACGTCAAGGTGGCTTTGTGAGGTGACATTCCTGCAGCGGGGTTGGGGGAGGAAGAGGGTGCAAAAGAAGACAGGTTGGTGAGGCGGTGGGATCAAGTTTGCCTTGCACCAAGCATGAGGGATGTTCAGTAAAAGTCAATTTGTGGACAAAACTAACCGTTAAAAGGTGAAAAGGGGGCTCTGCAGAAATAAATGAAAAGAATGTGAGTGCTCTTGACTGTCATTAGGCTTCCCAAACATAAGAAGAGCAAACTAGGTCATCCCAGGCCCCAGTGAGAGGCGAAGGCCTAGTCATTTCGGCAAACAGGCTTAAGATGACAAGCCAGGGGAAGCCAAGGGCCTTCCCTTGTTTTGAAACACAGCTGATAACATGCAGATGCGTCCCTTACAAGGGCTCCTGCTTCACCATGGAAAGAGCAGCTGCCGCGGCCACAGAGCCCATCCCACCACTTTTGCTCCTACACAGCCGCTAGCCTGGGCAAGCCCTTGGGGCTAGAGCAGACCCACCTGGGCAAAGCCAGTGCCTGCCCCAGCTCTGTTTCACACACGCACCCCAATTCCCTAGAGCCCCAAATTCTTACACCACAAGATTCTCGTTCCAGAGCAGCTCTGAGCTCCCGATCCGCTTTGCTGTCTTCTTGGTCTCGCTGGTGAGCCCATCCGCCGTCACCTCCACGAAGCAGGTGATCCGAGCCTGGCGCCCCTGTGCCTTGGGCTTTGCTGACACCACTGGAGGGAGGAAGTGGAGGAAGTTCAGTAGTTGCTCCTCGGCTGGAATGGTGGGTGACGCCTGCCCCAGGCTAGCCTGGTAGGGATTTTGGGGTAGCCAAATCTACTTGCGTGCCAGGGAGAGTGACAATGCCACCCAACTGTGCCCTTGTAACTCCTCCACTTTACACAGGAGGCTCCATTGCTGGTTCCACCCTTTATGCAAGCACAAGACTGCCAAAGGAACAAGCAGGGCAAAGGGCATATCTATGGCCTACATGGAAACCTCACTTGAAAATAGATGAAGAGCCCTGGATTCCCACAAAGAACCCTGGGAAGCAAATGCTGGCTCGTAGGGTGATAGAAGTCCCATCCCATCCAAACAAAGGCTAGAATACGGGCAGCTCAATGTAGTGCCCTCCAAATACTGCTGGACTCCAACTCCCATCATGCCTGACCACTGGCTATGGTGGCTGCCGGGGTTGACCGGAGCTGGAGCCAAACAACACCACTTTGGCTACTGCTGGTTCAAACAGCCACTCTCCTCCCCTCCCCACCTTGGGAGCTTGCACTGGACAAGGAGGTGAGAGTGCCCCCTTGGCATTACCGAGGGTCTCTTACTTGAGACCCAGAGCCTAGCCCTAGCTGGAGAGTGCCAAGGCTGACGAGTGCCGACTACAGAGCCAGGGGCTGACATTTCAGCCACGAGAGGAAGGCAGAGCAGCTGCAGAAACGCTCCTGTAACTGCCAGTGTTGGGAGCCCCCTGGTGGCACAGTGTGTGCAGCTGGCCAGACCCAAAAGCCGCAAGAGGCTGCCATCTGGCCCATCATACACTCCCCCCTACAGCTGCTTGAGGTGCAACCAAAGCATTCATGCGGGGGGGGGGGCACCAGCTAGCCAGAAAAACAAGTCTGGGTGGGGGGGAAGAAAGGGGAGAGTTGCCTCTCAGTCCTTATGAGCAATGACCCAATGGCACACTGCTGTCACAACAGGCCAGAGGACAAGAGAAAAGCTTGTGGGTCTCATTTTTAAGAATGGAGGGCAATGTGAAGAGTTAAACACTCACATATCAGTAGAGTTTGGAGATACCCTTGCCTGAAACCCTGGAGAGCTGCTGCCACTCAGTGTGGACAATATTAATCTATATGGACTCAGTATAAAGCAACTTCCAGCCTTCCTCCTTGTAGAATGAATTTAATCAGTTGTAGTTAGTTGAGTTCCTGCAGTGTGATGGGATGGCCTGCAGTGGTGGCTCTCAGGGTGCGGAAGGACCCGGTAAGTAACCCTACCACAGCCATGCCTCTCTGACCTGGATCCAAAGTTTGCAGGATCAGCAGGTAAAAGTCCATTGCTGTTATGACTAGGTGGTAGGGAAGCTGTTTCTCTTCCCACACCCACCCTTGAATGTAAATGAATGTGTGTGTGTGTACACACACATACAAACAAATACTGATGGGAGAACCCATTTGTTCCCCACCCTGAACTGACAGTAGATAGGAGTGGGGACTGCTAAAGTTCAGGCCATCTTGGCAAGCTGTAGGGAAAAGATCAGAAGGTCACACAGTCATCTTGTCGGCAAGGGTTTTCTCGCAGGCAAGGAAATTCTGGGTCATGCTAAAAAAAGAAGAAGTCATCCCTACGCTGGGGACAGCACAAGTGGGAATGACTGGGAATAACTGAAAGACCACAGCAAACAAGTCGAGGAATTATCATGGGACCACCCAAATGCTGGCTGCAGTGCTTTCATGTTAAATGGAGCTCTTCTTCACTGGCAGCTGCTTAAAATAAAAGCAGTGTAAAGGGGGTGGAATCTGTTACCCTTCAGATGACAACTCCCACCATCCCTGACTACTGATCACACTGGCTGGTGCTGAGGGAAATGAGAACCCAACAACCTCTGAAGGGCCACAAGTTACCCATCTCAATGTAAACTAGCCTCCTCTTCATTTTAGAGAATATTTAGCACCTCCTGGGATACATGAAATGTTCTCATCCAGACTGCTCTGCTCCCTACTGTTTTTTTTTTAAAGCTTTTGCTCAGCATAATTATTTGTGATTCCGAATAGCTCAGAACAGCACCCATAAAGCAATATAAATGTTTGTTCAGCACATAGGAAGAATCTCACTTGTTTTGTGGGTTCTATAAGCTTCCTAATATTCTGATCTGAACTTGGCTGATAACCAGTCAGTATCTGTAATGGACCTGAAATTGTTTTTTAATATGTGTGATTGTTTCTATATGTGTTTTTTAATGTGTTATGAAATTCCTTTAAGATGCTTCATGGAAAGAGATTTGTAAATTAACTGAACACAACCCCACGGCGCAGCTACGCTTACACAAAAAATCCTTGCAGCTGATGGGAATTTCATAGGCTAGCCAAGGAGAAAGGACATCCAGAGCCGACAGAGGGGCAGAACAGAAACAACCAATACCTCCTTATTATTGCCAAACTCCAGAGAGTTGCTCCTGGACAAGAGGACTCACCTTTCACAGTAAGTGGAGATTTCTCTCCAGGCAACCCCACAGAAGCCATTTCATCGCTGGATGCCTACGAAAGCGAGAGAGCAACAGGTGACACATTGTCTGAAAAGTTGGGGCGAGTCTCCTCCAAGTTCCGGTACTGGACACAGAGCTGGGAGCATCAGCACTAGGGAATGGGAGGAAACCTGGTTTATGGGCTCCACCTTCCATCAGCCACAGACATGGGCGTAGCCAGGATTTTTGTTAGGGGGGGCAGGCTTTTGTTAGGGGGGACAGAACCTCAGATTTGTATTGAATCATAGAATCATAGAGTTGGAAGAGACCACAAGGGCCATCGAGTCCAACCCCCTGCCAAGCAGGAAACACCATCAGAGCACTCCTGACATATGGTTGTCAAGCCTCTGCTTAAAGACCTCCAAAGAAGGAGACTCCACCACACTCCTTGGCAGCAAATTCCACTGTCGAACAGCTCTTACTGTCAGGAAGTTCTTCCTAATGTTTAAGGTGGAATCTTCTTTCTTGTAGTTTGGAACCATTACTCCGTGTCCGCTTCTCTGGAGCAGCAGAAAACAACCTTTCTCCCTCCTCTATGTGACATCCTTTTATATATTTGAACATGGCTATCATATCACCCCTTAACCTCCTCTTCTCCAGGCTAAACATGCCCAGCTCCCTTAGCCGTTCTTCATAAGGCATCGTTTCCATGCCTTTGACCATTTTGGTTGCCCTCCTCTGGACCCGTTCCAGTTTGTCAGTGTCCTTCTTGATTTGTATTGCTTGGGGGGGCAGTTGCCCCCCCACCCCTCCTTGGCTATGCCCATGGCCACAGCTAGCATGGCCTGATGGAGTGAGATGCTAGGAGTTTGGCTACTTCCTGCTGCTTCTTTAAGTTTGCCCCTTTGGCTCAGGACAGGAAATACCTTGCTCTCACCAACCATACAGATAACTGCACCCTCCAAACTTAGAACTTTTCCAGTTGTTGAGTTCTGAATTCTGGAACAGATAGAGCTCCTTGAAGAGAACCATCAGAAGCCCCAATCCAGCAACAGTTCCGGAAAAACCAGGCCCCAGGGGGTAGAGTGGGAAATTCCCCTCACTGAGTAAGACAGCAAAGACAGAAGGAAGAAGAGAGCTTCAGAGCACAGACACAAAGAGGAAGTGGGTACAGAACAGCTCAGTTAAGGACTGCTAGCATTTGTTTGCACACAGCAAGCTCTGATGAAGAGGAGCAGCAGCAGCCCTACGGGAGCTTTTCATTCAGCAAAGAGGAGGAACTTCTTCATGCTTGAGCTTCTGGATCATAAAAAGTTTTGTATTTTAAGTCTCTGAATGACAAGTGGGCAGGTAAGGTTAGAAGAAGAAGCAGGAACACCCCCTCCTGAATGAGTTTCCTCGCTCACTTTCTATCCCCCACAGAAGAGTGAGTTTGTTGATTTGCACTAGCTACAGATCTCCAAGAGCAGGAAGACAGAGTTGGTTCACAACAGAGTGTGAGTCTAGCAACCAAGCAAGCTGCTCAGGAGGAACCAAACCAAGTCAGCTAATCATTAACACATTCAATCATTGCATATTTATTACTCTCCTTCAAACCCAGCACTCTGTGAAGGTGATAGGTGACACACATACCAATTCACTTCATTCCCTCCATGGTCTCAGATGCATTGAGAATGAGCCAAAAATTGAGTTAAACAGAACATAAGGTAAATTATAGGTGGATGGTGTTAGATCAATCCCACATATGGGTACAGTTCTAGTATACCCAGAGAACATCAATGTTGGTAGTTCCTTTCAACAAAATGAGCAAGATGCAAACAAGAAGTCCAATAGTTCACACACAGCAATGCAAGAGGCAGTGGCAAAAATCACTCAACATGCCTCATGACGTCTCTACATCAGCCGTTATCTGCATGACAGAGAGAGCTGTCCTCTCTCCTTTGTGAAATACTCCCATACTTCTTTGTAGAACTCTCTGGAGCTACTTTAAAGAGTCCCTATGTTTCCCACAGCAGTCCTTGCCACAACCAGGAAGAATCTACACAATTCATTTGTGCGCACACACACACACACCTTTGTTTAAATAGTATCACTTAGGCTACAGTAAATCTTTACAAGTAGCTGCAGCAGTCAGCCAATTCAAGAAGCAAACTTGTCTCAATCCTTGCGCTTATGTATAGTGAGCACATAAAGAGCAGTTCCAACAGAAAAGCTGAATCCCAAACAATAAGCAACGCAATAAAAGAAGCAATACAAACTTCCCTATAATCTGAGCAAAGCAAATAAGTGGATGAACCTCCTTTGCATGTGTCCAAGGAACGTCATGGTGCCCCTAGTAGAGCCAAAGGCTATTCTGTGGGTACCTTAGAAAAGGAGGAAGGGCACCCAATGGTTTGATGCAGCCTCATCATACAGCAAGGCACTGTAGAGCAACACAACTGAAAAGCACACCCTATACAGACCGTCTGGACACTTCCACTGGCACAAAACGTAGCAATTTGTCCCACAGCTGAGTAGGTTAATGGCAGCCCAGCTCTCTGGGGAAAACTCTACAGTGACTGCCAAAAAATAAGTCCAGGTGTCCATAGTCATATGAAAGCAACTCTTACCCAGTGTTAGAAACTGAGATATGAAGCTAGGAGCTAAATGGCATCTTAAACCTAGGTTGTGGGTGCAACAACAGCACACTTTTAAAATAACAATGCAAAGCTGAAAATGAACAAACTGCAGCTAAAATATTATGTTCATTTTTCACATTGTTTATTGCTTCCCCTGCTCACCCCCCCCCAATATTCTTAAGAGAGTCTCTTCTCCAGTCTTCTGAGAGTAGCTGGAAGTGGGGAGGCAGAAAAAGGTCCTTCTTTCCTTCCACTCTGCAGTTTTAATCTGAAATCTTAGGTGCAGTACTGTGTGCCCAGAGCTCAGAAACTGTTCACACTAATGAAATTCCGTCACAAAATGCGCCTAAAACAATGGGAGTTTTGAACACTGCTCTCACTAACCTAGTATACTGCAGTTGTTTTGGACTACAACAGTACTGGCTAAGGATGATGAGAGTTGTGGTCCAAAACTGCTGAAGGGCAGGCAGCAGGCTAACGTAGTCTTCCTTAAAGGGCCTGAGGCCCTCTTCACCGTAGAGCAGTCCGCCTGATGGAAAGTAGATATCTTAAGGGCACCTTCTGAACAGACGAGCTCAGCTGCTGAGGTACTCAGAGAGACAACCCCTGCCCTCTTTAAAGCTTTCAAGGGACAAGACAGGCAGGCAGGCAGGCAGTGGGGCTGGAGACCCAGGGTGCCTGCGGTTTCCAAGCCTGTCGACATTATATACGCACACATACAGCAAAAATATTTGGGGTTTGCTCAGGCCTTCCGTTTCTAAAGGTTTTGGCTGACTACTTCATCCCTTCATTTGCCACCTTCGCCTTTCCTGTAGCTTCGCGGGGCGAGGGTTGTTGCTGTTATAACCTGAAAAGCGGGATGGAACTAACAACCCCTAAAAACAAACAAACGAACGAATGTTTGTTTGTTTTTAAAAAGAGAAACTCAGGAGTGTTTTGTTTTTTAAAGCTGCCCGCTGATTTTCAAAATGTTGGAGAGAAGGAAGCCAGGCAAGCAAGCAAGCAAGCAAGCGGGTGTGGGTATCCGTATGTGTCAATCACAGCAGTGGCCGGACCCCCCGCTTCCCACCCTCAAATCTACAGACTTACCGGCGACGGTTACCAGCTTCTTCCCACTTCCACCTCCTGTAGTCATGGGTCATGTGACAAGTGACACGTCACGTGACACATACTTCGGAAGTGGAAAGGGAGGCTACGGAGCCGAGACGGCTAGAGCGGAATGGCGGAGGAAGCGGTGGCTGCAGGGGATCCGACTTCCGGTTGTCGGGATGAGGCAGGAGTGGGAATCGCGTGTTCCCTTTCCAAGTTATGAGGTCTTGTCGGACTGGAAGTAGAAGTTTATTTCCCCGGGATTCTTTGGAGGCGGGTGGGCGGCATCAAAAGTATTAGATTAAAAGCCCGCCTTCAAACAATGCAATGCTCTGTCTATTCTTTTTTAAGTCTAGGATGAAAGGCCGGTTTTAGAGGGGAACTACAACTCCCAGCATGCCTTTCTTCCGCGAACTATCCTGTGTCAGGCCCACAGTTCCCAGCATGCTTCACAATGGAGAGCGGGGGGGGAAGACTACACTTCCCAGAGTGCCCTGGGAGTCACAGTCTAAAGTGGGGCAAAATGGCTCCCGTGGAGCACGTCGTGGCTGATGCTGGAGCTTTCCTGCGTGGAGCCCCGCTTCAGGTACAGTGGGAGAAGGCTGAGAACGGCTGCCTAGCTTGGCCAGTGGCCCACTGGGGAGCCCCGCGAGAAAGGACCACAGGCCCAGGTGTATGCTTTACTTTGCGGTAGATTTTTGTTGGACCTGGAGACTTTTATTAGGCCATCCCGAGTAGAGAGAGAAAGCTGCCTAGACAGAGACTCTCCTTACGGCGCATGGCAGGTTGGGGTTGTGGGCCTGGAGATTGTTCCCTATCCCTTGACAGCTTCAGGCGGTTGGGAAGGGACACACACACACCCGCCTACCAAACCAAGGTGGCTCCTCAGAATGTTGCATGGGACTCCTGGTGTCCCCTCCCTTGTTGCAGGTGGCCCTGTTATGCTTCTCGGTATGTGGGCATCCCAGAACCCCCAGATTAGCTTTTGCTCCTAGAATGTGAGTAGTAGGTCAGGAGAGGTGTGGCTATAGGTCTGCCTCTCTCTTCCCTAACCTAGTTGCACACACACACACACCCCGGCCCGGCCCCCTTCCAGCCCTCAGGTTCCCGACCCACTTGCAACAGCTCTCAGCTGTGTCTTCCCCACTGGCAGGACATTGGCAAGAACATCTACACAATCCGAGAGGTGGTGACTGAGATCCGAGACAAGGAGACCCGCAGGCGGTTGGCAGTGCTGCCCTATGAGCTCCACTTCAAGCAGCCTTTTCCTGAATATGTAAGGCTTGGTGAGTAGCCTCTATTTCGTGGTCTGTGCTTCCTGCCCCTCTCCCACCCCATCCCCTCTTCCATGACTTGCCTTTTTCTTTTTGTAAGTAACTTTGAGCTCTTGACTGGAGAGCAAAGGGTGGTATTCAATTCTAGTCCTACTCAGGGTAGACCCATCGAGATTAATGGACATGACTTACTTTCATTAATTTCAATTGATCTACTCTGCGTGACGCTTTGTTGACTATAACCCCAACTAACATGTGATACACACACACACACACACACACACACACACGGTCAGGAGTAGAAATCAAGTTGATCACCTACAATTGCTTCATTGTTACTTGCTCTTTGATGTGTTTTCCTGGTGCCCTCTGGAATTAGAGAAGCACTTTTTCCTCATGACCGGTTGTGATTTCCTAGTTTTGCCTCTGGGCTTGAACACTGAAATCCTCCTTTGTTTCTAGTGACGGAGTTTTCCAAGAAGACGGGTGACTACCCCAGTCTTTCAGCCACAGACATCCAAGTCCTGGCCTTGACCTACCAGCTGGAAGCAGAAAATGTTGGTGTGGCTCACTTGAAGAAAGAGCCAGAGCAGAAGGTGGATCATACTTCTATTCTTATTTCTCTTTTGAAGGGGCCTTTTCCAGCAAAATATTTATTTACTATGATGTTGGTTTTGCATCCTGCTTTTTAGGCAAATGTTTTCTTCCAAACAACTCACAGACAGAGAGGTCCTGCCCTTAGGCTTACACACTTTAAAAAACAAGACACACAAGAGAAGGGGAAATTAGGGAGGGGGGGGGTGTTGACCAGATAGATAATGCCAGGAACCAAGTGGTGGGATGGGCACAGGCATTACTGTCTAGTTGGGGCCCAGATAATATTTCCTTGCTTGGACAGAGATGCTGTGTAAATGACCCTGCAGCCCTTGTTCCTCTGGCTCATGTCAGCATTTGCTCCTACCTTTCATCTGTGCACTCCCAGGGCAATTGAAAAAGGTTCTTTCTGCCAGTGAGGAGGGAAGTCAACTCCCTCTGTGGCTGATTGAGGAGGCCCCTTGTTGCAATATTCTTCCTAGCCAGTAGGAGGGGGCAATCCAGTTCCACATGAATGCAGGACACTCTTGCCACCAGCTGCATGTGTTAGCAACTTATGTTTTGTCTTTGTCTGTTTCCTGCTCCTGCAAATGCCAAACAGGCTGATTATGCACTGCCTGAATCCTGTCCTATGCTCTGCTGTGTCTTAAATGCCATTCTTCTTGCCATTACTGCTCAAAAGCTGATCAGACTCTGGGATGGTAGGTTTTGTGAGGCTGCTGCTGCTGCTGCAAAAATCAACACTATGCCCTACCTGACCCACATCCCACTTTCTTTTCTCTCCCCACCCTGGATCCTTGCAGGTAAAACTCAGCTCAACAAAGCAGCACCCTGAGACACCTGTTCACGTTGCTGGCTTCCATCTACCTTCCAAGGTAATTGCCTCTGTGAGCAATCTGAAACTCTGCCCCAGTATTCATGGAAGGAGTATGAGCAGAGGGTAGCACACCTTGATGACTCACTGCCCCTCCCCTCCTCCTGGTTGCATGGGGTGTAATCTGGGAATGACCAGGTGTGCCAGTTGAGCCCTTGTGCTGGGAGTCCTTGATAGGCAGCATCTCCTCCTTGGCTTGTGTGAGGATCCAGTGACCATTCGGCCTCTACCAGAAGCCTAAAGGAAGAGGTAGCCACACACGGCTTTTCTCAGAGGGCCATGGAGGATGGGCAAATCGCTTAGTGGTGGAGCACCTGCTTTGCCTGCAAAAGGTCCCAGGTTCAATCCCAGCCAGCATCTCCAGGTAAACACCCCAGAGAGTCATTGCTGTCAGTCAGTGTAAGCAATCTGGAGCTTCTATATGACTGTTTCTTCTGGCAATTCATACATGTCAGCTTTTCTTCTGCCCAACTTTTCTTCTAGACCAAGTGCCCAGGAGGTGAGAAGAGTCCTTCCGTGGTGGGAAGCAGAAACTCTGCAGACTCCACAGGCCCTGAAACCTCTGAGTTTGGTTCCTTCCTGTTCTGGAGGAACCCTCTGCCCAGCATTGAGGAGGACCTACAGGACTTGCTGGTAAGAAGTCTGCCATTCTTTCCTTTCTTCCTGCCTCACTGGGACACAGGCACCACCTTAATCTCTGCAGCCTGGGAAGGTTCCGTGCTCAGCGGATCCGCTCCCAATTGGTCTGTTTTTTGCAGAAAGCGGATGCTGTTGTTATTGTGCCGGAGGACCCCAAAGGCAACAAGAGTAGTGGTGAGGAGGAGGAGCAGAGTGGAGAGGACAGCGATGACGAGGAAGGCTGGATCACGCCTAGCAACATCAAGCAGATCCAACAGGGCATGGGCCAGGCTGATGAGCCAGCTGGTGTGCAGGTTGGCTGTGTCACCACCGACTTTGCCATGCAGGCAAGTGTGGGCTGTGTGAGACCAGGTGGTCCCCAGGGCTTGAGGGGAGGGAGAAGGATGTATGCTTACCTTTTCGTCCTTGCTTCCATGCACCCAGTCTAGTCCTGTAAGCCTCCTGCTACATTCTTGTGCCTGCTACAGCTGCCTGGTCCAGGCTTCCTGGAGGCCCAGCAGAGGTTTTATGGTCTATGTTGGAAAAACATGATGAGAATAGGAGGGACAGAAAGGGTGGCTCATGAGCAGCAAGGGGTGACTTGGGTGGCAGCAGGAAGCTGAGAAGAGGGAATGGAAGTGGCCAGGTGAAGAGCAGAGGGATGAGAGAGAGGAGAAGCTCCAGGAGGTGGATTGAAGGCAAACAGGCAGTGGGACAAAAACAGGAAGGGGAGAGGGGAAGCAGCCCTTTGTGCTCCGAGTTGAGCAACCTGGCAGACCTGAAGGAGAGGAAACTGGGGACTCTCTTTCAACTGGAGAAGCTTGGTCAGCCCAGCAGCAAAAGAAGAGCAAGCATTTTGTGTTTTTTAAAAAGGAGAGCAAGCATTGCCTTATTTTAGCTCCAGCCCTTTCCAAGACCCCAGCCTATGGAGTATCCAAAGTCTGTTGAGAGGGACTTGCCCTGCACCAGCATCATGGTTGCTGATTGGGCTCCCTTCCCCTTCTCTGGTCTCTTTCCCACAGAACATTCTGCTGCAGATGGGCCTGCATGTGTTGGCAGTCAATGGCATGCTGATCCGGCACACCCGGAGCTACGTCCTGCGCTGCCACGGCTGCTTCAAGTATGTGATGAGTTGGTGGCTGGGCTGCAATCTCTGGCATATGGGCAACAGCTGGGCCTGTGTCTAGCCGTATTCAGGAGGTGCCCCCTGGGCTTGGGCAATGGGCTGCTGCCAAGGTTGTCAAGCTGCTGACCTGGCTTCTCTGCTTTCCTCCAGAACCACATCAGAAATGACCCGGCTCTTCTGCCCCCACTGCGGGAACAAGACACTTAAGAAGGTGGCAGTGAGCGTGGATGATGATGGCAGCATCCACATGCATTTTTCCCGGAATCCCAAGGTCTTGAACCCCCGTGGCCTCCGGGTGAGCAGCTCTGCTCTGGGCTTCAGTGTTCTTATGGGCTTCCCGCACTTGTTGTCCTCTCTGTTGGCTGCCTGTGCTCCCAGCTGAGCACCTGAGGCAAGAAGTAAGAGTCTGCAGCAGGCCATGATGATCGCTTCTGGGGCCAGAAGAAGAATCTTATCTGGGCTTATTTCCTCCCAATGGCAAAAGTTCTGTGGCCAGTGCTTTAAGGAACTTGTTCCACTAGCACAACGATTTATGGTTGTGTAGCAATATTTCCCCCTGCATGTGTCCTACGCCTTCCCAAATTTTCTCCAAAGAGTTGGGGGAGCCCCATAACAGATTATGGGGGGGGGAGAAGATGTGGGGGTGTCTGTTGTGCAGCTGTCACTCCTCATGATACAACCATGAGTGGATTGGATACTACTGTAAGTAAAAATGTAAAACCGTAACTTGGAAAAAATATAACAAGGATGAAAGTCAAGTGTGAGGTGTCTCTCCCTGTCAGGGATGTGGGGCAGGGTGCATTGGGCCTTTTGGCTTCACTGTGTGCCTCTTTCTTTCCACAGTACTCTCTCCCAGCTCCTCAGGGTGGGAAGCATGCAAACAATCCCCACCTGACAGAGGACCAGCACTTCCCCCAGCAACGGCTCTCTCGCAAGGCCAGGCAGAAGACAAACGTCTTTGACCCCGATTATATTGCAGGAGTTTCTCCATTTGCGGAAAATGACATCTACAGCCGGGCGGCCAATCTACAGATCCGGGATACGGCGCTGGGTGCAGGCAGGAGGCGTCTGAACCCCAACACAGCCTCCAAAAAATTTGTGAAAAAGAGATGAGGTGGGGAGAGATGCAACCACCCACCTGTCCCATTTGTCAATGAAGGGAGGACAAGACTTTTGTTTCCTACAGCTTGTGTGAAGACAGGACTTTGCCCCTTGGCGCTACTTCCTGACTGCTTCCAAGGCAACAGACATTAGTGTGAATAAACGGCAAGCAGCAGGAAGGTGGGACGCAGACTGACAAAGTGATCTGGAAAGTGAGAGTGGCCCTCGTGTGGCAGAATCCATGTGATGTGCTCAGGTCTTGGGTGCATTCTAATGCAAAAGACTCGGCAGCGGTGGCTGCATGTTTTGTTTTGTTTTTTAATAAACCAGGGTGTCTGCACATTTGGTGTCTGTGCACAGCTCCTTGTGGTTTAGCTTGTCCCTTTCCTGACAACTAGACCCCTTTTTCTCCCATAAGCTTTCCCTTGTAGTAGTCAAGAGAACAAGCCTTGGCCTTTTTCTACCAGGTCTTCAGCCATACAGTAAGCTGGTTGGGATGGCTAGACTGGAAGCACTGCTTTTTGACTGTCTTCTATCACATTGCTGGCTGCAAACTTTTGAGTTCCACAAAGCTCTTCTGACAAAGCTCTTCCTCAGAAGTGGCTGTTCAAAGCAAAAACAGAAAGGTTTACAGCCTAATAGCTGATTAACCCCAAAACACACATCCATGTGGGCTAATAAGAGTAGGAACCTGTAAAAGCCTGTTTAATTTTTGGTCTAAATACCTACGCTGGGGAATAGGCCTCTGTTTAACTCAAAAGATCACTTCCACTATTGTCAAAACATATGACAATAGGTTGCCTAAAATCTTTTCTCTTTTGTGAAAAGGGGTTAAAGAGCCATGAGAAGGACAACTGCAGGAATGTCACAAAAAACTGCAAAAATGCCTGGCAGTGAGCTGGTGGCAACTCCATAAGGCCACGTCCTACTCACAGAGAGAGCCGCAGGTGTTCTCCCCCAGCCCCTTGGTGGGTCTCCTTGCAAGACAAGTTGTGTCACATTTTCTACTGCTTCCTGCCTTGGGCTACAGCAAATCCTCCTTGCACTTAACAAGCCTTTTCCTTGTAGAGGAAAGGTTAACAGCCAGTTTGCTGCAGACTGGCCCCTGTTCCATTCCTCCTAACTATGCCCCAACATGCAACAAAGGCCTACTATATACCTGGGAGCAAAACTGACTAGTAAATGAAATTTGATTAGATAGATTTCTAGTGCAAACAAAGGGCCCTGCCCAGTCCTTCCATAGCTCTAGTTAAGTCGCTAACAGTGCCCCACCCTGGCACCACACAAAGTTAATCTGCCCATTTGCAGCTTGAATGAAAGGGCTGTCAAAAACATTCTTTGCCATCTTCTAGGGAGGCAGTTGCCTACTTCATAGGCACGCCTAGCCTGCTTGCTTTGTTCTGAATCTGCCGTGCAAACACCAAAGACCTGCCCTTGGTGGCTAGGACTTAATAAACACAGAAGTGGCTTACACACACACACACACACACACTTTTAGCAAAGTTTGGTGATTTGTACCTTTCTCTTTTATCTGTTCCCATATACCTTTCACCAAAAGCAGACACTGCTGCTTCCTATTGGAATTGTATTCTACTAATTAATTAATATGAATTCCCATATGTATTGAAAATACTCCCAGGAGGTGTGTGATCTTGCCACAGAGCAGAGCATTCAGAGAAATGACCATCGCCCAAAATTCATGTGACATTGCTGCCTCTGGATCCATCCCATTACAGTACTGATATAGAAGATAGCCATGGTCAGCAACAGAAGCTAGTTTGGTACAGCCTGAAATCATTTTACTGCTTCCAAATACTGTCCACAGGATTCTTTGTAGTGGCACCCAGAGGCTGTTGGGGAACACCAGTAGCCTCACAGGAAACTGATTCAATGTGTTTGTGAGGACCCAAGTGCCACGCCGAGCACAGAGATACCTCTCAGCAAAGCTCTTGGCCTGCTTGGAGTTTAATTAGCATGTTGTTCTCCTTTGTTTATGACTGGACTAAGAACTACAGCAACATCTAGGGCCCTGGGGACCCCCTTAAAGAGTCCTAGTTCTCTCTGATTGCTTTGGATACCATTTGCCTGTTGTCAATGCCAGCAGTCCAGTAGTCCCTTGATAGGAGCCTGAGCTGGTAAGGCTTTGTGTATTTGCCTAGCCTTCTCCCCTATGTGGCAGAAAGAGCAAGAGCTAATTCTTTCATGTGCTTACTATTTCCCATGCTCCCATTTTTTCATTTGGTAATTTCTCCCTCCAAAGATCCAAGCAGTAATCTGAACTATACAAAGAGCTTGATGAATGATGCAGTGGATGGGTGGCGGGAATAAGTTGTTGGCATCGTCTGTCTTGGGAGGCAGTGGAAAAGGGCACCTTTGGGTAAAATCAAACTGCTGGAGAGTTACAGCACTTTGGGTGTAGAGACCAATGCGGAAGAAACATGTTTTGTTGCAGCAGGGGTGGATGAAGATGTCTGGTTGTGGTACTACAGAGGCACCATGGCATTTCTTCTCTCTGCGCCCCTCCCAGCGGTCATTTCTCCTCTGCTCACTGCTGTGGATCCATGCCCTGACTGTCGTTTTAGGACAGACAAAGGAAGAGACTTCTCCACACAGCGCATAGTTATACTATGGAATTAGCTTTCACAAGAGGCAATGATTGCCACCAACTTGGATGGCATTAAATGAGGATTAGACAAATTTGTGGAGGAGAAGGCTATCAATGGCTATGTTGTACCTGCACTATCATGCCTCTGAAAACCAGTTGCTGGGAACCACAAGTGGGGAGAGTGCTTGTTGCACTCATGTCCAGCTTGCAGGCATCTGGTTGGGCACTATGAGGACAGGATGTGGGACTAAATGGCTCACTGACCTGATCCAGCAGGCTCATCTTTTGTCCTTCTGCCCTGCAGAGTAAATACTGCTAGGCTTGAAGGACCAATGGTCTGACTTTGTATATAAGAATAGCTGCACATCATCAGATGTCCCAAACAGTACAAATTCAAACACTAACTGACTAGGCTATTTGGTGCCTCTGAAGAGGATGAACAGCAGCTGTTTTCACAACTTGTATTTAAATGGGTTTTTGCATTGTCTACATTTCAATTTTCATTGAATGAAAATGTCATATCCTCCAGAATGAATGCCCATCTCTAGACTTACTTAAGTCTTTGCACTAATGTAGGATTTTTTACATTCATTCCTGTACTGTGTGTACCACTAATTTAGGGCATGAATTGTTTAATAGGGATAGCCTTCATTCAATAATTGAGGGATTCTGCTCATTTCCAAAAAAAGAGCTAAAAGTCCTTCCCCAAAATGCTGTGGGCAAGGGAAGGGCTGCTGAGATGTCAAAAGCCACCAGCAAGAATGCCTAGCTGGAATCCTGTGAGCGATTCTTGTAAAATTCACATTCTGTAATTTCATCACCAAAGACAAGTTCAAACTGCATCTTTCTAGCAGCTTGGCTTAACACTTCAGCACTGAACCAACATGGGTATCTTCAACTAGCAAGGTGCTTTTTTTTTTGCAGGGGAGGGGGTTAAATTGTGCAGGCCTGCTGCATGGATCTGCAAATACAGTAAGAGATCCAGAATGGGAGGAGTCCTTGGCAAGCACTGATCCTTCCCCAAAGCTGCCATCTGCACACGCCTTCTAAAGCATCTACCCTGGTACTCACCTTTGCCCCATCCTGGACCAAGCAAACACTCCAATGACTCTTATTAAGAGGTGCTAGAAGGGCAATTTATCCACCCTTTCAACATATGTTTTCCAGAAAAGGCAGCTGAGGCAGGGCTGGGGCTTGTGTCTTCATTTGCAGCAGGGGTCGGGAGTCATGCAGAATTAAGAAAAGGCAGAGTACAAGGCTGGGTTCATGTATTTCATTTGCACTATGTCAGGTGTTCCAGGTTCACTTTGCAGAAGGCCTCCTATCGTAATTTTTTCTCTCCTTTCTGCCAGCAAATGGGCAGGTGAAGCAGCATGGCATACTCTGGTGCCCTTTTATCTGCTTTCCAGTGAAATAAATTCTGTCTGGGGTTTTGCCTTGGATAGAGCCCCAAGCTGGGACTCCATCAATGAAAAAGGCACATTTCATGTTGGAAACAATGGGCGTAACCGGGTGTCGATCCTGCCCCCCCCCCCAAAAAAAATCCTGGCTACACCCATGCTGGAAATTAAGCTACTGCATTAAGCATTGTCACCAGTCTCCCCTGTAAGAGCTATGAGTGGACGCTTGCCCCTAACAGCATGACAGCTGAATGGACCCTTCAGCATCAGAGACAGTCTGCATGCCAATGGCAGAGATGACAGGAGGTTTTGCGTCTTCCTTGTGAGCTTCGTTTTCAGACATCTGGTGGTTGGTCACTGGGAGAAAGCGGGATGCTGGGTCGGAGGCGTGTCTTTAGATGGAGAGCTGCCAAATTAAGGGAGAAGTGAATGGGCTCTCGATGGCTCCTGCTCATGAGTTTCGCGATACAGAGGCAGTCTCCCTCGGGGCGAAGCCTTCCCCTCGGGGCACCAAGATGCAACATGCTGGGTCTGGCCGGAGTGTGGTTTCCCCGCCCCAATGACTCAGCAAATCCGCGCCGCCGCCTCCGCCTCTTATAAGACCCACGGCGCCGACGGCTTAGTTCAACTGCTGCCCGGCTTGCATCGCTATGGCTGGTAAGTAGCTCGTCTCCTCGGTCCAGCCTTACTCTGGTGGGCCCTAAAGTGCGCACCAGGCTGTCTCGCGGAGCCAAGCGGGCAGGTCGAAAAGAGAGGAAGGACGGGGGTGGGTGGGATCGATCGAGGCCCTGCGGCAGCGCCGGCAGCAGCTTGCAAGGAGGCGGGTGGCGCCCACCTGGCGGGGCCCCCGAAAGGCAGGCCGGGCGGTCTGCGAGGCTGCGCTGCCCTGGTGGGAGGCGCCGAAGCGGGAGTCTGTCCGCTGCAGGCTGTCCGCCTCTGTTGCAGCCCCGGCGGCAGGGCGGCTCTCCCGGAGCTTTGGCCGCCCGAGGCGTCTTGCCTTGCCAGGCTCTGCCCTCCTGCTCTCCTTGCAGCTCGGCAGGCGCTGATCGTGCTGGCCCACCCGGAGCGGACATCCTTCAACTATGCCATGAAGGAGGCGGCTGTCGAGGCGCTGCAGAAGAGTGGCTGGAAGGTGACCGTCTCGGATCTCTACGCCATGCGCTTCAACCCGGTGCTCTCCCGGGACGACGTCATCGGTACATAGGTCTCTGGGTCCCTGTCGCTCCGCTAGGTGTGTCTGCACAGACTGGCGGCGGCGCCAGCTCGGCTGGGCTTCAGGCCGGCTGGTAGGGGGCGCTTTCCCCCAGCCTTCCTGCCTGGAGGAACTGTCGTCGGGGCGAGTACCTGGGATCTTTTGCCGCTCCTTTCCCGGAGCCCCCCGAGGCTCCGCCTCGCCTGCGTGCCTGGACCCACCCTTCCCCCTCTCCCCCTCCCTCAGGCAAGCCGAAGGACCCGCAGCACTTCAGCTACCCGGCCGAAACGGGGCTGGCATGGAAAGAAGGCCGCCTGAGCAAGGACATCGTAGAGGAGCAAAAAAAGCTGGACGCTGCCGATCTTGTCATCTTTCAGGTGGTTCCCAGATCACAGGACTCTGCCTTCTAAGGAGTCAGACCACCTGGTCCATCAAGCCCAGGGTTGTTTAAGTGAACTGTTTCTCCAGGTTTTCAGGCATGAGTCTCCCCCACCCCTTCTACAGCCCTTCTCCAACTATCATAGATACACACTGGTTTCCTGGGAGGGGATTTAAGGGGGGGTGACTTTTCACCTGCATCATAAGCCTCTTCTTGCCTTAGGCTTTTAGTGTTTGACCCGAGTGTGGATTTTGGCCATGAATCTTGCTGGCCAATGAACTCTGGAGAGGCAAAATTAGGAAGTCCTAATTCAGTAAAGAGGGCGGGAGCAACACTGGCAGCTCAGGCTTTAAAAATTGGATTCTGGCAAACATGGAAATTGTCCACAGAGGGCCTTTACTTCATAGGGGGGAAACAATATGCTTCTAACCCCCTGCTAGAGCTTGCCATTGGAACAAAGTTCTGGAACTAGTGGTTCTAAGGGAATGCCATGGGCACTGAAGAGCTTTTTGGGAATGGTACCTAGACTCTAAAGTACCATGAAATGAATGTGCAACAAGGGCCTCAACCCTTAGCCTGTGGCTCTGCTTCTGTTGCAGTTCCCTCTCCAGTGGTTTGGTGTCCCAGCCATCTTGAAAGGGTGGTATGAGCGTGTCCTCACTGGTGGATTTGCCTACTCCTACAGTGCCATGTATGACCAGGGGCCCTTCAAGGTAGGTATGCACTGGGGATTTGGTGGGAGTGAAGTCTTACTGCTGCTGTAGCCGCCACCACCTTTCATTCTCTCCCATGTTCAGCTCCAACTGGCCAGTAGCTGCAGCCTGTCTGTTGTGCATTTGAGCCCTGCAGTCAGCCTCTTTGGTGCTCTGCATGAAACAATATGGCAGACTCTGGTCTGGTGGTAGTGGGAAAAGACAGAGGATTCTGATAATGACCCTGTCTCTTGGTATTTTAGAGAAGGGTGTTCTGTGGGACAGAGAAAGTGCAGTTCCTTTCCTCCATATTGTGGCAAGATGATGATCAGCTGGGCTTTCACAATACTCTGTAAAAGGACCCTTGTTCACTAGCTGCTCTCTGCATGACAGTGTCTCAGCTGCTGTGTAAAACATAACTCATATTTGGTTACTTACAGAATAAGAAGACTCTACTTTCCTTCACGACTGGTGGGATGGGCTCCATGTACACCCCTGAAGGCATCAATGGGGACATCAACATCCTTCTTTGGCCAATACAGGTAACAAGGCAACATTTATTGTCAAACCCATAGTTATTTCTAAGAGAGTTTTAAAATTATTATTAAAAGGTGTAATACTTAAGTAGATGGTGCAAGCTTCTGCCTTACACAGAATTCTTACAGGTTCCTATACTTGTCTGGTTTGAGAACCTCTGTGTAATCCAGAGGTTTACAATCCTGCATTCCAACCAATTGGCGAGATGACTTTTTTCAAGAGCTGTAGTTTACTGAATCCTAGCAGAAAGCCCACATCCCTTGTGTGCAAAGTTGTAGACAAATTTTAGGTTTTTAAAATGAGTAAAAATGTCATAGCAGACATTTAGTATGGAAACAAAACAAAAAAAATACTGTACTGGAAATGTCACTATAGAGCTCTTTATTTGTCCTGAACTTGTTCTAATTACATTCCTCCTGCCCTATTTGAATATGTATTTGATTTGCAAATGTTCTTTCTTCCTACTCCCCAGAGTGGCACTCTCCATTTCTGTGGTTTCCAAGTCTTGGCACCCCAGATCGCTTTCAGTATTGGCCATACACCACCAGAGGCCCGCTCCCAAATCCTGGAGATGTGGAAGAAGAGATTGGCCACTATCTGGGAGGAGACGCCCCTCAGCTTTGCCCCAAGCAACAACTTTGATTTGAGCTTTGCTGGGGGCTTTCTTCTGAAGAAAGAGGTCCAGGAACAGCAAGAAGATAAAAAATATGGGCTGACAACTGGCCAGCATCTGGGAAAGCCACTCCTGCCTGATAATCAAGTCAAAGCCCAGCAGAAATAGTAAATTCTGTTGGTAAATTGGGACAAAAAAAGGCCTTTCTGTAGTAATGCTAACAGTTAAAGTTTCCTACTTTCACTTTCTCTGGGTTCATAGGGTCCCTGTAGGGCAGACCTTCCCCTAACCGGCGCCCTTCTGCTGTGTGATTCCAGTCCCATCAGCCCAACAAGGATGATGGGAGTTGAAACCCAAACTACCTGGGAGCACACCAGATGGGAAAGCTGGTTGGGCACTCTACCATTAAAAACAGTTAGTTATACCTTGTGTATGTAATGCAAGGCATATACTCCACAATGGAGCCTGCATTATTACTGTTCTACTCTTTGCAGCCTTAAGATCCTAGCCTATAATCCATGGGTGGGCAACCACAGCCTTTCACATTCCTCTTTGCAGCCCCCATCTCAGCAAAGATTACCACCATACTGCCTTGAGCAACAGAAGAGTTGGCAGGAAGGTCCAACCCCAGAGCAAAGTACTTAGAGCTTGGGTCTTGCACTTCTCCAAGTGCATATGCCTGGAGAGCACCATAGGTTGTATCCAACGTTAGTGCTACTTGGAGCAGACCCATTGAAAGTAAAAGGCATATCTAACTTAGGCACACTAATTTCAGTACGTCTACACGGAGTAGAATGTAGTTGGATAGAACTGTATGGATCCACCTGGCTGCTTTCTTGCCAGCTCTTCAGTTTCTTGTCATAGTAGCCTCAAGGTAGGGTGGGTGGGTGGGTGGAGTACATTGCCTTTACTTCATTAGCAACCACCAATCCACAATGGGTAAAACAAGCTACTTGGCAGTCAATACCACTTGCACCAGACTTGAGCTGCCAGAGGAGAGGTGCAGTGGCAATCTGCCTGAAGACAAAACAAGCCACAGATGCAGCTGAAAAGAGGGCAGCTGGGAAGAGTGGTGAAGACAACTGGGCTCCCACCTTCCCCAGCTGGAATCAGCCACAGCACAGGAAGGCAGGGCCAGAGTTCCCTGGCAATAAATGGTGCTGGGGGGGGGAGGGGGGAGTGTAATTAACTGGCGGGGAAGGTGAAGGGTTGCTTTAAATCCTCTTAGTTTACTTGCTGGTAGTAGGGATTAATACTACTTGAGATTTTTGTACTTTGGTAATAACTTTCACATGTACTAACAACAAAGCCAGGTGTTGCCTCTATTAGTCAGGTTTGTTGGAATGTTATGTAGATTTATACAAATCTCTCTTGCGCCAGCAGAGAAATTTAGAATAAAATACTTTTTTAAACCTTTCTCTTGCAGCTGTCTATTGAGTCAAGGGCCACATTTTGTGCTAGGCATTTATACAGTTTGAACCTATTACAACTTGCATGACAGCACTACTCAAAGGGGAGGGGTACCTGTTTGTGTCTCCATGAGAGGTGGTGAAAGGAGAGGCCTAAGTCTGCTGCTTTACCATACACAGTTAGTAATATGGGACAAGCCAGCCCAGACATGGTGGGTTCTGCAAAGGAGGTATTTACACAAAGAAGGTTCTACCTTCCCATTAGTCCAGTGAAGGGAAACCCATCTCCACCTGCTCCATATACGCTGGTGCTGGCTTGCTTATCGGCCATAGAGCAAAAAGGGATGTATAGAATTGTAGGGTTGGAAGGGACCCTGATCATCATCTAGTCCAAATCCTCTGCAATGCTGGAATATGCAGCTGCCTCTTATGGGGATCAAACCTGCAACCTTGGTATTACCAGCATCATGCCCTAGCCAACTGAGCTATCGATTAGTAAACTTCTAGCTAGTGTGTGCAGGGCTCAGCAGACAACACACTAGCCTTGCACTTCAGGACCAAATGACTCCAAGATACTGAAAAGAATGGAGCACAGTAGCAATACACTGCAAAATGAAAACTTTCAAAGTTTTATTCTTGACTGCAGCTGTGTACAGAAATATAGTTGCAAGTATACAAATGTCCCAATAGAAGCAAAATATCTCTCTCTTAATATTCAACAAGTTATCACAGGATAGCTAAAAACAAATGCAAATGAGTCCCCCCTCCCCGCCCCCTCCAATAGAATAAACAAAACCATTATCAGTGCTCTGAGAAACCCACCTACACAAGCCAGGGACACAAAATGCACAAGGGGCCATCTGAGGCTACATTCACATTGCAGGATATTGGAAAAGGCTGCTTGGTGGCTGGCTGGTCTTGAGTGCTGTTCTAAGCGAGCATGGCAAGAAAGGGGAGGGGGAGGGAGTGTGTTAGGACTGCAGCGATATTAACAGGCCGAGCTCTGGGAGAAAACCTTCATTAGTTGCATGCAAATTGCTGTTGGGACAGAGGGGTGCAACGAGATTCTTGGTCTCAGCAGGTCCAAGCCCAAAGTGTTCAGAACAAAACCTTGCCCTGTCCAAATGGGACTTCATTCCAAACAAGTTGGACTCCATGGGCCAGAGCCCCAATACAAAAAAGCTGCTGAAAAGAGGAAACAATGGACCCCAGATGACAGCCAAGCTACCTAAGGGCCTAAGGATCAAAGTGGCAGTGGTGGCAGGGACTGAGAAAACTGCAGTGATGGTGGCAGCAGCAGCATCCACATGGGCTATGTCTGGTGCAGAGGTCAGGGTTACACTCAAAAGTTATTTCAATGCAGGAAATCCTCTGCTATGAGCTCAAACAAGAGACCACCATTTTCTGAAGCAGTCACAAGCAGCCTGGACTGTCAAGAAGTTATTCCTAATATTTAGTTTAAATCCTTTTTCTTGCAAAATGGACCTATTGGTTAACACTGAAGCCCTGGAGAAAACAACAACACAAAATTTGCTCCCATGATCAAGAGTGACAGCCTGTCAAATACTTAGTGATGGTTATCAAATTTCCTCTTCGTTGTTTCTTGTGCAGCCTAAATATACTTAGTCCTTTCAACCTTTTCAAATTGGACGTGGCTATGACCAAGTTGCTCATTGCCAGGGTGGGCAAGACCAAATGAGGTACTTCCTGGCCTTTCGGGCTCTGCTCTGATGCAGTGTGCTAGAAGATTACTCAGGATAAGACACAAACACTTTCCCAGGCATGTTTGGAGTGGTGCACAAGAGGAGGAAGGAAAGCAAGTCAAGGTTGCCTGAAAGGACAGCTCTCTCTTGACCATTAATATGCAGGGAGGGACCTGAAACCACAAGGGCTTTTACAGTTCTACAAAATCTGATTCCCAAAGTGGCTTTATCCAGAGTGTTTGAGGAGGGAGAGGGAGTTGTACATAAAAATGATTGCTTCCTGTAGTTTGAAGCCCTTTGTGGTGGAAAGGCTTAGTTGGATTCTTGTGGACTGATGCAGAGGGAAAAATGAATGGGGACAACATGAGCTCCAAATGCCATGTGCGAACCAAGAACACACAGGAAACAAGATACACCTTGCAAGGCTGCCGAGGTCCCAACTCCATGAAACTCTCTAGAATACCTTTTGTAGGCTCTGCTACCACAGGCCCCGCAAAACAAACAAAAAGGGTGTAGGAAAGATGCAGCACCAGCCAGCCACTGAGCAGGCCTTTGTTCCAAATACATACTTTTTTGTAACCAAATCACGTTAAAAATGTTGCACATTTAAATATTGACCTAAAATGGACCAAGAAAAAATAGAAATAAACCAACCCAAAAACCCATGTACATCACCGTTTTGAACAGAGCAGCAGCAGGAGCCCTTTTAACAGAATGCAGATGCCTGCGTTGTATGGCTGGAGCAATGTGGGGAGAAGTGACAAGAGGCAGCTCTGAGCAGGAAACTTGGTTCAATAGAGGATTGGTCCCTGGTGACTTAGCACTGTCCCCCGAGGACAGTCCTGATGCCACCGAAGTGTAGAAGACACAGCAGCGTACACGTCAACCTGCTCCTACTCAACCCTCTCCACACACTTCTTCCCCATAAAGCTCCTGCCATGGCCTGGGACTAAGTGCCTCTTCCAGAAGACACAGGCAGTCCCAGGCCCAACTGCAGGATCCCCAGAAGTGAAAGCGAAAGCCGCTGGCTTGGTACATCCCTTTCTGCCTCCTCATTCATAGTTAGGCACATGACTGCTCCTTCCCATCCTCAATACTCTTTCAGCAAATAAAAGAAACATAACATTGTAAGAGAAGCAAGCTCAATGCAGCTACAGACATCATGAAATGAGGAAAGAAGGTTCCAATTGTGAATTTGTAGTGTTGTTATAAATTAAAAAGCTAGCAATAAAATATTAGACATTAACCATGAGTGAACAGCTGAATGGCTCATGTCAAGGGACTCCCATGCAAAGGAAGATGCACATGTGTCACCTCTGCAGTGAAGTTGCCCTCACAGCCAATCAGCACAGAGGCTGCCTGATTATATGAACGGCCAGAGATGAACCAATCACATCTGCTGCAAAAAGTACTCAAATACTTTGTGAAGACTTAACAACAACCCCCCTTCCCCTGGTTCCTAGATGCCATGTTGTGGGAAAACAGACAACAAAACTCACACATTTACCACAAAAATCTGTGGCAAAAAGAATATATGTGTGTGAATATATGTATATGCATATATATATTTATATATATATATATATATTATTTATGCCAATGTACTCACTCAGTACAAATAGCAAAATAGTTTATCATTTTCTAAATACAAAATAGAGCTTTCCAAAAAAATGAAACACACATTAGATATAAACCATCCAAAACCTGAACGATTGAAAACTGTATTCAAAATTAAATGACCTAGAGCAGGTCTCTTTCTGAAAAGTTCTTTTCATATCGGCAAAATAGCCTGTACTACTGAAAACATAACTCAAGCCTCTCAAAGAGAGACGGACAAACAGAACGAATCACTGACTGCAAACATCAGAGACGGACTGGCATTTAACAGGACAACAACAATAACAAAAAACAAGCACAACTCTACATAGCTCAAGGTGGAGCACAAGTTAGAAAAAACACATAAGGGGTAGCCTAAAAAACCAGGTACAAGCTAAATTCTTCTCTACACAAAAGTAACAAAAATGGACACCAATGCTTACTAAAAAACACAACTCCCCAATGCCAACAAGAGTCACACACAACAGCTGTTGGGTGACAGACACCACGCACAGCATTTGATGTGCAGGAGAGGAAGAGAGGGAAATAAAAATCCAGAAGAGGGAAACTGTAGCTATCCCTGGAGAGCACCTGAAATTGAGTTTGCCCCTTGGTGCTGACAGCACACAAGAGCATCTGCCTTTTAAGCCAAAATGGATGCAAATTCATCACCAGCATTTGCATTTTGAAAGAGTGACGTTACTTGTCTCGTATGAGCTAAAGGAGCTATGTAAGAACATAAGTAAAGCCCACTGGATCAGTTCAATGGCCCATCTAGTCCAGCATCATGTTCTTACAGTGGCCAACCAGATAGCTAGTCCACAAGCAGGACCTAGGTGCAATAGTACTCTGCCCACCTGCAATTCTCAGCAACTGGTATACAGAGGCACCCCTTCAAGTCCCAAGGGGAAGCTGCCAAATCCCCCTCCCCCCATGTGAGTTTAAATTTAAGACTTCAAACCTGCACCAATTAGAAAAGGGGTGGAGGAGCAGAAACCAGCATGCCCAAAAATATTCTCTCACCCCTCCTCTACAAACCAAGGAGGTATCAGCCAGCTTGGTCATTCCAGCCCCACTACAATGGACCTTCTGGTCTCCAAAAAACCTATTTCAGATTTGTACAGGTGGCAGCATATTTCACACAAGAGGAAAGAGACAGAAAAGGGATTAAGAGGAACAAAATGCAGCTTATGGCCTATCAAGGCAGGACTCAAGAGGGGGTCTATTGCTCAGCATAGCAAACTGGCCCCTTGTGAAAGGGGAGATGGGCAGAGCACCAGAGGCTCAGAGAAGTCCCTGTTTGAGCAGCCAATCTTCCAGCCTCCCAGGAAGCTGTAGTCACATTCTTGGATATCACCCACTCCCCACCCCTCGTGGCTTTAGGAGACTCTCTGCCAGTATATGCCACCTTCCTAGGTGCTAATTCACAGCTTTCTCCATACTGCTATGAAGCTGACAGCAGCTTCCGTTTAACAAAGAGTCACTAATTCACACTGGTATGTTCAACACTTGGTAACTGCACCATTAAGCAATGACTGGCATGAGTGAAATGCACAATTGAGGACTGAACACTTGAATCACCTTCACCTCCCCCAAGCAACATTTTCCACTGGAAACCATTTACACCTGCAAATCAAGTGATTGAGTCTTCAAGTGATGAGCACAAATGTGTGAATCAACCATCTGTATATCCCAGTTATTTTAGAACACATATTCCTGTGTGCTTTGCAGCCTGTTCCAAGAGCTGTGAAGAGGAGCTGAAAGAGAGGAGCAGACACAGTCTCAGGTTCTTTCAGTGCCAAGCTGCAATGATAAATGAGCAGCTGCACTCTGCATCCCCACAGGTGGACTAGAGATGGGGGCAACTGTCCAAAGTAGAGCCTCTTTCGCCTCTTCCAGCTTCAAGAAGTCTCTCTCTGATGCTCTCACTCAGCAGCTGTTTCTCATCAGGCTTAGCAAGGGTACTCTTCCAAAGTGATGGTGAAGGCTACATTTCCCCTTGGGTCCAAGGCCGCACTTTGACACAGGAAATTTAACTCCAAACATCCTAAATTCCAGAGTCACAAGAACGAAAGTCTTGCAAATCTGCTTGTCCATTACAGGATTTCTGAAGTTACAAGCTAAAAGAACACACAAAGACAAAAGTTAAGCGTAGTAAGAGCCTCATTCTTTCCCCCTAAAGCACTCTAATTAAACACCATCCAACAGCTGGTTATTTCCCTCTATGCTGAAGTTACCAATGATGGCTTCTTTGAATGTAATATTACTGCCACCCATCAGTGAAATCTGATTGGGACTTGAAGAGGGGATGTATACTATGGAGTTGGAGTGTGAGAGAGCCCCTCCTAGCATCATGGCTTGGGGAGGGCCATGTGCTGCTGAGCTCTCTCTTGTAACTGCACCAGCAGCACAGAACTTGGTAGGATTTAACATCCTAAAATAATAAGATTTAATGCTTTTGTAAAGCAAGCTCCTAGAGTGCTAATACCTGAAAGCATTGTTGCAGACAAGTGGATGACACTTTTATGTCTCAAGAGGCAGAGCAAGGATTCCAATCACTGCCAGTAGAAAAAGGATGATGTAAAAGCCCCTGTTTCCTTTGTATAATTTATTCAGGCCAGAAAAATAAGGCTTTATTTCGGTGTGGAGTAAACACAGCTGACCATGCTGCCTTGGAACTGCATATTTCAGCCTTGAGCTGAAGTCAAGGCAAACGACCCCATATCCACCCTGGGATTTCTGAGCCATGGTAATCAAGTTCAGTGAGGCCACTGCAAGTGTCCTAAGGGCCAGGAGAATGAGGGCCGTGAAGCTCTATTTACTCTCAAGACAGGCACTAATTCTATTATCATTCTGGGGAAGCAGCAGAAAAGATGGACTTTTATCAGCTGCAAGAAATAAGAAGAGAACATGCTGGCTTGGCTACAGTCTTTGACTCCCATCTCCAACTCACCTGGACAGTTAGAAGGAGCCAGCCATGTTGTTGTTCCCCTGGTTTTGTAGAGACACTAGCAGGTCATCAATCTTCTTCATATTCTGATTGGTGGTCATAGCAGAAGGCAGCTGGGGGCTTTCAGTCATCTGCTGGGATAGTAGAGTTGTGACTGATGACTGTGCTTCACCCTGTGGCTGGCTTATTGTGATCATCTGATCTGACATTGAAGTGGGTCCAGATGTTAAGAGCTGGCCACAGTCTGTTGAGAAAGACAAGATTCATTCAGAGCACCATGCAAATTTATTGAGCAGTGAAAGGAAGCCTATTGCATTTCACATTGTACTGGCCTCATAAACATCTAGAGTGTCCCCACAGAGCATTTTCCCCTAAGGCATTTAGGATCAGGGTGCTGGTATCCCAAGAAAGAAGTCAGACACCGACAGATGCACAAAGCATCTCATACGAAGTTAACAGGCCCTTTGGCTCATTCTTCTTTGTCTATATATAAAATCTACTGCATAGCTAGAGAGCTTTCCCCCACATTATGTGCTGTGCTATGCTCTGAAAGCATGCAGATAGGTTTACAGCAGCTCTGCCACAGTTACAGAATCTCTACTTCTGGGAAAATGCTACATAAATGCCACTGAGTGAACAAATTGAATTTGGATGCTTTTGTACACATTTATACACTTAGAATGGGCTGATCACTGACTTTTATACTGGCTGGGCCTGATGGGGGGAGTTGGAGTCCAACTCCATCTGGAGGACCACAAGTTCCTCATCCTTGCTTTAGACTGCAAGCAGTCTATGTCAAAATTGCTGTTAACACTGTAGTGTGTTCCCAGATTATATGGGTTTTACAAAGAAAGTCATAATTCAACACAATTTTAGATAGTTTTTCACAGCTGCACAGATGTGGCCTCCAACACAAGCTTCACAAAGGGAAGAAAGCACTAAAATTTAGCCAGTGACAATTCTGGATATTCTGTACTTACTATCTTGGATGCCAAACAGGAATATTCCAGAGGTCTGCCGAGATGAAGCGGAGGAGTTCTGCAGCTGGTTCATGGAACCACTTCCAGGTGTGTTATGGAACAAAGCAGCCTGCTGCTGCTGCTGCTGCTGCTGCTGCTGCTGCGGGGGTGAAGAAGCTCCCTGGATGCCAGCCATATTGTTTGGGGAAGAGTAGAGGGGGGGCTGCTGCAACTCTTGCTGGTTCATGCTGTTTTGCAAGGCAGACATGGAAGTCGATGATATGAAGAGGGTGACAGGTTGCTCCTGAGAGCTGGAGGATCCTTGAACTAGCTGGATCTGGGGTGAGTTGTGGAATAAGGCAGGCTGCTGCTGTGACTCAGCTTGATTAGACCCTGGGCTCTGGTTCTGAAACTGCATGGGTTGCTGATCCTGATTCATTGGTGCCATGCTGCTTTGTGGGTGGAAGAGAGACTGGCTTTGTTGTTGTTGTTGTTGTTGCTGCTGCTGCTGCTCCTGGCTGGCCATTGGGTTAGGGTTTGGGTTGTACATCATGTTCTGCTTCTGAGATGTCATAGGACCCATGGAATTCTGATTGCTGAACCTCAAATTCTGCTGCTGCTGCTCTTGGGAGGGTGTGCTGTTCTGAAGAGCCACCATAGAATGCTGTGGTTGGAACATGGCTCCTTGCTGGTTTTGGGGCACCTGTGATTGGAACATGCTCTGCTGCTGTTGCTGGGACTGCTCTTGGGCAAGCATAGGGCTCTGGAGGTGTGAGAGCTGAGCCTGCTGCTGCTGGAATGTCGACTGCTGCTCAGCATTGGCAGATGTCTGCAGTGGAGAAATGGAATTCTGTGTGGCAAAGAAGGGCATCTGTTCCTCCTGTGCAACTGAGCTCTGGGGAAGGAATAGGTTGCTTGCCTGCTGGTCCTGAACCACACCCATGGGACTCTGGGAGTGGAACATTGGAGGCTGCAGCTGCTCTGAGGAAGAGGCAGAGCTCTGGCTGTGGAAGAGAGCACTTTGGGTCTCCTGCGAGATGTTCTGAGCATCCCCAATAGGGCTCTGTGAGTGAAAAAGCTGAGCCTGTGAATGGGGAGCCTGCTGCAAGAAGCTTCCAGACTGGAGAGACATCAACTCCCCACTCTGCTGAAAGAGGCTCCCGGTTTGCTGCTGTTGCTGCTGTGTTCCATTGTCCTGAACAGCCATCATGCTTTCTGAGGAGGAGAAGAGGCTGACCTGCGCCTGGTTCTCCCCGCTGTGCTGCATTTGAACCATAGCTTGAAATACATTGTTCTGCATCTGTTTGGTCTGACCTGGAGCTTCTTCACCTTCGGCAGAGCCAGAAGACTGAAACATGGAAGGGCCATTGGCAGGCACCACTTGCTGCTGCTGTTGCTGCTGCTGCGATGGAGTACCAGCTTCATTACCAGAAACACTGGTGGGTGAGAATAGCTCACACTGCATCTGTATGTCTTCATTTGTTGTCAGTGCACCCATCAGGTGAGAAGTTTGTTGGTACACTGGGGACTGCTGGATGTTTCTATTTCCCGAAGAGGAGGTTGAGAACATGTCAGACTGCATCTGACTTGCTGCCTGGCAGAGGCCTTGCTGAATCTCAATCACCATAGCTGCAGAAGTCTCCATTGCTTGCTGTTGCTGCTGCTGCTGTTGCTGCTGCTGGCTGGACAAAGAATTTTCAGGTTGTGGATGGACATTCTCACTTCTCCCAGAGAGAAGGTCCTCAGCCCTTGAATGGACAGTGTCAGAGGAGGAAAACATCCCTTGGCTGACTCCATTTTGGATCTGGCTAACCTGCTGAAAAATCTCTACATTGATTTGCTCTTGAACATCCTCATTGTCAGATCCAGAGAACAAGACAGAGGACAGCTGCTGCTGGGCTTCCAGGACCTGCTGGACCAAATCTACACTTCCATGGTTGCTGCTGGCAGTGCTAGACTGAAAGTTCCCTGCTTGCAGTTGTTGAATTGTGTTCTGCAGCTGACTCACACTGCTGGCAGATGAGAAAAGGTTTGACGACATCTGCTGCTGCAACACTTGTGCCGATTCCTGGAGTGGTGACTGCTGCTGGGACACCTCTGTCAACTGAGACAAAGTCATGACTGCACTGTCTGGCTGCAACACCTCTCTCGGCTGGGACTCCCTGGTGGGGAACTGGGATGCCTGCTGCAACAAGGTGTCACTGTTTTGCAGCTGATTGGGACCAGAACCTGCAGGGAAGCTGCCAGGCTGGGCAAGGTCCTGTGCCTGGAGGGAGGGCATTGCCTCTGGAGTATATACCTTTGGCTGCAGCTGCTGATTTTCACTCTCTGGTGCTAAGTGAGAAGCAGAAGAGGAGAAAGTGCCATTGCCCAATATACTGGACATGTTGGTTTCCAATGTGGCTTGGGGTGGTCCAACTACACTTGTTGCCTGAGGGGGAAAGCACACAGTAATAAGACAGAACAATCATAAGCTTGCATGGTGCCTCAATGAAACAACACTCTGAAAACTGTTTAACATTTAAACCACACCAACTGCAACATTGGATCCCTATCCCATTAAGGCATGTTGAATTTTTCAACTTACAAATTCCAAAAATTCTTAAAAGTTGTAAAATGACTTGGAAATTCAAAAGATATTTTGATTAAATTAATATGATTTAGTTTTACTTGGCAACTAACTACATAAAATATTGACCTTTTGTTTTTGTACAACTTCGAATAATTTTTAGCTTCTTATAAAAAATATGTAAAAATGTGTGTAAAATTGAATATCATAAAAAATGATTGCCAAGTACTTGCAGTTATATATGACCCCGCATAATGGACAATTAAAAAAGCACAAGCAGCAAGAAGGCGGCTTACTAAATATAAGCAGAGAAGTAAGCAGGATGCTTCAATACCATAAAATGAAATAATTTTTTTGGCTGATAGAAATGAATAATAGCCAAGGTGGAAATGATGGAAGTTATGAACTGGCAATAGAAAAATCAAGTACACCTTCCACTTTGAATAAAAAGACAGAGTACAACATATTAGAAATAAATAATTTTGCTATGCAGGGCATTAGATATGCTGTTGATCAGCCCACCACAGCTCACCACAGATTTGTAGTTGATCACAATAAAATCAAGAGAGCCCAAGAAAAAGATATCAAATCCCTGAATCAGGAATGTGATTATCTTTGTCAGAAGGGTGAAACTGACTGGTTCAACATCAAAGTAAAGCACTCAATGGAAGACCCACACCACATCTTGTTTCAGCTGCAACAAGTTAGGTTGCAAAAGAAGGCTGTGGTGGATGCTGTTTTACCAACCATTCAGCACTCAGCATGGTATGCATTAGCAAAATGATAATCCAGACACTCTTGGGCTCAGAGAGCAGTGGGAAGAGGAAAGCTCGTGTCTGAAAGATCATTAACTTGAGGGGTAGAGTTGATCTTTTAATAAAAGTTTTGTCAAATAAAAGTTTTGCAGAACCCCCCCCCCCCCCATCACCAGCTCTCTATGCCACCACTTACCTTAAAGACTGGAGGAGCCCTTTTTTCAGCTGTAAGTGCCATGGGAGCAGCCTCTTCACTCTTGATCACACTGTTTGGCCTGAGTGGCGTTATCAAGGCACTGGGAAGAATATTTACCTTGTCCAGGTTACAGCCACTGGTGTTCACTGCAGCAGAGAACAAACAATCTTACTGGTGTCCTGAAGGATAGCCACAGGGGCTGAGAATAAGAGGACTAATTGCTAGGGCTACCACTCCACTCTCCAGAAATTAGGTTGTAAACAGCAACAAGCATCTGAATACATAGCACTGCCACAGAGAGGGTAATACATCTGGTAAAATAAGTCCCTATATGACAAGGACTATACTAGTATGCTACAACAAATACAAGGCCATGTGGCAACTCACATTTGACAAAGTGATCTCAAGCCCATTATTCCACAGTAAGTGTGTTCATCTTTAAGATGCTACAAGATTGTTTTGTGAGTAATTTGATGGAAAGAGTAATCTTGATGCTTTCAGCTCTCCTTACCAAACAGGGATCTAGGAAGTTGCCTTATACAGAGTGAGACCATTAGTCCATCTACAGTACTTTAGCTTTACTAATGGTTTTCCAGGGTTTCAGACAGTAAACTTTCCAAGCGCTACCTAGAGGTGACAAGGATTGAAACTGGGACCTTCTGTATACAAATCAGATGGTCTACCACTGAGCGACAGCTCATCTTCTGAAGAGCCATAAAGTTGTTATTACAGGAAAAATCACCCTGATCTCTGATGTCCATCCATTTGCAAGCCACCAAGTTTCCCCATTCTGTTCTTTCAAATTGCATCAGCTTTTGCCAGAACACATCAAATGTTCAACTTCTTGCTTATATTAAGGGTTTTAAGTAAAGGTGAAAGTAGTAAAATAAGGGCATGAAGGAAATAGCAGTAATTAGCAAATGTCTTTTATCAGCTTAAGAATAGTTTTCTATGGAAATAATCCAACAAACAACTTGTACAAGCCTGCAAGTGATGACCACCAGTTGTTTGAGCCAAATGGCATCAGCATTTCACTGTGACTGATGAAGCATATGTAATTAACTGCAAGAATTCCAGGCTGATACAATGAAAGGAGAAGGGATGAATTGGGATCAAAAACATAATCCTGCACACATAAAAGTGGGTGAAATATTTGACTCAAAGCATAATGAAGAACAAACTAAGTACAACACTGCCACATTTATCATCACACACTTCATGTAGGCCAAGTCACACAATTATACTGGTCAATACATAAATTAGTTCTGGAGAAAGAACGAATATGCCCTACACATACAACAAGCCGAATGGAAACACTCAAATGCAAAATTGAAGCCAAGATTGGAGAAGTGTCATAAATTCAATGGTAGCTGCTCTGCATGCAGAAGGTCCCAGGTCTAATCCCCACCATCTCTAGGTAGGACTGGGAAAGAATCCCGTCTGTGACTCTGAAGAACTGCTGCCAATCAATGTAGAAACTGCTGAGCTAAATCGACAAATAATCAGTGAATGTATGAGAACATCTCCTGTTCCTAGTGAGTTGGAAACATTCCAGAACAGCTATGCTGAATCTTTTCCAGCTGCAGCCCTGGAAGCCTGACAAACTCATGACCTTACTATTTATGCTGCTTTGCTTCAAAAACACATGCTCTTGAGCAGCTTCTGAAACTTAATTAGCTTCAGCAAACAATTCACTTAGTAAGAGCACACAAACCAACAGGGCCTGCCACTATAGTACACACAGAGTAGTAAAGACAACTGCAAAGCAAGTACTATGAATAATTTATTCTCTATTTTTATTTGAGTGGTGAGCTTTGCACTAGCAATACAACTCTTATGTCAACATTTTCATGAAACAGTTTAGCAAGTTATCTGCACTAACTTCATGTTTAGTCAGGACTTTTAACCACTTGTGGAATTAATATGTATTAGAAACAGCAACACTAGAGTAATTGCAAGATTAAAGCCCCAGCATATACCACTGTCTCTGCGTCCAGGAGTCTTAGGTTGCAATCATATGCACACTTACTTAAGAGTAAGCCCCACTGAGCTCAAAGCGATTTACTTCTGAGGTGACATGCAAAGGACTACACTCTTAATTAGTGATCACAATAAAGCTCTTACGAAAATCTCTCTGAAAGGTCTGCAGAAAATTGGTGTAAGTTAGAACTCAAAGAGATTAATACCACTGCTAAGAATTAGATACCTTTGATAGCATCATCAAAAGAGCAAGGCTGGGTTGGACTGGGTATTTCCTGTTTCACGTTCACATTCAGAGTACCAGCTGCAAATGCAAAAGACACTGCTGACTTTCAGAACAGATGTAAAGCAAAGTGTTCCCCCGTAAGGTGAAAGGTACATTTTAAAAGTTTATCTCTATTTTCATGTGCGCAGTGGTGGGGGAGACCTTAACTCAGATCTTTGTAATACAGTGTACCCCAAACTCATCTTCCTCCCATAAACCCTTCAAGCTTCAGAGAGACAGGCTCTCTTCAAAGAATGAGAGCAAGTCCCTGGTGTGCAGCTATCAGGTCAAGTAGTGCAAGAGGTGTTGCCCACCCAACAGTCTTGCTTTCTTCCTCAGCCTCTTCCAATGATATAACAATTAAATACAAGAAAAACTGTGCAGAAGTATTTGCCAAGGGCCATCTCTACAGCTTCATCATTTTCAACATACATGTATCAGGAGTGTAAGTAAATGGCTGTATGTCATGTGATCTTCCAGCATTGGTCACCACATAGATCCCCACAGAAACCGGGGCAGTTATTTGCTGGTCGTGATATGGCGGCACCTTCACAATTAGATGATTCTAAATAAATAAATAAAAAAAATATGTTAGAGCAGACACCTTACCAACTTATATCTTCACAGACTAACACTACAAGACCTAATCATAAGAAGTAAAGATTGCATTGGAGGTACCAAGGATCTGCTGGGAAATCTACCCAGCTACAAGTTGTAAAGCTGAATCTCTTGAACATACCTATCAGTAGTGAGAGCACACAGGAGAAAAGTCTTTACTCAGCATAATCTTCCTATCTCTGCTATTACAATCTTCTTAATTTCAGAAAACCTGCACATAAACAGCAACTCACTGTTTCCTTGTTTTGCTTTGCTATAGCTTCCACTGCTCATCCACCAAAATGCCAGTCAGGGACTTAGGTTGTGCAGTGGCAGCAATGAAAAAACTACAGGGAGGTGATTTTGAGGTTCCGCAGCAACTAGTAGTATTCTGAAGCAGACCAGAGGTAGTATTTAGCCACAAATAACCTTATTCTCCATTAATTTGTCTAGCCTCCTTTTAAAGCTGTCAAAGTTGACAGCCATTACCACATATTGTGATATGAAATTCTATAGATAACTATGCTGGGGATGGGGAGGCAGACATAATACCCAGCAGTTTATCTGCATTATTTGTGACTAGATCTGAAATAATTTCCTCACCCAACAAAAATCTAAGCTCAATTTATGATCCATGATAACAGCAGGTTATAAAATTAAATCATAGCCAGAAATATTGGGAACTAATATTTCTGTTTTTAAGTAGTAAATAGCATATGACATATATGCAAAATAGAAAAGTAATCATATCTTTATTTGGGTACTTTATCATCACAAAATCTTATAGAAATAATTAATAGTAACTTGGTCTGTTTGGTCCTGGTAGCTAGGGATGATGGGAGTTGTAGTCAAACAACATCTGGGGACCCAAGGTTGAGAAAGGTTGCTCTAGATATTTTTCCACTGTCAACTGTATTTACCCTAGATTCTTAAAAACATAATCACCACCTTGCTGGATCAGACATTGACCCAACTAGTCCAGCAGCCTGTTCTCACAGTGGCCAATCAGATGCCTCCATGGGAAGCAGGGCGTGAGCACAACAGCCATGTTATATGGTTACCTTTTTTTAAAATAAAAAAAGTTTCAACAATTTTATCTTTGTTTTTAATTAATGATGGTATTATGTATATTTGTTTTTCTTGGTTTGTAGATATTAACCATGCTTTATATATAATTTTATTTGTGTACCACCTGGAAAAAACTTTGATCAAGCAATTTGTAAAATTTCTAACTAAATAAAAGAAACAGTACTTTCACCAACCACCTTCTCCAACAACTGGTAGTCAAGAGGCATATTGCCTCTGGTAGTGAAAGAAGTTAACACCCATCATCGGTAGTACCCATTGATAGGCTTATCCTCCATTAATTCAAGAAATGATCATCACTAAATCATTTTGAATCCATAAAGTAGCATTGTAAAAAGAGAGAAGATATTAAGATTCTAACTTTACGGATTCAAAATGTTTTGGTGACAGTAAGATTTCTTGAAGGAAGAGATAATTAATGCATCTTTAACCCTAGTGCAACAATGGATTTGGGTTTGGATTCCCATCATTAGAAGACTAGAAGAGAGTTAACCATTGTTTATAGCAGTCCCTATAGTAGCAGCTGCACAAAAGCCAATTTTTGATCATCCTACTTCCAAAATGAGGGTCAGCACACCTAGAAGAGGAATGACTGATTGCTGCTTGCACAGAAACCTTTGCTGTTCTGTATCTCACAAGCAGGGCAGAGGCGGGAAGTGGAGAAAGAAATTGCCCTGATAAACAGAACAAGTATAGTGCTCACTCACATAATCTCTGTGGTTAAAGGCTGCAATGGCTACCACTACATGAAAGAGAAGAGACTGTTTAGGTTGTGAAAAAATGTGAAATGTACCACAGTCTTGCAACTCGGGTTTAAGGAGTAGGGAGTAAGAGAAGAAATGACAACTTTGTGCAAACTATTTGTACACACACAAAAAGGTGACCCAGCCAGATACTATTTATGTCAAAATATCTGTCCATGAAGATTGATCCCGTTTGTTGGTCATATGATTGTTTGACAAAAAATTGAGCCACATGAAGGCAGCTTTTGTAGCAAATTTACCTTTTTAAACTTGGGCATAAAGTGCTTGGAACTCGTATTTCAACTTCATATATGCTTTCAAAATCCTCCCTTCCAAATATATGAGAAGAGAAAAAATTCTTTACCAATTCCTCAGGCATAAATGAACAACTGTATCCCAACTATGAACAAGGAAGATTTTACATCTGGATTTCTGTGCATTTTTAAAAAGCATGTACCTGATGAAACAGCTCCATGTCAATTTCTGCTTCCCCTTTCCAAGAGTTTTCATCTGTTTGAAAGCAAAAGAGAGTAGAATTACTGCACAAGCTCAGCTAAGTTTATTCATTGTCAGGGAAGCTGGTCACAGGAACCACCTACCTCCTTGGCTACCTGCAGAGGCAGTCGTTAGCCCAACTCCATCCACAATGGTCGCCCCACCCCTCACCTCCATTCTCAGCCTGAGTATGTATGTATGGTTCTCACCAGACATATTCTCTTGAAAGATCACTTTTGTTCCCTTCAGAAAGTTCTTGCCAATTAAAAAGACTTCCTCTTCTCCCTTCACAGAACAACTGTGCAGGCTTTTCTTTAGAATCTCTGGTACACCAGCTGGCTGAGCTACAAATTGAAAAAAGAGAAGGCATATTTATTATATAAACCCCCACACCTGCAACTTAATGCCAAAATGGGCTTCTAAGTGGTTTAACTGACAACGTGCAAAAAGTTGGCATCATCTCCCAAGGTCTCAATCTGGAACTGGTCATTTGGCTTGCATGACATATAGGAAAGCAGAACTTACAGAGAGTCTGCTTGGGTGTAGCAAAGCATGCCCATCCTTTAATTCATCAGAGAAAAGCACAGCACAACTCTCCTAGGAATTGGCACATGACTGTAGTCTACTAGAATGTGCTCATCATAGCATTTCCCCCCTAGGTAACACTGAAGTAAAATAGCACTGGTTTTCTCTTTTATAAATGGGCTAGTGCAAGGGGTTTAAAAAATCAACCAACTGTCATATACAACATCTTAGTGGCCTTTAAAATTTGTCTCACAACAAGGTCCATAACAATTGGCTGGACATGTACATACAGTCTTCAGCAAGTTTCCAAATACAAATAAGCTCTATATCAATATTACGCAAATGTTAGTCATTTTGCCCAGATGCAAAAAGTTGGCATTTTAAACACAACTGTAGTTTTAAGCCTCAAGCCAGCAACAAATAATTCAAACCACAGAAGCAGGCTATCTCAGGCTAGAAACAGTAATTTTTCTTTGCCTGTGATACATGCCACACTCCTATTCCAACTATGTGCACTGCTTGGTGGATTGACAGGGCACACTGTTAATTTGGATGTAGACCAGATCCCCTACACCCAAGTTTTGGTTAACACTGAAAATAGATCAATGAGGGAACCAATTAGATATGCTATAAGCCTACACAGAAAAAGTAATTTCATTTAAAGCAGCATGAGGACTCCTAGCAACACAGACACACATGAAAACTAAGTTTGTTTAAGGTCTAGGCAATTTATTTGGCTTATTTGGGTTGTTCATTCTATTTTGTTATTAAAGCAGAAAATGAAATGCAGGGCAACTGAATTAACAGGGGACCCAAAGCCCCAGCAAGATGGAACTCAGAGTTTGACTTTACAACTTACTGCACAGAATTGGTGAGGACGGCGTCTGCAGGGTCAGAATGGAACCATCCTTCCGAGTGATGTTAACACGGAACACTAGCCTGGCCCGAGTGCTTTTTTTCTTGGAGCCAGCGATGCCTATTCGAGCTTCAACATCTGCATTTCTCAGTTTCAGTATTCCAACACAGTCCACCCTAGCAACACAAGATTAAAGTTACCTACCCAACTTGCTTTCAAAGAGGCCACTTAAGTTTTGCCAAGGTATGTAAAACAGCAAGCTTCCTAGGTCTCCTGGCACATGGGTATTTAACCCAAGCGAGAGTTGCCCATATAAACACTACAGATGCATGTGCCTCTACAGCTGTAAAGATGATGGAAGCAGCCACAAAAAGCTCCCTCACCTCCAAGCTCTGCAGCAACAGCTACTGTCAAAAGAGCAAGCCTTAAATTGGAGAGGGGTGTGTGCTAATACCTCTGCTAAGGCAAACAGTCACTTGCTGGCCTTGGGAAATTCATTTTCAGTCTCTCTCCACCTCTCCCATAAAAAGGGGGCACAGCAGCTTGCCTACTAGGTGTGTTAAGAGGATGGCAAGCAATCACTTTGCATGTTGTTCAAGGTAGCTAAAATGTTCTTTTAAATGTGTTTGTGAGAAGGGGGGTATTGGTTTTTTGTTTTTGTTTTTATTATGTATTTTGTATTTTCAATTTCTATTTTTATGCTGCGAACTGCCCTGTGATCTTTGGCTGAAGGGTGATATACATTTTTTTTTTTAAAAAAATTAATCTTAACTACGGAAGTGTGAAATCCAAAAGAGGCTGCTTTAGGCAAAGTTTATTTGGCTTCCATGCAATGTGCCTCTAACAAAGAACAGCTACAGGTGGGTTCTTAAACCTATACACAAATTTCTTTGGTACAATAGTTTGAAAACAGAAATAATTTTAAGCTTTGTCATGCAACTGGCACAAATAAAAACAAGAGACATGACCCAAGAATCCTCAACAATGGCCAAAATAAGCAATTTGTATTATGGCCAAATACTTCCAAAATATATTTTTTCAGAAACTAAAATAACCACCTAAATGCTACCTCCCCATAACATTTGTTATAAAATGCATTCATCCTAAATATTCAGAGAGAGTTGGCTAATGCATTCAAATATACCAGAGGGGAAAATAGCATCTTTAGAGAAAAGCAAAAGATGGCAGTAGCACTTCAGATTCAGCTGAGGCATCAGTAGCTCACAGATCAGATTTGGTGGCAGACAAGGAAGAGCAATGAATCTGGACAACCCAATTATGCTGGCTGGCTGAGTGCTCATCACTAGAGCAACCAGTCACTATTCTGAGACTCTTTTGCATCTCTCGCTTGCATAAAGCAAACAGAGAAAACAATGAACTAAGGAATCAGTTCGTCAGTGAAGTGAAAAAGTTTTTCAATTCAAATTATTCTCTCTGGTTCCCAGTATATACATTCTGCATTTTCCCCACCCAACTCCCCCACCCAGTAAGGAGAAAGATGGCCGCAGAAAATTCATTTCAAATGCTGTAGAGGGAAGTACAAAGCTGCTGTACTTCTTATTCACCAGGTATTTGAAAAAATTCAAGCTACACTATCATGCCGACATTATTATTAATAATATTTATTAGTCACTTTACTCATAAAAATGGCTCAAAGTGAACATGAACAGAAATACTAAAACCAATAAAAATAATCACATCAATAAAAAACTCACATCTATACAAATAAAGGACAGGTCCAGACCCTGCCCCCCACCCACAAGAGGCCAGAAATCCTTCAAACTAAGGGCCAAAAAGCCCAAGCAAAAAGGGGGGAAATGCTTTGCGCTGACATCTGAATAGAATTGGACAAAATTTTTGTGTTACCTGCCTCTAGTCTATGGGCCACAGCAGCTATGTCAAAATAAACATGGAGTTTAAACTGCAGGTTTATTCATTGATACTGCCCCCACATCCAGCCCTACCCATGATCAAAGCAGGAAATGGCAAATCTTTATCTAACTGGTCTTCACAAAAAGGATCATGTAATATAGGTCTCAATTCTTCCCACTTCAGACAATTCAACAGATGAGGCCTAGCTCAAAACCAGCTACATGGACCAACAGGTGAGGAATGATCTGGTCTCGTCTTAATACACTATTGTATCCCATCAATAGACCACAACAGCTTTTAAATTAAAAGGTTGATCCATTTTAGGGAGGGAGTCAAAATACAGATCCCATTACGGAAGCTGAGACTGACCAAGTCACAAGCAATACAAAACTTCCTAGTGCACACACACAAAGCTCCACATGGCAGACAGTTTATAAGAGCTTTGTGCTCACTGAAAGACAGCATTGTTTATTTCATCAGCAGAGTCACTGCTACTGAGCCAGCACTGTGAGAGCACTTCATCTTACAAAACTCTGCTAGTTTCAGATAGCAGCCCAGTTAAGAGCATTTTGACAAGAGCACAGCTGATGCATTCACCTAGCCTTGCCATCAGTTCACTGGCAGCTTTCACAGTGTTAACTGGGGAGGCATACTTTAGTCCTGCCTTCCACCTACCTTGTCTTACAGCTGTCAAAAGAAAAACACCCCACAAGACAATGAAAAGTGGGGAGAGCTGCATTTTCAAGAAGAGTCTCTACAATGTCACTTTTGCCAATCAGTTATTTGTTGTCGTTTTTAAAAAAGAAGGATCTAAGTGTTCGGAATAATATGCCATATTCTATCTTATTTCCATGTATCTAAAATGCTTTATAAACATTATATTTATATACATGGTCTTAAAAGTTTTAATTGTATACAATGTGTCAGCCTAAGCAAAGGAGGGAGCAGACTGTCTTTTAGCATCCAACATGCTGGCAAGTAGTCCAGTTCAGCTGTTAAGATGTACAGTGGTACCTTGGGTTACAAACACTTCAAGTTACAGACTCCACTAACCTGGAATTAGTACCTCGGGTTAAGAACTTTACCTCAGGATGAGAACAGAAATTGCACGCCAGTGGTGCGGCAGCAACGGGAGGCCCCATTAGCTAAAGTGGTACCTCAGGTTAAGAATGGTTTCAGGTTAAGAATGGATCTCTGGAATGAATTAAGTTCGTAACCAGAAGTACCACTGTGTTGGTACATGAAAGGCTCCTCCACATTCACAGATTTCTAGGCAAGCTGGGGCTGCCCCATTAACTTCAGCAGTAGGAGATGTTACATGCACTGAAATGCTGTGCATATAGCGTTCTGACACGAAAGTGTCTGCCTACATGCATTTTGTGCAGACCAGAATCCCAAGAGCTCTAGATTGGGGCCAGTGTACAGGAAATAATTTAAGTATATTCAAGTAGTTCCCAGATTTACTGCCTTTTATTGCAATTAAAAATGCCTGATCTGAGTAGATACAGAATCATAAAGAGCTGAAAGGGACCTTAAATTGTCACGTAATCCAAAGCAGGAAATATGTTTGCTACAGAATCACTGAGAGACCCAGAAATAGTACAGTGAAAAACAGTGACTTACGCCAAGGTCATGTTGTTGTTTGGATCCAAGCCCACCTCAATGACGGTGGTACCCTCTATGTCAACTTCTTTGCAGGGTGTGGTGTTTCGTCCTGTAACCCTGCAGGCCTGATAGAATCCATGAGGTTTCACCCGACCAGAGTCATTCCCCACAAAGACCTGCAGTGTCACAGCCTCATTGTGACCTTCCAGCTACAACCATAAAACAGGCAGGAAAGCATTAATAGACTACAACAGGCAATGCAAATAATTTGCAAATATTACAATGTAAAGGTATTTTGAACATCAAAACACTAGTTAGTGTTAAAACCCAGTGGTGCACTGAAAGTCTTCTCTTTTCCAAAATAACAGCTCAACTCTTCAGTTGTTGCAGGCTATGTTAAACCAATTTAATTCCAGTTAATTATGCAGTATCTCAGTTATACTTCCCTGAGTCTATCAAGCAGGAATCAGAATCCTTGCTTATAAACAACAAATCTGCAATTTAGTCCCAAACTGAAATCCTTTCATCTTTATTCCAGTGTGTTTATTGTATTTAATTATGTATCCATTCAGAAACAGTGGCATTTTCAAAAACCTATTAGAAATTAATGGACTTTCTAAACATGTAGTTATAAAATACAGAAACACCTCATCACAAAACAGTCCTAAACACTTCTAGATTATAAATTCTTCAGAAACTGTACATGCACAAAACCATATAAAAGCATTCAATCTGTATACTATTAGGATACAACATCTTTCAAACTTTATATTTGCTCAGAAAGTGATGTAGTTAAGTGATTGAAATATCTCTCCCCAAATAATCCATGCTATTTTTTGTTCTATTAAGTGTTTAACATCCACAAAAGCAATGATTTCCCCACCAGCTGGATTAGTAGCATTTTGTAATTCCTTGGTGCACTGTGGGGCTAAACATTGATGTCCCAGAAGTCTGTCCATACTCCAGGCTAAAAGTTAGAAAGCCATTGTAGGCACAGAGCCCCATTCAGTTTTAACACAGTCGTTGAGGGCTTCCTCACACCTTTTTCTGATGCACTACATCACAGCTTGCCTAGTTCTGATGAACAGCCCCACAGACAGTGCTCTGTGCATTCATTTAACTGTTAATTGCTGAGAGCAGCTATTGGTCTATATTTACACATCCTCCACTCAACAAGAAAGGCTGCTCTGTACTAAACTAAGAAACATCCAGACCTCTACTCTCCAAACAACACAAAAGCCACATCCCTGAGAAATATGGAACTATATACACAGATTCTAAATTAGTGCAATTTAAAACTTAGGATGACAACATCAGTGCTGAAAAACACACCATGGCACTGGCAACAGTTTGTCACTGCAGGGAAACCCATGAAGCCCTGGAGGACCTAGTATGTTTGTCTTTTGGCTGGAGTCAGGTTTGGCTGGGGGTGAAGAACTGGATTTTCACTTACCATAAATGGCAGCACACTCCTGAATTGGCCCACCCCAAAAACTGAATTGGCCTACCTTTACGGTGGGGAATCCTTGTTGTGTTCTGTCTTTCACCGAGCCCCGACTGCCCTCAGTTAGGTAGCGAGCTCTGTGCTGTGTCTCTGGTTGCACCATTATCTTCAGCTCCTTGCCTTCACTTTTACCAGGGTACTGACCACATAACATAGGACTCTTCTTGCCTCCAGTTGTTTTTGGGGTTTCTGATGTTCTAAAGAGTTAAAGCAGACCAGTGATTTCAGTTACCAGAGGCTTTCTTTAAAAAACAAGCACAACTGGGGTGGGAAGGGGGAAGAGAAAAGAACACAGATCTGGGCCATACTTAAATCTACCAATATAAAATCACAACGCAAGACTGCAAACTGGGAAGAAATGTAGAAGGGGGTGTGTGGTTTCATGTACCGTACTCACAACAGAAATTTAGTAACTAAACCATATAGCCTGAAACTTAAGCCCTTTTAATCTTTGTTTTACGTAAGAATGTAAGAAAAAGGCACACTGCTATTTAGGCAAAAATACCTGTATAAATACAGTCAGCTGGCATGAGATGGCAGCCATCTTAAAACTGTTCATCATGCTTTCGTCACTAATTATAACCATTTTGACCAGTGGTCACTGTAAATCCCTAGACTATGTAATGAAATGCATACAGCTGAGCAGAACTCACATTGTATATGCAAAATCCTGTATTCTTTAAGTGAAACATGAATTTTGAAATGGATATAGTTAGGCCAATAAATCCACTTTAGGACTATTAAAATACAATATTCCTTTAATGACTATATTGATTGTGATAAAACTATTTATATTCTGGGCATCCAGGCCATATCCCAGACCACATGGCTGCTGGATGCTACTTATTTGTGTCCTGAGATTACATTTGCTTCACTGTCCATTAGTCCCCCCCCCCTTATATACAAGTGGCCCAATCCAGCAGCACTTGAAACTTTCCACCAAATTAAAGAGAGCATAAGTAACTCTCCCAGTGAAATCAATGGCACTTAAAATATGATTAATTGTGCCTACATTTTTTCCTGTAGCGTAAATGCAATTATTAAAATAATAAAACACTGCACATCAATCTTCACCAGGCTGAAAACATTAAATGTTTTATTACAATGATGCAGATTTAGGAGGGGGAGCCACTCATGGACTGACCTGATTAAACATTTTTCTATTTTGCAACACAAATAAAGGGGCCTCTGCCCTTTTCAGAAGTAGATTAGACAGAACAGCATCTAGCCGTTGCTAATGTACATTCTGTGTAGCATCCAAGGTGAAGAGAAATATTTCAGTGGTAAAAGGAAAGGCTTGCTTTGCTCCTGACCTTGCAGCAGTTCAAGTTTACAGACACTATATAGTGACGGATCAGTCTGATTTATTTCTTTTAGAACCATCTCTTTAAGCTGCTGAGTCTGCTCTAATGAAGTAATACATGCAACACGGCTCAGCCTCTAACCAGCAACATTGTAAATGAAACCAATTTGAAGAAGGCCCCCAAAGGGCACTGTCTTTCGGACATCCCTAGCTTCAAGATTTTTAGGAATGCTGTTTCAACATGCCCTATCCTTGATGTGGGCTTCTGTTTGTACAAGTCCTCACTGGCTCACAGGGAGAATGGGAATGAATTGTGTGCTCTGCAGATCTGAGTGCCTACATATATTTCAAGCTTGTCCTCTGTGAACTAAAAAGTACGTCTTCTTTTTTGAACACCAGCATGTGCACCATAACATCAAACCAGGGGCATGGGCAGCCCTAAGCCAGTTCTCATAATACAGCATTGTGAAAGGTAGAACAAGTCTACATCAGGACCTCAGTATCTCAGCCCACAAAGGCCTGGAAAATCATTCAAGAACAGCCATAATCAACACAGGAGTTTCATGGCTATTTCCAGCACTACGGATCTTTTAGTACTTAGTACTTTAGTACTTTAAGCTTTGTTAGTAAAGCTTCATAGAAAACACTGCTTGAAATGTCTGCTGTACTAGTCTGGAATGCCATAAAACCTGCATCCACCACTGTGCTTCTGCTACCAAAAGGCCCTGAGAAAAATGTGTTTAATGCTGATAAGTGTTCTACCTCAATCAAAAAATCGTGGGTTCTTTTGTGTTTTCATGAAAAAGAAAAGCTCAACAACTTTGGGGTTTGTCTAAAAAAAACCACAACTCAAATCCTGGCAACCCTATTTTAGGACTTCTCTCCAGGCTTCACGCACAGTGTGGAACACTGCTATGTAACAAATTAATGTACAAATAGAATCTAAGCATGAAAAAACTCTCTCAGTGGTACTTGGCAGGTAAGATATATTCTATGTTTAGCTATAGTCTAGCTCAGGGGTTGTCAACCTGGTCCCTACCGCCCACTAGTGGGCATTTCAGGATTCTAGGTGAGCGGTAGGGGGTTCTACGGCACAAGCTGAATCCTCCTTCCATCGAGCACTGGTGGGCAGTAAGGAAATTTTACCATCAAGAAAGATGCATTAGTGAGCGGTAGGTATAAAAAGGTTGACTAACCCTGGTCTAGCAAAAGTAGCAGCTGTACGAAAACCTATTTTTAAAAAGATGTTTAATCGGTTTTTGCATTTGAGGACAGGTCTGGATAAAATAAATATTTTAAATCTCATGAGAGTTTCAAGTACATGACGGCAGGCCTATAAAACAGTAAACAAGAATCTGTGTTCACAATTTGTACCTAAATCTGCTCGTTCATAAGCAGTATGCATAAATCAACTGCACAACTAGAACTTCTCCTTCTCATCCTTGAGAAACTGACAGTGGCATTTTAAGAGCCTTCTATGAATTCTCCAAAATTCTATATGCTGAAGGGGTCATCACAGTGTCACTCTGCTAAATACTCCTTCTCTTCCCGTTTCTCATCAATGTCCAGGGATCTAAAATCTGAATACACACTTTACTTAGGTGCTACTGGTTAATATAAAGTCCAGTAGGTTAGACAGGTATTTTATGAAAACCAGAACCATGCCTCTAGTAGTCAAACACAGTTGTTTTCATCGTAGTACTTTGCCTTTTGTGATGGCAACATTTGCACTGAGCTATTCAGGATGACTCCAGATATGTGTCTTGAATAATAATAAATTAACAACAATAATTTCTGTTATATTATCATTATTACTATAAATGCTACTGGCTAGCTGCACTACTCTTCCATGTACCACCTTGTTGAAAGAAAACTATATTGAGGTTCAAACCTGTCTAGGTTCAAACCTCTGCTTAGCCATGAAGCTCAATGAGTAGTCCTTGAGCAAGTCACCAGCCCTGCTTGTGCAACAGAGTAAACCATGGTTAATGGTTGACCATGATCACACCTAAAAAGGCCTGTTTAGCTTCTCTCTGCTTATGGGCCAAGGAAACAAACACCAATTCCTCCTCACTTTGCACTGCTTCCAAAGCAGGGAGCATGGTTTGTTTCACTCCAACAAGCCACAATGAGTAAGCCAAAAACAAACCCAATAGGGCTTCCTTCCAAATAGACACACATAGGATTACACTGTTAATCTCAAGAAACCGAACTTACTTCTTTGAAGAACTCACCACTTTAAGAAAACCTTCCCTGTATCTATTTTAGTTTGAATAAATTCTGGCAATGCTTGCCAATTTTGAAATTTGCAAGACAAGCATAAAACATTTTACTTTATGTCTGTCCTCTGAGTTTTTAATCACCTTTGTCCGAGGATAACTCTCTGCTTTGTTGCAAAGGATACCAAATTATAACAATGCTGCAGTGGCAACATAAAATATACTCTGTAGAGTTTATTATAATCTACCTTTACAAAGTTATATTTTAAGTATGGAACTGGAACAACAAAGTGTACACAAATTGAAGGTGATTTTCCTACAGATGGGAAGGTGTTTCCTATCTGCACAATATTCACCAACCTAAGGATAGCTTTGTGAACATACCACAAACACATACAGAAAATAAAATAAGCCCACTGTTTTATTATGAGCTACAAAAATAAACATTACTGGAAACCAGTGGGCAATCACTTGGATCCCAATATTCCCCTGTATGAGCAGTGTGTGTGTGTGAGAGAGAGATTCTTCAGGCAACTGCACTCACCTCTCTACTCTGAAGGTACTCTATCCTTCTGTAGCCTGTTTTAAACTGACACTGAGGTTGCAGATGGAGAGAAACAGTGACACATACAACCTTATGAGTGGAATTGTATTCTGCTCATGCAGCAGGACCTTTGGATCCAAGCCACTATTTCTAAATTGAGATGCAGTTAAGTGAAAAGTGTGAAGTGGAAAAGATGAGAAACCACCACCCAGACATGACTACAGACAACAACAGCAACACACACACACACACACACACACACACACACACACACAACCGAGAAGCACACAGCAAAACAGGATTAGAGATTTATTTCTGAAAAATCAAATACATAACTGAAGTGACATGGAACACAAATTTGGTTCAGCATATTTTAACATTTTAGTAAGTGTTAATATAATAAGATCAAAATCAGCTGTCTTTAATTGATGGAGAGAGTGAAACAGAAGTAGGCGAAGTGCAGATCCCTTATAAATAGCTTTGTATGGTACTGTTGAGGAAGACATGGAGGAGCCGATCTCAGCTTCAGGGATTACATTTTTAACATGCTTTTATTGAAAAGCTTCCTATTCACTAATCAGTTTCCACAGGGAAGAGCTAGACAACAATTCCAGGACAGATTAGTTCAATAGTTGCTAAATCAGACTAGAATATATATTCATATGTAAACCTTGCATTTTAGCATAAGAAACCATTGAATTTAGTTCCAGATTATCACCTCTCCTGTATTTCTCAGTGTGAACCTGAGCTGAACACTAGGGAAAAATTAAGGTAATGCTTTTAGCTTGTTTTTTAAACATATGTTGATAGAACTTAAAGGCAGATACCAACCCATTTCCTGCTTTCGAGTTGCTTTTGCTGTCCGTGCTGAGCTGAGAAAGGACATAATGAGGCGCTTTGGCACTGTCAGCATCAAAGATATCCATGGTTGACTCTTCACAATCTCGCCGTTTGATCCCCGGTCTCTGCTTTGGATTTCGTTTACGTGATTTACGTGGCACCTCAGTGTTATCATTGTAGGAACTGGTGCTCATGTTACTGAAGTTGGAGGGGGAATCCTCCATCCACATACTGCAGCTCTGCTCAGATTCCAATCCGCACCCCTCATCCTGGCAGGACATCCGGCTGTTGTCCAGCAAGTCCTCCGGTGGTGGTGTGATGTACAGGACTGTGTGCCTCTTCGGTGTGGACTGTTGTTGCTGCTGCTGGGCTGTGTTATTGGTTAACTGCTTGTCACTTACCCCTCGGTTACTTACCCCCATGGCTGAGGAGCAGCTCTCCACTTGCATAGCTTTGCTGTCAGTGACTGAGGTAGAGTAAATGGTGGGACTGGAAGAGGTGGTAAAGGAGCTGCAAGCACCGCCCATGGAGGAAGAGGAGGGAGCTGAAGAAGCATCTGCGGTGTACAATTCAGAAGTAAATACAGGGTACATGATCCCAACTGTGCTGGCTATAGCAGTCCCTTTGAAGTAATGTGATTAGTGAACTGATTTTTCCCCCAAATGAATGTTTTGGAATTTGGCTTGTTTTTGAATTTAAACACTTCAAGTGATATAAGGCTTAAGCAACACAGAAGTATTCTGAAAAGTGTCCAAATGATACTTCCATTTTTGTGCATGTGGCAATCAGACTTTTTTTCTTTAAATTTTCTTTAAGTCATAAAAAAGCTGTAAGCAAACAAGGGCGCTTTTATTGCCTCAGCTGGACTATGAGTTTAAGCCATTTTATCTAAAATGATAGGAACCCCAATGCAAGACATGTGTCAGTGCTTTTAGGCCACATTTCATGCCAATCAACCAGCATCGGAAATTTTTGAAAAAGGTGGGACTGTGCTTAGCCACAAAGTATTAAAATAAGTTTCTAACCTATGAAGCAGAGAACTACAGGTCATTTTTAATGCAGACACTCCCTGCTTCAGAGGCAAATCCTGGAATAAAAATATGAGAAAATAAATGAGAAGAGAGCTGCTCATTATTCCAGATATTAACTATTAAATGAGAAATGAAAGACAAAAATAACTTAACCGCAACAAAATGGAACTGGTACCAATCACCATTTATGGCTTAAAAAAATTTATTCAACTGAGATTTGAAATCAGAGCATGCTGGTAAGAAAATGGAAGAGGCATGATCAAGTCACCTCCTTATGTGTTACTTCAAGTCCATAAAAATATAAAACGAATTAAAGCCACCCAGCATTACTGATGGCATAAGTAGCAGCCCATGTCTCAGCAAAAGGAACATTATTAGGGTTGATGGCTAAATAACTACCAGGGTAGGTGCTGGCCTAAGAATTAGATATCTGTTTGCGACTAGGGCTTCTTAAAAGCAGGTTAGGCAAGAAGAATGCATAGATAAAATATATTTAACTGCCCACAAAGCCTTCACTCCTCAACAGTGTCCTGAAGTCAAAGTGATTGCTCTGAGCTAAGGAGATTGTGGGCTGCAACTCTCTGCATATATCAGAGAATGCTACTAAATAAAAAAATTACCCACCAGCTTAAGACATCTCCCTATTCCAGAATAATTAGCTTAAAAAATAGCTGTATTAAGTTGATAGCACTACCTGCTGAAGGGAGCAAACAAGATTGGTAAAACTATAAAAAGATTGGTTAACTATAAAAAGGAAGGTGGCTTCTGATGACTCAATGAACAGAATTTCTGTGTATAAACTGAAAGGATCAAAAAAAGGAATTAAGATTGTTGCAGGTTCCTTTTCTTTTAAATGCATTCAATATGCAATAATATACTTAAGGTACAGAAAAAACATAAACTGACATACTGACCTAGTGAAAATGTTAGTATTGCATTAAGAAGCCCAAGAAATATAGACTAAAAGCAAAACAGATCAATCTTCTGTTTAGTTTTAGTTATGAAGTTATGAAGGTTTCAAATGTGAACCTATCAGTCAGGTAACAGTGCACTCTTCCCTTAGAACTACCCCCATCCCATCTCCAGCCAGTCTCTGGTATAATCTGGAGCCACTGACAGATACCAGTTCCATTTTCCAGCTTGTTCCTTGGCAAATGCAGTGGCTGAAATTGGAAGTTTCAGTCACTCAGAACTGCATTTTAATTTTTTTTAAAAAACCAAAACATTTTCCAAGTCCTTTTTGTATCATGCATTAATGCAATGCTTTCCTTAGAAAGATGTAAAGTTTGCTAATTTCAGTGACTATATATAATTGCTGATTTGCAGCCACTTTGAGTTGAAAAGTTTGCTATGGGACATTATTTTTTTTAGCTAGCTTTTGTTAAAATAGCACTAACTTCCATTTGCTTTTAAATAGTCACCCACCTAGAAATGCAAAAATGCGGCTAGCATACTGCATGCACTGTAAAACATGCAGGAAGAATGCTCTAAACTTGCATTGCTGCAGACAATCCTTTCCCCCTCTCTAGTAGCACCCCACCCCGAAAGGAAACTCCATGCAGAATATGACCATCTCTGGATTCTTCCCCAAACAAAGATGATCATACAAGGGTCAGGCGTTAGTACGGAGGCTGCCTCATCTTTGATTTAAGGTGCAGAGAGTTTACACACTTAAGCTGTGTGTTTGGCACCAGCCCATTATGCTGATCTGTGAATAGTGTGGATAGAAAAGTAACCATGTTCCTGTCTAAAATGGAAGAGTTTGGAACTTTCACATCAGTCCACACTGGGGTAGTTATGCCAGGCAGGATTAGCAGCCTGAAGAGGGAATTCACATAAAATAAAATCCTACCAAGAAAGCCAAGGTATGCTAATTTTATCAAGCAAAATATTAGCACCAAGTTAAAGCTTGAAACCTGTGTTAAATAAATAGTAACTTCCTTAAAAGGAAATTCTCCAATTAGTATAGTTTTGCAGATAATTTGAAAAACACAGACTACCAGGACCCTATTTTTTTGCTACCCCTGTGAATCAGTCATGTGGACTGCAACCAAATAATTGTTTGGTTTACTTAATCACAGCTGTGCCAAGTTATAAACTTGAAGCTTTAAAGCTTAAAAAATAGGCAAGTTTAGTCACACCAATGAAAAAGAACTAATTATATGTCCTTATACCAATATTAATAATATAACCCAGGCCCAACATCCTACTATTGCATTTGAAGTTAGGCAGGCGGACCTCTTTACTTTTGTAGCTGAAAAGGCTCAGGAAATTATTGATGCATTACACATCAGTGAGATAAATGCTATTTCTTCAGGTAGTGTATACATAATTTGGATGCAGTGTTAAATTCAATCTGAAAAAGTAATGACTGACTGATCACTCCATACTAAAGCAGTCTCAAACCCTTTTTATTATTAACAAAATGTCATTTCAACTGAGCCCAAATCATGGCAATAAGAGTGCCAGCCATTAGGAGTTAGCCAAGTCCAAGACATAAGGAAATTGGCTTTGTCTAGGAAGGTGGTCACCAGAAAGTAACCCCTCATATTCCCACTTTGCAACCTTAACCCAGAAACACAGTCCTCCCACTTTAAGCATTTTCCTCTTACTTCTTGAATAGAATTTACTCACTAGGACCCAAGAGACACAGCTCAATAAGCACAAACTCGATGTTTGGGGAGGGTTGGATATTTTTACTGCATTTTGTTAAATACAAGATTACAGTCTAACAAGGTTCAGTTTCAGTTACATTTTAAAGCCATTTTAGAATTACAATCACATGCCAAGAATGTTTTATGACAGTCTCCAGAGGCATGGCAACAAAAACTACAATACACAGTTATCTGTGCAAGTCATTTTATAATTAGCTCATCCAAGATCCAAACAGGAGAGATCACACTGGAAGTTAAAAGCCCTTTGAGCTCCAATACCATCAATAGTCAAATATGAAATAAAATATGTAGTTCAAGAAAGAACAACAAGCTCCTGCACCCTTACTGGCATCTGCTTCAGTTCTGTCTTAGAAACAAAAGGACTCCAAGCAAGCCTGTGCAGTGCATTGCAAAGTAATGGCCACCCCTGCTCTGTGCTACAAGTGGCAGCTCATGTCAGTTTGCAAAGGCCCTTTGCTTTCCAGGTACTAGTAGCTTTTAACCTAAATAAGCATTTTGTTTTTATGGCAATGAGGCAGTTTTTTAAAGCCTCTCCTCTCCTCAGAAGAAGATTTAGGAGATGAGAATCAAAGAAGTTATGGGCAGCTTGGGTTACTAGCTAAAGCTACAATAGCTTTATACAACCTTGGGAGACTAAGACTCTAAGATTTTAAGCCCTTTTAAAATTCTCTGTCCTCCATCAGCTCACTGCTAGTTTCAGAGAGATTTGCTATCTTTAGGCAGAGCTTAAAGGAAGCCATTTCTTGCCCTAAGGTATTTCTCTTAACATAAGCCCTTCAGGGCTACAAGGCTTTTCAAGAAGACCAAACATCAGTTCAAGTGATGAGAAAACTAACAGGCAAGCTACCCTGCAAGGCAAAGTCACCTTCCAAAGTGGAGAACATGAGAGATCAAAAGCGAAGGCTTGGGATGCCACCTGTATATGAACCACTATTATGCACAAGCAGCTGGTGGAAGAACTCACAGCTTTCCAGAAACTGGCACACTTGCCATGCTATTTGCTGTTCAGAAAACAGAATGAAAACAATAAGCATTCAACAACACAGGGTGAACCCTTGGCATTTTGATAGACTCAATCCCCAGAGACTATCCCTACACAAGTGTCATTTATGAACCTTGCATTTTCTATTCTTGGCAGTCTCCACTTCCAATATTGCTCAAATCTTTCTGTGGGTTAATTTTGCAGGACCAGTGAATTCAGAGCGACAGTTTTGGAGTAAAGACAGAAGGACACGAGCCCTTGTGTTGTCAAAGGTAGAAGTATGAACCGGGACAAAGTGGCTGCAAACCTGCTTCTGACACCTTCTGTGTCAACTTTGGCTGCTTACTTTTCTTCAGCTTCATTTATTGATGTAAAATCAAAAACTTTATTAAGAGTTTAACTTCAGTCAATCCACTATTTATAACAAAACAAAAAGAAAAAGAAAGGAAAGACTTATGAAGAAGTCTGAAAACAAGACCGACCTATACCCTGGGTGAGATTGGATGGGTTAAGTGTCTCTGGTACTATTTGTCTTCACTATTGACAGACACTGTCACACAACCCACCACACGATGCCTGTCTCTGAATGGCGGAGCTAGAATGCAAGTTAAGTGTATTAATAGAGAAAACAGCTAGCATCCCAGCAAATATCATAAAAGCAATCCAATTTACTTTAGAAGTTCAAGGCAGATTCAAAGTAGGTTGGTTACTTACATTAAACCCCAAACAATTTTAAATTCCCCATTACATTCACATGCCAAAACAAGTATTATTTAACACAATTAAAAACAGGATTCAGTCTGCTTTGACAGATGGGAAATCCATAATTTGACACTCATATTTACAGATGCACAAGTGGTTATTTCTTACCTGGAACTTTTGTTGGGTGATTCATGTTCACCAATTCAGACTAGGTGGTCTGCCACTCAAGAGCGACAATCAGTTGCAATCAACCAGCAAGCATGAATTCAGAGCCCTCATACCTATTTATCCCCGCCCAGTATTCCTCTCCAGACACAAGGAAATGCTGCATTGTCTTGATCAATAAACTTAACATTTCTCCAGAAAGGAAATGACTGTCCTTTCTAGTCCAATCTTTACAATATGTGATAATTAGTTTGGTAAATTTTTCACACTAGTTAGTCATCATTCTACGAAGCTGGTAAGAGATACGTGATAATCTCACAAGTGTTCTTACCATAGGTAAAGGTAAAGGTACCCCTGCCCGTACGGGCCAGTCTTGACAGACTCTAGGGTTGTGGGCTCATCTCACTCTATAGGCCAGGAGCCAGCGCTGTCCGCAGACACTTCCGGGTCACGTGGCCAGCGTGACAAGCTGCATCTGGCGAGCCAGCGCAGCACACGGAACGCCGTTTACCTTCCCGCAAGTAAGCGGTCCCTATTTATCTACTTGCACCCGGGGGTGCTTTCTAACTGCTAGGTTGGCAGGCGCTGGGACCGAGCGACGGGAGACCACCCCACCGCGGGGATTCGAACCACCGACCTTTCGATCAGCAAGTCCTAGGCGCTGAGGCTTTTACCCACAGCGCCACCCGTGATCCTGTTCTTACCATAAGCATAAGCAAAACCCTTCAACTACTGCTCAATGGAAACATAGACTGACAGCTAACAAACTCACCCCAAATCTATCCTATTAAAACAAATGTGTTTTATTCAAGAGCAAATATAACTGATCAGTCAAGAAAAACGCAGTAAAGCATGAGACTCTTGATCTCAGGGTCATGGGTTTGAGCCCCACATTAGGCAAAAGATTCCTGCATTGCAGCAGGCTGGACTAGATGACCCTTGCGGTCCCTTCCAACTCTACAATTCTGAGATTCTATGAGAAGAGAAAAGAGTTTTAACAGGATAAAAAGAGGTAGGCACTGGCAAACCACCTATTTACTTTTACTGGATTTAGTGCAAAGAAGAAAGCAGGTATAATGTATGTAGCAAGGGTCCTTGTGCAGTGTATTGTGAAGAACATGACTAAGCTTAAATTGCACAGCAATTCAGGCAAATGAGGAAACCATCCCTAAAGCAGCCACCGAAGTCTCATAAAGCTAACTGGACAATGAACTCTGCTATGCCTCTCTGGAGCCGTATGTGTGCCAGTGTGTGTCTAAAACTATTGATGCTGTATTGTTAGATCACGCAGCACAATGTCAAACAACATAACCTGCCTTTAGAAGACAGATAAGAATCCCTTCTAGTCCCCTTTTTGCCAAATACACACACAACATAAATCACTATCTTAAAAAAATATGATTTATCTCCTCCTCTTTCCACTGATATGTAGAATCTTGCCAGTTTTTAAACTATGTGAATTTGAAACTTTGTCAGAATTATATTGTACTCTGAGGTATAATGCACATTATCATGCAAATTAAGCCTCATGTCACATTAACCATGTCAAAAGAGAAAGTATAAAAAGAAGCTACAGAAGACAAATGAACCCTTTGCTATTATGGACAAATATAGTCAAAATGACCTAAGATGTGTTTTTATACTCAAGTTTCTGAGCAACTACTTGCTCCTAATATGATATTTCTAGTTTAAAAGTGCATTCCTTGCGAAAATTAAAAAATAAAATTTTACCGACTTAGGGTAAAAGTAAAGTAAAGGAGCACTTATTGTTGCAAATTTTTTTTTACCTTCAAGCAAATCAAAATGATTAAAAACAAGGCACTTGACCTTTCTCCACCTTGTGAAAGTCATGGCCCCTCATTCAAGAGAGATTTGCATGGTGTTTTTAAGACAGAGGTAGGCAAACTAAGACCCAAGGGCCAGATCCGGCCCAATTGCCTTCTAAATCCAGCCCGTGGACGGTCCAGGAATCAGTGTGTTTTTACATGAATAGTATGTGTCCTTTTATTTAAAATGCATCTCTAGGTTATTTGTGGGGCATAGGAATTCATTCATATATTTTTTTTCAAAATATAGTCCGGCCCCCCACAAGGGCTGAGGGACAGTGGACTGGCCCCCTGCTGAAAAAGTTTGCTTACCCCTGTTTTAAGACATTTGTTGTGATGCTATAAAGTTTAATATCAAACTGTGAAAGGGAGGTTGGCAGATATGTGTTGGGGGTGAAAAAGCAACCGATTTGAGACAGGTCATTTCTCAGACCCATTCTTGAAGCACTGCTTCTTCCTACTTAACAAACACAGCATTTCACATTAAATGCTAGTATCCTGCTAAGAAACACCTGTCTGTACCTTCTGGCAAGAGACACTTAGAAATAAACTGGCTGCACAGAAAGGATAAGCTCTCTCTCCCTCTCTCTCCACACACACACACACAGAGGTGTTATCAAGACGTATCTGCCTTCAAGAGATAGACAACTCTTCCCAGCTTAACTATATATAGTTCATCATGAAAGTTCAGAAATAAGCTGAGAACTATGTTAAAATTAAGAATTCATAGCTGGTTAATTTACAAAGAAACCACCTCATGTTTGGATTGATGAACATGAAACACACCTTTTATGTTAAAATAATCAAATGTGCTCTTAAAAGACCAATTACCAAGACTCAGTTTTAAAATGGTTTAGACTGATTTGAAAATTGGAAGCCAAACAGTAATAGCAGAACTAGCAGTCTGTTCCTGCAGGCCCTCATACCTGAAATCAGCCAATCCTGTTCCTCCAGAAATCTGAAGTTAACTGCAGAAAATCTTTATGTAACCTGCTTATGTGTCCCAGAACCTCAGATCAAAGCACTGAAAGAAAAACCTGGGGCAATCTGATTTGCAGCCAGATACTGTGTCACCCTGTGGCTAGGGAAGCAGAGAACAAATGAAGTAAAGTCTTAAATGAGGAAAATATTTTTTACCAGCTCTCTCCTCTTAATCTAGTCATTGGCACCAGTAATGGCAACTGTGTCAGAAAGCTTAAATAAAGGAGAGGGAGCTCTACATGTAGCCAAAACACATAATATTTGCTTGGGTCTTCATGAAGAAACTGCAACCAGCTTTAAAAAGAGTTGCTTTTGGATTCTTACTGATTATAAAAAAGCAGAAAACTGTCCCTTCAGGATAAATAAGATTAGATACAACAGATTTGCACAAAACAATAAGGAGTTTTGTTTTTTGGACATAAAAGGAATGGGCTCCTGCAGTTCTAGATTGTCCAAGGTCACCTTCCCCTCCCAGCCACTTGACAATGTGGCTGATTGGAAGCTTTCCTTGTCTGCCTGATGAAAGGACTAGAATGAGTGAAAGTGATGCTTTGTCCCATTTTATAAGTGATTTCAATCTCATAAAACCCTCCACAATCCCACAGCCATAACTCCCATCTTCCCAAAGTCCCTAGCTAGATTGCGCTTTGAAAATTGGGATGGTTCAGTCGGTAGGGCACGAGACTCCTAATCTTAGGGTTGTGGGTTCAAGCTCCACGTTGGGCAAAAGATTCCTGCACTGCAGGAGGTTGGACTAGGTGACCCTTGTGGTCCCTTCCAACTCTACAATTCTATGATTATTTCTACAGAAAAGAAGACCAGGCACAACAGTTCTGTACAGAGAGCACAATACCCTGAATGTTAATGTGGTGGCTGATTTATGTCCCCCTCTTCATCTACAAGTAACACCTTAAAGAACTCTGGCATGGTTCAGGGTCAAGTGGAATGACCTCTGCATCCAGTTTTGGGGAAGCTTAGTACACCCAGCTGTAAAAGCCAAGTCAACCTGCATCTTCAAAGAAGGAGTGTGTGGCCCACACTCTGAAATGGGAAGAACTCCTGGGAAGAATTAGCCCCTCCATGATAAATGCTTTCTAGAATTCCAGAATTTCACAATGCTAGGTCTTCCTAAAACTCAACTACTAGCCAATGACTACAATATATTCTTTTTGTGCCTTTTGCCTTGCAGAGTCATATGAATGCTCTGGCCAAAAGTTTCAGCTGGGACTTCAGCTTATCCATGTAGGAGGAGAAGGATCCTCTTTGGGTCTATGGTATTGAGTCAATCCCAAATGGCAGATACATGCTGCTGAGAAAGAAGAGATACACTATCATACCAGCAGGGTCTGTGGGCTTTAAGCTGAGTGACCTATTCAACAAGATTTCTTGTAAGCGTTCATGTATTTGCTGAAGGTTTTACTCCTCTAAGGGCTTTCTCCTCAGTTTCTCCAATATCCCGAAGTAGCAGAACTCTCACTTCCAAGATTCCAGACATGCTTGATTAATATTGCTCCTACCTGCACACAAGGTAGTTTCCTTCAATATATTTTTAATGATTGGGGGTGGCAGAACTGCAAACCCACCATGCAGACCTTCCAAGTGTCCCTATTTTCCAGGGACGTTCCTGATTTAAAGAAGCTGTCCCGGTTTCTGATTTGATCCCAGAATGTCCCACTTTTCCTTAGGACACCCCTATTTTCATTGGAGAAATGTTGTAGGGTATGGAGTTGCTTGACTCCTGAGCCATCTGAAGGCAATCCTGTACAGGGAAGATTTTTAAAAATGTTTTATGTTTTATTATAATTATATATATATTGAAAGCTGCCTGGAGTGGCTGGGGCAACCCAGTAAGATGTGTGGGGTATAAATAGTAAAATTATCATTATGGAATGGAGCATTCCTATTTTCACTGGAGAAATGTTAAGAGGGTATGCACCATGTGAATTCAAAAGAAATCTTGGCAAACTTCATATTGTTATCACAGCTATTTTGTCTCTGTCTCTCTTCAGTATCCATCTCTGCTTATCTTGACTGATTCTCTTCCCAGCATGTTAAGGCTGCAATTTCTGAGTTAGGCTTTACAGCAATTTGATTGTCCTCTCTATAAATTATCTGGATTTGGAGCCTACTGTATCTACATTCAGCACTGCTGCAATATAAATAACTGTTTTTTTTAAATTTTGGTCTATGTTCACTCACTTAAAACTTTAAAACTACAAATCTAGGGGCAGTCTCTATGATGAAAACTTAAGTGTGAACCACCCCTTCGGAACAAACTGTAGGATGCTGACCACAGTAATTGTAATTATTCGGATTTAAGTTTTAAAGTTTTTTAAGTCAGAGAAACATTTAATCAATTAAACATTTAATACTATTAGCAAAGAGATAGAAAGAATATTGAAAAAGTATTCTTATTCAATTAATATGATCCCCTATATAAATACCATATTGTGGAATATGCTAGTTTTCTTTAGTTTTTGTTAATATGAACTCCCATAGGTTCAGTTTTTGAAAGGAAGTGGATTGACTGTCAGACAGACAACTAATGCCTAGAAGTAACAGACACATAGTTCTTCTCATCAACTATATCAGATGCTTGAAAATGATCTCAAAATATGAAAATCAACAGTAAAGTATTTCTGTGGATTTAAAGTGCTAGCAGTTTTCAAAATATCTTGCAACTGTTGTTCTCTTTTGACTGAATTAGCTTCTGAAGTGCAGAATGAAGCTACACTGGATGATTTGTTAACTAAAGTAGTCTTGGATCTAATTACCAATCTCCCCAATACACAATTAAATCCACAGATTTCATTAGGGAAAGTATTCAAATATATCAGCATTGAGCAGTGCTGTAAAGTTTTACCCTAGACTTAAGCCTTGTACTACCAAACCAAGAGGCTCATTTTCAGTGTTGAACATACTAGAGAAGGCACTCCTATCTAAACTGAATAATGCACTGAACACATTGCTTAGTCCAGCTATGCTCTGATAAAAAATAGCCTTATGGAGAAGGCTAGACTAGGACAGACACATGATGTTCTATTACAAATATTACATGGTCAGTCAAGCAATCTCGGCCCATGAGAGGAAAACCCTGGAGCACATCCATTAGTGAGGGTATTATAAAGTTGGAGGCATTCCAGATGAACAAGAATTTGAATGCCAACTGCCAATTCAGGTTTGCCCCTTCATAACAAAAACAGTCGTCATTCCCCTAAACAGAAGAAAATGATCCAGCAAAAGGACTTTTATTTTGAAAGAACAAACTGTATAAGGCTGAGTAGGTGATAACTTAAGTTTAAAAAATATTTTGGTAACTGGATTCAAACATACCTACATTTAGCAGGTATCAACTATCCCTTCACACATCATCTAAACACTTTCAGGACCAAACAGAAAGTCATGTAGCTGAATCATTCATAGTTTCATCAAGCCATGTGGTGGTGGGGAAATGAAAGTAGAAGCCACAAACCCAGAACACTGCTGTAGATTTCATTTCTGTCCTGGTTTGCAAGGCAGCATTCTCTGGCCCATTCAAACACTCCCATTTAGTTCTACACTGGCAACTACTACATCAAAATATAATATATCTGAGGAGTCCAGCACCACCATAGGGGCAAAAGAGAAAATGTGCAATAAAATTTCCCCTACTTCTAAGTCTAAGTTAGTCTTGTGGGTTTTTTTTAAGACTGCAAACTTTTCCAGCACTGCTCATGCTGACAACAAGATTAATATGCATTAGGTCCTTAATTTTACTCAAGTGGAGTACTTACCAGCAGCAACTACACCCGGAGGGGGCGAACCTGCCTCACCACCACTTGTTTGACTCATGGATGCTACAGAGAGTTCTCTGGAAGGTGGTAACTGCAGCTCCTTTGGGAGAAGGTCATAGACAGATTCTAAAAAGAAAGAATAAAGATGTCTTAAGAAAACAAACAAATATCCCTATATTTTGCTACCAAAATACCAGAAATGCTAAAAATTATGTTGGTATGCCTCAAATCTATGATAGAAAGAAAAGGTTGTATTACCTCAGTACCAGAGATAAGAGTCCAAAAGCACTGAAAGAGTCTAGCAATTACACAGGATATCAGTAAAAGACTAAATCAAATCTTTGGCATTTGTTAAGAAATTCCATAGATACTAACTTTCCATCACAATTATGGCAATGTATGCCAACCAATTGCATTCACCAAATTCTACATGGTTTTTAAGGCTTTGGACAAGCATCTGAAGAGCACCAACTGTACCCTGCCAAATCACAAACCAGCTTTTGGTGTGTACATGAACACTATCACACATCTCCCTTTGCATCCCTGCTCCAAACTATATAAAATTTCTGAGACACTAAAGACTAATATTGGGTAGTGCAAGAGTAATGGAACAAAACCTATATGGAAAGTATTACAAAGATTGTCTAGGAAGGAAATATAAGCAGGACACAAGCTCCTTGCTGGTTCCTGTTCAGATTTTTCCAGTAAGAAGCACAATGAGTTTCTTTTCTACGGAATGGTTAGAATTTGACCCTTAACAATCAACTCAACTCTTATAACTGACTCAATTTGCCTTTTTACTATGTTCTGTTTCATATAAATCCATGTTTTTTTTCATAAAAGCAGTCTTCAATATTCATGCCAAACAGCAACTTATTTACTTTAACAGAGATAATATATGTTTCTGATCCAGACAATCCACTTTTCTGATTCAGATAATGCACTGTAACATTTTTTTTGTTACATAGATCACTAAGTTCTGGCAATTTTCATTCATTTTGCTCAACTATACATTATAAACTATCACAAAAAACAGATACCCAAAGACGTCCATTTATCATCTGTTACATGATTTTGTATTATTGTACAAATGGCAAGTTTTTAGCCTCCAACAACCCTGGATAATAATGCTCCTAAACACCAACCACAAGGAGAGGAGATTTGCATGAGACCAAGAGGAGGGTATTCCATGCTGCCTGCCTCCCAAATCAAAATACCAATGAAGTTCTCCTGAGCTGGGTTCACAGAGTAACTTCACAGAATTGTAAAATCCAACCTCAAAAGGAGAAAGAACGCTACAAACCCCTGAACACATTCCTGGCTTGGATTAAAATTTGGAATGAATCATCAATTTAGTTTTCATTACCTTCTCCAAGGAGTCTCATCTAGCATTAATAATATATTTCCATACAAGGACAGGCCCTTTATTCAGGTTTTAAAATCCGGGAGGGAAGCAATGGAATGCAGCCCACACAAGGCAACAATGGGCAACAGATCCAGCTGTAGCCTTTGAACTGCAGTTGGCACTATGACTAGTAGTACAGAGTGAGAAGATACTCTGCTAACCCTAACTCTTGAGGCATGCAAACAAGGTGAAATGTTACTCCTTGCAGGGGAATGAATGTGAGCATTATCTCCTTGCCAAAGCCCCCAGAATATTCTCAAATCTGCCCTTGTGTAGCCACAGAAATCTTCCCCATTAAAATGTGTGTGACTTAAGAGAAAATAACTCCACTTAGATCTCTTTTTAAACAGTGATATAACAACCTCTTTAAAACTAATCCACCTTTCAACTTGGGCCCCCCAAATTTCCTTGTAAGAAAAAAACTTACTTTGGATAGCTTACTTCAATACGTTTGTTGTTACAAGTTAACACTTTGCTTGCAGAAGGCAAAGATAGGGTTCCAAGCAGACTTTACAACTCAAAGTAGCTCAAGCGCGCAAACAAGGAAAATGGCCAGGCACTGTTGGAAAGAAGGCTTGCCTTAAAGGGCACAGCAATACAATAGTGGCTACTTTGCCCAGCCTTACATACCAACCACAGCTTACACCCGGTGTCCAAATGTTCTTGTCAGCACTAAGAAGAAACCTGGTGCAGCTGGGAAGGAGGGCTGTGAGCAGAGGAAGAAAGGAGGTAGATCAGTGCAGAGCCTAGGGGGGGCGGGGCGGGTGCTAGTCAGGTTTTTTGCCTCAGGTGAAGTTTCCAGAGGGGCATCATTGAGGCTCCCAGCCTGTGTGTGTTTGTATGGGGAGTTGCCAAACTGGGTCTTCGACCCAAGGGAAGTAAAGCCTACTGGATCAGTGGACAGTGCTTTTATCCCTAATTAAAAGCCACTACAGCTCATCTAGGGAAGTAGTCTCAATGAGAGCTTACTTTTAGTGATTGTACAGGCAATACGGGGCATTCAACACCCACTTTATATATACATGCAATTATATATAACTGCAGATTACCCTTTAGAAAAAAATCTCTACCTTATTTGGGTCACTGAAGGCAGTATCAAACAAAGTAGTTCCATTAGCACAATGACATCTGGTTGCTCAACAGAACTTCCCACTACTCTCCTCAAATCTCCCTCCTCCCAGAAACGATTTAGGTGCATGGAAAGGAGAGAGGAGTTCTTTGGCACAGCCAGAAGATATTGTCTTAATTAAGTTACTTCGTCAGATACTGCCCTAATTTATTTAGTTTATGTAGAGCATTATATGCACAACTCACCCAAATTATTCCATTGAAGAAAAAACTATAAATAATTATGTATTTATATTGTAGCACACCAAAATATACAATAAAACCAGGCAGTAGTTATGATGTTAGTGTACCTCCTTAGCGAAGGCATTCCAGTAACAGGGGTAAAACTCAGCAGTTTGACAGAGCTAAGGACACCCAACACTCTGACAAATAAAGCATCTGGTATGACACAGATCCCTATCATGGAGGTCTCATTTCTACTGCAGTTTCTGAACAGGGTAAGAAACAGAAGGAGCCTCTTGCAAAAGCAGGATGAGAAGCTGTTTCTTATATTTCCTGAACTCCACACAAATTAGGTATGACCATGCCTTTGTCCCATGCCCTCAGCACATACTGGAGTACTCAAGGGAGGGGTGTAGAAGTAGCTACAAATAATGGCTGGCTCCTTAGCCAAGTCACGATTTGTGGATCCCTTGTGGACAATAATTACCTAATTCCAAGATTAATGCTAAGAAAGTACTTCGTGCCACAAGGTGTATGTCAACAGCCAATAGTTCAGGTGTTTAGTTCTAAATAAATATTTTATTGCCAATTTTAATGTTTGTTGTTGTTGTTGTTGTTGTTGTTGTTGTTTGTAAATCACTTAGAGGTTCTATTTACAATCAAGCAGTATAGAAATTTTGTTAAATAAATATATAAAATTGGCAGAATCATCACATCTTTTTGCCCAGGAATCTTTGCTGATTTTTGCTTCGGAATGCTGACGGCAATTGTTTTGGAACATTTATTCTGCCAACAGTTTCTGCCCTGCAAAGATACAACATTCTTGTCCACTTCAAGCTTGGATCTCAACATGACTGGCAACTGCACTGGAAAACATACCAGTTGCATGCCTGATGCGCATTAGCTTTCTAAAAGATTATGACGGCCAAGAATAACTGCCAGCATTCTACACATAATCATTCTAGCATCTTACTACTGTACTGCTTGCTGAAATAAGCACATCAGCTTCTAGGTATAGGACCTTGTTCTAAGAAGAGAGAATATCAGAACTTCCAACTATCAAGCAACACCAGTGAATCTGAATTGATTGTCACCTTAGCTAGCATACTTTCCAAATGGGCTTTGTTATCCACCTTTGTTATATCTGAAACTAGAGGAGCACTTTCCCCTCCTTAAATCATATTTTTCACATCATATATATCTTCAATTGCTGAAAGGGTTTAGAAGGATTCCATCCCTTTAAGTAAAAGCCAAATATCTACCATCTGGTCAACATAATCTGTACACATCTCTTTTTCTGAGAACAGTAGAGCAAGTCAGATAGCCATCAGAGAAAAACACAACAGTCAGAATGCAAAGAATTGCACAACTGAGCACATGCAACCAATATGGCTGTGGGCTTCTGCTTCTCTGTCAGAAGGCTACCATGCTATAGAGCAAACCACTCTTTTGAAATGGAGGAAAATGTCAAAAGTAGTCAAAATGCCTTCTAGGCATTTTTCATGGTTAAAATATTCTCTGGATTCTAATCAATATTGTTTAAATATTTCCCCTAATAACATAATCGTCCCTAAAATACAACTTTACATATATATTTTTGTATACTTGGAATAAAATATGCTGGTGATTGACATATCCATCGAGCCAGCTGACTCGCACACAGTCCTCCATCATCACATCAAGGGAAATAAGTACAGTTCTGAGTACAGATGTATTTGACTATGCTACAGCCATTCCACCCAAATGGAACTCATAAACCACAGTTAAAAACCTCTGCCTTAGTCCATTGTTAATACCATTTCCATTTCCACAGTGAGTTTCTCCTTCTTGCATACTGGGATAAATGAATTGTTGTAAGAGCAAGCAATGTAGTTGAGATCACAGAATCGTAGATTTGTAGCGCTGGAAGGGACACCAAGGGTCATCTAGTCCAACCCCCTGTCAAGCCGACATTCCGTTGTGGTGACTGCAACCTACATTTAAGGTGCCATTTGGTGCCCAGCTAATATCTGAGTTTCTAGCACTATCCCTTCTTCCTTTTTGCCATTATTGAATTACATGTAAATTCTCCTTCTGAACTCCCTCTACTTGGTTTGGAAACAGAAGCAGAACTTCAGAGCCAAGAAATGCATGCTGTTCGTACAAGCATACTCACATCTGATTCACCAATTCCAGGAATGGGGAGCCTTTGGTCCTCCAAATATTACTGAACTACAACTCCCATCAGCCCCATCAAGTTCAGCAACATTTGGAGGGCCAAAGGTTCCCTCCCCACACCTGAAATATACCTTCTCTCATTCTTATTATGAACTTCATTTGTAATTTTGATTTCTATGAGGGCCATACTGTAGAAAAACAAGGCCTAAGTTCAAAAGTAAGCAAACCATTCTGAACAAGATTAAGGTATTCAGGAGGTAATTTCCTTCCTCTGTATTAATGGGAAGCAATACAGCTGGCTCAAAACTAATGACAAATTGCTGCCTGCATGAATGCCCATCACACCAACTATGAGAGCTTTGCTGTAAGTAGATGTTAAACCAATTTTAGAATCACAGAATTGTAGAGCTAGAAGGGTCTCCGAGGGCCATCTAGTCCAACCCCCTGCAGTGCAGGAATGTCAATTAAATAATAATAATAATAATAATAATAATAATAATAATAATAAATTATTTATACCCCGCCCATCTGGCTGAGTCTCCCCAGCCACTCTGGGTGGCTCCCTATCAAATGTTAAAAACAGTACAGCATTAAATATTAAAAACTTCCCTAAACAGGGCTGCCTTCAGATGTCTTTTAAAGATAGGATAGCTGCTTATTTCCTTCACATCTGAAGGGAGGGTGTTCCACAGGGTGGGCGCCACTACCGAGAAGGCTCTCTGTCTGGTTCTCTGTAACCTCACTTCTCACAATGAGGGAACTGCCAGAAGGCCCTCGGCGCTGTCTCAATGTCCAGGCTGAACGATGGGGGTGGAGACGCTCCTTCAGGTATACAGGACCGAGGCAGTTTTGTACCATATTGTATATGACAGATGGCCATCCAAAGGGAGTCCACCACCTCTCGTATGAGTCTGTTCCACTGTCAAACAGCTCTTACTGCCAGAAAGTCAGGATCTCCATTCTTATATCTTGAATTCATTAGTAATTTGAAAGCATTTAATCCATTATTTTCAAGCCAACAAACCCAAGTTATCATGCAGAAACTTAACTTTCTTACTGTGCTTATGTAGGAAGACATGGTTTACTATTAACACACCCTAGTATGTATAAGGTTTTTACAGATACTTGAATGTTTACTCAAGAGTGTTAGTTGGAACAAACAAAGCTAACACTGAAATGTGCTATACTGTTCCAACCAAATACATACTAGGCACATGAAAAGGCGCAGAAGAAAAGCAGTACATCAATGGAAGCTTTTAATACCTAAGGGGATTAACCTTTACCCCATCTTATGATATGCTGAACAGACTAACAACCTCAAAATTTTCATTCTAGAAATTCCTAGCCCTTGACACATTTTTATAGTTCTTCTCTGCACCATGCACAATTATTTTTACTCAGCTGTGAATATTGGAAGTACCCTACCTAGTATTACAACTGAGGCTTCACTGCTACTGTGTATAGAAGCCAATTGTTTGAAAAATCATTTTAAATTCTGTTAAAAAAAATAATCTAGCAATAACAGCTGGGATAAAAATGGAAACAAAGTAAGAAGGAAATGGAGAAGCAGCATGGATTAGATGCTATTATTATTATTATTAATAATACACCACCCATCTGGCTGGCTTTCCCCAGCCACTCTGGGCAGCTCCCAACAGAATATTAAAAACACAATAAAACATCAAACATTAAAAACTTCCCTAAACAGGGCTGCCTTCAGATGTCTTCTAAAAGTCAGATAGTGTTTGTTTCTTTGACATCTGATGGGAAGGCGTTCCACAGGGCGGGCACCACTACTGAGAAGGCCCTCTGTCTGGTTCCCTGTAACCTCACTTCTTTCAGCGAGGGAATCACCAGAAGGCCCGCTGGACCTCAGTGTCTGGGCTGAACGATGGGGGCAGAGACGCTCCTTCAGGTATACTGTAGATCTTTCAGGACTGGGGTTATATGGTCTCGTTATATGGTCTCTAGTTATATGCTAGAGCCCTGTTCAGTGAAGCGAGGCCACTAAAAGCCCAAGTCTGCTCCCCCTATGAACAACAAATATGTTCATATTTGGCCCCTACAAAACCACAAATGCTTTTGTCCAAACCACAGTTTTGCCTTTGGATTGGGCTAATAACAGAACAGCCAGACAGCAACTCTCAGAGGGATTTCATTTGCCAGTTTTAAACTTGAGAGAACAAGAAGCCCAGTGCCACTTGAAAGCATCTATTAAGCAACCACTAGAACCCTACCCAAGACCCTTTTGCTCTCTAGCAATTCCAGCACACCAGTTTTTCCTTCACCACTATGGATGCTGGAACAGAAGAGAGGCGAAAATTCTCATAAAGACCAGGACAGGTATCCAATGCTACTCAGAGTAGATCCTTGAAGTTAATTGGCACAACAAACTTAGGTTCATTAATTTTAATGGGTAGGAGTAGGATTTAGTTGGATACAACCATAGGTCCTCACCAGATTCTGCAATTTGTGCTTCTCAGCACAGATGCCTATTAATAGCATTTACTACTGCTCAGTCCTTGCCAGGTTACAGTCTCCTGTTCTGTAGTAAACACAGCCTACGTTAACAAGTCTATCAATGTAACTTTCCCGTTATGTCAAGACTTTTAGCTGGCTAATGATGACCATGGATACAGTGGTGTAGCTTTAGTATTTATCTTTAAAACTATTATTTTTTAAAAAAAAATCAACCATAGTGTTACAAGAACTACTATTTGCTGTGGAATTAATTTTTGACTGTTGTTTGTGAAAAGCAATAGTATGCAAAGAAATAAAAGCACCAGCAAGCTTGGAGGAATTGCAGGAACAGGTCAGAAAAAGAATAGACCTGTAGCACTTTAAGACTAATAAATTTATTATTGCATAAGCTTTCATAAATAAATCTGCTAAATCTTTAAGGTACTACGGGAGTCTGTTTTTGCTGCAACAGAATAATGGCTCAAAATCTGAAGTTTACACTCTGGATGGAGTTTATCCTGATACAAGATGTTGGTTAGAACTTCAGTCAGTGAACCTTATACCATGCATCTCCCAAAACAGTTGTTTGTTTTTTTGGCTGATGAGTTTTATAAGTTTCTTGGTCACCTGAACTTCCAGCAATATTTACAAGCAAGTTTCTTTATCTATTTCCATCAGCTGGGCTTTTTACTTTTTAAAGAAACAAGGAGTTGTAGGCAATGCTAGTTCTACTCAGAGGAGACCTACTCAAATTAATAGATATTAGTTCCATTAATTTCAATGAGTCTACTCCAAATAGAAAGTAAGGAATCTATGTGGGACAGAAAACTGATCCCAACTGTCCTTAAGTATTTATTCACCCCAGAGAAATCCAGCACCCACAGGACAATACAACTCAGTTACAAACTAGATTCAACCAAAACAGCAGAGGCAAGATCTATAGACCTCTCAAATGTAATCATTCTTAACACACCCTGTAAGCAATTTAGAATATAGGAGAGCTACAATATGCTAGCTACAGCCTGCAATGAATTCAGTTCAATATACCAAATATGTCAAAGTTGACTAAGAGGATAAACAAGATCAAGAAAATGTTAGTACTCACTCTCTCTTGACTTCAACTATTATAATTAAGGAAAATTCATGAAGTAATTGCCTGGGAGCTACAATTTATAAATAATTACAAGAATGAACAGATCTTTCTTTTTCTTTTTCTATTAAGTTTTCTTCTTTAAATTTCCCCGGAGACCCCCAAAAATACATTATGAAAACTTGTATTCCTGTACATACTGTATATAACAGTATACATATACATATACAGATCTTCGTTTCTATGGGTCTTTGCAAGTACCCATCACTCCTGCTAATGAAAATAAATATTCTGTATAAAAGTAATGAAGATGTTACAACTCTTCTAAAATTTTAAGAGTTTAAACTTTACAAGTAAGAAGAGATTACTCTGATTTCTGGTGTTACTGCAGGGGAGAAGGAAGCCTGCCATCCAACTTGTAAGGCAGCTGTCATACTCCTTACCAGATTTGAAATCAGTAACTTTTATTATCTCAAGACTTGACTAATACAAAAGCTGCTGTATGGACTCAGAAAACCATTTAGTTAAATGATTGATCGTGAAAATAATTCATGTATATTCAGAATCCTGTGTTTTATTACAATTCTTATTTAAAAGCACCTAAAATTCTAGACACTGTACAAAAATCAAAAGGCATAGGCTCTGCCTATAGGTTTATAATTAACAGACATGATAACAAAAATCATTGGAAGAGAGGAGAAAAATAAGCAAATTTAGAAACAATTCATACATACAGTTTTAGAATTGTCATAATGATTAGGTAGAATGTTCCCTAAAGGAGACAGTTCTAAGACAGGAGGAGCCAAGTTATACCGTACTTGGCCCCAGCCAATTGGCTGTGTCACTTTTCACTTGCTGGGTGCAGGTGAAATGGCTGCTAATGAAGACAGTACAATGAAGAAACAGTAAAGTGTAAGAATATTATAATGTTTGCTAATTGAGAACAGTCTAGCCCAGATTTTCCTAACTGGGGGCTATATGGCCCACTGGGACTCCCCAGGATATTTCAGGGGGGCCACAGGTGAAGATCACATAAATGGGGCCACAGCATGAGGCTAGGGGGCCACAGAGGAAAGTGAGAAGTGAAGTGGGGGAATCATTTTTAAAAATCTGATTGGCTGGCTATCTGCTTGGCCAATCACAAGCGGCTATGTGGGTGCCCCACCAGGGCCTAATGCTCCTTTTTGCCACGTGCGTGTCCTGGTTTGTTTCCAGTGGGAGAGGATGATCGCTGAGGCTCCCATTTAGACCAGTAGAGCCCGTGATCCAGAACCCCCAGGTCAGAAAACTGCAGTGGTGGAGTGGCAATGGGTAAGACTGGGGTGGATTTCACCCTGCTGCCAGTGCTGGGCCCAGTGGCAGCTTGGGCCTGACTCTGCAAGGTGCAGGGTGAAATCCACCCCAGTGCCTAGCCGAGCGGGGTCATCTGGTGCTACTGACTTGCATCTAGTAAATAACTAAGCGTCTACTCAGAAGAAAGCCACACTGAGTTCAGTGGGCCTTACTCCCAGGTAAGGGTGTGGAGGATTATAGTGTGCTATCACCCGGGGCCCCTCTGGATAACAAGATCTTTTTGCACCAGGTCAATGAGGACCACTTGCTTTTTAAAATTCTCCCATACTGTATATACAGCACTCCTTGTGTTCCTTTTGAACTGTATCTATAGGTTTCCCTCTCTGTGTCAAATAACTGGGGTCAAATAAGTGTTGTTTATTTTTGTAATACATGGAAGATGGATCTCCCTTGGGATGTTCTGGACTCTCCTTCCTTGGAGGTTTCTAAACAGAGGATGGATGGCCATCTGTCATGGATGCTTTAGCGGAGATTCCTACACTGCATGGAGTTGCACTAGAAAGATGACCCTGGGGTCCCTTCCAGCTCTATGATTCTATGTTTTTCTCCTTCAACAATATTTCATTATGTTCCTATCATTTTATGTAATTGTATTTTGTAAAAAATTATAACTAAAACGTGTTCTATTCACAAACAAAACATTTAAATAGCTACCTTTCTACCAGTAGGATTTGTTGGGGGGGGCGCAGAACATCATATTTGTAGTGATTTTTTTAAAAAAAAACTTATTGTGGGGGCACAGGAAGGAAACAAGACTAGAAGGGGACCACATTCGGAAAACACTGGTCTAGCCAACAAGAATTGAAAAATAACTGCTTAGACTACAACAGGTTTAAAATAAAATAAAGACCTCTGACATTTATAATCATTGATTATAAATCAGCACTTTTAAAAAGAAAAAAGTAAGAGAACATTCTAAAATGCCTCAAAATAAGCAAATAAAGTTATTCACCAGAAAAGAAGAGACTGAGGAGATATGATAGCCATTTTCAAATATCTAATGGACTGTCACATGGAAGATGGAGCAAGCTTGTTTTCTCCTGTTCCAGAAGCTAGGACCCAGTCCAATGGATTCAAGTTACAAGAAAGGAGATCTGAACTAAACATCAGGAAGAGCTGTTTGACAGTGGAAAGGACTCCTTCAAAAGGAGGTGGACTCTCCTTCATTGGAGGCTTTTAAGCAGTGTTTGGGAGGTCATCTGTCATGGATGCTTTAGTTGAGATTCCTGCACTGCAGGGGGTTCGACTAGATGACCCTCAGGGTCACTTCCAACTCTACAATTCCATGATTCTAAGACCTATGCAAAAGACCAACGAAAGTAATTACTCTAGAATGACAATGGTAGATTTCAAACCACCACTACAATAACCATGACTGAATCAGCAAGAACCAATGAAGTTACTAGGAACTGTTGCCACTGCATAAGAGTAACACACACACACACACACACACACACACACACACAGCTGACACATATACCAAGGCAGCAATTCTACGAGACATGGTGGGACTTACTGCGGAGTAAGCATGCAGAAGATCACACTAAGTTTCCTGGGTACAGTAAATTAATACACTGCAGGCATATAGCATATAATAATAATAATAATAATAATAATAATAATAATAATATAATTATATCCATCCAAGAACACCAAGTGTAAAACATAGTACTATACACATAGTTTAGTTTACTTTCTACTATTACAGACAAGGCAAACACATTCCAATCAAAGCAATTTCTTGTCTTGGCTTACTGCCACATCTCTTTTGACCCTTATCAGGAGCCTGCAACCCTCCTGCTATAATAAGTACAAAGATTTGACTCCACAAAAACAACAAGTGAATTGCCAAGATCATTTAGAAACTGCATTCAATTTGCCACAGCAAGGGTGAAATATAAATATGCAAAGGAAAAAACCACAAATACCACACTATTTTAGATTGTGATGTTCACAACTCTCAGATAACTCAAAGAAACCTCTCCTTGGTGAAGATTCAGCTATGACAGAATCAGTGACGGTAGCATAAAATGTTTTATCTTAGTTTAGTTTAGGAAGTCATCTTTAATGGGTAGATCAATTAGCTAAAGCATTAGATGATTAATTGGTAGGAGGTTATTTTAATTTGTTCATTATTTAAAGCAACTTTTTCTGATGTGTTACTATAAAAACAGCAAGGATAAAAAATGAAAGTAAATAACAAGGCTCTTTATGAAGGGTTGGTAATATGTAAATTTAAGTCACTGAAAATAAGTCATCAGCTTCATAAACAATTTCCATCACTTTACAGTCTGCAAATAGGATTTAAAGTTTCTCCTTCTAAATAGTTTGAGATAACAGATTCATATGCTTCCAATGCTGCTAAGTTATCTTTGATGACCAAGTTCACTTTATTTTGAGTGACCGCTCTGCAGTTTTGAGCCACAGTAGGTTGTATCCAATGTTGCTTCTACTCTTTGGTAAAACCAATAACACTGGGACAGTAGTGCTAAATAGCACCAAGCATTAAGGTCTGGTGTAGAGTCTTGAGCCACAGTAGGTTGTATCCAATGTTGCTTCTACTCTTTGGTAAAACCAATAACACTGGGACAGTAGTGCTAAATAGCACCAAGCATTAAGGTCTGGTGTAGAGTCTCTGTTCATGATCCCAACCAGTGCTATTTTCCTAGAAAAAGAGGTGCCAAAACTCACCATGAACACCTCTCCTTTTCTCTTGGAATGACAATGGTGCCCACCAGAGAGCTGCCGGAACTGAGTTCCTGTGAGTTCCCCCTGGGGGAAAAAGCCCTGGTGGGTTGTGGGTTCGAGCCCCATGCTGAACAAAAGATTCCTGTATTGCAGGAGGTTAGACTAGATGACCCTCAGGGTCCCTTCCAACTCTACATTCTATGATTTATGGAACCCTTCTCAATTGAGATAATAGAATTGTAGAGATACAACAATCTTTCACATCAGCTACTTTGAAACAGCAGGTAAAAACATACCCATTTGTCCAAGTCTTTGGAACTTGATGTTTGTGTTAGTTCAGGGGTCTGCAACCCGCGGCTCTGGAGCCGCATGTGGCTCTTTTACACCTTTGCCGCGGCTCCGGGACGGATACTAGCGAGGGGAGGAGGCGCATTGTGTGCCCCGACACTCCCCACTGTGGCGGGCGCTGTACTGGCTGTGACATCGCATGGGGGCAGTGCGTGCGTTAGTCATGCACCGTCCCGACGTCACCTTCCCGCCCGCTGCGGCTCCCAGTTTTTTTTTCTTCGGAAACGGGTCCAAGTGGCTCTTTTTGTCTTAAAGGTTGCAGACCCCTGTGTTAGTTGTACTTGAAGTTTAGTGTTGTTTTTAGAATGGTTTTGTCTTGCATAATTTTCCTATATTCATGTTTATACTTTATTTTGTGTTGCAAGTTCCCCTGAGCTCTGCTCTGGAAGAAGGTGGATATTAAAACTCTGAAATAAATAAATACCTATTTTGTCATAGTAAAGAACAAACCTATTCTTTAGTTTCTGAATAGGTATATAAAAATGTTAACATATTAGCTAGAGTTAGATAGTGTACACTAATCCACTGCCAATTTCACTGATTTGAGCTGCAGTTCTATACTTACTTTATTGGGAGTAAAGTAAGCTCAATTGAACATGATGGGACTTACTTTCGATGGGAAATGTATATGATTGTATTATACTGTTAAAGAGATGTCTGTTGGGTCTGGGAAGAGGAGAGACAGGATTAGTATTTACCACTGTCCTGTCCAAAACTAGTTTTTCACAAGAAATCATTCTCATCTGAGCACTTTCAGAATGTTCAATCCTTTCTTTTCTATCCTTGACTAACTTTTTTGTTTATACATTGAACGAAAATTGAAAACAAAATAAGCACTGGTTATAATCAAAGGCTTTAGATAATTTTCCTAATCTAAATTTTACACAGACTTTTGACATATTTTGACAACAAAAGTCAGTATTACTAACTAGGCCATATTTTCAGTAATTTTCTTCTATCCCCCTCAATCATATGCCTCTAGTTTATTACCAAAAAGCAGGAGAGCACAAACAAGAACTGCATCTGCTGTCCCTGGGCTCCAGCGTTCTTCCACAATCTAACAATTGCTGTGTTCACTGTCATCCACACAGAAATGAATCTTCAAGGCCAGCCCTGGCTAAAGGAGCAGTTGACACATCCAACACGCTACAAGCTCCAAATATTGACAAGGCCAAGGGAAGCCCACCTATAGTTCCTACTTCTCATACTAGAAAACAGGAGAAATCCCATCCTGCTGAGAAAGCCAAGGAAAGCTTAATAAACACTTCATTCAAAGACTTGTCATGCTTCTTTTCCCTTCAATTCAAAAGTCAATCAATAACTCACACAGCTGCTGCATTTCTCTGAAAGCAGAGATTATTAGAACTTTTGTAATCCCACTCAGACAACCTCACCAACTGCCCATACCCTTGCACATATTTTAAGAACCACAGACCTGCCCTTTTGCGAAAACGGAACAAAAAAGTGTCAAATCACATGTTGAAAATCCACAATTTAAGTGAACATTTAAGTGGACAAAACCCCATCATATAAATATAACAGTAAGGCCTATAGGAATACAAGTGGGCCATTGGCTGCCCTGGCTCCATATTTTCATTACACTGATTTATTTTAGCCTTGGGGGCCCATTTAGATATTAGTCTAACAGTGCAAGAAATGCTGTGAAGAAATATACTGAGTAAACCTGAAACATTGGTCTGAATACCCAACAAACCTATTTTGTCGCTCTAGATTTCACAAGACCATTGGAGAGTCTGACCTATTTTCCTTGGGGGCATGAATGGAAATAACTCCTGCATTTTGTGCAGAAAATGAGAAATTGAGTTGAATCAACACTCTGTTTCGGGAGTTTATAATGTTTGCTTTGAGGCAACTGCAATATTTTTACATTTTTTAAAAGTCATGATCTAGTTGTACAAGCTGAACTTTAACATAATATCTTTTTCTCATACCATGTTAAAACAACCTGCTGGATTTCCATAAGTACACTGCTGTTTTCCTTTGAATTATCTCTTTGTGTCTCTTGTGTGATAGGTGTAAAGGAGGGAGGGCAGTGTGGCAAGCTAGTTGACCCTGGCCATTATTTTGAGGGCAAAATATTTTACAGGGTTGCTAGCCTTACTTCAATGTTTGCTTCTTGTTTTCTCCCTGTTGGAGCTCCTTCAGAAGATGAACCAAGGGGTTACCAGGATGAAGGTGAAGTGAGGGAAGAAGAAAAAATCTACCATTTCTCTCTCTTTCCTCCTAGGAGGCCAACATACACGACTTCCCCACTTAACTCCTGCATTTTCAGGCCAACTCTCTGTGGCATTCTACACTGGGCCCAATACCATAGCTGGCTTCGACAGACTCATGATCATTTGTTTTTCACAATTTGTTCATCTACAGAAGTAGGAACAAGGAGAGGCAGCATCAACCTACATTCAGCCATGGAACTCTTCAAGCATCTTTGGGGCAGATGAAAGGATAAAATGGAGAGGGGAGGGCCATGTAGGGTGCCTTGAGCTCCTTGAAAGAAAGGTAGGATAGAAACATAACAAGCTAATAAACAGATCTATTGATGGTAGGAAGGAACGGAAGCAGATGGGAAATTCAGAAGAATAAAAGTGAGAACGGGGCCCTATTTAGAAACTCTCTCTCGGTTCAACGAAACATGAGGGTTTTGGACCTTACTTGTGAACCGCCACCGCCGCCAAAAAGAAAGATGCTAATCTGGCAATTGATAGACAGCGAGTGAAAGTAGGGGGCACTGCCTCTGAGCACGTGTAGAGCGCAGCCCCGCCCCCACCCGAAAAGTGACCTTATTAACGGGCGACTGCGCCCCTTCCTCACCTTGGTCGAGCGGGGGGGGGGGCAGCAGCCCCTCCCCGTCCCTCCCGAGCGGCCTCCTTCTCGCACACGCCCCACAGGGTCGGGACAAATTCCTGAGAAACAACGGTGATCGAGCGAGCGAGGAGGCCGCTCCGGAGTCCAGAGTCGTCGATGCAACGCGGCGGCGCTCTTTTCCTCCCCCCGCCCCCCCTGAGGCCCACCAGAGACTCACCCTTGGAGTAGAGGGACTTAGGGGACTCGAGGTCGAGGTCGGCGCTGAGGAGAGAGATGAAGTCCGAGGGCATCGCAGCTCCGCGGCCCGGCCGGGGGGAGGTGGCGGCGGTGGGGGGGCGGGACGGGGGGGCGGCGGTGGGGGGCACGGACGGATGGACGCCGCAGCGGTTGCTGACCACAGGCAAGGGGAGCGGAGGGGGCTGTGCTGCGGCGGCGAGAGGCGGGACCAGGGACAGAGGAGGCGCGGGCCGGGCTCTTACTCAGCCACCGCCGCTCCTGACAGGAATTCGGTGCCTGTCGCCCAGCAGGACCGCCCCCTCTCCGTTGACATTGCGCATGCGTCGCCCGGCTCTCGAGCCACGGCGACGGTGAAAAAGAGAGAGGAAAACACAAAAACCAACGGGAAAAGGAGGCGCATGCGCAAGGCCTCAGACCGCGGGGGGGGGGGGAGACGGCGGGGCAGCGGCAACAGGCGACGCAAAATGGACGTTGTGCGCGTTTGCGCCGTGCTCGGCAAACAAGTGCCCTCAAGCCTTCGACGCATGCGAGCCTCTCGCGTAAACGAACCAGAGGCGGCTTTAATGCGCATGTGCCAGTTCTTGTATGGACAGAGGGCTCGCGCAGTCGATTCGAGGGTGGTTTCTGCGCCTGCGCTACAGGGGATATTCGCGAGAGAGAGGCCTCTTTGTCAGAGTGGAGGGAGGTGGCTGTACAGCTTCCTTTTTAGCTCGGAGGAAGAGCAAAGAAGAATCAAGGCAATCTCTTAGGAAGAGTGAGGAGCTGTAGGCTGTGCCGTCGTCGCCGGCTTTTTTTTTGTAATTGCTACTTTTGTTTTAACTGACGTGTTTGATCACTGGTGCGTTGTATTTATTTCGCATCTACTGACCAAAAGATGGGGACAGAAATATTTAAGTAGAGGAAGAAGTAAAAGGTCCACTTCTGCGTCAGTTTTCAGAAGGGTATTGCCCTTTTCCAGGCTGCAGGGGAAAAACAGCTACGCCACCGCCAAACACCGTCCTGTGTTCCCTTTGACTTTAAGCACCCTTGCCTTGAGTGGTTCTATATCACATTTATTATGGCAGAAGCTTTTGCAGCCTGTGCTGTCTGACCATTTGTGCTCCACTAGTCCATCTATCTTTAAGGCGCCACAAGGCTGTTTTCGGTGAAGGAAGGTTGCTCCGTGGCAGGCAGCACCACCTTTGCATGCACAAGGACAGAGGCTGAAGTCCCAGTTAAAAAATCATAATTAAGTAGCAAATTACTGGGAACGTCCACTCCCGTTGGAAACCACGGAGATCTGTTGATTCACTGGGCTTAAATGGCCTTATAGTGCAATGTGTTCATAGAGTGGCGTCTGCCTGCCCCTGCCTTCTGAATCTCAGGTCCTTATAATTTATTTTAAAAACAAACAAACAAAAAACCCTGGGGCTTCAGCCTCTGCCATTGTGTATGCAAAGGTGTACCCTATAAGGAAACATGGAGACTATAAAATGATAGGAGGTGAAGTGCAAGCACTAGAGGGAAAAGGTGCAGAGGCCCCACTCTCAATAGGCAAGTTCTTGAAAATCAGAATGTACAATTATGAGTTTTCTGTTCCCTCTTGTACCACGGAAGCCATAGGATAATTAAGGGGGGCTCTCCCAATTAGTTCACAGTGGGGAAAGCCAGGTGTATCTCCTCAGTATGTTGCCTACGTAAAGGAGTAATAGTAACATATTGATTACATAATAGCTTACCCTGCCCTTGAGTGGACTACAGTCAAAGATCAGAATACTGTACAATAAAACACGTGAACCTATAATCTAAAATAACTTAGAGTAGGCAGCAAAAGCAATAAAACAAAAGCATAAAACCATCAGCAGACATAAAATAGACTAACATTAAAAGGTCATGGAAAACAAAAAGGTATTTGGTGCTAAACTGACATCCAGATGACTCACAGGTGAGCCTCTCTGGAGAGACCTTCAGCAACTAAGGCTCCACCACTGAGAAGGCCCTTTCTTCAAGAGCCACCCATCACACCGCAGCAGAGAGAACCTGGAGAATGGCCTTCACTAAAGGTCTTTATGTATAGAGAGGCCCAACTGGAGACAGGTGATACTTTGAAAAATGCAGGCAAGCCATCAAGAAGGTGGAAGTTGTCATACTGGGTTTGAGTAATACTTCATGCAGGTAAACAACATGACAGTTGTTGACTCCATATTCCACCATCACCAGTGATTGTTTTATGTTTTTGACCCTGTTCTACATGTCTGAATCTTCTGAATTTCTGTTTTATTTTCTCTTTATATGCTTTCTGTATTTTTATATTTCAGATTAACTGGTTTCAAGTTGTGGATTTGTTTTAAAATATTGCTTGTTTTAGACAGTAAACTGCTCAAAGATTTTTGAAATGATAAGCAGTATGTAAATTCTTTTAAAAGAAATAAGAATAGTGCAAACACTGAAAAACAACCGTATACTATTGTTTACTTTGGTATGCAAGTATTATTAAATCAGGTCCAAACCATCCTATTGGGTCTGGCCAAGAATAGGGATATAAACAGGTTTCCTATCATGAGCACCACCACTTGTCAGGTGAAGGAAGTGGCTTTTGGAGAAAGTGAGGGGGATGTGCATTCCAACTTCCCCCAGGCCGTCAGCTATGCCAGCTCTCGTCTGTTTAAACCGCAGACAGGAGATGACTACAAACCACATACTCTGTATGGTTGAGTCACATGTGCACACACATACTTTCTGTGTGTGACAAGAGGCACCTCCTTTGCCTAATTTCCTGCACTTCTAGTTCAGTTCCAGAGTACAGAAAAAGTTCGTGTGGGTATGCAAACCATCTAAAATGTGAATGTGTTAAGCCTCCTAGCTGTCTTGATTCTTTCCATTCTGGAATCTACTTTTTCCTCACCAAATCCTTGGCCTCAATTACACCCAACACAGCCATGAATCTACTGCATTCCAGTTAAGTACCACAGGGAAAATATTTCTTCTTATCAGTTGTGAATTTTGCCATTATTCATTTTCTGCAAATGTTCCCATGATTGTAGGAGATAATCAGTTTTCTTCATGCCATTCTTCTCTCCACCCCACTTGTTCTTTTTAAAAGAAACAAATCCAATCTTTCCAATCTGCCTTCATTCAGAAGGCTTTTCATTTTTGTTGCCCTTTTTCTCAGCCTCCTCCGCACTTTGGGAGGCTGCATTTTTCCCCAGCTTTCCTCTTCGTCCTCGATCGCTTGTTCTTAAGCTTAGACATACACACAAAAACTGTGTCTGTAACTGAGAGAAAGAAACAAATGCTACAGCACGCACAATAAAACAACTTGATGCCATTCTAACACTGCTGACATTACTTTCTCCTGAAAGCTGTTTAGAGGGTCCATTTTTAATGCCATTTTAATCTTTGTTGTGGAATATTTTACATTGTCTTAGATTAGTGACATTCCCATGTTCCCATGAGGGATGCCAGTCTTGTATGTTTCTAACCCTGCTCCAAACACCCATTTCAACATGCTGATGAGGATCTGGACTGGACTGGTCTGTTAGACATCACTTTTTATCATTAAAAACCTCAAGTTATTCTAAACTGTTAAGCAGGTAAGGGAAATGTGCCATACTCACTGGGGCTGATAGTTCAGCAACATCTGGAAGGCCAAAGGTCCCCCACACCTGGTGTAAACAGTACTAAACTAGACGGACCAATGATCTGATTCAGAATAGGAAAAGTTTCCTCTGTTCCATTTTAATTGCTTTTCAAAAACATTACAATCCTATTTGTATAATTATTAGCAAGTCCATATAAGATAAAACCAAGAGCAACTTGAATGTTTGCCTTATGATGGAAATAGTGCATGCATGTTATACAAAAGGCAGGAAATTAATTGGGATGAGCCAATTAACAATTTAAGCCAGTCGTTATTTTAATCAAATTGTGGGGGGAGAAAATAAGCAGGTGTTTCCTTAATATACCACTAGCTGGAGTGAGGCAGTTGATTATTTTCCAATAGTAATTGGAAAATAATGTGCATCTGTCAAGTGCTCTGGTGACCCCAGGCCATGCTGGCACTTCCTGACTTGTTGCTAAGCTTGGCAGGGCCTTTGTTGTGTTGCCGCCTTTTCCCCTCGTGGCATCCTTAGAGGAAGGACAGTGGTGGACCTGTGAGACAAAGCTAACAATGCCTTTGTGCAGAACCCAAAGAGCTGCTGCTATAGTTCTGTGTACAGTGATTTTTTCTTTTTTATAAAAACCCTACATCTATAGAGATCACCTACTACAGTACTGTGTGTTCTCTATTGCTAGAACTTGACGCGAAGAGTGGGGTGTCAGTTCTTTTGTGATGAGCGGTCAAGAGCCTTCCAGGAATAGAGATGCGTTTACGCAAAATGCTGCTTCCATTTTACGATCCTTAGCAGTCTTTTAACCCTCACTGAGGGAGGAATTAAAGCAGGTGTGGGGACCCTCAGACCAAGGGAATCCAAATTCAGCCTACCAGAACTATTCCCATTTGTCATTATTATTATTATATTGCCTTCCATATCTGTAAATGGTGTGTGTGTGTGTGTGTGTGTGTGTGTGTGTATATATATATATATATATGCTTTCGTAGATTTTCACGGGTACAGGAATGCAGGTTTTGGTGTCCTCGGGTGTCTTCCCGTGTAAAAGACACCCCAACTTTTACACGGGAAGACACCCGAGGACACCAAAACCTGCATATATATATATATATATATATATATATATATATGAGAAACATATATCTTGCTAATATACAGAATAAAACAAATATTTTTTAAAAAATACAAAATGGACACTACTTGTGGCAGAGATGTATTCATCCAGGTGGGAAGGCTTGTCAGAATAAAAATATCACCAGTTTCTGGAAAAGTGCAGATAGTGAGCACCTGTTGCCTCTCAACAAAAATGCTATTCCACAGAACAGTGGCACCCACACTGAAAGCCCTGCTAGTGTTCTAACTTTGAGGTGCAACATGTGGAAGTGCCTTTACCGTGGGTGTGTCACACTAGCAAGGAAATAATTTATGTAATTAAATTTTGAATCGGTCAAGTACAAAAACTGATGCTAGTGCTATACCTTTCAAGTGCCCAGAAGCGCTTCTCTCTCACTCTCTCCCCCTCCTTCTGTCTTGCCACCCACTTATGCTCCCCCCCCCCAAGTCTCTATTTCCCTTCCCTATTTTCCTAGAACAGCTTGGACCAGCTTTCCCAAAACTTGTGCCCTCCCAATGCTTTGGACTACTAAGTCCCAGCCAGCATGGGAGTTGTAGTCCAAAACATGTGGAGGGTATCAGATTTAGAAAGACTGCTGTCATAATTGTATTCCTTAAGGTCCCCAGGATCCTTGGAGCTGCAGGTTGTCTCTTTTTGTTAGGGACCACCTGGTGGGACTTTCACCAGTTGAGCTTAGGCACCCATATCATATCAGGACCTGTGTGCTATCCTGCTTTTCTTAGCATAGCCTTTCCTACCTACAGCTCCTAAGATTTTCTCAAAGGTAGTGGTTTCCATGCCTACACTTCGTCTTCTCCTTTTTGCTCTCCTGGCTTGCCACTGGGCTTCCTAACCTTTATCCCTGCTTATAACCCAACTACGGTAATTCTTCCCTAGTTTCACTTTCCTTGCTCTGTAGCCTGTCTGTGGCTTATAAAACCCTCAAATAGCTGCATTTTCTTGCTCTCTATTATTCTATATCCCTGGGACTTTTCTCTGATGTTCCAGTGCATCTAGGTAATGCTCCAGAGCTGCCACCATCCCATCACCTCTGCCCCCCCCCCCGTATATTTATTTCAGCTGGCCTCAGTCCATTATACAGTAGCTGTGGAAATGCATACCATTTTCATAACCAAGGGCAATATTCTTCTTACGACAGCGTTATCAGCTGCCTTTAAACAGTGTTTTATTGAAGCAGGCCTTTAAAAGTTTTGTAATACCATAAAGACGGGTCCCCACCACCACCAGCAACAGTCTTTTAAAGATCTCATTTACTGTTTTTTACACCCCCAGTTGTGGTTTCCTGGTTCCTGGTTCTGACATGGAAAGCATACAGTAAAATCCTTAAGTGGCAACAGAAGCACTAGTCAATATAAAAGCAGGCAGTAAATGAGCCACACTGGGGCCTTTGGCCTCCTCTCTTCCCCACTGACTGGAATTGTTTGCACAAGGCTAGTGCAATATGTCCCTTGCACAAAGAAAGTCCTCTCACAAGCCAGGGAGGGTTTCCTCAGCGGACAGCCTTACTTGGAGGAACGCCTCTTTCCCATACAAACCTGCCCACTCACTAGGATTGTTGGATAAGACCCTCCTGGTCATGCGGTGATTTGCAGAGGTGGTCAGAAGGAGGAACTTCTGTGGGGTAGCCCCCTTCCTGTAGAACCATATCCCATAGCTGTCAACTTTTCCCTTTTCTTGCGAGGAATCCTATTCGGAATAAGGGAATTTCCCTTAAAAAACAGAAAATGTTGACAGCTATGCCATATCTCCTCTGAATAGAGGCCAGCCTCTACATCAGAAGTGAGGAAGCTCAGGCCTCGAGGCCAAATGCAACACTCCATCTGGCCCTTTGGACAGCACCCAAGCCACGGCCCCTTCCAGCTGTGTTCAGCTGGAAGGTGTCCTTGAACTGTGTTAATGCCTCTTGCATACCTGGGTGGAGGATGCCTTAAACCAGTGCTTTTCAACCAGTGTGCCGTGGCACCCTTGAATAATGGTCAGGGGTGCTATGGGCCTCTGTCCCTCTTTCCTTCCCTCCATCCTCTGGTGCCTTCTTGGGTCTCTGCCTCCCAAAGGCTTGTGTGGCTGTTTGTTGCAGCAGCCCTGGCTACAAGCTCCCCAGGTGAATGGTGCCTCTGGGGCTGGTCAGGGGGTGCTTCCCAGGCCCCTGTGGGGCACTGTGAGGAGGCACCTCTCTTTTAGCTCTGGGACCAGGGTCAGCAGCAGTGGCTCCCCAGAGGACTCCCAAGGAGCGAGGAGAGGAGGCTGAGGGAACACTCCACAAGGGAGGGTGTTTGAAAAAGGGTGAGGTGCTGTCAGCTCGGCAGGCAAGGGGTGACATAACTGGGCTCCTGAGCCCCACAGGTTGCCACCGAAAGAATGTAGTTGGCCAAGGGAGCCGTGGACCCAAAAAGGTTGAAACCTCTGCCTTAAAACCATAAGTTCATTGGGACAGGTACTGTCCATTTAACTCTGTGCAGGGTCATGTGAACTATTAACCCTGTATTAAAATAACTTTTATTTTTATTAAACAATCATAGAATTGTAGAGTGTGATGGGACCCTTAGGATCATCTAGTCCAACCCCCTGCAATGCAGGAATATGCAGCTGTCCCATACAGGGATCAAACCTGCAACCTTGGCATTATTAGCACCATGCTCTAACAAACTGAGCTATGTGATATTATTTACAGTGGTACCTCTGGATGCAAACGGGATCTGTTCTGGAGCCCCGTTCGCATCCTGAAGCGAACGTAAGACACGACTGCGCGGTCACGTCTCGCCACTTCTGTGCATGCGCATAACATCATTTTGAGCATCTGCGCATGTGCGAGCGAGGAAACCCAGAAGTAATGCGCTCCGTTACTTCTGGGTCGCCGCGGAGTGCAACCCAAAAATATTTAAGCTGAAGCGTATTCATCCCGAGGTATGACTGTACTTAGTAACAATATTTGTATGCCATCCCATAAGGTAAAGTTCTTCCAAGTTCTTGTTCTTGTTGTTCTTGTTGCTGCTGCTGCCGCCGCGGCTGTTTACTTACTGGAGAAACACCTCTGCAAGCATTCATCTTTGCTATAGTCCTGTGAGACTGACCAAGCAAGAGGATGCTGGGGTGTAACACATGATTCAAGGGCTGTGTCCCAAGTTTGTTGCAACAAATTCTGGAATGTACCTCTTGGACTTATTGCTGCCCTCTCTAAAAAAAAATCTCTGCCACCCCAGGAAACTGACCTTGAGTTACATATGCAGACAAACAATGCTGACACCACAGCCACATAGTTTCAATCCCCTTTTCACAATGGCCCTTTCAAAGTAGGTTAGACAGAGAGTGAGCTTTTTGGTTGAACCAGGATTTGAACCCAGGTCTTCTCACTCTAAAGTTCTACACTCAGTCCTTGTACCATAGTGGCTGTCTTTGAGCCTGAGCATCAAAACAGGGAAATGCCAGGCCTCGCTAGCTCTTCCTAAGATATTTTGCATGAGCTCACACACTTCTTAGTACTTGTGTCTGAGGTTATAGCACCAGCTGTTCCTAGCCATGCCTTACAGATTAGCAATAAATACAAAGTTGAGGTGCACAGGGACCTTTGTCATAGTAAAAAGTGCTCCTGTTTCTCTTAAGGAATCAAGAAAGTTGCCACAGTGCACCCCCCCCAAAAAAAAATGTTGAATACAAACAGACACGTACAGAAGAGTTTGAGGACATTGCCTTTATTAGAAAAAGCTCTGAAGGTTGAGAGAATGCATTCAGGTGACGGAACAGACAGGAGAGAAATATGTATTTTGGAGGCAGGGGATTAGAGAAGAAGCTGTTTTATATAGTACTCCCTTATTACAGCCTTTGTTGTTCCTGGAAATATTCTGGTATTATAAAATAAGGTGCCAGATTGTCTCAATTAATTCTGCGATTCTTTCAGTTAGGGGTTTTGTTGGTTGTTACATAGCAGCTATGATGGAATATTTCAGAAACCCTGAATAATGTGGAAAAAGAAGGTTTTCAGCTCAACATACCCACTGCCTGTTCTCTCTCTCATTTGTTTGTGACAGTCCCTCTGAACCAACCAAAAATAAAAGCATATTAAAAATTACAGGACTAGCATCATATAACTTTTGCACTCCAATTACTCACAACTCAGTCCTATCAAGCTGCATTTATTAATCAAATGATGAGACCAGAAATCAAATCTGTTCTACCCCATGATTCTCTGAAGTTTAGCTACAGCCATGTTAAAAATGATACTTCAAGAACTATCCACATGTGCTTTGTAGGATCTAATATTCAACTACAAAAATGGTCTGAAATCCATGCATATGTCAGTCACTCCACTGTGGATAAAATCACCCCTGAACAGGTAACCTGACTATGAAACTACTTTGTGCTCCATAGGCCATTGGCTACATCTAAATTTTAAACAATGTCAGGGCTTGGAATTTCCCTCCTCTACATATCAGAAAAATGTTCAGTTTTGCTAGCGTGAAAGAGAACACCAACCTGCAATCCTCTCCCTGGTAAGCAATTAGATTGGTGGGGTGTGGAGAGTGACTTTCAGAATATAATAGAATGGGGTGGACCACAGACCCCACTCCCATCAAATGCTATTGCTATAACTACCAAATCTCTTGAGGACATGCAGGGCTATAGCACTCCTTTGCAAGATTGCATTTCTAATTAAAAGCGTAAAGTTGCTGGTTGAAGATCTTTTGCTAAGGCTCCTGCAGGCAGAACCGTATTCAACAAATCTGACTTCCAGGTAGATATGCCTTGGACAGCAGTTGTCATGTGCTACAAGTTACTCTTCCTTAAATTTTGTAAAGAAGGGCGTCCTTACACAACTGCCTGCATTTTTGGACTCTTGTTGAGGATAGTGTGTGGCTGGGGTAAAGGCACTTCATGGATGAGCTGCTGCACTTTAAAATATACCTGCCCCCCATTGCTAAAAGAAAAAACTGACATTCATGGATACATGTTTTTTTATTTGGGTGGGGGTGGGTTTGAATCTAAAGTTTGTCCTAGACAACATTATAGCTGCAAAGATCTTTTATTAAGGGCGACTCGAGCCAGGTTTTGCTCGTTGCTCACCCTCCCCTATTTTGGTAGCCTTATCCATTGGCGTTTCCTTCTGGCCGCTCTATCTGGCTGGTCTTTAACCCCCCGCATTAAATTAGCCCAGCAAGAAGCTAGGTGGCCACGTTTCGTGAGCAAAGGCGTCACGTCGAGCCCCCTTGGGTGGCTTGGCGAAGGAGTCTCCGAGGAGGGCATTTCAATGACCCCCCCCCTCTCTCCCAGACTGAAGAGCAGGAACCCCCCGGGGAGTCTCCTTTTACAACCCTCTCCGAGGCACTCGGGCTTGGGAGAGGGTGGGAGCGGCGCTGAGCCAAGGAAACTCGAGGGAGCGGACCTCGTCGGTGGGCCAGGGGCACGGAACGCCCCGCAATTCCCGCGGCCCAGAGCCGTTCCCTCGGGGGCAGTAGCGCTTCTGACAGCAGGAAGCGCTCTTCTTGGAAAAAACTGTTCCGAGGAAGGGCCGCGGCTGAGGTGTGCACGTAGGCGGTCCCCGGCTCCATCCAGACCGGACTGGGGAAGGTGCCCGGAAGTCTGGAGAAGTTAACCGCTGCTGGTGAGCGTGGACAAGACTGGGCTAGCTGGAACCCAGCAGCCTGACTTTCGGGCGTCGCAAAGCAAAGGCAGGCGCTGCCTTGGTGGAAGGGCTGGAGCCCAGAGGCTCTTTCCGTGGCTTGCTCGCTCCAGCCCTGGGCCGGCTTACCTGGGGGGGCGGCGGCGACGGCTCTCCCTCCGAAGGCGCTCCAAGGCCAGTCGTGCAGCGGCGCAGCGCAGAAGGCGCTCTCGTCGGCCAGCATGGAACGCATGGCGGCCACGTCGTGCCAGGGGCGCCTGCGCGGGTCCAGCCTGCTCGACGGACGGGCAGAAGGGCGTCTCAGCTGCTCGGGGCTCGCGCGCTCCTCTGCTCGGCCGCGTGCGGAGCTGGGGACCATCGGTCTCCCCCGGGGGGAGGAGCTCAGCCGCGTGGCGCCCTTTCCTCCGCCCCGGCAACAGGTATTTATTGCGCAGTCCGGGCCGCGGGCCTGCGGATTAATGGCCACTTGGCACCAACACCGGGGCGGAAGGGGGGGGCGCACACTGTGTCCTGCTGCCGCCCTCCCGCTTCAAGCCCCACGAGAGGGGCTGTTCTTGCCCCCCAGAACAGACGAGCAGAGCCCTCTGACCTTGAGCAACGCGGGGAACGAAGACGCTTCCCCACCCCAAGCAAACGCCGCTTTCGGTGGCCAGGACCGCCAGACTGCTGACGCCGCCACTTCTTTCTCCTCGAGGGGGCAAAGTGGTGTCCAGAGGGGCTTCTCCTGCTGCCGCTTCGTTCCCTCATGGGAGGGGAAGAAGAGGCTGAGCTGTTGCTTGCGAACTTGGTCAGCGGCTTCCCGATCCTGGCCCGACTGCTCTGACTGTCAACTAGGTTTCCAGGCCCAACTCAAAGTGCTGGTTTTTCCCTATAAAGCCCTAAATGTCTTAGGAGCAAATACCTTAAGGAGTGCCTCTCTCCATATGAACCTACCTGGCCCCTGCGATCATCATGCGGCCCTTCTTTGTGTGCCTCCTTGTGTTTGTTGGGTTAGATTTTGGGTTTTATTATGCATTTAGTGTTCTCATTTTGTATTTTTATGTTGTTTACCGACGTGATCTTCAGGTGAAGGGCAGTATACAAATTTAATAAATAATAAGGAAGGAGCTCAAACTCCCTCATCATTTTAGTTATCCCTTTTCAGCACCATGATAGCATCTTTGAGACGGGGCACCACAGAACTTGCCCCCAGGGCAGTTGGAGAAACAAAACAACCCAGTACTGAGGATGGTGCCAAGCTTGCTTTGTACCGTTTGTTTTCCTTTAAGTAACAGGGCTAACTTGAGTAGTCACTTTTCTTCTTGAGGACTGCCCACTTACTACTCCATAGCATAGCAACACCAAGACCAAGCACAGGAAGCTCTCTTATCCAAAATCAAATCTTTTGATCCGCCTTGCTAAGTTTTACACCAACTTGCAGCAACTTACACCAACTTGCAGCTGCTGTCCATGGTTTCAGATGGGATTTTCCTAGCCCTACCTCAAAATGCTATCGGGGATGCATGCAAAGCAGATGCTTCTCCCCTGAGCTGTGGCCCTCCCCTCCCCCCTTCAACGAAACAGGGTCAGAAGAAAGGGAGAAGAGCTCCATTTTCTTCCCTGAAATAGGCTTCCCCCATAGTGTCCCAACAGCACTCAAGTCAGGCAGGGCTGGTGGCTAATGAGGAAAAAATGAAGTTACAGGGGGCTTGCGATGGGAACCAAAACCCAAATTTCACCAACCATTATAATCACCCTGTATTCCAAGGGTAGCCAGCATTACACTCTTCAGGTGTTCTGGACTGCAACTCCCATCATCCCTGACCATTGGGCATGTGGGCTGGGACTGATTTGACTTCTAGTCCAAAACATCTGGAGGGCAATAAATTGGCAACCTCTGCCTAATTTCAGTTCAGTTCTCTTGGTGCCATCACACATGTAATAAAAGCAGCAAGAGCCACACTGAAGTGGGAAGTAGAGTGGGTTATTGTTCATAAAAGCTTCCGCCACAACAAAACAGCTAGCCTTTAAGGCAGCAAAACACTCTTTTGTTGGTTTTGTTGAGAAAAAGTGGGAGATGGAATAGAGTGGAGGACAGAAGAGAACCACAAATATGAAGGCACCTGCCAGTTCCCTTCCTCCCTTCCCAGCTGACACCAGGCACCTGTTCCTTCACACTCTCACTGCCTCACTTTGGACAACTTCCTGTCTTGGAAAGGAGGGGTTTGAAGGCTCCACACTTAGACACCTAAAATGGGGGCTCCATTTATATACAGTACACTACTAGTGAATTCATTATCCAGCCACCAGACATTTTGTAGGCAGAATAGCACCATCCAAAAGAGGTACCAGCAGGTGTGGGGTAATCCTAAAATATGCAGAAATGCAAAGGGGGGGTTATATTTTATAAAAATATAAATAAAGGGAGAGAAAGCCCCCAGAAGAGCTTAGTGAGACTTGAGCATGCTATGGGGGCACAGAATGCTGGTTGGCTCTTTGGAGGGATGGAAGGGAATGAGTGGAAACCTGAACAAGAGCATTTCACACTGCAACACTTTTTAACAATAGTGGTGCAACAATAAAACTGCTAGCACATTTGCAAAGCTGAGCAGCGTCCAGTATGGGTTCAAATAGGATGGGGGACGACGTGTTGTGATTCCAGCATTGCAGGGGATTGGACTAAACGACCCTCAGGGTCCCTTCCAACTCTACAATTCTATGATTCATATATATATTCTGTTGTGGTCATTTATATTGCTACGTGACAGGTTTTTCCTCTGCCTCAATTGTTTTTCCTCTTCTTTGGGTTCTCTGGTGTTCCTGTATTTTTGTTTTTGGATTTCCTTCCTTGAAAAATCAATAAAAATCAAGTTTAAAAAAATGTCTTGTGGATATAAACCAGGCAGATTAGCCTGCACAAATTCAACCAGATTTATATTTGTCTTCGGGATCACCTTTGGGAAATGAAAAAAATAATTTATAAGATGCTGGTGCAACAGCAACAGCAAGTTCAACTAACATAGTCAATTACAACTTTTAACACAGGCTCAGGGTTTTAAGAAAGGAACCCTGAACATGTAGAATGTCTGCACTCCAACCCTCTCCTCCGAACCAGACAGCTTCTTGAGTGTTTACCATCATAACTGCTATTCCAGACAGATTAGTTTCCAAGACAACAAGATCTGAACCTTGGATTTACAGCGAGGGAGAACTGAGATACATGCATATATCTAGCTCCCTTATCATCTAAATTCAACAGACACAAGAACAGACCCAAGTCTGTCAGCCAGTCTTCAGAGAATCACCCATAGAACCAATTTAACTGCTGGCTGCATTTTTTCTTCTTTTTGCATTGATGTTTTTAAGGCTTTTATGTTCTCTCAGATATATATGTAGGCAAAAAACTGTTGACCAAACATTGCTAGAAAACTAATTTTAAAGAAACATGATTATGCATATCTGTTTACGAGACTCTTTCCAAAACAGTGTAAGTCACCTGACCTTAGCAAAAACAGCCTTGATCTCAGCAAACAGTCAAACTGGTGAGGACTGTGGACAGCCTAGTAACAGACAAGAGAAAAACCCTGGAGGGTTAGTTTCAAACTGTCAAGATATGTAACTGAAGATTATACTAAGAACTGGGTTTATTCAGTGCTTAGGCCTGAGGGGTTCAGAGCCATAAATGAACTACTCTAAACCCCCAAAGTTATCCAATAGAAAACTGCCATCTCAAGACAAGCCACTAGTTTTACACTAGATGTTACTTATGATGTCGAAATTTCCTTTAAGAAGCTATAGTTCTTGACCTCCCATGAAGAAAGGCAACATTAAAATTATATTAGTGGATAACTTTAGCTTCATGGCTGTCCTTCCCCTTAACACACTAGATTCAAACTTAAGGCAAAATTAGGGGGAGTATGTGAGAAGGAAGGGAATTATCCCAGCACAATGCCTGTCTTGTGCTGCTTGCTTGCATTGTTTCAGGCTTCAGAGCAAATGAAAAAGCACAAACCTTAAAGGTATCCTCATCTCTTGTTTCAACCCTAGAGGCACAATTTCCTTCAGCTTCCTTCTCTCCCTCAGTGTTAATACCAACTTGCTTGCACTTAGAACATAGCAAGCTTTTCTGGTACAAAGTTGGTGAAAGAGCCACTAGCTTTGTACCACACCAGCTTCTTGGAGTTCTATGCTCAAATAGGGCATTAAAAGCAGAAGCAGAAGGGCAGGCGAGTGATGGCCAGTTCCAGCTTTGCCAGAGGTAGCAGAATCAGTCAGGAAAACAAGGCCGCTGACCAGAGTAATTGGAGAGTCCTTTATTACAGATCAGGCAGATTAAAAAGGCAGACAGTTAGGACTATGTAAATCAGAAGACTGAAACAAAAATGTACCCATTTAACCGTTTCAAAAACCATGTACAGAAAGAAGCTGAAGGAAAACACCCGAGAAGAGGCAGGTGTGCCGCCGTTCCCAGTCTGCGCTGTGCTGGTGGAGCCATTTCTCTTGCTGGTCTCCTGCTAAAGAGGAATGTTGACAGCATGCCATCTCATTCTGCTGGTACTTAATGGGACAGGCTGGCATGGATCAGAGGCACCATCACGACGAATCAGAAGCTGCTGGATGAAAAGTGACTCATGGTCAATGGTGACAGAAATGCCATGCCATGGAATGGCAGGAAGTTGCTGTTTCTGCAGTTACAAGAAAGATAACAGTGGGCCCCACCAAATTCCCACTTGGCTTTGCAGACACCAGGGCTGCTGGACTGACTGATACAAGTGAAGGACAACATCTAGGTGTTCATCAGAATTTAGTAAGACCCCACCATTTTTAGTGGCAAGGCATGGTTTCCAGTCCTAAAGGTTCAGCAAGGTCAAATCAGGAGGATTTCCCATCCATCACGTAGTAGCGATACATCAATCCCAAGACTATGGCTCCCAAAACAGGGATCAGCCAGACTGTCCAGAAACTGAGGAAAAAGGCAAGAGGGGGGGGGGTATAAAGTTACATTTGTGTTAAATGCACTTAAAACAGGAGAATTATTTTCTAGAATCTTTTTCTGTCATAGTTCTGTGAGCAAAGTCTTAACAATTCTATCCATTCATTTATAGGTATAGATAAAAACCTAAGGCAGTTCATTCCTACCCAATAAGTATGGTTGCTTCAGAACTTTCCACTAGTTTCAGCCTGCATGTGGCTACCAGTTAAATACATTATCATGGCTGAGTAAGGAATCTCATACAACACAGGAGCAGCAAAGATGGCACAAGATTAGGAACTGGCCTCAGTCAAAGGTGGGTAGATTTATCTCATTTACAGATATGTAAAATTAAAATATTTATAGGACTAATTTAGATGGTCATTCCACAGATCATAGTATGTAACAACAAAGCCTAGAATGATGCATGATTAAGATGCTGGTGCAGGAGGCTGATCCATACAAATGTTGAAGTACCATAGATCTAGTTAGAAACCAGGCTGACTTAGAAAAAGCTTGTTTGTTTACTCTATTGGCAGAGCAGAATACCATACCTTGATTCTTTCGAGGGAGACTTGTTTGGAACCTGAGAAGACAAAACAAACACACATTTCGTGTACATTTTATAAAACATGCAAGCTGAAATTATAGGTTACAAAATGGTCTGGTTCACATGTCATGGCAACCTATGGGTTATGGCTTGCTATGAATATTTAGCATGGCCTGGCTGGGCAAATAAACCACCAGGCTTGACTTAGGGTCCCCCCTCCCACTTCCTAAACAAACCACATGCCTCAGTTTGCATGTAACGCCAAGCCTTCTGGTTTGTTTGTTTGTTTCTGTGCTAGCCAGGTTGGAGTAAAGTGGGAGTGATTAAGCAACCTGCACCAGCTTTCTGCTCATTTACAATATACCATGGTTTATTGTTTACTGTGACATATGACCAGTCCAATTTGAGCAAAGGTGGGTAATAGCATTGAGATGACCCTGGAAGAAGGAACGAATGGGAGGATTGTTTTCTGGATCTTCATTCTCTGCCCTGGTTCTTCACCTATTCATTTAGTGGTACCTTGGGTTACATACGCTTCAGGTTACAGACTCCGCTAACCCAGAAATATTACCTTGGGTTAAGAACTTTGCTTCAGGATGAGAACAGAAATTGCGCGGCAGCGGGAGGCCCCATTAGCTAAAGTGGTGCTTCAGGTTAAGAACAGTTTCAGGTTAAGAACAGACCTCCAGAACAAATTAAGTTCTTTACCCGAGGTACCACTATACTCTCTCAACATGTTCCATTCTTCCCAACAACTATGTCTGGGCACACATTTAGTTTCTCTTCAGTCTCTCTTCCATGTTCTATAAGTACTTGGGCACTTTTCATAGGGAAGCTCTTCAGGCATCCCCAATCTTCGGCCCTCCAGATGTTTTGGACTACAATTCCCATCATTCCTGACCACTGGTCCTGTTAGCTAGGGATCATGGGAGTTGTAGGCCAAAACATCTGGAGGGCCGAAGGTTGGGGATGCCTGTCTTAGACAATCACTGTTTGCCAGTTGCTGTGTGTTCCTTTGCTTTCTTATTTGCTGCTGTGATCAATAAGGTTCCTCTCCATGACTACAAGGCTCAGTCACCAAGCAGAGACTTCCCATTACAAGCCATGTGTTGTGCTGCTTTTTTGCCCTTGCTTGTTGGCCTGAATTTTGAGTTCCCCACTGTTCACCATCCAGACATGTCTTAACAGCAACTCTATGTAAAGTACACAGCTTGGTGTCCTTAAGACACATTCCACATACTGGTTTAGCCTCACACCCAGCAGCCACACATGGACTCTTCATTACAAGCACAACACTTGGCCTCAATTCAAAATGCGACATCATGAAAAGCCAGCCTGAGCAATTGCCTCTCCATGTAATGGAGGGAAGTTACAAAAAGGTGCCTTTGCCTTTAAGATGTGAATAGTTCCCTTATTGCAAAGCTGCAAATGCCAAGTGACAGCAGCATCATTGTGAAAAGGGCTGTCTAAAGCAGTGCTGTTCACTGGCCAAATCTCCTAGCCAAGCGTGAAGAGAAGCCAATTGTTAAACATGCACATAACTCCTTAATGAGATTCCATTTAACACTCCCAGCGCCAGCGCCAGCCCTAAGCCTTCCTTTGGCACCCATCCCATGTGTCTCCAATCTGTCGCTTGAGCTCTGAGCAGCAATGCTAAAGGGGGCTTGCTGAAATAATGTAACTTCTTTGCTTTACCAAGTTCAGGTAGCCTTTCTGTGCACCCAATGCAAGCAGCTTGACCACAAAGAGTGGCTGGCATTCTCTCTTGTACCTCGTGTTTGGCAGATCCCTTTGCTTCTTGTAGCAAAGATAAGAAACTGGGATGGGGCAAAAAAGCCCAGGGGAGAGGAGAATCTTATCCAATTCCCCTTGGAGGATGCAGGCATAAGCCAAGAGGGATTGTATGGCAAGAAGTGACTATCAAATACTTGTTCTTAATTTATTTATAATTTGTATTCACCTTTAGAAAACCACATGTATTTACAAAGAAAAGTTAAGAAAAAATAAAGAAATTGCAAGTATTACATTAAAAATAATGGTATATATTATGTCATCTCTAATAAATATTTTGGATCATGTCAAGAATGTGCCTTGTTATACCTATCTTCAATAAACATTGCCCAATTCTGTCTGAACTTAATAAGTTTCTACAGAAACAGAACCTTGTTTTTAACTTGTTAAAATTACGGTGGCCTGTGGCAGTGCAAATAAATATACTGACCATGAAAAATGTTGTGAGTCTAAGACACCAAGCACAGAAGCAATTTGCTTGCAGTATTGTACTATGTGGTAGGCTATATGACTGCTGTTTGTTTCTACATGCAAAGGTTACTGAAAAAGGGAAGGCTACAAGAAGACTGGGAGAATCCCCCCCCCACTCAGTATTACAGCATACAGCAACCAACTGTGCTAGCTAGGAATGATGTGGGTTGTAGTCCAAAATATCTAGAGGACACCAGGATGGGGAAGGCTGAAATACAGAATATCAGAGCAGATATCAAAGATGGAAGTACTACTGCCAGAACAAGGAATTTTTACCTGCCTCTAGGAGTTGCCCTACTTCTGTTGATCAAAGCGATTGTTCAGTACAGAAATTATGGATAGCTACTTTCAGGGGGGCTATATGACAAAGAGTCTTCTCATCATTTCCCCCCTATAAAATAGCCCAACATAAAGTGCAAAAAGAGATACCCAAGAGAAATCCACTAATCTGCATTCAACCTACAGATTAAGCAATGCTATATTTCAGAGGTAGTGGCAAGAAGACAGTTGCATTTGTGGTGAAAAGCTAAGAACCTTGTGGAAAGTTGAGAAGAGATGCTAAGAGACTTAAGGACCAACGACACTGAGCTGAATTCCACAGGCTGAGACATGAAGCTGGAAGGACAATGCAGCAGACCGTCTGAGGTGCCCCTGTAAGTCAGAGAGGTCTGCTTTGGAAACCAAGAAAAGCCTTTCGCAAACAGAAACTTGCCGCACCACCAAAGAAACCCAATCCATGAGCGGGAAGGGTGCTATTCCAGTAAGGGCAATTTAGAAATAGCCACATTTTTTTGTGGCTACTCATGACAGACAATGACATCAGCAGAGAGAGAGACAGCACAAACAGAGAAGTCTTAAGAAGAGATCCAAGTCTATATCAAGTCAATCCAATCAAAGCCTTTCTGTGAAGAAAGCACTATAGCCCTCAGTATTGAAGGCCCTCTCCAATGGATCCCTGTTGCGATTGTAAAAGCCCCCCCCCTACCCCAATCAGCTCTCTCCACTTCACCATATTCCTAGTCTGCCCATTTTGTATGAGCTGATTTCTTGTGGGCCGTCTATCTCTTTTTGTTCCCTTCTCCTCACACCAAGCCACCTCCTGCCATGCCACTATTGCGGGGGGGGGGGGGAGGTAAAGGACCCCTGAATGATTAAGTCTAGTCAAAGGCAACTATGCGGGGTGGTGCTCATCTTGCTTCACACTGAGAGAGCCACCGTTTTCCACAGATAGCTTTCCGGGTCACGTGGCCAGCATGACTAAACGGCTTCTGGCACAACGGGACACCGTGACAAGTGCCAGAATGCATGGAAATGCTGTTTACCTGCCCACCGTAGCAGTACCTATTTATCTATTCACACTGGTATGCTTTTGAGCATAGCATACTTTCGAGTGGGTGGCGCTGTGGTCTAAACCACTGAGCCTCTTTAGCTTGCCGATCAAAAGGTCAGTGGTTCGAACCTGCTCAAGGGGGTGAGCTCCCGGTGTTCTGTCCCAGCTCCTGCAAATGCCACTATCTATGCCTGGATCAAACTCCCACTCTCTATGGCTATGAAGGCCCTTCCTCCATGTCTCCTTACCACTGGAAGAGGCAATGCCTGCATAGGCCCCCAGGTGAAGGGACCATTTTCCTTCTTTAGCCATGATGATTTTATTTATTTTTAAAAAAGGAAAAAGCAGGAGTAAACACTACTAAACACATTGAGTTTTCCCCTACAGAAGATATCATTAGCTTTTGAGACCCACACAAGTTGCTTTTGCTGAGTATGCAGAAAACCAACACTGAAGAAGCAGCTAGGGAAGAAGAAGAAGCGGTGAGCAAACAAAAGCAACGCCTTTGGTTAGGCCTGGCAGAGGAAGAAAAGACACAAAACAGGCTCAAAGGCTTGAGGAGCAAAGGGGGGAGGGGGTACCTCAAGTTCTGCAGAGGCAAAGGAGACAGAAAACACAGGGGCCATTTAAATATGACATATATGCAAAGGGCTAGCACTCATTTGTTGGCTCTGCTACAAAAGGACCATGGTCTCCTATGTAAACAGTCCAGAAAATTATGATGCAAACCATGCCATCAGGATCCTGAAAGGGGAAAACAGGACTCCCTTTCAGGGCAAGTAAAGTGTAGGTGGGGGAATCAGTGTAAAGGCAGAGGACCAGAAACGTCATCAGCTTCTTCCTCAGTGTCTAAACCCTTCTTTTAGTAATTGATTCAAGTAAGCCATTAGACAATGCAGAGCAGACAGAAGTCATTTCCAAATAATAGGGTATGCCTGGGCACATTTCTTCAGATGGGCCAACCAGGGCTTTGCTCCAGGGATAGGGCTGAGGCCACCCACAGTACTCCATGTCTCTCCTCAGGAAAAAAACACACCCTCACTTGTCAGAAAGGAGTGACACCTAGACAAGATTTAAGTGGGACTCACTTTTTCTTTCTTTGCAATGTTCCTGCCACAAAAGTTTGCCTGGCATTCTTCTTATGAAAAAAAGTACAAACATGTTTGCATGCCTGTAGAAATTTATTTTTTTCCTGTTTTTCCCCCCTTCAAAATGGGGACCTATACGTAGAAAACCCAGTAACTGTCATGTTGGCTTGCATCAAACTGCAGTAACCAAACTAGCCACGCTCATCTAGCTAACACACACACACACCACATATTTCCTTGTGCACCAGTCACTCTGAAACTTTAAATCTGGGTGGTTCTATAAATGAAACTACTGCAATGTGTTTTTATGTTTGTAGGAAAAACATTGTGAAGACTCTTTTTCTCGCCCAGGTATCATAAATCACAGAAAGGTATTGACTTTACGGCTTCCCGAGACACTAACACAACAGATGAAGGACAGGGAGTGGGTGTTTCCCATATAAAGTCATTTCCAACTCTGGACCAAGAAGCAAGGCAGCAGAGAAGCTACTTAGGTCTTCTGTGAATAACCTGAGGTTGCTCCCTGGTGGCAGAGGGGCACATCTCTGGGCAAAGTGTAACACAGAATCAAATGCTTAAGTTCTCAGGACAAATTCAACAAGTTGTTGGCTGGGACCTCATGCTCACCCCAAGCCTTTGTTGACACAAGTCAGGGAGCATGACGAGAGCGAGAGAGAGAGAGAGAGAGAGGATAATACACAGAATGGGCTTCGAGTTAGGTAGGAGAAATGTTATAATCCTTTCGTCGTAAATGATTGAACTGCTGGGCACCACACAGTGGGACTTGGGCAACCCACAATGGCTGTGTTTACATAGCCAGCGGATGGCTCCCACTGCTCCTCTCCAATCGTGGGAACTGCTCTTCAATGACAGGCTCAGAATTCTCCCAACAACTGCAGCACAGAGTTTGCCAGGTCAGCTCCCGGGTAGACTTGCTGGGAAGGGGCTGCTCAGGTATTCTGATGTGTTCCATACCTAGAGTGCTTTCAGCCCCACCCACTCAACCAGCTACAATTGAAAGCTGTTGTGTGCAGAACAAGGAAATCCTCTCTCCTCCAGTAAAGGTAAACAGTCCTGAAACCCAGGACCTTTAACCCAGAACTTAATATCTTGTGAGGGAAGTAAGAAGAGCCCTGCAGCTACTGCTGGATCAGGCTGAAGGGGGCCCAGCAGACTCTTTCCTACAGTGACCAACCATATGTCCCATCAAGAAGTTCCCAAGGGAGGGCAAAGGAGTTGGTAGCCCAGAGGGACTAAGCACCAGGCCTCAAATCTTCTGCTTCCTTCAGTCATTTAAAAAACTTAACACACACACACACACACACACTGCCCAGAGACACCTACACATATAAATTAGCATATGCACATTTTCATTCCACATCCTTTAAAGACCTAACAACAACCCTAGTAAGACCAACAATCCATTCTTATTCAACTTCCCTGGCAACTTGTACTTTGAGGAATATCACCTCTGAACACAGATAGGCATTGATCTGCCTGTACTGTGCTACAGACAATTTTATAGTCAAGTTTGAAGGCAGCATGGCACAGAACCACTGCAGAAGGAGAGTTCATTTTTCATTGAACTGAAGCCCCAAGGTAGAAAGAGAGGACGTGAGAGGCAGAACACAAGACCTGCAGCCAGAACACCAGTGGCCTTGGGCTCTCTAGAGGAAAAGGCCCACAGACAGCACCCCCATCCCCAATCTGACCAATTAAGGGCAGAAACCAACCAAACACTCCTAGTGCAGCAGGGCAGCTCTCATTGCAGCACCCTATGTTCAGCTGTTTTACCACTGCTGAAGTCAAAGTGAGGTGAGCTCTGCTCACCGAGGAGTAGGTGCATTCTACTAACACAACATGCCCATTCTCACTGCACCTTTTCAAGTGCCCCAAAACCTTTTCCATGCTAGAATAAAGGGAGGTAGGGGAGATCACCAGGATAGTGACTTACCTTGGAGGCATTAGGATTACGATCACACTGTTGAGAGAAGAAAAGGAAGAGAAAGAAGAGAAAGGATGTTAAGCTCCTGGAAGAAAATATTTCTGGCCTGCAAGAAAGAGCCCAAGCCACGTGAGGTACCTGGCATCCTTCACTTCTCACTCCCAGAAATGAACTGGGAGCAAAGTTCTTATTTACTAAAACCAGGACATTAGAGCTGCCTTGCCAACCTGGTACTCTCTAGTTGTTTTGGATGACAACTCCCACCAGCCCCAGCTTGCATGGTCATACTTTCTACTCCAACACAGTTGTGCTGGCTGGGGCTTATGGGAGTTGTAGTCCAAAACTGGAGGGCAGGAGGCGAGCAAAGGCTGAGTTCAAGTCATTTGAGAGCACATGCTGCTACATTAATCAGCTCCTCCACCCAAGCCCACAACAAGCTCTTTGACAAAAGAGGCAAAGAATAGTTTGTGCCTCACCTTCTCTCTGGAGCTCCACAGCCTGTACCCAAAGGTGGATATTCTTATTAAATAAAAGCTACAAACATTCCCAATTTCTCCCCCATACTAGGACCTCACCGGATGAACCTCTCCTATAAGGTACTGGTCAAGCATCTCTCGGGCATCAATAGAGTGGCCAACGTCTTCAAAGTTCTCAGTGGCATCTTTACCAGCTTGTTCAAGCAGAACCTCCTCTCCACCTGGATGCTGCAAAGAACAACATGGGAACTATGAAAACGAAAAGCAGCAAGAAAAACACACCAGCTTCTCTTCCTCAGCATATACACAACTGACAACCCAAGGCATGTCCCACTGAACTCAGTGGGAATAATATCCAAGTAGACATGCAAAGGATTGCACTCGGTTGAATCCTATACTTATCTACTCAGAAGTAAGTCCTTATGAATTCAATGGGACCTGCTCTCAGATAAGTGTAGTTGGATTGCAGCCTTAATGTCCCATCTCCACTATGGGAAGCCTCAAGAATTCCATCCAGTTTCCTTAAACATGCTTGAAAAATTAAGGCCCTGGCCATCCAAGAACCTGGAAGCCTAGTAGTGGCAAGCAAGAGGTCCGCGGATTTTACTCCTTCTATCCATGGTCAGGAAATGCATTAATGTTGGTCCCTTAAACACACATCAGGTGCCTGGAGATTTACAGTACTGTATTTGTATTTTAATCATGTGCAGCCTTGAGTATTCTTTGATATAAATGTAAGATAAAATAATAAAAGAAAACAAATGCAATGTTTTTCAGCACCACTTAAGACCCATCTGATTTTTTTAAACAGTACCTCTGATATTAACAGCCATTTTTCCACCTAAGGACACCCATCTGCTCTGGTCCAGAACAACTGTGGGAACCACCAGGTTGGTGAAGATTGAGTTAAAGAGTGGGATGGAGGGTTGCCAGGATGAGCAAAGCTAGAATCGCTATGATTACTACGGTGCTTTCTGGTTCCACAGATGCAAGGAATGAGCACATGTTTTACATACAAAAAGTCCCAGGTTTAATCCCTGCTGGCATCTTTGGTTAAAACAAAGTGGCAGGCCGGAAGAGAGCATTCTCTAGGATAGCCCCATAGCTATTGAATTCCCTCCTCACATAGATGTGTCTGTCTTCATTATACAGCTTTTGTCATTGTTGAAAATGTACCTCTTTATACAGGCCTTCAACATCTGATTATCTATCTGTCTGTCTGTCTGCATTTGTACTCAAATTGATATTTGGTCTTTTATCGCTTGTGTGTATGTTTGTCTCCCTGGGCACCCTTAGAAGGAAGATAAATGTTTTAGGGCCCACCCTATACTTCTGATTCAAAGTTGTTTTTAACTATGTTTTACATTGCTGCAGCCCATCCTGGGACCTTATGGTGAAGGGCAGGTAAGAAATCTAAATAATAGCAATAATAGTGGACAGATACTTGCAGTTGGAATAAATAGTGTGAGGCTAGGTGGTCAATTGCCCGATGTGCTAAAAGGAGAAGCTTCCTACACTTATCTGCATTTTACTTCCAATAGTTTGGACTCCTGCTACCTCTCCCTTGGGTTGTAGATGCCACTGACTTTTGGCAGAACAGGAGCCACATACAGCATCTCAGGTCAGAGAGTACAGTGCAGTCAAAACATGCCCAGGCACACCTTCAATGTGCTGGAAGGATCCCTGGGGTGGATTTTGCTCCCAGGGTAAAAAAAAAGAAAAAGAAGAAGCCTCCAAGAGCGAGGCAGGGGGCAGAGGTGATGTGAATAATCTCTGATTGACGTCATCAGCTTCCCCCTTTGGCAGCTCACATTTCTCCCCAGAATGACACAAGAGGTGTGGACACTGAAGGCCTTAGAAATGGACAACAAGCGAAAAGGGCTTGATTTAAGCCACCAGCAATTGACTTCTTTCCTTTGTCTTTATGAACTGCAAAGTTAAGGATGGGCATGGAAAGAAGTTAAGCAAAGCTTATTTGAGAATGGATAGTATTCAGCCCTAACTAATCTCTCAGGCATTGAATCTGGTTTCCATACTACCAGAGAGAAGGAGAGAGAAGACAAATACAAAGGTAGCTTTTGAATTAGGCTAGTGTGTGTCATGCTGCCTTAAGTTCTTGGTATCTTCTGGTTTTAAGTTTCTCCTTAAAGAACAGTTTTGGCATTCCATGTCACTTAGAAAAGTTGGATCAGTAAGATAGATGATCTGATATACAGTCAGTTTGAGAAGTTGAATTCATCCACAGCCAAAAGGCCATTTACATCCAGAAAATTTTTCTCCAAGTGATCAAGCAGACAGTAGAGAACAGAATGCCAAACCAAGTTGGAAAGTACCCAGCAAAGATGCCCCCAGCGTAGGCAAGAATAGGAACCCAAAGCTCTTTGCCGGAGCTAATGCTATTCAGACGTTTGATTTTAAATCTTCCAAAGTCTCGTAGCAACTTGCATTTAGAGCAGGAGACATAGTGAGGGCCCAGAATTTGGCACACAAGAGAAGGGGCACAAAAGCAAGCATTCCTGTGCATCCTCCCTTGAAATACATTATGGGTACCCATCTGGTGTTCCCAGGCAGCTTCTGAGCTACCCAGGAATTCAATTCCTAGCTTGCTGGAGCTCCAGGTCTCCCTCATTCCAATGTGCTTCTATCACATGAAAGTCTAATGTCTCATTCTTTAATATGTAATCTTTGCTGCAACATTACTAAACAGAATTGGATTTATGTAATCCCTGCTGCAATTGGCAGGCTTCAAGGACTAAATCAGCATCTGGCCCATTGACCGACAAGCTGCTGGAGCCCCAGGAGCAGAACACAATTATCTCTTTGCAAAGAGGCCTCCTCTGCTTTACGCAACAAGCCTGTGGTAGCACTTCAGGCTGAACCACAATCTCACTCATGTATCATGCAGCAAGAAAGCACAAAGAGTTTCAGGTTGAAGAACATTGCAGTACAATTGCTAAAATAGGCAGAAAGATCAATAAGTGGTCCTCCAAGACTACAGCAATTTTTCAAGCAGTCCATGGGGGAAGATGTTTAGGAACTACTGAACTAACTAGGAGTCTGAAAGGTACTATCTACAGCTTCAACAGAAGATCCACAGAAAGCACTTCTTTCCTTGTGAGCTCATCCATCCTTTCAAAACAGTAAAAGAGGCCTTGGTTAAACTCACACACAGGCACACAAGTGTAAACACACAGCGGGGTCTTCTCAGTGGTGGCCTCAATCCATTAGACTACATTATCAAAGAGGTCAAAGCATGTAAGTAGCTAGTAATTGGCCTAAAGGCATTTTATATTAGGACAAACCTATGAGGCTCTTTTGCAAATTTACAATGTTTTCATGAAATTTTCTTTTATCTCTGTGATTAGCTATCAATTTTTAAAAAATGAAGCACTAATTACTTTAATATAGTTTTATGTTGCTTTTATGTAGTGATTGTTAACTGCTCTGGATAGGCAATAAAAAGAGGTCTAGAAACTTAAGTGAAATAAACAGTAATTTAGACCACCCACAGTCTCCAGACTACTCTTTATGCAGATGGTATTGCAATCTAGATCTGATTCAGATTATGGTGTGGATGTGCATTTACCAGAAGCTTAAGACTTTTTCTTGTCTTGTCTTGTCTTAAGACACTGTGGACTGCTGGGAAGGGGAAAGAGGAAAGTGATCATGTGTGTCTGTGTGCACACACAATTTCACCCCCAACCCTCTTAATCAGTACTTCTGGGAAGTAAACAGTAACTTCAAAGTCACTGAGTAGCCAGAATTGGGAATTAGCTCATAAGCAGTTGAGGAATTAATCAGACAAGACAATATTATATGTTAGGTACCAGACACTGAAATATGGATATTTCCAATACAGTGGCCACTTCCTGCAAAACGTACCTTGCTTTTTAAAATACTGGCATTTATTAGGTATTTTGGAAAATGGTTTGTCTGATTGCTATGCATTTGGACACCTCTTAAGACACTGTAACCAAATTTTGCAAAATGGTTCCTGAGATCAAGAATGCGTCTTTTATCTTTGTTTGGGTACAATGGGAAGCCATTAGAAATCAAGATGGCACACTGAACTGGACCTTTCAAAACTGCACTGATGTTTTGATTTCTTAGAATTCCTGAGCAATTCCAGGTACAAGGCTGCTAGCAGTTAATAATTATTTCTATAACATTTTAGTATTCCAAATAGTTGAAAATCCTTTTCATATAAATGTTCACATCAACCCTGTGAGATCCTAAATCTTAATAGAGGCTGCAACATACGATATGTTCACACAGAGGGTTAGCTGAATTTTGCAAACCGTTAACAAGCATTTGCTCCTATCCTGTTCTCATTTAGAGAAGTCAATAAGCAGTTGTGTGTGCCTACAAAGCCGCCAAGTGGTCAACCCCCTGGGTCCACTAGCCTAGTACTGTCTGCTTCAAGGGGAGGGGAAACTTGCAGCCTTCTAGATATTTTTGGACAGCCAGTGTGAAATAGTTGTCGGTGTATTGAACTAGGTCATGGGAAACCAGGGTTCAAATTTTCACTTGGCTATGAAGCTCCCTGGGTGACATTGGGCCATTCACTCAGCCTAGCCTACCTCACAGGGGTGTTGTGGGGATTAAATGAGGAGAACCATGTAAGCCACCTTGAGCTCCATGGAGAAAAAAGTGAGATATAAATGCAATAAAGAAGTAAATCAATGAGTTCCTATTATCCCAGGCCACTGGGACAATTAGGTCATTAGGGTTGATGGGAGTTGGGAGCCTGAAAATACTTATAGGGCCTCAGATAATTTCCTGCCCTTCCCTTTATTTTAAAGTGACATGCAGTGGGTCTCCAAGGCTTTTCCTAGCCCTTTCCCCCTCACACTGGCCATCCAACATCTCAGGCAAGAATGTAAAGGTAAAGGAACCCTTGACCATTAGGTCCAGTCGTGACCGGCTCTGGGGTTGTGGCGCTCATCTCGCTTTATTGGCCGAGGGAGCCATTGTACAGCTTCCGGGTCATGTGGCCAGCATGACTAAGCCACTTCTGGCGAACCAGAGCAGCGCACAGGAACGCCGTTTACCTTTCCGCTGGAGTGGTATCTATTTATCTACTTGCACTTTGACGTGCTTTCAAACTGCTAGGTGGGCAGGAGCAGGGACCGAGCAACAGGAGCTCACCCCATCACGGGGATTCAAACCGCCAACCTTCTGCTCGGCAAGTCCTAGGCTCGGTGGTTTAACCCACAGCGCCACCCGCATCCCTTTAAAGAGTGTACCACACTTTTAAACTGGAGATGCTGCGGACTGAATCTGCATGTCTCCTACATGCAAAGCATTTGTTTTATCCCCATTCCCATGTGGGTCCTCCAATTGACCCTGGCTGACTCTGTGTATTGCTACTTTTTATGTATACATTTTTAACATTTTCAAAGGATAACTGAGGAAACTCAGCCCACTGAAGTTGTGGGGACGGGGTGAACCTGCCCACAGCCTTAGAAGGAAGGCAGGGGATGCTATGGCAAAGCAACGCCCTGTGTCTGTCAGGAGCTGGAAGAAGTTAGCCTGGACATTATGACGTTGTGTTCTGCCTTTCCCAATCTACAGGCCGCTTGCAGTTGAAAGTCCAGGAGGCTGGAAGAGGCTCCCTCGAGGGCCTAGCCATCCCAACCACCACCACCCCGCCATGTTTAGCCTGCAGGTTAGCCTTTTCCCTCACCCCGTCCGGCAGAAGCCAGCTGGGGTCTCCCCTTTCGGCCCCTCCAGGCCTGGTTGGGGCCTTCATGATCTTAGCAAGGCCCCGCATCTCCCTCCTTGCTCCCAGGAAGTCCCTGGGCGGGAATGGGTCCACCCACAAACCCCCGCTCCCGTATCGCGGAAAACAGCTCCCTCCTGAGGGTGGGGGGCGTCATTTGCATAAATTAGCATAGCCACCTCGCTGAGGAAGCGGGTCACGTCATAGACGCGCCCGCTGATGACCAGCCAGGTCTCCTTGTCGGTGTTTCGCTTCGCCACTTCATCCAGGGTGAAGACAGGCCTCCTTTCGCGCGTCTCCGGCGCGTCCCCGCCGCTACCGTGCTCCTTCATCGACCCCATTCAGACTCGCTCGCCTCGACCGAAGGGGATTCTTGGGCTTCCGAGGCCGCCGTACCTTAGGCCACTCCCACTCATCAACCAGGTGGCGAGGCGGGGGGTGGGATGAGGTGGAGGAGGGCATAGTGCTCAGAGGCCAATCGGAACGACGCGCCGTTGACTTTGTCAGCCAATGAAATAGTCTACTTTCATGAGGCGGCCGACGGGGGTGGGAAGCAAAGCATGTTTTTCTCTTAGTAAATGCGAACGACTAGGATGTGCTTCATACGGAACTTTTGAGAGGAATGGCATCAGCGTAGACAGGCAGATAGCATATTAATTGGTTCCTAACCTGTATGGAAATGATGGATTGATTTTTTGGGGGTGTATGTATGATATATTCCCACTCTTCAATATAAATTATATACACATACACAAGTCTGAGAAGCTGATACACTAATATATACTCAAAACAATTTAAAAAATCATAAAAGCATAACCATTTTAACACAGATTGAAAATAATAAAACATATAAAGGTAACTATATATGTCTAGAAAGGCTTACCAAAACAAAAAGTCTTTAAGCAGGTATCATATAGGTAGGAGGATGCGTACCTTATGACAATGGGTATGTGTAAGGACTCTGCTGGCAGGGAGGCTTTCAAGTCAAGTCAAGTACTTTATTACGGTCATAGACCAGCATAAACAAAACATATACATAGATAGTATAACAGTATGAATCCAGGCGAATAATTATTAAATAAATAGGAGCTAGAACCAAATGTAGATTTAAACATATACATAGAGTACTTAATTAAGGATAGACAATGGGTCTAAAAAATTTATAAGAAAGATTAAAAGATTAAAAGATCAGTTAACACAGCTATATGGGTTGGGCTTCAGAAGTGCGGATCTAATAATATGGGCCTTCAGTTTAGGATTGAATTGTAGCATAGATCATTATTCGTCAGATATCTGTCATGGCAGCGCAATATCTGGTGACTGAATATGTGACTTCTGGGCTCTCTTCCTGTGAACCAGACCAAGTTTTATTGCGACAAAAGCCAGCGACACCAAACACCACAAGACCAAACAAAAAGAAATCAACAACAACATCAAGAAGAAGAAGAAGAAAAAAGATTACACAAGGGAACTTCGCAGTGTGCCACTCAACAAAAGAAGTTTACGCTTCCTGATTGCTAAAGTGCAAAATTTGGCCACCTCATATGATTGAGCTTGAGGAATCTTCCAGAAGGTATTTTCGTATAATTTCGGGGGAGGATTCCAAATAATGTTGTAGGGGTATAAATTTTGATAAAAGCGGCAAAATGAGTTGAGCTCGTTCTTCACTATAAAATTTGCAAAATTTTGCAGGGAGGCTTTCTGGATCCAAGAAGGGGACCATCAATATTACCTAAGAATATCTTAAAATAAACCACAGAGCCTAGGGCTTGCCGATCAGAAGGTTGGCAGTTTGAATCCCCACAACGGGGTGAGCTCCCATTGCTCGGTCACTGCTCCTGCCAGCCTAGTAGTTCGAAAGCACGTCAAAGTGCAAGTAGATAAATAGGAACAGTGTTTCCGTGCGCTGCTCTGGTTCGCCAGAAGCGGCTTAGTCATGCTGGCCACATGACCCGGAAGCTGTACACCGGCTCCCTCGGCCAATTAAGCGAGATGAGTGCCACAACCCCAGAATCATCCATGACTGGACCTAACGGTCAGGAGTCCCTTTACCTTTACCTATGTGTAAGGACTCTGCTAGCAGGGAGGTTTTCTGGATCCAGGAAGGGGACTGTCAATATTACCTAAGAATATTTTAAAATACAGTGGTACCTCAGGTTACATACGCTTCAGGTTACATACGCTTCAGGTTACAGACTCCGCTAACCCAGAAATAGTGCTTCAGGTTAAGAACTTTGCTTCAGTATGAGAACAGAAATTGTGCTCCGGCAGCACGGCGGCAGCAGGAGGCCCCATTAGCTAAAGTGGTCTTCAGGTTAAGAACAGTTTCAGGTTAAGAACGGACCTCCAGAACGAATTAAGTACTTAAGCCGAGGTACCACTGTAAGTGAATGAGAAAATGAGTTATATCTTTCCACCTCTGCCTTATCTGGGATTTGAAGGGAGCACCAGGAGTCCACATAGGAGTTTTCAGAAGAACCCTCAGGCTGAAATAATTCTAAAGAGCTTGAAGAGTGCAACACTTGCTATTGCTGATTTCATCAACCGGGTGCCCTCCAGTTGTTTTGGACTACAGCTCCCATAACAGCCAAAGATGTCATCCAAAACACCTAGAAGGTACCAGGATACCAAAGGCTATGAAACTGAATGTAAGTGGTCTATGTAGATGCCACCTCCACTACATTGGGACACACAACAGAGCTTCAAACATAACTTAGAAAACACTAATCAACAATCATTTTACAAACACATTAGAACAAACCTGTTTCAAAATAATTTCTTGTTGTTTTTAGGACACCCCTCACAGAGCCACAATTCCCAGAACACTTAACAAACTGGTTTCCAGGATTCTTTGGTGGGAGCCATAACAGTTAAAGTGCTGTGAGAGTACTTTCAACATATGGTGTGGAAATGACTGTCAGTCCTAAATACATTTATTTATTTAATTTATGTAACAAAATTCATATACCGATTGATTGAAAGAAAATCTCTAAGCAGTTTACAAAATTACTTATATTTAGAATATATCTTGCTAATTTATTTGGATTTTCTTTAAGCTTAGTTACAAACCTAGGCATGCTTTATTAGGATCAGTACTGATTGAAATAAATGTGACTCACTTGCCAAATATTTTTAGACTGTTAATTATTCTTCTGTACATTTATCCTCATACAACACCACAACCATACCCTCTGTTTCCAGTCTTCAGGCTGTGATGCTGGTTTCTTATGCAGTCAAAACAGTAGCACCAGCACAACAGGAACTGATCAGCTGGGAGAAACAAAAAGCTGGGAACATGGTGTGGACCCCAGAAACAGCCCTATCAGAACTGAGATGGATTGCAAGTTGGTGGGGGTTGGAACAGGAAGACGGAGGTTGAGGAAGGTGAATTAAAAAGAGAAACCAGAACCCTGGACTGAAACAGTTGCTTCATGTCCCAGTTTAATCTATTTTGGATTTAAAAATAAAAATAAAAATTGAAGGTGTGGGGCAGATATAAATGCTTGAACCTGTATCCTGAGCAGCCTGACACACTTTTAAAGCAGATATAAGCCAAGGAGTTGTGCATGTCACTGTTTCCCCATGTATACATGGGTCTCTGAGCAGTTAAATGTTCGAACTAAGGACACACATTCATTTGAACCTCACCAACAAAGTGCAGCTACATTTCAAAAGCTTTCTGGGCTTTGGCAATTGGTTCAGCTGAATTGAGCAATGCACAAATGGACCTTGGCATATGAGGGCAAGAACGTGATTGATCCAAGTACATGCATCAGCTTTCGGAGTAACATTACACGACTTTGCCAATATGCTGAGTATTTGAGACGTGATCTCTAGTTCTTCACCTGCTCTTATTGACAAGGGAGATGGGTGGGAAAGGGGCCCCACCACATTCAGATACAAAAGTTGTATGAATTATGGGGTGTGTGTTTCTCTTTTTGCCTGATTATCCCCCTATGACAGCCTTGCCTTCCTGTCTTCTGTTTATTCAGTCACGGGAAATATTTTCAGGTTGAGGGGAGTGTGGAAAGCCATCATTTTCACAGGAAATGTGCATTTCTCTTTATTTTCCAGTTAAGCAAGTTAAACCACATGAGCTGGAGGGCAGCCCAACAGCCTCTTCATTTATTTACCATCAAGTTGCAGAGGGTTGGAATGGGCTGAGATAACAACAGGCCAGAGACGCACAGTCACGATGCTTCCATATCTGCACAGTGGCTCCAGCTTATCTGCAGTCATAAAAACAAAAATGTAGGTAGGGTAGTTCTATTCCCTTCATTACAGCAGTTCGCTTATTTGTTGAAAGATGACCTGAGTGTTGTTATCTGGGGCTTCTGGAAAGCCCTCCAAGGGGTGGGGGGAGTGAGGAGGGGATGAATTTGCCCCCTTGTCTTTCAAACCATATTATGAGATTCTTTGGGGGAGCAACAATATTTCTGTCTAACTCACCAATTCTATGTTGAATTACTATACAGTGGTATAGTACTTAATGGTTACGTACTTAATTCGTTCCGGAGGTCTGTTCTTAAACTGAAACTGTTTTTATCCCGAAGCACCACTTTAGCTAATGGGGCCTCCCACTGCCGCTGCCAGATTTCTGTTCTCATGCTGAAGCAAAGTTCTTAACCCGAGGTACTATTTCTGGGTTAGCGGAGTTTGTAACCTGAAGCGTATGTAACCCGAGGTACCACTGTAGTTATGAACATTCACATGGGCTCAGGTATGAGTGCTACATCTTAAAGGCATCAATCCTTCTATTTCAAAACATTTCTGAAAATTAGCTCTTAGATCTTCATGAATATTACTCCTTCTCTGCTGGAAGCCTTCCACACATCCTGTACCTAATATCTGCATTGTTGATACCTACTCTGATGGCTACATAACAGGTGCTGCTTTGAGATCATGGGAGTTTCAGCCCCACCAAGGGCCAGCCATACAAAATGCCTTACCAGTCCCACATTCCTTTCACAAATTCAAGCAGAGTGAAATGTAATTTATGGTTGTCCTACTCAGTCTTGTGCTTTACCACAGATTGGACTTGGATCTTGAAAACTAACCATAGGAATAAGACCAGAGCTGTCAAATGAACAAGCCCATCGAGATCATAATTGTTGGGAAATAACTGGGAAATGCTAGTTATTCCTGAAGTCCCATTTGTGTGGGGAACTACAAAGAAAAAACGACTGACTGCTCAGAATAAAAACAAACAAACATGGGACTTTACGCACTCTGTAGCCAAAACAGCCCCCAGAAAAGTTTAAAACTCAGATCTATGCAGCATTTGCAAAGTGTGGGAAATATAGCTTATTAGACCTTTAAATGTCCAAGTGCTACGTGCTTACAGTTCTCTTCTGCCTCTAGCTTTCTCGGAGTGAATAGACCACAAACTTTAGTAAGTTTAAATGCTTTACTTACAGTAAACACATGTCTCACTCATGCATTGTTCAATACAACAGCAGAAACAACACAGGCAGTATATTATTGATTACAAAAGGCAAACACTAATCTCAAACATGTGGCCTAAGTCTGGAGTCCAAGTCTCAAACCTTTGCTCAGCTTACATGGTTCAACAGAAGAAGGAAAGGAACAAGAAACAGACAATACTTATTCCCAAATGTGAGGGGGTGTGACCTATCTGTCCCTTCTCTAGTAATTTACAGCTCTGTGGTCTTTAACCCCTTCATTTACTAACTAGCATAGGTATGCATTGTTGACTGCAAACAACTCCCACAATAATTACCCAGTTGAAATGGACAGCGACTTGGCCATAGAAAACATGGAGGTTACCAACTTGGCTCATGTTAGTGGTAACCAAAAATCCAATTGTACTTATAAAACAGATGATAGCAGCAGCTGTAAAAACCAGACATGAAATCAATAAGCCCCTAAGTAGGATGCAACAGAACAATTTCCCTCAACCAGGCACCCTCCAAATGTTTTTAAGCACAACTTACATCTGTACTAGTTGGGGTGGGTGGGAGCTATAGTACAAAACATCTGGAGGACACCAACTTGTGGAAGGCTAGAACAGAGAATTATGCCTAAATAATTACACCAGCGAGGTCTACCTTATTTGCCATTTTGTCTTTTCCTCTACGTAGATCTGCTAATTAGAGGTAGTTGCTCTTGCTTAAGTCCTTTTACTACCTTCCAGAGTTACACTTTTCTCGTCTGTGGTTTGATGTCTTATGGAGTAGGTCAAACCTTTCCTCAAACCAGTTACCGTCCTTGTTCCTGTGGAATACTCTGGCAGAAAGCAGAAACTTCCTCTGACATACCAAATAAATAGTGGCTTATTACTAATAAGAGTGGTTCTGGGGCACGATCCTGCTGGAAATCATTCCATCAGCAACACCCTATACATGTGCTCAGGGCCCTTCAAAGGCAACAAATTTCTGTCATGGATAAGCAGACATAAGGGAGAAGTGGTTGACTGAGCCAGGTAAGGAGAAGAGATGGCAGACTATTTTTCTTTCTGATGATAATGCTGCTGACCTTTGTCTCTCTGATGTTTACTCCTCAAAAATATCTCTCTGATGTTCTTATTCTTTAAGTAAAGATTATTTCCCTCTGCTTGTTAAACCACAGCCATTAAACCAACCACTTTCTACAGCAACCTTAACTATGTTCCTGCCCTTCCCTCTTGTTCACAGTTAAGCATGTGGTCTTATGACAGAGAAGGATCGAAGGAATTTGGCATTTGGGCTGAGGATCATGACCATTGTCAACTTTGTCATACAGAAGAATCTTCTCTGGCCAGACCTTTAAGCCCTCTTTCTCGTTTCTCCACATGCAAACTCCTCCGTCTTGGCTGTAAGTCCTAGATGTCCTGATCCCTCCCTTGCAGACTTTTTTTCCACCTGGCCTGGGAGAGTGGGCCCCTGACTGACTCTAGCTACAAAAGCTGAAGCTTCACAAAATGTTCTTTGGGGGAGGGGGGCTTGCTCTTGGTTTTTCGTATCTTTATTTTAGATCTTGTTGTGATTTATGTGGACATTGTTCTGTTTGGTTCTGTTCTGTGTATTTTTTTAATGTTTTGTTTATTGTTCATGACTTTTGTTATGTTGTAATTACATATTCATGTTGTAAACTGCCTTGAGCGTGGCTTGAACTGTGGAAAGGCAGCATACAAATACAATTATGTATCTATATATGCTTGTAGCTTACTCTCCCATGTTGCCTTTATTGATGTCAATAATTGCATAGCTGTTACCCACAGTAGGGCCTAGAAAATGCTCTTGATTCTCTCCAGGCAGGGATAGTTTCATACAGCAGCAGCCACGAGGCACTTGGCACCCAGTATATGTGCTCACCAGTGTGCCCCTTGTAATTTTCCTTTTGGGAGGGTGGGGTCACTTCCTATGACCCCCTCCCTCCCGCCTGCTTTTACAGTAACTCCTGCAGAAGGCCAGGCACACAAGACCTTAGCAATGTGTGGGTCCTGGGCCTGGAATGTTTTCTTTCATCTCTAATCGCTGCACTGAGGCTCATAAATCATGTAGCCAAGACAACAAGTAAAAACATGACTGTAATTTGTTTCTTCCTGGCCCATTTTTGGCACAGCAAAACCAGAGACTTTCTTGGCTGGGAATGATGATGACACCATAACAGAAGGCGAGTGAGTGGACATCAACCTGGTGACTCTTCCCCCACCTTCCCTGCTTTCTTTTTAGAGGTGCCAGGAGGTAGTAGGATGCTGACAGTTATCTCACTGCTGACCATGCTGGATAAAGAATAACACAATTAGCAACCGGATTGTGTGTGTGTGTGTGTGTGTGTGTGCCACTTCTTTGAGGGAAAGAACGTCATATTCATGTGTGTTTATTGTCACCAAAGGCACCTGATCAGATGGTGGAAACAAAGTTTTCAGATAAACAAATTATTTTTTTCATTTTTTTCCTTTTGGAGATTGGAGGCAAAACAGGCCTGGTGGTGCAAGAAGTTTATGGACTGAAAAAAAGTTATGTTTTACATGATTGTCCTTATTTATATCACGTTCGCAGCAATCCTCTGCAGAATTAAGTGGAAGCAAACCTCACTGAACACAGTTATATTGACTTTGAGGCAAACATCCATGGGAATGGGCCACTGTATCCTAATTTCCTGAACCACAGGTGACATGTTCCTGCTCCTAAGTAGTTTAGTGTATGAGTTCAAAACTGTCTCCCATGAATACATAACAATTGATTGTCTGTATTGTGGTGGGCCACCTCATCCAGAACTGTTTCACGAAGTGGCTCTGGGAAGCTCTCAGATCAGAGCTGACAGAAAGCACCATCCCATGTCTGTCTCAAGCAAGTACACTCAGGCATTGACAGCTGGCCACCCCATTAGCCTCAAGCAGGCTTCACCACTGGATGCAACCAGATGTTGTGGACATGGCTCTTATAAGCCCCAGCATCATATGACCATGCTGCCTGGGGTTCATGGGAGCTGAAGTTTGAAACATCTGGAGAGCAACGGGTTGGCAAAGACTGTCCTAGGGTAAGCAATGGCACCACTTGAATGGGCTGTGCTGTTGGGCCAGTGCTACACAATCCCACATAATTCTTCAGTTACTATTAAAAAGAAAAGAAAAAAGATAGAAACTGTTTTTTTTCTTCTTCTGAGAATGCCACTGCCTTTATGAGAACAGTTTCTACACAACTCCTAGTTGGGAGTCCTGGGAAATAAAGGCTTGGGATGTGTGTGACTTACTCATTTCTGACTAGCCTGATAAGACCCAAGATGGACCCCACCACTGTTGTCTTCCTCCTACCCCTTTCCCTCAGTGGCTGTCAAAGAATATGAAGGGGGAGGGAATTCCACAGATCTCTCTTGGGCCTCAGCTGAAACTCCCCATTCCATAGCTCACTGGAAGAAGAATGAGGAAAAACACATACTTATACCAGAGCCTGCCAAATGGAAAATTATAAAACAGTGGGGAGAGGAGCATGATTGACACACAAATAAATAACACTTAGAATGAGACACGCTGTTTAAAAAGAAGGGAAGTTTTCTTTTCGCTCCATTCCTACTGCAGAAGTTATGACAAGCAACAGCTGACATCTTGTCAAAGTTGTTGGATCCAGTATGTCCCATTGAGTTCAATGGGCCTGCTCTTACGGCTGTCTGGATCCAGCACCTTATTTGCTGCCAATAGCTACAGCTGCTCTCTCCAACTCTTTTTCTGCATAACGTGAACTGGTGAAAATGTGCCTCCTTTAGCTTAATAGATAGTGGTATAATGGTAAATTCTGTAGTACAAGAGCTCATCTTGACACAGATAAATTTATAAGTGATGAGAATAAGGTGGTGCAATTGGGGCAGAGTGAGGCAGCTGCCTCAGGCAGCAGGGTGGGCAAAAAAAGAGGCAAGTGGAGCTCTCAGAGGGTGAGCTTGGTCTGGCAGATGACCATCTTCTGTAGAAACAAGCCTTTTTCACAGTCTTTCTAATTTACACATGGTGGGCAAGCAATTCCATTGGTGGGCATTTAGCCCTCTCGGTACCCCACCCTTCCCCAGTGCCACCTGTATCCCAAATATTTTATAGCATAAAGGAAGGAAGGCAACACCTCTGCTATCTTTGTTATCTGCAAACAGAACATGCAGCACCCAGAAAGGGAAATACAACAACCTTTCAAACATTAATTAAAAAGTAATTCCCAACTACAGCGTTTGAAGCTTTCATGATTTGCAATTGCACGTTTAATTTTTTTAAAAATACACTTTTCCAACAGGACTAGATATGACAGTGCTGCAAGCAAGCTATTTCTGGAACTCCGCAAGGCTATGGAAATGCAAAGCTCACACTGAATTTTAAACGGATATTTTGCTTGTGTAGTAAGAGCACAGTTAGGTTCTCTTTAAGCGGGTGACAGCAGGTGTTTATTTTAAATGCAGAACAGGTAATTTATTGGTGTTCCACCCATGTGCTCTGTTCCCTGCGGGTATCCGCCCTGGCCAAGGATAGTGTTCATGATTCATGTAATAAAACCAGTTTAACAAACCCGTTCTAGTGCCCAAGGTGAAAGAGTCCTACACGTGAGGTGTTTCACCATGTTTAAATGGCTGTTCCACTTTCATTACAGCCTTTTGGAAGCATAACAATGTGACAACTTTCCCCAAAGACTTTTTGAAAGATCTGTTAGTTGTGCCAAACTAGAGCCTAACAGCAACCTCCAGTATGTGAATAGTCCAGCATCATGTTCTCATGATGAAGAAGGTGGGCATCCCTACCAGCTGGATCCATGATGTGACTTGTATTGTTTTTGATGTTTTAATCTTCTTATTGACTTCATGTAATTTCGAGTCAGTATTTTGCTACACCCTGCTCTGGGATTATTTTAGTGAAGAGCAGAACATTTCCCCATCCCTGAGCTAAGCCCTGAATGTTATAGGAAGTGTGTGCCAATAATAATAATAATAATAATAATAATAATAATAATAATAATAATAATATATTTATTTATATCCCGCCCATCTGGCTGGGTTTCCCCAGCCACTCTGGGTGGCTTCCAACAAAATATTAAAAATACGTTAAAACATCAGTCAAATAATAATAATAATGCCTGTTTTGTAGCAATACACTCTGCCCAAGCAGGTCTCTGGCCATTACTTCCTTCATACCTATGACCAGACTAGATTCAAGTGGGGGAAAACCATCCATGATGCCGTTCATCTGTTGGCCAGAGCCAAGGCTAAACGGGTTAACCCTCAAGCCTTTGCTGGATTGCCAAGAGAGGAATCATCACCCGCTTCCTAGTCCTGCTCTTCAGCACCCTCTTGTGGGATATGTACACACAGCCGCTTAAAGTGGATTCAGTGCATCCACACATTGTCCTCATCCAAATGGCAGCCTGAATCCTACCCACAGCTGCTTTAATTTGGATTTCCCCAATATACAGATAACGCAGCAAAGGATATAAAGAAAATTTCGTAAGGGGAAAAAAGGCCAACATTGTGTGGACGAGTATTTTTATTATAAAAAAAACCTGGTGATGTTTTTTCTGGATGTCCTCTATTAATACCCTCTGTTACTAAGTCCTGTACTTTCATTGGCAAACTGCCTCCATAGGCCTGAGGCAACACACTCACTTTTTTAAAAAAACACTGTTTTGTGCAAGTGTGGTATATCGGAAAACTAATATCTCAAAAATTAAAACAAATTGCCCAGTTCACAACAGGCCTCAGTTTTCCAGAACTCAGGGAAGATGGAGAATAACTAATTAAGAGAAAGGAACAGCAACAGGTTGATTTCGGTAGACAACCTGTTTATTGAATGTTCTTCCTGATTTGTTTGTGGGAAGTTGTATGATACCTTATCAAGCATTTTTTTTTATACCACACTCTCCAGGGCATTGCCCCAGCGCTTTCCTTACTGCAAAAATCCCTTTTTATTTGGAAGCAGCTTTCTTGTGTAAGAGGGCCCAATCCACTTGAACTGCACCACCTCAGTTTGCCAGGAATGTATTGAAGTCCATGCCCAAAACAGTAACAGCCTGGAGACAGGTAATTAATAAATAATAATAATTTTATTATTTACATCCTTCCCATCTTGAACCATTAATGGTGTTTGTACTCAATTCTTTCCTTCTACTCTTGTCTCTGGTTGACCAGGTTTGCCAGGTTTTTGAAAGGGGGGGGGGGAATAAAAACTTTGTTTACTAAAAGCAAGGTGAGCACAGTCAAAAAAATTTACCTGCCTCCAGCTCCAGCCTGTTGTTGTCACAGGTCCTGTTGTTTTGCAAACCACACTTCCCCAGCCAGCTGCATTCCTAGCCTCCCCTTCCTGCAAATGTGAGACTGGGGAGCCAATGCGAGAGCAATAAACCTGGGAGTGAGGAGGAGGAGAACATGGCAGCACAGTGAGAGAAGCAGGAGCAATTGGTATCAGATCAACCTCCTTTGGAGGGCATTATTTTATACTAATCGATAGGAACACATACTTTTGAGGGTAACTTTAATTATTTAATTATTTAACAAAAACCACATGCCACTTGATTGTAATAAAATATCTAAGTGGTTAATTAAAATTAAAGTCAAACAATATCTAAGTGGTTAATTAAAATTAAAGTCAAACAATAGGAGACTGTTAAAAACAGGAATTAAAAACATTCAAAAGATAATGTTCCTGTGTGCTGGTGGAGATCTTGAATTTCACTCCGATTTCTACAGCAGAACTGTTGCTATCCAACCACTGTGATCAAAGAAGCGCATTCAATATATGAGGCTGAAAGCAGGGGTTTCTCCCCAGAAAGGCTGCTGTGTGTTTGGACTATATTTTTAAAGGGAAACAACATGCAATAATGCAAAACAGCCTGGGACTCCAAGGTCACATTTGACATACATCAACCCTCTCCCAGCTGGTGCCCTGAAGATGCTTTGGACTACAACTCCCATCAGTTCTAGTATCACAAGGTTGTGCCAGCTGGGGACTAGGTGAGTTGTAGTCCAAAGGGTACCGGCTTGGGCAAGGCTGGTATGCATAATTTTAAAGTGAGAATAAAGTAGAGAAGCTTTCTCTGGTGATGGTGTCCACACTCTGTTTAAGATGGCAAAAAATAATCTCAAATTTCACTGGAACCTATTTCCAAAAAGATTGCAGATGTGATCTATTCCTATGTGCCCTCCCAACCACAATCTCGGCCCACAAGCTTTGTCATCCTCCTTTTCCTCCTAGAGTCAAATTTCCCTGCCCAGTGTTTGTGGAAGCTGCCCAGCTGCCCCCTTGATTTCCATGGGCAAACAGAGACACCGGGAGGGCTTGGCCTCTTCCTTCTCCTGTGTTTCATGTGGGCTTCTAGCCAGAGGAGCAAGCAGATCCCTGCTGGGACCATCTTGCCTATCCTGCCAGGTTGAGATGGCACTGAGGCGACAGACAGCTCCCGGCTTAGCCCTGCTGCTCTGGGCCCTGTGCAGGACTGCTGTGCCTGTCACCACGCCTGAGGCTGTGCTAAGGGAGCACCAAGGACATTGCTACCAGCTTGCTCAGGAAAGACTGGCTTTTGAGGATGCCCAGGCTGCCTGTGGCCGATGGGGAGGGCACTTGGCACAGGTCCCTTGGGAGGTGACAGGGACGTGGGGTGCTCTGAGAAGGAGGAGGGGGCAGCTGAGAGGGCCCTCTGGAGGCTGGTGGGTCTCCAAGGGCCCAACCAAGCCTGCGGTGGCAGGTAAGTCAGTCCTGTGGGGGCACCAGAGAGGGCTGGGCAGAGGTGGGAAGTTGTTTCTACTCCAGAGGGTGGAGGGTGTGTCCTGGTTTCTATCACAAAGGCCAGGTCCCTTTACACAGCTGACTTGGCTGTGGTTAAAGGCTGGGATTTGGGGAGCCACATTGAGGGGCAGGGTGTGGAGGTGGGGGGCACTGTGCTGCAGAGAGCTGGCTCTTTTGCTTGTAGTGTAGAATTCTGCTTATTTTCATCTGCTCTGTCAAGGGCATACCACCCCGCTCTGCCTACTGTGGTCAGATCTTACAAGAGGGCAAGGCCCTCACCTTGCCCTGCCCAGCTTGCCACCATGCCCATGGCAGCCTCTTATGTCTTTGCCCAGGAGCCCAGCCTCATCTGCATGGGGCTCACCATCAGCCCCCCACCTGCACCTTCCTCTCCAACCTGGGCCTGCTGCAGGAGGCTACCGGGCCCACGTGCCGCCAGAGGCATCCTTTCATCTGCGAATTTGGTGAGAGGCCAGCTGGGCTGCCAGGGTGGGATTGTGACACCCCCACTCCACCCCACCTCTGAGGACAGAGATGGCTCCTCCTGACCCAGGAGGGGCTCCCTTTCAGGATGGTCCTTTTTGCAGGTCCTGTGGAGGGAGGTGAATGCCCAGTCAAAGTGGCCAGGAGTGCCAACAGCTCCAGGCCTTGGCAAAAACAGAAGGCTCAGCTGGTAGGTGATGGTGGCCAGTTCTCTTCCCTCCAAGTCCAAAGCAAATAGGCTTTCCCTCCTGCTGCCTGAAACCAAACTCCAGCAGATGCACCAAGGCAGAGGATGGGGGGGGGAGCAATAAAAACAGCCTGTCTGCCACCTCTTAGCCACCCTCCAGACAATTCCTTTGGGCATGATTCCTGGGCAAGCTCCTAACAGGGAACCCTTTGCCCTGCCCCTTCCAAGAAAGCCTATTGGGTGACATATCCTACCTGGCACAGTGGCACTGCTCTGTCCCACTCTTTTTTCTCTGTCTGCCTCCAGGATCTGACCTCCATGGGGCGGAGGCCACAAAGGCTCATGCGGCGGCATCTGGGTGATAAGCAGAAGTACCCAGGTGATGTGGGGATTTATTGATTTCTGAAATAATGCATTGAAGAGTAGGTCATCTGCAATTATAAGCAATTGTGAGAGGCTGATCATCTTGGGTCATTCTGCTTATTTTAACAAACCCTTTAAATGCGCTAAAATAATATTTGTGCGGCTGAAAGGGGTATTTTATCTTATTTCTCATAGACCATCTTTTCCAAAAGATTGTAGATGTCAGCACAACCAAAATATATGCTTTCAATCTGCCTGTACAGAATTACAACTCCAACATTTACCAATGGTGTTTAAGCTGTGCCCAAGGGGCAAGGCACCCGTGATTAACTGTTTTTAACAAGTTTTATTTCAGATAAACTTTTATTGCCATGTTCTACCTCTTCCATGGAAAGAGCCTGAAGCAATGCTCAGGATGAAAATAAGCAACTGTAATAATGTAAAAGCGGGAATATAACTAGTAGCCAGTGGTTCCCTTATCATGAGGCTGATCCTTTTGCTGGTCAGGGCAGTGGTTTTCCCCTGAAAGGAAGCAGCTTGTTGAGACAGGCTCACCGCAAGGAGTTTGTGTTTATGGAGGCCAAAATGCCTGTTTCTGTGTAGGGGGACCCTGAGGGGAGAAAAGACTCTTGCTCATACTTCTCCTCTTGCCTCCAGAGACATCAGCAATCAGGGAGGCCTTGCAGGATGTTGTTCCCAGGACCTGGCAGCAGGTAAAAGAGCCCCACTGGGAGGGAGAATCTGGGGAGGGGACCCCCTTCAGCCCAGCCCCATTGAGGCCCACAGCAGAGCCACCAACCTTCCTCTGGCTCAAGACAGCCAACCTCTCTTCTGGTGGTTAGCACAGGCCTTATGTAGGCCGGGAATCCCTTATTCAGTGATCTGCATTTGCCTGCCAGCATTTGAACCCAAACTCCTGATTCTGCCTGCAGGAGCTGCTCCAGCGACTGACACTGCCGGTGAACAATGGTGCCTGGAGTGCCTCTGAGCTGGTATGATTGGGCCCATGGGGAGGGCGGATGCCCCAGAAGGGACTGAGCCCCAACTCCAAAGGCTGTGTAGCTCCCATGGGGAACCTGAAGAAAGAGTCAGGCCAAGTCCTAAGAAGCTCTTTCCTCCAAGAGAGGTGATGGGGAACATCTCATGGAAGGAGTCGAGGGACCCCCATTAGTGCTGAGGGTCTTGGGCAATGAATGGGCATGGAGGAACATTAATATTATGTGCCTTTGCGTGCCAGGAAGAGGAGGTGGGGTTTCTTCAGGCTGTCAGTGAGGACCTGCTGAAAAGGAGGCCTCCAGCCTCCCCACACTGGCACCTCCTCAACCTCCTGGCAGTCCATGGCACCAGCCGGCTCCTGCAGGTTATTCTGGGCCCCTGCTCACCCAACGTCAACATCCAGGTGAGGATATGCCACACTCCCGGGTGCCCTGGTGGGGAGGGACAGGCCGGTGCATGGGTCCCTTCATCCCATATTGCCCCATCTTGGATGGAGATTGAGTCCCCAGTAACTGCCCACTTCTCCCTCCAGCAGCATGAGGCCCTGACTGGCACCCTGATGCAGATCCTTCACAAGCTGGAGCAAGCTCTTCAGGAACTGGGGGGCAGCAGTGATGCCATCACCATGGAGACGCCTCTCATCAGCATCTATACACACAGGTAAGCTACCAGGCTTGCAGCCACTGGGTAACGGGGAAGGTAGGAAGCTTGACTGGTCTGGGAAGGGAAGGGAAGGGAAGGGAGAAAGATCTTGGCAGGAAGTGTCCAAGGGAAAAGGCCTTGAGGTAGCCATCTGACCTTCCCTCATCATGGCAGCTGGCTCACATTTGCCTGGCTGTCCTGCAGATTGGCAACTCTCCTGAGGCACCCTGATCCCAGGCACCATCTGCTGTGCCCTGGCTCTAACCCTAACTCTCTTTGTCTCCCTGGCTCAGGGTGAACTCTTCCAGGCTGGGCAATATGGCGTTCTCCTTCCCTGGCAACCCATGGGCAGCCAGAGTCATTTTGCCAGAGCAGTCTGCGCTGGGCGCCGTCATGCCACAGAATATCCCAGTGGATGTGCAGGTAAGACGGAGCAGGAGTGTGTGGCTGGCCCTCTCCTTTGGACTGGGCACAGGGGCCTTCCCTTTCCATGGAACGCAAACTCTCCTCTGGCATCTGCTGCTACCCCAGGAGGAGAAGGAAGGTAGAGAGCACCCAGGCAACAAGTCACTTGCTGTGCTGTGGAATGCACTGGGGCCCAGCACTCAGAAGTGACTTGGCTCCTTCAAATCAGCCTGATGATGCACCCAGAGGCATCTTCACTCCCTCCCTCTTCTGGAGCCTCATGCTTCTGGGTTGGACTCCAAACATTTCATGACACCCCCCTTGCCAACACCCCTGCAACCAAGGCCCTCTGTCTTGGCCCTACTCAATCTACCTACCCAGTGCTTCCAACAGTAAGCAGCCATGTTTCAAAAAATGGGGAGCAGAGCGTGAGGGGGGGGGGAGCGCCCAGCCATCCTGCCGAGTGTGGCCATGTGGCCGAGCAGGCATGGCTGGTGGGTCAGGCCCCCTCAGCAGTGGCGCTGCCCTTTCTTCTTCTCTCCCTCTCTCTTTAGATGGTGAGCTTCCTGGGCAGCCCCTTTCCCCCGAGCTCTGGGGAAGGGGTCCCAGGAGCTGTAGCTGAACTGAACCTCCTTTCTGAGGGCAGCCAGATCAGCGTTAGCAACCTGAGCACCCCTGTCCAGGTATGTCCTGCCTAGAGACTTTGGGCTGAGTGGAGCCTTCCTCCCTGTAAGGGGGTGGGCTATTGAGCATCTCCAGAGGGCAAGGACAGCCCTCCAGGATCATTTCTCATGGCAGGATCTCATAGTGTGGAGATCAGCTGGATTAGCCACCAGGTAAGCCAGCCGCTTAGCCTGGGAGAGCCTACAGTACAGGGTCTGGTCTCTCTGTCATCATCCTTCCCTCTCTCCCGCCGCAGCTCACCTCCATCAGTGAGGCTACCTCTGCTCCGGGTGAGAGCCTGAGGCAGCTGCTCATCTCACTGTGGTGGTGCAGTAGCAGCCAGTGACATCCTGCTCTCTTTTCCTATCCCAGATTTTCCTGCCCCGGGTTGGGCCTACAGCCCCTGCCGAGCCAGCTGCCTTCCTCTCTCCAGGGGAGGCCCTCCTTCTGACTGCGAACGTGACATGGACAGGGGGATCCCTGATGATCCACGCTCACCTGGACCCTGTGGGGCCTCTGGAGCTCTTCTTGCAGCCAAGCGAGCAACTCCGGGAGCCCATTGAGCCCAACGTTGGCCTGGGTATAGCAGGGGGACAGAAGAGCTGGCTTCTGCTTCCACTTTTGGCCTGGGGAGTGTGAGGACCTCTTCCTAAAATGGTTAACCTTTTGTGTTGCCCCCCCCCCGCCCCCATCTCCTGCAGATGGCTACACTTGGCTAGTGAAGGAGGAAGTTCTTCGTGACCTGAGAGGAGCCCTTCAGTTCCTGGTGGTGCCACTGAACCTCTCTGCCAGCCAGGGTCCTGCCACCTTACATGTCAGCACCTATGGGATCCAGTGTGTCTCCCGGCACCTGCCTGATGCCCAGTGGCGAGAGGCAGGCTGCAAGGTGAGTCTTGGCGTTCAAGAAACAAAGGAAATCTGGGTACCAGAGGCAGGGAAGAATCAGAATAGCTGCCTCTGGTCCTTAATAACACTTCTATCCCATTTCAAGACCATACTGCCTGCTTCTTTATTTAAAGCATCTGGATCTCTGTTTTGTGAAAAATATCCAAGGTGATCTGCTGCCCAGAAGCGCCCTTAATCCCACCCTGTTTGCAGGTAGGAAAGAGCAGCAGCCTGGCGGAAGTCCACTGCCTCTGCACCCACCTCTCCTTCTTTGGCAGCAGCTTCTGGGTGGCGCCAGTCCAGCTGGATGTGGTGCGCACAGCAGAGTACTTTAGCCAGGTGAACAAGAACCCAGTTCTGGTTGTGGTCCTGGGAGTCGTCTATGCCCTCTACTTGGTGGGGGTGGCCTGGGCCCGCTGGTTGGACACACGCCCCCTGCACCAGGTAAGTTGCTGGGGGTGAGAGGGCCGGAGGTAAGGGGGGGGGGTCTGGCAGCAAGCAGCACAAACTCACATGCCCTTGGCAGATCTTAGGTGGTGATGCTCTCAGAAGGGCAGGTCATGCAGCAACAGCCACCATTTGGAGACTGAACTCTTGGAGGGTCTCCAGCGGCTCTCCCATGCCATGTGGAGAATAAAGGACTCTGATCTCCACCCCCTCCACCCCTAAAGGGTGTGGCTGGCTAGGGGCGGGGAAGGCTTCTTATTTTCTACAAATGGTCATGACTGCATTTTGCTCTCTATAAACATACAGCTGAGTGAGATGCAGCTAACTCTGTTCTGTCTAACAATTCCATGTGGATTTAAGGTTTGCACATCTCTTCACCAGCAAAAGAGATCCCCTTATTCTGGTCTTCACTGGGGCCAAGTGGGAAGGACAACTGTATGTATGGGGCCTCAGCGCTCTCTGCTCTCCTGCGCTGCTCCATGGCAGAGCATGACCCTAGAAACGCCACCCCTCACACCTCTCTCCCTCTCTCAGGCAGGGCCAGTCCTCCTGTCCGATGATGATCCCTGTGCCCAGTATGGCTACCTTCTCCAGATCTCCCTGCATGGGCAGCAGAAGGCCCCCGGAGGCAGCCCCTGTGTGAGTGGTCTGCCCTGAGTGATGGAGGGGGTGGGGTGCCTGGTCTTTGCCCCAGAGCTCACCCAGCCCTTTCATCTCCAGCAGGTCTGCATCTGCCTGCAGGGATTGTCTGGTGTCAGCAAGCCTCGGCGCCTGCGCCTGGATGCCAGCCTCTTCCTCCTACGGGAGCCATACCCACTGGGAGAGCTCCAGAGCATTTGGTTGTGGCAGGAGCCCCACTCCGCTCCACAGCTGCCCTGGTCAGTCTGCCCAGAAGTAGGGTGGGCGGGTCACATCCCACTTGGAGACATTGTGCTGGCATGCGGACACTGTCCACCTCCCATGGCTTGGCTCTGGGTGCCAGCCTGCCTCTGCTGGATATGCCACAATTCTCCCTCTCTCTGAATGGGGCAGAGGTGGTTATTGTGTCAGGGTGGCCATCCTCAGGCACCCTGAGGAGGTGGGGCTGGGGGCGGGTCAGCAGCACACCCGGCACTCGTCCAGCAGGGAAGCCTCCTGCCTCTGCCTGACAGGACCTTCTTCTAAGTGGGGCACTAAGAGCACCAGCCTCCTGCCTGGCACTCATTACCCATCCCCTTCCCTCAGGCATATCGCCTACATCACAGTTCGAGACCTGCAGCAAAGTAGGAGGTTCCATTTTTCTTGCCAGCCGTGGCACGTCCCAGCAGCAGGGGCCCCACACAGCACTGCCCAGCATTTCCTAGCATCTCCACAGCACCAGCCAACAGCATTCTGGTAGGCTTACCAAGAGATGGGGGAGTCTGTTTGGGTGTCCTCAGCCCCCACCTGCCCACTGTGCATGAACTTAGCAGGCATCTCCAAACCGCCTCCTCCCAGCCAGAGCTAGAGACTCCAGCTGTCTTCCTCCTCTGGCTCTCCCATAGCCTGGCCCACCCACCCATCTTCCGCTCTCTCTGCAGGCCCATCTTCCGGCAAAGGACCCTGAATGGTCTTCGGGAGGAGCACACAGTGCTGACAGTGCTGCTGACCCGGACAGGCCACGGGCGGCTCATCACGCGGGTCCAGGGCCTCTCCTGCGGCTTCTGCCTCCTCCTCTGCTCTGCGCTTGTCAGCCTCATGTTCTGGGAGGTGCCCCATGAGTCACCCGAGCTCCTGAGTGTTGGTAAGGGTTGTGCCACATGGGATATCTCCCAAGGGCCACTGGCATGGAAAAGGGAGCTGTGCAACTCCTCTGCTCCAACTCCTGCCAGTGGAGGAAAGTCCCTCCTGCCACAACTGGAGGGACAAACACAGCCATACCCTTTGGGCCGGCAGGAGGGAGGTTCATGCATTGTATTAGGACTTTGGAAGAGCCTGGGTGCAGCTGGATCAGGCCAACTGCGGTGGGATCTAGCCTAGCATCATGCTTCTCACACGATGGCCACCCGATGCCTCCTGGGAAGCCCACAAGCAAGGCTCCTCTCCTACATTTGATCCCCTACCCGCTGAATTTGGAGGTATCCTGCGTCTGATTGTGCAGGTAGCAGTTGGTGCCTCCTTCCAGTGTCCCTGGGACACAAAGAGTGGTGACTGGTAGGTCCACTTGCAGGCACTTTCCCCCCCTGTTGATACACAGGCAGCTGCTTCTCCCTCTCCTGGAAGGACATCATGATCAGTGTGGAGAGTGCCTTGATTACCTTCCCCGTCAACTTGCTCCTTGTATTCATTTTCCGCCACGCTGAACCACGCAAGAGCCATGCAAAGCCTGGCCTGGCAACAGCTGTGCCAAGTGCCCCTGCCAGCCCAACAACCCTGGACACTGTGCATGAGGTAGGGACAAGAGCTCTCCAGGACCCAGGACATTTTTCCCATTGTGCCTCCCCTTGGAATAAGGCCATGGCTGAGCTGGCAGTGGAGAAGAACCCCCACCTGATCCCCGAAGCCCCACGTCCCCCAGGATCCTTCTTGCACCAGTGAACTTGGTAGCAGGGAGACGTTTTTGCAATTGCAGATACAGCAAGCACTGGCTTGCCAGAGAGTTTTCTCTGTGGCAGTTATGGGATGGCTTTTAATAGGTAGGAGAGGATATGTTAATGGTAATTTATCCCTCCAGGTGCCCACATTTGTGGGTTGAACATACAAAGAGATCAGCTTATCGCTTCGTTTAAAACACAGGGCTGAGCAGAGTTCAAAGTCTCATCCTCAGCAGAAAAATAGAAAGCATAGGAAAAGGCTGTGAAGCATTCATTAAATTCAGTCCAGCCACAAAGCAAGCTGGTTGCCCCTTAACAAAGAACCAGACACAGACTGAGAAGTAAGTTTAAAATATGTTTACTTACTCATAGTCATGCAATTGTTCTCAGCAGCAACAGCAGTAAAATACATGCAGGCAAAATACTTATATTTACAGTATGAACAGCTTGAGGCATGTGGCCAATGCTGGAGTGAGAGGATATATGTCTGCTCCATTGTTGGTTGAAGAGAAAAGAGAGAGGGAAGGAACAGGAAATACCTTGATTCTTCATTCCCAAGAGAGGAGGGGAAATGACCCCACACAGAACCATCTCTACCAATTACATTTCTATGGTCCGAGTCTCTCTATCAATAATGTGACCCTATGGTCTTAACGCCTTCACATGCTAACTCACAAAAATATGGATTGTTAGATTTGGCTGCAAATCTCCCACAGCACTTCTCCCATCTGCTACATCTTCTTGTGCCCAGCTTTGCCCACCTTACCCTCAGCCAGTTGGGTGCATTTGTGCCCCAGTCGTCTGCCACTCTCCCGTCTACCCGTGCTTGTCTTTCCCTCCCTAGAGCCTGCGTGGGGCAGTGGAGACGCTGAGCAAAGCCAGCAAGCAGAGCCAACAGCTTCTACATCCCGACATGGACCTTGAGGAGCTTCTGCAGTGGCTGGCTCGTTTTATCCATCCTGATCCTGGGGAGGAAGAGGAGGCAGCAGGTGAGAGCCCAGCCATGCCTGCCTGCCTGCCTGCCTTGGGCAGCCCTGCTAGACCCCCAGAGGATGGTGACGCTGTGGCTTCTGCTTGCAGGGAGGGAGCCCAAGATCTCCAGTGTGGCGCCCAGTCCTGATGTGCTGCACCAGACCTACTGCAACCGCTACCTCCTCCTGAAGCTGCGGCACATTTCCCGTCTCCTGGGGGAGCTGGAACCAGGAGTCTCGACAGCCAAGCACCCTCCGGCTCTGCAGCAGCGCGTGGAGGAGATGGCCAGGCGTCTTGAGCTAGCAAGCCCCATCCGGTCTCACTCCATGTAGGTAGCTCAAACAAGCTCCGTGAGCAGGCAGGGAAGCCTACCCTGCAGAGCCTCCTCCTCATGCCTTCCTCTTGTTCCTCCACAGCCGAAGGTGGCACTTGCCCTGGTGGGGCGCCTGGGTGGGGTGGGCCCTGCTGGTCTCCCTCAGCGCAGTGGCCACCTTCTTCTCCTTGCTCTATGGCTTCCACTATGGCAAGGAGAGCACCGAACGCTGGCTCATCTCCACTGCCATCTCCATGGGCCAGGCCCTCTTCGTCCTGCAGCCTCTCAAGGTACTTCCCAGCCAGGCTGAGCAAACCCAGCATTCCAGGGGGGCCTTCTCATGGGAGGTCAGGTTGCCAGACCTCCAAGTCTGATCTGAAGTCTTCAGGTTTGCCTAGTACCCTCCAGGTGGCAGGTGAAGGGCTTGAATCGCTAGATGGGTGAGAGTTCCAGTGGTGTGTGTGTGTGTACACAGAAGACTGTGTATAGAGGGTGCACACTTTGGACCAGCAGGAGCTGGATGCAAATTATAGCATAGACACTCTGGAGGACTACCTCCACCCTTCTCCTAATTAACCTCTGTCTCTAGGACCCTTGTGACTATACGTAGCAGGGTCTGTGCCCCTGACACCACCAGGGGCAGCCCCTAGGTCTCAGGTTTGGGCCCTGAAATCTCAGGGTCTGTGATACTCCTCAACTGGCAACCCGTAGGGGAAGGGACATCTCAGCAGCAGCAGCAGAAATCATGGTGCACATACTTCTTCCTCATCTCATGTATGTGTCTGCCACCTGCCTGGCTGGGACAGGTGTCTGGCATTGGAGCACTGCAAACACCCACTGCATCTCCTCTCTTCCTCCCATGAATTTCAAGGGGGTGGGGGAGAATTTAACCAAAGCACCCTCACACATACACCAGTTTGTTGTGGTGTTTTGGCACAAAGTGAGGGGCTTGGCTCATCTGGAGAAAGGGAAGCCTGCAGATGCTCCCTCTGTTTTATGGATGGGGGGAGGCAAAATGGCTGCGGATCCTGCCCATCCCTCTTCTTCCATGAAACCCAATGCAGGTGATAAGCTTTGCCATTTTCTGTGCCCTGATACTGAAGAAAGCAGAGGATGAAGATGAGGCAGTCCTGGACCTGGAAGACCGGTAAAGGGAGGAAGGAGGCTTGCAGAAGTGGAAAGGCAGGATGAATTGAAGGAGGGAAGGGGAAAGGGGCCTCTCCAGAGAGGGTGGGGACCTGGACTGCCTCCAAGTAGAGAAGGGCAAAGGTGGCACTGAGAATGTCCCGCACCAACTGCAGAAAACAAACTCGAGTTCAAAAAATTCCTTTCAAGACAGGGGCCAGGCAAGAGAAAGGGTTTTCAGTACTACGTCTGTTCCCTCTTCCACCTCCCGTAAGGGAAGGTTATGCACACACAGAGAAGAATCACGCCTCTCCACTTTGGATCGGCATGACTAGGAGCCCACCTGGACCATTCCTCTGCTGCTTTGAGTGGCCTGGCAAGGCAGGCAGGCTTGGTGGAGGAATCCAGTTGCTGGTGTGGGCACCTCTGGTTGCCAAGAGCAGGTAGCCCAGGGCCTGCTCTGGGAGAGGCAGAGGATGCAGAGTGGCTACACTAGGCATCTCCTGGGCTTGCTAAACAGGAAGGAAACACATTGAACCGAAGTCCCTGCAAGGGCAGGACTGGGACTGTCCCCTGTGGAAGGGGAGAAGATTGGGGAGGGACTAAAAGGTAGTGACTGGCATGTGCACAGTGGGGGTGGAGAGGAGTCACCACCCAGTGGCAGAGCAGCTGCTTTGCAGGCCCCCTGCCTTCCTAACTCTTGACACTCCCCATTAAAAAGATCTCGAGTAGTCTCTCTTTGCTCGTGGCCTTGAAACGCCACTGCCAGTCAGACTAGAGCAGACATATTAGGTTACCAGTAATTTAACCATCCTAAGGGACACTGCAGCTCCAGGACTGGGGCCAAGGGAGTAGAAAATATGCTGGGAAGCAGTCCTAGGGCCCCATCCTGACCCACGTCTTCAACCTCTGTGATTGCAGGCTGTGCTCTTTCCAGTGATGGGAGGACAACTTTCTGTGATGGGAGGACAACTTTCTGCGAGGCCACCTTGGCTTTTGCCACGCCATGTGCCCAAGACCTCCAATCAGCCTCTCCAACATGATGTCACCCACACCTGTACAAAGGCCAGGACCATCTCTCTGGAGGAACGGGAGGGCACAGCATGGGAGGGGGACAGCGAAGTCCCATTCTGTAACCTGCCAATGGAGCCAACCCTGAACTCACTGAGTGTTGAAAGAGTTGGGATGCAACTCAGCTTGCTGAGGGTTTGCATGAGGTTAAAGTGGATAGAGAAGGGAACCTCCAAGATTGTCTAACTGCCCTTTGATCTCTGTGATGACCTTTCCTTTACTATTAGACTGATATTCTTAGGGTTCCTGACAGTGACCAAACTTCCTGCTTCCCCCTCTTCCTTCTGAAGCTGAAGGAGAGAGGACATCTATGGATGTATCTCTGCCGAGAGTAAAGAGCAAGCATGACTCCCTTGTAGCTTTAAGATTAATTAGCTAAAACTAGGAACTCTTTTCTATCCAAGTATATATTTCTTATAATAAATGGAGCTTTATTATATTCCAATTTTAAGTACTCTGTGTGTGATTGCAATGAAGGCAAGCCTCCTCTCCCCAGTAAGAAGTCCATGTGTGCTGTGTGCTATCTTGCAAAGTGATTCAGCACTAGGCGCGGCCCACAGTGGTGTCTGTGGAAGCTCTTTCACTCTCTGAGGACTTCATGATTGGCTTCCCAGGGGCCCAGGCCCAGATCCAGACACCCATTCCCACTTCAAGCCCCCTGGTGGCCCCCTGGCAGTGACATGCAGTAAATTGTAAAACCTCATGTGGCTGGCTGGAGACTCGCCAGCACTTGTCCAGAAGAATCATAGAACTGTAGTGTTGGAAGGGACCGTGAGGGTCATCTACTCCTACCTCCTGAGGAATCCCACTAGCACAACCTCCCTGGAAGGGGGGTCCCTTCGCCTCCGTTTAGAAACCTCTAATGAAGGGGAGTCTGCCACCTTCCTGTCTGCCCCACTCCCCAACCCCTTGAAATCCCATTTCTTGTCACCCAAACTGCTTGATTATCATACAGTTCTTCTTCGGAGGAGTAAAAGGAATGGGATGTGCCACCTGGGCTCTCAACATTTGCCTGCCAGCGTGCCTTTTATGCAGCAGACAATGCAGTTGCTCCTCCTTTCTTCCTCGCAGGGGTGCAGACAATGGCATCCTCTTCTTTGCAAACAAGAGGGCCCATCTCCAGCTGGAGCGCCAGGTGCTGCACCTGTTTAGCCTCTGGGTGTGGCGCTGCTCTGCTCCTCTTTTCAGCAGCTCCCACCTGCTTTCTCAGTTCGTGGGCTGAGCGTGCACGGTGTGTGTGTGTGGGGGGGGCGGTTTAGACTATTAAAGGGTGGCCCAGGGCCAGCTTGCTCCAAAGAGGGAGCGGCATGGGGCTCCCTATAGGGATGTGGCTCTGGCTCTGGGCCGCACAGGTCTCTTCGGAGGAATCGGAGCCCGCCTGCCTGCCCGTGGCAGGAGAGGACTGCTATCGACTGCTCCGGTGGCCACAACCCGCCTTGGGTGCAGTGATTTTGTGCGGACGATCCCACGGCCGGCTCCTCCACACGTGGAACCAGCAGATCCAGGACGCCCTGCGCGACTGCCTGGACGACAGGAGCAAAACCTGGATCGGGGCTGCAGCAAAGGCGCTCCCAGAAGTGAGCCACCCTGGCAAAGGTGAGAGCGGGGCGGGGGCGCAGAGGCCCAACAGCAGCACCGCAGAAGAGGGGCAGCAGCAGCCAATTCCAGTATACTCTCCCGGGATGTGTGTTATTCCCCACTCAGCATCTCTGACTCGCCCAGACGCCAAACCCCTCAGGGCAAGACCGCCACCCTCCCTACACAAGGTGGGACCACCGTCTCCTCGTGGGGATCGAGGCGGGGCAGCCAAGCTTCTCACTTCAAGGGCCCAGCCAGGCCCTGCAGACCCTTCCCTCCGTCGAGGGACCCCGCCCACCAGCGTTTCAAGGACACCCAGGGTGGCAACCATCCTCCCATGCCAAGCCCCGCTGCTGATGGCTCAGCTCTGCAGTCTGTGACAGGCAGCCAAGGAGTGGGGAGGGTTAAAAATAATAATAATAATGCAAGGCTGTCCGAGGGTTTGCTACCAGGCACTCACCCTATGCAAAGGCTCCCCTTAAACCACTTGCCACCACTGGGAGACTCTAGTCTGGAGAGGGAGCGGAGCCCTACAGGGGGCGCTCAGGGCAGCCTCAGCCGGAAAGCCTTAGCCTAAGAAAATCCCTCAAAGGCAAACAACTGGCGGGCTGGTGCTGAGTGTGGGGTGGCGGGGAAGAGGGATAACCGTGTCTGACGGCGGCGCCTACTCTCCGCAGACCACTGCAAAGTGCTCGTCCGGAATGGGGACCAGTTCTATACCAGGAGGGAGGAGTGTGACCAGAAGCACTTTTTCATCTGCCAGTCTGGTACGTGAGTCTGCCCGCCCCCCGGGGTGGGCGTTCGTGCCCTCATTCCGCACCCACAGGGGCTTGGGCAGGGGGCCTCCAGCTTCAAAGAGCGAGAAGGACCTCGTGGCTGAGCTGAGGATGAGACTCTCTGGAAGCACGCCTCTGGAAGCACCCCCCACGAAGCACGCCCTTTCGAGGTGGCTGCAACCCCGAGGCGGCTGGGCTGGGCCGTCGCAGGTCCTAGAACCATCCCTGCCGCCCCGGAAGGGCCGCTTCCATGAATCCTCCCGAGCTCAACCCCTTCTGCTCTCTGTCCGCTACAGGCCCCCCGAGGACGCCCCGAGAGACTTCCACGCCCTGGGTGGTAAGTTCCCGCCAAAGCAGGTGCCCGCGCAGCCGTCGAACAGGAACGGGCGAAGGCTCTCTAGGCCGCCGTCGCTGCGCAGCGCCCCCTGGGCTGACCGCAGCGCACCACCGAGCAGCCGGCCCTGGTGACTCTCTCTCCCTGTCTCCCAGAGAACGACCTGCCAGCATTTGACGTGCGGCCCGACGGAGGCGACGCCCATCCTCACCGAAGAGCCAACGGCGACTGCCCCTCTGAGCGCCCAGCCCTCCGCCGCGACTCCTCCGCCGCCCAGTGCTCCTCCAGGAAGCAGCACAGTTCGCCAGCCGACCACCGCTGACATCCAGTCATTCCTTGGGACCAGGCCAGAACTCGGCACTCCCCGCCATCCGCCGAGCAGCCCCAAGTCGGCATCCAGCACCTGGCCAGCCAGCAACAGCAGCCAGACCCGCCCCAACTCTCAGACCTCAGCCCCAGAGCCCAGCACTCAGCCGCTGCCCACCAGCAAAACCACCCCGGGGGGTACCAAAAGGCACGAGTCCAACACCAGCCCGGACTCCTTCACCTTCAGCCCTAGAGACTTCCCCCCTGAGGACCAGGGGAAGGTAGGGAGACATCTGGACTGGCACCTGCCCCTACCCTGGTGGCACCTTGTCCAGACAGGCTCTCCTCTCTCTCGGTCCCATACCCCACACCCTGCTCCGGAGATGCCAGAAGGTGGGGGTGTTGTGTGCGTTGCAGGATTCTTCCTTTGCACCTGGAAAAACCAACGCTGAGGTGCAGATCAAAGATGAGTGTGACTTGTATGTGATTTCCCAGGGATCCAAAGTCACTTAGTGAGTGATTTCCAGACTGGTTTTGCCCACAGCAGAAAGGGGGGCAAGTGGCTCTGGGGAGGCCTAGCTGCCTTTTCAGGTCTTCCCCCTATAGGGTAGAGGAGCCTTCTTAGAATTAGAGATTTAGCAATAAGCTCTACTTGCAGGCTCACTGACAGCATAATAGGGCAACCAGGCCCCCTTCTCCCCCACCCCCTCTCACTCAGGGTCTTCCCACAGGCCCTAGAGAAGGTGCTGCACCAGTTCAGCCAGGCTGTGCAGACCCCAGACCACCCTATGGCACTGGAGCAGGCAGCCCGGATGCTGGAGAATTTGACAAATTTCCATGCTCTGCTTTCAGACGATGCCCAGGTACTGGCATGTGGCAGGGAGGGAAGGAGGGTGGGTGGGTGGCACCCCTGATCTAAGGGTCTGTCCCCTGCGGCCTATTCTCCCAGTCCTTGGTTGAACCAGGCTCTACCCAGGCTATGTACAGAGGCAAGCCTACCGCTTGGCACAGCCAGCCTCGCCCTTGCACCCCCAAATCAGCCCCACCAGATGATCAGCCCTGCCTTGTTCCTACAGGCCTCTGCCAGCCAGGCACTCCTCTCCCTGAGCTCTCAGCTACTGAGGGACCACCCTGCCAGCAATACCTCCTGCCTAGACCTCGCATCACAGGCTCTTTTCCAGGCCCTCAGCAACCTCCTCCAAGCCTCAGGCAGCCAGACACCCAGCTTCGGCCCGCAACAGGTGGGGGAGAAAGAGGACCTGCAGGGGTCGGGTGGAGGAGGCTATTCTGACCTGCTCCTTCCTCCTTCACTCTTTCCCAGGCCAGCAGAAGGATGGGGTTGCCAGCTCAGGCCTGCTGCATGGCTGGGTCTCATTCTGAAGGCACTCCCTTTTGTCAAGGCCTTCCCATTGCTCTGAGCCCATGGGAAGGGAGCTGAGCTTCCCGGCTCCCCACCCTGGCTCTGCCCAGCTCCTGACCACACCTGGCCTTTCTGCAGCAGGAACCAAAGGTCCTGGAAACAGCATTGGAAGCCCTTCCTCTGATCCAGACGGGGCTCCTGTTGGGAAGCTCCACCATGGAGGAATCCACAGTAACTGTGGTGTCTCCTGTGCTCAGCACCACCCTCAGCAGGTACCAGTCTCCTCTCTCCTAGGCACTGAAGAAGGGGGGGGGGGGGCTTGCTCAGGGCAGCTGGGGAACTGAATGAATTGTTTGGTTGCCAATTACGCAAAGTAAGACATTGTTCAGAGAATGCATCTTGGTTAGGGGACAGACTTTTATGAGTTACAATCTCACACACAGGGATGTCTGTAGTTAAGATAAATAATAAAGGAGTCTATTACATTATTTTTAAAATTATTACTACATTTATAACCCACTTTTTCTCCAAAAAGCTCAGGATAGCTCACAGACTTCTCCTTTTTTCCATCTTATTCTCATAACAACCCTGCGAGGTTGGTTGGAGCTGAGAGATAGTGACTGGCCCAAAGTCACCCATTGGGTTTCATGGCTGAGGGGGCATTTGAACCCTGGTCTCCCACGTCCATGTCTCGCACTCTAACCACATAGTTGGGTAGAAAAGTTCCAAGTTCTAGCCTAACAAGTCTGTACTAGAGCATGGTAGCCATGCTGGCTCCTGTCTTATCTCAGAGGATAATTCTTCTTGGAGAGAGAAATGTGAGAGCAGGAAGTTGTGAAACAGAGTGCAGCCTGAGAATATCAAAAGAGATAGAGAGGTGAGCTGAAGAGGTTAATGACACAAAGGTAGTCTGGGAATCTGGAGGTCTCGAACTCTGTTCTATCTGTCCTAACCTACGCAAGACCCCTCTTCTGAAAATGGAGTTGCACTCAAACTTTCAACAGTAACCCCTCTCCTCACTCCCTACCAGGTGTGACAAAGCCTCCCTGCCCCATGCTTCCTTCCACCTGCTTCAGCCAAGGGGCATGAATGTAACCTTCCCATCCAGCTCTGCTCTGGAGCCAGTTCTGAGCCAGCACCCTCAAGTACAAGTCCAGGTAAGGTGGTAGTGGCTTGCTGTCCACTGGGTCCTTGTAGGGGGACATAGTGCAGGGCTGGCAGGGCGTGGAGATGGGGCAGAGGGCACCCCCACAGCTCGCTCTTGCTCTCATCTTCACTCTAGGTGGCCTCCTTTGCATTCAATCCTTTCCGGCACCTGGATGGGAAGCCGATCAAAAGGACGGCAAGTGTCGCTCTCATGGCCAGCAAAGAGTCCATCGGTGTCCACAATCTTGCAGAGGAAATAGAGGTGAGAATTGATACTGTACTGGAAAGTTCTCTCATCAGGGGACTCTTCTCTCAGCACCCAAGTGGCATGGAGAAGCAGCACTGTCCAAGGTCCAGCTCTGGATCAGAGATAAGCACTTTGTGCTGTATGGCCTGATGGGAGACAATATGTGCTCAAGGACCAGTGGGGGGATGGACGGACTGCAGGGCTGACCATAGGCATTCTGTCTGCTTCCAGATTGGGCTCAGTGCTGAGGCTAGTGCTGAGGCCCCTCACACTCACTTGACTGGCAACGTCAGGAACTTTGACATTGTGGTAAACATCACATCAGTAGAGGATGCCCTGCTAGTATCGGTGGAATCCAGCACAGTGGTCCAGATCACCTTGCACCTGGGCCTCCAACCTGAGCCCAACAAGAACAGCAGTCTCCTCAACACCACCCTGCCCAGCAGCGGATGGCAAGGGGGTGAGGACTTGTTAGAAGGAAGCTAGAGGGCAGGTGCTGCTTTGGGACTTCCTATTGGAGCATCTGATTGACATCTAGGAGAATAGTGATGGACCAGAATGGTCATTGGCCTGATGTAGCAGGTTCTTCTTATGCTCATACATACAACACAATGCTGCATGTATCCCCTTAAAAGTAAGTCTCATTGGAGTTCAGTGAGGTAACTCTCAGGTAAGTGGGCATAGCTTTGAGGTGTTAACTTCACCGGCTGTTCTGGGTTTCAGCCATAAGACATGACCTGTATGGCAGGCTTCCTCAAACTCGGCCCTCCAGATGTTTTGAGACTACAATTCCCATCATCCCTGACCACTGGTCCTGCTAGCTAGGGATCATGGGAGTTGTAGGCCAAAAACATCTGGAGGGCTGAGTTTGAGGAAGCCTGCTATATGGGAACAATTTACCTCTATAAATAAAAAGGGAAAGTTGCAAAAGCATACAGATTGAATCAGCTGTGTTTCAATTATTTAATTGCCCATTAAATTCATTTAATTGCAAATTAACATGGTGTAGTGGTCAGATTTGCACTGTGGGAAACATCAATGGGAAATTTGATTTAAATCGCTTAGTTAAATCAGCCCGTTGCTTCATTTACATAATTGATCAAACCACTTTGATTTAAATCTGTGCACCTGGGAGTAGGCACAGAGGGAGGAGCTTGGGCCAGGCAGGACTGTGTCCCCCAGTGGGGGAAGGTGTGGGTGAGGTCAGTGCGTGTGGTCCCTCTTTGCTCTCTTTGACTCACTGCTCTTGCTTCAGAGGGTACCTACACATGGGTGATTCCTCCAGAGGAGCTGCAGCATCATGGCCTGGGCACCTACTACATCTCTGCAGAGGTGGCTCCCCTCTCTCAGGGCCCCTGGAACCTCTCCATTCACACCATCATCTCCGGATGCTACTACTGGTCCAGCCAGCATCAGGCCTGGAGAACTGATGGATGTCGGGTATGCAGTAGGGTCAACCAGGCCAGAGGGCTGTTGGGCAGGCAAGCAAGCCTTTGCTTCCATGCTGGGAGGGAAAAAAAAGTAGGGCAGAATGTCATGGGGAACCAAATGGAGCAGAACTTTGGGGACCTCATCCTCCTGTGTTGGTTTCTAATGCATCAGTGCCTCCCTCCCAGGTGGGCTCCCAAAGCACCCTCCATAGCACCCAGTGCTTGTGCAACCACCTCACCTTCTTTGGGTGCATCGCCTTGGTCCTGCCACACCTGATTGACCTTCACAACACTGCAAAGCTCCTGAGCACTGTGGGCCAGAACCCTTCCGGGCTGGCCTTGCTAAGCAGCTTGTTGCTGGGCTATGGAGTTGCCCTTGTTTGGGCTCAATGGAGACAGAGAACGGATGTTAAGAAGGTGAGGGGAAAGGACAAGCAAAAGATTTATGATGGTTGTTTGGGGTTATTAGCATTTCAAGGCCAGAGACACTCCCCCCATCTGCCCTCATTCAGGCCATTCTTGTCTGATGTGCTGAAATGAGGAACAATGAGATATTTATCCAGCAAACAGCTGAGAGCCAGACACCCTAGAAAAGCCGACTTGCTGAAGTGGGGCTTGGCCATTTCTAGGGCCACCCACCCCATGTGTGTTTCTCCCCCCTCCAGGTGAAGGTCACAATCCTAGCAGATAATGAGGCCACCGCCTGCTTCCCTTACCTGGTGCAAGTCTTCACAGGCTACCGCCGAGGGGCTGGGACCTCTGCTAAGGTAGGGGAGGGTCTCACTTTCCTGCAGGCCCACTTTGTACTGTTGATGCTACAAGTGCTGCCCATCAAGTTCTGTGACCTCAGGCTCCTGCCCACAGAATCTGGGCCGAGTCTGGCAGATCTCTCCCTATCGGGGAGTGGGTGTGTGGGGTCCAGGCTTCTGTGTGACTGGCAGCATGCAAAAGCCTGTCTTTGATGACATCCTTCATGTGCTCCCTGCTTGGGCAAGGAACTGAGGAAAGGAAGCAATCCATGAACCCCACCCAGCACCCACCCTCTTTTCCCTTTCCTTGATTAACCCCTTCTCCCTCCTTGGCTTGAGGTTATCCTGACCCTCTATGGGGCAGAGGGCCGGAGTGAGCCACACCTGCTACAGCACCCCCAGGGGCCCTCCTTTGAGCGAGGTGGGCGGGATGCCTTCCTCCTTGCCACTCAGAAGTCCCTGGGCAACCTCCACGCCATCCGCCTTTGGCACGACAACACTGGGCCCAACCCCAGCTGGTAAGTCCATGGCCCAGCGAGGGCTGAGGGTGGGGGCTGAGAGGGTGGGGTTAGAGTGAACCAGACTGCAAATGGATGCCAGGCAAGGAGGAGGTTGGAAGCACACAACTGGCGTGGGAGAGTCCGTTGGCAGCACCAGACCTTATCAGGTGCTAGTAGGCGAAGGGACACTGCAGCTGGCATACCTAGTCCTCCCATGCCATGGGGTTGTGCTGCCAGGACCTGGATACATGCAGAATTCCCAGGTCCTCAAAGATACCTCCTTTCAAGCCTATGCTGAAGAAATTCACAACATCCCTGTCCAACTGTAGCAAAACTAGCTGCAGGTCAGTTGGACATTTCAGGGGGACGATGGAACTGTGGCATGTCTTGTCCCACCCAAGGTTTATGCTCACCATGTTAAAGGCCAGCTTTGGCTCCAGAGGCCACATTGTCATGTAAAATAATGCATTATGACCCACCTTTGGTCTGAACCCCCAAACATAAAGGATACATCAGGGAGGGAATACCTTTCCATCTCCAGTCTTTTCCCAAAGCTGCTGGGCAAACGACGCTTTATGTATAGGTTAACTTGGAGCAAAGCTTCCTTGTGCTTGAAGGAAGCCACATGCAGCTCTCTGCTTTGGCAAGGTGATGAGGGCAGAAGGAAAAGATCCCCACTGCTTCCCTTTAACCTGCAGCTCTTGAGTGATGGGGGAGTGGGGGCACATCCCTTGGCTGCAGCTAATGGGCACCACATGACTGCTTGGCAGTGCCACCCATGTGTGGGCAAATGACTGAAAGGCCTGAGCCTCCTGCAGGTTTGTGAGGCGGCTGGTTGTCTGTGACCTGCCTGCCAAGAAGAAGTGGCATTTCCTGTGTGACTCTTGGCTGGCAGCTGACCTGGATGACGGCCATGTGGATAAAGTCTTTGCTGCTGCCTCCGAGAGGGATCTCCTGTCTTTCAGGTAAATATGAGCCCCACCCACCCACCACCTGCCAGTTTGTGGCGTCTCTGGAATGTGTTTTTGTCCTTGGGGTGTTTCTGCCCCTGATTTACCCAACAGGTACCTTGCCTTTGACTGAATTATACTAAGAACACCTGTGTGAAAAAGCAATAATCAGACATCAAAAAATAAAAGTCAGGGAACGGCAGGCTCTGTCCCAGAATCTGCTTGGAATGACAAATCTCAGACCCAGTGCAGAAAGTTCCTTTGACTATACACAGAGAGGGCCTTTCTCTCCCACCCATCTGGGAGTTGGGTCTTCCTTCCAGGTCAGAGAGTGTGATGCAGCTTCCAGCTCCTCTTCATTCAGAAATTAGGTGCAGTAGGAAAGGTCCCACCCTGCTCCTGGCCCTTGACCCTCTCTGGCTCAGCCCCCACCAAATACATCTCTTATCCCACTTCACCAGGTACCAGTTCTGGTCAGGGCTGGTGGACAAATTGACGCAGGAGCACCTGTGGCTGTCGGTGGTGACCTGCTCGCCCTGGAGCCCCTTCACCCGTGTGCAGAGGCTCTCCTGCTGCCTGGCCCTCCTCTGCTGCACCTTCCTCATCAATATCATGTTCTGGAGAAAAGAGGCAGCGTCCAGAAGCCCCGAGGCTGGTGAGTCAGCTGCCAGCTGGAGGCTAGCATAGCCAGTGCCTTTCCTTGTCCCCCACCCCAACATGATGCAGGTGGGCGCTGGGCTGGGGGCAGGTGAGTGGGTGGGGTAGGGAAGAGGCTGGTTTCCCACCACTTGCCATGGCTCACAGCCCCCAAGGCAGAGCCCTAAAGAGTCCTGTATTTTTGCTCCTGTCCCCATGCTCCACCTTCCATGCATAGGGCTTGTATGTCTCTAAGTAGCGCTGAGGATTCTAAGCTTCACAATGGAGCTGGGTGTCCCCCTTTGGACACCGCCCAGCATTTTTGGCATTGAAACTGCCTCAGCCACAGCAGTGATCCTTTTGGCCACCCCCTCCTGACTGAAGGTCTCTGTCTGCCCCTCCTCTCTCCCCCCCTGCTCCCGAGACAGGGCCTTTTATGGTGACTTGGCACGAGCTGCTGGTGAGTGTGGAAACAGCCATCTTCCTAATGCCAGTGAGCCTACTGATCAGCCACATCTTCCAGCTGGTCCAGCCTCCAGCCCCAAAGCCTCCGGCTGCCAGCTCCGAACTCCTGCAGACTGTGATGCCCCCCAAGCAGGTGATGCCCATCACACGAGTCAAGCAGGTGAGACCCCCTCCTCACAAGTCCCTCCAGTCAGCAAGAGGTTCTGAGCGGTCAGCCTCCGCCCTGATGGGTGCTTGGCACTCTTGCCCTGCTCTCTCCATTGCAGGAGCTGGAGGAGACCCTGGGCTTCCTCTACAAGAACAGCCTCTGCCAGTGCAGAGCCATGGACAAGTTCCCTGGGACTTGGGAGCAAGTACCAGAGCTTGTGGCTGCTCTGTGTGACCTCATTGAGTCCCACCTCCAGCACCAGAAGGACCTGGAAGGTCCCCCTCAGGGTAAGAGTAGCTTGCCTTGGCAACGGATGCAAATACCACTCCCTTCCTCTCAGACAGAGAGTGCGCCACCCTTCCTCATGCTCTGTGCACCAGCTTGCACCTTTGGGGAGCTGAGCAACCCTTGACTCAATTGGAAAAAGGAGGGGGAATTAAGGCTCTGGAGGGTGAGAGTGATTCCTCTTTGTACTTGTTTCCAGAGAGGTGCTTCAACCTCCACAGCTACCTGAGCCATGTGCTGAATGACTTGGGGACTCAGCTCTGCAGCCTGGATTTGTGCAGCTTCCCTAACCCCTATGACCATCTGCATGCAGTGGACCAACTACGAAGAGTCCAGCAGCACCTGGAGCAGCAGCAGGCCCAGCCCTGGCCCAGCCCTGAGGGGCCTGGCAGGTAGCCCCCATCCGGAAGCTCCGCTCAACTATCTCTTCCCCACTCTCCTGGCCCCATTTACTGGTAAAATTTGGCAGAGATTGCTCCAAACCCAAAATAATACTTGGGGAACAAGATCCTCATTTGTAAGCCACTGTGAAACTCTGTGGCATCTACTGTACACACCCTACGTATGTATACAAAGAAACACACCTAGCTAAGGTCAAAGTTCCTTCCATGAAATAGCTTGCAGGAAGAAACTAACCAGATGTCTTCACACTCCAGGGAATGCCTTCAGGGGCTGGGCGAGGAGGCAGGTCACAGTTACAGGAGATAGAAGTTACCCCCCCCCCCCAGGACTCACCAGTGAGGATGGGGGTCACATATGCAGCAGAGCATTCAAATGTGACCCAGAAACAGAGTGAGGCAACAGCACAAGGTCACCACCGCAGTCGAGTTCAGGCAAGGTACAATGCAGCAAGGCAGGGCGATGAGAATCAGGAAATAAGGCACCAGAGACCCGTATTATTTCCTGCAACTAGAAGGCTCACTAGGGAGGCTTTATATACTCTTGTCTCCTAAACTACACTCAACCACAGCCACTGACTGCTTCCTCACAAGCAGACTGCCACCTCTGATTCCTGAGACTGGCAGGGGGAGCTGTTCCACCTCCTGTTCTGACAGTTCCAGGAGTTTTTCATCAGGTACTAACCTGGAGGGCCCCTGGATCTATAGAGTATCTGGTTCATCTTCAGAGGACTCCGTGTCTGGTCCCGTGTCACACACAGACCCAAAGCCAGCCAGTTTTCCCAGCCCACCCAATAATGGTCTTTTTCTTAACTGCCTCTTGCTTTTTCTGCTTGGTCTGTGGGACATTTGCCCTCCCCACTGCGCAGTTCCCTCCCTCCACTGGTGTTCCCAAAGGCTGAGGTGCCATTTATTCTCCTGTCTCTGTGTCTCAGGCCCACCGGGCCCAGGAGCGAGCTCAGCAGTTTCCCACTTGAAGACCCTGACAAGGAGAGGCCACCGTTCTCCCACTGTCTCCCCGGGAGATTCAGCTTCGCTTGCTGGCTCACAGTGGGGAGCATCAGCCTGGTTTCAGCCTTCTTCACAGTGCTCTACAGCCTAGAAATGAGCAGGGACGAGGCTGGGCACTGGGCCATCAACATCCTGCTCTCAGTGCTACAGAACATCTTTGTAATGCAGCCCCTGAAGGTAACTTGGTCCTATCTGGGGTGCAGCTAACCTCTCCCCACACCCTTGCCAGAACCAGCATCTCCCCTCTTCTCCCTGCCTCTACAAATGTCTTTGGTGTTCTGTGATTCTGCAGCAACACAGAAGGGTCAGAGGTCTGCAAGGATCCTCAGACCCCACCTAAGTCCAGACTCTGGGTTTAATGCTTGTCCATCTCTCCCCCAATCTGCACTGGTAATGTGTGTAATGTTACTAACCATTTGTGGTGGGGCACCTCCTGCTTATTCTGCTAAGGGGGCCCCAGACACATGCCCTGTGGGCCCCCCCCCCAATGGCAACCCTGTTCTCCCTCCTTCCCAGGTGTTGGCTCTGACCTTCCTCTTCTCACTGCTGCACAAGAGGGAGTTGTGGAAGGACAAGGGGCAGGAGCAGCAGCTCTGGTGGGCCCTGGGCCTCGTCACAGGTAATTCAAGCTCTCCAACCCCACCCCACCCCGCGCCTCCATCTGCAATGCTCGATAGGGCATCTGCCTAAGCGGCCTCTGACCAAAGGGGGCCTTTTTCCTCTTGCTTGGGACTGACTCTAGCTTTCCTCTCCCTCTAGCAAGGGGCCTACAACTGGAAGCTTATGGGCGGGGAGACTGGGCAGACCCAGCTTACAGACCCCCTGCCCTCCAGCCAATGGTGCGGCTAAAGGAACGAGCCTTGAAAGACGAGAAGTTGTACTCCTTGATCAGAGAAATTGCAGGTGAGACCAGGCGCGAAGGCCAGTAAGGGCGTGGATGGGTTGTGCAACACTTCCTGCTCCCTCCCCGCACCAAGCAGGGGTGAAATATGCTCAGCATTCACACTCCTAAGCATCAGTGGTTAAGGAAGCAAGCAAGACAGAGAATGATACCAAGGCCAAGGTCAGAATGGTGGGAGCGGCAGTTGCTTCTAGGAACTTAGGAAGAAACTGCCACATACCATGTCAGAACATTGGGCTTACCTTACATTTTCATCAAAAAATTGCTTTGCACAGCTAACTACCATAGAGTTAGCAAAATTTTCAAAAGTAGGGGGTCCATGGCTTGGCTTTTGAAAAATAGGGGGTCCTCAGTACAGTGTTACCTCGGGTTACAGATGCTTCAGGTTACAGACGCTTCAGGTTACAGAATCCACTAACCCATAAATAGTACCTCAGGTTAAGAACTTTGCTTCAGGATGAGAACAGAAATCACGCAGCGGCAGTGGGAGGCTCCATTAGCTATAGTGGTACCTCAGGTTAAGAACAGTTTCAGGCTAAGAACGGACCTCTGGAACGAATTAAGTTCTTAACCCGAGGTACCACTGTAATTAGCTAATTGGGAACCACTGCTATAAACCATACATAACTCAGTGGGTGCAGAATCTGCTCAGGACAAATCTTCAGATGTAATTTGCAAAATTTAAACCACCAGCAGGGAACATCATACCCACGGGCGTAGAAAGGGTGTGTGTGCGCGGGGGGGGGGGGGGTGCGGTCTGCCCCGTGTGTCATTCCTGAGGGGGTGCGGTCTGCCCCGCGTGTCATTCCTGAGGGGGTGACAAAATGGCACACCGCAGGAGGGTGACACCGTGAGGCCTGGCCTGCAGTGCGCCCAAGCCATGCGTCTCTCCTGGGAGTGATGCAGTGGCTCAGGGCCCTGCGCTGCCCAAAACGGACTCCATGGGCAGATCACCATGCCACCCCCCAGGCGGATCACCACGGCGCCCCCATGGGCGGTGCCCCCCGCTCCCACTGCTCCGGTTACCGGAGCAGCTAGCTACGCCCGATCATACCTGCAAGCGGGTGGGTTGCTTAGATCTGGATGGGATTATAATTTGGCCTGTGAGGTTGTTCCCCCCACGTTGTCTGGCTGTAGGGATGCAAAATCCAACAGGACAAACTGTTTCGATCCACTTCCCTTTTCTGACACCCAGTGCAGCTTGTGTTCCTGGCTGTGCTGATGGTCCTCAGCTATACCGAGAGAAGCCCCAATGAGTTCTACTTTAACAACGCCCTCCAGAGGACCTTCACATCCCACCTGGAAGACATCCTTACCCCAGAAGAGTTGTACAGGTGGATCAGGGTGATTTTGCTGCCTGGCCTCCATGGCAATTCTGAAGGTGAGCAGCACAAGGAACAGAGATAAAAGAGACATCCTTCTGTATACAGGCAGCCCTCTGCTTATGGGCATTCTACTTGTGTGTGACTGCTTTTATGCGGGTCACCACAAAATGAATGACTGAATAAATTGAAACAGTGTGCCTTCCCTTGCTTCAGAGCCGCTGCCTGGAAGTCTCTTTTTGCTGCTCACTCACTGCAATGGGAGGGATTGTGGGGCAGGCTCAAGGCAGAAGCCTCAAGTGAGGGAAGGTGTGCTGGGCAGTGGCCCCAGCGGCACACACTGTATAAATTATAAAAACATGGCCTCTTTAGGCTTTTTCAGTGTTGCCAAAGCTGAAACCTGAAATTTACCCAGCTTTTCACATCTGTACAAACAGGTGTGTGTCTGTGTGTTTTGCTTCTAAGCAGCACATTTCTCCCCTCTCTCGATCTCCCAGGTTTGGCCATGGATGGAAACTCTTTCCTTGTGGGCAGCGTGCGGCTACGGCAGATCCGAGCCACAGGAGCCCCGCCAAAGCCAGGGCCAGCTTTTCTCCCACTCCAAGAGGGAAAGCAGGGTCCCACGGCCAGCTGGGGGCCTCCTGCTGCAGGTGGGAGAGGTCAGGCGAGTGCCTGGGTCTTCCAGAATGAGAGCACCCTGCAAGAGTACCCCATCTGGGGGAAGTTTGCTCTCTATCCGGGAAGCGGCTACCTGGCAAACCTTGGCAGAAACAAAAGCTACGCCATGAGGTATGTGGACTGAAGGAGCTGCAGAACAGGCATCTGGTCCCGAAAGCTCCAGGGGCTTTTTCTGGGCAGGTGTATCTCAGTCTCTGCCCACTATTTCCTGATCTTGTGAAGCTGTGGGAGAGGCAGAAGACCCACTAAAGACCCACAATCCTGGCTAACAGTAGTGAATATGGCATTGCTAGCTGGAGTCTGGCAGGTGGTACTTGGGGGAGAACTGGTCAACTGGGCAGGGCATGCAATAGTAAACTAGAGTTGTTTCTCTTCCCTGCCACCAGTAGATTTAGGTGCAGCCCTTAAGAATTCTCTCCCACTGCAAGGTGGAAACACAATACAACTTTTTCTGCACCATTCCCCACCAGAACCCTTCGCTATCTGGAACGGAACAACTGGCTGGACAGAAGCACACGAGTCGTCTTCATTGAGTTTGTTGTCTACAATGCAAATGTCAACCTCTTCTGCGCAGTCACACTGATCTTGGAGGCCAATGGGATAGGCAAGAGCGTGTAGTAGAGACAAAGGGGGCCTAGCCCTGCAATGGGCCTCAGAGGCAGGATGGCTGTCCTTGGGCTGTTGGGGAGGGAGAAGGAGAAAAGGCGTTCCCTCTTCCTGGGAACCAGCCTTGCTTGCAGCCTCCGTGCTTGACCCTGTGCCTGTTTCTGTGGCAGGGGCCTTGTTCAGCAAATCAGAGTTGCAAATTCTCCGCCTCTATCCAGACCTCCAGCTCGTCCTCCAATTTATCTGTGCCCAGATCACCTTTCTCCTGCTCATACTATACTACATCTTTGTGCAGGTGAGCGGGGCCTCTGTGAGCCAGCTTAGTTTCCTTAGCCTAGCACCCTCCGGATATTGCTGGACTACAACTTCCATCAGCTTTAGCCAGCACTCTCAAGGTGCCGAGGGTTAGTGGGAGGTATCAGCCAGCACCAGCTCAGGGGAGCTGAGATGTGGAACCTGCGGGGGCCCTATGGGTGCTGCTAGGCTCCCATAATTCCTGACCATTGCCATTGGCTGCCTAGAGCAGTTGGGCATTTGGATTCCAGCAGCACCTGGAGTGCCGCAGGAGTGTCATCCCACCCTTGTTTTAGGGCAGTGTCAACCTTGGGTCCCCAGATTTGTTGGACTATAACTCCCATCATCCCTGAGCTCTGGCCTTGCTAGCTAGGAATGATGGGAGTTGTAGGCCAAAAGCATCTGGGGACCCAAGGTTGAGAAAGGCTGTTTTAGAGGGTGGTGGTGTGTGGAGGTTGCTGTATTGCCAGAGAAAGAGCATCACACCACCACTGCTCCTTCCACTTGCATTCCCCCCCCCCCCCAACATGTGGCTGCCTGAGTCAAGCCTGCTTCTTCCATGGGGCCAGCAGGGCCGGCAGTTGAAGCAGCAGAAGTGGAAGTACTTCAGCAGCAAGAGAAACCTGCTGGATGCCAGCACCATCCTCATAAGTGTGGCAGCTATTGGACTTTATGTGAAGAGGCGCATGCTGGCAAAAGGCATCCTGAAGCAGCATCGCCAAGACCGCAACAAGTGAGTGTCTACCATCCGAAACAAGGGGCAGGGGCAGACCCCCACTCAGCAGAGGCGGCTTTCACACACCCTAAAGCAAATCTCCCTCCACACCCCTGCCAGGTTCATCAGCTTCTATGAGATGGTGGAAGTTGACTCTGCTCTGACATACCTCATTGCTTTTCTGGTGGCCTTGACAACCATCAAGCTGTGGAACCTCCTGCGCCTAAATCCCAGAATGCACCTCATCACACAGACACTGCAGAAAGCCTGGGATGAGGTCCTGGGCTTCCTGCTCACACTTCTGGTGCTGCTTGTGGGTTACGCCATTGTGGTAAGAAGAGACCTGCCAACTGCAGGGAAACCAACCAAGGGCGGAGGGAAGAGCCCCCCCCCTTCCTGTGTCCTTATACCCCTCCCGCTACATCACCTTCACTCTCTTGCCATCAGTGCAACCTCATGTTTGGATGGAGCGTAGATGACTACAAGACCTTCTTTAACTCAGCTGTGACCATCGTAGGGCTTCTCATTGGAATCTTTAATTATGAAGAGGTGAGTGCCATGCAGCCCCACTTTAGGCCGAGGCACACTGCCAGGCTGCCCTTCCAGCACACCACAGATCACAGCAGACCCCCAGCCCCATTCAGCTCCCAGCTCAGCACCCAGAGAGACCTGCATGGATTTCAGCTTTCTGGGTCTAGAATGCCATGCTTCCCTGTGCCCTGCAAAGCACAGCACGGCCAACAGCTCTCTGCTAAGTGCATATGTAGACAGGAGACATAACTGTGCTCTTCATGCTTAGGTCATTGCTGTGGACCCCGTGTTTGGCGCTGTGCTGATTGTAACCAGCGTCATCTCCATGGTGTTTGTGATCATCAACCTGTTTGTCTCTGCCCTTTTGACGACCTTCAGTCGGGAGATGAAGGCTGCCAAGGTAGGTGTAAGCCCAAGTGGCTGGTGCTGCTCATCACCAGGCACCAGCCAAGCTTCAAGCAATTAAGCCTTCATGAGAAGCTGCTTGTGCCGCAGCCACCCCTCAGGATCCGAGTTCATATATAAGGCATCTCTCTCTCTCTCGGTTCATCACAACAGGCCAGCAAGGAGGAATCCATGTTGCAGCTGATTCAATTGAAGATTTCCACCTTGTTTGGAATCAAGAAACAGCCACCCTTCCCAGCAGCTTCCCGAAAGGAGCCACAGGACTGAAGCGGCATCATCCCACCTCCCCATTTGGACAGCTCTTTTCTATTCTAAAATGGGAAGGGTCACCATTTCCCTAGTATCACTAATGTACATGCTATCTTTAAGAATATCAGAGGTCAGCTGGGCTGGCAAGAAAATCTGTATGGCTTTTCTCCCACTTTTAAGCTGCCCCTCCCGCTCTTCAGCTAATTTACCATGTGATCTTGACTCAACATTACCTCATGCTACATCCTACTTCCTTTATCCTTGACACGCCTTTGAGTTGTTGGGACTAACCAAGGCAGAACAAATCTGACTGCCCAGAAATCCCCTGCTGCTGCCCTGCAGGTTGAAGAGCAAAACCGATCTTACTGGCTTCCAGCCCAAAGGCCGGTCAAGTCCCTAAACAGCAGGAGCCAGTTTCTTCTCTGCCCAAAGAGGCAGAGCAAAGGAGGGCTGTTCTTATTTATTGCCAATCCCAAATACTCAGTGGTGCTTAACATCAATTAAGCCTTACAAATCAAGTTATTTTTAATGTCGCTGAGGAACTCTTTACCTATTGCAGGGTTTAAACTCTGAGGAGACAAACAGGGAATTGTAGATTACACTCCCCTACCCAGCCACAGATTTGAAGAACTTACATGACAAAGGGGGGGTCTGTTGAGATGCACAAAGGATACACTGTTTCAAGGTGAACCAGAGGGAGGAGATAGAAGGGTGGGTGGGGAAGAAGAGTGACTATTGCCCCTCCCCACCCAGAGAGCTCAGTTTGCCCAATGGGAGAGATCAAATCCAGGACGGGAATCCAATCCTGCCTTTCCTTAAAGGCAGCCAACCTCTAAGATGCAAGGATCCTTAAGCAGCCCTTACCTTAATCCAGAGGGGACCCTTCAGCCTGGCCCAAGCAGAAAGCACTCATCGCGCTACTCGAACCTGTAAAGGTCAGCATAAATCCTACAAGGGCTAATTTCTCAAGAATGGTGGCTTGACAGTTCTGTCACATCACGGCAGTGAAGGACAGCTGCTTCAGCACCCAGGCACTTCCCCGTGCCCTGCAGGACAGGTGGCCCGCTCTTCTGAAGCTGCCACTGCTGCCACCACCCACAATGTCTTGTGGGAAGCAAGTCTAAAGGGAGCCTCATAAATTTGCCTGTGGGAGGTGGTTGTGACAGGACATGTTCTGAAATATAACTGCAAAGCCAAAGTAAAGGCAACACATTTGCATGCTCCTTTTAGCCAATATTTCCCCTTCCCTCAATAAATAGTACTCCTTGTTTGACTGGAAGTGTGACTGTCAGTCTGAAGGAACACCCATTCTCTCCATGGTAAGAACTGGTGGCAGCTGCCTCTCCATGTTGTAAGCATACCATGCCTCCTTTGCTTCCCCTCCACCACTGCCAGAAGCCAGGAAATATTATGTTTCACTTGAGACAGATCCAGTCAAGGCTATTCCTCAACTTTATTTAGAATTAATAGAGAAGATACAAACCAATCAAATTGTCCCAGAAAAGCCACATGAAAGAGTTACATACAGAGTGTTACATGGGAGAGCTGAGGTTGGCTGCTGGCACTGCAGCTGGTCTGTAAGAGCAGCAGAAGTTGCTGGATGTGTTGCTGCTGCTGTCACCACCACCACCCATGGCTTTGCCCTATAGGCAAGGGAAGAGGCTAGAGAACCAGGAGTGATGGCACATGTCAAGCAATGGCCCTGAACCCAGCCTGATGCAGAGCCACGTTAAGGCAGAACTGGGCTCACTCAAAGCTAGGAAAATGTGCCTGCTGCTCTGCAAGCCAGAGGCAGGAGGACCACTGAGCCACAAGGAGTGTAGACTAGTCAACTTCTGTGCCCCACAGCATCCCTCCCCAAAGGAAAGTCATAATGGCCCCGGAGGGCTCCCTGAGAACGCGGCAGGCAAAACAAAGCTATCAGGGGCCCAGAGCAGCTCCCCTTCCACAGCACATGCCTGGAGGGGGGGGGCGCGCTTCTGTCCAACTACGTTGCCCAGAATCTTCAGGTTGGTGTCCCTACACCACTGTCTGTCCAAATGAGAGGCCACCTACATCACTCCCTTTCCCCTCTAATGCCCGGCTGCAGACTGCAGAGCAATGCATTCGGAGGGATTGTTCCTGCTCCCATCTCAAAGAGGCTGTGCAGTCCCCCACTCCTGGAGCAGAATGTCAGAAAAGCAGTGGCATTTGGTGTAAGTACAGAAGGAAGAAAGGCCAAGCGGAGGAAGAGGAACGAGCACTTGGCCGTGCTAAGAGGGAAGGAGGAGGCAGCAATCAGGCCCATCGGCCCCCTGTTCAGGGGCTCTTTTTAAGTTTTCTTCTTCAGTTCCTCAAACCTTCGAGAGAGGTCATCGAAGTCAATGTCTTCTGAGGCAGAAGTGTTGGCACCAGCAGAAGCGGCAGGCAGCGTGTCTGGCACAGATGGCAACTCTGGCAGCACAAAATTATCGCCCGAACTAGGAACTGCAGCTGGTGGCCTCCCCCTCGGCTGTGGCTTTGGGGCTGGTCCTGCAGCAGACAAGAGTGACTGGTTACAAGCAGCGGGCAGGCTCAAGGCAGCGAAAACAGTAGTCTACCTAACAGTAGTAGGGGCAGGGGTAGGACCATTCTTCTTTTTGCTGTACTACAGTTAGTATATGTCCTGCAGAAGTGAGCACTTGCTGCACTTCAGTTGAGCCTTGCAGCTCCTACCAGTTGCTAAAGAGGCCCAAGCTCTCTGCCATGAAGAGTCCCAGTCTCTGCCCCCAACACACACACACACACACACACACACACACACACACACTCTTACCTCAGCAACTCAAGAGCGAACACGAGTGAAGGGGACCAACAATAAACACAAGCACCAGCTTTCCCCTGACATCACCACCTCCCTCCCTCCTCACTGCCTTGCCAGCTCTGCAGCCTCCCCCTCCGGCCCTGCACTCACCGGTCACCTGTGGGGATGGCAATTCCTTGTCAGCACCCATGTCATCAATCTGAAACAGAAAAAAGCTGGCTTTGCATGGAGCACCCCACACAGAACCACCACCTGACAACTCCCCAGAGGCCTACATGCACAGCAGAAGCACTGTATCTGGTGTTCCCATCTTCTTCATGCAGCCTTGCTAGACAGCAGAAGGAAGGATGAAATGAGGGATCTGGAGGAGGAGGAAGCAGTGGTGGTGAGCCTGGCCTTGTGGTGCCATAGGTGAGGGAGAGCCATTCAGCATGGCTGACTACCTGACTAGCAAGTGGCCCTGGCTACGTCCCCCAAGGATGGCCTGTAGCTCTTCACCATCACTGGTAGTCTCACCTCACATGAACCACCACCACCAGCAACCACAAAAGTCTGGAGAGCAGCAGCTGAACAAGCACAAGGGCATGAAGGTGGACACATCCCCATTTCCACACTCTCTAGCTGCTCAACCCACCCCCACATCTCATCCTCCACCCCTGCTAGCCAACGTCCTCCACTCATGCCTTCCATGGACAGCAGCCTGGACTCTGAGACCAAGGTGACCTCTGAGTCACTGCCTGCAAGCTCATCCAGGCTGCTGAGATCACGCTGAGGCTCCCTCGGTATCATCATCACAGCCCCTCCCTCCTGCCTGGTAGACTCAAGTAGCTGCCCTGCTCGCTCCCCTCAGTGGCTGCCTCCTCCACCACCACAATGTCAACCAAGGTGCGGCTGAAGAAGCTGGAGCAGCTCCTGGTGGACAGGCTGCAGGGCCACTGCTGGACCTCCTGGTCAGCCTCTATACCAAGTGCAGTTTCCACTCACTGCTTCAGAGGGACAGGCTTGTCTTGGACTTCCTCAAGTGGGAATGGGACTCCTGATTATTGAAAGTGACATTGGCAAGTTTCTCCTCAACAATGCCTAGGCACTCAACATCCACCTTACCACTGGCGGTAGGCCTAAGAGCCCCACCATCTCCACCATGGCCCACTACTCGAGGACCCCAGCCAGTGCAACATCTGGCATTATGTGCATTTATGTGTATTTTAATGAACTGAACAGAGTGAAAGATTATGAGTCATGGGGGTGCAGAGACTGTGTGAATGAACTTAGTGCCTAGCTTATATTTTTAATTGCTACTTTGTTAATGTTTTTAATATTGTTGTATAGATTCTAAATGCCGAATTGATTTGTTAATCACATGACTTGCTGTAATTGTGAGGTTTAGCTTATTTTTTAGTTGCTGTTTTGTTAAGTTTTTTATAGATTGCCACAGCTTTATTGATAATTTGTTAATTATTTTATATGATGTACGCTGTATTTGCGACATGCTATTATGTTTTATTATGTTATGGCTATTTATTGTTTGTAAGCTGCTTTGAGATCATTTGAATGAAAAGCAACATAGAAATGCAATAAATCAAAATCAAATCAAAGGTACATTAAGTTTGCTGCAAGCCCAAATCCAGTGGATGGCAACTCCTCAGTCAGTCCAAGTGGGAAGGCCTGCCAATACCCAGCACTAGACTAGGGACAGCAACAGTCCCAGCAGAGAGAACTTGCCCTCCCAGCAATTCATCTTTTGTTTTTCATCAGCAGTACTTACAGACTCGTATGTTGGAGGTGTTGCTGGAATCTGAGGTGGGTGAAGGCTGGTGAAAGGCTGGTAGGTGCCCACCGGTAGCCCGTTGAAGTGCTCCTAAAGGAAGAAATTGTTAAGTCAGACCAGCACCCCTTCCTAATGGCAGAATCAGATAGGCAATACCTGCCAGAACAGCTGGAAAACCTTGTTCACACAGCAGGTATTGAGGTGTGCTCAGATGCTAACTCACCACAGTAGACTGCTATCCTTTCCTCCCCACCCCCACCACCCCCAAGCCCAACTTTACAGACTCCCCTCCTGTTTCAAGCAAGACATAGGACTTACTGGTCCCTTTGGAGGTGGGTATGCAAAAGGGGGAGCTGGAGATGGCATGGGCATGGGCATTGGCATTGGCACAACTCCATCAGGACCAGCCATTGGGGTCATGAAGCCGCCGCCACCACCACCTCCACGGCCACCTTTCTTTGTATCATCCACGAATCCCACATCAATCAGGTCAGCTTCCACGCCTGCGGGAGCCTCAGCCTGGGAAGAGGAAGAAGCTGATGTCACATGTGGGAAAGGGAGCTGCTAATAAGGGAATTGAGAGTGGAACCGCCTCCCAGTCACTCACCATGACAACAGAGTCTGGCTCATAGGGCACGTTGTAGTTCTTTGCGATCTCAATCAGGTACCTCTCCACTAGGATTTTGGGAGGTGCCTCTACGCTCAACTTGTGCATCAGCTGGAAGGGAGGGAGGGAAGAGTGAGCCCTTCACTGAGCTGGGCAGGTCAAGAACACTTAGCTAAGAGATACCCAAGCCAGAAAAAAGAAGTTTCTACCTCGCCTGGTGAAGCACCACAGACAGGACCTCCTGCTGCAAACAACTCATCTTTATGAAGCACTGATATCGTTCCCTCCCTTAAGAACAGCCTGCTGGATCAGGCCATCAGCCTGTCTAGCCCAGCATCCTGTCCTCACAGTGGCCAAACAGATGCCCCAACAAGAAGCCCCTGAGTGGAGCAGCAGCAGTGCTCTCCTTCACCTGCGATTCCCAGCAACTGACTTCAGGAGCAGATCACCTCTGACAGCAGAGGAAGATGTAGCCATTGTGATTAGTAGCTCCTGAGAGCTTTACCGCCATCTCACCCCCATGATGCCCTTCCCATTCCACTCACCCTGTCATTGACGGTCCCAATCTGGTTGCTCCGGCACAACTTGCCATACTCTTTGCTGTACTTGGCACAGAGTTGGTCAGCAACCTAGTATGGAAATGGCACACTCAAAACAGAGTCCAGGTACCACTGACTCCCCTCTATTTAAGACAGGGCACAGCAACTATCGCAGCACCCCTGGACAAAAGGTTCAGGAGTTTGGAGACTGGAGCCAACCTAAACTCCCAGATCAAACAAGAAAGTCACCAAGTTCTCTGAGCATCCTGTGAGGATAGATCAAAGTGTTTTCCCAACTGCTGCCCCCAGATGTCCAGGAAGGCTGAGCAGCCTGCCAAGACACAACTAGCACTACTCACCATTTTCAGCTCAGCCACCTCCGCTTGCAGTCGGGGGGCAGCCCAGATGAGGGTGGAGACAGCTTCTGCCAGGCCGGAGTCCAGCTCCCTGAAGGGACACAAAGTAAGGCAAGAGTGAGCAAGTAGTTGAAAGACAAGGAGGACAAAGAGGTCCCAGACCTAGCAGACTGAGGGGAGGGGACACGTGGCAGGCACCCATCACCCTCTTCCCCATAGGCCAAGACCTTACTTCATAGATTGTATGAGGCCAAAGCGTGCCAGAAGCAAGTCACAGTAGAGCTCCAGGATCTCCATGGCCTCCACCAAGTAGTCCTCCCGGATGATGTGCTCCACACGGATGCGAGCCCGCTCATCTTTGCCAGCAGACAGGTAGTCAGCAATTTCCTTCCGTGCCTTCTGGGCTAGCTCAGCTGCAAGAAAAGGGTTCATCATGGGGCAGCAGGGGAGACCCACAAGCCTGCCCTGGACCTGCCTGGGGTGTTTGTGTATGCAAAGAGAGGGGCTCCACCAAGAAGGACTGTGGGTTGTCTCCAACTAAGTTATACTCAGAGTAGACATATTGAAATTAAGCAACCATGTCCATTCAATGAGTATAGTGGGGCTAGAACTGGACACAAGTCCACAAACCTGAGAACTCTTCACAGAATCCACACCCCCATCCCAATGACCACAATTCTCAGCATCTTTGAAATACAGTACACACACACACAAGCAATTCCACACTTACACTCTGACATGTGAAAATAAATTAAAACAATTCTTTTAAAAGATAGTTAAAAAGACACTTCTTAAAAACCTAAAAACTCCCTTAAAATAATCAAGTCTTCAAAAAAATTATATGATCTAAGAAAGTCTTTAAAAGAATCCTTCCAAAAGAATTTAAAAATTATAATGTAGCACCTTAGAGACCAACTGAGTAGTACAAGCTTTCGTGTGCATGCACACTTCTTCAGATACACTGAAACAACATGTGCAGGCTATAAATCAAGCATCTCTTAATTTATAGCCTGCACATGGTGTTGTGGGACACCACGACTACCAGAAACCTCCTGAAGCACTACTCTGGTGATGAGGTCAAGGAATTAGGTAGGAAAGTCCACTCACTTTTCTTTTTCTCCAACAGTTTGAGGCGATTGATGACAAGACGTAGGTTGACTCGCAAGCGCTCGGCCTTGAACCCAGAGCCTAACATGGTGTAGAATTCCTGCCAAGAACACAAGAGAGAAAAAGCCTACTGTCATGTGACGAGAATTTTCCCACAGTCATGTGTGTTAAAGGCAGACAGCTAGCAGTTTCCTCTGTAGATATATTCTACTTGTAATATTTATATATTGCTTTGCACATTCAGAGCCATTCCAGAGTTATTTAGAATAAAATACAAAATACATTTAAAATTCAAAAAAGTGATACAAATATAAAACACCAAAAGTGCTCAAAAATTAATCTAAACACAATATTCCCTGCTCTACACAAGCAGGACACCAGTATTCTCAAAAATCTCAATCATCAGCGCTGTCCAAATGCTGAGAATAACTTTTTTGCATGGTTCTAGATTCAGGTAGGTAGCTGTGTTGGTCTGACGCAGTCGAAATAAAATAAAAAAATTGTCCAGGAGCACCTTAGAGACCAGCTAAGTTTGTTCTGGGTATAAGGTTTCGTAGGTATCTGAAGAAGTGTGCATGTGCATGAAAGCTTATACCCAGAACAAACTTAGGTAGCCTCTAAGGTGCTACTGGACATTTCACAATTGGAGCGGGGGGTGGGGGGAGGAGGGGAGATCTGTTCTCTTGCTGCTACCTGCTGAACATCTTTTGGAGAGGCAGTGAATGGTCTCAGATCTCAGGATCTGGATTGGTTTGAATGTGGAAAGGTTGCAAGCTGTAATGTTTTATCTCCGCTGCAAATATATAATAAAGCAAACAAGCAAATATAAGAAATTTTAATGTGAATTTTTGTATACAGCAAGAATAAATGTTTGAATAGACTATAAATGCCAGCCATTTTTAAACAGAGTCCATACAGACTCAAGTGTGTGTAATAGTACAGTATGCTCAAACCTATTTATCCACTTAAGAAATGCTTTGTGTGTGGTTTTTTTGTCTGTATGTATGTGTAGAGCACTTTCATCTGTGCAAGCAACAGATTTCTGGTTTCCCCCCCTTTTGTACATGATTTGATCAGCCAGGCCCAACCATATACAGCACAAGGGGCAGCTCACAACCTTGGATCTCTTTAACCAGTTTCAATCCCTGGAGGACAAACCTGCCCCGCTATGTGGGAGCTGATGGAGGATTTGTTCCAAGAGGGTGGAGGAGTTTGCAGGTAGTTGAACTACAGAGGCACGAAGGCAATTCCCAACTCTTCTTCCGGCAACGGCTTCGCTTTCGGCTAGACACAGGCAGCTGCCTGCTCCGGGTTCAGAGACCCCAAAGGTGAAACACCAGCGCCGCCCGACCCGTGGCCCAGACAGGCAGTTTCGATGTGCTACAGGCCCCAAGGAGGAGCCATTCCCGGCCAGCGGCAGGAGCAAGAGCCGGAAGGGAAGGCGAGCGGTCAGGCTGGGCAGAGGCCAAGCCCGCCAGCCGCGGACCAGGAAGCGCCGCTTCTTCGCCCGCGCCTCCCGCCACCGGCTGGCCGAAGGCAGCTTCAGGCGGCGGCCCCTCCGGGCCTCTCTCGCCTTTCCCGGGGCCCTTCCCTGCCTCGGCCCGTTCCTCGGGCGAAAGGCGACCGGGAAGGCGGGGGAGGCTTGTGAGGGCGGCGGAGCGGCAGAGCCGAGCGAGGGCGGTCAGCCGGGGCGGCCTTACCCGGGGGCGGGGGGGGGGGAGTCTTTTTGTCTCCGTCTGTCCCGACAGGCAGCGAAGGTGGCGTCGGCGGCGTCACGGGTCCAGCCTCAGCTGGGCAGGCGGAGGGATACGTCTCTTCTCTGCTTTTCAGGAGGAGGAGGTGCGCGACAGTAGCAAAAGCAATAGTCGTAGTTCTTAGCAGCGTCCGGCCCTCTGTCTGCGACGCGGCTTCTCCAAGATACAGTGCAGCGACGCACGGGGCGCTTTGTGTTTGTGCGGAACTACTTTACGGGCGGAGGGATCTCTCGCCGGAGAAAGAGGGACCTCAATAAAAGTCGTACTTCCTAAAGCGAGCGTTACCTTCATTGAGGTCCCTCCATAGCCCTCAACCGCGGCTGGAGAGTTCCGACCTCGTCGGGTACGACGTCGGAGAAGGAGGAGGAAGAGGCGGCGGCCCCGCCCACTGCCCCCCTCCCTCCGAGCTGCTTCCCATCCCCGGGGGCGTCGCTCGGCAGACTGGAGCCCTCCCGCTGTAGGGGCGCTCGCGTGAATGGCCGGGCGCCTTGCAGGGCATGGCGGGGGCGTCAATCGGGTCCCCCTGCTCGTGGCTTGAAAAGAGGCGGGGACGGCGGCAGCCCCGCCACTAGCACCGCGGCGCCGCCGCTCCGACAAGAGGAGAAGCGGCCCCGTGGAAGCAGGCGACTCGGGGCAAGGGAGGCGGGTTGCAGCAGCAGCAGCAGTTGCTCCTGCTCCTCCTCCTCGGTAGCCGGGCCCGTGGAGAGCGCCGAAGGACACAACTCTGGCCTTGCTGGCTGGTCTGGGTGCGTGAAGCCCCCGGAGGCGCCGGCCTGATGGCTGCGGGACCCCCTCCCGGCTGAGCGCCTGCGCCGGCCTCGGGATCGGCGCCCCTGCTGCCAGGCAAGAGGCGCGCTCCGCTCGGAGGGGAGGGAAGGGCTCCAGCACAGCGCGCCCCCGTCCGCCTGTCTGTCCGTCGGTCCCGCCGTGCACGAGCCGGGCGCTCCCGCCGTGCCGCCATCTTCCTCTGTCTGTCTGTCTGCCAGCCTGGGCGGCCCTTTGTCCTCCTGCAGCGCTGCTGGGCGAGCCCAGGCCGGGCGACGGAGTCAGGTAAGGGCCGAGGCGGCGGCAGCCTCCTTTCGAGCGCGGGGTGGTGGCGGATCTCTAAACGCCCCCGCTCGCCTACCCTGGTCATCCCCCGCATGGTGACAGGGCTCTTCTTTCCGCAGGTGCGCCCCCCCCGGGGGGGGGAACCATGTCCCGTCGGAAACAGACCACCCCCAATAAAGTCCACTGTGAGTAATAAGGGGAGGGGGGCTGTTGTCACTTCCACCTTCACCCCCTTCCCCCGCTCAAGCGAGGCATCCTCATCCGCAAAATGATGGGGGGGACAGCCCTCCCCTCCACTATTTGCTGCATTCTTCTCCCATAGCCCTGGTGGAGACTCCCTGCCCAGCATCGAGGATTTGTTGGCTGAGTTGAGACATGTCCACGTACCACGTCTTGGAGCCTAAGGGCTCCTTAGGTACTCTGGGGGCTCAGAACCCCTCTCCGCCATTCTAGTGGCATTCTGTCTCTCATTGGGCCACCTTAACCACTGATGTTTCTTCTGCAAATGAACAGCTTTTCAGCACTAGTTGGGAATGGCTGGCTAGTCTCCCATGCACAGTGAGGAACAGGGGACTTCCAGGCACCATGATAGCTTTAGGATCAGAATTGAAATAGCAAAGGCCCAGGAAAGAGTCTGGCAATTTCAGGCAAGCACTGCCCACTTTGCACAACTTAAGAGAAAACGTATCAAGGAGGAACTAAAGCAGATAACTAAACCTGGACCACAAAATCCACAGAAGACCTCTCCCACCACAAATTTGGTTTGCAAAAGTAGATAAGTAGGTTTGCTATTGCCTACACTAAAGCATCTTTTACACACATGTGACAGCTTTACCCCTGGAGGAGAACCTGTATGGCAGGACAAGCTCTTCCAAAATATGGGCCCCAGGGGTGGGGGAGCACATGCAAATTCTAGGGCGGAGCCAGGGCACGCAAGAGCCCTCCCTGTGTGCTTAATGCTGCTGAAGACATTTGTATTTCCAGGTCATGTTGGAAAGGATGCGAAGGGACGGATTGGTCAGGCCACCGTTGCTTTGCAGGAAGGGTTTGGGGAAAGCTGTTTTGGGGAATGGAGCCCAGGCATTAGTCCCATTCTGGGCCATCTTCAGGTAGGGGAGACCATCACTGGGCATCTGAGGAGGGGGCAAGGAATGATTGGGCTTGGGAAGGGCAATGGGCTAATGCGGCTTCTTCCTCCCCAGGGGAGCAAGTCTTTGCTGGGTTAGAAGAGCACACACGTCAGGCCATGATGCGAAGAGACTTCCCTGGGCTGCTTGGAGCCCAGTCACCACTCATGCAGCAGCTGCCACCTCCGCCACAAGAAAAGGACTCCAGCAGCAGCAGTAGCAGCAGCAGCAGCAACAGTGAGTTTCCCCATCTGGTACAGGAGGGCATCTCTGGGACACCTGGGAGAGACCAAACACCTGCATGTTGCTTTGGAATTCTGTCAGCTGGTCTGTGGCAGAGGCCTAAAGCTGTTCTGTATTCCAGGTGATAGCGAGGGGGATGAGACAACACAAGATGAGGTCTCCTCCCATGCTTCTGAGGAGGACGGAACATCAGCGACAGTGAAAAAGGAACTGGAACTTACTGAGCAGCTGGGCTGCAGCAAGCAGGTCGCTCGAGGCCATGAGGCAAGTGCATCACATTGGCCATAGTCAACACATAGTAAAGCAAAAGTGCAACGCTGCTGTGGTTACTTGGTGGAAGGGAGAATAGCAATAGCAGACTCTTGAATGGCCCTAGCATGGAGAAAGAGGACTGTATAGCCAACTCTGGGATTCCTGGGCCTGGTCCATTGATGTGCCCAAGTGATCACTGCAGCAGGCTCAAGTGATTGGGTCTAGGCTTTTTAGCATTAGAGTTCCCTAATGGTAATGGGGGCAAGGGGAGTGATAGAGCTGTTGTCATCTCATTCTGGGCTTCCCAGAAGAGGCATTTGGTTGGCTGCTGTGTGTTAGAAAGACAACACACAACTAGGTAGACCCTCAATCTGACTGCGCAGGGCTAATCTTACATTGTAGAGAATCTGTCAACATGGTTTTAAAGGGTCTGGTGCAGCATCAGTTGGGGGGAGGGGTATGTGTATGCGTGTGGCAGAATACCAGGCATGGGTCTTGTCCTCTGCTCTTTCCTTAGCCTGCCTTTCCTTGCTTGCAGATGGGTTTAAATGCCAGTCCAGATACCCTGATGGGACTCTCCCGTTGTCCCCTCTGCCAGCTAGAGTGTGGAAGCAGGGAGCAGCTTGTCACTCATGTCTATCAGGTACTTAGAGGGGGCTTTGATGAGACCATCACGCAAGGCTAAACCATCCCTGCCCTGGCTCCCCCTTTCCTTCCAGGCTGAAATTAGTAATCCTGGACTGGGAAAGGGCGGGGATGGGGGCAGGGGCTGTTGGCATTGGATGCAATTTGAATCATCCCCCCTGGTGGGTTTGCACCACATCCCAGGGAAGGCCTTGCGGGTCTCTCTCCTTCTTTCCCTAACAGAAGAGGGAGCTCTTCCGTGGCATGGCCTTGGCTGCCTGCCCTCATAGGGACAGCTGAGAGGGGGACAGGGCGGCGGAGCCCTTGCCTCACAGCCCGGCCTCGTTTGCAGCATACGGCAGCTGTGGTCAGTGCCAAGAGCTACCTGTGTCCCGTCTGTGGCCGAGCACTCAGCTCCCCGGGCTCCTTGGGCAGGCACCTCCTCATCCACTCCGAGGACCAACTGTCCAACTGTGCGGTGTGTGGGGCTCGCTTCACCAGCCATGCTACTTTCAACAGGTGAGAAGTGGGCATCTCTGACGGTGGGACTGGAACGTGGCCCAGGCCGCATTTTGGAAGTCCTGGAGGGGCCCTGTTCAATGGAAGCAATGGAGGTTATACCTGGCAATTTCTGGAGGCAGCTGGAATAGGTGACCCCAGCCAGAAGCATTATGCAGGCCAGCATTCATGTGGGTGGGGTGGCTTGTAAGCATGGCCAGAGGGAGGGGGAGGGTTACAGCTAAGGCAGTAGCTTGCAAGCCTACACAATGGCTTCTTACGATCTGTGCCGACCACCCGTCATTTCTACTCTTTGACTTTCACAGTGAGAAGGTGTCAGAGGTGCTGTGTGGAGATGCCCTGCCCATTCCCCTCCCTGAGGCTTCTTCTGGTGCCGAGGAAAAAGCAGGTGGTGGTGCTGCTGCTGCTGTCAGCCCCACAGTGTATCCTGCTGGTATCCTCCTGGTGTGCAACAACTGCGTGGCCTATCGCAAGCTTCTGGAAGCTCAAGCTCCAGGGGTTCGCAAGTGGGCCTTGCGAAGGCAGAACGAGCCCCTGGAGGTGCGGCTGCAGCGCCTGGAGCGAGAGCGCACAGCTAAGAAGAGCCGTCGAGACAACGAGACGCCGGAGGAGCGGGAGGTGAGGCGCATGAGGGATCGAGAGGCCAAGCGGCTGCAGCGCATGCAGGAGACGGACGAGCAGCGTGCGCGCCGCCTGCAGCGGGACCGTGAAGCAATGCGCCTCAAGCGGGCCAACGAGACCCCTGAGAAGCGGCAAGCTCGGCTCATCCGGGAGCGTGAAGCCAAGAGGCTAAAGCGGCGGCTGGAGAAAATGGACATGATGCTGCGGGCACAGTTTGGCCAGGACCCCTCGGCCATGGCTGCATTGGCAGCCGAGATGAACTTCTTCCCACTGCCAGTGGGTGGGCTAGAGCTTGAGGGGCAGCTACTTGGTAAAATGGCCTTTGAGGAGCCGAGTCCCAGTGCCCTGCACTGAGGAGGGTAAAAAGGAGGACCTGCTCTTGTCCGCTCAGGCCCCTCTTGCTCCACCAGTGAAGCATGGAACTGGAGTGTGACAGTGGTCTGAGGGAGGGAGGAAGGGGCAGGTGCACTGGTTGTGATCAGAAATAAATTAATTGTACATGTCCTCAGTCTGTGCCTCGTGGGCTTGGCCAATTCACTGCAGCAGCTTGAAAGGCAGCTGCTGCTTCTGCCTTGCCCAGCTTGCTTCTTTGCTGGGCAAGATCCAGCTGGAATTTTGCAGTTCTGTAGCCTGCCCCTTACTACATCACGCTGGAGCTCTTAAGTGGGGACTAGCAAAGAAGGTGGAGTCCTGAAGAGGGAGGTGTATAATATGGCTTGGAGCCTCACAAGTTACCCACAAGGGTGTATTAGGCCTAATCATAGTGGCTGCTAGACTTAGGTACAGCAGCACCAAATGGGAGGTTTGTGGAAGAATTTTACATTCTGGGGGGGATACATGTTGGGGAGGGAGAAAGCAGCTAGATTTGAGTGCTGCTGCTCTTCTTGCCTTTGTGCTTAGAGAGATGGTGGTGGAAGGAGGCAGTTTCCCCCTGGGAGCACCAGTGAAAGGCAGACTTCTAAACAAAGGCTAGAGGAAGGCCCTAATGAAGGGTATATTTCTTTTCTTGGTCAGCAGCCTGTGTTGTCTCTTGCCCAACTTCCAAACTAGGTAAAAGGGAGAGACTTGGCTGCACAAGCGAGGAGAAGTTATCTCTGTCTTGTTAGCCAGGTCTGTTCTGTCCTATTAATCTTAAATCATAAAACCTATGTGCAGCCTGTTAAATTTTTTACACAACAGAACAGAGCTAATTGTGCCAGTGTGAAGATTGCTAATTGGGGCTTTAGTGACCATCGTATGAATTTAAGGAAGTTTCCTTTATGAGCTTTGGGGTTTCTGCCAAAATTTTCTCCAGGAGACAAGTAAGACACAGACACATCAAAGGAAAAGCTATTGGCTTATAATTATATAGATATATATATAGATATAGATATATGTATATATACTGTTTACATAAGTCAACAAGTTAAATGCAGTATTCATAAGAGCATTAACAATAAAAATACAATCTGTGTGTACAGAGACTTTAAATGGTAAAACAGGAAAAAGGATCTCACCCAAAATACAAATATACAGTACAAATTGATTTATTTAAAACAGGTACAAAAAAAGCACAACAAAATAGATTATCCTCCTTAGATTGGTAATGCTTCATTAAAGATCAGGTAGGAGAAAAGGGGCTGGGCACTCGGCTAGTCCTAAGGCTTTAGAGATACGATGCAGTGGGTTTCGGAGTGAAGATGACTGGTGTTGGTTGCAGGGCTGCTACACACTCGCCCCTTGCCAGCTGCATACAGGAAGGTGACCCACCCCAACTAAGGTGCTATGCAAGGGATTGAAGGGTGGCAGGCTGACTCTGTTTGCTTTCTTCCTCAGTGCATCTTGAGATATAGCAAAGGAACTTTCTCTGCAACAAGCCACTGGCTCAGGCCATCGCTCAGTGTTTCTGCGCAGAGGTGGGACTTAATATAAGCGGATGTTTGCTCTTGCAGGCAAGGGCTACAGAAACAGCCGGCAAGAAGGGACGGGAAACCTTTTAGCTGGAAAGGGCATCTGGTTGGTGCCCTTCTGAAGAGCAGGACCCCAGTTCATCACCCCCTAGTTTGGCACCCCACACTGAAACGTGTCTCTTTTAGCAGCCCCCTTCCTACCCCATGGAATGGCCAAATGGACACAGCTGTGCAGCTGCCAGTCCCACAGTATTGCATATTAGGGAGCCCTTCCCAAATATTTACTAGGGCTTGGAAAGGGGTCATGCTGTAGTGTCACAAGAGAGAAATAGCTTATTGCTCTAGGAAGCTGGTTCTCCCAACCCTCCAGCGGCCCCAGATGGAGTAGTGCCCAACGACACTTCCATATTTTGCAGCTCTATTCCTAACTCGGTCCTGGGCCCTAAGGGCTGTGCAGCAAGCTATCCTGAAACAGCACTGGACCAGGGTGGCAGGGGTGGCAGTAGTGTTGGGCGGTCCAGATGAACTGAGGGGAACTGACCCTCAATAGCCATGGAGGGCCAGAGTTGGTGCCAATGAAAGAGGTGGCCAATCAGGCTCTTCGGCTGTGATGCTGTGCAAGTGATCCAGCTCCCATGAAGCCCTGGGAGTAGAAGGGCACGCTGCCCTAATGGCATGAAGCAGACATTTCCTCCCTGGTGGCCGGGGAGCTGAAGGACAAAGGAGAAACCTAGGCCAGCATTTACATGGAAATGAGCGTTGGTCTAGTAAGCACACAATCCAGGGGAGCCCAAGAGCAAGTAAGGAAGGCAGAGGGTGGTTTGCAGGGAAACCTGGCTCGGAATAGTGCAAAGTGCCGGGCCTTCCAGAGGAGAACAGCAAAGTCTTCCACCTTTCATATAGAGAGGGCTTGGAGTGGATGAGGTGGCTGGTCAGACAGGAAAGCAGTTCCCATTGTGAGCCAGGAATGCCTGTAGGCAATGGCCTAAAAGCAACAACTGTAGACAAAACATCCAAGGGAAACAAGCCAAGACTGCCCATTTGGAGCAGTGGGAGGAGCTTCCTGGCTGCTATTCTGGAGTGGGACTTGGATGGCACTGATGCAGAGTCACGGCTATGATTCAGAGCCCTAGAGCTCACCCCTGCCGAGTTGAGGGCACCAGTGCAGGAGAGGGTACTCAGCCAGCGTCTTGAACCCAAGCAGTTCTACAGCTTTCTCAGCTCAAAAACTGTTAACCACTTGCACATTTTATCTTCTTTCATTCTGTTTGAGTCACCAGTGCACACAGAAGAGCAATTTTCATCTTTATCAGAAGAACCTGAATACATTTTTCTAATATCCAAAGAAATCTTACACATGTAGTGGGGGCCATTCAAGCTGGTTACAGTGGCCAGAATGTCCCCTCTCCAAACTCTCAATAGGAAATGCTTTAATCACCCCAAGGAAAAGCAGGAGTGTCTGTATGTGCACTAGCATGCTCTTGTATACAAACTGCCTTGCACTTTTCAAAGGAGCTGGCTATAACTTGAGGCATCCACCTCTGTGACAAGCCTTAGTCAGCCCAGGCCATTCAGACCTGGCTTAGCTGTGAACATCTAAGGCATCTGCAACAGAAGTGGATGCAGCCTTTCTAGAAGATAGAGGTGGGGACTTAAGAGCAGGATGGAGATAGCTGAAGAAGCCAGAGCTAGAACATCCTCTCACACGTACACCTACACCATTCTCACCTATGGGATTCGAGTTCTACCTGGCTGCAGAGCTGTGAGGCAGCACGCTGCCAGGTTTGCAATTTAACAGACTATTAACCATTTCCTTTCAATCTAACACATGTGAGGAAATTGCATACAAATACTACCTCCCTGAGGAGAAATCCAGGCTCCCTTGACTCGGTGCCTGGAGAGGGGCTGCTGGGAGGCCCAGACAAAAATCCTGAACTTGGGACCCGAACAGAAGAAACCTGGCAAACTCCCTCACTGCTCCCTTGCCCTGGTAAAAGCACCCTCCTGCTATGTGTGAGCAAGTGTCCAATAAAGTGCTTGAGTGAGGTGGTGGGGGATGTTGAGCCCTTGCTCCTCTCCTCACAGAAGCAGCGCAGTCACTGCTTCCTTCAGAGTCTCCCCTTGGCTGACCCCAATCTACCCTACCCAGGCTCAGACCTCCCCTACAGCGGGTGGAGAGAAGGAGCCTCTGTCAGTGGAATGATTCTAGGCACACAACTGGGGGAAGGGCCGAGCATCTGAGCAGTGGCCAAACTGGAAGGAACCCAGTTAAGCGTGGCACACAAGTTCACCCACCACTGGGGCTTCACTTCCCTGCATTTGAACGGCCCTCGATGGACAACTTGACCTCCTGGGGAATGAATGAAGGGCGGAGGAGTGGTGGCCGGGGCTCCTCCCCAGACCTTTGGAAGCTGGGGCCTGCCCAACCATGCAGAGAAACAGGATCGTGGTGGGTGGATTCCTGGGGGGAGCCCACTGCCACTCCACCCTTCTCCAATGGGTTTTTCTGCAGCTCCTGGAGACTCTCCCCACCCCGCCCTGGTCTCTCTCGGGTAGCACTCTGGGGGCTTGCCTGGGGCACAAGCCTCCCATTCAGACTCTGTAAACTGATGGAGATGCAAACATCTCCCACCTGCAGCCTGTGGCAGGAGAGTGAGAAGAGCCGATTCGTCCTCTCTGGACTGCATGAGGACCAGCCCTGTCCATACACAAAGAAAGGGTGCTCAGGGGGCACATCGATGCTCACTTTGCTCTGCTGCTCCCCCACCACAAAATGCAGTGTAACGAAACCCTGCCAGGGACTCTCTTGGATGTCCACCACAGTGCTGGAGTCAATCTTGAGGCCACCACTCACCTCTGCACTGCGCACAAAGTCCTGGGTCTGCAGGTCCTCCACCCTCTTTAGCTCTCCTGTGGCCAGCTGGATGATGGCTCCTTTCATGAAGTGGGAGGGTAAGTGGCTCTGGGAATGGGCACATTCCGTGTCAGGTAGTCCCTCATGGGCTGTTCCCTCAGGACTTGCACCTCCCAGGCCATCCTGAGCCCCAGGATGGAGGGACCCTGAGACTGGCCGACCATTGGCCATTGTAATGCCTTTCAGTATTTGCCGATGGCGGAGCTGCTCCTCAGGGGACTTTGCCGACAGTCCCCGAAAGTGGCTTTTCTCAGCAGTAGCAGCCACCACAAGTTCCACTGGGTTCCTCATTGATTCTGCCTTCTGCTCAGGAGGATTACGATGGGAAAGGTTTAGAGGGCTCAAGCCATCCTTCTGCTGAGCAGAACAAACAGGGTAGTCCTGGGAAGCAAGCACTCCAACCACCCTCTGCACCTCCAGGTCTGTATCTGGGGTGCTCCGCTGAGATGGCACAGAGATCTCTGTTCTCAAAATCTGACTGCTTGTCAAGAAGGTACCTTCAGTGCTGCACTCTACCGTTGTCCTTGGCCACTGTCCTTCAGCCTCACTTTCCTTCGCCCCCACGGCAGACCTTTGCACCCCGTTTGCTGTCACTTTAGGATCTAGCTGATTCTCCTGCAGAGACTGCTCAGTGTTTGGGCCAGCAACAGAAGCTTCAAATGATGAATAGCCTGCTGGCAGACGGGACATCTGATAATAGACTGGAATTCGGCCCTGTGTAACATCCAGTGGCTGACCTCCAACATGGGGCTGCAGAGAGCCTGAAGGCAAAACTGAGGCACTGGTCTTGCCAAAGCTGTGGGCTGCCTGTGGAGAAGAAGCAGAGTCTTCAGCCAGGAGAGGTGCATAGGGCACAAAGTGTGGGATATGAGAGGCAGCAAGGCTGGCTGAAGAGGACAGAAGGTGGCTGGGCAGGAAGCCAGGAGGCACAGCGGTGGCATAGGGTACAGAGTAGTGTGATCCCACAAACTGCAAGGGAGCAGGAGGAAGTTGAGTGTAATGGATAGGCGAGTAGGGGATACCAGGGTGCGGGATCAGCTGCGAGGTCATACTGAAGGCTGGAGGCAGCGGGCTGACATTCACCACAGGTGAGAAGGTGGCCGGGGGCATCGCCACTTTGTACAATAAGCCGTACTGGTCCACGGTAAGACTGGTCACTGTGTCGGAGCTGCCACCAGCCTCCGTGTAACGTGAAGGTGCCTGGCTCTGCCTGCCTGTTGCTGAGCCCCGGGACCATTCCACAGAGGTCTCGCCGCCGCCACCGCCCACCAGACCCGACTCAGCCGCCCGCCCCGGCTCTTCGTTGTTGGCTGCCACCGGCAGGTCGCGCTTCTTGGGGGGGAGGAATTCCTGGCCCCGCTCCTGAGCCGCTCTCATGGCGCTCGCTTCGGGAAGCTGCAAGGTGGGCTGCTGCTGTCGCCTCCTCCTCCTCAAGGGGGTCTCCGGGCGGGATCACCTGCAAAGACACAGAGAAGAGCACAGGGGTCAGCTGGGGGGGGGCAGGCGGGCGGCTTCCGCCCGGCGGGGGGAAGGGAGCCCCGGACACTCCTGTCGCTCACCCGCCGCCACCGCCGCCGCCTCCACGGCTGAGTGCCATCCCTCTGCCCGCCGACTCCGCAGCCACCCCGGGCCTGACCCCGCCCTCTTTCTTCTCCGCCGCCGCCGCCGCCTTGCACGGCGCGCCGGAACTGCCGAGGCTCATGACGTTAGGACGGCGCGCGCACAGCGCACAGCGATGACGTGATCACCGCCTGCGGTTGCCATAACGACGGACGAGGAAGCGGCGGCGGCATCGCCATAGCGACAACCGCCCCTGCCCTTCCCCTCTGCACGTGACGTCGCGCCCCGGCATCCCCCCGAGCTCTACTCCGTCGAGCCATAACTGGTCTACCTGTAGGGTTGTTGTAAGGACTGCTGAGGTCTGGCTTGAGAAATAATAAGCGATGCTTGTGCACTTGAAGCGGTCTCTCCACTGTGTGGTGTGCGTCTTTATTAAGATGATGAAGCCGCCAGCAAATCCTTTGCGGCAGGAAAACCGAAGCGCCCCCACGGGGCTTGCTGGTATTAAACTGGGATTGGAAAGGAACGAGTAAGCGGGCGCTGCTTCTCGGCTGGCTATTCCAGGCCTTAAACCGGGAAGATACGTAAATTATGGCCACAGTCAAAATCACGCTAAGCAAATCAAGGAAGGGGAAGCAGAGAGGAGAGACCTTTAATAGGAGCCTCACGCTATCCTGGCAAGGAACCGGTCTCTGTGTGGGTAGGCAGCCAGTAAGTGTTTCCAAAACCGCAAAGAGCCAGGCCGCTTCAGTCACAGACTCTGCGCGACACGAGTTCCTTTTACAAGGGCAACAATTCTCGAAGCACTTTCCAACCTTCAAGCATAAAAGTGGCCTTGGCCTTATACTGGCCAGGACAGGAACAGCTTGCTGGTGCTATGTAGATGGGATGGGATAGAGCTGTCACTCGATGTTGAGTTGATTAATTATTTTTCCTTTGCGTCTGTGAGAAAGAGAGGAATGCTCTCAGTGGGGCTTTTGTCGCCCATCGATTTGCAAGTAAAAAAAAAAAAGCCGCTGTCTGGCGAGATCCTAGGAAGAGCTCTGCTTGTCCGTTAGATCAAACTAAGTGGAGGAGGGAAGGGAAGGGCTGCATGTGCTTTTGCGTGCAGACAGGACCAGACTTAAAATCCTGGAGGGAATTTCAGGTAGGTCAGAGTGAGGAATCCTGCCTAAAACTGTGAAAAGCTGTTGACCACCAGTGTAAGCAATACTGAGATAAGTGGACCAAGAGACTGACTCAATTTAAGACAGCTTCCTACAGTATTCCCATCTGTTTCCCAGCGATTAGCCAGATGCCCTAATGGAAGGCGGAAGCAGTGCAAAAAGCCGCCGACGTTGACTATCAGAGATAACGACTGAAGTGACCAATATATATTCCGTGGCGAGGCTTTCTAGTCCCCAAACCTTAATACTAGCCGCGGAACTGTAGAGCCTTAAGAGAGGCCAGAGCTGAAATGGATGTATCGGCCACATTAGCGAAAACTGTTTCACGCAAATCAGAGGAGGTTGAGCCGGGAGGCTCTCCACGTTCAAACAAGGTGCTTGCCAGCAAGCTGCTTCGTCTCTCTGCGACCTCAGAAACGGGACACTGGAGCTCTGTGCAAAGCCTGCAGTCCTGTGTATGTCCAAAGCACTGGGATATATTTCCGAGTAAACTTGCTTAAGATTGAGCTTGCTAGGAAAGCACGTGCTCTGTACGGACTTGGCCCCGCTACTGGCCCCCGGCAATTCGCAATTGGCGAAGACGCTTCAGTCGCCCTGACAGCTGGTTTTTTCCTCGAAGGACGGGCAGGCGCTTCGCTTCTTGGGCTGTGGGCAAGTTCCATATCCAGAACGGAACTTTAAACTTCGCTAATACGACCCGGCCGGACGCATGTCGTGAGCACAGCCGCAGCGGTGACTAGGCAGGCGTCTGACGTCATCACTACCTGCCACGGCGCAGTCTCACCGCTAATCGTGTGACACCGCTACAGATACTTCCGCGGAGGAAACGAGTTCTGGGGCCAGTTACCGCGGTTCCAAGCGCCGAGCATTCTGTCTGGCCACGAAACGCGCCGGCCGGCGGCGACGGAAGACGCAGCAACGTTAATGGATGCAGCAGGCTATCGCCGCGCCGTGCTCTGAGAGAGGGCAGTCAGTGAGTCCCGGTCTCCAGATTCCTCCGCCTGCGGTATCGGTGCTGAGGCCGCGCCGCCGCCATTTTGGATGCCAGGCTCTAGCTACTGCCGCCGCCGCCTTCGCCGTAGGGATCCGGCCCGGTGAGTGCCGCGCGGGGAGAGAGGAGGGGCGCTGCCAGGCAGGGTAGGTGTTGCTGCTGCTGCTTCTACTTCGGCGGTAGGATCGTGGGCCCGCCGCCGCTGCCCGGGGCAAGGCCCAGCCGCCGCCGCCTCCCGCCCCGCCTCCCGGGACTGACTGAGCCTTGGCCGCCGAGGGCCCGGCCGCTTTCCGGTCGGTGGGTGGGTCGGCTGGCTAAGGGGAGAGGCGCCGGTTCCTAGCGCAAGAAGGGAGCGCGCTACCGTGTTCCGCGAGGGTTGCTGCCGTCTGACTTGCCAGCTGGCTCGTGAGGCCTGGCGGGGCTGCTGCCCCTGCCGGAGCGGCTCTTCGCCCTCCCGGGCAAGAGGTGGCTGTTTCTTCGTCCGCTTCCTTTCTCCGCGCCGCCGCGTCTCGAGCAAAGACCAGCCTAGGCGGTGCTCCTTAGCCCATGACTTCCCTCCCGCTATACGAGGCGTTTTTCTCCTCGCCCGGCCAGTTCTGTCTCTGCTGTCGGCGGAAGTGCCTGCGGCCTCTTCTGTTATAGACGAGGAGAGTCTTCTCCGCGCGCCGCGCCGGAGTTCACCCCGTATAGCTCGCCCGGGCTTCCGACGATCGGATCGGCTCCTATCCGAGGCCTGAAGAAAGAGACTCGACTCGCCCCTTGACAGGCTTTGTGAGCAAGGGGCTTAGGAACACCTCGTCGGGGAAAGAGACGTGAGAGTCACTCCCGATTACGGCAGGGTCGACACTAGGAAAATGCTCAAGGCTGTTGGATGTGGATTCCGACGCTTTGCAAAGAATGTCTGTTCAGTGAGCGCTGGGGAAAGGGAAGGCCAAGACCAGGTGTGGGTGCGGGGAAGCGAGAGGGCAGTCCAGCCAGCTGGCTCACCTGTCAACTTGACCTGAAGAAGCCATTGCAGTTCCTTTTCTTGCCCTCCTGTCGAGAGGGAATTTTTAAAAAATTATTATTTAACAAAAGTTTTATTCCATTTGATTGTAAGAATTTCTAAGGGTCTTACACATGAGATAAGCTGCTTTCCTACTGAGGTTAATGATTGTGAAGGAGTTATCTAGCAATATTCTTGTAGATGAGTAACATTTGGAAGAGGGTTACTCAACATCTGCAGACCTTCTGAAACTTAACTTTATTTTAATATGGATATTCCTACCCATATCCTTAGTTGCTGCAGCTTGATTGCCCAGTTTTCTGTCCCCTTGACTGGAACTCCTTGCAAGAAACCCTTTGTGACACCCTATATCTCTTTCTCTTCTCCTCTTCAAACACTTCCTCAAAACACATTTTCACTTTGAAGCCTGTTGTTTAATGCCTTTGGTTTCACCTTCATTGTTGCAACATGGAGTATTTGCTCACATTTCTCCTTCATCTGCCATTTAAAATTTAGAAACTGTAAGCTCATATTGATGTGATTCTCTGCAAAGCATCATGTGGAATGATGGTGCTACCTTATAACTAATGATTAACAGAACCTGTCTGACAGAGGGCCTCTTTTTTTATAAAATGTCTAACTAGTGTACGGTGAAAATCCTCTGTTTCTCTTGAAAGAAATTGTGACGATTGGGCAGAATTGTTACATTGACTAACTTTGGTGTAGTTCAAAGATAAATCATGAGATGGAAGATTTGCTTTTAGATAGTATTGCAGCTAGAGTATGCTTGTCTTTTGTCTGAATACAGTGGTCTTAACTTTTGTTGAATTTCTGTTGGCTATGGGCAAGTGTCCAAAATTAGCCAGGTGCATTTTGCACCTGACTGTTGACCACTCGCAACCAAGTGAAGATGCCCTGATGCTAGGATGGCGCCTGGCATACCCACCATCTGGAGATGTATGCCTGGGGATCATTGGCTCTTGGCTGTTTTCACACATTAATACCACACCCTGTAGAATTCTATGAGTTATATTTTATCTGCACAATCAGAATGAATTTCTGGAAGCAAAATGCTTTTTCTGTGCAGCCTGAGCAGGAGCAACGTTAGTTAATTATTGTAGTTTGTCTTCACTTACCCCACCCCACTGACCTTGTCACAGTTGTGAAGAACATTCCTATGTTCTGAATGGTCAGTGTCACCATTCAGAAAAAGACGTAGGATTAGGCCAATATGTATGTGGACTGTCCCTGCATCAAGTGACTTTTCTTCTTTAAGTTCTCAAAGTTCTTAACCTAGTTCAAGGTAGTCATCTGAACTAGCCAGGTGTTTCACTGATAATCACAATTAGTCTGCCATTTGAAAAATAAGACTTTAGAGCCATCTTACCTTCAAATGGTAACTAGATATTCCGTTTTGGTGACTGTAACCTTGGTTTAAGGAACCCTTTGGCACCTAACTTACATATCATAGTTTCTAACACTGCTGTGAGCTTATTCTGGATGTTTTTGTATTGGTAGTACAGTTTCTTTCCAGCAGTATGGTTGCACTGTCACTGTTTTTGTTAACAATGTCTGGCTGTTAATTCAGGGTGTACCTGCATTGAGGTGGTGAATTGCGTTCTGTGTCTCTCCTCCCAAACATAGTTAATAAACTTTACTTTGTGTGTTGGCTTGCATGTTGACCATCTTATGGCATAGTTGGATTTTAGGAGTAGTTGCAAGTGTTTTTGAACCAAAGACCTGTTTTTTATTGTTTCCTCAGGCTGGGCATCTTCTGAGAGTTTTTTTGGGACCTGCAGTCAGAAACTGTTTGTAATCTGAACAGTGCTGTCTTGAGACCTCTTGCTGCCTGAGGTAGATCTCAAATTTCTGTTCTGTAGGGCTAACCCTGTACCATTCAAACAGCAGTACAGCCTCCCTCTAGCTTTGGCCACCCCCATTATGCTGCCTGAAGTGCGCTGCTTCATCCTGCTATGTATCAGGGCCCACCCTCATTGTGAAAGTTCCGTTAAGAGTGTTGCTACTTTGAAAGAGTTCTTATATTTGGTTTATCTTGTGACTCATACCTTGGAGTACCTGAAGAGAGGTGGGGTCAACTTTAGTATTGCAAGATGAGATTTAGGACAGCCTTGCATGTAACAACTCACCTGGTAGTCATAGGCAACCAGAAATTCCATCCTGGTGAGTGAATGCCACATTAGACAGATAACTATCAGAGCATTTCTTACTAAACATCTGTTTACCAGAGATTATTTTTAAAATGCCATCGACTTAATAAAGGCACTTGTGGTATGTTGGCTACTCTGGAAGGTTGAGATTAACTAAGAAGCTCTTCCAAAGCGTCTTAGTAGAAGTTGGATCATGAGTACTTCTGGATCCTAGAAGCAGCCTGAGAGCCTCCTTCTTAACTGGGAGTGGGTTTGTTCATTTAGCAGAGCTTTGGATGGAAACTCAAGCTGGCTCATGAAACATGGAAGGAGCTGGCTCACTGTGGGTCGTGTGCTTGCTCTGATCCACCAGGATCCTCCTGTGTAATTATGGCAACAGCTTCCTTTCCTAAGGAATCCACACAGATTTGGCAGTAAGTGGGTTGGAAGGCATGAGATGGAACAAGACACTCTAGCAGGTATGGGTCTACCCTGGTTAGCCCTTGGGAAAAGGGAAATAATTCTGCTTCTCTGTCGCCAGAAGATCAGACCTGGAAGTCTAGTCAGTCTCCATTATCCTGCAACACCTGCAGTTTGTGCTGTGGTTTATTTTCCATAAACCACCTTGGATACTCTGTGGAGGGACATAAATCATCTAATAACATTCATGAAGGAATAATGGCATGGGGAAGGAATTCGGCTCAGTAGTGGAGCACCAGCTTTGCAAGTAGAAGGTGCCAGGGTCAATCTCCAGGTAGGGCTGGGAGAGACCCCCTACCTGAAAGCCTGGAGAACAATTGCTAGTCAGTGTGGACCGTTCTGAGCTTGATGGACCAGTGGTCTGACACAACAGAAGGCAACTTACTATGTCCCTATGTTGGTGGCAAATGTAAATTGTGGAATGAAAGAATATATAACCGTAAATATTCCCTTAATGAGAAGCCTCCAGTTTGGAGACTGGTGGCTATAGAGAGCTCTGATGAGATCTCCCTGCCTGAACAGAGTCCTCTGCTTTCAGCCAGCACATGGACCATCTCTGAAGGGAGGCTGCAGACTTCTTGTCGACTTCATATTGTGTTGTGGGGGGCAGTGCTAGAGGAGTGTCTTGGGAAGCATGTTTGTTCTCAGTAGCAGAAAGGGAGGCTTTTGAAGAAGGGGAATTGTTTTTGGATGTTGATTTGGAAGCAAAGTCCAGAAATATAGTTAACAGAATGAGGTTGGTTGGATAAATGTAAAATCACCCAGTATACAGGACCGGTATAGGGGAACTATTTCTGCTAGCAGGAATGAAAACAGCCATTTGATCCCAAGAATGGGCTTAAGAGCATATTACTGTATTAGAGTTCAAGAAAACTTGACCTAGAGTCAGTCCCTGCCTGGATAGTTTGGAACTCCATGGAATCAGCTCCTTTGTAGGTGACTGCCTGCTTGCTGCAGATGCTGCTGAAGGGAAGCCCTGCTCTGGGCCCCACCTATGGCATGTGGACATAGGCGGTTAGGCTTTCTTGGTGATGGTGGAGGCTCCTTGGTTATGAGACTCTTCTCCATGGACTCAGCCGATGGCCTCCTTTTTCTCTTCAGGCAACAGGTCAGAACAGTATGGCTTGAGCCATGCATTTTTCAGATGTTTTTCCTCTGTGTGCGCCTTGGATTTTTATATTGCTGCTGCATTAGAGTGAGTTGTGCTGTTTTATTGGTATTAGGATTTATGATGGTGGTTCAGTGGTTTGAACATTCTGTTTTGGGATGGAAAAGCGGGAAATCAATGTTAAAGGAAAAAAATTAATGCTGAAGTTTTCAAATAATAATAATAATGCCCCACCCATCCGGTTGGGTTTTCAGCGCATATAAAAACATAAGATGTCAAGCATAAAAAACTTCCTGATACAGGGCTGTCTTCATAAGTGAAAGGTTCATCAGAGACCATGTCTTTCACCCACCTGCTGACTACAGTCTTCTTGACAGGTAGGACTGTTTAGCCTACCAAAGAGATGCAGTTCAGAATACCTTGGAAGATGGTGGCCATCCAGCTTCTGTTTTAAAACCTTCTGGGGCTGGTGTGTGTAGTAATAGGTGTCCTCCATCCATTTGCAAGAGGTTGTACTAGGATGATTTGTGAGGTCCCCTTCCAGCTCTGTAGCTAGCAGCAGCAGCATGACCTGAAAGGCATGTGTCCTTCTTTTGTTTCTCCTACTTGACAGCCACCTTCTTTTGAAGGTGGATATGAGGAGGCCCTTACAAAATCAGCTTGGGAAACCAATGGGCTGGCACAAGTGGATTTCACAAGCAATAAGAGAGAACTTGCAGTGGTTTCTGTAGCTTGTTGAACATCTAACCACATTTTGTAGTTTTTATGAAATGCATCAGTCAAAAATGTAGGCATCTACAGATGCTGAGTGCTCAGTCTAGAGCTGCGTAGTTTAGAATTTCTGACCGTTATTTATTGCACAACCCTTAACAAGTGTAATCTCTGAATGGATTGGTGTAGTCACAGTTTGAATGCTCAACTAAAAGAGAGCCACAGCCCACTGTAATGTGACTTGTACTGATGAAGCACCTTTAAAAGAGGCCTTGAATTGGGCTACCTAGCATCTTCGCATGGTTTTAAATAATAGCATAGACTTTTCCTGGGTTTCATTGTTTGGGTTCAGTGGCTACCTGTTGGGCCTGCAAGTGCATTTGGAATCAGCTCTGGGTTCGGTCACATGTGAGAAGCAGCAGCAGTGCTGGTGTCCATTGAGTGCTGGGCTCAGTTTTTAGTCACCCACTGGGCTGGGAGTATACTAGAAGTAGTCTGCTTAAGGCTGTACTGGGAAAGTGGGGGAGGTGATGTCCCACCCTTCTGGAACTGTCCCACTCAGGCTCTGCTGTCCTTGCTTTGAAAAGGCCTGAGAAACAGCCATAATAAAGAGCCTGAAAGGGGCAGAGCTGTCTGCACGAAAAGGACTTGAATGAAACCCTGATTGTCTCCATCAGGTACTCAGGAGTAAGATGTCACATCGGCATGAAAATTGTCTTCACAATGTTAATGACGCTTTCTTGCTCATGTTTAGCTGTGCTAATAGAAACTAAGGTTTGCGTGTTTGACTGGTCTAAAAATGTGTCCACTCTGTAAGTATTATTACATCATGGTAACAGTAAACTTGGATATGATTTACTGTGTATGAGATGTATTTACAGACACATGCATTTTAAATTCCAAAGAACAATACAGTCGTACCTTGGTTCTCGAACAGAATCCGTTCCGGAAGTCCATTTGACTTTCAAAAACTGAGGCACGGCTTCTGATTGGCTGCAGGAGCTTCCTGCACTCAATTGGAAGCCGCGTAAGCCGCATTGGATGTTTGGCTTCCAAAAAAGTTTGTAAATTGGAACACTTCTGTATTTGCGGCGTTCGGGAGCCAAAACGTTTGAGTCACAGAGCATTTGAGAACCAAGGTACAACTGTACAATATCAGAATGACCATTCTCATTTGTAAAAGTAATGTACATATTAGTATTATGCAGTAGTGTATGCTGGGCCTTGAAAATAATACTTTTTCCTCCTGACTTGTGGATAATTTATTTCAGTTTGTTTGGCAGATAAACAGACCAGGGTAGCAGAGAGTGACCCATGCATTGGGGCCAAAGGCTGCTTTGAAATATAATGGGAGTTTCCTTTAGTTGAAAAGCAAATCCAGAGTGAAGTAGAATATTTGGGTTTGAGCCAGAGGTGTTCCTGTGGTTTGCTAGATCCTGTAAATAAGCCTTCACCTTGGTGCCGGCAGATTCAGATGCTTCTATGGCTGCATAATTTGGTTTGCTTCAATCTCAGGTTTGTTTTCACAAGCAGGGCTTAATCCAAGGCTCAGGAAGGTTGTGCAGGGTTGCTGATTAATCTAGGACTTTTGCCTTATTTGGGGATGGCAGAAGGAGGGAGGAGGCTCCTATCTGTGCTGGTATGCAAATTTAGGCAGAAATTCCTGGTGATTAGGGACCAGCCACAGGAAGAAAGAAACAGTTTCTTGTGTTTGCCATGAGAGGTGAGCTGTGTGTGTTGTAAAGAGCACATGCAGTCAGTTCATCACCAGCCTTGGTCTGCCACCCATTCCGCCATGCAGTAGTGGAGACAGCTGCAGTAAATACATCATTACATACCTTGGCAACAGAGCCATATCTCTTTCCTTACTACAGATATCTTAAGCCACTTGGCAGGGAAGACAGACTTTTTGAGGCTGAAGTATTCTGGAGTCCCAGCTGTGGCAGAGATGGCTGAATTGGGATAAACACCGTGGATTGAACCATAGAGAGTTCTGTCAGTATAACCAATGCCAGCTAGGAGACCCTACCAGCATCTACAGTTTCTCATGGGGTACTGTTTGAAAGACTTAACTGCTGAGGTTTAATTCCCTGCTCACTATCTCTCCCTCCCCCCATTATCTTTTTTCTCAGAGGATGCCAGCCCCCATCAGACTCCGGGAGCTGATCCGGACCATCCGGACAGCACGGACCCAGGCAGAAGAAAGGGAGATGATCCAAAAAGAATGTGCTGCCATCCGATCATCTTTCCGAGAAGAGGACAACACTTACCGCTGCCGGAATGTGGCCAAGTTGCTCTACATGCACATGTTGGGCTACCCTGCACACTTTGGACAGGTAGGCCCTCTTCTTTTCATCGGTAGTGGCAGCAGCCCTTTTGCAAATTCCTAGCTTTGGATGTTTAGTGGGAGGCTCATCATGCTGGCAAAGTGCCTTCAGAGTTGCAACCTGTAGGAAACTGCACAGTTGTCTTCCTCTTGCTGTGTATTACTAACTCAAGTGCTTCCTTGGGCTGGAAATCCTTTGTGGAAGAGAAATATTTTCATGTGCCTCACAGAAACCTAAGGAGGAGCATGTCACAATCCTCATGGTTTTATTCCATCATCTTACTTTAGCAAGGGATATATTTTGTGATCTTTAAAGTGCCCAAGCCATTCCTTAAATTTTCCCAAGAGCTGTTCTACTCTGTTTTGTCACCAGGGAGTTCATCTCATGGCATTTAATTTTGCTTTCTAAGTTGCTTGTAAATTGACTGGTGTGTGGTGTGATAGGTTCACAGGAAGACTTATGAGAGGTCTTAGTTTCCAGGTGCTGGTTCTGCATGTGATGAGCAGAAGTTTCATGATGGAGCTCTCCAGCCACAATGCATGGCTCTTTCATAGTGCATCAGCCCTCTGTTGGGAATTAAAACCAATGGGCCATTCAATCCTCTGGGCTCTGTGCAAGGGCACAAGGCTAGGGGGACAAAGGTTGGCAAAAGGATAATGGGCAGCTCTTCTATGGGTAGGGAAGGTGTGACTGTGTTCTTGCTGCTGCTGCCTTGCCATGTTTCTGGGCCATTCATTTGAGAACTGGAAAGGCAACCAGACCAGCAAAAGGCCCTTCCTGAGCCCAAGCTACCAAGTAAAAAGGCCTGAAAGAGTGGGCCGTGGGAAAAGTGTGGCTTGTTTCTCTTGCTCCAGCTGAAATGGGATATATTGGTGTCAAAGTTGCTCCTCCTCTGCTCAGCTAGCTCAAGGGAGCAGCTCACCCAGATCAGGTTACTGAACTGAGCTCTGCATGTAGGAAGCAGGCAGGCATTTGAACAGGCTGTGTACAGGTAGAAACCTTTCTCCTTTCCGTCCAAACCTGAAGTGCTGCTGCTGCTGCTGTGCCTTGTCTTCCTGGCATACCGTGATGGAGAGTTCGTTCAGAACACCAGGAAGCTCTTGGCATAATTGCCTCTTCTTCAGCAGATGTGTTTTTCTGCTAGACCTCATACAGGAGTTTCATAGAATTGTAGAGTTGGAAAGGACCCTGAGGATCATCTCATCCAACTCCCTGCAGTGCAGGAATATGCAGCTATCCCATATGGAGATAGGAACTTGTGAGCTTTGTGTTACTAGCACCATGCTCTAACCAACTGAGCTTATCAACCTAACCTGAAACTTTAGCCTAAGCTGGGTGCTGCGTGATTGGGAAATAACTGGATTTAGAAAGCAGAACGAATGGATTCTTTAAAAGCAGCTTTGCCATTGCTCTTCTGCAGTTGTAAAGACTGGACAGATCCTGTATAGATTCATGCTGTGGTGAAGAGATTGTGAGTGAAGCATTATCCTGCCATCATTTCCCCACCAGCCTTAATGACAGGCAAACTTAGACCAGCACCAGCATTCTTCCTACAGACAGCCCCAAGGCTGGGACTTGCTTTTAGCAAGGATTTGCGAGCAAATTCAAACCTTGATTTTAAATTGAAATATTTCAGATCCTGTGAGGCATTTAGCTGCCACAGAAGTGTTCAGTTTTAGGATCCATTTCATTCTCATGGCTGAACCCATGTACTGAAGGGGATTTAAGTAATGGTGTGTCTGAGCATTGTAGTAACTGTGCTGAGCCCTGGTTGAACCCTCAGGTTTCATTACAGACTCAGTTGTCCACAGCTACAGTTCATTCTTTTCTTTCGCCCTTTCTCATCTGGCATCCCTCACAACCCGAAGTCAAAAATTGTTGTCACCAGGTTTTTAACTCCCACCACTGTCTTTCCTGCAGGAAAAGCAAGTGGGAATATCCTGGCTAAGGCACTGCTGGACAGAGGTGCCCTGAGCACCTCCACCCAGCACCTGCTGCCACCCCCACCCCCTGCAAGAAAGGCCACTTATTTGGTCACTGCTCAGGGTGCCTCCAGCCAGCAGCAGCCACTGCCAAGGAAGCTTCATGCTGGTCTCTCCTCAGGGGACTGCAGGAGAGCAGCTTGCCAGCATGGTGCTTAGAGGTGAGATGTGCTCGACACCTTGACAGTGAAGCAACCCAACAACTGTCAGTCTTCTTTCCAGCCTAAGAGTCATGGAGGGAGTTGGTAGTAAGGCTAATCAATCACCAGGGTGTGGTAGCACAGTTGCCATGGTGAGTGTGACAAAAATGTTGGAAGCATTGGGGAGAGTCACTCCCTCCGGCTTCTCTGCCCCCTCTTGCAGTTGGAGTGCCTCAAACTGATTGCCTCTCAGAAATTCACGGACAAACGCATTGGTTACCTTGGAGCCATGTTGCTGCTGGATGAGAGGCAGGACGTCCACCTTCTCATGACCAACTGCATCAAGAAGTAAGGCCTTTTTAATTTCTAGGGTGGGAAGAGAGAGCTATTCTGCAAAGGTGGACCTGCTGGCAGGGCTTGGAATATTCTTGTTGAGCCTTGAAGTTCAGCACACCTTAGTCATGCACCCTCCTCTGAGGATCGCAGCCAGAAAGTGGTGGTGGAGGTTTGGGAAGGCAGGTAATAAGCTGCTTGCCTTGTAGAGCTGAAGCTACCTTCTATGGGAGCAGTTAAGATGCACCACCATGCTGCAGATAGCTCTCATCCTTGTTGCTGTGTGTCTCTGGACCTGGCTCTGTAGAGCTATGGAAGGCATCTGGGCGGGAGTATCTGTAATATGACTTCAGTAGACACTTCAGTCATTTTTTTTCTGGTGTAGTAGAGATGCCACTGAACTTGTGGGGGATTTGACCACAGATGAGTTAGTGTGGTGGACACAGTTGCGTTGTCATTGAGTGAGACAAGTGTTGGTTGTTCTTTGTTCCTTGGAAAGCATTCTAGCCCATTGCTATCCCCAGGGTTATCTGACACGCTGTCAGCTTGAGGCCGACTGCTTTGTATCTGGGAGTGCCTTATCCCAGCCATTCCTTGCATTGCTGCTTTCTCTTCCAGTGACCTTAATCACAGCACACAGTATGTGCAAGGCCTAGCACTCTGCACCCTGGGCTGCATGGGCTCCTCTGAAATGTGTCGTGACCTAGCCGGGGAGGTGGAGAAGCTCCTGAAAACCTCTAATTCTTACTTGAGGAAAAAGGTATTTATTTATTTATTGGACAAAGGTACAACTTTAGGGGACCCCCTCCCCAAAAGGAGGGGGAGTCCTCTAGATCTGTTGAACTGTAAGCTCTTCCCTTTTCTTACATTAAGATTGTGGTTTGCTTCCTCTCAAATGTCAGCAGGAAGTTGCACTGCCCAGATCTTTGCAAGGAGTTTTTGACTGGCCCTTGGCAGTGGGTGGTCTCTTTGTGCCCACAGTGAAGACTTACCAGGACTAGAGTTAAAATGCAAATAAAGTACATAGTGTTTCTCTCTCGAGGGATCCCCTTTAGGGGTCTCTGTGTACAGGGCTTCCTGCACATCTGCTGACCACTCCCCCTTCCACCCCCCAATTCTTCCATAGGCAGCCCTGTGTGCTGTTCACGTCATCAGGAAGGTGCCTGAGCTCATGGAAATGTTCCTGCCAGCCACAAAGAACCTGCTGAATGAGAAGAATCATGGTAAGGCCTGCTGTGGCAAGGGAAGGCCAAGGCACTATGTATTTTTGGGGTGGACTAAGAGAAATATGAGGACCTGAAGGGCTATGATAAGAAAGCTTGGGCAGTTTGGAATGGCATAGAAATCCTCATGTAGATAAATGCCATGTGCATAAGGGCCAGGAGCCAAGCATACTTTTTGTGTTTCTGTGCTCTGAAACTCAGTTCTGGTGGACTCTGAGTTGCTTGCTCCCTCCTTCCCTTAGAACAGTGGAAGCTACCTTGCACTGAGTTGGCCCACTAGGCCACCTATCTCAGGTGACTAACTGGCAGCTGGATTTGAAACAGGGAGCTTTCCCAGTCCTACCTAATGGTGGCAAGGATTGAACCTGGGACACCTTCCACTGAGGTACTTTTGGTCAGGGGGGTGAAGGAAGCCAGATCCCATAACAGGGAGTTCAGTCAATCTCAGGGAGGGAGGGGAGTGGGGTTAATGGAAGGAGACTCTTGACTGCTCAGTCAGAACAAAACCTCATCTGTTCCAGTATCCTGTTCTCACAGTGGCCAGCCTGGTGCCACAAGCAGGACAAGAGCACAACATTGCGTTCCTAGCAACTGGTATTTAGAGGCATAGCCCCTCTGAAGTAGTAACAGTATGCAGCCATCATGGTTTGTATCTAGCAGTGGGCTGCAAGCCTTATGGGCTTGGCCCTTTGAGGTATCTTGTGAGCTAGTGAGTTCCAGCCTGCTGCAGTGTGTGTTGTTGGCATGAAGGAGGCATTAACATGGGCAATGGGGAGAGCCGGCTTCAGCCTACTCTGCAGCATCTGCCTCACTTGTGTTTTGGCTGTGGGGTTGAAGGAGAGAGGCGTTTGAGGCTCCCTTTGCCACCAAGCTTTGCTCATGTTTCTACAGGCTACAGAGCTCAGTTCAGTGCTGCCTTTGGAGTGGTCTAAAGAGTTCCTTGCAGCTTATCCTTTTATCAGCCGTTTCGCATAGGGAAAAGTAAAAAGGCCTGGCTGCTTTGGCCTAGGATTGAAGTCTCTGCTTTTTCATCCACAACCACTTCTGGCTTCCATACAGAGGATTATCTTGTGTATAGAGGATCCTGGCCCAGAAATGCTGAGGCTCAGAGGGCAGGTTGCTGGTTAGAAGCTGCCAAGCTGCTGCCTTAAAAGCTTGCAGTCTCTCATAGTCCATCTTCAACTATGGCGAGTCCTTGGTGATGGCCATGTAAAGCATAGGCTCCTTCTTCTCTTTTCCTGGCAGGTGTTCTTCACACCTCTGTGGTCCTCCTTACGGAAATGTGTGAGAGAAGCCCAGACATGCTAGCCCATTTTAGAAAGGTAAGTCCTTGTCGACTTGTCACCCTATTGCATGTGCCCCTCTGGGCAGAGTTTTGAGGCAGCTTGGCTCCTACCTTTGAGGGACTGACGTGGGTGTCAGTTTCCAGTCGCTGATGGGTTAGCCTTGCAGGAGAAAAGCATGTGTCCTTCCTTGGCAAAATATCCATTTGATTGAATGGAAGCCCTGCAGCTGGGAAGCCCCTGTGCTTATGCCAGGGTATGTCTTTTCTACCCTTACTGTGGAACTGAGTGGCAGGGTGGTGCACTTGGGCCTGGCCACTCCAGCTGCTGCTCTTGCAGAGCACATTCTGTTTTCTCCATTTTATAAAGTGATACCACCTCAGCAATGATTTGAGGGGAGGGAGCCGAAAATTCCTCAAAACCCAGGGAGATCCTGAGCAAAGCGGGAGCCACTGCTTCTCCAGCTGCTTAGCCATGGAGAGGGCCACCTCTGCTTGCCAGCCTGCCTCTCACTGTTGGGGCTGTGCGTGGAGAACTGTTGCCCAACACAGAAGGGACCTGGCCAGGGAGGTAGATGAAGCTGTCGGTCCAGCTGGGGAGAGTTGAGTGCAGTTGTGCTTCAGGTGTTGTTGTCCTGGTTACCCTTCCTGCCCTTTGTTTTGCCGCTGCTGCTGGTGGAGGTGGATGAGGTGGTTGATGTTGTGAGCTGTTGCTCCTCTCCCTAACGCCTGCTTCATCTCTTCTGTCCCTTTTGTCTGTTTGGAATCCTGCTGTGGTGGGTTAGAATGAAAAGGTAAGAGTCACTCACTTTTTCTTCCTCCCCTATGCCCCCCATGCATGCTTTCATTGGGCCTGTTGAGGTTTGTGCCAATCCACTGCTTACTGCACTAATACTGCAGCTTGACTAATTGTGTTTGTAGTTGAGTTTATTATTGCCCTGATTAAACCTAATACCTAAGGCAACCTTGGATCTTTGTTACAGTCCTCTTGAAACTCAGGTGGTTCTGCTACAGTCTCCCTCTGCTACAGTTGGATGGATCTTTGAGGGATGTAAGGGGGGTTTGCATCTGTGCTGTTCATGGGTGTTTTCCATTGGCTTGGTACAAGGCTTTTGTAAGGTGTGGGATGGGTAGCAAGCAGAGAAGGTGGAAGAGTGAACTGCCCCTGATCAGAGCAATTTGACTTCATGCTATGGGCAGCTGTTGAAGGCAGAGATACTCCTCTTCCTTCCCTACTTGCTTGTGCTTGGCTGGAGACTGATCTCTACAGCTGTTTCTGCCCCCCATGCTTGTCCCATCATCACTGGTTATGACTTGTGCATGGTTAGAACAAAATAATGGTGGGTATGGGAAGCCTCAGTGACATGACATGACTAAGCAGGGTTCCAAGCGATGAGATATTGCAATGAGATTGAGCAAGATCTCTGTCTTCCTAAAAGATTGTCTAAAGTTTGTATATTTGGCCAGCTGCCATATCTTAGCAGAGTCTTTCATTTTACAAAGGCCCTTTCGCTCTCTGCCCCTCAACTTGAGGCACTGAGAAGGAAATCCTCTTTGGGGCTTTATCCTGTCTTGGCACCAAGTAAAAGTTGTTAACCAATTTAAAATTATTGGGTTGTAGCCAATGCTAGAGGAGATCCATTGAAATTAATTGACATGACTAAAGCAAGTCGGTTGATTTCAGTGGGTGGACCAAGAATAGGACTTGGATAAACAACCCATTTAGGTATAATGCATCCATTTAGCAGTTTTAGAATTATGCCCAAATATTTAGAATTCTTACTAACATGCTCAAAACAGCAAATGGTGCAGAAGTAGGAGGCTAGGCTGAGAGTGAAATAGCAGAGGCCTCCGGTGGATTCAGAGTTGACCTGGGATTTTGTGTCAGGCTTGGTTGGTTCGTCCAAACAGAGCCTCTCCCCTGGGGGAACCACATCAGCATTCTAAGCTTGGAGACTTCCCTCTTATTCCTGCCACGCCCACATGCCTCTTTGCGGCCACATAAGTGAGCACCAAGAGCAGGGGGATCTCTGTGCTGGTGTGCTTTCTACTAACCACAGAAGGTTAGTAGGGTTGTAAAAGGAGACAGGCAAGGGAAAGAACCTACAGGGTTCTGGAAGTTGTATGGTTTACTGTTAGAGCCTGGCTGTAAATGGATTAGGACAAAGAGGAACTACATAGTTTCATCTTCCTGTTTTCCTCAATGATCAACCAGATACCCCACTGGGAATCCCACACATAAGCATGTGATAGACAGCAGCCCTCTCTCCCATTCATATTCTGCAGCAGCTGGTATTCAGAGGCACACTATCTATGATACTGGAGGCAGCTTCAGCCAGTGGGAGCCAGGTCAAAGCCATTTGCTTCCTGTTAGTAGTCTGAGGCATCAGTTGCCCACCAGACTACTCATATGTATATTGCAGCATGGCTGTGTAGGGCCAGCAGGCTTATTTGGCTCTGTGCTGTGGAAAGGTCAGTGAGGTTGGGCTGGGCAGCAATGAGAGCCCCTTCAGCTCTCACCTGCAGATGGTGAATCTAATACCCTTTTTTCCTGTGAGAGACTCCTCCTTGGACCCCTTCTTCATGTCAGGTACAACAGCAGGGCTGTAGATCAGATGGCTGATGGCTCTTTGTCCTCTGCAGCTTGTGCCCCAGCTAGTCCGTATCCTGAAGAACCTCATCATGTCTGGTTATTCCCCTGAGCATGATGTTTCTGGAATCAGCGACCCCTTCCTGCAGGTAAGGGCTTTGGGGCCAGGCACGTGCTGGGCAGGGAGAGGAGTGAATGTTGGCCAGGGAATGGAGCCCCCCCCCCAGCCTCCTCCCTCAAGTATGAAGAGGATCCTGCAGTGACTGACTTCAAGACCAGAGCCTTCTGGGTCCATTGAAGCTCAAAAGGAGAACTTTGTCCTTTTCAGGTGCGAATCCTACGATTGCTGAGAATTCTAGGCCGAAATGATGATGACTCAAGTGAAGCTATGAATGACATCCTTGCCCAGGTGAGGTGTGCAGCCTGCCAAATCATTGTTGGGAGGTGGAAGGGAAGATGGTACATTGGTCTAGAGGAAGGAAGCTAGAAAGTGAGATTGTCTGTCTTGTGTTCCAGGTGGCCACGAATACTGAAACGAGTAAAAATGTGGGAAATGCCATTCTTTACGAAACCGTCTTAACTATCATGGACATCAAGTCTGAGAGTGGCCTGCGAGTACGTAATCTTGGGTTTGTGGGATCCTAGGAGAGACACTGAGCAAAACAAAGCTTTGTGGCCCATCACATTTTCTCCAGCCATAGCCAAGTGTTCCCATGGGGGCTGACCTCTAAATGATGTTTGAGTCAGATGAAAGCAGCTCAGCGCTCTTGCATGGAAGCAGACCAGCTGACAAGGAAGAACCTGGGTCACTGAGGTTGCTCATAGATCCAATCCGCTTTGGGAGTTTTTTGGCTGGAGAGTGAAAAGTAGCAACAAGTAGATGTTCCTGAACCATGTCTTTTTGCTTGTCTCTTTCTAGGTGTTGGCCATTAACATCTTAGGCCGATTCTTGCTCAATAATGACAAAAATATCAGGTAGGTCAGAGTACAGGTCCAGGATGGAAAACATGTTCTGGTTGGAGCAGGCACAGCTTTCTCCAGGTCTCTTGTGGCAATATTGGTTGTTTTTGAGGCGTGGCCAGGGCAGCCGTTGCAGGTGAAGTGGTCAGTCCTTTCTACTGCCTGGGTCTGTACTGCCGCAACCATATGCACCATGTGAAATTCTGGGCTCTTTTTTCCACATCCTATTGGTCTAGCAGGCTACCTGGTTAGAATTGGTTCTGAGAGAAATTCATTTTCACTCCCCAGGTGCTCTGATACAGATGGGAGGGTTAGAATCCATTGCCTAGAGGTTTGCATTGGCTGCCCTTGCAAGTCACTCAACCTGCTTGCTCCATCTCCCTTTGCTGCCTGGCTGTGCTGTCTTCAAAAGACTTCTAGTGTGCTGTGACACAGAACAGCTGCCATAGTCTAAAGCAACAGGTCTCTTTTTTCAGATATGTAGCTTTAACATCCTTGTTGAAGACTGTGCAGACTGACCACAATGCTGTACAGCGGCACAGAAGCACCATTGTGGACTGCCTAAAAGATCTGGACGTCTCCATCAAACGGTGAGTCAGATTGGTATGCTAGGACTGTGGGTCCAGGTGGCCCAACCATCTAGGATTCATTCTCGTGTCACCCCTCACCTGTCTTCTCTGCCCGCCACTGTGAGCCAGAAGCTACTTATGAGGCATTGTAGTTTAAAGCATGGTCCCTTTTCCCACAGGGAACACCCTTATGACTGTCCAAGTTCGTAATCATCACTGCTTCTTGTGGGAGTAAATATCATCATTTAAGTATACACTGTGTGAAGTACTTCCTTTTGTCTATCCTGAATCATCTAACATTCAGTTTCATTGGATAACCCAATTTGGTTCTAGAGTGAGAGAAGGCGAAAAAATACTGCCCTGTCCACTTTCTCCACACCATGCATCATTTTATATAGCTCGTGTCATCTTGCTGTCATCCCTAATACTTATTCCCGCCTAAAGTAACCTACTTTCTAGCTTTAAAGGGTTTGGGTCTGCAACCAAGAAGCTTGCTTCTCCTTGCAAACTCCTGCTGTCTTACTACTTGTTTTTGAACTTGGCCACCCCTTAGGTTTCATACTGGGACCCTGGAGTGATGAGAGGTGGGAGCCTTCTGGCTTGGCTAGTGCTGTTGTAGGATGAAGTTTAAGAGTGATCCATCAACAGAGCGCCTGGCGCAATGATGACACTCAAGCAGCTGACAAAGCACGTTTGTGGCCTCTGGAAAGCTCCTTGGGGTGATGGGGAGACTTGTCTGTATAGGGGCTGCAAATGTGTAGGCTCTTGGTGGTGCTCAGGCCCAGGTCAGCAGAGCTGCATCCCTTCCTCTGAATCCCTTCTTCTCCCCTTCTCCAGACGGGCGATGGAGCTGAGCTTTGCTCTCGTGAATGGGAACAACATCCGGGGAATGATGAAGGAACTACTGTATTTCCTGGATTCCTGTGAGCCAGAGTTCAAGGCGGACTGTGCCTCGGGAATATTTCTTGCAGCAGAGAAGTAAGAAATCCAAATAATTTGTTTTTGTTTCATCCTTTGTGGCCCTCTTCCTCTCCTGCTACCCCCCCCCAACTGCTCTGCAGTCACAACTTCGGGAAGCCACAACTCACTCCCACTTGCTGCTCAAAGCTACAGCTGGGGAGGAGCATTTTCAGGCTGGACCCATCTCTACCAATGCTGGTCCTTCTGGTAATGCTACCTGGATACCATCACCCTGTGAGCCAAATGGCGGTAGTGGTCCTGTCACTTGCCCTTGGTGGAATGCAGGGCTTTAGCTTCATCCTCTCTCCTGTGCAGTCAAGCACATTGCACCTAAGGAGTAGATTTATGCAGGTGTAGCCAAAGCAAGTCAGGCTATGCAGTTGACTAATCCATGTCTGGAAAACCAAAACGGCCTTACATTTGGGAACTGAAGGAGCATTTGGAGAAGGAATGTCCTCACAGCTTTGCATCTACTGTGTTTTTCAGATATGCTCCTTCTAAGCGCTGGCACATAGACACAATCATGCGAGTCTTGACAACGGTGAGTGCTGACCTTGTCTGTTGTTCCTGTATCCCCAAACAGTTCTGAGCCTTAGGGCCTGTCAGTTCTGTGTGTCCAAGAGCCACCAGTGGAGGTGGTGGACTTTCCCAGGGGTTCTTGTTTGGTGGGGATAGAGGGATTTTTACATAGTTCTGTAACTCTTGAGGGCTGACTGCTGCAATGTATTTTGCATGGGGGCTGCCTCTGATGTGGGAGCTTACACTACAAGTGCAGGCTGCTGCTATTGACTTAATGAATGAAGGACGAGGCTGCATTAGTTCTAGGGGCTGCCTGAGTTCTTCTGGGCCCAATTCGCAGTGCTGGTGCTTCAGGTTAAGATCACCCTTTAAAGCAATGGCAGCCCAGGACCAGCCTATATAAAGACTGTCTTCTGATCAAACCTTGCTCTATTGACCCTTGACACATGAAGGAAAGTCATTGGCAGCCAGGAGTGGGGGTTTTGCCACAATTCCTTCTGGCCTGATTGTCAGAGGGAAGTCAAGAGTAGCTCATCCCCACTTAGGGCTCGCCAAAGACTTGCAAAAGTTGTAGCCTTTGGAAGCTGGTTTGATTTGGGGGGGGGGCGTGCTTGCCAAATATGCAGTGGTGGTGCAGTTAATTATAGCTTTAAATCTTACTGCATTTTTATGTAAGACATCTTTACCCTAAGAAAAATGGTATATAAAAAAACTAATTGACTACAGCAGTGTCTAGAAATCTGCTTTTGAGTACCACTCCCTGGCTTTCTTGGATGATGATGATGATGATGATAAATAATAATTTATTAGTAGTAGTAGTAGTAGTAGTAGTAGTAGTAGTAGTATTTATTTATTCATTCCCCACCCATCTGGCTGGGATACCCCAGTCACTCTGGGCAGCTCCCAACAGAATTAAAAGCACAATAAAACATCAAATGGATGGCTTGTAAACCTCTCTCTGGGTCCTCTTTCCAGGCAGGGAGTTATGTTCGTGACGATGCTGTACCCAACCTTATCCAGCTAATCACCAACAGCATGGAGATGCATGCTTACACTGTGCAGAGACTCTACAAAGCTATCATGGGTGACTATTCCCAAGTAAGTCCCCAGAGTGATGCTGGTGGTGGGGTGGGTTGCAGGGGAGAGGGAGGGGAGGCATTGTGTCAATGAACCTCTGTTACTTTGGGTAAGAAGATGGCATTGCTGAGTTCACCTGTCCTCCTTCTCCTTGGTAGCAGCCCATGGTGCAGGTAGCTTCCTGGTGTATAGGAGAGTATGGAGACCTCTTGGTGTCTGGTCAGTGTGAGGAGGAGGAGCCAATCCAGGTAGGCCTACTTAAAGGGATAAAGATTTTACTTGACCTCTGGTGAAGTTTTCTCCCATCTGGCTCATGGTCCATCGTTCTTAACTCTGCCTTTTGGCTTGCTCAGGTCACAGAGGATGAAGTCCTTGATGTATTGGAAAGTGTCCTAGTCTCCAACATGTCTGTGTCTGTCACACGAGGCTATGCCCTCACTGCCATCATGAAGTTGTCCACTCGGTTCACTTGCACTGTCAAGTGAGTATTTTCAGGGGAGGGGAGGGGGGGGGCTCTGCCTATGCTGCTTGATCTTTATTGCAGTCCTTGAAATAATCAGGAGATAACTGGATCCCATTGCTTGCTGCTGTGTAAGCTTCATGAACTCTTACTTTGTGGATCTTAACCAGCACCCCCCCCCAAAAAAACCTAGCCACATGCATATTTCCATGTTCTCTCATCCTGAGAAGGAAGTGCCTGGTGAGGGGTCCAGCTGTACTTCTGTGTTCCAGAGGCCAGGCATTGCCACTAGTCCAAGGAGACATAGTTGATTCCCAAGGACCCCAAAGGCTGGGCCAAGGCACACACAGCTGCAGAGCTACAGTTGCAGAGCTGGTAGAAGTACTTGCTCCCTGCTAAGCTGCAGCCCCTGCCCTGCTGCCACTTGTCACCATTTCTTTCCTACATCTCTAGTCGTATTAAGAAAGTGGTGTCCATATACGGCAGCAGCATCGATGTGGAGCTCCAGCAGAGGGCAGTGGAGTACAATGCCTTGTTCAAGAAGTACGATCACATGAGGTAAGTGTTAGAGGACACTGCTGTCCCCATGCCTTTTGACCTTCAGCCTGGTGGGTTGGAAACCTGCAGGGTTGCAATAGTATCAGTATCACCACCTTACAAACATGTGGTGGTAAATTAAGAAGTGGGTCCCACACCTGAAGAAGGTGAAGACGTCTTGGTGTCTGGTCAGTGTGAGGAGGAGACCTCTGCCTGGCTTGACACTTGTTGGTGAACATTTCACAAGAGCTCACAGGGGACAGTGCTGATTGCAACCAGCCATTTCTAATACGTGACCTCTATAGGCCTCAAACCATTAGTCCCATAGAAGAGACAGCGTAGAGTCTCTTACATTGGTTCATGTGACTGGGGGAAGCTACTGGTTGCCTCAGCTGGACCTATTTGCATAGCAAAAATAGAGGACTTGAACTGACTAAAAATAGATTGCCTCTAACATTGACTGGTTCGGAGCTCACCCCTCTCTACACCAGATCTGAGGAGTAACTCCTGTTCCTCCTAGCCTGTGAGTTGCCCAGGAGATAACAGCCTTGCCACTTTGCAGGTCAGCCCTGCTTGAGAGAATGCCAGTTATGGAGAAACTAACCACCAATGGCCCCACGGATGTCACTCAACCCAATGGGGAGGCAGAGCCAACAGTGCTGGAGACCAAACCTCCCCCTTCTGGCCTTCAGCCCACCAGCCAGGTAAGAGAAGGTGCTGCCAGTGCAACACTCAAGATAGCTATGCCTCCCTCCCTCCCTGCAAACAAGAGAGCCACATTGCATGGGGTTGCTGCTTTCTTAGACAGCATCAAAGACTCCTTTGGGAACTGTTGCTTTGCAGCCCACGGCTGGCTGCAGGAGCAATTGTGGAGCCCCCACAGGAACAGGAGGCAGCTTTCTCTGCTGGCCCCCTCCAGCCTTCAGAAGCTAATGTTGCTCAGGGAGGTTTTGAGACTAGATGGCTTCCTTGGCTAAGTGCCTTTAACAGTCTAATTTGGTGTTTCCTACCAGGCAAACGACTTGCTGGACCTGTTGGGAGGTAACGACATCACTCCCATCATTTCAACAGCCCCTCCAAATAAACCAGCTTCTGCTGGTGGGGAGCTGCTGGATCTCCTGGGGGATCTCAACCCAACAGGTGAGGTGCTGGACATGTGGAAGTGAGATTCAAGGGTGCAGGGAAGAAACTGGGCAAGATCTCTTATTTGTTGGAGGCACTGGCACTGATCCTTGCCTTGAAGAACTTCAGCCTAACCCTGCCCTTTCTTTCATAACTGCTCCTGCAGGACCTCCAGCTCCTGCCCCACAGATAACGCAACCCCCATTTCTGTTGGATGGACTTTCTTCGCAACCCATCTTCAATGACATAACTGCTGGTAGGACTGTAGAACCTCGCTGTTTGAGCAGCGGCTGAGGTGGGCGGGGAATGTGTACTATAGACTTTGTAAGGGCCAGTTGGAGAGGGCACCTTCCAGGACTCTGACCAGTACTGCATCTCCACAGGCATTCCCCCAATCACGGCCTACAACAAAAATGGATTGAAGATTGACTTTGCCTTTGAACGCTCAAACACCAACCCCAGCGTCACCGTGATCACAATACAGGCCTCCAATAGCACCGAGCTGGACATGACAGACTTTGTTTTCCAGGCTGCGGTACCAAAGGTGAGGCTGGTCTTTGGGGTAGGAGCATCTGCTTTGGTGGCCTCCTAGCTGCAGTGGGACAGACAGTGTTTCCAGGCAGACTTTCAAGCTCCTGTGGCTGGCTTGGCTCCAAAACTGTAGATGGACCCTTAGGACCAGCCCTTTGCCTTTGACATGGTCATAAGTGTCTTGCTGTGGCAGGAAAAAGGAGCACATTCTGATGAGAGGCAGAGGGCTAGGTGCTGTGCATCATTTTTCACTGTACTTGGAGTTGAGCCCGAGCTTTGGGCCTCCTGTCTCCTGAAGCAGCAGCAGTAGTTGCAGCAGAAAAACCAGGTGAAAGTGTGCCCCCTTCTTCCTTTTGTTTGCCTCCCTCCAGACATTCCAGTTGCAGCTCCTGTCTCCCAGTAGCAGCGTCATCCCAGCATTTAACACAGGGACCATCACACAAGTCATTAAAGTCCTGAACCCCCAGAAGGTGAGCAAATGAGCAAGTGAGTGACCTACTACCATGTTCAGCATGGAGGCTGAAGGAGCAGCTGGGCTGGGAGTGGTGCCCAGCCTCTTGAGTGCTTGATGGTACAGTTCATGCATTGGTTCTGAAGGCCTCTAGTTGTGGCTGTTCTGTTCAGTGGGGGGGGGGGATTGAACCTTCATGGGCATAATCTTAACAGCTGTGTGGTGCTTTTAGCTTCATAGTCCTGCTGGATGAACTCTGTGCCTTTTGGCACCCATTTAACTGAATGAAGTTGAGGTGGTTCCACTGCAGCTTCTGCAAGAGTGATCCCCTCACCCCTCCTGCCCAGATCTTCTTCACCTCTCCTTCTTTCATCCCGTTTGTAGCAACAGCTCCGCATGCGGATCAAGCTGACATATAATCACAAGGGCTCAGCAATGCAGGACCTGGCAGAAGTCAACAACTTTCCCACTCAGTCCTGGCAGTGAGCTCTGGCCCCACCCTCCTCACCCCACCTGGTTGGCTGAAGGAACGCTGGGCAGAGCGCTGTGACTCCAGAAATCCCCCCACTTGCACCATGGCCAGGGGAGCTGACGAGAGCAGCGGCTGCTGCAGAGCAGGAGGACTGGCCTTGCTCACCTTGATGAAGCATATCTCTTAAGACACTTGCTGGCTCGCTCTCTCTTCTCTCCTCTCCTGGCTGCTGAGCCACACTTGCCACAGAAGCCACGTTCCCCTTGTTTTGGAAGGGGGGGGAGGGGAGGTGCACTGTGGCACGTGCGACTGTTTCTCCCCGCCTGCCATCTTCTCTCCTCCGGTGGGCGTGGGCGAGTGAGTGAGTGAAGCGAGTTTTGTTTCGGCTCCTTGCTAGCCGGGTTACCACCTTCAGGCACTTTTCATCCAGAGTTCATGTTGGAAATGTATTCCAAGGATGCTGGTGACCCTTTCTCCTTGGAGTTCCCTGACGTGGGGGGCCTTTTCTACGCTTGACTGCACACCCCGAGGGCAGTGGCTTGAGTCTGAGAAGGGGATGGATAGGTGGACCTGCTGTTCTGGACAGAAGCTCTGCTTTGGAGGATTCAGTGGTGGAGGCAGCAACGTCAAGCTCTCTTTGGCCAGTGCCTCCCTCTCAGAAAGCATCATGATGGACGAGACTGGCTGCTCCCTCCAGCAAGTCGCTCTTCAGCGTGCCCCCACCCCAAATCTTGGAACTCCTCTTGTCTGATCCTTGGCTGTCAGCTGTGGTAGGTGGGTAGAAAGGAAATGTGTGTTGCTTAAAGATGGAAAGGGGGGGCACCATTTGCCTGCAGAAAGACTCATCTCAAGACTCCACTGCAAAGCTGCTTTCCCCCCTCAGCCCTTTTCATTTCCTGAGTCTGTCAGAGTCCTGGATTCCATTTGAATTCGTTCTCCTCCTGGGACGTTTGTGTTGTATCTGTAATATTGGCACTGAAAATAAAGACCATGCGGTTTAATGAGACCTTTCCTGCTTTTAGTAGCTGGTTTTGCAGCTCCTTGCACAGATGTTGAGCAGAGGACATTCCTGTTTTTGAAGGCCAAGATTCCAAAGTATGACAACTCCCTAAGAGAGATGTTTTCAGGGCAGAAGTCAGTGGGTTAGGGGGGCATGTGTAGGATTCCAGGAGCAGCAAAGAAGGGGGAAACACTTTAGAGTTCCCATCTATGATTGGCTAAAGTTCCTAAAGCTCATTGGCAGCCTGTTTGCCTTACAGAAACAGAAGGTGTGTCTGCACCCGCTGTTGGGTTGTGTGATGGGAGAGAGGGAGCCAGGCAGAGCACTTCAAGAGCCACAGGAAGTCCTCTAGACATACACTATCCTAGCAAATGATTCGCTGCTGAGGTCCTGTTGACTGGAGCTGTGGTCAGCTGCCTCTCTCATCTACCCCCCAGTGAGACTTGATGTGTGTCCAGCTGGCAGTGCTGCTTTCATGAAGGACAGGATGAAATTGAGGCAGTGGGGAATGGGGCTTTGTACTCTCACAGAGGACAGGATGAAATCAGAGCAGTGGGGAATGGGATTCTTGTGATTCTCCAGCCGACAATTATTATGCAAAGCTCACCAGCTGGATTGCTGGAGGTGGAGCTTGTGGAGTCCAAACAAGATTCCGAAGAAATCTGCTCTTCACCACCACAGCAAAAAGAGCCTTGGGGATCCCCGAAGACTAAGAAATGTATTTGGTTTGAGCTTCCTCTTCCTCATAGGATGAGCAGAGTTGGTAGTATGGCAAGACGCAGATGGCAGCACCGAGGACTCTTTTCCTGTTGCAATCTGAACCTGTAAGATGATGGCTTCTGTCCCCTCCCCCCCCCCCCCCGCAACTAATGATGGCAGGTCAGACAGCTGGGAGTTGGGGGTTGGCAAGTCCTTTCGTCTTGAACAAACAAGTATCCCTTCAGGGGACACAGAGTTGAAGTAAGGTCACCTTTCCCTGCAAGGAGCTCAAAGTAGTACTGAAGGGTGTCACCCCCCCCCCAATGTCCTCAGAGCAACTCTGAAGGAAAGGATAAGACTACAACCATGACTGTCCAAAGTTAAGTCATGGTTGTAGTGGAGATTTCAGCCCAGATTCTAGTCCAACCCTTTAACCCATAGGTTTTCAACCTTTGTGGGTCTACGGCTCCTTTGACCAACTACATTCTTTCTGTGGCACCCCTGTGGGGCTCAGAAGCCCAATTATGTCACCCCTTGCCTGCAGAGCCAGCAGCCTCTCACCCTTTTTTTGAACACCCTTATGGAGTGCTCCCTCAGCCTCTTCTCCTCCCCCCTCTCCTTGGGAATCCTCTGGGCAGCTGCAGCTACCACCCCTGGTCTCTGAGCTGCCCCCCTCTGCCCCAAAAAGAAGTGCTACCTCACCCTGCCCCACAAGGGCCTGGGAAGCACCCCCTAGCTAGCCCCAGAGGCAGCATTCACCTGGGGAGCTGCTGCAACAAACAGCTGTGCAAGGCTTTGGGAGGCAGAGACGCAAGAGGGCATCAGAGGAGGGAGGGAAGGAAAGAGGCACAAAGGCCAGTTTTGCCCACGGCACCCCTTGCCATCATTCAACGCACCCCAGGGTGCCACAGCACACTGGTTGAAAACCACTGCTTTAACCACTCCACCCTCTCCTTCCCTTGTAAGCGGCAGCCAGGAGCTCTGATGACTGTGCTGGAAATGAGATATGACCCACCTGTGAACTCTACAGCTGCTTTTATCATGGGCTACGCTGTCTGAGGCAATTGAACCTGTGGCCATCTAGGTGTTGATGATGGGAGCTGGGAGTTGAGCATCCCCACCCCTCAACTGAAGGATCTTTTTCCACAGTGGCCCATCTTCCTCTCCCTCCATTTCCCACAGTGGAAGGTCCAGACTTATTGTGAAGGGAGAGCCTGTGTGGAATAACTTAACTATGTTGCGCTTTTGTTAACACAGGCTGGTACCTAAACCCCAGTCTAACTTGAGGAGTTGCACGTTGAGTATAGGATACCTCTATGCCTGCAGGAGGCAGGGTATAAATAGGTTGAATAACACAATTCCTACAATAATTGTGCTTTCTGGCCCTTAAAGTAGGCATAGCAGAGGGTGGCAGTCCTACTGGGTTGGGTGTTGCTCAAAAAAATGTCACATTAAAGCAATGGCCTTCCAGATGTTGCTGTGCTAGAATCATCATCCTTGACCATTTAGCATGTTGCCTGGGGCTGATGGGTGAACTGCATGTGGAGGGCCCCTGTTTCCCAGCTCTTCCTTCAAAGGTTTCTCAAATCTCGCCTTCCTTTCTGAGGGATGGGCGTAGGACTAAGCTACAGAAAAAGTTTTATTGGACAAATGTTTTTGGATATGCAAAATTGTCCTTTGGGGACTACAGTAAGTGCCAGGCTTTGGGAGACAGCCTTCTATGAGCTGTTGAGAGAATGTTGGTGTAATGTGCCAAAAAAGCTCTAGAATTTCAAGGAAGAGAGTACTAAAAGCTCAGTTAAATAGGACCTCAGGGAATGTAGGTGTTCCAAGGTGTTGCAGTTCTTCTGTGTGTATTGCTGGAAATGCAGTTAAATGCACCCCTTGGAAGTGAGCTGGCTTTTGCTTGGAGGATGAGTTCCCTCTTCTGCCTCATCACTGCACATTACTGGCAGGTGTTTTGTGTGTGAGAGAGAGGGGGGGGGGAGATGCTTCTCTACATTGAGCTGGTCAAATGCAGCAAACCCAAAGCAAGGAAGTCCAAGATCTCTAGTGTCTTTTGACATATGCATTTAAAGTGAATTACCAAGGTAGTGGTTTTATTATTGTACAAAAGTACTATATTCCATAATGAAAACAATTTGAAACAAGACTGCACAGAACATCTAGTAGAAGCATTTGCCTTCAAGGCAAATGTGTAACTTCCTCATGAAGGAAGCAGCTCAATGAGGTGAATGGAAGAAGGAATGAAAAACGTTTTCTCTGGCATTGTAAGAAGGGGTGGGTGGAAAAAGACACAGATTTTGCTTTCTATAAGAGGACTGGAGTTTTTTCTGGGGGTACCAACAAGATGGCACTTTGCCCCAAGGCATATATTGAAAGTCTCTGGTCAACGGTCTCACTCTAAGGGCATGATCAGAAAGGAAAAAGGAATGCAGAGGTAAGAAAGCAAGTGCTGGTTGGTGATGGGACCAAGTTGGTCTTCTTGCCATTACAGGTGACGTTCTACAGTGGTGCCTCGCAAGACGAAATTAATCTGTTCCGCGAGTTTTTTTGTCTTGCGAAGCACGGACTTTGGAAAAGCTTCAAAAATCACCAAAGTCTTCAAAAACCTCAAAAAGGCTACCACACCGCGTGCTATGAGTTGCTCCTCGAAGTCAATGCACGGTTTTAAGAAAAAGGAAACAAACTTGCAAGACAAAGGAAACAAACTTGCAAGATGTTTTCGTCTTGCAAAGCAAGCCCATAGGGAAATCCGTCTTGCGAAGCATTCATCTTGCGAGGCATTCATCTTGCGAGGTACCACTGTATATTAAAGAGGAGCAGGGAGTAGTCTTGCTAGACTTTGCATCGGTATGTATGATGGGAAAGAAATAGGAGCTTGGAGAATGTTTACAAAACTGTGAAGGTAGGGTTTAGACAGAAAGTGATCACTGCCACCACTGTACATGGTTCAAAGGCACTGCTTAGCTTGGCTTAATATGCTGCTCCATCCTGCTCTCCTTTCAACTCAGGCAGCAGAGGCCAAGCTAGGGCTCATAGCTGTGTGATGATGGTTTTGCTTGGAGGGTCCGGACAATCTTGAAGCCACGGACAGCCAACACAACAGCAACAGCGAAGGCCACAATGGCCGCCCCAGCAAAGAAGCCCACAGCGATCTCTGCTCCATGCAAACTGCAGCCAAAGCCCCTGTAGCCTTTGCTCTGGTAGAGGTTCTCTCGCTCTTTGCACAGAGAGGAGACATAGATCTCGTGAAGGCGATGGTAGTAGAAGTACAAAGCTGGCACAAGACCAATTGCAATGGCCACATCCAGAATGGCCTCCGCTATCAGCCAGGCTGGGCAATGCCAGGGCACTCGGAAGAGACTAGCCACAATCTGGAAGCAGGCAAAGGCCATCAGCGCCCCTCCAACCGCCATGGCCACCTGGGCCGGTGGCACCTTGAGTTGGTGGAACTGAGCATCCAACTGCTGTGCCTTCTCCCCGTCAGCTCCACTGAGGCCACTGTAGGCCCCGCCGTATTGGTAGTAGTAAATGCTCCCCAGACTGAAAAGACCAGTGTAGCCACCTGTCGAATTGTAGGAGACTGAGCTGCAGATAACAATCAGCATGCAGAGGAGGAGCTGGAGCTGTTGGCAGCAGGCTAAGAAGAAGCAAGGGCAGAGGGGTGTTGTTAGTGCCATTTCTCGTAACGCTGTGGGGCTCTCAGCCTGTGTGGAAGATGGAGAAACGGGGAAGGCACTTGGCCCCTCCAGGCCCACTCATAGAGGTCAGCTTTGTGGGTGGATTGGATCCCAAATCTTACTGGGGTTAAGGGAGCATATCTGAGCAGGCAGCGACTATCCTTCCTTCCATGTTTCTGCCAGGGCATCTTCTGCCCCAATGCCACATTGAAAGACTTTTCATACGTGAGGTTAGTGACCTCAGAGCTCCCCTCATGTTTCACCCTTAGTTTTAGGCCAGGGATAGGGAACCCCAGGCATCAAATATGGTTTCCTGGGTTCCTCTACATGGCTTTTGGGACTTCCCCAGACCATGCCCCATGCAAGCCTCACCTCACGCCCCTGCAGTGTTTTACCTGCTGCAAGAATGCCCCCTTGAATTCTGATAATTTATCTTACTCCACTGGTGGAGACACAGGGAGAGAGGGATGTGTGAATAAATTAACATTTGTTGCCCCACCCACACTGGCCATATGGCCCCTGTAAAGTTGACTAGAATGGAATATGGCCCTTGGGCTGAAAAAGTTTATTCACCCCTGTTTTAGGCTGGGAGGAAACTGGGGTGACCTGGCAGCCTCGTGGGTGCCACCTTACTCCCTGGAGGGAGCTTGTGTTGACCACAGAGGCCTGAGGATTGTGAAAGAGCAAAGTGGTTCAGTCCAGGTGGGGAAAGGCCGTAGGCGTATTAAGGACGTGAGCGGGCAGCAGTGCAAGCCAAGCGGCTGGAGTGGGCCCTGCCAGGCAAGGCGGGGTGGGGGTGGGGAACCTGCCCATCTGCCTTGACGGCTGAGCAGCACTCACTCATTGCCCCCCTTGCCAGCAAGCTGTGGGGCCACAGGCCTGTCCCTCCCTACTTTGGGGCAGCCTGCGAAGGGGGGGGGGTGTCAGCGTCGGGCTGGCAAGCACCCCGTCCCCGCGAGGCAACAGCCTTTTTGCCCGCCCCATCAGGGAAGCTGCCAGTGGCCTCGCCCACATCGAGCTCACCAGCAGCGGGGGAGGAGGAGGAGCTACAAACGCAACCCCCCCCCCCATCGCAGCCCGGGCTCCTCATCCCACGAGGGGAAGGGGGCGTGTCGTCGACATCGTACCGCCCTGACCCACCCCATTGCGGGCCAGTAGGGACATCTAACCCGGCCCGGGCCCTCACCTCTGGCCGTGCACAGGGCGCGACATAGCGGTTTGTCCAGAAGGCCGCCTCCGCCTCGGGCCTCGGCAGGGGCGTCCCAAGAGGCCAGTGTGGTGCCTCGGGAGGGAGCGGGGCGGTGCTGCTGCTGGTGCTGCTGCTGCTGCTGTCGCCACGGCCACGGCTGCTCTCCTACCGCCACCACCGCCGGCCGGTCGTGACGCCAGGCCCGCGGCTTCCCGGGTCTCTTCCCGGCGTCCGCCATGGCTCGTAGCCTGGTGGCGCGCAGCGAGGTCTGGGTGGGGCGTCCCAGGTGAGCGCGGCGGCGCCGCCTCCTGGGCGGAGATTGGCCGGGGCTGGTGTAGGTGGGAGGCAGGTGTCCATGTCGCCTAGGAGCCGCCGCCCGACAGAGGGGGCTCGTCGCTGCCGGCGCTTGCCGAGGGGCGCTTCTCCAGCAGCCGTCGAGGAAGTCAGGGCGGGTCTGGAAAGGCCCAAGGCAGTCCCTGGACAAACCGCTATTGCTGCCCGTCCAGGCCCGATGTTCGGTGGTCCTGGTGGCCGCTGGCCTTCCTGGTCCCAACACAAGATGGCTTTTTTAAGGATGTAGCGGGAAAAGATGTCCAAGGGCGCCAGGGCTTCTCCGCCATAGGTGCGCCCCTCCCTCCCCCGCCCGACTCAGCTGCTCGCCCATTTCCCCAACCAAGCACTGCCCCACTAAGCAGCGGTCTCTTGGCACTCTTGGCCATACCTGACTCTGGTAACAATCCAGGATTAGAGGGAAAGGAGAGAATTGGAGATCCTTCTCAGCACCCTGATGGTGGCACTGCCCTTTGCAGTCTTGGATGGTCTCCCTCACTGGCTTTGTGTTGATTCTGAGCATCAGGGGGTGCAGAACTTCCTCATTCTTGTGGGACTGCACAGAAACCACAGGACAGGAAGGAATAGAACCACTGCCACTCAGTGCTTGTCCATCCATGGCTCACCCTCTGCACATCCAGTTGAGCAGGACTACAAAAAGAGCCTAAGCCCATGGGAAGGGCGTGGCTGCTGCCAGCTAAAGCAGAGGCTAGATGATCCTCTGTTCTGAAGGTATTCATTCATTCACTCACCTGTTCAGCTAAATGCAGGAGGCAGGGATGAGGAACCTACAGCCCACCACAAAATCCCTGTCACCATCAGGCATGCTGGCCAGAGAAGGCTGATAGGAACTGGAGTCCATCTTGACACCAGAGAAGCCCAGCAGATGGATCAGGCCAAGGTGAGCCCCTGTAGCCCAGCATCTTGTTTCCAACAATGACCAGTCAGACACCACTGAGAGTCCCACAAGCAGGATCAGGATGTTGCCCACCCACAGCAGCTCAGATTTGCCTCTGGACATGGAGGCTTAATTCAGTGCTCATGGGTATTTGCAGTTGCTAGACTTCTCCTCCTCCATGACTTCATTTTATGATCCTGTTTAAGCTGTCTGTCTGCAAAAAATGCAATTACTTTTGGTACCTTCATTATTTTGAGCGTGGAACAATTACTCATTTGCTCTACCCAAAAGTAACAAGGGGAAGGGATTTACTTTCTTTCTGTCTTCTCTTACACAAACATAACCCGCTAATCTGGGCAATATAACTGTGTCCCATGATTTCAGAAAAAAGTTACAGTCTTTGTATCCCAGGGGTTCTCACCAAATGCAGCTGGGCCAAACCCTAGAAAGCAACGGAAGCCCATCCAAGGAGGAGACCTTTTCTGCGTTCTCTCCTCCACCTGGCTTCACCACCTTCCTCCTCTGCTTTCCAGCTGGAATTTCAACCAGAGGCTCTCTCGAGAGATTCTCATCCCCAGGTACCATTATCTTGGCTGAAGGCACCTTGTATCTCAAGGGTAGGCAAGAGCAGAGAGCATTGTGCCACTATGGCTTGATGGGAGGAACCTTTCACTTACTGTCTTCTTTATATTTCAAGTGGTTGTCGTGCCAAAGGCCTGCCTCCTCTCCATGGCCTGAAGTTCCATGATGCCTTCATGGTGAGGGTGAGGCAAGCATGGGCTCAGGTGTGTGTGAGTTGGCCATTGGTATCTGGGTTCTGAGGGCTTTGGGGAAATGCTAACCTAGTGGCCAGCCAGTGCTTCTGCTCCCCCCCCCCCCCACTGCATTTTTCTAGCCAGATGGTATCACTTCAGGTGAAGCTGGCGAGATTTGTCTCTGATACACTTCTCCCTTAGCTCTGAATCCTTCATTGAATTATTTTGATGAAGGAGGAAGAGGGGTTCTTTTGCATTTGGGTACTGGCATTTTATGGAGGCCTCCTCCATAGCAATTTGTGGTCACTGATTCAGCATCTTAAGAAATGCTCTTTGTATTTCTGCTCAGGGGCATTTTGTCCATCTAGGTATCTCTTGGAGACTTGTGGGACCAAAGGACTTTAAGCAGCATTTCTAGAGGCAGAACTTCTGCTTTGCACAATGAGAAGGTCCAAGTGGAATGGTGGAGGCTGCTCCATTAGGGTGAATGGAGTGCAACCCTACCAACCTCACTCTGCCCTCAGCCAGCCCCACCTGGACTTGTGGGTGGGTGGGGAATATGGGGCTTTAACCGTTTTGTCCCCTGTATAGACTTGATTTAGATGGTGTATTTGCATACACACATGCTCAAGCCAGCAGTCTGCATGCCTGTGTTTGGGTAGGGGAACTTCCAAGGCCCAAATCCAAATTGGAACCATAGCAAGGAGCAGACAGATAAAGCTGCTCTACCCTGACACCATGGTCATGTTTTGGATTGGGGCACCCAGCCTGGCAACGTGTAGAAAACAAAAAAACCTCCTTCATTTAAGAGCACAGATTCTGTGATAAAATAATTACCAGTATCCTGTTGGAACACCATCACCACCCCACTCCCCTACAGATGTGTACATTGCTAGCTGGCATTGGTGTATTGATTACCATCTTGGTTGCAAAATGTACTCTGACTGCTAGAAAATTAAGAGCCAGAAAAAAAGGAGGGGCTGTGTGTGAATGGGATGTGCTTTTGCTCTGTTATGTTTGTAGTGTATAGGCACTTGTTTATATGGAGGGTACATGTCCCCTTTGCTTCTGAGAGAAGTTGTACTTAAATTAAGCACGAGGTGTTTTTATGCAATACTGTATGTTAAGAAACCTGCATTTTCACATGTATTCTATATTACCATTTTTGTATTGAATTGTGGTGGCCTATGGCTTTGAACAAGAAAGAGATACTTTAGTTGGACCCTCAGGGCAGCCTGGAGCCAAAGTTATGAGTCACATGCTCTGGACAAACAAAGCTGTGTTGTCCCTCCCTCTGGGCCTTGCTAGGGACTGCTGCTGGGATTTTCCATGAAACTGTAAGAGGGAAGGTGGAAACCGGTATAACCAAAGCACAGGGTATTTTGCGGTTATCTGGATCTGAAAAGACAAAGCCAGAAGGAACTTGTGTGCCACATAGATGGCATCCTTGCATCTGATTTTAGGAAGTGGGAGGAGACTGGGCAGCAATGCCACGTGGAAAGGATGTTAGGACGTATTTGTAGCAATGTCATTGTGGGAAGCTCCCTGCAAGATTTGCTGTTCCAAATTTGAATGATACTGAAGCATAAAACAAACATGATTTGTGCAACTCCTGCTCAGACTGAACTCTCTGGGAAGTGTTGGCTGCCCTTGGTCTCCATTCTCAGCTGGTGCCCCCCATGTTCATTCCTCCAGGCTGCCACTTAACAGACACATTCCCTTTTCCTATCCTTACATCTTCCATAACTCTTTATGAAATAAAATATTCTCTTGCATTCAAATAAGCCCCTTCCCATCTCTGCCAAGATTGTCACAAAATGTCATTAGTGCATTGTGCATGGGAATGGGGGTGTCTAGTATTTTATCTGAAACTGCTTGACTTCAGTGTTTGATTACACAACCTCTGGAGATACTTTTGTTCATTCTGTGGGTTCTTAAGATACATTAGTTCTCACTGGTTGTAACAAGCAGCATTTTCAGCCACAGTGAATGGGATGTTTTGCTTTAACATTATTTCCTGTAGGCTGAGCAAAATCATTAAAACATCAGCAAACATGTTTATAGCAGAATGCTCTCCTAATTAGTCATGGTTCCTTTCACTTTAGTGTCCTTTCATGTGAATTTGGCTGACTCTTTCAGTAGCAAGCAGGTGAAGGGAGGGCAGCAGTCAGCCTGTTTAAAGGGCATCTTCTTAGATTTCCATAACCTGCCCTACTGTGAGGTGGGGTCAGTAAGGTGCATGTCCATGAAAGGGGCAGTAAGCCTGCCAATCTTACCATGGAACTGGGGTGGAGAGAGAGAGACTTAATTTATCTCTACAGACACTATAAACCTAATGGGGGAACAAGAGCTGTTGGGAGTGTTTATGCTTAGAGTCCTTCTGCCTTATGCTCTGCCTGCACATACATACAAATAAATAAATTGTGTATCCCAAAGACACCACAAGCCTTCACACAGCAGCTTCATTCCAAAGAAACCAAACCCATGGTATGTGTTGGGACCCCTGAAACTTTACTGCTTGGAGATTGGGTTGCACATAACAACACTTCCTAGAATCTGCAGAACTTTCTGAAATTCCACAAGTTTTGATTTTGAGATAGGCAATTGGCACAATGTTATTGTAACAACATCAGCTTCCTTTGAGTCCATCAGCTTCTATCATATTTTTCCATCTTTTTAATGTATTTATTGTATTGTATTGGTATTGGTATTGGTATTGGTATTGGTATTGGTATTGGTATTGGTATTGGTATTGGTATTATAAGGTTGCAGGGCAAGTAAGGAAGGCACAAAAATAATGGTTGGTATTTGATGCTAGTTCCACTCTGAGCAGACCCACTGAAGCTAATGGTTATAACTAACTTAAATTCATTCAAGCTGATGGAAGGTCATGTGAGGAAGACCTGCTTGGTAGTGGCTATCAAGTTCAGGAACACACTTCCTGGGAATTCAGCTACCACCAACATCACCCCAACTTCTTTCATCTGCTTTGCATGTAGAATGTGCCAGGTTCAATCCCTTATAGCAGGCTTCCTCAACCTTGGCCCTCCAGATGTTTTGAGAATATAATTCGCATCATCTCTGACCACTGGTCCTGCTAGCTAGGGATCATGGGAGTTGTAGGCCAAAAACATCTGGAGGGCCGAGGTTGAGGAAGCCTGCCTTACAGCATCGACTCAGGAGAGTATACATGCAGAACTGCAAAAAATGCTAAAGATCTCTTTCAATAAAAAACCAGAGGCCTACCTCCTGGGAATAACAGATTTGGATATTCCACAAAAGAGGAAGGGTATCTTTTTATATGCGACGACGGCAGCAAGAGTTTTGATTGCAGCAAAATGGAAGAGTAATGAAATCCCCTCTATACAAGATTGGATCCAAAAGCTGACAGAATATGCCAAATTAGATGGTTTATCAGAAAAAATAAAGAATAAATCAAAACAGGAATTTGTTTCAAAATGGGAGGTTTTCAAAGAAAATCTGAAAAATAAATATAGTAGTTTAAATTCTGTTGCAGCATTCGAGGAACTTCAGTAATAGTTGCAAGGTAGATATAAGAAATTAGATTTATTGAGAATAAGTTTAATTATGATAAAGGTGTGTATTGGCAATAAGTAATATGAATTTGAAATATGGAATAGACAGGAGGTTGGGTCTTTAGTGTTAAGACCAATAGATGTTTTATTGTTTGCTAAGAAAATTATGTGTCTATGGTTATTTTTGTAATTTGTGTGTAATTTGGTATTTGTGTTATTTTTCTTTTTTCTGGTTGTATAAATAAAAAACTTTATTTATAAAAAAAAGGAAGCCTGCCTTACAGCATCACCAGGTAGGGGTAGGAGAGAACCTCCCTTCCTGAAACTTGGTGAGCCATTGCTGCCAGTAGCTGCAGGCAGTATTGAGCTAGATAGACCAATGGTCTGACTCTCAGGCAGCTTCCCATGTTCCAATGACGAGTGAAAATATTTCTCTTTCATTGGGTACTTGCTTAGAACACTTGTTTCGTTTTGTTCTCCTTTCTGTGATTTTTGCTGGTGTTTATACTGCTCTAGCATTAGGTATTCCTTTTTTTTGTATTTGTTTGCTCCCCCAGACTTACCATTTTTGGTGCTGAAATAGCAGCAGATGCTTCTTCTAATACCCAAATGTTTGACTGCAGTCCTGTAAGATGGTTGCTGGTGCTTGGGAAGGGGAGCAGGTACAAAAGACAAGGCTTTCAGCTGCAGCATTACAGAAGGATCCCTGTTGCTGGTTCTTTCAAATCATGGCATTTTGCTTTTTCTAGCAGCCCCTTGAACTGCCTGAATGTTCCTTTGCAGTTTCGCATTCAGTGAAATGCAGCGTCATGAGCCAATAACTCTTTCTGTGCTGTTGTGATTGCTGTTGTCATGTCTGGAATAAACTTTGCTAGATCCTGGCCATTCCTAGAAATCTTTGTACATCAACCTTATTCTTTGGACCAGGCATTCCAATGCTGGCTTTGATTTTAGTTGCATCAGGTATTAGGCCATCTTTGGTTAACCTATGTCCTCAGGATTTAATTTCTGACATGACAAATCTGCACTTTTCATTCTGTTTCAGGTTCCTCGCCCAATACCTGTCTGGAATTGGCTTCAGGCATTCTTGCTGATGTTTACCTACTATGATGTTGTCAGTTCAACATATGACACCATCACACAGGGGGCCTCTTCAGTCATTACCATTAAGTGGCTCTTGAAAACATTTCTTGTTTTGTTTGGCCTTTTATTGACTTTCTATGTGAGTTAGTAATGTAGTTGCTGCTGCTTTACTGTATTTAGTGGTGGCTGGTTTAAACTAAATGCTCCTTTTAAAATATTTTATTGTTTGCTAGCTTTTGTAAAGTTAATGTGTAAATGTATTAAAATAAATAAAATGGCAACTGGATCAGCCTTTGGTACCTATATGGAGCTGAAGCGATACCAAATGGTAATTAAGAGAAAATTAATCACTAATGATCCAAATGTCCTAAATGGGAAGCATGAGAGGCAGATCCTGCAAGAAGGAAGTTTCTGATTAGTAGCCTTGAAGAGCTGCAATGACACTTGGCTGTTCTGCAATCCACAGCATGAGCCAGTGTGGTGTAGTGGTTAAGAGCGGTAGACTCGTAATCTGGTGAACTGGGTTTGCAGCTCCGCTGCTCCACATGCAGCTGCTGGGTGATCTTGGGCTAGTCACACTTCTTTGAAGTCTCTCAGCCCCACTCACCTCACAGAGTGTTTGTTGTGGGGGAGGAAGGGAAAGGAGAACGTTAGCTGTTTTGAGACTCCTTCGGGTAGTGATAAAGCGGGATATCAAATCCAAACTCTTCTTCTTCCTGCAATTGCATACTGTGAGAGGAAATTTCCACCAACTAGCCATTCCTAAACTTGAAAAGAGAAGAAAGGAAATATGGACAATCTAATATGAGGGTGGTCCATTCTGACAGAGGATCTGTATTCCAGTTTCGGGGGTGCTGGAGGTTCTCTGCCTTCAAAGTTTTGGGAGATAGGTCAGTCAAGAAATTGATGGGCAAAACTTTCAGAAGCGGTCCTTTAACCATGGTAATGACACCCAGTAGTTGTCCTGGTTTTTGCATAAAGTTCTTGGGGAAATATTTTGGCTATGTGGGGAACAAGCCTCTGAAATGCAGATGGTTTTAATGAGGATCCAGATACACCATCCACATTAGAAACAATTTCCAGCCAGTGGAAACTCACTATGGACTGTTACGGTATATGGAGCAGAGCAGAGTTGCAGTTATGTAAACTGGGGAGAAGGAATCCAAGCAAGAGTCACAGGGACCACAGCAGAAAGGAAGAGTCCAGAACGAAGTTCAATGGAGCACCACCCTCCCCGCTCCCTGCCAACAGCCTGTGAGTTTCTGAGGAAAGTACACATCCCTCAATCTGAAATCTCTGTTGTGCCATGGGAAATTTGTGTTTTCAAAATTATACACACAGTGTGCCTAATTCAAGGAATGTGTTTAGCTGCACCCAAGCAACCGGCTGTGCGGTTTTATCCCTGACTATGTGGAATACAATTGTTTTTGCTATGCTATGTGGAGCCGGAGGAGTGGCTGGAAACCTGAGGTGGTTGGTGCCTGCCCTGTTCCTGGCAATTGCGTAAGAATGACACCTGAAAAAGTGGGTGACATATGTGAAAAGATGCCCCTTGAAGTCATCCGAGAGCCTTCCTGTTGTTTGCTTGGCACCTGGCTGCTCCAAGGCCATGGAGGTGAAGAGGGCAGAGGCCGCTACACAACAGGCCATGCAAGAGGATGAGAATGTGAAGTCACTAACCAAACATTGGTGATGAAATTAGCCAATATTGACTTGGCTTCAAAGGAGGGGGGGCGGGAGGGGGGGTGAAAGCTCTCCACAAATGGGAGAAAGTGGTTCCTGCTGCCTTCCTTTCCCCTCCCTTCCCATTGCACAACGGCTTGCTGCGGAGAGTCTCATAACACAAGTCATGGTAACCTTCCCCACCCATCAAGGCACGGAGTTCATTGTCCTCCATGGGGGGCCCTGTGCAGATCTTTGGTGCTGGATAGAAATAAGGTCTCTTACTGGTGCAGCTTGACGGCAGATAGAGAAGGGAGTTAAATCCAGCTAAAAGAGAGTGAAACCCAAGCACTGCAAAGGGGAGAGAGGAATGGGGGACCACCACCACCCCGCCCTAGTCTATGAAGTGGCATCTCTTGATAAACAAAAGGCTGGAGTGGCTGCTGTTCGGTCTGCAAGCAGGAACCTCCCTAGAGCCAGTCCTCATGTTTGGGGAGGAAGGAGGCGATGGAGGCAAACCCCCAGAAAGTGAACGAAACAGCCAGAGGATGCTGTGGTGGCTGAAAGCCTGACGGGGAGGGGGGAATTTCCCAAGGTAGGCCTTGCAAAGAGCCCCTTAGACTGCAGCCCATTTGCCCCTTCAAGAGCAGAGAGGCAGCATGAGCCACACCCACTTGCCCAACTTCTGCTTCCTGCAGCAGCATCACCAGGGCCCCTGCCAAGCTGTAGGTGCCTTCCTGGTAGGCAGAAGGGGAAGGGGAGAGTTTGTGGATGCTGCCGGCTGTGCTGTGTGTAAAAAAAAACTCTGAGGATGGAGGAGACTGGATGGAGGATGGAGCCTGGGTAGGAAGGTGCCAGAGAGTCTGCTGCTGGCTTTGCACTTCTGGGGTCGAAGGAAAGGGGAGCATCTGGGATGGGTTACTGGAAGAGCTGCTGATGCATTCTGTGTGCATTGCGGGGAATCTTTCTCCCACGGTGCTAAATAGACCCCTCACCATTCTCTGTGCTCTGTCCAGGGATTCCTCCCCACAAAAGAGGTTTCAGGTGGTGTTGCCCCCATAGCATGCCTGTCGCCCAGCCTTTCTGAGGGGAGCACTTTCTGGAGGCTTCTTGGGCAGCACCTGTGAGGTCCCAAATGTTTAGCAGTCCTCCCTCCCGCCTGCAGACTGCCAGCCTTACGTAACTCAGGCTATCAGTTGATGGAAAGTTGAACCAAAGGGCTCCTGTCGACTGAACCTTGCAAGGTGACATGCAGAGTCATTGCTTGCATCAACTGGGAGGGAGGGAGGGAGGGTGCCTTGCCAGGCACATTATGGTGGGGGAGAAATGTCTCAAGGCCAGCCTCGCTCTGCTGCAGCTACAGCCTGCAGAACTGGGCAGATCTTGGCACCAGCAACGCTTCAGGGCAGGCAATGGGGAAAGGAGTCACAGAGCCTGACGCTTGAGGGTGAGCCTGATGGCGCCCAAGAATTGGCCTTGAGGGACAGGTGTTGACCTGGCACTGCCAGTCATCCTGTTCTCTGTCCTCAGTGTTGTTCTGGCTGTGGAAGAGACCTTGTGCCACTTGCAAAGCTGGGAGGGGGGCTCCTTGGCACAGAAACACTATTGGTGCCAGCTAGAGAAGGCAAAACCTGTAATTATGGGTGCCTTGCAATGCCAGTGACTATACCTTGATCAACTATACTGACTGGTGGGCATTGTTTGCTCATGGGTGCTTTCTGAGCCAGGCTGTTCAGAAGCTACCAATTTCTTTCTCTTCCTCTAGGCCCGAGGTAGATACACATCCATTAGCTGCTTAAGCTAGCTCTCCACCACTCCTCCAGCAATGAGATCTGCCTCTTTGCTGGAGATTAATGGGGTCCTCGCCAGGCAGGTACCCTTTGATCTTCAGCTGCTGGGGGTGTGGTGGGGCTGGCTGCCTGTGGTTGGAGGAGGGCGGTAGGACTGTTGTTGCTATCGGGACACCTCCTCTTCGCTTGCTTGCGTGCGTGGATGTGGGTGGGGGGGAACATTTGGGACTCATTAGTGCTTTGCAACGTGGAGCTGGAGATGATGGGATGAATGCAGCTGATTGCATCAGGCCAAGACTGCCAGGCTAAGCCTTGGACCACTGAGGCACTGAGGAAATTAACACACCCCTCTCCACTGTGGGCACCCAGCCTCTGCAGGCCCAATATTCTCCAGCAATGAGGGTTGCAATCTGGCTGCCCCTGGTACTGGAGGGGTGGCATACTCACCTGACCTGACAAGGGCAGTCTGGGAGGGCCCCTACCCCAATTTTGTGCTCGCACTTCACAAACGGGATCAGTGAGCTGTGGGGGTGTGGATGGCAGTCGAAGGGTTAACATTCAGGCAGTGTTTGCTCCAGATGTTTGGAGCTAGACTATTCCTGAGTTGGTGTGTCTGTGTATCCTGATGGGAGGGGGGGGAGTGCAGCCCTCCCTATCAGCCAATCATTAAAGGACTCCAAGCTGACACCCAGTTCTTGGCTGGGAATCTGCAATGGGGCCCTGTTGTGCTCCTGCCCGCCTATGCCACATAAAAGGGCCCAGGGAAGGCTCTGATCTCCCCATTCAGCAGCTCCAGAGCAGGCAGAGCAGCCTGCCAGGTTCATCAGAGGTGCCTCGTTCGCCCACCTTTGCCACCACACAAAGCTGCAGCTGCTGCCACATAGGTAAGAGGCTCCTTGAGGTGCCACCTGTAAGCCTGACGGGGTCTGAGCTGGTGTCCACGGTCCCTGGGATGGAGTCCTCTGCGGGGAACAAGCACCGCATGAAGGGCTGCAACAAAGTGGCTGAGGCAGAATTCGGGTGCTTTTCCTGGGACACCCCTGACCCAGCATGTACACCCTCCGGAGACCAGGAGTGACCTGAGCAGACACAACAGAGAACCTGGAGGTGGACAATTGCAAAGGGGCTGGCCTGGCCTCTTGGGCCAGCAGAGGCTCTGGAACAAGGAACCGAGGAATTATGGCGTCTGTGGAGAGTGGTTTTGACATCTGTGTAGTTTGTTCCAAGAGGAGCCAGGACTTGAGGTGGCTCGGGGCGGAGGGTGCAGGCTGGTTTTATCTTGGGAGGCAGGTGGCACCACACCTGCAATCAAATTTACTGCCATATTATGATTATTGTCTTATTCTGGGAGTACAGAGAGGAAATGACTTTTCAGCCAGTGTGAAGAGGTTCCTTGGGCTTTTGCAGCTGGCACAGACTCCCTAGTTGTGCCCCTGGCTCTCATGTGCCCTTCTTGCCCAGGGAGCCACGAGCTGCCTCTCACTCACCTTGCTGCTTCCTTTGCCACATCCCACCAGCTTTGCCTTCTCAGCTCTCTCCAGCTGTGCCAGATTCTTTGGGGCGAGACAGGGGGACAGAGGGGGGGAAGGGGGCAATGCAAGTCATAATCCTCCCTAGGCAAGTGCAGGGCCCCTTCCCTTCTTTCTCTCCTGGTCCAATGTTTGCTGGGTTTTCCCTCAGTGTTTTACAACAACAGTGGCTGACTCAGCCCTTGGATTTTGCCCATAACATCCCTTGGTGGTGATACTCAGGTTCTGGTGACACTGTTTGGGCTTCTCAAATGGCATTTGAAATTCCTGACAAATTATTCCCTTTTGTTCTTAAATCCGTTTCTATAATTAATCAATTTGACTTTTAAAAAAATACCGTAATCATGGCTTAAAGACAAACAGCCTAAGACACTTTACAAGATTTTTCATAGTAGACCAAAATTCATTTATACAGTGGTACCTCAGGTTAAGTACTTAATTCGTTCCGGAGGTCCGTTCTTAACCTAAAACTGTTCTTAACCTGAAGCACTACTTTAGCTAATGGGGCCTCCTGCTGCCGCCGCACCGCCAGAGCATGATTTCTGTTCTTATCTTATCTTATCTTATCTTATCGCACTCATCCTAGCAGCAACCCTGAAAGGTAGGTCGGGAGAGAATGGCTTCCCTGAGGTCACCCAGTGAGTTTATACTGGAGATGAACTCCAAAGTGAAGAATGGGGGTGTCCTCCCACCTCCAGCACTTAGGCACAACTAGATAAGTATGTTTTGAAAGAGAACTCGGTCAAAGCCTGCCCAACACACACAGTGGTGTCTTGTCATTCATATGCCAAGTACATACTGTCCCTACCACTGTGGGAAGGAGGGCACAGAGGGAAAACACATTTCCCTCATCCAAGTTGGCCTCTGGCCCAACTGCAGTTCTTGCCCCACTCCTCGCACATCTCCACCCCCTTTTACCGGCTTCCCTGCTGTGAGGCTTGATCAGGGTCCTGCTAGGGGGATGTGGCAGCTGACTTGGCTCCTCCTGAACTAAGAGCTGCCTGCTCAGGACTGGTGCTTCCACCTATGGGTGTAGCCAGGATTTTTGTTGGGGAGGGGCAGAATTGACATGATTGGTCAGTTAAGTATTTCTATTGTTTTACTTGATCTGGGGGGGCAGCTCCCCCCACCGTCGCTCCTTGGCTGCACCCATGTCTCCACCCAATTCTGCCATGGCAGTGGCCTTGAGCAGACAGCAGCCTTGAAGAGAGGATTGTGTAATCAGGGATGCTGGCCCACCTGCTCTTTACACTTCCTTTCCAGAGATGGAATCCTACCTGATCCACGTGAATGGCAAGATGTCCCCACCCTCCATCCTTGATGTCCACGTCAGCCTCAATGGTGGGAAGGGCCCTTCTCTTGGCAAGGGGAAAAACCGCAAGGCCCACTGGGCCGTCAGGGCTTCCGAAATGTCCAAGAGGACCTTCAACCCCATCCGAGCCATTGTGGACAGCATGAAGGTGGAGCCCAACCACCAGAAGCCCCTGATCTCTCTGTCCATAGGTAAGCAGGTGGGCTATTGAGGGACCATGAGGTGGGGGCTCCTGCCAATGCCCCACCCTCAACTGACATGGATTCCCCTCATGTTTCCCCACAGGGGACCCAACTGTGTTTGGGAACCTCCCAACAGATGATGAGGTCATCCAAGCGATGAAGGAGGCCCTGGATTCTGGGCAGTATAATGGCTATGCCCCCTCAGTAGGTAAGTCCTGGGAGATGCTTTCAATGTATGCAGCCCCTATTTTGCTTTTGCTGTAAAAGTCTAACATGCCAACTCTTCTGGGAATCCTCTGCACAGGTTACTTGTCTTGCCGGGAGGTGGTCGCAGGCTACTACACCTGTCCAGAAGCCCCCTTGGAAGCCCAGGTAACTGACCCTGACTGCTGCATGCATTGCCATCTGACCTCGATGCTTGATGGGGATGTTGCGAAAATTAGCTTTTGCAAACCCTGGCCAGGACCTCCGCAACTCACTGTACTGGAACTGGAGCTTGCTCAGAAAGGATCCTGGGCCTGGAATCTTTATTAGGAACCCAGGAAGCTGCTTTATACTGAGTCAGACAACTGGTCCACCTAGCTTGGTATTATCCACACTGACTGGCAACATCGTCTCTCATGGGTTTCAGGCAGGGAGTCTCTCCCAGACTAAGTTGACGCCATTGGGGATTTAACCTGGGACCTTCTGTATGCCAGCAGGGACCCCCACTTCATTCCAGGCTCCTGGCCAGGAATTTCCAGAAAGAGCCAGTGAAGAAACCTTTCCCTCCCACCTCCCTCCCCTTCTGTGCTTCTTCTGGGCTAGTCTTTCCTGGTAGTTGCTACCCGCCAAGCTCACGGCTGCCTGCTCTGCTCCCTCTTCCTTTGCAGGACGTGATCCTGACAAGCGGCTGCAGTCAGGCCATTGAGCTGGCCCTGGCTGTGTTGGCCAACCCTGGGCAGAACATCCTGGTGCCACGGCCTGGTTTCTCCCTCTACAAAACCCTGGCTCAGTCCCTGGGCATCGAGGTCAAATTCTACGACCTCTTGGTAAGCTGGGGCAGGAGGTGGCGCAGCATACCCTCCCCACTGCCTGCAGAGAGGCATGGCACAAGCAGGAAGACATGCAGGAGCTCCCTTGCAGGGCTCTGCCTGCCTCTCCACAGAGCTCAGCTGTAAAGAAGGGCTGCCTGTTGACCCGGGTTCAAGGCCTGGGGACCTGTTCTCCATCTCCCCTTCTTTGGACTGGGCCCAAACCCAGGCTGGGAGGTTTTGCAGGGTTCTTGGAAGAGAAAAGGGAGGTCAGTATCCTGACCAGTTGACAGTTGCTCCAACCGCCATCCCTTTTCACCTGCCCAGGACCTCCGGCCCACCCTGACCCCAGCAGGAAGCCTGGTCCATGGGCACCAGGCTGAGGTCCTGAGGTGGGGGCATTCCTCACCTCTTCCTCCCTTTTCTTCTCCCTGCAGCCAGAGAAATCGTGGGAAATTGACCTGAAGCAAATGGAGTCGCTGGTGGATGACAAGACAGCTTGCTTGATTGTGAACAACCCATCTAACCCCTGTGGCTCCGTTTTCAGCAAAAGCCACCTCCAGAAGATCCTGGCAGGTGAGGATCCCCCACCGTGTGTGTGTGTGTGTGTGTGTGTGTGTTTCTATCCCAGGCCTTGCTCTGGGGAAGAAAGAAGGAAACAGAGTCAGGGGGCTGACTAGATTTCTCTCTGTCTGTCTCTCTTAGTTGCCTCCAGGCAGTGTGTCCCCATCTTGGCCGATGAGATCTACGCTGACATGGTGAGTGAGGCAGAAGCACCCCTGGTCCCTCGGAAGGCCAAGCACAGCAGCTGGAACCCTTCTTCCCAGGAGAAGCCCCCTCCCACCTTCTGACACATGGCTGGGAAAGCAGGGAGTGGGGTGGGTCTGCCTGAGGTGGCTTGGTCTTCTCCCCAATCACAGCCAGCTGCACTAGCATCCCCCTTACCTGCTTCACACACCCATTAGGTGTTTCCATCACTACTTACTCTGGTATTCCTCCTTCTGCACTCCCTCCCCCCCCCCCACTAGGTGTTTGAAGACTGCAAATACGAGTCCCTTGCAAAGCTCAGCACCAACGTGCCTATCCTCTCATGTGGAGGCCTCGCCAAGCGGTGGCTGGTGCCTGGCTGGAGAATGGGCTGGATTCTCATACATGATCGCAGGGAGATCTTTGGGAAGGAGGTAAGTTAGCAGAACTCGGTGCTGCCCTGACTTTCTGCACCCGGTCCAGGAGCTGGTGTGATGGAGGAAAAGAGTTCATGCCCCTCACCACTTCACAGCCACCCTCTGAGCCTGATTCATGTAGACTTTGTGCCCCAAGGCCCACTGTCTGTGCTAGGATGTCAAGGAGGCAGTGTCCCCTGCCTCCTGGGTCTGGTCAGTGAAAGACTGCCCAAGATGCCCCCTACTCCAAATGGGCTCTGAACAGGAACAAGTTGGTTTGAGTAGCAGCTGCTTCTGGAGAGGGCCAGGAGATCCCTCCCCCACTTCCTGTGCCCTCTACACTGGTGTGAGTTCTGCACAGGTTCCCTCCATTGTACCCATGGTAGGATGCAGATTCTCTTTCCCACCTTCCCAGCTCTGCCTTTGGTTTGGGGGCACACTGAGCCACAAGAGGGCTCTTGGTGTGACTGCGGAACAGGTTGGGCGATTTCACTCTCTTAGATCAACTTGGGGATCAGGTAGTGCCCCTCCCTACTGAGCTCTCTCTCTCCCCTGTGCATCTTTCAGATCAGAGATGGCCTCCTGAGGCTGAGCCAGAGGATCCTGGGCCCCTGCACAGTTGTCCAGGGAGCTCTCAGCCGCATCCTTCGCCAGACATCCCCGGAATTCTACCACAACACCCTCAGCTTTCTCAAGGTACATCCCTTCTCTTTGAAAGGAAAGGGAGAAAAGAAATAGGAACAACACACGCATAAGTAAAAGCAGGACTAGACCAAAAGAGCTATTGAAAACAGAGTGCTCAAGCTTCACAAAGCCCCTCTTGCTTATCTCTCCCAACTCCTTGGAGGGCAACAGGGATGCTCCCCAGCCCATAAACACCACTTGGGTGGTGGGAGTGGACAATGTGACTCCTCTCACCCTGGGGAGCTGCACTGGCCTGGAGGGGGCAAGGAGGTGCTCAGCACAGCACCCACAGCCCCTCCCTGTTTTGCCCTTTGGAACTGATTGGTTCATTTAATAATCCAGCTTGGCATGAATTGGTCAGTGAAACTGTTGCAGTTAAAATAATGTGCATATTAATGAAATCTCTGCATAGATTCCTTTTTGAGATTCCATTGATATGCTAGTTCGGAAGGATGGACCTCAGCTCAATGGTAGAGCAATCTGCTTTGCACGCAGAAAGTCTGAGGTTCTACATCTCCAGGCAGAGCTTGATGAGACTCTCTCTCTAAAACCCTGCAGGGCTGCTGCCTGTCAGTGCAGGCAATACTGAGCTGGATGGGCCAATGTTACAAGGCAGTTTCCTATGCTCCTGTGAATGTTAGGCATCCCTATTTTATATTTATCCAATGCAGTAATATATACTATTCCCCACCACAGAGCACATCAGAGCCAAACACTGTGTCAAAAGCTTTGCTCTTTTCAGCACTGGGAAGACCCAATATTCATGGCAGTGAGCATGGAAAGAAATGACAGCTGCGGGATGGGGGGGCACTCTGGAATGCACACACCAGGAGCACTGGGAAAATAACACAGTGCAAGTGTGGACACAGCTGGCAAGCAGGTCACTTTTTTGTGGTCCCATCAGTTCCCCGGGTGGGCAGGTTTTAATTCATCAACAATGTGCCCTTTTAAGCCTTTATCCATGGTGAACGTGTTGGGTGGTCCCAGTGGGGACCCTGGGATGCTTGTGCCTGCAATCTGACCTGACTCCTCCTCCTTCCCTTTGCAGTCCAATGCTGACCTCTGCTATGATGCCCTTTCCACTGTCTGCGGCTTGCAGCCTGTCCGGCCGTCGGGGGCCATGTACCTCATGGTGAGTGGCTCCCTGTCACTTGCAGAGCTTTGACCCTGAGATGGGCAAATGCCAGGCAGATCATCCCTAACTCTGTGTTTCCTCCTCTTCCTTGCTGCAGGTGGGCATTCAGATGGAACACTTTCCAGAGTTTGAGAATGATGTGGAGTTCACAGAGAGGCTCATTGCTGAGCAATCCGTCTTCTGTCTGCCGGCCACGGTGAGCATCTTTATTCGCAAGAGAGTTATGGGAGGCCCTGGGAGTTACTGGAGCCCCGGGAGCTGTACTTGGCAGAGAAGAGGTACTCGGCTCGGCTCCACTTTCCTTGGGCCTCTGCTGCTCAGCTGGCCCCCACCTGCCTTTCCTCTCCTTTAGCTAGTCTTTCTTCTAGATGCTTGTGATTCGCAAGGCACTCCCACCATGCATGGCATGAGGGGACATTGCTTGCATTTCACAATCTCAGTGCCAGCTGGCTCAGTGCCCACACCCCTGGCTGCTGAACAATGGCACCTTGTGAAGTGCCGTGAGGCTCCCTTCCCCAGATCCCCAGCCGCTTGCTCCCTCCTGCTACATGGGCCTTGGAGAATGGCCATTGCACTTGCTGGCAGCACCATTCCTTGAGACAAGCCTGCTGGATCAGGCCAATGGCCCATCTGGTCCTGCATCCTGTTCTCACAGTGGCTGACCAGAAGTCTGTGAGAAACTGGCAAGCTGGTTTCTCAGCACTCCTTGTGTGGAACAACAAGCAAGGCAGAGACCCTCCACAGGTGCTGTCACCACGTTGCTTGCCCTTGGTCGACTCTACACCGACTAGCAGCAGCTCTCCCAAATCTCGCTTGGAGAGAGTGTCCCTTTGCCCAGACTGTTCCATTGGGAAAGGCAGGGAGATCAGCCAGGAATATTCTGCATGCAAAGCAGGAGGTGTTGACCCTCCCCTTAACATGCCCACCCCAAACTCCTTCACATTTATCCTACCCGGTCTTGGTGTCAGAGTCTGGTGTGTGCAGGATTTCCAAGGCACCAGAGATGGTCCTTCGAGGCTCTCTCGCCACTCCTTAGGGAGTCAGCCTCGTAAAGGATCCACATGGTGGCTCCTGGCCCCTGATGCCATCTCAACGGTCCTCTTCTGCTTCCTCTGACAGTGCTTTGAGTACCCCAACTTCTTCCGTGTGGTGATCACAGTGCCCGAGGAGATGATGGTGGAGGCCTGTCGGCGCATTCAGCAATTCTGCGAGAGGCACTACGAAGGCGGCGAAGGATCCCAGGACCTGGAATGTGACAAGTAGCTGAGGGTCCCTGCCTGCCCGCCTGCCCTCCTGCCTGCCTGCCTGCCTGCCTCCACTCCTCCTGCAGGGAGTTGGGCTCACAGGGCCTGTGCCTCGCCAGCCCCTGTCCACTGGCTCAACACCACTTCTGTGTGCCACAGCCTCTGAAGCCCCCGCACAACCATGACACTTGCCTGGAAGTAGATCCCCACAGAGACACTCCTCCCCTGCAGGCCCCCTCCTGCCTGTGCCCAGGGCAGCCAAAGAACTCCAGCAGGCGCTGCTGGCACTGGGTGCTCCTGGCAGCCTCTGCAGTGGTGTGGTGTTGCTGGAGCCTCCCGGATGCCCTTGAGAAAGACCTGCCAGCCCTCCCAACCTGTTGTTCTGCAGAGACCGTGCTGAGTCCTGGGCTGGCACAGGCCACCGTGGGCACCCGTCTCCCCCTTTCCCCCACCCATGTCCTCCTGTGCCTGTTTGACATTCATAAGTTATTATACCTTTTGTATGAATAAATGCATGAAAAATACCTGGCCTTGTGACAAGATCTGGCTTTCTTTCCTCTGTGTGTCAAACTCCCTTCCAGCAGCAGCAGCCGCAAAGCAAAGGCCAGGGGAAGACTCAGGGAGGCCTGGGCACTGCAGGAGTTCTTGGGACTCCTGACCTGATATGGAGTCCCAGCAGGAGTGACACCTGCTTCTCGCTTTTCCATTTCGGCCAAGGGCAGTGTAGAAGGAAGAAGGGAGGAAGTCCCAGAGACATACCCATCTCCTCTTCTGAGTGTCCTTCACACCTTCAGACCTATAATCTGCAATGTAGTTTAATAATAATTTCCTCTTCCAAAGAAAACTCTGAGAACTGTGGCTCTGTGAAGGGAATAGGTGTCATCTAGCAGAGGTGGAGGAAGGGGGGTGGTGCGCCCCAGGTGTCACCACTGAGGGGGGCGGGGCGTGACAAAATGCCAGGCAGCACTCACCGCAGGGCCTGCAGTGCGCCTGAGCCATGCGTCTCTCCTGAGAAAATGCCCCAAATGGTCCGCCAGCTGCCTCCCCCTCAGCTGTAGGGCAGCAGAGTGGGAGGAGGCAGGCAGACTCCTCGGAGGCCCCGCAAAGCATCCTGCCCCAGGCGCCTGATTGGCTTGCTTCGCTGCTGTACCTAACAAGTCTCAATACCCTTAACAAACTAGATTGTTTCCTGGAAACCACGACTGTTTAAATTGGCATGATACTACTTTTAATGTATAGGAGCAGATGAGAAGTATAGTGTACAACAAGATATACCAGCACTGAGCAGTAAAAATAAACAAAGGTAGTGCCAGAAAGGCAAATAAAAAGTCATTCACCAGGTGTCAAGAGTTTCCTGAGGGAGAGCAGTCCCATTTCAGGGGTCCAAACATCCTGAAAGGTCCTTTCCTGGCCATCTGTACTTCACTCCAAAATGAGGTGCTTTGGGGCAGCACAGTTGTTAGTAGCCCTTTACTGCAGTAGTATTAGCCCTGCCTGCAGTAGTATTAGCCCTGTGGGTTAAACCACAGAGCCTAGGACTTGCCGATCAGAAGGTCGGCAGTTCAAATCCCCGCAATGGGGTGAGCTCCCGTTTCTCAGTCCCTGCTCCTGCCCACCTAGCAGTTCGAAAGCACGTCAAAGTGCAAGTAGATAAACAGGTACCACTCCAGCAGGAAGGTAAATGGCGTTTCCGTGTGCTGCTCTGGTTCGCCGGAAGCGGCTTAGTCATGCTGGCCCCATGCCCCAGGAGCTGTACGCCGGCTCCCTCGGCCAATAAAGTGAGATGAGCACCTCAGCCCCAGAGTCGGTCACGACTGGACCTAATGGTCAGGGGTCCCTTTACCTTTATTAGCCCTGCAACCTAGCATGGGCAAGTTCACCTCTCTGGAGATGGGGATATTATTATATTTAATCAATTATTATGGGAAAGTTAATCTAAAGCAGAATGCAAACTGGTCTAGTGTAATCGTTTTCTCAGTGAACTGGGCCTGCAATGGCAAAAAAAGGAGGTTGGGTGGAATCTCTTGTGTTGATTGAGCACCCATTTCCAGCAGTGAACAGCCAAACTGAGCAGGACTTAATCTCCACTCACCAGCTGATTCAGGAAATGGTTTGCACTGCAACCTCCTGCTAAAACAGAGGCCTCCCCCCTGCCCTGTTTTAGCAGAAGTTTCTATGCAAACTTGCATACGATCCCCTGCTAAAACTACGGCAACCCTCTCTTTTTTAGCAGGGAGTTCTGAGACACACCCATTCCTGAATCAGGAAAGTGTGTGCATCAGAATCTCGTACTGAAACGGATGGATTTTTAAACCATCGTTTTAGCGGGGGATCTATAGTTACACCTGCTAGGATGAGAAAAGAAACCATCTCTTTTGGAAGCACTTTGACATCCTGATTTTGGGACTTCAAAGTACCTTGCACATGACTTTGTTGTGCCATCATGTGATTGACAAGTTGGTGCTCCCACCCCACCAAATTTGGCCTGTGAGGCTGATTTGGATAAGGATCTAGCCCATGGAGTCACAAAGGTTTCCCTTCCTCCCGCTAATAAAAAGGTTAAGGGATCTTTGCATTTTCCCCTCTCTGCATTTGTTTCACAGTGATATAGGAAGCTGCCTTGTACACAGTGTCTAGCTCAGTTGTCTACACTGACTGAGTGTGGCTCTCCAGGGTTTCAAAACGAGGACATTCCCGGCCATACCTGGCGATGCTACTGGGGAAGGTGTGTTGTGTTTGAATGTGGAACAGCTTCTGCATGCCAAGCAGCTGCTCTGCCACACAGCTACAGTCTTTCCTCCTAAGAGAAACTTCCTGTTTAAAAGAAGACAATATTCTTACAAAAGGTCATATTTTACAGAAAGCTGTAAACACTGAGTCAGTTTATAACTCTTTATGTGCTTTTTAAATATGTTGACGTATTTTATTCAGGGGCTCTGGTGGCACTCCCTGGCAAATAACATATAACTCGGCTCCATCAAACATTAGCAGGAATCTCTCTTAAGCCCTGGCACAGGACCTTCCCACCGGCTTGGCACAGAGGCTGCTCTTCTCCTGCTTCTTCCAGCACTGCAAAGCAGCCCAGTCCAATCGCACTGCGTTCCTCTCCATTCCGACATTTCTGGCTCTCTAGAGTCACTTCTGGGCTGTTCTTCTGCCTCTCCTGGCCCTTTGATGGCAAGATAAAATTCCTGGGTAAACAGCCAAGGGCCTTGCATATCCTGTCTGGTGCTGGGTGAGATGAGGGCTGATTTGGGCCTGAGGGAAGAGCCCAGCCCTGGTAGGCAACCTCCTTGGGATGCAGCAGTGGCGTACCACATGTGGCCAGCCCTTGGGGCAAGGCAAGAATGACTCCTCCTAACCTCATTGTGGGCATCACACTGGAGGCAACAAGTGGACTTCATTTGCTGCACCCCTATGGCGCCCGCTCCTTGCAGAGGTCGTTGGATGGTCACCATGTTTGCCCTCTCAGCTCAGTGAGGTCCCGCTTGGTGGCATCCCAGCAATGCTGGAGCCACAGCTGCAGCAGGTCTAGGAGCAGGGTGAAGGAGAGCAGACTGAAGTGCCAAGCGCAGCCCTTCTTCAACCGCCGCCTCTTGGTCATGCAGCGTGAGGACGAGCACCAGCGGGTTCTAGGCGAACGGGTGGCTCTCCTCTGTGCATTCCCACTGCAGGGTACATGCCTCGTCCAAAAGTACATGCTGGGAGGAAGACCCCAGGGAAGGACAGGTGCAGACTGGAAAAAGTCTGAGCTCCCTCTGGTGGAAGGGGGTTGGTGACCCTTTGCCAGCTGCAAGGAGATGGAGGCCTGGGCGTGGCTCACCTCCTCACAGGTCTGGAAGGTGGCAGGCGTACAGCCTTGGCAAGGTAGCCTGTTGTAGGGGAGCTGGGCTGCTCCCCCTCAGAATTCTGTGCCCGGGGCCATGGCCACCGTTGCCCCCCACATGATGCCACTGGGATGCAGTGAGATTCTGGTTTCACTTGAGGGCATCAAGAAGGGGAGCACTGTGGAAGCTTTTCCATTGTTATGTACTGAGCTGAATCCTAGAACAATAGGATCCAGAATACAGCAGTCTGATTGGTCCACAGGAGCCACCCAATCCAGCTCCAGGTGGAAGTGAATCAGCAACCTGATTGGCCTGCAGGAGCAGCCAATCAGGCTCCTGGATGAAGTGAATCAGCAACCTGATTGACCTGCAGCAGCAGCAGCCAATCAGGCTTCTGGAGGAGGTGAATCCGCAACCTGATTGGCCTACAGGAGCAGCCTGGAATCAACCAATCACACGGGGCCCATTGTGTAAATAATGTATATATAGCTAGACATTTTGGGGAAAGTTTCATTCATTGCTACTATGAGCTGAATAAAGAGCATGAAATTCACACTCGACTCCAAGTGTATTTCATCCACCATCCATGAACTTGCCCAGAGAAGCTTACCCTTACGGATAGCTCTCCCCCAAGCAGCAGCCGTTGAAGATTTCATTCATTCTCCTCCCACCAATTTGCTTGTATTTGGGTCCCTAGCTTTGCGCTAATCTCTTTTTCTGTCATTTGATCCAAGAAGTTGATCTTCCTGTACTTTGTGTTCACAAAGCCAGTAATGTCAGATAATCCGTTTCGCAAATATCACAGTTAGAGGAGGAATTTTGTCAAGCGTCAGGACTGGAAGAAAACCATTGGGTCATTTTGTCCAACGCCCCACCATGAGCTCACCCCACTGTGAGCTCGTCCACACTTCTGCTTGCTCCACCGCTTACCCCCAGGGAAATCTGTTCTTTACCACTGAATCATAGCAAATGGCAACTGGATTTTCTTCAGGTTGATGTTTACTCCGATTCAGCTCCGAAACAGTGGGTTTTCTCAGGGAAAGCAGCAGGCCAAATAGAAAAAATACTCAGACCTGTGCCTAGAAAGCATGGGCCTAGTGGAAAACCTAGGCCAAGGGTGGGAAGTGTATACAAAAGCATGGGAGATCTTGGCTACCTCTGTTCTTCCAGACTTCTGTTTTTGGGAACATAGGTAAAGGTAAAGGTACCCCTGCCCGTACGGGCCAGTTGTGTCCGACTCTAGGGTTGTGCGCCCATCTCACTTAAGAGGCCGGGGGCCAGCGCTGTCCGAGGACACTTCCAGGTCACGTGGCCAGCGTGACAAGCTGCATCTGGCGAACCAGCGCAGCACACGGAAACGCCGTTTACATTCCTGCTAGTAAGCGGTCCCTATTTATCTACTTGCACCCGGGGGTGCTTTCGAACTGCTAGGTTGGCAGGCACTGGGACCGAGCAGCGGGAGCACACCCCACCGCGGGGATTCGAACCGCTGACCTGACGATCGGCAAGTCCTAGGCGCTGACGTTTTACCCACAGCGCCACCCGCATTTGGGAACATAGATCCCAGTAATTAATTTGGCTGGTCTGCGACTCACCAAGCTGACCACCACCAGGGCCCTGATGTGGCTCAATTGGCTAACTGATTGGGAAGGATCTGGGAATTTTACCTATATCTCCCTGCAGGGAAATAGTATGGTGGACTATATTCTGATACCCACTAATTTGATGCCCTACGTGGCTGAGTTTTACATAGGTGATCCTATGCTCAGTGACCATCTCCCTCTACATCGCAAACTTGTCTTTCCATCAAGGAAGTCAGAACAGTTAATTAATCCATCCCCCCAGGAACCGAGTCTCCAGCACGCAAGGATACAAGTTAATGAGCATACACTATCTCTTTTCCAAAGCTTGGTGAATTTTGACCATGTGATTCATTTGTTTTCGGTAGGGAAAGGTGAACTTTCCTCTGTTGTTGGAGTGACTCGGTCTGAGGAATTTATTGACACTTGCACAGGCTACCTAAGAAGAGGGGGATTGACGATTGGACTGACAAAGAAATCATAGCAATTAAAACTGAGGTCAGGAGAACCTATAGAGAGTTCAGAGAGACGGGCAGCTCTCGATTGCCTGACATTTACTTCTCCAGATCTCGACAACTTAGGGAAACTATCCAGCTCAGCCAGATAAGATATAGTCAGGCATGTTGGGATATGCTACTCTCAACCATCCTAAAGAAAGATCATAAGAAATTTTGGAAGGCTGTAGCAGACTCCCCACAGACACAGGATGATTCGCTGACGTTGATTCCATCATTGTCATGGGTAGAGCATTTTAAGGCGGTTTTCTTCAATGACTGTATTCCACCTGATAGTCAGGACCATGCCAATTTTACTTTCGTCGATGAGTGGGCCCCTGTCTCCATCACCAAAGTTATAACTTTAATTGACCAGATGAAAGCAGGAAAGGCTGCCGGCCCTGATGCTATTCCATCTGAATTGATCAAAGCCAAGCCAGAGTGGTGGGCTCCGATACTAGCGGAACTATTCACTATGATAGATAGATCTGGTATCATACCAAACTCATGGCAGCAATCTATAATTATCCCAATCTTTAAAAAGGGTGACAAAAAGCTGCCATCTAATTATCGACCAACAAGTCTACTGTCAAACATTGGGAAATTGTATGCTAAACATCAGTTAAATAAACTAACTACCTGGCTTTATGAGAATAATATCATAGGTCCAGAGCAGGCAGGGTTCAGGCCGGGGAAATCTACTTTATGCAACTGTTCGGTGTTATTTCATTTAGCCGCTAAGTACAAGCGACATTCTTTATGAAGTCGCTTGTACTTAGCGGCTAAATAAAGCGACTTCATAAAGAATGTCTTTATGTGGCCTTCCTGGATATCAAGGCTGCTTTTGACACTGTCAACAGGGGGCTGTTATGGTCCAAACTGGAGACAATGGGCCTAGAACCTAGATTACTTTACTTGATTGAAAAGCTTTACACAAAGAACACCTGTCGCATAAGAACACCACCAGGGAATGTAATGACAGATCCTGTCGTTATAAACAGAGGTATAAAGGGCTGTGTACTCGCTCCCTCTCTTCTTAATCTTTTTCTTAAGGACCTCGCTTCTTTACTAAAACAGGTGCATGCCCACAGCCCAAAACTCAACGCATCAAGCATTCCCATCCTTCTATACGCAGATGATATGATTTTGCTTTCACAGACAAGAATTGAGCTAAAACGTTTGTAAAATTACTGTATTGACTATCTGTCCAGAATGAAATTATGCATGAACTTTGATTAAAGCAAAATAATGGTTTTGGGGAATTCATGCAAAAGCTATAGCTGGGTATTTGGTGGAAAACACATCCAGCAGGTATTCAAATTCAACTACCTGGGAATCACATTCCATAATAGGCTACTATAGTCCTCGCACCGTGCAACGGCAGTGAATGCCAGTAAGATGTCTATGCAGGCCATAATGCGTTTCTTTATAACAAGAGGTAATTCACATATCCCCTCTGCCCTCAAGGTCTTCAGCGCCAAAGTTATAGCTCAATTGCTCTACGGCATTCCAGTCTGGCTGCCAGGGTAGAACGAGTGCAGGCAGCTTTCCTTTTTAAGAATTTTGCCGTCCCACATTGTGTAGCCTTTGCAGCCTTGTGTCTAGAGGGAGGTCAACACAAGATAGAGACCATAGCTGGGCGAGATTTCTTACATGCTGGTTAAACATCTGCCTCACAACAGATAAAGATCCTCTCCTTAGTGAAGTTTTGCTAGATCCCTTTCTTTCCCCAGGGCTACAACGGTTTAACATAAAGGTACAGCAACTTGGGCTGTCAGTGGAATATTTGCAATCAATGTCTCCACCATCTGCCAAGGCTATAAAAAAACTAGGTTGTGGGACATTGAACGCCAGGAACTAACAACAGCAGCAGCAGAGAAAACATGCTCCCCTCTTAACTTTCAACTTTCTTGGGCACATGAAATTAACCACAATTATCTTGAATTTTTGCTTAATCCTCAAGAAAGAAGAGCTTTTTTGCTGGCCAGGTTTAATTCAAGTCCTTCAAACCTCCTATGAGGAAGGTTCTCGAGAATGGTGGAAGGAGAAAGAATTTGCCCATGTGAAGACCATCAGGTGGAAACTCTTACACATATGGTTCTTAAATGTAAACTATATGTTGGTCTCAGCCAGCAGTTCCTAGATCAACTCTGCATCCCCAAATGGAAACCAGAGTTAGAGGTCATATATTTTCTATTTTTGGGGAATAATCAGGAGCTCACCAAGTTAGTGGCTAAATATCTTTATCTGGTTTTTGTTGTCGAAACACATTGCAGACGTCTGATCTCCCTGGAGACCTAGACATGTAATGTTAGACTGCTCTGCCTCTTTCATCTGACAAATGTTTTGTGTCACTGGGAAGGTGGTAATTCTGTACTAATTTGCTATGGATGTTTGTATGTGATGCCAATAAAAGGTTTGATGATGATGATGAAAACCTATTGGACACACCTTTTAGGCACAGGACAAACAAAGTGTGGGCAAATCCTTAGGCAATGCGGATGCCTGTCCTACATCAGTAGCCACCAGCCGGATGGCTGAACAAGAACAAAAGCCCAAGTGCGGGGAGGAAGCCTCAGCCTCTGTGCTTGGCAGTAGAAGGAGCCCGGCCCTTCCTGCCCATCCATCACTGCCCATTCAGCCACCCCTGGGCTCTCAGCCTCCTGGAGCAGGCCTGGCTGCTTTCCAGTCTCCCAGCAGAAGGTTACTGTTGGACGGAGACTGATGTCTTAGCAGGAAGGGTTTGGTTTACAGGGTGTGCTAGATCCCCGCAGAGTCAGATTTAATCTTCCTATAGAAGCTTCTGGCTGATGCCAAGTTCAGGGGCTGCTCACTTTTCCTGCCCCTTCCCTTGCCCATCCTTCTCCCTCCAAGGCCAAGCCTTCTCCTGCCCTATGCAGACTCTGCTAGATCAAAAGGCAAGGCATGCCCGCATAAAAGAGATCACAAGAGTCAAAGAGGGGAGGGGGACAAGGAAAGCTTCTTAGCATCTATGTTTCCTAGCATTTTGGACTACAGTACCAAGTTACCCAACCAGTGAGCACTTGCCTATGTAGTGCCCCCCCTTTCTGCATTTCTCTGCCCATGCACAGACCCACAGGCAAATGCCCAGCAGCAAGGTTACCTCTCCAGGGAACAAGAGGCACGGCCTTTCCCTGGATCTCAATGTAGCAGCCCTTGCAGCTTGCCTGGCTCCCACCCTGCTGGGAGGCACCTGGGCAGAGGGCAGCAGTAGGGCAGCACCCTCTGGAGCTGCTCTTTTGGAAGTCTGTGACCCAGAGAGAAGGAGCACCAAGGGTTGCCAGAGAGGGTGTGGACATTGGCCATGAAGGTGGTCTTGCAGCTCTGCCACATCTCTTTTGCCAGGTGGCTCTGGGTCTCTGGTGGTGGCAGTCAAGAGGGAAGCCTGCCATGCCTTGGATGCTGCACCAGGCTGCAGTGAAGCTTTGGGCTGGCATGGGTGGGCAGCAGCACCTCAGGGCATTGTGTCACACTGCCCTGGGATTGGGATACAAACCCTCTTTCCTGCAGGCATCTTTTGTTTCCTCCGCACAGAAGAGCTGTGCTGGCCGAATAGCTCCTTCCCACCCCCGCCCTATCAGCACACACCTCCATAGGTTGGAGCAGGTGCCTCTCCTGGGAGTTCCCTCCTTTCCTCCTGACAGCAGCCTTCACACCACACAGCACCCAGCAGTGCAGGACTGGGCTGATCTGCTGCCAGGGAACAACCAGCTCTTCCTGTTGCTTGTGGCTCCTCAAGGAAGCTGGGCTTGCGACCCCAGGAGGCCCCTGGATCAACGGGAGGTGAGTGAGATGGGAGGCTCTGTGGGAGAAAAGTGTGCGCCTGCCAGTGGGAGAGCATGTGTCTGTTTCCGCCATGCTGCTTGGATGCCCAGGATCAAAGAGGGAGACACTGACCTGCATTAACAAGTGATCCCTATCGGATGAAAACTCTGCCAGGGATCTGGCATAAGGAACAGCAGAAGTAAGGGCCTGGGGTGCGTTGCAGGGTATTTTACTGCCTGCTTAACAAGTGAAATAAAACCCCACCCTTCCTCCCACAAGATGGAAGGCGTTGCCCCAACGGCCCCCTGGAAGATGAGAGGCAAAGAGGGCAGTTGCTTCCTTCACTGCAGAGAAGCTATATGCTGGCCACCAGATGTGCAGCCCTGGGCTGTCCTCTGCTTAAGCAGCTGGTGAATGCAGTGGTCACAGAAGGAGAAGTCCAAGGGAGGGTAACGGGGTGGGAGCCCAGTGGAAGATGCAGCAGGGAGGGAACTGTTCCCAGCCACACAAAAATATTGTGGGTACATTCATATAAAGGTATGTGTGGTGTAGTGGTTAAGAGCGGTAGTCTCGTAATCTGGGAAACCGGGTTCGCGTCTCCGCTCCTCCACATGCAGCTGCTGGGTGACCTTGGGCCAGTCACACTTCTTTGAAGTCTCTCAGCCCCACTCACCTCACAGAGTGTTTGTTGTGGGGGAGGAAGGGAAAGGAGAATGTTAGCCGCTTTGAGACTCCTGAAGGGGAGTGAAAGGCGGGATATCAAATCCAAACTCTTCTTCTCTTCTTAAAGGTAAAGGGACCCCTGACCATTAGGTCCAGTCGTGACCGACTCTGGGGTTGCGGTGCTCATCTTGCTTTATTGGCCGAGGGAGCCGGCGTTTGTCCACAGACAGCTTCCAGGTCATGTGGCCAGCAAGACTGGCAAACCAGAGCAGCACACAGAAACGCCGTTTACCTTCCCGCTGGAGCAGTACCTATTTATCTACTTGCACTTTGTGCTTTTGAACTGCTAGGTTGGCAGAAGCTGGGACCGAACAACGGGAGCTCACCCCATCGCGGGGATTCGAACCGCCGACCTTCTGATCGGCAAGTCCTAGGCTCTGTGGTTTAACCCACAGCACCACCCGCGTCCCTATACATTCATATAGACCTTCCTAAAATTCCCAGGTGTCAGATCCGGACTGCTGAGAGCCCGTTGGGCAGAATATGCTCTTGCAGCTTGTTCTGACACAGCTGCCCCTCTTGGAATTAACCCGGCAGTGTGTGAAACTGACTTGTGTGTGGAAACGGGAGGGAACACCTTGCATGGTTCGTCTGTTCAAGAGGCTCTGTTTCTGCTCCCGTGTTGAGGCTGCCAACAACCTGGGGTTTTGCTTTCTTGACTGGATGTTTTCATCTGTGCAGAAGAGGCATTGCTAGCTAGCTAGCTTGCCTTCCCAGATGCCTTAGGTATTAATTTGCCCTGGCTGCACGAGACTGGCTTCTGAGATTGAAGGGCTGAGATAGCAGGTCTATTGCTTCTCTGGAGGCAGCTCAGAAGCCTTTAGTGATTCAGGAGCCTCTGGTGAGGTTTTTTGGATGTAGTGTGTGTGTGCGCGTGTGTGCGTGCGCATGTGCGTGTGCGTGCGTGAACACATGCTTTATTTGCACTTGGGGGTGTTTAGGTGCTTTGCTTGCCTATTGTTGATTCTGAGGCTCACCAGTTCTTATTATTTGACACTGATATTTTGTGATGATCATAAGAGATTCTTAGATTCCCAAAAGTGCCTCTTGCACCTGTTCTGTGCTATATTGCTTAATAATTTTATCTTTGATAATGCTTTCCACCTGTTTACTCAGAACCAACATTATGCTAACCAGCTTGTAATTCCCCCTTGCATTCCCATTTTAAAAAGGTCAGGTGGCATCTATAATGCAAGCAACACGGTGGGATTGGCACTGCATGCCACAATGCAGCCTCTTCCCCACCCCAAAGGTATGGAATTCCCAGAAGGATGTCTATTTTAAAAGCATAAGGGCATTGATTTCCCTTTGGGGATGGCAGCATTAGTGGCTATAGGCATTTGCTCCCCTGGTCTCTGAGACAGCTCCCACCAAAAACCTCAGAGACTGCCAAGCTCTGACCCCTCTCCTGCCAACTCCTCACTCAGTTCAGGAACTAGCGGTATGTATGTTTCTTCAAAACCAGTGAAATGAACATGGTGCCCATGAATAATTTCTGAGCAATTCAAAGAGTTTAAGAGTAATAATTTGGAGTACTCCCTGCTAAGAATAGCAGTGATATAAATGTGGGAGAAGGTCTTTCCAAAAGTCTCATCTTGTGTTCTCTCTCCCATATATGCTGTGAAGAGAAACCACGTGTCAACAAAATGGTCGCCCTGCACCGCTCTGCATAGAATTCTGTGTTCTTGCATCTTTACTGCTTCTGTGTTACTTTTATGATAGTGCAATTTGCCATACTTCATCCAACCTGAGACTGCCACTGATGAGCAATTTCCAGACGGGTAAGATCCAGGAGAAATACCATGAGATAGCTATGACAAAATAGGGTAGTAAAGGACTACAGTGGGATCAGGATCTATTGGTTGCTTCATAATTCCTGCAATTTCAGCAAGAATCCCTGCCCAGAGCACACAGATCCAGGGGCAATGCCACCATGTGTAGCAGAATGTCCTCATTTTGCTGCCACCCCTCCAGCATTGTGGAGAAAGGTTTTTGTTGATGTGCCATAATGGGTTAATCAGGATGCTTGGGATGCAGTACCATCAATATGCTGTTTTGAGCACATCTTTATGAAGTGGGCTCTCAGGAGCTGCCTAGACCAATATCCCCTGCCATTTTGTCTTCTGCCCAGACCCAATTCCCAGGTTGCCATCAGGTCAGTTGTTTCTCTACAATTCCTATTTAACCTTTCTTTATATGACTGACAACACACCCTTTCAAAGTGACAGCTGAATATGCACATGTATATTTAGAAAACATCATGGACCTAAGAACATTATCTGTTCTGGCCAACTTATTTGCAAAAGCCAGAATTTGTCCGAGTTGTCCAAGCTGATCAAAACCAATGGATTTGATCAGCCCTTACTTAGCCTGTCTACAAGTGCTTTTCCAGTTAGCACTCAAACAGCTCTCCAGTTCTGAATACAGGACGGGTGTTGAAAGGTCTTGGCCCTAGGAGCATAGTGGTTCAATTCTCTGAAATGTGTTCTCTTTCTCTCTCTTTACCCACCCTCAAGGCTTTGGGCTGCCATGCTGAAGCTGACCAGGTTAATAGTTATTGGGATCTTGGCGATACAGGTCATTGCCCTCACCTTCTGGTTTCAGCTTCATGGCAGGAAATGTCCCCTGGTGCAGGAGCCATCCCAGGTGCACATTCTCATCCTCTCCTCCTGGAGGTCAGGGTCTTCTTTCGTCGGGCAGATCTTCAGCCAACACCCTGATGCCTTCTACATGATGGAGCCAGCCTGGCACGTCTGGGCAACCATGTACCAAAACAGCGCCAAGGTCCTGCACATGGCAGTGCGGGACCTCATCCGGTCAGTCTTCAAGTGCGACATGTCAGTCTTCGATGCCTACCTTCCACAGAAGAGAAATGTGTCAGAACTCTTCCAGTGGGAGGTCAGCCGGGCCTTGTGTTCCCCACCAGTGTGCAACTCCTTCCAGCGCAGTGACTTCATCTCCAAGCATGCCTGCAAGATGCTCTGTAGGAAATCCCCCTTCAGCAAAGTCGAAGAGGCCTGCAGGTCTTACAGCCATGTTGTCCTGAAGGTGGTCCGGATCTTTGACCTCAAGGTGCTCTATACTCTCCTTAATGACCCCTCCCTGAACCTCAAAATCATCCACCTGGTCCGTGACCCCAGAGCCGTTTTCCACTCTCGCAAGAACACAGAAGGTAGCCTGGCCCGGGACACGAGGATTGTGCTGAGACACAAGAGGAATGCAATGGATACCGAGCCCTACGCTGCCATGCGGGAGATTTGCAAAAGTCATGTTGAGGTTTACACTGAAGGCAGGCAGGCCCTTCCCAGCACCCTCCAAGATCGCTACCTCTTGGTGCGGTATGAAGATATTGCCAGCAATCCCTTGGCCAAAGCTGCTCAACTCTACAGTTTTGCAGGACTGCCGTTCTCTCCTAACCTTCAGTCCTGGGTGCACAACATCACCCATGGGCAGGGCCTTGGCAAGCAGGCCTTTGATGTTGACTCCAGGGATGCAGTGAATGTGTCACAGGCTTGGAGGAAGGCCCTTCCTTATCTCCAAATAGCAAAGCTGCAAGAGGTCTGTAAGGATGCCTTGAAGCTACTGGGCTATCCGCTAGTTAGGTCTGAGGAAGAGCAGAAGAATATGGCCTTAGACCTCTTTTATGCCCAAACGCCTCTTGTCAATCAGGAAAGCAAAAGGAGCCTGGAAGCATCACCTGCAATTTATTGGACTTGGACCAGATGAGACATCAGAAGCTTCCTAACACTATTGGTCCATTCGGCTCACTATTTTCCACACTGACTGGCAGTGGCTCTGCCAGCAAGATGGCAGCTTGACTTGAACTGTTCCTGAAATACAGCAGTCATGAAAAAAAAAAAAAAAAGATGCAACGGCCCACAAGGGAGAAGTCTGCCCAGCTCGTCACAGAATCTTGTCACTTCCATTTCTGCAAGTTGGCAGCATGTTACAGCTGAAATTTCGCCCAGGGACAGGGATCTGGATGCAGCAATGGAATCACCTCTTCCCTTTCTGTTTGAAAAGCTGGGGGGACAGATGGGCTTGGCTTACATTCAGGCCCTGAATCCAACAAGCACCCTTTCATAATATGGTCTCTTAATGGTAATATGGTCTGTTTTGCAGACTAGCACACTTATTAAGGCATAGGCTGTGTTAATTGGATTACCAATGCCAGAATGTTTGTGTGGTAACTAGGTTTTGTGGGAATGGCCAGTGTAAATGACATAAAAATCAGTTTCTGTACTTTTCTGCATTTTCTTCTCTTCTGACTTAACTGTTGACAATTCCTACTCCTGAGCTGTGTATGTTTGTACCTGTAACTCAGGATAACACCTTGTGCATCTGATGAAGCCAACTGCAGTTCACAAAAGCTTATGCCAAAATAAATTTCTAAGTTGTTAAGGTGCCAGAAGACTGTTTGTTGGTTCTGCTATAAGAGACTAATAAAACTAATCCTAAACCCTCTGTGGGAAATAAGCTCAATAACTGTCAATCTGGCTAACTGGCAGACATCTCATACAAACCTGAGCATAGAGGGACCCAGAGACTTCCCCAGATCCTACAAAGGCAGAGTCAAGGGTCATTTCTGTGCAGGGGGCAGTGCAGAAATGTAGCCCCCACAATGCCTTCAACTCATGAGAGTAACTGAGGAAGATTGGGAGGGGGGGCTACAAATGAGAGGATTTCTGTGGTTCTTTGTCTCATCCAATCTAGCAGTCCAGTGTCTGCAACTTTCAAACTCACTCGGAGCATCCTTACAAGCCACAACGGAGAGCTATTGCCAACTCCCAAAAAATCAAGCCTTCTTAAAAGTGCATATATACTGAAAGAGTTCCTACAGAAAGCCTTGGTATATTTCTCACAATGCAATGACCAGGAGAAGGTTAAAGAAGCAGGGTATAAAATGTTGGCCCAAAGTACAAGCACCAAGTCAAGAGAGTCTTCCATGATGTTGAGAGTCCTTGGCCATGCTGGGTGATGGCAAAATGAGGTTTGGTTCAATGGCTTGTATGTGTGAAAGAGCATGAAGTCTGTGGTTGGATGAAAGGAAATGCCAAAGGGCATGGATCCCCTTGGCTGTGGAATCAGCTGTCAAGAGATAGTTGACCTCTTGTGTGAGGAAAATAAGCCTTTAGTGTAGATCTTGAAGCACCTCCCAGTGAAGCAAAAAGAGGCCTCAGATTTCCCAAAGCTGTAAAGTCCCTGACACAATGGGGGCCCTTAACAGCTCATGAGCAAAGCAAAATGAGGTCCTCATTCTTATAGCAAAACACATATATTTTAAAGTAACAGTACTAGTAAAAACTAATTAAGACCAATAGTCAGCGCTTACAAAAACTCATTCCTTTTTTTAACCAAATATTCCACAGTCCAAACCACTCCTTTCTTGGCAGTAAACACTAAGTGCCAGCCCAAAACAAAATATTTCTTTTGTGTAGTTTTTCTCCAACCGCCACTCCTCCCCTAGTCCTTTCTTCATTATCAATAGAATGCTCTCATCCTGAGCAGTGGCATAGCAACATCAGATGGTACCCAGTGCGGAAAATTTCTTGTCACCCCCCCCCCCATACACATTGAAATTCTTAAGAGAAGGAAAAATAAGATAACTTACAGTTGAAAGTGTTATTTTCTGGTTTGTTTACTTAATATTGTGAGCATAAGCACTTAAAATATTTTTTTCCTAACTTTGTTCCCTGCAAATTTTGAAATCACATCATTAAAATCAATTCCTTTTGCTACTTTGTTTTCAATTCACAAGATGGCTAAGCCAGAGAGCTTTGCCGATCCCTGTGGGAATGTTCAGGGAGGCAGGAGAGGATATATTGTTTAATTATATCCTTCCCAAGTTGTGTTAACAAGTTCTATGATTTAGCAGAGTAACATTCCCCTTTTAAACTTACACAGCGGATAGATTTGCCAGGCTTGCATAAACCTCTAAAATAAGTTTCCTGGTAGGACTTCCGGAGGTGGCGCCATTGGTAATGGCGGATTCCCTCTGAAACGGAGGGAGAAGCTCCGCAGAAATCGGGTCCACCACTACAGCGAAGCGGAGGACCCTTAAAAAACCCGCAGGCGGGAGAAGCCTGGGGCCGTGGGACTCAGTGGGCACGTTTTTGCGCCCCCCCCCCGAACTGTCAAAGGAGCTCTGAAAAGAGCTCCGGAGCGGAGCGGGGGTGCAGCGCTGTGCTGGAGTCGATCGCTACTTCTGCAGAGGGAAGCTGCGCAGCAATTATCGGAGAGCGCTGGCCTTTTTCCTGTGAAACGTCGGATCAAAACAGCTATCCATGAGTAAGAATTTGGAAATTTGGAAAAGATCAAAGCATAAGACTTACTAAAATTGGACTTTGAATTTGAACTTGACACTTTGATCGGGACTTTGAACTTGAATTTGAATTTGGACCTGAAATCGGCAAAGTGCAAACAGGAAGTCCGCTTTGCCGATCTTGTAAATAGAATTAAAGCAAGGGACAAGGGAACTTTGAACCATTGACTTTCCTTCTGAACAGAGCTAAATTTCACTGTCAGACCAAAAGAAACCCCCCTAAATAGAGGAAGGGGGGATAAAAATCCACTGCTCTATCCTTGATATTGGTCTGTTGGTCTGTTTTAAATAACTGGAAGGCTACTGTGAACGCACCATTCTATGGACATTGTAACTTTTACTGTCGAATTCTGAGAAAGACTGGCAACATTTAAAAGGTGCTTCCAAGTTTGTAACCATTTTATTCCTGCAACAACTGGGATGATAACTGGGTAGCTTATGAAGTTACTGTTTAGCAACCATTGATGAAACAACTTGGCATTTTGCTCCTCTAGAGGAACTTTGTGATATTGCTGGGGATTTTCATTGATGCGGAGAAAGCCTTTGACAATATTTCTTGGAGTTTTATGAGGAAAAATTTGCAAGGGATGGGGGTTGGAGAAAGGTTTGGAAACGGTATGGGTGCGATTTATTTAGAACAAAAGGCAAAATTAATAGTGAACAATGTAGTTACAGAAGAAGTTAAGATAGAGAAAGGGACACGACAAGGCTGCCCAATTTCCCCGTTGCTTTTTATCTCAGTCCTGGAGGTCTTGCTGAACATGATTAGAAGGGACCAACAGATTCAGGGTATACAGGTCGGAGTTAAACACTATAAACTCAAAGCTTTTGCAGATGATCTGGTATTGACATTACAGGAGCCAATCCCTAGCTCTAAAAGAGCTCTGGAAATAATACAAGAATTTGGTCAGGTGGCAGGTTTTAAATTGAACAAACTCAAAACTATGGTTTTAGAGAAAAATTTAACACCGGTAGAGAAGGAAAGGTTTCAGGAAGAAACAGGCTTAACATTAGTGAAAAAAGTAAAATACCTAGGGGTGAACTTGACCTCGAAGAATGTAAATTTATTTAAAGATAATTATGAGAAGTGTTGGTCAGAAGTGAAAAAAGATCTTGAAATTTGGACAAACTTGAAGCTTTCCTTACTGGGTAGAATTGCTGTTATTAAAATGAATGTATTGCCAAGAATGTTGTTTTTGTTTCAGACGTTACAAATCATTGACAAAATGGACTGTTTCGAGAAGTGGCAAAAAGAAATTTCTAGATTTGTCTGGCAGGGCAAAAAGCCCAGAATAAAATATAAAATTCTTACTGACGCAAAGGAAAGAGGGGGGTTTGCCCTGCCGGACTTTAAGTTATATTATGAAGCAGCAGCTTTCTGCTGGTTGAAGGATTGGCTACTTCTTGAAAACACGGACATTTTAGATTTGGAAGGATATGATAATGTTTTTGGCTGGCATGCATATCTGTGGTATGGTAAGGCTAAAGTTTATAAAGCATTTAAAAACCATATTGTCAGGAAAGCATTGTTTAATGTCTGGATGAAATATAAAGATTTTCTGGAAAATAAAACCCCAAGGTGGCTTTCACCTATGGAAGCAAAGGCCCTGAAAAAGCTTAATATGGAATCTAACTGGCCTAAATATTGGGAAATTTTGGAGCAGGAGGGAGATAAAGTGAAATTGCAGAGTTATGAGAAACTTAAAGATAAGGTGCGTGACTGGTTACATTATTTTCAAGTAAGAGAGGCCTATAATTTGGATAGGAAAATCGGTTTCCAGGTGGAAAAATCAAAGTTGGAAACAGAATTGTTAGAACCCAATGCTAAGATATTGTCGAGAATGTATAATCTGCTGTTGAAATGGAATACTGAGGACGAAACGGTAAAATCTGCTATGATAAAATGGGCTCAAGATGTTGGTCATAACATTATGTTTGCTGACTGGGAACAGTTGTGGACCACCGGTATGAAATTTACGGCATGTAATGCCTTAAGAGAGAATATTATGAAAATGATATATAGGTGGTACATGACCCCAGTCAAGCTTGCAAAAATTTATCACCTGCCCGATAATAAATGTTGGAAATGTAAGGAAACTGAAGGGACATTCTTTCACCTCTGGTGGACGTGCCCAAGGACTAAGGTTTTCTGGGAGATGATATATAATGAACTGAAAAAGGTATTTAAGTATACTTTTTTGAAGAAACCAGAGGCCTTTCTCCTGGGTATGGTCGGCCAGTTGGTGTTAAAGAAGGATAGAACCTTTTTTATGTATGCTACAGCAGCAGCAAGAATACTTATCGCAAAGCATTGGAAGACGCAAGATCTACCCACCTTGGAAGAATGGCAGATGCAAGTAATAGACTATATGGAACTGGCTGAAATGACCGGCAGAATTCGAGATCAAGGAGAAGAGCAGGTGGAAGAGGACTGGAAGAAGTTTAAAGCCTATCTACAAAAACATTGTAAAATTTTTGAATGTTGAGGACATTGAAAAGGAAAAGAAGGGGTTCTAGTGATTAAGTTAAATAAGAGTGTAAAGGGAGGGATAAAGGATGAAAATGAATAAGAATGATCTTGCTGAATAAATTTTTAAGTGGAATACAAGAAAGGAAGCGGATGGAAGTAAGGGAAATAAGGTTTCGAAGGCTACAAATTTGAAAGAGTTTTTTTTTAATGCTAAATTTGTTTCCTTGATCCTGTTCGCAGAAGGATCCCAGAAGGCAGACTTATGTTACAAGATATATACACCTGGAATCTATCCCATAAGGAGATAGTTCCTTTGCCCTCTCTTGGCTGGAAGCCAAGACAGCATCTCAGGCTGATGCTTCTTTGACGAAAGCAAAATGGAGAAGAGAGAGATGTGGTGGCCAGTCCTGCGCTTTTGTTATCTGCACAGGTGAGGTCACTCCCACCTCTGGTCACATGTAGAGGAAGTTTGTCCTAGCCAGGAGGAAACAGGAAGTTCCGACTGGCTGGTCCAGACATCCCCTTTTTTATGTCCCCTCTAGGAATGTTGTATTTGACTGCTCTGTTTCAAACCCTACAATCCCACCCCACAAGCCCTTTCTGATTCTGCTCCCAGTCTTTGTCTCCTTGCATCCACTCCCCAAATATGTTTGCTATGCATCTAGGCCTGTGATATAGCGAAGGCCAAAGAAAGAGAGAAAGGGCTGGCCTTTCTGTTAGGCAGGGAGACGAGGCTGCTTCAGGTGCTAAAGTAGGGGGGCGGCTGGAAGGAACTGGAGGACAGAACCGTTTGGGGGCCATGCAGGCTACACTGCAGCTCCCTAAGCTAGTCTGCAGCCCCCAGAGTTGGTGGAGCTAGAATAAAACCCAGTCACCCCTCCAGCTGGACTCCGTACATGGAACCAGTGTATGTGTGCTCCCTTCTTCCATTTCAGGGGGATATGTGGGCTAGATGACTCTTGGGGTCCCTTCAGCCCTACAATTCTAGGTTTCTCTGTCACCACAGGCAGAAAAATGTCTCAGGCCAAACAAAATGTGTGGGCACCAATTCGCATGGCTTCATAAGACGAGACACATTCATGGAGGGAATGGTTACCAATGGCTACCAGCCAGGATGGCTCGGTCGGAGGCATTGATGCTTCTGAATGCCAGTTGCTGGGAACCGCAGGAAGGGAAAGGGCTGCTCTTGTGCTCGGATCCTGCTTGCAGGTTTCCCAAAAGGGGCATCTGGTTGGTCACTGTGAGAACAGGATGCTGGACTAGATTGGCCACTGGCCTGATCCAGCAGCAGGCTCTTCTGATGTATGTGTGGTATTTTGGTTGCTATTTTCCCCTAGAAAGGCCTTAGCAGGGAAGGTGATGATGGCCACAGAATACAAAACCCTGAACTGACCAGGCATATTCTGGTGTGAAGGGGTAGCCAGACAGAACTGTTTGCCCTCTCTCGGTGCACAGCAGTGGTTGACAAGTTGACAGTGGCAGAACAGCTGCTTTGCATGCAGACGGTCCTGGGTTCAATCCCTACAGTCAGTGTCTGGGTGTGTGTGCCAGGAGCAGGTCAGTAATAACTCACATGGCGTCAGTAAAGTTAACTTATTCAAAGAAATAAACAGCTCAAGAGGCCAAGCCTAGTGAGCACAGCAACTCTTCCCGGTAGATCAGATTCTGGACTGCTCTCTGCCACAGACTCTTTGTCTGGGCTGGTTCACTCCAGCGGAGATCCCTCTGTGGGCTGGATCGCGTGCACGCCTGCAATTTCCGGCATCTGTACAGACACGATTTTCAGTGCCACGGAAACAAGGTGCCGCACTGGTTTAGCACAGTGCGTGGGGACTCACCGAGCGGGCAGCTCGGTTTGGGGGCAGCTCGTGGGCCATTTAAATGACCCCCGTAGCCACTTGTGGCCCATGGGCCTTAGGTTGCCGACCCCTGCACTAAGGCCTGTTACCTCTTCAGCTTCTGACATTTCCTCCTCCCTGTCTGCTCCCTCTTCTCCCTCTGACCATTCATCATCCGCTGCCCTTCCCTGGGCTCTGAGCCTTTGTCCCTTGGATCTCAACTCAAACATCTAAGACAGGTGGCCCTCCAGCCTCTTGCTTAAAAGCCTCCAAGGAAGAAGAGTCCACCACCTCCTGAGGGAGACCGTTCCACTGTCACACTGCTCTTAACTGCCAGAAAGTTCTTCCTGACATTTAGTCGGAGTTGCCTTTCTTGTAACTTGAATCCCGTGGTTTCGGTCAATCCAAAAAGGTTTTCCCTCCTCTGTCACCTCATGCATTCAACTGGAGGCGTCTGGTGTTGGAGCTGGGATCCTCCTTGCAAGACACAGGCTGCCCCAGAAGCCCTGCCATGCCAGCAGTCACTATGTGTTCCATCAGCAAAAAACGTTAGTTGAGGTTACTGCCATGCATAAAGTTTATTTTATCCCCACAGCAGCCTTTGTTCAACCTTAACAAAGGTCCTTTCTGCATCTAGCCCAGATCCAGCACCAGCAATACCCAGCATCTTGGGTCAGCTGCTGGAGCTCCCCCACTGATGCCTGCCTCACCCCCCCCCCCACTGCTGGCGATATTGGGCTGTTGCATGAGGAAGCTGTCTCTGTGGTTCCTTTGCATGCCAGATCCAGGCTCCGATTGGAGAGGAAGGAGCTGCTTCCCATTTGTCCCCCTCATGGCACCCACCCAGGCAGGCAGCTCTCCATCCCGGCTGATGTCCCCAGAAACAAGCAGGTTGAGGCCTATGCATGTCAAGGTCTGAAACATTGTTTAAATATTTTATTTTGTACAGTATATTCATAGTCTGTTTTTTGATCTGAAAAATCTACTAGGTGGCTCTCAATTGATTTAAAATCCACAGCTTGGGTGGAACTAGAAATAGCTTCAGTCCCCCGGTGGATTATCTACACTGGGAACTAGATGCTGGGAGTGTGCACCTTTTGGCTCTGACCCTCAATTTAGTAGCCCATATTACATATTATAGTACAGTCATACCTTGGGTTACAGACGCTTCAGGTTGCGTTTCTTCGGTTACGGACATGCCAAAACCCAGAAGTACCGGAACGGGTTACTTCCGGGTTTCAGCAGTCGTGCATGCACAGATGCGCTAAATTGTGCTTTGCGCATAAGCACTGAATCGCAACCTGCGCATGCGCACACGAGGCACTGCGGGTTGCGAACGTGCTTCCCGCACAGATCACGTTCGCAACCCGAGCGTCCACTGTAACCCAATAATTACATTTTATCCTCACAACAACCCTGTGAGGTAGGTTAGGCTGAGAGACTGGCCTGAAGTCACCTAGCTGGTTTCATGCCTGAGCAGAGACAAGGTCCTAGTCCAACACTTTAACCACTATACCACACTGCCTCATGACTGGATCAGCCAGCGTCAGAGTAACAGTAGTAGTAATAATAGTAATAGTAATGGAATTTGTTGTTGTTGTTGTTGTTTAGTCGTTTAGTCGTGTCCGACTCTTCGTGACCCCATGGACCAGAGCACGCCAGGCACTCCTGTCTTCCACTGCCTCCCGCAGTTTGGTCAGACTCATGTTTGTAGCTTCGAGAACACTGTCCAACCATCTCGTCCTCTGTCATCCCCTTCTCCTTGTGCCCTCCATCTTTCCCAACATCAGGGTCTTTTCCAGGGAGTCTTCTCTTCTCATGAGGTGGCCAAAGTATTGGAGCCTCAGCTTCACAATATGTCCTTCCAGTGAGCACTCAGGGCTGATTTCCTTAAGAATGGATACGTTTGATCTTCTTGCAGTCCATGGGACTCTCAAGAGTCTCCTCCAGCACCATAATTCAAAAGCATCAATTCTTCGGCGATCAGCCTTCTTGATGGTCCAGCTCTCACTTCCATACATCACTACTGGGAAAACCATGGCTTTAACTATACCGACCTTCGTTGGCAAGGTGATGTCTCTGCTTTTTAAGACGCTGTCTAGGTTTGCCATCGCCTTTCTCCCAAGGAGCAGGCGTCTTTTAATTTTGTGACTGCTGTCACCATCTGCAGTGATCATGGAGCCCAAGAAAGTAAAATCTCTCACTGCCTCCATTTCTTCCCCTTCTATTTGCCAGGAGGTGATGGGCCCAGTGGCCATGATCTTCATTTTTTTGATGTTGAGCTTCAGACCATATTTTGCGCTCTCCTCTTTCACTCTCATTAAAAGGTTCTTTAATTCCTCCTCACTTTCTGCCATCAAGGTTGTGTCATCTGCATATCTGAGGTTGTTGATATTTCTTCCGGCGATCTTAATTCCGGCTTGGGATTCATCCAGCCCAGCCTTTCGCATGATGAATTCTGCATATAAGTTAAATAAGCAGGGAGACAATATGCAGCCTTGCCGTACTCCTTTCCCAATTTTGAACCAATCAGTTGTTCAATATCCAGTTCTAACTGTAGCTTCTTGTCCCACATAGAGATTTCTCAGGAGACAGATGAGGTGATCGGGCACTACCATTTCTTTAAGAACTTGCCATAGTTTGCTGTGGTCGACACAGTCATGGAATAGGACACCAGTATTTTCATGGGAGAAATGTTGGAGGGTATGCTTGATGTCACCGCATAAACACCAGCAACAAATGTAAGTATGTATTGGACTACTGCCAGACCGAGAAAGCCGTTTAATAGCCTGTGACAAAATTTCCCTCTGGGTTAGATTGGTGGGGGATCCTGAAAGACAACAGCTCTGAGGGGACTGAGCCCTGGATCCCCTGAAGAGAATCAGGACTGTAGCATAACTGAGGCAAGCGGAGGTGGATAAAACTCTCCTCAGCATCTTTCTTTTTGGGGGTGTTGGTGGTAGCGGAGGAACCACTGTAGGTGCTTGTTTTTTACACGGAGGCTTCCTAGCAAGGAAGTTGGCTTTAGCGCACGTGAGAGGAGAACAAGTCCATTTTCTGGGCTGTTTTTCCTCCCCACTGAGATTTGCAGTTAGCCGAGCTGCTCGAGAGAAGAGATGACGCCTGCTCGCCACCCCCTGAATCTCCCTGGGTGGGAGAAAGGAGAAGGCAGGCGGGGGAGGGGCGGGGGAAATAGAACAGTGTGCTCCCTCGCACATCACTCCTGCCTCCACCTGAGCCTAAACCAGAGGCACGTTCCCGGTCCAAGGCAACGTGCGTGCAGTCAGGCCGTCATGTGGCCTCCCTGAGGAGAGGAGGAGGGTCGGTGTCCTGGAGGTTCGGGCTCACACTGACCTCTCCCCACCCTCAGCCTCCACCACCACCACACCCTGCTTCTCCTTTGCCACCAGGGCAACCGGCAGTGGCGGAAGGATCGTGGCAGCATTGTTTGCCCGAAGCTACTTTCTTTCGGGGGCTGGGAGCGGGTGCGTTGAGCATTCTGTCACCCCACTCATGATGACACCTGGGGCGACTTGCCCCCACCGCCCCCCACTTTCTACGCCACTAATCCTGAGACCTCTGCAAAGGAGTTGAAATGTAATTTAGTCTTGAAGAATTAATGGGTAGCTTTTGTGTGAAAAGCCCTCTAACGAAGTTCATACATCCGATTTGTTTCAATAACCAAGTTCACATCAAGCCTGGTTCCAATCAATGTGGTTGCTGTTCTACTTGCTTCAGCGAGGTATGGCTGGATACAAGATGATCAAATTAGCCATTTCCTTTTAGGGTTTATGATGATTCACATGTGCTCTTATTATACAACTGTCATGATTTTTACAGTCCAAATGAATTTTGCAGTGGAGACTTGCATCAATCCTGACAGTGCTCCCTTTTTCTGTTTTCCACTACCATTAAGGACCATTTTTGTCATGGTTTCCTGCCATCTCCTTTCATCTCTGCTGACGTTTTCTACCATTTACAGCAGTTTTCCACCTGCCTCATAAACACAATACTGAACGTTAACACCCTGGTTGCTCCCACATTTTCTTTGAGAAGTTAGAATGTTCGTGAAGATTCCACAACATCACCATCATACAGGGACAGGGATGGCCAAAAGTGATGGTCAGATAGAATGTATTTATTTCATAGCATAACCTTTTGAGGCTGGCGAGTGCCACATCTATTCATAGTAGGAGCCTTTGATAGTGCCTTAAGGGCCAGTTCATGGATGAGTGATCAAGTTTAAGAGCATGTGAAAACGTATATACTTTGGCAGTGGCCAGTGTGGCTCTAGTCAGCTGTGTAAACCTCCTTAATCTGGCTGCATTGATCTTTTAGAGCTCCTGGATGTTTGTATTTCACAAAACTCTTGAAAAACCTGTCAAAGAGATAAGTTACTGTTGGCACCTATAACACCTTCTTGCCGCATGATGTGGACAGAACATTTAGAGGATGTGGCATTTAATGAGGAAGGGAGCACAGACAGATTCTGTTCACTCATTTGTTCCATACCTGGCTGTTCAGCTATGATTTCACTTTCCTTACCAACTCAAGGAAACCAATGCCACACACACAGACCTGAATACATACCTATATTTACTGCACCTCTATCCAAGGTGCATTTGCCATGATGTGGCAGAAATTTATCACGTACTTCAATACCATCATACAAGTTGTTTGCCCTTCTCTACATCTATTTTTTAAAAATTAAATATGCAGCCTCTGTGTCATCTGCTACCTTATTTTAACCAGATAAACTACCCTTAAAAGTTAGGTGGGTTTTTGTTGCTGCTGCTGTTATTGATTTTCAATTTTTGTATCTTTATTTTTAGATCTTATAATGATTTGTGTGGAAATTGTTCAATTATGGATGCGTTTTATTTATTGTTTATGACTAGTTTTGTTATGTTTTAATTATGTATATCTTTTCATGTTCATGTTGTACGAAAGGCGGCATACAAATTAAATGATGATGATGATGAAATGTTCTTCTACAAGGAATCCCAGGCTGGTGTCTGAATAGCCAAGATGATGAGCAATACTATGCATTTGCTACAGGACATGTAGGTGCTCACCCTCAGCACTCTTGTTAGCCTAAATGTTGGGGGTGGGGTGTATCCGTATCTATCTAAGTGGGGGTGTTCTGGCTCCAGAAATCATTCCAGTGACTAAGTGCATCAGTGCTACTGAGTATTCTTGACTGGGTGGAAGCCTCTGGAGACAGGGATGGGGGGGGGACGACCCCACAGGAAGACCCAAGCAATGCTCCAACTTTAGGGGATTAGCTAAAGTCGAGCCGAAAATGTGTGGCTGTCTGTTGCCAAGTACCTCAGAATCAGCCATTGCCACACCTAAGTTCCAACTTAAGGCAAGCTGGTGAAGGGAGAATAAAGAGGCTGATTGTGCCAGGTCCACATAAATCTCCTGTGAAGTAAATAAAGGCTTTGTGTACAAATGGAAGTAAGGAGAAGGAAAGTCTCAAAGAACGGTGTCTCCATCACAACAGCTTGCTATGCTTTCAGTCACAGAAGACAGTAACCGCAGGTTGCTGGCCTCCAGAGACTTTCCCTCTAGCCTGACACTCAGAAAACTCCCTCTGAAGAAATGTGTGTGAGAAAGAAGAAGTTTGCTTCCCTCCTACAGTAAACCATGGCTGTTGCAAGCTAACTTTTCTTGAATGCCACACGCCTGTTCACATTCTCCGCTCCATATTTTGCCACTAGCTTGCTTCTGAGGTCTTCATCCCCCTTCAGCAAGTCCACATCATCCTGCCTGCTCCAAAGAGGGCAGCCACCCAAGGACTGCCCCGTCTGTAGGCAACATTCCACAGCTGCCACTTCCCCACTGTTTTTCAAAAAAGCTTGTGTCACAGTTGTCAGGTCCACGTCAAACTTCTTCATGAAATACTTTATGTCCTCTACTGCTGTGGCCACCTCCACAGCTGAGGGAGCTGCAGGCTGCTGCTCTGCCACTGGGGGCTGGCTTGGGGGCTCAGCAGAATCTCCACCAGATACAAACTCAAGCACCCTGATTTTGGGATTAGGAGGTGCTTCCTCTTCAGTGGTCTTGAGCTCCATGTGTTCTGAAAAGGTGTCTTCTGTGGAGCTGGGGCTCTCACTGTCTCCCTAGAAGGAAGGTGAATTAGGACAGTTCAAGATCACTGTTTCTTTCTAAATTTTGTAAGCCTATAAAAGTGCAGATTATCGTCAGTTTCTGGGGCCTGGTACTCTGATGGTGATGGGGCAATTCTGTTTCAGTCATTCCATCTCAAACAAGATAGTGAAGGGTTAGAGAACGTACAGAAAAGAAAAAAATGACAATGGGGTTGGAGAAGTTTCCCTCTGAGGCTTCTGAATCTGCCAGGTGGACAAAGTTGACCAGAGGCCCCTTCCCCACTAGAGTCCTTCGGCACTGCTTTTCTCTAATCGGCTTGAAGCAAATTAAAGGGAGAGCTGCTTGGGACTTACGCACAAGTAGCCCTACCAGTAATGAGTCAGGCTGGGCTGCAGGTAAAGGTGGGCATCGAGGCTCAAGGCTCCCACTAATGGTTTATAAGCCTCAGAGACAGTCAGGAAAAGAGCCAGAGCACGCCTCTTTTGGGAACACGCCTCTTTTGGGAGCATATAATACGGTAAGTTGTACCAGAGTGTGGTAGAGGTGGGTTATATTTTCCCCAACCCACCCCCACAGTTGAGCAGGGCTTCTCTGGTCTGAAAGAAGGCAGAGAGAGGAGTGCAGCCCTGCTCCTGAAGGCAACAAGGAACAGCTGCTTCAACTCTGAAGAGTGAGAGACCCCACAACTGCAACACTAGACAACACACACTTGCTATAGTGCAGAATGGTCTAGCAATCAGCAAAGGTGAAATAGAAACATTAATCAGAAGCCTCCTTCAGCAGCTTCTACCTCTGAAATGGTTCCTGTTTAGCAGGCTGCATCATTAGTTAATTGGTTAATCCCTGTTCCCCGTGTGCAGGAGGCGGGGAGGTTAATGACTAGTTCCTTCTCTGAAGCTGCAAGGAGCATTTTTCCAATTAAAAGCACATGGCAATCCTGAAATGCCTCAAGGGTGTTTACTGGCAAGCATGCACACACCACAGAGTGACACTGCAATTGGGGTGTGTGTGTTGGATTGCTACAAATACGGTCTGAAAAAATATAAGGGGACAACACTGGAATGAACATGTTGGCACACAGCACTGCCTATATCACCCAGAAAAAGTGCCTTAATGAAACCTAGCATTTCCAGGCTAAATAGCCAGTGACAAACAAGTTACATTTGCCAATGTCCAAGGCCAAATATGTCAAATAAATGTAATCAGTTCTGCTTTTAGTCATTCTATAAGCTATGCTGAAACACTCAGTGGCATCTTATGCAAAGGCATCTGTACCCCATTGTCTTCAAATTCTTTGTTAGCTGTCTGGAAAATGCTATGTACCTTTGGTCCTTCCGCAGTGTGGCTTTGATCCTCTGGCTGGGGGACACCCTCGACTTCCTCACTTTGGGAGGCTGCTAAAGACAAAGGTATGTTGAGGTTCACTGCGACAAAAGTCATCCAAGCCACATTTCCCACTCTTGTGATGATGCACCAATTACCACCTTGGTGCCATGGGCCCTTGAAAAATGGGAGAAGGAAATGGCAGCTCCAGGTCCTGAAGCCCCACTGGCCTCAGCTAGCTAATGGGACAGGCAACGATGGGTTTTTCCGACTCTTGATTTATTTATTCCCCGCCCCACCCCCCATATGTAAGGTTGCGATTGTGCAGCTAAAGTGAGTGTAAGCTGCAGGCCCACTGCACTGCAAAAAAAGCCCTCTTTTCCAGAGGAAACAAAGGGTCAGTTAGGCTGGGGACTGAGATATGAAAGCTAGGAGCTAAATGGCACCTTAAACCTAGCTTATGGGTGCAACAACAGAATGTCTAGGTATGCTTTTTAATAACAATACAAAGCTGAAAATGAATGAACTGCAGCTAAAATATTATGTTCAGTTTTCACATAGTCCAGTCCTTCCCCTGCCCAACCCAACCCCCTAATACTCTTATGAAGGTCTCTTCTCCAGTCTTCAGAGAATAACTGGATGTGGGGAGGCTGAAAAAGGTCCTGCTTTCCTTCCACTTTGCAGTTTTAATCTGAAATCTTTAGGCGCAGTACTGCACCCAGAGATCAGAAACTGCTCACGCGAATGAAATTCCCTGTCACAAAATGCACCTAAAACAATGGCAGTTTTGAACACTGGCTAGGGAAGACCCTCACACAAGTGAGAAGGAGCAGCACTGAACAGGCAAGAAGCCCGAGGATTTAAAGGATCCTAAGAGTAGAGTGAATCCCCCTCCAAAGGGGCAGGCAATCCAGAGGCAAGGTGATCATGGACTGGGAAACTGGAGCCTGGGGGTGGGGGGAATACTCAAAGACAGTAGGGAGTTGAACAAGGGTAGTGGGGAAGAAGAGAGGAGTGAAAGGGGTGTGTGTGCATGAAACACTTGCACACTCACAGGGGAAGTACTTGGCAGGTCACCAGCAGGCAGAAGCAGTAGCTTGAAAGCATATGAGATGTTATGGCAGGCAGAAGCCCAGTGTTGACCAAAGGCAGGACTGAGAAGGAAGGAGGAAGCTACTTTAATAGATTTTGAATTATGTCCCCATGATAGGGCTTGGAGGCAAAAAAGGTGTGAAGAGAAGGGAGAAGGCAGGAGGAAAGAACCCCAAAGGGAGAATTTTGCCCGTGGGGGCTCCTTTGGCCAACACTTGGCCAAAGTTTCATTTCCGGGCAATATAGAAGCCCAGAGGGGACAACAATCTGCAAGATGAGTGGTAGTATTTGGCAACCAGGAAGGTGGAAGCAGGAGGTGTGCAAGGGTGCCCCAGGCAAGTTGCTTCACCATAGTGTAGCAGTGATGCCAGATATGGCCGGCTAGTGGCTAGCTGAACCTTGCTGCCTTCTGGCTAGGAAAGCATCCTTCTGCCAGGCCTTACTGGTCCTGACTGGCAGCAGTGACACTCTGTATGGCTTCAGGCAGGACTCCTTCCCAGCCCTAGATGGAGATGATGCCAGGGTCTGAACCAGGGACACTTTCTGCATGCCAAGCAGGTGCTCTGATCCTGTGCTGCGGCAGAAGGCCTTTTGGCCCACTCCAGCTAAAGCAGCCCTGCTTACCAGCAGCAGATTCAGAGGAGCTTCTGAGCTTGCGTCTCTGGGCAGGCAGGCAGAGGTCTTCCTTGCCCCGCAAGTGCTTCAGGTAGCGGTCGCGCATGGCCTGCCAGGAGTGCCGCGTGACCCGGGCCGCCTCCATCTCCTTCCAGACAGCGTTGCCACTGCCGGCTGCCTGCCTGCCACTGCTGCCTCTCTTGCTCCTCCGCAGGTGCAGCAGGATGGCCTGGTCTTCCACCTCGCTGAAAGGCAGGCGGCCCTCGGCAGCGCCCGTGTGCGCGGTGACCGGCGGTGGTTGCAGGCGGTATGTCTCCAGCGGCAGGAGCTCCTGGCGGGCCACGCAGTCGGCGACGTAGCTGGCGGAGATGAAGACGCCCGAGGTTCTCGGCGGCACCTCTCCCGGCCGGGCCAGCAGCACCGCGCCCGGCTCCTGCACGCGGCACAGGCGCCCGCCGTGGCGCACGATCAGCGGGGCCAGCTCCACCTTGGCCGCCCCGGGGCGCACGTAGAAGCTCAGGGGGCTGCCGTCCTCCCGCTGGAAGAACAGCCGAGGCTGCGGGGCAGAGCCATCCAGCTCACCCTCGGCCTCCGCTGTGCCCAGCATCGTCCGGACAGCTGGGGCTGCAGCGGAAGGACGAGCCCCGCGACCGGTTGCTCGGGCCCCCCAATTCCCACCCGACGCCGCCTACGGGCTGCTCTGCCCGGAAAGGAAATGGCACTCTGCACGCGCTCAGGGGCACCCGCGTGCTCAGATTAGGGGCGGGGCGATTTGACCCGTTGCGCTCCGCCCACTCCTCCCTTCAACGGCGGCAGCAACGTACCGGAAAGTTTCCTTTTGCGGCCGCCGCGCTCCAGTTTGCGCAGACGCGGACGGTGCTTCGTCGAGGAAGGGCGTGGCGCCGCTTGCGGTAAAAGCGGCTGCTGACCCAGAAGTGCTTTCGCTTTTGTTTCCTGTGGGGTGGAAGAAGCACCTGTCGGCCCTGAAGATGGCGGCGCCCGCCACGACGAGCCCTCTGGACGGCGAGGCCGAGCCCCGCCTCAGCAAGAAGTGAGTGCCGGAGCCGGCCGCCGCGGCCTCTGTCATGCTCGGCGTGGCGGCGGCAACGTGGCGGCGGCTGCTGGGTCTCCGCCCGGCCTGGCCGTTGCGGAGCTTCTGCGGGAGCAGGCAGGCCCTTGGCGGGCAGGCGAGGTCGGTGTCTGGCCCGCTGGGTGGGGTGTTGGCTGCGGGGAAGGGCCGCTGGGGAGGGAAGCGCCGCTGACTCTCGGTTCCCTTTTAGCGAGCTGAAGCGGCGCCTGAAGGCCGAGAAGAAAGTGGCCGAGAAGCAGGCGAAGCAGAAGGAGCAGGCAGAGAAGCTGCCGCCAAAGCCCGCCGCCTGCGCGGCTGAGGACGAGGAAAACCTCGACCCCAACGTGAGAAGCCGCCTTCGCCGGGGCTGCCCAAGCTGGGCGGGGGGGGGGGGACCACTGAGTGGGTGGCTTGACGGAGAGGGAGCCGCTGTGGGTTGGGGATCTGCAAGTGGCTCTGGCTTGAGGCTTCGCCCCAGAAACCCTTGGGCCAGAGTTTCTTCCAGATAAAGCTCCCTGATCTGCGCCCACGGTTAAGGCACTGCTTGGGTGGCCTGGTGCAAATGCAACTATGTTATTTCCAAAGGGATCCTCTCAAGGATCTGGCAGAGAGCTTCCTTTGCTGCTTCCAGATCTTTCACTGGAATACTGATGCTTACTGTGAGGTGCTCCTTTGTCTTATGTTAAACAAGTTTCTGGGGCTGAATCGTCATGTACTAATTTGTACATTGTCAAACATCTTTGTCTCCTTTGTACTGGTAGCAATACTACAAGATCCGCAGTCAGGCCATCCAGCAACTGAGAGGCACTTCCGAAGATCCTTTTCCACACAAGTTCCATGTGGATATCTCACTGTCAGACTTTATAGAAAAGTACAATCACCTACAGGCAGGGGATCATCTTACTGATGTTACAGTGAGACTAGCAGGTAAAGGTTCATGTTGGGATTCTGGGAATGAAAGTGATTGTCACCTTCCCCACATATTTTTTTTTTATAGTGAAGAATTAGTGCAGTGTTGTGTGGGTAGTTTCTAAGCAAAAGAAGGAGTGTCACTGATTGCTCCTCTTGCGGGAACAGTAAAGCTGCAGTAAGTTTCATGGAGTTGAAGATATAGGATGGAATTTGAAGTAAGCAAGGTGGCTTTTGTCCTTCAGTTGCTACAAATTCTGCGCAATTGACCTTTGGTAAGGTCTCAGTGGAAGGTTGTATGTTATGTGCTGCCATCCAGAACTCATATGTGTTTTCCAGGCTTTTCATTGTAACTGATGGCATCTGAGGCATTTTTTTTTGTCACTTTTGTCATTTAGGCCGGATTCATGCCAAACGAGCCTCTGGAGGAAAGTTGATATTTTATGATCTTCGTGGGGAAGGAGTTAAGTTGCAAGTTATGGCAAACTCCAGGTAAACAACATTTAACTGCCTTTGTCTGTTATTGCCTTTGAGTCCCAGTGGTGGCGCAGAAAGGAACTGAAAATGAAAGTATGATGTCCTTGGGCCTCCCGAATTGTTCTTGAGGATATTGTCCCAAGGGAACTTCCATGCTGGCTCACTTTACACATTCTAGAAATCCCCTACAATGAGTTATATTCCAACTAACTTTAATTTGTATTAGACCCATTGATATTAACGGACCTAAGTTAACCATATCCATTCATTTCAAAGGGTCTGCTCTACATATGACTAACTGGGGTTGGGGAAATGCTTGCCAAAAAGAGTTGTTTCAGTAAAATATTTTTTAATCCTCCCCCACCCCCAGAAACTACAAATCTGAAGAGGAATATATGCACATTAACAACAAGCTTCGTCGTGGGGACATTATTGGGGTCCAAGGGAATCCTGGCAAGACAAAGAAAGGGGAACTGAGCATCATTCCGTATCAAATCACCCTCCTAGCTCCATGCCTTCACATGCTACCTCATCTTCATTTTGGGCTGAGAGACAAGGTATCTTATTTGGAGCTGCTGTTTCAATAGCTCACTTGATAACCTCTGAGGTTATCCAGTGTACTTTGGTTTTCCTTTGGTATGTTTTATGCTCTAAATCTAGCCATTGTTTGCAGGAAACCAGATTTCGGCAGAGATACCTGGATTTAATTCTTAATGACTTTGTAAGGCAAAAATTCATCGTCCGAGCAAAAATGATAACATACCTTCGAAGCTTCCTAGATGAATTGGGCTTTTTGGAGGTAAGCATTGTGTGCATAGATAGTGCTATATGTTACTCCTACTACTTCACTTTCATCATATTCCTAGTTGTTAGTGTGTGTTTTTTAAAAAAAATATGATTGGCTCCTCTGAAAGTGGGATGTTGGACTAAAGGTGCCTCTTTGGGCTACATGTTTTTAAAGCTTGGCGTTCCTTGAGTTGAAAGAGCATACAAGATGACCTTTTCCATTTAATGAAATGTAGAAAAGAATATAGTGTGTGTTGGGCTGTATTCACATGTAACAGTAAACTGAGGTTTGAATCTACACCATAATGTGTACACAGTTTGAGAGCTCACATTTCACTCCTTCCTTTGTTGGGAGTAAAAAAAAGTGTGTGCTTGCGTGGTGTCTTAATTTGTGCTCTTGATCTGTTCCTTTTTAAATAAATGTAGACAAACCACAATGTGAGGCCAAGAATTGTATTTGGTTTTCCATTTGTGGTTTGCGAGAGACAACCCATGAGTGCTGGATAAAGTGTGATTCATGGGTTGTTGCTCCCAGCTGGCTGGAGGGAAGAACAAAATAGCAGCACCATGTAGTTTGCATTTATGCCATAATGTGCACACACTTTGGCTTTGTGACACTTGGTCTCTTGGCCTTAATACAAGAGAAAAAGCATTCTGAAGAGTTTTTGTTTGAGAGATGTAGTTTTTTAATTAATGCTGTGTTGCAGATGCACCAACTAATAATAATAATAACAATAACAAAAATTGGCAGATCCAAAAGGAAGACGAAATACAGCAGAGAGAGCCAACCCCACCCACGAAATATAAAATAATTTATTTATAGATAGGAGCAGCACTTTCTGAAGTTCACACTAAAAAGTGGGGTAAGATTGCACATTCCCACCTCTGGAACACCCAACTTTCAATCATTTGTCGTCCTCCCATAATACCCATAGAGTCAAAAAACAAAACAGATTGACTGGTGTGCTTACCTTAGTGTGACCCAAAAGGCTTATAATCTCTGACCCTTGTCAGCCAGGCAGCTATATTTGTTCTTGCTTCTCTGTTTCCATTAAACCTGAAGCCTTTGGAGGTTGGGTCAGGAGTCTCAGTTCTCTTTTTTTTTCTTTTTCTTTTTAAATGATATTTATTAGAGTTTCAAATAATACACAAAAGCAAAAAACAACAAAACAATTTTCCAAAAAAGATAAAATAAAAAAAGAAAGAAAAAGCAGAATTAAAAGACATTCAACATTTACAGTCCTTATTTTCAATAACTTTTTTCCGCGACTTCCCCTCGCCTCCCCTTCTTGTTTTCCATGTCCAAATATTTGTTCAACAAGTTCTTATCCCTAATTTTTAACCTTAATTTATTATTATATTTAATTCAATTTATATATCAAATTTTAACTTATATACATCAATCGTTATATTTAAAGACTTTTTCTAAGATCGACCCAATTTCCCTTCCACGAATTCCCCATTTTTATACTAATCACAAAGCAAAAAACGAAAAAATAGAAAGAATCAGAATATATTTGTACACCCTTTGGATTCCCAAACCCCACCCTCCCTTTCCCGGTTTCGATCCCCGAACCATTGTCCATTAGTCCATCTGCTATCAGCCTGGGGACCTCACGTCTGAGGCTCTTAAATCTCTCTCAGTTCCTCTCTGCCGGTTTTTTTGATAGTCCTTTGTATTAAACACCAAGTCTCGGAGGGGCTCTGTCCCGATAATGTCCATGTTCCTTCCAGCCAGACCTCCATATTTAAAGGTGGAGCTCAAATCTTGTTTCTTAATCCTTTTAAGTCCAAATGTCCCAAAAGCTCCAACTTCCACCTTAATCAGATTTATAGTCCATAGATCTTCAGATCTCCACAGAAGGAGATCTTTCCATTCCTCATTCTTCAATTCAAACCAAATTTTCATCATCCAGTCCTTATTTTCTTTTATATCCATCTTGACAGGCCTCCGGCTCTCCTTTGCCTTCTGCAGCCTTACAGCCCCTCCTTCCTGCTCCTCCTGTTCAGCATATATCTCTTTCTCCACTTCCTCAAATTTCTCAAATTTCTTTTCTTGTTCAGCTGCCTGGACTTTGTACATCAAGTCCTTATCCAACTCAGTAGATTTATTTACTGTTGACTTCAAAGTTGTGACACTTGTAGACAAAACATGACTTTGCTCTTGCAACTTTCCCAAGAGAAAAAAAACCTCGTCCAGATCAGCTAGTATTTTTCGACCTATGTGCATTCTTGTAATGTCCCTGAACCCCCTCTAGAGGGATTCTGGTTATTCAGTATTCCTTCCACTTCCAACCCAAAAGTCAAGTTAACTTGTTTCAATTCTTCATTTTCAACAATTTATAACTATATTGTAACTAATGTAACCAGCAAGAACATCAGAAACAAAGTTCTCTATTTTTTCCAACTTTGACAGCTAATTTGACAGCTGTCAAAATCTTCTATGTCTCCTCAACAGGCTCCTCGCGGATCACTCCCGGGTCCCGGGGGGTGGGGTGGCACTTTAGCTCTCAAAGTTAGCTCTTATCCTCCAGCACAATTACTTATACTATCAATCCGTGCAATTAATAGCTTTATCCAATAAAAAGGAGATGTTCTCTCGACCTTAGTTATTTAGTCCTTGCTTCAAATTGTTTACAAGGCGGGGAGATGGACTTCCTCTTTGCGCCTTCCCTGATCATGCCGAATTCAGACCAAAAAAAAATCTTTCTTTTATAAATCCAATTTCCATATTACTCACGGGCTTTTACTTTGGGTCCAAATGTTCAAAGGAAGAAGTCAGCGCTCTCCGACCATGGCATGCGGCTTCCCTCAGTAGGAGTAGCAGTCGACTCTCAGCACCGCGCCTCTCCCCGTCCCCCGTTCCGAAGCCTTTAAAAAGGCTCCTTCTCAGGTCGGGGAGGGCGCAGATGGTGCCCGCCGAGTCACCAGGTCCACAGGCTTCAGCGCCTGTGGTTTCTGAGGGTCCCCGCGTCGCCGCCGCCGCGGCAGGACCCGTCTCCTACTGAGCCGATTCCCTCCGGAGCTCGGAGGGAATCCACCATTAGGCGATGGCGCTAACCCGGAAGTCCAGGAGTCTCAGTTCTCAAGTACATGCCTCAGAAAATCAACTTTGAAGGTGGGGGCTACTGTGTTGCATGAGAGAGCCAATGAATCATTTGTAATTCATGTTTGCTTGTTCTTTGATTAGATTGAGACTCCCATGATGAACATCATACCTGGAGGGGCTGTGGCAAAGCCTTTTATCACCCACCACAATGAGCTGGACATGGACTTGTACATGAGAATAGCACCAGAACTCTACCACAAGGTGAACTGTCAGAGACAAAGAGGATAAAATACATTCACTCTATTGGTCTGATGCACCAAAAATGTCTGAATATTTCACAGCATCCCCTTTTTGCTTAATGTGCAAACAGAGGCCAGAACTGATTAAAGTACACATTTCAGAAAGTTCAGAGGAATAACTTATGCATAAGAATGCCACGAGGATGGAGGTTTTTGAAGGCTGTGCATCTCTCATACTGATGGGCCTATTGAACTGCCCAAGCAGTTGAGTCGTGTCACACCATTGGGTGGACATGGAGACCAACTTGCGCTGATTATGACAGCAGATGTTTCATTACTTTTGTATGAACTGCAGAAAACACATCATGTTTTTGGTACCGTCCCCACACCCTTGTCCTCTCCACTGGTTTCTGTTGAAGTATTTGGGTCAGGTTCTGCTGTTCATATTGAGATGCAAATTATTCCATGTAACACTGGATTATATCCCCCCCCAAGTTATTTACATGTTTCCTCTCAATCTTCTGGATTCCTTCTTACTCACAGATTAGTTATTGGCCCTGGTTGGGGGAAGCTAGGAGAGTCCTGGTGGAGTGGGCCCTGAGGTGGTCTTAGTCGCAGGGTTTGCTTCTAAGACCAGTTTAGGTACAAAACAAATGCCCCTTCACAAAGCAGGTGGGTCCAACTGTCTTCGTGTTTTGTAGATGTTAGTGGTTGGCGGAATAGACCGGGTCTATGAAATTGGGCGCCAGTTCCGGAATGAAGGCATTGATTTAACTCACAACCCAGAGTTCACAACCTGTGAATTTTACATGGCATATGCAGACTACCATGACTTGATGGAGATCACAGAACAAATGCTCTCAGGTTGGTGACCACAATATTGAAGAAGGGGGTGGAGACAAGATCTTTGTGAGAATTTGAGCAGTAAACAGACATGGATAGGCATAAAGGGGAGCTCTTCTCTTGCAGGGATGGTGAAACACATCACTGGCGGCTACAAGGTAACGTACCACCCTGAAGGCCCAGATGGTCAGGCCTATGAGATAGACTTCACACCACCCTTCCGCAAAATTAGTATGGTGGATGAGCTGGAGAAAATATTGGGAGTGACTTTTCCTGCTGCAGATCAGTTTAATACAGAAGGTAAAAGAAGACAAATCTTGATTTGTTTGTAGCAGTTCATTTTATGTTGAGAACATACAAGAGAAGTAAAATACACCAGGTGCCAAGGTCCTTAAGAGTATGAGAACAGGATTGGAGTATGTCTCTGCCTCACCTGGGCTGCTGTTAGGGTTGCGGGGACTAGTGTAGCAGATTGCTAAGAGGGATGGGTAGTTTTTGGGGTTAATGTTATTCTAGCTCTGAATTGATACTACTTTTGCCAATGGCTTTCATACTGTGTTTGCTTTGTAATTGCTGGTGGCCATTACCATTCCCAGTGATGGAAAAATGCAAGTGGTTCCAGCCCTCCTCATGCATCTAGGTAAGGGATTCAGGCAGGGGTGTCACTAATATCTCCATACTGTGCACACAGAAACTCGTAAATTCTTTGATGCTATCTGTGAAGAGAGGGGGATTGAATGCCCGCCCCCCCGGACTACAGCCAGGCTCCTTGATAAGGTAAGGGTCCTTTGTAATCTCTGTTAACTTTTGGGTTCTCCTGTTCTCTGTCTCTGCTTGACTTGGCCTAGTCAAAATTCTCAAAGTGCCACAGGAAGGAGTGTATTGCACCCCAAAGGCATGTGAGGCAGAGCCCAGAGGGATGGATGGTTGGAGGTGGAGCTTGTTCTACTAAGCCCAGAGACAGGCAGCTTTTTGGAATTCTTCTGAGGTTTGTGACTTTTTGCTTCTGCACACAGAAGGGTCCTGCTTCCTGATGTTCTATGTGCAAAGTGAATCTAAAAAGTGGACTGCCTGCTATGGGAAATGGGTCAGCCCGGAAAGTGTGTCCTCAGAAAGTTTATTTATTGCTATGGACGTGGCTAAGTTCATCAGATGATGAAAAGGATCAGCAAGGTTTTCCCATCTTACGCCACTTTCCAAGACAACAATTGTTTAAAGCAACAGTGTGAAGACCCCCACTCTCTCTTCCATCCCCTCTTGTTTTCCAGCTGGTTGGGGAATGTTTGGAAGTTACGTGCATTAACCCCACATTTATCTGTGATCACCCTCAGATCATGAGTCCTCTGGCGAAATGGTAAGCAGGGAGAAAGGGTGTGTGTACACTCATATGTCTTGAATGGCTCCGCTGTTTTCTGTGTGTTCTGCAAGCAGGCAGAAATGTATTTTGCTAAGGCAAGATTTTATTTTTATGGTTTTCTAGTTTGGTGAGTGTCTTGGGAAAGCTGGATTGGGGGAAATAAGGGTGTTGTGCTCCTTGCCATGTCCTATAAAATAGAATGAACTACGCAGACCTGATAATCATATTGTAGAATCTAGAGAAAGTGCAGAAATGTTACATGCATTATAGAGTAGAATTTGTTTAATTAGTCTGTAGACCATATCAAAATCTTTCATTACCTTTCCCCTGCTGCTATCCAGGTGTGTTTGAGTAGCTTGCGGGTCTAAAACTTAGGTCTCCTGTTGTCCCTCTGCAGGCATCGCCTTCGGCCGGGCTTGACCGAACGCTTTGAGCTTTTTGTGATGAAGAAGGAGATCTGCAATGCCTACACAGAATTGAATGATCCTTTTCTGCAGCGGCAGCTTTTTGAAGATCAGGCTAAGGTGTGAAGTTTGCATAGGTGGCCATTTGAGCTGTGCTTTTTTCTGTGAGGCTATCTGTCCCTGTGTAATGCTAATGATTTGTATCTGTCAAGGGAGGGCCTGCATGTTGCAGGAACCCACCGGGGTTGGGGGTGCCCCTTGGTGATTTTTCCCTTGTGATGAGGTCCTGTACCAGGAGGATGGATCACCCAGTGTTGGGTGGGAGGGCAGGTGCTGATTTCTACAATGTCGCCCTCAAGCACATGAATGAACAATGGATACTTTGTCCTGTCAAATCTAAACAAATGATGTAGGTAGAAACTGGGGAGATGGCTGAGATAGAGCCATTGGGGCAGTCTTTGCCAACCTAGTGCCCTCCAGATACTTTGTAGAGTTATATGGCCACCAGTTGGTAAAGCCTGCCCCCCCCCAATGCCTTATTAACTCCTGTGTAATGTATTTGACTGTGACACACGGAGCCAACATGAACCCTCAGCTGCCAAATAAGAGGCTCCATGAGCATATTGGTGGAGTGGCAGGTGTGGGCTCGACCACATTCCCTGTCCCATTGTACTCTGACTTTGTAGACGCAGTTGCCAAAGAGAAGCCTTAGCAGCCCATCTCCAGGGGCCTCTTAAAATATCTTCCCAAGGGAGTTCTATGGCTGCAGACTCTAGTTTCAAGGATGACCCCTTGGTCCAGCTTTACATTTCCACCCCCTTCCCCCAGGCAAAAAGTGCAGGTGATGATGAGGCAATGTTTATTGACGAGAACTTCTGCACGGCTCTGGAGTACGGGCTCCCCCCTACAGCAGGCTGGGGCATGGGCATCGACCGCCTAACCATGTTCCTGACTGACTCAAACAACATTAAGGTAGGCACAGACTATTTGCGAGTTCCTTCCACCAAGCCAAGGCCTGCCATATATCATTTGAGGACTTATGCTTGGTTTTACTGATTACTGTTTTTAGCTATATTATGTACGTGTGTATTTTATATGTTGGAAGCCGCCTGGGATCACCATGTGATAAAGGGTAGCCTACTACAATAAGTATGTGTGAGATGTAAATGACTGTTATTTCAAGTAGCCTTAGTTTGGGACTCTCAACTAATCCATCATTAAAAAGTGCTAGAGATGTTGCTACAGTGGCTCTTAGTGGCTCATGCAGGAATTGGGGATGGGGAGAGGTGTTGGTGGTCTGAGAAAAATGCCTCTTTTTGTTGCAGGAGGTGTTGCTATTTCCAGCCATGAAACCTGAAGAAAAGAAGAAAGAGGCACAATCCAATTCTCCTGCTAATGGGACCTCTGTGTGACCCAACAGGCTGCATTAGGGGGCAGAGGCTGTCCTGGGCCTTTGAACATGCCAGGGCATGCTTCTGTATTTTACAATCGTGAATAAAGGAGCTGTGCATTGCCGTTTGCTATGAATTTGTCCTTTCATGATTTCTCGGGGGAGCATAGAAAGGCCCCCTCCCCTGCGTATGGGGCATAGGAGCTGCGACTGGCCTGGGCCATTATGTCTCCCCTCAGATTCTACTTGTCTTTAACAGTTATTTTGAAAGCATGAAGTGTCTTGGGAATGTCATGCTGTCTTCGGAGCCATATGAAGAATGATGGAGATTAGGGAATCTGCTCAGTGTCTGGGCGAATGAGCATAACCGTGGTTGCAAACATCAGAAGTAAAATGTCACAGCTCAGCTCCCTGTTGATTGCTAACCAACATATAGTGAAAGGGGCAGGATGTCAAGAAAGAACCTCGCTTAAGTTTGCAGTGGCGTCCACCCTGCTGGGGTCACCTGCCTTTTCCAGACGCCTTCCGTTGCATTTATTATTATGTTGCATTCCTCCAGCTGTCTTGTATTTGTTGCTACTTTCTGAGAAATGGCCTGTGGTGTTAGCATGTTGCCGTTTTATGAGCCCCGTTCCCTTTTAACAAAACCCATGAGTCCTTCCCCTGTATTCAGGTAGTGATTTATTCCTTTATAATCATTAGTAGTTGGGAAATAAACGGAAAGCCACACGGTAGCCCGGTAGCACAGGGGAGCGGGGCTTAGCTGCTTGAGTTTTCTGAACTGAGCGCGTGATGCTCTTCTAAAGTGCCTGGGTCGCCCGAGGTGATGTAAAAAAAACCAGGAAGCCCACCCTGCAGATAAATCAGCAGTCACTCTATACCTTATTGCCTCTAGGATTCGCAATAGCTGAAAAGAGGGGTGCGCGGAGCCTTCACTTGCAGCTTCTGGTCGGCTAAAGGGAAGAGCCGCTCTGTCCGGCTCGGTCTCTATGGCTTCTGCTGATTGTCGCCCCACGTGGCCCTCTGGGAGCCGGAAGTGCCGCTAAGGCACGGCGGGAGGCATCCCGGCTCTGATTTTCCCCGAGCGAGAGCACCTTTTAGCGTGTGCAGAGCGCCTCCTTAGATCCCGGCGCTCCCAGAGAGGGGCGGGGCACCGTCGCCACAGAGCTCTTCTGTCTTCCTCCCGGCGGCCTCCGCCGGTTCTTGACTTCCTGGCCGGTAGCAGCTTCTGCCTGGTGGGTCCTGGGGAGGGTCGGTGCCTGTTGCGACGAGGCTCTTAGCGGGGATGCTCGGCCGGGCAGCGGAGGCAGGAGGAGCCCGCCTCGTGCTGTGGCAGGTCTGGGACTGCTGGACGGTCTCTCTCTCGGTGCCCGCAACACAGTCCCCGGCGGCGGCTGGGAGTTGGAGCCTCGCGACCTCCGGAGGTCCCCGGTAGGGAGTGAGGCAGATGTCCGTCTCGCTGCCCCAAAGGATGTGGACCGCCGACGAGGTGGCCGCCCTGTGCTACAGTCACTACGAGACCCGGCTGCCTAAGCAAGGGAAGCCGGCGGCTGGTCGAGAGTGGACTCTGCTAGCGGCGGTGCTGCAGGTGGAGAGCGCAGGTGAGGCTCGGAGAGGACCAGATGGGCTCCGGCTTCTGCGGCGGGGGGGGGGGGGGGGAGGCGCCCTGGCCAAAGGGGGCGCCTTAATGGGAAACCCAGCGAGGGCCTTTCATTTTATGGTGTTGGTGTCCAAGCTTTCTGTGGCCGTTCTTGATTAAGCTTATTAAGCATTCCAGCCTATTTCCATGGGTCTGCCTGATGCACCGATATTCCCTGCAGGGGTAGCTGTGCTGCTGGATATAACGGAGGAGGCTGCTGCTGCCTTCAGCTCCTCCTAGCAGAACTTGGTTGCCCCAAGTGAGTTACTGTAGTTGTGTCCCTGGCTTGTGTGGCAGATCACCTCCCCACTGACTGAAGAGGATGGCATACTTGGGGGGAAGAGTTCCATTTGGGATTAGGGTGTTGATTCCAGTGCTTCAAGAGCTTCTGGTCTGTTTCAGAGCACTTGTGCCAGTTACTGTCATTAAAGCTTTCAGTGGATTAGGACCTGGTTACTTTATACCATATAAATATCACACCCCCCCCCCAGCACTAAGACTTTCAGGAGAGGGGTTTCACTGTCCGCCCCGTCCACCCCCTGCAAAAAATAAGTGAGCCTCTCTGTGATTCTGTGAAGCCAGGGTGTTTGGTTCTAGAATAAAGAAAAGAGACAAGAGCTGTGGGTGATTTGGTATCTCCCCTAAAAGGGATTGCACTCAGTGGCAGCACCCAGGCTCTGGAACTCCCTTCGCAGGGAGCCTGGGTAGGCTCTCCCATTGTGCCTCCAACCCTGAGGAATAACAAGAAATAACTTTCATGGGACCTTCATCTATTGGGACTTAAGAAGTGTGTGTGTGAAATGAGGGTAAGACACCGCAGAGGCAACTGCAGAACTGCCGTTGCTTCAGCCTTGCTGCTCCTGAGCCTGGCTTTGTATAGGTGAAGCCCAACCCAAAATTTTCTCTACCCTGCTGTGGACATTGTCTGTCCCTCTTCCAACTACCATTATTTCCCCCCTCAGAAATAAAGGCGATTGTTGCCATGGGAACTGGAACGAAATGCATTGGGCAGTCAGAAATGAGGAAGACTGGTAAGCAGCCCCCTTCCCACCTGCTGGAGCCCACTGAGCTAGGTCCCCCCTCCTCACAAGCCCCTTGGAATGAAGCAAGGGCAGCTGCACACTGGTGTGGCTATGTGCTTGGCTTCCTCCTGGAGAAGAACTGTGTCGGGCTTACTGTGTTGGTTTTGGTGGTGGTGCTTCTACAGGAGACATCCTCAATGACAGTCATGCCGAAGTGGTGGCCAAGAGGAGCTTCCAGAGGTGAGCAATGAGCTTGAGGGTGGACTGGGGGCGGGGGTTGGAAGATTCCCTGGAATGGGCAGCTTCTTTGGGGGCCTGCTTATTCCAGCTCTGTGGCCCTTTAAGCCAGCTAAACTTTGCACTTTTTCTACCTGCAATGCATCTGAGAAAAGAACAGGACTTGCTTGAATTGGCTGATCAATTATTTTAAGAATTTGTAAACTGCTGTACGTTTGAAGAATACCTGAGCTGCATACAAAAAACAGAATATAAAATGTAATACAAATTACAAAGCAAAGTTAAGTTAAGAACACAAAGTCAACCCAAATTAAAAGCTGCAGAAATAGAATGGACTAATTGAGGAAAGCTTGTGGGGGAAAATAAGTTTTCAATGGACATGAAAAAGTGTTTCTGTCTGGCAAATTAATCTCATCCAACAGTGCCTGCAGGTGTGCTCCCACTACCATCTCAATCACCCTTCCAAAATAGGGGGATTGGCAACTTGGGGATAGTTGTCAAGAACCAGAGTAGAACATCTCTGCTGATTGGACCATCTTCCAGATACATCCCAATGACAGAATCCAACAGTATGCTAGCAAACATTCACCCACCTAATAATATAAGCCTGCATTCTAGGGTAGCAGCTCACCCCGCCTAGGTTGTCTTCCCCTAACTTAAGCTTTCATCAGAAGATAGGTTAGTCATACACACCCTCCCCACAGGAATGCTTCTCTCTTACCAAGGAGTGCCCTCTAACATCAGGTTCTTTCATCACTCTCATAAATGCAAATTAAAACAAGCAAATGAAGTGGCAGTTTTTCTCAGCAGTCCCAGGGAGGATCACATTAGATTCAGGTGCCCCCAGAGGGGGTATTGCTGGTGATGTCTCTTGTAAAGCAGCTGTCCTCTTGCCCCCAGGTACCTCCTTCACCAGCTGTGGCTGGCAGCTGTGTGCCAAGAGCCCAGCATCTTCCATCCAGGAACAGAGGAAGGGAAGTGGATTCTCAAACCATACATCACCTTTATTTTTTTCTCCAGCCACACACCTTGTGAGTATGTCAGAACAGCTCTTTTGGTTGGGGGAATCTCTCCCCTGCCCTTGGTGGGGCCTCCCTTGGAGCTGGGTGGTAGCCTGGTGTGGCTGTGCTGCATTGGTGGAGGTGGAAAGTTCCTGCAGTGAAATTGTGAAAGATCCTGGCTGCCAAATAGCCCAGCAATATCACTGAGCCACTGGGCTGGATATAAAGGTAACTGAAACTCACTGTGGATAAGCTATAAAAAGGGTGAATTCTACACTATGCATTGTTAGGAAAGGGATTGTAAATAAACGGCCAGTATCTTGATGTCATTATACAAATTTATGAGGAGAGCATACTTGGAAGACTGTACAGCTTTGGTTGCCTCACCCCAAATGAGGATGGGTTCTCTGCTCCAGGGAATTTTTCCTCTGTGGGAGAGAGCCCCTGCTTGTCTTTGTCTTCTAAGAGCCCACCCCCCATTTCTTCTAGGTGGGGATGCTTCAATTATCCCAGTCTTGGAAGTGGAAGCACAGCCTTGCCAGCCCCTGAAGCCATCAAAGGCAGCTAAGAGGGGCATCAGTGACTGTGGGCCTCTGGCAGCTGAAAGGGAGTCTGAAGAGATGGCAGCTGACCATTTTCCCAAGAGACAAAAAGTCTGTGGTGCTGAGCTCCCTGCCGAGGACCGTGTAGGAACCAAAGTGGTGGATGTCCACAGAACTGGGGCCAAGTGTGTCCCAGGAGAGGCAGGGGATTCCCAGCGGCCAGGTGGCGACTACCACACCGTGGGGCTTCTACGGATCAAGCCAGGCCGTGGGGCCCAGACAGCCTCCATGTCTTGCAGCGATAAGCTGTTGCGCTGGAATGTCCTTGGCTGCCAGGGAGCCCTCCTGATGCATTTCCTCCAGCAGCCCATCTACTTTTCAGCCATGGTTGTGGGCCGTTGTCCCTACAGCCAGGAGGCCCTGCAGAGGGCCATCGTTGCAAGGTGAGCAAGTTGTGAGGATGGGGAGGGTATTGGCCAGGTGGGTGGAGCAGCCCATTGCAGTTACTTCTGGGGATCATGCTTGTTTCCTTATTCCAAACACTGGAGCGTGTCATGTTGCTGAACGGTGGTTGTGCTCTTCTGTTCCCCCAGGGGTCTGCCTGTTTTGTGTTTGCCGGATAGCTTCCGAGTTCAGGAGCTGGAAATCCTGCAGTCCCAGCTGGGCTTCATCCACAGCCGTGAAGCAGTCCAAGCCAACCATGCTCTGCGCCAAGGGAAGGTGGTGCCCTGCGGGGCAGGTGGGTGTCTCCAGGGGTGTTTATGAGGGTGCTTGGGCTTTCTGCTCCCCTTCCCTTGCTTGGAGGTGGTGGCAGGGAGACCCTGCTGTGGGAATTGTTATTGTTTGTATGCATTACCAGAGCCATAAAAGTCTGAGGGCAATTCCAACGTTGCCATCTAACCAAAGAGACCAACGCATTGCAGGGGTTGGACTAGATGACCCTTGGGGTCTCTTCCAACTCTAAAATTGTATGAGAAGGAAACTTGAAGGTGGGGGTAGAGTGGGGAGCAATAGATTTCCTTCTGGAAGTTCCCTGGGTATTTCTGCTGACTTGATTGATAAACAGATATTATCGGCAGAGCAAATAAACATTACTGATAAAATTGCTGTTTGTAATAATAGAAAGCAATGCTGGCTGCATTGGAAGGAATAAAATCACCAGGTAAGAGGAAGGGAAAGGAGAGGCAGCAGCTAACCAGTGTGTGCGCATTTGGTGTCAGCGCATACCTGGGCAGCCTTCTTCTTCTCAGGGATATGGCCAAAGCACTTGTTGAGATGTTGGGTTCTGAGCTGGGGGTTTTAAGGGAGGGGGAAAGATGTCATTGTGTTACTACCTAGCGATAGGGTTGCCAGCATTGGGGCAGCAAAAGGCGAAGCTGGTGATCCACAGCTGGTAACAGTGGTAGGAGCAAAGGCCACCGTGTGTTGGGCTGCCTGCAAAAGAATAACCATCTGAGTTGGGGGCTTTACAGGATGTCACTTAGTGTTTCCCTTGCATATTTTGTGGCAAGTGACTCCTCCTTCCTCTCTTTCCTCCCAGCTATCAGCTGGAGTGCTGTTCCGGAGCACCCACTTGATGTCACTTCACATGGCTTCAAGCAGGGGTCAACCAAGAAAGTGATTGGAAGCCCAAAGTCCAGGTGTGTGTCACAGGTGGCAGGAGCCACAGCTAGGTAGTGGGGTGTGTGTGTGAGAGAGGCAGATGCAGTCCTTTGGATGATTTCTGTGTGCGCGCTGAGTGAGCCAGACTTGTTGAATTTCAGAGAAGAGGTGAGTCTCAAACCACAAGAGCCCAACTCTTTCAATTGACTTCATTCTGTACCAACCCCACCCTGCGTCTTCTGAACTGGTTTCATGGCAGACATTTTGTCCGGTTTTTAACTTCCTTACCATTAGTGATAAATGATTCAGGTCAGTTGCTTGGTCTTGCCATAGGAACCTAACAAAAGCCCTAGAGCTGGATTAGGCCAAAGATGGCCCATCTAGCCCTGTGTCCTATTCTCACAGTGGCCAACCAGATGCCATAAAGGGAAGCCTACAAGTAGGATCCAAGCACAAACGGAGCATTTTCCCACTCAGGATCCCACCAGTGACTGGTAATCAGAGGCATGTCGCCATCTTGTCTAGTAGCTTATACGCCATCAACATGCCTCCTGCTGTTGAAAGTCATTGTGGCCAAGTGGGCTGTGAAGCATTCTGTGTGTGTGTGTGTGTGTCTCTAAACGCTGGGATCAAGCAACAGAACTGACACACTTAACATACATTAAATGAAAAATAATGCCTGAAACACACAGTTTACATGAGCTGCAAATGACCATGGAGGGTGGCCTGAATTGGTTGGAATCACCCTGGAAATAAATCTCTGCCACGGTGTGGAGCAGGAGCCCGAAGTGTTGCAGCTGTAATCGTAACAGTCCCAGCTGCATAGACAATGAGACCATTTATTACTGGGCTGCTTCTAAGGAAATGGGGAAGGAGGCTTGGCATCTCAAGGGAAAGTTTTTAGTCAGCAGCTGATCAGCTTACAGCCTCCCAGGAGACAAAGATCCTCTGAGGAGAAGAGGGTGGACAGTTGTCATTGCAGGGTGAGGGGAGGTGTCGCAGTGTAGCACTTTGGCCCTACAAGGATCTATACTGAGAGTGGTGAAATAACCTTGAGAGATGGTGATGATTAATGAGGGAGTGAGGGCGGTGTTTTCTTCAAATCTACTCGGGACAGTAGCATTCCAAGCAAGACACATGAGCTCCTCACGGGTCTGTGTGCACATAGGAACCAGGCAACAGAGTTGGCACACTTAACATACATGAAGCAGAAAATAATCCCCAAGACATACAATCTGTCCCAAGGGGGTGAGTTGCCTACAGTCAACCTAGAAGAAAATCTTGGCCCCAGTGAAAAGGGACATGTGTGTTGCTAAGGGCGAGAGTAATTTCATTACAGGCTTGTTGACAGGCTTGAGGCAGGCTGATCATATAACACCGGACTTGGCACAGCTGCAGTGGCTGCCGGCACATTTCAAAGTGCTGGTTTTAACCTGGAAGGTTCTTTATGGCTCAGGATCCCAATATCCTTCAGAACTCCTTTCTCAATACAAACTTTCCAGACCCTTTGGACTTCACCTGTGTGTGGCAACAAGGGCAAGGTTTTTGGAGGGGCTTCTCCATCTATGGAGGTCTGTCCTGGCACCATCATTAAAATCCTTTTGACACCAGGTTAAAAATTAAGTCATCTTCTCCTAGGCTTTTGATGGATTGTGACAAGCTGGTTGATTGCCTGTTGAATTAAAAAATTATTGTTGCTGAAGCTTTTGTTGTTGCTTTTCTGCTGGGTTTGTTTGTGGATTATTGGAATTGTTTTCTTTTTGGCTTTTAATCTTTCCTTAAGTTGCTTAGATACTTTTTTGGTAGTAGATGAAAAATAAGTCACAACTAATTATATTAATAATGACATGTAAAAGAATCAAGAATCAATACCATGTTCAGTTTTGGCAGCCCCACGTGAGAAAGCATAGTCAGAAATGGGAGTCTTATGAGGCAGGATAGCTACAACTCCTGTATTTTAGACATAAACATTGTTGAGAAGCAAGTGGGAAATACGACCCAGTGTGTTGTAGTGGGCACAGCCTTGGACTAAGACTTGGGAGACTATGGTGATGATGATGTACCAACACAGGGTACTTTACAACATAAAAACAAAAAAATACATAACTTAGTAACAAACAAACTTTAAAAGGCCATGGATGGTTTAATTAAACAGGCCTGGAAGAAGAGGGCTGGTTTTGCATGGGGCCTAAAGACATGTAACAAAGATATGTAACAAAGGCACCAGGTGAGCCTCCCTGGGGAGAGCATTCCACAAGCAGAGAGCCACCACAGAAAAAGCCCATTCTGGTGTGCCATCTCCCATCATCAACCACAAATCCACAGGCCCACCAGAATGAAGCTATGGAACCACTGGAGGCCAATGGACCAGTTTGGGAACCCCTGATGTACACCATCTTGAACTCCTTGGAATATAAATGTACTCATCATCATGATGATGCTATTTGTGTACCTTTCCCAGTCATCTGATTTTGGGGAGGCAGGATGCTGTGCTAATTCAACTGATAAATCCTGGCAGTTTTAGTTCCTTAAATTTCTCAATCCTTAGGCAGCATGCCTCTAATTTTAAAATGTTTTTTTAATATAACTATCATAAGAACTTGAGCCTCTTCTTAAAACACACTCACACAAGGAAAAAAGCCTTGTGATGGCAGATTCCCTCATAGATTGCCAATTGCACCAGTCTCCTTTGGGCATTAAGTGTTACGAATCCCTGTCAACCTGCAGATATCTTGACAAAGCAGCGCTTCAACCAACAAGCTGGCACCCTTGTCTCCTTTTGCAATGAGACTTATGATCAGAATTTGGTCTTCTGTTGCCGATAGGTCTCAAATCTGCAAGGTGGAACTCTTTCATGCATTCCTGAAGCTGGCGGCCAGCATTCCACAGGAAAAACTGCCAAAAACTCTCAGGTGAGGAATTTTCCACTGTCTTTTAACTGCTGCATGCTCCACTTCTCCAACAGCAGGAGGGCCCCATGTTCTCCCTGTACCACCATGGGGTTGGCAACTTTTTCCTTTGAAAGGTAAATTGACCAATGGGAAAAGTGAGCCAGTGGACAGAGCTAAAGTCCAAAGCAGCTGGCATTTGCAGGACTGCTGAGTTTGTTTAGCTCTTTCTCTCTCGCCTTGTACTGCTCCATCCCTTTAGGCTGCCTGCAGCAAGGCTGTGAGCCAGTTTTGAAACTCAGTTCTATGGGGATTGTATCCTTTCTTTTTAATAGAAAACACTGTATCCTTGTTCTTTCCCAAGCTTTCCCTCCTGTATGCTACCCACTTTCTGTTTAGCTGCATCTCCCTGTACTGAATGGCTTTCCTCTGCGGTGTCCTACGATCTTTGCATTAATGCTATGTTTGCTTTGGCTGTATTGAGGTTGCGTGCAGACACTTCCAGGGCCAGGCTCTCATCTTCCCTGTTCTAACACACTCCTGCCAGCACCTGCTTCTGCAGGCTGCCTAGATGTGCTGTGTGTACTAAGAGGTATGCTGGCACCCATGCTGCTTGCATAACTTCTCCTTCCTCAAACATATTTTGGGCTTTGCTTAGTTTTGCAATTTCCTGGGGTTTTGTTTGCACTTTGCCTGTTTCCTGTCTCTGTACCCTTGAGGCAGAGACTGGTGCCCAGGCAGCTGGTTCTGATTTGACAGGGTTGTCCCTCCCTGTGGGCAGGAGGGGGCAGTATTTCTATATTCAGGTAACTTGGTCTTCTTCCTGCACACTTTGATGGGGCAGGAGCTGCTGAAGACAGTGGGCCTGCCTCTGCCCTGTTCACCTTGGGTGCTTAACTTCCTTTCTTGTTCAGCCACAGAGTGCCCAGAGAGGAGCAAAACCTGCCCTTCTTCAGCAAAGTTGCTGGCAAGAGCAGGGCTGGACATAGCTAAGTTGGTGTGCTGGATACAGTTGGTGTTTTGATACTCTATGGTGGGCAGCAGCTGCATGGCTTTAAAAATAAATAATGGTTACATAATAAACATTGGCTGAGTGCAAAGCTTTTGTTCTGGCCTCAGCCTGCCTCACAGCCTTTCAGATGTCCACAGATATCCCCTCCCACAAAACGCAGCCAAAGCTGTCAACAGCCTACTCCAGTCCCTGCAAAAACACCAAGTTTCCTTTTATCCTGCTACCCTCCACCTTCAGCAACTTGCCAAGTAGGTGGTATGTGCACAAGCTGGCTCCTGCTGCTGAGTGTCCCACTTTGTGGGTGTTCATATGGCCTCCTCTGGGCCTCTCCCTTGCAAGGCAAACATAGGTAGAGCTGCTTGTGACCATTTCTACACCAAAACGTTTTATTGCAGCCCTTGGCCATGAAGTTTTTGTGTGGTTGTTGAATGTTTGCTATTTGTTGGGCTAAGCATCGCCTGAATGGTGATGATATGCTTTGTTTACAAAGAGCTGGGAGGGGGGAGCAAGGCAGGACAGTGACCCATTCCAGGACTGTTTGTTTCTCCTCAGAGAGAAGAAATTAAAGACTTACTGGGAGTATAAGGAAGCCGCTGCCAATTACCAAGAAGCCTGGCAAGCACTGCACAGCCAAGCTTTGGGCTGCTGGGTGAGGAACAGTCGTGATTACCTGCACTTCACGTGAGAGGAGGAAGTTGTACTGTGACACCTGGCTCAGAGGCAAGACTGCCTCACCTAGGGGGTGGGATGCTACTGTCCCTCCTGTGACTGACAGGCATAGAGCTGCAATGATTGAAACTTGAAATATAAATATTCTTGAAACTTCTTTTTAAACCACCAAGACTGTTACATACTTAGCCACCCCCATCCTTTGCATTTTAACAAAAGGGCATACTAAAACAAGGTAGCAGCCCATGAACCCTGTTACTTAATTGTCACTGCATGGTCTTTTCTGTTTTTGTCTTTATGTAACTTGGGTGTGACTGAGGTTATCAAGTCAGGCTGAGATTGCAAACAGCTCTGTTAATTAACTGTAATAGACAAAAAGTGGGATCTCCAATTGTGTAATGTTAGACCTCGATGTGATTTGCAGTTCTGGTACTCTTTAGGAATAATTTTAATTGTATACCCATTTTAAGAAGTTATTATTTAGGCTTTGTTGACAGAAGTTTTAGAAACTTATTGAGTACAGTAAGCCTGCAACGTATGCATTTAACTTGTGTGCATTCAGCTTTATGCACTTTGCAATTAAAAAAAAAAAAAGACTTTGGCAATCCCACCCACTGTTGCACCCAATGTGTTTTGATTGTATGGGATTTTTGGCTTTAGGTGTGATTCCTGGAACGTAACCCTAGCATAGATTGCGGTCTTACTGTACAGGACAGATTGAAAGTGACTGTTGCATGCTGGTTATTTGAACTGGTTGGAGCTCAAACATAAATGCTTAGAGCAGGGTTCATCAATGTGCCCTGAGATGTTGCTGGACCAATCCAGTCATTCTTTACCACTGACCATGTAGTAGTGCAACAATCCGGAGGGTACCATGTTTTGTTTTCTCTGGCTCAAGAGCCTAGTGCTGTTAAAACAAGACATTTAGGAGTTGTTCTACTAAAGCAAGCTAGGCTACTTTGTACAGTAAACAATTCCATTTAGCTTTATCAGCTTTTAAAGAATTTTGAGGTCAGCACAGCAACTGTCTAAACTGGATTGTGAGGATGAATGCATTATTGAAAATGTATCCTGTGATAGCAATGGATTACACAGCTGTGTTTTAGTATGGCTCATAGAGGTGAGTGTAACTGATAGACCTGTGCAACAAAGGCACCAGGGGATGAACACCAAGGAGAGGAAGTCCATTGCTGCTGCAGGAGGGGGAAGGAGGCCAGCTCACTCCTCAAAGATTTAAAGAGTGGCCTGATTTTCTCATGAGTGCCAACATATTACTGCATAGGATTATGGGGCCAGCCATCATTGTAGATGCAGCCTGTCACAGGGCTTGTGAAACTTCCTCATGCCCATCCTGCTTATTCACTGAAAACCTACGTAATTAATTGATTCAATCTGCCATAGTTGGCTGCCTCTTTGTTAATTATAAACAAGGTATCCACCAAGCCGGATAGATGACTAAGAACATGCGATGTAGTGCTAGTTTTCATGAAATCATTAAGGTGTGCTTAGAACAGAACTGGCTACATCTGGCATCTACCTGCTTTTTGGATGTGGAGAGCAAATATGACCACCTCCATGACTGTAGCTGGATATATCTGTCTTTACTCTGAATACTATCAATACAACATGGTTATTGATTAGCCTTTGTCAATTAAGAATTATAGCCAGAGCAAACCACATGCCTATTGTATACCTTGAAAGATACATCCATGTATCTTCCATTTTATTTCCAAATAAAATGGAAATAAGACTGTTCCATAACTGCCAAATAACTGGGCATGGGTAGCATTCAGCTGACAGCTGTAAAATGTGGTTACATATTATTATTATTATTTTAAAAAGGGGGGACCAGGTCGCGCTGTGGGTTAAACCACAGAGCCTAGGGCTTGCCGATCAGAAGGTCAGCGGTTCGAATACCCACGATGGGGTGAGCTCCCGTTGCTCGGCCCTAGGTCCTGCCAACCTAGCAGTTCGAAAGCATGTCAAAGTGCAAGTAGATAAATAGGTACTGCTCTGGCGGGAAGGTAAACGGCATTTCCGTGCGCTGCTCTGGTTCGCCAGAAGCGGCTCAGTCATGTTGGCCACATAACCCGGAAGCTGTACGCCGGCTCCCTCAGCCAATAAAGCAAGATGAGCGCCGCAACCCCAGAGTCAGCCACGACTGGACCTAATGGTCAGGAGTCCCTTTACCTTTATTATAAAAATAACTGTCCACCTCCACCCCCCCTTGTTAAAGAAAGGAATGCAGGGACCCGTCTCCAGATATTAAATAATCCTACAAAGGAAAGTCCTGTCCGATCACTCTTCAAAGTCCCTCACCAAAAGCTCAAGGAAACTTATTTGGCTCCTAAAGAGGAAGAGTGTGAAGCAACTTATTGGAGGTCTTCTCACAGTCTGAGAAATGCCTAGATCTGCAAAAGCAGCTGCTTCAGTGCTCACAGCTTGTTCCATAGGACAGACGCAGGATCACCCCTTGTAAAGCTTGACCTCATAAGACTGTGTGTTAGAAAGTGAGGCTGAAGTAACATAGAACTGAAACATATTTGTGAGAGGAATTTTAATCAGTTTCCTCTAGCAAAATTCATCAAGAGGAAGACACTAGCCAAAATCAACATATTAGCATCTTGAGACTGTTTGTAACAATCTAGAAGCGCCCTTACTATGAAACTGTAATAATTAATAATTAGTCAAACCTTCATTTCAAAATCCCCCTCCCCCCTCACTTTAATCCCTCAACTACCTTGCTTCAGTATTTAAATAATGTCAGTATATGTGTCCCAGAGGAGAGAGACTATGGAATTTACAGCTATGAGTACAATGTGCAATGGGGAAATAAAACTTTCATAAATTACCAGGCTAACAAAAATCTATCCATATATTAAATCAACCCAGTGACAGATGCAGGATGTGCCCCGGGGTCATGATCACAAACAAGAGGCTATTTACAAGACACAAGAGGGAAGGAGAAGCAATCAGATGCCAAAGGTATTTTCTCCACTATAGGCCACATACAGGAAGCCATCCTCGTCCTTCTCCTTCTCGTAAAGCTGTCCCATTGTCAGGCTGAAGGTAAGAAGATAAGAAGACAGTGAGGAACTTGCTAGGGTATCAAAGGAGTCTACATAGCAACTAAGAGGGAATGCAAACTGAATGGAAGCCCAGGCAATTCTTTAAACAGGACCTTTTCTACTTGTACCATGTGTGTCTGTAATGATTACTATAACCACTTGCAGCCTCTAGAATTTCTGGTAGCAGAATGTTATCATAATATCCCTTAGCAAGAGAGGGGAAGGGATAGCACTCTGGTTCAGGAGGTTATGGGAGAGATGGCTGGAGGCAGAGTGTGGAAGGCTACAGAACACATCTCTCTCTCATCCTGTGCTTTTGGTTGCCCAGGATTTTATTGTTTCATCTGGTATTTTATCTTCTAGTGTTTATATTGTGTGTGTGTGTGTAAATAATTTGCTGTATTTTTGTAAACTGCTTAGAGACTGTTCTGGTATTAAGCCCAATATAAATTCCTGTTAAGCTGCAACATTTTACAAAGACTGAAGTTCATGACAAAAGATTAAAATGTTATCTACCTCTTGAGAAATTCAATCTGTAATCTAATAAAAATATGAAGGTTAAAAAAAAAAGCCTGGCAAAAATAAATGAACAGAAGCACATTAGATCTATACTTGGGCTGCAATCTTGGAAGTTATGCCTACAGAATTCTAGTGGGCTTACTTCTGAGTAGGCAGGCATAGGATTGAATTGTTTAAAACCATAAAATACTGATCCTCTAACATCATGAATTTGGCATAAGGGGTTAACTTCTGACTTAATACTAGGGTTTGGGGAAGATGTATCCCTCAGCCTTATTTCATGTGAGTAAGGGAAACTTTGAAGGAAAAAAAGGCAGAGATATTAAAGAAAAAGAGTAAACATTTCTACTCCCCAAATCAGTTACAAGCATTACAGATTTTTCTATAGCAAGCACTGTGTCCACCTGAGTGATCTTGCATATTCCTGTGTACACAACTTGAGCTCTGCTATTCATGCTGCTCTGAAATTAGGAACATTTGTGTATTCTAAACTAGCATAGTAATTTCCTTTCCTTCATGACTGTAATTAACACTAGTTCTGTCTCTGAACAGACATTGGCTGCAGTAAGCAAAAGTTATGGATTGCTGGAGTGGGGCTGGAGCAAAACAGGAAAAGGAGCACAAATTGTTTAGAAAAAGTATCTTGTCTGAGGAAAATGAACTAAATCATGTTTTAATTCTATAACCAGACACTTTGTGGAGAGTTGAGGAGGAAGATTAGAACACCACAACTCAACAAAACTCAGCTATACATAGCCTAACATAGTTAGACTACAGTAGCACCCCCATAGGAAAATAAATATATGAGAGCCCACCTGTATGATGCCTCAGGTTCCAGAACAGAAGAAAGGCAGGAGGTATATCCATGAATAAGAAAACCACATACACTCTCAGCTGGCCCCACCAGCCAGCCAGGTATAAGCTGCAGCCATGGGCCACTGGAGGAAAATTGCTGCTAAAACCCACAACAAAAGAAATTCTTGCCCTTATGATAACTAAGTAAAAGGGTTAAAGACTACTCGTTTTTTAAAAACTGGGAAGCATATTTCTACATCCCCTCTTAGCCAGCGGAAGGTGCAGCCAAGGCAAAAGCGGGGAGAACCACCTTGCCCTCCTCCCTCCACCTGTAGCAATTAGCTAGAAATAAAGATTTAAGCTTTTATTTCAACCCTAGTTACCAGAAAGGAGAAAGAGCAGAAAAGGTTAACTCCTTCCCTGACAAGCTGCACATTCCATGAAGATTTTATCCCCACACAGACTGTGGAGTGGTGGCAGCAGACTTCTATTAGAGTCAATATAAAGCTTTCTGAAAGCCTAATTGCAGTGAGAATGTGTTTCTTGAATGGGGTGGGGGTATCACAGTGCACAGGAAGGGCAAGGCTAGGATGAGGAAAGGACACCAAGGCTTGGATGCAGAGGTCCTAAGGATGGATGGATCCACTCTTTGGACCAAGAGTTCCCCACCTCTCTTAATGGAAGCAGAATATTCAGGAGATGCCTGGGCAATCTCTCACTGCTTGGCTATGAGTGTATGATACAAGCATAGCTCGCCAGGAACCGGACAGCTTACAAACAATTATATGAATATAAGAGCTGTCTCAGTCAGTAGGGCATGAGACTCTCAATCTCAGGGTTATGGGCAAAATATTCCTGCACTTCAGGGGATTGGACTAATGACCCTCATTGTCCATTTCAACTCTGATTCTGGATCAGGCCAAAAGCCCATCTAGCCTAGCATCCAAGTGCCTATGGGAAGCTCGAAAGCTGGACCTGGATGCAACAGCACTCTCCCCACCCATGATTCCTCTGAGGAATGAATAGTCATTCATACTCCAAAATCAGAGATGGAAAATATCTAGCCATCCAGATATTGCTGGATTACAACTCCTTTCAGCCCAAGCCACCATGACTAAGAGTGAGGGGTGATAAGAATTGCAATTTAGCAATGTATGAAGGACCACATGTTAATCACCCCTGCCCTAGATCATCTCAGCTGAGGCTGCAAACCACTTCCTTTCCCTTGGTGTGAAGAAGCCAATTTCACATTGAACATACAACTGCAAAGACTGGAAACAGCTATTTCAGGACACAAGCCAAAGTGCCCTGGAGGACCATGCCATTTTAGACAGCTGGTCATCAGCTTTGTTTTCCATGAGAAAACGGCAGCTGTTGTCCTTGAAGAAGGAAGATCCTCACCTGGATTGCGGGACAGTCTTGTCTACAAAGAGGAATATTGCCTTCTCAGATGGCAGTTGAATCCTCTTCCGGATGATCCACATAAACTGAGCCACAGTTATGTCAGATGGAACCAGGTACTTCCGCTTGTCAATGTCCACAATCTGAGAGCCTGAGACCTTTTCAACAATCACCTGCCCAAAGGACAATGGAGAGGGATAAAATGGAGGGGGACAGGATACATCAGAACATTAACACCAGGACAATATACACAATGGCAGTTGGAGAGGCTCAGCAGAAAAAATGATAGACAAGACCAGCCACAGCATGTCACAACCTCTTCTCAGTTCTCTGAAATTCAAAGGGAGGGAGGACTTTGGCACTCAAGGTTAAGCCACAAGGGCCTTTTCCCAAACTTCAATCAGTGGCTGCCCCAACCATATCCTTTCCTGGAGGGCTCTGATACAGCCAGTGTCACATAATCCTTGATGGCATTAAGGCTAGATCACAGCCATGTGTTCTATGAGGTGTTTGGAACTTCCATTGTTTCCCACTCTCTCAATATTGGAACCCTGTAGGAGTAATCCGATGAAGCTAAATGCTAGAAGATATAGGACAGACAAAAAAAAAGTACTTCTGCACATAATCCATAGTTTAGCGATAGAATTTGCTCCCACAATATGTTGTGGCGGATTCTCCTTCATTTGAGGTTTTTAAGCAGAGGTTGGATGGCCATCTGTCATGGATGCTTTAGTTAAGATTCCTACATCACTGGGAGTTTGATTAGATGACCCTTGGTGTCCTTTCCAACTCTGCAGTTCTATGATGGTAACCAACTCGGTTGGCTTTAAATGGAATTTAGACAAATTGATGATGAATCTAGCTATCAATAGCTACTAGCCACAGTGGTTACGTGTATCACCAGGAGCACAGGCCTTAGGCCTTTGATTAAAAGATATGGTGAATCACAAGTGGGAAGAGGACTATGGCTCCCATATCCTTGTCCTGGGCTTCCTATTGGAGCATCTGTTTGGCCAGTGTGCAAATTGTTATTTGAGTAACCAATAATCTATGGAAAAGTAAATGATATTTTTCCAATTCTAGCAGCTGTTAACAATTTATTATTTCCCTTGCCTTTTTGTGATAAGTTATCCTTAAGATAATCACACAACATACCATCTTTGGGAGGATTATAGTTCCCCCTTTTTGGTACAACTAAATCTCAGAATATCTGAATTTCTGTACACATCCACATAAAGGGGAAACCGTTTGCTTGTTTGCTCTTATGACTGAATACCCCGGCTCATCCCGGGAATGGAAGATCCAGGGGAATGTCTTCCCTCGCTCCCTCCCTCCGCTTTACAGGCCTAAATCAAAGATTCCTACCAACCGGGCGAGGCACTGGGCGGACAGAAAAAGGGAAAGATGCTCGGGCCAAACAGGCTGTTTGTTGCTTCGTTTCCGCAGGGCGGATTTCGAACGGGAGCCAACCTGCACCGATGCTGAAGAGGCCCAGCCCACCGAAACCCCACCCCGCGCGGACCTTCCGGCCTCCTCCCCGAAAGGCGAAGTAGCGGCCGCGAGAGACTTACCGGGACGCGGTCAGGGTACTTGGCCCGGATCTTGGCGGACTCCACGCAGCGGTGCTCTGCGGAGACAAACGAGGGAGGCGCGTCAGGAGGGGCCGAGAGAGACTCCGGCCGGCGCCAGAGCCCGGCGCCCCCGCCCCGCCCTTCCCACCCCCGCCCCGCCCCGCGGCGCTGCGCTGCGCGTGTGGCGAGAGAGACGCCCCTCCCCCCGAGGCCGGGGACCAGGCCAGGCCTCATCCCTGGAGACGGCGGCGGCGGCGGCGGCGGCCTCCCTCCTCCTGGCCCCTCACCCAGCGCGTGGTCCTCCTTGAACATCCACTTCATGGCGCCGGTGCGGGCGGGCGGGGGAAGGAAGGGAGGGGCGGTCCTGTCGGTCTTCCTCTCGGTCCGTCGGGCCCGTAGTGCCACCGTCACAACAACAACAACGACGACGAGCAGCAGCAGCCACCACTACGGCACGGCGGGCGGGACTTCCGGCTCACCGTTTCCCGGCAACCACTCGGGAGCCAGGACTTCCAGAAGGTGGGGCGAAGCGGGACGGCGCAGTGGTCACGTCGCGAGGCCCGGCCCTCCGCGCATACATCTTCGCGCCCTTCACGCGCTGATTGGTTGACAGCGCCTGACCCGCAGTGGCGCGCGGCTCGCGGCCGTTGCCCGGGTGACGGGCTGTCGCCTGCCATGGCCTGGCTAGAGGTGGTCTCCGAGAGCGGCGGGCGGCGGCATCGGGTCGCGCTGTGCTCGCTGACGGCGCTCGGGCTGCTGCTTCTGGGCGTGCTCACATACGTGCCGCCGCTGCTGGTGGCCTACCGGAGCCACGGTGGGTAGCGGAGGGGCACCAGGGCGTCCCTTCCCTGTCCTGCTCTCTCCTTCCCTCTGACCGGCGCTGCTGCTTCTTCCCTTCCAGGCTTCTGGCTGAAGCGGAGCAGCTATGCGGAGCAGCCGAGCGTCCGCTTCCGGCACGAGGTGCTGCTGGTGGGGCTGATGGAGGGCGGCGACTTCGTGGGCTGGAGCTCCTTTCCCGCCTGCAACCGCCTGCTAGGCGACCGCCTGCGCGTCCCGCTCGTCTCGGTAGGCGCTTCTGAGCGCGTGCAAAGTGCCTCTTGCTGGGGCGGCCAGTGGGGGCGACTCTCAGGGCATCGGCCGCGGACGGGTTCCCTCCCTCCAGTAGCCCTTTAGATCCGCCGGTAAATAGGAGCCGGGCACGAGCAGCGTTGACGATGATGACTGTTGAGCTCAGGCTCTCTGCGGGCTCGGAGTTGACAGCAACTTATAGCCACAAAAGAGTGACTCTTTGCCCAGCTGGAACTCCCGCCCAGCTCCCAGTACAGTATGTTCTCTCTACCATGAAAGGCTGAGTGGAGGTTGCTGGTCTACAGTAGCCTTTTCCTAGAAACACCTCCTGGCTGCCCTTTCTCCTAGTTTCCAGGTGAGAACATCACCTGCTCCCGTATCTCCTAAGTTAGGAAGTGATAATGGCAGACTCAAGGCTGTGCTACTCCTGTACTGTCTAGATGAGAACGCAGTTTTCTCAGCCAATAAAGACCCCTAACCTCTTCCTAACCCATCTGGTTTTCAGTAGCCAGGGTAAACTTCGGCCCAATTTGCTGCTGGTAGCCAGTTCATTGGTGCCAGTTCTCTCCTGTTTGAATCAGAGTGCACGTTTCCCATATCAGAGGATGAAACAAAGTGACACTGATTGAAGTTGGAGATCATTGAATTTCTGACACATCAGACTGGCCCTGTGGTCAAAGCTGTGGCTCGCAAGTTGAATAGATGAGTGATTTTATTCACAGAGTGTATTGCAAAATCATGGAAGTGGGTAATCGAGGCTTCAAGTGGGGTTCAGTTGCTTTTCCTAGGGCAGTCACCACCTAGGATGACTGCACTGGGTGAGCGAAGATGGAGATGGTTGCTGCCACAACATAGTCCTTTAAAATGAATCTGTTTGGCTGTTGGTGTGAGGCAAAAAGTGTCTGTGCTCTGCTTTGTCTGCCTACAGCAGGAGACTTGCTAATGAAGCAGTGGAAGGAAGTACGGTACCTGAGAGCAAATGGGCTCATGGCTGTCATGCCACTGGTTAATTAGGCCATAGATTTTGATGGGAAATCAGTGACTCTCCAGATGTTGCTGGCATCACCTCTTGATGAGAGTCCTGTAACATCTGGAGAGTCAGTTTGCTCCATGGGTCTTTGGCTTCTAGGTCACTGATTTCAGCAAATCTGACATGATTATGGAGGCCCCCAAATCCTAAACTTACTCTGAACAACCAGCATTAAACTGGATGACTTGAAGGCTGCCTCAGAGACCAATTTGAACCTGAGCCTTTTGTGGCCAGGCCAGAACAGAGGGACTGGGCAGGTGGGGGCCTACTCCAAGTTCCCTAGCAAAGGCAAAGGGGAAACCTTTGGTAAAGATGATTGAAATGGGGCCTACATTTCCCATCTGGCCTGGGCTTATCATCAGCTTTGCATGATCCTGTAGGTGGCTGTAGTCTGCCATTGCAACGGTGCTGTGGTGCAGGCACCTTGGCCTATATTGAATCTAGCATCTGTATTGGGGTGCGTGTTTCCTCTTTACCTGGCGTCGCATCTGTGTAGCTGACATGTAATTGAAATTATTGCTAAGAAGTTTGCTTTAATAAAAGTTCCTGTTATGCTTGCTAGGCTAGAGAGGAAGACTCAAATCAAGATGGAATGATGGACCTGTTAAATTTTCACCTGGAGCTTCCACTTCAAGCTACTGAGCAAATAGTTGGGATCCAGCTCATTCTGACATTTACCTATCAGTTGCAGGTGAGTGCCACAAGCCATAGCTTTCTAGGTGCCACTCAGTGTTTGAGGACAGGCAGCCTAATCCTCTTACTTGCTGTGGTGATGGCAGCTGCTGTTTCATTTACTCAGTATGCCATGCTCAGCTAGTAGAACAGCTTTCTATGCAGGTTTTTTGGTGAGGGGAGGTCATGGTTGGGAGGAGTTAAGCCTCCCTTCCCCAGCTGTGACACATGCACACAAACTGCAATTAAGCTTGAAAGAAGTTTTATGCTGGCTATTGTGGGGGCGGGGATGCTGCATGTGCCAAGAAAGGGCTTGACGGGCCATGTACACCTGCAGCTGACACACTGGTGACTCTCAGCAGCAGGGGAAGAGGACTTTGGGCCACACGCTTCAGGGAAGAGATGCGATTTCATGGAAGGACTTGCTTGGGACACTACATGTGTGCTTTATTGCTTGGTTTAGTTCATGCTATAAATATTTTTTTTTAGGTGCAGTCATAATGCAATACATAATGCAGGCCACCAGTTAAAAAGTTGTATTCCCTCCTTTTCTATATTTGATTGTTTTGATCATTTGTTTTACATTCATCCAGCCCAATGCTCTGCCTACCAAATAGGAAGCTTTGGTATTCTGAGTGTTGTGTTTGTATCACTTGTAGAATGATTAAGGCTGAGCCATAAACCTTTCCTTTTCTCTCTCCCCCTCTATGCTCCCATTTCAGAGAATGTCTACATTCGTGATGCAAAGCATGGCCTTTTGGCAGGCCTCTTCCCCTTTGCCAGGGTCAAAGGTCTTTGTGAGCGGAGACCTGAAGCTTCACCAGAGGCAGCCGCTTAGCCATACTGGGCTGGACAGCAGATATAATGTGAGTGGCCTTTTACATTTCAGTCCTTTCAAGCAGTTTTGTTGCCCTTTGTGATGTCTTTTCCACTGCAACTGATGCTGCTGGAGTCATGCACTAATTGCAAAGTGTGATCATGCCAGTGAAATGTGCACTGTTTGATATTCAGGTTATACAGCGGAGGAGATACTAATTTCACATAGCGTTCACCTAGGTAAAGGTAAAGGGACCCCTGACCATTAGGTCCAGTCATGACAGACTCTGGGGTTGCGACACTCATCTCACTTTATTGGCCGAGGGAGCCGGCGTACAGCTTCCGGGTCATGTGGCCAGCATGATTAAGCCGCTTCTGGCAAACCAGAGCAGCGCACGGAAACGCCGTTTACCTTCCCGCCAGAGCGGTACCTATTTATCTACTTGCACTTTGTTTTTTTTTTAAAAAATATTTTTTATTAATTTTACAACATAAACAAAAAACAAACAAACATAACACGACTTCCCCATACCTCCCCTTCACTGCATTCTTGTTTTAAAATTTTTTAGCAATCCTTCATCCATTTTTATATTTAATTCTCTTTAAAGTTTTCTTAAGCTTAAGTTTTTACAGCTGTAGTTCTTTATATCCAATCCCTTGACATCTTAACATTCCGAAATTTTACAACAATTTTTAAGATAGATTTTGAATTTTTTCCAGTCTTCTTCCACTGTCTCTCTCCTCTGGTCACGGATTCTGCCGGTCATCTCTGCCAGTCCCATAAATTCAGTCACCTTGGTCTGCCATTCTTCCAGAGTAGGTAATTCTTTAGTCTTCCAATACTTTGCCAAAAGAATTCTTGCTGCTGTTGTTGCGTACATAAAAAATGTTCTATCTTTCTTTGGAACCATTTGGCCTACCATGCCCAAGAGAAAAGCCTCCGGTTTCTTTACAAATGTCCACTTAAGGATTTTCTTAATTTCATTATAGATCATTTCCCAGTAGGCCTTAATCTTCGGGCAGGTCCACCAAAGATGATAAAAAGTTCCTTCGCATTCATTACACTTCCAACAGTTGTTATTGGGCAAATGATATATCTTTGCAAGCTTGACTGGGGTCATGTACCACCTATAGATCATTTTCATTATATTCTCTTTTAAGGCACTACATGCCGTAAATTTAATACCTGTGGTCCATAACTGCTCCCAGTCAGCAAACATAATATCATGACCAATATCTTGTGCCCACTTAATCATGGCTGATTTAACCGTTTCATCCTGTGTGTTCCATTTTAGCAGCAAATTATACATTCTAGACAAATTCTTAGTATTGGGTTCTAACAATTCTGTTTCTAACTTTGACCTCTCCTTCTGGAATCCTAGTTTCCTGTCCTGCTTAAAGGTCTCATTAATCTGGTAATAATGTAACCAATCTCGGACTTTAGGTTTCAATTTCTCAAAGCTCTGTAGTTTCAACTTTTCACCATCATATTCTATAATTTCACAATATTTTGGCCAGTCTGAATCCATGTTCAGTCTTTTTACCGCCTTGGCTTCCATTGGTGACAACCACCTGGGGGTTTTACTCTCTAACAAATCTTTATATCGGTTCCATACATTATACAGTGCTTTCCTGACAATATGGTTTTTAAAGTTTCTATGAACCTTTACCTTGTCATACCATAAATATGCATGCCAACCAAAGTTGTTATCGTAACCTTCCAGATCCAAAATATCTGTATTCTCAAGAAGTAGCCATTGTTTCAGCCAGCAAAAAGCTGCTGCTTCATAGTAAAGTCTTAAGTCCGGCAGGGCGAAGCCCCCTCTATCCTTTGCATCAGTCAAAATCTTAAATTTTATTCTGGGTTTTTTGCCCTGCCAGACAAATTTAGATATATCTTTCTGCCACTTCTTGAAACAATCCATCTTGTCTAAAATTTGCAATGTCTGGAACAAAAATAACAATCTCGGCAATACTTGATAACAGCAATTCGGCCTAACAAGGAAAGTCTCAGCCTAGACCATATATCAAAATCTTTCTTCACTTCCAACCAACATTTCTCATAATTATCTTTAAATAAGTTCACATTCTTAGATGTTAAATTCACCCCCAGATATTTTACTCTTTTTGCAATTTCCAAACCGGTTTCTCTTTGGAAACTATCTTTTCCCCCCATCGTTAGATTTTTTTCCAACACCTTTGTCTTATGCTTATTTAATTTGAAACCTGCTACTTGACCAAATATTTCAATTAATTCCAAAACTCTTTTTGTACTGGCTTCTGGCTGTTGCAATGTCAAAACTAGATCATCTGCAAATGCTCTTAACTTATAATGTTTAGTTCCGACCTGTATTCCTTTAACCAGCTGGTCCCTTCTAATCATATTCAGGAAAACCTCCAGTACCGATATAAACAATAGGGGGGATATTGGGCATCCCTGTCGTGTCCCTTTCTCTATTGGGATCTCGTCCATGACCATACCATTTACAATTAGTTTAGCTTTTTGCTCAGAATATATTGCACCTATACCGTTTTCAAAATTTTTGCCTACCCCCATCCCTTGGAGATTCCTCTTCATAAAACTCCAGCAAATATTGTCAAAGGCTTTCTCTGCATCCACAAAAATCAACACAGCTTTTCTATTTATGTCAGTTTCCAGAAGTTCCAAAATGTCTATAATGTTCCTCACATTATCTGACAATTGTCTACCTGGTAGAAAGCCTGTTTGGTCCCTGTGAATCTCCTCTAACAAAACTTTTTTAAATCTTTTTGCTAAAATGTCTGCAAAAATTTTATAATCCACATTCAGAAGTGATATAGGGCGGTAGTTCTTGACTTGATGTTTCTCAGTTTCTGTCTTCGGTATAAGTGAGATGAATGCTTCCTTCCACGATTCGGGAGCCTTTTTCCCCTCCAAGATTTGGTTGCAAACTTCTTTCAATGGTTGTACTAACCATTCCTTCAATGCTTTATAGTATCTCGCAGTTAGTCCATCTGGTCCTGGTGATTTCCCTAGTTGCATATCCTGAATGGCACTCTCTATTTCTTGATCTGTAATTTTCTCATTCAAACTCCTTCTGTTTTTTTCCGAAATTTTTGGCAGGCCGTATTTTTCAATAAATTCTTCTATCTCTTGTTCATTCTTTGGCCCTTGTTTATACAGTTTCTTGAAAAAACTTTGAAAACAATTACTTATCTCATTTGGTTTATTAATAAACTTCCCATCTACTTCGAGTGATGTCACCGTATTCAGCTTTTGTCTCTTTTTCAATTGCCATGACAGTAGCTTCCCACATTTATCTGCTGACTCGAAGGTCTTTTGCCTCATTTGTTTTATTTTCCATTCTATTTCCTGATTCATCAGTTCCATATATTGTGTTTGATGAAACTTTATCTACTTGCACTTTGACGTGCTTTCGAACTGCTAGGTTGGCAGGAGCAGGGACTGAGCAATGGGAGCTCACCCCGTCACGGGGATTCGAACCGCCAACCTTCTGATCAGCAAGTCCTAGGCTCTGTGGTTTAACCCATAGTGCCACCCGCGTCCCTAGCGTTCACCTATGTCACAACAATTCACCTGTACTGTGGTATTGCCAAGCAACAATCTCATAAAAGGCTAAAGAGACTTCAGAAAGTCTAGTGATCTCTTTGACCACCACCCATTCTAGCTGGAGCATGTCTAACCTGAATAGGAAGGGGTATTGTTAGGGCTGAAGCAGGCACGGGCCCTTCTGGTCTGCATAACTCTTATCTCTTGCCTGAGACTTATATTGTGTTGCCTGCCCCAACATGTCTGTTCTTGTTTTTTAATACAAAGTGTTTTCACTGTGACAGGTATCTGTGATCAATGGTACAAGCCCTTTTGCCCAGGACTATGATCTTGTGAACATTGTTGCAGCATATCAGAAGAGGAATGGTGAGTTTGCATTATGCACAGTCCTATCTAGGTTAACTGATACTTGTTTTTCACCAGCTACTTCAGAATTATGACCAAATGCCTACAAGGTCTTTGTTGTTTCCTTTGCAGTCACAACAATTTTGTCTGGTCCCGGCCCTATCTGGGTGGTTGGAAGAGCACCTGATGCACCGTTTGTGGTCCAGACAACCATCCACTACCCAGTGGAACTGATCCTATATCCTTTGGCTGCCAGGTGGTTGTAGTTTGGCCCGCTTGGTCTCAGTCTGGCATGAAAGTGGTGGAAGCTGTTTTGAGCTGTGCTTGGCAATCGTGGCACTTGGTAGGTACTGTGCTACAATCTGAATGTGGAGAATGTAGCTGCTGGGTTGGACCACTAGAGAAGAATGCCTGATGAAGAATTCCATGAAACTTGCCTGGAGGCAAGGTGGTGTCACTGTAGACCACCAAAGGTGGTTGATTGAAAGAAGATTATCTTGAGTAGAGGAATGAAATCAAGAAAGCATCCAAAATAGGAAATGTTGTAGCTGTGCTTGACTTTAACTACCATCACATAGACTGGCTACATATGTATTCCTGTCTTGACAAAGAGATAAAATTTCCAGATACCTTAAATGACTGTGCCCTAAACAGTTTGTCATGGAATCAACCAGAGGGGACAGTGACCTGGGATCTGATGGTGCCCAGCACCCTTGTGCAAGATGTAAGTGTTGTTGAGCAGGTTGGGAACAGTGACCATAGTGCTATTAGTCAATTGCCAGGAAAGTCCAACACACAGCCACTTTTGACTTCAAAAAAGGAAACGTCCCTAAAATGTAAGTATTGGTAAAAAGAAAGCTGATAGGCAAAGTCAAGAGGGTCAAATTACTCCAAAATGTTTGGGAGTTGTTTAAAAGCACTATATCAGAAGCTCAACTGGAGTGTATATCACAGATCAGGAAAGGTACCCTGAGGGGCAGGAGTATGCCAGCATGACAAAGGAGTCAAATGTATGTCAAAAGAGTATGAGATGGTGGAGAAGTTGAATAAATTATTTATATCTTCGTAGAGGAAGATAATAGGAGAGATCCTAGGGTGTGAACTAAGTCTTAGGTACTGAGGCAGATGGCATTGATGAGAGGTAGATTTAATAGACAAAATAAGAACTGACAAACTCACCTCAAAAATAATAGTATAGATTTGGGAAAATGATCGAGAGGATGGAGCAGCTCCACTGAGGAAAGCTTGCAGCATATGCGTAGCATGGAGAAAGTGGATAGAGGAAAGTCTTTTTTCCTCTCTCCTGAACTCACGGGCATCTAGTGAAGCTGAATGTTTGAAGATTCACAGCTGATAAAAGAAAATACTTCTTCACGCAGCACATCATTAAACTTGCTCCCACAGGAGGCAGTGATGGGCCCCAATTTGGATGGCTTTAAAAGATTAGGCAGATTCATGGAGAGCAAGGCTATCAGTGGCTACTAGCCTTGATGACTATGTTCTACCTCCACTCTCAGAATCATTATGCCTCTGAATACAATTGCTGGGAATCACAAGTGGGCAGCGTGTTGCACTGCTGTCTAGCTTGCAGGCTTCCCACACGTATCTGCTTGGCAGCTTTGAGAACAGGATGCTGGACTAGATAAGCTGTTGGCCTGTTACAGAAGGCTCATCTTATGTTCGTAACTTGTACTTGCATAGGGATGGGAGTTTTCCTTGTGTCTCCTATTGTTTATTGAGTGTTCTCAACCACCTTTCTTCTAGATGCAGATCTAATCTCTCACTTTGCTGGTCATATGTGTTTGAGGTGTGTATTCTGAACTTGTGTGAAGACACTTGAAAATTGAATTTTCCTTGACTCTTGCTACATATCAGCCAGGTTTCTGGGAGATGATTAAGTTTGCCTGGATTCAGTATGTTGCCATCCTGCTGATCTTTCTTTGGATTTTTGAAAGAATAAAAATCTTCCTTTTCCAGAATCAAGTGCTAAGCACAGTACCAGTGACACCAGTTCCCCCTGGATTGTCATATAAAGAGCACCAGTCCTGAACATGCTCCTAAAATTACCTAAAACTCCCAACAGGATGAATAAATATCCCATGCTTTCACTTTTTTCTTCAGCAGCTTTGCACATTGAAGATGAGGAGGCAGCTTTGTGTTTGTGGTCAAGGCTTATTGCAAGAGTGAAAAGAACTCTGTATTTCAGTTCTCTCTGAGCCAAGTATTTCCACTTGAGGTGCTATGTGAGCAGCATATTGGGAACCTAATTTGCTGCCTTGCATTTTGTCTTCAGTTGTATATGAAACACTATCTGCACACACCCAGATAGTGGCTGAAGGAGCTTCAGTTGATAATGAGATACACTGTTTTAAGTAAATTCATTCTCTTTAATACTTTTATAAAGGATTATGTTCTGTTATTTCTGCACTGAATTTCAGGCTTGCAGGTTTGGTTAATCCCCTGTTGTTGTAATCCTACATAGGGATTTTAACATAGAAACAAACACAGCCGTATGAAAAGGCAGCAATAAAATTGCATTTCCAAGAAGGCAGCATTAGCTGGTCTGTTCAGTCTGAGAGGACAAGGGTAGGGAGAAGCCTGCCCACCTCCCACAGCAGAGCAAGCGTGCCTGTTTGTACAGTTTAGTTCTCATTCTCCAGCATGTTCCTAGGGTGGTTTACAAAAAAAGTTAATGTTAAAACAAATGTTAAATAAACAGTGAAACACCACAAATTAAAAGCATTTAGCAGACATAAAACAAATGCAAATCATGAAAGTAATTAACAGAAGATTTTAAAAGCCTGGATTTTGTTTACCGGTAGGTGTTTTTCTTTTGTTGTTGTTGTTTTTAAGCAAAACTGTCTTCCCTGGGTGTCAAAATGACATCCTGGAAACTTGCGCTTGGACATAAAGTGGTGTATCCTGGTGAGGTATTTTCAGTTTCTTATCCCCCAGAAGATTCCTATACATAGCTAAATAGTGCAAAGGAGGCAGCTGTGGAAATTGTAAAAAAATTGTTCCAGTAGGCAAGGGAAGCATAATAAATTAGAATCAGTTACAGATAGGTAGCCGTGTTGGTCTGCCATGGTCAAAACAAAATAAAAAAATTCCTTCCAGTAGCACCTTAAAGACCAACTGAGTTAGTTCTAGGTATGAGCTTTCGTGTGCATGCACACTTCTTCGTATCTGAAGAAGTGTGCATGCACACGAAAGCTCATACCTAGAACTAACTCAGTTGGTCTTTAAGGTGCTACTGGAAGGAATTTTTTTAAATTAGAATCAACTACTGTAAAATGTTACAAAGTAGTGAGCAGGACTGAGTTCTCCAAAAGTCTTCTGCAACAAAGTCATTTGCCACTAGAATGAAAAAATTAGAGGGGGAGCAGGCAGTGTTTGTAAAACAGCCATAAAATGTAATGTAGGCTCAATTAGGCTAGAACTGTGCATTACTGGAATCAGCCAGCACTCCACCATAGAGCAGAATTGGGTCTTCTGTAAAACCAGCCATCCAAGCCTAAGAGGCAGGTTCTGATTGTGGCCAGTGGTGTTTTCTAGGAACCATAGGAAGCCGCTTTATATTGAGTCTGATCCATCTAGCTTGGTATTATCAACCGGAATCTTTCCCAACCCTATCGTAGAGAGGCTGGGGTCCGATGCTTTGCATACAAAACCATGTGTGATGCCACATCCTTAGACTGTGCTATAGTTTAGCATTTCCCCTTTGCCTTTAGTCCATTTTGCTGTTAATGTTTTATGGCAGTTTATGAGAAAAAGTCAGTCTCTGCTCTTACTGGTTGCAGCCAAAAAGCTGCTCAGGACTGCATAGAATGTAAAAAAAAATGACCGGCGTTCCCCCTCCCCCAAGTTGAAGGGCATTGCCGTTCAATTGTGTGTATGTGGGGCGGGGCTTACCCCCCTGATTTTATTCAAGTTGGCACCCCTGCGAGAAAGTATTTTATATACTTTTATAAATAAGCAGTGGGGGGCAGGAAGAGAGTGATGGGCAACTACAGCTGCCTCGTTTACATTGCGGGGGGAGAGGCGGCAGGCTGCCCTTTGCATTGCTGCCTCGCCCCCGTCCTTTCACCGACTGCAAATCAGGCGCCAAAGCGCTGGCCCAGCGTCCTAAGGCCTTCGCATGCATGAGGCCCTTAGGAGGTCTACAAGCAGCCCTGCAAGGTAGACCCGATCAGTGTCGAGTCTGCTTCCTCGTCCACTACAGGGCGGCGGGGGCTACGGCCGCAGGCTGCACGAAGCAGCGGGCCTGGTCGACGCGGCTCCTTCTTGCCCTTAAAGCCGCGGGACGGGCGCCTGAGCGGCAGCGTGCGCCAGAAAGGCGGGTCAGCATCCCGAGTCGAGCAGCCTTGTCGGGAGCGCACCGACGCGGAGTCCGCCTCCCCGCGTGTTGGGAGCGCCGTCGGCTTCCTCCCCTCCCCCCTCCCCCCGCTGTGGCGTCCCCTCACCAAGGCCGGCCACGCGTAGTAAGCGAGAAGCAGCGGCCCCGTCGTCCTTGGAGCTCTCGGCTGATGGGCGGAGATGGAGGATGGCGGAGCCTGGACGGCGCGCACCACCTTGCAGGGGGCTGGCCTGGGCGCAGAGCCCACCTCCCGCCGAGGGGGCTGCTCGGCCTCCCGCCCTGGACCGGCCCCTCCTTGGCGCCTCCCTCCGGCGGCCGCTCCGGGACGCGGCGGCCACGTCTGAAAGCGGCTCATTGTCTGTCTGCGGAGCGACCCGGCGAGGGCAGCAAGCCAGTCAGCCAGCGGGTCTCAGCCCCCAGGCCCCGCCTGCCCCCTGTCTTCCAAATTCCCCGCGCCTCTGAGGAAAGCGCTCGTGAGTCTTGGCCGAGGTGAGGAGCCGAAACGGGGCAGCCGCGGGACTCCGGCCCAGGACGGCAGCTGGGGGTTCTGCCTCCCCCAGCGGGTTCTCCCTCTGCTTGGCCATCTCCCCCCGCCCGCCCTCGCTCTCCTCCACCTCCACTCATCCCGTGCGGGACCGGAGAGTCAGGCCCGCGCGGCGTCGAGGGCTTCGAGGTCTGTGCGCCGCCGGACTTGGAGGCGCGGCAGGCGTAACTCAGAGAACGGAAAGAAGCCGCGACGGCCTTGGAGCGCGTGCAGAGTGCGCCCTTATCCAAGCAGCGTCCTCTTGGCGGACGCTGGCTGAAGCCCTGGCGCATCTCAAGCAGCCGCCCTTAAGCTCTCGAGTCGGGAGAAACGTGCATCGCTCTGGGCTTCCTCCTGCAACTGCCTGCCTCGCTGCTTGGCGGTGGATGGCTCACTTGGGCACAGCTCCGGGGTCTCTTCCTCCTCCTGGCACTGGTTGCAGTTGGTATCTTTTTGCACAAGCTCTGCTTGGAAGTTGACTCTGAGTGGGTCATATGTCACGGGAGAAGTTATGCTTTACTTGAGTTTGTTTTTAGGGGGGGGGGAGTGATGGTTACTTGCATTTTCTGCACAGATTGTGCAAATGAACTAGAACTGTACCCTATACTCTGCCTTGAGTTCCTTGGAATAAAGGTGGGATAGAGCTATGGACAACAAATAAATTCTTAAAAAACAGATTTGTCCATCTCTGTATCTAATGGTCAGGGGTCCCTTTACCTTTACATTTACTTGCCGATCAGAAGTTCGTGGTTCGAATCCCCGTGATGGGGTGAGCTCCCATTGCTCGGTCCCTGCTCCTGCCAACCTAGCAGTTCAAAAGCACGAAGTGCAAGTAGATAAATAGGAACCGCTCCGGCATTTCCATGCGCTGCTCTGGTTTTGCCAGAAACGGCTTAGTTATGCTGGCCACATGACCCGGAAGCTGTACACCGGCTCCCTCGGCCAGTAAAGCGAGATGACCTAATGGTCAGGGGTCCCTTTACCTTTGCCTTTTTACTCATTTAGTATAACTACTTCAAAGCTAAAGGAGACGAGGCTGACCTTTAGCTCTTGTCCCTTCCCCACAGCATCTCCAAAATTAGGCTGAGAAAGACCCCTGTTAGTAAACTGGTGAACCTCTATGGAGACCAACCTTTGCCAGTCTGGTGGTGCCTTCCAGATGTTTTGAACTACAAGTCTTTCACCTTGCCTATGCTGGCTGGGGCTGATGGGAGCTGCTGCAGTCCACTAGTCCCTGCACACTTTCCCCTGCAGATTAGAAGACAAGACACATCTAACTGTTTTCAAAAGATAACTTGAGATTTTTCAGAATGCTAAATTGAGCTTTGGGTCTTGCATTCTGTCCTTCCACACACAACAGAATACAATCAATGTGGAATAAAGACTGCCTCCATTGCCCTGTTTTCCCCCCACCCGAACAGCAGTGTGTTTGTTCCAAACTCTTTTGTACTCTCTGAGCATCACTATTGTCTCATCCTCCAGCCTGCTGTTTTTCATGGCTCTCACTGACATGCATATCTGAACTGGTTAGTCGTTTCCGGGCGTTATCAATACAATATGTATGGCAACCCAGGCTGTTACTTGTTTGCATGCAAGGTCCTTGTGTGTCATCGTCATCCTACTGAAAACTGAACAGCTCCCCCTCTCTTTTTCCTCCAGTTGTGCTCTGCTTCAGCCAGAATGGTGAGGATCCGAATATCCAGCACTACAGTTGCAATCTTCCTTGTGATTCAGACAGGATTTCTACTGTTTTTGTGTGTTCAGCATGGTGGCTTTATGTCTCAGTCTGAAGAGAAACCACCCCAGGTGCACATTCTCATCCTCTCCTCCTGGAGGTCAGGGTCTTCCTTTGTTGGGCAGCTCTTCAGCCAACACCCTGATGTCTTCTACTTGATGGAGCCAGCCTGGCACGTGTGGGTAACCATGTACCAAAACAGTGCCAAGGTCTTGCACATGGCAGTGCGGGACCTCATCCGGTCAGTCTTCAAGTGTGACATGTCGGTCTTCGATGCCTACCTGCCATGGAAGAGAAATGTGTCAGATCTTTTCCAGTGGGCAGTGAGTCGTGCCCTGTGCACAGATCCTGTTTGTGAATTGTTCCACCGCACTGATATCACCAGCGAAAGTGCCTGCAAGGCTGTCTGTGGGAAGTCCCCCTTCAGCAAAGTGGAAGAGGCCTGCAAGAGCTATAGCCATGTTGTCCTGAAGGAAGTCCGGATCTTTGACCTCAGGGTGCTTTATCCTCTCCTCACTGACCCCTCCCTGAACCTCAAAGTCATCCACCTCGTCCGTGACCCCAGAGCTGTTGTGAAATCCCGGGAGCAATCAGCAAAAGCTCTTGCCCGTGACAATGGGATTGTCTTGAGCATGAATGGCACAAAAGTGGAAGATGGCCAGTACAAAGTCCTGCAGGAGATCTGTAGAAGCCACGTTCAGATTTATGAAACAGCAACCCTGAAACCTCCAAGTTTTCTGAAAGATCGTTACTTGATGATCCGGTTTGAAGATCTTGTACGAGATCCTTTAGTGGAAATTACAGCAATGTATAAATTTTCAGGTCTTCAGCTGACCAGCAAACTTGAAAACTGGATCTATAATATCACCCATGGACAAGGGCCAAGTAGGAAGAGGGAGGCCTTCCAAATCACTTCCCGAGATGCAGTCAATGTCTCCCAGGCATGGAGGACTGTTCTTTCATTTCAGAAAGTCAAGCAAGTGCAAGAGGTTTGCAAGGGTGCCTTAAATATACTCGGGTACCAACTTGTAGATTCTGAGAAAGAACAGAAAGATCTGTCATTCGATTTAGTGTTGCCACATCGAAAAAGTCAATTCAGCTGGGCATCCTTTAGTGAAAATTAGGGGAAGTATGACTATCTGTAATCTCTTCTTTGTTGCCCAGGTAACTGGAAAATATTTATTTTGATTGCTGAATTCTGTGTTTCTAGTTATCGTCCTTTTTGCCATTTACATAAACTAGAGCAAATGGAATAAAGGGGTGATATGTAGTTTGCGGAAATACAGTATATCCTATTGGATCAGTCATTGTACCACACTGTCCTGCTATATTTGTAGGTATCAGGAATGCCGTTTTTTTATTTAATAACAATGTAGAACTTCCAGAAACTGCATTATATTTGACATAACTCTTCAATAGAAAATACTTTTCCTTTGCTTCTGAGAAAAGGGCAAGAAAGTAACTATGATATTCTGGGTTCTGCATTATTTTTTAAACAAAATATGTTTACATGCTGGGCTGTCAAATTACTGATAAATGAGCTTTGGTCTTCTTTGCTCATGTTAGCTAACCCTCTGAATGGCCACCTTGTTTAGGGTGGAGGAGTTGAAAGAAAGCCCAATGTTGCTGTTCAAATGAACCATTTGGCTGCTGTCTGCTCTGGTGACAGACAATGGGCTGGTCCCTAAAATCATTATATATGTGTTATATATACATGTGGGAGAAATCTCTGTATGCAGTACTGAATGCCCACTTCTAATGAAGGCCATCACTGAACATGTAATCTTTTGTGCTTCATAGCTGCTAAAAAAATAGTGGGGAGAAAAGAAGGATTCTGCTAGAGATACACAGAAGAAACTTGGGGCTTATTCTCTTCTTTCTCTTCAAAATTAAAATACTGCCATTGGATTGGACAGATGACTATGCAAAGACTATGCAAACTGGACAGATGACTATGCAAAGATTGTTCAGTGCTTCTTAATGTGGCTGCCATATGCAGGTACTTTGGAATATTTCTCCAGAGGCACTTGCTGGTTGCTTTCTTTCTAAGTTTGGCTGGGGTCCTAGCATCTGTTCGTAATGTCATTGAGCTGACCATGGGCCTCAGATATTTCCCCAGAAGGAGGGAACCTGCACCTATGGGAGATTTCCTTCCCCGTGAATGGAGTTCCTCAGCCAAAGGCACACTTCACTGTGCAGAGCCTGTACTGTTAATCCAGAATCCAAATTGCAGAGATGTGGGAATGGGTCCCACCATCCAGGATCCAGAAGTGGATGGGGGGAAGAGCAGTGGATAGTTCCTCAAAAGTGGAGTGCTGGGAATCACTTGTGCCTCTGGAAGCCCCCGCTCCCCACAGTAAGTCATGATTTGGAAGGTGTACAGCTGAACCACAGGCTGGGATGGGGGTTGGGGGTGTGTGGGGAAGGTTGTGTTGGGAGGGGAAGTAATCTTTTCCCCTCACACATTTATTCTGCCATTAGAATGGGCTCTGGGGCTCCCTTCCAGTTCAGGTTTGTGTTGGGGCTGAATCCCACTGCTTTGTACCTTTGTATGTTAATAAAAGTGCTATTTCCATAAGTCTGTGGTAAATTCTCACTTAGAGAACCATTTGCTAATCAGGTTTCCATGAGGAAGGCCAAGTAGATGTGACCAAGATGTGACCCCCCCTTAAATTGGGGTGGGTGGGTTCCAGACTGAATGGAGGGGGGATGCTTCTCAACTCATAGATACTGCAGAAATAAATGATTAACACTCTGGTAGTATTTGAATGTGGGACATCCAACACAATCTATAGCAGGTTCAGAAGACATGGGAAATTCCATCACACACTAATCAATTCGCCTGTGGAATTGTTTGCCACTGAATGTTGTATATATAAATTCAATAAATGATTATGATGATGATGATCATTTCTGGCTCCAAGAGAATTAAATTGGTCTTTTTATGGCCTCAATAGACAAGGCATTGCAAAATGCAGCCAGGAATATCACATGCTGCTCTCAGGGTTGTGCTTTTTCTACATCTCTGCGTGATCTATAAAGAAAAGCTGCTTCAAATGACAATGTTGGGGGACACCTTAAAGCATGGCTAGCTATGCTGTGGATCTTCAGATGTTGTTGGTCTACAACTCCCAGAGTTCCTGATTGCTGGAATGGCCATGCTGGCTGCCTGAAGCAGACAGGATTTGGGAATCTCAACAACATCTGGAGGGTCACAGGTCAGCTACTTCTGCTTTAAAGAGTAATAAAAAACATTTCAGACTCACCTTTCCTAGATTAAACCTCATGAGAAGGTCTTGCCTGTGGAAGCAAGTTCATGCTACAGAACAATATATTCATTAGAAGAGGATGGGGCATCTGGGTTAGCTGAGGCTTTGCCTTCCTGCCTGTCCACCTGAGCTGCTGGGCTTTGGCAGGAGCAGGGGGAAGGAGACTCACTGCGGCCACCACTTGGATAGCATCTGGGACAGGAAATCTGGGAAACTTGGAGGAATGCTGTCTTTGTGCAGTCAAGGGGTTAAGGTTGCAGAGATTTATTTATATTTATTCCTTTATTTAATTTGTATCTTGCACATCTTCCCAAAGGAGCCCAGTCCTGTGGGGAACAGCTGTGCCATTGCTGTGGTGGCTGGCTGCTTCTTCTCTCCCATTAATCTTTGAGCCCTGCAGGTGGGTGTGCTCCCCTTGTTTGTGACAGCTCCATCCAGCACTTTGGGCAGGTCCTCCAAGGGTATGTGGGACACTGGTGCAGGACAATGAGCTTGTGAGCTGTCCATGGTGTTGACAGTCCTGCTCTCTTCTCTGTGCATACAGGCATGCTGCTCCTCTGCAGATCAGCAGCCACCATAGATTTGGTGCTTACCCTCCCAACAGCTGCCTCTCTCAGTGCCATCTCCACCATGTCACAGGTACCCCTCCATAGGATACTGAAGTACCACAACTCCAACCTGCAGCACACCCCCAACTGGTGCCCCAAGGCCACCTTCAAAGCTGGGCCTTGGAATAATGGAAGAGAATCAGGAGGAGCTGCCACCTCCAGTGTGTGTGAAAGTCTTGGGGGAAGGGAGTTTCCACCCCTAGCAATTTTGGCAGTCGACCCAGCCTAGTTGCTGAGGATGACAGGGTGAGTGATGCTGCTACCCTGTTAGAGACACAGACTGAGTCCTTGGCAGGTAGTGTTGGCAAGGAGGAGAAGGGGATTGGTGGTGGTGGGAGCCTTATGGCGGAAACTCTGGTGCTAGTGTATCATGCACTTGTAGTGAAGAATGTGGGTGTCTTGGTTGTGGAGGTCACTGTCCAGCTGTCCACATGTGTATGTCCTGCAGCCAGAGCTGTCGCTGAGGTCTTGTTGCTTTGTGGCAACTGTGGAGTGTAGGAGGCTGGTTGGTGCATGTGGCCAGAGGTGGCAGTTGCTTCACCACACTCCAGGTGGGTAATGGAGATCTGGTGGTGCAGGTTTGCACACTCAGTGCTGTGGCACCACGTCCACAGGCACTGAGAGACTCTTTGCTGCCTCCTTGGGCTGGAGCAATCAGATCCTGCATGTGGTAAGAAATGTGGGTTCTCCATCACAGATGGAGCAGGTGAACTCTCCCTGCTTCTCTATAAGCTGGCGCAAGTGGCTGGTGATCACAGTGGCCTGGCTGGCATGTCTGCCTGTGTGGATCTCCCTGGCTATGCAGTCTTCTTGCAAGGTGCCACTGGTGCACTTGGTCTTTGCACCAGCAGCAGGTCTGATCTGGCTTGCATTTCTGCCCCCAGCTGTCTTTGCTCATGCAGCCCCACCTGCCTGCCAAGCCCTTGAGGTTTGACTGTTCCTTGTCATGTCTGGACCACTGATCTATGGGGTGCCCACTGGGGGTTGGTGGGGAGCGAGGATTGCAGAAATCTTTGCTACTATGAACTCCTTTTCTCCTTTGGTATGTTGCTTAATTGTTTCTTTCATGTCAATAAGGAGCAGTTTTTTGCACTGTGCTCTCTGGTTCCATGGTATCATTGGTGTGTGATGGGGCTGTAGGCATTTTTGTGTGTTGGGGCAGTGATGATCCACCTGTGGTTGAGATGCCACAAGTTGCTGCTAAGTATAGTTGCTTATGGGGTGTGGGGAGCTATGCAGCATGTGTTTTGGTTACTAATAGGTCATGTGTGTGGTGCTCAGTGTAGCAGTGCATTCTGGGAGCTAAGTCTGGATTGGCTTTTCTGGGTGAGATTGCTATGGACATGACAGCCATTGGGACATGCCTACACTCCTGCTGCTGACTGTTTTCCCTTTCCTAGCACTGGCCCCTCTCAGCAGATTATTACAGGATAGATGGTGATGCTACCTTGCAGGGCTGTGCTATATGTACATGCTGAACTTAAATTGTTCATTGCCTCTTAAATTCAGAAAGGGTTAGGATGTCTGCTTGTCTGTTTGGGGGATTCCCCCTGCCTCGCCCTTCCAACACAGGCACACTTCCCTCAGAATAAAACAGAATACAGTAAAATGAACTCTATTAGACTAATAGAGTTAAAGAGTTGCTAATATAATATAGACTATAGCTTAAGGTTACCAGATTTTTTCCAATGCTTCCAGGGACACTTTTCAACTTCAATAGGAATGATAGGATTTGTCAGAGGACTGATTTGTAAATCTGGGGACTGTCCCCGGGAAACGGGGATGTCTAGTACCCTTACTATAGCTCCCAGTATCCTTTGCCTTTATCCCTGTTGGCTGGGGTCTCTGGGAATTGCAGTTCGCCTCTTTCTCTGTTGTGTATTAAAACTTAGCCAGTAAAGTCCTTAAATAGTACTTTTCTGTCACCTGGTGACAAAAAAGTATAACTGCAGCCTCTTTCTGCCCACTGCAAGCATAGTGTGGTAAACTCTAACTGTAGCCTGTTTCTACCAACTCTGCTGCCATCTGGTGGCAGAATAGTGTAAAGGTAAAGGTAAAGGTACCCCTGCCCGTACGGGCCAGTCGTGTCCGACTCTAGGGTTGTGCGCCCATCTCACTTAAGAGGCCGGGGGCCAGCGCTGTCTGCAGACACTTCCAGGTCACGTGGCCAGCGTGACAAAGCTGCTCTGGCGAGCCAGCACCAGCACAGCACACGGAAACGCCGTTTACCTTCCCGCTATAAAGCGGTACCTATTTATCTACTTGCACCTAGGGGTGCTTTCGAACTGCTAGGTGGGCAGGAGCTGGGACCGAAAGACGGGAGTTCACCCCGCTGCGGGGATTCGAACCGCCGACCATACGATTGGCAAGTCCTAGGCACTGAGGTTTTACCCACAACACCACCCGCAGAATAGTATAGCTGCAGCATATTCCAACTCACTGGTGGCATGAGATGTTGGAGTTATCTATCTAAAACAAATTTACAAACATATGAAGTATGACTAAACAGGATGTCAAAATTGAATAAACAATATATAAATATCAAAGTAAACAAAAAATATAAATCTGCCTCTCTTCAACTGACACACGCATAGACACTCTCACATGCTCACTCTCTTGCTACCTCCTAACACCTTAGGGCAGCATGACTGGTTCCACTGCACTGGGCCCAAACCTTTTAATACAGTAGAAAACTTATACCTCCCAAGTTCAGAAATGCCTATAGCACAGTATTAGACGATATGCTTTGCATGCAGAAGGTCCCAGGTTCAATGCTCAGCATCTCCAGGTAGGGCTGGGAATGCTCCCTGCCTGAAACAATGGAGAGCAAATGCCAGTCAATGCAGACCGCGCAAAACTAGATGGACCAATAGTCTGAGTAAAAGGCATATCCCTGTGTTCCTCTATTCCTGAAGATGCCTGGCTTTTGCTTTTGTTTTAAACCTGAACTTTTTGTTTAGCACCACGTTTGACTGAATAAATTCTAGAAGAATATTCAGTACCTGAGGAGGACATGAGGAGGACAGCATTGTGGACTACAATTTCATATACAATTGTGTAAATGAGGGGCAAATATTGCTAACATCCCTCAGGCAGTGAAACCTCTCTGCGCTCACATTGAGGACTGTTACAGATAGGTAGCCGTGTTGGTCTGCCATAGTCAAAACACCTTCTCACTATATAGAAGGGTCTGGAAACTTCTGTTTCAGTGTATCTGAAGAAGTGTGCATGCACACGAAAGCTCATACCAAGAACTGACTTAGTTGGTCTTTAAGGTGCTACTGGAAGGAATTTGTTTTGTTTTGATTGAGGACTGTGTCAGTGAGGCCTTAAAGTTCTCTCTCAGGACCATTATCCTGCCTTCCCTTATCTCACAGATATCTTTCTGCAATACGGTGCTGGATAATTTATCATTACCGCTGATAGGAGCCTTTCAGGAAGAGGAAGGGAACATTCTCTCCTGGTGAGGCGACTCCTCATCTGAGCAGTCTTTCTCATCTCTTTGATGGTGACCCTTTTTGTGAACTGAAGGGAGAGAACTCTTCTCTGGTGAGCATAGGTGCCAACTCCCTGGGGCGCTGGGTACGTGAGCACCCACAACATTCCCCATGAAGGCACCAGGCACCCACAAATTTCAGTGCCAGGGCCATACACGCTGCATGGCACTCCTGCTGGTGAGACAACAGCTTTCCTACTTCTTTGACACTGTAGATGGAACCCTTTGCTAGATTCAGTGTGTGGATGTTTTAACTATGGGAACCTCCAGACTGTCAATCTTTTTGTGGAAGGAATTCAAGCACATACTTATTGTGCAATTAAAGCGGATGAACTGCCATAGGACAACAAGCCCACTTTTAAGGGCTTTTAAAGAAAGTGACAGGGAAATGTGTTGAAAAGTGAATGAGCAAATTCCGTGCAAGCAAATTAGGATGAATGTTTGAATCCTGTGATAGGAATTTTGAGCTCTTAGATATATGTTTAATGTTCATAAGTGTACCAACCAAGCACGTACATAGATCAGCACAGGAAGACCGACCAGAAACCATTTTTGATTCCCAAACTGACCAGGTGTTTTCTCTGCAAGGAGGAAGGGGGTCAGGGAGCCTTCAGGGAGCCTTCCCATTGTCTCAGGAATTGAGTAATCAGCATTTACTGGGTGACAGACTATCAGGAAAGGCAATCAAGAAAGGCAAACAGATAACCTGGCAGACAGGAAAAACAACATTCAAATTTCTGTTTTAGACCACCTTTCTGTGATGTAGGTATGTGGGGTGGTGGTCTTGGGTTTACACCCCTCCTGTGATGTATGTATGATGTATGGAGGGGTGGTCAGGAGCTCCAGGGCAGGGAATTTAAAATGTCTATACAGTGGTACCTCGGGTTACATACGCTTCAGGTTACATACGCTTCAGGTTACAGACTCTGCTAACCCAGAAATAGTACCGGGTTAAGAACTTTGCTTCAGGATGAGAACAGAAATCGTGCTATGGCGGCACAGCGGCAGCAGGAGGCCCCATTAGCTAAAGTGATGCTTCAGGTTAAGAACAGATTCAGGTTAAGTATGGACCTCCAGAACGAATTAAGTACTTAACCCGAGGTACCACTGTACAGTATGTTCTCTCTGAGATGAAAGGGCAGGCACACCTTGGTTCTGGGTTCCTCCTCCCTCCTGCATGTGGTGAGTGAGGACCTTGTTGCAACAGATCAATAAAGATCAGGCTTGCTAGCTGCTTTGCTTCTCATTATTCTCTGGTTGGCCTCTGTTATTTTCTCCTACCAATAGGGAACCTACATAAGGACTCTATATGGGCTCTTGGATACAACATAAGGGGGGGGGGAGGCAGATTTTTGTTTACAACAATCCTCATCGTCATGTAACCACTCCATAAATAAATCAGAACAGAGGCTGCCATTTCTCCCTGCATTCTAGCTCAGGCATACCTTGTTGTACAGTTCAAGGAAGCACAATCCCACGGCTAAATTCTAATCTAAGTGTTACATAACAGACCAGTTTCTTATTTGTAAAAGGTTATGCATACCATGGGTTTGGTTTCCTAGGATTGAAGGTCACTGGAATCTGGTAGCATTTCTCCCTTCCTTTTTATTTTAAATTTTTATTTATTTATTTTTTCCAAAATCTGTACACTGTATAGTGGCTTCATGATCACAATCCCATTACACTGTGCAATAGCACGGAGCCAACTCCTCTTCCAGTTGTGGCTATATATCAGTCCAGAAATATTTCTGGTGGGTGGATGGAGCAATCCCAGAGGACCCCTTGCCCATACGCAGCAGTGTCTCTGTGTTTGTAAGACTGTGAGACCGCTGGCATTTCTGTCACATAAAGCTTATTCACACAAAAGTATGGGCTGAGCAAGAGACGGAAGACTCACAGAATTAACACTTGAACAGATCAGCCTTCCCTATTAGGATTTTGCTCCGCACAAAAAGCAGGTTAGACCTCTGTGCCCCTTTTTAACACCCTTGTTTCAAGGCTGACAGTTTTGTTCTTTTTCACATGCAGATACCTTGATGAAATGACTTCCAGCTAGAGAAGAAGGGGGTTCAGAAGGATCTCCAGTTACTGAATTCCTGTGCAAACATCCCACTTGCACTTGACCATCTCTTTAGTTATGCAAAGACCCATTCTCTCACCAAAAGAAAGTATGCCAAGCCATGGGAGTAGCCAAGGCGAAGTAGACCGAGTTAAGAAGATCCGTCACAAAGAAACTCCCATTGAGAGCATTATGGAATTTTTTTCTACCTCCCTCCCTGGCCATACTTGGCCAGTTAACCAGAAATGCTTAATCTCTAACAAGCCAGAACAAGAGCTGCCTCAGTTTACTAAGGGCTCTTCCAAATGACCTACTTAGTAGCATTCATCCTGATTTGGTTGCATAAAGTTTACACAGAGATTAGATTACATCTGATCTTTATTGAGCAGTTCTGATTTGTTTGCAAGGATGTTATAGGATAATGAACTTTCATCCTGCATTAATCCTGATTTGTTTGCAGGACATTTATACTTCATCCATTTCATGGTTTTCAGTGCATTTCCCTCCCACTTTTCTAACTGCAAAGTCAATCTGAGGTGAATTTGTTGCACAAAGGCTTTAATCCACACCTAAATTTCCAGGTACCCACGTGAATCCTCCCTCATAAAATCATGATGGTGTGGAAGGGCCATCATACTTGTTCCTAATTATAGCTGCAAATCCAAAACAGAAGCAGTTGGGTTGTTGTTTTCCTTTAGCCCCCTTCTCTTTTTCCAGTTGAGGGAAAGGAAAGTGGGGTGAGCAGACACTGATCTCACACATTGTTGCCAAGCCTTCTTTGGCACACAGCTCTGGCAAACCCTACCAAATCTCCCCTCTTGAAATTTGCAGTGAGCTGCTTATTCCCCCCCCCCCCAAGCTATGCAGGAGCCTTTGAAGACCTCTACAGCAGGAATATTGTTTTTCCATTAGGCTCAGAAATCAAGGAATTGACTCAAGATCTGCTGAGGCATGGAATGGAGGGTTAAACTCCGAAGGGTAGGCAAATAACCTGCACACTGCACAATTCCAAAGTTTTCAGGCAGTCTCTGCCTGTCTCTTGCTCTCTGACATGTACACCCCCCCCCCCATTTTCTTTTTCTCCCAAATCAAATCCCCTTTGGGCAAACAATTCTGCTGAATAACCTTGCTTTGACTTGCTTGTAGAGGGATTGTACGCTAAACCGGTTCCTCTTTCTTTTTGTTATGCTGCCAGCAGCTGGCAAAGCAGACCTGGTTTAGGAGGACAATCATTTGTGTGAACTGCAGCAGAGGAGCTGGGGACTTAGGCAAGCAAAACGTTTCATCCATTAGAAGATGTCTATGCTGAATGCGCATTCTGTCCTGGTGACTGGGTCCAACCGGGGCATTGGCTTAGAACTGGTCAAGCAGCTGGCGGAGAAAAGCAACAGGCCAGAATGGATCTTTGCCACTTGTCGGAACCCAGAGGGACCAGGTGCTCAGGTGAGCTCTAGGGAAGGGCCAGCAATCCTGTAGAATGGGTGCCTAAACTAGTGAATTCCCTCTGATGCCAGAGAAATTGTGCCTAGGGTTTATGTGGAGGTGTCTGATAAGATTTCTTAAGCTTCCTGTTGTTCAGGCACTTCTGCAGAGCAACAACAAATTAAGATATACATCCCCATAGAGAAAAAACTTGGATGGTGTATGTATCAGAGACCAGGTCAGGTACTTTTTTTCTATTGTGATAAGAGTCTTAAGGTCTTAGATACGTAATAAATGTGGTACCTCGGGTTAAGTACTTAATTCGTTCCAGAGGTCCATTCTTAACCTGAAACTGTTCTTAACCTGAAGCACCACTTTAGCTAATGGGGCCTGGGACTTCCGGGTTAGCGCGATCTGGAAATGGCAGATTCCCTCCGAGCTGCGGAGGGAATCGGCTTCACCGAGGACGGGTCTTGCCGCGCCGGCGACGCGGGGACCCTTAGAAACCACAGGCGCTGAAGCCTGCGGACGGGAAGACTCGGTGGGCGCCTTAAGCACCCCCCCAACCCTCGAAAAAGGGTACAGAGGGTGGTGTGGCGCTGAGAGTCGATCAACACCTCGGTGGAGCGGAGCCGCGAGCCACGACCGGAGAGCGCTGACTTTCTCCCTGGAAATTTGGATGAAAGAATTAACCCGTGAGTAAATGGAATTTGGCTTTAAGAAATTTTTCCTTCGAATTGGAGACGACCGGAGGGTGTGCTAAAAGGGAGTCCGCACCCCCCCTAATTACAGACAATTTTTAAGCAAAGTTCAGAGAACTAAGGCGGAAAAGATACACTTATACATTATAAAAGAAACTTCTTCCACGATTTAACAAAGGAAGTGTTGTGCTGGAGAGTGAGGAGAATTTTTTTGTGAAATCCCCCCCCCCCCCCGGGACCAGGGAGAGTCCCGTGTTTGAGTCTGGTGCAGAAGAATAAGTTGTCAAAAGAACTGTTAAATGGACAGATTGAAAACTTGTTAACTGATATCCCTCTGAACTAAAAGCTAAATTGAAACAAAGTGGTTGGAGATTTGATAGAAAGAAATAAAAAAGATTTGGACTGTTGGAAAAAGTTTACAAAGTAACCAGAATCCCTCTAGGGGGATTCCAAAGCTACTACAATGGCGGCAGAAGGAAAACTACAGGCAGAGATAAACAGGATGTTTTATCTTGTGGGAATATTGCAAGAGCAGAGTCTGAGTATGAACAAACAATTAATGACCTTGACTTCAGGAACAAGCAACTCTGCTGAATGCATGAAGGATTTGACAGGAAAGGAATCTGCAGCCGAAACAGAAAAGACATTCCAAGAATCGGAGGAAAGAGAGCAAGGAGAGGAGAAAGAACAATTGAAAAATACCAACAAAAAGTCCATAATGGTGGAACGCAAGGGAAAAGTCTATTCGATTATCTGGATTACAACACTGCAAAAGATGTTAAGGATGAAGGAGGGGGCCCCTGAAGTATTTGGAACACAGGAACTTGAAGGATACAAGAAATACGATTGGGGCTTTCCTTTTGACCATGAAAGACTGGTTGACTTTTGGCAGCAGTTGCTATCAAGTATCCATGTGGGAAGAAAAATTGGAGTGATGGAGAATGGATTGTTTCGAGATTTGATGACCGATATAAGAGACTTCCAACAGAATCGACGGAGAGGAACTGAAAGGGACTTAAAGGCCTCAGACGTGAGGAATCCGGGCTAAAAACTACGGTTGATTTTTATTTGAAAAGGGACCAGAACCTGGGGAGGGGGGAGGGGGAAGCAGAAGGGTAAGAACGATGATAAATTTTGGGTTGGGTGAAAAGGGTCTACATTTAAAAACGGGAAATCGGGGGAAGGGAATCTACTCCGACCTTAGGAAAAAATTTAAATGTTTATAAGAGCTGGGGATAAGAGAAATGGGGCTAATCACGAAGAGATATATTTAAAAATATCAACTATAGGTTAAGAAGAAGAAACTAAAATTTGCTGAACGAATCATGGGAATAGGGATGTATGAAGAGGGGGTGGGGGGGAGTCCGGGGAATAAGGTTAAGAAAACAAGGCGTTGAGATGATATCTGTTTTGTTTTTGTTGTAACTTGTGTGTTTGTCTTTAAAAAATGTGAAAACCCAATAAAAATTATTATATATAAAAAAAATAGCTAATGGGGCCTGCTGCTGCTGCACACCGCCAGAGCACGATTTCTGTTCTCATCCAGAAGCAAAGTTCTTAACCCGAGGTAATATTTATGGGTTAGCGGAGTCTGTAACCTGAAGCGTATGTAACCTGAAGCGTATGTAACCCAAGGTACCACTGTACATAAATATATAAACCACATGTCTGAAAACCCCACAGAAAAAAAGTCCTGAACAAATTGACCTCAATTATTTCTCTGCAAGGTCAAAGTGGGAAACCTCCCCATTGTCTTTTTCCTTCACAAATCCTGTCTTAAGGGCACATTTAAGATATGAATAGGGTGTGGGCCTATGACCTGGCTCAGGAACTAAGTATTTATCATTACAAAAGACTGGCCAGGCTCCCCAGGCAATCCAATCAAGTGACCATTAAACAGGTAACCTGTCAGACTAGATAAACAAGTCACTCAGATTTCTGCTGTAGTCCGCCTTTTCTGGGATGTAGGTATGATGTATCTGGGGGGTGGTCTTAGGTTACACCCCTTCTGTGATGTATGTATGTTGTATGGAGGGGTGGTCTTGAGCTCCAGGGCAGGGGATTTAAAATGTCTATATAAGGCCTTGGACAGTGTTCTCAAAGCTACCAGCATGAGTTTGACCAAACTGTGGGAGGCAGTGGAAGACAGGAGTGCCTGGCGTGCTCTGGTCCATGGGGTCACGAAGAGTCGGACACGACTAAATGACTAAATGACTTGAGTGACATTCTTCTGGGTTCCTCCTCCTTCCTGCATGTGGTGAGCGAGGACCCTGTTGCAACAGATCAATAAAGATCAAGCTTACTAGCTGCTTTGCTTCTCAATATTCTCTGGTTGACCTCTGTTATTTTCTCCTACCAATAGGGAACCTACGTAAGGACTCTATATGAGCTCTTGGATACCCCATAAGGGTAAAAAGGGCAGATTTTTGTTTATAACACTATCCCTGTCTTTCCTTTACTCCAGGGTTTGTATTTTTATTCAGCTATGGAGCACAGGAAGGGGGCAGAGACTAGATTTCTTACTGCAGGCAAAGGAGAGAGAAGAGCAGCAACCCTTGCCAGCAAGAGCCTGGGAAAAGCACAGGGTGGCATGGCAGCTTCTGTAGCTCAGTTGGTTACATCATGGTGCTGATAATGCCAGGGTTGCAGGTTCAATCCCCGTATGGGACTGTTGCACATTCCTGCATTGCAGGGGGTTGGACTAGATCATCCTTGGGGTCCCTTCCAATTCTACCGTTCTACGATTCTATGATATCAGAAAGGTACGGAGTGGGAAACCTCCCCATTCCATAGAGGAAAGTACTAAATTCTGCTGTTGAAAAATGGGTACCAGGACAGAGACAGTGGCCTGAGAGGACTCTCCCAGCGCAGAGTCAATAGTGTGGGAGTTTTGAAGAACATTTATGTACTGGGAGAAGAAGCAGACAGCCCAGTACAAATCCATTACAACAGCAACAAAGACACCTGTAGGAAGTGCTTTTAAACTCTTTGCTTCTGATAAGGAAAATTCTGGGTGCATCCCCCACGGGTCCATGCGGTCAGTAAAAGAAGGAAATTCCGGCCAAGTAATTTGGAGCAAAACAGCAGTCAGCAGACTTAGATCCTTTATTGTTGGGCAACAGGTTCAAACAGCAGCGAGTGAACCCCGAGCATGGGGTGACATTGACTTTTAAAACTTTCCCACCATTTCCCAGAATGCAGTTCGTACAGTAACATTGCTACATCATTACTACCTCACTAAAAATCAGAAAGGGGAGGGTTATACAAGATTAACATAAGCAGAAATGTCAGGACAAGACCCAGGTATAAGATTAGCATAGGCAAACACCTCTTAAGTACCCTTCACCAAAGCACAATATAGTGGTACCTCGGCTTAAATACTTAATTCGTTCCGGAGGTCCATTCTTAACCTGAAACTGTTCTTAACCTGAAGCACCACTTTAGCTAATGGGGGCTGCCGCGCCGCCAGAGCCCAATTTCTGTTCTTATCCTGAAGCAAAGTTCTTAACCTGAAGCACTATTTCTGAGTGTGTAACCTGAAGTGTATGTAACCTGATGCGTATGTAACCCCAGGTACCACTGTAGAACTATCTTTGCATGTCTGCATCCTGGGGCAAGTTCAGTGATGAGATTTGGTTTCCATTGGCCAACAACCAGCTCAGCAATTGTCACCCCTGGGTGGGGTGTTTGTACATGTCCTCACGCTTGAGGGATTATGGCGGGAGGTGGCAGGGGAAAGGGTCCTTTTTCCAAGGGCAAAATGGCATTGGAATGGAGGAAATTGGCAAATGGGTTGATTTTTTATGATTTATAAAGCTAGGTATCTTCCCTGAGCTGTCGTCGAAAGGATAGATGCAGGCATAATATTTATAACATTTAACAATTTTAAAGATGTGCCCCTCCCCACCCCCGTAATTTCTGTAACACTTCCTACATTGTTTCAAACAATTCAGTCCACATTGCTGTGTTTTGTTATCTTTCAGGCCTTGAAGAATTTGGCTGCCAAGCATGAGGGAGTCGTTATCAACCCACTGGGTATGTGCCTCTTATCCCCTTAATTCTCTCTCCTTAATGGAGAAAGGTGCTGTCATTTAAGGCCATTTTACAGGATCTCTGTTTCATTTGTATTGGTTCCTCATTTGTAGTTTGCAGTTCCCATGTCTTGCCTAGGTTCCTGCTCTGTTTTGGGGGCATCATAATTTTTGTTGGGATCCATCTGCCTCGAAAGACAATGAAGTAGACCAACCTTTCTCCTCTTCTTAAATGCAGTTCCTCCTAATTAAAATGTATGGAATTTTAAAACAAGCTGCTACACAATCAACCACCATTCATGCTCCTGCACAAACAACAAAGAGATACGGAAGAAATGGAGGCAACGCATAAAAATGAAACTTGGGAACTTGTACCTTTACCTGAAGGGAGAAAACCCATCAGTTCCAAATGGATGTTTAAAATTTAAAAAAAGGAAGAAGCTCAAGTACAGATAGTTAGAGCTAGATTGGTTGCAAGGGGTTTTGCACAAAAGCACAATGAAGACTATGAATCAATTTTTGCTCCTGTAACATATTCTAATGTTAGGCTATTGTTAAAAATAGCAGCAAAAAAGAAAATGAAGGTTTCACATTTTGATATCAAAACTGCATTTTTATATGGTGAACTTGAAGAAGAAATATACATGATTCAACCACAGGGTTTTGTGAAAGATCCAGATCTGGTATGCAAACTGAAAAGGTCCATTTATGGTTTGAAACAGGCAGCTAGATGCTGGAACAAGAAATTAGAGTGTGTGTGTTGTTTTTTTTATTAAAATTTTTATTACATTTTCAATTTACAGAAAAAAGAAAAAAGAGAAAGAAAAAGCGATCCAACTTTCAAAATGCATTTTTACATTGTTAACTGGACTTCCCCACATCTCCCTCACCCTGCATTCTTTACAATAAACATGTCAGCAAATTATTACCTTATTTCGTGTCTTATTTGTATCTTTCAAAATATTTTACTTCTAGATTTAAAGTACCTTTTTTCAAATATTTATGCCTTAGAATAATACATAAAATAACTTTAAATTTCACCTTTTTCTTACTTATAACTTAATTTTCTATTTTCCCAATCTAGTTGCAGGAGCAAAAATTTCCAAATCATGCAGATTCTTAACATTCATACAACTTATAATGTTTTTGTAAATAATCCTTAAATTTATTCCAGTCTTCTTCCGTTGTCTCTTCTCCCAAATCTCGAATCCTGCCAGTCATTTCTGCCAATTCCATATAGTCCATCAACTGCGTCTGCCACTCTTCCAGCGTGGGAAGGTCTTGTGTCTTCCAACCTTTTGCAATAAGTATTCTTGCTGCTGTAGTTGCATACATAAAAAGTGTTCTGTCCTTCTTTAACACCCTTTGGTCCACTATGCCCAGGAGGAAGGCCTCTGGTTTCTTAGGAAAGGTGTACCTAAACACCTTTTTTAACTCATTGTAAATCATTTCCCAGAAGGCCTTCACTTTTGGACACGTCCACCAAAGGTGAAAGAATGTCCCCTCAGCCTCCTTACATTTCCAACATTTATTATCAGATCGATGGTAAATTTTTGCTAGCTTGACTGGGGTCATGTACCACCTATATATCATTTTCATAATATTCTCTTTCAAGGCATTGCATGCCGTGAATCTCATTCCAGTGGTCCATAACCTTTCCCAGTCTTCAAACATAATGTTGTACCCAATATCCTGAGCCCATTTTATCATGGCTGATTTGACTATCTCATCCTGAGTGTTCCATTTAAGCAGCAAGTTATACATTCTCGAAAGTACCTTAGTCTTAGGTTCTAACAGTTCTGTCTCTAGTTTCGATTTTTCCACCTGGAATCCTGTTTTTTTGTCAGACTTAAAGACTTCTTGAATTTGGGCATAATGAAACCAATCCTGCACACTATTCTTTAATTTTTCGAAGCTCTGCAGTCTCCAGTTGTCTCCTATTTTTTCTATCATTTCCCAATATTTTGGCCATCCGACCTCCATATTGAGTCTTTTTCTAGCCTTGGCCTCCACTGGTGATAACCACCTCGGGGTTTTACTCTCTAATAAGTCTTTATATTTTGTCCAGACCGCGAATATGGCTTTTCTGACAATATGGTTTTTGAACATTTTATGAACCTTTACCTTGTCGTACCACAAATATGCATGCCACCCAAAAGCATTGTCATACCCTTCCAAATCCAAGACATCAGTGTTCTCAAGTAATAACCACTCTTTCATCCAGCAGAAAGCCGCAGCTTCATAATATAACCTTAAATCTGGCAGGGCAAACCCCCCTCTCTCTTTGGCATCCGTTAGTATTTTAAATTTTATTCGGGGCTTTTTGCCCTGCCAGACAAACCTAGAAATATCTTTCTGCCACTTCCCAAAACACTCCACTCTGTCTATGATCTGTAGGGTCTGAAACAAAAATAACATCTTCGGCAATACATTCATTTTTATAGCTGCAATTCGGCCCATCAAGGAAAGTTTCAATCTTGACCAGATCTCTAAATCTTTCTTAATTTCTGACCAACATTTTTCATAGTTATCTTTAAACAAATTCAGATTTTTGGCAGACAGGTTTACCCCCAGGTATTTTACTTTTTTAACAACATTTAATTCTGTCTCTTTCTGAAACTCATCTATTTCCAAAGATGTCAAGTTTTTCTCCAAAACCTTAGTTTTTTGCTTGTTCAGTTTGAACCCTGCTACCCGACCAAATTCATGAATTAACTCTAACACTCTCTTCGTACTAGATTCTGGCTCCTGTAATGTTAAAACCAAGTCATCTGCGAAAGCTTTCAGTTTAAATTGTTTCGCTCCGACCTGTATTCCTTGTACCAACCGGTCTTCCCTAATCATGTTCAAAAGCACCTCCAGAACTGAAATAAATAGCAGAGGGGATAGGGGGCACCCTTGTCGTGTTCCTTTTTCAATTTTAAATTCTTCTGTCACCACATTGTTTACAATTAACTTTGCTTTCTGCTCTGAATAAATTGCTTCTATTCCATTTTCAAACCCCCGTCCCACTCCCATCCCTTCCAAATTTTTCTTCATAAATCTCCAAGAAATATTGTCAAAGGCTTTCTCCGCGTCAACAAAGATTAACACTGATTTTGTATTAATGTTGGTTTGCAAAAGTTCCAGAATGTCAATAATATTCCTAGTGTTGTCAGACAAATGTCTTCCTGGGAGAAAGCCTGCCTGGTCCTTATGAATTACTTCATTTAATACATTTTTAAGTCTACTCGCCAAAATGTCTGCAAAGATTTTGTAATCCACATTTAGGAGTGAGATGGGACGGTAGTTCTTTAGTTGAGTCTTTTCAGTTTCCACTTTAGGGATCAATGTGATGAAAGCTTCTTTCCACGATTCCGGTGCCTTCTTCCCCTCCAAAATCTGGTTGCATACCTCCATTAGTGGTTGTATCAAATAGTCTTTCAACGTCTTATAATACTTGGAGGTAAGCCCATCCGGACCTGGAGATTTGCCTATTTGCATATTCTGAATGGCATTCTCTATTTCTTGTTGTGTTATTTTGTGATTCAGGATTGTTCTCTTTTCCTGAGCAAGTTTTGGTAGTCCATTTGTTTCCAAAAATTGGTCTATCTCCTTCTCCTCTTGTGGCCCTTGGGTATAGAGCTTTTTAAAATATCTCTGGAAACACTTCCTAATTTCTTCTGGTTTCTGGATATTTCTCCCTTCAATCTCTAGATTGGTGACTGTGTTCAGTTTTTGTCTCTTTTTCAATTGCCATGCCAAGAGTTTTCCACACTTATTGGCTGATTCAAAAGATCTTTGTTTCATTTGTTTGATTTTCCACTCAACTTCTTGATTTATCAATTTCGCATACTGTGCTTGGTAGAATTTGATTTCTCTCAAGATCTCCTTCGATTTTGGTTTGGATCTCAGCTTTTTCTCTCCATCTCTTATCTTCTCTAAAATCTTATCTTTTTTCCCATTCCAGAGCCTTTTTTTAATCGTGTTCTGTTGTATCAGAAACCCTCGCATGACTGCTTTACTTGCGTCCCAGATAAGAAATTAGAGTGTGTTGAAAAATCTTGGATTTGAGCAAAGCAAAGCTGATCAATTTATAATAATAATAATAATAATAATAATAATAATAATAATAATAATAATTTATTTGTACCCCGCCCATCTGGCTGGGTTTCCCCAGCCACTCTGGGCGGCTTCCATAAAAACCAGAAATACATTAAAATAAAATATTCCACAAGGCGGGTGCCACTACCGAGAAGGCCCTCTGCCTGGTTCCCTGTAGCTTTGCTTCTCGTAATGAGGGAACCGCCAGAAGGCCCTCGGCGCTGGACCTCAGCGTCCGGGCAGAACGATGGGGGTGGAGACGCTCCTTCAGGTATACTGGGCCGAGGCCGTTTAGGGCTTTAAAGGTCAACACCAGCACTTTGAATTGTGCTCGGAAACGTACTGGGAGCCAATGTAGGTCTTTCAAGACCGGTGTTATGTGGTCTCGGCGGCTGCCCCCAGTCACCAGTCTAGCTGCCGCATTCTGGATTAGTTGTAGTTTCCGAGTCACCTTCAAAGGTAGCCCCACGTAGAGCGCATTGCAGTAGTCCAAGCGGGAGATAACTAGAGCATGCACCACTCTGGCGAGACAGTCCGCGGGCAGGTAGGGTCTCAGCCTGCGTACCAGGTGGAGTTGGTAGACAGCTGCCCTGGATACAGAATTGACCTGCGCCTCCATGGACAGCTGTGAGTCCAAAATGACTCCCAGGCTGCGCACCTGGTTCTTCAGGGGCACAGTTACCCCATTCAGGACCAGGGAGTCCTCCACACCAGCCCGCCCCCTGTCCCCCAAAAACAGTACTTCTGTCTTGTCAGGATTCAACCTCAATCCATTAGCCGCCATCCATCCTCCAACCGCCTCCAGGCACTCACACAGGACCTTCACCGCCTTCACTGGTTCTGATTTGAAAGAGAGGTAGAGCTGGGTATCATCTGCATATTGATGGACACCCAGTCCAACCCCCCTGATGATCTCTCCCAGCGGCTTCATATAGATGTTAAAAAGCATGGGGGAGAGGACGGAACCCTGAGGCACCCCACAAGTGAGGGCCCAGGGGTCTGAACACTCATCCCCCACCACCACTTTCTGAACACGGCCCAGGAGGAAGGAGCGAAACCACTGTATAACAGTGCCCCCAGCTCCCAGCCCCTCTAGACGGTCCAGAAGGATGTTATGGTCGATTGTATCAAAGGCCGCTGAGAGATCCAGCAGAACTAGGAAACAGCTCTCACCTTTGTCCCTAGCTCGCCGGAGATCATCAACCAGCACGACCAAGGCAGTTTCAGTCCCATGATGAGGCCTGAATCCCGATTGGAAGGGATCCAAATGGTCCGCATCCTCCAGGCGTGCCTGGAGTTGTTCAGCAACCACGCGCTCAATCACCTTGCCCAAGAATGGAAGATTTGAGACTGGGCGATAGTTGGCCATACTGGCCGGGTCTAAAGATGGTTTTTTAAGAAGCGGTTTGATGACCGCCTCTTTCAGCGGATCTGGGAATGCTCCCTCACAGAGAGAAGCATTCACCACCCCACAGAGCCCATCGCCCAGCCCTTCCCGGCTTGCTTTTATTAGCCAGGATGGGCAAGGATCCAGGAGACAGGTGGTTGGTTTCACGCGTCCAAGCAGCCTGTCCACATCCTCGGGGGTAATGGATTGAAATCGATTCCATGCAACTTGACCAGACAGAGCTCTAGCACTCTCCCGCCCCAGCCCTGCTCCCACGGTGGTGTCTAGCTCCTTCCGAATATGAGTGATTTTATCTGCAAAAAACTTTGCAAAATCGTTGCAGGAGATCTTGGGGTCTTTACAAAGCCCCGGTGGTAAAGGTGGTTCCGTTAAATTACGAACCACCTGAAAAAGTCTCCTGCTACTATTTTCTGCAGATGCAATAGAGGCGGTGAAGAAAGTCTTCTTCGCCGTCGCTATCGCCACTTGGTAGGCTCGACGTTGAGCTCTAACCTGTGTCCGGTCAGATTCGGAGTGAGTTTTTTGCCACCAACGCTCTAGCCGTCTCAGCGATTGTTTCATCGCCCTCAGCTCCGAAGAAAACCACGGAGCTGTCCGGGCTCCATGCAATCGGAGAGGGCGCTTCGGAGCCAGACAGTCGATAGCCCTGGTTAACTCCGCATTCCAGCGGGCCACCAGGGAATCAGCTGAAAGGCCATCAACATGGGATAAGGCATCCCCTACCACTCTCTGGAAACCATTTGGATCCATTAAGTGGCGGGGGCGGACCATCCGAATTGGTCCCACCTCCCTGCAGAGGGGAAGGGTCGCGGAGAAGTCCAGTTGCACCAGGAAGTGATCTGACCATGGCACTTCTTTTGTTTCACTTTTACTTAGTGTCAGATCACCCACGTCACTAGAGGTGAACACCAGGTCTAAGGCATGTCCATGACTATGAGTTGGGCCAAACTTATTCAGGGACAGCCCCATGGAGGCCATGCTTTCCACGAAGTCCCGAGCAGCCCCTTCTAAGGTCGTGTCGGCATGGATGTTAAAATCCCCTAGGACAACCAAACTAGGTGTCTCCAGGAGAAAATCCGCCACGACCTGAAGCAGCTCAGACAGGGAATCCTTGGTGCAGCGGGGAGGTCGGTACACCAAAAGGAATCCTGTACTGCCCCTATTGCCCAACTTCCAGAACATGCACTCAGAAAACTGGATCTTCCCAGTAGGACGCCTGGTGCAAGCTAGTGACTTCCTAAAAATCACTGCAACCCCCCCTCCCCGCCCACATGACCTGGGTTGCTGTGCGTAAGAGAAACCTGGTGGGCAAGCAGCGGCAAGGACAGGCCCATCTGCTTCCTCCAACCAGGTCTCTGTCACACATGCCAGGTCAAGTCCTCCATCCACAATCAGGTCGTGGATGGCAGTGGTTTTATTCATCATTGACCTGGCATTACACAGCAACACCTTCAGGTCATGTAGGTTTCCCCTGTTGATTCCAGTATCCATCCGGTCAAGGCCAGACCCGGAGGCAGGGATAGTCTTCAAACAACGACTAAACCTGCCTCCTCGGTAATGACATGGTCTGGTCTTAGCGTAACTCCGCCTCCTGCCCATGATCACCGAGATCAGATGTCCCAGTGCTTCCCCCCCTGTGGAACTTGTCCCAGCCATCGTGATGGCTGGGGCCCCACTCCCAGGCAGCCCTGATCTAGCCCCTTCAAAACAAAACATAAACTATACAGAACCAATAAAACAACAACAACAAAAAGGAACAGAACAATTATGCTAAAATTAATCCCCAACCAAATATCCATCCCACCCACCCCCAGCAATGGAAAAAAAGAAATAAAAATTTAAATTGCCACCGACTGCTTGAGGACATTTTAAAGCACATTAACCCCCTGGAACAGGGAAGCAATGGCAGAACACTTCCCACCCTTCCCAAGAGTTTGTTCCAAAAGTTTGTTCCTGGGCCACGCCCCCTGGGCCAGTTGGAAAAGGCCCTGGAAGGGAGCAGGCCCTGCAGTCCTCACCCAGCCGATGGTCCAAGGCTTCCCCGCAGCAGGAGTCCCTTTATAGCCAGGAGAGAGGGCCTGGGCCACGCCCCCTGGGCCAGTTGGAAAAGGCCCTGGAAGGGAGCAGGCCCTGCAGTCCTCACCCAGCCGATGGTCCAAGGCTTCCCCGCAGCAGGAGTCCCTTTATAGCCAGAAGAGAGGGCCTGGGCCACGCCCCCTGGGCCAGTTGGAAAAGGCCCTGGAAGGGAGCAGGCCCTGCAGTTCTCACCCAGCCGATGGTCCGAGGCCTCACTGCAGCAGGAGTCCCTTTATAGCCAGGAGAGAGGGCCTGGGCCACACCCCCTGGGCCAGTTGGAAAAGGCCCTGGGAGGGAGAAGGCCCTGCAGTCCTCACCCAGCCGATGGTCCAAGGCTTCCCCGCAGCAGGAGTCCCTTTATAGCCAGGAGAGAGGGCCTGGGCCACGCCCCCTGGGCCAGTTGGAAAAGGCCCTGGGAGGGAGCAGGCCCTGCAGTCCTCACCCAGCCGATGGTCCGAGGCCTCACTGCAGCAGGAGTCCCCTTATAGCCAGGAGAGAGGGCCTGGGCCACACCCCCTGGGCCAGTTGGAAAAGGCCCTGGGAGGGAGCAGGCCCTGCAGTCCTCACCCAGCCGATGGTCCGAGGCTTCCCCGCAGCAGGAGTCCCTTTATAGCCAGGAGAGAGGGCCTGGGCCACGCCCCCTGGGCCAGTTGGAAAAGGCCCTGGGAGGGAGCAGGCCCTGCAGTCCTCACCCAGCCGATGGTCCAAGGCTTCCCCGCAGCAGGAGTCCCTTTATAGCCAGGAGAGAGGGCCTGGGCCACGCCCCCTGGGCCAGTTGGAAAAGGCCCTGGGAGGGAGCAGGCCCTGCAGTCCTCACCCAGCCGATGGTCCGAGGCCTCACTGCAGCAGGAGTCCCTTTATAGCCAGGAGAGAGGGCCTGGGCCACGCCCCCTGGGCCAGTTGGAAAAGGCCCTGGGAGGGAGCAGGCCCTGCAGTCCTCACCCAGCCGATGGTCCACTTCTGGACCATCGTAGAGGTGGTCCAGAAGTGTACATTTCTGTACACTTGTAGAGACAATGATGGAATTACTTATTTGGTGGTTTATGTTGATGATCTTTTATTGATTTATGATTCAGATAAGTAGAAAAACAAGTTTGAAAAAGGTTTGAAAACACAATTTGAAATTAAAAATTTAGATACAGTGAACAATTACCTAGGCATGCAAATAGACAGAGATGAATTAGGCTCTTTCTGATTAGTCAAAGCAGTAAAATTCAGGCTCTGCTAGAGTCAAATGGCATAGATAATTGTAATCTAGTTGCTACTCCAATGAATTTCAAATATCAAAAGCAAGATGATTAAAAATAATTTGAGGATATTGACAAATACAGAAGTGAAATTGGAAGTTTGCTTTATTTAGCAAACATATCCAGGCCTGGCATATCAAATGCAACTAACATACTTTGCAAATTAAAATAAAATAAAATAAAATAAAATAAAAAAAATGTAACAGCTATTAATTAATCATGTACAGTAGAACCTCAGATTCTGAACTTAATCCATTTCAGGAGTCCATTTGACTCCCAAAATGGTTCGGGAACCAAGACACTGCTTCCGATTGGCTGCAGGAGCTTCCAACAGCCAATTGGAATCTGCACCGGACGTTCGGCTTCCAAAGAACGTTCGATAACCAGAACAATCACATTCAGGAGTCAGAACGTTCAGCTCCCAGGGCATTTGGGAGCCGAGGTTCCATTGTATATTACTGAGTCATTTCTGCCCTTAAGATAGATGTTCAACCTTGTTAGACCTTACTAGTTACTGGTTAACTCGGTTCAGCAGAATCACGTTTACAATAATTTCTTTGTTGCTATAGACACTTGTGAGCCTAACAGCATCAAGGCTGCTGCAGCCAGAGTCACTGAGTGTCTGAAAGGAGCCGGGTTGAATCTTCTGATAAACAATGCTGGGATTGTAAGGCCAGCTTCTATGGAAGATGAGACACCAGAGAATATGTCTGAGGTGTATAGGACCAATGTGATTGGGCCCATGGTAGTCACTCAGGTAAGGCTATCCCTGGATACATGCTTCTTCACAGACATTCCTCAGCATGTTGTAGAGCTCTTAAGAACAGAATGATTTATGCAAGTGTTTTCTGGTGATGAGTTCATTGTTTGCAGAGTGTTTTTTGTTTAGTTTTTATACTTGAGCAGTATAGAAATTTCATGAAATAAATAGGCTTGATTTCTCAAATGTACAGGACCTTTAACAGCTGAACGAAAGACAGATGTTCAACTGACACTGATGTGGCAGTGGATGGGCTGGACTGTTGTTTTGCTTCAGTGATGGACTGAATGAGAGCCAACAAACTGAAGCTCAATTCAGATACAACTTAGGCACTGTTAGTGGGTAATTCCCTAGACCAGAAGAATGGGAGGGGGGGCAGCTCTTGATGGGGTTACACTCCCTCTGGAAGGAGCAGGTATGTAGCTTGGGGGTACTCCTTGATCCATTGCTGTCACTTGAGGCTCATGTGGGGCTGCCTCTGAAGACAGTTTGGAAACTTCAGCTGTTGAAGAATTCATTTGGCTTGTTCACTGGGGCAAGACAGTCTCAGCATATAATCAGTGGTGGAGCTTCAAGCTCCGGTTGGGGGGGGGGTGGAGAGCAGGCGGGGGCATGGCTGGTGCCCGTCCCAGGGGCTTGGAGCGTGTCCTGGGGGTGTGGCACCCAGTGTGTGTGGGGGCAGCCATGATGGCACCTCACCGGGATCGTGCCGCTGGGGGTGGTGCACTTGCCCCACCCCCCTGTTCCTCCGCCAGTGCATATAACACCAATCCTGGCCTGACTGCACTGACTGCCAATTAGTTCCCAGACTCAATTCAAAGTGCTAGTTTTGAACTATAAAGCCTTAATTGACTCAGGCCAGCAATACCTCAAAGACTGCCTCTCGGTATGAACCTACTTGGATTCTACAATCATGATCTGAGACCCTTCTTCATGTGCCCCCTCCACGAGAGGTCTGAAGGGTGGAGAACAGGCCTTTTCTCTAGTGGCTCCTAGTTTGTGGAATGATCTCTCCAGGGTGGCTTGCCCAGCGCCCTCATCACATACCTTTAGGAGCCAGGAGAAAACATTCCCGTTCAACCAGGCCTTTGGCTGTTAAACAATCTATGGCCCTTTTAAGTTTGTGTTTTATTATTATTTTTTTATTAGTTTTATTAGGATTTTAATATTATGAATTTTGTGTTTTACAGTGTAAACTGCCCTGTGATCTTTGGATGAAGGGTGGTATATAAATTTATTAAATAATAATTATAATAAAGGAGGACCAGATCTCCCCACATAGTATAAGGTTGTCCCTTCATTCCACTCCTTCTCCAGGCATTCCTGCCCTTGCTGAGGAAGGCATCTCGGGAAAGCCCCCAGAAAGGAATGAGCTGCAGCAAAGCTGCCATTGTCAACATCTCCAGTGAAGGTGGTTCCATTACAAATCTACTTGGATGGGAAGTGGGACATTCCATCAACTACCGCTGCAGCAAGGTACAGAGGTATTTTATGGTGATGCAAAGAGGGGCGCACTGAGCGGTTGGCAAAGCTGACCCCTGCCAGGGGCACACTCAGACCAGAAAGGATTCAAACTCCAGGCAGGATTTAGCAGATGCACCTCTCTCCTCTTCTTCCACCTCTCACACTCCCCACCCACTTCCAGGGCTCCAGTGGCGGCACATCTCAGCCACTCAGTGCTGCCGTGGCACTGGGTGGTGGTGGCGGGCTTTTGCTGGGGTTGTCCCTGTCAGCTGCCTGATTTCAATGGGAGGCTGCCTGACTCGGGAGCAGCAGCAATAGTCGAGGAGAGAAGCATGCCCCCAGCACTTCTGGGTGCAGGGGCAAAAGCTTTTGTGGATTGGAGCATTCACTTGATGCTCCTTTTTTAAAAAAAGAAGTGAATCTTTCTGTTGAATCTGCCAGTAGTTCAGGTAAGTGATTTTAGAACCTGGACTTAATTGTTTCAATGCCCCCCCCCCACGGCATGGCTGCCTGTATTATTTCAGTTCTGAAGTGCAGAATCAACACTTCTGATACAGCTCCTCATGAAGGGCACAAGGGATCCTAGGTATGCTTCTGGATGCAAACAATGAAGGGCAGCTGTGCTAACATGTAGGAAGAAAGTGTCACAATATCATGCACTCTTCCCCAGCTTTGCACACAGCCTTCCATTTGTTCTCAAAGATATCAGCTTGTTGGAGGGCAGATACACCGTGCTCCTCCTTCTTTTCATTTGTTTTTGTATATCAAACTATCAAAACATACCTTGACAGCATTGTAGAATCTGAAATAAAAGGAAGCCTCTGTTAACTTATATTTCTAACATTTAAGAAATAATTACCAATATTTTCTCTCATTTGTTATATGCTGCTGAGGCAGTGTCCATATTGTTCCCAGGCAGTCACCCATCCAGGCACTAACTCTTAGAATTCCTGCTCCATGATTGCAGTCATGCGATTGTTGTTTATCACATGATCGTGTATGTTTTGACTCCACAGTGTAGGAAGTGACAGAGACAGGATGTTTGTGTTACTGTGTTCCATGAAGTGGGACTATTGTCCTTTTTCTCTTCGCTGCCTGATACTAGAGAGGGAGCCATGTTGCAGTGCTCCGTGTGTGTTTATATGTAAATAAAGTAGATTAGCCAAAATGCTGAGTTGCTGAGGTCTGTTACGCAAGCTGCGAAGACTCTGTGGATCCCTAAGTGTGCCGATGTCTGTTGGCATTGGCCGCTGTGATGTTCGGGCTGAAGAAAGCTTTTGAAGCTCCTGAACAAACGACCAGGAGGGAGAGAACATGCCAGTCGGGCATGTGACTCTACCAGGGTCCTACTTGAGTGTAGGACAAGCTCCTGACACTAACCAGATCCACTCCTACTTTAAAAAGTAAAGTAACATAGCCCAAGGTTGGAGAACCTTTAGCTCTTCACATGTTGTTGGATTGTAGCTCCTATAATCCCTTTCCCTGACCGTTGGCCATGCTGGTTGGGGCTATTTGGAGTTGCAGTCCAAAAATATATTGAAAATCACAGGTTCCGTGGCCCTGCCTTACTCTTACAGATGCCTCCTGTTAACTAACTCCTGCCAGTGGGGCAGAACATCAGTTCAATTTGCATTAAAGCCCTTCCCACTTCCCAAAACAATGCATGAACCAAAACACAGCCACCCTCCAAAATTCATACTTCTCCACATTTTGCATGCAGGTCTCCAGCCAAGTAATATGCACAAAAATGCATATATTCATGAATTACATAAACGTACATTATATTAGGGGATATTGCTGTGCAAAAAGGTGTATATTAGGCAAAACTGCATACAAACATGTATATATCATTGTTGTAAGAAAAATACTATTTAGGGCAACCTACAATTTTACACAAACACACAAAAGGAGTACTTCTCACTGCATTTCCCTCAATGGTTCCCAATTTTACATAAATTTGAATAAGGTTTCCTGTGCAGGGCATAACTTTGTCAAACAACTAGTATAGCCTCTGTACATATACAAAGTTCATGATTCAGCAAATCTATTATGCCTATTAAAGTGTTGCATCTCTTGGCTTAATTACCATTTGAATAAAGCCATGATTGGCTTTTCTTACCAGGGACTCAAGGAAGGTAAGGGGTCAATTAAAAAAGCAAAACAGATTTCCCAAGGGCAAAAACTCAAAGGTTTTCACCAAAAGCCAGTACAGTGGTACCTTGGGTTACATACGCTTCAGGTTACATACACCGCTAACCCAGAAATAGCAGCTCAGGCTAAGAACTTTGCTTCAGGATGAGAACAGAAATCGTGCACAGCAGGAGGCCCCATTAGCTAAAGTGGTGCTTCAGGTTAAGAATAGTTTCAGGTTAAGTACGGACCTCCGGAATGAATCAAGTACTTAACCTGAGGTACCACTGTACTGTAATACAAAGTTGGCCAAATAAAATTTCTACTAAAGCCTCAGTGCTCATGGATCTTGTTTCCTGTATTAAACAGATATATCTGTACCCCAGGCAAAGAAAATTGGGAGCTACATGCCTCCTTTATCTACAGGAGATTGGGGTGCAGATATCTATTCAAAAAATGTGAGATCATTATTTTGTGTGCCCCCGCCCCGGTCATTAGCAGAACAATCACCTGCTCTCACATGTATGATTGAAATGGCCAGTCAGAATTCATAAATTTCAAATATATTCCTAGTCATTTCAGCTATGAGCAGACTAAATTTTCTGCCCTCCCTTATGTACAGGAAATTGGCCTAGGCCCATCCATCTAAATCAGGGATGTCCAACAGGTCAATCAGGATTGACTGGTTGATCCCCGGGAGGTTCCAGTCGATCATGGGCTCCTTTTTCTTTTTCTGGGTAGCCTGGCCATTCCTTTGAGATGGTAAATACTTACCGGTAGTTCCTGAATCTCTTACACATACTGATATCAGCTTAACAGATACTTGCCAGACTGCAAGCACCTACAGTCCAAAGACAATTGGAAAGCTTTCCCCATTTCCTTCCTCCTCGCAGAGAAATATTTGAGGTCAATTTGGGAGAGTCAAAATGGCTTCAGGATTGTTCTCCTGTACTATTTCAGACACGTGGTTTATATACTTATGTATGTGTTTGCCTTGTACATTTATTTTATATATATAAGACCTTAGAATTCCTATAACATCATTCACCACCTTCCTGCTCCTGGCATATTTCTCTCCTAGGCTGCTCTGAACATGCTCACACGGTGCCAGTCCCTGGGATTTGCTGAAGACGAGATCCTGTGTGTTGCGCTGCATCCTGGGTGGTTACAGACAGACATGGGAAATTTTGAAGTAAGTGGTTCATGGTGCTCTCCACTTCCCAGAGGTCATCAAATGCACTGAAACACTGGGCCTGCTTCCAACTGAGGCTCAGAATGAATAATACCATATACACTCGAGTATAAGCCAATCCAAATATAAGCCGAGGCACCTAATTTCAGCACAAAAAACTGGGAAAACTTATTGACTCGAGTATAAGCTGGTTCACCACACCACAAACCTGTGGTGGCGGCAGCGGCAGAGGAAGAACAAGCAGCCAAAAGTTTGTACTTACTTGTACTGTTCAGTTCCCGCCCTATACCCTAGGATCACACATGTTCTAAACTCTGTGCCTGGCAAACACCAGCCCAGTGGCAGATATCCGTTGCTTCCAAAATGCCCAGAGTTTGAATGTTGGAGCATTTGTCAAGAGAATGCTTCTCTGGTTGCCCTTGATACGTGAACTTGGTGCAAGTGCAAACTGCCCTGTGATCCTTGGATGAAGGGTGGTATAGAAATGAACAAATAATAAAATAAATAATAGTGTGTTGCTTTCACCCATTTGTCATCATTACATATTTGCATAGTGCAAGAGATATATCGCTTACCTTTTCTCCTTTTCCAGGGTATACTAGCCCCAGTGAAAGTGGATGAGGGTGTGAAAGAGATCCTAAACACCCTTGCGTGTCTCTCAGAGAAAAACACTGGCACTTTTGTAAACATCGATGGAGAAACCCTTCCCTGGTGAAAGCACAATGTTATTGTCCTCACTGTAATGGGAAACCAGCACCACGGGCAATCCAAATACCTGAATAGATGAACTTCAATTTCAATAAATGCAACAAGTTCTGCTGAAAATATTAAAACTTCCTTCTAGCTGCTCTGTGTGGCAGAGATTCCTTCTGGTTGCTTTATATGACCTAGCCTGTCTGTTAGTTGTTTTTGTCTTGTAATTCTGGTCACTCGGAACGCAGCAGGTGGTGGGCAGCAGGAAGCTTTTCTGAATCGTTCTCGGTATCAGAAAGCTTACTTCTTTTGCTCTTCTTGGCCGAATGCTTCTTCTTACTTAGACTTCTTTCTCCCTTGCCCATCATTGGAGACTGGTGCTGTTCTGCAGCCGCTGACACTCCCTGTTGCCCCTGCGTCTCATCATCCGATGATGTTTCAGAGCCCCCTTCTATGGCAAAGGCTGAGGTTGTGAAACCTGTAGAATACTGGGAAAGTCTGGGGTATACTGAGAGGCAGAAAGGTTATAATTGTAAGCATGAGCCCTACCTTCCGAGGATCTGTTATTGGAAACCCAGGGACACGTAGACTGTAATTATGTGTGAGGATGCATAAATGGATTGCTACCCGAATGTGGAACCCTAAATAAGGAGGCCAAAGTGCAAGGGAGCTCCTCACTATTTAAGAAGAGGCCGCAGTGACCATGGGCCTGAATTGTTGGTAAAAGGTTTCAAAAGCAGAGGAAACACTGACTAGGCCTGTGGGTTGCAGGGCACAGGAGGCTACCCTGACCCATCTTGGACACAGGGCCCACTGTTGAATCATTGGCTGCTCTCAGCACAGCCGCGGTGGCCGCGGAGGTGCCGGGGCGGTCCACAACGTTAGGTGGCGTATCCGGGATGCATTCTTGGGTGAGCGCAAGAGGTGCCGCTGCCACCTGGTCTGCAGGCCTATATTGCCTATAAAATGTCTTAAAAGCATTGAAAAAACTGTGCCAAAGTCTGTGGGTTACTAGGCACTACGAAGGCCTGAGGCCCCTCTTGGTTCCCTTATGCCACCCCCAGATTCAGCAGGCATTACAAAGCCTGGGACCCCTCCTGGTTCCCTTGTGCCACCCCAGATATAGCTGCTTTTTGATGGTTCTCTTGAGCAGACATAGTTTGATACCCTTAATTAGCCTGGTTCAGTAAAATCAACGCCAACTAGCTTGGATTATATGCGTGAGCTGCGAGCAATATCACGGTAGTTCAGTATTGTCTGCACTGGTAAGTTTAAAGGACTCAAAGATGCCTAACTAATCTCCAACAAATTGTATTTAGCTGCAAACAATATCACCATAGCTCAGTATTATCTGCACTGGATAGCAATCCAAAATACCAGCCCACACCTCAAAGCAATTTATTTAGAGGAATACTGAGTCTATAATAAACAGAAGAGAACCTTTGATAATGTAAGCAGCTATGCAGCAAGCTAGAGGTAGAATTATAAATTGTAACCCAGCAATACAGCAGTGAAAAATGATAAATTGACTTATGCAACAAACCCATAAGCAAAGCAAAGCTCCCAAGAGCCCTTAAGCACTATTATCAAAATCAACCAAATGAATTAAATTGCCATATTAAATATATACTTGTAAACTAACAGATGAAATACCAGAAAGAGATGAACGTAGAAGAAGCATGAGCTATTTACTTTAGATTCCCTATAAACCTGTATGCAAAGCTCGCAAGAGATTGCAGGCGAAGAAGCCCTTTAATAAATCAAATGATATAAAACCCGGATCTCTTTTTCCTTATAACTGAGTTGATTATACCAAATTATAAAACTTAGTGCCTAGACAGAGAGTAAATGACACAGCTCCACAGAGCACCGCAAGCTGAATGAAATAATTTGAATTCCAATATGCTGTGCACTAATGCTTCAATTTAATTTAAAAGCGTTTCGTAAATTCCCAGAATGAAATTCTTAAGAGTGTAAGTATAAACAAAAGCAGTCAAATTAATTAGAGGATATTAATTCTAAGATCAGCCTAGCCAGAGACTCTGTAGCCAGCTCTATACAAGCTTATGCACCAAGAGGAGGGGCTCCCTGCAGCCCCTTGCGCGCTCTTATTTAAGCTAGGCTCTTTTAATAATTGCGCTTTCATCCTTTGTTTATATTGCTTATGTTTATTTCCTTTGTTTGTATTGTTTATATTGCTTTTGAATTTAAAACCAACAAGAAAGTGAGGGGCACTCGAAAAGGAAATAGCTCCCACGTGGTTTTGCCTCTCCTAAAATGGCTGCCGCCGCAAGGCCATGTGGGCAATCAAAATGGCGGCCGTAATGCGTTCCCGTTGCCTAGCGACAATGAACATGCGGAAACACTTAACGCTAGCCCTTTAACACTGATAAAAAATTCCGCAGCCTCAAGAGCAAAACCTGCAGGCATTCCCCACATACCCCTTATGAACGTTAATTATTCCCCTGGTTTTCTCGCCGGTTAGACTTAAAAGGGAGGGTTTGTAAAATTACTTCCCACGTGGAATGCCTATAGTAAAATGGCGGCCGCCCAGAAGGCCACGTGGGTGGATAAAATGGCGGCCGGGGTGCGCTGGTTGCCCAGCAACGGCGCAGCCGCTTCCGACGCTTTCCAAGTCTAAACTTCCGCGCGAAAATAAAACAGCCTGTAGAACTCACCCCCTCAAGAATGCTGCTGAAATGATTATTTAACAAGAAATTCTGCCCCTCACCCTGGCAGTAAAATGAAATACAACCGGCACAAAATGCAGCCCGCTCTCCTCCCGCAGCTGCCGTTCAGCCTAATTGCACCGCGCTCCCCTGCACAAACCCCTAGCTAAAGCCTGAAGCCCCAACAGCAAAACCTGATTGGATGGGTGCGCTGCGTCCTCCGAACGGCCGTGGAAATAACGAAGAGAAGCCAAACATTCTTCCTTGAGCTCCTTGCAGAACAGGCAGTCAGCAGTCGAGGGCAGGCAACGGATCACCAGAAAAAGCTCCACAAAGCTGAATAAATTCCTCTGAAGGGGGCATGCAGCAGCAGGCACAGCAAGCTCCTGAGGGCAGGGAACTTGCACCGAAACACACAGAGCTCCCTGTAAAACTGTAGACGTGAAAGAGATGCTGGAAGGAAAGCACACAAACACACACACACAGTGATTTTAGCTCAATTACAGCTCCGGTGTTAAACTGCAGCAGCTGGAATGGAGCGCAAAGGGGGAAACCCCCAGAAGGAGAAAAGCCCCACAAAACTAGAGATAACAACTCCTGAAAATCAAGCAGTTTAGAAATCAAGCAACACCAGCAGCGAATGCTGGAAATTCCCTGTAAAAGAAAGGGAGCTTTTTCTGTGAAGCTACAGCATATTCCATGAGGAGCCCTGCAGCTCAAGAACAAAGGCAACAAAGAAGCAAGGCAGGAACGCTCCAGGCAACCAGATAAGATCTCCAACAAGCAGGAACAGCTGATATGCGGGAAACAAACGCGAGGGCTAGCCAGCGAAAAGAGGGCGAGGCCCCTCTGCGCCGGCCCTAAATAGGGCAGACCCGGCCGGGATTCCCCTGTTCTTGGGGGGGGGGCTGAAACCAGCCCCCGCTCACGTGGGGGTGGGGGTGAAGCCCGCAACCCCACCTCCTGGGCAGGCCAGAAGTGGCTTTGTTTTTGTCTTGTGTCACTATTGTGCCTTCTCACAAACACAGTCTCAGAGTGATACACAATGTAAGGATCTTCTTCTCGATCCTGAAAAAAATGCAAAAGGGAAAAACTTGTTCTCAAAAGTGCTAGCTAAGCAGATTTCTTACAGGTCAATGTGTGTTGGAACACTGGTTCCTTTTTCTGGGGAGATCTACACATAATTAAAAATATAAGTTTAATGCTGATGTATGAACAAAATTACACACAACACTAATTAGAATAGTGAAACGTAACTAATCTGAGTTACCAACTGAAATTAGACAAATGCCACACATTTTGATATTTAGGCAGCTACTGTATTGATTTTTTTGTTTTTAAAGAAGGCTTTTAAAGACCTAGCCATTTCATGGAATAACAACTGTATAATCATAGAAATAGTTTGTGTTCAGTTACTGAGTTTGTAATCTTTCATATTTTATATTTGATTTTATTCTACACTGCTTTGAGAAGTTTTGATTGTGAAGCAGTTTATATACCTGCAAGTAAATAAAATACAATTAGTTATATTTACTTTATTTGTTTGCTTGCTTCTTGATCCTAGCTTCTGGTTTGCCCTGTGTTCTTCTGACTTCCTCTTTGGCCCTGGCTACTGGCTCATCTGGGAGCTCTTGGTTCCTGGTTCGCCTCACACTGCTACCTACAGCAAAGTGCAGTACTCTTTCTCCAGTTGGTATCAGTGCTGGTCACACCTGCAGGGGTCAAATGAAAAGGTGGGCAACCCTCTCATGATGTTTGCTCTTCATTTTATTTATTTATTTCTAACATTTATTCACTGCTTGATTATTTAAAAAACCTCAAAGCGGTTTGCAAAAAGGTAAAATAATATAATCAAGGCTTCACTTGACCTGATTATCTTCCATTTAAAAAAATCCTGTGTAGAAAATGCAATTTGTCTGCATGGGAAGAACTGATTCATCTGCTGCCACAACTGAAAAGAAAAGTAGCCCCTCAGTCTCAGTTTAGGAATTTGTGCATCTTAATCTTTTATATTGCAGGGTCTATCAAACTCCCTGCCACCAAAACTTAAGAGTTCCTCAATGTGACCCTTTTCTACTGCTACCATTTCCTTGGAATGCCTTTGAAGCTGCCTCCAACCATGATAAAATACAATTACCGTAGGTATGAAATGGACACCAACATCGGATGAACTAAATTATGTTTACTAAAGGGATACATGACAGGACACTGATATTTATAAAGGCATTTTAAATGAACACAATTACAATTTCTAAGCAGTTAAGATACCGTTACTGACACTAGCCTCTAAGTGGCTTTTATCTCAGTCCAATTTCCCAAAGTCTCCACTCCAGCCAAATCTACACGTCACAACCCAGTCCAGCTGCTGGGACAGGGCCGGATTCAGGTTTGATGAGGCCCTAAAAGCTACTGAAGGTAATGGGGCCCTTTATATGTCCAGCTGTCCTTTGTCAACAACAAATTTTTGCGTTGAATATATGCTATATGGTAATTTATGGACCTACACAACACAAAACACTGTTGCTATTTGTAGGTTTTATTTTATTTTATTTTATTTTATTTTATTTTATTTTGCAGCCTTTTTAATCCATGGGTAGGAATAATTGTTGCACCCGAGCAGAGACAAAAGGAGCCAAACAACACCAAGGGGTTAATCCAGAGAAAGAGCGTTTTATTCTGCCATGGGGGGGGGGGGCAGAGGCACCTGTGTGATTCAGTTCACAAAAGACAGGCCGCACCGAAAACATTTTACAAGCAGGTTTTATCCTTTTTTCAAACCCCCTTTTTTCCTCTCCCCCTTCACAGATTCTTACATAGAAATGTTGCTTTCCGTTCTCTGGCTCTGTTCCCGGAAGTAAGTTGCAAATCAATGTACCAGGACAAGGTTATCTTGGATCTGGGAAGCAAAAAGCTTTACTGTTCTCAGCTATGGGTTTGTTACAGCATTTTTGTTACAGAGAGGACTGCTTAGCTCGTGCTTTTTGTCTTAGAGGAAAATGCAGTTTTTTAAAATGCGTACGCCGAGGCCTGGCTGGGGGGGGGAATTCACAAACAGTTTTTTTTAGGGCTTTCTGGGGTAACCCTAACTGTACCCCTTTTTATTTTATTTTATTTTATTTTATTTTATTTTATTTTATTTATTTTATATTTTGGAAATGTACATCCAGGTTTTTTTCCTTTCAATTTTTTTGGGGGGCCCAAGAGAATGGGGCCCTAAGCTATAGCTTGTTTAGCTTATACATAAATCCGGCACTGTGCTGGGGACAACCTGCCTGTGACCCCAAAGGTCCTCTGGCTGTAGTTCTGGCTGCTTACAGTGGTGCCTCGCAAGACGAAATTAATCCGTTCCGCGAGTCTCTTCGTCTAGCGGTTTTTTCATCTTGCGAAGCAAGCCCATTGACGGCTTAGCGGCTTAGCGCTATTAGCGGCTTTTAGGCTTAGCGGATCAGCTGATAAGCGGCTTAGCGGCTTAGAAAAAGGGGGGGAGGAAAAAAACCCCGCAGGAACTCGCAAGACATTTTCGTCTTGCGAAGCAAGCCCATAGGGAAATTCGTTTTGCGAAGCGCCTCCAAAACGGAAAACCCTTTCGTCTAGCGGGTTTTCCGTCTTGCGAGGTGTTCGTCTTGCGGGGCACCACTGTATTTAAAAAACCTGATTGCACAGCCTTCTTCAACTAAGACCTTTACACAGGGCAGCCACTCGGCCTACTACAGCCACCAGCTCCCTTCTTCTGAATGTCACCAGCAAAGAATAGCTACCAAGCTGGGTAAGAATAGCTTCATCTCCAGAGCTCAGCTACCTGCTCTCCCCTCAGTTGCTTCTGGTCTTTGCTCAAATCTCCCTTATCAACTGACTTTCCCAACAGTTAACTGCCGTTTCTTCACTGACTAGCATCTCCAGCCAATCAGAGCCTCTTGCTTCCCAGACCAATCAAAATGGTGTTACTTGATCCATACCTCCGTCTATAAATATTAATATTAAATATTATAAATATTAAAGGCATCAACACTCTTTCCTTTCACAGTTTGTCACCAAGCAGATAGTGTTAACCAGGCCCACAACTTAGTAGCAACACAAGGCCTAAAACTTGGACAGTTCCATTCTGACATCAACAGGGGTCCTTTGCAAAGCACAATAGCCAGCTGGGCAGACTTATACGCAAAATATTTCTCCAGAGTCTGAGGGAAGGGTTACAGCTAGGTTTCCTCCCTGACAGCCCAGGTTTTCTGTGTAGGGCAATGCATACCCTCCAATATTTCTCTGATGAAAATAGGGATGCCCTTTTCCAGAATGATAATTTTACTATTTTTACCCCACACATCTTACTGGGTTGCCCCAGCCACTCTGGGCAGCTTCCAACATATATAAAAACATAATAAAACATTAAAAAAACTTCCCTATGCAGAATTGCCTTCAGATGGCTTGAGGGTTGGATAACTCTATACCCTCCAACATTTCTCCAATGAAAATAGGGACATCCTAAGGAAAAGGGGCATTCCGTGATCAAATCAGAAACCAGGATGGCTTCTCTAAATTGGGGACATCTTTGGAAAATATGGACCCTTGGAAAGTCTGTAAATGTTTGGGGAGTTCTCATGCACAGTTGAAGTGATGCAGTCTAGACAGGCTGACTTTGGAGGCAGGCCCATGAAGAGGGGTGGGAGGCAGCTGGGTACGCTTGGCCCAAGCCTTGGAGGGCTAATTTGGATGGGGCCCCCTCTAGGGCCTGCTGGACTTACACTGTCATGTCAAGAATGTGCCCCTCAAATGAACAGGGACTTAATGAATGAAACTACCATGGGTGAAATGTCTGTCCATACGCACTGCAAGTCTTTGATAGTAAAATCTGGACCTGTGTTACTGCATACTAGTGTGTAGCATCAGACTAGGGCTTCAGACAAGCTCTGCACAGACCTGCTTGTAGGGATGCCAAACTGGCTTCCAACTTCCAGCATAACCTCACTGTACTTGGCTGCCTTCAGATGCAGTGGAAGATGCTGTCCCATCCCCAGTGTTGAAGTAAAATTCAATTGCCAACACAGTCGGCTTCTGTATTTGGAATGGAAGGGAGGGGAGCCATTTACTTTTTCAGCGCCAGCAGTAAAATGTCTAAGACCAGGCATGGCTACTTAAGACCATCATCCCTGGGGCTCCTTAAGACATGTGTGTCTCAAGGGAAGACAGAGGTGGAGAAGTCCAGGCCACAAAGCTGGTACTGGCAGCTCCTGAAGTAGACCTGAGAATATTTTGTACTGTTCATTTGTCTTAATATTTTAAAATTGTGGTTTTGAAGAAAGGCAGTATGAAAATGCATTATAAAAAGAAAAGAATGAAAGGAGTTGGAAGAGCTCAGTGGGTGAAGGGCAGTTTTTGCTTCCCTCCATCCCCATTGTCATTTGCATATCAGATGAAGGCACTATGAGCCAAAGGTTTCTCACCCCTGGGCCAGAGCATGTTTGTCAAATGTTAACCAAGTCCCTCGGAGACTTGGCATTGGCTGCATTGGCAGGATACTGGTGTGTGCAACCAATGCAGTAGGATTTAATTCCCCCCACTCATGAGCTGATGATTGGGGGTGTTAAATGCCGCTGCATTAAGCAGGATTCGATGAAAACCCCTTTCTGATCACAAAGGTGATTGACAGGTGGCCAGCCACCTGTGAAATTCAGCCTGCCACACCAATCCTGATAAGGATCTGACTCATGGAGGTAGATAGGTTCCTCACCTCTGCTTTAAAATGTTTTAAAATAAGTATGCATGTCAAGGAGCCCTGACCTGATCAGTGCAATGTGTGAAATGGCCCTGAATCACCCCCCCCCAAAAGAGCAAGAGCAAGAGCAAGAGCAAGGCAACCCAAAGCTAGGTAATAATGGCAAACACAGTACTGTAATGTAGTTCATTAAGGGCTTATTCACACCTACCTTTTACCCCGCTCTTTACAGGGAGAAGTCTGTGCTTCAATACTCCATGTCTGAGTATTTGTTTGGGGTTTGGGGTTGTTGTTTTTTGCCCTGACCTTTTCCTGCAATAACCTGCTCTTTAGTGCTCAGTTAAAGCAAACATCAATTCGGGTTTTCCACAGATTCCTGTTTTCTCCAACTGAGCTTTAAAGAGTAGGCTTTTGTGAGGAAAGCTCTGGAGAAGAAAAAAAGGTCAATTGGACACACAGCTTTATACTGCAGACTGTGCTGGAAAAAGCGGAGGAAAGGTAAGTGTGGCTAAGCTCTAACATTTTTGACTATTTTTACCAAAGTTGTTTGAGCTTGTGTTATTTTATATGGGACCCAATACAGTCTTGTAACACAGCCTCCCTTCCCCACTTTAGAATTCTAGAGCCCTCCCACCTTTTCCCCAAAGCTGAAAAAGTGTGAACTAGGCTTTGAGAAGAATGCGGGAGGACTCTAGAACCCTGCAAGTGCCCTCTTGCCTCCTTTCTTCCCAAAGTCCAATGCCCACAATTACTGGGCTTTGAGAGGACACCCCTTCAGCTCAGTGCCCAGTGCATGCCTACCACTCACACTACCCTAAATCTGTCCCTGACCCCACCCAGGAAAGCCTGTCTCAGCAGACAGCTACATGTGGGATTTGCTGAGGATCTACAAGTAAAGTCCAATGTTTATGCAGCTGAATATCCTGACTGTGTCTCAATTTCATAGAATCATAGAGTTGGAAGAGACCACAAGGGCCATCGAGTCCAACCCCCTGCCAAGCAGGAAACACCATCAGAGCACTCCTGACATATGGTTGTCAAGCCTCTGCTTAAAGACCTCCAAAGAAGGAGACTCCACCACACTCCTTGGCAGCAAATTCCACTGTTGAACAGCTCTTACTGTCAGGAATTTCTTCCTAATGTTTAGGTGGAATCTTCTTTCTTGTAGTTTGGAACCATTGCTCCGTGTCCGCTTCTCTGGAGCAGCAGAAAACAACCTTTTCATTTTTCTTTGATTTTTAAGTTGGGCTTTTTTCATTATTCCAAACCAGCCCTGCTCTCTCAGTTGAAATCTGGGCACAGGCAGATAGAAGAGATGTATTATTATTATTATTATTATTATTATTATTATTATTATTATTATTATTCCTTCTTTTTTAGTGTTACATTTACACACATCCCAACCTTTCACCAAGGGGCTCAAGGTGGCATTTGTGGGTCTCCTTTTCCCTAGGTTGTTCACTCAACAACCCTGTAGGGTGGGTTAAGCTGAGAAAAACAGTTTTGACTAATATATACATTTTTGTATGTTACCTTCACTAATATATGCACTGTTATGTGCATATGTATGCAGATGTATATGCATTTTTGTAAACTGGTTTGAAGAACAGCATCACAAAATACATATAAGTGCAAATGTTGAAGGATGGCTGTGTTTCCATTCTCACATTGTTTCGTAAGGTTTTGGATAGATTTGGCTTTAAATGTGAAATTAATTTAATGAATCTGCATCATCCCTAGTATGTAAATAAGCAGGCTGTTAGGTTGAGTGGGGTGGTCATCTCAGGCAGTTGATTTGGGCAGCAGATTGTTAGTTATGTAATTTATTTTTATTGCTTTTGTTCTTCCAGGCAGGGGGAGAGGTCAGATTTTCTGTTTCTGGTGCCAAAAACAACTTGACCCAGTTCAGGGACTGTGCACCTGGCTGCTCCATTTCAGGCAGCAAAATATCTTGGGCTCACCAAGGAAGGGTGTTTCCCTCCCAGTTCACAAAAGTGCCATTGTCTTTCTCAGAGAGATGGGAAAGGGTCTTCAGGATTGCTTGCACACTCTCATCCAATGTCAGTGGGGCTTGTCCCTGGGGGAAAAAAGAACAGACTAGAGTGACACAAGGACTTGTGAGTATATTTTTTAAAAAGAGTGACAAACAGCATGGGTATCATCATCACAAAGTCTGACACCAAAGTCTCCTAGGGGACAGGTAGAATTCTTGTTCCATTTTCTTTGTCCCACTAGCAGCTGATTTGCTTTCCCCAGGGAGCCAAATTCATGGGAGATATGTCTATGATTGGAAGTGAGAGCTGGACCATAAAGAAGGCTGATCGCCGAAGAATTGATGCTTTTGAATTATGGTGCTGGAGGAGACTCTTGAGAGTCCCATGGACTGCAAGAAGATCAAACCTCTCCATTCTAAAGGAAATCAGCCCTGAGTGCTCACTGGAAGGACAGATCCTGAAGCTGAGGCTCCAGTACTTTGGCCACCTCATGAGAAGTGAAGACTCCCTGGAAAAGACCCTGATGTTGGGAAAGATTGAAGGCACAAGGAGAAGGGGATGACAGAGGACGAGATGGTTGGATAGTGCTCTCAAAGCTAGTAGCATGAGTTTGACCAAGCTGTGGGAGGCGATGGAGGACAGGGGTGCCTGGCGTACTCTGGTCCATGGGGTCATGAAGAGTTGGACATGACTAAACAACAACAACAACATGTCTATGATTAGGCATGTGACAATGTCCAGAGGCAATTTAACTTGAATGCCAGTTGCTTGCAGGGAGGGGAACAGAAAGAGAAGGCTATTGCCCCTCATGTCTTCCCTGCTGATTTTCTGGAGGCATCTATAAAGCAGAATGTAATGAAACATAGTTATTCAGTGACAAAGGATGTTTTGATAGCTACTAGTTTTTATGGACAAGGCTTATCCACCTAGCAAAAGCTATCAGCCACAACAACTAACAGAATAAACTCCTTGCCCAGGGAGCAACATCTGCAGATAATAGTAGAGCACTGCAATCCTTAAGTTACCTGGAGTATCTTTCTACGACGATTGGGTATCCAGCCAGAATTCAGCAGAGACCTAGAGTTTGAATTTAAGCACACCTAATAACATATTACGGGATGCGGGTGGCACTGTGGGTTAAACCACAGAGCCTAGGACTTGCTGATCAGAAGGTTGGCGGTTCGAATCCTGCCAACCTAGAAGTTTGAAAGCACGTCAAAGTGCAAGTAGATAAATAGGTACTATTCCGGTGGGAAGGTAAATGGCATTTCCCTGTGCTGCTCTGGTTCGCCAGAAGCGGCTTAGTCATGCTGGCCACATGACCCGGAAGCTGTATGCCAGCTCTCACGGCCAGTAAAGCGAGATGAGTGCCGCAACCCCAGAGTTGGCCACGACTGGACCTAATGGTCAGGGGTCCCTTTACCTTTACCTAATTGGATTGTAACCACTGTGTGTGACTCTATTTCCTTCCTGGAGCAGACCATTGGTCCAATGGCTTCCCTCAACTTTTTTTTAAAAAAATTATTCTTTTGAAGCACCAAAGGGAGGGGGGTTATTGCCATTCATGTCTTCCTTGCTGATTTTGAAACTAATTATACACCTTGATTCTTACTTCAATGTAAGGCTAATGAGTTAAATAAAGTAAATATGCATAGAGTTCAGTTTCCTCCACAAATCACTTACCACTGAACTTCCCATATCTGTCTGCACAAACCCAGGATGCAACGCAATGCACAAGATTTCATCTTTGTCAAATCCCAGGGACTGGCACCGTGTAAGCATGTTCAGAGCAGCCTAGGAAAGAGACATATCAGAAGCAAGGTGATGAAAGATGCAGCTAAGGATTGGTAAGAATTTTGCCCACATTTTTCATTTTAATGTGAACTTATTTCCTGAACCAATATTTAAACTGAAATGCAGCAATCCTTTGACATTTGTGATTCTCTGAATTTTGTGATGTAGTTGTCCAATTAAAGCATGATTACCATAAAGCATATATTAGGGAGAATGCATACAATAATGCTTTTGGTGGTGAAAATAATGTATACAAATGTGTTATATTAGGTGGGATTGCTTGGGAAGTCGTACACAAAAATGCATATTAAAAATCACAAACTGATGGGAAAATGGGGAAAACTGAAAAAAGATGAAAGAATGAGAAAAGCCAACATTGAAAGATTTGTCCATTCCTAGAATGCAACCCAGTGCCCCAGGATGGTATGAGTTTAAAAAGGAGGCTTCTGTATTACTGAGATATGTTTTAATGCTCTCACTATTAACAGGTTATTTTTATTTTTTGTTTAAATCTTAACATTGATATTATATTTTCTAATTTTGTTGTTTTGTTTTTGGAAACTATATTGTTTTCTTGAATGAATGAATGAATGAATGAATGAATGAATGAATGAAATAAGCTTTGCAGTAGAGATCCTATGCTGTAATTTCTATTGGCAGAAATCAGTAATAAGTTGGCTCATTCTTTCTGACTGTTTTGTTTTTGCTGTCATCTTCTGCCTTTTTGCTGTCATCTTCTGCCTAATGTATTTTAATGCACTTTCTTTTTTACATTTCTGTGGAGCAAGGAACGGACACTTGCTAATAGTTTGACTCTTTGGGTTAATTGTGAGTGAAGCCGAATACATTCATTGCCACCTCTAGACAATGAGGGGATGTGGGAAGATTTTCATGTTGAGAGTACCATTGTGGGGTTGTCTATGTTTTCCTGTTCCTGCCATTGTTGATTAATTTAAATAAATCATTTTGTTTGATCACATCTCAGGTGCTCACGTGAGCGGGGGCAGTTATCAGACATCTATTCTGGGGTCTCAGGTCCTCCGTAGTGGGGGCTGGATCCCTCCTATGGCCAGATATTTACTTATCAAGATAGGCAAGGGTCAGGTAGGCATATTGTGGACTGCATTATTTAAGACTATTGTCTACACCATCAGGTGAAAGTAACAGAAAAATCAATTTCTATCTTATAACTTGCAGTACTTCTGTGTCCACACCTTGCTGCAACGGTAATTCACCACGTGTGCCAAATGCCACATGTAGACAGTTGTGATAGAGCCACCTTCACTGGACATGTTGACAATGGCAGCTTTGCTGCAGCTCATCCCATTCTGGGGGCTTTCCTGAGATGCCTTCCTCAGCAAGGGCAGGAATGCCTGGAGAAGGAGAAAAAAGAATTACACACAGTTGCATCCTTCATGTAGAGGACTGAGCATCTTGTCACTAGTTCAAAGTTCAGTATGTGAGTGAAACCATGAGCCCAGCAGTTACTTGCTGGTGGTATACCAGAGTTCTCTCATGGTTCATCCAGAAGGGAGCTGCAACAAGTACAACCTTCCCCTATGATCTCCACAAGCCCAAAGGATGCACTTTTAATGTCAGTTTCTCATGAAGCTGTTAAAGTTCTGTTCTGCATCCTTTCTCTATGAAAACTGTACAGTTTTGAAACATTAGGGGCCCTGCAACCTGGCCAGAAGGTTCTGTGAAGAAGGTACAATAGGATGGCCTTACCTGGCTCATCATCATGGGGCCAATCACATTGGTTTTGTACACCTCAGACATGTTCTCTGGTGTCTCTGTCTCAAGAGAGCTTAGCTTTAAAATCCCAGCATTGTTAATCAGAAGATTCAGCCCAGCTCCTTTCAGCCGCTTGGTGACTTTAGTTGCTGCAGCCTTGATACTGGATGGGTCACAAGTATCTACAGCAGCAAAGAATAAATCCCATTTTTTAGGTAAGACCCTTCTCTTCTTGTCACAGATCAACAGAAGCCTTTTTGTGTTGATAATATTTAGAAGGAAGGATCTTCTCTATAATACTTATGTACATCTCATATTTGGTTCTTGAGAATTAAACAAAGTCCATCTATAACTTTTCCTATAGTTATTGTCTCCTCATTGGCCAGAGTCCTGTAGATGTTTTGGTATGATATCAGTCAGTGATTTGCATATTATTATTATTATTATTATTATCCACCCATCTGGTTGGGTTTCCTCAGCCACTCTGGGCGGCTTACAGCATATATTGAAACATAATAAAACATTAAACATTAAAAACTTCCTGATACAGGGCTACTTTCAGATGTCTTCTAAAAGTTATGTAATTCTTTATTTCCTTGACATCTGAAGGGAGTGTGTTCCACAGGAGGGCGCCACTACTGAGAAGGCCCTCTGCCTGATTCCATGTAACTTCGCTTCTCACAATGAGAGAACCAGCAGAAGACCCTTGGAGAAGGACCTCAGAAACTAATTTCAAATCTATCACTAATTAATCTAACTTGTATCTAAGTTACTTTACTTGGATGTAAGCTCCATTGAACTCAGTGAAACTTACTTATGAGTAATTTATCACCTACCCTACTGCAAATGACCTGCAATGTTCTTTGCCTGTACCAATGCATGAATTTAGACCACAAAACTATGATTTACAAAAATTGTGTTCCTCTGTTGATCTTGTTCAGCTGTTAAAGCTTGATGAGTGGTTCTGTAATATGACAGAGTACTTGGATTTATTTGTTATATTATTTTTCTTTTATAATTCAACAAAACCTTAAACAAATCTAACTAAACAACACAAATAGGGAATGCACTTTTTATTTGCTAAAAAGTGATATTTTGAAATGACCTTGAATATCAGCTGTTGTCCATATCAGTGTGGGAAAAGTGAATTTGAGGAGGGGATGGCAAACACATACCTAGTGGGATGATTTCCACTCCCTGGTGCTTGGCAGCCAAATTCTTCAAGTCCTGAAAGATACAGGGAGAACAGACTTAGGATGGAACAGCAAGTCGTGAAGTCTGAACTATTTGAAATGGGATAGGAATGGAAAAGATCAAGTCCCATCTGGTTTTGGTTTTCAGCATGGAGAGCATTTGCAAAAGTGTCCTGCAGAAAGTATGTCAGCTTAAACTTGTGCTTTATAAAGAGATCTACTCTGAGTGGCAAGTCCTTGGGTGGGTTTAAGGTCACACAAACTATATGGAAGATGGAGCAATCTTGTTTTCTTCTGCTCCAGAGGGTAGGACCCAAACCAATGGATTCAAGTTACAAGAAATGAGATTCCAACTAAACATCATGAAGACCTTTCTGATGGTGAGAGCTGTTCTACAGTGCAATAGACTCTTTCAGAAGGTGGTGGATTTTTCTTCATTTGTGGTTTTTAAGTAGAGGTTGGATAGTGATCTGTCAGCATGTTTTAGTTGAGATTCCTGCATGGGAGGGGGTTGAACTAGAGGACCTTCATGGTTGCTTCCAGCTGTACAATTCTATGATTTATACAAGAAAATGCTGAGAGGAAACTTCTTTAAACCTCGCACCCACCTATTCATAATTTAATAAGATGAAATATTGCAGTTCTAAGCAATTTGACACAGACAATGAAGTTAATGTGTTTGACTATTTAGTGATATTCATGATATGGTATGTATTTCAGAATGTTTAATCTGAATTTTTAAAATTTCCAACACCCATTGAGTCAATTCTGTTAAATGCTCTTCAAATCACTGTGTGAAAGGAATCAACAATTTTCCTTCCAACTCCTCTCTTAATTCTGCAAAGAAAAGGGTGTGTGTGTAAAAAGGGGTTACTAATCTGTGCTTAACTAAACCTGTACTTAAGGTACCATCCTCACTCTAAGAATGGAAAATATAAAAAGCCTTGCCCTTGGCACTATCTTCTGGACATCATGGGGAATCCCCTTGTTTCTATGCTCATCCCAATGCACAGCCTGGGGCTCACCTGGGCAAGTGGTCCATCTGGATCCCGGCAGGTGGCAAAGATCTGTTCTGGACAGTTGTTTTTCCGCACCAGTTGCCTAACCAGCTCCAAGCCAATGCCCCGATTGGACCCAGTCACCAGGACTCTGCGTGCATTCAGCACAGCCATCTCTCTTCCCAGCCTTTGTCAGCCCAACCGCAGTACCAAATGTAGCTCTCAACTTATCTAGCAAGGCTTACATAAGCTGCTTGTTCTTCTGTCAGTTCATGTTCTGCATTTGGCAACAGCCCAGTGCCTTGCCAAGTTCCCACCTGGCAGACTGGTTTTTATTGAGTCTCACTGTAATAGAAGGAAACAGGATAAATGGGGGAGGGAAGTTGGCAGACTGAATTTAGAAGTTCTCATCTTCCTGTGTCTGACAAAAAAACTTGCCCCTAAGTGCTTGCCCCCTGACTCAGATCCTCAGATCCTCTGTCTGACAAACTGGCAACAGACCAGGTACAAAAAGACAAGAGTGCAGTCAGACATGCACTCTGGACTTTAAGAAGGCTGATTTCAAAAAGCTTAAGTGAGATCCCACGGTCAGAAATACTCAGAGAGGAGGGAATCCCAGATGGATGGGTGAAATATTGCAGACAATAAGAAAGAAAAGTGGGAGGCATCTAAAGAAACCAATGTGGCTGCATACAGAGCTTGCAGATAAGCTAAGATTTAAGAAGGGCTTGTATAAGAAATGGAAGAAAGCAGAAATCATGAAGGAGGAGTATACATGAGTAGCCAATAGTTGCAGGCTGAATGTCAGGTAGGCCAAAGCTCATAATGATCCCAGGCTTGCAAGATAGGTTAAAATTAATTTTTAAAAAGAGGTTTCTTCAGCTATGTTTGAAGCAAGAAGAAGAGCAAGCAAGTAGTATGTCCTCTGCATGGAGAAGATGGAGAAATGCTTTGGATGACAGAGAGAAGGCGGAACTGCTCAACACCTACTTTGCCTCTGTCTTCACTCAAAAGGAAAGCAGTGCCTAACCTGCTGATAACAGACTAAACAATGCAAGGAAGGATCTGCAACCCAACAGATGAAAAGAGGTGGCTCCTCTTGTTGTGCCCAGCTAACTCTTTTAGAATAGGCAACTTGTCATAAAGCGGTTCCTGGAGTTCTCTTTAACCATCACATCCAAGGTGCTTTAAAATGTACAGTATGAAACAGGATATTGAATAATTATGATGGAAATGGAAATGGGAGTGGAAATTGGCCAATATTTGCTTATTTGTCTCATGTCTGGAAAGGAAATCATTTCCGCAAATATGATCTGTATTCACTGTAGTTTTCACTTCACAAACAATACACAGGGGACTTCCAGCGAGGCAGCATGGCGGCTGCAACAGCAGAAAAGAGCTCCTGAAGCCAGCCAGAGTAAAAGGCTCTGTCTGGCCGACTCCCGGACTTCCAGGACTGCTGCCGCCAGCACTGCCAGCGGAGAGGAATTGGGGGTGCCCGGGGGGGGTCTATCAAATGAGCCAAAACACCCCCCGCAACCTTGATTGAGCTGGAAAGGCACCCGACCACCCCCCCAACAGCCGAGAGGAGCTCCAAAACCAGGAGGACAGTGGAGCTAACGCAGAGAGGGAGAAAAAGAAAAGGGGGAAAGAAGAAGAAAAAGAAAGAAAGAAAAAGGAGCCCCAACTTTACCGCTGCTGCCCCCATCTTTGCCGACGGGAAAGAAGAGGAGAGGTAGGTGAGCACGGGAAGGCAAAAAAGGCTCCAGAAAAAACACGTGGCTGAGCCGACAGGAGCCTACCCCTCCCCCTCCAGAGGCAAGGAAAACAGAGGAAAGCCGCATGACAAAGGAGATCGCAGAAAGGAAGAAACTACCCTTCCCCCCTTTTTTTCAAAAAAAATAAATCATTTTTTAACCCCTTCCTCCCCCTCCCCCCTTTTTTAAAAAAATAATAATTCCTTTTTATCCCCCCCCCATATACCTACTTTATCATTTTTCTTTTTAAAAGGGGGGCCACTGCTGCAGCAGCCACCCTTACTTTTTTACAAACAAAAAATAATAATAATAATAATTAGGGGGAAATAGTTTTTTTAAAAAAACAACACAATCCCCCCCCCCTCTTTTTAAAGCCCTTTCTATTCTATTTGTTAGCTTGTTCTTGAGGGGGGAATCTTTCACCCCCAGCTACGACCACCACTCTCTTTTTAAACAAAAATTTCCTCCATATCACTGCTATTGCTATTGATACTCTTCCCCCCCCGTTTATTTTTCTCTCCCTTTTTGCTCTCCTCTCTCTCTCCCTTCACCCCCCTTATTTTTTCCTTTTATCCCACCTTTCACTTTCCATCCCCAATTTTGTTTTCTATCCCCTTTATTTTTTAAAATCAACTCCCCCTTTTTAGCCTGTTCGTCAGCTTGTTTTTGAGGGGGGAGCCCTTTTCCCCCACCCCCTCTTTTAAAATAAGACTTTCCCCCCCATACCATTGCCACAGCTCACCCCCTCCCCCTCCCTTCTCTCCCCCTCTCTTTTCTTCTCCTTCCTTTTCCCACCCTTCCCCCTCCTCCTCTCCTTTTCTCTCCCTCCTCCCTCTCTCCATCCCCCCCTTCCCCTAAAGGAAACACATACACACATTCATATCACCATATCATACTTTGCCCCCCTCATGCTATAGCTAAAACTACTGCTGCAATCTAATACCGCCGATATTACTGTACTATCTCTCCCTCTCCTCTCTCTTTCAACTCTCTTTTTGTCTCTCTCTCTCTCTTCTCTTTTACTCCAATCTCCTCTCTCCCCCCGCCGTCTCCCCCCTTCTTCTTTCTTTCTTCCTCTTCCTTTTTCTCCCTCCACCCTTTACATATAGCCTATTTGTCTGTCTCTGTTTCTGAGCCCACTCCCAACCCCAACCTCCACCTTAACTGGACCCCAATACCCCTTTTGGGTATATACAACCCCCTCCTAAACACATATTTCCCCTGGCCCCACGCCTCTAATCTCTTGCATATCTACCTGCTAACCCCCCCCCCTTTATATGAACTGTCTGTCCGTTAGTCTACCCATCTCTGCTTACCTGCCCCCCCCCCCCCGCTTTGGCGACACCGCTGAGGCAACTACAGAAACCCTAGAGAAGTTCTTAAAACACAGGCTAGAAGTGACACAAATGACCACCTAATCCAAACGCTCTGTAAAAGCCACCAGCCAGCAACGCCTGATCAGCCCAGCAACCCAACAATACCCAGGAATCACCACTGCCACAACTCCTAACCACCACACGCCACACGCCCTACTCCAAGAGGATGCCAAGCCAACCTCAAACCAAAACCATTAGGGAGACTGAGATGACACCAACCAGGGAGATGGCAAACAATGCTAAGACCATAACTCCCCTCCAAGATGAGGACCACCCAGTAACGAAACGAGATCTGAGGGAAATGGAAGCAAGATTAGAAGCACGATTAGAAGAAACACTGAAGTCCACAATGGCTCCCATGCAGGTACTAATCCAGTGTTTCCCAACCTTTTTTGGGCAAAGGCACACTTGTTTCATGAAAAAAATCTCGAGGCACACCACCATTAGAAAATGTTTAAAAAATTAACTCTGTGCCTATATTGACTATATATAAAGTAACTCTCTTTAATAGGAATCAAATAAACACAAAGAAAGTATTTTATAATTACTTTATTATGAAATAGTAAGTACCGTATTTTTCGTCCCATAGGACGCTCCGTCCCATAGGACGCACCTACTTTTTTGAGGGGGGAAATAAAGGAAAAATTTTTTTCCTTTATTTCCCCCCAAAAAAACCAGGTCGGGGAACAGTGGGATGGCGGTGCTGCGCCTCCCCGCTGTCCCCCGAGCTTGTGGGGCTGGCCCATGTCTGCCTGGCCCGAGGGGCGCTCTGCTTCAGGGCGCCCCGCGCGTCCGGCGGCAGGCTACAGTCCGCAGCATGGGGAACCCTCTGTTTCAGGGCGCCCCATGCGCCCCCCGGGTGCGCAAGGCTTGCCAACACGAGCGCGGAGCACGGGGCGTCCTCCGAAGGGCGCCCCGTGCTCCGCGCTGCCAGCTGCCGCCCGCAAGCCTTGCGCTCCTGGGGGGAGATCCCCCGGGTGCGCAAGGCTGGCCAACACCAGCGCGGAGCACGGGGCGTCCTCTGAAGGGTGCCCCGTGCTCCGCGCTGCCAGCTGACGCCCGCAAGCCTTGCGCTCCCGGGGGGAGATCCCCCGGGTGCGCAAGGCTGGCCAACACCAGCGCGGAGCACGGGGCGTCCTCTGGAGGGCGCCCCGTGCTCCGCGCTGCAGGCTGCTGCCCGCAAGCCTTGCGCTCCCGGGGGGAGATCCCCCGGGTGCGCAAGGCTGGCCGACACCAGCGCGGAGCACGGGGCGTCCTCCGGAGGGCGCCCCGTGCTCCGCGCTGCAGGCTGCTGCCCGCAAGCCTTGCGCTCCCGGGGGGAGATCCCCCGGGTGCGCAAGGCTTGCGGACACCAGCGCGGAGCACGGGGCGTCCTCCGGAGGGCTTGCGGACACCAGCGCGGAGCACGGGGCGTCCTCTGGAGGGTGCCCCGTGCTCCGCGCTGCAGGCTGCTGCCCGCAAGCCTTGCGCTCCCGGGGGGAGATCCCCCGGGTGCGCAAGGCTTGCGGACACCAGCGCGGAGCACGGGGCGATGGGATGTGGGAGGGAGCTCGCTCCCCGCCCCGCGTGTGCTCGCCGCCGCCGCCCCGCCTCTCGCCGCCCAACTCGCCCGCCTCCCTCCCACGGCACACCAGCCGACGTCCCGCGGCACACTAGTGTGCCGCGGAACACCGGTTGGGAAACACTGTACTAATCAACAATCTAACCTCCAAAGTGGAAGCTCTAGAGAACAAGAACCAAATGCAAGAAAGAATAATAGAGCAATACCGGGAGGAGAACGCACGTGTGAACAAGAAACTGGACGAACTGGTAAACCAAATGGAAGCAGAACACAGAGAGATGAAAATTAAGCAAGCCGACCTTGAAGACCGCAATAGACGTTGTAACATCCGCTTCCGCAACTTTCCTGAAAAAACAGAGGAGAAAAGCCCAGCAGACCTAATTATATGCTGGCTGAAAAACACAATCCCAAGCCTGAAACTTGAGGCAGATGACTTGGAGAGGGCTCACAGAGCCCTAAAACCTATGCCAAAACCCAGCGCCCCCCCAAGAGACATCATTGTATGCTTCACACGCTACAAAAAGAAGGAAGAGGTATGGAACAACCTCAGAAACTCAACCAACCTTCGATATGGAGAAACCCCCATTCTGGCCTTACAGGACCTATCTCAGGATACCCTAAACCAGGGGAAAAGCCTGCGCCCATGCACCCAGCGTCTCCAACAAGCAGGGATCAAATACCGATGGGGCTTCCCCTTCCGCCTCATTGTAACAACCAATACAACACAACACATGGCTACCAACATACCTGAGGCCCTGCAACTACTAAAGAACCTTGAACTCGACCTCCCACCGGAATGGCAACCGACAAACCCACCAAGTGACAGCCCCAACCACAAGGAAACAACAGCAAGCAACTGGACTACGGTACAGAAGAAAAAGAAACAACAGAAGCGGCACAACAACGCAAACCAATACAGACAAGCATCGTGCTCAGAACCGTCCCGCCGGCCATACGACACAAGAAACCAGACCAAGATTAACCAAACCAATTCATCGCAGATGGACAACCCTACAACAACAACAACCGCAGCTGAATGAAGCAACCAGGAAAAACCCGAAAAAACCAAACTGAAGGACTGGTGATTCCCCCCCCCCCGTTCCCCCTCTCTCTCCCCCAAAAACATAGATTTAGTTAACACCATCAACATCCCCCCCAGCTCTGCACCCCCACAGAAATCCCCACCCCAACACCAGTCCAGACGACTTCAACCACATTCCCCATCACCCACACCTTCAACATCCCCATACTCAACACTAAGGAAAAACAACTCCTCCAACCTTAATAACACAACCCACAATCAGGCTAAAATCTGATACCCAACCAGCACTATGGTGGCACCAGAGCGTACCAGCACCCACATCCCCACCCCAACACACCAACAATGTTGCTCATAACATTGGCAACATGGCTTATGAACCTTATACTTGACAGCGATGTTACAAAGTCACTTCACACTGTCTCACTGATCTCCCCCTATCGCAAACAACAGGGGGGATGGCCTGTCCTTGAACACGGCCTTCCACACCAGCTGAGACCTAGGACCAACTGGCTAAATGCCAGATGGCCTAAAATACCCCAAACAAACACCTATATGACTACATATAGGAAACTCTCTGCAACTTACCCCCTACTCTTTAACCCAAATCTTACTCTAATCCCATTAGCCCCCCACCCACCACACCCTGGGTCAGCGCAACCCCACTGGTTCTTTAAACAACACGAAGAGAGAGACACAAGACAACCCAAACGGGTTGGCAGGGAATCGCCCCACATAATAGATAAGCAAGATGGCTAACCTAAAAGCAATTACATTAAACATGAGGGGAATGGGAAACCCCATCAAAAGAAAACGCATCACCTCATACATAAACACCATGAAACCACACATCACCTTCCTACAAGAAATACACAACCCACCCAAAGGCAGCAAACTCCTGAGCGACCCCCGCTTCAGTCAACAGTGGGTCGCACGAGGCTCAGGGAAAGCTCGCGGTGTAGCCATAATACTCAGTAGAGACCTGAACTTCACTGCCACAACAGTCCTCAAGGACAAAAAAGGCAGATTCATTTTCGCTAAAGGGACACTAGATGGCAAAATCAAACTGACAATCGGCTCCATATATGCCCCAAACGCGAAACAATTAGAATTCTTCCAGAAGACACTAAACAAATTCCTCTCCTTCTCTGAAGGCGAAGCAATCCTAGGAGGGGACCTCAATCTAAATATGAAAGGTATATCCCTGAAAGATATCCACCCTACAACCCCATGGGCAACCTTCCTCCGAAGGAAACCCCCAACAACTAGGAACTCTTACAAGTTACTAAAAATGCTAAAAAACAGGGGTCTCTACGACATTTGGGGTGAGCAAAACCTGGGAGACATCAGCCATACATTCCAATTGGGACGCCATGATACAGTGTCCAGACTGGACAGCATTCTACTCACACAGGGTCTGATCCCCTCAGTGGAATCAACAAACATAGGTAACATTAAAATCACAGATCACGCCCCAGTAGAAGTCATCGTTAAAATAGGAGAAGGAACACAAACCACCCCATCATGGTCCTTCAGTCCCATCCTAACTACAAACAAACAAATTAGAGAGAGTCTCACAAAAACCCTCCAAAACTACTTCAAGGAAAACGATGTAGACAATATAACAACCCCCCTCCTATGGGACACAATGAAAGCGGTCACCAGAGGAGCTTGCATAAAAGAGAAAACATTCCTTAAAAAACAAACCTCCTCAAAAATTAGCAAAATAGAACAAGACATCACAGCCCTCTCAACACGCTACAAACAAACAGGATCTAAAAAACTCCTCAAACTTATAGAACAAAAAAGGAGAGAACTAGACTCCTTAGAAATTAACAAAACAATGATCAACATTCTATATTCTAAACAACGTTTCTATGAATATGGAGGGAAAAACTCCAGATTACTAGCAAATAGATGTAGGAAAAGAGCACTCAAAAGAAGAATACACTGCATCACCAAAAAAGACGGCAACATAACATTCTCCCCTGAAGAAATAACCTCAGAATTTGCAGAATTCTACTCCAACCTATACACCTCCCATAACCCACCAGAGAAGGAAATCAGAACATTTCTAGCAGGACTGACCATGCCTACCCTAACTGATGAGGAACAGGAATTCATGGACAGCCCTATCACCCCAGAGGAAATAGATGTGGTCCTCAAAAACCTGAAACCACACAAAGCCCCAGGCCCAGATGGCTTCACAGCAGAATTCTATAGGAAATTCAAAGAACCCTTGATGCCCTACATGACCCGCCTATTCAACAACATCATAAAAGGGGGCCCCATTCCCCAAACCTGGACCCACTCCAAAATAGTCTCCATCCCAAAACCACTAAAAGACAGCCTCAAAGTAGAATCATACCGCCCAATCTCATTAATAAACCAAGACTACAAGATATTCACATCAATCTTGGCCAACCGCCTAAAAATCTTCCTACACAAGTTAATAGCCCCAGACCAGACTAGCTTTGTCCCTGGCCGCAATATAACAGACCCCATCAGGAAACTACTGAACCTGATCGAACACAGCAAGGCAACTAAACTCCCATTGACAATTATGTCCCTAGACATCCTCAAAGCCTTTGATTGCTTAGAGTGGAAATACATATCAGCAGTACTAACTAACATGAAATTTGGCCCCAACTTCCTACAAATCCTCAAACAAATATACTCCCAAGCCTCAGCAAAATGCAGAACTAACAATATGGATTCTAATACTATATCTATCCAAAGAGGCACGAAACAAGGATGCCCATTGTCTCCCTTCTTATTTATCCTGGCTCTGGAACCCTTAGCAATCCGCATCCGAGCAGCCACAGACATCAAGGGAGTGGAAATAAAAGGCAGAACCTATAAATTAGGGCTCTTTGCAGATGACCTAATGGTCACAACACCAGACCCCATAAGCACAGCAACCTCCCTAATCAGAGAACTCAACACATTTGCAATGGTGTTGGGCCTACAGGTAAATTTTACAAAGTCAGAAGCTATGTGCTTCAACACCCCTCCTCACACCCAAAAAGAACTCACAAAATTGTACCTCCACAACTACAAGCCCCTGTGGCGACAAATTAACAAAGACCTAAAGAGATGGAATAACATGAATTTCACTCTCTCAGACAAAATAGCCATGATCAAAATGATCACACTTCCAAAACTAACCTACCTATTCCAAACCCTCCCAATCTGGATCCCCTCAACCCAACTCCGCAGTTGGCAGAGAAAACTACACTCTTTCATCTTCTCACATAAAAAACCAAGAATAAGCCCCAAATACCTGCACCTTCCCACCTCAGAAGGAGGATGGGGAATCCCCAACATAGAAGCATATTACATTGCCAACCAAATACGCCATATAATCCCATATATACTAGAAGATGAGACAAAACAATGGGTACACCTAGAGAGGGACACAATTGAAAATACCTGCACCACAACATACCCACTCCTCCCAAACAAACTAAAGAAAATTCCCACAACACTTAACAGGTACACACAGACCATGCTCAAAGCATGGAAAACACAAATAGGCAAACTATCCCCAACCCCATCCCCACTAATCCCCCTGGCGTACCACCCATTATTCCACCATGCAGCACAAAACCTCCAGATAAAAACCTGGCGAACCAAAGGCTTATATCGCCTAATAGACTTTTATAAAAATAACAAACCCTTGTCAACACAGCCATACAAGAAATATGTAAAATAACTAAGCAAGTTTTAGACTTCACACCAGAATTGGCCCTACTAAACATCTTCCAAGACAACAATGCCCATTTACACCACAAAGAACTCATAACCCACCTTCTTTCAGCAGCCAGAAACACCATAACCAGACACTGGAGAGACCTGTCAGGAGTAAGCATGGACCAATGGTACCAAATAGTATGGGAAACAGCCCTACTAGAAAAATTAACTAATAAACTGAAACTGACACGGGGACAAACAGAAGAAGACACCTTCACCCCGGTATGGCTCCCCTTTATCACATACACAGCCCAACAGGACAATGACAATAATCCACCAACAGCATACAAATCAATATGGCTAACCTGATCCAAAACACCCACCCACCTCACTCACACACGAAAACAAAGATCACCACAGCCAATCACAAACAAACAATCACACCCTAGGCCAACCCCAACCTCTCTCACCACCAAAGGAACACAAGTGAACAACACAAGCACGCTGACACCAAACTCTACATACATTAAGCATAATAGAAACACCGCTACCCGACCCCACCCCCATCCATCTCCCCTCCCTCTACCCCCTTTCTTTCTTTTTTTTCTTCTTCTCCCCCTAATGCCTCAACAAATGAAACGGATTTGTAAAAATGTTACATGAAGAAAAAAAAAATACGAGGCATTACACTCACACTGTAAAACAAGAAAACCCTAAATAAAATATTTTTAAAAAAAAAACAATATGCAGGGGATGACACTTTTTCTCGATTTGCATTGCATTTCCTTTGCATTGAAATAAATGGTAATGAGGACATACTTCCCTAAATTCCACCACAGCCAACTGTGACATGAATATTGTAGTTTTTGTCATTTTTTGCTGAGAGAAGATTCCATCACTTGGCCAGATTTGAAGGAAAATCCACCCCTCTGTATGCAGGCCTTTTTGTATATAAACCTGTCTCTGACATGGGTCTAATGGTCCTGCTCAGATGAAGAATCATGCATTGCAAGAACCACGTGTGCCTGGAAACAGCTTGCTTGTGGAGTCTGTGATTCTGATTGTAAGTATTAGGATGAATAGCTACCTTTCTTACTTTGTTCTGTACTTGGCTTTCCAAATATATATTTATACTGGACATTCTTAACTGTATTTTATTGATAAAGAGTTCTTATTCTATGTTTGTAACTTCCTTAATAAAGTGTTCCATTTATTCCTTGTGTGACTTCTTGATGTAAGCTCTGAATCTGGTACCTTGGCTTCTAGGTTGCACACTACTGACTCCTTTGTGGCTTGGGGCTCAAAAGACAGTGAGTGAACTATTTCGCTCTTGTCTTTCTTGTCTTGTCTTGTCCAGAACAACCTACGTTCCCCCGGCTTAGGACTGGGGAACTACAAAGGTGGTGGCAGTACAGCTGGACAGGGTTGGTTTTCCCCAGTCTACTGCTCACACCTGCAGCTTGGGATAAGCAACAGAAATTATATACAGTACATGCTGGCAGTGATGAGAGAGATGAGATAAATTCCATATTATTTACATTGTGACAGCATGGAATAACACACTTTTCATGCTGCCGATCTGAGATATAATGAACAACCTTTAAAAGACAGCCTTAAAATATGTATTGAATAAAGAAATAATCTGCTGAGGGATACATCCAGGGCTGGACTTAACACTAGACATGATGAGGCAGCTACTTAAAGTGGCACATGCTGTGGGTGGGTTGATGGCAGCAGTCCTGCCATTCGCCCTGAGCCCACTAAACTACCTTGCCTACACCTGCTAAGCTAGGTTGTCCTCAAGTGTGTTGCTGGGTAGGGATGGGGAATAAATGGTATAATTTGCAGTTCTTGCTCATTTGCCCTTCTCCAAATTTTGGGTGAATTATCCAACAAAATTGTTGTTGTTGGCATCTTTTTGTCTTGAGAGACAATGGAGTGCACTTCCGGGGATGAAGTCAGCAGCGTCCAGGCCAGCAGTGGCTTAGCAACCCCCCCTAACATCTGGGACAGAGTTGGGGTTTTTTAGGGGACCAATGTTCTTGAGCTTTTTTAAGGAGATCAGGCAAAGTTGTTGAGGGATGGAAAGTGTCAGCTCCCCTGCCACCCTACATACCCTGCATGACACCCTGAGATCCCCCAACACCTGCTGCACCCCGCCTCTGTCTCCCTTCACTACTGCCCAAGGGACCTCAGGGTGCAAACTTGGGCAGTGTGTATGGAGGTCCTGGGCTGCCCAGATGACAAGATCCCCTCTCAGCCTCGCTGATGGTGGTCCAAAGGAAGTCAGAGCAATAGATTTAACGCCAGCTTGGCTGCAGGACTTTCTGGAAAAAGACATACAGTGGTACCTCGGGTTAAGAACTTAATTCATTCTGGAGGTTCGTTCTTAACCTGAAACTGTTCTTAACCTGAGGTACCACTTTAGCTAACGGGGCCTCCCGCTGCTGCTGCACCACCACGCGATTTCTGTTCTCATCCTGAAGCAAAGTTCTTAACCCGAGGTACTATTTCTGGGTTAGCGGAGTCTGTAACCAGAAGCGTCTGTAACCTGAAACATCTGTAACCCAAGGTGCCATCCAAACACTTTAGGGACTCCCCACTGAATTTGTGTAGAATTTACTCTTATTACAGCTAGACATCTCTGGGGGGAATGTAGACGACTGGTACAAAGTGTGTGGGATATCATTCTATTGGAAAAACTAATGAATAGATTATTATTGTTAATAGATCAGAAACAAAAGGATAACTTCACAACAATTCTGCATGATGATGATAATAATAATTTTATTATTTATAGGCTGCCCATGCAAGCATTCCAGATAATAACCAATCCCCAACAACAACTTGATATAACTACAAAAGCAAAAGATATTGAGCATCCAGGTCTCCTTTTCCCAGGTTCTCTCATTCCTATCACATTCATAATCGTATTCATACTCATTTTTATATTCACATTTATATATGGTAAATATAGCTAACTTTCATATACTAGTTACAGATAGGTAGCCGTGTTGGTCTGCCATAGTCAAAACAAAATAAAAAAATTCAAAATAAAAAAATTCCTTCCAGTAGCACCTTAAAGACCAACTAAGTTAGTTCTAGGTATGAGCTTTCGTGTGCATGCACACTTCTTCAGATACACTGAAACAGAAGTCACCAGACCCTTCTATATAGTGAGAAGGTGGGGAGGGGTATTACTCAGAAGGGTGGTGGGAATGGGTGATTGGCAGATAGCTGTGATGAGCCTGTTGACGACTCTTAACGACTGCAATAGGTCTTACAGGAAAAAGCAAGGGGTGAGAAGGTGAAAAATGGCTTTGTCATGTATAATGAGATAAGAATCCAATGTCTTTGTTCAGACCAGGTCTCTCCATGGTTTTAAGTTTGGTAATAAGTTGCAATTCAGCAGCTTCTCTTTCCAGTCTATTTCTGAAATTCCTTTGTAATAGAACAGCTACTTTGAGATCTTGTATAGAATGTCCTGGGAGATTGAAGTGTTCTCCTACTGGTTTCTCTGTCTTGTGATTCCTGATGTCAGATTTATGTCCGTTCATCCTTATATTATTATTATTATAATTATTATTATTATAGAAGGGTCTGGTGACTTCTGTTTCAGTGTATCTGAAGAAGTGTGCATGCACACGAAAGCTCATACCTAGAACTAACTTAGTTGGTCTTTAAGGTGCTACTGGAAGGAATTTTTTTATTTTGTTTTGACTATGGCAGACCAACACGGCTACCTATCTGTAACTGGAACTATGGAAGGCACCACATTGAGCCGCATGAAATGGAAGTCCATCAACCTCACCAAGAAACTTGCACAGGTACAGACTGATATCTTCTTTCTTACTAAATGCAAGAACCTGGACATTATACCCAAGGGACTTAGAATTAAGAACCCTCTACAATCCACGTATCCCACTGAGTATGCAAGAAAACTATGCAGCACTTTCTCTAAGAAGCTGCTCAAACATCTGATCAGCGTTCTCTACTCTAAACAGAAGCTAATAAAGGAGGAACTCCTTGTATTGGACAACTCTATCAGGAACCACCAAGCTTGGCAAGAGTTCCAAAAGGAAAAACAAAACATTTACCACTCTCAACTGGAGCTACTGAAAAAACAGAAAAACAAGAAACTCTCTAACCTTTCCAACCTACAGGCTACTAATCAAAACAAGATCAACAATATTGTCAATCTCTCACAGCAAGCACTCAGCCCAGCTGAGGAATCAGTCCTTTCACGTGGACTGTCATTCTGCCCTGCCAAATCCCCACACATGATTCAGTTCTGTGGGGACTTGGAAGCATTTTTCCGCCGTTTACGCCTGAAGGAGTATTTTCAACACACACAACAAGAAGACAAAGCAGAACAAGCAACAACTTCACAACACAACACCTCTCAACCCACTGGAGAACAACAACCACCCTCCCAACAGAACACTGACCACCAACTACCACCGAAAAAGTGTTACACAAAAAGGGACTCCACATGGACCCCTCCTGATGGACGCAATACCACACTGGACTTGTACATTGACTGCTTCCGCCACAGAATCCAAACAGATGTGACCAGAAAACACCATCGCTTACAACAAAATGTAAACCATGCTGAAAGGAGAGCCATAGATAATCTCAGAAACAACCCAGACATTATAATTAAAGAAGCGGACAAAGGTGGAGCTGTCGTCATCATGAACAAAACTGACTACATTCAGGAGGCTCACAGACAACTTTCCAATACCGCCTTTTACATAAAATTGGACTCAGACCCCACACAAGAATACAAAAAAGAACTGAACAAGATTGTTAAGGAGCTACCCCCACACATCCAAGAACAGATCCTCACAAACACACCAACAGAACCTCTACCAGGAACTTTCTATCTTCTACCTAAAATACACAAACCAGGAAATCCAGGACGCCCCATCATTTCAGGTATTGGCACTATTACAGTGGGTGTCTCCAGTTATATGGACTGTTCTGAAACCATATGCCATCAGTGCTCCCAGCTATGTACGTGACACCACAGATTTTCTGAGGAAAATACAATCTTTAAATAATCTTCCTAACAATACTATACTAGCTACTATGGATGTGGAATCTCTGTATACCAACATCCCACACAACGATGGTTTACAAGCTATAAGGAACACCATTTCAGATAAAACCACAGCAGACTTTGCTACCAAACTCTGCCAATTTGTCCTTACCCACAACAACTTCAAATTCGGTGATGACCTGTTCCTTCAGATCAGCGGCACAGCAATGGGCACCCGCATGGCCCCACAGTATGCCAACATCTTCATGGCAGATTTAGAACGTTTCCTAAACTCCTACCCACTCAAACCTCTCTTGTACCTGCGATACATTGACGATATTTTTATCATCTGGACACATGGTCAACAGACCCTGGACACCTTCCACCAGAAATTCAATGATTTTCACCCCACAATCAACCTAACTATGAATCAATCTATGCAAGAAATACATTTTTTGGACACTACTATAAAAATACAGGATGGGCGCATAGACACCACCTTATACCGTAAACCAACTGACCGACAAACATATCTACATGCCTCTAGCTACCATCCCAAACATACCAAACAGTCCATTGTATATAGCCAGGCACTACGTTACAGCCGCATCTGTTCCAATTCTACAGACAGAGACTCTCACCTAAGAGATCTACAGCAAACCTTTTTAGAACTAAAATACCCAGCAGATGAAGTTAGACAACAGATCAACAGAGCCAGACTGATACCCAGAGAGAACTTGCTGCAAGACAGACCCAAAAAAGACAATAACAGAACACCTCTAGTCATCACATACAGCTCCCAAGTTAAAACAGTACAACGCATCATCAGAGATCTACAACCTCTCCTGGACAATGACAGTTCTCTTTCTCAAGCTCTGGGAGGAAGACCTTTCATTGCCTACAGACAGCCACCCAATCTTAAACAACTCCTAACCCACAATAATACTACTACCAGACTTAACACGGACACTGGCACCAGAGCCTGCAATAAACCCAGATGCCAACTTTGCTGCCACATACACCTGGACAACACCATTACTAGCTCCAACAACATGACACATACCATCTCGGGACTATTTAATTGCTCATCGTCTAACATTGTGTATGCCATCAAATGCCAACAGTGTCCTTCAGCTCTCTATATTGGACAAACAGGCCAAACCTTACGCCAAAGGATAAACGGACATAAATCTGACATCAGGAATCACAAGATAGAGAAACCAGTAGGAGAACACTTCAATCTCCCAGGACATTCTATACAAGATCTCAAAGTAGCTGTTCTATTACAAAGGAATTTCAGAAATAGACTGGAAAGAGAAGCTGCTGAATTGCAACTTATTACCAAACTTAAAACCATGGAGAGACCTGGTCTGAACAAAGACATTGGATTCTTATCTCATTATACATGACAAAGCCATTTTTCACCTTCTCACCCCTTGCTTTTTCCTGTAAGACCTATTGCAGTCGTTAAGAGTCGTCAACAGGCTCATCACAGCTATCTGCCAATCACCCATTCCCACCACCCTTCTGAGTAATACCCCTCCCCACCTTCTCACTATATAGAAGGGTCTGGTGACTTCTGTTTCAGTGTATCTGAAGAAGTGTGCATGCACACGAAAGCTCATACCTAGAACTAACTTAGTTGGTCTTTATGTTGTGTATTGAGTCAAAGGATTTTATATCTGTATTATTATTGTCTGTATTTGCATTAGGGTAAAGTAACTGCCTTTTGGTTCCAGAGGGTACAGCTACTATTGGTTCATTTAAGCTGCTGTATTTGGATCCTCTGTCTTATTGGTTTCCTCCAAAAGGCAGGACTGTGATTGCCTGATATTGTTCCCTCCAAAATATATCCCTTCTAGCTAGTTCCCTGTCCCTATAAATGTAGCTCTCCCCTCCTCAGGTCTCAGTCTTGTTGCTTTAATAAAGAAGTGTCACTAGAGAACTGTCTCCAGCATATTATGTTAAGAGAGCTGAAATCACAAACCCCACGTCACAACACTTTAAGGTGCTACTGGAAGGAATTTTTTTATTTTGTTTTTCATATACTAATACAGGAAGCATTTAATTTAGTAATAATCTTCCCTGATCTAGATTCAGTGGAATCTCTAAGTTTTAATTATTCTAACAAATACATATGAAATGTTAATATATATAAGAAATGTTATACATTATATTATGATTATATATATATATATGATTATATATATATTATATATATATTATGATTATATATATATATATATATATATATATGAAATATATATATATAATAAATGTATGATTTTCAACTCACAGATCCTTTACCTTGCTCCCCTTTTCCGCCCTTTGTTTTTCTATTATCTGTTATTAGATTGAGAATGTATTGGTGCCATGCATTGTTGAATTGTTGTGCTGCTATATTGTTACAAACCGAATAAAACATTATTTAAAAAATAAAATAACAATCAATGGAGGTCTTTCACATGCAGCAAAATGCATTGTCCCACTTCTGACTGTATCAAAAGAGGTGTCTTTCATAGTTCCGTAATTTATTATTGTTGCATTTTTACTGCTGGGGGAGACAGAGAGGAGCTTGTGGGTGTTTCTGCCTCTGGTGTCAAAATAATGTGATCCGCTTTGGGACTGTGCACCCTGAGGCACTTTGCTACTCCACATCAGGCAGCTAAATATCTTGGGTTCACCAAGGAAGTACATCCCCCTGCCAATTCACAAAAGTCCCAGTGTCTTTTTCCGAGAGATGGGAAAGGGTCTTCAGGATGCTTTGCACACTCTCATTCACTGTGAGAAACTGGAAAGAAAGAACAGTGACACAGGGACTTGTGAGTAAAAGAAAAGAAAAGAAAAAAAGAGTGTCAAAAAACATAAGTAACATCAACTGAGAGTACAGGGGACAACATTCACGCACCGTCCATCAAACACAAACAGAGAAGCATTATGGACGACTGCTCTCTATATCTGTGGATAAGGGTGATCCAATAAGACATTAATGACCCAGTGTGGTGCAATGGTGAGAGTGTCAGACTAGGACCTGGGAGATCAGGGTTCAAATCCCCACTTGGCCATGAAAATCACTGGACCACTCATTGTGTCTCAACCTAACCTACGTCACAGGTTATTGTGGGGATTAGATGAGGAGGGGAAGAACCACACGTACCACCTTGAGCTCCACAAGCATTTCACAACAACACCAAAGGCTTCTAGAAGTCAACTAGAAATTTTCTTTTCCCTTCCCTTCCTTACTATTTTACTCAAAAGTCAGCTCCCATAGTGTTCACTTGAGCATACTCCTAAGTAGATCTGCCATACCTTGCCTTGTCTTCTTCCCCTCCTCTTAATGCACTTCTAATATCCCCACTCCAGCTAATCAGGATGCAGTCACTAACCACATTTACCTAGGAGTAAGCCCCATTGAATGCAATGGGAACTTAGTTCTGAGCAAAAGCGGGCTAGACTTTCTTCTGTCAATAACTACATTGAAAAACAAATGCTAAATCAAATGGCCTTTTGTACTTTCTGTACTTTGAAACCAAAGCCCAACCCTTCAGCTTGGTAATATTGTTCCTTTGCAGATGTCTTCCCAACAGTTATTCATTCATTCATCACACACTTTTGAATACACCTCCCCATTGCTTTCCAAACCACAAGCATTCAGATTCTTTTTTTTTTTAAGTGATTATGTTTCACAAGAACAACAGAACCCTTTAATTCGCTTTAGTTAATCAGAACTAAGAGTTCTGGGATGTGCTTGAATCCTTCCCACAAAATGATGATAGTCAGGAAACACCGTATGTTTTTAACGCTTGTCAGTTGCTATCAGCCACAATAGCCCTTGTCCAGACAATTAGCTCTGGAAATAAATAGTAGGGAATTGGCATTACCTTCACAGGGTGGATTTAAACACAGTATAAAGTAAAGGTAAAGGGTAAAGGGACCTTGTGACCGACTCTGGGATTGCGGCGCTAATCTCACTTTATTGACAGAGGGAGCCGGCGTACAGCTTCTGGGTCATGTGGCCAGCATGACTAAGCCACTTCTGGTGAACCAGAGCAACGCACGGAAACACCGTTTACCTTCCTGCCGGAGCGGTCCCTATTTATCTACTTGCACTTTGACGTGCTTTTGAACTGCTAGGTTGGCAGGAGCAGGGACCGAACAACGGGAGCTCACCCCGTCACAGGGATTCAAACCGCCAACCTTCTGATCGGCAAGTCCTAGGTTCTGTGGTTTAACCCACAGCGCCACCCTTTTCCACCCACGTCCCTTTTAAACACAGGAATACAACACTGTAAATGAGTCAGAAATTAGATTGTTTTCACCAAAAGAAAAAAATTCCAATGAGAGTTAAACAATTCTCACTCTCTGTCACCATCTGATGTTGCATGTTTAAAACACATTCAAATCACATTATTGTGATGAATGTAGCTGAGTCCATAGACTGATTCTTGACTTATTGGGGGTCATGTTTCTGGTCAGAGTTGTGGATCCAGCCACAATTCAGCAGAGAGTTGAAATTTTAAATGGCTTAAGCATTCCTAACACAATGCTGGATTGTAGCCCACCAGTGTGTGTGACTATTTTCTTGGTGGATTGGATCATCAGACCAAAGGCTTCCTTATTTTTAATTTTATTCTAATATTACTAGAGAATGTCTTTTAAAATTCTTTTGAAACACAAAAAAGTTAATTAAACTCATTATCCATCCTGACCCTTATTTCAATGTAGGCCAAACGAGTTAGATAATTGCAATGCTCTTTGTATGGTGATCTGATTCTGACACAAATAACTTACCCCTCCACCTGTCATGTCTGTATGCACAAACCCAGGATGCAGTGCAATGCACAGGATTTTGTCATTAGCATATCCCAGGGACTGGCACCGCGTCAGCATATTCAGAGCAGCCTAAGAATGAGACATACCAGAAGCAGGTAGCTGAATGATACAGCTAAGGATGGGGGATAATTCCCCCCCCCCTTTTGTATTTTAATTCGAACCAATCTTATTTCCATTTCCCAAACCAATATTCAACTGAAATGCTGCACTTCTGTAGATTTTGCAATGTAGTCCTTCACGAAAGACACAGGTGGTTTCTGTGGCTAGTTGTACCGCTTTCCATCTACAGTGGGTTTACCAGCTATGACCTTCCCTAGATTAGGAAACTTGTCCTGCCAGGCTTAGCTAGGTCAGTCCTTGGGAGGAAGGGTTATCAAGCTCTTTGTTCTCCCACTTTCCCCCATTCCACCTACTAGTCAGGAGGTCTAAGCTGGATGCTCCAAGCTCAGACTGTGTGGCTTAAGCAAGCCACCTTTTGTGTTTCTATACAAATAATTTAGAAACTCTCACCACTTAGGAACCTAATTCTCACTTCCTGTGTGTTATTACTGCTGTATGAATCTGACCTTTGAAGAGGTTATAAGTAAACCATTTTTAACGTACCAAATGTTTGGTCTTCTCTATGCTAAAGGAAGTGGGGAACTTTGGAAGCCACTTAGAAGGGGGTATTTTAAAGGTCTAACAACCTATATTTCCCTGCTTTATGTTACTGCATATTTTGTTATTTTAAATCCATGCTGGGGTTCTCTCACCAAAGAGTACTTGCCCCAAACCTGGGTCTAGCGATCCAGGGAATTCTCTTTTTATGATTATACCTTAACTTATTTGTCTTTTAAGCAAAATACCAACAATATCATAAAAAACACAGAAATATCCAGAAGCATCAAAATAGTCACTCTGTCAGTCACCCCGCTAAGATAGTCAGCCACGAAAGCCAAAGCAGTGTCCCAAAATGGGCCAAAAATGGGCCAGATAATAATGCTCATCCATGAGTCTCTGAGGTTGTCTAGCCTCTTGGTTCTTGAGAAACTTCCCCTCCCCCCCAAAAAAAAGCCAATTGGAGACTGGCCCGTAGTCATGAAGGTCAGGAGATATGTAAATACTTATATAAAAATGTATAATTACCTGGCCAGCACCTTCAAGGCAAAAGAAACATGCCCCTTGGATAACTGACCACTAAACCAGTGTTCTTTAAATTGGATGCGCAGATTTTATTGGACCACAGCTCCTGTAATCCTCAGCCTGCTTATTCAATTGTCAGAGACAAAGATGTATCTAGGGGAGCATGACCAGTTCAGTTGCACCGAGTGCAGAACGTTAGGCGCTGCAATGACATCCAATGGAAGGCAAGAGGTGGTGGGGCCTGCTGGATATTAGTGTTGCACAGGGCACTGTAAGCCCAACAACACCTGAAGTCCCAAGGTTGAAGAACACTGCACAAAACTGACTACTTGTCTGTGATGTGTTGATACCTTGCTGCAGCGGTAATTGACAACTTGTCCATTCTCCCACAAGAAGAGATTTGTGATGGAGCCAGCTTCACTAGAGATGTTGACAATGGCAGCTTTGCTGCAGCTCATCCCATTCTGGGGGCTTTCCTGAGATGCCTTCATCAGCAAGGGCAGGAATGCCTGGAGAAGAAGAGAAAAGAATTGCACACAGCAGCACATGCTGTACAGAAGACTGGCCATAGTGCCAGATTTAGGGTAGTGCAGGCAGTTCCCTCCACACAGGGCACTGAGCCAAGGGGGCACATAACAGCTACAACTCCTACTTCAACAGGTTCAATCTTCCCCCATCACCTCCATTACCACAAAGGTTGCACTGTCAAATATTATTCTCTCATGCAGCTATTACAAGCTTAGTTCTTTATCCTTTCTCCATGAAAAAGGCACAGCTGCCGATCACCCCATCACCAGGAAGCAGTGACATCACGCCACCTACTTCTCCAACATTAAGGGATCTGCAACAGGACAAGAAATCTCTGTGAAGGAGGAACAACCAGGTAGCCTTACCTGGCTCACCATCATGGGCCCAATCACATTGGTCTTGTACACTTCAGACATGTCTTCTGGTGTCTCAGCTTCCATAACTAAGTTTCTCCTTGCAATTCCAGCATTGTTTATCAGAAGGGTCAGCCCAACCCCTTTAAGCCGTTCAGTGACTCTGGTTGCAGCATCCTTGACGCTAGTGGGCTCAGAAATGTCTTCAGCAGCAAAGAGAAGAATTTCATAAGTCCAACTTTTTCTCTCATTACAAATCAACACATTATAAGCCTTTTTCTTATGATAATATTTAGAAGGAAGAATTGGAATTTGATATGCATCAAATATTGTTCCATTTCCACCTCCTGAGATTTAATTGCCAGAAACTGGAAGACAATAGATACAGGTAACTCACATTTTATGCAGGGGTTACATTCCAGGGATGATGTGTATACACAAAAACACATATACACCCTTGGAGCTGCCTCTGCGCAAGCAACCTTACATTGGGGCCAGGACACTAAACAGTATAACCTCCACCCAGAAGGCAAGTCTGAGAGCTTAAAAGCTCTTTCCATGCTAGGAAAACCCTGCACAAAAAGAGATTTTAAGCTCTCTGCCTTCTGTGCATTTAGTTTGTGTGATTTCAACCTCCTGGCCTTCAATCACATAAAGGTGAAATTGCGCATGTTAAGCACACATAAGTTGCAAGTTACCTGTCTTAAATATAAGAAGCCCATGTTGGAAAAGATTTAAGAACTACATGCACTTTCAAAGATAATGAACATAATAAACCACAGCTGGGCACCCTTGACCTTTAGTGACAATAGAGAGCCTAGGATAGGCAAAGTCAGCCTGGAAGGTTCTTCATTGAGAAGGCTGCCAGCTGCAATTCAGTAATGGATGGAGAACAATAGGCCAAGGGAAGCTCTTTGTGTGTGAGAGTTTTGGTTGATACTGGAAGCTGGAGACAGAGGCTTGCCTTGCTCTGCGCTGGACCCAAAGATGTGCCTTGACAATCTTCCTGGAAACCTAATGGGGAGGCCAGATCTGTGGAGTGTTAACACTGTGAGCCCATCCATCCTATGCTCAAGTTGTATATATGTGTGATAAAATAAAACCATATATCCCAAAGGCACTGCAGTTTTAGTTGATCTTCATTCCAAGAAAAGCAAATCCCAGGAAAGCATTGGAACACCTGGAGTCTCTCACTGCTCAGAGACTGGGGTGCATGAAATAGCATGTTTATTCACATATTTTTTCTTCAGTAGCTGTAGCTGCCTAAAGGCAATGCACAGCTACCCAATAGCAACAATCCCACGGAGGATTAAGGTGCAGTCTTCTGGCAGAGGCCTAGAACTCTTTGAACTAGTATAAAAACAATTTTTTTGTCAATATTGCAACACCTACAAGTTACTCATAATATCAGAGGTGGAGTCATCGCCAGGAGTACAAAGGTGCCTAGATATGGAATAGTGTGTCATATAATTGAAAGTTATAATGCAAATAGAAAGGCTCAATGATGTTGAGTTTTGCTCTCTATTTAGAGCTGAACTGGATTGTGCTTGGACTGTTTGGGGGTTCTGCCTACAGTCCATGAGGAGAATGGCCCTTTCTCACATCATGCAGTTCATCATTTGATGTGGCAGAAAGGAAATGAAAGAGTTAAAGAAAAAGAGATGAATCCTCAGTGTGAGGATGCCTCTCAGCAACTGTTGACAATGGAGTTGACTTTTATATATTTTAGTTGTTTTTTAGAACATATCCTGCAGGAAAGTAGTCTTGTGAAATGACTTTGAATCTCAGCTCTTGTCTCTGGCAATGTGGGAAGAGGGGGGCAAGGCAATTTGGTGGGGGGCAAACACATACCCAGTGGGATAATCTCCACTCCCTGATGATTGGCAGCCAAATCCTTCAAGACCTGGAAGATGCACAGACCATAGATTTAGGATGCAACATCAAGCCCTGGAGTTGGGATTATTTAAAACTGGAGAGAAGAAAGTAGATGATTTGGGCTGTGTACACACTAACCCATTCGTAACACAAAAATGTAGTTTTTCCTTAATCTGGAATAATTCATTCTCATCCTTAACAAACAGTTTCCAGTCTAGATTAAGGTTACCAGATGTCCCCATTTCCCGGGGACAGTCCCCGGATTTACAAATCAGTCCCCTGACAAAATCCATTCATTTAATAGGAAGCTGAAAAGTGTCCCTGGATTCATTAAAAAAAATCTGGTAACCTTAGTCTAGATTGATTCTAGATCCTGCTGTCCACAAGGGTGGAGGTGGTTACAAGATATGCTTTTGAAATACCTCTCCTTGGTTAGGTAATCAAGAAGGAAGTGGTGATAAAGCCATGGCTGTGAACACTCTATACCCTTGAAAGGCATTTGAAGCACCAAACAAAGAATTCTGGTTGCTGTTGTTTACCCTTCACAGAACCACAGTTCTCAGCTCCTTTACAAAATTCAGTGCCAAGATTTTTTTTTGGGGGGGGGGGAGAACTTCAAGGTGCTTTAAAGGTATAGTGTATACACAGGCTTGGGCTGCAAACCCACATTTTATTAAAGAATCAAGGGAAACTGAGTACAGTGGTACCTCGGGTTAAGTACTTAATTTGTTCCGGAGGTCCATTCTTAACCTGAAACTGTTCTTAACCTGAAGCACCACTTTAGCTAATGGGGCCTCCTGCTGCCGCCATGCCACCAGAGTACGATTTCTGTTCTCATCCTGAAGCAAAGTTCTTAACCCGAGGTACTATTTCTGGGTTAGCAGAGTCTGTAACCTGAAGCGTATGTAACCTGAAGCGTATGTAACCTGAGGTACCACTGTACTTGTTTTTTCTATGTGTTCCACAAACAAAGATCTACTGAATAATTTTTGTCCTGGTTTTGATTTTGATTGCATAAGTGTTGCTTGCCTCTCCCCACCCAATTAACTGCAACTCGTGATTTTAGCTTTTATTTTCAGATTAGTCACAGGTTGCAAGGATCGGTGGGTTACATAAGGGATTAAAGACTTGGCTAAGCACAAGCTATGAACCAACAAGGGACATGCCTTGTGCACCTTCCTTTTGAAGGACGGGATGGGCCAGCACTGGTGTCTCTGTCCTAGGCAACGGAAGCAGGGTGGGTACTGGCTCAGTATCAGATTTACTTCCACCAGCCTTGCCTGAAGGGGGAGGCTTTTACATAATAGGGGAAAGTGACAGAGGTGGAGAAGCAAGGGGCGCATATCTGGAAGGGAGGTAAAGGGAGGCATTTCTGAGAGCTTGCCTGAGTCTCCTTCAGAGGGTGGATCTCCACCCCCTAACCCTAAGGGCTTTCCTTGGGATCAGACACATCTTGGGGCTTGGAATCCGTAACCCACACCCCACTATAAGAAGACAGTCCCTACCTGCAAGCTAAATGATACATTACCTCTTTGACAAGTTGTAAGGCTCTTTTTCCACACTCTTCCAATCCAATTGCATACGAACGAACATTACAATTGTAAGCACGTTGACACAGACAAAATCCTCACTGAAGCGACTATTTAGTAATGTTTAACTCACGTTATTTGTTTCAAAATCCGAGCTGTTCTTGTAATAGCCAACCCCCAATAGCATAATCACTTCTCCCTTTAAATGTTCTTCAGATCAAGGGGTGTGAGATACCAAATCTCTTTCCTACTCATTCTTCCCTAATTCTGTAAAAGAAAGGGTTGTCAAAGCACTCAAGGGGGCCACTAAATTGTGTTTAAGCAGTCAGACCCTGGGAATGGGAAGTGCAACAAGCTTGCCTGGGGCACTTGCCTGAGGCACAAGTGTCTTGGCACCACCCTCATTTCTGTACTCATCCCAATGTGCATCCTGTGGCTCACCTGGGCACGTGGTCCCTCTGGGTCCCGGCAGGTGGCAAAGATCCATTCAGGCCGGTTGCTTTTCCCAACCAGCTGCCTCACCAGCTCCAAGCCAATACCCCGATTGGACCCAGTCACCAGGACACTGCGTGCATTTAGCCCAGCCATCTTTCTTCCCAGCCTGCGCTCAACTGACAATGCCCTCTGTCGGCTCAGCTCCAGCGCTAACTCCAACCCTCAGTTTCTCCCGCAAGGCTGGTATCAGTGTGTGCTCTATTGGGCAAGAATCCAGTGTTGTTCAAGTTACTTCATGCAGAGGAGAAAGGAAGAGAAGCTGGAGTTTGCCACTAGCAGGCAGGAAAAGATTAACAAGTGTTGTTGCCTGGTGGGGAAGGGAAGCTGACAGGGCAGAAATAGCAGTCATTTATCGGTCCCTGCCTCAGAAAACACAGTGGCACCCAAGGATAGCTGATTCTGACACCCAGTTCCATACCCTCCAACTGCCCTGATTTTGCCGGCATCACCACAGAAACACTGCAGCCATCACAACTCCATGACTTTGTCCTGAAAGTCCCAGATCCCAGAGCGGATCATGCCACACACCAAGTGCCTCCGCCTTTCCCTCAACCTGTTCTCATTCATCATTTGGCTTTCCCTGATCGCCCCTGATCTCCACATCCTTTGCTGCTTTTTGGACTCCCACCCACCCACCCCGCCCAGTGATCCCGGAGTGTGCACTTGTGTTTGGCTGCCTGCGTGTTCCCCACACCTCCACCTCCTGGGCCCTGTCAGTGTGTTGCATGGGGGGAGGCATTGCCATGGATGCCAGGGGGGTTGGTGGGGGTGGGCAAAGAGGGCTGGGAGTGGGTGCACAAGTCCTTGGTCCTTTAAAGTACCAGAGTCTCATCCATAGAAGTGCCTCCCACCTTCTTCATCAGGGGTAGGCAACCTAAGGCCTGGGAGCTCAATTGCTTTCTCAATCTGGCCCGCGGACGGTCCAGGAATCAGCATGTTTTTACATGAGTAGAATGTGTCCTTTTATTTAAAATGCATCTCTGGATTATTTGTGGGGCATAGGAATTCATTCATTTTCCCCAAAAAATATAGTCCGGCCCACCACATGATCTGAGGGACGGTGGACCGGCCCATGGCTGAAAAAGGTTGCTGACCCCTGTTCTTCATCCCAGGTGTACAGAGACATCATCATCATCATCATTCACTGGCTTGGCTCAGCACCCTGTGCAGTTGAACTACCTGCACCATCCTAAATCTGGTGCTGGAGTGGGGGGGGGGGCAGAATGAAGTATTATTGATGTAGACTAGAATGTCCCTATTTTCACCTGAGGAATGTTGGGTGGTGTGCAATTCTTCCCTGAAGTGCTTTGCTGCTAGGTCCACTTAGCAGGACTGGCCCAAGACATTTTGTCACCTGAGGTGAATGACAAAATGGCACTCCCCTCCCTGCCAGGGAAGGAGGATTGAGTAAAGATCTACATCAGGAACAAGGGGGCCAGGAGAGGATAAAGATCTAAGTCTGGCTCTGCTGCCCCTGTGGACCCTGCTCCCCAAGGTGGTCACCAAACCTTGCCTCATGGATGGAGCAGCTCTACCACTCAGCTCCTTGGGCAGGCAGACTGGCAGCAGCCCAGATACTACATGACAAGAAATAATGAGAAAGAGATTTGTTGGGAGCTCCCTTCATGCAGTGGCTTAGCAAGAGGCTTTACAAGTTTGGCATGTTGCCTATTTAAAGAGAGAAGCTGGGGAAAGGTAGCTATAACAGCAAAGCCATTGCTTTGTACCTTGCTTTCTGGGTGACCTTTGGACAGAATGGAGTTTCTGGCTCTTCCTGCTATGCTCAGCTATAGCTCTTATACTTTGCAGTCCACTTTAACCCTTCCACTTCGAGAAAGACAACTATGATGCAGGGCTGAACAAAAGTAGCCGTGGCTGTGACCCAAACATAGCCTTGGGGGCCTCCTCTTGCACCTCACCCCAAATGCTGTTAGGAAACATAGCATATTGAATTACATGGAATAGCAACATAATAAATGTATTGTTTAGTTTAATATTACTTAATGAGGATAAATGCCAGGTCATTAGATAGGCAAACCTACTTTATTGAAATGCAAAAAGAATAGCTTACAATATTAGGAAATTGCAAATCATAGTAAGTTCCAATCATGTTTTTTACAGTTACTAAAATTTAAAAATTATCAAATATTTGCAGAATTCAAAAAATAATTTATTACTGCAATCAACCATTTCATACTTAAACAGTTAGCCTACTTGAATTATTTCTTCCTTACATTCATTTTGATGATTTTAATTGCTCACATAGCTTTGTTTACTTGCTGCCTCCCTCTGCCAAACGGTTGGGCCAGCCCCCGAGGGAGGAACATAGGAAGGAAGCTGTGGTATACTGTGTCAGACCATTGGTCCATCATGCTGAGTATTGTCCACACTGACGGGCAGAGGCTCTCTGGATTTTCAAACAAAGGGCATTCCTATGATTCTATATTCTTGGAGGAATCAGGGTTGACCACAGAACCTTCCACATGCACAGCAGAGGCTCTGCCGCTGAGCTGTTACAGCGCTTCTCCAAATATATGCATTAGATATAGCAAATCTCTAGCTGTGACCCTTCAAATGCTTTGGTGGGGGAAGAGGAAGACTGCCCCATTGACTGGTTTAGCCTCCACATGCCATAGTCCACCCAAATAACCCTTTCCAAACATTTGAGGCTGGGGGAAAGGAGACTATCTACTCAGCCAAACAATGTTATTTGGATTCCAGCAATCTCAGTGAATAGTTGTTATTCTGCTTTTTGCTTGAAGCAGAACAGCAACCACTGGCTGTTGCTAGGTCACCCACATCTGGAAGCATCCATAACATGTGTGCAGTGGAAGCTAACTAGCACCCTTGATGCCTATATCTTGAAAGTGTGAATAAATGAGTTAACAAATGACTCGCACTGTTAAAAATAAATACAAGCAAGTGAGACTGCAAAAGCCACTAGGAATTAATCTCATGACACAGAGTAGTTCAAAGGAAGGCTAGATGGTGAGAGTTTCAGCTGAAGATGTATTTTTTAAAGAATTAGGAAAAAAGGCATATTTTCTCAGGTGTTTATGTTGCCTGTGATAGTGAGGGGTTCCTTCTGCGGTGCAGACAAGCAGGTTGTTTCGTGTTTTACCAGGGAAGGACTTTCCCATCCAAGTTCACAAATGTGCCATGGTCTTTCTCAGAGAGAGAGGAAATGGTGTTCAGGATTTCTCGCACACTGTTGTCCACAGTCAGTGGGGGCTGCCCCTGGAAAGAGAATAGGAAAAGTGACACAATGACTTGCAGTTAAACAGGAAAAATATATTATTTTACAAACAAAATTGGTAAAACTGGTTTGTAATAATAATAATAATAATAATAATAATAATAATAATAATAATAATACATTTATTATTTATACCCCGCCCATGTGGTTGGGTTTCCCCAGCCACTCTGGGCACTTCCAGCAAAACATGAAAATGCATCCAATATTAAAAGCTTTCCTAAACAGGGCTGCCTTCAGATGTCTTCTAAAAGTCAGATAGTTGTTTATTTCTTTGACATCTGATGGGAGGGCATTCCAGAGGGCGGGCGCCACTACCGAGACTACCAAGTTTACCAAGAAACAGTAAACTTCTATATATTAAATTCAGTGGATGTTACAGGCTTCTAATCAAGATGGTATATCTACAGCTTCCCCTCCCCTTCAATTTCTTAAACTATTTACTGAAGTGTTACAGCTTAAGTCTTAAAGCTTAGGTTCTGAAACAAGATGGTACTTTCTGTCATTTTCCCAGCCTCCTATAAATCTCACTCCTGAGGCTCCTCTATTAGTATACCAGACCAGAGGATCACCACTACACCCCTCCGAGCTGGTTTTGGGATTACTCTTCTCTCACCAGAAGATCTGTTCCCTTCTTACTGAATTGAGACCTAAGCAGAGTGTTCCTTCACAACTCCACTTCTCCTGTCTCAAATTCAGCTACCCAGTTCTCACTTGTCTGCAGTGCTTTTCTTCTAGAAAAAAAGGTTGCAGGTAAACAACATGAAGTTGTTACAGTAAATGCCACACTTTTAACCTGTGCTTTTCTTCTATAAAAAGTTGTGGGTACTGCGTACCCTTGAGTACCACCAGTAGAAAAGCAGGAATTGTCTGTATACTCTCAAAAGACACTAATCACTGTCTTTCGATCCAAGCTGAGAAACTTATTTCTCTGGTTGTAGATCTTTTCCTCAGGATGGATGTTACACACAAAGCTCAGATACTATCCTCTTATCCAGCTGAACACCAGAAACCCCAGTCTCCACTCCTTTCCTTTTTCTCTCACAAAGTGCTGTCTCCAATCCTCTCTGGCTAGCTGTACCCGCAGACAATCAGAGTGAGTCTCCAGCCCAGTACTCTGCGAGCCACACCACTCTGGGGGAATTCAACTGCCCCACCAGACCTCTGGTCTACCTGAGCTTTCCGTCATAACAGCCTATGAGAGGAAAACAGAGAAATATTATTGATAGCTCTTCTATTTATGCATTGATAAGGCTGGTCTGATAGACATTACATACGTCCAAAATGTTTCTCACAAAGTCTGCCACCAAAGGATCCTAGGGCTAACCTATATTGGACCTCAAAATTTGATGTTCAGTTACAGGTGCTGTTGTTTTTCCAGGGGAATCAAATTCATGGGAGATAAATCTATGAGTGTCATTGCAGCTTTGGAAAGACAATAGATGAGTGACTTGTACTGTGCAAAATAAATGAATGTCTTGCACAGTGAGAGAAAAAAAAGACAAACATGGATAAGTCAAGAGAGAGCACACATCCTCCTATTGATTAGTACCTGGTTAAGGGGAACCAGAGACTAAGGATATATTGATAGTTTCCACAACTAAAGGGTGGAGGAAGTGGGGATGTTGGAAATTTCTGCTGTGAGCAAATATAGAATTTACTGTACTCAGGTCTCCAGGAACAGAATGCATTGAAGAAAAGCAATCTGCATTTATTTACAGTTTGTTTGTTTGTTTTTAAGCACGCTTTGCTTTTCCTAAGGACGTTATAATGAAGCTTAAAAGAGGTTTAGAACACTATAGGGAAATTGTAAAGTGACAAGCCTTTAGCTGCTTCATTTTGCTTGGAAAGAGGGAAGTGAATAATACAAGGTATCTGAATGGCTGAGAGAGGGGCTGCCATTGTGTGAGATTCTTAATAATGGAAAGCCTTATAGTGCTGAGTTGGTTAGGAAAGTAAAAGGAGTGGATGGAATAGAAGTTTAAAACACCCACCCACAGCAAGGAAGCAAATTCCAGAAGCACAAAAAAACTTTTAAAGGCAGCACAGACCTTATTGTTTTGCAATTGTCTATATGTGTCAGGTCACATGCTGATAGTTTCTAGGAGCCACAGGTGAGAGTTTAGTGCAGGGTGGGGAGCAAAGGTGGACAAACTAGTCCAGAAAGAGTATGACATGTCCCCCACCAGAGGTACTACTCATAACATCCCATACATGAATCACATACCAATTTATTTCCCATGTCTGTCTGTAACCACCCAGGATGCAATGTAATGCACAGGATGTTGTCTTTGGCATATCCCAGGGACTGGCACCGGGTGAGCATGTTCAGAGCAGCCTAGGAGAGAGACATACCAGAAGCAGGTAGAAATTCAATTCTGTTTATATTTTGATGAGAAGCTACTCAAACCAATACACAAACTGAAATACAACAATCTCTGTTCGAAATTTACACTTCTCTAAATTCTGTGGCTCTGTTCTTGAACCAATGTGTACAAAAAGCATATAGCATACATAGAAAAGTGCACATAAAATTCTTATATTTGTAAAAATAACATACAAACGTGTATCAGTGAAAACTGCATCAAGAATGTGTCTATTAAGAGAAATTCAGAGTTATATTTTCAAGAGGATTTTCAATACAAAAAATCACATTACAACTGAAAGGAAGATGATTGAATTTAAGGCAGGGAAAATGAGAGGCTACGAGAAACCAGAAATCAGTGACATATGTCCATTCCTAATTATGTATACTTTTTTAAAAAAATTATAAATTATCTATACTCTTTTTCAAATACAACTATTTAATTATGTCAGTTTGTTTTAAAAGTATGCTATCAGTATCTTAAATAAATGTTATATATTTATTTTTAAATCTATTATTTTATGTAATGTGCTTAGAGATTTTTTTAAATCTATCAATCTATATTCTGTTAAATTAAATAAATAAGCCAGCATGCACTAACTCTAACCAGATGAAAGTTTCTGAACGTTACTAACAAAAATGGGTACAGTCAAGATAGGATGGATTTTCTAAGAACCTTTTCAGCACCCTAAGGTGAAATTAACTGAGAGCTACTTTCAAACTTTGGATTGCAGAGCCAACCACTGTGACCTCCATACCTTGCTACAACGGTAACCAATGATTTGGCCTTCATTCCATACAAGGACATTTTTAATAGAACCGGCTTCACTGGATACATTGATAATGGCAGCTTTGCTGCAGCTCATCCCTTTCTGGGAGCTTTCCTGAGATGCCTTCTTCAGCAAGGGCAGGAATGCCTGGAGAAGGGAAGGGTAGAATGAATGTTGATTATTATTAATTTACGAATCACTTTTTCCTTTCATCTAAAGGCAATTGACAAACATACCAGAAAAACAGATAAAAATGGTTTTCAAACAGTCCCCCCTCCAACTAGCAAAAGACAGGTTTAAAACCAATAAAAAATGTATACTTAAGAAAGAGACTTCTGTTGTGATATTCAATTATTGACTCATGCCTGTATGCATGAAAGGGTTATCCTTAGCCCTGAGCACAAGTTGCTAGTGGGTGTGGCTCCAGCAGCCTCGCTTCCCTCCCTTTCTCTCTCTCCTGCTTCCTGGAACAAAGAGGCATGTGGCTATGGCTCCTAGGTGCAAGAAAAATAAAGTGGATTCAATTAGCCCTCATCCAGCTTATCTCTACATTCAGACCCCGGTCTAGGACCTGCTCCACCATTCCTGATTCTGAAGTTACAGACAAATAGAGCTGAACCTTGTGCGAGATCTCCATATGGCCACACCCAAAGGTTTCATATGGATGTTAAATAACTCTGGAGACATGTAGTGTCCTGCAGTACTCCATAGCTCAAGAATAATGAGATAAGACTGCAACTACTGCAGAATAGTGCTGCTGGTACCAATCTCCCTTAGGCCATCTATGGTCATGAGAGATCAAGCAGGAGCAGCAGGGTTGCACTCTCTCTGACCCTCTACTGATAACCAAAGCTAATCCAGTCGCAAATCAAGTTCTGAACTTGGATTGGAGTAGGTCTAGAGAATTATATCAGTGAGAAGGTCAGTGTATCTCCTCTCAATTCAACGTTCTCACTGTGAGGACAAACATAAGCCCAGGAGTTACATGCAGTGGCATGCCAAAGTTCTCTTGCAGCTCACCCAGACAGAAGCTGTTCATCAGGTGCAACCTTCTCTCATCACTTTACTTCCATAACCGCAAATACCACATCTGTTAAATTTTGGTGTGGCATGCAGCTATAAAAAGTTCCTGCTGTTCATATGTTCTCAATGCAAAAGGCACACGGACCCATCACCCCAAAAGCCAGAAAGCAACGGCATCATGACCTTCCAAAGTCAAGGGCTCTGCAACAAAAAGTTTATGTAACAAAGAGACAAAGAGTCTTACCTGAGTCACCAACATGCTACCAATCACATTGGTTTTGTATACCTCAGCCATACTGTCTGGTGTCTCTGTTTCCAGAGTGCTTAGCTTTAAAATCCCGGCATTGTTTATCAGAAGATTTAGCCCAGCTCCCTTCAACCACCCTGTGACTCGGGTTGCAACAGCCTTGACACTAGATGGCTCGGAAGTATCTACAGTAGCAAAAATATTTTAAAGGAAATGAAAGTGAATGAAGATCTAACCCTGCAGACCTCACCAGCACTGCTATTGCTCTGTACCTGCAGTCTTCTTGCTCTGGAAATCCAGAGGACTATGGATCAATTTACTTGGCACATTTTTATGCATACATGCCATATATATTATGTATAGCGGATAAAATGGACGTAATGGACAAGCACATGTTTGCCAGAACTGTGCAGGTGTCCCACAGAGAAGGCAGCAAGGTGTCATGAGCTCTGCAGCACCTTGGGTTTGAGCTTGGGACAGCAAGCCCTGACACAAGGGGAAGAAGAAAAATTGGAGGGGCCGAATTGTGGGATCCTGGGTTAGAGGAGGGGAGATTTCTCCTTTCCACCCCAGTCTCAGCTGCTTCAGAAGGGGAAGCAGGGGTGCTGGCTCTCCCTTGCTTCCTAGTTGAGGCTGGGGAGGGTTGTGAGCCACCAAAGACAGAGGAAGCAGCAGTTGAACCGGAGCATGCAGTCTTGTTGCCTAGAACCAGGTGCCACCTTTGTAGACAGGAGCATACTCGCCCAGCCCAATGAAACACATGGTTGCAAACCCAACATTCCATCAAGGCAAGCAAGTGCCATGAGTAAATGCACCACACTTAGTCTTTAAAAGCTTGGTAGGTGGGGCATGGAAACTTGTTGGGACATCTTCATCACTTCCGTCCAATTCTGAATTTATTTTGCTGTTCCTGAACTTCTGAATCATGACTCCTGAGTAATTTTTCTGCTGCTGAGCCTGCACCATTATTTGTCTGAATAAAGGTATTTCTTACTTTTAAGTAACAACTTCTGTCTACATGTGTTGGACAGAAATAGTACCACAGATAGCTCTAGGTGACCTACTTGCTCAGATGAAGGTTAGGACCAGACTGAAACCTTTTAAATCTTGACCTCCAGACTACCTTTTCTAGCCCATTCCACCCCATTGTGAACAACTTCAGAGAATTAAAGGGCTAGCCTTCTGACCTGAAGATGGACACTTCTCTTGTCTTCCATAGCCTCCTAGTGCACTGCTGGACCAGCAATGTGTGGTGGGAGGCATTTGGCTCCTCAGGATCAGGGGAAGACATTCATAAGTGCCCTGGCTTTAGGTACAATGCTCCCCTGGTCACCAACAAGCCCCTCAGAGACTTGAACTTTGTCCAGTTCCTTAGCTGGTATCTTTGCAGCCTCCCAACCTGTGTCTGGCTTACTACTAGATTCAGGGGTCATGGCATTAGCAGTGTTTTTATAGGTGTTGCATTACTTGGGAAAGTGAAAAAGGTCTCTTTTCTATTGTTATTCACTTTTAACTGACACACAACATTCCACAACTACAGTCCTTACTGGGCGATTGGGCTTTTCCCTTTTTTATATAATTAAAAAATCTATTTGTTGTTCTGAGAAACTCTCAGTGTTGGATTGAGATTGCTCAAGGCCAGGCGTTGACTATACAGTTGGTGTAGCACCCTGCTTGTGGTTAACGCTTAGCTGGAATGAAATATTCAACGCAGCAATAGAGAAATTAAAATAATAATTTATTTGTCAGACAAATAAATGAGAGGCTCAGTGGTACATGGTTACCAAGCTTTGGCCTGCCTCCTGCCATTCTGGCCAGCACTTATATTTCCTTAATCCAACCCCCTTGCTCCTCCTGTGGCTGCCTCTGTCCAATCAGCCTGGTTGAAATTCCTATTGGCTGTTTGCTAGAACCAATCACAAGAGATACACCCATTTCCTCGCCCTTTTATGGAACACAAAGAGCTATATATTGTTACATCTATAAATGACAAATAAGTAGTAATATATCTTACATATGTCTCAACAAGGAATCTTAATTACCAGCTCACCTCTTGCCCTCCTTGCCCTATTGCCTTCTAAAACAGATGGTTAATCTTAAATTTTTATCTTCAACAGATGTCAAGGATCTTGAGTTCACATCAACATTGAAAGATCTCCTTCATTTGATGGTTTCTAAACAAAAAGGCCTGACAACTATATATCAGGAGTGCTCGATGGCGTCTCCTGTCTGGCAGGAGGCTGGGCTCATTTGCCCCTCTGGTCTCCTATTGCAATATGACTCTATGAAATAAGAATCTAGCATTTCTTAAATCCTTTGCATAATTACATTTAAGCCAATATATTTAAGCTAATATATTTCATACATTATCATAGGTAGCCTTTTAAAAGGAATAAGGCCTTTGTAAAGTAAAAAAAAGGAACTCAGTAAAAAACAGCTTTAAAAGAAGCCTCTTCAGTTTACACCCCTCCTTTCACAGCCAGCTAGATGCTTCTCCATTGCTCTTGGCCTTTCAACCTTAGGAAGAAGATATGGCTCATTTTACTGGGAGGCAAATGGTGTTATTTTACCCATTTATCCACCCTTAATTTAGTACTTTGCAACATGCAAGGTCAGGTCTGTAACTCCCTTTTTTTATGACTTTGAGAATTGTTTTCTGCTATAAATCAGGGGGCCCCTTTCCTAGGAGGAAAAACATTGCCAAGGCCTTTTAGGCAGCTGGTCTTTTGCCTGGCATGAAACATTTGAAAATCTTTAAGCTTATTTTAAAATGCAAGCCCTGATTAAACATATAGAAGCTTTGATAAAAATGCAGGCTTATGATTAGATGCCTCATTGGCAGTACTTATGGTACTCCCTGTGTTTGTTCTATTACATTGCCTATTTACTCACTAAGCATGCCAATTGCTGCAACATACTGAATTTATACCAAATAGAGGAACATACTCTCTCTCCCTCCCTCTCTCTCTCTCTCTCTCTCTCTTTATCTACCTGGCAGAATATTAGCTTTTTCGCTTTGGTCCTGGATCCAACAATTTTTTCGAGTTCTTATATTCTAAAGTTGTTTTGAGAAGGCATTTACTGTGGCATTAGAACTCCTCATACATGCAATTTTTTCTGCAGTTTCTACATGACATTGTTGGCATCAGAATGCCAGTCTGCATCTCCCCCCTCCCCCTGCTACTACAAGATTTAGTCTAGATCTTCCCCTTTCTGTGGAAAATCCAAGTGGCTAAGTAAACAAACCCAACCAACCATACTTATTTCAGCCAACAACCTGTTTGTGACATCTAAATGACTGATTTGCAGTATTGAGCCCCCATCTGGAAGCTCCCTAAGTGAGCACTGGAGAAACAATGCACATGTAACCTGCAAAATACCTTGAATGAGATGGCCTTGAATTCTAGCTATTGTATACAGTAATTTAGGATGAGGGAATTTAAGGTGGGGTAGGTGGAGAGTGCAGGCACTTACCCAGTGCAAGAATCTCTACTCCCTGGTGCTTAGCAGCCAAATTCTTCAATTCCTGAAATATTTAAAAAAGGAGAGAAAGAACGGAACTTCAAGTCCTGCATACGGGATTATTTGAGACAGGATAGGAAGAGGAGGGTGATTTCCCACTAGGCATTCATGTTGTTACCGTGTTTCTTCCTTCTGTGTGACAGCAAAGAACAGATATTGGGGGCTCAAACCCAAAGTCACAATAAACCACAGGAGCAACTGGACCGGTAAGAGTAATCCAAAAAATGGTTGATTGTCATATCAGATTTATTTATTTGTCCCCCGTCAGTAGATCATTAGAAAACAAAGATTAACGGTAAGGCGAGGTAGCAGAAATAGAAATAGTGAACTTGGATGCAAATCAACTACAAAATAAACACACTTAGAATGCTGAATTTCTTGGACAAATCACAACATGCCCCTATAAAAAGGTTTCTCCTCTTTACAAACAGTGAAAGGAAATATAAAAATGAATGAAATAGTATGAATTTATGCAGACCTGAACAGAATTATGTATAACCAGAATGAAAAAAGCCTAAAACTAACTTAGAATTCTGAATCTCTCTCACACAACTTTTCTTAAGAAATAATTTTCTTCTGTCATCAATTATTGCAGATAGAAAATACAATTTTCACAGTTGCATGTTAATCCTCGGGTGAAGGACAGTATAGAAATTTCATGTTTGGTAACGGTTACCAACTGTCGGTGAAAGAGTGCGCCTTTGAGGATGAAGTCAAACCCCTGGAGAGTTACAGTGCCTGCTGTGGCTGTAGAGACTAATATGGGAGAGACATGTTTTCATTTGCAGCGGGGGCAAATGAAGGCATTCTGTTTTGCTGATGCAGGTGTACCATGAATGTTTCTTCTTTCTGCATTCCTCTCAGCAGCCATTCTTCCTCTGGTCACTGCAGTAGCTATACAACCTGACTGTCTCCAAGGGATTCTCACACAGCATGGGTTAATGTTGCCAGCCTTCATGTCATGCAGAAGTTGATCTGCCAACAGGCCAATGGGCTTCATATTTTTTAAAGCAATATTTTTCACCTATACCAATGCTAACAATTTGCAACACTCCCTAAGTGCACCAGTGCAGTAGTTATGGAATTCATGTCTGCATGATATATGGATCATTTACTGTATTTTTTTGCTCCATAAGACACACTTTTTTCTTCCTAAAAAGTAAGGGGAAATGTCTGTGTGTCTTATGGAGTGAATGTGTGGTCCCTGGAGCCGAATTGCCCAGGGCAAAAAGCAGATCATGCTTTTTTTTTTTGAAAGGGGAAGTGGGTGTTGAAACAAAGCTGCTGAACATTTGCCGATCGGTGAGAGAGATAAGGGATGCTAGAGATAAAGGAGGCTGCTTGGGAGAGGGGAGGTAAAGATAGCAAACTTGCAAAGGGGGGAAACAGAAAGACTAAAGCAATAAGGAGAGAAATTAGAAGAAAAGCAGGAGCAAAAACTTCTCCAGCTAAGGAAAAGACACTAAGGCAAACAAGAGGGAAGGGAGTGTTGAAAGGAAACAGTTGATCAGTGGGATTGGAAGAGAGATAAGGGACACTAGTGGAGGCTGCCTGGGAGGGGGCAGGTAAAAGCCCATGGATCCTCAGGATTTTTACATTGGGTCACCCCAAATTCACCATCAGATCACATGTCTGTGGCCACAGCACGAACCACAAAAATCATACATCCACTGTTTTGTTCAGAAGATTTTTTTCTTATTTTCCTCCTCTAAAAACTTATGGTCAGGTGCGTCTTATGGAGCGGAAAAATACGGTAATGATCTTAAGTTTTTCTTGTCACAAACAGCATGCTCTCAATCATTTGACAGGCCAGCACTATTGTCTTTCCCCATTTTATTGGTCAACTTTCTTGTTTTCCTTATGCTACTTATATACAAACTTATATTTAAAAAATTTAGCCATCTCCAGACTCAAACGTTTTGCATACAGTTCTGAGAAACCAGATTTCACCACTAGAGATAAAACAAACCTCCCCCAAGAGAACCACAAGTCTTAACCCAATATAATTTGTGGCTTCTATCCTCCAGCCGTTAGGCATAGAGGAAGGACAGAGCGCTCACTTGCCTGCTTGCAATTCCTTCCTGCCTTTGGCTACCAAGCATGTGTTTATATATGACTGAGTAACCCCGATGAAAAACAGTGTTATTTTCTAATATATGAACAGAGAAAGAGCTTCCATGTAAGAGGGTCCAAGTATGATTTTCAGAAAAGATCACAAGGAACACTTGCTTCTGGTTTCATGCAGTTTTGTTTCTCCACCAAAAAATCAATTCCAAACCACTTCTTTCTCTAAATTAAAAAAACAAACTATTCCAACCAAGAGATTAAAAATAAACTTGTTTGCTTTGAGCCATGCAACAGGAGAATACAAAACTACATATTTGCAATCATTTCTCAGTTCTGCATTTCTATGTCGCAATGCTACACTGCTGTTTACAGCACAAGAGGGGTTTGTGGCTTCTTGTGAAGTCCCTAGGAAGAACTGCCTAGCAAGGAGCTGGAGAAAGAGGGCTTCTTGCTTAGCTGGGGAGAGGAACTCCCCAGATGAAAAACAGAGTGTTATACTTTAATATATGGACTCACAAATCAGTTTCCTGGCACTCATGTTTCAATACAAATTATTATGTTTAGCAATATTCTAATCCTAAACACTTTGACCCAGAAAAAATAATCACTCTGCTCAATGTAATTGACTCCTTAGTAATCTTCATCCCATGGTATGTATTTCAGAAGCTTTGGATCTGAGTTATTCTTGTTATCTCCAACTCATCTGGATATTTACTTCTCTGTTTAAATGCTCTTCAGGTGGGAGTAATTAACTTCTTTCCAGCTTTTCGTTCCTAGCTCTGCAAGGAAAAATTTCAGCAAAGGCACCCCAAAAGGGGTAAACAATCTGTGCTTGAGCCGACATGCAAACTATCTCCAAGCCACTTAACCTACCCCAGGAATGTGGAACTTAAAGAGCCTTGTGAGGCCCCTCTACTGACCAGGGCACAATCTCCTTGGCATCAAAGGGAAACCCACCATAAGTTCCACCCTGGAGCTCACCTGGGCACGTGGTCCCTCTGGGTCCCGGCAGGTGGCAAAGATCCATTCTGGCCGGTTACTTTTCCCAACCAGCTGCCTCACCAGCTCCAAGCCAATACCCCGATTGGACCCAGTCACCAGGACACTGCGTGCATTCAGCACAGCCATCTCTCTTCCTAGCCTGTGCCAAACTGACTAAGGTCTTCGCCAACCCAAACAGAACGGTAAATCTAGCCTTCAGCTTCTCCAACCAGGATTATATAACTGCTGGTGAGACGTTGAGGGACAGGAATGCCTTTGTGTAAAAGAACTGAAGGAGAGCAAGATCAGCTAAGGGGCAGGAGAGACCCTGGTCTTGGTGGGGTATCTATGATGGAGTCCTCTCAGTCTGAGGCTTGCAGCGCTGCATTCTCAGGCAGGAGGGGCACTGGGTCCACAAGTAAGTTTGACCCACCCTCTATGCAAGAATGGCTTTTGAGACTATGGGACTCGTTTACTTGGTTGAATGATTAGAATAAAGGAAGGGTGATGAAATGATATTAGGCTTATGGGGAAATTGAGCCCTGCTTGCTTATCACTTATTCAAATGGTAGGGTAGTACAAGTTTATGCAACATATAAGGCAGTGATCTCCCAACTTTCCCCCCGTACTGGCCTCTTGAAAATTGCTGGGGGTCTTGGAGGACCACTTAATGATTATTCTGCCTGTTGTAGCAATTGTAATGCACTGTGTTAGCAGCTGTATGGTTTTTAACTGTGCTCATACAGACACACCACAGGCCACCTGAATGAAGGTAATGGAGCGCTCCTGGTCTGTGGACCACACTTTGGGAAGGAGAGGTGAAAAGAGCAGTGGTGGCTGATGTAGTGTCTTTCCCCGGTTGATAAAGGGCATGCCTACAGCATTGGCACTTTCTCAAAATCCCTTATGTGCCCACTGCTGAAGGAAGGAAGGAAGTCCTTTGGTGTTGGCTTCCTGGATGCCTTTTGGACAGAGCAGAGGTTAATGTCTCCTGTTGTGCCCAGCTGCAGCTTTTTAGGGTTGGCATAGTAGTTCCACTACATTTTGAAATAGACTTCCAAAATGCTTTAAAATATACACTATGAGTATATGAATCATGGCTACAGCTGCCAATTGAGTGTGGTGTGTGAAATGGCACCTATACACCACTTCTGGAAGAGCAAGAACATTTCAAAGCCGGGACCTGACAGGTGCAAAGAAGCTGGAGAGATCAGGACTGAAGCTGGTTCACAATTTTGAGCAAAGTTCTCAAGGTTAAAGGATTATGGGCTGGTATCTCAATGTAAAAATGATATACGATCACATTGCATTGTATAAACTTCCTTTTGTTAGGTAGGAGATTGTTGGCTCATTGCTCAAAAGCAGTCACTGTTGGCTCATTGGAAGAGAAAATTGAAGCCGGGATCTTTCCCACTCCACCTTCGCTGGGACGTTGTAAGTTCGATCTGCGTGAGAAAATAACAACTTGTTCATGGGTAAGTACTTTTTTGAAAAATGCAATGAGACTCCAGTGACCTCTCTTCCAAAGAAAACCAAACCCATTTTTCCCTCCCAATATTATGATGGGTTGTGTCATAGGGCTTTTTTTTTGGGGGGGGGTAAAAGTATTGTAATTTGAGTCCCCTGCCACACACATATACCACAATCCCATCCTATGCAAACCATCTCCTGAGTCATGAAAGAAAAGTTTCTATTTTAATTCTGAAATTTTATTTTCTACATTTCTGAAATTATACGATGACCCACGCAGGGGGGTTTCTCATGTTATGAGGCAATGGGCAAATACAAAGGCTACTGACTCTTCCATAATCTTTTGGTTGGTTCCAGTTTAAAGGCATTGTCCTTTCAGTGTTGTTATTGTTGTTCAACATGGCTACAAACATATTTTTTTTAATAGACCAATTAGCAGGTTCGTTTTCTGGCCTTTTTCATTGAAAATCATGAATATTATTGTCAGTAACCATCCTTCACCATAAGGTCTCAGGGCAGATTACGGCATTAAAAACAACATTAAGAACAATTAAGAACAACCCACAACCATAAAAGTAAGGTGGGTCCCAAAAACATACACCTCAGGGATCAAAAGCCAGGGTAAAGAGGTGCGTCTTTAACATTCTCCTAAAGCTGTAAGTTGGGAAAGTCAGGTTCAATTGCTAGATGTCTTAACTATTCTTGTTCTGCAGAAGAATGACAGCAGTTTTTCAGGAGTGCTATTTTGCTGAAACATCTTTCAGCTTCTACCACAGTCACTAGCAGGATGCAAACAGATCCCTAGCAATGTGCACAATTCCCATAAAATTAGTGGCAGGGTTGCTGTTTTTTGTAAATGTGGTGCGCAACCTTTGTATGTGTTATGAATGTGCTATGCCCAGCACATACAAAGGTTGCGCACCACCACCTCAGTCTCTGCCGAGCAGTAGCAAGTATCCAGGGGGTTCCAGGGTTAAGTTGTGGGTGAACATATCAGACGACACAGCAATTCTTCAAACAGCTCTTGTTTATTCACAGGCCAGAACAGAACTGAACTGAAGGGTTCAGCCAGCCTGCTTATATAGATCTCCACTGGAACGTAACAGTAACCATTTTCTGTAACTATCCAATCATTGAACGTCACTTTCGACCCCTTATTTGCATATGTGAACCTGAACTATCTACAGTATCCCCCTGCTGGCCCAGGGTGAGTACTTCAGTACATAACACAGGCATTTACCGAGGGTCGTGTAGCCATTGGGAATTCAAGACGTGGCACAGACTGTTGTGTATTTAAGAAATATGATTTATTTTACTCATATTTGCACTGGAAGCTTTCAGTGGAGGGAGTGCAGAGGTTACAGCATTTGCATCTCAAGAGGGGCTTGTTCTTCATGCTTCTGTCCCAGCCTGCCTTCAGCCAGCCTGCCAATATTCTGCCCCTCAGCCCATAGCTGTCAAGCATCCCCTATTTGGCAGGACAGTCCCTTATCCCAGCGCCATGTCCCGCTGCTATCCCTTATTGATGATGTCCTTTAAATTTCCTGGGTTTCAAAGGAAGCAGCTCCTCTCCCTCCCTCCCTGCCGGCCAGGGAGGAGGGAGGCTCCAACTGTGTTGCTTGGCTGCGTTGCTCACCCAATAAGAAGTCTAAGAACGACTGGGGGGGTGGAGCTTGCATGCCTTGTGCTGATCAAATTGGCTGCGTTGCCTGGGGACTCGCCTTTGCTCAGCGCTTCCCAGCGGAGAGGTGATGGTGGTTTTCCTTGAGGCTTCGTTTGGCTGCTGGCTGGGCTTTCTGCCTTTGGCTCGGAGGGGTTCAGAAGTTGAACATACCTGTGCCGGGAAAATCCCTTATTTTGGCTGCTGATCCCTTATTTTCTAGGCTGCTGGTCCCTTATTTTCAAATCTGTAAGTTGACAGCTATGCCTCAGCCCCCACTTGGAGTGCTACCTATCTCCTCCTGATTCCCAGAACTCCTTGTTCTAAGCTTCTGTGTAAAATGACACTTTCCCCCCATTGGCACAGTTTGCCTTCTGACGTTTTTTTCAATCACAAACCTTTCTCTGTCCACAGGAACCATGACAACTCTATTTTGCCTAGACCCAAGGATGTTTATTTTATGTGTTGATGACATTGTTTCATATTAGCTTGCAGTCAGCTAGTCTGGGCAGGCTAGTTTGCATAGGCTAAACCTGGGAATTTCCATGTTTGACACAGTTCAGGAGAACTGCTACAACCTGTATTTTCCCATCCATGTCCCAAATATTATCTAAATGCTACCACATTGCTAATTTCTAACTCTAGATCTGTAATAATCCTTCCTCACAAAGTAGACTTGAAGGTATGCTTTTGTATGTCGTCATAGGGTGGGAGCCACCAGAGTTCCTACTTGTCCCCTAAACACCCCTTGTAATTATTTGTGCAAAATCTGGCAATACAGGTGGCTAATTATATATAGCCCCTAAAATCACAAGAAATCCTTAAAAATTCCACAGTATATCTGGTTTTCAATTATTCTGCCTGAGCACAAGACATGTCAACTCTCTGACCTATCTTCACAACCACAGAATGTTCTCTATGGCATGCTTTGCACCTGTTCTAACCACATCAGTTATCTCCTTCACATGTTTCAAACCACAGAATGTGCTCTTATCTTCTCTGTCACAGGAAACTAAAATTTAGAATTTTAAACAAAACATCAACACATGCTCTCAGTATGCTTCTGTTTAAGGCAGGCTTCCTCAACCTCGGCCCTCCAGATATTTTGAGACTACAATGCCCATCATCCCTGACCACTGGTCCTGCTAGCTAGGGATAATGGGAGTTGTAGGCCAAAAACATCTGGAGGGCCAAGGTTGAGGAAGCCTGGTTTAAGGTATATAACTAATGGGCAATTTCCACTCAGGTCAAGCATCCTGAACTAAGGTATGTAATACATAAAACAGCCCCTAAACCCCTGTAAGTATCACATATGAGTTATTATCCCTACATCTAAGAAGCTTTCATATAGGTATATATATTGTTCTAGATCTGTGGGTGCTAAATGCTTGGGTTTAATAATTTTTTGGGATTTTATTCGAACTGGTATGTTAGGACCGGTAATAGTCAGACTCATGTGTATTTAAGATGTGGATTAGCCACTGTTAATCTCCCTGGAATTAGCATATGTGAAGAGATAATTAATCTAGACATACTTCCTGGGTTGTGTATTAGAACTTGTAACCTTAGCCAAATCAACAAGTTTTAATGAATTCAGACAGAATTCTTGGTGAGGTGACTGGGGATGAATCTCATTTGCAAATGTGTGGATTTCCTCCCTCTCTCAAGGGCTAAGTGTGAATAAGTGTAAAAAGCTGGTCCTTTTTGAGGTAATGAGCTTTAGCACATCAAAGGAGGGGCCCTCTTCTGGGATATAAAAAAGACCAGAACTTAGGGAAGGGGACAGGAAAAGGGTTGGAGTTAAGGGTGATGCAACCAGGAAGCAGAGAGGAACCATTATTCTGAGTTGTGCCCTACCGTGCAAGATAGAGAAAGAATGGTGCTGGACTCATTGTTGCTGCTACTATGGAATAAGCTGGCACGTTTTGGGGTGCTGGTGCTATGAGCCCCTCCACTGAAAGCTCCAGGTTGTATATATGTGTAAACAAACCACATAACTTAAATACATTATAGCCTCCATTGTGCCTTATTCTCGAAGGAAACACTAACCCCGGCAAGTCGCCAATGGACATAATTAAGCGGTGATTGATGATAGCCAGGCATAAATCTTGGCTATCAAATTCACACTAGAGGTAAGAGTGAACAGGAGATTAGCCTCTGATGCTCTGAAAAAGCCATTTTCTAAGTCAGGAGACTGAGAAGCTGTCAGCTCCTGGGAATCTGGACGGGGCTGAGTGACTTAGACCAGAGGAATCAAAGCCATGTAAGAACACTGATGGGCTTTGGGTACACAAAAGCTTCCCTTTCTCTAATTATCTTTGAAATGGTTATAATTTGCAACAGAGAGAGGTTTCTCTGTCTGCCAGTTGAAATTTACATCTGGTGTGTGAGCTACATTCTAGTTTTAAGAAGAGACAATCCTGAAAGGGCTGAAGGCAGATAAAAAAACCATGCTCTAATTGTTTGAGCCAACAAAGTTTTAAATGATCAAGGGAATTCTGAGTGCTAAGAATTCTTATATATTTCAAATCTTTCAATCTTTCTATTTAGAAGACCAGGCAGATAGTAATCACCTTTCATGGGTGGTATAGGTAGGCTACATAAAGAGCAGCAAACAGTACACTGCCACACATCCTGTGCAAGGTGTCTGCATTGGGGGAAGACATATTAGATGGACATTACCTGTGGCTGGTAAAATAAGGCAGATTTTAGGAAATCAGACCATGATTAAGCTAGCTCATAAATAAGAAAAGTAACTAGTTTATATTTTATATTTTATATATTCTAGAAAACCTAAGTCCATGCTTCATAAAACCTGGATATCAGAAAAAAACAAAATTTCTCACACAAACTTAGTTTGATGCAGAATGTTGAAGAAGCAAAAAGCCATTGGTAAATGCTGCTAGATCTTTAAGGACAGAGAAATCTGATGATCAAATTAAGAGGCTCTTAGTACAGTCAAGTGCATATAAGACTCTCTTAAGAAGGAAAAAGGAATGTTATAATCATTTTGGAAAGTTATTGGGCATAAGTGTTTAGCACTTTTGACTTACATTGCTCATTTATTTATGCCAAAGTACTCATAGATTAAATTACTTCTGAAGTGGAAAAGGAGTTTGGGAACTGGTTTTTTGGACTGGCAAGGGACCCAGGTTAATCTGCCTCCATCCTTGAATTACAGGTGGTGCAGAATGGGCCTGCCCCCACTATATTTTCTGACAGTCCCTTCAGCCCCTCTCTTGAGAAGGCTACACAGGACTCTGATTTGGTCAAAATAGGGCTTGTACACACTCACTTCTGTTTTCCTGCATTATTTCAGCACTGGACAGAGAGTTGAACTTGGATCAAGGAATCCTAGGATTAAATGCCCACTGAGCCTTTAAGGCTAGACTCTCTTGGCATTGACTAGTTCCCAGGATTATCATGTGGATCAAAGCATGTTGTCTTGGAAGAAGAGCAGGATGCCTGCAACAGATGTAACACAAAGCCTACAGCCCAGAAAACAGCCCTAAATGGTCCTTCAGCATGTGATGCAGAAGTAGGGACCATTCTGTAGCATGAACAGTATGAGGAGGCAAAACTATCATACCCAGGGGAGCTGTTAAAGATCTATAAGAAGAACAGCCTTCGCCAAGCGTTGCCCTGCAGGTGCATGACTGTGCTGATTGGGGCTGCTGAGAGCTGGACTCCAAACCACCTGGAAGGCACCAACTTGAAGAAGACCAAACAGTACTAGAAAAACTGAATGTCCTCCAAGAGGCTAATGATTTAAAATGTATACCCCAGCAAATGCAGGTTGTGAAACAGCAAGGTGTACACTGCAAGGTGCCTTAGTGGTTTGTGTGCATTATGTGTACATGCACCAGAGATGTGATGCATTGACTCCCCACTCCAGTAACAAACAGACAAACAAATGAAAAACAAAATAAGACATAAAACCAAAAGCTAACTGCAGTCTTGGATAATGAAAAGAGACTATGGATGCAGTTTTATAACCACTTGCTGAGGCATAACTTAAGCATCACTGAACTCAGTAGGACTTGCTTCTCAGCGGACATGCGCAAGATTCTGCTGCTAATCTGATTTCTACTTCCATCATAATTACAGGTATAAAATGTCAATGTTTGCCTTTAAGATTGGTGGTTTGAACGGTGTTGCTATGGCCACCAGTGGAGTGGCAAATATTTAATCATGTGTGTACAGTAGGGTTTTACAGGACTGGTGAAAGATGGTTGGATTTGAGAAACGTGTAACACAGGCTACCCCACTTTCTCAGATTTAGAATCAATGGGGACAATTGCCCAGACTTCACTCTTCACAGCCTAACAGAACAAAAGAGAGAGAAAAGAAAAGAAAAGAAAAGAAAAGAAAAGAAAAGAAAAGAAAAGAAAAGAAAAGAAAGTTGACTTGTTCTAGGATATGCAAGATACTATTTAAATTCTAAAGAAATGAGCCTTGAGACTTATTTTAAAGAAAGGACAAATAGAGTCTGATTGTTTCATTGAAAGATTTGACAGTGACTTAGCAATGGCACCAAAAATACAGAAAACTGTCAAAAGATAGCCAAGAGCTTCTCTCTAAGTTCACTTTGCAGCTATTTCTAGTAAAAAAAAGATCTCAAAATAGAAATTAAATATGACTTATCTTTGGAAGAAAAAGTGACAGAACCTACAGGAAAGATAAAAGAACTTCTGAAGCATTTAATATGTTCATGAAGTCCAAAAAGTCTTTTTTTAAATGGAAGAGGCTATATATTAAATAGATGCCCAGCTTGAGTAACTGAAAAACAGATCTGAGACCAAATTTGAAGGCCAGATGGGATGAAGAAGGTCTGGAGAAACAAAATATGATGGGCTTTTCAGCAGATTGGTTCTCTAAACAATTCCCTGAAATTCATCTCACTGTAGATCAAATTGAACATACCCATTGAGCCCTAGGCCCAAAGCCTAAATAAGGATTTCCCTCATAGGACATAATCATTCATTCACAAACAGTGCTATAAAGGAACATCTTGAAACTGACTAGGCAAATTGACCAGATAAAGCTGAAGGGGACATAGATTGAACTTTATCAAAACTTGAAATCTATGACTGCAAAAAAGACATCCACTGTATTTCTGCACAGCTAAACTTAGTGAGGCTAACATCAGATACAAATGTGGATTTCCTTTTATGCTGTGGTCTTCCATGACACATGCTGCTAAGAACAAGATGAGGCTGCAGATATTTTTGACTGGAGACTTAACACTCCAAAAGACAAGAAAAGAAAAAGAAATGTAAAATGAAAACTGAAAATTGCAATTCCCTTGTTAAAATCAGATGTTAAAATATACTTTGTTATTTTGGACTAATACTTGTATTCTCTGCTGAGCTTTTGTCTGCAAAATGGCAGTTTTATTAATTGTAATATATATGTTTACTGCTTGTAGGGTGAGTGGGAGGTTGCCTCTGGTCTCTAGTTAAGAAAGTTTCTCTGTTCACTTCTTTTTATTCCTGTTAACAGCATCTCTCTCTACTACATTTAGGGAACATTCACCAATTCATCTTAAAAAAGGTTTTGCCTCCAGCTTGTGCTTTTTGTAAAATGGTAATCTCTTAAACAATGAGGTCTGGAGATGGTGAGGAGCATAGGAGCATGGGGGAGGTTTAGATATGATCATGAAGTGTCAATTTATTCAGGGTGCATGGTATCAAAATGAGTTATGAACTATTTTATATACTTGGCTATAACATAGATTGAATCACATGAATTATATCCAGCACACAACAACTTTTGAAATATGAATTGAAGCTAAAGATTGGAAAGATCAAATTGATTGATTACAATGACATCATTGTATTAGATAAAAACATTTAGTGTAAGGGGGTTGGGTTCACTGATTAAAAGAAGACACATTTTGAGTCTTATTTTTAAAAAAACAAAACAAAACCAAGCCAGATATACTGTTCTTATATGAAACCCATTGTGAAAACGTCATGTTAACAAGAATATACTCTTTGCCCTCTGGAAGGTTGCCGAGATGGGTGTGTCCTCCTCCTTCCTAAACAGTTCCCCCACCCACATCCTAAACAGTTAAGAGCCATTTGACAATGGATGCAACCTATTCCCAAAGGAGGTGAATGAGATCACGATTATTGGAGATCTTCATACAAATCCCCATTGGTTGCATCAAGCAGGATGTTGGATCATATTGCCTTATATTATTAGAAGATGCTTCCCCCTACTTTTTGCTTATGTACACATGGGTTGCTTAAAACAGTGAGACTATTCTGGGGGTGGGTTGGGGGGCTTGGGGTGTTTCAAGTTGCATTTGAACACTGCTGTCCAGTGAGGGGGCTGGGATGTCTTCACTTACCTTTTGGGAGGTGTTGCAGGGGAAGGAAAACCAAACTCCTATTCAGTAAGCTGTCATCTACACACCTGCAACGGAAGTCCCAAATGTATACACCTTAACCTCAAAGTAGATGTAGGTTACATTTTAAATTGGATTTTTGTTGGGGGGAAGCAGGCCTTTTCTTGGGGGGGGGGACCTGAGTTGGCTATGTATTTTTTTTTATTGATTGGAGGGCAGCTGCCCCCCCGGCACCCCCCCCCTTGGCTGCCCCATAGAAGCTGGTTTGAGGAATACACACTGAACAGAAATATATCTCACAAACTTACAGGAGGAAAGATAGTGATTGTCTACAACTTCAAACACTAACAGTGGGAGCAGGTTAGAGCCCAAGTAAACAGCAACAGCCTTAGATGATATATTGCAGGGGTCAGCAAACGTTTTCAGCAGGGGGCCGGTCCACTGTCCCTCAGACCTTGTGGGGGGGTGGACTATATTTTTTTGGGGGGGGGCGAAATGAACAAATTCCTATGCCCCACAAATAACTCAGAGATGCATTTTAAATAAAAGGACACATTCTACTCTTGTAAAAACACGCTGATTCCTGGACCGTCCACGGGCCAGATTTAGAAGACGATTGGGCTGGATCCGGCCCCCGGGCCTTAGTTTGCCTACCCATGATATATTGGCATGAGCAGCTGTTTCACCCATGCTGGGCCTATACAGGAAACTATCTTACAGTGAGTCAGACTGTTTCTCCTTCCAGCTCAGTATTGTCTACACTGACTGGCAGCAGTGGTTCTCCAGGATTTCAGAGAGGTTCTCTCCCAGCCATACACGAGGATGCCGGGGATTGAACGTGGGTCCTTCTGTATGCAAAGCAGATTCTCTGCCCCTGAGGCAGACCTTCCGCAAAGTGCACTTTTACACTGTTATCAAAAATCATAGTCATCAGGCTGCGAAGAAAGGCTTCAGTTCCCGCAAGCGGCCGCAGGGGGGCGATGTGTGGCGGGTGCGATGGGTGTTGTCCCACCGGCAAGTTTTCTGTCGGAGGCAGACGCGGGACGGCGGTGCAGCAGATGCCCATGGAGGGCTTGGGAGCGCGCAGCATCTTGGTGACCGGAGCCAACCGTGGCATCGGCCTGGAGCTGGTTCGCCAGCTCCTGGAGATGCCCAACCCGCCGCAGTGGCTCTTTGCCTGCAGCCGGTCTCCGGAGGGGGAGCGCGGGCAGGTGAGAGGCTCAGGCCCCAACATGGGCTGCTTGGGAGCCGCTTCTTTGGGGACGGAGGAGGGTTCTCGGAAGCAGGTCCCGCTTTGGTCCCTGGGGCTTCGTTCCCGGTAAGCTGGCGCAGCATTGCAGCCTTGGTCGGTGGGAAGCCCCATTGAATTGAGCAGGGTTTATTTCCCAGCGAACGGGTGGAGATTGGGGCTGGTCGGGTGCCTGGGAATTGAGGGAAGAGCAGCACTTTCTGGGAATCGAAGCGTAGGAGTCAGGAAGTTATTTTGCACTAGTTGTTGCTGTCGCGTGTTAGGTAGGAACTTTCACCCCGCCAAAGGCGAAGGAAATCACTACTCATTGTGTTTATTTAAACTCCTAGGTTAGCTAAGAGCTCAAGAAGAGGGGTATAAAGTAAATCATCAGTTTTGAGTGCTCTGGAGTACAGACCGTGAGCTTGAGCAGAAAACTGGAGATGAACCTTGAATTATCAGTCTCATCAGCACTGGCTTGAGACTTTGATTGAATGCATTTATAGCAAGGAAAGTGGCCAAGAACCAGCCAGGGAGGACAGCACTTTCAGGCTGAAATCCGTTATAAACTTCACCAATGAGTAAGTCTCATTAAAATTAATGAGACTTTTTTTTGGAGTGCATACAACTACACTGTTAGTAGACCATGGTTTTATAATCTTAACCATAGTTCATTAGAACCCATATATATATATATATATATATATATATATATATATATATATATAAAATACATACACACAGAGAGAGAGAGCGCGCGCGCACTATTGGTAAGTAATTGTATTATACTGAAAAAAACAGTACTGAGCTAGATAGATCAGTCTCACTTCTGGTCTCACACGTATAGCATCATTAAAGGCAAATCTGTAATGAAACAAGGTGTGAAATCATTAAGGATTGGCTATCCACAAATCATTCTTATGTCAACGTTAATCTAAAATTGTCTTGACCTCCCAGCTGCCAATGCAAAATAAATTACCATATTCATGATCAATATTTTATTTGAATGCAAAAGATTGCTATGCCCGTTAGTCTTCCAATCCTGTCAGAGCACTTGGACCCACTTCAAGAAGAATTAGTAGGGATAGAACAAGTCTAAACATGTTTTAATTCCCACTTATTCCAATGAGTGCTTAAATGTGGCTGGATCATGCTCAGGATTTCTTTTTTACAATAATAATAATATCCTGAAGTAATAGTGTATACTCCGACAGCAGCCTATCTGATATAATTTTACTTCTTAATATTTATTGTTCTGCTCTTTATGTCTTTCCAGGAACTGAGGAAATTGGCTTCCAGTCATCCAAACCTTGTGATGGTGAAGTTGGGTATGCCTTCTCTCCCACTTACCTTTTAGCCTTCATACAGCCAGCATATGTTCGTGGGACTCTCTCACTTTCACTCCTCCCCCTTCTTTTGCAACAAACCCTTCTGCATCATTCCATCTTCTCCCCAAAGGATGGAGGAAATAGCCTCTTGGTTTGGATCCTGGTAGCTAGAGATCTGTGCCCTATTTCTTCAGCCATTTGCATCTTAGCTAGAATATGGCATTGGCTGCTATAGAGGGAGGAAGTTTAATGCAAATCCTCCCTCCGCAATTTGTAGTTTTTCATAATTCTGTTACCTAGTGTCACGGGTACAGTGGCTACTTCAGAAGTACTTCAGATAGTCACAATCGTGCCCCCTCACTGCCATAAACCCCTTCTATGAGTGCTCCAAAATTCATATATTAGAACAGGAGGTTTTAACCTGCTGCTGCAGAACACCAGGCATCATTCTTGATTTTTTAAAAGATGAACGCAGTGATCTAGGCTAATCAGAGAAGAGATAAGAACTTCTCACAAAATCCTTTACAAAGCTGAAGACCAGTGTAAGTAAATAGTGCCTTATGATTCTATATAGCATTAAATAAGGGCACTGTTATGCATATGATTCAATAAACAATACCATCTACCAAATTCCAGCCTCCTTTGAAAATGTAGAATATTGCCCATACAGGAAGACAGACGAGTTTACGTACTATATACAGGAGTTTGCATTTTCAAGGGATCTTGAAAAACCATTTCTTCTTGCCAGTCTGTTACTAACAGCGCACGGTTCTCTGACTAACAATGTATTGATCTTCCCTCAAATAAGGGTGATGATCCTGATCACAAGCAGATTACGGTTGCTTCACTTTTTCTGTCAATAAACATCAAGAAGCAGGTGGCTTGTGCTTCATTGTTCAAGAAAGGATAAAGAGTTGGAACCAACTAAGTTTTACCCTTTTAAATTAATGAAGCTAAGTTAGCCGTGTCTATTATTTTAGTGGTTTTTGCCAAATGAGCAAACAAAGACACAAAAAACCACCATTGGGTTACAATGGTTTTGCCCATAACAGAATCTATAATCTTATAGGGGCAAAATAGGTCATTTGGTCTCTTAACTGCATCTGGCCAAAAAAGAAGCCTCAATGATATTTTCCTGCAGTCTTCCAACAAAAAGTCTGTGTCTCCACCTTTTCTTTTTTGGCTTTCTTTGAAAAAATATTTGTAGTTCCGAATATAAGTGGGTTTGTTAACATTGTGTGCTTTATGTTAATGGGTTTGATTTATACTAATAATGGTTTTGTGTTGCACAAATGTGAATTAGAGATAGAGGTGTAAGGTTTAGTTGGTTATTCTAAAGCAGGGGTGTCCAATGTGTTGCCCTCTGAATACTGTGCTACTCTCAATTCCCATCAGCCCCCCAAAGCACAGCCACTTGTCAGGGATGATGGGAGTTGGCTCTCCAGGTGTTGTTGTAATGCCGCATGGGCCACTCTTGTTCTAAAATGTGTTTGTTAAGGTGTTTTTAAAATATTTAAAGACCATTTCCAAAAAAAAATAATGTATAATTCTGTGTAGTTTAGATTACCTCCTGAAGTTGGGCATTAACAACTACAATGAACTTATTGGGAGCACTTTGAGAACCATTCTTTCTTTTGTATTGCTGTAGCTGAAGTTCATACTTCAGCTGGTGTTAGGACAGTCACAGCTGCTCCCAGTGCTCCCCAACTCTTCCTGCTTCTAACCATCTCTTCTGTTTCTGCTTTTGCAGATGCTACAAATCTTGCGAGCATTATGGAAGCTGCAGCATTTGTTGGGGACCATCTGAAAGACACAGGGCTGAATGTGCTAATAAACAATGCTGGCATTTTGAAAGGCATGACGCTAGACACTGTGAGCGAGGAAGACATGGAAGATGTATACAAGACAAATGTGACTGGGCCATTGCTAGTGAGCAAGGTACAGGGGCTTGGGGGTGCAAATGCCAAGCTCGGAGCAGTCAAATGATTCACTTCATCTGATGCATGAAGTGTCCTTTGCAGATAAATATGTCCAAGGGTGTGGGGAGTGTAAACAGTTGGGTCAAAAGATCACTAAAAGTAAGAAATGCATGCTACATCAGTTAAAAGGTAAAAGGACCCCTGACCATTAGGTCCAGTCGTGAACGACTCTGGGGTTGCGGCGCTCATCTCGCTTTATTGGCCGAGGGAGCCGGCATCCAGCCTCCAGGTCATGTGGCCAGCATGACTAAGCCGCTTCTGGCGAACCAGAGCAGCGCATGGAAATGCTGTTTACCTTCCCGCCGGAGCGGTACCTATTTATCTACTTGCACTTTGTGCTTTCGAACTGCTAGGTGGGCAGGAGCAGGGACCAAGCAACGGGAGCTCACCCCGTTGTGGGGATTCGAAACACTGACCTTCTGATCTGCAAGCCCTAGGCTCTGTGGTTTAACCCACAGCGCCACCCGCATCTCTACATTAGTTAGGTATATCCTAAATCAGGGATGGCCAACAGGTAGATCGCAATCTACTGGTAGATCGCATGGTGCCTGTGGTAGATTACGGTAGATCTTGGGACCCCTCCCACCCCCACCCCAAAAAAGCTCAACAACTTTGGTCAATCCAGTGGGTAGATCACCACCAGTTTTATTATAGTGAGAGTCTCTTCGAAGTTGGACAAGCCTGTCCTAAATATATGTAAAATAAGCATAATGACCATTCACAATAGTACCTATTTGTCACTATGCAAACATCATAACTGTGCTAACAGGGATGTTGTCAGGGTCAGGCTTTGGGGCTCCAGACAGCAGAAGGAACAGCAGAGACCCAAAAGACAGTGGGGCTGGCTTGCCATATTTTGAAGCAAGTGTAGTAATGCACGTTGCCATTGAAAGAGCTCCCCTTACATTAAGTCTGGGGTCTAAAACTACCAAACTGCAGCATTCAAGTTGGCAGTAGATGTCCGGGTAATCAAAGTACTCTTCACTGGTTTCTGAATGTAAAGAGATGTACGCTTCCTGAAAATTCTGGTAGGAGGGGCCACCACTGACATACTGAATCCACTGCCTAATGAAGGAGTCTTCACAAATGTCAAATGTGCTGGAGCCACAGTGGCACGAGAACTGCTGCTGGCTGAACCACACACAAAGTTAGCATCAAGCTCCTTGGCCTGCAGGTGCTCTGTCTCCCTTTTCCAGATTCCACAGTTGTAACACGTCATGCAAACTGAGAAGTTTGTGTCACCTGAGTTTTATGCAGGATTTGAATGAGTGAAGATGAAGTGTTGCTGGGAATAAAATGGCAGAATAGTGCACTGTGTAGACAACGGTGTCCCATCTTTTCTGGGCACAAGAAAGTGGTAGAACAAAATGGGGAAGGAATCATTAACAATGGCTTGAACTCTTTGCAGGGAGGATGGGGTAAAAATGGCATTACTTATAATACAAGTGTAGATTGTTACACAAGAATAAATACATAAGGCAGATGAAGTGGGTACTGAGTTTTCCTGGATTATTTTCTCTCTTCCTCTCTTTCCTCAGGCTTTTCTGCCTCTGTTAAGGAAGGCAGCCCAAGGAAGTTCACAGAAAGGGCTGAGCTGCAGCAAGGCAGCTATTGTCAACATCTCCTCTCTATTAGGCTGTATTGAGTTAGTCCCCGCAACCTATTCCAAGCCTGTAATTGCCTACCGCTGCAGCAAGGTAGGTGACATTTCTTGCACCCAAGTAATATGTCGGCTGCCCTGCTACTGGGCACACTCCCTATCCAAACAAGTGGCTGTATCTAAGGCAGCTCACGGTCCTAGTTTTCTTTTGCAAATATAGGACACTGGGCCACATCACATTCTACAGATGTGAATTTTAAGAAGCCCAGGTTTGCAAATACTAGTCAGAATTATCAGGGAAGTATGATTTGCAGCAGCTTCCCACAGAGGGAACGACTCTGTGGCAAGCCCAGGTGGTCCTGCTGATGTTCCACAACAAAAGAGACGGGGGCTTTAACCTTTCCATGGTGATGTTCGCTACCCACTTTCTCTCTCTTTCCCTTTCAGGCTGCTCTCAACATGCTGACAAAGTGCCAGTCTCTGACTTACAAAGAGGATGGGATTTTGTGTACTGCAGTTCACCCAGGGTGGGTGAAGACAGACATGGGCACCCAAGAGGTGGGTGCCAATTTTTTGGGAGGAGCTCCTTTAAAAGATAGTTAAATAACATAAGCAAAACTACTGAAGATTGTTAGACACCCCCACTCCCAGGAAGTATGCACAAAGTGTGTTACTTTCACATAAGAGAGGCAGTTGTCTAGATCACTGGGGGAAGAAAACCCTTTTCAGGGTGGATTCCCTTGATGCAAACTGGTTAAGGGCTGGAACCAGCAGAGGCAAAACTCAACTTTTTTTTTTTAGTCAGTGTCTCTCTCTCACACCCATGTACACCCATACTGTAGCAGATGGCTCAAAGGCCATACCATGGAGTATGGGAGCTAGAGGGTCTTTTCCAAGGAGACTCCTCTAGTTGAGCTGATACATTCCATGGTTGAACCTCTGAGCTCATGTATGCACCTGCCAGGCAGTCTCTCTCTTCATTGCCTCAAAGAGGAAAAGGAGAAATAGTGAAGGTAGGTTGATTTCCAGAGCAGAAAGACCAGCAGGCAGGAAAGTGTGAGCTTGTTTGTCATGGCAGAAGAAGCAGGTGAAGTCAAGGGCTTACATGTGGTAGGATCTAAGGTAAGAGACAGTGGGCTGATGGAATGGTGATGCAGACTAGGTCTGGCTCACAGATTGGTGGTTCCCCATCCCTGTTGTAGGCTAGGTTGGCCAGATTTGGCAATTTTCATGGGCTGCTCTGTTCTCCACTGTGGTCCAGGAGCCACAAGTGTATTTCTCCACCCATACAGACCTTGTGAGTGAGGTTCTATGATAAAAGCTGCACCATTTATCATGATACATACATTATCAAATATATCCAGGGTATTATGTACAAAACTCAGAGACACTCAACATTAAACCCTGATACAGGGTTGAAGGGAGTGGAGATAGGGTCAAGTTCTCGACACAGAAAAAGTGCGCCCAAAGGACTCAAAGTGGTCGATGTTGTCAAAGGCTGGCAGGAGGTCGGCATTTTGTGGGGAGCGAGCCAGGCAGAGCCTTTTCCAGTGAGACTAGCTGCTTATCCTCTTACAGCCAGATTGGTTGTTGCGGTCAGACAACTGAGAGCAAAATCTGGCACTATAAACAGTGGCGTAGCGTGGGTTGTCAGCACCCGGGGCAAGGCAAGTAATTTGCGCCCCCTAACCTGTGGATTTGCGCCCCCTAACCCGTGGATTTGCGCCCCCTAACCTGTGGATTTGCCCTAACCCCAGATGTTGCGCCCGGTGCGGCCGGCCCCCCCTGCACCCCCCACGCTACGCCACTGACTATAAATGTTTAAATGAATGAATGAATTATTCCTTCACACCCCACATGTAGGAGGATAAATCCAGCTGTCCACAAAGAAGAGCCATTGGCTGTGCTTCTCACTGCTGTTTGTCTCTTGCAGGCTGTCATGACTGTCGATGAGAGCGTGCGAGGGATTCTCCAGGTGCTTCCTAACCTCGTTGATGAGCACAATGGCACTTTAGTTGACTGGAAGGGCCAGAAACTACCTTGGTGAATGTACTGAGTCTCTAGTAGAAACTGCTCTGCCCTCATGAGTATGGTTCCCTCCATAGGTGAGTGGGAACTAGTGGGAACATAGTCATGCCTATGCATCTGCTATGCTGAATTGTGGATATTTGTTCACAAATAAATACAACTATTGAAGTTCTACTGGCTTCTCTTGCTTCTTTTTCTTAGGGCAGACCTGTTGCTAAGTTTCCTCACACCCTTCCCAAACCCATGGGATACTACAGTGGAGCTTTTTCTACAGATCAGTAAAAGCCTGAGAGTTAGAGAAGGTGACATTCTTTTTCCAAGACAGATGCTCAGATCATTCAATAAATACTGGAGAGGCAGCATCGCTCAAGTGCCAGAATCACTTTGTAGACCTGGCTCTGATATTCATTGCTAACGCAGGAGCAATCTTACCACAAGCTTTGCTCCTGGGCCTAATTTTCACTCTGCTTACTTCATCACTTTAGATTAAGTTGGCTTAATGTCTCTTCTGGGAAAACTGATAGAATGCATGAATAAAGGGAAAGCTACTAAGCATGTAGAACAAGTGGGAGGAACCTTTCTCAACCCAGGGACCACATTCCCTCAGGGGTAAACTGGCAGCCACATGCCAGTGGTGGGCACGAGGCAAAAGTGGGCAGAGCAATGGATGTGTCTCTTGCCCTTTGTACAATAGGCTACATACCAGCCATTCAAAAGCCACAGGTTGACATATACACACATCTCCATCCTCCATCAAGGCAAGCAAAAGGCATTAACGAAATTCAAGGACACAGTTCAGGCAAAACCAGCTGAGGGTGTGGAGGAGGCCTTCAGAAAGGTGGGGTATGGAATGGAGCATGGTTGGGGTGAGCTGTGAAGGCCTAGAGGGCTGCATTCGGCCCTGGGCCTGAGGTCCCCCACTCTGATATAGAAGGACAAGATTTGCTAAAGAAGGATCAGCATAGCTTCTGCTAAGTCCTGTCTAACCTTTTGGAGTTCTTTGAGAAGTATCTGGATGGGGTGATCTAGTAGAGAGGGAGCGAGGGAAACCACCAGTGATAATTCTGCTAATCAAACTGCCACTTGAAATGAGTTTTTGAAGCTTTTAGTAGATTAGAGACAATGCATACCTTTTTATACCTGCTGCTATTTCATTGTCCCTATAGTCATGCAGCATATACTGACTGCATACCACTTTTTGCAATCAATCGTTTTAGTTGTGTGTCGCCTTTCCAGAGTGAAAGTAGTAATAAAGTAGTAATAAGTAGTAGCAATAAACAATAAACAAAGCATCAAAAGGTACACAAGCAGAGCCGATTTCCTCCCCAAATGGGCTTGTCTCCACATTTGGCCTTGTCCACTTTCCCTGCCCCATTTGAATTAGACCTGTGCACATTTGAATGTGTACAGGGAGCAACTTTGGCCTTTCTGGTTCATACCCACAGCAATTCGCTTTTGTGTTTCCCCCCTAACTCCTAATTTGTTAATTCTACTGTGCCAATTAAGTAGCAACAGAGCATGCACACAGATAACTATGTGTGCTGCTTTGTTTTGTTTGTTTGTTTGTTTCTGTTTCTTTGTTTAAATCCCACCCAGGAAGTGTGGAACGGGGCACAGGCAACTGTAAAATTGTTTGTGCAATCTTCTGGTATTGCGCAGGAGCACCCTGGAAATAACACTGCCGGAAAAGAAATGAAAGCATTGAGGAAGTAGTGGGTGTGGAAAGGGGAATAGCAGAAAATGACAGTTGATCCACCCTCACCTAAACATCAAAACAATTTGTCTGCAAACCTAAGTGGAGCAGTTTGAAGCCTAGTTTCTCGGATTGTCCACGTGTTGGATTAACACAAATCTACAGGTGGAGAGCATTGAGACTGGTGTTGTTTGAGGGTAATATCATGTGGACTATGCAAATTAAATGGGAACACAAATAGCTGCAAACACAGGGTAAACTCCAGTGTGGACAAGCACATAGTTGAAAGTGTTTGAATAAATGCAGATGGAGCTATAGCAAAGCTTGCAGGCTTGTTTGAAGGCATGCATAAAGTTTTAAAGTGCAATACACACATTGACCACATGGTGGTATCAACAGACAGTATTTCTAAATCCCTGGTTAATGTTTGCTGCATGATACATGGTACCAAGATTTATTATAGAACCTCACCCTCGAAGTTGTCATTTTGGGTGAGAAAATACACCTCAACCACTGCTGGTTGAACAGGGTGGCTCATGAAACTGCCAATCTAGCTTAGAGCTGCAATGGAGAACCACCAGATTTTAGGCCAGAGACCTGGCCTGCACTACTGAGTCCACTGATTTATTTATTCTTTTAAATTGGGCTCCAGACATAATTTAGGGTGGAGATAAGGAACTGAATGCCCTACAGACGTTGTTGGAATCCATTTTGGATAATCCTCAGCCAGCATGGTCAATGGTCAGGGATGATTGTTGTTGGATTCTAATTCCCTCTAGAAAACCACAAGTTCTCAATCTCTGCTTTGGTTACGGGGGTGGGGTGGGGGTGGGGGGGTGAGTTGCCAGGCAGAGACTGGGCTGGAAATCAGCAGTACAGTGTAGGACAGAGTTAGGACAACTGCTATGAGCAGAAGCCAAAGATCTGAAGTGGGCAATGCTGCCTAAGGCCAACAATAGTTTAAATTCCAGTGGGCAGCACTGAGGGGGAAAGGGAACAGACCCTCAGCCAAGCAGGGCTGCCTTCTGGCTATGGTTTTATGAGGCCTAATAGAACCAGATTGATTGAACGGTATAAACATTTTAGTATGTAAAATATGCCCCTTCCAAAATAATGAGAGAGTAGAAAAACCATCCAGAGAGAAGTGCCATTGCCTGTGTCTTTCACCCTGCTTTTGCTCATCCACTTGCAGACTGACCTGACTAGAGGAGAACATGTGAGTGATTCTCCATGTGCTTTTCAATCCTGGTGATGAACACAGCAGTCCTTTTGTTGACTGGAAGGGAAACTAACTTCCTTGTGAAGGTCTTTCAATAGATCAGTAACAGGCTGAGATTTGGACAATGTTACACTTAGTTACAAAGGCAGATGCTCAAAACGCCCAAGAAATTCTGAAAAGGCAGCAAGGCTTGAGTGCCAAAATCACTTTTAGGTGGGTGCCATTTCTCACTGTATTAATATACATTCCTCTGTAATGAAATGTTTGTTTTTCTTTGTAGACAAGTTGCTGCTGTGTAGTGATAAAGTAATTATGAAAGCTTTCCCTCACTAGGGGCAGAAAGATTTGTCAGTTTCAGTTATCCTAGTTTCTCATTCATAGAATCATAGAATCATAGAATTGGAAGAGACCACAAGGGCCATCGAGTCCAACCCCCTGCCAAGCAGGAAACACCATCAGAGCACTCCTGACATATGGTTGTCAAGCCTCTGCTTAAAGACCTCCAAAGAAGGAGACTCCACCACACTCCTTGGCAGCAAATTCCACTGTCGAACAGCTCTTACTGTCAGGAAGCTCTTCCTAATGTTTAGGTGGAATCTTCTTCCTTGTAGTTTGGAACCATTGCTCCGTGTCCGCCAGTGGCGTAGCGTGGGGGGTGCAGGGGGGGCCGGCCGCACCGGGCGCAACATCTGGGGGTTAGGGTTAGGGGTAGGGTTAGGGGGCGCAAATCCACAGGTTAGGGGGCGCAAATCCACGGGTTAAGGGGCGCAAATTACTTGCCTTGCCCCGGGTGCTGACAACCCACGCTACGCCACTGGTGTCCGCTTCTCTGGATCAGCAGAAAACAACCTTTCTCCCTCCTCTATGTGACATCCTTTTATATATTTGAACATGGCTATCATATCACCCCTTAACCTCCTCTTCTCCAGGCTAAACAAGCCCAGCTGCCTTAGCCGTTCCTCATCGTTTCCAGGCCTTTGACCATTTTGGTTGCCCTCCTCTGGACACGTTCCAGTTTGTCAGTGTCCTTCTTGAACTGTGGTGCCCAGAACTGGACACAGTACTCCAGGTGAGGTCTGACCAGAGCAGAATACAGTGGCACTATTACTTCCCTTGATCTAGATGCTATACTCCTATTGATGCAGCCCAGAATTGCATTGGCTTTTTTAGCTGCCGCATCACACTGTTGGCTCATGTCAAGTTTGTGGTCAACCAAGACTCCTAGATCCTTTTCACATGTGCTGCTCTCAAGCCAGGTGTCACCCATCTTGTATTTCTGCCAGTCTTAAATTATCTCCCCACAATTCTGCAGCCTTTAGTGACCCCCCCAAAAAAAATCCTAATAGAAATTCTTCAGCTCTTTTGGTGCAAATTTACCCTAATAAGTTTAATTTTGTATGCAGTTTCTCCTGAAATAATGCATTTTAGCATGCTATTTTCACTTGCATATTCATTTCCACTTGCATATTCATTTCGACTTCATGTCTGCATCTTTATAAGCATTGGTTGTGGAACTACATTACAATATTCAGATGAGATTAAATTTTGAAAAATGGCCGTGTTTCAGTTGTTATATTGTTTCAGAAAGTGAGAATTTGATAGACTTGGCTAAAAAAAACCTGTACAGTATTTAATTTCTCCCTCCTCTTTATCACTGACCTAGTTATTAATGAAATATTGATTTTAAAAATGTTAAATATGATTTTACTGTTTTTAGAGCCTGTATCTTTGGTATTTTATCCCAATAGCACCCTGTTGCATTATTGCTATTATGTTGTGTTTAATTACGTTAATATTTAATTGTGTTAATATTTTAATATTTTGTTATTGTTATTTGTGTTGGATTATTTTAGAGGAAAATGTAAAAGATGTGGAAAATGTAAAATGTAAAAATGTAAAAGAAATAATGGATGCAGCAGTAAAATATTCCTAATCTAAGCTCTGGAGGCCCATTAAACACTTGTTTTCAATATTCTGGTGGGATTTCACAGTTGCTCTGTCATCCGTCCAGCTATTTGTTCCTGGATCCTCTGTTTCAAGAGCCAACAATGTTTTAAGGAAGGGATGAAAAAACGGGTGACCTGGATGCTCAAAATCTCCAGTTCCCTACCTCTTTTGCATCTCAATTGCTTACTCAGTTAAGGTACACAACCGCAGTAACAGTGGGTATTCTCACAGTGAGAATACCTTTCACTTATGCATCTGGGAGTATGTTTGCACCAATGCTGTAAAAATGCAATAGTTTACTCTAGCTGCAACTTCAGCACTAGAGTCCTTTACTTTTCCACACTGGCTAACTCCCAGCTCACTTTCAAACATAATGGTTTAATTCCACAGCTATTTGAAAGCGAGTTGGCAGAAGTGAAATACGCTATGGCTAGAACAAACTGTTCATTTATGTAAAGGATTTCTAGCCTGCCATTCAGGATGCAGTGCCCTCACAAGATGGTGATGGAGAACCATTATCACCCTGAGGGCTGCCTTGTGTTCTGAGGGAAACATGCCAGTGGTGGGTGAGACCAGAAGCAAAGGTTTCTATGCACACACTCACACACCCCTCTCTATCCTCCATAGAGGCAAGCAAGAAGCACTATCAGATGAAGGGCAGGATTCTAGCCAGGCAAAAACAGTTAAGGACATTGCAAAGCAGGGCTCTTGAGGGATGTGACTAGGGAGATTCCTGAGGGCCAGAAGGAGAGGCCTGGAGGGCTGCATTTGGCCCAGAGACTTGGAAGTTTCCCATTCTTGATTTACACCAATAAAATACCCCACCAACCTCACAACAAATTTTAAAGCAGCTGCAAAAAGTGCAGCCCATTAAAATGAGCAGAACACAGACTAGAATGTCTTTTAAGATATTGTTGAAGTCTGGCAATGGTTCAAGTTACACGGAAGGAGATTCTGACTAAATATCAGGAAGAACTTTCTGAAAGTAAGAGCTGTTTTGACAGTGGAATGGACTTCCTCAGGTGGTTGTGGACTCTCCTTCCTTGGAGGTTTTTATGCAGAGGTTGGATGGCCACCTGTCATGGATGCTTTCGCTGAGATTCCTGCACTGCAGCGGGTTGGACTAGATGGCCCTCAGGGTCCCTTCCAACTATAATTCTACGACTTTGAAGTGGTTTATAAATCTGTGAAATAAATACTAAATAAAATGAGCTATCTGGTCGCCAGTCCTGTTCCTGGGCCTAGTTTGCTCTCTGCTAGCTTTTCACTTAGGACAGTGTTTTAATGACATCTGGGCAACATGGAGACCAGAGAAATAGATAGTGACTTACATCAAGGCTTCAGTCTCTGCTGAAAACTTGCATAAAGTTTTAAACTGCAATATACACATTTACCACATGGTGGTATCAATATCACCTTAAATCCCCAAAATAAAATGCACTTCAATGAATTGGGGAGGCGACTGGAAATTCTGATGTATAAATTTTGCCGGATAGTGTTTTCTGTCTGTCTGCTAATGGGACTGTGTCTGTTTGCTAAAGGGACTTTTGACTCAGCTGGGTCAAAAGTGGGAGTGTGTTATTTCCAAGTCGTAGTAATTTCAAAAGAAATTACTCATATGTTGCTAATCTGTTATAGCAAAAACAGCAGAAGCATCGGGGTATTGTAAAGTGTGGATGGGGAACCTCTGACCTTCTGGTTGTTGTTAGACTATAACTGCAGTCAGTCCAAGCCAACATGGCCAGTGGCAAAATGTCCTCTGGTGAGTGTTTTCCTATGTCAATGGTCCCTGCTATGGTGACAGCACTATGAACACGGCTGGCTGGCTCTAGCCATCCTAATTTCCCATAATGCCCGAGTGATGCCAGGTCACTGACATTGTAGGAAATTAAGAAGTAGCTATCCAGCTGCCTAGTTCTTTTCTTTTTAAAGGAAGGCTCAAGGCAGGCATCACCAGTGGGCCTTGGCAGCTGTTCTGATCCCGGCCCTGACTGCAACAAACCTGCAAAGCAGGCAAGCAAAGTATTATCCGCAATCTTGCAAAGTGTTATCCACATACTAGAGATGGAGTCTAGAGGCATCTGCACTGGAGGGTGCCAGTTTACGCTTCTTCATCACTGTGCTACACTAAAAACTCCGTATGTTGTATTATTGGCAGCTGTTTCAAAGACCATCCAGGTCTAACAATGCAATCCTGAACATCCTAGAGTTCAATGATGCATATTTCCTGGTAAGTTGGTAAACGTCTTGCTACATGCTTTTGGCTTACTCTCTCCAACAGCTGTATCTGCTCTCCTTGCACCACTTTCCTTGTGATACTTTGGAAACAAGATATGGAGTACAAAATTCCCTACTCATTTCTCCCTAACTAATTCAAGAAAAGACCTGTAGTATACATCGTATACAGAAAGAGAGAGACACAGTACACAGTACCATTGTCTGTTTTGTTAGATGAGAGATACTGCTAGTGATCTTGGTGCCTCCCTTCCATTAACAGAGCCCCTACTGACAATTTCAAAAGAATCAGGAATGGGAAACATGTGACCCTCTATAAGTTGCTGGACTACAACTAGGAGTGGCTGGTGAAGTGGGGTGGCACGTTGCTGTAGTCCTGATTGAGGTATCACTGCCATTTACCAGATTAAGGTGGCGGCAAGGACAAGACACCACAGGTTCATTGGCGGGAGCACCATATTGACTCCACCAGTGCATCTGTACAGCTCCAATCTTACCGCCACCCAGCTTTATCCCAGACTACAAGTACTGGCTTTGCTGGCTGGGTCCGATGAGATCCACAAATAACTGGAGGCAGGGTTGTGCAGAGGGTGCGGCGGCAGCTGGGTACACTTGCCCTGGCCCTTGGAGGACTAAGCTGGTTGGGGCTCCCTGCCAGGGACCAGCTGCCTTTTTGTTTGAGTTTATAACTTTATTCTAACAAGATTCCTTCCCCGGACCTCAGCCAAGCTTTGCATAGGCCTGACTGGAGGGACACATGCTTCCCACCCCTGATATAAATAAAGGAGGGAGAACTAATAGGTTGGAAAGGTATGCTGGCCATTGATCATTTCTAGCACGGATGGGGCAATATTGTATTCCAATGGCTGTTTTGAGACTGACTTTCCACACTGTCTGCATGTTGAGAACAAATTCTTCTTACACATGTCTGATGCTGTACACTGGCATTTCTCTTTCTCTTGCAATAACTTAGTTTTCTGACTGGGGACTTTCCACCCCCACTTGCTGTTCACAGTTAGGCCCAGCTGACATTACTGTATCCTGAGAGGACATGGGAGGGAAATGACTCTATTGTTTTAAGAACAGAGAAAGGGGCTTCCCACCATCCTTTATGTCACACCTTCAGAACTTAGGAAAACATGAACACACATCCCAGTGGATAACTAGTGGGGCTGTTAGGCAGTTTCGGAAACTGGTTTGTCTTGGGGAGGGGGCTCTTCTTTAAATGGTAACGTGTGTTACTTCATTTCAAAATGAAGCCCTGCTGTGTTTGGGGGCCTAATTTTTCTGATCGGAGAGCTCGACTTCTGCCTCCAAGATTTCTGCCCTGATGACACCATTGTGAGTAACAGTAGTTCTTATGCTATTGCATTTGAGACCGTATCAGATAATTTAATGGGAGCAGAGATGTCCATTGCCCTGGGAAAACCTGAAATTACTAGTCTTTTCCTATGCCCTGGCATCTCTTGACTGTTTCCTTTTGGGTACTATAATACTATACAGCTTTTTAAAGGATTAACAGCCCTTCTTCATCTATATTTCTAATATAGGAACAACAACAGCAGCAACAACAACAACAACAACAACATAGCTTTTCTGCTGGACCAGACAAGGAGGCCATTTTTCTGCTACCAGAAGTGGCACAACAGCCATGTTGTCTTTTGATTCTTGCCTCCCTTCTTTCAGTTCCCTCAGATGACACTCACAAAGCTCTGACCTGGGCCTGTGTCTACTGCAACATTTTGGACCAAGCTAACTTTGTTTTAAAATGTGCCTGTATGTACATGTACATATAAGTGTGTGTGTATGGGGGTGGGAGAGATGAGGCAGTTTTAACTGTCAGATCAAAAAAGGTACTGGGATGGCATGAGCTGAGTCCTTATCTTTGCCTTTCCTCCTTGTGTCCAATCACTTCAGGCAGTATTCTCCCAGCCACATACCAGTGAGCAAGGATGTAACTGTGGTCAGTGGTGTAGCAAGGTCAGGTGGTACCTGGTGCGGAAAATTTCTTGTCACCCCTTCCCACATTGATTTTTGTTTTTTGCCTGCAAAAATGGTTTGACTTTATTTCATATTTAGGGGGGAGCCAGAGGCCTGCGCACACCAAAGGCACAGTGTCTCTCGCAGACGTTGAGTGCTGCACAGCATTTTGTCACCTCCCCTCAGAGGTGACGCCTGGGGCAAACCACATCCACTGCACCCACCTTGCTCCGCCCTGACCATGGTAGCAGGAAGGAGAGAGTACAGAACATGTGAACAGCAAACATGGCTGCCACAGTCAACTATATTGTGGCTCCTTGATGAACCAGCTCTCTCCGAACACAGCTTGGAGGTTATGTCCTTCGAGTGACTCCAGGAGAAGGCATATCACATCCGCTCTGCAATTCTTTTTTTTCCTTATCAATGTTTCATTGCCTTTACATGTAGCAAACTTAACTTGTATGCCACTGGCATACAAACTATGGCTTGATGGGTGCTCCTGTACGTGTGATGTGCTTGGCAGTGGGCAATCTGAAACAAAGTATTAGGAGCGGACATGTGCTTATGTGGGAGAACAAAAAAGGATTTTTAAAAATGTGGCATACTCTACGCAGTCCTGACAGGAAATGTCCCTTTGATATTAACAGGGTCAAAGCCGAAGCCGCTATGTGGGAGGTGGAGCATCAAGTGAGAGGCAGGTCATAAGTATGCAGAGAGCAAGGAAACTCTTTGAGCCTGCCCAGCTTAATCAGGGGAAGGGAATTCTTAGCTAACACACCCAGCCCAGGGAAGAGCTCCGGATGGCCAGACAAGGCAGCTGATCAAGGTCTGACTGAGCTCAGGATTAAACTAGATTTCTAGCCTCTGGGTTGAACCTCTGGGATTGGTGAGTACGTGATTTGAAGGTGCCATCCCTCAGTCATTAAATGTCACTAAAAGGGGGAATGCTAAAGAATAGGTCCTATACCACAGGGGCATGGGCCACCCAAATGGATCTTCATCTCGGTATCCATAGGAGTGAAGCTTAAAGAGCACAGTGTGAAGTACAACAGAATTGCTCTGGAACAATTGTGGAACAGATTTTTTAACCCGTCCTAAATCTAACGCCATAGTTTGGGGTACATAATGTTGCTATCTAAGGGGCATTTTCTTCATGTACATATATGAGAGTGATGTTTATTGAAAGGACATAGTTTATTTTTCCTTAAAGGACATAAAGTACTTATTTATTTTTCATCTGTACGGGTGGTTGGTGTATATTTTTTACTTTTTGATTTTTACTGTGGCATATATCTCTCTCATAACCGTTGTGGTTATCTTGCGGTTTGACGTTTGGGAGCTTGACTTCACAACTTTCCCAGTGTGTACCAATTTGTGAGGAATTCTGATCATTGTGGCATTTGGGGAAGCGGGGTGTATTGTCTTTGTCAAAAGGAACTAATTGATGTGGGGAATTTAATATTATGGGTTGTGAAAAGTATGTATTCCTGTGAATATGTTTAATAATGCTTTGGTGGGTCATGACAGCAGTCCTATAGACCGGTTTGTTAATTGCATCACAAATCTGTGAACTGTAACAAACTCCACCACCACCCCCCGGAAAAGACACCAAATTCAGCACCTCAAAATTATTTTCTGCTGTTTTATTTTGGAGCTTCACCTGAAACTTCTGACTATCCTTCATGTAAGAACCCATGCTGGCCTTCCCTAATTACATAAAACCAGTGCCCATTTTTTCCTTTGTCAAATGTTAGGGCATATGAGAGAACACTTGATTGCCATGGATGCTCCTGGGCATGAACACATGGGGCTCTTGAACCCTGCTCCATCCAGTCAAGTTCTGTTGTCTGGACCACCCCAGTTGCAGGGATGAGTATCACTTTAGAAACGGCTTTTCTGTGAATTGAATACAAGCGTGTGTGAACTTGTGTCCATCTGGCCTCCAGTATAGCATTGCATGTGTGTGTGTCGGGGGGGGGGATGGTTGCCATGGCAGATACAAGCCTTGGGGAGTGTTGGCCTTGTTTGGAAGGAAGCACATCTTGATTTCTGCAGCCGCTGCAGATTGAGAGTTTGCCAAGGAGACCAAATGGGAACAGCAGATAATGCAGGAGGCTTCCTCTTGGCCTGGACTGGGTCACCCGGCCTCTATCTGCTGCACAGATCCCACGTGTATCCCTCCTTCTGGGTTTTTTATTATTGTTAGCTGAGAGGAAGTGCCTCAGCAAAAAAACAAATTCCTTGCTCTCCCAAAAGTTAACTCTACACTGCCCAGTTGCGCAGAGGAAAAGTGAGATAGACATTCCCACTTCACTTGCTTTCCCTACATGCGCATAATTTCAAACACACTAGAAAGAATAACAGATACATAGCCAGGCATTCAGGGAGGGTTTGGTTGTTAAGAGTTCATGCAGTGGTACATCCTGTGTCAACATGAAAACAGAATAAATCTCAATCCATTAGCCTAATATGATGGGCTACTTGTTCTGTTGGTTTAAGAGAACATTTTGCCCAAGGGGGATTGATCCTGTGAGGGTTGAGATACACCATGCCCTCAAATTGCAGCTTGATATGCCATTGCTTCTTCTCCAAAAGTATGTCGCGCAGTTGTGCTTTTGATTGACTCTAGATATGTTTGGCCTGTTTCCATTCCTATTGAAAAGGGTGCTGTATGTGTGTTTTTAATATATTGTTATCTGCCTGCAGCTCTGGGGACTGGATTAGGTTAAAAAATAAAATCCAAATGAATAAGCAATTACTAGTTTCTAACAAGATAGATGCTCGTGCTCCTACTGGCCTTGATTATATGAAAATTTTTGAATGATAATCCTAAACGTGTAGAGCAGGGGTTGGGGAACCTGTGACCTTACGAAATGCATACCTTCTAACACGCTGAGGCGAAAAACCAAGATGTGTTTCTTCCGGGAACGTCCTTCTGTGCAAGTCATGTGACCCACGTGAGATTGTGGCCCCCAAAGATGTGCTTTTTTCAGGGTTGTGCTCTTGTGTGAAACCCAAGCCCTGAAAAAAGCGCACTGAGGGAAAGAAACATTGTACATGATCAGAGTTGCCTGGTTCTTAATTTGTGAGGAGGGTTAGCAGCCTTATTGGGTCCACGGGCACAATTTGCAAACACACACACACATGGCAACCAAGAACACTGTAACTTACTATATAGGCTACAACAGAATGTTTATCTCAAGCCTCATTTCAGCAGGGAGGAGGAAAGCCAGGAAGTCCTCTGTAGGCACATGGGCAGCTATGTACTGTACAACACTATGGCAACCCCCAACTTACAAGCCTGAACCTTGGCACTCATCTGGCTAATATCTCATGAGACCTGACTCAAATTAATCTTAATTTAATGTAGAAAGGCATTGTAGCTGTTTGTGTGTTGGAATAAGACCTGGGAGACCAGGGTTCAAATCCCCACTTAGCCATGAAGCTTACTGGGTGACCTTTGGCCAATCCCTCACTCCCAGCCTAACCTCCACAGGTTTGTTGTGAGGATAAAAAGGTGAGAAGGAGAACCATGTCTGTCTCCCTGAGCTCCTTGGAGGAAAAGTGGGATACAGAAATGCAATAAATAAATGATAATAAATTAATTAATAACAGGGGCAGTGCAAGTTACTTAGCAGCAGTGGTGGAGCTTCATGCTCCGGCACCGGGGGGGGGGGGGAGAGAGCAGGTGGGGGCGGGGCTGGCACGCGTCCCGGGGGCATGGTGCGCCGCCTGCAGGGGTGTGATGTGCATCCTGGGGGTGTGGCACCCGGCCTGCGGGGGCGTGGCACCCAGCGCGGGGGGGGGCAGTTGCGATGGCCCCCCACTGGGATCATGCTGCCGGGGGCAGTGCGCTTCCCCCACACTCCTCTTCCTCCGCCAGTGCTTAGCAGGAGCTGGGCTACAGACCCATGGCACAAATCGGCATATGCTAATGTACATGTATAAATGTCTTTGGTGACTGGGGTCTCACCAGCACTGCACTTTGCAGTATGCCCAGCCTCCTATTACCAAAGTTTGGGGCTCATTGCAAACTATCCAGGGCTCAGGCGCCTTGAGCCACCCACAGCAAAATCCCAGCTAATAATAACTAGCTATCTACTTGTTTATTTCCCATCTTTTATCAAATGAAACATGAAGCAGATTGACCAAAAAAATGTATAAATATGTGCAGTGAAATGAAATATGTACACAGCACAATTTTTTTTAATGAAACAACCATAAAGGCAGGCTGGTTAAAAAACAACAACTGCCAAATTAAAAGGAGGAACAGCACTTGCAAATGGGAGATGAAAGCAAATACCAATAGCAAGATTATGATGATAGCAAACCCTGGTGCTAAAGTGTCCACTCCCACCAATCTGAAGCAAAACAGGGCCACTCACATGTATGGTAGTCATTTCTTACATACTCAAGGGACTGCCAAGCTACAATGAAACATACAAATGCTGACATGTCAGTTGAGTGGGGAGGATGAAATTGGAGGTTGTGGGGGAAAACAAAAGGAGGGAATTGGTCTGCAAAAGCCACTAATGGCTTATAGTAAGTGGAATGTACATTGCAGGACTGAGTGCTTGTCTTTTGCACATGCCACTCCCTTTCCCTCTCCATTCTGCATCTTCCCACCATTACACTGACAGCTAGCATTGCGTGGCCACTGAGCATGCCCAGTTCCCAGAGGGAAGATCAAGTTAGAGGATATATGCCATGAAGCTAAAAAAGCCTTTCCTTCTAGGAAGAAGGAAAGGGGGAAAGAAGAAACCTATTCTCTTCCTCACAATCCAGGATGTAGCTCCCCTGTATTATAGTTCCTACACAGAAAGGCAGCTAGGGGTCTTTCTTTCCAAAGAATCCTGGGAACTGTAGATTACACTATCAGAGCTATAGTTCCCATCACACTTCACAAACTACAGTTCCCAGGATTCTTTGTGGTAATGATGGTGTATGTGCAGCCTCAAACTGGGGACTAATGTAGCTCTGTCTACACCACAAGGTTTTGGTCTAGAGCAGGCATGTCCAACAGGTCGGTCGCAATCTACTCTGGTCAGTCGTGGGGCGTCCCTGGTTGATCTTGGTTGATCGCATTATCCTGCTCCCCCCCCCCCAAAAAAAGCTCAACAACTTTGGTCAATCCAATCGGAGTAGATTGCAGTCTCTTGGAAGTTGGGACATGCCTGGTCTAGAGCAAAGGCTCTAGTTAACAAGCAAAAGGCAGTGAAACTAATTACTCCCTCCTTTATGCTGGCCACCTATTTGATCAATGAGGTGGCAGTTCCTCCTGCTTGCATGTTGTTCTTACCCTCTTCCATAACCAAAATATCTCTTTTTGGCTCCTGCTCCATCACCACCCCACCCCATGTCCTGGATACTTTCCTGTTGCCTCCTCTTGGAAAAACAAACTGTGCCTGAATAGCTTAGTGCAACCAGCTATCTTTGGGCGAAAACGGATTGTCTTCTTGCAGCCAATGATGCCAATTACAAAGTCTTAAAATAGCCAACAATATGCAGGGGAGATGCAGCTATCTTTTAGCACATAGGATGGGCATATTCTTATATCAACCTGCCCATGCCTCAAGGCCTTCAGGCAAGGCTTTTGTTGTCCATTTAGTGTTGCTCTCTGTGTGGTGGTGACCTTGAATAGGGCTTTTTCTGCAGTGGGAATTTAGCTATGGAATTCCTTTCCTCTTGCATGTGAATGTGGCACTGTAAACTGGCAATAAAATGGCAATTTGTAAACTGACAGGAATCTAAGGATGTAGGTTGGCATTGAATTGAAATGGACTAAATACATAAATAAAATATGTTTGGGGAGATACATATATTTTGGAATAAGGAAGCAATTTTATTCTTAGCTTGGATGGGTTTGTTATGTTTATTTCTTCTTCATATTCTTCATAATCATCTGTGTCTAGAGAAGCACAAGAATAGCAACCATTAAAACAACACTTAAAAACTGTTAGGCTAGCTGCTTACTTGTGAGTAACCTGACTAGCAATCAGTTTGAATAGCCTGCAGTTGAGCTTCCAGACTCTTCCAGGTGGTTTATAAGCAGGCTGGGGTGGATGGAGTGAGGAGGGGGAGAATTTTGAAGAAGCAAATAGGAAGGAATAGGGCAAGGATGGGGAATCTCAGGCTACCTGGAAGAGTCTTGGAAATCTCCCCAGGCCATACACCTTTCTAGCCCTTCTCTGCATCCTCCTTGGGTCCTTTTACCTGAAGGTGTCCTGTGATAATACATCAAGTGTACCTGGATAGAGAGAGGTGTGTGTGGAAGCATTTTATCATAGAAAGGTAAGAGTCACTGCAGCTGCTCTACCCACGAATGCCTCAGGCCATACCCACCACTGGCATATGGACCTAGGAAGCCCCCCCCCCCCAAAAAAAACCTCCAGGTACAAATGCAGCTATGGGGTTGGTAAAGATTTCTTTCTCCTGGAATATGGGACCTAGTGGAAAGGGGTATGTGGTAAGCTGGGCTATTTCCCCACCACCCCACGAGCCTGACTACTTCTGCCTGACAATAAGACTTCAGAGCTACATATTGATAATTTCCTCTCCTTAAGTGTTGGGACCTGTTGATTCTTTCTGTTCTTCCTTTCAGCATGATGCTTTGTTTGCTCACATGAGATACCTTGAACTATTTGCTGCATGTGTATCTTTCTGTCACGGCTAGTCTGTTCTCTGCTTGTGATGGAACATTATGTTCTGAATTCTTTTTTGTAGAGCTGGTGGACCGCTCACTGTTTCTGCCATAGTTATAAGAAAGGGGTGTAGCTCTGTGGTAGAGCACATCCTTTGCTTGCAGAAAGTCCCAAGTTTATTCTCTGTAATCTCGAGTGAGATATAGGAAATAGTTTTGTCTGAGACCCCAGGAGCTGCAGATAGTAAGTGAAGATGATACTGATCTTGACTGACGTATAAGGCAGTTTCTTATATTCTAGAGCAGGGATAGGCAATGTGGTGCCTTCCAGATGTTTTCGACTACAGCTCCCATCATTCTCTATAATTGGTTCTGCTCCCTGAGGTTGGTGGGAATTGTAGTCCAGAAATTCTGAGAGTACTGTTTTGACTACCTCTGTTCTAGAGAGTTAAACTAAAAGGGCTTTTGGTTTTCTCCAATTTTTGATTCAAGCAAGGAAAAAGCCTGGTAGCACCAGACCAAGGAGCATTTAATCCAATATCATGTGTCTAACTGTGGTCAGCTTTGGATGTATGAAAGGAAACATACAATGCTGCAGAGAAACAATGGGGTCCTTGCTTCCTGTTATTTACTAAGATCAGCTAATTCTCACAATGTAATTATATAGATAGGAGTTGTAGAAACATCTTAAGAGTAGGGGTGTCGTCATCTGATGCACATTACCTGTTTTGTTTCCCTGTGCCTGCAAAACAAAAAACCAATACTCCTATTCAAGGCAGCTGTCATCTGTGCATGCACTTTCACCCGCGCATGCAGTACAGCTGTCTGAATAGTATGCACCTCAACTTATTTGTGTCTTGCATTTCCAAATCAGATGGAAACTGGTTTGAGGGGAAATACATCCAAAGAGAGTATTTCTCAAACTACTACATACATGCGGATTATGGCTAACATCTTGGGTACAGTACTTGGTTTCAGACACAAGCAGTGGGAGTGCACCAGAGCCAGAGGAAATGGTAATATGTATGCAGCCTCAGTCTCTTTGGGTTGTATCCAACCTTAGTCATACTTGGAGTAGACCCATTGAAAGCAATGGGCATTATTAACTGTATACTCTTGCGTAAAAATTAATTGCCTTTGCCTTTAAGGTGCCACAGCAAGAACTCTTTGTTCTTTTGGCTGCAATAGACTAACATGACTATCTCTTTGGGAGCAGAAATGTGAAAAAGGTATAACCTTGTTTTATTTGGTTTGTGATTTGTCTTGTATTATTGTGTGGGTTCATGCTTTTCCACTGAAGGACTGTGATTAATGTAATAAAGATACCTGAGACAAGTGCAAAGTGGCTTGAACTGACAGGTGTAAATTACCAGTAACAATTGCATTCTGTGAGGGAAGCAAGTGAGATCAAACCCAGAGGAAAATCAGCCCAAACCATTTTTTCTGCCTTACAGTGGTACCTCAAGTTACATACGCTTCAGGTTACACACTCGGCTAACTCAGAAATAGTGCTTCAGGTTAAGAACTTTGCTTCAGGATAAGAACAGAAATCTGGCTCCGGCAGCAGGAGGCCCCATTAGCTAAAATGGTGCTTCAGGTTAAGAACAATTTCAGGTTAAGAACGGACCTCCGGAACGAATTAAGTACTTAACCTGAGGTACCACTGTAGTTGGTTTTGTGAAATCTATTTCATCTTGAGTGGTACTGTTATTGAGCACCAGGTGGCAGCAGCTGCAATAACACTGCACAGACCAGCCCGGTGGTGGCTTCCTCAGGAAAGGGCGGCAGCTTTTACTCACTCAACTGTTTTTGGGTGCCTCCAGACTGTCACTATATTTTGCAGGAGCAATTCATGTGCATACCAGAAATTTAGGTTTGTGCAATTAAAGCTCAACAAACAAAATGTGATGATGGCAGTCATTTATTTTCATTCCAAAATCCACATACCAATCAAAACATTACAAAAATAGTCTGCAGGTGCTGAAAGAATTCTGCAGATATTTTGGGGTTTTTGCTAAACAATCCAAAGATTGGATGGGGGTAAGGAATGAAATTGCCTGATGTGGGAGCCATGAGGTGATAGAGAGACCTAGGGAAATAAATTGACAAGTTACTTCAGTCTACTGAGTTCAGTAGGTCTACTCTAAGTATCACTAACTTTAAATACCACCCATGGACTCTGCTATTAGTCACAGACTCCATGGTTCCAATATTAAATTAGTCAATTTTCCTCTCCCCCACCTAGCTTGGTGAGTTCTGGAGAACTCAAAAGCTTGCTCTTCAGTCTAAGTCCAGTTTAAATATAAGAACCCTAGAAAGAGGGAGCAGGATGGCCTTGAAGTTACCCATAGTTTTCACTTGGACAGCAGTCTGGGCAGACACAGATCACCTGGTCAAAGTCTTCCCCACCATGGTGATTATGTATTTTATTTCTATTTAAATTATAGTAACTATTACTAAATTGGCGTCTATACATATGAATTAGCAAATGTACCTATTATGCAAATCTCTGTCCTCTTCTGCAGTCTTCTTTTGGTGATTCTTTTTTAGTATTGCATAATTTCCCATTCGAGTTTTTGCCCATCACCTCAATTCCTGTCCCTGTTGCTCAGTCTCATTCCTCTTGGCTGTGCTTCCTTCTATTACAGGAAGCTGCCCATCTGTCCAGCTGTTATCCAGCTTTCATAAATCTCATATGTTTTCTCTTCTACGATATTGCTCATGCCAAAAGCTGCTGGGCACCAAAATGTGTTGGGTTTTGTCTCCTGGAAGCTGCCTGGCCTAGCATATAACACATTCCACACGTAGTTAGTTCATCCCAGCTGGGCTCTGAAGTGCTCCAGGTGATGTGAGCCAAAGCAGGCCTGTTTCTGCCTCCTCCCTGCCAGCATTTCAGCAGTACTTGGACCAAACCACGTTAGCTTGCATACTTTGTGTTTTTGCATTCTGCCCCAAAGTCCTGCCCTGATAGCGACACTGACATGCACCACACCCGAAGCACAAGGCTGCACTTCTGAATACACAAAGTGATACACTCGCTGGCTAATCAACTGCTGGCAGAGCCAGTGGGCCCAGCTGTTTCTGTCACTCATGGCGGGGAGATGGTGAGAGAGAGCAACTATGGCCAGCAAAGGGGATGAGGAGATAGGCCTGTGAGTGTGTCTCTGAATGTTCAGTGATGCAGCGTCTTCTTTCTAGATAAATTGGCCTTGTGTTGTTCTAGCATGACTTCCTGGCAGAGTCTTGTTTATTGATGGAACATTTCTCTGCACAGTGTCCTTGCTCCTTCTGAAGCTCTCTGCCCTAGGGAACAGCTGCAATCCCAATGCCTCAGCTGCCAAGTGCTTATAACGGAGTTCAAAGAAGAGACATTCCTGGAGGAATGACCTAGCCAACACATGCAATACAGGCAACCTCCTGAACCCCTCATTCACCGAAATGGGCATGTTTCTCTCTACTTCTTCTGAATCTTAGCACTGTTAGAAACACTCTGTAGATCTGGAGGGGCTGCTGGTTGGATCTATGACTACAGTAACTGCAGTGAAGTTCTCATGTCCACAATGCAATGTTAAGGTCTGACAGGTCTCTGCCATTTGAAAGCCCGAGGTTTAGGTAGCCATGTGTTCCAACTTCACAGAGAACAGTCCTCAGTTTGAAGGGCTGTTTAGTCCAAGTCCACTGCAAAGAAAATCCTGGACAACAGGGGCCTTGAAACTGCCCATTAACAACACATAGACAGCACACTAAGCAGACATACACATCTTCTGATCGGTAGAATCATAGAATTATAGAATCATAGAGTTGGAACGGACCCAAGGGTCATCTAGTCCAACCCCCTGCAATGCAGCAATCTCAGCTAAAGCATCCATGACAGATGGCCAGTCTTCCTTCCTATGGTGAGATGTATTTATTTTAGTAATTATTTCTAAATTTGCAATTATACATGTAAACCAGCACATGTAAATCCGGGCAGTCTTTTGTCTTCTTTTTTCTTCTTTTTTTTTTAGTTTTTATGGATAAGTAGCCCTTCTACCTGATGCATGGGATAGCATTTAGTGGTGTCCTGAGGTAGAGCCCTGGGATGCCATGGGCCAGTCAACTCTTTAAAAAGACAAAAATCTGATGCTTAGGCAGAACCTAGGAATGTGGTCCAACAGTAACAGGACAGAGCTTGAGATGACAGGAAACTTGAGAAACTCAGATGAATGAAGACTACATTGTAGTAATCCGACCATAATTGTTGGTATTGTCTTCAGTGCAATGTGGCAAAGTATAGTAGCAAAGGAAATTGTCTCTGATGTGCAAAGTATGCTTCCTGCTTTACCAAGGAAGTTCAAGCCGCCAATTTAAGGATGAGTGAGACTTCCAAGGGTTGGTAACATGCAGTATTTTGGGCTTGATTCTTCTTCTTGCAACTAAAGCCGCATGCAAACAATACATGCTTTAACACATTAGTTTCTCCAAAGCATCCTGGGAACTGTGGTTTAAGGGTGTTGTGAGGGGTACACACTACAGTTCCCAGGATGCTTTGGGGGAAATGTGCTTTAAATATATGGTCTGTATGCGGCCCACACCTTGAACACGGGATACAGCTAGGTCATGCATTTTTGTCAGCATCTTAGATTCTGTAGATTTCAGAGAGATCCTCTAAAGAAATTGCATTCAAGAAACCTAGCCTCTCCACTCCAAAGAACAATCTGGGTAAACCTGAAGGGAAATGCTCTGGAACAGCATTGACCTCACTTGCAGATAAGTTGGAAAGAATATGAGTTAATCTCTTAAGACAACTTCCATGTTTGCCTTTTGCTGAAATTTTATCAACAAACACAGGTGGTCTTGCAAGATCTTGCAATTATGTCTGGGAACTGATGAATGTTACAGCCCAGTCCTAAACATCCCCACCCCCAGGAATGAATCAGTCCTACTAATTTCAAATACACAGACAGGCAGCGTAATATTTGTATTATATGTACTGTATAGTCGTCTATCTATCTTGTATTCTAACTGAACTGAATGCAATGTGACCATGTGTTGTATTTAAGTTAAATTGGTATGTAAACTATGTTGATGGAAACACTGAGAGCGAGAAGAATCGGCCTTGATAGGCTTGTGACAGAGTATCATGAATTACACAATAATTATGAGAAATGCTAAAATAATGTAGCATTTTGCAGTGAGTTTTATATTTTTTCCTCCTTGGCAGCTTATTTAATAGATGTATAAATCTCCTGTCTCCTGGATGCCTACTGAGCATTAAAATGACCACAGAGAGCAAGAAAGCTAACATGACTCATCCTATTGCAGGAATGGGGATTATAAAGGAGCTGGAGGACACAAAGAGGACACAACAAGAGCAGCATGTGTTTGACAGTGTGGGCAGAAAGAGTCCTCCCTGCTGAAGGAATGTCTGCTTTCCCAGAGGAGTAACAGCCAGCTAGCCTACAGCCTGCATGAAAACAAAACTAAGCACAATAAGAGGCTAGAAACTACTTACTTACTTACTTACTTACTTACTTACTTACTTACTTACTGTGTTAAAAAAGTAAGAGTCCTGCTAGATCAGACTAAAGTCCAGCAATCAGTTCCTAAACACAATAATGTGAGTAGAAGTGCCCTCTTCTGCTGGATCCCAGTGACTGGTACCAAGAGTCGTACTGTGTCTGATACTGTAGAAATGTACGGGTGTCATGATTAGCAGCCATTCCTTTCAACCACTGTACTGTACTTGCATGCTTGCTTATTTACTACCGCAAAATGTGATGATTGCCACCAGTTTAGATGACTTTTTTTTTAAAAAAAGATCAGAAGTACACTTCCTAATACACTTAATAGTGGGGCAAAAAAAATCACATCTGTCAACCAATGCACCTCTTTTGTTTCAGATAGTATATGGGTAGACAAGTCTAAAAAGCCTGGGACAAAAATTGTCATGGCCCTGCTGGATTAGGCCAAAGACCTGAGAAATCCAGCATCTTGTTTTAGCAGTGCCTATTGGAAGTCCACAATTAATACCTGTGTTCCTCTGCATATGTGATTATTGGCAACTGGTATTCAGAAGCATGCTGCCTCCGACTCTGGAGGCATTCAAAGCATGGTCCCACCATAGATTTATATAATGGCATTTTGATATTGGCAATTTTATTGTTTATCCCCCTTTCCACCGCTCTCAGCTGCCCTTTGAGGGGGTCATCTTCTTTGTTTGCTGTGACTTGCAATGAGTTAATATGGGAAAGCACATGTGGGTGTAGACCGAGGTGGCCTTTCTTGGGTTCTCAGCCCACCCCAAAGAAAGACCATATTCTTGATCTATATAGCCAGGGCATGAGTTTCATAGGAATTATCAACTCAAGATGCTCACAATGTCTCTCTTTGTGCTCCAGTGCTGTAGCAACGTGCTTTGCAGCTTGGCTCAAATGTTGGACATCTGCCGTCAATCAAAATGAAATACTGACACCATAACCAGCTAATCAAGCCAAGCTCCTACTGGGCTGTTGTCCAATGGGAGCAGCTCCTCCTCCCCTCCTCAATGTGTGGGAGACCTGCTGGTTGGAGGCGGGTGGAAGCATGGAAACTGCAGCAGCAAAGAGCTGCAAGAACAACAAAGCCAAGCCCTTGGAGACTTGTTCTGTAAATAGAAACATGTAGCAAGGACGAGAGAGGTGTGTATTTATCCTCATAGGGGAAAACCCATGACAAGCAGGAGCCTGTGTAAAGCTCTGGCCCTCAAAGGTGCCACAACTTTCCAGGCTTGGCAGGGTACAGGGATTGCAAGGCAATTATATTCCGGATGTGAACATTAATTTTTTTGCCAGCTGTAAGGGGGTCTCCTGTGCCTGAATTAAATTAAGGGAGTTAGAGTAAGGGCCAAATCTCAGTCCTGGCCTCGGTTGTCAACATTTTTGACATATTGCATGTTGCATGTTTTTCCATATGAAGTGGCTTGAGCAGGGGGCAGCAAGGTTTATCTCGTCTGGGCCGGTTCACTCCAGCGGAGATCACTCCATGGGCTGGATTGCGTGCGCACGCCCATGATTTTCAGCATCTGCGCATGTGCAGACACTATTTTCAGCGCTGCGGAAGCGAGTGGTTTTAGTGCAGGGCGCAGGGACTCGCCAAGCGGGCGGCTCGGTTTGGAGGTGGCTCGTGGACTGGTTAAACGACCCCCGTAGGCTGCTTGTGGGCCTTAGGCTGCCGACCTCTGGGCTTGAGCATTCGTATGATCTCTATGCTTAAAAATATATTGTCCATCAATAATTACATACTGTAATAACATATCGGTTCTCAAAAATATTGGAAAAGCTGTTGAGAATGTCACTCCAGAAATCAGGGCTAAAACTAATGGGTAGAAATTGCAGGGAAGCAGATTTCAGCTAAACATTAGGGAGAAACTTAAGAGTATGAGCTGCCTGGCAGTACAAGGGACTGCTTCAAAAAACGGTGGGCTCTGCTAAGCTGGTGGTATTTAAGCGGAGGCTGGGTGGCCTACTGTCAACCATGTTGTAGTTGCATCTTGCATTGCAGCTCCTGCACTGAGCAGGGGTGGAGTATGTGGCCTCACTGGTCCCTTCTAACTCTCTTGAGCCGAAGCTTTTATGGCAGCATTTCTGCAATGGACCTCAAAGCTTCTCGCAGTCAACAATATGCAGAAGAAAAACAATACAAAGCAGATCAACCGGTGAACTTCCAATTAAAACATGACACCTGTAAGGAGGAGGCATTCGTGCTGTCTAATGGAAAGGGGTCTCAACAGAAGGAGACGTCACCGCGGTGGCTCCATCAGCTCTTTTTCTTAGGATAGTAAAACAAATGGATGCTTTGACGCGTTAGCTCTAAAAGCGTAAGTGTGTGCACGTGTGAATGTTGTTGACGCGAGCAGGAAGAGGACAGAATTCTAGCAAAGGAGAAGAAATGCGCTTTTTATATTCGAGTGGCAAGTACTGCCGCGAAAGCACTTACATGACCCCTGTGCAGACCTTATGCCTGCACGGGGGTGGGGGGAGGAAAATGCTCAACAGGCACGTCCCCGCCCCCTACGGGCGTAACGTCTGGAAGGAGGATTGATGACTGTAAGGGGAAGTGCGGGTCGGGTGGCTCCGGCGCCGCCGAGTTCCCCGCTCGGCGTTATAGCGAGGGAAACGCCGCCCTCCAAGCGAAGTTCTCTCTCTCTCTCTCTCCTCCTCCTCTTGTTCCTCCCGCTTTCCCGGTTGGGAGACGCTGCGCCCCGCCTCCCCGCGCTCGGCCCGACGCTTCGTCCCGCGCCGGCTCCTCCCCGTCTTGTTGCCGTGCGCCTCGGGTGGCTGGCTGGCCAGGCAAGCTGCGGAGCGGCGTCCGGATACGGACGGGGCGGATGACCGACGACGGGGACTCAACTAGCAGCCATGTAAGTGCGAGGCGCTGGGGGAGGGCGCGCTGGATGGCCCCCTCCCTTTCTGCTAAAGGTTGGCTTTTTGAGGCAGTCTTGGGCGCACGGGGCACCCTGAGGAAGAGTGGGCGAGACGGGGTCCCTGCTGCTTCTTCCTCCTCCTGGCTCTTTTCCTACATGGTTTGGGAGGGTGTGGGGTTGGGGACGCTCCGTCGTCCTTTGCTGGGGAAAATATAAGCTCCTCCGCCCCTGGATCTTTCCCCCTTTTCTTGATAAGTTGTCCCTACATGGAGAAAGGCTGGAGCTCTCTCTACCTCTCACTCTTCTTCCTCCAGACTCGGAGATACTTCGGGATGGTGTGCCTCCTGTGTATGCTTTGAGATCTGTCTCCCAACTCACTTTCTGGGCTCCCCATCGGAGGAAAACAAACGGGGGAGTCTTTCCAGGGCCCAAGGTGCCATCAGCATGGGACTTTGGGGCCACTGTTTAGCAGAATGAGCACGAGGCCCCCATAAAGGCAGAAGCACAGGTTTGCCACATTTTGGAGGATGAGAAGCTCTGCATAGTGTCTGTAAGATGTTCCCCTTTGTGAGACTATAAAAGGCCTGAGGCTAATATTCCCGAAGTCCATCCCAGACTCTTCCCGCTCTGAACCCTCTTTTTTTCATCAGACCCCCTTGATGAGTAAGAATGCTATAGGCAGCTTGAGCCAGTCACTTCCTAACTTGGGAATGGCAATGGTTCAGCGAGCTCTTAATCTTGAATTTCCTAGAATGGATGTCCTGGACACTCACAACCTTGTTTAATTTCTTTAATGGCTTATTTTTATTTTGCTTAGTGTTAGTGGAATACAGTACTATAATATGGGAACCTCTCTCTTCCTCCTACTCCAAGTATTCCCTTTCCTGGAATCTTTCAGAGCATGTGATGGTAGTGGGAGGAGAGCATGGTACAGTTTCCAGATCAGGATTTTGGACACTCATTTGAGTGCTGAGTAGGATGCGTCTTGTAGCTGCAGGGGCAGCCATTCCTTCCCTGCCCCTCTACCACCTGTGAGTTAGAAAAAACTTTTTGCCTCTGAAGTTCAATGGAGGCAGTTATTGATTCCATAAGGAGAGACAATCTCAGTGTGTGTTTATATCTATACATGTTACTGTTGAACCACTGTGAGCAGCACTCTGCCTATGATCAGGTGCTGCATGTTTTTGTTTGAATCATGTGTTGCTGAGCTAAGCCCTAGGATGGCTGCAATCCTAATCCCTTTACTTGGGGTTGTAAACCCTACTGAATTCAACAGGATTTACTTCTGAGCAGACCACGGTTAGGATTGCGCTGAAAACCCTCCAATTCAGATTGATGCTGTTGTGGAGCATTCATGCATTTCCTCTTCCAGCTATGCTGAGAAGTGGAAGAAGGTGGCAGGAGACTGCGGTAGTGGCAAAAGTTTCAGAGAAAGCTTGGGAGCAGTGGTTGCAAAAGAAAGTAACAGGATTTGATGATCTGGGGTTGTGGCTGAGGATGGCTAGTGAGTGGGTTTCCATGCAGTTCTGGGAGAAGTGAGATGCACAGGCTTAAAGAACTCGCAAATTGCTGGAACTTGGATCTATTTCCCCCCTTGCATTGTTTCTTCTGGTTGCTCTGCTGTGGGCAGTAGCCACGTTGGTAATACCAGGTAATCTTCGTTTTCCATTTCATGGCTGAGTAGCCATTCTCTGCAAATGCTTGATTAAATTTCCAGTTCCCCAGTGCGCTGTCTGGTTGCCAGTTGGCTGTGATTTGCCTGCCGCCTGCCCGCTTCTCAGCTTGTTGCATTATTTGTGTAATTTGCAGTGTGGGTTTCACAGCCTGAACATTCTCCCGAGGAGGTTAGCAGGGTGTAATTTTCAGATGAAAGCTTTCTGCTCCCTGCCACTTGCCCTCCCAGGCCTGGAAGCTCAGGGAGTAACTTTGATACCAAGGCTGAGTCTCTGTCTCTGCTGGTGTTGGGATGTTGCAAGCAAGAGAGATCAGGTAGGAGCTGCCAAATAGAGCCTAAAGGTGGACTTTGCCTCTGATGGTTCTTTAATGTATAATTGAGAACCTTATTTAAGAAACAGAAACAGTGACAGTTAAATGGGGAGCCCGTTTCAGAGGTTACCTTTGGAAGGGAAAACTCTGAGAGATAACTTGAAGAAACTTGTTTGAAAATTATAAGAAAAACAGCCTTGGATGCAACTGAGAGGCAAAGGGTGTCCCCCCCCCCCAAGTGGAGAGGGCTTAATTCTTCTCCTGCCACTTGGAATGGATCCCTCCCCTGGCCTGCTCCCCCCCCCCTTTGGAAATATGGGGATACTGTCTTTTTCTTCCTACATATGGAGGGAAGCGGCTTGTGGGAGGGGCAGCTCTAGCTTCCTGCAATTTTCTGCTCAAAAGTGCCTCCACCCACACCCATTTGGGGAAAAGATGCATGGTTCTTACATCTTTTTTTTCCATGAGAAGAAAAGCTGCTGCATGGGCAGGGGGAGTTTTGTATTGGTGGAAAGGGGAATGGTTCGTCAGCCCCTCTCCCCACCAAAAGATACTAATCCACACATCTAATTTAACTTTTTCACACTTTCAGGAGTATATTGTAGTGAAGGACAATTGTTACATGGTGCTAATTCAAGGGGAAGATGTGATAATGGTTTATGAGAAATTATCGTACCTTTTTATTGTCCATGCACGTTCAAATCAGTATTCATTTCCTACTAAGAAGGACTGTGAACAGAGAAGCCATATACCACAATTCACTTCTCTTTTCTGGAGAGGAAGTGGCCATTATCTCTGAGATTGGCAAAGGCGCTCCCAGAAGTGGATGCTGTGGTCCTTATGCAAACGCTTCAGAATGGTGCAACTGCTCCTACCTCTTCCTCAGTCTAATCTGGGGTATATTTTGTAATTGTTTTTATTTCCATTTTCTAATGCACAAAAAGCAATAATAACAACATCAACAATAAAAAGAAAGAGCAAAGATAAAAGCAAGAAAAGAAAAGAGAGAAAGAAAATGAGGAGAGAGAAGGGGAGTGGTAATATTCCATAAACAGCATTAAAGTTAGTCTAATCTCAGGTTTAACAACCCACATTAAAATTTGTTAAATTATTTTATCAAGATGTGGCCTCTAGTCCTGAACAACACCCATAGATCATGGGAAATCTTATATGTTTATTACATTTTGATTGTGCCTTTCCTCCAAAGACCTCAGGGCTGCACATATGGTTCTTCTCTTCTGCACCCCCCCTACCCTGTGAGGTAGGCTAGGCTAAAAGAAATTGGGCCAAGGTCAGCTTCCTGACTGAGTTGGAAGTTAACCCTGCATCTCTCAGGTCTTATACCCTGTTTATTTGGGCATATGAGCTAGAAGGGTTTATCTTGTACAGTACAGGCAACTCTCTGGGTTGGATAGAAGACCTGGGGGCTAGCTTAACTATCCCAGCAGAGATGCTTAGTGTCTTCCTTTTGTTAGGGTAATTGGCTGATTGCTCTGAATAGCTGGCCCATAATGACTAGGAAATAGTTGGAGGGTTCTTTTGGCAAAAGAAAATATACCTCTCCCTGCACCCTAGCTAAGGATGATGTAACCCAAGTGTCTGTGTGGAGAGATGACTTCAGTTTGCAAGCACTGTCACTATTTTCATTTTGCAAGTGGGATACAACTGCTTCCCAACAAATTCAGGTTGCACAATGAAAATGGATTAGGTGCTGTTGTGTAACGAGCCCACTTTTTTAAATAAAGTCTGAATTTTTCACAGTAAGGAGAGGAAAATAAACTGGAAAGTCTGGGGTAACAACGCCACAGTCAACTAGGAATGAATGTTCAGTAAATAGCCCCACTAACTTCATGCAAACAAAGCATTTGAATGCTCAATAAACAGGTTGTCTGGAAGTGACTTTTTGTCAGACTGAAAAAGGTGAGACAATGAGCTTAGTTTGGACTCTGTAAGCATCTTGGGGTGCTGGTTGTCTCCCTAGAGATATGATGCAAAAGTAGTGGGTTGTGACTTTTGGAGTACTTAAATAGTGTGCTCAACTGCATTATTTGCAAATAATGCAAATGCTACAAAACACAAATAAGCCCCCAGTGACCTTCCTGAATAAATCCCGTAAGAATAATAAGCTTAACAGTACCATGGTTGAAATGTTATCTTTCACTTTCAACATGGTGGCTGAGGACTTTAGGGTACCCTCCTCAACTTGGCCATCTTGATATATGTACTGAATTTGTTCATTTGTTGCTGACAACTTTTGATAGCTAAATCTATTTGTTGCATGTGGCTCACTAATGTATAATCTGGGTTATAACTTGGAAGGACTGCTTCTGAATATGGAGGCTCTCAATTGTTTGACCAGGTGGGTTTGCAGTATGTGATCTTCATGTTTCTGGCTTCAAGGCCAACCTCTTAAAAACTGATTAAATTGTTTTGAATGCAGACGTCAGTTTCTGCCAAGTGTCCTTCAGCTCTTGAACTCCCAATTTTGGGGATTAATAATAATAAAAGAATGTTTTGTCCTTTTAGGTGTGGTCTAGAGCAGTGTTTCCCAACCGGTGTTCCGCGGCACACTAGTGTGCCGCAAGACGTTGCCTGGTGTGCCGTGGGAGGGAGGCGGGCGAGTCCGGCGGCGAGAGGCGGGGCGGCGGCGAGCACACGCGGGTCGGCGAGCGAGCTCCCTCCCAAATCCCATCGCCGCTCGCTTCGGCCGGCCGCCCCGTGCCGCCGCCCCAAGCCTCGCGCGCCCAGCGGGAGCTCCTGCCGGGCGCTCAAGGCTTGCAGACACTCGCCCAAAGCACGGGGAGCCCTCCGGAGGGCTCCCTGTGCTTCGGGCAACAGGCTGCCGCCCCAAGCCTTGCGCGCCCAGCGGGAGCTCCTGACGGGCGCGCAAGGCTTGCAGACACTCGCCCGAAGCACGGGGAGCCCTCCGGAGGGCTCCCCGTGCTTCGGGCAACAGGCTGCCGCCCCAAGCCTTGCGCGCCTGGCGGGAGCTCCTGCCGGGCGCGCAAGGCTTGCAGACACTCGCCGAAGCACGGGGCACCCTCCGGAGGGCTCCGCGTGCTTCGGGCAACAGGCTGCCGCCCCAAGCCTTGCGCGCCTGGCGGGAGCTCCTGCCGGGCGCGCAAGGCTTGCAGACACTCGCCCGAAGCACGGGGAGCCCTCCGGAGGGCTCCCTGTGCTTCGGGCAACAGGCTGCCGCCCCAAGCCTTGCGCGCTGGGCGGGAGCTCCTGCCGGGCGCGCAAGGCTTGCAGACACTCGCCCGAAGCACGGGGAGCCCTCCGGAGGGCTCCCTGTGCTTCGGGCAACAGGCTGCCGCCCCAAGCCTTGCGCGCTGGGCGGGAGCTCCTGCCGGGCGCGCAAGGCTTGCAGACACTCGCCCGAAGCACGGGGAGCCCTCCGGAGGGCTCCCTGTGCTTCGGGCAACAGGCTGCCGCCCCAAGCCTTGCGCGCTGGGCGGGAGCTCCTGCCGGGCGCGCAAGGCTTGCGGACAGCTTCCTGAAGCCTGGAGAGCAAGAGGGGTCAGTGCGCACCGATGCCTCTTGCTCTCCAGGCTTCAGCGAAAGCCTGCATTCGCCCCATAGGACGCACACACATTTCCGCTTTATTTTTGGAGGGGAAAAAGTGCGTCCTATGGGGCGAAAAATACGGTACTTTCTTTGTGTTTATTTGATGGCTATTAAAGAGAGTTACTTTATATATAGTCAATATAGGCACAGAGTTAATTTTTTAAACATTTTCTAATGGTGGTGTGCCTCGAGATTTTTTTCATGAAACAAGTGTGCCTTTGCCCAAAAAAGGTTGGGAAACACTGGTCTAGAGGAAGATGCCTCAGTTTTTGCATGTGCAGAATCATAGAACTGAAAAAGATCTCGTTGAATCCCTTCCTCAGTTCAGGATGCAGCTACAGCATCCATAATAGGTGGCTGTTTAGCCTTTGCTTAAGTAAACCCGCCACAAAGGAGAGCCCACCACCACCTGAGGAAGTCTGTCCCACTGAGGAACAGCTCTTACCATTAGGATGTTTCCCCTGATCTTTAGCTGAAATCTGCTTCCCTTCCATTTCCACCCATTGGTTTTAGCCCTTCCCTCTGGAGCAGTGTCTTCTGCATAATAGCCCTTCAAATATTTGCATATAGATATAATATCTTCTCTTAATCTTCTCTTGCACAGGCGAAACATACCTAGCTCTTTCAACCATTTCTTTTAGGACTTGGTTTCCAGATCCCTTGCCATCCTGATCACAAAGGCTGATCACATTTCTCCGATGAAAATAGGTAGGGACATCCCATTCCATAATGATAATTTTACTATTTATACCCCACACATATTACTGGGTTGCCCCAGCCATGCTGGGCAGCTTCCAACATATATAAAAACAAAATTAAACATTAAATAAACCCTTCCCTATACAGGATTGCCTTCAGATGGCTCAGAGGTCAGATAACTCCATTCCCTCCAACATTTCTCCAATGAAAATAGGGACATCTTAAGGAAAAGTGGAATATTCTGGGATCAAATCAGAAATTGGGACGGCTTCTCTATATCAGGGACATCCCTGGAAAATAGGGACACTTGGAGGATCTGTGATCCTCCTCCTCCTCTGGACATGCACCTGTTCATCAAAATGTGTCTTAAAATGTGGCACCTTGAACTGAACATAGTGCTCCCTGTGCTATATAGAAATAGGCTGATATTAACCTGCCTCATATTTCTAATGATCTTTCTACTTGTATCTCCAAAAAGATGAAAAGGCATAGGGTTTCTGTTTTAGCGCCGTATTGGATGCATTGAGCAAACAAATTTGATAAGCCTCGTGTTTCCCAATTGCAATGGGTGTTGCTTTGCCTGGGGCATGATGAACCTGAACTGGCAGGGCTGACCATATTCCCAGCCTATTATCTTCCAGGTGTTGTTGGGCTCCAGCTCCCATGAGCACCAGCCAATGTAGCAAATTGCTAAAGATGATGAGGGCCGTGGTCTCACAGCACTGAAGGCCACCAGTTTGGGGAATTCTGCACTAAGTAGTGGCTGCCTGGAGCAGTGCTTCGTAGTGGGAGCAGTATTATTCTTGCTGCTGCAGTAGATGGAATGGCCTTTCTGTTGTTCTCAGAGCTACTTGGCATATGTGGTGCTTCTTAGGACTGCTGTGAGAGAGATCTGATACTATGGGAAGGTGAGAACGGACTAGGAAAAGGGTCAAACACAGTCGTGCCACCAGCCTGAATATTCCAGTGGGCTTTTGGCCAAGTGTGAGGCCCTTTTAAATAGTTTTGACAAGGGTGCCAAAGTTAAGGCCAGCACTGTGAAATGAGTAGCACTTTATCTGGAATGGTGTTTTTCTCTCTCTGCTGTGTCCTTGTGCCATTTATATAACAGCTTTGTAAATGACAAGAGGAATTTGGTCCTGCGGGTTGAATATTTTAGAGCAGCCTAGGAACCAGTTTGCTGTTTCCTAGATGGTGCTTGTGCTTTTGCACTTTAGATCTTAGTGAATTCTCAGCTGTGCCTGCCTTTGAGGAGTGCCCAAGGGATCCAGAGTGTTTTTCAGTTTCTGGATCCTTAGGCTTGGGTTGTGTCTCTCCTGTTAAAGCATCACCAAAGGCTGAAGTTTAGATCTAAAGTTAATCTTGTTTCTCAGCAGATGCTAATGCAAGTGTGTATTCTGTACTTAATCATATCCAAATAGGTTAGTGAGACTTGATATCTGGAAGTTTTATGAGAATCACTGGGATCAAGCAGGGAAAGGGAATTCCTTTCTGTTTCATTTCCTCAAGAAGCCTGTGAGCCTCTCCATCACTGAGGCATACAAATTGTAGTGCTGCGTATTGAGATACGGTTGATGCAGCCAGGGGTGGGAAACCTTTTCCAGACCAAGGGCCATGTGTCAGTGGTGGGCAGGGCCAGGGCCAGATGCAAAAGTGGGCGGAGCAAAGGATGTGACTCTTAACTTTTGTACAGTAGAGTACATTGCAGCCACACCAAAGCCAGAAGCTTCTACAAACTCCCACCATCCACATCTTTTTATCTTCTGTCCAGGCAAGTAAGAGGCATTATTGCAGTTCAATGACATTTTCCAGCCTGACAAAAGCAGTTGAGGAGTACACAGAGCAGGGCTACCCTTGGGATAAGGCGTGGCCTGGGGAAGAGTCTCAGGGGATTGCATTTGGTCCATGGACCTGGGGTTCCCCATCCCGATGTAAAGCAATGTGGAGCAGAGAGAAAAGACTGGGGGACAGATTGTGGGCAGAAATCTGAGAATGAAGCTATCACTTGGCTGCTGTTAATTTGTATTTTCTTAACTCAAGTGAATGCCTTTCTGAAAGTAGAACTGGATAAGAAGCATAAGGAAATACAGAGAGCCAAGCTACAATGAGAGCAAACAGAACAGCTGAGCTGTTTTCACAAAATACACTTAAAATGGCATCATATTTACTTGTGTCATGCATATCCAATTCCCAGCCCTCTGGAGGAGAACCCAGATGCTAAGCTTCTCTTTAGTAAAAACGGCAGTCTCTGGACGAAGTATGTGCACAGTTAAATTCTGGGGAAAAAACAAAACCCCAGGACCAGGATAGTGCATGATTACTCGGGTTTTTTTACTTTAATATTCACATTGCTGGGGACTATCTTTAAATGATAATGCTGATGAACTAACCCTGCTCACAAGTTCAAATATAAGTGCTGGAGTTAATGCAACACAGTTCTGTCAGGGATGCTGTAGTTATATCCTGCACTGAGCAGGGGGGTTGATAAATGACCTCCAAAGTCTCTTCCAGCTCTACCATTTCTAAGCATATTTATTCAGAGGTCTACCCTGCTGAGTTCCCTGTGGCCTCATTCCCTATTCAGCTTCTACAGGATTGAGATGGCCTCTTTAGCTCTAAGATGTGTTATAGTAGAAGGAGATTGTTGACTTCTGCTGTATGCCAGGCAGTGTTATAGGCTAGTCTGGAAACTGGCTGGGTCCTAGGAATACTCTGTGGTCACTTTTCTCCTTGTTTCTTCCCTCAAGTGTAGGTTGTTGCACCTCCGAGGTGGGTTGCCTTTTCGTCTGTTGTTTTCACAAGCAGTAGCTGTTGCTGGATAGTCTCAATCTCCTTTTGATGTCTGGTGAGGCAAACTTTGCCCGCCTCTTGGGACCAGGCTGCTACTGCTTGCTACGGCAAGGACTTCACACAGAAAGGGGCAATCTGTAGAAAGGTGGACCCATGGGTAACTGATTCCAATCCCAGGGAGCCTGCTTCTTTCCCCTTGTTTCTTTTCTGGCTTCTCACATGTGTGGAAATGTGCTGTAAATAATTTCCGGAGAAACTGAACCTCAGTTCTCTCCAGCATCTTTGGGAACTTTTGCAATATATACTGCCCCCCCCTTGTGTTTTGTTCCATGACATCTTTCCTAGGCCATGTGACTTCCTTCTGAGTTTGCAGTTTGGACATCTGTTGTCCAGAAGAGGCAGGAGGTTATTAAAAGCTATTTCCTGTTGCTGTGTTGTGCTATGGTTTGATTGTGTGTTCCTGTTGCATTTTATCTATCTAAACAGTATAAAAAATAGTTTTCCTGTTTAGGCTGTAAATGTTATTATTAATATGTAATCTAATAGGCCTGCTTTCTCATGTTATTTGTGGGACTTGTGGGGACCCAGTGGTTAATAGGAGGAGGGCCTTGAACAGCCATTTATTTACTTTTATCCATGGCCTTTACAACCTCATGATTATTCTTCCCTGTGGAGTGCTTAGGGCATTCTTGGAAGTCATAAGAGGTGCTGATGGTAAGTGAATTTGGTACAGAGAGCATTAAAAGCTGGAAGCAGAGGCTGCTATGTTCTGAGCCTTTGGAGTCTCGGTCTTGCATGGATTTTTCTGCCTTCCTTGAGGCAAACACTAGTTATGTTGGCTGCCTTTTCCCTATCAAAGGGAAATATGTTTTCTGCATAACAAATACAGTTTACATTGGAATTGGCCAGATTCTGTGTTGTGTATAATTTATGCAGCTCAAGCACATTTGCATGTATTTAGCATAACTTATTATGCTTTAGCTATGCAGGGCTCCGAAGCTCAGCCCCCCAATCACCAGAAATCCTATCCTATTCTTCTGTTGCTGTTCAGTTATGGTTGTGTAATTTCATGTGGCATTTCCCATACATTTTACCCAGCCTTTCTTTGCAGTCATAAGAACTGGGTCCTTGCCTTTGCTTTAAAATGTGGAAGCTGAGATTCTCAGGGCAGTTCTTAAACATTATGCATTTTTTGACTGTCTTTAAAATATACAAACACACAGGAGCTGCCAAGGCTATAATATGAAATCAAAGCTTGGTATGAAAGGAAAGGGGCTTCTTTCTCCTTTCCCCTTTGCACCATTTCCTGCACTGAGAATACCCCCCTCCAGATGATTTTGCTCCTTGTAGCAGGTGCATTCGCAGGTGCAAGGAGAAAGGATTAAAACCCTCTCTCCTTCCACACTGAGATTCCACATGATTTTTCAACCTCGGAGGCTGCATTGTGTTTAGGGGAAGGGGCAGAAGAGCATTTACAGTGGTACCTTGGGTTACATACGCTTCAGGTTACAGACTCCGCTAACCCAGAAATAGTGCTTCAGGTTAAGAACTTTACTTCAGGATGAGAACAGAAATCATGCTCTGGCGGCGCGGCAGCAGCAGGAGGCCCCATTAGCTAAAGTGGTGCTTCAGGTTAAGAACAGTTTCAGGTTAAGAATGGACCTCCGGAACGAATTAAATACTTAACCTGAGGTACCACTGTACTTTGCATACAGCTTCAATCCCCAGCATCTCCAAGTAGACCTGGGAAAGATTCTGTGCCGGAAATTCTGGAGAGCCTCTGGCTGCCAGTGTAGACAATACTGAGCTAAACGGTCTGATTCAATAGAAGGCAGCTTTCTGCTGATAGGAAATGGGGAAACAGCCTTATACCAGGTCTTACTCCAGTACATTTCCTGCATTTTCAGGGGAATTGACTAAATGACATTTGATGACCCTTCTTCCTCAGATTCCAGGTCAGACTATTTGCCCATCTAGCCCAGTAACATCTTTTCTAGCTGGTGGCAGCTTTCCAGGGTCTTTCCCATCACCTCTTACTTCATCCTTTTAACTGGAGGTTCCAGGAGCTGATTCTTGGGCCTTCCTACATGCAAAGTATGTATGACTGAAATACAATCATGTCCCATACACACCCCTCAGGATTCGGAATCCTTCTCTCTACACCATATTCCACACTCCTGAGGAATTGGGGAGTCCGTGTCGCTCTGCCCTATCATGCTCCAGCCTGTTGATAAATGTTTGCCTGCAAAACCACATGTGACTGTTGAAGCACTGGGGAAGCTCATCCACCAAAATGCTCCCTGTAAGGGTCTCGATGAATGAGTTGTTGCATCTGTGAGTGTTAAATAATTATGAAAAGCATACTGCACTTCCTATTTTGCAAATGTGGAACTGATAATGGTTGGGTTTCCTCCGTTTGCTTGCTGCATCACCAGCTGTGAAAGCCAGACCCTAGGATGCCTGTTTTGTTGATTTCAGGGTTAGATAAGGACACAGGAGGGACAAATTGGGGTAATCATTACCACAGTAACACATTCTAGATTTGCCTCCTTGGCACTGTATGCTATGAATTAGTTAGACCCTGTCCAGTCTCATAGTGATTTGGCTAATTTGCATAGGGCAGGCGTGGAGAATATTTGTCGCTTCAGATGTTTCCAGAGCCAAGCCTCTTATGAGGCAAGGTGAGGCAACTGCCTCAGGTGTCAGGATCCACAGGGGCAGCAGATCTGTTCTCCAAGGAATGCATTGCCTGCTGCAGCTGCAGTAGCAGCAACAGTTGTGGTGCGCTCCTTGGAAGCCAGATCTGCCCCCCATGCCACCTCTACAGTGACCTTTTGACCAATAGGAGGCACTGCTGGTCTCCTCCCCCCGTTGTGTAGATCAGACATAGGCAAACTCAGCCCTCTAGATGTTTTGGGACTACAACTCCCACCATCCCTAGCTAACAGGACCAGTTGTCAGGGATGATGGGAGTTGTAGTCCCAAAACATCTGGAGGGCTGAGTTTACCTATGCCTGGTGTAGATCTTTATTGGCCCCTTGGTCCTGATGTAGATCTTCATTCACCCCTTCTTCCCTGGCCATGGTAGGATGGAACAGCATTTTGTGGTTCACTTCAGGTGCCAAAATATATTGAGCCAGTCCTGGATGTTGCTGAACTACAACTCTCATCATTCATGGCCATTGGCTATGCTTGCTGGGCTGAAGGGAGTTGTAGTCCACAACATCTGGTAGACCAAAGATTCCTCATCTCTGGCATATGGTAATTTGTATTGGGGAAAATTTAGTTTGTATGAGAAAATTTTCAGATGCCCTCAATAGTTATCAAACTTAGAATATTTATTTTACTTGTATTTAGTAAACAAAGCTGAATACTTTTGAAACTGCCAAGCTTGCATATTTATTTTCAGTTGGCATTTGGTCATCATTGCTAATGCGAGTGTGACATCTCCTAGGGAAAATTTTCTGCTGCACATTTCAAAAGGACTAGAAGCATTTTAGTGCCCAACTTCTCTCAGCTTATCTGTTTGATGCCATCTGCCTTTCCTCCCACGAAAACGATGGGGAAATGCCTTCTCAGCTCTGCACGTGTAACACCTTTGCTCTTCTGTACATGCATGGCGTGGGTATTCCACCCACCTACCCTGTTCATGCAGGAGTAGGAGTGTGAAACCTGAGGTCCTCCAGATACTGTTGGATTTCACTCCCATCAGCCCAGCCAACATGGTCAGTAGTCAGCAAAGATGGCAGTTGTGGTTCAGCAACACCTGTAGGGCTCCCCCACCCCTACAGGGGGATCAAGAGAGAAGCAATTACTCTGGCAACCCTTTTGCTCCTTGTAGCCTGGACTGGGCTCTTTTCTGCGTGCTGATTGTTGTGGAATTTTGTCTCTCAGCCCTTCCTTTGGAATGCCGGGAGAATCTCATTCACTGTGAAGCCCACATAGCTCACCAAGTGTTTTTCGTGGTGGGAGGTGTTCCCTGCAGGGCTAGTGAAGGCATGGAGGAGGAGGACGACAATGTGGAAGGTCAGGGTAGGCGTGGGGCTAAGATTATTCTTGGCTCTTAGCATGCTGAGGCAGCAGCAAACTTGTTTAGACATTTATACCTTCTGAAAACTGTTCCTCAGGCCAGAGACAGCTGTTGGGATAAAAGCAGCTTTACAGCATGGGGAGGGGTTGGGAGGAGTAGAGAAGAAGTCAAGGGAAGAAAAGATGGAGATCCGCAGAGGAAAAAGTTGTGTGGCCCTGCATTACATGAAATAAAGTTTCTGTCCTTAGCAGTGATGTGGACTTTCCAGAAATATTTGACCTGGAAAATGTTCTTACGCAAATTAGCCTAAATTTGCATGGGGTAATTTTCAGTTTGCATCAGGAAATTTTCTGATGTCTCAGAAGAGAGTGATCTAATATAGAGTGTTTATTTTTCTTGGGTATCATAAACAAAGTGAAAAACTTAAGCTGCCAGGCTAAACTCTATTTGCAGTTGGTGCCCATCCACTGTTACTAATGAACTTAGAAAAAGGAAAGTTTTCTAAGGAAAAAACAGAACTCTGGGAAATTCACCACCCTGAATTACTGCTTTTTGGTTATGTGATCCTGCAGTCCAGGAATGAATTGTTGTATCCTGAGACATTTCTCTACCCCACCTAAAACAAGGGAAGACCATCCTTTCCTGTCAGATTCTTTCATCTTTAACAAAAACAAGCATGGCAACTGTGTCCATATCTAAACCATCAATTAAAAAATCAGCTGGCATGATAGGGCATGTGAATGTTCCTAGAGCATATAGGAGGAACAGACCTCAGAGTGTGCAGAATGGGCACAACCTTTGACCTGCCCAGGAAGGCTTTGTTGTCTGTTTCACTTTTAACCTCTCCTGGTTGCAAACATAAGCAGGTTTTTGTGCTCCAGCAACTGATATTTATGTAGCCATCATGGCTAATAGCCAGTCATAGCCTTGCCCTCCATTGATTTGTCTGATGCTGTTTTAAAGTGGCCCAATTTGGTCCCTATTACTCATTTCTCTTCCTTTTAAAAATGCAATTTATATCCCACCCTTCCTTCTGAAGGAGCACAGGGCGGCAAACACATCAATAATATAAATAGCCTAAAAATAGTTTTGTTTTGTTTGGTGTGTTTTTTAAAAAAAACCTTCTAAAAATAAAAGATTCTCTCAACCAGTGATGTCAGGGTTTCTAGTAACAGTGGCTTTTCAGCCTGGGTAAACAGAAATGTTTTTAAGTTTCTCCTGAAAGTCAGCAATGAGGGAGACTGGCACAGTTTACCTGGGAGGGTGCTCCACAGATAGGAAATTGCCACTGATAAGGCCATGTCATGGGTCAGTGCTGATAGCCCAGTGGTGGCACCTCAGCTGCCTGTTGTAGGGTACAATACTGATGGTTGATACTGAGGAAGATGCTTGGTTATTGAGGAATATTGACGAAGGCACTGCTTTTTAATTTTTCATGCTTATGGGGAATGTGCTGCCATAACAGGTATAACAGAGGTTTGTGCAAAGGCCTCATTACCTAGCATGGGACTCAGTTTTTCCTTCTAGGACTTTGATGTTTCTGCCATCTTATCCCTAAGCCAGACTGGACAGCATCACTCGTTGGCTTAGCGTCTGATGTAGTTAGTATTAAACTCCCATACGCACACCACCACCACCACCACCACCACCTAACACAACAATGGAAAATGCAGCTGCTCTGACAAACTCGCTCCCTGTTCTTCCTCTGCCCTCAAATCTTTGGGTGCTTGTTGCATGTGATTGCTTTGGAGTGTCCTGGCTACCTTCTTCCCTAGGCTCACTTTAATTTGGACGGTTGGTTTGAAAGGGTTCCAGGAAGCTTAGAACAGCCTGTGCTCTCTGCCTGTGACAGACCGGGACAGAGAGGCCTCAGCAGAGTTAATGTTTATCCAGTGAGAGTGACTGCTGCTCTGAGATTTGGGCCTCCAGGGCAACTGAGACCTGACATTTCCCATCTGCACAGAGGATGGCAGCTAATGCAGGTACAACACCTCTTCAGGTCCGGTGCTGATCATGGATTGGCAGGTAACTTACGCAAGAAATGCACACTAGAACACTTCTCTCTCTCTCTCCCCCCCCCCCCGTCTCCCATTGAGCACAAGCTGCTGGCTGACCTGTACACCTTTTCCTACAAAGTTTCTTTTCTTGTCAATTCTGGAATAGTTCCTCACATCTGATAGGAATGTAGAAAGCTGAGTCATTCTATTGGTTCATCTAGCTCAGTATTGTTCACACTGTCTGGCAGCACCTCTCCAGGGCTACAGAAAAGAGTCCCCCAGCCCTATCTGGAAATGCCAGGGATTGAACCTGGAACCGTTTGAATGCAACCGTTTGAATGCAATGCATGTGCTCTGCCACAGAGCTACAGTCCTTTCCCCTGATCAGAGAAGGTGTGCACTTTCTCAACTTCCACATTTACATAGGCACAGTTGTCAAGCTTGTTTTTAAAAGGTGAGAGAAGGATAGTTTTGTTGAGTGGGGGCCTTACCTTGAGCAGCAGTGCAATAGTAAGTAGGACTCTTAGCCTTCCAGAATCCCATGCTCAGACTGTAGTTGCCATATCACAGGAATCTCAGACTACTATTAGAGAAGAGGAAGAATCTAGCGCCTGCCCCTCCAATTTGGAAGCAAGTACACTGTGCTTTGAAAAAGGCTTTAGGGGAACTTGTGAAGTCTGCGCAATTGGCTCCCTTGAAGCCTTCATGTCACTTTTCTTTAACTCTGCTTCAAGAAGTGTAATGTACTTTGAGGTGTTCTTTAGCTTCTGGAACTAATGTGGTTTAGTAGTGGAATACCTGCCTAAGCTCCTGGGTTCAATTCCTTGCATTTCCAGTAAAATGGTAGCAGGCCTAGAAAATACCAGGTCAGATCAGTATTGTCTTCTCTGGGTAGCATCTGCTCTCCAGAGTTTCAGGCAGAGAACCTTTCCCACCACCTGCTGCTTGAGATCCTTTTATGGAGGTGCCAGGGACTGAAGCGGAGACCTTCTGCATGCAAACCAAGTAAGCCAAAACCTGAGCGAGTGAAAATGAAGCTGCTGAGTCAGACTGTTGGGCCATCTAGCTCAGTTTTGTCCACATTGCAGCATTTCTCCAGCAGCAGCATATCTCCTGAGTTTCATAACGGAGTCTGTCAGCCTGACCTGGAGATGCCGGGGGTTGAACGGGAACCTTCTGCATGCAAAGCTGATGCGTTTCCCCATCTTAGTGGAAGAGCATCTGCTTTGCATGCAGAAGGTCACAGCTTCAATCTCTGGCATCTCCAGACAGAGCTTGGGAATGTCCAGTGTCTGAAACCCTGGAGAGTCACTGCTGCCCAGTGCGGAAAATACTGAGCTAGATGAACCAATGGTCTGATTTGGTGAAAGCTCCCTATGTTCCCATGGAAAACTGCTACTGTTCAGAGTACTGTAGATGTTACTGGGCTGGAATGGTCAGTGATCCGACTCAGTACAAGGTGGCTGTGTACTTTTATGTATTACATAACCACTCAAAGCTCTCCTCTTCTCAAAACATTACTCTTTGGGGTTGACAGTGGTGGTGTACCTTGATAAAAAGAAAAATTAAAATGGCAGGTTCCACTGTAATATGTACAGAGCAAGGATATGCAGGCCAAGTATGTGTTGTGCTGATTTGCTGAAGTACTGAATTTGGTTTTCTTACTAGAGAATTGTAGTTTTGTTGGCAGATAATTTTCTATGCTTCAGTGCATAGGATGTCTTAAAAGTGTGAGTGACTGGATCTTGTAAAAACATGAATGCAAATCTTCACTTTATAATAATTTTTCTGTTTGAATGTGCTGTTTCAGTTCAACACTTGTGTAAACACGATTCACAAATTTTATTAATTCTGGCTGCTTTACAGAACTGTACAATTAGGAAAAGCATGCATTTGCATAATTTAGTCTTTTAATTTGCATCATATGGCCTTTAATTATAAATATCTAGGCTGCTCAAGGTTAAGCTAACTGTAGCTTTGTCGAAGTAGGATCTTTATACAAGGTGAGCTGGCACAGCATCCAGCAGCTCACACTTTTTTCCTAGTTGAAATTTTGCCTGTCCTGGTGAGAGTAAGAGAATATTTGCAGACTCTTACCTGCCTAAAGTTAATGATGGCAGAATGGTGTTCTTTACATGTCTAAGGAACACTGGAAGCTCCCTTATACAAAGTTAAGTTATTTGTCCATTTCATTCAGTATTTTCCACTCTGCTGTAGCCAGTTTGGGAAGGGCCATAACTGAGTGGTCAAGCCTTGCATGCAGAAGTTTCAGGTTTAATCCTCCTCAGCAGCTTCAGGTAGGGCTGGGAGAGACCTGTCTGAAGCCCCAGAGAGATGCTGCCCATCGGTGTTGACAGTACTGAATTAGATGTACCAATGATGAGTGTAATGGTTCTAGGGGTTGCTCGTGCGTAAGCAGGTACCTATCCCCCCGGCTGGGTGCAAACACCTGGCTAGGTTGCCAAAGTGAACCTCTTTCTGTCCGGACAGCCACTCACCCGTGGCTGACTCAATCGCTGGCAGAATCCGTGAGTGGGCGTTTCTTAAACTTCTTCCAGCAAAGAAGTTCTTTGACGCCTAGTCTCCGCCTACCCTCTCTGCGCGGAAGCCTTCTGCGCAGGGAGGGCGTGGGCAACGGAGGACCCCTACTCTCCCAGCTGGTCCCAGGCAAGGAGACATGAGACCGCCTCGCCACTTCCCCCAGCTGCCCCCCTTCTCCACTGGTGCTACGCTGATTCTCTTCCCCAGAAGATGGGCTGCTCCTCCCGATCCCTGGACGCTCTCTGGAATCCCTCTGGCTTTTGCTCTCCCCCTCCAGTACTGATGGCAGTTCCCTGACAATGAGACTCAGTAGAAGGCAGCTTCCTAATACTGTACTCTAACTGGCAACAGTTCTACAGGGTCTCCAGTAGGGTCTTTCCCCATCCCCTGCAACCTGATCCTTTTAACTGGTGATGCCAGGAATCGACTGATGGATCTTCAACTTGCAAAGCAGCTGCTCGCTTTCTCTCCCTCTGCCCCCAATTTGTTGTCACGTGGGAAAAGATGATTAAGCCACACCTTAACAAAAGTTGCGTCTTCCTTTGGGCCATGTGCAGTGTTGAAGCACATTATCTCTGTTCCTAAGTCCTATAAATGTCCTCAGACTTTAAGGGGAACTGCTAATTGCACAGAAGGGAGTAGATTTAGCAATGCTGTACTGATGCCCACAGACTCCAGCTGCTATAATTTATAGCGCAGGAACAGTGGGTACACCACAACCGCCTCCAGAAATATGTTCAGCAAAAAATTGGGCAGCAGACTGCTCAAGCTTTACATTTAACTTTGCTTATGTTTCAAAGACAGGGAGAAATTAATGTTGTTCCTGCTCACATGAGAGGTATGTTATAATAATCACATTCTGTTTCTCATTGCTCAGCTTTAGTGCCTTTTTATACACACACACATATAACTGTTAGTTTTGCGAATTTATTAAAGGAGAAAAGAACACAAAGAGAGCAGTAAGAAAAGCAAAATCGTCAGCTCACTTTCACAGAACAATAAACATCAGTACATCCATCTGAATTTACACATACATAATGATATATGCCCTCCAAATGTCTGAGTATGTACCCAAACAAAGTTGGTGTTTATAGAAAGTAGATTCAAATGTAGCAAGGGCATTAAGGCCTTCAAACAATTGCAAAATAGATGGTGAATATTTATCCTTCGAAGATAAATATGAAGTGTAAGTCTCTTAGCAACCACAAGCACCAATAAAGTCTGTTTCTGTTGTCCTGCTTTTAGTCTTCATGTACAGGAATATAATTTAAAAGTACATGAACACACACAAATATCAATGATTTCTCCAGTACACGTTTAATATGAACAGCAACTTCAAACCAAGAAGGATGTATCACTGGACAAGTCCACATCATATGTCTCAATGAGGCATTTCCAACATTGCACCTCCAGCATCTATCTGATGTGGAGTCTAGTATACCCAAAATGCAATTTTTTTGTTGACTCAATCTCAGTTTTAAATCTAAAGAAACATTCTGTATAGATTCTAAAGCAATTTTCCATTGTTTAGCTTGCATGGCACACTCTAATTCATGGTTCCATTGTTCCATAAGTTTCTGATCTTCTACTTTATACACTTCAAATAAACATTTATAAACAGTAGCAACTGGTTTGGTATTTTATGATGATCCATTTATTATTTCCAGCTGTTAAGGGGATGCTGAATACTCAAAGCTGATGGGCCATAAATAAGACACCATTTATGTTGCTTCGGAAAATTTTGAATTTCCTCATGATGTTATAAAGTGGATTCGAATATTGTGCTACTCTTCTAAGTTGCAAGTAAGGGTAAATGGAATCCTTTCAGATTTGTTTGATAATAGAGAAAGGTACAAGATAAACTGTCCTCTTCCTCCACTGATATTTGAGCTATGTTTTGGAAATGTTGGCACGTGCAGTTAGAACAGGAAGATCTATGGTTTTGTGCATGAGCAAGTGGAATTTAAATTAGGTTTGTATTCAGATGATTTGCTACTATTTGTTAGTATGTACCCATCCATTTTGGAATTAATGAGATTAACTGATAAAATTTAGTAGAATTTCTGGATATATGAGAAAAAGGTTAAAATACGAATTAATGCCAGTGGGCAATTAATTGCCTGCTTTCTATGCTAACTGGTGTTTTTGCTGGTCCCAAAGATTCTAATGTATTTAGTGATTTTTGTTCCTGCAGATACTTGTCAGATTATTAAATTAAATTTAAATAGGTTAATAGCAACATCTCCATTGATTTGTAAAGATGGTCACTACTTAAATTTAGTATTCTGAATAAGGTAAATACACGTACTGCACAAATGCTGTGTTTTGCTTGGTCTACACATTTCCCAAGCCTATTTTCAAAAGTGTAATGAAATATTTTGGAAGTTTATTCAGGGTATTTCTCCACGTTGTGTATCACTTAAAAGAATGCTGTTGCCTATACAGTATCAGAAGGAGAATTTAATTTTCCTGATATTTGCTCTGTACCACATGGCATATCTGTTTATGTTTATAAACAGGTGGCGAGTCCCCGCCCCCCCATGACTACCTCAGTTTTCAGACTTCCTCTTTTCTCCCCTGCCCCCAGTTTGCATGACCTCTTTCTTCCAGATTGTGCACAAGCGAGAGAAGGGGAAGCATAAATGCTGAAAATTCTTTTGCCTTCTAGTTCCCTTCTGTTCATTGGCTGAGAATGGCTAGGAACAGGGTCTAGTTTTAAAGTGACTTTGCCGCTACACAGCCATGCAGGAGTCACTCAGAGGCTGCCTGTTGCCAAAATCTACAGAAGAGAAAGCCTGAGTTCATAACTGAAAAGCGTTTGCTTTTTACAGTTGTTCCTGTTGACTCTGATCTTAACTGGGCACCCTCGAAATGGTAGTGAAGTGTGATAGACAGAAAAGCTGGCTTTCCATAGCATTATTCCATTCCAGAGTAAATTTCATTGGAAATAGGAGCCAGGCTGCCTCACACTGAACTCAGAAATTTTGTAATGGGCCATAGAAGTACTTGTGTAAACTGGTTCTTCCCTGCTGGAGCCTGCATATAGCAGTGCCCTGGAGTCATCTGGTCAACAGTTCCATGGATATCCAGAATTTCTTTCATTTATGCTTCTTAAATTTGCAGTGGTCTTTCCCCAGCTTAGGCCCAAAGCTGTGAAGCCTGGAAATAACACTAAGAAGGCTTCCACTTGGACTTCACAATTCCCAGTTTCCAACTTCGTTATCACTTGGTGTATATGTAGTCAGCTTTGCATGTTTCACTATGGTAAAGTTGCCTGGGTCAGCTACGGCACTTGATTGCCAGGATATTTGTAAAATTCCAAGTGAAAAGTTGGAACATTCATTCATTTTGTTTTGACCTTTTTATTAATGCATGTGCACTCTCGGGAAGAAAGGAATTGAAAAGAAGAAGAAGATCAAGCCAGTACCGGCAGTTGAAAAGTGATACTGTTTACAGGGACTGTCTTTCAGAACATGTAATGGTGGAACTGAAACATACAAAGATAGTTAAGATACTGCTGATGAGCATCTTAGTGGGAAAGAGGTTGGGGAGATAGGGAGGCTGAATGTAGTTCCATAATCCTTTTGAACACCTGATATGCAGAATTTTATTTTATTTTATTAAAAAGGGATCCACATGTGCTAAAAAAGTAATGATTGCAAGTGAAGCAATGCACCAGCCACATTGCCAGCTGCCTGGCAGGCCATTTCTCATTCCAGATGTTTGCCAGTCCACACAAGTGAAAAGCTAGCCCTCTAATTGTGTTGAATTTGAAGGTCAGAAAAATTGTCCTTTATTTCTTAAGATGCTGGAATATGACATTTGGCAGCCATTTCGTCTGGACTCTTTCGTAATGACACAATTCCAGAGGGGGGGGGGAGGTAGTGCAGAAGCACCTTGAGGCACAGGGGAGTCACAGGCACTGCTTGGGAGAGAAGAGGGGGGAGAGAATGGACAGGTCATAGTGACTCATGGCATAACTGGGAAGGAGGTCTTGGACCTTAGCCATGCTGCTTCCCTGGTCTCCTCTAGGCTGCTCCAGAGTGTTGTTGCTCTTAGTCGTGCAAGAGGATGAGCCAATGGATTACTCAGATTGGGGGTTGGGGATGTGACTGCTGAGTCGCCTTCTGCTTGGTCCTTCCTTATTTTCGGCTGCTGTGAAAGCCTCTGCCAGGGACTGCAATTCTAAAGCTTCCTAAGTATTAGAATCACCCAGCTGGATCAAAGGAAATACTGGGGTGTAACCAATGGAATGTGAAATGTCTTTGGTTGTAGTCCCACGTTTGGCACTTTTGGTCTGTTCTGAATAAAAGGACAAAACGGGTCAAATTTTCCATTTCCATACATGCATTTAAAACTGTCCTGTTGCCTGGAATTGAAACTGAATCTGAGCTACATACAGGGAAGTCCTCAGCCAGCCAAGTGGTAAATTTAAACTTCAGTAAGCCTAGTAGACAAGGTGCAAGTGGCTTCCTGGTTCCTGAGCCAAGGGAGACATTGTGGGTAGCCTTAGAAGGAACCCAAACCCACCCTCCTTCCACCATCCTTCCTTCCTGTATCAGCAAAGCTGGACTGCACAACTATAGAATTGCAAGCCTCTGTGATGTGTTTGCTGTTGTTCTTCTAAATGGGTCCATTGTTGATAGCTGTGCATATCCAATCTCTGCATTTCCCCAAGATGAAGGGCATAAATTCATTGAGCCGAATTATTGGTCCATCTTATCATTACTCTGGCAGTGGTTCTCCAGGGTCCTGGGCAGAGGTCCATTTTGTTACCAACCACCTGATCATTTTAACTGGAGACACCGGGAATTGAACTTGGGAATTTTATCCATGCAAACATTTTCTTTACCACTGAGTTACAGCTCCTGCGTTCTCCTTAATGCATACCCAGGAACCGCTAGACCAGATAACTTAGTGAGGCTGCAAAACAAAATGCTCCAAGTTCCTACCCCTTTCATAAGATGCTGTGGAGAATATCCCCCCCCCCCCAGTTAAAAATAAAAGCTGGAAGGTCCATATAGCTCAATCCCCTGTCTAAAAGAAAGGACACCCACGCATTAAACAAGGTGACAATATGACATAAACGGAGAAGAGGTGCACTTCAGAAATTTGCCAACAAAATAAATATATCTGTTGAGCTTTAAGGAAATGACCCAAGCCACATACTGCAGTGGGATGCCAAAAGAAACCCCATGTGTACACAAAACAAGCCCAAACCCAAACCTTAGGTTCCTAGCCAGTTTGAGACAGAGCTTCAATTCTTTCCTGGCTGCAAATATGGAATTCAACCAGACTCTTAGCTGAAGGAAAACCTGCCCAATAGATCTTCCAAAAGTAAGCGGCCCCGCTAGTGTTAAGCAAACTCTTGTTCTGCAATATGCCAACATTTCTCCACACTGTTCTTCCAAGTTGAAGAGATCTGATCCCATGGCAAAGAGATGCCAGACTCAAAAGGAAGGTAGTGAGCTTTGCCTTTAAACAGATTGCCCAGAATTGGTCTGGAATCTTGTGTGTGAGAGAGATGGGGGACCTGCCTTAACGCAGCCTCCCCTTGTTATATCTTACTCAGCATGGCAGCAGTCTCCTGTCTCCTTCCCGTGTGGGTGAGGAGGGGTGTGGGAAGGAGGCGCTTCCCCTTGGTTTCCTGTCTCAATCACATGGCTTCGGACGGTTTCCATGGCAAAGGCAGGAGGGGGTGGGTGCTTCAGAGCGAGTGCCTTTAAGACTTCAGTGTTTTCGCTCTGTCCATGGGAGTGGAACAAAGGAAACGCGACAAGAGCCGGACACGCTTTCTCTCCCTGCCTGATCTGCCTGCGCACCTGGACATGTAAGTCTCCAGGGGCTCCGCAAACATTTTGACAGGTGAAACTTAAAGACAAGGCAGACAGCTCTGGGATAGCCGAGCCCCCCCCCCCCCAGCACTTTATATTTGGTGAGCAGTATGTGTTTAGCTTGTAACTGGGCTGGCTGAGATGCAACCGCTCACTAGATACATTACCTCAGTCGCAGGATAGAGCGCAAAGGTTGTGGTACTTGGAGGAAGCAGCTACCAAAACCAGTTATCGCTCTTGACTAGTGATGGGTGGAGAGCTTTGTTATGGCCCTGCCAGCCATGGGTATAAGCTTGAATTTCTATTTGCTTGCTTTGCTGTAGGGTTGAGGGGTGTCTCTGGAAGGCAGAAGAACCCAGATTTCTCTTTCTGCTTCGCTAAGAGCACATCTTCAAGATCCTTAGAAGCAGACTGGTTTTTGCCTTGGCATCCTTCAGCCTCCTAATTTTTGCTTGCTGCCATAGTGGTTGAACTCTGGAAAGAGAAAAGTTCTGTTTCTCTAGTAGACTTTTATTGGTGATATGGGGATTCAGACCCATGTGATGGCTTGTTAATATTTATTAAAATCACATTTTCTTTCTTCCTCCAGGGTAATGGATTCAGGGCACCACACATGGATTTATTCTGTTTTGTCAACAGTCTTAAGGGATGTGATGGTAATTTGCCCAAGGGCCGTTCTGTGGTGGGTTTTGTGGCTGGTGGGGGATTTGCTGTCCAAGCCCTACATTCTGTTGCATCCTGTTTCTTCTTGTGTAACATGGTAGACTAGAATTTGTCACTTTAGACATGATGGCGATAAAATGTGAAAAGTTCTTAGCAAACAGAAAAGTACCACAACAGGGAAGATAGGGTGGTGGCTGTTTTTAAATGGCAATTCAGAATTGTTTTTTCTGCCCAGTTGCAGTCTGAAGTGGTATAGTTCTCCTTACAGCCTTAAGATTCCCGGTATAGATCAGGCCTTAATACATTATCAGGGTGTGGTAGTTTCTGTGGCTTAATTGATCTGGAGTTAGAAGATTGTGACATTTGTATGTGATGTAAACCTGGGTCAAATGGGACAAGTTATTTTGCCAAGCAAATCGTGGCTTTGATAATAACTCAGGCACAGGGTTAAAGGCCTACATTTTAGGGTTGTTGTTTTTGTTGTTGAACCTGTGATTAAAGCCACGAGCTAATGAATTCAAGTAGAGAATGCCAAACCTGTCTGGTTTAGTAGTCATCAATATGGCAAAGCTTATGGCAAAGTCACCAACATATTCACCTGTGGAGAGCTGTCAGCCTGCCAGCCGCTGTATTTATAATCCTTACCATCTGACCTCAGCCTCTTCAGCGGCAAGCAATTGTTCTTTCATTTTCTGCCAAAAATCTTTTTGAGAGGAAGAAAAACACTCATTGGGCAGAGCTTTGCTCTGAAAATATTACAGAAATTTCACTGGTGTCGTCCATATATTATTTCAATGTGCCAGGTTTATGATTCACATTGTATTTTATAGCACCCTTGGATTTTATCACCCCTCTTCCTTTGTTTAAGTCTGTTGATTGTAAGCTTAGCATTCTCTTAGCTACTCTGTGTTCGTAGAATCATAGAAATGTATAGTGGGAAGGGATCCCAAGGGTCATCTAGTCCAACCCCCTGCAATGCAGGAATCTCAACTAAAACATCCATGAAAAATGGTCCTCCAGCCTCTGCTTGAAAACCTCCAGTGAAGGAGAGTTCCACTGCTGAACTGCTCTTACTGTCAGAAAATACTTTCTGATGTTTAGTCAGCACCTCCTTTCTTTGTAACTTGAATCCATTGGTTTGGGTCCTAGCCTTCAGAGCAAAAGAAAACAAGCTTGCCATCCTCCATGTGACAGCCCCTTAGCTGGGTGAGGATTAAAAGACGTAAGAAATTCCAAATCTTATAATACAGTCATGTCCCTTTTAGTTGTGAAAAGGGTGGCTTTTATTTGTTTATTCCTTTATAAAATGTATTGATTCTCCCCCTTTAAAAAAAAAGTGTTAACACAAAATTACTGTGCTTTACAATAATAATAAATTACCAATAAAACTAAATTTAAATAATTCAAGCAATAAAACAAAAGCATGTATCGTTTTTCACAGCAAGATAACTTGATTCCCACATCTGATTTTCTGCGCTGTGGGAGTAAGGTGCCAAGCTAGATACGAAGAAGGGTTGTTAACACAGATTGTGTTGCGAGAAAATGAAGGAAAAAGGAAAGGAAGAAAGCTCCTAGTTCTTACTGATGTGGGTTGTAGCTCAGCATCTGCGCGGTTTTACTTCAGATTGTGACTCATAGGATTCTGCGTTCCTCAATACAAACAAACAAACAAATAAATCCTTGCCCTTAGAAATGTAGCATGTCAGGGAGAAGGCTGCATTAGAAGCTTTCTCCCTGATAAGTAGTTCACAAAACAAGCCCTCCAGATAGTAAACTAGATTTGAGGGAAAGCATTCCTAGTGTAAGCCACTTCTCTGACATGACAGCTTCTTAAGAACAGGGATTTATTTATTTTGTATGGTAAAGCATCGCTCCTGGCCCAGCCTGGGTGGAACTGGTCAAACACGGCCTAATGTGTAGAAAGGAGAAAAAGGTGAATCCTTTTGCTGATAAATGTGTGCAAAATCTTGATTTATTTATTTTTATTTTATTTATCATTATTAACCCCATTGATGGGATTGGATTAGCAAAAGTCTGTATGAATGCAACTGTGGTTATTTACATTGGATTACATCAACAGGTGTGGGAACATAAAGCTATTTCAGACCACCAAGCCATTTGGATAATTGCAGTTTGGACAACGGGTATATTGTAGAGTTTAATAACCAGAATCAATGCGATCAACAGATGTTTAATGCAATTTTTGGGAACCTATTTGATTGAACAGAGACCAAAGCTATATAGTTGAAACTACAGTATATTGTTTTTAATGGAGGAGGCCATCTGTTCTGTCTCTTGGCTTCTTGAAGGCTTTTTTTTAAAAGATCCTATTAATCTTGCAAGTTCTCCCTCCTCCCCTTAATGGGAGGTCTGTAGAATAATTAGACTGCAGTCGTTTCCTGAGCCCTCAACAGCAAACAATGCCTGTGCTGGTTGATTATGCAGAAAAGCCACGTGGATTCTGCCAAATGACAGCTTATTAGCTGAAATAATTGCTGCAAAGCTGCTTGTGGGCTGGGCTGGAGTTGAGAGGTGGGCGAAGAAGAGAGCAATTCAGGAACACGTGGTCTCTGTATATATCTGTGCTTGTTTATGTGTAGGTGTAGGCAGGAGTCCTCCACAAAGGAATAAAACTCCTTGCTTAGGTCAGGTTTTGTGGTGTCTTAGCATTTATGAGATCCCCGAGTCTGTGTTTTGTAGTGGTCTTTTTTTTGCCCAGTTCTCCATGGGAGCATCTCTCTTGTGCTGTACACTTCATAAGTTCCAAGGAGGGATGGAGAAGAATTTTGTGCAGTCTGCATTTTTAAGCAAACTAACCTAATTCACGCCTCCCAGACCAACACACAGATCGAAATGTAATTATCCTTCAGATTTCACATCTTGGGTTGCATTCAGCCAAGTTAAACTGGGAGTAAACCCACTGAAATTAATATATCTTAAGTTAATTAATTTCAGTGGGTGTGCAACCAGTAGGACTAATGTTGGATACAACCCTTTTCTGAGATTTGCAGTAGAGGTCTCAGCACAAAAATGGACCAAAAAGAGTTATACTAGGGTAAAATATATTTAGAATAATTGGTATGGAACTGTAAAAAACATCTATATGGAAACAACATGCACGAAGTTTGTACAGGCCAGAAATGGACTGATCTGTCCACTCCTAGTGCCAAGTCACTGATATAAGTCTTCAGCAGATGGGATGCAGTTACTTCAACGTGATGCTTTCTTGAAACTCAACTTCTGCCTTCCCTTGTCGCTGCTGTGCTGCAGTAGAATTGTGTTTCTAGTGACTTCAGCTGTTCTATATGAACTTGTGATGGATTTGCTGCTTGTAATACTCTTGTTGGGATCTGTCCCTTGGGCTGCTGACAGGTCAGGCTGGCAATGCCCAGACGAAAAGTACTGCAGGATGGGCATGCTGCACTGCAGCTCTCAATGGACCAAGTCCAGGATAAAGCCAGAAATAGCTTCCTAACCGCTTTTGACCTCTGCTTCGAGTTTGCTCCCAGCAAGACTGCTCTAAAAATGTGCCCTTGGGAAGCTGCCTCTGCTCTCTGCTGCAAGACTGCAGCGGAATATCGGGGTTGGTGTCCTCTGTTGTTCGACTCTGCCTCCCATCACCCCGACCACTGACCAGTCTGGCTAGGGCTGATGGGAACTGTAGTCCAGCAATATCTGGAGGGCCACAGGTTCCTCATCTCTGCTTTAAGACTACAAGAGCGGGGGGACTATTTAACAAGGAAAGGGAATAGTGTGTGTCTGTTGGTTCATTCAAGGTAAACAGCCACATCTCTAGAGAATGATGTAATTTGTATGTGTATATTTATTAGTTACTTTTTTATCTCACCCTTCCACAGTGGAGCTCAAGGGGGTGTGTGTACTTTTTATCATTACAACAACCAGGTGAAATAGGTAGGGTTGACAGATGGCAACCAGCAGTCCAAGGCCATCCGATCCGGTAAGGTAGGTCATTGTTGATAAATCAGTATTGGGGCGGGGGGGTTGGATGTTTGAGGATGAGAAAATATGCCTTCTCTTGTGATCAGTTGGTGATTTCATGGTTAAGATGAGCCACAACGTAGGGGCATCTTGGTTCACATTCTCAGTTGCTACTAGCTTGTGCTGGTGTTGAGGTGCAGCAATGAGTTGCAGTTTTAAGGATCAGTTTCTTGATGAGTACCATAATTTAAGGATGGAGGCTATTCAGATAATTTATAAGACTTTAAATTCTGGATTTTGAATTTTTCCTTCTGTCTACCTTTATTATTTCCCTGAGTGCCAGACAGATGCTGGAATGCTGCAGAAAGAATACACATTTCCTTTATTTGCTCATTTCCTACCAACAGTAAATGAGTAAGGCGTTCTTATTTGCATCATGGGCATCACTTGCCCATATATTTTATTGCAACATAATCTGATGCCTGTTTTCTTGGTAGTGGTCTGAAGAACCTTCCATCACAGCCACGGGCAGCAATAAATTTAACTTGTTTCTGCTTCATGTTCTTTCCACTGCAGCAGCGGCAGTCTGGCTCGCACAGTCCCATTGTCCCCAGCTCCTTTGGCAAGCATCTTGCTCTTGGCAAGGCCAATGTTAATCAGTGTTTGGCAGCGTGCAGAGGCCATTGAGCTTCCATGCTTAATGCCCACCTGCTATAGTACAGCCTGAGGGCCTTGCAGGACTTTAGAGCTACAAAAGTTGGTTTCAGTTGCTGGTGAAAGGAGCAGAGACGCCATGGTGCAGGGAACACATCAGGATAGATGCCATTTTGTAGTGTACGGTGTCACTGGTGGAGCTCAGAGCAGGGGTGGGGAATCTTTTCTGGCCTAGATCCTGATCTTCTCCAACCCTTAGCAGGCCAGATTTGAGAGGTGAGTGGAACTGTCTCTCTGTCAATCAATCAATCAATCAATCAATCAATCACCTTGGTATCTCTATGATGTTTGGTGACACTGTGCTTTGAAGCCCAGTTCTTGGGGCTTCAAGGTTCATTGTGTTGACTGTATGAAAGCCCTTTTGCAAACAGCCCTGCACTGTTTTTTGAACTTCCAAAAACCAAGGAGTAGTGCAGGGCTGTTTGCAAAATGGAAATTGCTTTCATCTCCCATCAGCTGATTGGCAGTGGGAGCTCACCTTGCTCTAGCTGAAAAGAAGAATTGGGAGCTTGCATTAAGCTCCCAAACATTTAGTTGTTGCCACATGAGTGCCTGCTTCATTTCTGATGTCAAGTGTGGGGTGGTGAGCATGTCTTAGGGGAAATGGCCTCACAAGCCAAATTGGGAGCCCTGGTAAGCCACATTTTACTCACGGGCTTACCCAGCTTTGTCCTAGAGAGCCTGTGAATGCATGAAATAAAGAGCACAGGATGTTTTGAGTGCATCCCTGTGCAGAGCAGTCTATAGACCTGCTCATTGGATGAGATCTGCACAAGGAAATTGAGATAAGAGTCATAAGAGTTTGAAGCTGTCTTGGAGAACATCTATTCCACCTCCCTCCTCAGTTCAGAATCTGCAACTCAGGGTGAAACTACTGCAAAGTCCCTGACAGATGGCTATCCAGTTGCTGCTTAAAAGGCCCCCAGAAAAGGAAAGATCACCATTTCCTGAGGCAGTCTGTTCCACTATCAGAAAGCTCATATCATTGGTATGCCTCTCCCAAGGCTTAGCTGAAATCTGCTTCCCTCTGTTCCCAGCTTTTGTTTCAAGGCCTGGCCTTCTGGAGCAAGAGAGGATGAGTGCTTCATTTTCTGTGTTACAGCTCTTCAGATCTTTGAAGATCCCAGTCATGTCTTTCCTTAACTTATTATAACTTAGCCTGATCATATCCAGTTCTTTCAACCGTTCCTCACTGCATCGATTCCAAGATGGTACTACTGGCTAGGGATGGGGGTGAACCCTAGAAGGTAATCCCCTTTCCCACAATTCTCTCTGTTGTGGATACACATTGCGTACAAATTCTGTGAATAGCACTTGGCTCAAAAATGACCTGTGGCAGCAAAACCAGAGAGAGAAATTCCGAGTGTATTGGAAACCTCCCTGCTTCTTACCTGTCTTCCTTTTTGCCTGTTTTGGATTGGAAAGGAAGCAGCAGGGCTGCGAGAATACTGATTGCTTCTAAAAGAAAGACAAGGTAGCATTCTGGGGGAAATGAATAGGGACACCAAGCCTTAGAAGTGGAAGTGGTGTGCAGGTGGGGATAACAGCATTGTGTTTGTGCCGCAAATTAGATGCAGGGAATGGGTGAATTTTGTATCACAGTATTGTGTCTAGTCTTCTAACTTTGAACAGAGAATGGTGTGGGGCTTTTAATCTGAATATATTACCAGGGGACCCTTGCAGATAAAAAACAGGAAGATGCACTGAATAGTCTTCTGGTAGCAAGCCTATACTATAGGGGTAGGGGACCTGTGGCTGCCCAGATGTAGTTGAAGAACTACAAGCATATGGAGAGCACCACATACACTGCCTCTGTCTCTAGAGCTCTGTTCTTGTTAAAATTTAATGAGAACAAATGAGCTGGTGTGCATCAGGAAGAAGGAAGAGCTTTTCCCCTGAGACGTGTGGTATTGATAAGAGTTCCTGCAGTCCCTTCGTATTTGAGAGGGCAAAGGACCTCTTTAACCTTGAGAGGGGCATGATATCTGTAGCCTGAAGTGTCCTTGCCCTATGTTGCAGGGTAGAGCCAGCTTTGCTGGTAGATCTGAGAGCCATTCATAGTAGATTGGCACTGTTTTCTGACTCCCAGTAGTCTTAACCAGAGCAACAGCAGAGAGGCTGCACCACCAACTTTTCATCAGGAAGGCTGATGAAAAGAAGAAACTTTAACCAGGGGTGAATGTTTAGTGTGAAAGCACTGTGAGCTCAGTTCTCATGCTGTGAACGAATTATTGGGCTTGGGATGCGCTGAGAGGCGTCCTTAACTTGAAATGTGTATATTTTGCAACTGTCTCCAATTTGTGGCTCTTCCCAGGGTGTGTGGGTGTGTGTTTAAAAAAAGCAAATTGAAAGCCTGAAGCCCACCCAGCCCTCCCATACAGCAGCTTACCTGTCAGTGGACCCTGCTTGTGTCAAGGGCTATTCGCTTCCAGTTCATTTCACCAATTCTTTTCTCAACTTACGGGTTTATCATTTTGCTTCTAGCCAAATTAAAGCTGCTGGTCCCCCATTGCTGCTATAATTGGTCTGGCATAAGGTAGGGTTGAGGAACCCCTGACTCTCCTCAACTATGACTCCCTCTTCATTTTTTAAAAATAATATTTATTAAAATTTCCACAAGAAAAAAGTTACAAAAAAGATAAAAAGAAAACACAAAAAGTACAAACACTAGAAAAAACAAAAACAATGAAAAACAAATCCCTCTTTCTATATCTTACAGTTCATTTACTTATTTTCCTGACTTCCTCACACCTCCCTTTTTTGTATTCCAATTCAAATAGTTAATTCAGCAAATCCATACCCTCTCTATTTTCTCTTAGTTCTTTGTCTTCACATATTATAATTTCGAATTTTCATCTAATATCAATCCCTTTTTACATATTCCTTTTAACCTCATTGCTAAGACCACTTCGTTTCGTTCCAACATCATTTTAACATTCAATAATTTTACAGTGTTTCTGGAAATAATCTTTAAATTTCTTCCAATCTTCTTCCACCAACTCTTCTCCCTGGTCTCGGATTCTGCCAGTCATTTCCGCCAATTCCATATAGTCCATTACTTTCATCTGCCATTCTTCCAGGGTGGGTAGATCTTGTGTCCTATGACTCCCTCTTCATGGGCTATATGGCTGGGGCTGGTGGAAGTTGGATCCTGGTAACATCTGGAGGGCCACAGGCTTTCAGGAACAGCTTTCTCCAGAGATATATCTTGCTCTCAAAACACATTCCCAGAGTGGCTCCCCGCTCCCCACTCTGCAACAGTGAACAAAGGTTCACAAGGAGGGATGTTGCTATAGGTGCCGTCACCATCCACAATAAGATCAACCACAACCAAAAATTTAGCTTTTTTGTGGGGTGGGGGGCTTGCGTTGTAGAATTCCCTTGCAAGACCCTCTTGCTGTTCTGTGAATATATTTTTTCCACCAAGCCTTTTAAGAACTAGGACTGTTTATGTTTAATATGGTATAAAGCTGCTGATAGTATGGACAGTATGTGTGTTTTACCAATGAATTCTTTTATGAAGGGTTGTTATTGTTTTATTTTCAGCCATTTTGAGGGTCTGCATAGCTGAAAAGCAGCCTGAAACATTTTCTATAGAACTAAATATATAAGTTTCAACTTCTGATTAACAAGCCTTCACCAACCTGGTGCCCTCCACATGTTTTGGACTCCAGATCTCCCTGTGCTGACTGGGGCTTATGGGAGTTTTAGTCCAAAATGACTGGAGGGCACCAGGTTGGTGACGGCTGTGATAGACTGTGTGTTGAAGACATATCAGTGGCTTCATGAGCAATTCTCCTAGAGTAACAGCTGTTTAAGTGGAGGATAACTCCTAGACACATGATTACATATGACTGGGATGGGCAGGGGGGGGATATCTCATGTGCATTTATGTTTGTATTGAGAAACCTTAAGCAACTTCCAAGGACCTGCATGCTTTTCTATAACAAAGCCTGGAAGCTGCTGTTTTAGCCAAGAGAGAAGGACCCAGTATAGACATAGAAGAACAGGTGGGTTTGAGTGTTAAGTGTCGTAGCTCAGTGGCAGAGCATCTGCTTTCCATGCAGAGGGTCCCATGTTCAATTCCCAGGTAGGGCTGGGAGAGACCTCTGCCTGAAACCCTGGAGCATTGCTGCTTGTCAGTTTAGACAGTGCTGAGATAGATGCACCAACGATCTGATTCAGTATAAGGTGGCTTCCTAGGTATCTATGTAAGAAATAAAGCAGTCATTTATATTCTTCTTTCATTATCTCCCAATCTTTTCAAACAGATAGGATTGCACTCTTTCTTTCCTCTCTCTGCTTTGCCCCTCTGCGTGTTCCTTTCAACTGTTGCTTTGTCTCCCATATACACTCTGTGTTCCTCTGTAAGAAGGCATTAAATGCTCTAAATATGAGGCAGTCCAGATTGTGGGGTGGCGGGGCAGAAGCAGATGGGGAAGGAGGTAGAGTGTGCCAGGCTCTTTTTTTACCCATGAATAAATTCTTTCTTGCACTCACATTGGAGATCCCGAATGAAATGAAAGCTTTTAGCATCAAATGATGCTTCAGGGAGCAGCCTTTCAACTGGGGGCGGGGGAACCACTGGAGTTCTTTTAAAGGGTCTTCTTCTCCAGCTGAAAGAGTGATGGGGGTGGAGGGAAGTCTGCATGAGCCCATTAACCTTAGTCGCAGCTCAGTGCATGCTGTCTTCCTCGCATGCCTGTCACCGTGTTCTCCCAAGAGAGATGGCATAGCCTGTTTCAATCTAAAGCTGCCTTCTGCGGATGGGAAGAAAAGATGGCCAGAAAAAAAGATCTGAAAACCTTAAAGTGCTTTATGAATAAATGGTTAATTAGCTGCTAGTCCAAGGTGAAGCAGGCAGGCCCAAATCTGGCACTTAAAATAAATTATGTAAATGTGAATGTACATTTACATCATTAGTTCTGGTTGCGATAGTCCCCCCTTCCCCCTCCTGTTTTTCTCCAGCTAGTATAAAAAAGAGGCTTTCAGAAAAGAAGCCAGTTTGCTTTCTCTTCTATCTTTGTTTTATTGCTCCTTTCATTTTCAGCTTCTTTAAGCCTATCACTGGTACTTAGATCAGAATCTTATCCTGCAAACCAAAGCATCCTTAATTGGAAGCAAGTCCCATTGAATTCCCTGGGGATTTAATATCTGCACGAACATGCTTAGGCCTTGGCTCTGTAGGAACCTGAAGCAGAACCTTGTATAACAATGGTTTTTTGTGGTTTTTCAGATACTGGAAACAAGGCTTTTGATTTAAATAACTGTTTTTCAAGGTTTTTTTGGGGGGAATACTGTGTTGCCAGTGTGTTGATTACCTGACAAAGCCTGCAGTTTGAATATTATTCAGGAAAAGCAGTAGTCCATCCATGGCCCTCATTATACCTTCATCTGCCATCCTCTGGATACCTTAACCCAGTGCTTTTTTTCTGGGGGGTATGCAGGGGTACACATACCCCTAAACATATTGTGAATCTAAGTTTGGCCTCATTGAGGGGCAGTATTTCAATATGAGTAGAGTAGGAAAATGAGAGTACCCCTAAACTTTTTTAGAGAAAAAAAGCACTGCCTTAGCTACCTTTTGGATGGCCTCTGTGGGCTGAGTGAGATGGGTTTTGTTCAACTAGATATGTGTGCAAAGGCCCATCTGTGGAATGTGTCACTACTGAAGCTGATCTGCAACTTATTTTGGAGGTGCAAAAGAGAATTCTATGCATTGGTTCTGATAGCTAAAATGGAATTTCCAAATTCAATTTCAATATTTTTGCCATAAACAAGTAAGCAATACACAGAATAATGGCAGACCATAGCCCATGTTACCACTCAGCTATTGACTACCTGCCTGCTCACCTAATTATAAAAAGCCATTTTGGCCTCTTCATTCATCTAGGTGGAGGGCACCTTAGTTCATGGTCTTAGAAACAGTAGTTTGTGGGAGCCCCTAGGCATTGTGGGGAGAGCGAAGTAACAGGTTCTTGTTCTTGCAAGGATTGTAGCAGCTTGGCTTGCTCTACACTGCCCTCTACTGCCAACCTTCATTTCAACTACATTCCTGAAGCGTAGGAAGATTCCTTATACAGACTCACACTTTTGGTCTATATGGCATAGTATTTTCTATATTAAGTTCTGGAGATCTGCTGCCAGGCAGGCAGGAGTCTTGCCAGTCCCCAACTGGAGATTCTAAGGATCAATTCTGGAACTTGATGGATGCAAAGCATGTGCTGTACCACTGAGTCCCAAATGCTGAACCATTTTGGGAGAAGTGGAGTTTTAGGGAACCCAACAAAGCTCCTTAATTTTATTTTAGCTTAAAAAGAAAATTTAGTCTCCCCCAATCCAAAAAGGTTTGTTGGAAATAATAAATAAATAATAAATCCGTAATAAGTAAACTACTGATAGTAAGGGGGCAGAATCAACATTTTTATACCAAAACATTGATCCTCCAGATGTTGTTGCACCATGCTTCCACTATCACTTGTCATTGGCTGTGCTGGCTGGAGTTGTTAAGAGTTGGAATCCAACAATATGTGAAATGCCACAGGTTCCATGTTCTTCTGGATGATGCTTGGGCTTGAGAAAGGTCAGGAAGGCAGGATGCAACCAGCACGTGCCTTCTTAGTATTCTAGTTTAGTGCATTAGAAGAGTCCTGCTGGATTAGACAGGCGACCACCATTGTGTCTTATACAGCTGCCCGTCTGATGCTTCTGGAAAGCCCACAAGCAGGGCTGAAGGCAGCAGCCCTCCACTGCCATTTGCTGTCCAGAAACTGGTGTTCATTTGTATTCTGCCTCTGAACATAAAGGTTCAATTTAGCTGTCAGGGCTAATAGACCTATCTGTGGCTGTCCTCCCATCGGTTAGTATGATCACAGAAAGAGTATGCTTCGGGGGGGGGGGTTGATTTGATCCAAGAAAATGTTGCATGTTATAGCTGAGAAGTGCTCTTCTCGTGTAATGTATGTAAAGTTCTTTTCCGTTTAGGAACTGAAAAACTATCAGCTTGCAAAAGGGTAGTTTGCTAGCTCCTGCCATTCCTGAAGACACTGGTAGCAGATAGCAGCTGTTCCCTCACTTTCTTTACACATCCATAACAGAAATACTAACAAACATTTTGTTTCTAGTCTGGGAGCTACCAAGGTCTGGCACACTGAATCTTGTTCCACATCCTACCAAATGCCAAAATACAGATTGGGTCATACGTAATCACTCAGGAATTTCTGTCCTGAATTTAGCTAAGCTCAACATCCGCTGTGGAACAGGAATTCCAAGTGTTCAGCACCTGTCCCTATACAGAAGTGCTGCACGTGCTACCATGAAGCTGGCAATACCTGTCTGACTGGTATGTTGTCACCCAGTCATCTGCATCAGACAGACAGGTCAAATTTGGGGTGTTGAGGGCATGATGTTGGAAAGGGCCAGTGGTTGTGATGGGAGGCCAAATGGATCTGTGTTTGTGTGTTGGTATTTCACAAGGGGCTTTGGGAGTGAATTCGTTGTGGCCAATGAGGTGTCTGGTGATACACACTATTTGGGTGGCTTTGTAGAGGAGAATCAGGGTCTCCTTGATCCACACTGAAAGGACTGAACTCTACTTGGGAACTGGAGGAAGAAAGCTGGGCTAACACAGGCTGCAGAGGAAATGAGGGTACAAGAACTTAAGGCGCCTTAAAAAACAACCACCACCACCACCTTTCCAGTTTCTTATTTGTCTGGCTATTTAAAGGGAAGGCGCACAGAAGCAGGAAGTGGGATGGACTTTGCTGAATCACAGTGAAATATTCTATCATTGGGGCTGGATTCAAGGAAGAGAGGGAACGCCTTTCCTTTTTTGCTGAAATCTGATGAATGGAGGGAATCTCGCCCTGGATGCATTGAGCAGGCAAGGTCCAGGCTATGCTTTCCGGAGATCTGGCAGGTGGCAAGGGGCTCCTGGTTTCCATCTCCATGTACTTCTCTGGCACTCCTCCTTTGTAACCAAAAAGTCAACAAAAGGGGGCTAGTTATCAGGACAGATTAGTTAGGTGGTACAGTGGTACCTCGGGTTACATACGCTTCAGGTTACAGACTCCGCTAACCCAGAAATAGTACCTCGGGTTAAGAACTTTGCTTCAGGATGAGAACCAAAATCGTGTTGTTGCGTGGCGGCAGCAGAAGGCCCCATTAGCTAAAGTGGTGCTCAGGTTAAGAACAGTTTCAGGTTAAGAACGGACCTTCGGAACAAATTAAGTACTTAACCTGAGGTACCACTGTATTTAAGTGCATCCCTTAAAGAGCTCAACTCTTGATAGTATCTGCAGGCTTTTATTTTCAAAGGAAGAGCTGTTGTTGCTACTTTGTTCTAATAAACTCTGGTGCAACATGAGAATTGTTTTGCACTGAATGGCCCGAAAAAAACTGTCTGCAGACAAATGCTGGCTCCCTTGGCCTGTAAAGCGAGATGAGCGCCGCAACCCCAGAGTCGTCTGCGACTGGACTTAACTGTCAGGGGTCCTTTACCTTTTATGGTGTAGCCCAGGGGTCAGCAAAGTTTATCTTGCCTGGGCCAGATCATGCATGCACACCCGTGATTTTTGGCATCTGCATGTGCACAGATGTGATTTTTGGCGTCTGCGTCTATGCAGACACAATTTCCGGCACTGCAGAAGTGAGTCTCCATGCCGCACTGTGCCACTTTAGCGCAGCACACAAGGCTGGCAGCTCGGTTCGGGGGTGGCTTGTGAGCCAGTCAAATGACCTCTGCAGGCTGCTTCCAGCCCATGGGCCTTAGGCTGCTGGCCCTGGTGTAGCCCATACTTTCGCCAACCTGATTCCCTTCAGAGGTTTTGACCATTAGCCATGCTGGCTGGTTCTGATGGGAATTGGGAGTCCAGCAATGTCTGGAGGGTGCCAGGCTGAGGGTATCTGGTCCAGCCTAATTCAATCTTCATCTTATTTATTTGCCTACCTCCTCCACTTCATCTCAAGATTACTACAAACTGCCAGTTTTGCCTTTTCCATCACGCCTCAAAACAATGTTTCCTTCCCCGCCTTCTTATTTTCATTCTTGCATCCAACCTAAATAATTCTTTATACTATATGTGACCAATGATGGATAGGAGGGTGGAATGTGGGTTTCTTGTAAATATAAGAATAAAAGTTCTAGTGAGCTCAAAAACATGCTGTTTGTAAGTTTTACTTATACCTAGCTGCTGTCGTTATACAATCGCCACCCTATAGATGGCGCCATGAGTGAATAAGAGAGAGAGAGAGAAAGTAGAGGGGACTCCTTCAAAGAACTCAAAAGGAGCCTGTTTTGAGTTTAACTGTGCTACTTCCGGACAACAGTGAGCTACCTTGCAAGATTATTTCCTTGGGAAAGGCTACTTTTGATTAAATCTGAACTCACACAGAAAAGGTGTAGGCAGCTGGTCAGGCCTTGACTTTCTTTCTGCAGGATTCAAGACTTAAAGGTTTGTGCATGGTTTGTGGAGGTGTGCCAGCTCATCTGGAAACTTGGGGCATGGGTAGATGTTTGTGTATCTAAGGTGATGTGTGGAGGGAGAAACCCTGCTGGCTTAGCATGCTAGAGGTGACTGTGCTTTAGCTGGAATTCAAATGGGTTTTGCATGCTGCTAGCTGTGGAAAAGCTGCACTAGGGATGTTTGTGGCACTTTGTAGCACCAGAATATATTTCCAGCCCCTGGAGGCAGAGGGACACTAGGTTGATTGCTGTGTGCTGCATACAAGCAGAAGGCCTGTTAGTAAAAGTGGCCATTTAATTAGCTATTTCATACCATAGTACAGGAAGGCAGCCAGGGAGAGAACTTTCCTTCTACAGGATGACAAAAGCTTTTACTTGAAAGGATTTGGGTGTTGCCTTTGCGTTCTGGGTAAGGTTTAGTGGTACCCCATTGCTGTCTTCTGACATCTTCCCATAACAGCTGTGCTAAGAGACCATAGCTAAGAGACCAGCTCTCCCCTTGCTTCACTATAACCTGCCCAGATTGTTAAGGCCAACCAAGAGCACTGTTATTCAAAATTACATCTCTTTGTATCACAGACCTAATTCTCTGCCATAAGGAAGAATGTGGAAATGAAGGTGTGTGTATGAGATTAAGGGAAGGAGCTAAGCTCAGGCAAACAGGCACTGTGTCCCTTCACTTCTGACCCATAGTCATGTCTTGGTTGCATCACTAAGTGACATTTCCAGCAAAGCCTGGAGCTTTGCAGCTTTGCTTGACCATAAGGAAACAGAACTGGTGGTTTAATTTGCAAAGAGGAAGGTGTGGAGATTCATATTTGGCTGGGACCTGTCCCTTTTTACATGGACAACTTGCTGCACAATCAGAGTTGTGGGGTGTATGCTATGAAGAACATACTCACTGTGTTTAGGGCAATCTAGACATGCTCAGAGATTCATTTGTTAAAAAGATATGGGGTACTGGTCTTCAGTTGGTGGGCTGCCTGAGTTTGGCGGTGACTGACTGGGGCTTTATCTTAAAGAAGGAAAGAGAGGTAAAGAGGGTGACCAGATGCTAAGGAGGCAGAGTTCCTTTATCTTCAATAGCTGTGTAGAGAGGAAAAATGGTTAGGTGTGGTTTTCTCACTCCTACATGACAAGCTGTCTCTGTAAACATTCCGCCTCTTATGTAGCTATTTAAACAGCCTTGTAAATAAGCCCACAAAAGTTATTAGCATGCAGTGTTTTTTACTAACCTGCTAAGGAAATTAGTAGCTTGTTGTTTCCATGATGACCACAGAGGAGAGGAAGCTTCTCAACAGGCTTGTTAAATAAAGTGCCTTCTTCTATACAGGCTGGTGGAGGAGAGACAGACTTGGTTTCCATGCTGGCTTCAGAGGAAGCAAAGTGGAGGCTGGTGGGAGGAGGAATGGAGAGATCCACCCCCCCCCCTTTGCCAACCCACTCACTCCCCTGTGTGGAATCTCTAGTTGCCATGGGCGATCCAGTGAGTTATTAAATACAGTGCTGTAGATCTGTAAATTCCCTTGCATCTGGTCACTCTAAACTGGTGGGTGGGATGGGCAGAGCAGAGAACAGGTTAGTTGTGGGAACACACAAAGTCTCACCTCTAGGATGCCAGGCTAATTGGAGAACTCTCTGCTCTGGCAAGGGAGTGAAGTGATAGGAGGCGTTAAGAGTTACTGTTGTCTTTTACAAATTTATATAGATGAAGTGGGATATGTCAGCTGATCCTAATAAACTGGGTAGTGTGCAATGGGTAGTATTACTGGTGTGTGTGCCTGTGTGTGTGTAAAAGAGAGAGAGAAATCCACATAGCTGTATGCGTTTCTGGACTCACCTTGGGGTCATATAAAGGAACACCGAAAGCTGCCTTATACAGTGGTACCTCAGGTTAAGTACTTAATTTGTTCCGGAGGTCCATTCTTAACCTGAAATTGTTCTTAACCTGAAGCACCACTTTAGCTAATGGGGCCTCCTGCTGTTGCCGCGCCGCCGGAGCCTGATTTCTGTTCTTATCCTGAAGCAAAGTTCTTAACCTGAAGCACTATTTCTGGGTTAGCAGAGTGTGTAACCTGAAGTGTATGTAAACCAAGGTACCACTGTACTTGAGTCATATCATTGGTTCGTCTTGCTCAGCATACATGGATTGGTGATGACAGTCCTTTAGATGTTCAGGCAGGAGTTTTTGCCAGCCTTACCTGGACTGAATTTGGAACCTTCTGCATGCAAAGCAGATGCTCTACTGCTTGGGGGGCTGGGTTTTGTCATAAGTTCTATAGCATTTACTACTATATATGCTAAGAAAAATTTGAAGTGGACCTCATGTTGAAGCTTTGGGTTCTGAAAGAATGAAGGCTTCTGTTCTTGTTCCAGGGCTGTGATATTTTGGCTAAGAGAAAAACAGCCCAGCGGTTGACATTCTTGGAAGTTCTTAGACAGTCTTCTCTGTCTTCCTGATGTGTCTTCTTTCTTCCCCGCCTCCTCCAGAGGCAGGGCTTCCTTCTCTTGCCTCTCCATGGCTGTGTGGCTTTGACTCACCCTGGGAGCAGCAGGAACTGCAGTGATGTCAGGCTGCAAGGAGGGAAGTGTGGGAGGAGACACACTGCCCTGTTTGGCTGGCTGGCTGGGAGCTCTTGTCCCTGCCACATTTCATGGGGTAAGGATGAGAGCAAGCAACACTGGTACTCAAGCCCTTGCTCCAGTCTTCAGTGTGGGTGATGCATTAACCCCAGCTTCAAGATGAAAGGGAAATACAAAGGTAATGGTCTCAGAATATGTTCTCTTTTCTTCCTGACATCCAAACCATTGTGGTGGGATCCCTAAAATGAAAATCTTGGGAAGGGGGTTTCAGGCTGAAAAATGTTGAACTGTAAGCCAGGAACGTCTTTGGTTTAAATATCACCTCTGCCATGAAGTCTGGACATGGCCTCAGGCAAATTACAGCTTTTCAGCAACCCTCAAATGTGCAATATGATAAAACTGACTAGGCAGCTGGATAAGATTATTTTTTTAAGGATTGCTCCAGTAATGCATGTGAAGACCTTAGAAACCTTTTAAAGCACTACTTAAATACTAGACAAACTTTGAACCTGAGACAAGGCAGTAGGTGGGATGTTTGCCTGCATGGCTCATTCTTAACTACGTAAATCCCAGTGGATAACAAGGAAGGAAAAGCTTGGAGAGGAGATAGGGACCACCCAGGTGAGCCAGTAGTGACTTTCTCTCTTCAGTGCACCGGGCTAAGTGAGTGCCAGGTCAAAAGCTTGTTTTCTGTGGCATATGAGTTACTAACTTTGTCTCTTGTTTAATGGCCTGTTGTTTAATTGTAGGATTGTAGTATTTTGGTACTGTTTGAATTTTGTTACTGTGGTTGGGGAAAAAAGTTTTTGTTTAAAAATTATAAATCAGTAAACTAGAGGGGAATAGAGTTAGAGCTCTGGAGGAATTTCAGGGATGCCTCATTTCTGCTTTTTTGGATTTAGGGCACAAAACTGCTCATTCTTGGCTGAATCTTGGGATGGAGATTCTAGTGTCTTGTAAACTGCACATCCTGCACCCCAGTATTTGCTAGGGAGTGAGTCAGTAGGCCTGGGGCCACATAGTAGAGACAGTGGCAGTGAAACCTGGCTTTCAAGCTCCTGTTTTGTTTGTTTGTTCTTTTGTTTTGTAAGCAGATAAGATGTTCCTGGTGCTCACATGTGAGCCATGTTCTCTTCCTCTTCCTTTGCTCAGTTATCCCTAATATATAGGTTGACCTGATCTGAAGTATTGTGGGAGTGCTGGTGATACTCGCCAGGCCTCATTCCTGGTTTTGTTTAAGTAATGGGCAGGATAGTTGGGAGGCTGCCAGAGGTGTTCACAAATAGGCAGTGATTGGTTGGAAGAGGTATGACTGGATACAGGCATGGTGATGGTAGTAGTGATAGGGTCAGAGAGGAAAGAGTTGGAGTAATGGTGTTTAATTTAGACTAAGGAAGAATAATTTTAAATCCTTATTCAACCACAAGTCTTACTGGATGACCATCATTATTTCTGGAGATGATGTTAATGCTATAAATGTCTTGTTTTAAACAACATAGCTTTCATTTGGTGGTAACAGAGAATAGGGGCTTCAGTGCCTTAAATTCATTCATTTATTTACAGCATTTTTATCTTGCCTTTTGACTGGAAGGTCTCCAGGACAGCTTAAACAAAACATTTAAAAATAATAATAGTAATAAAATTGAACGTTGAAATGGCCATGGAGCAAATGTTAATAACACCGACACACCACAATGAATGTTTCAAATAGCTGTGCCGCACTTTCTGTGCTAACAGCACTGTGTAGGTGTAGGTATCGGCAGTAGGTTTTCAAACTCTTTAAGTGTGGGTTTCACTGACAATTACTCAGGCATAACAACATTTATTTGAGGAACAAGGAAAACAATTGATCTGAGTCTTTGGTTTACCTCACATACAGTTGTAACTAGAAGCTTCCTAAACTAGGGGTGGAGAACTTGTTGCTCTCCTGATGTTGCTGAAATGCAGCAACTCCCATTATTCCTGACCTCTGGCCATGCTGGCTGGGGCTGATGGGAGTTGAGATCCAACAATATCCGAAGGGTCACAGATCCCCAGCCTTGTCCTAAACCCAATCCCACCCAGCTAATCCCCGCTGGCCCATTCCCTTTTTCATAGAATTGTAGAGTTAGAAGAGACTACAAGGGTCATTTAGTCCAACCCCCTGCAATGCAGCAATCTTTTGCCGAATATGGGGCTCAGACACATGACCCTGAGAATAAGAGTCTCATGCTCTGCCGACTGAGCAATCTACTTTGCAGAGACTGTCAAATGACAGAATTCCACCTCCAGTAACTGGTCATTTCATGCTCTCTTCATTCCTCACTCCTTACATTTCATTGTCCAAGCATTTTCCTGTCTTCAAAACACAGCCCTCCAAACATGGTTTACTACACCACTGTATGCTGAGTGGGGAAGAGAATAATAATGAAAATTAACACAGTGCCTAAATGTTAGTAGCATTTGTCCCTGACTAATCCTTCTGAGGAGATGAACTCTCCAGCCAAGATACTATTGCAAAGGAAGTCCCTAGCCCCTGCTATTGCCCTCTCTTCCGAAGTTGGGGGCAGTCAGAGTGTGGCATCCATAGGTGGGGCCAGCTCCAGGTTTGAGGGGGGGGTTTCTTATTTTAAGAATTTTTTATCCTACCCTTCATTGTTACCAGGCCCAAAGTGGATTACAAACACACAACATATAATACAGCCAATAAAATACACGAATTAAAATACCAGCTATCAAATTCATGCTAAGAGACTCTTGTAAAAATGCTACCTGGCCTCCCTCATCCCTAGTGGAGAAAATGATGCTGGATAGTAAACATTTGCTGATCTATAGCGGTCCCAGAAATCATTTTTTCTTGTCACAGAGTTTTGACTATTTTTTTTCTTCCTTTTGTAAGTGTGCACATGGCCCTTGCTCTGCCCTTCTTTTGGTTTGCTTTCTGACCACAACCCCCACACTAGCTGAGCTCAAGCAGTGCTTCGGTTTCATCTCTTGCGCTTCCTGCGCCAGATGTTTGGCAGTGGCAAGCGCTGTGCTTCTTCTCGCTATAGGCAGGAGGGAAGCCTCCCTCGCAACCTTCCCCGCATGGCAGCACGTCTGTCTTGCTGCGCTGCTCTCTTGTGTCTTAGGAGTTGATCGCTTTAAGGTTTCCGCCCCGCCACACTCCCACAGTTTTTTCCATTTTAAATTGCTACTTACTGATAATGAGAACCCAGAAATAAACACAGGCGGATGCCGTGCAGCTGGGGAGGCCTCGGCAGGGGCACTTTTGAACTGCTGACTGACTCTTTGGCAGGGAGGGCTGGTGCCAGTCTTGCCTGCAAGGGAGCCCTAGCCAGCTCCCTTGCTGTGGGGATGTGGTTCATTCCTGCCTCGCCAGTGCCTGTGTGAAGTCAGGTGGGCGTAAGAACATAAGAAGAGCCTTCTGGTTTATATCTAGATCCCTCTAATCCACTGTCCTCTTTCCCACGGTGGCCAACCAGATGCCTCTGGGAAGCCCTCCATCAATGGCCCTCCCCCACGGTTGCAACCACAGCGAACTCCGGCATTGAAGACCTCCTCCTTCTCCTCCATGGTTTTGTCTAATGCCCTTCTAAAGCCCTCTGAACCAGTAGCCATCACCACAACTGGATTTCACAAGATTTATTATAGATCGCATGAGGAAGTGCAATCTTCTGTCTATCCTGAATTTACAACTCTTACTGCATGTTGCAGTTTTAATTTTTAATTTTTATTTTTAAATGGTACTAATCAGCATGCATGATGTTGCGCAGAACGTAAGGGATAGATAGCATAGCTGCTGTGCGTGTTTGCTTTTATATATGTATTCCTCAGCCACTTTGTAGGGAATTAACCTTCATGAGCTGGCTTAGGCAAACAAAATGTCAGATACGCTGAGAACATTAGGCAGTCTTAAAAAAATTGTAAGACCACAGTCTAAAAGGCAATAGAATAGAAGAACCATTCTGCAATTTCTTTTCATGAAAACAGTTTAGAGCCACTTAGGAATCTCAAAAAATGAGCAGTGCTGATACTCTTAAGAAAGAGCAACTGGAAACAGGTGAGTTTTTAAGGACGGTGTGAAGACCTGTGCAGTAGAGGCCATATGCAATTCATACTTCAGGGAGAGGGCAACCTGTATCCAAGGCAGGACAACTGCAAAGTTCAGTCTCCTAGGATCCAAGCTTTTGTTTTAAACAGTGAGCTACAAATACAGGTTTGAAAGTGGTGGGCAATGGCTCCTAAAATCTCAGAAGGAGTATGTGAAGGAGACCAAAGTTTTCCAACTGCTTTGATTAGTAAAGGTGAAACCCTTGGTATAAGGACTAGAAGCGTTTAATTGATACAGACAGGAATAGAAGGTTGGCATGCTGTACTTAGTTATTGCATTTATATACCACATTTCAATAATATATTCTCAGGGCACCCAACCAAATAACAATAAAATTACAACAAAGCACAGTGAAATCAAGTTATAAAAATTAACACTGCATAAAAAGAAAAACAGCCGTCGTTGCAGCATAAATTTCCAGGAGGGGAAACTTGTCTGAAATGCTTGGATTGTTGTTTTTAAAGGTCTTCACATGGCGCTGAAAGGAGATTGAAATGGGTGTTTTGCAAGCCTCCCAAGGGAGAGCATAGCATAAATGGAGTGTTCTAACTGAAAAGGCCCATTCCCTGGTTTCTTCCTGCCTCATTTCAGATGGCAGGGTCACCAGGAGGAAATTCACACACACCCAGTGACAGAATAAAACCCAGTTGGTGCCAGTGGGTACTCAATTTTTACAAGCTATTTATAGCAGCTGCGAATGGATGGGGAGGGAAGGATTAAGCTTCGCTCCTCCATGAGCTGTTGTTGCAAACCATGTCCCACCTGCACACTTACCTCCGTGTAAGAAAAAAGCTTCGTATTGAATCTAGTGTATAGCTTAACCCTGTGTGATCTGGGAAGTATCTGATTTCACATATCTGACTTTTAGCTGTGAAGTCACAATATGGCCTAAGGCAGCTTACTGGCTTGGTTCAGAAGCCACGGCTAAATCATGGTGGGGTGATGCCTCAAGCTCCTGCACTCTTTTCCCCATGGAAGCTGCAGTTCCCCATCTTATTTCATGACAACTATTAGTTTGCTCACCTTACAAACTTGCAAGAATGGCTGAGTAAATGTATGTGAAGTACCGTGGAGATTTAAAACAACTAGAAAAAGTACATGTTCAGAAGAAGGGTAATAAAGTGGCCAAAGCTGTGGGTGAGAGAGAGGTTTGGTTCATTATCCTAGAAATTGATCAGAACACACTGCACAATTGTATTGGGATTTTTTCCACTGGAGAAATGATGGGCTGGTGTTGATGGTTCTTACTAACTTCTTTGTGCAGAGTTTTTCACAGTCTGTATGTATGTCATGATTGGAATCCCAAAGAGGCTGCTCATTAGTATTCCCATTGTATGGTTGGAAAAAACTTGAAGCAAAGAGCTAATGCAGTAGTTTTCAACCACTGTGCCGTGGCACCCTAGGGTGCCTTGAATGATGGTCAGGGGTGCTGCAAGCGGCACTGGCCTCTGTCCCTCTTTCCTTCCCTCCCTCCTCTGGTGCCCTCTTGCATCTCTGCCTCCCAAAGGCTTGCACAGCTGTTTATTGCAGCAGCCCTGACTACAAGCTCCCCAGGAGAATGGTGCCTCTAGGACTGGTCAGAGGGTGCTGGTTTCCAGAAGCTGAGGCAGCCTTGGAGTAAGCAAGCAAGTGAGGGAGGGAGCCCAGCTAGTCAATATACCAGCCCTTGCTGTTGGGAACAGACAGACAAGTCCCAGGCCCCTGTGGGGCAGTGTGAGGAGGCACCTCTCTTTGGAGCGGGGGGGGGGGTGTCAGCTCAGAGACCAGGGGTGGCAGCTGCCCAGAGAACTTGCAAGGAGAGGAGTCTGAGGGAACACTCCACAAGGGAGGGTGTTCAAAAAAGAGTGAGAGGCTGCCAGCTCTGGAGGCAAGGGGTGACATAACTGGGCTCCTGAGCCCCACAGGGGTGCCACAGAAAGAATGTAGTTGCTCAAGGGAGCCATGGACTCAAAAAGGTTGAAAACCTCTGAGCTAATGGCTTCCTTAATGTGTCTATCAGTGAACTCATAGCTGAATAGGGATTAGAGGTCACTTCTTCCATCTTCAAATAGAACAGACTCAAGAACCCTGCAGTGTATGGAGAAGTGAACTCTGCAGAGAACAGCTTCAGTTATCACAGGTTCTTGTTTGGTGTGGCAGGAAGAGCCCTTCCCAAGCCTCTTAGCTTTGCACACCCTCCTTTGAGATGCTTGACGGGTAAGCAACCACTTCCTCCAATTGTTGTTGCTCTTCCTTTTCCCAGTCGCCCTTTTCGTGCATGCCCTTTCATTAACCCGTACGCATCTTGACTTTGCTTGACATGAAGATACCTCACACATGTTCCTTAAAATTATAGCTACCCTCTGCTAAACAGAGAATTGCCTTTTCCTTCCAGGGTCTTTCCCCATTTCTGTGGTTTGCTTTTATCAGTGATGCCATCACTCCAAAATGCTTCTAGAAACAGGAAACCAAACTTTTGTGACAGCCATCCACAGTCAGTGCAGATGTGCACAAAATCTCCATGTGCACTTCCCAGAATGTGGATTTCTTTTGTTTCAGTTTCAGTCAGAGACTGCAAATGAATAGTTGTGGGGGGAAGCTGGAGTTCATGACAATGAAGACAGTAGGAATGTCATGCTGGACTGCGACTCCCTTCAGCCCCAGCAACGTGGTCAGTGGTTAGGGATTCTTGGAGTTGTAGTCCGGCACTTGGAGGACCCCTGTGTCCCTGGTTCTGCTTTAAAGGAAATGTGACCATTCACTGCGAATGCATGTTTACTTCACCTAAACCCTCAATTATTTTCAGCTTCCCATTTCTCCCTCTTGGGGCCAATGGAGGGTGGAGTGTGTCTGCTCAAGTCTTTTTCTGGGTGCTGTCTTATTTTACTGCATGCATGTAAGGCTCCAAGAGCTTGGAAAGGGAAGCCCTGGGCGTGGGTGGAAATATGGCTCAGAGCTTTTGTAGTGCCATTTCTCATCTATTTGCTTAGAGTCAATCATTCTGTCATAGAAACCTTTGCTCAGACAGACAAAAAATTAAAATTCTGAGTGAGTCACAATGCACTTGGATTAAGTCGAGGGTTTGTGACTCATTTCTTGACTTAGCAAAAACGTCGCCATGTTTTGTGAGCTGCTAAAGCAGCTTGCTCTATCCTAGAGTCTGGAGAGCCGGCAGCTGAATTTGGAACAGGCTGTTTTGTGTGTCTTTGGACTGTAAAGCAGGATAAATATAATAAATCTCATCTAATCTGTTCCTCCTTTTCTTATTATACAAACACACTGCCTGTTCGTTGGGGTGACTCCTGTTGGCCATCTGAGGACTTGTACAAAATACAATCACTTTGTGGACCTGTGTTAAATCTATGCACATAGTGGAATGGGATGGTACAGTCCTGAAATGGGAGAATGGACTGTACCACTTCAGTCTGAAGGGGAGGGTCACTTTTTCTATACTCTCATGTTAGCACCTTTATCCCTAGAATGCTTTGGGGAAGGGGCTTTGCTTTTTGTTTCCTTATAGGGGTTGTTAAACCGTAGCCAGCTAAGACTAATAAGGGAATTTAGGGAAGCCACAATTTCTGTTGTTTCCCCTGCCCCCTTTGACTACTGTTTTTACAAATTTGGTTGCTCTGCTAGAAATCTGTTTCCTTGGCATGTGACCCTGTAAATCACAAGTCCACCTCTATTTTTTAGTTAAAAACCATTTTCGGTAGAGTGAGTACGTGTGTCTATGCATTCATATCTAATACTCAGGAATTCTTTTTTATTATTATTTAAAATATTTCTATCCTGCCTCCACTAAAATGTTCAGGTAGCTCATGCAATACAGACAAATCAAAGCAAGCCAAGTGTTGGTAAACATACCTTGTTTGTTTTACTGCCTTCATTAAGAAAGATGCTATTTGTCACTCCCAAGGTTTTGTTTGCACCCCTTAAGGAACATGTTTTCTAGACTGAGCAGACATTAGGGTTGTATCCAATATGAATTCTACTTTGAGTAGACGCATTGGAATTAGTGCATGTGACTAATTTAGGACCATTAATTTCAATGAGTCTGCTCTGAATATAACTTCGTTGGATGCAACCAAGTCCTCTGTCCTGCTGGCAGGGAGTCCTTGTTAGTTTCTCCATCAGTTGCAACTAAAAAGCAGGATGGTTCGGCAAACTAGCACCACGAGTGAGGAGATATCAATGGAATTCCAACAGGTTTCCTCTCCTCACCGTCTCGGTGTTAAACACACAAGCTGACTTTCTCTCCATTAGGCTGTTGCTGCTGCTCAGGGCCAGCCCAACCTATTTTGTTGCCTGAGGTAAAGGACAAGATGGTGCCCCTTCCCAGGTCCATGTACAGAAGTCAGCTAGACAGCCAGTTGAATCTTACTTCAACACTGGTAACAGAGCAGTGTCCTCATCCCACCACATCTGAGGGTAGAAGGCTAGTTTAGGGGCCCAGGGCAGGCAGTGTCCTTCAACACCTCCCCACCCCTCAGCATCTGCCGCCACAGGTGGCCTCATGGTAGGGCCGACCCTGCTGCCTCCACTGGCCTCCTTTGTCCAAGCTTTAGAGAATGATGCTGGCGATGGCGGTGCCAACCAGCCTGCCTCTTAAAGGGTTGTTCCACTCTTCCACCATCTAATTTTGGGTTACATCTGATGTAAAAAGCATGCTGATGAACAGGATGAAAATGTTAATCTCTTGTAAAATAGGAAGGACACTAGCATGAGGTCTGCGTCTAGCAAAACTCCCAAGATCTTATAAATGCATTTTATGTTTGGGTCAGACTTTTGGGGCATGATAAAAGGTATGTGTTTTCTTTTGCTTTTCTGTCCATTTCCTGTTTTGAACACAGAAGTAGGAAACTCTGATCATAGTGGCCCAAAGTACCAGCTTCATTCCTTCCTGCTGCAGGTCTCTGTTGCAAGCCCTATTCCTGTGGAGATTTGCTCACCTGTTCTTAGCCCGCCTGCCAGAGGCACCTCCTAGACTCCCCGCCTCTGCTGTCAGCAGTACCAGTTGCTGATTATCTTTGAAATGTTAGGAATGCAAGAGTGGAGCCCAGCCCCTCGGGGAAAGCACTGGGAAACATCCTGCTTGCTGTACGATGTGTCCGCTCCGGATTCCAAATACTTTCCTAAGCTTCGAAGAGTTGGGTAAAGCGGGTGCACACCTAGACTTCAACCCCTTCAGGGTGAGCTGGCTGTCTTTCAGCTTCCATCTCCTGTGGCCCCAAGGGTTTCGGCAGTATTTCCAGCACCTCATGTTAACCTTGTAGAACAGGTAAGTTCCTGGGACTGGCATTTCTTCTCTGCCTGGCACCTAAAAGGGCTCAGCGTCTATGCTTCTCCACAAAGGCTCTGCATGGTTTTGTCACCTGCTTTGCTCTTGGCAATAGTACCCTTACACTGACCAGAGGAGGGCACCCTCCTAGTTCTGTAGTGGGCCAACTGGCTAAATCATGTTGACCTGGCAGGAGCACCTGTTGCCTCATCATCCTTGCTTGCAGTCCATAAAGACCCTCTGAGTTCAGTGGGGGTGGCAGGGCAGGGCTCCCTTGGTGATCTGATTAAATGGCTCCAACAGAGAGGGTAATCCGCTAAGGTCCTACTTGGATTACAGCTCCTTCGTAATGAGTTTAATTGGGCCACTGTTGTCCTAGAAACGGGACCGTTGGAGTAGCAATCATAGGGCTAGCTCCTGAATCTCATACTGCCTGGGTCTTGAGCTGTGCAGGTGGGAGGGAGCCCAATGTGAGCAGCCTCACTCCTAGCTCCTGGGATGCTACTCCGAAATGTTTGTGACAAAGGATCAACCATGGAGGATTTGGATGTTGTGACGGAGATCTTTGGTGGGGGAAAGGCTCTGGCTCCTATTGGCTGGTTGCTGATGCTGACTGTCTTGGATTGGCTATTGTTCAGGTCTGTGTAGCTTTTGGGGTAAGTGAGAAGAACCTTGCCTGTTATCACTGGCAGATAAGCTGTTAGCTGGGTGACAAAGCTATGGACCATGAGTAAGGTGACCTTGCAGTTAGTTTGTACCATTGCTGTCTTATTTCCTCTTCCTCCCACTGATCAGCGTTCATAAAGAACGCAGATAGATGTAATGCAAAATGGTTCTTAAAATCCATCTTCTGGGTGGGTCAGTTATGTTAGTAGAATCACAAGCTTCTGAGTTCCGTAGGGCTCCTCTCCTGCCATAAAGAACTGGGGGGTTTGTATTCATTCCTCCATGACTGTTTGCTACGACTTTCCAGCTCCAAAGTAGCATTCTCCTGGAAGTGTGTGTGTGGCTGAATTAATAACATTTGTCCGTTGTTAATGGTGTTTGTAACTGTGCCTTGTTCCAACTCTGGAATGGAAAGTGTTTTGTGATTTGTCCCACACAGGGCAGGCTCCTTGTTCTGTTTCTGCTGTAGTCCCACCAAGGGCCAAATAATGATGCCAGTTCTGCTAGTGTGTGAATGAACTCCCTATATGTTTCCCCATCTTTGTCACTGCTCAGCCACCTTCTTTCCCCTTCCCCTAATTAGCCAATCAAGATGCAAAAAGGGTGAAAGCGTTCTCAAAAGAGGAGCAAAGAAAAACAAAAAAGTCACATAAAAGAGTTACCCTCTTAATTAGATAATACGATCGACACATTACACACTGGTGTTGATAACTGTATATCATACTGTAAAACTAACATCAACCAGCATTAAATTCAGAACTGAGAGAAGCTGAATTTTGTGACCTCTGCATAACTAGCAAGATCAAATGAATAATTCCCAACAACAGTAGTTTTTTGGGCTGGATATTATTCCATGCACTATTTTAAGTCTCTCAAATAATATCAGATGTATTTTAGTCCCTTTTAGTAGCGGTATGCTTTACTTTGTTGGGTTCTTTTCTTGGTTGAAGCTAGCCTACAAATATAATATGGTGATCTCTTTGTTTTTGTGTAGTCAAATCAATTCCCATCTTCACACAGTTATATTCTCAACTGAGAATAGAAATACCATGTGCAAACCCTCACATGGTTTAATACAGTGCTATCTTTCTCGAAAAAGAAGTGCCAGAACTCACCATGAACGCCTCCCTTGTTCTCTTATAATGGAAATGGTGCCTACCTGAGAGGTGTCGAAACTGAGTTCCAGCTGAAAAAAGCCCTGGATTTATATATATGTTGTGATTCTGAGGGAGTATATTAAAAGCACAGCATCAGTGTTGGCTTCAGAATCCAGATTTTTATGAAGCTCTGATTTTCCTTTTAAATAGAAAGCCTAGCTCTTGCATTTGTCAGTATGTTCACAAGTGTGTGAACTTTTCAGTATCCTACATAGCTGCTCTTCTCCCTGCTAGCAAAGCCAGATTAAACAATGCAAAATATATTTTTAAAAAATAAGTCAGACATGATTCATTTGCATAAAATTCATCTCTTAGTACAGAAGTAAGTGTACGTGTGTGGTGTATGTATGCTTGGATTTCCAGAGTGCTAGAAGAGAGCAAGCAGTTATTGAGAGTCCAGAGCACCAAATAAACCAATTACGAAAAGAACCACCCGCTCTGGTCTTTGAGCATTGTGATTGCATGGCACTTTATCCTTGCCCATCTGTTCAGTGCTGTCTGCATGTTGGCAAGTGCTAGTCCTATGCAGGAGGCAGTCCTGGAAGGGGCTAAAGACACTGCAGCTTGAGGAATAATGTTTAAGTGCAGCAGTTGGAGATGGTTGGCTGCTTCCTTCTCACAAACTGAACTTCAACTTCTTTGGGTCTGAGTTCTCTGCACAGAGTGAGAGGATCTGTCTTTAGAGGTGGTGGGAATGTTTTCTCTGACAGCTATCCAATTCGGGGAAACAGCACACTCATTACCTTCCCCCAGAGAAGGTTTGACCTCTTCCTTCTCCCGCCATGTCATGTCTCAGACTTTTAGTGTAAGCTTCAACTCTTAATGTTCCCACCTATGTTGGAAAGGGTGCTCTGAGGAAATCATGAGCAGCTGTGATGCCTTCACATTTTGTCCTCAAGAGAGAGGTTGTTAAGGACCTGTCTGAGATGCAGGTTTGAAGGACTGCGATTGTATTGTGTACACTGTTGGACCGGGTAGGCCTGGGCTGAAATCATCCATGAAGCTCACTGGCTGATTGAGTCAAAATCTCTGCGTACTCACCTCACCAGTCTGTTGTGAGCACAAAATGAGAAGATGGGGACACATAGCATATATTCAACCTTGTGTGATGGTTGGGATAGAAATGTGATACTGTACTTTTTAAAAAAGGCTTTCCTGAGTTTTTCCTGGTTTGCTCTGTGGGGTGGTAGGTTGGCTCTGAGGTCTGTTTTGCCTCATTCTGCCACATGTGTAGTTGAGCACTGAGATGAGAGCATGAACTGTACCATTTCAGAGTTCAGGGAGTGGACCACATTTTTATGTGGAAAACATCCTCCAAGTGACCACCAACACATGAGTCCTTTTAGACCCGGAACAGGGAGTAACAGGGCAGGCTTATTCATGCATGGGTGCTAGGAATGGAACCCCCACACAAAATGGTCACTGCCTGTATAACAGCTTGCTGATAGGGCAAGAATCTTTTCTTCTTTCTGTGGCAGGTTCCTCCTCACCTCTCTTTGAAGGGTGGGTTTTTATTTGTGGAGTGTAATATACTCTATCTTGATTCTAAATTGGTACAGTCAGCTAAACCATCTCATACTACAGCCTGTGTTGACAGGTCCAAGTTGTCTCCTGTCAAACCATGTAAGGGAAAGGAGATGTTTCTTGGGCTAGAGCTTGACATGTGCTCCTCTTGTGTTGAGACAGGCCTCAATGGTTGATTCATCCCTTTCTGTGTAAAGGACATTCATTCATTCATTCATTCATTCATTCATTCATTTAGAATGTCTAAACTGCAGCTTCACCCAGACATGGATTCCAGAAAAAAATACATAAAAACTGCAAATATCACTACAATATTAAAAATAAACAATAAAAATCAGAGCAGTATAATAAAACAACAGAGGTTGTAACCAAAGAAGTATTCAGCCACCTAAAACCATATTGTAAATTTTTTAAAGACTGAACAGTTTAAAAAATATATATTAATCTGGCTCTGAAAAGAGTACAATGCTGGTGCTAGTCTTGGCCTCTTTAGAAGGAGATCCCAAAGCCAGAGGCTTGTGTTTAGGCCCTGACGACTCCTTGACTCTGCCTTCAAGTTGGTGGCAATCGCTTGGTCAAGCAAGCAGCTGGCATCCGAAGGGCACTGAGTTCTTCTGAGATCCTTTCGGCCTAGAAGAGCTTGACAGTGTGAACTGAGAGACTGCCTGGCAGACTCTGTAGGGCAGAGCTTTCCAAACTTTTCATGTTGGTGACACACTTTTTAGACACGCATCATTTCACAACACAGTAATTCAGTTTTACTAGCAAACCAGAGGTTAAACTAACCTCTTTGCAGCCCTGGGAAGAGCGCGGGGAGCGTTCGCACAACACACCTACACACTGCAGCCGACACACTAACGTGTCATGACACACAGTTTTGAAATCTTCTGTAGGGTATAAGTACAGTGGTACCTCGGGTTACAGACGCTTCAGGTTACAGACTCCACTAACCCAGAAATAGTACCTCGGGTTAAGAACTTTGCTTCAGGATGAGAACAGAAATCGTGCAGCGGCAGTGGGAAGCCCTATTAGCTAAAGTGGTGCTTCAGGTTAAGAACGGACCTCCAGAACGAATTAAGTTCTTAACCCGAGGTACTACTGTAGTCCCTCCCTTGTGATGTGGAGGGTGATGCCTGCCAGGGCTGGAGGGCAGCTGTGTCAAAGGCACAGATCAGGGGTGGGAAACCTGAGGTCTGCTGGAATGCATCCTTGCTCTCTGATGACTCCTGCTTGCCTGGACGGATGATACAGAACTTTGCGTCAGTGTGTGTGGAAACTAGCTTACTGTACAAAAGTAAAAGTTAACATTCATTGGCCCACCACCTCTGCCTCTGTCCCTGCCCACCATTGGCATGTGGTTTCTGTAAGGCTGCTTATAAGGGAACGTAGTCCTCAGGCTGAAAAGTTTTCCCCACCCTTGCCATAGATCTGCACAATGCGCCATGAGAACTGAGAGCAAAAAATGGTCACATTGCAAGGGTCTGAGGAGAACCAGGCCCAGTTTGGTCCCCAGAGAAATGTGTTGTGATACATGTTTACTTTATTTATACTGTTACGGCAAAAATCTGGGTGCGAGGCTGCTCTGCCACCCAGCTCATCGGACTAAGTCCGTGGGTCCCTGCGGAGGAAAATGAGCTCAGCCGGAGACAGGAGCAAACTGCAGAAGATCCAAGTTTATTGCGCAACAGGTTCAAGGCGAGATTGAACAGTGAGAAAGGGGTGACATGAGTTTTTGAAACTCCCTCCATGTCCCAGAATACAGTGCAAAACACGTCATGAATACATCACAGAAAGGTGGGGTTACACAGATCAGCACTTCAGGAAGGTGGAGGGGTTACACAGATTAGCACTTCAGGTGGGTGGGGGTTTACACAGATCAGCAGTTCAGTAAGGTAGGGGTCGCACAGATCAGCAGTTCAGTAAGGTAGGGGTTGCACAGATTAACATATGGAGGAGGGAGGGGGGAATATGCAGAGCTGGAGATATGCACAGATAAACACTTCCTGGGGATGAAAAGACAATGGTCTCAAATATGCATAGTCTGCCACCTGACATTGTCTGGAGGAAAGGCTGATCAGAACAATTTGAAAGGATTAGGGTCTTGACACTTTGCTTGAGGGATTATGCTGGACAGGGGAGATGTGATGGAGTCCTAGAGTAATTGAGCAAACTGGCACGCTGATTTTCTATGAATTTTATAGATTTTAGTCCCTTTTGACAATTGGAAATAAATTGATATATTGTAGCGAAGAAGAAGGTGAAGAAGACATGCCCCCCCCCTTTCCGTAACAGTCCCCCATTCGGAGATAGATTTGCATTAAAGTTCTGTAAGAACTTGCAAATCTTTTCTCCGCACCCTAAATCTCGGTGAAGGTAGGGGTGCCGTGTGAGTGGGAATAGGCCCTAATGGAAAAGGAGGTGGGTTGAGCAGGGCAACAAAGGAGGGAGCAACACGGACCAATACAATGTATGTTTATGTTATATAGATATGCACTAAATAATAACTTTGTATCTATCGTACTAGATGTGTGGGTTTGTGCAAACCTGAAGGGGACTTGCAAATCATGCCTCTTAAGGCCATTTGCAAGTATAGTAGTGCAGATAGCTGGATATAGGATATCGCATAAAAGGACACCTGTTGTATTTTGTTCAATAGTGGTCTATGCTTTACATTTAGCAGGAAGGTCCACTACTGACTGGAAAAAAAATGCAGTTTGCTTTGTCCCATGCCATTTTTGTGTTCTCAGGTGTCAAGGTAGCTTTTCTGTGGTCTCACAGTAGTGGCAATCCCTGGTGAATCCACTTAGGGCTTTCATATTAACCATGTTGCCTGGCACTCACCACAGCTGCCACAGGTTTGCACACGTCCTGAGGGAAATGTCCTTGCCTTGGCTTCCTATGGGGTTTTATTATTGGTCTTGCAGTCATGGGAAGTTGCTCACTTGCACTTTAAGGACCAAAAGCTAATTGCAGCCTGGATACACTTGCCCAATTCAAACTGAGTCCAATTTGAATTTATCTTTCCCCATGGTTCTCAACTCTTCAAACCAATCTGTTAAAAGAAAACCATTCTTAAAGGGGCACTTGTCGAAATAAGTCAATTTAACTGTTCCTGCTAAACCAAAGCATATCCACCTTCATGTATCTTAGAAGCTTCTCCTTGGTAAAGTGGGTTTTAGCACATTTTTTAAAATGGGTAGGGAAGTTGGCAGAGTGCCAGGTGAAACAACGAAATATGGTAATAAATTTATCTAAGTCTAAACATTGGACTACATAATATCCTGATCTGTTAAAAGGTATAAAATGTATGAGGATCCTCCACTGGGGTGTAAGGAATAAGACATTAGACATAAAACACTTACACACAAAAATACCCACAAAATAGCCCAGGGAAGTTGGCAGAGTGCCAGGTGAAACAACGAAATATGGTAATAAATTTATCTAAGTCTAAACATTGGACTACATAATATCCTGATCTGTTAAAAGGTATAAAATGTATGAGGATCCTCCACTGGGGTGTAAGGAATAAGACATTAGACATAAAACACTTACACACAAAAATAGCCACAAAATAGCCCCCCCATTTGTGGAAATGACACACTGTCAGACACATTTCAACATTCCTACGTAATAACACATAATACAAAACAAACTAATTAAATATCAGTTGCATATCTTGAGACAATTGGGATATTTTATATATGTATCTTGAGGTTCAAAAGTCAGAAAATGTCCTTGTAATTCAACTCCACCCCCCTTTGTCAGCCCCACTCCCCCCGGCAGTCTATATCCTTTGAAAGAGACACCACTTTGAAACTTTGGTGTCTTCTGTTGTGGTGGCGAAGTCTTTCATTGGATCTGTAATAACACACTTGTAGAAGTGATATCCTGTAAGGGCAGGGTGGACTTAAAAGACACAGTTAAAATAATAATAAAACACACACACACACACACACACACACACACACAATGACCTATGAGGAACCAAAATAAATAAATGCTAAGACACAGAATTTTAAGAAATCTGAAGTAACAATGAAAATAAAAGAGTGTTTCTTGATGTGACCATATCGGCTAGAATGTTAACAGCAAAATACTGGGAAATGACTTAATACCAAGAAAAAATGAATGGCAATTTAAAGTTGTGCAAGTACCTTGAACTAGCCAAAATGACAGAATTAATAAGAAATGCTCAGGCAAAAGGTAAACAAATACCATTCCACAAACAATGTTTGGTTGTGCTTCGATTAGCTTCATAGACATCATGGAAAAACGGATTAAATAAATGAAAACAGATTATTTGTAACTTAAAAAGTGTCAAAGCCACGAAGAGATGGAAGTCACTAATACAGCAGGGATTTCACAGAACAGAAAGAAAGTTAATACAGCAGGGATTTCACAGAACAGAAAGAAAGTTGTTGTGGGAGAAAAAGGGACAAACACTTTGTTATCGGGGTTCACATATCCTGTTAAAAGGGAAAATTTTTTCATGTGAGAAGCCTATCAGGAAATGCTGTTCCTAAAATGCACACAAACAAAGTCTGTGATTTAAATCCCATTGAGAGGTGGAATTCTTTGATATTTACCTGTGAAAAGAATTTGGCATGTTAAGATTTCAAACTTGGGACACATTAAGGGTGATTTCTCTCAATGGTTCCAAGTTTTACATAAACCTCCTCTCCCCCCTCTACAGTTCCCCCTCCTTCCTCTCTCTCTCTCTCATTTCTTTTCCTATCCTCTTTTTTTTTCTTTTTTTTCTTGCTGATCTAGTCTCTGTGCATGTGTGGAGTTCATGTCTCAGCAAACCTTTTATACTATTGAAATGTTGCATCTTTTGGCAAAATTAGAATTTGAATAAGGGAAGGGTAAGTAGATTTTAAAAGAGGGTTAGATTTAAAACAAAAGAGAGAAACTCAGCAATTGAAGTATTCACCAACAAAAGCTAGCAATTTCAGCCCAAGCAAAGCGACTGCTTCCTTTATGTACAGGAAAGGGCTAATATCCCTCTGGCCATTCGTGGAACAATGCCGCGCCCTTATATATGGGAAAAAATGGCCAGAGAGTCGGAATTCATAGGATTTTTAATTTTTTTTTTTAAACATTCTAAGTTTTCCGGCCTTACCATTTGCAGACAAAATTTTCCTGCCCCTTTATTTACAGGATTGGTCAAGGCCCATATGTATTTGTCTGATTTTCAAATAGTAGACAAAATGATAAACAAAATGATAAACACTGTAATCACTCAAATGCTTGATATTACCAGTTGTGCTTCAAAACATCACAGCTTCACCTCTCACCTTTTTAAAACTAAAGAGCAAAGCTAGGCTGAATTTCAACTCCATCACCACACCAGAATTTAAGAATTACCCTGCAATGCTTGCGGACACATGTCCTTCCACACAGCCACAAATTGGGAGAGTTGAAAGGGACCCTGGGGTCATCTAGTCCAACCCTCCAAAATAAAAGGTTCACAGCAAGATTTCACAGCAAGATTTGTACTACACACACATACTTATGTACACAGGCACTACTGGGGAAGAGAGCACAATCAGTGCTCCTATCATGTACTAAGGAAGAAGAAAATAAAAATTCCCAACTTTATACAGAACCCTTTAGCAGATCTTGAGATTAGTTTGAGTTTACTTCCTTAGACGTGCAAGTTCCTTAGAGTGCAAGTTCCTAGACAAATGATCTTTAAAGAAAGATTGAAGTGAACATTTTCTTAAGATAGGGAGAGGATCTCTTATAAAGCATAGTTAAAACAGCCATAGATTTGATTTAAAGGGAATACAAAAGTGACAATTTTTCCTGAATTTGCAGAGGAATAGTAAACCTAATCTATGCCCCCCCCCTTTTGCAGTTTCCTTTAAAGGAAGCTTACTCAGAAGTAAATTTACCTGGCACAGAAGAAGAGAAAGGAAAAAAAAACCCTGAAAGAGACAGAATGAAACGGGGGGGGGGGGCATTTTCTAAGAAAAGAGGCCTGATATCAGGAGCCTTACAATAACTCTTCTGTCCAACCAAATCAAAGTTAAAACTGGACTCAGATATTTTCTTAGAAGGAAGACCATACTTTCATAGGCATGTGCTTCATGAAATAAATACACTGCATTTTAGCTTGAGAGAGCAGTTGTGCTCGACTACGCTTTTGCAGCAGAAACATCTAATTCACATTAGAAACATTCACATTCCAGAAACATTAGAAACATTCACATTCCAAAATAGACTGTAGACTCACAATCTGAAAAGTTGCGGCAGAGCACGAGGTGGGGTAAACATTTGCACCTTTCATTCTCATTTTGTCTTATTTAGGACTGATAAGGTCCAGCATGGCTTCCTTAAAAATTAAATTTTGAAGCAAGCTTGCAGTTTAAACTATGCGCGCTTAAGAAAGGCAGTCTGTCAGAGACAGAAGGAACAGACAACACACATAACAGACAACATGTAAACACACATATTCTCATATATGTATTAACACACAACACACATAACAGACAACATGTAAACATATATACTCTCATCCTTTAGTTGGTTATTGCAAGGAGTTGGGCTGCTTCCTTTAGCTTCATTAAGTGAAATTAGTAGGAAGGTCCCACATGGTTTTAAGAGCCTCCTTGCCTCTTCAAACACCACCAGTTAACCAGCCGGCCAACGCAATTCGGGCTTGGCGGAGGCGGTGCTGGCAGGCCAGATTTCAGAACAGAGGTTCTCTAATTTTGCTTCGATAATAATTTGTGGCCAGGAATCGTCTTCCAATACGTGATGACAAATTGGAGAGGAGAGTCAGGGTCCTTCTGAGACTGAGATGGCTTTCTAGAAGCCTTCTTCCCAGAGTGAGCCCGCTCGCGTTTGGAAGCCTGGGTACCCATTTTATGTTTTACGCGTGTCTAGACAGAAAGAGGGAAGAGAAAGGGTGGTAAGGATTGGTATATCTAGGAGATTGATATACTTAATACGGGATTTATAGTAAAGAGGGGTCTTTAGTCGCTTGGCAACTTCCTTAGAGGGTTTTTAAAGAGCTCTAGCTATCCGGTATTCCTTCCTATTTCCTTAGTCAATAACCTGGGGTCCTTTTCCACTCTGCCGATCCCGCCCAATTCCTCATGGGCTATCCCTCCTGGCAACCTCCTACCTATCGTCAATCTCAGGAAAAGGGGCCCTACTGAACGCCCGCGCCGTGCGGTGCCAGATCGGGTGATCCCTGGATAGAGTTTCGAACCGAAAATCCCCCTTGCTTTTGGAAGCGGGCTCACGCACGATACACGTGTTACGTGGCACCGACCAGTGCGGCTGGGATTGATACAGAAAGCAAGACCCCTTCCTGCCCCCTCCGTAAGGGCGCTCGGGAAGTTCGGAAGAAGAACTCCAGCCCCTTGCTTTCAACTGGGATACCCGTTGCGGAGAGTCGGCTATCTTTCAAGTCGGGTCTCTCCGTCTTACTTTCGGACTCCCAATTGGTGCGGCTGGCTGGAGGGTTTTTAGAGAAAGAGATAGAGCTCAGAACCCCCCTTTCGGGTCGAGCAGCAGTCCACGGTCTCTCTCACCAATTGGACCAAGAGACAGGCGAGAAGGAGCGATAGAGAGGAGGGCAGAGAATTCAGTTGCCAGGAGATTTCCACCCCTTTCCCACCAGTGCACTGGATTTTTCCTTTTCCTTATACTCACGTGTCTTCTATGATGATAAGCCGGCTGGATCCCTCTTTGCTCCCCGGCTGAACTCCTGGGGCTTTCGATTACCGCCCGGAAGATGGCCGGGGGTCCAAAGGATCTTCCCAGGCAAAATGGCCTGGTGCCGGCTGAAGATTTCGGGGCCCCCGGTCAGCAACGCGGGAGAACCGCATGCCCCACGTTGGGCGCCAACTGTTACGGCAAAAATCTGGGTGCGAGGCTGCTCTGCCACCCAGCTCATCGGACTAAGTCCGTGGGTCCCTGCGGAGGAAAATGAGCTCAGCCGGAGACAGGAGCAAACTGCAGAAGATCCAAGTTTATTGCGCAACAGGTTCAAGGCGAGATTGAACAGTGAGAAAGGGGTGACATGAGTTTTTGAAACTCCCTCCATGTCCCAGAATACAGTGCAAAACACGTCATGAATACATCACAGAAAGGTGGGGTTACACAGATCAGCACTTCAGGAAGGTGGAGGGGTTACACAGATTAGCACTTCAGGTGGGTGGGGGTTTACACAGATCAGCAGTTCAGTAAGGTAGGGGTCGCACAGATCAGCAGTTCAGTAAGGTAGGGGTTGCACAGATTAACATATGGAGGAGGGAGGGGGGAATATGCAGAGCTGGAGATATGCACAGATAAACACTTCCTGGGGATGAAAAGACAATGGTCTCAAATATGCATAGTCTGCCACCTGACATTGTCTGGAGGAAAGGCTGATCAGAACAATTTGAAAGGATTAGGGTCTTGACACTTTGCTTGAGGGATTATGCTGGACAGGGGAGATGTGATGGAGTCCTAGAGTAATTGAGCAAACTGGCACGCTGATTTTCTATGAATTTTATAGATTTTAGTCCCTTTTGACAATTGGAAATAAATTGATATATTGTAGCGAAGAAGAAGGTGAAGAAGACATGCCCCCCCCTTTCCGTAACAATATAAAACACTTTTATACCAGTTTTCAGCCCTAGCACACACACACATCCTATCAGTTTGCAAGAAAAGAAAATACCAGTTTAAACAATAACAGAATTAAAACTGAATGTTAAACATGACTTTTAAAAAATAGGAAGAATGAATCAAAACCTTCAATCTCAATAAAGGCAAGAGCCAAGTGGAAAATAAACATTTTTGTTGCTCAACCTAAAAGCCATCAGGGCTGTGGCCTAAGAATCACTGGACAAGGTGAATTGGTGCCCTCATCTCAGGCCATGATAGTTTCTTGCTCCTAGCAAGAACATTTTAATAATTCTCCCTAGAAGAAATCAGAAGTCAAAGAAGATTTATATTTCTAGTCTATAGAAAACAGCACAATGACCTACTAAAAATCAGTGGATGGAGAAGAATTGGAAATTTGCAGGTTAGACTGGCTAGGGACGCAACTCTGAATATCAATCCAATGGCAATCCAGTCCCCTTTTATTATATTGCAGCTCTTTTCCAAAGGAAGTAAGTCTATGTGGGTGCCTGCTACATGTGTATGTTTTTACTCTCTAATGGTGGTGTTGTTCTATAAGATCCAATCCTGGGTTTAGATTTGAACTTCTCCAGGTCCAAATACATAGCTCTATCCTCAGGTTTCCCTCCCTCCTATTGGTAAATTCTTGAAAATCTGAGTTAATGGTCTTAAACCTAAACCACTCCTACCTAAGCAAATGACATTCCAAAGCATTCTGTTTAGTTTCATTCCAGACACTAGAAATAGTTCCCTGAGGCTCAGGAGACAAGGGACCATTGCCTCTTGTCCTCAACAAGCTATGAAATTGGATATTGTGGGCTCTCTGATCTTGGCAGATCTTGGTTTATATAAATATGCCAGTCCTTCAAGGTGCAACAAGACTGTGTGTTTTCTGCAGCACACACAGCTCACCCTCTGGAATTTGGCATAATTTGGGGTGCCACCTTTGGCTAAGAATGTGGTTTATAAATATTTAAATAAATGTGCAGGAAACAAGGTTGATTGGGGATTTCTAAAGGCCGTTGTGTACAGAAAATAGCCAGCTGGAGTATGGGGCAGTTCTGTGTATTCCCTCCTCTGCCCTTTTTTTTTTTTTTCCTTTCAGGCTCTTTCACTAAACCACAAATGATTAACATATGTGAATAGGTAGGCTGGTGACATTTGTAATTGATTTACAAAGCTCCACTAAAAATCCCTAAGGTGAACAGTTGCAACAAGAGATGGGTTTCCTCTCGGAAGTGAGGAACTTTGTTTAGCCTGAAGGCCACATTCCACCATGGGTGAACTTCTGGGGGCCACATGCTGGTGGGGAAAGTTGGTGGAACAAAGGATGTGACTCTTACCTTTGTACAGCAAGTTGCATTTCAGCTACAAAAAAAGCCAGAGGTTTCTACATATTCAGCCCCAAACACATGAAATACATCTCCATCCAGAATCCAGGCAGGCCAGAAGTATTATCACAGTTCAAGTACACATTCCAGCCAGATAAAAGCACTCAAGGGCATAGGGCATTCCACTGTGGGGCTTGACAAGCCTAAGAGGCCCTATTTGGCCCACAGGCCAGAGTTTCCTCACCTCTGCCTTAAAAATCAAGCATGGCCCTTTTGTGCAACTGTATTAGTTCTCCTGTAAACAGCAAGCGAGTGATCGTGAAGGAAGGACACTTAGACAGTCAATTCTGGAGAGACTGTTGCTTCCAGCACTTGGACAATACACTTTTGCCCTCTACTCAGTGTTTGATATGGGACAATGCCTCCTCTCAAAAATAAGACCTGGTCTGAAGGATCTAGAACAGAGGAAAGGTAGTCTTGTCTGTTTATTCCCATGGTAGATTCGTCGAGTGGGATAGCATTTGGGGCAGGGATGGGGAATCTGTGGCCCTTCACATGTTGTTGGACTCCAGCTCCCATCAACCCCAGATAACATGGTCAGTGATGATGCAAGTTGTCCATCAACATCTGGAGGCTTGCAGGTTCTTCAGCCCTGACTTGGGGGGAGGGTGTGGGGGTGTCAATTGACTCGGCAGCTGTTGTGAGTGGAGAAGTGGTATAGGCAAGGTCCTACTGCTTTCAAAAACAGTGGACTGACCTCCCAGTACATCACCCTCCACTGTATTAACCTGGTGTTGCTATACTTGGTGGAAGAGTAAGAGATTGCCAGCAGCTCCAGTTTAAAGGAATGCAGTAGATATCAGGCCTTGGCCATTGCTGGTCATAATAAAACCATAACTATGTGTCTGACTCGGTACAAGGCAGATTTGTGTGTGTGATATTCCAGGTTGTGTTTTAGCAAATGGAGGTTGAGGAATGAGCTACACAGGAGCCCTTTGCAAGGCAGCTGGGTTATGAGCCTCCCTTATTGATCATAACTTTGATCCTTCTCTTCATTTTCTGAGAAGTTGTAGCTCAGCTAAGTCTATTGTTTTTGTGTATCATTGTAATTAGGGGTGTTGCTTTTTATAAACTTATGACTCAGTGGTTGTTTTGGTTACATTTAAAAAGTGCTTTTCCCACAGTCATTCCACCTCCTGCAGTTTTGATTCCCTCCTCCCTCTCCTCTCCCTGTACATTGCTCCCTGACATGCTTCCTTTTGCTCCCCCACTTTGTCCTTGATGCCATGCTCTTCTGTTCTCTCCGCAGGGCGTCCCTCCAGGTGGAGCTCGACGATGTCACTCTCAGTGCGGCCCCAGCGGCGCAGCCTGGTGGTCAGGATCAATAGGAGCCAATCGTTCGCTGGCGTCAACTCCACTCAGGACAAATCTTTCAGGTAGGCCCAGAAAAAGCTCCCTGGGTGGAAATGGGAGTTGGAGCATGCGGAGAACAAGGTGAATGGTGGTGTGTGATGCTTAAATGGCTAATTGCCTTCCCATCCCACCCAGGACTGAGAGTCATGCTGCTGTACATACATTTTAATTTACTGTGCATAATGTATTTTGTTTCAGCTAGTTATAGTGGAAGGGCTAGAATATGCAAAATGATCCAATCCCCTGGCAACTGGATGTCTGTTTCAGCCTCCCCTCAAATCTCCTGAGGTACTGCTACTGACCACATGTTCTTAAGCTTCATTCCCATCAGGACATGAAATACTTACTTTAAAATAACAAAGCTGAAATGCACACAGCTTTGTTCATAACATAGGACATTACTTCAGCAAGAACAGTGGCTGGCTTCTTACTTTGCAGTAGCAGGTGTATTCGCTCAGTGCCTTTGCTCCAGAGATGCTTCAGGAAGCACCCCTACCTATATAAATTGCCATAATTATTCCCTATGTTGTTTGTTTGTTTGTTTAAGACATCCACATACCACCTAATTATTTGAATTTCTAAGTGGTGTACATAAAAAAAAAAATCCACAGAAAATAGGTCTATAAAATTGATCATAAAACTGAACGCTACCTTAAAATACCTGCTGGAACAGGAAAGTCTTAGTCATGGACTGGAGATTCAGCAAGAAGGTTGTATGTCCCATCCCAGCTGAAAGAAAGTTCCACAGGCTGGGGCCCACTACATTGAATGCACAGCTTCTAGTAGTTACAAGCTGTGCATCTGAGCCATTTCTGATTTTGAGGCTGTGCATCCCCACAGTAAGAGGGAGGTATCACCAAGCTTTTGGGAATCCCAAGCTTTTCAGAAGTATAGTTTCTTTCACCATACAGTCAATCTGTGGCTGTATCTGCTGTCTGGGTGGAGAGTGCTTCTTAGCATGTGAAAAGGTGGAATTTTCTGAAAGCTGGGTATGGCACCAAAATGCGCAAGGTCTGTAGATAGTCACCTTTCAGCCTGTTGGGTGGGGTGATGAGGTGTTGATATGCTTGCCCCATTTTAAGAATGCTTGAAAACAACTTGTTTATCTAGTGAATGCACTCCTAAGACAGTTCTGTGTTTCATTACCACTGGTTTAGAGCAGGAGCAGAATCCCTTGTGGGAGGAAGGAGTAGGATGCAATCTGACTAACAAGCCAGTCCATAACATAAACAAGGAGACCACATGTTAGAAGGCCCTTTTATTTCTTTCTGTAGGAACATTTGGCAAGTGGATAATTTTTTCCTTGGCGAACTTGAATACGTGAGGCTGGATTCTTGAAGTACTGACCAAAATGAGCCATGCTAGATGCAACGGAAGTTCCACTTGATGGTGAATGCTCTTGTTTCTGCAGTAATTAAACAGAGGGAGGGAAGGCCTGCAAACAAGTGCCATCAGCCCACCATACTCAGTGCCCTTATTGCCCATGGGCAGTGCTAGAACATTTAGGTTTAGGTCAGAGTGAGGCAGAAGGCACAGGAGTGTCAAAATCCATAACATCAGATTTCTTTAATCACTTCCTCAATGTGTAGAACAATTCTGTAAATCAGTATTTCAAATCAGCAAACATTTTTGCAGCACAGAATTGCTCCAGATATAACATTTCACGTTTCTGCTGGTGAGCTTGGAACATCTGTGAAGAAGCAATACCTGTTGGCTTAGCGACGGTTGCCATCTCAACCCAGAGACTGTTGACATTTGGAATCCTCATTTCTGTCAGTTGCTGTGTTTTGAAAGTTTAGAGCTGATATCAGAATTCCAGCTGTTGGAGTCATTTTGTGTTTCTTACCCTTGAAGGGAGTGGAGCCTACAAAGTACCGTACTGTTGCTTGTGAAGGATCATGGAAAAACCTAAGCCTTTGAAAAGAAGTTACAGGCTTCCTAGTACTTATAGAAGTAAGGTAGCAAGTTATTTCCATGAAAAACAGAGATCTAGGTAGGACTACCATATTAGAGGCTTATTGGGTTGGTTGAAAGATAATATTACTTCATGCTGTACAGTACCAGTGCCTCCCAGTTGGCTTCAGTCTCCTGCTCTGTTCATCTCTTCACCTGCCTCCAAGTCTTTCAAGAGTACCAGTCAGGGGCTGGTGTAAGCCTTTAAGTGCCATAGGCAAAATTAGTATAAAAGCCAATGCTGGATCATGAAGCTGTTGGGCTAAGAACCAATCCTCGGCCATTCTGCTTGGCTCTCTTTCACACCCCAATTCCAACTAGCCATGTTGGTCCTGTTCTGGGGTTCTTGTTTTGTTTTGTTGGTCTCCTCTGAACTTCTTAATGAGTGCTGGTCTTCAGCTCCTAGCATGCTGCTGCTTATGTCCAGGTTTACTGGGCTTTTCACCCACAACCTACTGTATCTGGGATTCTTTACTATTGCCCTGTCTGCTTTGCATGCAGAACATCCCAGGTTCAATCCCTGCCATCCCCAGTTGGAGGGATAAAATAGCAGGTGAGGTGGAAGGCTTTTGCCTAGACTGTGGAGAGCTGCCATAGATGAGGGTTTACAGTACCAGATTAAACAGACTTACGGTCTGACCTGCTACGTCAGCTTCCTATGTTCCTTTGCTATCAACACTTGTCCATTCTTCCTTCTTACCTCTGTCAGGAGCAAAAATGTCATGAACGTGATAAGCATGTACTTCCCTACTCGTTATCTGTTACTGCAAAAGACACACTGTCATGGTCAGCTGTCTAAAGCTTCCTAACAGCAAGGCATCTTTCTTAGTTCCAGTCCTCCATTTCACACATCTCCCAGACTTGGGACTATTCCTGCAGCACAAGGATGGGGAACTTGTGGCTGTCTGGTTGTTTATGGACTCCAGATCCCATCAGCCCCGGCCAGAATGGTCAGTGGTCAGGAATGATGGAAGCTGTAGTCCAGCAACATATGGGTGGCTAAGGGTTCCCTGCTCCTGTTGTAGCAATAAAAGATTGACCAGTAACTCCCAAAATAGCATGGGATATTAATCTGGCAGCAAGAATTTGGAGCCTGAATAAAATAATCTATTTTAGGGGGTGCAGGGATCAATTTAACAGTAACAGCCATGCCCATTAAACTAGTCAGTGTTGCTTAGAATCAAATTTAGCACATGTTTGAGAGAAAACAGGGTTTCATTTTAGCTGGAAGAGAAAAGAAGAGAGAATGAAATTCAAGAGTCAGGAGTTCATTGTGATTCTTCAGTTATACACTAGGGCAGGATGGGGAGTCTTTAGCCTGTGGGCCAAATTTGTCCTGGCGCAGGTTCCAATTTGGCATGCATTATTTCTCTCAAACCATGACCTCCTTCCCCACATCTGACAACATATGTCATGTTAGTTATGGGGCAGGTAGAATTGTGGCTGGATCAGTTGTGCAACCAACTTCCCCATGCAGAACTCCATCGTGCAGGTGATACCTGCAAAAAGTAGGCTTGGACTTGTTGCCCATCAGCTGATCAACCCTCCTAATCAGTGGCACTTCAGAGAATTTGCAAGCCCTGTGTACTGTCTTGAAGTCCTGATGATTGGACAGTTGGGGCACCCTGCTCACATATCAGATTTGGCCTGCTAGGCTAGGGTAAATAAGGATCTGGCCCACTGGACAGATCAAGTTCCTTACCCCTCTACTAGGGTACATGGAATACTTGGGTGACTCTACCAAAACAATCTGATCTGAGTTGTGACAATACTCAGGCATGTGCACTACTCTTTGAGTAAGGATCATCTTCCTTAGGATAGCATTTGTGAAGTGCTGCATGCTGTTCTCTGCTGGACATATACTTTAAAGGGTTTAGAAGTGCACTTCCAAATGGCACTGTGCAGAGTTGCTGGTGCTCTGTGGTTCTCCCCCTCCCCTTTTGTTCCTGGTAGTCCATATTACAATAAGGGATCCGGTTCATGCAGTCCCAGTGACCCACTTTCAGGGTATAAAGTGTGGGAAAATGATCTTTACTGTGAGTTGGTTTTTTAGCATTTTCTGTGCTTTTAGCATTCACTCTAAGCAGCAGCAGTGGTGTGGAAAGCTTCCTCTTGAGTGCATGTATTTTTGTGATAGGTGCTCTGCACTGTGAGTCAAAGCTCTCCCCCCCACATGGGTACACTCACTCCATTGTTTTAAGAGTCAGCCCGGCTCCATGACGTCATGCTTTGCTTGAGGATTTTTATTTTTATTTTTTTAGGAATTTCCCTGCCTTCAGCACCCCAACGGTCTCCAGGAAGTCTGGCTCCAGGGTCAGTAGGATGTTTTCAATGTCCCACAAATCCCCTCCACCCAAGGTGCCCCAGCCGGAGCGACTCGACGAAGTGTACGAAGCACTGAAGAAGGGACTGACGTGAGTGATGCTGCTGCCAGAAGTCCCACCCTCTTAACCTATGGCTTGGGTTTCATTGAAACCCTCTTAACCTATGGTGCCTGCTTCATTGAAAATTGTTTAATGCCATCTTTCTATCACATGTTGATGTTTGAGGCTCCCTAGAATGAATGTTGGAATGCAAACTCACTAGCAGTACAAACCCAACATTGGTAGATAGAACCCAGATCTCAAAGGGGTGGGGTGCCAGCTGCCCAGTGATCATAACAAACACTAACCATAACCATAACTAACATGTGTATGCCCCAGCCTTTGTCAGCCCTGTGTCCTCCAGATGTTTTGGACTACAACTCCCATCAGCCCCAACCAACTTTCTCAGGCCCCTCCCACCTGTCAAAACTGGTCTGTGGAGGGTGGGATAGTTTTTTGCCCTGCCTCCCTCTATACACACACAGTATAATATTTCTTCCCACACAACAATGCACTACGTACCTGCATATTCCCTCTCCCCACCAACTCTCCAAATGTATGTTTGAGTCAATGAGGGTACATGCAGGCAAGTAGCACAGTATGTTTGCTTAAACCTTAGTCTATACCACTAGCCTTCTCAGTGAAGCTGGTGAACCGAAAGCTCTGCTGGACACAGCTGAACTGGGCACAGCCTCCTGGGAATCTGGAAGCAAGGATTCTGTTTGGGTCCTTGCTGCCAAGGATAACATCCTGTAGAAGTTTGAAAGAGTGGCCGGGATGCTGTCTCCCCATAGCTCTTTACTTAAAGGGGAAGAGTCCTGCTGCTTCTGCTTACCCCATTTCTCCCCTAACAGTGCTTATCTGGAAGTGCACCAGCTGGAGCTGGAGAAGCTGAGCACCCAAATCCGCGAGTCCAAGAGGAATTCTCGATTGGTGAGTGGAGGGTTGGTGCCAACTAAAAGCATTCCTGCCCTCAGTGTATGCACTTCATTCTCCCCAGAGTGCAGGACTGGCAATAGTAGAGAGACTGTGACAGGTCAGGGAAGGAGCCTTCTGATACTGTTTGTTTTGGAGCCTTTGCCCTCTCACTCAGCATTGGCTTCTGCCATGTTTGTAGCCTCTCAGCAGTTCTGATCCTGAGGGTGCTTCCCTACAGCTATGGGGCAGACGACAGTTCTTGGGACACATATACTGTACATGCTTTTTGGGAACAGTTGGTGCTGGCCACCAACTTGAAAATGGTGTTTGACAACTTCATCGGGGAGAAGGATAACAGTAGCAATTGATCTGTGATGAATGGATTTTATCTCCCAATATGGGATGCAGTGTGCTACTGAATACAACTTGTTGGTGATCATAAGCAGGAGAAGGCCATTGCATTCATGTTCTGCTTGTGGTATTACCATAGGCATCTGGCTGGCCACTGTGGGAAACTGGATGTTGGACTAAGTAGGCCTTTCGTCTAATCCAGCAGGGCTGTGTATTCAGCAATCATTTTTTTCTGACCTCTGCCTAACCTTCACCTTCTCCTTGTTTTCTCCTCTAGGGCTTTCTGTACGATCTTGATAAGGTAAGGCATGCTGCGAAGGAAATTGTGCTTGCCCTGGATTGCGGGTGGGGGAGGGCTTGCCAACCCGCTGAGTTCTGTATCCCTTGGATGCAAGACATTGAAGCGTCTGGGCCTTGGGTTGCATCTCTTATCCCTGCCTTTGCTAGCACAGAAAGTCAAGTTACTTGACTTCAGTGATGCTTCTCTCCTGCTGCTTCTGCTGCTTTCCTTCAGATGTCACTTCCTGAATCCTTTGTTTGGCCAACTGCCTTAAGAGCCAAACTAGATGTGACGCAGGAGTTCTGCATCTCTTTTCACTGTGTTTCTCTTTAAAAGCTGCCTCGGAAGTCGTAATCAAAAGCAGAAGAGGGGAAGGAAGGAATGCTTAATCCTGCATTTCTGATCCCTTCAGCTGCTTTCTCAAATGCAGGGGAAGATATACTGGGGGTGGGGGAAGAAGCGTGGGGAGGTCTGTTTTGAGCTTTGTACAGTGGCTATAAAGAGTCAAGCAGTTTCTCCTGCACCCTGCTGGCCCTTCCTTGGCTCAGACTGGCAGCCTTTGAGGTTGCTTTTGGTTTATAGTGGAGCAGATGATAACTTCCCCACCTTGGAGAAGGGTGGAAAGTGGTTCCAAGACAGGTATTGCTACTTTCATATCAAAAGAGTAGGATCGTCAACAAAAGAGTGGATGTAAACACCCTATCCTGCTCTTTTGCATCTGATAAACAGTTCTTGCAAGACTTTGCATTGTTTCAAAAACATGCAAAACCTGTTCAGTGAGACATGAAGTGAATAAAAGAAATACCATTAGGTAAATACCTTGCGAAATCTCTCTTGAGCCAGTTGCAACTCTCTTATAAAAACTATTTGCCTATCTCCAGCCTGAGGTTAGTCTGTGTATTAGCTGCAGCAGTAACTTCTGGTTGTGGGGCCAGGAGAACATAAAGAAATCAAGGGGGCAGTTTTTTCAGTTTTAACTCAGGCATGCCTTGGCTGAAGCTGCTCTTTTCCAAGAAGTTTCCTTGAGGAACTGAAGGCAAAAATAAAAAATAAATATGCTAGAGACATAAGGAAAAGGGGTAGCTAATTTATCTTTTAAATAGATAATGAAATCTCAAAATAATAATGATAACGTCAAAATGATGAAGTTTCAAAGTTAGTTTCTAATCTCTTTTCTTCCCGGTGCATGACATCAAGGAAACCAGTATATTTGCTAAATGTGGTAACTGGGAGGGGAACAGCCATGGGCTAGTCCTCATTACAACTTACCGTATTTTTCGCTCTATAGGACGCACTTTCCCCTCTCTAAAAATTAAGGGGAAATGTGTGTGCGTCCTATAGAGCGAATGCAGGCTACGCGGCTAAGCCCAAAGCCAGAACAGGGAGACGGAGCGCTGTGCAGTGCTCCGTTTCGCTGTTCTAGCTTGGGGTTGGCTGCGCAAAGCCTCTGCAGGGCAGCAGGGTGCCTTCACCTATGTGTCCTATGGTCCGGTGGGTCCTATAGAGCAAAAAATAATGTATATGCATCCTGCACTCTGCCCTAAGCAACAAAAAGCACAGGAAATGAGCTTTCTCTTTGGGGGTCAGCTTTGCTTGGTGAAAGGATGCTGCATTTGGGCAGGCAGAGAAGGGCAGATGCGTGGTTCCAAAATTTTGAGTTAAAAAATGAGAGAAGAAATGAGCACTTCCAGGCCTCCCTTTTATTTACAGTCTGCTGACCTGGACTTCTCTTTTCATGGGCATATCTGATATGATGTAGTGATGGCCTCTAATTGGATGGATTTTAAAAAAGAAAAGGAGTTGCATGTTTTTAAGATGTGCTTTCTGTTAAAAGTAGGAGGGAAGCATTGAAAGTGGGAGCAAACCAACCAGCTTTTTGCTTGGTGCCTAAAAGTAAGCAACTTTGCCAGTTTCTCCTACCCCTGCCTTTCAACCCTGAATGACTTCCTCTTGCCCATAAAACAGCAGCCAGATGGAAGGACCCTGGCCACTTGCCCAGTGATTAACCTGAGCTAGGCTATATCTGCCTAGCTTTAAATATTGTTCTTTTGCCAATGAAGATACATATCAGGAACTTGTTGCTCTAAAACAGATCAGCAAAGGAATCGGTTTAGCCTGTAAGCACCAATAATACATCTATTGCAAATGGAAAGACCCCAATCCTTTCTTGCGCAAGCTGGGAACGTAGAGGATTTCTGGGACCTTCACTACTTAGTCAGTCGGATTTCCAATTCCTGTCTAATGGGATTTCCTTTTATTGTTTCACAGCAAGTCAAGTCGATTGAGCGGTTTCTGCGCCGTCTGGAGTTTCACGCTAGCAAGGTACCAGCTGCTTCTCAGCTTGTAAAACAGAATTTCTGTACTGAGAAAAGCTGAACTCTGTTACCTTTGAATATTATGCAGTTTAAGTATGTTTGTATATATTTGCTCATTTTGTATAGTCTCGCCGTGAGGCAGATAGCTATGTAGGGGACCGACGTTCCAAGCAAAGGAGTCTGTTGTGTTCCATAGAGCACTTCATATCTGTAGTGGGGAAACTGTAGCACTCTAGGTTATGCTGGGTCCCAGCTCCCATCATTCCTGACCTTTACTCATGCTAGCTGGGCCTAATGGGAGTCCAGTAATAGTGGGAATGCCACAGGTTTCCCACCTTTGCTTTATGGTGGGAGCAGAAGAGGATTTAGGGAAGCGTGGCTGGTTTGGTCACACTGGGTGCAGAGCCTCAGGGGCTACAACTTTGATGTTGAATGGAAGACGGGAGGTGGGGGACACACACCAAATTTTGGGTTTGCATAGGGTGCCACTGAAATTTGAGACCCTATTGAATGCTTCCGCTGATCTGAGTTCGTGGCAACCAAACTTTTGCCAAGCATCCCCTACAGCCCCTCATCCTAGCTCTGTGGTTTACTTTCTAACAGATAGATGAGCTTTATGAGGCCTACTGCATCCAGCGGCGGCTTCGGGATGGAGCCCACAACATGGTCAAGGCCTACACAGCTGGTTCACCTGGCAGCAAGGAGGCACGTGAGAGCTTGGCTGAGGCTAGCAAGGGCTACAAAGAGTACACAGAGGTGAGTCAAGATGGCCTGGTACTGAGGGAGGAGGAAGGAAATGGTGGAATGGGGACCAGGCTTTGTGTTGGCGGCATTAATGGGCAGTTGTTTGGTTTCTTCCCCTTCCAGAATATGTGTCTGTTGGAGAGTGAACTAGAGAGTCAGTTGGGAGAGTTTCACATCAAGATGAAAGGTACAGAAAGGAAAACAATATGCCATATACAAAGGGATGTCTGGTGGCCATTTTGTAACATGAAAAGCAGCTTTGGGGAGGGCATAACCCTGAGTGGGTGGGAGGGTTAACCCTTTTTCTTGAAAGCGGATGTGTTTTACACCAGATCCCATATATGAAATTCCAACTGCAAGTTTACCTCCTAAACATGTATCTGCACCCTATCCCACACCTCTTGTCATTTATGTGGATCAGCAAAATTGTGGGGTCATGACGGAGGCACTGACATTTTTCCCCCCTCTTGCAGGATTGGCTGGCTTTGCTAGGCTCTGTGCTGGAGACCAATATGAGGTTTGTGAGTTAGAGATGGGCTCAGAACATGTGGAGAGGGAGGGGCTTGGGTCCTGGAAACTAGATGAACTGGAGTTGACCGAACAGCTTGTTGGAGGGGAATCTGGTCCCCCAGCACTGATTGCATTAGCTCTTGTCCAGCTCTAATAGGGTGCACACCTTGTTTCACGTCCATCCAGTTGATCTGAATTCTCTTATTCCTTGTGGCAGATCTTCATGAGATATGGGCGCCAGCGGTGGAAGCTGCGGGGCCGCATTGAGGCAAACAGCAAGCAAGTGTGGGACAGTGAGGAGATGATCTTCCTGCCCCTCATTACAGAGTTCCTGTCCATCAAGGTATCTGGTGCCACTCTGGGCAGCTGGCCCCTGTCACAGGAAAGACAATTCATTTCCTAGGCTTACTGGGCCTCAACTCTTCCTTCTCCTCCCAGGTAACAGAGCTGAAGAGCTTGGCCAGTCATGTGGTGGTGGGGAACGTCTCTTGTGAAACGAAGGACCTGTTTGCAGCACTGCCCCAGGTCGTGGCAGTAGATATCAATGACCTGGGCACCATCAAGCTGAGCCTGGAGGTTAATTGGAAGTGAGTTATTCTCTTGAGGCTTATTGAGTTTCTCTGTTGTGGAGCTGTGTTAGAAATGCTCTTGGGGAAGGAAGCTTGTGATCTTACAGAACCTGAAGGGAAGGGCCTGGTAAGTGAGGGAACTAGGACCATGGTACTATAGATCCTCCTTCCCCAGCTTAGTGCCCTCCAGGTGTTTTGAACTACAATTCCCAACAGCCCATGGCAAGTATAACGTGCTGACTGGGACCAATGCGATCTGTGGTCCAAAACATCTGAAAGGCTGCTCTGGATGGTGACTCCCCAAGAGGATTTAATAATGTATGACCCTCCCTTTCTCTTCTTACATTAGTGTACAGGAGGGGTGGTTCACTTTTCTCTCTGAGCACTCTGCTTTCTTTTCACCAGCCCCTTTGACAAAGAGGACCAACCATCATCTGCTAGCACTGTGACAAAGACATCTACAGTCAACAAGAGATTTTCCACGTACAACCAGAGCCCACCTGATACACCATCTATGCGTGAACAGGCTTTTTATGTGAGTGCAAAGGAAAAAACCTGGAAGGGAATCAAAACCCACACTCCTGGTCCTAGTTGGGAGAACTGTAGCTTTCCTAAGTCCCACCAACTAAGTTTGTGGCTGAGATGTGGCTAAAAATCAGCAGCCTCCTGGATCGCAGCTCAAACTTTTAGCCACAATGCTATATGAGCTGGAGACATCTTCAGAGCAAGTCCTACTTTGAACGTATTGCATTAAGGCATGTGGGAGAAGTGGAGGGGTCAACACTTGTTCTCAGTCCAAGAAACCATAGTTTATCAAGTCAAGACTTTAGCATTTGAACCAAGCCTTTGTCTTGAGCTGAAGAAGCTAAGGAAATTAGTACAGGAAAGGAGAGGACAACATCTGGTTGATAGGAGAAATGTCAGGTTATATATTTTTTAAAATGCATTTATATCCCAGCATTTCCTGCAAGGAGCTCAAGGTGGTGTGCATCATTCTCTCCCTCCTCATTTAATCCCCACAAGAACCCTGTGAAGCAGGTTAGGCTGAGAGGCAGTGGTCTGCCCAAGGTCACCCAATGAGCATCATGGTTGAGCAGGGATTGGAACCCAGGTCTTTCAGGTCCCAGTCTGAGACTCTAACCAGTGTCCCCACACTGGCAGATCGATCAGTTATGGAAACCAGAGTGGTCCTGATTGCCAGGGAGAAGCACCAGCAGATTGTCTGTAAGGCAAGTGAGTCTCATGTTGTAATGGAGCTAAGCCTTTGGTTCTGACCGTTGCCTCTTTCTTCGCTCAAGAGCCTGCCACGGGAGGCTCCCCACAAGCACAGGTGGGCCTTGTTGGACATCTTCCGGGAGACTTTCCTAGAGAGGCTGCCGCGGAGCTGCTCATGCAGCGACGTCTCCTCAGTGCAGCTCGGCACAAGGGCACCTCGGGGCTGTGTAAGTGCTGGCCCTGTAGCTTAGCCTAGTCACCTGATGTAGATGTAGCTGTGCTCTGTCTCCCGTGTGCTAGTCTGTGGTTCCTGTTTCAAGGCCTGAATCAGAGCTGTGAATAAGACAAGTGGATTCACTGCAGAATCTTCCCCTTCCCTCTGCCGCTTTGCAGTAGTGAGCAGTGGACTTCCCCTGTCTTCCCAGATTGTGGTGTTTTGTGGCTATCGTGTGCTTCCTTGTGCTGCCCCTGAAGGCAGGGTGCGGATCATACAGGCTTTTGTCTCCTGCTTTTTGTAGTCATAGATTTCTTCCTCACACCAGTTTGCCTTCTGTAATATACCAGCCTTTTATGTGCTGCCCATATTCATCATATGGCTGCCTTCTGGTGGATTTGGTGGCTGAGGAAGAGCTGCCTCCCTGTAGGCCAGGAATTGAGGAACCTTTGACCTTCCAGTTGATGATGATGAACTCCAACTCTCATCATCCCCAGCCAGCATTGCAAATGGTAAATTATGATGGGAGTTGAACATGTGGAGGATGACAGGTTTCCCCTCCCTGCTCTAGGCCTCCCAAGCTGACGTGTGTGTGTGTGTGTGTGTGTGTGTGTGTGTGTGTGTGTACAGGCTGTAGCTCAGTGGTAATTCAGATGCTTTGCCCAGAGAATGTACCAGGTTCAATTCCTTGCAGCTCCAGGTACAGCTGGGACTGTCCCTTATCCCTGGCAAGATGCTATCAGTAAGTGTAGACAATACTGAGCTAGATGGACTATTGGTCTGACTCAGCATGAGGTGGCTTCCCGTGTTCCTCTGTGTAATTTGTGGTATTTCCAAACTGGAGCAGGTATCTCAAGAAAGGAGGAAATGTAACCTTCAGGGAATTGTGCAACATTCCTTCATCTGGGGTGCTACCTGAAATAAACAGTGATTTCCTCCTTGTCTGCCACAAAGATTAGCATAGAATTGGCATATAATTTGCCATGTGATTTGTGACATGTGGCTCAGTGCTGGGACCTGGCAAACAAACAAATCACTCGTGTGTCTCATCTTGGCTGCAATCCCTGCCCTTATCCATGGGTGGTGGATGTATGGAGGAGTGGTGGAAGCTATGTAAAGAAGTACAAAGGGCTTTGAATAGAAAGGGTTGGGCTGGAGGGCTGGAAGCCAGTATTCCTCCAAGCAGCCTGTTAGAGAATGGTTAGGGGCTGAAATGTTTCTCAGGTGCCTTGCCATCTTGTCGAGGGCACCTTGAGTTGTCACAGCAAACCAAGAACATGAACTAGGAATGATGGCCCTCCTGGCCAGCTCTAGATCCAACCCCACTTGCAAGGGAGGTTGATTTAACTGCCCACAAGTAGCTGGGCTGCTGCCCTGGAGTCTTGTCTCCAAGACTGTTGAGACTTGAAGCAGAGACTTGCTTTTGTCTGGAAGAGATGCAGCATCACACATCCTGGGCAAGCTGTCTTCTCCAGTGGGGAGCCGAGCCGCAAAATGATGAACAACATTTTGCGCTTCCTGCTCCTACCAAAGTTGCAGTCTCTCTGATACCCATCATCTTTCCACCCAAAGGGCACAATCTCCCAAGTGTCTGTTGCTGGCCAAGTGAAGAGAGAGGGAGCTCAGTTGCAGCCTGGTATAACAATGGAGCTTATCAGGGGGTCAAGGGGCACAAATAAGGAAACTTCAGTGAGCCTGAAGAGTAAAGGAGTGGGGTGGTGGTGGAAGGAAGTGATGGTGTTTATGCAGGGGTGTAGGCAGTGACAGATGTTTCCATGCTTTCACACATGCACTATGCTCAGTGCATCCCTCGTGTCTCATCTATGCTGCATTCTTTCCAGAACATGTTGCGGCAGCAGGAGGAGCTTGAGAATGGGGCAGCCTGGTCCATCTCTTCAGAGTCTTCGGATGATTCCTCTAGCCCACAGCTGTCTGGAAGTGCCCGCCATACACTGCCCAGGCCTATTGTGCAACCTGCAGTACAGGCAACTCCGCCTGCCATAGAAATTGCCTTTACGCAACCCGAAGACAAAGAGCCACCAGCCGTTCGCGAGGAGGTGGCTGTGGCTAATGGACATGTGCCCTATGCTCGGACTCTTAGTCAGATCAGCGAAGCTAGTGTGGACCTGCCATTGGCAGAGGAAAAGGAGTGCACTGTCCCCAGAGACTCCAGTCCCAGGGACCTGCCTCCGCTGGAAACGAACTCCTTGCCCCAAAGTGAAGGCTCAGTGCTGGACACTCAGATCACAGAGGCTGGAGAACAGGAGATTGAGCCTGACGGGGCCACTCCCACTGTAGAAGGGAGTGAGGACACAGCCTCCCAAGCCCAAGAGGTTGAACAGCCCAAGCTTTCATTGAGCCTGCCGGTCCCAAAGGAGCTTCAGCCAGTGGGACTCTTGGAGCCACCAAAACCCAAGCCTGTGGACTGCGGGCTGGAGGAGGCCATCAACTCACTGGCCTCTGCTCTAGATGACTACCGAGGCCAGTTCCCTGAGCTACAGACCTTGGAGCAGGAGCTCAAGCACCTAGAGGAGATTCTCTTGGTGAGTGAGAGGGGGTGAAGAAGACCATGGCTGGGGGAAGGACAGCATCCCTGGATCTGTGTATATTTAGAGCTGAAATAAAATGTTTTAACCAAACTTTTCTGAATTCTGGAACTTGTGTGAATTGTGCAAACAAACCTCACTTTGTGCATATTTGCTTGTTGTTGTTTGCATAATTTGTGCCAACCATAGGGAAGAACAAAAGAATAATTTGTTGGACCCCTGAAGCCTCGCTCCCTGACCACTGCAAATCCTTTCTTGTGTTCCCACCCTGTCTGGTGAAGTTACTGTTGCAGATGCACATAAGCAGTTAACAAAATAGCAATATGTGTATATAACAAAAAGAAAACAGAGAAACTACAATGTAATAAAATGCATTGCAATGTAATATAAAGCAGAGCTACAATACAGTATAATAAAACAAGAACACCCCCCCCGAAATGTAACAACAGTTTTTGAAGCACCTTTAGAGTCCGGGGTCCCTTCCTTTTTCATCCTCTTGCCAAGGCGCATCCTGACTGACAGAATCCAACACTCAGCCCACAAACAGATACACATAGAAGCCAAATTCTGCCTTACATATAGAAGCAAAAAAAAATATGGTATGTTCCTTCTTCCCAGCATCGTTAAGTGCAACTTGAAAGCTGCATGGCACCTGAGGAAAATGAGTCTGAATGTCTGCCACCTCCTTCCACATTCTATCTGTGGAGATCAGATGGAGTTTCCCTGGCTTCACTCTCAGCCTAATTCCCCCTCCCTTTCTCCCTCACCCCTGGGCCAGCCAGCTTTGCTTACCATCTAGCCTGTTAAAAGAGTTCTGGAGAACTTAAAAGCTTGCACACAAGTTTTGTGACATTTTGGTTTTTCTGATAAAAGCTATTGCCCAAATATTGCTTTTGACATTTTCTTATGCTTTTATACTTATGAGATTAGAAGATGTCCCCTCCCTACAACTTTCCCCTTAGAAATTGTTCAGAGTTTCTCGCTTCTCGAAGCTACAGCGGCTGCAACCACAGAAGCACAGGTGATCAGGGCTTGTTCTCATGGCCCAGAGTGTTTTGCTGGCAGACATAGGAAACAGCTGCCAGAGTAGACAAAGTGATTCTTGTTTTCTTTCCCCTCATCCCACAGCAAAAGCAGGGTGTGTGCCTGAGTCGGGCCTCTAGCACCAGTCTGACGGTAGAGCACGCTCTGGAGAGTTTCAGCTTCCTCAATGCTTCTGATACAGAAGATTCAGATGATGACGGGTGAGTGAGGATGGGACAGGTTGCTAGGGAACTCAGTGTAGGCTGCCGAAAGTTAAAGTGGGCATAAGCGGAACCCCAGCATGTTGGGATTCTGATCTGTATGAGAAGTGGGGACAAAGTAATATTCAGTTTTATAGCAAAAAGTGATTGGAGGCTTGCAATGCAAAGGGGCAAAATTAGAAAACTCCTCATCCCAAAATGATGAAGTGTTAACTGAAGAAGGTGTGGCCTTCCAGTTCCTGCTGGACTACAGCTGCCATCATCCCAGACCATTGGCTGTGCTGGCCAGAGCAGTTTGGAAACTGGAATGCAAGTACCTTTGGAGGGCCACAGGCTTCCCATTCCTGAACAGCAGGAGCCCACAAGCTTTAACATTCTTGGCTAGCATGTGCCTGCCCTGGAGCTTCCTCACACTACTGAGGTTCTACAATTTTGTTCCAGGTGGTTATCCTGGAAGAGCAACTGTTTTACAGGAACAAGGAATTCTGGGAAGGTCACCTTCTTCCTCTGTAGCAGCAAAAACAACAAATATACTAAGGCACCTTAAAATACTAACAGGTTTATTATGGCACTAAAGTACATAAAGTGTTTCTCCCACAACACCCCTTTGTTTAACCATCTTTGATGAGACGACAAACTGCAAATTCTGGCTATCAAATAACACCCTTACTGTAGCTTTAATCAGGTTGACCAGCTTCTGTAGTCTCAAAGAGCCCTATCTTCTCCAGTTGTGGCCTAAAAGTATGTTTTCTCACACTCTCCAAATCCAGCATGGGCGGTCAAGTCCTCTGATAGCACTGGTGACCCTTAACATGGTAAAAGCTTCATAGGAGCATTGGAAGGTGCCTCACACAAAGTCAGACCCTTGTTCCAACTTTCTTTGTATTGTCTTTGCTGATTGGCAGCACTTCTTCAGGAACCTCCTGCGTTCAAGTGCATCACAACTGAGCTGCAGCCTTTTCCTTCATAATGAACAAACTTCTGTATTCAGGCATAACCAGGAGCATTGTACAGAAAGTCCAGTGTGGATGTAGAATGGAAATATATTCAGCTTTTTCAAACCTGTTCTTTTTTTTTATTTGTATGAATATTACTACTACTTTTTTTAAAAACCCCACCTTGATTAAAGTTGGGCCAGATAACACTGATTCTTTGGCCTGCCAGTTGGGCTTAAGTTAGGATGAAACAGCCTATGGCTGTTGACTCTCCTCCAGTTTATTTGTGTATCCTCTCCCTGTACCAGAACTTGAAGGGAGCTCAGAGGTCTTTATCTCAGGATAGCTGGTTTTTATAAACAGGCCCATAGTTCAGGGATAGTTTGGATTCTTAGTGGCTCCCTTGTCTGGCTGGGGCTCTGTGTTTGCTCCAGGCTAATGTCTCTGCTTGGCACGCTAAGAGACCCAGATGGACTTTTCCCACAGTGCCGATGCAGCTGCCGGAAATGAGCCTGGCCTGACAGGTGAATTCCAGCAGGCTGTGCTGCAACAGTGCCACTTAGCGGCCAGCCCTGGATATTGCCAGCAAGAATCTGTTCTCTTCCAGCCTCTTCTTTCTCTGTAGAAAAGTAGACCATTGCAAAAAGGGGAGTATAAATGTCTTGGGGCACAAAGTGGATAAAAGTGTTCAGGAGTGCTCTGTTGAGACACTGGCAGTCGAAGTTGCAGTGCTCACTCGACTAGACCTGTAACCCAGTTATGGATATGATAACGGAAGAGGGTTTAAAATCAATGGATTGATTTGTGTTACTCCGTTAAATTTGCATGTTGGGTAAACGTTTGTGAGGCAAGAAGTATATGTTCTCATTTTCAGAAAAATCTTCTGCCTGATTAACAGGGAGACACCTTTTTGAGTTGATTAAAGTTTGTTATATATTTGATTTTGCCAGTTAATCAAGTAGATATCACAGCCCTAATTCAGACCTGTTCAGGAGCTTTTTGGTGTTACATGGATGCTGGGACAAGCTGAATCATACTTGCAATGCATTTCAATGTTCAGGGGTGGACAGAGTGAAGAAAGTTGGGCTTGCAAAGGACTGGATCCCTGCTAATATCTTCCCTGCTGGCTCTTTTCACAGGAAGGCTAGCAGTGCACAGCCTGCACCCCTGGGCAGGGTACCAGGACCCAGTGAGGCTGTTACTGAAGACCCAGCTGGGTGCTTAAGCTCAGAGGGTGGCTCAGAGCCCATGAGCACTGGCAACGAGTTCCTCGACAGGGCCTTGGTCCTACACCTGAACCATTGCAATCGCTTGCTGCTGGTGAGTTCACAGTGAGGTTTCAGTGAAGAATTGGCTATGTCTTTCATTGTGCAAGATGATTGTCCTTGCATAAAAATGAAGATCAGGAGGGTTTGCAAGAGCTTTTTTAAAAAACAAAAACAAAATAAGGAATAAAACCAAATAAAAATACAGTACAAATGCACATTTAAAAAAACAGTACTATGGACAGATATTTTTTTAAAAAAACAACACACCCAACAGCCACCCAGAATTAAAACTTTGCAAAGCCATTTGAAGAAACATAAGAAATAGGTGCTAGGAAAAACTTGAGGAGGGCATTTCATGGTTGGGGCTCCGCAATGGAAAAGGCTCTGATAACCAGCCAGCAGGAACACCTGGAGCAAGGCGCTGTTAGATTAGCTCAGTATATAGGCAGGTTGATACCAAAGGAGGTCCTTCGATAACACTGGTCCCAGGCCTTTTAGGGCTTCCTCATTCAAAACCAAGACTCTGAAATCTAGAAGATGATGATGGACTACAATGCCCATCATTCCTGGCCATTGGCCATGTTGACTTGGGCTGATGGGAGTTGGTGCCCAACAACATCCAGAGTTAGTTCCCCACCACTAGAGGGAACCTGAGACTTGGCCCTTACCTTGGAACTCCTCCTCCTCGTCTTTTCTGACCATCCTGTCAGTCGGACATCACTCAAGTTGTTGAGTCCCAGCTTTGATGCCAGGCCTGCCCTTCTGTGTTGTTCTTGCGCATGATACCTAACCGGGGGGGAGTAGCTACTTGTACTGTAGCCTTACCTTAAAAGGATTCCCCATATGCCATGCACAGTATGAGCTGAGATTGACCACCTCCACTAAGAATCTTTCCCACTTGTATCTGATTCCTAGAAACTGGGCACTTTTGGGCCCCTCCGCTGCCGGGAAATGTATGCACTCGACAGGCTGGTGAGGGAAGCACAAGTCCTGGAGATGGTCTGCCGTTTAGCAGAGGAGCGAGCAGGGACAGCCAGCTCTGCTGAGGAAGGTAAGGAAAAAAGAGGACAGATGTGGAATGAATCTGGGATTAGCTACATCAGTGCCGGAATAGGCACTTATTTGCAGGATACAGTGAGTCAACTGTTATTCTACAAAGGGTGTCTGCAAATATACAACCAAGCAAACAGCCAGGCTGTTTGTCTTTCTTCCATAGGGTAAGGTTGGCTTCCTGCTGCCCTGTCTTTGTAAGATACATTTATTCCTGCAATAGTTGTTAGTTTTGCCCTTTCTCCCATGCTTTGTTTTTTATATTTAAAAAAGTTTTTTAAAGCATTGTGTCTGCCTTTATTCAATGTAACATTCCCTGAACCCCTTTCTTTAAAAGAACAGTTTTTAAAGAGTTGTAAAGCTAAATTGAGAATGGGGAAGGGAGGAGATGTTGACCTTACAGCTGCTAGCCAATCAGAGTTGTGCACAGCCATTTTCTGCAGACCTTTGCAACTTGAGCTCATCCTGCAGAGGAATGGGTACAGCTGACCATAAATATGTACTTTTAGAGCATTGCTGACTGCTGTTTTCAGTGTAAATTTGTATAGGATACTTTGCAGGGGAGGGCAAGAGAGACATTTGTGGAGCTTCTAAGAGTAAGACTGATTCAGGGGGAAATGTTCCTTCTGGTGTTATTATCATAACCAGAGGTCTAAGCTGTCTATGTCGTCTTTTTCTCCTCTCAGTGGTAGAGTTTTCTTCATGGAAGGAGGGAGTATTGCTCTTCTGGGACAACTGTGTGGTCATGCCTAATCTATACACCTGCCCTGTAGAAAAATTCCTGCAGACACTCAATTCCCAGTATGCGGCACGAATCAACGAACGCCAGCAAGGCCTGGCAGATCCAGGTGGGTGTGACTTGGACACAGGACAGTACTTACTATATGCTTTACTTCTCTCTCCACTGCCCCCAATTTCATCTTACGTTCTGCAGTCTTTTTATATTCTTTGCAATTCAAGCATGAACCTGCACATTGTGCACCATCTATGCTTTAGCTAGTGATGTGGGAAGGGCAAGGGGCTAATACCTTGACTGCTAGAAGTCCTCCTCAATCCCACGCCGGCTTTGACATTTCACAGTATCATACAGTTGGAAGGTACCTTGGAAGCTATTTAATCCAACCGAGTTTACCACCTCTTAAGGCAAATTGTTCCACTGTTGCAACGTTTACTTTTAGGAAGTTTCTCCTAGCACTTGGCTTAAATGTGTTTCCTTGCAATTTCCACCCATTAGTACTAGTCCTGCTCTCTGGAGCAACAGAAAACAAGCCTGTTCCATCTTCTCTGTCACAGCCCTTCAGATATTTGAAGATGGCTATCATGTCTTCCCCTAAGCACACCTGTGTCTTTCAGGCATTCCTCATTCCACTTGGTTCCCAGCTTTATGTTCCATCAGGCATGGGTCATGTTTCATGTTGTCAGGGGTCCAGATGCTTGGGATTCTTTTATGAATGAATCTGGGGGTTCCTGAGTGCTGAATTCTGAGCCAAATATCCATTCCTATGCTTGTGCAGTATGCTTCTTTTATGAGGAAGGTGAGTATGGTTAGAGGACAAGAGTCGTTTGTGATGCCTTAAAATTCACTTTCATAAAGGAATGACTCCTAGGGAACCTATTAGCCGTTCTTTGCCTTAGACTTAGTTCAGCATTTTTTGTATCGAGATATGTTAAAGACTGATTGTACTCCAAATAACAGTATAACTGACCCATGATTTGTTGGAGTTGACTATGATTGAACTGTTGAGGGTGGTGGCAAAATGTGTGTAACTCAGAATGAACTCCTCAAAGCTTTATTCATATCCAAAGAGTGAACCCACCCCAGAGCTTGTTCCCAGGGACTGTTCCCAAGTCCCTATCATCCTCCAGTCCCATTCAGAAGCCTGGGTGTAGTTGCAAGACCCTTGTCATATGATTGGTGCATCTACCAAGTATTTGGGAGCCACCTTGACAGTGTTTTTTCCCCTGCCACAGTGTGTGTGAAGCTGGTGGAGGAGTTTCTGCAACGCAGACTGCCCAGGCGCCAGGGGAGCTGCCAGGCTGAGCAGATCACTGTTTTCCAATACTGGAGCCACTTTGAGGCTCTGCCTGTCTTGACGCTGGACTCTTACATCATGGAGTTGGCAGAGGAAGGTTTGTTGTGTGATTTGTGAAGATTCATGGAGGGTTCCCAAATGCATGTTGTGATGCCTGATAGCTGCAATATCAAGTGAAGACTTGCACATGTGACCATACCTCTTGGCTCAAATGCCACTTAAAGGGTTCGATCATCACCCTGCCCATCACAAGGATGACATTTTTTAGGGGAGGCTATTCCTTCTACCAATTAGAGGCCTGCTTTAAAGCCACATAAAGGGATCTTATTAAAGTGACCCAGGAGTTAATGCCATTCGCTGGCATTGTAATTCCTGCTTGTAGTTCAAGCAGATGCAACTTGCATTTATTGGAAATGTCGCAAATTATGGAATACTTGAAGTTAGCAATGACTAACGTACAAGATGACTGGATATATGTATATTACCATCCATAATACTGCAGTGGCGTAGCGTGGGGGGTGCAGGGGGGGCCGGCCGCACCGGGCGCAACATCTGGGGGTTAGGGTTAGGGGGCGCAAATCCACGGGTTAGGGGGCGCAAATCCACGGGTTAGGGGGTGCAAATTACTTGCCTTGCCCCGGGTGCTGACAACCCACGCTGCGCCACTGTAATATTGTGCTACGTTAAATCATTAATATTAGCAGAGGATGGAGAAATGATGATACTGTACATCTTATTGCTGCAGTTAGAATGACTGTTAGTCAAAACTGGAAAAAATAAAGGTTCCATTATAGATTGACTATTATAAATTTGGGTTATAATGTATATGCATGATGGGAGTAATTTTAAAATGCTGTAATGATTTATATATTTGTTTTATGCATTTATTTACTCGTTAATTTTGGATTGCTTACATTTAAAAATTTCAGGGTTGTAGCCAACCAGCTTTCACTCAAGAGTAGACCCAGAGGTCTATCTATTTCAGTGAGTCTAAGTGGGACTAACAGTGGATACAATAACCTTTTGTGTCTGGTCTTCAGCTTTCCCAGATGTATTCCTGAAAAGGAGTATGTAAATGAACTTCATAAATAAATAATGATGTAGCTAACCATGGAGCTGCTTCTGCCTTCACACTGTAGTGCTGCTAGCACAGAACCTCAATTCTGATGACCAAGATGTGGTCCTGAAGGCCCTGAAGCGCGTTCCTGAGAGCCGGCTTCATAAGGATGGGCTGAAAGCCTTAAGCCTGCTTCTTGTCGAAGGAAACAGCAAGGTTGTCGGGGCCGTGTCAGCACAGTTGCGCAACCTTTCAGAGAACCCTGGCTTCCGGGAACGGGTAAATATCTACTGTGCTGGTCCTATTGTTGGGAGAGGATTTATTGATCAGGAGATAGCCTGGTTTCAGGTGCAGCTACACTAAAGGTAAAGGGTTAAAGGGACCCCTGACCATTAGGTCCAGTCGTGAATGACTCTGGGGTTGCGGCACTCATTTCGCTTTATTGGCCGAGGGAGCTAGCGTACACAGGTCATGTGGCCAGCATGACTAAGCCGCTTCTGGCAAGCCAGAGCAGTGCACGGAAACACCGTTTACCTTCCCACTGGAGCGGTACCTATTTATCTACTTGCACTTTGAGGTGCTTTCGAACTGCTAGGTTGGCAGGAACAGGGACCGAGCAACAGGAGCTCACCCCGTTGCGGGGATTCGAACCGCCGACCTTCTGATCGGCAAGTCCTAGGCTCTGTGGTTTAACCCACAGCGCCACTCGCATACACTACAGATTGCTAAAGCATGTTGGAAGCAGTTAAACTTTCTTGATTCCGCCTGAAGTACTCTGGGAGTTGCAGTTTCGTGAAGTAGCTGAGGGTGCTTTATTAGTCATTGGTTGCTGATTTCTTAGTTGGGTGTTTTGTTTGTTGCCACCCATCTGTCTCAAGAAACAAAAGGTGTGTGGTGTACAGAAGGGGGGCACAAGCAGGCTGACTGATGTGTCTTTCCCAGGCCCTGGTCTGTTACCTTGAGCAGCTGGAGGATGAAGAGGTGCAAACACGGATTGCAGCCTGTGCAGCTCTGGGCTGCCTTAAGGTGAGGGCTAGATGGAAGCTTTTCTCCAAGGTCTGCTTTTAATATATTTACTAACTCACATTCAGGAGTTTTCTGGATGTATCTCACCCTCTGTACCTGATCATTTAAAACAAGACTTTGTTGTATGGAAGGGAGGGAAGCCTTCCCGGTGATTGAACACTACAAGGTTTACAAGGTTTGGTTGAGCAACTGTCTGGGCTGCAGTGGGCTTCAATATCCTGTATTTGTGTATTGGTCCTCCACCTTATTTGTAGCTTTGGGTTTTGTGGTTCTGTGTAGAGAAGGAGCTAAAACTTGATAACATCACCTTCTTTTACATTTCCCTCCAATAGGCCAAGGAGAGTATTGAGCAGCTGGTGTACTTGTGCCAAACGGACAAAGAGGCCGTACGAGAGGCAGCCAAACAGAGCTTAATGCTGTGTGGTGAGTGCCTTCTCTTCCCTTGTTTTCAGACATAGTTCTCTCCCATCTCATCTGGGCAGGCGGCTCCCTTTATGACTGTGGTTGACAACCATCAAGGGACACATTCCCTCAGGGGAATCCATTGGGGCTAAAGTCAGCAGTGCACAGGGCCAGAGCCTGAGGTGGGTGGGGCTACCTTTTTCATTCTTTCTCCCTCCTCCCCTTGCTACTCAACAGGCCACTCAGAAAGAGACAGATCACTTCTTCCCAAAATTTAAACCAGTAGGTTACAGAGGGCTTTGGAAACCAGGCTAAAGGCTATATGCAGCCCACCCTGCCGGTTGTCCACTCCTGCCTTGTGGCATGTTGCGGGGTGGGGTCGGGCTCCATGTGGTGCTCACTCTATACTAGATGGCTAGGCAGAACTTCTCCTGCCTGTTTGGCCATAGATTTATGCTCTTAAATACCCCATACCTATTCCTTGACCTCTTGCTAGTGTCCACAGCGTAGGACAGAGCACCCTCTTGGCCTTACCTTGCTGCTCACTTAGTGAGAGTTGATATGGAACATTGAGAGTGGAAAGCACTAAGCAGTTGTTGTTTATCATTTTGTTAGATGGCACTGAGAGAACCATCTGATTGGCTAACTAGACTTCTGGGTCATGACAGCAGCTGCACAGGTTGGGATGTGTTGGCCAGTCCATTCTTCCCCCTTCCCACTGTGCTGCATGCTTTATTGGTGTCTCTTGTCCTGGACCTTGTTGGTCTTTATCTTGTCAGGTCTTTTGTCTCAGCTCACTCCTCTTAGTGTGCTTGTGTTCTGGCTGTGTCTTTGTCACTGTTGCAAAGGGAATGGCACACCTGTTGAGGGGCTATGATCCAGATTACATAGGAAATTGCCTTCTGCCAGGTCAGACTGCTTGTCCATCTTGCCCCAGTATTGTCTATTCTGGAGTGGCAGTGGCTCTCCCGTATCTGGCTGTGGTTTTCCCATCACCTGCTTGTTGATCTTTCCACTAGAGATGCCAAGCAGTCACCCCTGGGATCTTCTGCATGCAAAGCAAGTTCCACTCTCCTACCCAGACAAGCCTTTTAGATCAGGGGCTTGGCACTGAAAATGCCCCTATTTTATGCTTCCTGATAACAAGAAGCGTGTAGTTCATCTCTTCCAAATGAAACCTGCCTTCCCAGCTAAAGGTGTCTTGTTTTTAAGAAGCTCAAAACACCTGGAAGATGTGCACTGCTCAAAGGCGCACTGTTCAGGCTCCTCCTGCATTCCATTAGTGATGGGCGACTAACTTCTGAGAGCTGAAAGGGGTTTAACTATAAGGTTAGGATGATGGCCTGTTGGTGTCTGTTGTTGGGAATGACAACTTTCTTGTCATAGGGCATATTTCTTTGAATTGCACCCTGGGGTTTTCTGCTACCAGTGGTGGGTGTAAAGGCCTCTTGCCCCCATCGCTGCATTAGCCAGTGTTACAAGGCCAAGCACACCCTTCACTGAGCAGCAGGACATCCTTCACAGCATCTCTCTTGAGAGCTTCTGCCTACGCCCTTGGCTTCCCCTACTGTTCATATGCTGCAACTGCAGGCCCCAGATTGGGAAGATAGGTTTCAGGGGGAAGCTTGAACACACACCAACCGTTATCACTAGAAACTAAGAGCCAAGGAGTCAGCACTGGCACAGAGCTGGTTGTATTTGTTATGGAGTGGGGTGAGATCCACAGGATCTGGCATGGCACCCTGTAAATCTTCTAAAATGAAATGGAATCTGGACAATAGTTTTTAATAATTTAAAAGGTTTTTGTGGGGGTTACACCACCCATTACACAGACCCACTAGCAGACCATCAAAGTGCAGCAGGAGGGGATTGTCAGCAGTTGCAATGCCACAAAAACTGTGTTGATCCAGGTGCCTGAATGGGGGGACCTGTTGCAATCAGGTCCTGCTTGTGGAGCTTCTCGTGGGCATCTGGTTGGCCACTGTAAAAACAGGATACTGAGCTAGATGAGTCATTGACCTGATCTAGCAGGCTCTTCTTATGTTCCCTTTCAAGTTCTGCTTAAAGCAGCATGCCTGTTGTGGAGGGTATTTATTTACAAGTTCTAAAGTACTGCAAACAAGCAAAGATCAGCACAGGTACAAAATGAAGGGCAAATTCAAATAGAATAGTGCAGTCATGCGCCAATTTGAACATGCAGAGGAAGCAGGGCAACAATTGTTAAATGACTCTGACTCAGGACAGAAAAGGGCACCTGGAAACCACTACTAAATGAGCTCTTCAGATGTATCAACTGACCATTCCTACAAGGGTAAATTCTTGTCAGTAATCATATAGCCTCATCAGTCTTCATTGTTTGATTGGGGTATTGGGTTCACATTCAAGAAAATATGAATGGACGATCATCAGCAAACAATATTGACCATACATTAATTTTGGAAGTGTAGTCTTATAGATGGCCACACAGCTGGTTGGGTCACCCTTAGGCAGCCAAGCAATGAAGTTTTATGAACTTGGGTGGGGGAGGGAATCACCCATTTTCAGGCCAGTGTGTTGCCAAGGAAGATTACAGGGAAATTTTATGGTCTGACTCTGTAGACATGTGCAAGGCTGGGGCAAACAATATCCTAATTAACAGCTGATTGCTATATTTGCTTGCAGGAGAAGATGGGAAATCTGCTCATCGACGTCTAGAAGAGTCTCTTGACAGTTTGCCCCGAATCTTTGCCCCTGGGAGCATGGCCAGCACTGCATTCTGAAGGGTGCCACACAAACTGACCAGCCAGATCCTTTTGGGACCCAGACTTTGCATGCCACAGAACTTCAACCAAGTCACACAGACTGGGGTCAGACTAGTGTGCCATAGACTGGGCAGCTCTTTGCCCCTAAGCGCATGCACACACTGCAGTATTAGCATCACCCACACGCTGTCTTATGTGGAGGATGCCTTTTCCTAGCCCCAATGGCTGCTTCACTCATGGAACTAACATGAGTACAAGACACTGAGAGATCCGCTTGTTTCCTTTCCTACAGGAGCCCACGGGGCTGAGGGATTGAGTATTGCTCTCTGCCATGTGCCAGGATCAACATGCCACATTTTGGAGAAAAACAACAGCTGAGCATTATGGCCATGGCAGAAAGTCTCAGTTGCTAAAGCCATCTCCCATTTGAGACAAACTTTTTGTGTGTTCTTGAAGTCCCACTTAGTGTTCAACTTGTTCTTAGCTTGCCCATGTCCTCCACCCTCTGGGGCTGTGAATACTGCAGGAAATTGGGACCAGGTATATTCTGCTACTGAGGAGCTGCAAACTCTTCTCTCGGTTCTGAGAGGTGGGGGGAAAGAAAGTGCACAACAATTACAGGAGAGTTTCCCACCTCCCAGTGGAGGAAGGACAGATTGTTTTTAACAGTGGTGCTGTGGCAGATGGAAGCAACATGGATAGACAAACGCTGCCACTTCTTTGGCTATTTTATTATTTTTATTTACACATTTTTTTTGGGGGGGGGAGGTTGCAGACAAAAGCAAAAAGTCTTTTCTATAAAATCTCTATAATTTTATCTGTATATCTACATAGATATATAAATATATATATAATGTAATTATCAAGAGGTTTGGCTAATTTTGACTTTAAGCCTGAAATAAAAAGAAGTTTGAGCAAGTGAGTTGGGTGTACATCATTTTGTGACTGCTGCTGTGGAGTTTCCCTAACCAAACTGGGAAGGAGCGAGGTGTTGTGAAACCTCAAGTGGTCCAAAACACCTTAGGTAACTGAAGAACAAAGTACAGCACTGAAGTTTTTTAGTGGTTTTTACAGGTGGTGAAATAAAAAGGAAGATGGACTGAGCTTCTTTCCAGAAGTGAAAGGCGAACACTGAAGACCACAGGCAACAAGTCATCCTTGTCCTTCCTGCAGTACAGAAAATAGAAATGGAAAACCATTATTCATCGATGTTCAATATTCATACCCTGCCTTGTTAAATAAGGTTCTCTGAATATGATAGATAGATAGATAGATAGAGAGAGAGAGAGAGAGAGAGATCTCTAATAGATAGAAATCAATACAGAAAATTCACACTGGCATTAAAGTGAATAAGGAAGTCTCTTCTCCTATTGGAGCCCTCTGGATCTCTGAAAACTGTCATGTTCTGACAACATATTTCTAAACTTTTAACTGGACAGGAAAGGAACATGAAAATATTTCTTCGGTACTATGTTTGTGTGTTTGGATATCAGTTAAAGAGAATAACTTATACACCAGAAATAAAACTGACACAGTTGAAGCCTCACATTTGACTTTCAATTTCTTGGGGGGGGGGATCAATACAGCAGCAAACATAAGCTGCCAAACTAACAATCTTAAAGATATTAACAGTGCAAACCTACAGCTTTTTAGTCAAAAGTAAGCCCCTCCGAGTTCAAGACAGCTTACACTCATTTAGGTAGGTATAGGATTGTAGTGCAAAACACTAAAAAGTTAACAGGAAGATGAAATTCAAGGAGAGTAATCTGAAAAAGTTCCTGCCTATCTGAAAGCAAACAACAAAGGGGGCAGGTGAATCCCCTTGGCATGTTATTCCAGATCTGAAAAGGCCCTGTGGTGGTGAGGGACCTTAGAGCAGGGCCTCAGAAGACAAAAATGTTAAGACAGTTTCATATGAAGAAAGGTGATTCTTGAGATAACCTAGGCTGAGAATTCTTTGGGGATGTCTCCTGAAAACATTAGCTCAATGTGTCTGCAATCTGAAAAGAAGCAAAGGTGCTGAACAAGATGCAACATAATTCACATTTTTTTACATTTAAATGCAGGTATGTTCTCCCCCCCCCCCCCGAGTATGGATCAGAAATATAGGGGGAGGACAAAGGGCTAAAGTCAGGGGACTTACGCCTGCCATTTACTTTAAAAAAAAAGTAACACAATTGTAAACTGCGTAGATAGAATCTCATCTAGTTTGCCCATAAGAAAATAAGAACATTGCTCCAGTTGTCTGGGAGCACTTGATGCAGTGTTTTTGAATCAATGCCTGAATGAGAGCTGCATATAGACTGTTAGGTAAGAACAGAAAATACATTTTGAAAGTGGATAAATACAGGTTAGGTAAATGCACTTATAAAAATATGCATGTGCCCATGAATTTCCCTGTACCACTTGTGACTCCAAAAAGCTCCTACACCCAGAAACTAGCATGAACATGTCCGACTTACATTAACCTAGAGTCACTGGGCAAAATGAGCTCTTGAATGAGGAAAGCCCAAGGATATATGGATGTAAAGTAAATTAAAACCAAGGTTGTTCCTAAATTAATTCTTCCTTGGCTTGTGACATCAAAATGATGTGTCTTGAGATCCTCAGCTTGAATGGATCCCTTTAGCATAGAGATGGGGTTGCTAGACTATCATAGTTTTTGACCACTGGCCATACTGACTGGGACAGAGGGCATTTAGCCATCTAACAACACCTGGAGGGCCACAGCCTCCCTCTCCCTGATGAGGAATATTTCACTCCTGTGAAAGACCTAGCTATTTGCCCTGTATAATTGTTTTGTTGGAGTTTCTTGTTGGCACAACCCTGGGTTTCGTTTCCACATGGTTACTTCACTAAAATGTATTGAAAGTGCCCTAAGCTGCTTCCCTAGCCTGCCACTGAGATGAAATGCATAACTTTTGAATAAGGCCTAGTGTCTGGACTATACCACTTCAGGTGGAAGTTCCTGTGATTGTGTAGAGGTAACTTGCAGCTTATATGAGGGTTTGGTTTCAGGGGTCCACGTGCAAATGCAAAATAGTGTAAAGCCAGGAACCTCTGGAACTGCTCTCCCCGTGACCATCCCTACCTGTCTACAGCAGCCTTGACCTTGGCCTCACTTACTGCCCTCTGGAAAGGATGTGCAAGGCCCAGGGCCCTCATGTAACCTTCCCAGAACCCAATAAGCAAAATGGAAGGCCAAAAAAGATCTTTTTGCAGTGGGTTTTCTCTGCTCTCCATTTATTTACCCACTGCCCACATAAAGTTGTGATGTAGAACAAATCAGTGTAAGGTGCATACGTTCAGCTGCACTTGTACCTGCCTCTTCCATACAAAGAATAAAATACCTTTCAGGAGAGTGAGCACACATTCTGTTAACATTGCTACCCTGTTAACTACGGGATTGTTAAAAGTACCCACAGGCACCTGCAAAGCCTGAGACAATTCATACAAGGCAAACGATTTCCAACATCTATCATTGCTGCTGTCTGGTTTTCTAGTGGGAAGAATTGAGTCATGATTCCCAAGAGGTCCACCAAGAGTAAAATGGCCATCCAGCAAATCCAGAAATAGACGTTTGGGGATTTCTTGGCCAGCAGGTTTATGGAGGATCACTGCCTATGCTCAGCATTAAATCTTTCCCTAGCTGTTTTTAGCTGGTGTAAGCAGATGGAAATGGGGAGATTTCCCTGAAGCTGTCATTTGAGAGGAAACTGGAAAGGGCCAGCCCCAGGTAGGGGTGGTCCTATGCCTTGTTCATTCTAGTGTCCACCCTAGCAGGCATACCTGTCAGTAATGGTTGGCAGCAACAACAGTGATGCTTTCAGCAATGCTGGATGGCAGGGACTAGCTACCATGTTAATTTCCCTCAATACCTTGTAACAGCACTTTGTCAGGGGTGTTGTGGGAATTGTGGTTGTGTTGGCCCACAAAAAATAAAGGGGGACTCAGGGCAGGTATCAGTGATGTTGGGACCCTGATGGTTGCCCTGGAACTGGAGATAAAGGGTTGGACCCAGACATAGCCATCCTCTTTTTGCCAAGAGAGGAAGACAGGTGACAGATGCATAGTGAAAGCCATGAAGCTCACTGGTGACCTTGGGCCAGTCATTGCCTCACAGCCTAACCTACCTCACAGGGTTTTTGTGAGGATGAAATGGGGAAGAGTACCATGTACACCACCTTGAGATTCTTGGAAGATAAAGGTGGTATATAAATGTAATTAATTTAAAAAAATAATGTTGATTTCTTCTAGGAGAGAACTGTTCTTTTGTAGAAAACTCGTGTTTCCCTTCAAGATGGCACCTTCTGCTGCAAGGCCACAAAAATTACTACAGCTCCAATTAAAGAACTAGGATTAATTAAAGAACAGGAATTAAAGATAGAGGATATTTTGTGTTGAGGGGAGGTATATAAATACTATTAAAGTAGAATAAATTTATTTAAAAACAACCACCAAACATATAGTCACTACATTCATGTTACATATGCAGCAAGGAAACCCTGAATAACTATAATCCACTGGCTCCATAAGGAGAGGTAAGGGGGTTCTAGATAGAGCTACTTCCCATTTTAGAAACCAAGCACCATTTTAAAGTAAAATCTAAACTGCCTGAATGTGGAATAGGACACAAGCAAATCTATTTAATATGTTTTCTGCTGAATTTCTGATAATCACTTTCAACTACAAACTGCTCTCCTCTAAGATATTTCAAGGGGGGTGGAAACCCTTCACTAAGAATTGGGATGGGTTGCAGTTAGTTTACCTACATTTCATGTACAGTACATATCCTAACAAATACTGTATGGACTTTGAAAGGACATCAACCCCCCTGTTGTGATCCTTTCCCTGATTAGGGTCAATTTACCTGATTACTGTGCCTTTCAAATAAGACAAATGAGATTTGAAAAGCAAACATCCCCATGACTTTTAAAGATTGTAGATCTTTAAAAATGTAAAAGATTTAAAAGATTGTAGATCCCACCCCCACCCCCGCTCTTTTGGGTATCAGGGCTTTAATGGCTGTGCATCAAATTAAAAAGGACAGCAGTATTTCTCACCACACTGACAGGTGGCAGCTTTGCCTGTTGAATTTCTGCCTACTAAGGGATCGTTAAAGGTTTAATCCTAATATAAGCTGCAGTTAACTTGCATATCCAAGCTCGCCTATTTTGCTTCTGGACACGTTTGCACCAATTTGTTCCTGATTATACCAACACGACGCCCGTGAAACCCCCGCCCGTTGACAGAGATTTTCCTTTCTCGGCAGGTGGCAACAGGGCCGACGTCACCTCAAGAGGGCGCCACACCGTGGAACCAATCCCTTTGCCCGCTCTTGCAACGTGCAAGTGCTCTGCACCCTCAGCCCAGGCCGCGCGTGACGTCACAGCACCACCCGCCCTCACGTCCGCCGCGGCCCTTCTAGGTCCTCTATTTGAAGTTGGCGCCCAGCGGCTCCTCCCATGGTGCTCCGCGCGGCCGCTTCTCCCGCTCCCTCCTCCCTTCGCTCGGCTTCGGCGGCCGCGGCTGCCGGGCTGGCGCAGGCGCACTGTTCGTCTCGGCCGCCATTTTGTGTCCGAGGCGACTGTGGAACGATTAAACCGCGAGCTGGTGCTGGGCGCTGGCGGCGGCCGCTAGCGGCGGGGCAGCGGCAGTAGGAGCTCCGCAGGGCCCGAGCGGGGCGGGGCCCGGGGCAGCAGGGGCGGCCCGGAGGCGCCTCCGGGACAGGTAAGCAGCGCGGGGGGTTTGCAGTCGCTTTCTCCGGCCTCTAGGTGTCACGATGGGGCTCGGGCTGGGACCCGCCGCGGCGCCGCCGATGGGGAGCGGGGCTTTGTCTCCCTCTACCGTCCCCATCGCCCTGATGCCGGCCTGGTACTGCCGCCCATCGGCCTCCCAGAGCAGCGCCTCTGCCGGAACCAGGCCGGGCCTGGATAAATAGACAGAGGCGCGGCTGCTTAGCTCGGCCTTGCCCAACCCGCCGCCGCCTCACCCTCTCCGCCGCCGCCAACCACGGCCTGCTGGAGTGACTCGGGTTTTATTTAACTCGTCCGCCATTATGGAAACGACTAACCCCGGGCGTTCCTGTCCCCGCCAAAAACCTCTGTTCAAAACACCCACCCGCCCGCCTTGATCCTGGCCGAGTCGATTGGGTCCCCCCCCCCGTTTCCCAGCTCCTCCCGAGCCGCCCCCATTAACCTGCGGCCTAACCCTGCCACCTCCCGCCTCTTCTGGCTCGCTTCTCGTTCCGCCCGGTCGCCTCCGCCCCGCGTCGATTCCCGCCCGTCTCCGCTTCTGCTTTTCTCTCCCTCCTCCCCATGCCCGGACGTCCTCGTCCCGTCCCAGCTGACCGTCCCCGGCCTGCTCCGTCCGCGTCCTTTTCCCCCGATGGTCCTGCGTGTCCGCGCTGCCCGTCCCTGCCCGCCTGCTCCCGCCGGCCGCCGCCTCGCTGTGCGCGCTGCGGAGTGAGAGGCGCTGCGAGCTCAAGATCGGGACTCGAGCTCCCTCTTGCAAGGCAGGCTGAGCTGCAGCGCCATGCAGCGCGGGAGAGCGCCAGGCGGGGACGCCCGAGCTCGCCCGCCCGGCCTGGAACCGGGAAGGAGCTCACGCGGGGCTCCCCTTTTCACCTTTACCGGGGAAGATCCTTTCGTAAAGTTACGATGGTGTCAAGGAAGGGGGGGGGGAGAGACTTCAGGATCTCATTCATACCCCGAGTCATGACTTTGGCCTCGACGCTACCACCTAGTCCTGATTATCTTTGTGCAGATACTATTCTTAAAGGGGAAAAAAGTAATACTTTAAGGGAAAGCCCTCTAAAATTGCCAGAAAATTGGGCCACGCAATTCCGGAGGTTGTAGAGATCTTCCTTTATACATCCTCATGTATAATCCAAGAAGGTTTGGGGGAGGGGGATCTCCCAGCCCTGAAGAAGAGAAGTCTATTACTACTTCGACTCTCTATCTTCCTGAAGGTTCTCCTGCGGTTTTATTTTAAGAAAAGAACTCTTTCACAAAGGGAATATACCAGAAATTTGCATATTACTTTATATGCCTCGTTTTAAAATATATTGCTCTGAATGTATGCTGTCAATTTAATCTGAGCAGTTGAGAACATGCTTGAGGTTGCTAGTGTGAAATTGGTGGGCCTGTTAGATGTATTTCTCCAAAGTAGGTTAGGGTGAGTGATAGCAAGTTGCCCAAGCCATCCTGGGTAATCTTGACCGATAAGTCATAATTGCATCACACTAGTGAACTGCCTACTAAAATGGGGAGAGGAGGGGTATTGGTCATAGCTAACCAGCTTTGATTCTGACCATTTATTTACAGTTACATGTTCTTTACAGAATGAGGTGGTCCATGAGGGGAGATTTAAGGGAAATAATAGACCCATGCTACTATAATTATATTATGCTAGCCCATAGTTGGTGCAGCATCTTGATGTAGCTAATGCTTCTATGTTGTCAGTGGACATCATTGCTGTTTTGCTGTAATAGTTAGAATTCTGCTTGATTTCCCAAAAAATATTCTTTTGGGCTCCCAGTATTGTAGTGATTGTCTGAGTAGTCATTTAAACCTAAAAGTGTATTCCAAACTAGTATCCCTCACCCACATATATTTTAAAACACAGTTCTAAAGTCTTGCCCATTTGTCATTCGTCTGTCACTTTCTAATGCAAATGAGTCATCTCTAAATAACCACAGTAAGCTGTTTTATGGGTTACATTCTGTTTCTTATTTTACTTTCAAACTTTCCTACCATGAAAACAGGTGGACCTTGTGTGCTCCTTAACTTACTCTTTTGCCGGCTTTGGGCAAGTAGTGTACTAAACAAAGTGGTGCAAGGGAACAAATGAATTTGAGAGGCGGGGAGTAACTTAATCAAGGCTACTCTTACATATTCATGCTAATCTGATGGTGTTAGAGTTGGCTGATACTGGCGGCAGTAGACTCTATTGAGCAAAAGTTAACCTGTTGGGACTAGGCTGCGCTGACATCTGAAAGACATGCCTATGTAACAGTGCACTGTAGTTCCATTTATTTCATTGGGGATTCCAGGACAGATAAAAGAAAGTACTTATTCACATAGCACATAGTTAAACTATGGAGCTGTCTCCCATAGGAGGAAGTGATGGCCACCAACTTGGTTGGCTTTAAAAAAGGATTAAACAAATACATGGAGGTCAAGACTATCATCAACAACTACTAGCCATAATTGCTATGTTGTACCTCCACTGTCAGAGGTAGTATACCAGTTCCTGGGAATTACAGGTAGGCAAAGAGCTGTTGCACTCATGTCCTACTTGCAAGTTCCCCACAGGAATCTGGTTAGTCATTGTGAGAACAGGATGGTGGACTAGATGAGCCATTGGCCTGATCCAGCAGCATCTTCTTATGTTCTTATGATTAAATCTTAGCAAATTTCCCCCAGTATCAGATACATTCTTCCTCTAATAGCCTGGTCTTCTGAGCTGTAGTTCAGACTTGCCTGGTGTTACGCTCCACCTCCATCTACACTGCTTCTACTTATCTTTTTATCTCCACCTGTGTTGAACTCTCATATATCTGTAAAACTTCCAGAAATCTCCTGGCATATTGAGGCATTCACCTTGGTTTTAGATCTGAATGTATCAATTGATTCTAATGTTGCAGTTGTTGAATTCTCAGCAGTACTGCTAAGGATTAAATGTACCCTTGCTACTTCCGTCAAAACTTGGTGTGTTTTATGAAATACAGTGGTACCTCAGGTTACATACGCTTCAGGTTACATATGCTTCAGGTTACAGACTCCGCTAACCAAGAAATAGTACCCTGGGTTAAGAACTTTGCTTCAGGAGGAGAACAGAAATCGTGCACAGCAGGAGGCCCCATTAGCTAAAGTGGTGCTTCAGGTTAAGAACAGTTTTAGGTTAAGAACAGACCTCCAGAACGAATTACGTTCCTAACCCGAGGTACCACTGTATTCTAAATGGTTGAGCCAATGGGCAGCAGTTTGGGAATCTGCTTCATAGCTAGGGAACCTGACTTTATTTTCAAAACTTAAGGTCACTTTTAATGTGAATTCTTGTACCTGGTAGAATTCATTTATTTTTGTAAATTTCACTTTCCCTACTGTGCCATTACATATAAGTAACTTCCAGTTTGTACATTCAGAGGTGATATTGGACTCAGATAAATATGTAAAATAAGAACCCTTGAGTAGCTTCAATCAGCCTATTTTATTAGCATAGCTGTAATTACAAAATGTGGTGGCCTTTGTAACATGTAGTATAGAACTCAGGATTTTTAGAGTTTGCTCCACCTTTGTAAAATAAATTTCAAGTCCTGTTGATTTAATCCTATAACCACTTAGCTGGGGGTTAACTGCTTTGAACTCAGTGGAACTTAGTTCTCAACTGACATGCATAGACTTTGTTGTTAAGAACATGGAAAGTTGCCTTATATAAAGTCAGATTAGCCTAGTATTGTCTTTTCAGATTGGCAGCAGTTCTTCAGGGTCTCAGGCAGGGGTCTGTCTCATCACTTGCCACCTGATTCCTCTTAACTAGAGATGACAAAGATTGGGCCTAAATCTTTATATTGTACATGCAAAGCAATTGCTCTACAATTGAGGTATGAATACTTCAGTGAAAATGGTTCCACATAAACAAGGGAACCTTTTTGAATCTCACTGCGGTGGAATAGCTTTCCCTCTGGGTACAGTCTTGGAAACTTACTTAACAAGAAAGAGGAAATTTATCTCTGTGTTATCCAAATAGACCTTCTCCATTGCTTGCTGTCAAATGGCTTAAATAGCATCTCATGCACAGCATTTTATGCTTTTATTCATATCTGCAGCTTCTGAGCTCCTGGGGGAAAGCTAGGTAAGGAAGGTGTCAGGTTTATGGACTACAATTTTTTTCATGCCTGACCATTGGCCATGCTTGTTGGGGCTGATGGAAGTTGTAGTCCAGCAACATCCGGAGGGCCAGAGGTTCCCCATACTTATTGTATGTATGTGTGTCTGTGTGTGTACTCTGTCGTTGAGTCTGGGGCAACCTCCAGTTGCTTTCAGGCTCCCTGGAACTTAACAATTTTGTTCAGAGTTCATAGATCTTTGTGTTGGTTTCTTGTAAGCAGACGATCTTTCACACTGAAGCCAAAGGGATCTTTTTGCATTGGCTAGAAAGTGAAACAAGGCGTTAGCCAGAAGAGTCCAGTTTAGAAGAGGCAAGTGTTGAGGGGTTGAGATCTTTTCCCTCTCTCACCCTCCACTTAACCCAGAAGATGGATTCATAAGCTAGTGTTGGAAAATATCTTTTTTTCTGCATATTCTCTGATTAATCCCAATGGTGGGTCACCTTGATACCTTGTTGATTCCCCAGTGTCAAGAAGGAGCATTCATATCAAAAGGGTTGCTCCTAATGGCACCTGATGTATTCTCCAGCTCTTGACAGAAAGATTGTGAGAGAGAAACACTGGTTTTGCCTTTGGCCATGGTTGACTGCTACTGCAAGATCCTTTTCAAAACACTCTTTAAAATAGAGTAGGAGGGGATGTGGGATCGGAGGGGGCATAGCTGGGTAGAGCTGCTATTTGAAAGCACTCCAGTACTCCTTGCTTCTTCGGAAGCAAAGAAACTACATTAGTGAAAGCTTCTAGGGCAGGGTTTTTATGGAAGAGGAGCTCTCTGACATTCCTGATCAGTTGGAATAAGACTTTGGGGCACAATTTACTGCAAGCTAAGCTAAACAAGGGCTAGTGGGGAAATATACATGCTGGATACTCAGAAATTTTCCAACTCTGGTCTACAGTATGTCTTACATGTGTATAAAATGACTTAAACATCAACTGAAAGCTCACACATTTGCATACTTTATTTTAAAGCTTTCATACAAGCTTGGGATCTTGGTCACTTACTGGAATATTACATTAAGACAACAACAACTTTGCACAAGTGAGAGTAACCTCTTTTAACACTTAGTCTTCTGATGGCAGTGTCAAAATGACAGGTTCTCACCAGCTTAGTGTGAGTAAGGATCATAAATGTTCATACATTTATCATTGAAAACCAGGGAGAGTTCATATGTACAGCTGTGGAATAACATGAAGATATATGACACAGATCTAAATTGACTGAAATTCTGAATATATCTGCAGCATGTGACTAAGAAAAAATATGTATAAATTCTTAATTACCGTAGTTGAGAATCTTGTAAGCTTCAGTGGGCATGTCTGCTATTAGTTAGGCACTGTTTTTCCTGATGAACTAAATTTACTGCCCTTTAAAAGATCATTGTACACTTCAAAAGCCAAGAAAACAGATGTTCTAGGTACTCAATTCTTGGGTTTGAGTAACTGACTCCCAGGTTTTTCTGCAGCTGTCTCTGGAGTGAAATGAGTTACTCATAAGCATTTCTAAAATAGCCTTGGCAGAATCCTTAAAATCAGCATTTAACCTAGCAAAGGTCAAAAAATGCCTTATTCATCTTTGCGATGCTTAACTTGTAAGCCTTCCTGGGTCCAACTAATTGTCTATCTAGTCCAGCATCTTATTTACAAAAGTTTTCAACTAAAATTGAAGCCTGAAAACAGGATTAAAGGCAACAGCTCTCCCCTGTAGCAATTGGTGTTTAGAGATATACTGCCCCTGAATAAGATGATTTGACTTAGCTTTCATGATAGGTGTTTCCATGAATTTGGCTAACTTTACTTAAAACCACCTAGGTGGCTATTGTACAATAGTGAATCATTGTCTTCAAGTTGGATCTTTTAAAAAGGTGAAAGAACTTTTTGGAGAAGTACCTTCCATTGATGCGGAATATTTCCCTTTTTAATACTAGCTACTTGGAAATAAATGTTGGAAATTTAGCTCAAGACAGAGGGTGCTGCTTTTAGTAAAAAACAGTATGAACATTTTTGGGGTAACTATAACCTGAGTTTTATTTGTGTGTTTTTTTGTATTTAGGGAACGGCTTTTGTAATAATATGCTCTATCTAACATTCCCTTTGTTGTTATAGTTGTTAGTAAAGTCTCATACTGTCTGCCTATTTGTTTGCTTGTTTATAATAATCTACATGTAGTAGAGCAAAAACATGTTTGTTGTGAACCTTTAGGTTAACCAATTAATGTCATGCATGATAGCATAATTTTAAAACAGCAGGGTAACATACAAAAGGACGCAGGTGGCGCTGTGGGTTAAAGCCTCAGCGCCTAGGACTTGCCGATCGAAAGGTCGGCGGTTCGAATCCCTGTGGCGGGGTGCGCTCCCGCTGCTCGGTCCCAGCGCCTGCCAACCTAGCAGTTCGAAAGCACCTCCGGGTGCAAGTAGATAAATAGGGACCACTTACCAGCGGGAAGGTAAACGGCGTTTCCGTGTGCGGCTCTGGCTCGCCAGAGCAGCGATGTCACGCTGGCCACGTGACCCAGAAGTGTCTCCGGACAGCGCTGGCCCCTGGCCTCTTAAGTGAGATGGGCGCACAACCCCAGAGTCTGTCAAGACTGGCCCGTACGGGCAGGGGTACCTTTACCTTTACCTTTAACATACAAAACTTTCCCTTGAACGTGGCTGCTCAGGCATAGAAACTACCAGTAAGCAAGTAGCATTTTCTTTCTTTACGATGTTAAGGAAAATACAGGCTGAGGCAGATTTGGATGCCAGCTATGTTGTAGTCAACAGATAGGAGTGATCGCAATTGCATTTTGATTAAATTGCTTCCTCTAAAAGGTGGTACTGTCTTAGCTTTCTGGACCATTGTGTAGCATCAGGAACTTGAGTGTATTCTGTGGATCCAGAGCCTTGTTTGAACTCCCCCCACCGTGATGCAACTGTCCCATTGAGGGGTTTTTTTTAATTGAAGCTGTCAAGTTCCTTAAATAAATGTTAAGATTGGTGTGTGTGGTTTTTTAACATCTGTATACTAGTAAGAACAATAGCTCTGAAGAAAAATGCTACACTTTTCAAAATATCATGCCCTATATTTTTGCAGGCATATTTTAGTAGAGCCAATCCCTCATATTTCAGGCATCTGAAGGCAGCCCTGTTTCAGGAAGCTTTTAATGTGTTCCTTTATTTTGTTGGAAGCCACCCAGAGTGGCAGGTGGATTACTTGAAATATTAATATTATTTCAAGATAGTGCTTCTTGTCACCTGTTATCTTATAATTTATAATAATGTTTTTCATAAAATTTATATACCACTATTGCTTTAAAAACCAACCAACCAACCTGAAAGCAGTATATAAGTGCTTTAAAAACAGCGATCGGGGTGGGGGGGGGGGAGAGAATATGCAGACTTTTAAAAATAGGAAGTACCAGTTTAGTTATTCAAATAGTTTTATATCAATTAATCTAACCTGTTAATTGGTTCAGTGTTCCAACCCAACTTCTCATGTTGTAAAAGACAGCTAAACTTTACAGGTTATTCTTAGCAACTTGCTGTGACTCCACTGTAAATATTAATTGGAGATCCAGAGCAGAACTTGAGTAGGTGTGTTCTGCAATGGCCAAGGCTGGAAACATGGGCTTCTGCTGCAGGTGTGCAGGGTGAGCCAATCCAAATGAACTCTAAAATTCACAGAGGCAAATTAAAAACTGACAGCATGCACTGCAGGCATTCAGACTTTTCTCTTCTGCCATGGTTTTAAAAACAGAAAAATGTTTCAGAATGTCTCCAAAACAGTTGATAGCATCTTTTTTTTTTAAAAAAAGTGCTTAAATTTGTGCTAAGTGCTATGCAAAAATTATTAAGACAGACAAGTCGGAGGGTAAGGAAAGGAAGAACATTTAGAAAGATGCATAATAATTCACTAATTTTGGATAAAAAGGGTAAAAGCTATTTTATGGTTCATAAATGTAATTACTACACTAAAGTGGCAATATGCCTTTATGCAAATTCTAAGTGGGCCAGTTCTCCTATAAGGCCTCACAACTGTAGAAGCTCAAATTGCACATGCTTCCACTTACTGATGCTCAAATTAAATGCTGTGGTGCTTGTTGAAGAACGGTATGTTGTGGCCTTTCCATCAATGCTGCTGTTCCTTTTGTTTTAAGGGGGGGGGGCACAACAGCCCTGAAGTAGTTGACCAGAAAGTGAGTCATTGGGTTGTCTCAAAACTTAGTCCTATAGAGGTGACCTTTAGAGCATCAAGATAACCAAATATTCTCTTTTTCTGATCTTTTGATTTCTGGATTTACCCCCTCTTTCCTCCTATGCAGACACATTAGCTGGCCTGCTAGGATATGGAATTATTTATTTTGTGGGGAGGTTTAGGCAAGAGACGTGAGGCTGTCTCAGTGTTGACAAGCAAAGCAACCCACCCACACTGCAAATCATGTGGTCACAGCTTCTGGGCAGGGAGACAGGAGAGCTTATTAAGCGCATGCGTTGAATCTCACTGTTAACTGTCATGCAGGCGGATGTAATACTGAGATACTCAGACAGCTGCTGGCAGAAAACAGGAAACTAACTTAAAACCAGTGGGATTCATTGCATGTCAATTTGTTTTGCATTTCTTTGTCACTTTTCCGTTTCTTAGTTTTACTGACACTGAAATCATTATTTTTGCAAAATTTTGGGTGCTTCTGCAGTATCAACAATCACATGGGTCTCTAAAAGTATCTATTATGTTGGAGGAAATGTGAAGTGCATGGACAAGAGCAGTGTTTTCCAAAGGTTAAGTGTGAAGAAGGTAGAAAACATTCCTTATACCTTGTATACTCATCAGGACAATCCTCATCCTACGTCAGCCTCACTTTTGTTACTTTCAAAGAGATGGAATAGATCCCAGGGCCTATTGTAATCCTGTGCAGGATAGTGATGCCTTGCATGTGAGCTAAACACCTAAGCAAGTTAACATATTTAAAGCAAAACAGAAGTTAAGTCATAATCCCTTCTTCAACACCAGCTACCAAATAGTGGTTCAAAATAGCAGGTTTTTACTTTGCTTCCAGAAGATACTTACTTGCCTTTCAGTGAATGCAGTTGTTTTCTCTCCAAGCTAATCAACATAGAATTTTTTTAAGCCTCACCTGCTATGTAGGATAAAATGGAGAGAAGAGTCATATATACAACCTTGAGCTCCATGGAGGGATAGAAAGGTAGTAGCAATAGTAAGTGTTTTAGGTGTGGTTTTCTATTCCATACATTCCAATATATTGTGGGGAACTGGAATGGCTTAAAATGAAACAAAGTGTTGCTAGAATTTGACTTCCCTGGATCATTTGGTTTGAAAAAAACATGCAACATTTTCATCCCAGTACATTACTGTACTACCAGTGGGACAATAAAGCACCCCATTAGCAAATCAGTACAATTTGTGGGTGTCCCAGGTACTTTCTGTACACCTTTTGTATACAGAAAGAAAACATGCTGGTGACACGTTGAACTTGGGGAGCATTGTGTACTACCATGCAGACAAAAATGTCCCAGAAGGACAATCCTGTGTCAATTCTGTAACAAAAAGTACATGGATGTAATTTAATTCCTAAAGTTTGCATCTGTATTAATTTCAAGTGCTCAACTCTGGGATTTTTTTTATGGCACCACCAGAGTTGTGCTTTTTTAATGGAAGAGGTTGGTTCATTCCTTTAATTTTAATGTTATCATTATGCAACAAATTACTAGTGTGGGTAGATGAGTGAATGCTATACATAGATTTATTTGCAGGATTACTGTAGTCTTATTAAAAATAACTCTAAGCGTTGACTTCCAAATTCCAGTTCAGATAAAGACTTTTCTTTCGCTCTCTTTTTAAAGAAAGAACATTCAATGTTCTTAGGTACTCCAACCCTCTGGGGTTAGAATAAGCTAAGATTTTAAAATATTGTTTTAATTTTAACAGATCTCAGATGGGCCTTTCCCCACATGTCAACTGTCTTTTGTTTGCTTTTGCTTTGGCACTGAACCACCCGCATTTGTGTGGGCTCTTCTTTGTTTTGGCCCACGTTCTCAGCCTTTTTGCTGTTCTCTTCCTGTGAACTATTGACACTTCCACAGCAGCCATTTTACTTTGTATTGGCAGTGTCCCAGGCACTCAGCTTTAGGTGTGTATCCACGCAACATTCTGAATATGTTCCAGTTTCCCTTCCACTTAGTTGATTTTTCCTGCTTGGGGGAAAAGCAACATAAGCACAGTAAAGAAGGGTATGGTTGCAAAAGCTGGCTGATCCAAAACAAAGTATTCAATACTTGGAGGTTGTGCTTTTCTGACATCTTATTTTGGGGTTGCTGTCTCGTCTGTCCCATTTTGGTACATCACATCACACCTAGACCATTTATTTCCAGGAGCAACTAGAGCAACTTGCCTTTTCCTTTTCCTTTTGACTAATGGCTACTGCTGAAAGTAATGGCGGAGGGATTTCATGGTGTCCCCAGAGACTCTCAATCTTTTTGGGAGGGACAAAAAATTCAGAAGCAGCTTTTCATTAGCCCAAATATACTGCATCTGACTCACGGGATGCAGGAGGAAGAAAGAAGTGTAAAATGCATGTATCCTTGTAGCCTGATCTTGTCCCCCAAATCCTGAGTTAGAATGAATTATAATTCTTTCTCTTTTTTCACATTACAGACCTATATCAAGAGTGTTTAAGGAGTTGTATCCATAATATTTGTGAGCAGGGGTCTTTGTTCTGAGAATTTCTTTTTTCAGCAAATACAATGTGTCATTCATGTCTGATCAGATTTCTTAAGGTGTGAGACTCTGTCCCTCCATTCTTGCAAGCTGCTGAAACAACTGCTTAAGTGTTTTGTCTCTCGCTCTGTTTTCCAGCAGGAAGGTGACATGGAAGGGGAGGCAGTTGAAGCTATTGGCGAAGAGTCTGAAACTTTCATTAAAGGCAAAGAAAGGAAGACCTATCAAAGGCGCCGGGAAGGTGGGCAGGAGGAGGATGCTTGCCCATTGCCACCCAACCAGGCAGATGGGGCTGAAGTGGTACAGGAAGTCAGTGCTGGTGTCCAGATGGTCATGATGGAGCAGCTTGATCCAACACTGCTTCAGATGAAGACGGAGGTCATGGAAGGCACTGTGCAACAGGAAGCTGAGGCTACTGTGGACGACACGCAAATAATAACCCTACAAGTTGTGAATATGGAAGAGCAGCCTATAAACCTGGGCGAGCTCCAACTTGTCCAGGTGCCTGTCCCAGTGTCTGTACCTGTTGCTACCACTTCGGTGGAAGAACTTCAGGGGGCCTACGAAAATGAGGTCTCCAAAGGAGGCCTCCAGGAAGGGGAGCCTATGATCTGCCACACCCTCCCTTTGCCGGAAGGCTTCCAGGTGGTAAAAGTTGGTGCAAATGGTGAGGTGGAGACGCTGGAGCAAGGTGAACTTCAGCCCCAGGAGGATCCTAATTGGCAGAAAGACCCAGACTATCAGCCCCCAGCCAAAAAGACAAAGAAAACCAAAAAAAGCAAACTTCGTTATACTGAGGAGGGAAAAGATGTGGACGTGTCTGTATACGACTTTGAAGAGGAGCAACAGGAGGGCTTGTTGTCAGAGGTCAATGCGGAGAAGGTGGTGGGCAACATGAAGCCCCCCAAGCCAACAAAAATTAAAAAGAAAGGTACATGGGACATTGGATTTGGGGATCAGAAGGGGGGCATCTTCAGTATCTGTTCTGGATAGGAATTACTGCTCTCTTCCTGAATACATCATCATCTTAGAGCAAAGAGCCTTGCCAGCCTTGAAACCCAGATATGTTTTGATAGGAGACTTGACTATCTTTGATACCTCATTATGGCCTGCTGAGATCAAGAAAGGGTTTTTGTCCCCACTTTTTTAAAGAATCTGGTGTTTCCTTCCATGAAGATTTAAATACAGGGGTGATGGGTGGATTTCAGGATGTGAATTATCTAGTTTTCCCTCAGATCAGTGTTACCTCAGATCAGGAGTTGCCTCCTTAATTAATTTGTTTGATCTACTTCTATTGGTTTTATTAATGCTATCCCCTGATTTAATCTGATGTGGTATACTTTGTCCCCTTTGGATAGGTGCCTTGAAATTGGAAGTGGGGTGGAAGAAAAACATGAGGAGGATCCTGCCTCAAAGTGGGGACTTTGAACTGGATTTGCCTCTGTGGTGCTCCAGGTCATTTATGCATATAGAAGGGTTGCTATTTTAAGACTGCTAAAGAGCCTTGCTTTCTGGACAGGAGTGAAGAAGACATTCCAGTGCGAACTGTGTAGTTATACTTGCCCACGCCGTTCAAACCTGGACCGTCACATGAAAAGCCACACAGATGAGAGGCCGCACAAGTGCCATCTTTGTGGCAGAGCTTTCCGGACAGTCACATTGCTGAGAAATCACCTCAACACTCACACAGGTACTTTAAAGGGAAAGGGTGACCTCTGTTTCTTTGGGGGGGGGGCACATTCCCTCTGGGTTAGTGTATTGGAGGCGGCATGCCGGAGCCAGTGATGGATGGAGCCAGACACAAGGGTTCTGGATTAATTGATCCAGAATGAGAATTACGGTACTGTGCTTAAATTTTCACAGTAACTGCCTCATGCTAGAGTCCCTAAACTTAGGCAAGTCTATTCAGGAGTAAGTGCTGTTGGGTGTTAAGGGATGATGCATGAATAAGTATGCAGTGAATTATTATTTTTAAGTACAACAGGCCAATATATCCAATGTTTTAGAAACCTAATGAAAGCAGTTCCTTTCTGACTATACAAACAAACAAACAAACAAAAACACACACTGCAGATGCCAGAAACCTAGCAATTTGTTCTCAGGCTTTTACCGAGCCATACGACCTGGAAAAATGTTTTTTAAAAGCTTTATATTTATCAGATAAAATGCTGCCCCATCCAGCTTTTCTGACACTGCATATAAAAAGAGGGGAAAGACTGTAAAAAGCCAAGAAAAACAAGGAAGAATGTTTCTAATGTGATGGAAGAATGGGACTGCTTCAGGCAAGTTTCCCATCTGTGGTTTAGGTGATGCTGCCAACCCATAAGCATTTTTTCTGGCACCTGCCTCTTGGTTTGTGGGAGCTACAATCTCAAGCCATCCTTGTGCTAATATTGGTCCACCAGTAATTTTAGATTCTGTGATATGAGAGGCAAGTGTCATGATTAAATCTACTGAATAATCAAACAGGGCTGTATTTAATGTTAGTTCTGCTTGGAGAATATCCATTGAAATTAAAAGATGTGACTGAATTATGTCCTTTAATTTCATTAGGTATACTCTGAGTAGAACTTTGTTAGCCAAAACTCATACCGGTATATGCAAAAAGACCTGAATGGATTTTTATGGCGAATCTTATTGTGTCTTAACTGAACACTAGTCTTAGGGTTGCAGAAGGGAGGTTGAGGCTCATAGGAATGGGGGAAGAATTTGACACAAGCGACAGACTGGATTCTTTTTCAATCTGGACACCTCAGCATTTCAGATGTCCCAACCAGTCCTTGTCCTAGAGGCCATATCATACTGTGAAGTTTCATTTTCTTGCCCACGAGGGCTGGAAACTTCCTTTTGAAACACTGAGAATTACTGGCTTCATTACTGTTAACACCAACCTGCATAGTTTTGATCACCCCACAAAGTCCAAAACATAACTTCCAATAAAGCAGAAGCATAATTGAAATAAAAATGCCTTGCATCAATTGCTTCTCTGTGGAACAGTCACATTCCTTACCATGTCATTGGGTGGTAGGGCTTGGTTTTTTTTATAGTTGGGATGCTATAGAAAACAACTCTTACTTAACCGCATGTACCATACTTAGCTTTTTCAAGCATTCGGACCCTTAGCATGGTGGCATCAGTGTACTTAATAATAATAATAATAATAATAATCAGTCTTTTTAAATAGAGATTTTCTTGCCTATTTTTGATGCACCTTTAAATTAAGAAGGCAAACACATTCCCTACAGATGATGTCAATATCTGTTTAGACTTTTTAATATATATATATATATATATATATGTATGTATTTGTCTCTGGGATCTCTCAGGTACTCGTCCTCACAAGTGCCCTGACTGTGACATGGCCTTTGTGACAAGTGGCGAGTTAGTTCGGCATCGCCGCTACAAACACACCCACGAGAAGCCATTCAAGTGTTCCATGTGTGACTATGCCAGCGTGGAGGTACGTTTTGAATCCAGTTTTCCAGTAGTAGTAGGTAGGCCATACCCACTTAACTACCAGTATTATCCTGTCTCCATGCCCCCCCTCCCCATTTGAGGTTTTGGGTTTTTTTAATGGATATGGAGTTAACAAAGCCTGTGTCATATTGTTTGTTTCTTGACCATATATTTAGTGTGTCTAAATAGACAGGTAACTTGCATCTTATGCAAGGGTTCGGTTATGGCCGTCCACATGTAAATGCACACTTCTTCAGATACAGTGTGTATCAGTGTGTATCTGAAGAAGTGTGCATGCACACGAAAGCTCATACCAAGAACTGACTTAGTTGGTCTTTAAGGTGCTACTGGAAGGAATTTTTTTGTTTGTTTGTTTTGACTATGGCAGACCAACACGGCTACCTATCTGTAACTGGAACACATGTAAATGCAAAAACATGTATAGCCAGGTGCCCCTGGAACTACCCCCGCCCCCCAAAAAATGCAGTTTCTGGTTTTGTAGGGGAGGTCTGTTGCCCAGAGTGGAAATATAAAAAATGACATTGGCAGGCCATAAGCAGCTGTTTGGCTCCCAGAAAGCTTTTAGCCCCATAGCCATTCTGTTTTCTGTATGTCTCATCTTACAATTCAAGAAATGCAAAAGGTAAAAATAGCACTGATTCTTTTGTGAAAAGACAGTGAATGCAAAGCCCTTTCTTCTTATGGTACAAATCCCATCTTGGTATTCTTAAATTACAGGTGAGCAAGTTGAAACGCCACATTCGCTCTCACACTGGAGAGCGGCCATTCCAGTGCAGCTTGTGCAGCTACGCCAGCAGGGACACTTACAAACTGAAGAGGCACATGAGGACCCATTCTGGTACATATTTTGCAGAGGTGGCACAGAGGCCAGCACACAATGGAAATTCTTTGGCATGTAAAACCTGTGTGCAATGTCTGTAATAATCTCAGAAACAGTGAGATGGGGGCTGTCTGACTTCATATTCTAGTGGCTTTTCTTAAAGGCTGCTATGACCATTGTCACTGCTTGGATCAGCATTTCAAGAAGTGGGATTCCTTACAGACGTTTTTTAAAATTTGTACAGTACTTGCTTTTTTGCAAACTGTTAGGAAAGTGTAATAACCTCTAACTGAACACTAAACTTGAAGTTTCCTGACAGCAGCTTCAAAGAGCGATAGATATTTTGTAATTGGGAGAGAAGGAGATATTGGCACTCAACCACAGATCTGCCATGCAACATTTGAGAGATCTCTCTTCTTTGAATTCTTTGCCCCATAATTTAACTTTGATTGAGGGGATGCTGTCTCTCCAAGCCCACCCCTCAGGTCCTTTGATAGTTTACTGCCCGCAAATGAGCCTCTCTTGCTAACTGCTCCTCTCTTCTGAAAGGTGAGAAGCCCTACGAGTGTTACATTTGCCACGCTCGCTTCACCCAGAGTGGGACTATGAAGATGCACATCCTGCAGAAGCACACAGAGAATGTGGCCAAGTTTCATTGCCCTCACTGTGACACTGTTATTGCACGGAAGAGCGACTTGGGTGAGTGCCATGAGGCTTGAGGTTGAAGTACCAGATTCTAGTAAGAGAGGTGGTGATCATACTTCTCAGAGGAAAGGCTAGTTGGTTGGTCAACTAATATTAGTTTGATGGTCTAGAGAACAGGCTGAAGGCTGCTAAAGCTATGCAGGTCTGGCCCTGCAAAAATTGCCTTGTTGAGAGATTGCCTGAAAACCACATATAAGCTGTTTTTTGCTCCTCAGAAGTAATGCAGTGTATAAATGCAGTTACTTGATTGCCTTTGTGGGTCTGATTTTCTTTCTATTTGGTTATGAGGGCCACATAACTACTTGCTAAATTGGGAGCTTAGAATATAATAAGCCTAGCAAATATCAGATTCCAGAACTCTAAAATTCCATGTGTACAATAACAGATTTATATTTTTAATCCCACCGTACCTTGAAGGCTCAGAACAAAGTAGCAATGCTATTCAGAAAAACAAATACAGAGGACATGGAGTCTTAGACACTGTGGGCTAAAATATTTATCTTAGGGCAGGAATTTGCCCATTCAGCTGAACATTAATATAATCTCTAGGGAGTAAGCATGAGCACCTTGATGTATTCCACAGGCTATGCAGTAAAAGCAGAGCACTCTATGTGGCCTGTTTCTCTTTACCAGGTGTCCATTTGCGGAAGCAGCATTCCTACATTGAGCAGGGCAAGAAGTGTCGTTACTGTGATGCTGTATTCCATGAGCGGTATGCACTCATCCAGCATCAGAAATCTCACAAGAACGAGAAGCGTTTCAAGTGTGACCAGTGTGACTATGCATGTCGACAGGTGAAGCATATGTAAATGTTTAAGAATGTGGTTCTCACCCTGGTCGGGTGAGGCACGCAGATCAGGTGGGGGAGGATGCAGAATAATAAAGTGGGATAATGTAGACCGACACAGTGCCCACCAGATGTTGAATTACAACTCGCATCAGCATGTTTGCAGCTGATGGGAGTTGTGGTCCAAGAACATTTGGAGGGCACCAGGTTGTCTACTCCTGCCCTAGAGTTATCCCCCACCCCTGCTGACTTGGTTCTTGGTTCCTTCTAGGAACGGCACATGATTATGCACAAGCGAACCCACACTGGAGAAAAGCCTTATGCCTGTAGCCATTGCGATAAGACCTTCCGCCAGAAGCAGCTGCTTGACATGCACTTCAAACGCTACCACGATCCAAACTTTGTTCCGGCTGCCTTCGTTTGCTCCAAGTGTGGCAAAACATTCACACGCCGTGTAAGTGATTGGGGGCAAGGTTGCTGCATGAAGCAGGGCGTAAGACTGGTGCCTGAGAGAATAAGTTGAGCACTAATAGATCTTCCAGCTTCCTTGATGTGCTATATTGCTATCTGCCTTGGTGAGGTCAAACAGAAAAAGCCATCCCCATACGGCATTTTGCTTGGTTTGTATCCTTTTCAAAATGGTAACTTGTCATGGGAGGGGCTGCAAAACTGAAATACACTTGCTGATTCCTGTTCTCTCTTTGGAGCTATGTCAAACATATGATTGCTGGTGTGTATGTTCTCTTTGGGTGGGATTATTGGGAGAAGTAAAGTGTACCAATTAAAATTTGGCTCATCTCCACAGCTTACTTCTGATGTTGGGGCTTAGCCCCAGTTTTGGCAAATAAGATCATTTTTTTCGTTTGGGGGATAAATCGGGGTGTGTGTCATGCTTGGATTCAAGTGCTCTAATTCGATACAGCCAACGTCTTAACATTCACCTGGCTTTTTCTAATCAGAACACCATGGCCAGACATGCAGATAACTGCACAGGCCCTGATGGAGTCGAGGGAGAAAATGGAGGGGAGCCCAAGAAGGGGAAACGTGGGCGAAAGAGAAAGATGCGCTCTAAGAAAGAGGACTCCTCTGATAGTGGTAAGAACTGTAAGCTTACCTCTGAATCAGCTGTGACATCCTCACCTTGCTTATGTGCTCAAGCCTCTGCATTATATTCTCATGCAGCTCTATAGTTCCCAAGCCTTGCATGTCGCTCATAACAAATAACTTGCCAATGGTCACTTAAGCACTACTAGCTGCAATTTTTCTTGCAGCTATAGAGTATAGTGCGGTATAAACATGTAATAAATAATAATGGCAACATCCAAGCTTTTGGCTTCCAAATTTGTTTTGCCTACCACCTGGCACACCACAACAGGTCTAAATCTTGGGTGTGAATGAGTGTGTTAATGTTAAGCTGCCAAGAAAGGGCAGTAGAGGTGATATTTTCCCCTCCCTTTGGGCTGCTTCATCACCTGTTTTACATACAGCCTATATAGGATCATAGAATTGTAGGGTTGGAAGGGACCCAAGTGTCATCTAGTCCAACCCCTTGCAATGCCGTTCTCTTCCAAGTCAAGGTGGGGGATGCTGGAAGGTGCCTCCAAGTGCAAAGCAGGGGAGTCATTTCTAATAGGCAGTTCAGTGGGGAAGGCACTTCTTTGCAAGATAAATATACAGAAGACCCAAACCAGATGCTAAGTGTGTATGCATCTGTACACTTGCTCATAGTGGTCACAGGACAGCTCAGTGAGTGGAAGTGAGAAGACACATGGACAAAAGGCGCCAGGGATCTTTTGAAGCAGATCTGGAAAATTTTAAGGGGAGGACCTGATAAAGTTAATAGGGAAGTCATTAGAATGCCTTAAAGTTCAGTATCCCACACATGATGATGAAATTCCTTAGGAGGCAATTTATTTATTTGCAATATGTTTTTTAAAAAACAACAATAAAGCAAAATTCTGCTTCTTCATTCCACTGAAGAGCATTCTGAATAGCTAATAAAAAGAAATTTCTTGCTTCCACCCCACCCCCAGCACACATGTACAGTCAAAAATTCTCCCCTCCCATTTCATTGTGGAGAGGTGTACTGACATCTTCAAAGTTCTACATTTCATTCATTCATGATTAAAACCTGAAATGGCAATATTGCCTATGGGGAGCATATTACCTGTTCCCATTTTGTTGTTTTCATTGATAGATGCCCTGATTTAATTTTCTTTTTTTCAATATTGAAGAGGAAAATGCAGAGCCAGAATTGGATGATAATGAAGAAGAAGAGGAGACGGCGGTTGAAATAGAGGCTGAACCGGAAGTGGAACCTGTGGTTCCAGCACCACCACCGGCTAAGAAGCGAAGAGGAAGGCCGCCAGGCAAAGCCAATCAACCAAAACAGCCCCAGCGTAAGTCCTGGGCCATGGAAAAAAGGAAGATTGTGCATAGGTGGTTTTTTTTTGGGGGGGGGGTTGCAAGTTTTTGCAAGGTGCATTATAATAGAGACAAATATGACTGGCAATCAGTGGGAAATCGGATATCATCACTTAACCTATTTTCAGTAATATTTGCTACCATAAAGGTCTAGAAACTTGTGAGGGGCAGAGTACTCAAATGTCTTGGGAATTTGCACAAAATACTAGATTCTTGGTGAAGCATTTGCGCATGTAGGGTCAGGGTGGCTAGTTCTTAACACTCTGCTCAACTAAGATTGAACTTGCATGACCAAATCTAATTGGTCAGTCTCCCTGAATTGGATATTTATGAGCATCTTGGTATTGTTAATGGCTGAACTCTTGTTCAGATTTCTAGAAATTTCAGAAATCGGGGGCTGGAACAGAAACATTTATGAAACCAAGATGCCGTACATTCCATCTCAGTAGGTAATGAAAACCTCTTCTCAGAAGCTTGTGCAGCCACAGGAAAAAACACCGTAACTCAGTGAACAGCACATTCTTTGCATGCAGATGATCCCAGTTCAGTTGCTGACATCTCCAAGTAGGGCTGGGGAATCAATCCCCGCTCCAAAACCCTAGACAGCCCCCTGCCAGTAAGTGTAATAATAATAATTAAATAATTTAATACCCTGCCCCATCTGACTGGGTCAGAAGGACCAATGGCCTGATTTGATAAAAGTCAGCTTTCTATGATGACTGAATTTTTATAACCTTAGGCAGTCAGCCTAAAAAAAATTATTCTTTCTCTCCAAATGCAGCTTAAAGATGTGTGAGTAATACATGTCAGAGTACATTTCCTGTGATGGCATTCCATGGGCAGGACTCAGCTGTATATTCATGCTCAGTCTGACACACATTTTTCCTCTCCCTGCAGCCATCAAAAACATACCAATTTGAAGCCACATTGGTCAGAGACCAATTTTGCTATCACTCTTGGAATTGTTAAAATTAGAGAGGCCTTAGCTAGTCACTGTTGTCCAGCTATGAGTTTGTACAATTCTCCGCCACACAGTGCACTGCCAGAGAATCGCAGCATATACACAGCCTTAGCTATGGTTATTGTGCCTAGTGTTGAGATACTGTGAAGTGGTATCCCCAGAGAGTGTCTGACTTTTACCCCATTCTTATTTGATAGCAACAGCAATCATTCAGGTGGAAGACCAGAACACTGGTGCAATTGAAAACATTATAGTGGAAGTCAAGAAGGAGCCCGAAGCAGAGACTGTAGCAGCTACAGCAGGAGCTCAGCCAGCTGCGGTGGAAGCACCCAATGGAGACCTCACCCCAGAGATGATTCTTAGCATGATGGACCGGTGATGGAGGAAGAGTTATTCTCTTGACTGAACTGGCCTGGGCTCTTTTGAAGCGGCTCGATCCCTTTTATTTTTATTTTCCTTTTTACCTTATTTTTGGCTTTGGGAAATGCATCATTTTTAGACCATTTTACCAAACAACTCGGGAAACAAAACTTCAAATGATGTTAGAAAGTGATTTGCCTAGAACTCTCTCTGTTTAATGTTAGCCTATAACCGGATCATGGAACGTGGGGATATTTTTGAGTCCCCAGGGGTCTCCTGCAGGTCGCTGGATCCAGTTAACTCTGGACTGCATTGTAGTGACAGGCCATGGACAGCCTTTGCACGTAACGTGGAAAACATGGAAGCCCGGACTCGAGCCCACACTAACTGCTCTGGATCTGCTTTCGCGTTCCTTGAAGCCCTCTGGCCTCATTTTACTCTATAGAGGTTTTTAAATGTAAATGCAGAACTCAGGAGGGTTGTAAAACTTTTATTGCATTTTAGTTTTTGCTTTCCCCCCTCACCCACCCACCAACTCCACCCTTCCACTGACTGGCTCTGCGTCAGCAATGTAGGTTTGGCATGCTCCAGCTGGTGTCTTTCCTCCCAGATGCTTTGCTTTCTGCAGGGCATCTCTGTAATGATCAAGCTTGTAAATAACTTTTTTTTACATTTTAATCTTTTTTTCCATTTAATTAAGAGGTTTGTGGGGGGGGGAATGCAGTTTAAAGAAGAGAACCCTGTTATTTTAAACCAGTGGTAGCTAACATGGTGCCCTCTAGATGTTGCTCGATTACGGTTCCCCTCATCTCTGACCATTGTCTCTGGCACTGATGGGAGTTGGAGTCAGACAGCATTTGGAGGACTGCAAGTTCCCCACCCCTGTTTTAAAACTCTTACAAAAATGAATTATGCAGGAATTGGTCCCAAATTAAATATTGGAACCTATCAAATTAGTGGAAGAGTGCTAGCCAAGTGTAATGATAGAACTCCACACCCCATTTCCGTTTCTAAATATATAGACTTGGTCTTGAAACGTGTCACTTAAACTCCCTTTTGAGTTTCAGGTTTTCACAACTCAATTTTCTTTGCTCACTTTTTTGTGTTTATGAATTCTGTGTTGAAAGCCAAGGTGTTAATTTGTATAGGGCTTCCCAGCCCTTGAAACCTAGGGCAAGAAATCATACTAGGTCATTAATTAAAAGATTTGGAGTTTTTAATTAAAAAGAAGAATAATGTGAAAATACAAAATGATGCCTGTATATGAACCATCACATGTTAAAACTACGTAAGCTTTTTATAGAGCCTCAGTCTTGCTGATTTCAAAAAGAATTTTCTTCTATGTATTGCTTTTAAGAGAGCTATCAGGTTAGCTATCTGATTCTAGGTTGATGCATTTTTGTACTTAGCTGTACTGTGTGATATTTTTCATTATTTTAGGAAACCAACATGAGATAAAATGTTATAAAAATACATAATGGGGTTTGGACTCTGGGAAGGAGAATATACTGCTGTACAGCTAATAAATAATAATGATGAACCTGTGTGCATGCTTTCTGCCTCCTTGGAACCTCAAAAAGTTGTGTGAAAAATACGATGGTACAAGTTTATAATCACTTTTAAGTGAAGGGGGAGTGAATACATGTTACCTTTTTGAGCTGTTTGCATTCAGTGGGGAGATTTTCCCATTAAAGAAATAAATAATAAATAATATCATATTATTTATAAATAAATAAATAATATCATATTTATTAATATGATATCATATTTATTAATATCATATTTATCAATATCATATTTATTTAATATCATATTTATCAATATCATATTTATCAATAAATAATATCATAACTATTATTTACTACATATGCATTTTAATCACATAGCACACAGTTAATGACACCTTTGGCTTTTTCATGCATTGTATTAATGGGCCATGCACAACACTTCTACAAAAGATGCTTAAAATGTACTTGCAAATTGGAATCCATGCACAAGATTCTGAGTTCTTCTCTTCCATTTTCTTTGAAGCATAGTCGACCTAACAATATCAAATGTAAGACCTATTTTCAACCAAACTTGGCCTGCTGACACTCTCCTCAAGGGGCAGGGGGATGGCACACTGGCTCCCAGTTTGCTATGGCAGGAGGAATATTGCTTCCCGCAATGGGGATTGGAGGAGGCTGTGCATTGCCAAAGAACAAAGGGGTGGGGAAGTAGTGAAAAAGCTTTATGGAATGGCAGGATATAGCTGAAGGGGGAGAAATAAACAGCACAGCTGTTATACCGGACTTTGGTGTTTCCAGAGTGCTTTCCTCAGTTGCTGAAGTGCTTCTCATGCATTCTCAGAAATGTTTGTGACAAATTGGTGATGTTGGTCAATATCAGAGCTGAGCTATACTACTAACAACACTTTCTGGATTGTACCAGTTAAGATAAGTGCATTTTTAATACATCTGTTCTAAAAAAGTGTGGGCTCCAGCACATAGAAAATCGGCTTATCAAGGGCTGAGGTTCTAGGTAGTACTTTTCATGAATAGCTATTAACATGGCAAAGAAAGATGTGCTGTGGACAGCCAGTCTTATCTCGTAGTGGGTACGTGTAAAAATTTTCTCTTGCACAAGGGTTCACAAATGTTCCCACTAGCTCAGTAAAGTGTGAGATGTAGCCTGCAAGTAAACATGCAAACTCCATATTTCCATAGAAAAATATACAGTAACTTGCTTGGGATGACATTAAAGTTATTGAATCATCTATTTCCATGCTCTTTACAAAGACAAATCATTTATTGAATGCTGCATTTATAGATTAATGTGTATCTCTGAATTTGTCATCAAATGTTAATTGGGCCTGCGCAACTTGTGGCACACGCTCACACTATGATGTAGGGTTTGATAAACCTGTTTTTGCTTCCTAGAAACTTCAAAAATGGATGGTGTAGTCTTGTGTTCAGTTTAGGAACATAAAATTTTGCTGGAGCAGACTAGCCTAATATCCCATTTCCCATAATAGACAACCATTGGTTGTTGGTTTTCTTCTATTTTATAGCCCCTGGGTTAGCTGCCTTGGACTGTATAATAGAAGTTGGAATAGAAATATTTTAAATTTAGAAATAAAACACATGCTACTGGGAAGTTCATAAGGATATGAAGGGCTCTTGCAGTTTCAATTCAGTATTCAAAGGCCATTCAACCAGGAGGGCTCCATTTAGCCATCATTACTTCTAATCGTGAACTCGGGTGAGTGCCAACAGGTATGAGGCCATGGAGAAGCGGGATTATCAACTGCTTAGAGCAGGGGTAGGCAACCTAAGGCCCAGGGGCTGGATTCAGCCCAATCGCTTTCTCAATCTGGCCTGCAGACGGCCTGGGAATCAGCGTGTTTTTACGTGAGTAGAATGTGTCCTTTTATTTAAAATGCATCTATGGGTTATTTGTGGGGCATAGGAATTCGTTCATTTCCCCCCCAAAAAAAATTTAGTCCAGCCCACCACATGGTCTGAGGGACGGCTGAAAAAGGTTGCTGATCCCTGGCTTAGAGGAAGCTAGAAATACGCTGATTTAAAATAACAGTAACCAGGAGACTAAAAACTAGCCCAGTGGGTTGAGCATGCTTAGTAGAAACAACATTTAGTGTTGCAAAGGAAAAATGAGGGCCCTGCCTGAATTCCTTCTAATGTAAAACATCCTCAAGAAGCATGTGGTTCACTGCATTTTTTTGAACACAAAGAGGAGTACTACACCTAGAAGTTGATAACACATTTTGTTGCAGGTTCAGTTAGTCATTACTATTGATCAGGGACATAGCTGTCAAGTGTCCCTTATTTGAAGGGACAGTCCCTTATTCCAGCACCATGTCCCACTGCTGTCCCTAATTGATGGATGTCCCTTAAATGTTCCTTAAATTATGTCCCTTAAATTTCAAAGGAAGCAGCTCCTCTCCCTCCCTCCCTGCCGGCCAGGGAGGAGGGAGGCTCCAACTGTGTTGCTTGGCTGTGTTGCTCACCCAATAAGAAGTCTAAGAACGACTGGGGGGTGGAGCTTGCATGCCTTGTGTGTGGCTAGTTAATGCAAGCTGAGGGGTTTTTTGAATGCTGGACGCCATTTTGTTGCACATGCTGCTGCAAACTTTGCAGTGCAAAGCCAGGCCGGCGAGCCATCTTAAGCTGAGGCTGCATAGGCCTTGTGGTGCATGTGATTCAGATTCTATTCAGTTGAACCTCTGGTTACAAAGTTGGCTGGACAGTGTTCTCGAAGCTACCCAGCATGAGTTTGACCAGACTGCAGGAGGACAGGAAGACTGGAGTGCCTGGAACAGGTGAGGCTGCAGGTCCCTTATTTTGGCTGCTGGTCCCTTATTTTCAAATCTGTAAATTGACAGCTATGATCAGGGATTGGAAACCTGTTGCCCACTATATATTAATGAATTCTCAACAACCAAGGCCAGCAGCTAGGAATAGTAAGATACTAAATTGAACAACTGGAGGGCCACTGTTTTCCCTTTTGTGATATAGATGCACTTACATATAATGAATTTGTCTAATCAGTTTGTTGGCTCACTGTTTTTGCTGGTCCAACAGTAAATAGTGGCAGCCTTCAGTTTGCCCTCAGGCTCTTAAAACTAGAGAATAATCTTTAGTGCTTATTGCCCAAGTTCTGCAGGACTTTTGTTCAGCTGGGCCAGTTTCACACAATGCTGTTTGCTCCTTGGATACATTATAGAACAAGCAAAAGCTCACCCTGGTACTCAGTGCTGTGCTCAACTAATTTGCTTTTTTTACTTTTGCCTGCTGCCTGTTTTCTTATTCAGTATGTTTTGAGGTGGGTGGGAGACAGGAAGAGGCACCCTGAGGTGAAGAGGAGGAGGTAGGAAGCACGGCAGCTGCTGCCTTGCTAGTAACCTGCTTAAACTTGACGGAAACAAGTGTTCATTCTGATGCTTTTGCAGAAGGCCAGGCTTCTGCTCGAGCAGGATCCAGAAGATGGCTGCCTCTTTCAAGGAGATTCCTGCAGAACTGCATGGTACGTAAAAGGTTTGTCATGCAAGGAAAGGCCAAGAGACCTTTATGGTCACCTTGATTCTGGATGTCATTTTTGATAGTGGGGTGCTTTTGTGGAAAACTTGCCTCCATTTCCTCAATGTCTCTCCGTTTACAGATTAAATTCTAGGCCAGAGATTTGAGCTCTAATTCTGGTTTTGGGACTGAGATGTTAGTTTTGATAATGTTTTATGGTGATGGAGGGAAAGGGGGAGCAACCAGAGGTGCTTTAAACTTGTAATTTTCAGAAATATGACTTCAGATGCCTTAGGTGTACTTGGTTAGCACCAATTTTTCTACACTCATGAGGGTTGGAGCTGCACCTTAAAAATAAAATAAGTTGGGACACCAAAAATTATAATAGAGCTGGGCCTTGTAGCCTGTCATCTAGCACTTTCCCTCCAACTGCTTCCATTTATAGATGATCAAACAGTAAGAATCTAGAAGGCCTAAAAGGCCCACAAGAGCTACTGTACTTTGAAATCTCAATCTTGCCTGAACAGAAACTCTTGTGCTGCAGTTTAATAAGCAGTAGCTGACAAGCTTCACAAGGCCTGAGAGTTTAATTAACGGCCCAGTGTATCAACTCCCTTTGACTGGTAATGGTTAGCACTGCCTTTAAAAGCAAAAATTGGATACTCTGGTTTCTCTCCAGATCATATAAATCTTTCACCTTTTAGAAACAAAAATTGCCACGAGCTACAACAGAATTACATTTTTCAGCAGTCAGTGTATTTTCCTCAGGTGCCTACGTAGAGGTTGGTTAGGTTGGCCCCCACAAAAATTGTGAAGAAAGATGGAGAGAGCTGGCAATTGCCAAGGTAGCAAGGGACAATGTGTGTGGGTGCCGATACAGCTCCTTGCCAAGGGCACAAGGGAGCCTATGTACGTCTCTGATTTTACTATTTAACACACACTGATGGTGACTCCAGAAAGTTTAGAAACTCCTGATAATGCAGACATGATAGTACCAACTACACAATAGTCAGTAGGTCAAACAAAAGTAGACTTCCAGCTTATGTGGTCACCTTTCCTCACATTTCTACAAATGTAGTAGCCCAATATAAAAACTGAGAAAGTAGTGTTTTTTAAAAGAAATGTATTGTCATATTATGCATTTTTGCATTAAAGGTGTATGGGTGGTTGTTTTTAATGAAAACAGATGGGCACTGATAGGATTGCAGCAGGCATGGAAGGTGAATGTAACCTGCTTCTGTCCTGAGGAAAATCACTCCTTTGTAGCTGCTAATGGAAGGAAATCCCCTGTTGGCATGCTACAGTGCCAACAATTATCAACCTCACGTGGCCCTGGTGGTGCAATTTGATTCCCCCCCCCCCATGAGCATAATACAAAAAATACTTAGATAACATATCTCGTATGGTCTTTTAGAGGACTCCCCCCCTCCCCAAGGCAGAAAGTGAGCTATCTTATTTTAGCACAACTTTTAGCCAATTGCCAAAGCCTCTGGTCCTGGTTCTGTGCCCAGCCTCACCTTAACATTCATATTCCTTGCTATCATTTTTGGCAGCTAAAACTGCAATCCTATCTATATTCATTTATCTGGGAGTATGCCCTATTGAACTTGGGACTGCTTCTGAGTAGACACATGCTGCTAGAATGCAAAATTTTGTGACCCAGACCCATGTACATTTATGCATTATAAAAATGTAATGTATTTTTATACTGCTTAATTACCAAAGTTTCTAAGCAGGAATTTGGCAACTTGGCTTAATTTTATTCAAGCACATTTTTTTTAAAAAAAATTACAGTCTTCTATAGACTTCCCACGTTCCATTCTGCTCGAGAAAAGTTTTATGAAAGTTCAAGCCCAGCTTAAAGATTGTGGCAAGGATCTCCTCCCCTCTTCTAGGGGCTTCTGTAAAAGACAGAGTCTGCCACATGTCTGCAGGCCATTTATTTATCCAGTCTTGTCTCTTTTTCAGAAAGCATCACCAATTTATTAGGGACACATGACGTTATCCTGCTGGATGCTCAACTCCACATCAAATCCAAAGTTGAAAATATTGTCCTGGTATGTATTGATAGCTCAATTTTACCACTCTTGTTGGTTTGTGTATGTTTCCCAGGTCTCTACACCATGCAGCTGAATGTCATGGCCTATAAAGATTTCCTAGGTCACATGCATCCCAACATGCTCCAGCACTTACCTACATGGATCTTTCTTGATAAAGAGTAACTACAAATATCCATCAATACAGAAATAATGAATTAGGGTAGCATTCTGTATACCATTCTAATTACTGTAATCTGGTACTGCTGAGTACTTGCTTCTGCACCTCTGTAATATCTACTCAAGTTGTATGTTTGCAAGTAAACATTATTCCTGCATTGCAGGGGGTTGGACTAAATGACCCTTGGGACCCCTTCCAACTCTACAATTCTATGATTACCAAGTTTACTAATCCTAAGCATATTTACATGGATGTACATTCCACATATTTTGGTGTTACTGTAAATTATTCCTAAGTAACTAAGCTTTGCAGTCAGAAGCAAAGAGACTCTTATTTTATAATGGCAAAATATTTGATTATGGGAGAAATATAGGTATAGCTGCAGTCTCATCCTTTATGAAACATGCAATTGGACTAACAAGAAAAAGAAAAGGCATAACTAAGTCTGCAGTCCTGTATATTTGTACTTGTGGAAGTAAGGTTCATTAAAACTCAAGTGAGCATACTTTTGAGCAGAACCCATAATTTTTAGATTTATTACCCACCTTTCATCATAAGGGCCCAGGTTGGATGGCAACCATATGAAAATCAATTAAATATTTTTAATTCTTAAGGATTCTGCTGTTAGCTTTACAAACAGTGGAGACAACAGATATAAAGTGTAAAAATTTAATATAAGATTAGGCAGTATACTGCAGAGTAGATCCTGTAATGTAGGTGCAACCTGTTCTGACCAAAATAAAATAAAATTGAGGTTCTTTAAAGAATTGCAGTTTATTTATTTATTTCCTTTCCTCCAATTACCTCAGGCTAGCAAAAGCATATACTGTTTGTCTCACCACCCCATTTTGTTATTGGTGTGTGTGTGTGTGTGTGTGTTTAAATCTACTGTATAATGTTTTATTTATTAAATTTGTATTCTACCCTTAATACGATGATCACAGGGTGGTTCACAACACACACAGTTATTATATTGTTGGAAATCACCTTGAGACTTTTGCTTTGAAATGCAGCTTATAAATAGTCTTAATAAGTCACAACCTACTTTGCAAAGGACAGCCCTCTATTTGAAGGATAGCCTGATCCAAATACAGAGATGAGGAACCCTAAGAAAAGATAGCAGGTGCCTTGAAGCTGGCAATCCACAATTATGGCACCTGAGCAGCAGGCTGATCAGGCACACAGAGAACCTGATCAGTCTTCTCCTATCATGGTGAGATGCAGGGCTTTTTTCAGCCGAAAATCACTGGAACTCAGCTCCAGCACCTCTCAGGTGGGCTGCCATTACCATTATAACCAGAGTTCATGTTGCATTCCAGCACCTTATTTTCGAGAAAAATAACACAATGAGGTATATTGCATTTCTTATTTAAATTACAGCAATCCTTTGAAAATTTGCACCTGTACCTAGCACATGTACATTTTATGCAATTCTGTGTGCTTGTTCTTGATCGTGCAGTTTTAAGTGGCCACCTTTGATTAAATATTTTATTTGGGGACTGAGGCCTTAAGTTTCTCTTAGCCTTCTCAAAGTTGGCCCTCTGGCAAAATTATGCCCCCCCCCCATGGTTACTGATAAAAATGGCAAGAGTAAGTCCTTAAGCCCCTTGTAGACGTTGTTCACCGTTTTCTCTCATAAATCCCTGTATGTGGAAATGCAGTTAGGCCGCCTCCTCCTCCTCCTGATCTCTGCTCTCTTTGGCCTTGCCTTGCTATCCAGGTTTTGATGCCTTGGCGAGCCCTGGTGGTGCTGGCGAAACTCCCAGTCAAGGTAAGACCTGCCCTGACCATGGTTTCTCTTAGGACTTTTTTGTATTGGATCAGCTTGTTCTTTGTTGCAGATTGTTTCTTCAGCGTGTAAACCGCCTTGTGTGTTGTAATATAGGAAGGTGGGGTATAAATGAAATGAAATGAACTTGAACCCCAGAGCAGGCCCTCATGGCTCTCTTCTCAGAGCAGTTAGCTGCTCTAGTCAGGTTTGCACTCCTTCCTAAAATACCACATTTTCAATTGGTCTCTGGAGGCCCAAGAAGCCTTGGTGGCTTCATATTATTACCCATCCCCAATAGTGTAATTCTAGCATTATGTGGGATTTGTTTTTGTTTTTTTCCCCTTTGCAATAGTTTTTATTTGATTTTACAAATATAAATTTATAACAATACCAACTACATATCCGTATAAAGAGATTTCTCTGAAACTCGAGACTTCCCGCCCCCCATCCTCTCCATGGGTCCTATTGTCAACATTTTAAACTTCATATTATTTTATAATCTATATTTTGTATCTGTCCATATTGTCCATAGTGTTTGTTACATTACAAGTGAGATTAAGATCCTGGTAATGTTTTCATCTGCTTACAGTGGTCTCCTAAATAAAATTTTCCCATTCTTTCTTGAAGTTTTTGTGTTCTTGGTTCCTGAGCTTTCTGGTCAGTTTTGCCATTTCAATGTAGTCTAACAGCTTGCTTTGTGCATTGTACAGGATTTCTTAATTAGTTAGGAATTCTCCCCAAACTAAAAATCCCCTCCTACTATTACATAATATGCTATTTCATTACCACAGGAGTCCCAGGCAAACCCTAGGCACAAACTGAATGACAAACCAGTGAAATTTCTCAGTTTGTGTTTTTTTTAAAAAATATTATTCTACTACTATTTGCTTTAATGCAGTTCATGGTTCTTTTTTGAGGCTCAGCTTTCAGATCTTTCTTGACTGGGGAAGTGGGAGGGGTACATCCTTACTTATTTATATCACAGGCCTTGTATACTGTTTAATAATAATAATAAATCTCTAAGCTGTTTCCATAAAATATTCATTACAAAATAGCAATAAAATAAGACTTTTAAAAACAGGAGACAAAATAATATCAAAATATAGATAAAATAAAAACATTTTTAAAAACAAATGTTTTTAAATATATGGGTCGGCTTGCCTAAACGAAACAGTTTTTGACAGGGTCCGAAAACAGTATAACGATGGCACCTGCCTAATATCAATAGGCAGGGAGTTCCATATAACTTTCTGGTTTAAATTGCTAAAGTATAAACTATTGTGCAACTCTCCCCTTCCGAAAACACATATTATTTCATAGAATTGTAGAGTTGGAAGGGACCTTAACCTGTAGGAGAGCTGTGCTCACTGCTTATGCAAGACAAGATGATATGAAAGCATTTTCTGTGTTGGTAAATATCTGAAGAATAAAATATTGTTATTGCATCAGTTATGAAGGACACACACACACACACACACACACACACACACACACACACACAGTTGCATGGAGCCCGGACAGCCCCGTGGTTTTCCACGGATCTGAGGACAATGAAACAATCGTTGAGACGGCTAGAGCGCCGGTGGCGGATAACTCATTCCGAATCTGACCGGACACAGGTTAGAGCTCAACGTCGAGCCTACCAAGTGGCGATAGCGACGGCGAAGAAGACTTTCTTCGCCGCCTCTATTGCATCTGCAGAAAACAGCAGCAGAAGACTTTTTCAGGTGGTTCACAATTTAGCAAAACCACCTGCGACATCGGGGCCCAGTACGGGCCACATGATCTCCTGCAATGATTTTGCAAAGTTTTTTGCAGATAAAATCGCTTGGATTCGGGAAGAAGTAGACTCCACCGTGGGAGCAGGGCCAGGGCGGGAGAGTGCTAGAGTCCTGTCTAGTCAAGTTGTGTGGGATCAATTCCAATCTGTTACCTCCAAGGATGTGGACAGGCTGCTTGGACGAGTGAAGCCAACCTCCTGGATCCTTGCCCATCCTGGCTTATAAAAGCTAGCCGGGAAGGACTGGGCGATGGGCTTCGTGGGGTGGTGAATGTTTCCCTCCGTGAGGGAGCCTTCCCAGACCCACTGAAAGAGGCGGTTATTAAACCGCTTCTTAAAAAAACATCTTTAGATGCGGCCACGATGGCCAATTATCGCCCAGTCTCAAATCTTCCATTCTTGGGCAAGGTGATTGAGCGAGTGGTCGCTGAACAACTCCAGGCACGCCTGGAAGAAGCGGACCATTTGGATCCCTTCCAGTCGGGATTTAGGCCTCATCATGGGACTGAAACTGCCTTGGTCGCACTGGTTGATGATCTCCGGCGGGCTAGGGACAAAGGTGAGAGCTGTTTCCTAGTTCTATGGAAGGACCATAAGTGGTGGTGGGGGATGAGTGTTCAGACCCCTGGGCTCTCACTTGTGGGGTGCCTCAGGGTTCTGTCCTCTCCCCCATGCTTTTCAACATTTACATGCAGCCACTGGGAGAGATCATCAGGAGGTTTTGGCTGGGTGTTCATCAGTATGCGGATGATACCCAGCTCTACCTCTCTTTTAAATCAGAACCAGTGAAGGTGGTGAAGGTCCTGTGTGAGTGTCTGGAGGCGGTTGGAGGATGGATGGCGGCTAGCAGATTGAGGTTGAATCCTGACAAGACAGAAATACTGTTTTGGGGGGACAGGAGGTGGGCAGGTGTGGAGGATTCCCTGGTCCTGAATGGGGTAACTGTGCCCCTGAAGGACCAGGTGCGCAGCCTGGGAGTCATTTTGGACTGTCCATGGAGGCACAGGTCAAATCTGTATCCAGGGCAGCTGTTTACCAGCTCCATCTGGTACGTAGGCTGAGACCCTATCAGCCTGCAGACTGTCTCGCCAGAGTGGTGCATGCTCTGGTTATCTCCCGTTTGGACTACTGCAATGCGCTCTACGTGGGGCTACCTTTGAAGGTGACTCGGAAACTACAACTAATCCAGAATGCGGCAGCTAGACTGGTGACTGGGAGCGACCTACATTGGCTCCCAGTACGTTTCCGAGCACAATTCAAAGGGTTGGTGCTGACCTTTAAAGCCCTAAACGGCCTCGGTCCAGTATATCTGAAGGAGCGTCTCCTCCCCCATCGTTCTGCCCGGATACTGAGGTCCAGCTCCGAGGGCCTTCTGGCGGTTCCCTCACTGCGAGAGGCCAAGTTACAGGGAACCAGGCAGAGGGCCTTCTCGGTAGTGGCGCCCGCCCTGTGGAACGCCCTCCCATCAGATGTCAAAGCGATAAACAACTACCTGACATTCAGAAGACATCTGAAGGCAGCCCTGTTCAGGGAAGTTTTTAATATGTGACATTTTAGTGTATTTTTCATCTTTGTTGGAAGCCGCCCAGAGTGGCTGGGGAAACCCAGCCAGATGGGCGGGGTACAAATAATAAATTATTATTATTATTATTATATTATATACAGGTGTACATTTTAGGTTTCCCTTTAAAATGCATTGGCTACCTGAGCCCTCTACACTTACCTACCCTTGCATGTTTCCACCTGCAGGTACAAGTTAGCTTCAGCTTCTTAGCTGTGCAGATCATCACGATAGGAGGAGATAACCGGGTGAGTGCAAGATGTATTGGGATCAGGCTGTTGTGATTCTCTCCCTGTGCCATACAGACATTAATCGCACTTTTCCTCCCCTCCCTATGGGGCAAGGGTCTAGTGTTGGGGGGGGGGTAGATGCCAGATAATCTTTCCCCACAGTAAATGCTACAAAGCTGTCGTGTGTGCACATAGACCAAGATTTTGTATATAACTGGTCCCAAATATTCATTTTAATCATGTCCTTAAACCCAACAAGACCATCCTTAATGTTGCCATTTTATTCCATTCCATTCCATTTTATTTACTATGTCTACTTCTGTACCTTCTGTAACAAAACTGATGTACAGAAATGAAGGTGATGTTTTCTTGGCACTGGAAATAAAATGACAGGGAAGCTTTCAGCTGCTTGATTTATGTGTGTCAGACCACTGTAAAAGGCACAGAAGTGGGACCAGTAAATTTTTTGATTGCTCTGACATTAAACAGCCAGTCTATTGTCATTAAAATTACTCATGTCCAGCAGTTAAAGGGCAGTAGACGACATTCTTTCTTGGAAAAAAAATCCTGTTTCTGATGCTTACTGAAGAATCAAAGGGCACTCCCCAAATTGGAAAAAAAAAAGAATTACACCACATTCTATTTTTGATTGGTTTAATAAAGTGTGAACAAATGCCTTAATGAGCCAACCTGCCCATTATAAAAATATGGAAGAAATAAGTGTATACCATCAGTCTTCAAATGGTGGCTCAGGACTCCTGGGTCATGGACTGATCTACCACTCTACAAATATATAGCAAATAATTAAGAAATTGGTCCCTAGGTGTATGGTTGGGTTAAAGGTGTCTGAAAATGTTGACTACTGCCTTAGACAGTGGGGATTTGGGCAGCACTAGCAAATGGATGTTTGTATTCTGACTATATTTTTCACATGTTTATGTATTTCTTATTATTGTATTTTTACTCTTTGTTGTAAATCACCTCAGGATTCTTTGAAGAGAAAAGTAAACTATAAATTTAATGAACCCCAAAACTTATCTATACACATTTGTTGAACACTGGATTTATCAACTACTGAAGCGTTAAGTTTCATGATAATATGCATCCATACTCATTATTCTCACTTTTATTATGTATTGTTTATTTTGTGCCTAATATTTTTCTATTCAGCAGTGATTCATTCTATGCTTGTTGCTATTGTTTGTAATGCACTTAAGTGTTAAGTACATTAACACTTTTGTACTCCCATTAAGTTCTAGTTATATTTAATTTATTTATATTAATAATTAATGTTATAGTCTTATCCTTATATTTAATAAAACAAAAAACAAACAAAATAGGAACTGCAATTCAGCAGCTAAAATCCCAGTTTGGCTCCCCCTATTCACGAACCAATTGTTTCTCTTTTCTGCTAACAATTCTTAGAAATTTATTACCCCTATTTTGCACCAATTTTTGCTTTTTATGTGTTCATTATGTGTTCGTTTTCACATGTGAAATATTGGAGGCTATGGAGCATGTCTAATTTTTCACTGCAGGGACCATAAGAACTCAAATTTAGCAGAAATGTTTTCTTTCCTTTCCAATGTTTCTTTTTTTTATATAAAATAATATTTATTGACATTTTAAAAACTACAAAGAAAAAAAGTTAAACAATACAATACAAAAACAAAAACACTACATAACACTAACACTAAAATATTAAATTAACAAAACACAACAAACACAATTTAAAACACATCCAATACTTTCAGTATCTTGTCTCTCATTCACTTGTTTCAGCAACCTCCTCACACCTCCCTTTTTGCATTCCACTTTGATTAACTGTTTCAGCAATTCCTTTCCATCTTCCTCTGTTTTCTGTCCTGTAATTTATCTTAACATATTCTAACCTTATTTTTTCCCTTTAATACATTGATAATCTATCTATCCTTAATTCCTTATAACATTTCTACTAAAGCCATATAACTTCATTCCAACATTTTCCTAGCATTCATTAATTTTACAATATTTCCGTAAATAGTCTTTAAAGTTTTTCCAGTTTTTCCAGTTTTTTTTTTCTTCTTCCACCGACTCTTCTCCCTGGTCTCAGATTCTGCCAGTCATTTCTGCCAATTCCATGTAGTCCATCAACTTCATCTGCCATTCTTCCCGGGTGGGTAAATCTTGTGTCTTCCAATACTTCGCGATGAGTATTCTTGCTGCTGTTGTTGCATACATAAAGAAAGTTCTGTCCTTTGCCGACCATGCCCAGGAGAAAGGCCTCTGGTTTCTTCAGGAAGGTATATTTAAATACCTTTTTCTTTTCATTATAAATCATCTCCCAGAATGTCTTAATCCTTGGGCATGTCCACCAAAGGTGAAAGAAGGAACCTTCAATCCCATTACATTTCCAACATTTATTATCGGGCAAATGGTAAATTTTTGCAAGCTTGACTGGTGTCATGTACCACCTATAAATCATTTTCATTAAGTTTTCTCTTAGGGCATTACATGCCGTAAATTTCATACCTGTGGTCCATAACTTCCCAGTCAGCCATCATTATGTTATGTCCAACATCTTGTGCCCATTTAATCATAGCAGATTTCACCGTTTCATCCTGAGTGTTCCATGTCAACAGCAAGTTATACATTCTTGACAAATTCTTAATTTTGGGATCTAACAATTCTGTTTCCAATTTTGATTTCTCCACCTGGAAACCAACTTTTTTGTCCCAAGTTGTATGCCTCCATTATTTGGTAATAATGGAGCCAATCTCGCACTCTGTTTTTCAATTTTTCAAAACTCTGCAATTTTATTCTGTCTCCATATTTTTCCAGAATTTCCCTTTCCAATGTTTCTTACAGAGAAGATGATGTATAGGCAAACATAATTATTAGATCCCAACTCTACAAACAATCAAAAAGGAGATATTAAACTGGTTTGTTTGACGATTGAGTCAGACTTTGAAATTAGCCTAGATTTGAATTGTTTGCCAGTAGTATTAGCAACCTATTAAGGTAAAGGTACCCCTGACCGTTAGGTCCAGTCACGGCCGACTCTGGGGTTGCGGTGCTCATCTCGCTTTACAGGCCAAGGGAGCTGGCGTTTGTCCACAGACAGCTTCCGGGTCATGTGGCTAGCATGACTAAGCTGCTTCTGGTGAACTAGAGCAGTGCACGGAAACGCCATTTACCTTCCCGCCGGAGCAGTACCAACGAAGACAACAGTTTGTGATCTATGAAATAAAACTTGCTTTGCACATGGTTACAGGGCCATAAGCATCATTTGGCTTATTTTGTGTCAGATTTTGCTTTCAGATTCTTTTTATACACTTTTTTCCTACATGGTATTTTGTTGTTCTGTGCTTGAGGTTATTCTGCCTTTCTGTGTGTGTATGTGTGTGTTTTTAAAGCACAGGTGTATTTGTTATCAAGTGTTCTTACACCATATTCTTCCTTAAGCTCAAAGCTCTTTTGAGGACCTTGGACATTGCTGAGGTCCACATCTATTTAACTTCAGCAGTGATATAACAAAAGGGACTTTCTCATAATACATCATGTAATTCTCCCTCTTTCAAAAAGTTCCCTGAGGATATACATCATCTCAGTGGGTGGGCAGGGAATAAAATGTTTTAAAATCAACTCAGTCTTGTATGGAGAAAGACACATTTGGAGCCTGGGGAGTGAAAATATTTACAAATGTTCAATATTTTAGTCATTTTGCTGGAAGATTTTTCTTTAGATAGAAAGTATGGGATTTTTTTATATACCCTTTCTACTTGCTTTCCATTATTTTCTTTTATGATATTAGCATCTTCTGTGTAGCCCATCCTCTTTTCCAGAGGAGAATTGGGGTTATTACATCTCCTTTTTTTGCTTGTGATAATTTCATAATACCTCCCTTCTCTAAAGAAAATTATTCATTTTAATTTAATAGTAATAGTGAAAAGAAAAAGCTCATGTATGTTGGACAACAAAATGAGTATTAATGTTTTATTATAAATTATTTATCGTTACAAATATTATTTTAGTACCCTTGTTTAAAATAATGTGTATTATGAGATAATAACTATTGTTGAAATACTGAAACTTTTAAATAGAAAATATCTCCCCTCTTATGTCTTCTCTTCTACTTAACTAAAGGTTGTCGTGGAGACAGATAAATCTTCTTTTGAATTTGAGTTCTTGTCACTGGATGATTTGGAGCATATGGTCATCCACGTAGTCACATCTCTGAAGAAGATATTTCCAATTTCTTCACCTGGGTAAGGGGGTTATGTAGTTTACCAAAGCCCAAGATTGTACATATATTGGAGACTTTTGAACAGGTTGGGGAACCTGTGGCCCTGTATATATTGTTGGACTAAAATTTTCACCATCTCTGACCATTAACTATGTTGGCTGGAGCTGATGGAAGTTAGAGCCGAACAAAATCTGGTGGGACACAGCCTACATTAGAAGATATGGGCTGAATGCTGGTGACCAGGGCCAAACTAGTTAGATGGGTTTGGTGTGGTTATTATTATATAGCACATTAGCATGCTCAAATCAAGTACATTATCTTAAATAAAACATACAACAGGGCTAGCCACCATGGTACTGTCCAGATATTTTGGACTACAGCTTCCAACATCCTTAGCTATTCTGGCTGGGTTTGATGGGAGTTGTAGTACACAACATCTGGAGGGTGTCACATTGGTTATCCCTGCCTCACAACAACCCTTTAAATCAGGGCAGTGTTATTATGCTTCACATTGCAGGTATGAAGATGTGGGGTGAAACAGTAGAGAATTTAAGAGATAGTGGTATGCCTGAGGCTTTCCTATAGACTCATTACGTGATTTGAACAAGTGACTTATTGGTTAACAGTTCAGTCTTATATCCACTATCCTATACTAGCATCTGTTTCCCAAAAGCATCTTGTCTGAAGCATCTGTTACGCTTGAAAGGGATAGCGGACACTCACTGACACAGCCCATTAGGGAAAGGGACCATAGCTTTATGATAAAGCACATTTTTAGCTCATGTTTCATACCCAGATAATGCAAGAAGTGATAATGCAGTGGGCAGCCAACACTTCTTGGGCTTCGTATTTTGTAAAGTCTCAAGCCAATAACAGTTCTAATAAAGTACTTGGTTGTGGATAACTACACAACATCGATCTATCTAGCTTAGTATTATCACCACTGAGAGGCAGTGGCTCTCCAGATAATAAGCTTTGAGTCTTTCTTGGCCCTGGCTGCAAATACCAGGGGTTGAACCTGGGACTGGTTGCAGACAAAGCTTGTGCTCTACCATCTTCATCTTACAAAGCCACAGCAGACTCCAGTTAATGTATAAGGGGTGGGCGGGAATGGAGCACAGATGATATTTTGTTGAAACCAGATATAAGCCTACAATACCTTCTTATTTCTGAGAAGGTACAATGGTCACATATACAAGCAGTACTTGGAAACTGATTTACTGAGACTGTGCCAGAGCAATATTGTAAGAATGACAGGGTGTTACAGATCACTTGTTCTGGTTGAAGTTTCCAGAAGCATTTTTGGTTTAGAGATGCGTAACTGATTACCTTAAGCACCAGATGTTTCAACAGTACCAATTTATTTGTTTCTTTTAAACAAAAGAAAGTTAGGGGGATACATGAGTGGACAGTGTTGTTATATGATTTAGGCACTAGATGGCTGTGGACTTAATTGTATGTAGGTGGAATCAGGAGCTTCCTGTGTCTGTCCTGATAATAATGTTTTTGTCCAACTTCCTGACCGGTGCGTCCTCTAAGCCTTCAGTGAAAAAAATGTAATTGGTTTTTCCCTTTGTTTTGAAGAAACCTACTCCAAAATGCCTCCCCCATCTTGCTCGACAGAATAAAAGCGATAACAGATTCCTTGGAAGAATTACTAAAGGAAAATCAAGGCCCATGTGGTAATCTTTATATATGAAAATTATTGGAGAAAAATATGTTGGAAGTAATTGTTGAGCCAAACTATAGTTGTGAAGAATGTAAGAATTGTAAACTAGGGATGAGGAAATATATCAATTCTGGTTTCTCATTTTGCTCCACATTTTCACAGCTGTTTGCAATTATTGTTTTTTTAAAAAAATCCTCATGAAAATTCACCAGCATTTGTGTGAATTTCTCCTAATATACACATTTGTTTATGCAGTTTTTCCTGATATAATGAATTTAATGTTATCTTCATTAACATACTCAATTATATGCACATTTTGTCCTAGTTTATGTATTTTGTTACCCATTCCCTGGCTGGATAAGCGAACTGCAAAATTTGGAGAATGCAAATTTTGAAGGATGGCTATGTTTCTCTAATGTTTCTGAAAGTTTGAGTTAGGTAGGCTCCTCTCTGCAAAGTGAATCAAATTTCTCCCCTATCCCTAGTCTAAACTAGCCTTTAAAATATGCTTATAAAAGTTTTTAGCTTTTTTAAAAAAAGTGAGCTACTGGGGGTCGTAGGGAAGGGACGTATGGCTCCATCTCTCCTCAGACAGCCCACTGTTTCCTATATTGGGCGCAGAGGAAGCACAGAACTTGTTTCTCCACCTGCATGCAGTTTCTTGTTGTGTGTGGCAACTAGGTGAGTGCTTAAATACAAGGCTAGTTTAATAATAATAATAATAATAATAATAATAATAATAATAATATAATTTATACCTCGCCCATCTGTCTGGGTTTCCCCAGCCACTTTGGGCAGCTTCCAACAAAACATTAAAATACAATAATTCATCAGATATTAAAAGCTTCCCTAAACATACAATTTAAACTAAAAGTTTAAACTAAAAGTTTAAACATACTATTAAACTGGTGGTAAAACTAAAGCTTACTTCCCTTAGAGTGCTCAAGCCTTTGAAAAATCTGACAATTCTGAATTCATATGAATATGCATAAGCACAGATTGGAAAATAGGGCTGCAAGGTATGTGTGTGTTTTTGACCTTGGCTTCAGAAGCACAGAGTTGCTAGTAGCTGCCACTCTGGCACCCTTTCTAGGAATCATTTTATGTAGAACTTGCCCTAGACTGCAGATGCTTATGCAGCTATCTCCCCATGTGCACATATGGTCAATCTTTCCCTTGATTAAGACTGCCATCCTCTATTGGTTTACCTGGGAGTAAGCTTCACCGAACACAATAGTTATTTCCAAGTAACCTTTCATAGGATTGGTCCATAGAATATTTATATCCTGCCTTAACAAATATTGATTATCTTCATAGCTGTTCACAAAATGATAAAATATGAACCAATTTTAAACAACATCTTAAAAATGAAACACTAGAAGCAGAAGCAGCCAGACAGTAAAATGGGAGATGAAATTGCCGATAAAGCTAAGCAGCAGCATCCAATTAAGCATTATAAACCATTAAAGGTCTGGGCAAGAAGGCTGCTTTGTGCATCAGCTGTATATATGAGATGATGGTTTCTATGGTTGTGCAGCTGTCAAGTGGCCAGATGCCAAGGAGGACAGTAGGGCTCCTGTGCTATTTAAATAGTTGTAAAGAAGAGAGAATTTTAGCATTGACAGCTTTTTGTGACATGGTATGGCCGTTTGGAGGGTTGAATTAGGGCTGGGGAAGCCCTGGTTTAAATCCCAACTCAGCTGTGAAACTCACTGAGCGACTTTTGGTCATTCATTCTTTCTGATGCTGCCTAACCAACCTCACAGGATTATTGTGTGGATAAATTTGACAGGGGAAAAACCATGTACCCAGCTCTGAGCTCCTTCAAAAAAAAAAAAAAAAAGGGCAGGATAAAAATGTAAGAAATACAAGATTGATATACAGCCAAAGCGCTCATAGTTCAAACATGTCCAAACTTTTCAGTAGCTACATTTGCTGTTGTAACGAATGAGGTCTGTTGAGATATTTACAAATTGGAGGAATGGAGCTGATGGCAACTCACATCTCTTCTCCACTACTGCTTTACTTTATCTCGAATGTACACCTTTTAATAGTTTTTTTCTTAATAGTTTTTTTTAATAGATTTACAGCTGTATTTTCTATTTTTGTATCCAGAAGGATTGTTGGCAGGTTGAGGAGTGAGGAATGGGAGTGATATTACTAATGGCCCAAATATTTGATTTGGGCAAAGTATCTTCTTGGCTCAGAATATCTATATCTTGTGATTTTCCTGCATTATATAAATGTTTTAAAGTAATCACTTTTATATGGCCTGTCTTATAATTTTTGGAGTCTTCAAATACCATAATCTCTGAAATCTCATTATCACCCATGCAAGATAGGTGTATAGTAATTGAGCTTGAGAGATAGTGGTTTACCTAAGACCAGCTACTAAGTTTCTGGCAAAGGAGAGTTTGGATCTAGAACTTGGATCAGCCTGTAAATTCTGTTCTGCAACATGTTCTGCTAATATCCTCTCACATTTACAGGTGGGTTTTCAGAGACATACGCTGCTCTCTGTGATTACATTGGCCTCCCTTTCCAAGAGGAGATCCAGTGGGTAAGACACAAATTAGTCATTCATACCAAAACAACATGCTTAAGAATAACCCACAACTCGGTGGCAGAAAAAAAGTAATGGCCAGAAAATGCCACCATTTCCTTGTCTCCCATTGCATCAAGGAGTTTAATGTGTGCATGCACTTTTTCCAGATGGTGATTTGGCAATTCATTTGTGTCCGTATTCCCCCAGTTCCATCCTGCATGACCTGTGTACATTTTTTTTTTTTTTTTGTAAAGTACAATGGTACCTTGGTTTAAGAACAGCTTAGTTATGAACAACTTGGATTAAGAACACTGCAAACTCAGAAGTAGGTGTTTTGGTTTGTGAACTTTGCCTTGGAAGCAGAAAATGTTCTGCTTCCTGTTGAGTGTGTTTCATTTGTAAATTGAGTCCCCCACTGCTATGGGAAAGCACGCCTTGGTTTAAGAACAGACTTCCGGAACTGATTAAGTTCGTAAGCCAAGGTACCACTGTAGTTCTCAAGACACAGGTATGCCTAGTCTGGCTCAGCATACTGATATTAACCTCATCACTACTCTTGAGTGGAACTCTTCTGCTTAGAGGTGGCTAGGTAGTGCTGTTAGCATCTTCATCATTATGTGAATTTGCCAAATGGTCTCTTACCTCCCTGCAATGTGCTAATGTATTTTATTTTTATTTTTCAAGGATGTGGATAATATTTATCACAACCAGGAATGCAAGGAGTTCAACCTGCTGGATTTCAACCACCTCCACAGCCAGTGAGTCCATATAAAAAAATAGGGTGGGGAGTGAGAAGGGTGAAATCCATTAGGTGGTATTGAAAGCTAGTCCTATGCAGATTAGACCATAAACATGACTAATTTAAATTCATTCATTTCAATGAGTAGGACTTCATTGAATATCACCTGATATGCAGTCATACCATACAGTGTTAAAATAGCATGAAATCAGCAGTATTCTAAGAAATTCAGGAATTCAGTCTCCCAGTTCAAGCCATGTTTATGTGTCAGTGCAAAGCTTGGCTGAACAATGCTGTGTGCATTTGAGTTTCAAGATACTCAATGAAGCAATTGTGTGATTCCCTTCAATTCCCCTCATCTTCCCTGCATTGGCCCCAAGTGTGTCTGTCTAGAATGTAGCTGAAGACCTATAGGTAGGCAGGCCTTTTGAATCTAGATCAAATGGGGAGTTGCTGTGTTAGACAATTTTTAAATAATCTTTATTGGGTTTTTTAAAAAATAAAGTGTTCTTAAAAAAATTAATCAAGTGAATTGTGCCTTTTAGAGTCTAGATTTTAACTGTTTAAATTCTAAACTAATTACTTTGTAGAACTGAATAAGCTACATCTCTTGTTGGGTGCATAGTGGATTAGGATAGGTGGATGGGGCCAATGGATAGCTGAGTTGTTGAGCACCTACTTAGTATGCAGAAGGTCCCATTCCTGGTTCAATTACTGGCACCTGTAGGTAGGGCTTGGATATTTCCCTGACTGAAACCCTGAAGATGCTGCCATTGAGTGTCGGCAATACTGAGCTTGATGGACCAATGGTACAACTTGACAGAATACATTTTCTATGTAATATTGCTTTGTCCTGTTGCAGAGATGTGGCTGTTAGTGTGACTAGCCTGTCATTGAATCCGTGGTTCACAAGGCTGAGCTGCAAGGACTTCAAACTGGTGAGTGCAATGTGCTAGGCTTTTTGGCAAGGCCCTCCCTGAGATGGACAGAAGCATAAGACCACAGGATGCAGCCTCCTTGCTGAAGCCAAGCAGGTCTGGGTCTGGTCATTGCCTGAATGGGAGACTGCCTGCAAATTCCATGTATACCACCTTGAGTTCTATGATGAAAGAAAGGCAGAATATAAATAAAAGAAATATAAATTGGAGAGGGATCACCAGAGTACATGCTTCACATGCAGAAGGGCCTGGGTTCAATCCCTGACACCCCCAATTGAAAGCATCCGGTAGTATGTGATGTGAAAAGCGCCTGGAGTGGTGATGCCAGATAGAGTAGATAATACTAGGCTAGATGGACCTGGTTTAAAAAGCATCCTTCTTAGTTCTTATGATGATGATGACAACAACGATGGTTGGCATTTGTGTGGGCAGCTCATAAAAAATAATAAAATACAATATCAGAAATACAATACAATACAAAACAATAAAAAGAATAAAAATGTGCTTCTTGCAGATTTACAGCAAAATATAAACTATAAAACTGAGACGCTCAGATTAAAAGCACTAGTTGTTTAAAAACTCTGGCTGAATAAGGAGGTATGTGCCAGCCATCAAAAAGAGCATAAGGATGGTGCCAGGCAAGCCTCTCTTGGGAGGCTATTCCATAAGCATGGTGCTGTTACCAAGGAGGCCCTATCCTGGTAGCCACTGAATTTAGCAGGGGCACTCAGAACACAACCTCTGTGGGAGAAGGTGAGTTTTCAGAGTAGGGCGGGGAGAAAATCAGAATATAGAAAAGAGACTTTCCATTTTTAGTCCCACAATTTTCTGCTAGTTGTTAATATGTTATAGGGGTTAGTGATTAATATAATGTCTGCTACCCCCCCCCCCATAATTATTTACAAGTTCTTTGATAACTGCCACTGCCTCTGCCTCTGCCTCTGCCTCTGCCTCTGCCTCTGCCTCTATCATATGTCAGAGGTAAAATGTCTTCCTGAACCTTCCCTAGCAGAGCTTCACAGTATATTTTATTCTGCCCTAGAATTGGGATATTCTGGATCAGATTCTCCATGTTCTCAGCAAATCAGTGACTCTGGAAGAGCTGGTGTTGGAAAACTGTGGCTTGAAGTTGTAAGCAGAAAAAGTCTGGAGGTTTCATTATGAGTATATTGTGAATTCATAATAAATGGTGGTTGCTGTTGGGAGTGGGACACTGCATGACAACAGGTACACTTTTTTAAACATCATGCAACAAACAGCTTCATAATACATCACCATGCTGTGGCAATGATCAGACCAGTTATTTAGGATTGAGTAAAATGTCCAGCAAAAGAATTAGGGATGTTATGGAATCTTAGTTGATTAATGAAATGAGTTTAAATTGTATGAGTTTAAATGCGTGTCATAAACCAGTCTTCACCAATCAGGTGCCCTCCATATGTTTTGGACTGCAACTCCAGCCAGCATGGCCATACACGGTTGTAATTTAAAAGATCCAGAAGGCACTGCAAAATCCCATGGAAGATGGACAGCATTGTGCCAGTCACACACAAAGTGGCAGATAAACACCAGTTTAAGATACAAGTGCAGCACACACCAACAAGCTTGTACAGTATACAGCAGTGTTTCCCAACCGGTGTTCCGCGGCACACTAGTGTGCCGCGAGACGTTGCCTGGTGTGCCGTGGGAGGGAGGCGGGCGAGAGCGCAAGGCTTGGGGCGGCAGCGCGGAGCACGGGGCGCCCTTCGGAGGGCTCCGCGTGCTTCGGGCAACAGGCTGCCGCCCCAAGCCTTGCGCGCCCGGCGGGAGCTCCTGCCGGGCGCGCAAGCCTTGCAGACACTCGCCCGAAGCACGGGGAGCCCTCCGGAGGGGAGCCCTCCAGCTCTCCAAGCTGCGGATAGCAGCCTGCTGCCCCGCACGAGGGGTGCTCTTAAGCAGAGCGCCCCTCGCGCGGGGCAGACATCTGCAGCTTGGGGAGCCCTGCAGGACTTCCCCGCAGGGCTTTCCAAGCTGCGGATAGCAGCCTGCTGCCCCGCACGAGGGGTGCTCTTAAGCAGAGCGCTCCTTGGGCGGGGCAGACATCTGCAGCTTGGGGAGCCCTGCCGGACTTCCCCGCAGGGCTCTCCGAGCTGCAGATAGCAGCCTGCTGCCCTGCACGAGGGGCGCTCTTAAGCAGAGCGCCCCTCGCGCGGGGCAGACATTCACAGCTTGGAGAGCCCTGCAGGACTTCCCCGCAGGGCTCTCCAAGCTGCGGATAGCAGCCTGCTGCCCCGGACCTGTCCTGAAGGCTTGCAGCGGGAGGAGGGCTTTCCTCCCCACCGCCAACATTATTTAGGATTGAGTAAAATGTCCAGCAAAAGAATTAGGGATGTTATGGAATCTTAGTTGATTAATGAAATGAGTTTAAATGCGTGTCATAAACCAGTCTTCACCAATCAGGTGCCCTCCATATGTTTTGGACTGCAACTCCAGCCAGCATGGCCATACACGGTTGTAATTTAAAAGATCCAGAAGGCACTGCAAAATCCCATGGAAGATGGACAGCATTGTGCCAGTCACACACAAAGTGGCAGATAAACACCAGTTTAAGATACAAGTGCAGCACACACCAACAAGCTTGTACAGTATACAGCAGTGTTTCCCAACCGGTGTTCCGCGGCACACTAGTGTGCCGCGAGACGTTGCCTGGTGTGCCGTGGGAGGGAGGCGGGCGAGAGCGCAAGGCTTGGGGCGGCAGCGCGGAGCACGGGGCGCCCTTCGGAGGGCTCCGCGTGCTTCAGGCAACAGGCTGCCGCCCCAAGCCTTGCGCGCCCGGCGGGAGCTCCTGCCGGGCGCGCAAGCCTTGCAGACACTCGCCCGAAGCACGGGGAGCCCTCCGGAGGGCTCCCTGTGCTTCGGGCAACAGGCTGCCGCCCCAAGCCTTGCGCGCCCGGCGGGAGCTCCTGCCAGGCGCGCAAGGCTTGCAGACACTCGCCCGAAGCACGGGGAGCCCTCCGGAGGGCTCCCTGTGCTTCGGGCAACAGGCTGCCGCCCCAAGCCTTGCGCGCCCGGCGGGAGCTCCTGCCGGGCGCGCAAGCCTTGCAGACACTCGCCCGAAGCACGGGGAGCCCTCCGGAGGGCTCCCTGTGCTTCGGGCAACAGGCTGCCGCCCCAAGCCTTGCGCGCCCGGCGGGAGCTCCGCGCGGGGCAGACATCTGCAGCTTAGGGAGCCCTGCAGGACTTCCCCGCAGGGCTCTCCAAGCTGCGGATAGCAGCCTGCTGCCCCGCACGAGGGGCGCTCTTAAGCAGAGCGCCCCTCGCGCGGGGCAGACATCTGCAGCTTGGGGAGCCCTGCAGGACTTCCCCGCAGGGCTCTCCAAGCTGCGGATAGCAGCCTGCTGCCCCGCACGAGGGGTGCTCTTAAGCAGAGCGCCCCTCGCGCGGGGCAGACATCTGCAGCTTGGGGAGCCCTGCAGGACTTCCCCGCAGGGCTCTCCAAGCTGCGGATAGCAGCCTGCTGCCCCGCACGAGGGGTGCTCTTAAGCAGAGCGCCCCTCGCGCGGGGCAGACATCTGCAGCTTGGGGAGCCCTGCAGGACTTCCCCGCAGGGCTTTCCAAGCTGCGGATAGCAGCCTGCTGCCCCGCACGAGGGGTGCTCTTAAGCAGAGCGCTCCTTGGGCGGGGCAGACATCTGCAGCTTGGGGAGCCCTGCCGGACTTCCCCGCAGGGCTCTCCGAGCTGCAGATAGCAGCCTGCTGCCCTGCACGAGGGGCGCTCTTAAGCAGAGCGCCCCTCGCGCGGGGCAGACATTCACAGCTTGGAGAGCCCTGCAGGACTTCCCCGCAGGGCTCTCCAAGCTGCGGATAGCAGCCTGCTGCCCCGGACCTGTCCTGAAGGCTTGCAGCGGGAGGAGGGCTTTCCTCCCCACCGCCAACATTCAGAATGCTGTTCTGAATGTTGGCGGTGGGGAGGAAAAACCCTCCTCCCACCGCAAGCCCCGGGAAGAGAGGAGAAGCTGTGCGCCTTCTCTTCTGTTCCCGGACCTCCCACCGCAAGCCTTCAGGACAGGTCCCAGAACAGAGGGGAAGGTGCGCAGCTTCTCCTCTGTTCCCGGGGCTTGCGGTGGGAGGAGGGTTCCCCGCTGTCCCGGAGATTTCCCTATGGGCTTTCGTCTTGCGAAGCAAGCCCATAGGGAAATTCGTCTTGCGAAGCCGCTAAAAAATCGGAAAACCCTTTCGTCTTGCGGGTTTTTCGTTTAGCGAGGCATTCGTCTTGCGGGGCACCACTGTACTTTATATATAGTCAATATAGGCACAGAGTTAATTTTTTAAACATTTTCTAATGGTGGTGTGCCTCGAGATTTTTTTCATGAAACAAGTGTGCCTTTGCCCAAAAAAGGTTGGGAAACACTGGTATACAGATTGGAAAAATGAATACTTAAAGCTATGAATAGGAATGAGTCGGGAGTAGAGCATGAGTTCTAAGCTCTGCCACTTAATTGTCTCCATGCCTCCTGCTGTGGTAACCAGAACTATTTCTGATCTTCTCTGACCTTCTGTTTCTTCCAAGAGAAGAACTCAAGAAGACTTGAGTAGGAGTTTGTGCTGCACACATGTGGGTTTATAAAGATCTTCATGGGCATCCCACCAGAACATTTTCCGTCAGATTGACTTTGACCTTCAGTCTGGGCTAAATTTGCAAACCATGCACCAGTCAGTAGGCTGGTCCGGAAGTTCATATTTTGGTCATAATGTTGAGTGTTCCATCAACCTCTGGCAAGTATAGGATGCTACCAGGTTGGTCCCTAATCTTGGAACTGGAGTGGGAGTCATGGATCATCCTCACCATTGTGCTCCATTCAACATATCTAAAGGGATGGTTCCCCTCCCCAGTCTCAAGGTCAGGAGGAGACCTTAGCAACACAGAACCAAAATAGAGCTGGGACTTGCTTCAGGCTGGGACTTGCTTCCCTGCAATGTGTTTCCAATGATGAGTTCTCCATCGCATGCTCCATGGCTGGAGTTGAGAGGAGAATAAGGAATTGTTCCTGATCTTGCACTGTGCTTTGGATGGACAGCACAAAATCAGGAACAAGGTATCAACCCTTGGGAGAGGAGCAAGTTCTTAGTGGCCACAGATGTTTGGTTGGCACGAAGAGAAGTCAAAATGTGTGAGTCACTATTATTTTCATCTGTGGGCTTGTTACTGTGTGAAATCTTTTCCCCTTGCAGTGATTTTGCTCAACGGATGGCCCAGGTGCTTCACAATAATCCAAAGAATACCTTAAACATGCTTAATCTTTCTGGAAACCTGCTTGAGGACCGAGGTAGTGCAATTTCTGATCTCTTGGCCAATATTGCATAGTAGTGACTTGTGTGTTCTGGCCATAAAAATAAACTTGGTTCACTGTCTTCACTGGCGGAGGAAGAGGAGTGTGGGGGGAGTGCACCGCCCCCGGCAGCACGATCCCAGTAGGGTGCCATCGTGGCTGCCACCCCGCCCACGCTAGGCACACGTCCCGCCCCCAGGATGTGCGTCACACCCCTGTGGGCAGCACACCCCACCCCTGGGATGCACACCAGCCCCACCCCCGCCTGCTCTCTGCCCCCTGGTGCCAGAGCATGAAGCTCCACCACTGACTGTCTTAACTATTTACTTGGTTGCTCTGTTTTCTGGCTAAATCCTGCAGTTACCTAGGTATAGAGAATCTCATTTGTTTCTGCCTTTAGAACTTTCAATTACTAAAGTTGCATTCTCTGCCCTCATGAACTAAGAGAAAAGAGACCTTTCCAAGTCTTCAATTAGTTTGAGTGCTTCAGCTGTTATAAATATGGTCTTTTAATTTGTTAAGTGATTCACCATCTTTACTGTGTGTGTTTGACCTTACAGTAGCCCTATGAGGTAGGTGACCATCAGTCTCCCTTTACCAATGGGGAGCTAAGCTTGAGAAATTTGTCTTAAATCCCTACACTGAAGAAGAAGAAGAGGTTGGATTTGAATGTTGGTCCAAGCTTTAGCTCTGGCCCACACTGGCTTAAGCAGTAAGATTAACTTGGAGAACAGGACTGAATTTGTTAAACAAATAGCATTTAGTGTGTAATTGCTGTGTGTCATTCATTCACCTTGGGGAAAATTTGCATCACGATATCATCACCCAATTGTTATATAGTCCTGTCTTTTCCTAGTGCTGCTTCCATCTTTTGTAAAATTTCTCCAAGTCTAGATTGCTTTTGTACTTCTTTTTCAGTATTTCCAAGTGGCATGGTTGCAAAATGTGCATTGATACATTGGGCAGGTAGACTTTTTCCCCACTTGGCAAACTTTGACTTTGACTTTTCAAGTGGTCATCATATTATCACTGTTCCTCTTTATTTATAATTGTTCTTTTAGCTAGCACTAAAATGCTAATATCCTATTTTTATATATATCTAAAACTCCCATCAGCCCCAGCCAGCATGGCCAACGGTAAGGGATAACAGGAGTTGTAGGCTGACTGTATCCTGAGGGCCCAAGCTGAGGAAGCAATCTTAAATAAAAGAGTATTTTTCTAAAACTCCCCACTGCCTTACTAGTTGCCACCATTCTGATCTAAAAACTTTGTCTAAGAGCCATCTGGAACATCTGTATATCAAAACCTTTTTAAAAACAAATCATGACATCTCGCAGGTACTCTTAAATGAACAAATACCATGGTGCAAATTAAATTATTGATAAGGGGGGAAAAACAACGTAAAAAAAGGATGGGTTATTTTCTGGCCCATCTATGTGGATGAAGCATTGCAGGATGTATACAGAAAAATTACAATACCCCCACCACCACCCAAGTTGTGTGGAAAGTTGATTGTTGCAATGCCACTTGTAGTTTACTATGGTGGAATAATTCTTGGGTGGTACTAGGAACTGCCTGCCTAGAAGCACCACTGAAGTACTGGTAAATGGCAGTACAATTGCATTCTATGTCTACTCAAGGGTTCCTTTCTCTCTTTAGGTATAATTGCTCTGAGCCAGAACTTAGAGCAAAGCATCAAGGGCTTCCAAAGCTTGAACTTTGCTAGGACCTCCTTGACTCCAAAAGGTACATGGGGAAACAGTTGTTAGTCCATGGTTGAAGGGTTTTGGGGTAGTGGTACTGTTTCAGGATGCTCTATTAGGATGGCATTAGCACATCAGAGAGAACTGAAATCTAAATCTTCATCCGTGGTATCTATTTATAGTATCTTTATTGTAGTGTCATTATTAATGTTAACTTGCTGTGAGATTTATTGCAGTGATTAGATTTTTTGCCTTCATTCTTCCATATTAATGTTTTATTAGTTCTATTAAATATTGGTTCATATTCCTTTTTTAATAAAATAAATATACATTGCCTGTTTTCTTCACTGCATGGATCCAGGGCTGGCCAAAGCAAAATGTAAATTAAAAAATCCAGCACAACACCCCCAGATCCTTGGTATAGTTAAACAAGCTGATAAATAAAAAAAAAACAACTGGACAATTTCTGTTCTTTAATGGCACTGGGACCAGCTCAAGAAAAATTTTACCTGAGAGGGAACAAAAGCAGCATGCTCCATGGGTACAGCCAAGTAAAAGTGTATAGGAGCCAAGACTGACCACTTGTGGCAGAAAATCCCTTAAATGCCTCTTCCCAGGAGGGAAAATACAATAATTCCAACTTAAAGTAAGAAGTTGCTGACCTTTCATGACATCAAAAATCAGTTGACTGAGGTGAGGTAGCCACTTCACTCTACCTAATGGTAGAGCCAGCCCTGTAACAGGGTCACTGGATGGAAGACCTGCATGTACCAGTTGTTGATATTTAACAAATCTATAAATTGCATTGGAGCATATCGTGCAACTGTGCTTATCTAGCTGAAGGAATGCTTTCTCACTTCAGGTAAAGATTTCGTTCTCTGTACATACCAAATTTCCCAGTCAATGTCAGAATCTGAGCTAAGCAAGGCCAACCTTGCAAATGAAACAGTTGCCCTCCACCTTCCTCTGTCTTACTTGGCACTTGCATCCTTAAAATCTCTTTGTGATTTCTCTTGCCTGCCAGGAATGTTGGCCCTTTGCCAGTCTCTAGGCTCCAATAGACTATACAGGACTACTCTGTACCACTTGGACCTTTCTGGGAACCCAGGGAGCCTGGCCACTGAAGGTGCAGACGTGAGTATTCATGGCCCCTGGAAACTGTGTAGCAGATGTGTTTTGCCTCCTGTTTCAGACACAGACAGGGACTCAAAGTTTGCTCCTCAGCCCCAGTGTTGCTGTTTTGGAATTACAGTCTTTAAAGATCAATGCATCTAGGTTTCATTTACTTTTGCATTTCTGCAGAAGCTAATGAAGTAACAGAGTCAACAATGCTGTTCTGGAGTAGTTGTCTCTTTGCAGGAAGAGTTTTCTGGGCCTTGCACCTTCTCTTCCCAAAACTTAACTTATCTTGCTGTCTAGTCCCAAAAGACCTGTCGCTGCTAAAATATTCTGTGTGAGTTCACAAGCTTTAAGTTGTCTCATCACCAGGCAAAGTCATTGGATAGTTTAAGTGGCTCAAGGGGTCACTTTTACTGGTGATTCAGGGCTTTAAAGGTGAACAGCTCAGAAGCATAGAGGTAAACAATTAAGATATTTTTGTTCTATTCACTTTTATACGCTTTCATTTGTTTTTTTCATTGAAGTTTTATTGAGTTTAGTTTTAATGATACAGTATATTGTTTGTTAGACTATACACCACTTAGATTTTTCTGAAAAATTAAGCAGTTTATAAATGCTTTTAAATAAGGAACTGAGTCATGTTCTATCTAGAAAGCTCCAGATATTAGTTTAGCAGTGGCATTTAGGCCTGTTGGAGCTTCTGGATAGTTTTCAAAGGCAGCTCTAGAGTACATTAAAGAAATGCTTGCAGTGGACCTTGCTGTCTTACAACAGCCGCACTGCAATTTTCTTTTCTCAACAAGTAAGTCTTCTCTCTCTTTCTCTTTCTCTTTCTCTCTCTCTTTCTCTTTCTCTCTCCCCTTTCAGGGCTTATTTTCTTTCCTGAGTCAGCCAAATGCTTTAGGTCACCTTGATCTCTCTGGGACAGCCTGCGCTTTGGATGTGGTGAGCACCTGGCAGCTGCTGCTATTTCTTACTCTTAAGCATGTTGTACCATGTCATTTTCCCGGAATGAGGACCCTGTATTATTGTGCTGTCACGAGTGAAGTTCCTTTAAAATGAGTCAGACCTTTAGTCCATTTAACCAAGTACTGACTACTCTCACTGGCAGTGGCTGTTTCTATTTGAAAATTGAGTTTGCTAGTTATTTTGTTTGTTAAAACGTTGATATCCTGCCCTTCTGTTGCAAAAATAAGCAAAATCAATACTATCACTCTGGACAGCTTACAACATTCAAAACCTACAATTTCATAAAACAGCAAGATAAAACCCTCAGCCAAAATGACTGAGGCTACATACATAATATATTTTTAAAGCACATTCATAGCACATTTCCCAATTCAAAGAATTCTAGGCACTGTAGTTTGTTAAGGGTTGTTGAGAATTGTAACTCTGTGAGAGGTAAACCACTGTGCCAATAATTATTTGAGGGGAAGAATGTGCTTCAAATGTGCTTTAAAGGTATAGCATGTGACCATAGCCTGAGTCAGCAGTTAAATCCAAAATATAAAACTTTTAATGGAACCCAGTGGCACTCTCAGAATTCCACAGGTGACCATGAGCTTGTTTTGTTTTCCGCAGTTGTCCATGACCTTTTCCTCCTCTGTCCCCAGCTTTTTGATGCCTTGGGTGCTGGTTGCTGTGAAAGCCTAATCCACCTGAACTTATCCAAGAACGTTTATACACACAAGTAAGAGCTTGGTGTGCTTTCCCTGCAACTTTCTGGCAGGCTACTTGGGAGCAGTAGCATATTATGCCAGCCTGCAGTTTTATTTTATTTATTTATTTATTTCACTAGATTTATGTACCATAAAACCTCAAATTGGTGTACAAATTGGTGTACAAGAAGACAACATGGTATAAAAGTTGGTAGAGCTTTTAAACTGAGCTTTTAAAAAAATCCATAAACCATTGTGATTTTGGGCAAGAGCCTGAAAATATGCATGTGAAGCTCTTTTGTTCAGTGGGTTTCTAGAGTAATGACTTACGGTACTTCCTGATAGCCTAGTCCAGATATCTAAACCTGACTTGGCTCCTGCTTCACATAAAGAATCTGCATTGCTCCTGAATTCAAGTTTAGGTGCTGTTCTTGTGTTGAGTGACAATCCTGTACATTCTTATGACTTTGGTTGCAAGATCTTGGCAGAGGATTACATTTCCAAATCAAGCTTTTGACTGAAGATTTCATGGTGGAATGGGTTCAGCCTCCCCTAAGGTCTTGGGACAGTCTACCCAAGTCTCCTCTGACAATCACCTACTTTTAAGGGGATGCCCTGTGATTAGGGGAGCTGGTTGTCTCATTTCAGCTGTCTGAGCCAGGCAGGGGAGCTGTCCAGCAGTGCAGACAGTCAGAGGACCTAGTCCTGAGCCAGGAAAAAGAGCTGATCAGAGTAGTGCTTTGCTATGAACAGGTCTTCCAGCCAGCAGCAGAGGGTTTAATTACTCAGGCTGCTTGTCCCACCCTTCCTGGGGTGCTAATGGGATCATGACCCTGAGTGTTTTTCCTCTTTTGACATGGGATGCCTTGTTCAGCCAAGTGGACACAGTAGCATCAGGACTAAGCTTCATTTTGGACTTTCTGCCTTTACTGTTCCTTAGGACCCCATGGAGGGTCCAGAGTTAAGGGATGAGTCCAGTTAGGCCATATCAGGTCTCACAAGTCTGCAGTTACCCTGGATGGAATATTGTGGAGGTGGTATGAGTGTTAATGTTCCTTTTGGGTTGCTTGTCTCCCTTGGTCCTGGGATTCATGGTGACATCATAGGAACATAAGAAGCTGCTTTATACAGAGTCATACCATTGGTTTAGCTAGTTCAGTATTGTCTATGCTGTTTTCTCCAGGTTATCAGGCAGAGAGCCTTTTCAGCCCTACCTGGCAATGCTGAGGATTGAATCCAGGGCATTCTGCATGCAAAGCAGCTGTTCTGCCACTGAGCTATGGCCCTTCCCTTCATCCTCCTCTAGTGAGGAGGTATTTTCTGATCCAGTTCCAGGGGTCTGTGGGTCCTGATACCTGCCCATAGAACTTAAGTTGCTGTATTTCTTTTCAGAAAGAACAATGATGTTCCTGTTGGAATCAGCAATTTCTTCAGCAAAGCCTCTGCTCTCCAACATGTTTCATTGGCTGGAACCAAGTTACCAACAGAGGCTTTGAGGTGAGGGGTAAATCATTGTTTTTAGCTGGCTCCCATTAGGGGAGGGGGAGAGAGAGAGAGAGAATATTGAATGTGATCTGGATTCAAGTCCCTTATCTGCCATAGGTTGTTGGAGTCTTGTGTAATTAATTGTTCTTCCAGCTTTGGTCCCTCGTTTGTAAATGAGTGATCTATATTGAAGAACTACTATAAGGATGAAAATAACCTCATGCAAAGCAAATTAATGGCTGTGTTTGGATGTTGTGATGAACAGCAAATTATTGTGATGGGAATACACCAGGACATTCTCCAGTCTTACACTCTCTTCCCTTCTCATTCTTTGGTGTAGCTGCAAGGAATTAAGAAGCTTTCACTTCCATTTTTGATGACACATCACTTGTCATGCCATCTAAATCAAACTAACTGTGGCTAATCTTTTTTGGCTTGTTTGGGGGGGGGGAACCCAACTTCACACCAACCATAGCTTATGAAGCTGGCTTGTTTCAACCAACCATAGTTAAAATTAACCACAGTTTAGGGTTCTGAAGTAATTGGAAATAAAACTTCCAATCTCCTCCTTACAGCTGCACTGCAAGAGGAGAGAAGAGGAGGGGGAGAGAAGTACATGAGCTCTGGAGGAGGTTAGGCTCATTCTCATAACACTAAACTGTGGGTTAGTGTTTCATCTGAATGCAGCCAATATGAACAAGTAAATATGAGAAGGTAACTAATAATAATATCAAAAGAAGAAAAATTGCTGGACAGGCACAGAAAGGTATACTTGACTGTTTCTTAGCTGAGTGGGCATGAAGGAATGAGGCATAATCGAGATGAATTCCGTAACACACACATTAATTTATGGATTTGCCACAGAATGCATAAAGGGGGGGTTGACAAATCCATTGAGAAGGAAACAAATCCATGGTGTTTGTTTGGAATCTCCATGGTTAGAGGCAGCCTATCACTGAATACCAGCTTGCTGGAAGGCAACAGCAGAGGGTGGCTGTTGTACAGTGCTGGACTAGCTGAACTTTTGATCTGATCCAACACAAAGTAATTCTTATCCTTTTTGGGTTCAAAGAAGCCAAGTGGTGAGCTATTAGGGATTAAATGAAGCATTTTGGGATGGAGTCAAATCTATAGTGGAAGGGGAGAAGATGCAGAACCAGGTTCCCCCCATGACACCTGGCAGTTAGAGCTGCTCCCTACAGTGGCGGAGAGCAGGCAGGGGCAGGGCTGGCACATGTCCTGGGGGTGTGGCACCCAGCGCGGGGGGGGGGGGGCAGCCACGATGGCACCCTACCAGGATCACGCTGCCAGGGGCAGTGTGCTCCCCCCACACTCATCTTCCTCTGCCAGTGGCTCCCTATCTTGTTTCCTTTCTGGTTTGTTACAGAGCTTTGCTGCAGGCCTTGGCATATAACCACCAATTGAGTGGTCTGCACCTGGACCTCAGTAGCTGTGAGGTAAGAAGGGACACCCCTCCCAAAAAAAGTGTACCTAATAAAAGTTGCTAGAGAGGTTTGAAGAACATGTAGGAAAAGGGGCAGATGATATGAAGTTTGTGTTACAGTTATCTGAGACATGGTTCATTTCTTATGAATCAGATTTAATATTAACCAAGGTGGAAATACCATTTTAGGTGATGTACTAGGTAAAAATTCAGTAGAAGCCAAAGTGGGTGGCTTTACCTAGCAGCTGAAAGGACTATTTCCTCAGATAATAAATCACTAGATTCATGTGGTTTAAGGTTCTCTTTCTCTAGCTTAGGTTTCCACTGTTGAATGGCTAAATCCAGTATTTTCCAAGTGATACAAAAAGTAAAGGTAGCCGTTTTGGCTTGCTAGACTTGATGACTATATCAGAAGTGGCATGAATACCAGTTGCTGGGAATCAACAGTGGAAGAGGGCTGTTGCCCTGTTTGTGGGCTTCTGCGAGTCATGCATGTGGTTGACCACCGTGAGAAATGGAATGTTGGACTATTTAGGTATTTGGTCTAATTCAGCAGGGCTCTATTTAATTTTCTTAATAAATATTGCCAATAAAAATTGACACCTCAGCATATCAAAACCAAGAAATCAAAATAGCTCTGATCTGACAGAGTTGTTCTTATTTTTTTATGTTTTTACTATTTTTGAATATGTATGAATTGTCTTCATATTAAAGCTGAAATCAGCAGGTGCCCAGGTGATCCAGGATCTTGTTTCAGATGCCAGCTCAATCAAGGAGTTGAATTTATCCGACAATGGTAAGTCTATTAGTTCCTTAGACGGCCTCTGTCCTTAAGACTGAGGGAGACTGTGTGCTCTCTAGCTCTTTGTGTCCCCTTCCTTGCCAATCTAGGCTTATCTGAATAATACATACTCTGTATTAGATTAGGATCTGTGGGTGGTCTTTTCTTTGTGGTATGTTAAAAGTTCTCAGCCACGTTTAACATCCCATAAAGGGGCCTGATGTATATCCCACCAAAAGAGCAAACACACCAAAAGAGCACACCAATTAGAATCAAGGTCTTTGCTGGTTTACTGGAATCTAAAGCAAAAGTAGGTAACCTTTGGCCCTCCAGATGTTGGACTACAACTCCCATCACTCCTGACCCTTGGCCATGCTGGCTGGAGTTGGTGGAAGTCCAACAGCATCTGGAGGGCCACAGATTAGCCCCCTGATCTAAGTGTTGTTTCTTATAAGGTTTCACAAGCCTGCCTCACCTTCCTGTGTCTGAATTATATCAAATCTAGTGTTTAATAATCTGTTTTGGTGGAGGCCCTTGCTTGCCTGTGACCAATCAGCCTTGCAGGACCCCTACCTGCACCCATGAGGTACCCATGCATACACAGCTACTCTTTCTGCAGGCTTTGATTCTGACATGGTGACACTGGTGCTGGCCATTGGTAGAAGCAGATCCATCAAGCATGTTGCACTAGGAAAAAACTTTAATATCCGGTCCAGGTAAGCATTTAACACTCTGTTGGTAATTTTAAAAAAGTTAAATACTAGTATTAATACATACATGTGAGAGTTGAAAGAATTTTTTACATACCTAGGCTATGTTTTTTTATTTATTTGCTTGCTTTTAAGTTTTGAGCCTGCATTTCCATACCTAGAGGCAAACCCAAAGCAACTCATAAGCTGAAAGCAATAAAGACATGATAGAAGTACCACGCACTGCAAAATACAGAAGAACAGACTAATAAAAATAACAGCAGGGATAGCAAAAAAACGCCACCACCAAAAACCTGCACACAACATAACTGGTTGCCATACAGAACAGCACTACAAAAACTCAGGTTAATATTCTGAAAGCAGAGCCAAATCAACCAAATGCCTAGAGCATGTGGGGGGATTGCAACCCTTCAGCGTACAACTCCCATCATCATCACTTGCCATGGGACATTCTGGGTGGGGCTGACAAAGTTTGAATCAAACAACATCTGGAGGGTCACAGGTTCCTCACTGCTGGTCTAGGGTATAGCGGCCCAATGAACCTCTTTGGGAAGGATATTCCATAAAATTGTCACCACCATTGATTAGACCCTATGCCTACTGGATGCCAGTCAAGCTTCATTCATCAATGGCATCTAGATTAATGCCACAGATATTGAACAGAGCTTATGTGGAGGCACATATGGAAGAAGGTAGTCCTTGATAGTGCAGCGTCTTAAGCCATTCAGGGGTTTAAAGTTCAAAAGCAACACCTGAAATTGAGCTGACTGAAGATCACAGGCAGCCAATGCAGATTACATAAGATCTAAGTATTATTCCAGTCCCAGTCAAGAACATTGTGGCAATGTTTTGCTCCTGTTGAAGTTTCTCGATAAAGTATTCTCGCTGCTCTGGTTTTGCCAGAAGTGGCTTAGTCATGCTGGCCACATGACCCGGAAAAAACTGTCTGCAGACAAACGCCGGTTCCCTCAGCCAGTAAAGCAAGATGAGCGCCACAACCCCAGAGTCATTCGCGACTGGACTTAACTGTCAGGGGTCCCTTTATCTTTTTATGAATCTAGTAAACCAATGTGACACAACAGGAACCCACTAATCGCCTATATATTAATCAGATTCAGACCAGGAAAATTAGTGGGCTTTCTACTTCTTTCTCCTAGGGAGACCCTAGCTGATGCTTTGCACCGAATTGTTCAGCTAACTCAAGATGATGACTGTGTAAGTATGGAGTTCTAAGTTCAGTACCTGTGTATTAGCATGCTTTGGTCAAACTTTGAAATCCTTAATTATTTCTGGTAAGCACATGCTCTCACAACTCAGTGGAGCTTCCTGTTGTCTGCCTAATTTCCACTTATTTTAACCTTACCACATAGGGATGGACTATTTGTCCATAGTCACTATTGTCCATTGAATGATCTTTGTCATAGACTTGGCACTGTGTGTTTGTGTGTTCCATGCCTTCTGCAAACAAGCAACATGGTTATTAGTGTCTTGGCGTCTCTGCCACGTTGTTCCCTGATTTTATTTCAGTCTGTCGAATCCCTATCAGTGGCAGAATCTCGCCTGAAACTGGGAACCAGTGTTATCCTAGATGGCTTGAGAAGCAGGAGCAGTTGTCTTGTCATGCTGGACATCAGTGGTAATGCTATGGGAGACGTGGGTGCCAAAATACTGGCAAAAGCTTTGTCAGTGAACACAACGCTCAGGTGCGTTCACTTAATTTCTTTCACTTGCATAGGTGTGTGTAGGTGGATATGTGAATTGAAGTTGGGGATAGGGGAGAAATTTGATTCAGTTCACACTTAAAGGGGAACTTACCTAATTTTCACTTTTGAATCAAGACGCAAACCAAAATACAATCATCCTTTGAAATTCACACTTTTCTGAATTTTGCAATGCAGTTCTCCAGCCAAGTAATGTGTAAAAAAGTGGATATAATGGGGTAAAGTGTGCACACAAATGTATATATTATTGGAAATCACATACAAATTGCTTTGCAAAAAATGTGTATATTTGGCAAAATTGTGTGGCAAAATTGTGTATATTATTAGAAATAAACGCTTAAAATGCTGGTGGGTTTTGATGAAGATTTTTTAAAAATTAGCGTCTGTAACCCAAGGTACCACTTTATTCTATTCTGATGGTGATTAACCAGGTTCCTTTAGAAGCTCAAATGGACATGTGAACCTGCCATACATTACTGTTTCTATTCTAGCCCAGTATTGTCCACTCCAGCCTATCCCAGTCTGATGCCCTCCAGAAAATTTGGACTACAACTCCCATCAGCCCCATGTTGTGCTGACTGGGGCTGATGGGAGTTGAAGTTGAAAACATCTGGAGGACACCAGGTTGGAGAAGGCTGGGCTTCTCTGACTGGAAGTGGCTATCCAGCATCTCAGGCAAAGAAGAATCTTTCCCATCACTTGCCACCTGAAATCCTTTAAATGGAGATTCCAGGGATTCAGTTTGTAACATACTCCATGCAAAACACATGCTCTTCCACTGAGCTATGTTTTCTCCTCAGACAGGATAGCCATTTCCTGTGTTTTCCCTCACCATCTGGTAATTGATGAAATACTGCTTCTGAACACAGAGGCTTCATTTGGCTATTGCAGCCGTGAGATCTTTTCCCTTTTAGGAAAGTGTCTAATTCTTTTTTTTAAAGGGGTAACAAGTCTGAGTCATAACCATATGTGTCATGTGAAGGTATAGTTCCTTTTGTTTAAAAAATCTACACTCCTGGGTCTGAGCAGGAGTTGTCATAGAGTGGGGCTTCTGTTTCTTACTTTTTGCACCCTGCCCCTGCCCCCAACTGGTGCCCTCCACGTTTTGGATTACAGATTCCATCAGCCACAGCCAATATATGCTCCAGTCCAAAACATACAGAGGGCATAATGTTGGGGAAGGCTGAAATAAATGCACATGGTTGTATTTTGCATATTTGGTAGGGACAAATTAGATGTTACTAGGGAAACACAGGGTTCCCGGCTGACTCTTCTCTTCATAATGTTCATGTGAGTGTTGGGTGCTATTTGCAGGAGAATTAGTTAGAAAGAGTGAAGATTGATCCTTCTCCCTCTGGTGATAATTCTCCCCTGTAAGTGCGTCCGCTCTGGGTCATATTTAAAGGTTCTGCCCTGCTGGGCCGTTAAACTTGAAGTGGAACCAGCTGTAGGGGAAATAGCTGTGGGGAATAATAATAATAATAATAATTTATTATTTATACCCCGCCCATCTGGCTGAGTTTCCCCAGCCACTCTGGGCGGCTCCCAATCAGTATTAAAAACAATACAGCATTACATATTAAAAACATCCCTGAACAGGGCTGCCTTAAGATGTCTTCTGAACGTCAGGTAATTCTTTATCTCTTTGACATCTGATGGGAGGGCGTTCCACAGGGCGGGCACCACTACTGAGAAGGCCCTCTGGGAAGGAATTTGCAGGAGTGTCAGCAAGCATGAAAAGGGTTTCCCTTCTTAATTTCCATGTCACTAAATTTCCTGTTACATTGGCAGATATGGGGCTGAGGCCATAGGTTTGCTAATACAATGTGTGGCTTGGATCACGCAATGCAGCTTTCCTGAGAACTTTTTGGATACCTTGACACAAAGTTTTTTTAATAAACTTTTGATGCTAAGTTTTAATTTCTATTATGTCTCTGAAATTTAGAGCTGGGTACACATGCTTTAAATAAAAAAGGAAAGCAAAGATTCTTCTTAGAAATGCTTCTATTGTCTATATATTAGAGCTTGGTGTGCTTCAAGTGAACCGTCTTCCCTTCTCATCTGCTTTTAGGACGTTAATTTGGGACAGGAACAACACAACATTGTGTGGATTCCTTGATGTTACTCGTGCCTTGCTAAGGTAGGTACCTCATCGCTGTGCTCTCTTGATGCCATCCTGGAGGCTCTGCAGACAAATTCTGTTCTTCTTTGGAATAAGAGAATCCCGGTCCAAGTGCCAACTCTTTCCGCATAAATAACTTTGGCAATGCCATTTCAGGACCCAATAATGTCAGACAAAACATCAAGGGTTTATTCACTCACTCATCTTCCTATATGATATATGCCACCAGTGCTATTTTTCTAGAAAAAGAGGTGTCAGAACTCTCCATGAATTTGTAATGACAATAGTGCCCACCTGAGAGGTGTCAGAACTGCATTCTGGTGAGTTCTGGCTGAAAAAAGCCCCATATGCTACCATTGGGTACCTTCAGCATTCTACATAGGACAAGCAGGCTTCCTCAACCTCGGCCCTCCAGATGTTTTGAGACTACAATTCCCATCATCCCTGACCACTGGTCCTGCTAGCTAGGGGTCATGGGAGTTGTAGGCCAAAAACATCTGGAGGGCTGAGTTTGAGGAAGCCTGTAATAAATGAATGCAAATCAGACATCAGAAATGATATTTTAAAAACCAGAGAAATAACATTTCAGCTGCTCAGGATGTTCTGGAAGTGGCCATTCTCAAATAAAGGAACTTCAAAGGGAGGTTCCAGTGGGAAACAACTGAATTATATCTTATGAAGAAATTCAGATCACCTGTGACCTGAATTGAAATGAACATAAGAGGAGTACTCCACTGCAAAGTTTTGTTACAGCATCTACTGGTTTCACTTTAATTGGGAAATAGCCTGACTACTGTTGTGAATTATTTTGGGAGTCCTTAGTAGCCTAGGGACATCTAATGAAACAATGCTTGTTCCTCAGGAATTTTACTCTAAAAGCTATGCCCTTGCCCATAACTGATGTGGCCCAGGCTCAGCGAAGCCATCCAGAGAAAATGGAGGAAGTTGTGCACAAGGTAAAAAAGCATAGGAATGGGGGTACTGATCTGAATGGGGGAGCACTCTAGATCAATCTTGAATTAGAACCCAACTGATAGGTATGTGCTGAATGAATGTTAGCATGCCGTATGTGCTCCAGTATGCTGATCATATGTTACTCAGTGCTGCTGAGTAAATGCATCTACTCTTTGGGAGGCCATAGAAATGAGGGTCATGTGAGCCATGCCTCTTTTGCATGCTGCAGATACAGTCTTACCTCGCAAGGAATCAGATTCAAGAGACCTTGCCCAAGGAGAGATGCCGGTTACAGCCAGACAGTACAGCCAGCTCTTCTGCACAGGTGGGAACCCTTGGATCTTCGCCTACCTTCATAGCCTTACGTCTTGCATAGTCAGCTCTGTTCACATTTTAATAAGAAAACGTATTTGCACCACCCTGAAACAATGAACAAATAGAAATGCAGCTAGCCTACAAAATTTGCACTTCTCCAGATTTTGAATGCAATTCTCCTACCAAGTAATGTGCACAAAAATGCATATGTGGGTAGTGTGCATAAAATTGCATATCTTAATAAAAATAATATTAGAAATATAGCAGGGGAAATTGCTTGCAAAGATGTGTACATTTGGCAAAGCTACATACAGAAATGTGCAACTTAGGAGAAATGCACACTAAAATGCTGATAAAAAATTGTGAGGGTTGTTTTTAAAAAAGAAATTTCAAACTGTTGTGGAGAACTGAACTTAAAATTGGAAGAAAATAAGGGAACCTGAAATAGAGAGATTTGTCCGTCTCCAATCTTGCATGCCAACCTCTTTAAAAGTCAAGTGCTGTAGAAGAGGGCCAAAGGGCAGAAAGCATCTAAATGGGGCAAGAATGCTGGCACCTGCACATTAGAACATTAAGTGCTTCACGTGCACTGTATCCTGGTAAACTTTCTGACAAGAATTAGTGCTGTCACATTGCAGATGCAGGGATTGGTGCTAAGAGAGTTACAGCCAACTCCAGGCTTAAGGGGTATCTCATAACTCACTGATCCTTCTGTTCCTCTTCCTTGCCATTGCTGTTGGTTTATCTGTCCTCTCCCAGTGTACAGGCCAACAAAAGCCAATAAGGAGGAGCAGCATCCTCCACTTGCCTTTCCCTTTCTCTATGGAGAGTGCTGCAAATTGGGCCCAGAGGGACAGGACCAGTGAATGGGCAGCAGCAGCAACCAATGAGAAGTTGGGGTTTTTCAGGGAGGGACCCTCTGAGGTCACTCTGACCACAGGCCCCCAAAACCTGGAGCTAATACTGACTCAATACAGCTGACAGAGACTGGAATTCTAGGGAGTGCTATACTTTTGTGCTGGTGGTACAGTGGTGCCCCACATCTTGCTCTCTATTCTAGGCACTGAAGGATGCATCTCAGTCTGTGCATAAGTGCATTGAAATGCTGAGCTCTGTTCAAGATGTGGAAGTTAAAGCAGACATCCTGTGGGCAGAGGAGACCATCAAGGATGCAAGCCTTTCAATCAGTGTGAGCTCTCCTTCATGTGTGTTAAGGGTGCTTTCCAGGCAGGTGCTTAATCTGCAAACAGGTTGTTCAAAACACTTTTTTTAACATACCAGATTTTCTCCTAAAAGGGCACATCCAGATTAAATCAGCAGGAGTGAGGGGTGCAGGCTGGCATTTTGATGCCAGTGATGTCATGCACATGCTACAAAAACAGCTTTCTTGCATGAGGAGTACTGATCCCACAATAAACACCTGTCTGCAAGCCTCCCCTTTGCTACTTTTCTTGTTTTGGAACTCAGTCATGAACCACTAAGAATTGATGGTGATGATTAATTGAATTTGTTATCACTTTATCTTGCCCAGGACAACCCAAAGCAACTTACAGTCAAAAAGACAGATACATTAAAAACAGTAACACCTGCCCTCTTCTAAAACGGCCACAGATAGTTAAAGGCCAAAGACCTGGTTATAGAGGGAAGTTGCTGAGTACCTAAAGATAGATATATAATGATCGCTCCATGTGAGCCTCCCTGGGGAGAACATTCCACTAATGGGGAGCCACTGCAGAAAAGGCCTGCTCTCGTATTGTCACCCTCCGGACCTCTCATGGAGGGGGCACGTGAAGAAGCGCCTCAGATCATGATTGCAAGTTAATTTTTAACCTGGATGTGTTTTCCTGTGGCAGTGTCACAAACCAAGCAACACTGGCAAAAGTCAGAATATCAGGTGTGACTGAAGATGCCCTTTAAATTTTCATTACAAATTCAGGAAGAATGCATCATTTTCATAGGACACAGGTAGGCAACCTGCAGTTTGGGGGCCATACACAGCCCTCAACCTCATTCTGTGTGGCCTAGACTGACAAAATCAATGTCCTCTGGACAGTTTACAAACATAAATAAAATGCACAAATGCAATAAAACCGATACCGCAATTTCTTTACAAGTATTAAAGATTGTAATAGATTACAATCTATTAAATATATAGAAGGTAGCCATGAACCTCCTCTAGCCCCCTTTGGCAGCAACCTACTGGTGGCAACCTGCCTTCAGCAGTGGCCTTTCAGATAAACTGCTGTGGCAAAGAAGGACTGAATAGCCATTCTTGATGAGAGCCTTTCTCTTCCTGCAGGTTTTGCCTATTTTGTATGAGGCAGGAAACCCTGTGCACCAGAAAAGCAAGCTTCAGCACAAGCTGGAGAGTTTCATTGAAGAAGTCTCTCAGACTTGCAGCAGTGAAATCCAGGTAAGTAGGTAGAGTTCCATAGTCATCTAGTAGTAGGAGATGGAAAATACTTTGGAGAGCTGCTGCCAGTTAGAGTAGACAATATTGAGCTTAGATGGACCAAGTCTGCAGTTTTGCACCACACAACTGTAGCTTTTGGTGTGTGCTACAGAAATCAGCCTCCTGAGAAATTCTGCTTCTGTTTTTTAAAAGAGTGTTTTAATCTATATGGTGACAGAATTAAGTCTGTAATTGAAGTGGAGACAAAGATGCTAACTGCTGCTGCAGCATATAAACTCTGTCTGCTAACAGGTACTGTGAACATACCTTTGCACCTTTTATGGCCATCAGAAGATATGCAAATATGACAAAAGCAAAAAGTTGGACCTCTGGCCTATAAATCCGAAAAGTCAAATGAGGTTTCTCCTCACAGATCAGGACACAGATATCACTGCCTTAGTAGCTTCCTTTTTTAGCCACAATTTCACCAGAATGGGATTCCAATGAACCATCCTTTCGGGGAATAGACAGGGTGAAGCAGAATATCTAAGTGCACGCAATCACAGTGTGACCTTATTGCCTTCAACAGCTTCACCCTTGTCCTTTTAACTACCCTAGTGACTTGAAATATTTTATACTGTGATACCAACAAAGGTATTTAATTTGATTTGCAAATGTGTGTAAATGCCTAAATTCCATTGTTTATTAATAACACCAAAAATATTGTAAATATACATATAAAGCCTTAGACTAGAGGAAGGTGACCTGGAACCTCTTGCAGTGAATGGCTTCCCCAAACATGCTCCCAAGTAGAAAGTAATAAAACTTCAGGTTTTGACGACTCCTCATGCCACATTTATTTCTTGCTTGTACTTTCTTCATAGACCATCATGCATGCCTCATTGGTTGCCACTCAGAGTTTGTGCCCCAAACTTATGCAGAAAAATGACTTTCAGGACCACCTGATCGCCAGCGTGCCAAAGAAGATGCTCCTTGACCAGCTTTTGACTGAGATGTACAGCAGGCTCACGTGGGTGACAGGACTAACCTTTCTCTTCAAGCCACACCAGAGTGCCTGTTTAGGTTGGAAGCATCTACTCAATCTTCAGCATTAAACGCTGAAGTAGAAAGAGAAAGGTTTTGCCTGCTGGCTGTGTTTCTCCTTGAGATTCCTGCTTCCTGGCATACAGCTTTTCAGTAGAGAGACATTTGGGGTAGATGGGGGCCTCTGAACTGTCCTTTTTATTTTTCATACAAGTACTAGTTACAGATAGGTAGCCGTGTTGGTCTGCCATAGTCAAAACAAAACAAATTCCTTCCAGTAGCACCTTAAAGAACAACTAAGTCAGTTCTTGGTATGAGCTTTCGTGTGCATGCACACTTCTTCAGATACACAGTGTATCTGAAGAAGTGTGCATGCACACGAAAGCTCATACCAAGAACTGACTTAGTTGGTCTTTAAGGTGCTACTGGAAGGAATTTGTTTTGTTTCATACAAGTACTGTTCTCCATCGGCAGCTTAACCTCATATCTGTAAGAATCTTGAGCCTCTTGTGTGGTATATGGGTCTGCAGAACTGTTTCCATGGCTCAGGCAAAAGCCAGCATCTTATGTCCTCTACATGTCACTCTCTGCTATGCAGATACATCTCTCTGACAGCTGTCTAGGCTCCTAGGGCATAGTCACACCACAGAATTAAACTGATGAAACAGACATTCCTCTTTCCTAGGGAATTCTGGGATTTGTAGTTCTGTGAGGGGGTAGCTTTTCAGAGAATTCTCAGCACCTCACCAGATAAAAATCCCCAAGATGCTTTAAAAAGGTTATTTTTTGTCCTCAGCTTCTAAAATTTGTATACATTCCAATCAACTTTGGAATGTATACATTTTCACATTTTTGCGGCATACAGTATAGGACCACATTCTAGATGCATGTCTTCTTTCATTTTTCAAAGATAAAATAATTTATTAAAAATGTTTTCCAGACTTCTTCATGAAGAATGTAAGAAGTGCCTTGCTGTGTCAGCCCTCACTCACTAACAGATCCCAAGCAACTGAAATCGAGGTGCATCCTGTCTCTAAACTTGGAGGCTCCATTTAACCCTGATGACTAGTGGCCACTGATCCATATATTTTTTTCTGATAGTATTTTAAAGATACCTAAGCCTGTGGCCATAACCACATTCCCCAAGAGCAGGATCCATATATCAATTATTATTGTTATTATTTATTAGGTATCTTACATGCCCTTTACTCTGAGATCCCAGGGCAGGTTACAGCAATGAAAAAAGTACAATACAGTACAGTACAGTTAAAACAAATTAGCAGTTTAGACAACAGGCTACATCATAAAATACACATATCCCAGGTGTCAGAACTGGGAGAAATCTTCTTCTCCCACCCATTTCTGGCCCTTTACCCAACATCTCATAGTCATGGGAGCCTTAGCAGTCACTTTATCTCACTTCTCAGCCTCCTTATTTCCCAAATCCTAACCCAAGTTATTGGTGCCAAAGTCTTACTAGACAGTGGATCTCTCCTTTGTGCTTTTCTGTGCTAATATCCCTGCTTTGTCCCTTATTTGATAGGGAGATCCAGCAGTCAGTCACTGAGGCCATGGTCAGTGGTATTGCTGATAAAATTTTGGAGGAGTTAGCCACCGTTCAAGGCAAGCTGGTGAGTGCCAGACAGGATTCCAGTCAATGTGCAAAGGCAAGACTGGCCCAGATAGGAGTTCTGTATGCTGCAATTCCTTCCCTTGCTTTGCTCTCCTCGGTGTTAATGTAGGTTAATGTAGGTTTGAATGTCATTTTGTCTTTTACCCCCCCCCCCCTCTCTCTCTCTCAAACACAGCCCTTTTATCTGTTTAAAATATTATTCAGCTTTTCCACCAAGGAAGCTTGCTATATAAAAGGTTGAAGGAAGAAGAAACACATGGTATATGTGACCACACTTGTCAAGTTCTGGCTACTGCATCTCAAATTCTCAGATTCTTAAAGAGATGGAAAAGCCAGTTAAATATAGTGATTCACTGGAACAAAACCACCATTTTCCCATGCCACCTGTCTAGTATACTGTCTCAGAGTCACTTTTTGAACCTACTTAAACCATTTCAGGCAAAACACCTCTCAAAACTAGCCCAGGAGCCACAGGTGACGAATGCTGCAGACTGGAACATTTTTCAGCAGGGGCACAGAAGCCTGTGGGATGTTGTTGAGAAGGACTTCCAAAAGGAGGAGGTATGCATTTTCCAGCGCTCAGTGCATTCATTATTATGCTAGCATGAGCCTCACAGTAATTTCTAATTGGGATCAACCTAGTTATTTAAATGCTCTGCACACGATCTGAAAGCTATCCCTTCACGTTGCATCTGTGTCTCTCCTGATTTTACCTATATGTCCCAGTGTAGCTGGGGAGTGAATCCTGCTGTACTCTTTTCCCAAAAAACAGCAGTAGGGGAGTGGCCAAAGGTGGCGGCAGCAGCAGCAGTATTTACATACCTGTTCGATAACTTGAAAGGTAGCCCTGCTGGATCAGAGAAAAAACCTGTTTAGTCCAGCATCCTGTTTCCCAGTGTTGCCGGCCAGATGCTTCTGGGAAACCCAAAAGAGAGACATGAAGTCTGAGAGCAATAGCTTTCTCCCACTGATGTTCCCCAGCAACTGGTACTTGGAGAGGGCTCTGCAAGCCCATCAACCCAGACAAATGTCACTTGCGTCCACCAGTGGAAGGGATAACTGAATTTATACCCCAAGCTGCTTATCTGAGATGCCTTTGAAATTTATGTGCTACTTTACAGTGCTGGGCATAGTGACATCTTTGCTGTCAAAATACCTTCATCTGACAAGTCTTTTGAAAGCAATGGTAGGAATCACTCCTGATCTGTTGTAGACATTTGCAAAATTACGCATAGCAGCTTGGTTTGATAGCCAAATTGTGTCGCTAGACCTTGCTATGTATGTTTTCCTTCTGGGATTTTAGAGATGTACTCACCACCTTCTGATATAGCCACAAAGCTTCAAGCTTCAAATTAATATTCATCTCTGCTTTGAGAGACTGCTATGAGCATATCTGCGTCACAGAATTAAAATGATCTAATAGTCATTCCCTGTCCCCAGTGAATCCTGGGAATTGTATTTCTTTGAGGGAAGGTGGTGATCTCATTTTGGCAGAGAAGTCTTGTCAAAGCACAGTTTTTAGCAATCTTTGAGAAAAGCCACAGCAATGAAACTGGTATGAAACAGAGATAGACTTGTAATAGGTTTGTCATTTCACTAATCTTCATTTAGTAGGTTGTGACCTAGACCTGTACCATGGCCTGATCTAAGGTGGATCATATCAGCAGCACTACCCTAATATAAAATATACAGTAAAAAGAAGTGGGTTATCATCAAATCCATAAAAAAAGTTTAAGGTATCTCTGAACAGAAGCCATAGTCCTCCCACAGCAGCCAGACATTCTCTCCTTTCTCAAAATTCCCTGCCTTGTGGTGACACCACTCCATCAAATTAGGGTCAAACTACATGTAATGTTGTATATAGTGTGTAATTATGTCTGGGTTTTTGAAAATGTAATATTTAGTGTGGACGGACCCCCCCCCCCCATGAGCACAGGGAGGGGCTTCTGATTAAAATCCCCCTCGTGCTGCAGTAGCCTTAGGAAAAAAGCTCTTGGTGCCTACAGAAGCTTCACATACACATACACACAAGTAATTGGAGTACTGTTGGCAGGTTGGATTTTCATCAGGATCACAGCTGGGGAGGAGCCTGAGAACCTCAACTAGTATAAGAGATATATCCAAGAATTCCATGTTTTATAGCTTTTCTTTAAATTTTGTATTCTTTTGAACATAAATAAACTCTGAAAAGAAAAGAAAATCAAGGGTTCCAACACTTAGCATTAAATTTGAAAGAGGGGGGAAAGATCTAGTTGTACACCATGCATTTAACACAATGTACAGTTTGACCCACTCTGCATTTTTATCCTCAAACTCCTTTGTTTGTTTGTTTGATTGATTTGTAGGAATTTCTGTACCACTCAACATATAAAATACCATACCTTTTAAGATTTAAAATAGACACAAAATAAAAAACAAGAAAATGATAAAGTATCTTCAGAAGTATCGATAACATGGCTGGGTCACTCTACAGCAGGGGTAGGCAACCTAAGGCCCGGGGGCCAGATGTGGCCCAGTTGCCTTCTCAATCCGGCCTGCAGACAGTCCAGGCATCAGCGTGTTTTTACATAAGTAGAATGTGTCCTTTTATTTAAAATGCATCTTTGGGTTATTTGTGGGGCATAGGAATTCGTTCATTCCCCCCCCCCCAAAAAAAAAAATATAGTCAAGCCCACCACAAGGTCTGAGGGACGGTGGACCAGCCCACGGCTGGAAAAGGTTGCTGACCCCTGCTCTACAGAGTAAGCTTGTGTGTGTAAGAAAGTTTTAAGCAAGCATCTAGCACTGTATGCACTGTAGGCTCTTCTTAGATGGCCAGAGGGTAGGAATTCCACAAAGTAGGTGCAAAGGGCCTAGCTTGCAGGGGTTCATGGATCAGACCTCAGGAATATGTAACAGGGTAAAACGTGCTTCTTAAGAAGACTGCAGTGTCCCCCCAACCTCACTCATTACCAAGGAAATATAATAAATGAATAGAAAAATAACCTACCCAAGTGACACGGGCACAAAGCTCCCCCCACTAAGCAAAATAATGTAAGTTTACCACCCGACACCCTCTTCCCCCGCTCCCCTTCTCTTTTTCCCCAGCCCGTACAGCAGTGTCTCACACTGAATGTAACTGGTCAGTAGAAACGATTCTATGACCTGAAAAGAGACAATGCATGTACTTTTGTAAACCAAGAAAATCCTTAATAAAAAATATTTAAAAAGTAGGCTACAGTGACAGAGCAGGTACATAGAGCATAAGACTGTCACTCAAATAGGCTGTTTCTAAGTTGTTTGGGATTTTATATACCATCAGCAAGACCTTAAACCTGGCCTGGTAGCATACTGGCAGCCAGTGCAACAGTACAGTTGGTTTATAAAGTATCATTTCCTCTCTTCACAGTACAAGATGGCTGCCCAATGGAAGCACAGCTGTTCCACAAGCATTCTCCCAACTCCTGGACTAAATGGTAAAGCTTATTATATGTGTTGGTATGAATGAGCACCTTTTCTAAAATCCACTTAGCTGGGAAACAGTTTAGGTGAATGCCAAAGGGTTTTATTTTTTGTAAGTATTTATGTGACAAGCATGAGTTTAAAAACACATACAATCATATATGGACACTCAGTGGAGAGTTGAGAGTGGCTTTGGCCCCTGTTTGATGCACAATTGGTGGCAACCTTTGTGTGAAATACCCCAAATGCATAATGACCTAAATCTCAGAGATGATTAGGCAGTAACTCTAACTCCACTAAGATGGAAGTAAGCCCCAATGAATACAATAGGCCTTGCTTCTGTGGCTAGGATTGCAACACTAAAAACTCATTGAAATTAATGGATATACATTAGGCACAACAAACTTGTCCTATTGATTTCATTGGGGCTTTAGCATGACCAAGTATGTCTTGATTTTGGCCCAAGTGAATTACCGTAATTCCTGTATACTTCAATTTCAGGGCAAGTTTATACATTGGCATGTCTCCATGGAAGATTGCTTTCCTATCACCAGAGCCAGACTTACCATTAGGCAAAGTGGGGCAGCAACCTCCAGTGGGGCTGGGGAGTAGGCAGCAAAGTACTGAAGGAATGGTGGTGAGATATTGGATGGCAGAGCTGTGTGTGCACCACATAGCCTGTGCTCCCCCACTCCCCTCTCTGAGCTACCCTGCTGCCCTTGGTTACAGTGGAGGATGCTGTCTGGTCATTTTTGTGGAAGCTAGATTTGACTGCCACTCCAGTTGGCTTCCATCCAAGTCATGGGAAGCACCACCTTGTCCTTTGCCTCAAGCAGCAAAATGTCTTAGAGTGGCTCTGCCTATCACAACTTTATACTCTGGTTGTAGCATTGCACAACCCAGCCTAAAATGGTTGATCTTTGTACAGGAGTGGTTCCCACATCTTATGTTCGGAATAAATGATGCAAAGTCACCAGCGCTCTTAAATTTTAGATGGCCAGAATCCCCTGTCTCTCCTTGAGTTATATAGGTCTTGCATGTGCTTTCCTTCTCCTCCTTCAGCCAGTCTAGGAAGGTAGGGAGAATGAAGAAACAATGGCAAATTGGTAGATCCCATACTTTGCATTTTTCTATTGTGAACAGCTCTGGGATCTTCGGATGAAGGGTGGTGTACATTTTTTAATAATAATAATAATAATAATACCACCACCACCAGGTTCAATTCCTGGCATCTCCAGTTTAAAAACCTATTGCAAAAGACCAGTCTGAAGCCCTGGAGAGCCACTGCCAGTTACAGTAGATAATACTAGGCTAGATGGACAAATAGTCAAACTTGGGTAGGTATAAGACAGCTTGCTAAGGCCCTACGAGGTGTGGGTGGCAGCAAGGCAAATGTAGTCTGGTGACTGTAGCAGAGGGGCCAGCAAGAAGGACGACAGGAGAAATGTGGATTTCATCATGTGTCCAGTTGCTGGATAGCAGCAGCAGTAATGGGTAAGTGGGGGAGCAGGAATATGGGACAACACAGAAGCTTGGAAATACAGTGGTACCTCGGATTACATATGCTTCAGGTTACATATGCTTCAGGTTACAGACTCCACTAACCCAGAAATAGTGCTTCAGGTTAAGAACTTTGCTTCAGGATGAGAACAGAAATCGTGCTCTGGCGGCGCAGCGGCAGCAGGAGGCCCCATTAGCTAAAGTGGTGCTTCAGGTTAAGAACAGCTTCAGGTTAAGGACGGACCTCCGGAACGAATTAAGTACTTAAGCCGAGGTACCACTGTACTGGGGTTGTCTCCTGTTCACATGCGAGTGGGTGGCTGGCTGGCTTCAGGAAGTCACAGCACAGTTGGCTTAGGTTGTTTGCAAAGGGGACTTTGGCAACCTCTGAAAAGTGGGAATCCTTGCCTCACTCAAAATGAAAAGAAAAGGGGGTGGGGGAGAGGAGACACGACCTGGCTTTGTACAGAACCACCCACTCCTATTTGTCTTTGGAAAAGAAAATGAATCTGTAGCTGCTCCAGCTTCTATTCCTCAAAGCGTGAGCTAGCCAGGAAATCAGTCTCAGCCAGGGGATGCACTAGCTGCTCCTCCTCATCCTTCCTGAGGCAAGGCAGGCTTTTCCCATTGGTGCACAAAGCCCCGAGCCCATTAGCAGTAGCCAAGTCTGCCTTGTCAGTTTAGTCGCCTGATATGTAACAAATCTGCCTGTGTGACAGGAGACGTTGCTGTGCTGCATAGTGGCAGCCTGCTGTCCGCCTGGCAACTCCAAGGATTCCTCCCCCTCCCCCCTCCCCCACCTCCTCCGACTTCTCTCTTTCAGGTCTATCGGAACTCGATTTTAAGGTAGAGGCAGAAGATAACAAGATTGGGGCTCCCCAGGCTGAGCTGTCACTCAGCCGTGCCTCCGTGAAGTCACGCCCTGCCTCCACAAAGGATGCTGAAGCTGGGAGCAGGCTGCTTCCTTGCACAGAGCCTGCATCCGCACAATCCCTTATGGACCTGCCGACTGCAGGAGAGAAATTGGAGCATTATACCCGAGACAGGCCCAGGCCCAACCGCAGGAACAGGCAGCCCCCCAGCAAGCCAAATGTAAGACTCCTCTTGCTTTTTTAAATCTCTAATTGCTTTTGCAGATGCACAAGGCGTGTGTGTGTGTGTGGGGGGAGAGAGAGAGAGAGAGAGAGAGAGAGAGAGAGAGAGAGAGAGAGAGAGAGAGATGGGCAAATGCCTTACGGGTGTTTATTGCAGCCCTGGAAGACGAAATGAGTAGAACAGCAGCTGTTTGATTATGCGCTTGTCAGCTGGGCATTGGCCACTGCTGCGTAGAGGACAAGGTTGTTTATATATGAGTATATGCAGCATTTGGGGGTCTGGAAGCAGATCTTGGCTGCTTGTGTTTATTTCTTGGGTTTTGCAAGGTAGGGGAAATTGTAGCACTGCCCACTCTAGGAAAACTGCAATCTGGATTCTGTGGCAACCATCTGCATGCACTCACTCACTTTTGAGTGCTATGTTTATTCAAACATTTATGGAAGAACAAACTTATACTGCTGCATGGACAATCTACTGTCTCTTTTTGAAAAAATGTGGATTATTTTTGGAACTGTTAGCATGGATTATGCCACTAGATCCTTAGAAAATATAAACAGCTAAGTAAGGCCTTTGCTCTTTGAACATTTTGGGCATTGACCTGGTATGTTTTTCCAGGTGAAGGAGAATAAGGGAAAGGAAGGCTTGTACCACAAGATGTCTTTTTAGCAGAAAATGGTCCATTTATAGAATTATAAATTAACCCTTTGACTACAGCTGAGAGTAAAAACAAAAAACAAAAACTTTGTGGTGCAGCCCAAGCTATATATATTAGAGAACTAGAAATCTGTGTTTAACAGAGAGGTGTGTGAGAGAGAAAGAGAAATGCATTCTTTGAGTGATATGTGAATCCAGATTATGAATATAGCAATGCAAGTGATGCCTCGGAAGATGTAAGATGGAGAGTGGAGTTTGGCGTCCCTGCAAAGGTAACACATGTTTCTTCATCGCTTGTTGCCTTGAGGCACTGGGCTGAGGGCTGTTTCCAACCACTACTTTCTTTTTAGGGTGAAGCGTACCCAAAGTGTGTTTGTGTATGGTTGCCACATACTTGGAAAAGTTCAAAATGTGGGTTGAACTAAGCAGTGATGAATAGTGAATTGTGAACTCTCTGTCTGATAATTAGTATTTATTCAATTGGACACCCACAAGAAATTGCAGGAGGAGGGTGATGGCAGTAGTCATTTAATTAGACCCTGGACTTAAATGTGGGCCTTTCTTTTTAGATTAAAATTTGTATTACTTCCCTTGCTTCAAAATGTGGTAAGTTAGCCCTGCTGCATTTACAGGTCCCTCTGTTCACTTTGGCAAGTGAGGCCCTGCATGATATTATTGCATTTATAACTTACCTTTCCTCCAAGGAGCCCAAGGAAGTGCATGTAGTTCTCCTCCCTGATTTATACTCACAACCACCCTGTCAGGTAGGTTAGACTGAGAGTTGGTGATTGGCCCAGTGTCATCCTGGGAGCTTTATGGCTAAGTGGGGATTTAAACCCTGGTCTCTCGGGTCTTGGTCTGACATGCTAACTAATACACAATACTTTCTTGTTTCATTGTAATGAATTGACTCCCATGATCACTTCAGTGCCTGAAGGCCACAGGTTTCTTCCATACCAGAAGTGATGAGAGAAATGGGTTCAGAAAAAGCATACCAAAGAGCCTCTGCTATTTTAACTACTCCTGTAACAGTACTTTCTGCAAGAATAGAGAAGGGACCCTTTCCTGCCTGCCTCCTGCTCCCTGATTTAGCCGCCCTGGATATTCTCATTGAATACTAAAACTGCTTCTCATACATTAACCTAGACATGCTTGCAATAGTCCTGTAAGGCAGACCCATGGTATTAATATTAATCCCCACATTGTTTGAAGATGGCATTGGGTTGCATGAAGCTGATAACTTGTGACTTGTCTAAGGCAATCCAATGGATTTGCATGGCTAAGATTGGAACCAAAGATGTTTTGGCATATAGCTTTTGCTACTCTATAATGCTACTGTTATATAATAAATATGTGTTTGTACATTCACACAAATGTATGAGATGCCTGACCACTTATTTTGGTGCTGCGGACAACATTTCCTACATCTGACTAGGAACTTCTTTTAAATCAGGCTCTTACTCCCAGACTACGCTGAAGTGAAGGAGTGGGGAGAGTTTAGCTATTTATTTGCCTATGGTCTCTTACTCCCAATACTAGAAGCAACAATTGAGACTTGAACCCAAGACCATTCAGTTAAGTTGAGATGGCACCATAATTTCAGGACTGATCAAAGAAAGTACACTTCATAAAGCACAAGCTTAATGTATGGAATTTGTGACCCCAGGAGATGCTGAATGGCATCTAGCACAGATGTCTTTTAAAAGGTTTGGTCAAATTAATGGAGGATAGATCTATGAAAAATTATTCACCCTAGCAGCTCAATGGGACCCCCAAAAAGGGCAAGACAAGTGGAGGCTGCTGCTGTTTCTCATGTTGGAAGCTCTGATGTTGGAATCAGAGAGATGGAAGGGACCTTAAAAGTAATCAGGTCCAACCCCTTGCCACTGCAGTCTGTCCTCTGCTTCAGTGTCTTGTTACTGCTTGCATGCTTGGAGAGGGTTAGGTAAACAGACAACAGCAACAAGGAGAAGGAGCGAGAGCAGAGTGCTGTGGAAGTTAGCGCTGGTCTTCCTGCTGGGTTGTGGGCTTTGGCTGTTGCTCAGTGATGCCAGCCCTGGGTATACCTCATGACTCTGAGATGCTGGGAGCAAGCAACAGGGGATGACTTATTTCTATAGGGCTTCTCAAGGGCACTGGAAATGCTAGACTACATGGACCCTTTATTTGAGCCATCATAGGCATTCCTTATGTTCTTGGTCTCAATGTCTTTTGAAACAGGACCATGTACCTTTAAGTATGAATGGGCGAAGCTGAATATTTTGAGTTTCCTCCATTTCTTAATCTTTTCAGTTCTTCACATTTGTACATCAGTTTGTAATATCTATTTTTAAAAGTTCTCATGAAAATTCATTTTAGTATAAATTTATTTTAATATAAACAATTGTATGCAGGTTTCCCTAATATACACATTTTTCCAAATCAAAATACAGTACACAATTAAACTATGGAACTCGTTCCCATAGGAGGCAGTGATGGGCACCAACTTGGATGACTTGAAAAAAGGATTGGACAAAGTCATGGAGGATGAGGCTATCAATGGCTGCTAGCCAGAATGGCTAGGCTCTGCCTCCGTGGTTGGAGGCAGCAATGCTTCTGAATACTAGTTGCTGAAAACTGCAGGTGGGGAGAGTGCTCTTGCGCTTGGGTGCTGCTTGCAGGTTTCCCACTGGAATTTGGTTAGCCACTGTAAGAACAGGATGCTGGTCTAGATGGACCTATGGCCTGATCCTGCAGGGCTGTTTTATGTTTTAAATTTTCTGTAATATAGTACATTTTGTATGTTATTTTCACTAATATGTGCATTTTAATGCAGGATGTATTCTAGTATATGTATTTTTACACACATTACTTGGCTGGAGAATTGCACTGCAAAGTTCAAAGAAGTGTAAATTTTGAAGGATGCTTGTGCTTTGGGTCAAATGTTGTTTAAGAAAGTGCAAATTAGGTAGATTCATCTTTGAATGCAAAGTGAATCAAATTTCTCTTCCATCCCTACTTCTGAGAAACCAAAAACTCTCAGGCATGTTTGCATCATTACATGTTTATATTTCCATGTGTGCCCATATAAACTAAATCATTCCAGATATGTAGATACATGCATATTAATTAGTGAGAGTGCAGGCAGGAGAGTGAATGACACCTATAGGTTGCCCCAATTGCTTACATCTCACCTATGGGTTGTGCAGGGCAAATTTGTCCCATAAAAATGTATTGGGCAGCCACTGCTGGAAACGGCTATTTCCTATGAGTGGAAGCACTGTGAGATGTGTGGTGGATATGTGACCTACTGGATTTAGGCCTTTGAGATCATTGGACAGGAGTGGGGAACCACTTTTGCACAGAGGGACAGATTCAAAAGTGGCCAACCTTTTTAGGCTACATTGACAGGTGGGTGGCTCTGCTCACCTGTCAGTTACCGGTACCTTTGATAATGCCCTCAAAGGCTCCTGATTGTTCCTTTTCAGCTGCAGCTTTACCTGTGTGGTGCATGATGTCATATGACATCAGATGAGTGGTAGGTGAGCCTAGCCCAGCAAATAAGTTGTGGTGGCCAAATTTGGCCTGGTGGACCTAATTAGGCCCAGAGACTGCAGAATTCCCGCCACTACAGTAGTGTTTTTTTTACTAGTTTGAATCCATTGAATCCGCCATTTAAATGACATGGGGAACAGCATAACTCAGGCATAGGCAAACTCGACCCTCCAGATGTTTTGGGACTACAACTCCCATCATCATTAGCTAACAGGACCAGTGGTCAGGGATGATGGGAATTGTTGTCTAAAAACATCTGGAGGGCCGAGTTTGCCTATGCCTGGCATAACTATTTGGTATAGAAGTCACTGACATTGCTTCAGGAAGGCCTGAAATAATCAGATATTCTTCCCTGGCTGCCCTTAGCTTGATTTTCCCCTTCTTTTGTTGAAGGGTTATACAGAGTTCCCAAGATTGCTGTATTATTATTTTTGTTAAGCCCAGCAAATGTACTGCAATTAAGGTTTCCAAGGTTCTTTGTAGAGACATTTCCTCCAAACCAGGTTGTTTACATTTTGGATATGCCTTCTATATGCAATAATCAGTAGAAACACTCATATCATTTGGACCACTAGAAACAAAAGGGGTAGGTTGTGCTCAAGTGAGAGTAGTAAATGTCAGAAAGGATGTGGTGATGAGAGACCACCCACCAAAACATCACTACACATGTGACAAACTAAAGCACAAAAATGTGCTAACAAGCTTCCACAGCAGCAGCAGTGGCTGCTGATGTGAAACAGGTTGTTTTTACTTATCAGCAGTAAGGGAAAATCAGGATTAAATGAGTAAAAAGGAAAAGTACAGACTAGTATTTTATAATGATGTTATGTGCATGCTGTGTAAATTTGGGTGCATGAGTAGCACCGATTCAACAAAAAATTCCCATCTGGAAACATCCAAGCATTCTAGTTAACAGGAGTCCTGCAATTTCAGATAGTTCTTAAGCTTGTTAAATCTGCCACAAAAACTCACCAGTGCAGACAATGTTCACTTGCATATGTTAATTTCCTAAAATGTGTGCCAAATTAAAACAGCCCAGCATTAAAATGGAATTTTAAAATGAACTATCTTGGAATCCAAGAAGCCCTTTTAGGCTAGCCAGTCAGAAGACAACCTCAGTGTAGACCAGAGTGTGTTGTGTAATTTCAGGGAGGCTCAAATTGGCTTTAAATTTTGGAAAACAGCCAAAGCCTGTGTTTGCTTTCCTCCCTTAAAAAACCATAAAAATATGTGTTCCCAGGGCCACAAAAAAATTCCCCAGCATCCTCTGCAGATACATATTGGGGTGCCAAATGATTTGGAGTTCTGCACCCTGGTGTTTCTGCCAGTACTGATGCAAAGGTAGGCCCACACAGTTGCATTTATACATGTGTGTGTGTACACACACACACACACACACACACACACGCATTCTTTAGCTGTGATTCCTGCATTGCAGAGGTTGGAGTAGATGACCCTTGGAGTCCCTTCCAGCTCTACAATTCTATTATCCACTGAAGTACAGCTCTTACTTTCTAACAGGAGTGTGTGTCTATATTTTCATGTTCTCTCTTGATGTATTCTGAAGTAGTCAGTATTCAAGTCCTTGTGCTTTTCAGGTTACAATTGATCAGATGTGCCTAATCAGGGAACATGACCACTATTCTCTTTTTGTATAATGAGAGAACAACCTCTGTATAGAGAATTTTAAAGGGTCCTATTTCAAAGAAGGAAGATGGATGCAATCTCCATGCTGAAGATATAGATATATTTATCTTCAGTTTTAACACACCCATTCCCATAAATAACAACAACACAGGAGAGACTCTCTGCTTTGCTAGGACCCTCCCTATTCTTTAGTTTAATTACTGTAATGCTTAACCCGACCTTATGTCTTGTGTTGTGTGCCAAGCTGTGGGTTGCTTAGCTAGCACTGTAACTATCTTTCCAGGAGTAGACCTAGGGAAGCGTAGGATGGCTTCAGCTACTGTGTAGTTGTGGTATCATGTGATCTACTTGTGTCTTTCACTCCCCACTTTCCTTGGCTTATTATCTGCATGCCCCACCCCCAACACTGGTTAGGCCACTGTCCATGAAAAGCTGATGCTAATTGCAAGTCTTTGTGCTTCCCTGTTTAGGGAAGTTTTTAATGTTTGATATTTTATCGCTTTTTTATTCTGTTGGTTACAATTGTTCAAATTATTATTACTATTACTACTACTACTACTGCTAATGCACATATACAGGCCTCCTCATTTATCACATGCTACGTAGCTTCCATTACATGCCCTGATGTTACAGTACTTAGAAATAATTAACTTCCTTTATTGTGAACACTTCAAAGTCTGTCCCACACTCCAGGGTTGCTTCTCTTGAAGGGGGTGTGGCTTGCAGACTTGTGAATATAAGAGGGAGGCAAATGTTCTAGGATAACTTGAGACTCATGTACTGCCACCAGGGGAGACTTCCTGCTAGGTGCATTCCCAAAACCAAGTGTAGGATCAACAGTTACTGTCATTAACTGGATCCATCATTGTGTGTGGAGTCTTGGAGAGACTGCTTTCCTCACATGAACATATCCTGCTTGGATTCTACTCTATATCCTAAAGGTGTGTAAGGAAGAAGATTTTCTGATTTTTTTGAGCATACACCATGTTCTAAATCAGAGCCTTCTTAGCTAAAGGGTTCATGCAGCAAGGAAGCTAAAGCAGAATTTGGGAGTAGATTGTATTTTCATGTCTAATAGGAGTTGCTTCCTTTGGCTTGATTCTAGATGATTAAATAAGAACTTTAAATGCTTAAATAAAAGCATGGGCTGGAGAATTAACTAAGTTTCTAAAATGACTTCATACTTCTCAGATTTCAGTTTATACCATCTGGGTTTCAATAGCATATTCTGCAACCCTACTGTGGTACATATAATCCGCAGTTTTAAAGTGTGAGGATTGGATTACATTTAGGGTATGTTGTATTACCTCTTTTGTAGCTCCATAATCCAATCTGTAAGACAGAGGTTGCTTCCAGGGTTGCTGAAAGGTTGAGAACGCTGGTCAAATTTATGGAAAGCTGATTTGATGTTTGGAAATAGTAATGGCAAGATAATAAAAAAGTGGTGGTGTCTGCACTGTTCTGGGCAAAACTAAAAATGTATATGGATTTCTATGTCATACACTATGGTCACTTTTAGAGACCTGTCTTCTTTATGTCTATTTCCATCTTCTACAGGAAAGTCCCTCTAATATTAATGAAGCATAAATTCAGTTGCAACTAATTTGTTTTATTGATTTCAGTGGGACTAACATTCTCTAAATTTGGGCTCGTGTATTTACCGGTAGTCCTGGGGATTAGTTATGTGTTTCCATATAGATGTACATGGAGTCCATTTTGCCACAAGTGACTTTTTAATCAGTTGTTTTGTTTTTGTAATGGTTTATGGCTGAAACAAACTTTTATTTATTTACTGTAGAGACCCACCACCATTTGTTCAGTAACTATCTGCCAGTCCCACGCCTTGACCAAACACATGAGTTTTACATTGTGCTTCCGAAACTGTTCCCAGCACTACCAACAAATTGGAAAAGTACCTGGAAAGCTTCCACAGTCCAGCCCCCTCATTTCGAAACCACTCCATCTGCTGTGAATATGGGTTGTGTGAATCTCTATGTAGCTTAATGAGACTGATTGTTAAAGTATGTGCACAGCACATAACTCAACCCTTACATTGTTAACTGTGCTGCTGCACTCATTTCCAGGAGCTTCGCAATGCTATAATAAATATGTCTAGAGCAGGGGTCAGCAACCTTTTTCAGCCATGGGCTGGTCCACCATCCCTCAGACCATGTGGTGGGCCAGACTATATTTTTTGGGGAGAGGGGATGAACGAATTCCTATGCCCCGCAAATAACCCAGAGATGCATTTTAAATAAAAGCACACATTCTACTCATGTAAACACACACTGATTCCCAGACCGTCTGTGGGCCGGATTGAGAAGGCATCCAGCCCCCAGGCCTTAGTTTGTCTATCCCTGGTCTAGAAAGTTGGGACCTGTCATGCTAAGGCAGCATTAAAATACCCTTCTTATATAGTTTTTCTATATTTTACTAATGTCTAAAAACAAGATTTACTGGTATAGCTGGAACAAAATTATATTGAAGGCTGTTAATCAGAACTGGATAAAGAGGTGGTGAGGTTCAATATTATTGGTTAAGAAAAAGATGCCATCATGCCTAATAAAGGTCATGTGAGGCATGCCTCCTACTGGTACACCAGCCCTTATCATCCTTTCTGGTTTTTTCTGTTTCTTCTGAAAGAAAACTGCATTCTCCTCCGATTAGAATCCTGCACTTGGTGCTTGTCACCATTTTTTAATACAAATGTAAAGTATACAGTAAACTGTTCTTCTATTAGATGTGTTTTGAAAACAATTCTGTTTTCTTTTTTTACATTCCATCTAGAAATTCATTCTGACATCATGCATTAAGTTTGGCCCTTACTGCTGGTGTACATAACAATCATGGTCTAGAAAGTTAGAGGAGTGTTGGACCTAAGATGCAAGGACCCTGCTCTAGCACAGAAAGAGAGGCAGTTTAGTGGCTTCCCACCATGCTCACACCCATTTGGCTTTCTAGGCCTCTTGGTAACCTGTGATGATGGAAAGAGGGGCAGTTTAGGGGTTACCAAGAATTATGATCTGTCTCTACTTTGTCCACTGTGTTGCAAGATTTACATGTTGGTAGGTGAATCATGATCAAGACTGCAAATTGGCCTTTCTTAGAAGGTCAGCCAGACAGCACGGTGCCCAAAGCAGGGAGCAAATTTTTTGTTTTCTGATGAGTTTGCCATGGCTGAGTCATGCCTGCTTATGAGCTGAAGGTGACTGTAAATCCAAGTGTTAAATACCTGAGCAACAGGCTTTTCTGTAGAGGAGCCAAATCCTAAAGAAAGATATCAGGGAATATCCAGGAGGCAAGAACCTCACAAGCAAGAAAGAGTGCATCCTCACTGCATGTATTTGTTGTGTAACATGGTACAAGTACTAACAACAATGCCAGTATTTATGTGCCTTCATCATATTTGTGTAATGTGATATGATGTGAAGTTTCAGTTAAGAGTTTTCTAGACCCAAACAGTATTTGCTGCTTGAATAGCTGGCCAGACAAAATAGCTGATTTCTACCCTCTGAGTCTGCAGTGTAAACAAGGAGAACAGAGTAAAGAGCCTGTATGGTGGTGGATTATTTTTCAATTTCATACTCCCATTTCTTATTTCTCCTGCCTGTCGCTCTGACTGTGGCACTTTCTCCTAGGTGCAGCCTCCTGTGCGTGAGAATGATGAAGACAGAAGCATCGCTAGGCTGGATGAAGGGCTAGATGAGTTTTTCACAAAGAAGGTGATTCATGAGCATTTACAGTAAGTGAAGAGTTTTCCTCAGTCCAGTCGTTACCAGTGAACAATATCTAGATGGTGGGCATTTCTGCACCATGGGGTAGAAATCAGGGAGCCAGCTCATGACATAGGCAAATATTATGACAATGATAAAAGTTTAATGAGATTTGTTAACAGTTTTCGCAGCAGGCAGAACTATTGGGCAAATTTTGCATGAAGAATTGGATTGTTTCGCATGATGAATACATTCAGTGCTGAAATGGAGCACAAATGCTGTTTCCTAACATGGAGTGGCAATGCTATTTAAGGAGCCAATGCTTTCCCAAGCAGAGTAGCTTCCACTGGCACTATTGTATTGGCAGTTAACTTCCTGTGGTTCTCTGTTTTGATGTTGGGGAACATTCAAAACTGCTATCTTCAACCTGTGCAGACAAGGCATTTGTCATTTTCTGTCACAGAGTGGGTAATTATGCTGGCACCTGACTGGTTCTTCCTTCATTTAATACACTGAGTTCATTGTGGGCATATTTGTACCAAGGGTGCCCTATTCACAAAAATTCACTATTATTCCGAGATGTCAATATGACTGCAACTCCCCAAGTAATTCTATTCTTATTTCTTGTCTGGTTGCAGGCCTGCATCATTGGAATCCTGCCTGGCAGAAGCCATGCCAACACCATCTGGTTCTCGGACCTTGAAAAAGAAAATTGGACACTTCTTTGCCTTCAAGAAGCCAAAGTCAAGCCGGGGTTCCAGGCCAGAGAAAGAGCCTGAGGGTAGTCCCTCAGCAACAAGGGGCAGGAAGCTGATGCTTAGTGACATTTTAAGGGCCCCCAGCAAAGCCAGCGAGCCAACTAAAGCACTAAGCAAGTCTGAGGAAGGAGGGCTGGCTTTGGAGAGCAGAGGTTACCTGGAGCAAAGCCAAACTCCAGACAGTGCTCGAAGGGCCAGGCCAAAATACTCCAGGGAGGGGAAGTCCCAGTCCCTGATTCTTCTGTCAGGTGAAGATGAAGAGGGTCTTGGTGTGAGACATGAGAAGGTAAGTCTTTTCTGTCTCGTGTGTGGCTCAGTATTTATTTATGTAATTAATCTTATTTCCACCATGGAACTCAAGGTGGCATACATGGAATTCCCAGTCTCTTATACACTGACCAGATCCAGACCTCCTTAGTTTCAGCAAGACTGTTCCATTACGTGTCTATGGGACATTGCATGTGATGAATCTGGTCTTTTAAAGTCAAGAATGTGAACACTCAGTTTAGCCCTAAGATGGAAGATGGTGAGTCCTATGATAGAGATGACTGGTCATGCCCCTTTGCTAGGGAGAAGAAAAAACAGGTTTATCCCTAACAAAGCTAGGCATAAGCTGCAGTTTTCTGTGGTGGTGTTCACAGACCAACTGTCAAGATATCTTCAAAGAACACATGCTTCCAGTTGTGTCCATGTGTCAAGAAAGGGAAGCATCCTATAGTTGTTGACTACTTCATAGTGAGGGGGATGTTATACAGGGGGATGTTGTCTATTTTATCTCCCCTGCCTGCTCAAACCCAGTGAGACAGATGACTGTCAAGAAGCAGCTGTAGAAGTTCTTTGTCATCATAGCAATGATTGCTGTAGGGTGGAAAGATGGATCTTACTGCAATTTCAGCTGTGGGAAAGGGACTGGATACTCCATTACTAACTATTGGACTGTTTGGGTGAGTGTGAAGAGCAGATGGTGGCTTGTGCAAGACACCTGGTATAAAGCTAGCTTGCCTGACTGTCCTGGCAGTATCCAGATAAATGACCACAGAAAGGACCCCCACCCCTGGCTCACACAAAATGTAAGGTTTAGCAACACAGCCAAGCTAGGATGCACAGCCTAAATAGCTAGGTAAAGCTCCCAGTCTGTTTTGCTGAAGTAGTAAGTGGCATTGCAGCCCAGATTTGTCATGTGTTTTGTCCTATAGAAGAGGCCTTTTGAGAAGAGTGATGGGGAACTGCCCAGCTCCTTTGAACAACGTGTCCATGTCATGCTGCATCGGATTGGTGTCACTAAGGTGTTATCCACTGAAGGTAAAAAGAAACAGGTGAGGACAATGCTGCTTTTGGTGGTGGGTCTTTTAACAGTAATAGTGATTTTTGAATTGCTTGGAACAGGCAGCCTCCTTTGGGAGAAGCTAAAAGTGTAATGAGCTAGGGAATGAAATGTGTTCTGAGCAGATTATTTTCTTTGCCTGCTTTGATTAGTTTAATTTTAAATAAAACACTGTACTTAATTGCAGCCCATTTTTGCCTTAAACGGAAAAATAACTAAGGCTGCAATTCTGTACACACATACCTGGGGGTAAGCCCTACTGAACGCAGTGGAATGTACTTGTAAACCTGCATAGGATGCATTGTTAGTGTGAGTCTGTAATGCCAACAAAAGTAGTCTCTATGGAAAGAAATGCACATCCCAAATGATCTGCTGTTTGTTGCTTAATGGGCTTGCTCATGCACATCAGAGTCTCTGATGTGCTCTGGCACATCAGAGTGGGAGTTACTGGATAGATGTTCCTCTCTTTTGGCAAAAATCCAGATTGTGTTGCCTTTTAATCCATTCCATCTCCAAGATGCGGTTCAATCCCTGGTATCTGATGGACACTTAAGTGATTGTAGTGGGATATTCCATTGTCCATGAGAACAATAGTATTACAAAATTGCATGTAAACTGTCCATTACTGGCACCCTCCCTCTCATATCCAATGGGGCCTATCCCAACAGCATCCTAATTCTTACTTCAGTCAAACTGAGATCCTCTCCATTTCCTGCCAAGTTGTAGGATTTCCTTTTCCTTGCCTTTCTCATGTAGGCTACTCTAGAGACAGTGTTTTCCAGAAAGCATTATCCCCTGAGAGTTTTTCTTTGCATTCTTTTGCAGAGCAAAGATGGGGAGATTAAGAAAGCTGGTTCTGATGGTGAGTAGCAGCTGACTCTACTTCTCCCCTGCTCCCACTATTCACTATGTTACATTGCTTGAGCAGTCCATACCTTGTCCTTCCTGTAGGACAAGAAAAGTGTTTCAAATTTCTAGATGCCTCAACCCTGGAATCCAAAATACTGTACTGTGCTCCCAAGAACCAGTACCTTAGGGCTCCTATCACTACACCACATCAAAAACCTGCTCTTGAAACTCCCCTAGCTTCATAAATGGGTTGCTGTGTGAAAATCACAGGTGCAAAGCCCCCTTGGGTATGTGGAATTAAGGAGCACACAAAAGAGACCCCTGGAAATCTATCCAGTTTTAACAGCAAGCATTTCGATGCCTCCATTTAGAAAGAGAAGCACAGAGAAAACTGCAAACACTTGCCTTCCGACTGTGCACTGAGCATTGATGACATCTACTGGACTTGAAAGGGAAATAATACGTGAGATATTCCTGAGAAAACACAGAACTCATGCCCATGGCGTCTTTCCACCCACTCATTGCTTGTTGTTTTCTTTGTTAAAGGAAAACCAACAATACCACTGCTTTGTTTGTTACAACTTCTTCATTGAAGTGCTGTCTGTAAACCTTAGGAAATCTGAGGAAGGCTAGCTACAGCCAACAGTGCTGTTTTCACTGATTCAGGAAGATCATGTTGGGAACCAACATGTTGCAATTCCTTTTTTTTATAAATGTTTTTATTAAAAGATTTTCCATAAGTAACAAGAATACATTCAGTGTCTCTATTTTCAAATAATAGAGTCTTTCACACAGATCAATTGCAGTCAATTTGAGACATTTTTGTTATAAGCAATGTGGGGTTGAGGGGGGAAAAGAAGTAGGGAGATAGTAGAGAAGAAGGTGGTGGGAAGAGACAGTAAAGTTTCATTCTTTACAGAGTATATGTGGTGCTTTTATGTCTATGGTGTGTGGATAGGTGTCTTACTTTTGCTGATGGAGTTAGAGCAAGAGATCATGCTACACATAATGACAAATGATTTATATTCACGTCAACTCACTGTTTCAAATTCTATTTTATAATGTAATGGTTCCAATCTTCTCAAATATGAGCTATGGGGGTATCTTTCTGCAAGCAAGAGCAAGGTATTTTCATGCTAAGTGAGTAACTAGAGCAAACCTGCCACAATGATGTGGAGATTTGTGAGAGCATGACTCCCAAATTTCAAGCTGGGCCAGCAGGATATACTGCTGGCAGAGGTGTCAACAGCCTGACTGCTAGGGTGGTGAACCTCTGGCCTGCAGGCCAAACTTGGTCCCATTTACCCCACAAGGCTATTTTCTCCAAACCACACCCACCTGCCCATCTGCTGATGGGCAGGAGAGGGTTTAATCCTGCATTGGCGGTGCACTGTTCCCAGCAGGAAACACAATCATGTAGCCATGGCAGTAAGATTTAATTCCCACTCAACAGCTGATGAACGGTGGGTAAATCTGCTTAGTTCAATCATGCCATCATTCCTGTTTAAGCCCCCAAAATTGGAGTTTCAAAGTGTGGGGTATGTCTGAAAGGGAGTGCTTCTCTCAATATCCAAGAGAGCAGTGACGGAGGACGGGAAAGAAGCATGCATTGTACAAGCTCATTTCTCCTCTCCCTCACCCTCCACTACCTGCTCTGATTTTTAAAGGCTTGCTTCTTCTCTCCCACCCACCCCTTTAAATATCTGAGAGGGTGGTGGTGGGTAGGAGAAAGGAGCAGGTTTAATGCAGGTTTCTTTCTCCTCCTTGTGGCACCCACTTGCTCAAATGTTTAAAGGACTTTGCCAGTTGCCCCAAGCTCTAAATCTCCAAGATTGGGAATTAAAGATGCGCAAGGGATTTTGACATGTGACTAACCCCACTCGTATATCAAATTTGGCCTGTGATAAGGAATCTGGCACATGGAGCCAAAAAGGTTGCAACTCTTGACATACAGAGAACTAATTCTCTTGAGATAATATGCAGCATATAATGAGCTTGCAATGGTGTTCAAGTTCTCAATGAAGTGGTTAACCTGTGCACTAGCTTTATCACTTCACACTGGAGGAATTTATGCCATTCATATGTTGCTTTTTCCATTATCAAAATTTAGTAATGCATACATGAGGTTCCCAGGCTATATCTCACCCTGGCACTGACCCGAACTAAACCTGCTTAGCTTCATTACGGTTGCCTTCAGACTATCCTATACAAAAAAATCCCATACATGTAGAAAACTAGATGTCAAGCAGAAGAGTTCTAGTTAGTTTTCTACATGCAGGGAAGCACTATATCATATAAGCCTCCAGCTGCATTCAGCAGGATCTAGGTTTTTACAAGTTTAGCTGCACTTTGGGTAAATAACCCTTTGACCTTCAGCAGTAATCCATGCCCCCAAACACATTCTACACCTTGTTTTTGGCCTGCTTCTTGAATGTGGTTGTTTGGTTTCTAGGGGATATTGTGGACAGTTCAGCGGAATCTCCTCCTTGCCCCTTGAAATCACGCACACACTCCATGTCCACAGGTAGGTGTGCTTTGAGATTGGTGAGTTTCCTTTCCATGGTGCTTTATAATACTGTAGTTTTCACTCTTTAGCTATAGCAGATCAGTCTCTTCAACTGTTCACACACTTGCCATGGCAATCTGCATATAGAGCTCAGGGTTAAAGCTAGGCATGGCACAATGGGGGATTTCCTCCCAATGCAAACAACAGCTTCAGAATAACAGTGTTTGTCAGGACCACAGAGGGGCAAGAAAGGGTTAAACTCCCCCACCCCTGTTCCCAATAATGATAAACCCTTTCAGTGGCTATCTGCATTAAAAACAACAACCATGCACAATAAGTACAAAGACACATTTAATGCCATGTCTAGTTTGGCCCTTAGTCTCAAAGAACACAGATCAGAGGTCATGGGACAAACTCTTGACCCAGCCCCACAGTGGGCTGGGGAATAACAGATTGTTAGTTCATAGCCTCTCTGTATTAGGCTCAAGTTACTTTTGTCCTATGCGAACTAAGCAAAAGCACAGCTGCTTCATGCAATGATTTCTCAGAGATGAACTGAAACAGTTTCTACAGAATGCATTTATGTACTGATAGGGTAGGCCAATTCACATTTAAAAAAAAAAAAAAATGGTGTTCCGAATGAAACTGCTTTACGTTCCTCCAGGTTTTGCATGGAGATATGGCCCTTGGGATATCTTTGGGGGTTTATGTCAGGAATTCATTTGCCCATAGAGTTCCAGTGTGGTGTAGTGACATTTAATGTATTAGGATTGGGGAGAATGTCGTCCAAATTTCCACACGGTCATCAAGCTTACTCAATATACCTCACCATAACCGACCTCAAAGGCTTGTTGTGAGAATAAAATCAGAGGGTGAGCCATGTATGCTGCCCTGAGCAATGTGAAGGAAGGACAGGATGAAAATGTAAAAAAGTAATAATAATGGTAGAAAGAGGAAATAAATAAATGATTTGGAGATGCAGAATCATCCCAGAAGAACTGATCAAGCATGTAAGAGTGGGAGGGGTGTGGGGGTGTGAATGCCTGTCCACTTGATAGTATGTGGTGCTGTATTGCAGATCCCTCCGTGCGGCTAGGTCCTGCTGATGCTGCTGGCAGAACAGGTACAGAAACCAGTGGAGGATCCAGTGATGGGAGACTATCCTGGAAAGCTCTTGGGAAGCAACTAAATGTAGAGCTCAAGGGCAAGTGTTCAGAACTCAGCTCTTCGCCAAGAAGAGCTTTTGCCGTACAAGAGCCAGCCAGCCCAAGAGAGCAGAAAGCAAAAGAGAGCTGGAGCAGCAGTTTGCCCAGGATTGGGAGAAGCACAGCAGGCCCTCTTCCTATGCGGAGGACTAGCAATGCTGGAGAAGGACGAGCATTTGCCGAGCTACAGAATTCATATGCTGACGTACACGTGATTGCTGGAGGTATGTTCAGTAGATTCCGGTACTAGTGGGGCTCCAGTATTTAAATCCTGCTTCCCAAAATCTTGCTGCTTGCTTCTCTGCCAACATCCCAGAGGCCAGAGCACAGTGAAGCAAGTTTTCTCTATGTCTCAATTTGCTATAATGTTCATTTGGAACAAGGGAGAAGGAAAGTGTAATTCTGGCTGTCTCAGCAAACTTGTATTTCTTGGAACATTGCATGGGATGTAGCTAATTAATCCAAAGCTTGTAGCTTGCCAGTGATAGGCTGGCCAAATCTGGAGGAGATGTGGCTTAACAGCAAAACCTACTTTCTATGTGGCTGCTCCCAGAATATGCCTGAAATTTGTCAAGGCCTGCTTGAATAGCATATAACCCCTACCCTCTATCTTTCAGACAATCAACTCAAACCCAAATCTCGTCTGAAGCCTGTGGCAAACCGGAGGGCCATGTCTGTTCACGAAGAACAGCTCAGGGACCAGGCCTGTGCAGCAGAGCTGCACCGTAAGTAAACATGCAGAGCACAGCATTCTTTCAGAGCGCAAATCATGATCTAAAGAATGAATTTACTGTCTAGGTGGCTCTTGCAAGAAGCAAAAACACTGCTTCCATGCACCCTGGGGTGCTTTTCAGATAATCCCCTTCTCCCAGTCTCATTTCATTTTGGATTTGTTAACAAGAAACAACTGTCAACGTTTTAGACTTATATTGCTTTTTCTTCCACTAAGCACTGATTCAGTGAGATTGCCTTCATCCCTGCCACCTATTTAGAAGTAAAAGTAAGTCAGGTGAATTAATATACAAGGTACCAGTGTTAGGTTTTGTGGTGGTTTGGGAACTGTGTAGGACAGTGTCTTCAACACTTCAAAGTGTGGGGAACTGGTTAGATAGTAGTCTCAAAATGCTGTCAGCAGAAGGCAAGGGTTAGTTTTTTCTAAAATAGGCACTGGGCCTCAGGTATGTACCGAATTACCAGGGACCTGGAGTGTTCCTTAAGTGAGACAGGCTGTTGCTGGTCAGCAGATGGGGAGAATGTATGTTTTACACACACACACACACACCACACACACACACACACACACACACACAGAGAGAGAGAGAGAGAGAGAGAGAGAGAGAGAGAGAGAGAGAGAAATCATATATGATGTTGCTTCATAAAATGTTTGTGAAGAGGGTATGGACCAAGATGGGAGACTATGGTGTTAAATGTGCATGGCTGAAGGAGAAAGAGTAGAGCTATGGAGCTAAGAGTAACATTACCTTTTAAGATAATTCCCCCCACCCCAAAAAAAATCTGGACCACCAGCCTTGCTTAAATTTGCCATCCTTCTTATTGGTTATCACCAGCTTGTGTCTCATCATATATTACAAATTCAATGAAATAGAGAGGGGTTAAAAATATGGATAGGGGAGAAGAAAGTTTAGGGCATGTAGGCAACAGATAAACTGAGGGGTGTGTGAGTAATCTGCAACAGTCTGAATGTTGGTTAAAAGGGTCAACAATAAGATAGTGCACACATAAAGTCCCAAATGGCCTTATATTAAAAAGGGAGAAAATAAATAAGGCAATCAGAATCAGAAAGGTCAGTGAAACATTCATTAGTATAAAAGACCATTGGACAAGATAATAGGTCATGCATGTCAAAACTGTGATACAAAGAAACCACCAAGCCTCTGTGTGAGATCTGAATATAAGCAGGTTTTGGAAGAAATAATAGGTAAGTCACTGCTTACATGTCCATTGGAATTGCCACTAGCCACATATCCTGATAATGCCAAACTGGGGGTTCATGGATTCTCTTGAATAAAAAGATTATGACAGAAGTGTGTTACAACAACATAAACTGACAAGCAATAAGAATGCCAATAAAAATCTACGGTGGTACCTCTGGTTACAAACACTTCGGGTTATGAACTCCACTAACCCAGAAGTAGCTGTTCCCTGGTTGCAAACTTTGTCCCAGGATGTGAACGGAAATTGTGCACCGCAGGATAAGAATGGTTTCACCTCAAGAACAGACCTTCGGAACGCCTTAAGTTCGTAACCAGAGGTACCACTGTACTTGGAGCCAAGGAATTGAACTCCAAAGGCCATTGTCCATTAGCTGTGCTCATCTGCCAGTTTGTAACTACTGCTATGTACATATGACTTTAGCCCATCTGCCATGAGGCTAGAAGTGGGAGATCACTGCCAAGAGCTCTAGAACAGAACAGCATCTGCTGGAGCACTGTGTACAGTGATCCTTAAATATTACACACAGAATGTACTTAGTGACATTTTACAGAACTGCCAGCCTCATTATCTATCTCAACTGCAGCAGGCCTCTTTCTCAATCTGGTTAACATGTTCACCTGACTTTTATTCCCTACAGATGCAAAGCTTCCTCTCTGTCTGCAGCGCTCCCCAATTGTGAAATGGAAGATTAAGCCCAAGTCCTTGTTGGAGCCTGGGACATCTACACCATCTGACTCACCAAGTAAGGACAGCCGCCCCTCCCCAAAAAAGTATACAGTGTTTTCCTCCCATAGACACGATTTAATACTTTTCTATAAAAACTTCCCAAGTTGGTTCCAAACTTTATTACTCAACTTCTGTTGATTGCGGCACAAGTGGTATAACTACCTAGCACTTACCACAGAGGAGCCAATAATCCAACCCCACCCCATGTACACCTGTTTTTTGGACAGCAGTATCTAAGAGATGGTTGATGCTACATTAAGTATAAAATGTTCTGCATTCACATTTTCCAAATCTGACTTATTTTTCAGTGTTGTGTTCTAGTGGGTACTAATCACAATACTTTCCATAGCAGAGGCAGTTCCTGAGGAACATCAGAGAGTATTACTGCTTTCATGTTCCATTTGTGGGCTTCCCATAAGCATCAGTTTGGCCACTGTGGGAAAAGGAACACTAAACTAGATGAGCCTTTAATCTGATCCAGCTGGACTCTTAGGTTTATTGGTTGGTTGGTTGGTTGGTTGGTTGGTTGGTTGGTTGGTTGGTTGAATTAATTTATATCCCTCCCTCCCTTTCTTCCTTCCAAAGGAGCCCAGGTTCTCATTGCAGGCAGTAAAGAAGGCCACTGGTATTATGCTGATAGGATGGTTGTGGATTTTCTTGCAGGTACTCCACGCCAAGGAAGGAACAAGGAACCCACAGAGGCAAAGCCAAAAGCAGAAATGGAAGAAGAGTTGCAACAAGCTCTGGAACAAACTCTAGAGAACGCACAAAATACAGCCCTAGACCAAAGAACTTCTGTGCCACTCTCCAAGTCACCAACACAAGAGCACTGAGTCAATGGCTGGTGATTCTGCATGATGGCAGCTCACACAAATGAGCACAGAAGACAGGCTTATAACTTGAAGCAGCAGAACAGCCATCTGAGGAGGTGTAAGCGATTCAGCACAGGGCCAAGCAAGCCCCATCATGGCTCCTTGGTTGGTAGAGCTGGTGTTTCCAGTGAGATAAAGTGACATCAAAACTCTTGCACGTTTGGGTTGTCCCCTTTTCACCTTTCACCCTTGTATACTCTCATGTAAGTGCCCAGTGTTCTAATGGTTCACATAGGAAAAGCCAAATGCTGAGTATGCAGGAAACCGGCTATTTCCAGCAACAGTTATACAGCTGGCAGCTGGTGCAGATGCAAAAATGTGTAGTGCCAGAAACTGAGAACCACCAGCAGGAAGGTTGGGTGGGGGGCTATTTTATATACACTAAACTTGCCTGCCTTGCATTGTACTTTTCAGGAGTGTGAAATTTGGACAGCTTGGGGTTTGCAGAAAAGGTTAAAAGCGCCACAAAGCCAGGTTGGTCTGTCTCACATTGACAATCTTGCTCCGTCCTTTAGCCTGCCTCATTTCTGTTCCTAGGATTCCACTTCTGCCATATCTTTCTATAGCCTTCGTATTGCCTAGGGGGAAAAACTCTATTCTAGGCAAATATCTATTGGCATCAGTTAGGTGTTTGGCATGAATGAGGCATAAGGGGAGGGTGTGATTTGGCAGCTTTCAGCAAGTTATAACTAATAAAGAAGTTTCAGCTCCTCTGTTCCACAATTAAATGAGGATGATAACTCAAATCAGCAGAATTTGTTCTTGTCTCATTTATTGTGGTATTAGGACTGTTGTCTTTATTTCCCTCCAATTTACAGACTCCATCTGTGTCTTGCTGGTACAAGAAAGGTGGGAGAAAGAGAAGATGCTTAAGTACCATGAAAAGGATAAGCGAGAGGTGTCTTGCAAAAACTCAGTGCTTCTGTTTAGAGCTACTGCAAGATGAGTAATCACCGCCTCTTAGAAAAATAGGCAGGTTCCCCCCCCCCCCAATGCCATCTTAAAGGGAACAACTTACCATAACCAATATGCTTTAAAGCACAGATGGAGAAGTTGTAGGTACTAAAGCTCCAACCATCCTTGATTATTGGCCAGGCTGGCTGGAGCTGATGGGAGGTTTGAGTTCAGCAACATGGGGGAGGCACTCCTCATTCCCTGCTTTAAGGACCCTGCAGCTGCTCATGGAGGTCACTACAAGTGTTAAATTTTCACACAGAAAGCACTTTTTTTGTACAAGAGCTGGTGAAGACACTGAAAGATTCAGTCATTCTCCACAATCATTTCTAAGTTTAACTACACCCAAGTGCTTTGGGTGTAGAAAATCTGTAATAATAAGATTCTCACCGAGCCTCAGTCATTCAGGGAACTCATGCCCCCCCCCATCCCCAAATAATATTGAAAGAGATACACACAGCTACAGCCATGGAATCCTGTTTCTGTAGTTTGAGAACAATCTGGTTTAAGAATTAAACTGCAAGACTCCTATAGACTTTGACACACACTAAAATGCAGGGGGGAATCTAGCTCTATGTATTGTTCTTCAGTATTTATCATCAATTACCAAGCAAATATTGCATGTATATTTAAGATATATTCTAGCACAAATAGCTGGTTTTCTTTACATTTAAGGTAAAGATTTGTTTTATTTAAACTTTCAAACAGTATTTGAGTTATTGTGCTCAGTTTTGGAAAAAAGGCACGCACATATTTTCTATGAGAGCTGTTTTTTTCTAAATTTGTTTTCATTTTATCAAGCATGTAAGCTATATAAGACATTTTGTAATTAAATGAAATGGGGAAATGTTCAAAATAATTACAGACCCATGCTATAATTCAATTCAAAACTGACATTGACACAAGAAGGTATTATTCACAGTAAATATTCCTATCTCCTCTCCTCTTTACCTGACTAAAAATACCCAATTCCCTCAACTGTTCCTCATAAGGCTTGGTTTCCTTTATCATATTGGTAGCCCCTCTGCACACATTTCAGCTTGTTAATATCCCATTGACACTTAGGCAATCAATATTCTTTATTCTCATTTCATTTTTTTAAAGAAACTGAACAGGAAATATGAATACAAAACTTAAATGGAGTAGGTTCCATATAATGTTTCTTTACTTTTTATTGGTTATTTATTTATTATAAATAAATAAATAATTAGAGTTAGCAAGCTCAGCTCCAATGTATAATGCTTATAAGGAAAAGTACCACCAAGGGCAGGAATGTGCCTACATAGTTAACCTACTGAGCTATTGGAGGAAATAAGGCTTCTTTCAGAAAAGTTTTATCCTCATTAAAACAACGAAAGAATACAAGCAGGCAAGAAGGAATTCAAAAAGCAGAGCATATTGCTTAAAACTTAAGACTAGCAATAATAAGAAATACACTGGAGCAGGAAACCTGCTAGGGAGGCAATTTGACCTATTGATGGCAAGGGACTCAAAGGTGTACTACAGGAGAAAAAGGAGATTCCCGAGAAGCTGAATGAATGTTGTGCATCTGTCTTCCTTGTGAAAGGTAATGGCCAGATCCATGTGCATGAACCTTGTCAGGAAGGAGTTTGAGGCAAATAGTGGTGAGAAGAGATAAAATTCCAGCCCTTACTCAGAAATTAAAGATGAAAAGAATAACAGGTCCACATGTCATCCACTCAAGTTCTTAATTTGCTTGTTTTATACCAAAATATTTAATTTGTCCCTAAGATCAGCCTCTATATCTAAACACTGGAAAGTTAACTCCAATTTTCAAAAAGGATCCAAGTAGAATCAAGGAAATTACAGCCCGGTCAGCTTACTATCTGTTCCAGGAAAACTGGTGGAAAGCATTAAAATCCCAACCTCACTCTTATGGCATCCAAACTGGAGTCGTAGTGGATAACTTCTTGAAGATGTTGGCCCAGGGTGCGACAGCTGTGAAAAAGGCAAATTCCATTTTAGGGAGCCTTTGGGAAATGATTAAAACAGCACTGCCAATGTCATAATGCTCTTATTAAAAACTGTGGTGTGACCACAGTTTGAATAGTGTGTTCTGTCCTAGTCTCACTGTATCTCAAAAAGGATATTGTAGAATTGGAAGGACAAGCAAAATAAGAATAGGGCTGGAACAACTCCCCCATGAGGAAAGGTTACAACATATGTGGCTTCTTAGTTTAAAGCAAAGATGAATGGGGGACAATGATTGACATAATAGAGGTTTTAAGCATGGAGAAAGTTTTTCTCCCTCTCTAACACTAAAACCCAGGGCCATTCAGTGAAACTGAATGTTGAAAGAATCAGGACAGATAAAAGGAAGTATTTCTAACACAGTGCACAGTGAAAACAATGAAATTTGCTACTGTAAGATGAAGTAATGGCCACCAACTTGTATGGCATTAAAGGGGTTTAGACTACTTCATAGAGAATAAGGCTATTGGTGGCTACTAGCAATGGTGATAGTATTGGAATTGGTATGCCTCTGAATAGTTGAGGAGCACAAGTGGGGAGAATGCTGTTGCACTAATGTCCAGCCTGCGTGCTTCCCATAGGCACCTGGTTAACCACGGTGAGAACAGGATGCTGGACTAAATGGGTCTTACGCTCTTAGAGAACAAGAATTTAGTATGGTCAGCTTACTTTCTGATCATTGGTTCTAGGAACAGCATGCGCTACAAGATTGTACTGTGGTATTGTTATTTGGCCATCCCCTGTGGAAGCAGCTAACATATCCCCTTGTGACAAAAGCAGAATAGCCTCTGCTTTACAACCGCTGGCACACCTGTGAAGTCAGTTCCTTTCTTTTGAGCCATTACATATACTAATAATAATAATAATAATAAATTTTATTTATATCCTGCCCTCTCCAGCCGAAGCCGGGCTCAGGGCGGCTAATAACAATAAAATAGTGCAACATTCTAAAAACATTATAAAATTAATTAAAATCAAATTGATGGCAACCACAGGCTAAAGTTCTGTAAAGACTGCCAAAGGAGGGAGTCAGGCTGTGCCCTGACCAAAGGCCTGGTGGAACAGCTCTGTCTTGCAGAGGAAAGATGTCCTGCAGGGCCCTAGTCCTGCAGGGCCCTAGTCTCTTGTGACAGAGCGTTCCACCAGATTGGAGCCGCAGCCGAAAAAGCCCTGGCTCTAGTTGAGGCCAGCCTAACCTCTCTGTGGCCTGGGACCTTCAGGATGTTTTTATTTGAAGACCGTAAGTTCCTCTGTGGGACATACCAGGAGAAGCCGTCCCGTAGGTACGAGGGTCCTAGGCCGTATAGGGCTTTAAAGGTTAAAACCTTTAAAGGTTAAAATACTAAACACTTGTTTTCAAAATTTTATTTTAATATGTAAGGTACTAATCATTATAATATGGCAAAGGTGACTAGATAAATCCAACCTGAGAAGAACAAGGAACTTCAGCAAAGACTATCATTTCTGTGTGCTGTTGAAAACCCAGCATGCCCATGCCAGCAATGCTCTTGAGATCCTGCAAAACAAAAACAAAAACAGGAAACAATGTGAAAATAGGATCATAGGATGGTGGATAAGCAGATCATTCTTGCCTGCTGTGTCATATTCCTCAAAATAAAAATACCGGTTAACAAGATCTTATGGAAGGCAGCAGTCATTGAACAATTACTTTTACCTTCTCCCAGTTATTTCTCTCCTGTTCCTGCAGTAGGCACAGTTCCTTTGGACTCTATGCAGAGCAATCCCTCTGTCTCCCATATCACTTCAAGTATTACTAGCTTGGAAATACACTAACCTTGTAGAGTGCACTTGGGAGCAGAGTTCAGATGTTGGTGGCATGTACGTAAAATGAAAAGGGGCTCCTCTCACACACTCCTGCAGGAAGGAACAGAAGCAGATTTGTGAATTTGAAGTCAGGTTTGCTACCTTGCTCTGTCTTTTGAGATTTACAGGCTACTTCTTTCCCAAACCACTTTCTGCAGGGAGGATGGGAAGAAGGGAAGAGACAGGGATTTCAAGCCATGAGGCCACACAACTGGTGAGGAAAAGTCATTCATGTTGCACAAGTGAATATAAAACTCTACACTCTGCCTATTGGTAGAATCAAACATAAATACAATATTTGGAGTGGGGGCAAAGAAGAGACTAGGCTTTCTCAAAGGGAGAGTAGGGAGCCCCTACTCACACTATGAGAATCCTGGCTATAAACCAGTGTTTCAAAGGGTTTTTACCATCATTGTTCACCCAGATCAGATTTACCAGCTGTTGAACTCCAAGCTGTTCTTCTGGCCTAGTGATGACTTTTGAGGCTCCTGGCTCCCTTCCCTTTCCCAGGACTCCCTCTGTGCATCTAAATTGGGCTGATACCTGATGCTGTTGAACTTGCATCTCCTTTATCCGGCTCTTTTTGGACATGTTCATAGCTACCAATTCCATATTACTGGATTCTGGAAAGGCCGTGGTAGTATGCTGCCCTAGGGCTTTCAGACTGGTACATGTGGGAACAGAGAAAGTCTCAGTAGGCTCCTCATCTAGAGTCATTTGTTTCCTTTTAGCTGCCACACATGTCCTGCTTATGTCCAGGAATTTCTCCCCAGATCTTCTCACCGAAGTCTGATCCCTCTGCAAATGGGCCATATGATCTTCCTCTGTATTTTCAGACAAGGACCCAAGAGAGATATTTCTCTGAATTGGGGAATGGACAGAAGAGCGAAGGCACATATTAGTGTGAGAATGTGAATTCCTCAGTGATGGGCCACAGGGAATGGTTTCATCAGTATTTGCAGTTTTGCTGACACTATGTGCAGTGATCAATGCAACAGAGCTGGATTTTTGACTGGCAGATTCCTTGGGAGATGTACTGCTGTGAAAAGGAAGTAGTGATGGGGACACAGTCTCTTTTGGCGCATCCTGGCCAGAGCTACAGTGGGACATATGAACACGAGGTTCCAGTAAATCTGGGGTGCAGCTGTTGGAGCGTGGAGTCTCTTCTTCCCCAGCAGTATTAGCCATGAGCACCTGCTGTGCGCAGGGGAGGCTGTGTGATATACCAGATGTGTCTGCCAAAGCAAAAATGGAAACACACAACTACTTTTAAGTCATATAAGAAAACAAGCAGGCTACTGTGAACCTGGTACAAATGATCTCAAAAAAAATGGCTGTGAAAGTCAAGTCAACATAAAATATGCTCAGCTACTTGCAAATATATCCAAGAATTACACGATATTCTGAAGGATATTTGCATGTGGGTAATTCTGCCATTTCAAGGGGACAGGAACAGGGACGTGAACCTGATTTGTAAGAGATTTTGACTGGCTAGATGACAATGTAGGCTCCAAACAGGCCATGACAGGAGGACAACTATAATATAAATAATTTGAGCTTAGTGCCACAGTAGAGCATGTCATCTTAGTGGGTAAAATTTAATTTTTGCAAATTTCTTCATTTGGGGGGAATCTTAAAAATATGCTTTTGGATGTGAGAAATTCAAATCTGCTATTTTTGTGATTAGACATTTAGCTTACCAAGTCTACATTTGATTAAGAAGCAAATAAACTCTTGGAAAACACAAAAGAAGATGTTTAACCCTCTGAAAGTGTCAGGTAATATAAAATATGTATTAAATATATTGTATAACTGCAAATACTTGGCAATCATTTCTAATGATTTCTATGCACTTTTCCACACATTTTAATTACCAAGCAAAACAAAATTATATTTATTTAACCAAAGTATTTTTTTTTAATTCCCAAATCATGTTACAACTTTTTAGCACCCCTCATTTTCAACATGCCCTAGCCCACAGGTAGGTTTTACACATCTGGTCAGCAACCACTTTTCCATTTTTCCCTGTAACACTTTACCCACTGACTTGTCTAATTCAAAGCATGAGCCAAATGGGGTGTGATGCAAGAGATCAGTGAGTGATATCTCTCTTTGTGTGTGCGTTTCCTTTAAAGCAGCACAAAGAGTTCACATTTTGATTCAAGTAACTACAGGCCGGGGGGGGGGGTTGACTCTTTCCTGCCTATCCCATTATCTCAATCTAGCTTCCAACTCCCTAGTTGCTGTTTGTCTCACTGGAGAAAAAAACACTCAAATGAGGCTTATAGCAGCTTCAAAGAAGAATGTGGTGGTTTCCTTTTCCAGCTCAATCAAAACTTAAGCCCGACACAGGCACTTTAATAACAGAATTTAGATTGGAACATAACCTCCTTCATTATTTTAGATTTGGGCCCAAGACACAGACAAATTTAACTCTCTCACCCTCAATATGAACAGAGTCAGAGGCTTTGGCAATGCCCACTTCCTTATAATGCAGCCCTGTTGCTCATATCCCTGCAAGAGCAATGGCATAAGCGAATGGCATGAACAGCAGAGGTGCATACTAAAGGAAAGCGTCTGCAAATTGCTATTCACACTGTAGGAGAAGGGTAAAAAGCCCTTTGTGTCTCATCTTACAAAGCAGAAAGATGGTGAAGTGAACTATGGTGTTGGCAGGGCTTTTTTTCAGAGGGAACTCACAGAAACTCAGTTCCAGCACCTCTCAGGTGGGCACCATTGCTACTCTAAGAGAACAAGAGATATGTTCATGGTAGAGTTGCCATATTTTGAAGCGGAAAAGAGAGGACATATTTGCTGATTTCTAGTTCACTATTGTCTACACTTACTGGCAGCAGCCCTCTAGGGTTTCTAGAAAAATAGCACTGGGAAGGAGAAAGTATTGAAGCATGGAAGAGACCGGCCCAATTTAGCCACTGTTTCCAACCAGAATGTAAAAAACAAGCAAACCCAACCACCAGTTAACACCTAAGATATTTAAAGACAGCAAGTGTGGCTGCAACAAAATCAGATTATTCCGGCTGCCAGTTTCTAGTAGAAACTCAAGATGAACATACTTGCACTACTAAGGATGCCTGGTAATGTTTTTGCTTCGCTGTGAATTAAGTATACATGTCATTTTCCAAGTATCTCTTCAAAAAAAATTGAGAATATAATTTTCAGACATCATAATCCACCCAAAATTAAGAATATCTAGGTTCCATTGATTTCTAAAATAAATGACTTACATCACTTAACTTTAGCTGGATAGTGCCCAAACCTCATTATTTTGAAAGCAAGAAAGGAGCAAAATAAATAAAAGTTTAATTTTTGAAACCTTGAGAACACTGAATCACAGAAACGTTTAGCAGCCTAAACTACAAATTTTTAAATAAATCAAAATATCAATTAAAAACATCAACACTTAACTTCTTGTGTCATTTGTATTTGATTTCTTCAATAAAACAATCTGACTTTCTTTCATGCTGAAAATTCCAATTATACTTCATCTTTACTATCAAGGCCAAAAGAAATATCCACTGATGCAAATACCTGGTACAAAGAGAAACAGAACAACTTTCTTCACAGGCAGTAGGACAACAACATAAATACTCACCACTGGAGGTGGACAGAGTCATTCCTGGAATTTCATCCCAAGGGTTTTCTAAGGAACCATCTGGGCTTTCAGATTCAGCTGCCAAAAAAAAGAGTGCAATCAATTGTTTCCCTGCAAATAGGCCTCTTAAAGGTGCAGGCAACCCTGAGGTCAGGTTAAAGTAATGGGAAAGAGCTCTGGGCATTCAAACAATTCTAGAAATTCTCTCTTCCAAGAAGGCAGCCGGTGTAACCAAAGTAGGACAGAACTACCCTCTCCCCTCCCAAGCTGTGTTAAGGTGGAGCATGGTCTGCCCTCAAAGTAAGTTCAAGATCATTCAAAATATCAACTGCAGAGCAGGTTTTCAGAAATTAGTTGAGTGGAAAAATAGGAGCAGAGGTTCTGAAGTTACAACTACTAATGCTTATGGAATAGCTTTGAACCACATGCACAGCATTGTAGCTTGGGGGGTGGCATTTGATATCTTATCTCCACATCCTTTCAAGACTCCCTGGCCGCATATGAGACTACTTTCAGCCATCCACGGTCACAAATGTTTTTTCCCTGTCAAATAACACCTATTTAAAAATTTCATGCTATAATGGAGAACTGCACATCTGTAGTTATCAATGTGCTCCTTAGTCCTTATAAGGTTTCATCCCAAAATCTAATAGCAAAGCAAGCCACCAGATGTATCTGAGCCTACAGTAAATGGGTATGAAGCATGAATATTGTCAGGTTTTGAAGAGATTACAGAGCACATGGCTCTCAACCACCACTATCCAGACCTCATTAGATAGATTAAGAAGCATAAGCAAGTGAACTTCACATTTGTCAACTTTCCTTGTAACTGAGTCAAGGGCACTTGCTGCAGCATTTCAAGGTCTCAGCAGATTTATTAGTTTGGTGAATAATAATAATAATAATAATAATAATAATAATAATAATAATATTAATATACCACCCTTCATCCAAGGATCACAGGATGGTTTACAGTATAAAAACACAAAAAATACCATAGTAACAAACAATAACTCCCTACACCCATTGCCCTGCCAACCACTGGCATGTGGCACCCAGAAGACTGCCCACTAGGGAATGCGATACTCAGGCAGAAAGAGGTTTCCACTCTTAGCTTACAAAGTTGGGCACCAAATGAAATTCAACTTCCTATGACTATTATTGAGATGCTGCTCAGTAGGAGCTTTGGATACAGACAAGCAACCATTATCTGTAAAACTACTGATTTCATAATACAGTGGTACCTCAGGTTACATACGCTTCAGGTTACATACGCTTCAGGTTACAGACTCCGTTAACCCAGAAATAGTGCTCCAGGTTAAGAACTTTGCTTCAGGATGAGAACAGAAATCGTGCTCCGGCAGCGCAGCAGCAGCGGAAGGCCCCATTAGCTAAAGTGGTGCTTCAGGTTAAGAATAGTGTCAGGTTAAGTACGGACCTCTGGAACGAATTAAGTACTTAACCTGAGGTACCACTGTAGTCTTCTAGACTTTGAGAGCTCAGTTGTGGACCAAGGTGTCTTTTAGATAATGTGATATCCCCTTAAGTAGAAAGCTGCACTTGTGTCAACAGAAAAGCCATACATCGCTTTTGTGGCCTTGCAGGCAGAGAGACAACTACTGCTACTCACCACTGAAAAAAGATACAGTACTTTGCTCATCATCTTGAGTACTCTCAAGAATAGCTTGAGAGGGCTCTGTAAGATAAAGGACAATCTGATTTTTAGCACGGACTCCCCCAAAAAGACATGTATTAGAACCAGCCATTAAAAAATTAACACCATCAGTAAAAAAAATGGAATGAAAATCACCATAAATATCACAACAACCAAACCAAGAGGCAGAAGCAGCAAGCAAAAGCACTTTTCCATCCCCATTACACTTTACCCCTCCCCAAAGGGCTGGACGAAGAGGTGTCTTCACCTACCAAGGAAACAAGACTGTGAAAGACTAGGCAGCATTTCTCTTACCTCCAATCTTAACACTTTGACTAGTCTTTAAAATGAAGCAAGGAAAAAAAAGGCACCAGACACCAAAAGCTCTTACTTTCTCTTTAAAAGGGAGCAGGCAGAGGCTTATATGTGATCTTAGTACTGTGAAACTTGAACTTTGAATCACCTGACATCATAAGATGCCAGGGGATTGGTAGCCTGTCCACCTGGCCTATGGAGGGTGGGCCAGATTCAGTTCTTCTTATCTGACAAATGCACCACCTCAGCTCACAGCAGCCCTCACCCTTAATTCATAACGATCATTTTAATGGTAGCAAGATTATAAGATCTATGAGATTCTGTGCAAAAAAACAGCAGTGGTGGACAATAAAAACAGCCAGACCTTGCACTCTCCCTTCTACCACTGCTGTTTTAAAATGTAGTTCCTAGTTGTGGTCACAGAATCCTCTGTCCACAAAACCTCAACCTTGGTCTCTCAAACATACTTAAGCTTTGTCAGTCCTTATAGATTGCCATTAAAATGATGGCATTTAGTTATGAAGTTCTAGGGACACTTGATATTCTAAAATAAACAGAACTGCTTCGTAATGAAGTAATTTGGCAAATTCATAGGCTAGAGCAAGAATGGGGAGCACTCTGAATACTCAGTTACAGTTCTCACAACCCCTAGCTATTGAACATGCTGCCTGGGGCTTACAGCGTAAGGAAGGCCCCATCCTTAACTAAGGTCATTTTTCACCCAGCACTCTGGCACTCACTTGGTAGGTAGGACTTGTGAAGTAATGCTTCATTTTCTGCACTGATCATCAACAGGTTGGCTGGGATGGCAAAGAAATTCTGGTGAACATAAAATCAGAATTGTTACTCCACTTCTGCTTCCCTGCATAGCACAACAGATCCACGCAGACCCAGCCAGTGCTTAACAGGCCAATAAATCTTACCAATCACATAACTGTTCAATAAAATAGAAAATAAGGGACCCTGGTGAGCAAATCTCAGCTATTTACTGCCAGTATGGAAATTCTACCAGATCCACTGATTTGAGAAATAAAAAAACCTGACATCTGCTTTACTTTCAGGGTTGAAGGTTTTATCAGTTTTGATCTGTATTTTTTATTCCTTATTCTTCCATCATCTATCTACCCATTCAACCATCACACCCACACACCCCATCCCTGTGATTTTCAGTTGAGATGTTGTCACAGGCAGAACAGAGAACAGACCTTATCTTGCTTGCGTTCCACCTGCCATTTGGTGTCAGAATATACAGCCAACTGCTCAGAATCCAACAGCTTGCTGGGGTTCAATAAACTGAGACAATCCTTGGCATTTTCTTTTAAAGTACTGAGTCGATCCTGCTTTATCTCCTGCAGTACTTCAGAAACAGATGATGGCTCTTTACAGGAAAAGGAAATGTGCACAGTAAAATAGGGTGTTAGCTTTGGAACAAGAGTCCCATAACATTTCGTATTAGAGCTAAATGAAAATGAAACAGATGCCTACAACACTAGGCCAATTTTAAAAGTTAGTCAGAAATATGCTTGCATCAGTCTTTTTGTAATTTGATCCAAGGTAAACATATTCTGGCAATAACAAGGTGAAAATTTCTGCTGTCAGCAAAACATATAAATCAGGATGTAATCTTGCTATCTAAAAGCAGATTACAAAATGTTTGTCCTCTGCTGTAAGTGGCCCAGATGCACCGTTGTCCACTGACAGTTAAGGGATTTTGTTTAGTGAAATCCACCTCTTTTGTTGAATATATACTAATCTGGCTAAAACAGTTTTACCCATTCTTAGAACTGTAATGTTTTTATTTGTTTTATAATTGTGTATTATATTGTTGTAACCTGCCCTGGGATCTGGTAAAGGGCAAGAAAGAAATCTTAGGAATAAATAAAAGTAACACAGAGCTATGCAATGCAAACACCCATCAATTCTCTGTTAAGGCAATAAGGGACAGAAAAACCACTTACAGTTAGCCTGAAACTTACACTCACTTTACTTATGCAATCACAACCTTATGCGGGTGACCAAAAAATAAACAAATAAATCAGAAAACCACAGGAAAAATAGGGTTAAATCAAAACGTGGTAGAGAAACAACAGTTGGCAATCCCATCTGCCATTGCAGTCACCTGGGAGAGTGTTTGGGCACCTTCAGAGAATCAGAGTGAGAAAGGGTCTAGCAATTGCATGGAGAGCAAGGGAAAAGTGACCTGAAAGTGAGCAAAAGCCATCTGGAATGTGTGGGGAAGGTTGAATGAGCAAGTGGGGGTGGTCTGAGAGTGATGGGAGTTGATCTGAAAAGTGGTCCGGAAGCAAGGGGAAGAGGTTTTTTAAACTTGGTTTTTTAATGGCTTCTTACAGGTCTTCCTGGCTGTATGTGTTTTGTCAGTTATGTGCAGTTCCACATAGGTTGCGGGCTTGCAGTACTGCATGATGCAAGTATGATATGGAGACTTAATTAATCTTATACCAACCAGCCCCTTCTATTATGTTACACTAAGATTTCCCTTTAGAAACGTCCAATGCTCACTATACAATACCTGAGCTGGACCAGGGCTGGAGAGCAAGGCTTTTCCTGAAAGACACAAACAAAATAGAACCTAGAGTTAAGAATGGCAATGGGTTTGCCAAACCTTCAAACAACCTCCTTTTTATGTCTGAATCAAATTTTGCTGTTAATTGATTTTATCTGACCCAGTTTGATCCACTCTAAGGATGACATTTTAGCACATCCCTATTCCAAAATACTTGTTATGACATCTTAGAAATGGCTAGTACAGTAAATCCCTCCTTCTTTCTGAACAGCTCATTCTTTCTCTACTTCTGGATTGATTACAAGAAAGTAAATATCTCAGTTAAGGGACTATTAGCTTCCTAATAATTTTCCTTACAAACATGTTCTACTGCAAAATTTGGCATTTGAAACAAGAGAAAGAAAAACTGATGTGTGGACTATGGACGATTCCTATATAGTAGAGTCTATATCATCATCTAGTGAAAAGTTATTGTCTGTACATACAGAACTATTGATCAATTCCAGTAATATATTTTGCTGTTCATTGCACTATCCTTCCTCCAAGGAGTTCAGAGTAGTGTCCATGAAGGTTATTCCATGTTATCTTCACAATAGCCCTTTCTGTACTGAGAACCTGAAGTTTTGAGCTCTGACTGTTCTAAAACAAAAACCTTACTAATATGTGCAAAACAGAACCTGAAACGTGTTTTGGTAAGCCACATAGAATATTTCAACTGCTATCTTAAGCTAACTCACATATTAAGCATGAAGAAACAACTGTTGGACCATGAACTTACTGCCACAGTTCCTTTATCTTCTCCAGTACTGAGGGCTCCCGGTTGCTATAAAAAGATGACATCTTAGCATTCCCAGCTTTTCACCATAGTCCAAAGTTACCACTTAAGCTTCTCAGAGCAGAAGAACAAATGGATTAAAGAATGGATTTCGAAACCTGACCAATCATACGAAAAATTACAGAATACTCTTAGTTTCTGAATATGGTAGATCCCAAGGCCATCAAAAGTTACCAAAGCCACTTGGAGAATTATTATTATTTTCATTTTTAAAAACAACCAATTTGCAGCTTCAATTTCCAGTAACAAAAACATCACTAAGTAGCAATTCTCTCAAAAATGAATGGCTGCCTCCAGGGTACACTGCCTGTCATCTTTCCAAATCCCCTTCTTTGACAATTTGAGAAAGCTACAGCACTGAACTAAAAGAGGTAAGGGCCTAACTACACAGGACGCTAATGAAAACATTTTCCCCAAATATAAATTGGTATGCAGCAGAGGCTATTTTCATTTAAATTGTGGCTGGGAGTAGAAGATTCGAACCTTCCCACACCATACACCTCACCATACCTGGAGTTTCTGAGATAAAACCATACATGCACCTCTGTGTTGGCACTTATAAAAGCCACAATATGATTGCTAACCACCTCATTCACATCACAGGTAGTAAGGCTCTAACAAAATAAGACTGTTGAGGAAGGACACATACCAATTCATTCTGCCCAGTTTAATTTACCAAGCTTAAGTAAAATGTGATGCAAATTCAAGCAGACTCATATAAAGACTCATCTAAGCATTTTCTAGCCAACCTTCTTCCATGCAAATTCACACATCAAGCCCATAACAAAGCCCAGAGAAAGTCTCACCAGTCTTGCTGCCTCCGTTCCCTCCGCTTCATGGGCATCACTCGGAAACAATCAAGTACCAGGTAAAATCGGCAATCCTCCTGAAAGTGAAGGAAAGGCAGAATTAGGTATGTTGTGCCTGGATGTGTATTCAGTCCAACATAAGGCAACACATGTTCCCAAATTTGATTTACCGTATTTTTCATCCCATAGGACGCACCTAGTTTTTTGGGGGGGAAATAAAGGGGAAAAAAATTTCCTTTATTTCCTCCCCAAAACCAGGTTGAGGAACAGCGGTATGGCGGCGCTGCGCCTCCCCGCTGTCCCCCGAGCTTGTGGGGCTGGCTGATGTCTGCTTCAGGGCGCCCTTGCGCGCCGGGCAGCAGGCTGCTATCCGCAGCGTAGTGAGCCCTGCGAGAACTCCCGCAGGCTCGCTGATAGCTTCCTGAAGCCTGGAGAGCGAGAGGGGTCGGTGCGCACCGACCCCTCTCACTCTCCAAGCTTCAGCGAAAGCCTGTATTCGCCCCATAGGACACACACAGATTTCCCCTTCATTTTTGGAGGGGGGAAAGTGTGTCCTATAGGGCGAAAAATACGGTAATTATTACTTGAATGCAGAGGTGCCAAGTTGCCCCCAAGACTGAGGGGGCCCAGTGTGCATCATGTGTGATGTTGCACCATCTAGAGGAGGTCGAGCACTTTGGCCACTGAAACTGTGACACATGATGCACAATGCATGTGACGTGCATGCATGACGCACGCTGGGGCCTCTCAACATCAAGGGGAACCAATCGCTTTCCAACAAAGACTGAGGGGGCCGAAGACACATAAACCCCTAGAGTTAGCACACCTGTTTGAATGATATGCAGGGAGTGGTGGGAGGTGGAGAGAACAGATAAGCAGAGCCTTTAACAAAATCCAGAAGCCCCCTTCTTGGCTTTCCCTAAATTTAATCATATTATGCTCCCACAGCATAATAGAGAATGAGAGAGGAAAAGAAGACAGCCTTCAGTCCATTAATATTAGTAAGCGTAAGATTTGTTGGGAAGGGGGTGGGGGAATTGCAAAATGCAAATGTCTCCTTGATCTCTCCAGCCAACATAGACTTGCTTCGGGACAATGTATCTGTCCATGTCAGCTGCTCAAGACCAACCTGTGTCCCATATAAGCTGTGCCAACATAATACCACTTGGGACAATAAAGGATCCTTCACATGTTAGCTTTGCCCCTCAGGTTCATGGGATAAATGTGGCCTTTTCACAAGAAACTTAGGCTAGAAAAAATTATCTACCCACAAAATGATAATGATAAGTAAATAAATAATGATAATTCCCAGCTATTAAGTTCCCAGCTATTAAGATAAAGACTTGCCTTTCCTTTAACAAGTATCATTTAAGTTTTCAATAACCTCATGAGGTGGGTTAGGCTGAAATATAGTGACATGTTCAACACCATCTTCAGGTTCAGCATTTAAAACTTTGAAAATAAATTGCAGTCACAGAAAACAACAACAAAAAAAAACCATCTTCAGGGCCAGAGGGAGATTGGAAACATGCTTCACCACAACTGCCCCCATTTTCAGGACGTAACTACTCACAAACTCACCTTAAGAGAGTGTGCTTTCACAAGACTATAATGCTGTATCAATTTTTTTAAAGGAGGTGGGAGAAGTCACCTCACAATGATACTTCTTCTGACAAACTCAAATCAGACAAAGGTTTGTGCCAGGCAGCCTTCTGTGTCAGGAGAAAAGTCAACCAACTCAAGAGTCACACCCTATTATCCTAGCAGAACTTCTGAGGAGCAGATGAACCCTATTACCACAGATAAAATACAAGCCAACCTGTGGAGGCTGGCTGAGGCCTTCCCATGTTTTCCCGCCAATTTATGTGAGGCATTGCAGCTGCACCTGATTCTAAGTACCGTATTTACTGGAATGTAATGTGCACATTTTTTTTGCAAAATTAGGATGCACATTTGATTTGATGGCACATTTTCAATCGCCAGCAAATACTTTTTTGGTTTCAAGGTTTTGAAAATTGAGGTGCACATTAGATTCAATAGTATATTAGATTCGCGTAAATATGGCTACTTCTTTCTAAAGCACCTGCTTTCTAGGCTCATAATTGAGCCTGAGGTGATGTCAACGACATTATTTTCACCATAGGTCTGGTCAGAGGAAACAAAGGCAATTTTGGTAAAGAAAACTGAGGCTGCAATCCAATTACTATACATAGATTTTAACTGATTAATGGTAGGTGTTTCATTTTATTTATTTATTATTTTATTACACAACATACAAATGCACTATAAAAACACAAAATACATAATAAAAATAACAACCAAACCCTGCCCCCCAACAAACCAATATCCCTCATGCCCCCCACCAGCTCCCACAAACACATTTAAAAGAGAGTATAAGATGTTAATCAGCCCAAGGTCTGGTTGAAGAGGAGCGTTTTCACCTGGTGCCTAAAGGGGTGTAATGAAGGTGCCAGCTGAAACCTCCCTAGGCAGAGCATCCCACAAATGGGGAGCCACTGCAGAAAAGGCCCCGTTCTTGTGTTGCCACCCTCCAGACCTCTGGTTGGGGAGGCACACAAAGAAAGATGAGGATCACAGAATCCAGGTTTGTTTATATGGGGAGAGGCAGTCCTTGAAGTACTGTGGTCCTGAGCCATTTAAGGCTTCATAGGTCAAAACCACCACTTTGAATTGGGAAGGAAACTAATTGGCAGCCAGTGCAGTTGGGCCAGAATCAGTGTAATATGCTCAAACCGTCTTGCTCTGGTGAGCGAGCTGGCTGCCAAATTCTGCAAATTTTACTGATCGCCAGTAAAGAAAATAAAGTGAATTAATTCCAACAAAGATGGCAAAAGATGCTAGAAATGTACATCACTGAAGAAATATGGGGAAATACCATATTTTTCCATGTATAAGACGCCCCCATATATAAGACAACCCCTGTTTTTTTAACCCAAAATTAAGAAATTAAGTTGTTTAGCTTTTTGGTGAGGTGGGGGAAGTCACTTCCGCCAATCGCTCACCCACCTGCCCACCACTGTCGATCACACAACACAGCCACTGCTGATCGCACACCTCACCGCAGTCGCCAATTGTCTGCCCACTTGCCACCACCAACAGCCCATCCGCCCACTTGCCACAGCCACCAATCACCGGCCCAGTTGCCACAGCCAATCACCAGCAGGCCTTGCTGCAGCCACCAATCACCCGCCAAATCGCCGCTGCCAATCTCCTGCTTGCTGCTGCCATTAATCGCACATCCCGCCTCTGCATTCACTATCCACATATAAGACAACACCCAATTTTTGCCTTTTTTAAAAAGCAAAAAAGCATAGTCTTATACACAGAAAAATACGGTAAATTCTCTAATAATTTGGTATCCTACAGGCCCAGCTTCCTATTACCTCAGTGGCATAATCCCATGGTAGGCAGCAGACTTTCCTAAAACCAACAGTCCTTTAGAGGCATCTGGGTGAATGCATGTGAGCTAAAAGTGTGGTGTGAGAATACACACAAGCCGTAAGGCTTCAGTGTCTCTGTGCTCACTGGTTGCACGCCTGACCTTTGTGCACTGAGTGCAAAGATTCAGTCACGTTCAGTTTTAAACGGTTAGACTCCTTGCCACTGTAAGAAACTCAGTATAATCGCAATCTCGACTTTAGGGAGGATTCTGCCCAGGTTCAGCTAAGCATGGTTAGGACCAACCTGTAGATAACTGGGAGAGGGTGGCAATGCAGTTTTTTATGGATTGGGTTTTTTATGTTTTTAGATATGTTGTAAGCCGCCCAGAGTGGTTGGGGAAACCCAGCCAAATGTGTGGGGTATAAACAATAATAAATTAAATAATAAATATTCATGTGCCTTACCACTTTAGCTTCTTCTTTAAAACAAACCCTAAAATTCTGCAGGACGATGAACTGGCCAACAATACTGGAAAATCCAGACTGGGGTAGAGCACTAAAAAAAAAGAAAGAAACATGTATTGCCTCTCGTGATAGCCATGCCCAATAGTTTGCCACATTGTCTAAAAGGCTGCAATTCCAAGCAAAATTTGGAAGAATCCATTCATTTCCTCAGAATACTGAAACTTTCAGCTTCCGTTGTTAAAAAAGGGACATCCAAAAACAAATACTGTAGATAACAGTAAAGATATGTTTCGAGAATATATTTATTTTTAAATACTTGTACATCATCATTCAAAGGCTGCAGGTAGTTTACATCAAAACACAGTAAAATAATATAATCATGCAAGTAGTGTGCTTGTGTGCTCTGTGTGAACCAGATTCTTTAGTCCTTACTTTCCTTTAGCTAGGAACACATATTGCTCATCACTCACCCCTATGCCGCTCCCTCCTCACACTACATTGCTCAGGGGGCGGGGTGGGGAGATCTTTCAAGTTCTACAAAAGCCCATGTGGAAAGTGCAGAATGAAGTTTGCCAACAGTGTGCAAATGCAAATGTGCACATATTGGTTTGCAAAAATTATTCTAAGAACAGAACTTACACTGTCTCAGAGTGAATAGAGTAATTATGTATGCAGGACCTAAAATATTATGGAATTTACTCTGCAAATAGAAATTAACAACTGGTTGTCTACCATAGACTCTCTTGTGTGTCTTAAAAAGTGAAGAATGCATGAAAGGTCTAAAGTTAATTTTTAAAATGGCATTCTTGTGTTATGAGACTTCTGGTAGATTTTGTAACACAGAATTTTAGATTGCTTGGCACAGAATGGTATGCAGATTGCTAATGTGCTAGCTTTTGTACATGCATGTACAAAATGTACATGTTTCATAATTCTAAGAAAAAGCCTAAAAATGGTTTAAAACCCCAAAGTAGTAATAAAAATGAAAAACACAAGGAACCATAACAAGGTTCTCTAACCAAAGCAAGGAAAGTCACCACTACCTATGCCTCTCAGAAATCTATTGCAGCAGGGCCCATGGCACTGTTAATTTAAAAGCTAGCTAAACTAAGGATTAGCTACTGATCAGGACTGACAGAGGATACAGCTTTATGCCTTAAGCCTCTGGTTTGTGGAAGCTATGATGGGACAAGGGAAAAGTGGAGTGTGTGCTGATTCACACAGTAGCCTTTTGGAATCCTTCAACTGGGGGTGGGGGGGGGGAGAAAGAATCTTGCACAATTTAGTGAAAGAATCCAGTCACTTGGGCCACCAAAGAGATGTTGCTTTAACACTGGACAATGAAGTCACTGATCTCCATAAAACAACTGATTAGTGATTTGAACTGGCAATGTATCCACATCAGCACAACGAAGAGAAGTATGAGACCATTTTAATTAGTTTTTCTTAAGAATTATGCATCTTATTTTCTTAAGAATTATGCATTGTTTAATTAAAATGTAGACTGAGGAGAACCATGTACACCACCTAAGCTTATTGACGGAAAGCTGAGATATAAATGTAGAGTGGTATTTCAGGTTACATACGCTTCAGGTTACAGACTCCACTAACCCAGAAATAATGCTTCAAGTTAAGAATTTTGCTTCAGGATGAGAACAGAAATCATGCTCCGCCGGTGCAGCGGCAGCAGGAGACCCCATTAGCTAAAGTGGTGCTTCAGGTTAAGAACACTTTCAGGTTAAGAACGAACCTCCGGAACGAATGAAGTACTTAACCCAAGGTACCACTGTAGTTCATACATAAAGTGTAAAAATTACCATTTTGTCATCTGAACAGCTTTGGCTGTAACATCCACTTGAATATAATGATGCCCATCTGCGATGCACAGAATAGCTGCTGGAAGCTGCTCATCATGATCTAGAGCCTTTGTTTCATTTAGAACCTAGCAATAAATTGGGAGATAAGGCAGGAAAAGAAGTCAGGTATTTCCCACACATATTAAAAATAGGGACCAATCCACTCTAGAGACTTTCATTCTTTTTTGTGGGGAGTGGGGGCAGGATGAGGAAGATATGGAGACCCACAAAGTTTTGAAAGCCACAGTATGGCAATTTAGATCTGCATATGAGAAAAAAGCAATAGTTGTGGGAGCAGGGGACTTCCCATTTTTCAGAGGATGAATACTCCTGTTGCAACAGGAATCATCTTAAAAAGATCAGTCTCCTAACAAGAAGAAAAACTCTCTTCTAAGCTGGTATGTGCTGACTTCCAATTTTTACAAGTACTTGTATTAAAAGACAAAATGGGGGGGGGGGGGGACTTCAATCTGCTTCCCAACTAAACAGGGGCACCATTTTAGTGAATCAAAATATTGTAATTGATCTAACTGATCAACCAACTTAAACACTGCAGCTCCGGCTATAAGGCACATAGGCTGCAATCCTATGCTCATTTACCTGGGGGTAATCTCCATTAAACACAGAGGGACTTGCTTCTGAGCAAGCATGCATGAGATTGCGCTAATATAAAGCAACTCTTATGCTCAAGCAAAAGGTCTCCTCTGGATTCAGAAGGCAGAACATAGCCACTGCCTCAGGAGCAGCAGAAGCATCAATTATGTCCACATTAATGTGGTGTAAGAGTGTTGAACCAGGACATGGGACACGCAGGTTCAAATCCCCACTCTGCTATGAAGCTTTCTGCCAGTCTTTCTCTCTCTCTTGCTCACTCTGCCTAATGAACCTCAAAGCAGAACCACTCAAAGTGGTGGTACATGGACTGGGGCAGGTCTGTGAACCATCAGCTACTGGTCCGTGGTAACTTCACCACAGCCCAGGTTGGGTTGGACACTTCAAGATAGCTTGAGAAGCACCGCCTCACAGCATTGTTGTAAAGAGAAAAATGAGGATGGAGACATTGTTCTAAACTCCTTGTAGGAAGGGGAGTATGGAATTTTATTTTATTTTATAAATTAAGAGTTCCCCATTCATCACTGCTTAAAAAGTCACATTAATATACCCTCAGGACATGTCCAAGTTGACCCTCTTCTCTGGTTTCAGAATCCTTGTACTCCAGCAGAAGATTCACAATCCAAGGTTCCAAGTAGCAGGGCCTGTTTGTCTGGCTATCTTCATTGTCTAAACTGGAAAAAAATAAGTAATTAAAATTACTAAGGCATGGGAAAATGTGCAAAATAGGAGGAAAGGGAAGTGGCATGGCAAAAACACACTAACATGGTATCACACTAAATATCTTCCAGATTGCTATACCATTAAAACCAATTGTGCATTTATTCATCATTAAGAAAACAGAAAAACACAGAGAATGTTTGAGACAACATGAGCCATGTTACTCCGGAGAATGCTTCATATGCCCTTCCATATGTATGTAGGTACACAGCCAATCCATGTTCAGCCATCTTAATGGGACTACTAGGACCTTAACACTTTCATATTCAATGACCTCACCTTCTCATGTAATCATCAGTATAGTAAACAATTTGCAAGTTGGTATACAGAAAGTTCATCCAAGAAGCTCTTCACTTTAACTAAAACACTATTCTTATTTGATAAAAAACAGAAACATGTACAGGGGAACCTCATGTTACGTACCGTCCTCCTTGCGAACGCTGCGGGTTACAAGCTCCGCTAACCCAAAAGTAGGTGCCCCTTGTTGTGAACTTTGCCCCGGGATGCGAGTGGAAGTCATGCGCCGGCAGCACGGCAGCAGCAGGAGGCACCATTAGTGAAAGCGCACCTCATTTTACGAGCAGTTTTGGGTTGCAAACTTCCAGAACGGATTAAGTTTGTAACTGGAGGTACCACTGTATTCTAAGCCAGGTGCAGTGTGGTAGAAAATTAGGTGTTTTGAGGAATAAGTTATGAGCATCATAAAATTTTTATTTTAAAAAACACCCTTGATTGCAAAATTTACTCCTGTTGCACATCACTCTATTTTCAGATACTATTGCCAGAAATCAGAAGGGCTAGAAACTTGCAATATAAGTTTTGCAGAATTCTGTATTAGAGTCCAGATTTAGAGCAAAACTGGGGTGCAGGCAAGCAGTTCCTGAGAACAGAAGATCTTCCTTCCTGATACAGTTCCACCCATTAGTATCACTCCTTTCTCTTTTCTATTGAGAGTCCCAGATTGCACTATGGGATTAGGAAGGGGTTTGCATTCACCCAATACCAACATAAAAAGCTTGCACAGACATGCCCACAAGGTCACTCACAGGGTACTCAAAGTGGTCTTTATCACGCTGGTGAATAGCATAAGGTTACCAGATTTTTTTCAGTGAATCCGGGGACACTTCACTCTGAAATGAGTCAGAATGATGGGATTTTGTCAGGAGACTGATTTGTAAATCTGGGGACTGTCCCCGGGAAACAGGGGTGTCTGGTAACCTTAGAATAGCAGCCTAATGCAGATATAAAAGGAATATACAGGGCTGGTCGTTGCTGGTCCAAGAAGAACTTACAATTTTGGACACCCACTGCAGAGCTACTATAAACGTGGGTTGATGCAAAAACAGCAGGCTCTCATTAAATCTAAATGTAAAACCTGTGTTGACAGAACACTTTCTCAGACATAAGACAAAATTCAGACTAAACTGAGTGGCAGAATCATTCTACAAACTATTTTATTCCCTAGTAAGAGGGAAAATATAGAGATAGGTGAACTATTGCTATTTATTTATTTAATGTATACACCATAGCTTTAGGTATGGGTTTTACGCACGTATTTTATGCCTGGCCGATAGGACTGGTTATATTACTTGGAAGGAAGCCCCAGCCCCCATCGAGATGCACGTGAAACTTTCATAGAGTAAAACCCTGCCCACATTTACATAGAAGCTAAGCTTCACTGCAATCGTTCGGAACTCGCAGCGCAATAAGCCTACGCAGGACGGAGGATGGATTGCATTTGCGCTGGAAGCGCATCCAAGTGGTCCAAAGCAAAAGATACCGTGCGCGCCTCTGTACAGCAACGGGAAAGTAATGTCCCGAGGTGGGAGGGCTGCTTCGGAAAATCAATATCCTACAGCGAGTAAAAGTCCGATTAAAAGGGGATTACGAAACACTCAAGAGCTTCGCCACCCGCCAGCTTATTCGGCGGCCTCTGCCTGCCAGCTACGCCAAGGATACCCGGGACCTGCAAACTTACCCCGTGGGCTTTGAGTCCCGCAGCGACCTCCGCTCCCGATTCATAGGGGCAGCTGCCGAAGACCCGTGTCAAAGCGACCTGCCCCTTTCTCTGAATAGGAGCGAGGCCTCATTCCCGCTCCGCCAGCTGGACTCCTCCTCCCAGCGACTTCCCAACGCGACCCGAGCTAGGTGGGCTGGCCGGAGGACGGGAGGGGAAGGCTAGGTGGGCTGGCCGGAGGACGGGAGGGGCAGGCACGGGCGGCCCCTTCGCGTCTCGCCCTCCCCTCCCGAGCTTCCCTTGCAGCGCCTGCAAAGCAGGAAGAGGAAGCGACGTTGGCGCGGGCTTTCCGTTGTGCAAAGTAAACAGCTCGGCCCGCTCAAGATGTCGGACGCCGAGGCGGGCAGATCCGCGCAAAGAGACATCCTTTCCCCCCAGTTTCCTGAGCCTTGCCAACTGGCCCAAACTGTGCTGGCTTGAAGCAAGCTCTGCAGTGCACTCAACTGCTCTGTGAGCATTTTCATCTGAAGGCAGGATAAAAATGTTTACAATGAATAATAATAAATAATACCTTACTATATTTTCCGCACTTCCCTTTTCATTTCCCCAGGCCTTTAAAATTATATTATTGCTTTATGCTGTTGTAGCTCTCTGGATTTTACTCTTCTGTCCTCAGTTTAAATTGTTTTGCAGTCATTTTTCCTCTGTTGTATAGTGATTGGTGATTTTATAATTGTACAGTATAGCACTTTGTTATTTTTTGAAATTTTGATTAATTCTGAAGAATGTTGATTATACCGCATCCTGTAAAGTGTATGTATGTAATACACATTTCCCTCACATTTATCTAGTTGTAATCATTACAACGTCTTTGTAAGGTTGGTCAATATTATTCCCTATAAGTGGGGACTGAGACTCAGAGAGTGTGGCTACTGAATTCTGGCTAATGCATTGGAATGATGGTTTCATTCAAACCAGGAACTATTGTGGATGATTATAACAATTCCAAAATTAGTGGGTGTTTAATTACATGTAGGAGCATTAATAGATGGAGAAGTATTCTTTATGCAATATCACCATCTGTTGGATCCTGCAGGAACCGCAGTGAAATCCTATTCCCATCTTTTCAGAAGTAAGTTGTATTAAGTGGGATTTTGCTCCTGGTGGCCTTGTTAGGTGTGAGCTTAAGCACCAGGTGGCAGGATGGCAGTCCAAGGGCCTCCACTCCCACGAATCCAATGACACAATCATGTTGCTTAAACCATAGAGGTAGAACGGATCTCAGAGGTCATTTAGTCCAACCAACTATTCTCAAGGCAGGATCTTCAGTCATGTCTTGACTTATAGCCATATAATATAGCCTCTGTTTAAATACCTCCAGTGAAGGACAGTTTGTTTCACTGTCAGCCAGTTCTTACTGCAATGCAGGGATGGGGAACCTGTGGCCCTCGACTCCCACTAGCTCCAGACATCATGGCCAATGGACAGGAATGATGGGTGTTGTAATCCAGCAATACCTGATTGATTTGTTGTCATGCTATGCCAATTTTAATTCAAATGAATCCCAAAGTGGCTTACAAACAATAAATAACATAATAACAAACTCAGCATAAATAATACAAAATACCATATTTTTCCATGTATAAGACTGGGTTTCCCCCCTAAAAAATAATGTCAAAAAATTAGGGGGACGTCTTATACACGGATATGTCTCCCCTCATTTTCTTAAATCTGAGTCCCCCAAAATAGGGGGTGTCTTATACATGGGGTCATCTTATAGACAGAAAAATATGGTAATTAACAAATCATGAATAAAAAAATTATAATAGCAATATAGCCTTAATAATAATAATAATAATAATTTATTATTTAGACCCTGCCCATCTGGCTGGGCCTCCCCAGCCACTCTGGGCGGCTTCCATAGAAACCAAAAATACAGTAAAATATCACACGTTAAAAACTTCCCTGAACTGGGCTGCCTTAAGATGTCTTCTGAATGTCAGGTAGTTTATCACTTTGACATCTGCTGGAAGGGCGTTCCACAGGGCAGCCTTGCCTGCCAGAGCAGCCTTTCCAAATGTGGTGCCCTCAAAGTATTTTGGGCCACTACTCCCAGCATCTCTGTTATTGGCTATGCTGGTTGGGGCTGATGGGACAGCTTAGAGAAAGGTGTTATTGAGCTACAGAGAACATCTGCCCAATTCCTGAATGAAATATCATTCAGATATTTGAAGACTGCTATCATGTCTCCCAGCCATTTCAACCATAAAGTTCCTCAGAGGACTTGGTTTCCTGACCTTTCACCTTCCTAATCTTTCTCCTCTGGACACGTTCCAGTTTGAGAGTGCCCTCCTTAAAAGTATGCCTCCCAGTACTGAACACAGAGTTTGAGATGCCACCTGAGCAGTGCAGAATTAGGTTTGTTGCACCTCTCTGGGATTTTCTAAATTAAGAGTGGTAAGCAAACCTTCAAGTAATCTGAAGGTTATTTGAAAACTTGTCTTTGTGCTAGTCTGAATATGCACTGAACTCTTGCCTGCGACATAAAAAGGTAAAGGTAAAGGACCTCTGACAGTTAAGTCCAGTTGTGAATGACTCTCGGGTTGTGGCACTCATCTCGCTTTACTGGCCGAGGGAGCCAATGTTGGTCTGCAGACAGTTTTTCTGGGTCATGTGGCCAGCATAACTAAGCCGCTTCTGGCGAAACCAGAGCAGTGCATGGAAACGCCATTAACCTTCCTGCCAGAGCGGTACCTATTTATCTACTTGCACTTTGACATGCTTTCAAACAGCTAGGTTGGCAGCAACATGTTGCCTGCAACATAGTAAACAGTCAAATAAAGAACCTCAAGTCATGCTGTTAGGTAATAGATCTATGGAACAGAACAGAAAGGTTTCAACTCTTATTGGTCTCAGAAAGTTTTAAGAAAGTTTCAGAAGTTTTCCGAAGTTGTGGGGGTGCCACTCAGAAAATGGCTGCCACGGAGGGAATGTGGCATAACACAAAATGGCTGCCATGGGAAGTGTGGCTTAACACAGTATTAGAGACAACCACCCCCAATCACTTTATGCTTACCCATAGGAAGTCAGCTATATCCTGCTGGTGCTGATTATGGCGTTCACACACACGCTGCTACTGTCAAATAAGAACAGAGAATACCAGAAAATATATATATAAGAGAGCAACACCACTCTCATTTCACAGAAATTGATTAGAAGATGCCTGCACATTTTCCTCCATAACTTACTTTCTAGGAGAGCTGGAGCCTTTTTAAAATAAAAATTCCAGAGGTTGGGGCTCCTGTCTAGGGGCTACTGGAAGCCCTCATATGTGCCACAGCACCTGTGGACATCATTTTGACGACCCATGCATTATATGTCTCCTACAAACTGAGTTTGGAAAAGGGTCTCATCTTAATGCATAGGCAAGTTAGTAGGTGAGGAGGCATACCATCAGATTTGAGGGCCCTAAGCCACTTCAAACTGCAGAGCATGGTTCAGATGATACCTGCATTCTTCCATACCAAACCATTCCCCACTCTCTACACACAGAAAATTAGTATGTCAGAGAAAAAGGCTAGGATCCTTTCCCTTTGTGTGCTAATTTTTTGTAGCAAGGATTTTTTTAGGAAGGGGGAGCATTGAATTGAGTGAGCACTTATTTAGAAAAGAATATATGGTAGGTGGGGACATGACAGAGGTTTATAAAATTTTGCACATTGGGAGCAAATGGATAGAGAACACTTGTATTCCCTCATAATAATAATATCTCAGGGCCACCCATTGAAACTGATAGGTAGTAGATTCAGGAGACAAAAGTAATTACTTCTTCCCACAGCACTTAATTAACTTGTGAAATTCAGTGTTACAAGATGAGGCGATGGCCACTTGCTCAGAGAGCTTAAAAAGATAATTAGACCAATTAATGGAAAGCTAGGTCTATCAAGGAACATTAGTCATAATAGCTATGTGGGACCAGGTAAGCAACAGGGGAAGGCGATTGCCCTGCTTCTGAGCTGCTGGGGGCAAACAGGATGCTGGACTTCACGAGCCTGCACTCGGTAATTGGAAGTGGAATTGTCCAGAAATCAGCACCTGGCATTCTTGGGCAACTGCTAGGACCCCAAAGGCCCAAGAGAAACTCAAATACATAGGGCACTGTAAATGCCCAGGGAACACTCAGAGCTGGCAGGGTAAGAATGGCTGGCATGTCTGAAAACCTGACTCCAAAGCCTTAGACTCCTTGTGTTGGAAGATACCATTGAGGTCTTCTAGTCAAATCCTGGTGGCTCAACACAGGATTCAGCCATAGCATCCTCAAAAGAAAACCATGCAGACTCTGCCAAAATGCCTCCAGCACAGGAGAGCCCACCACCTCCCAAGTCACTTTTGTTTTTGCTCCATCTCCTCTGCTAATGCATTTGCATCTCTTGTACACAACACATGCTGTGTCACACCCAATTGCACAGACTGGTTCACTGTATCTTCACCCTGTAGTGTAAACCACCAATATAATTCTGACAGCTGACAAATGAGTAGCGACTACAGCATTTGCATCTCCTTTTGGCAACTCAGCATGACTGCTGCTCCGTTAATGGACTGAGCCCTGGATGATTGATTACAGTTCTGTGCCACTTTATCCAGAATGGCCCAAGGAGGTCAACCAGTTAAAAACTCATAAGACATCTCCATAAAACTCTACAGTACACTGCTATTTTTCTCATAATAAAAATAATTATCACATTTTTTGAAGAAAAACTTTATATAATATAGACTATTTTGTCAATTAGAATGCCTCTTGTTGCTGTACACTTAAATGCAGGCAGATCCAGAAGACTTTAGCTCTGGAACAAACAGAAAAAACATGAATTGTCATTCATGTGGTGCAGGAAAGATAGAGGGAAGCACAGCACCACAACTTTCAGAACATCATCTGCTAGAGCACCAGGATAACTGACAGACCCTCTTTGTTATGGTAAGTGAATGAGGTGATAGTGAGACTATCAAGTGAGTTTGTGACTGATTAGCATGGAGAAAGTTAAGGGAATGAAGAAAATAAAAGAGAGGTTGGATACTTTTTTTCCTTTTCTTTGTTGGGGTTCCTGCTTCACACTAGCAGTTTAAATGGTACAGGTTCTTGCAAGATTGCTTTCATTTCTAATTAAAAGCTAAAAGCTGAATTTTCAGTTTGTTGAATACCTTTTGCTAAAGCTTGAAGTGTTTTAAAAGCGGAATCTATGCAGTCAAAACTAAGCACCACTGAGTTCAATGGAGCTTAATTCCAGGTAAGTACAAGATCACAGTCACACGGATTCAAAAACATTGGTGTTACACTATATACTCCTGTTCATTGGTGTGTATGTGAACAAATGGTATGACACACCCAACGTGCATTTTTGTTTTAAATAGTTTATGTATTGTGTTTGAATGCTGTAACTCACCCTAGGACCTGAGGGTGAAGGGCGAGTAATAAATAACAGAACAAAATGGAAAATTCTGGAAAAGCTTGAACAGGGTTTACTTCTGAGTAGATTTTGAAAAGGCCTTCTTTAGTCTGCTCTGTGGTTTTACTAATGTTTTGTGTTGTTTTTCTTACTCTGTTCCGTTTTCATTTTGATAGTAAGCCACCTTGAATATCTGTTTAAAAGTCAGTCATTAAATAAATTGAGCAGTCAAGGTTTATCCAGCAACATTTCTAGCTTGGGTGCCTTTGTAGTGATGCAGACTGAATGCAACACATAATTCGTTATCTCTGCTGATGGACCAGCTGCCTTTGGCTTTCCCTCAGCCATCACCTATCTGCAGCCATTCCAATGGGCTTCCTGAACTGTTTCCATCCCAACTGGTCATTACAATTTTTAACTGCTGATCCTGTCCTCCCCCCCCCCTTTTTTTAAGATGTTGCAATTGTTATGGTCTTGTAAGCAGCCATCCTGAGTGGTATATTTGCACAAAGGGCAGGATTAAAATGCTCTAATTTAGAAAGAAACTATAATAACTAGTGACCAAGCTTTAATTTATCCCTCTCCTTCTTCCCCATTGCTTTTTCCTTGTGTGTATTGTACTGTCTTTTAGATCAGAAGCCTGGGGCCAGGGACTGTTTTCCAGCACAGTGGTACCTCGGTTTACAAACAGTTCTGTTTACAAACTATTTGGTTTACAAACTCCGCAAAACCGGAAGTAGTGTCCCGGTTGGCGAACTTTACCTTGGTTTACGAATGGAAGCCAAACGGTGGAAGGGCACCAGTGGCAGGAGGCCTCATTAGGGAAAGCGTGCCTTGGTTTAAGAACAGATTAGGTTTAAGAAGGGACTTCTGAAATGGATTAAGTTCGTAAACTAAGTTACCACTGTACAGTGGTACCTCAGGTTACAGACGCTTCTGCTTACAGACACTTCAGCTTACAGATTCCGCTAACCCAGAAACAGTACCTCAGGTTAAGAACTTTGCTTCAGGATGAAAACAAGTCGCATGGCAGCAGCGGGAGGCCCCATTAGCTAAAGTGGTACCTCAGGTTAAGAACAGTTTCAGGTTAAGAACTGACCTCCAGAATGAATTACCGTATTTTTCGCCCTATAGGACGCACTTTTTCCCCTCCAAAAATGAAGGGGAAATGTGTGTGCGTCCTATGGGGCGAATGCAGGCTTTCGCTGAAGCCTGGAGAGCGAGAGGGGTCGGTGCGCACCGACCCCTCTCGCTCTCCAGGCCTCAGGAGAGCCGCAGCGCCAGTCCCACAAGGTCGGGGGACAGCGGGGAGGCAGAACGCCGCCATCCCGCTGTCTCCCGATGTGGTTTGGAGGCTGATGGCGGGGAGACGCGTGCTTCTCCCGGCCGCCAGCCCCGCAAGCTCCGGGGACAGCGGGGAGGCACAGCGCGTCTTCCCCTGAGTGAGTGCTTGAGGGCCCTGCTCTTGCCACTTACCATCTGGCCTGGGGCGGGGCCTGAAGCCTCACAAGGACTGCGTGCTGCTTGCTGCCTGCTGCCCAGGAGGACTCCCCTGAGTGAGTGCCTGAGGGCCCTGCTCCTTCCTGCCACTTACCACCTGGCCCAGGGCGGGGCCTGACAGGCCTCACTAGGACAGTGTTACTGCAGGAGGGGCACAGAGTGTTTTTAAAATGTTTTTAAAAAATTTCTTTTGGATTTTTTGTATGTGGGGGGTGGGGGTGGGATGGAAGTTTGGTTGGGTTTGGGGAATTATTTTTTTATTTTGATGTTCTTGTAATTTTTACATTTTTTTGTTTGTATTGTTTTATTGGTTTTGTTTGTTTGTATAAGTTGTTATTTTGTTCTTAGGGGGAGCGGTCAGGGCTGCCGGGGAGTGGGCCCCAGCCCACAAAATGGCTGGGGCATGTTCCACAGGGGGGATTGCACTGGGACAACCGATCTCAGTGATCACGGGTAGGAGGAGGAGTTACGCTAAGACCAGACCATGTCATTACAGAGGAGGCAGGTTTAGTCGTTGTCTGAGGACTATTCCTGCCTCCGGGTCTCGTCCTGACCGGATGGATACTAGAATCAGCAAGGGATACCCACATCACCTGAAAGTGTTGCTGTGCAATGCCAGGTCAATGATTCATAAGACCACTGCCATCCATGACTTGATCATGGATGGAGGATTTGATCTGGCATGTGTAACAGAGACTTGGTTGGAAGAAGCAGATGGGCCTGTCCTTGCCGCTGCTTGCCCACCAGGTTTCTCTTACGCACAGCAACCCAGGTCATGTGGGCGGGGAGGGGGGGTTGCAGTGATTTTTAGGAAGTCATTAGTCTGCACCAGGCGTCCTATTGGGAAGACCCAGTTTTCTGAGTGCATGTTCTGGAAGTTGGGCAATAGGGGCAGTACAGGATTCCTATTGGTGTACCGACCTCCCCACTGCACCAAGGATTCCCTGCCCAAGCTGCTTCAGGTCGTGGCGGATATGCTCCTGGAGACACCTAGCTTGGTTGTCCTGGGGGATTTTAACATCCATGCCGACACGACCTTACAAGGGGCCGCTCGGGACTTCGTGGAAAGCATGGCCTCCACGGGGCTGTCCCTGAATAAGTCTGGCCCAACTCATAGCCACGGACATGCCTTAGACTTGGTGTTTACCTCTACGGATGCTGGTGATCTGACATTAACTAAAAGCGAAACAAAAGAAGTGCCATGGTCAGATCACTTCCTGGTGCAACTGGACTTCTCCGCAACCCTTCCCCTCCGCAGGGAGGTGGGACCGATTCGGATGGTCTGCCCCCGCCACTTAATGGATCCAATTGGCTTCCAGAGAGTGGTAGGGGATGCTTTATCCCAAGTTGATGGCCTTTCAGCTGATTCCCTGGTGGCCCGCTGGAATGCGGAGTTAACCAGGGCTATTGACTGTCTGGCTCCGAAGCGCACTCTCCGATTGCATGGAGCCCGGACAGCCCCGTGGTTTTCCCCGGAGCTGAGGGTGATGAAACAATCGTTGAGACGGCTAGAGCGCCGGTGGCGGAAAACTCATTCTGAATCAGACCGGACACGGGTTAGAGCTCAACGTCGAGCCTACCAAGTGGCAATGGCGACGGCGAAGAGGGCCTTCTTCACCGCTTCCATTGCATCTGCAGAAAACAGCAGCAGGAGACTTTTTCAGGTGGTTCGCAATCTATCAGAACCACCTGTACCACCGGGGCCTGGTAGGGACCCCAAGATCTCCTGCAATGCTTTTGCAAAGTTTTTTGCAGATAAAATCGCTCAGATTCAGAAGGAGGTAGACTCCACCGTGGGAGCAGGGCCAGGGTGGGAGAGTGCTAGAGTTCTGTCTGGTCCTGTTACATGGGATCAATTCCAATCTGTTACCTCCGAGGATGTGGACAGGCTGCTTGGACGAGTGAAACCGACCACCTGTCTCTTTGATCCTTGCCCATCCTGGCTGATAAAAGCGAGCCGGGAAGAGCTGGGCGATGGGATCTGCGGGGTGGTGAATGCTTCCCTCTGTGAGGGAGCCTTCCCAGACCCGCTGAAAGAGGCGGTCATTATACCGCTTCTTAAAAAAACATCTTTAGACCCGGCCAATTTGGCCAACCATCGCCCAGTCTCAAATCTGCCATTCTTGGGCAAGGTGATTGAGCGGGTGGTTGCTGAACAACTCCAAGCACGCCTGGAGGAAACGGACCATTTGGATCCCTTCCAATCGGAATTCAGGCCTCACCATGGGACTGAAACTGCCTTGGTCGCGCTGGTTGATGATCTCCGGCGGGCTAGGGACAAAGGTGAGAGCTGTTTCCTAGTTCTGCTGGATCTCTCAGCGGCCTTTGACACCATCGACCATAACATCCTTCTGGACCGTCTAGAGGGGCTGGGAGCTGGGGGCACTGTTATACAGTGGTTCCGCTCCTTCCTCCTGGGCCGTGTCCAGAAGGTGGTGGTGGGGGGTGAGTGTTCAGACCCCTGGGCTCTCACTTGTGGGGTGCCTCAGGGTTCTGTCCTCTCCCCCATGCTTTTTAATATCTATATGAAGCCGCTGGGAGAGATCATCAGGGGGTTTGGACTGGGTGTTCATCAGTATGCAGATGACACCCAGCTCTACCTCTCCTTTAAATCAGAACCAGTGAAGGCGGTGAAGGTCCTGTGTGAGTGCCTGGAGGCGGTTTGAGGTTGGATGGCGGCTAACAGATTGAGGTTGAATCCTGACAAGACAGAAGTACTGTTTTTGGGGGACAGGAGACGGGCAGGTGTGGAGGATTCCCTGGTCCTGAATGGGGTAACTGTGCCCCTGAAGGACCAGGTGCGCAGCCTGGGAGTCATTTTGGACTCACAGCTGTCCATGGAGGCGCAGATTAACTCTGTGTCCAGGGCAGCTGTCTACCAGCTCCACCTGGTACGCAGGCTAAGACCCTACCTCCCCGCGGACTGTCTCGCCAGAGTGGTGCATGCTCTAGTTATCTCACGCTTGGACTACTGCAATGCGCTCTACATGGGGCTACCTTTGAAGGTGACCCGGAAACTGCAATTAATCCAGAATGCGGCAGCTAGACTGGTGACTGGGAGTGGCCGCCGGGACCACATAACACCGGTTCTGAGAGATCTGCATTGGCTCCCAGTACGTTTCCGAGCACGATTCAAAGTGTTGGTGCTGACCTTTAAAGCCCTAAACGGCCTCGGTCCTGTATACCTGAAGGAGCGTCTCCACCCCCATCGTTCAGCCCGGACACTGAGATCCAGCGCCGAGGGCCTTCTGGCGGTTCCCTCATTGCGAGAAGTGAGGCTACAGGGAACCAGACAGAGGGCCTTCTCGGTAGTGGCGCCCGCCCTGTGGAACGCCCTCCCATCAGATGTCAAAGAGATAAAGAATTACCTGACGTTCAGAAGACATCTTAAGGCAGCCCTGTTCAGGGATGTTTTTAATATGTAATGCTGTATTGTTTTTAATACTGATTGGGAGCCGCCCAGAGTGGCTGGGGAAACTCAGCCAGATGGGCGGGGTATAAATAATAAATTATTATTATTATTATTATTCCCGCTGTCCCCGGACATGATCTGCAGGCGGGCAGCGGGGAGAAGAGCACTTCTCCCCCGCTGCCTGCCCCGCAAGCTCCGGGGACAGTTGGGAGGCGCAGCGCGTCCTCCCGCTGTCCCCGGACCTGGTCTGCAGGCAGGCGGCGGGGAGAAGAGCGCTTCTCCCCGCTGCCGGCCCCACAAGCGCCTGTGGGGGAAGTAATTTTTTTTTCTTTATTTCCCCCCAAAAAAACTTGGTGCGTCCTATGGGCCGGTGCGTCCTATGGGGCAAAAAATACGGTAAGTTCTTAACCCAAGGTACCACTATGTAGAATTGCCTTCAGACAGCTTGGAGGTCAGATAACTCTATACCCTCCAAAATTTCTCCAATAAAAATAGGGACATCCTAAGGAAAAGTGGGACATTCCGGAATCAAATCAGAAACCGGGACGGCTTCAATAAATCAGGGACGTCTATGGAAAATAAAGACACTTGTAGGGTCTGTTTTTGTTTAGCCAAGTCTAACCTGACACATGTTTTAATTTCTTTTTAGCTTGCTATTAATTTTAATTACCGTATTTTTGTATTTTTTAAAATACAAGCAGTGACAATTTCACACAGGGCTTCTGTTCCCATCCCCTGTGTCTGTTGGCGGAGTTTTATAAGAGCGCCCTGCTGCGTCCCCATCTTCATCCCCCATTCTGTCCCCAAAGACCCAGGCATCAGGGATCGCGTGTCAACTGGACACACCTAAAATGGTTGCTGCCTGTACCTATTTTTAGCTATCTTTTACTGATAAAATTAAATGTTTGTGGAGGGGGGTTGTAAACCGCTTAGCAGCCTATTTACAATCAAGTGGCATGTAAGTTTTGTCAACACATAAATGTGAAAATGTGATCAGGTAGACCTGTGCTACCAGCACAGAGTGAGTAGAAGAAAGCTGAATGTGAAAAGAGCCCAGAATATAGTTTAAGGCAGAGCTTTCCAAACTTTTCATGCTGGTGACATACTGTTTAGACATGCATCATTTCAAAACACAGTAATTCAGTTTTATTAGCAATCTGGAGGTTAAACTAACCCCTTTCCAGGAGCACAGGGAGTGTTTGCGCAGCACACAGATTGGAAAGCTCTGGTCTAAGGGTACATAAGGCATCTACCTACCTTACCTGAAGCTAAGAAGGTCCGGGTGTGGGGACCAACTGAGCACTCCCCATATGTTGGGTTGGCTTCCAAGATGGAATAAACAAATACACACACAAAAATAAACTCTGCAGTGCCAGCCCAAAGCATTTTGTTGCCTGAAGTGGAGCACCTAACATTCCCTCCCCATTCGGAGCACAACAATGTTTCACTGCACCATTCCGTTCAGACATCAGTTCTTGCTTTCATCAGTTCTTGCTTTCATCTAGCCTTCCTAAATTCCATCATGTGAAGCAGCCAACTTCACCTTGCTGCCTCCCCACTAGGAGACCTATGAAAACTGGCCCCACAGTAATTGTTTGCGGAGTGCAAAAGCCAAAAAGGCACAATATGGCAAGGGCCTTTTTACTTCCATCAGACATCTGCTAAGTTGCTGACTTCAGGCAGGCTGAACACCTGCCAGAGCTGCAGATAGATACGTACAAGCTCAGCACCAGCCTGGTGGGGCAAGATACACCCCAGGGTTTGCTGCAACCCATATTCTGGGCAGAGATAAGGGGCTCAACAAGCAGCCAAGGTGGAACCGCCTTCGGTACTTGCACCCAGCCCAGTGTGTGAGCTGTCAGGCTACAGGGAGTCACAGGGGAGGAATGGTCCTGCTTAAGAGCAAACCCAGGGCAAACTGCACTCCCCACTGAAACTGCAGCCTGCTGCAGCAAGAAACACACGGGTGTTGTGGGGGGGGGGAATGAGTCCAAGTCCTACATCTCTTGCCTGCTTCTCTCCCCTGAATTTTAAAAATGGGGTTTTTCCCCTTTAAAAAATGCTTACAGGGTAGCTGAGTGCAGCACAAAGCAGATTGCTGGTTGTGGTGTACTGTTTTTTTAAGGAAAAAGTAGGGAATGTTAGCACAGGTGAAAGGTGTTTAATCAACCAATTTCCTTGTGTCTGGCAGTCCCACCAGTGTTTGCTTAGTTTTAGAAGATCGTAGTTAATTAAGCCCTACTTAGAGTAAACGCAAATTAACAAACCTAGTGTAGTCAAGTTAATGAACTTCAATGGGTCTACTCTGAGTAGGCCTAGCCTTGGCAACCACCCTCAGTATCTAAATGACAAACGCTTACAGAATATTTTGAGGTCTTCAAGTTTGTCTTACTCAAGCCTAGCCAAGGTGGTGCCCTCCAAATGTTGGACTGCAGTTCACATTATCCCTGATCACTGGCCACACTGGCTGGAGCTGATGGGAGTTGTAGTCCACCAAATATCTGGAAGGCAGCAGCAGCTTGCTCGCCCCTGGATTCCTAACTGCATGTTTCGGCAGCAGACATTACACTGGTAAAATCCCAGGGCAATTGGCTTGCTCTAGCTGTGCATCATGACAAAGCAAGAGACAAGGCGGCTATTGTTGCAAGTCAATAAATACAACTTAGGGTGTGTCCACACTTCCGCTTGTCCCACCACTTTCCCCCAGGGAAAACCTACTCCTTACCACTGAATCAAAGCAGACATCGATTGGACTTTCCGTGGATTGAAGTTTGCACTAATTCAGTGGTGAATAGTGAGTTTTCCCAGGGAAAGCAGTGGGGCAAATGGAAAACGGCTCAGACCCACACTTTCTAGGCACAGAATAATCAAGGCACGCCTGGAAGAAGCGGACCATTTGGATCCCTTCCAGTCGGGATTCAGGCCTCATCATGGGACTGAAACTGCCTTGGTTGCACTGGTTGATGATCTCCGGCAGGCTAGGGACAAAGGTGAGAGCTGTTTCCTAGTTCTGCTGGATCTCTCAGCGGCGTTTGATACCATCGACCATGACATCCTTCTGGACCGTCTTGAGGGGCTGGGAGCTGGGGGCACTGTCATACAGTGGTTCCGCTCCTTCCTCCTGGGCCGTGTTTAGAAAGTGGTGGTGGGGGATGAGTGTTCAGACCCCTGGCCGCTTACTTGTGGGGTGCCTCAGGGTTCTGTCCTCTCCCCCATGCTTTTCAACATCTACATGCAGCCGCTGGGAGGGATCATCAGGAGGTTTGGGCTGGGTGTTCATCAGTATGCAGATGATACCCAGCTCTACCTCTCTTTTAAATCAGAACCAGTGAAGGCGTAAAGGTCCTGTGTGAGTGTCTGGAAGCGGTTGGAGGATGGATGGCAGCTAACAGATTGAGGTTGAATCCTGACAAGACAGAAGTACTGTTTTTGGGGGACAAGAGGCGGGCAGGTGTGGAGGATTCCCTGGTCCTGAATGGGGTAACTGTGCCCCTGAAGGACCAGGTGCGCAGTCTGGGAGTCATTTTGGACTCACAGCTGTCCATGGAGGCACAGGTCAAATCTGTATCCAGGGCAGCTGTTTACCAGCTCCATCTGGTACGTAGGCTGAGACCCTATCTGCCTGCGGTCTGTCTCGCCAGAGTGGTACATGCTCTGGTTATCTCCCGCTTGGACTACTGCAATGCGCTCTACGTGGGGCTACCTTTGAAGGTGACCCGGAAACTACAACTAATCCAGAATGCGGCAGCTAGATTGGTGACTGGGAGCGGCCGCCGAGACCATATAACACCGGTCTTGAAAGACCTACATTGGCTCCCAGTACGTTTCCGAGCACAATTCAAAGTGTTGGTGCTGACCTTTAAAGCCCTAAATGGCCTCGGTCCAGTATATCTGAAGGAGCGTCTCCTCCCCCATCGTTCTGCCCGGACACTGAGGTCCAGCTCCGAGGGCCTTCTGGCGGTTCCCTCACTGCGAGAGGCCAAGTTGCAGGGAACCAGGCAGAGGGCCTTCTCGGTGGTGGTGCCCGCCCTGTGGAATGCCCTCCCATCGGATGTCAAGGCGATGGACAACTACCTGACATTCAGAAGACATCTGAAGGCAGCCCTGTTCAGGGAAGTTTTTAATATGTGACATTTTAGTGTATTTTTTATCTCTGTTGGAAGCCGCCCAGAGTGGCTGGGGAAACCCAGCCAGATAGGCGGGGTACAAATAATAAATTATTATTATTATTATTATTATTATTATTATTATTATTATTATTATTATATGGTACAAGCCCTTAGTCCTCCTCAAGCGCAGCCTTTGAAGCTGTAGTCCTCTACATAGTGGTGAGGAACCTCAGGCCCAGGGGCTGAAAGTGGCCCTCTAAGGGGCCTCTCAGCCCAACAGTGGATGGAAAGGTGTGTGTGTTGTCTGTGTGCCTGCATGTGTAAACTCTGACTTTTGTCTGGCTGGGATGCAACCTGCTGTAGAAAGATACAGGTTGCATCCATTGCTCTGCCCACTTTTGCCTCTGGCCTGCCAACCACTGGCATGTGCTCCCTGAAAGGTTCCACATGAGGGAATGTGGTCCTCAGGTTAAAAAGCCATTAAACACAATTGGACTTCTTTTAACAATGTGTTGGATCACCCTTAAAGTATGTGTAATTTAACTGGATCAACTTCTTTTCCTGTTACATTCATCTCTTTCTCGCTCTCTTCCTCCCCCTCCTTATGTTGCCTTCCCTGTATCAGATTTTTAGACTGTGCTCATCTGTTGAAGGACCTTACAGTGGTACCTTGGGTTACATACGCTTCAGGTTACATACGCTTCAGGTTACACACTCCTCTAACCCAGATATAGTGCTTCAGGTTAAGAACTTTGCTTCAGGATAAGAACAGAAATTGGGCTCCGGCGGCGTGGCAGCAGCAGGAGGCCCCATAGACTAAAGTGGTGCTTCAGGTTAAGAACAGTTTCAGGTTAAGTACGGACCTCCGGAACAAATTAAGTACTTAACCTGAGGTACCACTGTACTCTTATTCTTTAAAATACCATGCACATCCATGATGAGAATAGCCCATAGTCAGGGTGATGGAAGTTGGAGTCCAGCAGCATCTGGAGAACTACATATTGGTCACTCCTAATAGAGATCAATCTACACACATACATACTGGAAGGCTGCCTTTCCAAGTCCAAGACATGTGCCTTGCAAACAAGCTTTGAGCCCCAGAACCTATTATTTTTAAATAAATAAATAAATAAATAAATAAATAAATAAATAAATAAATAAATGATGATTTCAGCATGCTGGAGATAAGCACAAATCCTGGTGGCACTGTGTGGCTGCCTACCATTCTCTCTCCTTAGGCTGAGAAGCATCAGGAACCAGTCCAGTATTAAGTCAGGAGAGCACAGCAAAAGGGTTTTTTTGCCCTCCAAAATACAGAGACGGGCATGGATAGAGGGACGTGTCCTCCCTGCGATTCCACAAATAGTCTGATGCCCATTTTGCCTTTGTGGCATTGGCCAAGCCTAGGGTGAGGGGAATGGGAACGTTTGGGGTCACCAGGAGCCAAAATTGCCTGGCTAAAATCTGAGGGGGGAGAGAAATATAGCTCAGTTCCTGTGCCTGGCCACTGCATCAGCAGCAGCACAGCTTGCAATAAATCCAGTGGGGAAACGGACCGAAACGTTCCCATTATTACAGAATGGCATCTGTACTCCCTCCCCGACACAGCCTCCTTTACAAACATGAGCCAGGCTCTCCTCACAGAAAGAGAGAGAGAGAGAACAGCCAGACAAGGTCATCCTAAGAAGCTGCTGGAAAAGAGAGGTGTGAGTTTAAAACACACACACAGCTCTCAGCCTCCTGTTCAGAAGGGCAGGAGAGATGAAAGGCCCCCTTTGTCTCACCCAACCTGCGGCATGTGTTTGTTGTTATTTCTGGGTCTCAAAATAAGGAAGATGAGAATGTGGGGACCACAAGGAACAATACCCTCTTAGGGCATTCATCCTGACTTGTTTGCAAGGCGATTATTAGTCATTGGTGAGGCTAGACGGTGTTACATTAGAGCAAGTGTTGTGTGACACAATTTCCAGTGCATTCTGCACAGGAAGGGAAGGGAAAGGGGAATGCTAGTAAGACAGGTCATAACAGAAATTCATAATATTATGCATGGTATAGAGAAGCTGGATAGAGATATATTTCCACCCCTCCCTTCTCTATCATACTAGGATTAGGGTTAACTAAGTTGAGTTGATTGGCAGTAGGTTTTTTAACTTGTGAAACTCAGTGCCACAAGATGTGGTCATAGCATCTAAGTTGCAGAAGGCTTTAAAAGTGGATTAGACTAGACAAATTCTCAAGGAATGAGAACTCAATGAACAGCTATCAGCCGCAATGACCATAGCAAACTTTCATATTCAAAGGCAGTTGGTGTCTCAATATCAGTTGTGGGGAGGGAGGGACTGTAGGGGGCACTGCCTTCATGCCTTCCTTGTGGACTTATCAGAAGCATCTGGCCAACCACTGTAGGAAATGGGTTGCTGGGTTAGATGGTTCAATCCAGCAGGAGTCTCCTTACTTCCTTACTCCACCAAGTAAGAACACTTAACACTGTAAAGCGGTTTTGTGCACTCTTACAACCTGATACATCAACAGGGAGCAGGAAAACTATTGGCAGGCCTCTTGCTGCCAACTCCTTTAATTTTAATCCAAGCCTCACCAAGTCTGTAGATTCTTTTAAAGTGCAAAATCAAACAAACAAACAAAAACCCATGCAATAAAACTGCAAAGAGAATCTCTTTCATGTTCAAAAGGCCTATTTCCAGCCCCTGTGGTGGAAGGAAAAACTTGGCAAATGTCAATGTGTGACGGGGGGGGGGGGGAATATTAAAGACTTTGATCCAAAAATAAACAAAAGAATAGCGTCAAGAAACTTCTCTTTTTTAGTTTAAGTTAAAATTCATGAGCTTAAAACAATCTTGCGGGGCTGGGGAGGGCTGTGCTGACTCAGGTTTTGAAGACTTGCCCCCAGCTGCTTTCTCCCATTTCTATCTTTAATGGCTGGGAGGAGCGGAGGCTTCGGTTTTTAATGGTGGGAGGGGGAGAGACTGGGAAGAAGCTCCAGAGCTAAACTGGTCCATGGAAAAGGGATGTAGCCAGGGCTTCCCCCCCCCCAGCTGGAAATCAATGGAACTCAGTTCCGTCACCTGTCATGTGGGTGCCATTGCCATTATAAAACAAGGGGGACATTCATGGTAAGCTCCGGCATCTCTTTTTCTAGCAAAATAGCACTGGATGTAGCTGCATGGTAGAACATCTGTTTTGCACCCAGAAGGTCCCAGCTCAGTCCTCAGCATCTCCAGGTGCAGCTGGGAATTGCCCTTGTATGAAACCCTGCCTGGTAGAGCTACTGCAAGTCACTGGACAACACTGAGCTATAATATTAGAGCATCTGCCTTTCAAGCAGAAGGTCCTGGAAATGTCCACTGCCTGAAGCCCTGGAGAGCTGTTGCCAGTCATTGTGCACAATACTGAGCAAGAAAAAACAGTGGCCTGACTTGGCATAAAGCATTTCCCATCAGGGCAGGAGTTTGGGGCAGAAGTTCAGGGCCCCACTCAGCAGAACAGAGCAGGAGCACAGAGCAGGAGACAGCAGGACTCACTATCTAAAGACTGGGATGCACAAGGACGATAATTCCAGAGCCTAAATTTTGCTAACTGTACCACCACTCTAGTGTATGAACTGGATGAGACTGGGCTTATCACCTAACCCTGGTTTTGTCAATTTCTGCTCAGAAGGGAGTATAGTAGGTGCAATTGATCTCTTCTCCCTTCTTCCATTTGACAACTTAGCAAGAAAAGAAGAAAAGGGGGGGAAGATTCCAGGTAGATAACTGCACTCCACTCTCAGTCCCCAGAGAGACAGGCCTCAGGAATCGTGCCCATTTCTGTTACAATCTTAAGGGCTCCGCCAGTATCCCTGCCTCAGACAACAACCGGGACTAGATGCTAGAGTTCCTTTGAAGGGTAGATTTTCTCATATGACCTTCATTATGGGAAATAGCATTACATATTACCGTAATAAGAATCTGCACATGGGAGATTCCAGAAGGGTAGCCTTGTTAATCAGTTACAGAAAACACAAACAAGTCCTACAGCACCTTAAAAACCTTATTGTGGCAGAAACTTTCATGCACTAAACAGAAGTGGGGAGCCGTTTTGGCTCCTCAGGCAAAACCCTTATCAGATCTAGGCTTGTGGGCCAAGTTGGACAGGCAGGCAAGGCAATCCCCTCTCAATCACCTGATGTCACAATGGTGTCAGGTGATTGGGAGCCTTGAGGTCCCATTGTTGGGACTTCAAAGAACCACACAGTACTTGTGAAGTGCTTTTAAAGCACCTGAGGCTTGGGGTTTACCCGTGCCAGTTTTCCCTTGCACTTTAAGACTCCCAATTGGCACTGGCAGCTGTGTCTCTATCTAGCCCACATCTGTTGTCACATAAAACATCAGGTGTGGGGCAGGTGGGCATGGTTTTGGGAAAATGGGCTTGCAGGCCAAATCTGAACTCCTAGCCAGCCAAGTCTGGCCCATAGACTGGAGGTTACCTACCTCTGTACTAGAGGGAACTTTATCAAATGTATGAAGCACTAACCTCAACTGATACACGAGAAGGGGGAGGGGATTGTAAACTTTAAGAACAGAAGTCATGACATCCCTAAACTGCACCTCTTACATTTTGTGGTATTTGAGCCCTACGGTTCACATCATCTCTCTGTCTGTCTCTCTGTGTACATACTGTATATTATGAATTTGCTAACTAAGGACTGCATTCCATGCATCTGAAGAAATGAGGTCCCATCTACAAATATGTAATTGTCTTTTAAAATGCCCTAAGGCTTCTCTGTGTGTTTGCATTTCGAGATTACATTGTAAATAAGTGCTTAATTCTTAAGTAGAGGCCTGCCAAGACTCAAGTCTGCTCTGAACTTGAAGCTCTTTGCCATCATCCTGGAGGCATGGGGATCAGCCAGTATCCAAAGGTCCATGAGAAATCTTGTACATGTACAAGAATCAGGGGCCTATGTAACTTTGCAGTCTTATACAGAAATCTCCAAGGTTTCAGGGGTGCTGAGTGCAGCAGTGCCGATTTTAGCAGCAATGGTAGCTCTTAGTGCAGCCAGTGAGCCCACCAAGAGCATGAGTGGGGTACATTGTCCGGGAGTGTGCTTTATGGCAACATGTGCCCTGACAGGGTGGCAAGGAGGTGGCAAGGACAGTTCTGGATATGTTACCACCCCCACCAAAGTTTAGTTTTCCTTCCCCCTCTCTTCATCCTCAGTTTGTCAACATGGATTGTAAGCAGTATTGTTGTTTTGTTTTTGAAGAGAAGACAGCATAGAAAACAAAAACCTATATACCAGGTGTGGTGTGGGGAACCTCCAGACCATGAGCAAGGCATGGCTTATCCACCTCTCGTCCAAGTCCTGCCCACTCTTATTTCCCCACACCCATAGCCCCATTTTCACTGCTGCCTGCTGAGCAGATGGGCACCAGGAGAAGGGGGGTCTACACTGTGTTAGGTGTGGGGGGCCACTGATATGCATACTGTTGCTGCTGCCTGACAGAAATGCAAGAGACATTTACAGGTAGATTTCCCCCCTCCCCTCCATCACTTTCATGCCCCGCCCCCAGGTCTTGTTGGATACTGACTGGGTCTGATGGGAATCCGGCAATATCTGCGGGCCACCAATTTCCCACCCCTGTTTACAAGGGTTCTGAGCAAGAAACAAACAAATTTGGAGCTCTGGAAAAGAATTCCCAGACTGGTAATCTGGCAAAAAGTGACTTCAGTTGTGGCTACACTATATTAGGCTTTCTAGTAAAGTAAAGTAAAGTAAAGTAAAGGCAAAGGGACCCCTGACCATTAGGTCTAGTCGTGGCCGACTCTGGGGTTGCGGCGCTCATCTCGCTTTACTGGCCGAGGGAGCCGGCGTACAGCTTCCGGGTCATGTGGCCAGCATAACTAAGCCACGTCTGGCGAACCAGAGCAGCACACGGAAATGCCATTTACCTTCCCGCTGGAGCAGTACCTATTTAACTACTTGCACTTTGACATGCTTTCAAACTGCTAGGTTGGCAGAAGCAGGGACCGAGCAACGGGAGCTCACCCGGTGGTGGGGATTCGAACTGCTGACCTTCTGATCGGCAAGCCCTAGGCTCTGTGGTTTCTACTCGCAGCTAAATGCACTCTCCTCTTTATTATTTCACACCTCACAGAATAGATATCACACAAATATCTGGTGAGTCAACAACAACAACAACAGCAAAAAAAGAGGTCAGTGGTGCTGTAACTATTTACACTGTCCCTATAGAAAACATCTGCTGCACGGCAAAGCAAATAATGTAAAAAGTCTCCACTATTGATCAACACTGTTCATTCAATCCTTTTAAAAATCTGTGTTCTTCTGCTCTGATACTCCCCTGTGCATTTCAGATGAGATGATCCCCCTTCTCAAGGGTAATTAAAAGAATTCAGAGAGCTGCAATCATTCAGCAGCAGCATGTATCTCCGTGTACTGTGAGTCATAAAGTGTGTAGCTCCTAATCTAGCATCGAATCTGACCGCTTTTTCAGGACACCGAGAAGCTTACGTTTCCTTCCTTCCTTAAGTTTTTGCTCTCATAACCTTCAACAACACAGTCCAGATACCTCACAAGCATGCAGAAAACCCAAAACAGTACAGTTACTGTACAATTACCAAGATACATGCAAATATGTCTATATAGCACTTGGGATTTTAACCCCAGAGTTTCTGCCATGAATTTCTCTAGTCCTTTTAAGAAGTCCACAGGCAGAATAGCATTCTATGGCAGTGAGTTCCATAGATCTGGTAGAGAAAAAGCTTTTTCTGACAGAAACTACATAGTTTAGAACAAAGTTTTCAAGCTGTTTGAAAGTGAGGTGAATTGTCAGCAGTATGTAAAGCCTCCCTGCTCTAGTACATCAACATATTTTTGATGGTGGGGGAGGGGGAAGGTGGGATCAATTCACTGCATATCTAATGGATTGTCATATGCTAGCCAACACTGAGTGTAAATCAAGTTATACTATCCAAAAGAAAGTTACACTATATTTGCAACTCCAGAATATACTACTTGCACAGTGACACGTGAGTAGCACAGAAGTCGTGTCCATGCATCCTCATGGGGTGTGGGTTCACTTGTATGGGTCTCTCTGCTGCCAGAAAGTGCTTGTGTGCACCAGCCACCAAAAGGGGCCTCCAATCCATTTCCTTATTGCTACTCACTGGCAAGGCTCTGAGAGTCTCCTATACCGCCGTCCTGCCCCTCATGTTCCATCTTTCCCCGACGCAGAGCTTGGACGGCAGCCAGAAGGTTATCAGTCTTTCTTCCCCACTGCGTTTCTCATTAGAATGGCTGCAAAACGAACGTGTGCAGCTGCCTTGAGCTCCGAGGCTGCAGGCAGTACCTCCTTTTTTGCACTTATTAGAGCAACAGCAGCTACATCTGCTGTTAATTCTGAACCATAACGACGCTCTTAACAAAAGCAACAAGCAGAGGCTATTGCAGCACTTAACTAATTGAAGGCTCGACCTCTCTGCCTCGAGTAGAAGCCAGACAACCCCGGGGAGGCGGATTCCCCCAGCGTCCGCGCGCGCACGAACTGCCGTCCAATTCGCCCTCCTTTTGATCTCGCGCCGTCGGATACACCTTGGAACGCCCCGGGCCCCGGTTACCTAGGCGACGTTGTCAGCAACCTTCCATCCTTGCGCCGCGGACGTTCTGAGCCCGCCCTCTTCGGCCGGCCTACGCCAATCGAGCGGCATCCCCCCAACCTGCTGGGGGCTGACGTCATGGCCGGTGAGTTCTCTCTCCTGGCCTCCGCCTCCTTCTCCTGTTTGCTGTTTCTGCTAGTGGAGCAGCAGCAGCGGCAGCGGCAGCAGTAGCAGTGCGGGGCGGGAGGAGCGAGGCGGCCCTGCCCTGCCCTGCCCGGCGCAGCATGGCCAAGCACCACCGCACACCGGCGCGCAGCCCGGAGCCCGTCATCGAGGTCAAGAGCAAGGTGAGCGCGCCCGCCCCCAGGGTGGGGGGCGGCGTGGTAGAGAGAGGGGGGGTCAAATCTGTTGCTGCTGATTTGCCCGGGAGAAAGAGGGGGAATGTGCTCACCAGCAGCAGGGCAAGCTCTGCGCATCGGCGGCGCCTGAGCTGCAGCCTCTCCAGCTCGGGAGTGGTTTTCCAAACCCCCAAACGCGAGGTCCGTCTAGCTCGCCCCCTTCCCCTTCATGTCGCGGGGGCCCAGGTCACGCCGGGGGCCCGTTCGCCCTGCTGGGGGCAGCCTTGATCCGGCTTGCAGCAGGTGCACCGGGCAGCTGCCGCCACCGTCCCCCCCCCCCCCGCCAGGCTTGCACCATCCCCACGACAGGACGGGCTTGCGCGACGCATCTCGCCCTCCCCACCCACCCCCGCTTTCTTTCCTGTCCCGGGTGTCTGCTGTGCGCGTCTAGCCTGGCCTAGTGGATGGCGGAACTGGCCGATTGTTTATGCTGCCCCCCCCCCCGCCCCGCCAATCCTTCGGCAGTGTGGAGACTGCCAGCAGAGGATTATTGCTCCGATCCGTGGGGATTTCTGCCTTCGATGCGGAGTATGTGTGCGGGAAAGCCTCCTTCTCCCGGGAAAGGGAACCGAGGGATGCCAGAGTTCTCCGCCGGTTATGCAATGGTGCACCAGAACCGGGAGCACCGGGCATCAGACCCGTGGCTATTTAGCATCGGGGCCTCAGAGGGATGCCGAGCTGATTTCTGGAAGCGAGGGGATGCCTCAAGGAATCGGTGGAGCCGGATATTGATCCAGCGTTAAATCCGATTTGAAAGTGAAGGGAGGTGGGATACGTGGTATGCAGTTCAGTCTTCTTGGGTTTATTAACGTGCCTTCGAGAGAACAGTAATAGAGAATGGAGAGAGATCCTTTACGATGTATTTCCCTCCCCAAATAAGCATTGCAAACGCGAGGACAGATCTCCAACTTCAGACTGGAGGTTGCAGAACCCAACTGATCTTTCTTAGAATTCTACTGACGATTGACATCAATTCTCCCTTGGGATTAAATCTGTTGTTCTCTTTAGAGGGTCAGAATTTTCCCACAAGCAACTGGCTGGGACAGACAGGCACACCTCACATTATATACAGCATTTCTGGAGCATCCCCTGACTTAAGTCCGATGGCTATTTGGTAAAGCACGTGCTTTGCATGCAAAATGTCCCAGGATGAATCCCTGAATTTCTAGTTAAAAGGTCTGGGTGATGGGACAGACCTCTGCCTAAGACCCTGGAGAGATGGTGGCAGTTAGGGCAGAGGACAATGCCAAGCTGAGTGTGCGAATAACCTGGCTTACTATAAGGCAGGCATGATGCAAAGTTCCCTGTTTGGCTTTAATAGGCTGTTTGTTGCTCTAATTTACAGTGGTACCTTGGGTTACATACACTTCAGGTTACATGCGCTTCAGGTTACAGACTCCGCTAACCCAGAAATAGTACCTCGGGTTAAGAACTTTGCTTCAGGATGAGAACAGAAATTGTGCAGCAGCGGCAGCAGGAGGCCCCATTAGCTAAAGTGGTGCTTCAGGTTAAGAACGGACCTCCAGAACGAATTAAGTACTTAACCTGAGGTACCACTGTATACCCTGCCTTTAAGAACACAAATCCTTTGACAAGATCCCAGGTTTGGACCCTGACATCTTCAGGTAGGGCTGGGAAAGGTTCCAGCCTGAAATTCTGGAGAGCTGCCATTGGTCAGCATAGAAGATACTGAGCTGGTATGCAAAACGGCCCCCAAATATAATTAGAATCTGACAATATCAAAAACTCATCAGCCGATGAAACAGCAGGGCAGAATCAAGAAGCCTGTGGCCCTCCAAATGCTGCTGAACTTCAGCCCCCATCATTGCTAACCGTTGGCTATGGTTGCAGGGGCTGATGGGAGTTGGAGTCCAACAACATCTGGAGGGCCACAGGTTTCCTACCCCTGATGTAGGGGGATGGAATAGTCCAGCTCAAATAGGAGCAAGTGCCTGGTATTGTTTTCACCTGCTTTTGTCCTTCTCTCCCTCTTTCTCGGTCAGAGCCGTAGCCGGATGATCTTGCGCCCTTGGCAGAACCGTTCTGATTGCACCCCCAGCCACGGACAAATTAGCTCCTCTTTCTGCCTCTCCTCCAACCCCCCCCATTCAATTCACCCTCTATTTAAAACTTTTTCTTATGAGGCAATAATCAATATTTTTATTGATTGATATATTTATGGACATACTTTTAAGCCGATTTGGGGGGGGCCTCGCCTGCACCCCTGGCAGGGGCCCACCTCACCCCCCCCCCCAGCTACGGCCTTGCTCTCAATCCTACTAGATTTATTTCTCTCATTTGGGGATTCGCCCCATTTGTGGGGTCCTTCAGATAAGGTTTTGTAACAGTTCATGATTTGTGAAAAAGCAGTCCGGTGGGGGGACAACCCACACAATGCAGCATCTCTCTTGGGCTTCTCTCCTGGCTGGCCTAGGTGTCTTTTTGTTCCTGTAGGGCAGAGGATGGGAAACCTGCACCGTTGGCCCAATTTCATATGATTGACAAGGATAGGAGAAACTGGGGGTAAGGGGGGTGTCCCCACCAACCTTTGACTGTGGTCCCAGCCACTTTTGACTCCAACCCTGCCCACTGCTGGATTCCTCCTCTTGACAGAAAAAAGGCTGCCCACCCACCCACCCCACTGAAGAAGGAAGCTGCTTCAAAAGTTGTGATCTGCCTTGTGCACCTAGACTCATACAGGCTCGATTGGGGAGCTGGGAGGTGACAAGGGGCAGAACTAAGTTGGAAAGGGAAATGCTGCTGGCCATTCACAGTTCTGTAAATCTTTTTGGTTTGACCCTTTCTTATGGATGGTAGGAAATCCAGGCACCTTCCCAAAAATATTCCCTGCTGCTTCTAGACATAGCCTTCCACAATTCACTTATCTATTCATCGGGGTTGGGAATTTTGTGGCCCTCCAGATGTTGCTGGACTACAGTACCTGTCCTTGCTGACCACTGGCTATACAGTCATACCTCATGTTATGTTTGCTTCAGGTTGTGCATTTTCAGGTTGCATTCCATGGCGACCCGGAAGTACTGGAAAGTGTTACTTCGGGGTTTTTTCAACACTCGCACATGTGCAGAAGCAGCAAATCATGACCCGCAGACGTGTAGACACAGGTTGCATTCTGCTCATGGTGCGAACGGGCCTCCGGAACGGATCCCGTTCGCAACCAGAGGTACCACTGTACTGGTTGGGGCTGATGTGAGCTGCCATCTAACATCATCTGGAAGGTCACAGGTTTCTCACCTCTGCTCTTCTGTGTCCTATATGAGCAGCATCCTCCTTGCTAACACCCCCCCCCCTTTAGGCTGGTCTTTCCTTTGCGTCTCTCTATTAATTAGGAGCAATACCTCTGAGTTTCAGATGGAACAGAGGAAGCTGCCTTATATCAAGTCAGTTGATTGGTTAATCTTACTCAGTATTGTCTGCACGGACAGGCAGAGACTTTCCAGGGTTTCAGACAGAAGTCCTTCTTAGACTTACTGGAAGATGCCTGAGTTTGAACCTGCGTCCTTTTGCTTGTAATTCTTTCAGCATTACAACAGTGTGTTGAAAACTATCCTCTCCTTTTTTGCAGTGTGGGGATGTGGGGAGAAGCCATCATGTAGAAAGCTCTTTATTTATATGTGAAGTTGTCAATATGTTTATTGATTGATCAATTCTAGTAAATGTCTACCTTACCTTTTGGCCTCCCAAAGGAGACCCTGAGCAGTTTCCAGGTTTATTTTTTAAAAAAACTGCACAATAAAAATAATGAGATAAAAGAAAAGCAACAGCAAATATAATAATAAACAAATCATAATATTTATTATATATATATTTATATTATTGTTTCTCACCCCAAATGATAGTTTGGTTACATGATTGAGGTATGTATCTGCAGTTGGTTAATGAGAACATTCTTTAACTGGTACATTCTGAAGTAAAGCGGAGTTTTTTTCTCCACTTCAGTCGTTATGTTCAAGTAGTTGGCCATGTGTAAATCTTACTATGAGTGGTACCTGCACATTGTGCAGGTGGAGAAGGGAGGCATATCATTCTGAGCAGAGACCCCAGGAGAAGATGAGAGCAAGCAAGATAACAAATGCATGAAGAAGAGCTTACTGATCCCTTATAACCACTTCTAAATGAGTTGGTACTCTACTTACCAGGAGTCGTGTTCTTAAAATAAAAGACTTTAGCAGTTTTGTACTTCATCTGCATTAAAGCTAGCAGTTTTAACTCCCTGGCATATCTGTTAAGAATGCTACACACACCCCTCCCTTAAAGACAAGGACTGAGAAATCAAAAGGGTGGCTTTGATTTGGGGAGGAAATACTGACCTACTGAAGCAGAGTCCAAAGTCCTTTGGCAGCAGTAAGGTTGGCAGTTGCCATGTATTGCAAGTCTTTCCCCGAATTTGCTGGGACGTGTTTTAGCAGCTTGCTGAATTACATTTGGCCCCCATCTCCTTTTATACAGTTTGATGCTGAGTATCGCCGCTTTGCCATGAAGCGCTCCACTGCGGGTGGCTTCCAGGAATTCTACCAGCTGATCCAGAGAGTCCACCAAATCCCTTGCGTGGATGTCTTGCTTGGGTATACGGATATCCATGGAGACCTGCTGCCCATCAACAACGATGACAATTACCACAAGGCTCTGTCATCTGCCAATCCTCTGCTCCGGATCATCATCCAGAAACGTGGTAAGAAGGTTCTTAAGGAGGGGGCTAGAGTTCACTTTCATTTTAATCCAGCTAATTTATTCTGTTTACCGTATTTTTCCGTGTATAACACGCCCCTGTGTATAAAACGCCGCCTATTTTTTGGGAATGAACCAAGCACCAGTCCCCCTATGCACTATCCATGTATAAGACAACCTCCAATTTTAAACTTGAAAAATGGGGGGGGGTATAGTCTTATACACGGAAAAATACAGTATTTTATTTTATCTTGCCCATCGCCCAAGGAACTAAAGGGAGTGTTGAGCACAGAGCAGTATACATAGTTTTCTTCACCCACTGATTTTTTTCTTCACAACAGCCTTGCAAGGTGGGTGGGCTGTGGCTGGCTTGGGGATCTGAAGCCTGGATTTCCCTAGATCATGATCTAACCACAATACCACCATTACCTGCAGAGGCAAGAATGCCTTGAGATCAGGATTAGAAATGAAGTATTCTAAAAATTATCCAAATAAGATAAGATATAGGCAGTTTTGTTCTCTGTGTTTGTGGGTGTGAAAGTTTGTGTGTGAGTGCAATATATATATATATATATATATAGAGAGAGAGAGAGAGAGAGAGAGAGAGACACTAATCAATTTCTGCTAGCAAGGAGAAAAGACAAGGAACTGAACAAAGCAACAAAACTGCCATCAATAACTACCGGTAAAAGTCCCACTCTGGCTAGTCAAACTTCATTCACCTCTATGCATTTGCCTTTTTCAGTTTGTCTTTGTAGGTAGGAGGACTAGTAACTTGATTTTTAGCCACAGCAACAAAGGCACACGATGCAGTGCATTTGCTGAAGCTAAGCAAATGTAGCACTGTTTGGAAACTCCTCATGTATGCTGCTTTGAGTTCTGTGACAGATGAAAGACAGGGTATAAATACAATAAGCAAAGAAAAGCTCAAATATTCAGAAACTGAATTTTGTGCCAGATCCCAGATTCCCAATTGTGGAAGTGTGAGATGTGCTGTGCATGTGGTGCTTTTAATGTTCGGGCTGTGGGTCTCTGTGATGGAGGGCATCAGTGCCATCTTAACCATGTCCATTCAGAAGCAGGCTCCATTGAGCTCAGTAGAACTTTCTCCCAAGTAAGCAATCCTAGCACTCCCTTCCATGGGAGTAAGCTCCACTGACTTCAGTAGGACTTGGTTCTGAATAGAATTGGTTAGAATTACACTGTCTGTGCCTAAGTTGATGGTACTCAGATATTACAGCAATGGATTATTTCCTAACCATTTCAAAGGCAGAACAGTTTGGTGGGTGTTACGGAGGGCCCTGCTGAATAGAGACAACACTGATATATTTTAAGGAACAGTATCCAGAAATTATTTTTGCAGTCCTGAGACAGCAACGCTCTGTGTCCAAAATCTATTTAAAGGACAAAAATGAGATTTTCCTGTATCTGAATCTCGCCTAACAGCATCTTTGTTTGTTTGTCTAAAGTATTTTTACCTAACTCTTCAGCCAAAAAAAGGCTCCCATAATTACTTACAACAATCAATAATAAGATTGCCCCGCCTTTAACTTTACATTCTAAAAGACACAGCACAAAAGGAAAGGAGATTGAGACGGGTGGAGGAAAAAAAGCTAACTCAGCGAGACACAACTTCTTAGTTTCTCACAAGGAGGGACAAAGCAAGCTCCCTATAGCTGCTTTCTGTTTAGCTAATGGATGGGTCCAGATGGGTCTTTCCCTGTTTTTCCCCATCTTGCCCATTCATGTTCTCTTAAGGTTAGTAGTGGGCAGCAGATGGGGCAGCTTTCTTGAGCATCGTCTCCATCAGCCAACCCACAGGAACTCCAGAATGGCTTATTTCTGGGCTTTATAAGGCAATAACAACTAATTAAAACAGTGACTTCTTGAATAGCTTCACCAAATCATCCCCCCCCTCCCGCTTGTTTGCAGATTAGATTAAACCATAAAAACCAGTTGAAAACAGCCTGACCGAAACCTGTGCAGGAAGGCAATTTTAGAACCTGAATGTTGTGGACTTTTGAAGGCCAGTTGTTGAAGCACAGTTAACATTTCTCTTTGTCCCCAAACAATTCCAATCACCATTCCATGCTTTATAACTGCTTCTACGTTCCTGACATGATAGAAATTGGGGGGGGGGGCAGTTTTCAAATTACCGTTATAATAAAGCAAGAAATACTCTGAGCATGTGAAACTTGGCACTTTAAAAATTCACTTAAATCATAGCACCTTCATGACCACAGGAATAAATTGGAGTTTGCTTCTGCTGCCCTGATGCTCCATGCATTTACCTGGGGATAAGTAAAATTTTGTTGTAGAAAAGGATATGTTCTTAAAAGTGGTCTATGTAACAACACACATGCCTGGCTGGCTGACCACTGACCATAATCTTTTTTTGTAAAAAATAAGTAATGATTCCATAGTGACCAGCACTGGCCCAGGCAGCTGCGGTGTTAATGCTGGGTCTGTTTACCCCCATCATTTGCCTCTCTCTGGGAGGTTGTTTAGGGGAACCTGGATTGTGGCCCCAAGGCCCAGACCCAACAGCACAGCTGCTCATACATAATTCCATTGAGTTCAGTGGGGCTGACTTCTAGGGAAGTAGGTATAGGATTCTGCTGTTAGTCTGCTGTACCAGTGCTAGAACCACACTCACCCACTTCAGGGAGCAGAGTGTATATTTCTGTTGTTCTCTGCCAACTAAACATATCAACAAACAAAATCGAAGCTCCTTGAAACTTGAAACCAGAAGTGCAAAAATCTCCTGTCAGAATAAACTATGCAAATTAGGCAAACCGCATAAGCCTATTTTACTGAGCCACTAAATCTGTTTTTGTACACCGGAAGCTGTTCTTCTGAGGGCTGGATGGCAGGTCGCAGGAAAGAGATGAATGAAACATTGGGGACAATGCCACCGTTACTGCTGAACACCCAGGAATATCCAGGCTACTGTAGAGAGGAGCCGTTACTGCCTGGTTTTGTTTTTTTGCCTGCTGCAGATGTTTTCAACACCCACTGCAAATGGCCGTAAGAAAGGCCTCTTTTCCCTCTCTTACCTGAAGCCTCCTGCTCAATGGCTGATTCACCAGCCACAGCCCAGGGAAGGTTGCTAAGCCAGAACTTGAAGTGCATCCTTAAGGTGCATTGCTTTAGAAAGAAGAAGAGTGCCAATTTGCACTAAGTGTTCATATGCTAATTTATCTGTATACATGCAGGTTTAGAAAGAATTTTTAAAAAATAGAAATAATTACTTTGATGAAAATAGAAATGCATGTCACCATAGTGCGGAAGACTGTAACCAGGTAATCAGTGCATCTGCTCAGTCTGTTGTCCAAGTGCTTACTGTTGATGGGAGACTTCAAGGCCCCTGATCCCCATTCTCCCCCCACCCTTATGATTTTTCATCTTTGAATTGGACTTGGGGTGGACAAAACTGTCCTCTGTAGAGCAGGACACCTGGGCACCCTATGCATCCTCCCTCTGCCCCCTGTGCTCTCCTCTGCCCTGCGGTTTTGCTCTTGGCTGCCTTCGTAGCACAGAAGATGCTACAGGGCTGCCAAGTACAATGATGCTGGTTGCTTGGCACCAGGATTGGCATTGCTGGGCATTTGCCAGGACCTCTTGCCAGGTCTTTCCTAGGCTGGCTCAGCTTCTCTTCCTCCTTACAGGAAGATAGGAATCTTCCGTCTCTTTGTCCATCTTGCTCAATATTATCCACACTGACCGACACCAGCTCTTCAGGGCTTCAGGCGGGAGTCTATCTGAGCCCTTCGTGGAGATGCCAGGGATTGAACCTGGGACTTTCTGCATGCAGGGGAGACCCAGAGTGGCTGGGGAAACCCGACCAGATGGGTAGGGTATAAATAATAACATTCTTCTTATTCTTATTCTCTATCACCAATCAAGGAAAAGGGTCAGAACTCTCCACGCACCTTGCTATTCCTCTTGTTCTGGGCAGCGCTGCAAATTCAGCTCAGAGAGAGAGGACAACTGCCTGGGCAATGGTGCAAGGTGCAAGGGAGAGAGGACCTCTTCCAGGAGGAAGACTCACAAAGGGCTTCTTGCTCAAGGGTCCTGAGGCAAAACCTGAGGTGGCTCTAGTTGGACTGGTTGCTGGGTGGGGTTGGGTGGAGAGAGATTCCACAGCCCTTCACAGTCTCCCTGGGCTAAAAATAAGCCGCTGCGCCAAAAACACTGTGTGATATTTATAACTCTGGAGCTCCATCTGACAAGCTCTGTAGAATAAGGGGTGTGCCACTTAAGGATAGGGACATGGCAAGGCTGCTTTCCCTTCCACTTTGAGAAGTTTCTTGTCCTGTGTAGCACACTGACTTTGTTGAGTGTGTATGTTTGTGTTTGTGCATGGCCATCTGTCACAGACGCAGGCTTGTAAACACATCACCCATCTGGTCTCCTGTGGCAATCCAGAGTCTTCTCCAGGCAACCAGGCAGGATAAATTTGTCAATGACTAGTTGTTGCTGGGGGTTTCTTGTTGTTTTTTGTCTTCCATGCTGCAAATGATTAAAAAAGCGAACGGAGGCTCATAAAAAGAGAGCTGAGGCCAGGGCGGTTCCTTCTGTGGGCTTAATTTACAAAGCTTCAGGGACCAGGCTGTGAAATTGGACATGCTCCCCTGGGTAGATTGTGAAGGAATTCCAAAACTCTACTAGCGCCGACTTCTGGGATTGCTGTGGGGTGTGTAAGTATGTATGAGTTTAGGTCCCAGGTGCCTTTCTTCTCTCCGATATTACAGACAGCACTAAAACCACAGACCTGTTCAGACTCTTTCTGTTTCTTCAGGTCCATTTTGTTGCTTGTCACAAATATCTTTGGCCTCTTTAGGGGGTTGGGTGAACTGTCCATCCAGCTAGGTGCGATGCATAGGTATGCGCAGCACATTTCTTCAGGGTGTGCATAAAGGGATATTTATTTCAATGAAGGAAGATGGGGGTGGGGTGGGGGAACAACAGGACAAGGAAGAGGTAAAGTGGCAACTGGACAATTGTCATCCAAAACCTCTGGAAGGCAGCAGGTTGGGGAAGCCCAATTTACCCACTGCAATTGTAGTGGGTTTTTTTAACCCATCATCCTCAGAATGATTCTGTTTACCCATGTGCAGATTTATGCAAAACAAGTTGTTTATCAACTAAAACCCATATGACTAATTGCCTCTGACTTCTTGAGTTGGGTGGCATCTCAGAGGAATCCTTCTTCCCCCACCTGAACTGCAAATTCTCCTTTTGGTTGTAGCTGATTTCTCCCTGGTGCAGCCCTAGGGAGCAAATTCTTCCTTGCAAGGAGCCTCTTTCCAGCCTGACAGCCCTTCAAGCCTTTCCAGCTCTTTAGTATCTCTCATGTCCCTACAGCATTCCCTGCAGTGCTGGCATGCAGTGACAAATAGTGCCCAGATGGTAGAGGGGTCCCCTGCAGGCATCCCTGGAGGAAAACAGAGTAGAAAAGAGTGCCCCCTGCTGAGTCAGCTGCCCTGTTTTCTGCAGATCCCCAAACTTCTTAATTCAGCCTTCTGCAGTGCCTGTCCTCTCAAGTCATATTATCTTGAGATAACAATGCCTTTCGCCTTTCTGTAGTGACAAACTGATTGATAAGAGGTCATTTGAAGCCCTCTGCTTGCCGACTGCACAGAGGACATTCATGATATGCTTCTCACAGTGCAGAAGAGAGAGCTCTTAAGAGTCTCTGCTTACTCTCTAGGGCAGGAATGGGGAATCAGTGGCCCTCCAGATCCCATCAGTCTCACCCCACACGGCCAATGGCCAGGCATGGCAAGAGATGTAGTGAGCATCACCTAGAGGGTCCCCATTCCTGCTGCAGGGTCAAAACTGGGTGATTAAAAGGACATATTTTTCCTCTCCTCCAGTTTATTCAATCTTTAAATGCATTTGGGACTCACAATCTTAAATAATAAACCCAAGTATTTTATATCAAGTTCCTGCTCTGTGTACGTGTGTGATGGTCTGTTTACTCCACTGAAACCAATTTAGATTAACATGCATTTGATAAATTAGCATATGGAATTAGCAAGAGGACAAGGTCTCTGCCTCTGTCTTCCTGTCTCTTTCTCCCACTACCTCCCAGCACCAGATCTTCAGAGCCAATACTCTTTTGTGCCTGTGTGTTCTGAGTCCCAGTTACTCTTGATGAATTCCCCTGGAATTCAGATGTGGGCACCTCATGGAAACTGGCAGGTTCTGCTCTAGGGTCTGGCTTTTGGAACAGCCTTTATTTTGCTTTTGCTGCAGGAGAACACCAGAGCCTGAGCTGGCAGCGACAGAGTTAAGTCTGCAGAGTACAGCTCAAAGTGTGATTAAAACTGAATTATTCATATCCCCTTTAATCCCAGCCTGGCATACAGTGGGTAATCCCAGAAGGGGCTGGGTTCCTCTTCCCTCTCCAGCACTGGCAGGTATATCTCATCTAGGCATGGGTCAGGATCTGACCTGGGTAGAGAATTGTGCGAGGAGGGAGTCAGCACTACTGAGCAGAATGAGACCTGCTCAGCATTTTGCATTGGCTGTGCCTTCTGGTGCCAAGTGATGTGGCGTTATAATACAAGGGAGTGGCTCATCACTCACGGTCATGATCTGTCAGGGCCCAAGTGTGATCAACTTACCCGCTTTGCTGTTGGCCCCCCTTTCCTCCACCCCACGTCCCTGGCAATAGGGAGCACTACAAAAGGAATGCCGTAAGAGCCATTCACATTTCAGTGGAAATATAGTCATTCTCTGTAATGCACACTAGGGTCTCAACCTGTGTTATTTCTGGTGCTGCTCCTTGCTCACAGGGTTTATATATAAACCACTACCACAAAACAGTGGTGTCCCACTTCCCCCCTCCTCCCCAGCCAAAAAGACACTTTTGCATTCAGATGTTGTAAACCGGAAATGTTTCTCCTGTCATGCAACATTGTTAACTCCCATGATGCTATAACATTCAGAGTCTCAAAAATTCCAAGGTTGTGAGAGAACCAGCAGCTCCCAAGGTATACAGATCAGCTGGCTAAACGTAGACAGGTTTGGTTGAAAAGCCTTCTTTGGTATGAGAGAGAGAAATTTATAGTGCCTGGCAACCACCTCTGCAGTAGCTGACACTGTGTCTGTGATCATCTAGACAACTTGGGGGTCCTAAAGAGTTGGAAAGTAGGGATAAAAATATTCAAGCAAATCAATAATGTGTTTGGCAGAGCAACGAAGAAAGGAACTATGGATATGAACAAAACAGGGGGTGAGCTGGGTGTTTGTCCTGGGTGCCATGCTAAACTCAGCAGCTCAGTGTTAAGTTTGTTAAGTCTGTGGTGCATTAGGGCAAAATTATTTTTCCCTAGTTTTTATTTTATTTTACTTGTAACTCATTCTGAACCATAAGCAAACAATCATAACCCCAACATGGATCTTTCTGCTCCATATTCTCATAACGTAAGATGTATAGTGTTTCAGTGAGCATACCAGACAATGGGTGGTATTCAGCTGAGTTTTACTCAGAGTAGAACCACTGAAATGAACGAGACTCAGTTAGGTTCATTAAGTTAAATAGCTCATGCACCACACTCATATCAGTCAGGGGGAAACAGTTGAAAGCTAGTTTTTGTCCCCTTTCATGGGCATTTCTGGGGAAATCTGGGAGCAGGAGGGCCTGTTTTTTGCAATCCTGCACAAGAAGCGCTGGGCTTGGTAATGCTGCAAAACTGATCATGGCAGGTGGAAGGGGTATGTTCCTAAAGCACTATTAATAATAGAGATGGCCCTTGATTTGTGTTGAAGTCAGGATGGGTGCACAGGGGACAAAGAGAGGACTAGGAACATAAGAAGAGGCTGCTGGATCTGACCACATGCCCATCTAGTCCATCATCCTGTTCTCACGGTGGCCAGCATATTATCTATGGGAAGCCCACAAGCAGGACATGAGCACAATAGCCCTCTCCCTGCCTGTGATTCCCAGCAAGTGGTATTCAAAGGCATACCAATACTTGACAGCGGAGGTAGAATATAGTGGCTAGTAGAACCTCAATGAAGTTGGCAGATAATCATAGGCGCCAACTCCATGGGGCCTGAGGGGGCCCGAGCCCCCTCAAAAATTTAAGAAAATTATTAGTTATATTATGCTTTGTAAAATCACAAAATTATGTTGGTATTTTTTATTTTCCTTGTTTGACAATAGTTACCTTTTAAAATACATTCAGTAATGAGTTAAAACAAAGCCACTCCCGATCTAGAGAGGGGGTGGGGTTGCGGGCTCTCGACCCATCAACAATCTCGCGGGGCTGGCGTCAGCCCCGCTAGAAGCGGGGATTCCCCCTAGCTCATTAATATTCACCGCCCATGGCGGCAGCCAATCGGCTGCCGCAAAGGGCAGGCCCTCACAGGTTCACTTAAGGTCGGGGCAGCCCGGGGCTCGCCCCTTTCGTTCCCCCAGCAGCAGCGGTTTGGAGGTCTTGGGCCCCCCCAATATTTTTTATAAGTCGGCGCCCCTGGAGATAATTGACACCTGGGGAACAAGGGGTGGGCTTGAGCAGTGGAGACCTGCCCATCTGATTTGTGCTTGCTTTGCTTTCTTTCCTTCTTGCAGCGGAAGCCGACACCAGCGTCTTTGCCTCCAACTCGCTGCAGCGGAAGAAGAAGGGGCTTCTTCGCCCTGTGCACCAGCGGGCCAAGCCGCACTTGCTGATTGGCATGCCGCAGGACTTCCGCCAGATCTCCTCCATCATCGATGTGGACATTCTGCCCGAGACCCACCGGCGGGTGCGGCTGCACAAGCACGGCTCCAACAAGCCCCTTGGCTTCTACATCCGGGATGGGGTCAGCGTGCGCGTGGCACCCCACGGGGTTGAGAAGGTGCCTGGCATCTTCATCTCCCGCTTGGTCAAGGGGGGCCTGGCGGAAAGCACGGGGCTGCTGGCCGTGAATGACGAGATCCTGGAAGTCAACGGCATTGACGTGGCAGGCAAGTCGCTGGACCAGGTCACGGACATGATGGTGGCCAATAGCCACAACCTCATCATCACCGTCAAGCCGGCCAACCAGCGCAACAACGTGATCCGCAGCAGCAAGGCCTCGGGCAGCTCTGGCGTGTCCACGGACAGCACCCCCAGCCAGCAGACACCTAGCCCGGCCTCCCAGTACCTGAGCAACTGCAGCACAGCAGAAGGCGAGAGTGATGAAGAGGGTGACCTGGTGATTGAGAGTGATTTGCCTGCCAGCTGCCCCAATGGCGGCCTCCTGGAGAGCTTGCAGCACAGCCTGTCCCTCTACAGCTCCCAGGGTTCGCTGCCCTCCCTGAACAGTCACAGCGGCAGCGGCAGCCCAATCCGGGGCAGCCGAGCAGGCAGTCTCCGGGAAGATGGCACAGTCATAACGCTATAGCCCCAGGCAGTGCCCCTCCCTTGTCTTCTGAATTTCAGCATTTCCACGGTCAGTTTGACAGTACCTTCTTCCTGGCCAATGGAGCTGGAACTGGGGGCCCCGTCTCGAACCCAAGACACTGCCCAGACCTGCCACCACAGACTCTCTCTTGCTTATTGCCTGCAGACCCAGTGGCACTCTCTCCGCAGCTGCTGGAGCAAAGGTGGCAGCTGGGGTTTGGAGCAACTGGGGCCAAGCCACTTTCCTCTCAGTCCTTAGCCACCCAAGAGGTTCTTTCTTGCTCCCCATTGAACCAAAGCAATGGGAGTTCTACTACCTTCTCCATTCCCTCTCTTCAGCCCCTGTCTTCATTCTGGACAGGTAGAAGGAAAAAGGCAGGGATGCTCTTGCCTCTCTCACAGTCTCTGGTTCTCCCCTCCACCAACTGTCAGCTCTCATGAAGTGTTTGTTTTTAGTTATTTGTTTTTACAATAACATGCATCACAGATTAATATATTGCAACAAACTATTAAAACTTTTTTTTAAAAGAAATGTGCATTCACATGATTTTTAGAAGCGTGCTGGTCAAGCACGATGAGGAAGCTCTGGTGCCTGTGCTGGGAAATTGAGCAGGGTGGTCCCAAACATGCAAGATGCATTATTCTGCTCAATAGGATGCTGGGATCCATTGGGACTGGTAGGGCAGCAAGGGAAATGTGACTGAGGCAACTTGGCTTTTTGTTGTCTGACTTGAGTAGATAGATGCTTAGCTGACTGGCTAGATCAACTGCTGGATCAGGATCTGAAACTGAGTTGCACCTGAAGCATAGCTGCTATTTTCTGTTAAGGTTGTTGGTTTTGTTTTTAAATGAAGAACACAGGAAGCTGCCTTAGACTTAGTCAGACCACTGGTCCATCTATTGTCTATGGTGACTGGCAGTGGCTCCTCCAGGGTTTCAGGCAGGGTTCTCTCTAAGCCCTACTGGGAAAGGAAATAGAAGCATCTCTAATAAATCACCCATTCATCCCAGCTGCATTTCTACCAGGTCAGGATCATTTGCACTGAAATGGTTTTTAGGGAGATGTTTAATTTACCATTCTAAATTGAAGGAAGGTAGTCTTCTCTTGTTTTGTTCATTTTAAGTCTGACCAGCTAAAATGCTTATAGTCTGTAGCAGGGGATCTTAAATCATGGCAAACTAGCCATCAGCAGCTGCTTCCACCTCAGGAGAGACGTTTCGCTGCCTAAGACCTTGATTTGCTGTGAATCATTATCTTGTACAATTACTGGGGTCCACCACCAGAGGACAGCAGTGGCCAGGTACAGGGTTCAAGGCATCTCTTCGTTCCCACTGGGCTTATATTTAACTGTTGGCCTTAAACATGGTGTAGTAATTCACCTGTAGATAGTCACTGCAGGCCATGTTCACAACCAGCCAGCCACGTGAAAGAAAGCCTCTGGGATTTAAGAACTCTAAATGAGGGTCTGTGGCCCACCATTCACTCCCACTTGGAAGCTGTTGCCAAGCAGGGAGCGGTTGAAATTGGGATGGAAAGGGTTATTCTGTGCAGCTGCAGCACCCACTTGATGCAGTGATATCATAAATCAATTTGAAGATTGTTTCCAAGCCCGATTGCTTTGTAAGGAATCTGATTTTGTGTCAGGTCTGCAGATACAGAAGGGTTAAATTGCGAATCTCCATGCACTGTGAGCCTCCCATCCAAATCCATCTCTTCTCAAGGCTAGTGAGTGAGTTAACAGATGGTCAACTGGTCAACCTGCAGTCCTGTATCAGGGCCACAGCATGCCTGCTTCCCACATAACATAACCTGTTACTGGTGCCCTAACAAGCACAAGGTCCACAGAAAACTAACCAAGCTTTCTCTGCTTTGTCGGTCGAGGCACCTCTTCTAGGTGCCTGAAACTACAATTTTTGCATGGAAAGGAGAACACTTGAAGACAGTACAGAGCTGTCAGGGCTTTGCACCATTACCCCCTAGGAGAGTTTGCACAGCCAAAATAACTCTTGTCTGTCATTTCCAGAGGAGAGGAAATGTTTTATGTACTCCAACTACCCCACGGGGAGGCAATTAATCCTGCTACTGCTGTCCATCACCCTTCACTGCAACCCTGTCCAGGGTTTGGTTTCGGTTGTTGTTGTTTTGGGGTGGCGGAACTAGATTGCCTGTTAACCTTATTAACCCTTTCCAACCCTGCCATGCTGCTCAATCCTGCCAGCTCTTAAAAGATATGGACTATCTTTGCCCTGCCTATTATTTTAGTGCCACTTGGCTCCAGGGTCCTTTAGAAATGAAGGACAAGCCTGAAAGGGGAGTTTTTCAGGCAGCAAAACATAAGCAGCAGCCCCATCTCCTCTACCTTAGCTTTGTGTTAGTGTAAAAGGCAGCAGCAGCTTTTCCATGACGCAGAATCAAGTGCAGCTTTTCAGATTAATTATATTAAAAAAAGAAACAGGCACTTGAATTCCACTTCACATGAGCCTATGACTGTTTGAAGCTTGCTGGGCCTACTTAGCATCCTTCCTAATACTGAACTTCTTATCCAACTATGGATCCTTATACAGGCTTCTGTTAGGTAAGACTCCACGTCCAACTAATGCACAATCCCTTTCTCTGACTCTCAACACAGGGTCTCTCTCATCCCCTCCTGACCCATTTAGGCGGAGGTGCCAGAGGGGCCTTCTGTGTATGCAAAGCAGGTGCTCCTATGATTCATCCTTGCCTGCAGTTCTGAGGAGCAGAGACTTGCTGTGTTTGTACGATGTATCATCCAAATGGAGGATGCATTCACCATATATCTGTAAATTAAAAATAATCCCTCAGCCATTTAAAGAATCTTCCAGAGTGCTTGTGAAGGCACCCAGTTTCCGCCTCTGTTCTGTGACAAGTGCTTTCAAACGTTTGTTTGTTTATTTGTTTATTTATTTAAAAACCTACCCAACTATTTAAGTTAAAATTGAACACCTATCCCTCTGAGCACTGGCCGCTTGTCCAGCCAATGCGTGGAGCTGAACCGTCTTGCAAAAAAGCAGAACAACGCCCAGGGTGCCTGCTCAGTCCTGCTGTACTGTTAGAGCTCCTCAATGCACTCTTCCCAGAGGGGCAGCTCTGCAAATTCAAGCTGTGGTTACAGAGGATTTACAGATCTCACAATGGCCAGAGTCCTCTGAGACCAAGCACCTCTCTCTCCCCTCCACCACAAACCATCCCTTCTCCTTTTTGGCAACCTACTCCTTTCGCCTGAAGAACAAGGAAGGGGAACCTGTGGCCTTCCAGATGCAGTTTGGACTACAACTTTCATCACCCTTGAGCACTGGCCGGGCTGCCTGGGGCAGATGGAAATCAAAGCTCAGCAACTTTTGGTAGGCCACAGATTCTCCCTACCCTTGGTGTGAAGCAAGACAAGCAGACAGGTATGATGCAGACCTCTGTTGCATCCCAGCTCCTGAAAGGCTGGGTGCCAAGAGCAAGCACCAGAGAGTGGTCAGCCACACAAGTGTGGGGCAGAAACTTGCATCACTGAGTCAGCCAGCAAGGATGGCTGAGAGGGGGAAGAGGATTTCTGGCTGAGTGAAAGAGCAAGGAAGGAAAAAGAGACCTTTCCTCTCCATTGCAGTCCAGAAGAGAAGGCTGGGAAAGGGAGCATCTTGCCTCTGCCTAGGAGTCCAGCTTGATAAAGACTTTGGGCCGAGAGAATATTTTGAGTGCCTCCTCGATCTGTGACAGCTTATTCTCCAGGGTGGCACGTCTGTTCTGGACGCTGAGGGTGTCAGTTCGCACTGGAAGCAGCAGGAGGTCTTTCAGGAAGCGCTCTTGGCCTAAGAGTGAAGAGGAAGAGTGACCAGCTTACACTTAAGGATGCCTGCTCAATTCAGTCAGTGCAGACAAGACTGAGCTAGATATACAGCTAGATGGACAGCAACCTGACTTGCTATAAGACATCTTCCTATGTTCCATAGAGCCTCTGCCAGGTGTGGGGGGCCATGTGGCCCTCCAGATGTTGTTGAATTAAACCTCCCATCATCGCTGCCCATTGGCCACCCTGGCTGGGGGTGGTGGGAGCCCAAAAACATTTAGAGGGTGGCAGGTTCCACATCCCTGAACTAGACCATCCTGGACCAACCCGGCATGAAGCAGCTTTACATGTCTTGCATTCTGCCCTCCTTACTTTGTTTGAGGTTGTTGAGCGTCTCCAACCGCTGGCTCTCTGGCATCATGGTGTGGCCAGGTGGCATGGAGGGGTCAGGCATGTTGCGCTGGCGCTCCTCTGCCTCTTTGCGCCAGTGGTCCTTCCTCTCAATCAGGCTAAATCACAGCAGAAAGAGCATATCAGTTAAGGCGAGGAAAGAATGGCAGAGAAAGCTAGGAGGAAACAGCACCTCAGACTTCAAGGAACAGAGCGTGGCCTAGCCTCACGTCTCTCCCCTCGGGGTCCTACAAACCAGTTAAGTGGTGAAGAAACAGCTAGAAGAGAAGTTGGGACAGGGGGCAGGAAGAGATGTGGTGTTTACTGCAGTCAGGGCCATCAATCCAGCCTCTCAGAAATGAAACTCCAGGAAGAGGTTTCAAACACAGGCATAACATGGCAACCCTGACTTGTACCTCTCACCAACAAGGAGATATTCCAAATCATCGGAAGTTTTTGAATTGACTTCAAGGGCAGCCCCACAAAGAACACATTGCTGTAGTCTAACCCCAAAGTTATCAAGGCATGAATGAGGATAGCCAGGTCATTTTCAGCAGTGAGTATAGCTGGCCAATCAGCCCAAGCCAATAAAAGCATTCTATGGTGCAGACACCACCTGGGAATCCAAGAACAGAGCTGCACCCAGAAGTAAGTATTCCCTTCTATATCTTTATGAAGAGTTGTGACCCCACCCATTTTATCCATCCAGAATGGCAGAATCTCCAATTCAGAATACTGTTTTATTTATTTCAAATCACAAACAAAAGGGGCTAGAAACTTCCTCAAAAAAATAAAGCAGGGATTCTGGGAAACCTAAATTCAGCAGCTGATAGGAGATGCCATCATGCTTATATGGCAGTCCTGCACACGGGCAGAATGCTCCCCAACTTACTTCTGGTGCTCATGCCAGACAGACTGCTGTGTCTGAGATGGTAAATCTGTTCCTGCCATTTCAGACCACAGGTGGTGGATCACATGACTGAAAACTCTCCATTTAAAAACAAACTCACTGCATATGTAAGGCTACTATGTCAGGGAGAACAGCTCTCACTTAGCTTTATCCTTGACATACTAGTTTTCTATGGGAAGGGAAGGGGTACTCAAACTTGTGACACCACTTTGCAGTCTTGTAGAAAGGTTGAACATTGATTTCTTTACTTTTCTTTTTCAACCTTATATTTATTGGGTATTAATTTTATTTTCTTGCAAGTAGCCTCGGAGGCTTGTTGTAACACAGAAAAGCATGGATAGCAGTATTTGAAATAAATAAATACTGAAGCCAGATGGGTCAGGGGTGAGTTGGATACCTACTAGTGGGGGACATGGCCTTTCTGCTTAGCATTGTACTCTTCCTGATCCTTGCGTTTCTGCTCCAGCACTTCGGTCAGCGACTGCAAGGAGCGTGAACGCCGCAGCTGAGCCCGTTTGGCGTTCCGGGCGTTGTGGCTGACAAAGTCCACCCCTTGACCCTCCTCCTGGTTCTGTAATGAGAAGGTCAAAGAGCTGGAAGGCAAAGAGCTTCGGGTGTCAGGAAACGTTGCTTTTCTATAGACTAGGGACAGGTTTGGTTTAATTTCTCCTAGCCCCTAGCCAACTTTGAAAGCACGGATCACGTCTTTGTGGCAGGGGGAGGGAATATCCCCCCCCCATTAGATCAAAGAAACAAAATAATTTGGGGGTCACAGAGAAGTAAAAAACATTCCAAGAGTGCTTTGGAAGTGCTGGAAGTCAACCTGATGCACAACTGCAAAAAATGTCCCTCCCTCTGCCTTGGGACACCACAGAGCTCCATCATTTACTGCACCCCTGGAATGGAAAGGTTGGGAGGAGGTTGGCTAAAGCACTAACCACTCATGAGGAAATGGAAGTATAAAGCAGATTGCATCAGCACCGGTGGGCATCTCCCCGCCCCCCACCTTGACACTCCCATTCTGTGATTTTGCAGCTGCTGCATCTGCTGTTGCTCCGGACTGGGCTGGGTTTGGAGACGGTGACCTGCATGGACGAATTCCTGCACCACAGCGCGAATAGGCTCTCAAGTATCTCTGATGCTCTGGATTTGGAGGACTAGGACTCTCCTAGGAAAGAGGAAAACAGGAGGAAGAATTACTGCACAGTCACAGACAGGTATAGACTGAAGAACCCAGAGAACATCACTGATCAACCTTCAGCACAGTCTATTGCACCTGTTCCTGATGACCACCACCTACGTTGTTTTAAACTGGGACATCAGACAGGGGTTGCCAATATTCTCAGATCTGTGGGCACATTTGGAATTTTGAGAGTGCCATCAGCACAATCCCGTCTGTTTCTTCTTTGTTCACGCCCTGCATCACTTCCCTCTTGGCAGACAGAAAGAGAGACAGCATGTAAAATGTATTGCCTATAAGCAGTAGTAGAAATACCTGCAGCTTTGCTTTGACTTTAGACTCCACACTCTCATACTTCTGAGACTTCCACAGGGCCTTCACAGGCTTTGGTTGGCTGAGCTCCCGAGCCTGCTCCTTCTCTCTACATTTACGCTGAATCTCTCGCATGCGCCTCAGATTTTCCTTCTCATAGTCCTTGTGATCTTTGCCTGCATTGGCAAGAGAAAGAAAACATTGCCCTACAATCCTTGAGCTACAGACACAAAAGCCTCTCTCCCTTGAACTTCCTTATGTTTTACTTGTAAAAAAAATAAATAGACAGCTCACCTGTAACTTGTGGAGAGAGACAAGAACTCATATTTCTGTCCATGTTACAGAGGTTGTACAGCCAGGATTACACCACAAATCAGGGGTAGCCAAAGTGTTGCCCTCCAAATGCTGTTGACTACAACTCCCATCAGTCCTAGCATCCATCATCCCATCCCATCAGACATGATGGGAGATAGCCACATGGCCTATCACTGCTGTAGGTGAAGAAACCCACTGTAATCACTGTTAAGATGGTTAGGCTGAAAAACAGTGGCTGGCCTGAAGGTCATCCAGTGAGCTTCATGGCTGAGTGTAGATCTGAATCAGGGTCTTCTGAGTCCAAGTCAAATACTTTTAACTGCTACACCACCCCTAATGCTGTCAACAGCAGGCTGGCATCTGTCCCTATGTTGTGACCACACTTACGCTTAGGTGTCACCTCCTGGAAGAAGGAGATCCCATCCAGCTGCAGGAGAGCTCCCACTGTGCCCTTCTTTCCCATCTCTAGAATATCCTTGGCATTTGGCTTAATCCGTGGAGGAGGGTGAGCAAGGCGGGCACTGTAGCATTCAGGGTAGAGGCTGCATTCTGGAGGAATGGGGCCGGGGAGCAGATCCAGCTTCAGAGAGTTCCCTTCCAGTCTCCCTCGTGCTAAAGATGAAAAAAGAGTCGAGAAAGACTGCAGCTCAGAGATAAAGTTAATGCAGAAGCTCTCAGGTCAAATGTCTGAACACTTCCAGTTAAAAGGAGGCGATGGGAAAGACCCTGGGCCCAGGACCCTGAAGAGCTGCTGCAGGTCAGAATAGACAATACTGGGGTATAAGGACACATGATCTGACTTGGGAAAAAGACGTTTCCTATGGTCCTATTTTCCTAACAGAACAAGAATTTACATATTCTGTCACCCTAAATTAGCACTTTTTCTAGACCAAATTATTCCTGACCAGTGTCCTCCCCAGCCTGCTCCAGCTCAACCTCCAGTATCAAGCAGCTGCTTGATTACTGTTCTCTTAAACGTCCTTTATTAGGGGTGCAGAACCTGATGCAGCTGAGATCCCATCAGCTCCAGCCAGCACAGCCAATGGCCAGGGGTAATGGAAGTTGCAGTCCAACAAGCTGAAGGACCACTGGTTCCCCACCCCTGCCGTCAGCAAGGACTAGTGAGTGCTTAGAGGATTCTACCCATTATAGAGAAAATTATGGACCCTTCTCTTTTCCAGAGGTGAAAAGGAAAACTGATTATGCACTGAGATTACCAGGGTACCCCAGGATCACACAGCACACTCACCTGATAGGGGACGCCTGTAGTAATCGGGACAAAGGGAGGGATCAGGGGGAATGGGCCCCGTAATCCTGGAGGGCCCCTCTGACATCTCAGCCTCAGCTCCAGACCAGGAATCAAGAACTGCAAGATCTCACTTTCCTTAGTTCTTCCTCTTTCAAAGTCACTGGCAAAGCATGGCCAATTTATCTGGAAGAATAGGAAACTGTAGGGAAGCTGCTGCAAGGAACTAAACAACATTATACCCTCAGTGTTGGTTTTATTTCACTTCACCCACATCATGCTAGTCATAGAAACATTGCTACTATTATCATGTCATACATGTTAACTACTGCAATAAAGCACACATTTGTATTATATTTATTTCTGTCCCGCCTTTTCCCAAGGGATAAACACAGCTGCTTACAGATAAATTAGAAACAGCTAAAAACATGAGGCGAGAAGCAGAATTTAAAAAACAATGAAACATTAATATAGAATTAAAGCTAACTAACTATATATATGATCTATTAAAATATACAGACAATTATAACAGAATACATCGCAGCCCCAGTCCTTTCCTTAAAATGAGTGAGTTCCCCAAAGGCTGTTGGAATAAGAAAGTCTTCACCTGCTAGCAGAAGGGCATGGGAGTATACATGGAAGTGCCTATAAAAAGCAGGATGCACAATTGGTTCTGAATATGGTGTCTAGATTGATAATGAATCCCTGTATGATAAGTATATTTTTTCTGGGTGTAACTTCAGAAGGAAGTTCTTCTAGTAGTCCCAGCACAGACGTGGTTAAGCCATAGAATTCGCTACCACAAGATATAGTGGTGGCCACCAACTTGGACGGCTTTAAAAGACAAATTTACGGAGGTTAAGGCTTTCAGTAGCAACTACTTATGATCACCATTTGCAATCTCTCATAATAATGATTCCAAAAGAGTTTACAATGCAAACTAAAACAATACAGTACAACCCTATACAAGTCTACTCAGAAGTAAGGCAGGTAAACCATACTTAATCCAAGGGTGTATAAAATTTCAGCCCATGGTATATAAACAAAAACAATAAACAGAATTAAATAGCAATTAAAAGAGTGGAGTAAAAGCTTTCATCACCAGGGTTTACAAATACAGCATCCTCCCAGTACTTAAAATACAAACTATTAAAATGCTTGAGAGAACAAAAATGTTTTAATTCAACACTGTAAAAACAATGCAGGAGCCAGGTGAATGTCCTCCTCAGGGAGGTGGCACCTTATGATTCGGCCTGGCTTCTGTCATCCACTTTGGAGGGCTTGATCTTTGTGCCAGCCACCCCTGAGATTAGGGGAGACAGGGCTTTTTCAGTAGTGGTGCCAAGAGTATGAAAGGTTCTCTATTGGAGTTTTGTTTTTGTTTTTTAATTATTCTTTTCCCCCTCAAAATACTTGAGCATGTAATGTTCATGTATTTTGAGATATAAAAAGAATAAAAGTATCTCCTGGAGTTTTAAATTTTGTATTCTTAAAGTTTAATTGCCGCTATTTAGTTGTTATTGTGGAGTTATTTTTAGCTTGCCTTTTTTTTTATTCTGTCACATTCTCCTGTTTTTAATTCAAGTCTCTTTTATTTTACTGGATAGAAGTACTCAGCTATCACTATGATGCATCAGTTACAGTCTGGTTTTAGCCTGAAGCATTCAAAGAGGCAACACAGCAATACTAACAGACAAATCAGTTTGTTTTCTCAACTATGTTAAAAGCTTGGTGTTGAATTACCAGTTGCATTGTTTGTTTGTTTTTACATGTTTTCAGACACAGATATAATTGCTTATACAACACGTGCAAATATCTTTGAAAAGCAACAGTAAAATAGGCCTCAGCGCTGCCAAGTGTTTATGGTACTCAGAAAAGGCCAAGCTCCTGGGAGCTGTACAGAACCCAAGACTCTGGGTTATCACCATTAAGAGGAGCCTTTGTTTCAGTGCCAGCTAGCAAGGGAAACATCTGGCTTTATCTTCCTACCATGGATCTCACCTCCAAAATGTTTCCTATGCACCTCCAAACAGGCAGTGACACCTCCATCACACCCCAAAGCTACACACAGAACCCTGGAATTCTGCCCACTCAAAACAGGTGCAACCATCACGGCTGAAGCACAGTGCCAGACATCACAAAGCTGTCAGCGCAGTCAAGCGGGCAAAAAGGCGGCAAGGGGGGGGGGACCTCTCGAGCAGCCATCTGCCTCCCATCACCTTCCCAACGCTCACCTCAAGATGCTCCCAGAGCACATTTTACACATTGACTATCCTACCTCAGCAACTAGGTAAGATACACTCAAGCAGATTGTTGCTGTTTTTGTAGAGAAGGGATAGCTGAAGCTAAACAACAAGCATAGCCAAGCTTGCTTCATATATAGGAAGCCAAATGCCTTCCTCACACCTCCATTAAAAGGGGGGGGGGGCGAGAGCGCTTAGCAGGACACTATTGGCTTCATTCCAGGCACAGCACAGAGAATGTGTTTATTCTGTTGGCTTGGAGGGCAAACGGCTGTTGGAAGCCAAGTACAAACAAGCTGCTGGAAAGGCTCCTTTGCCCTACATAAGGGAAACTGCAGCAGCCTAAAACTGAGGGAAAGGAAAACTTTAGGATCGATTATTGCAGTGCAATTAAGGGGCAACTGGTTCAAGCCTGGGAAGTAGCTGGAAAGGCAATTGCAACATGACAAAAGCCCATTTTGGTACGACTCAGGCAGAAGGACTCATGATCTGTTCGTCCCCAAGTCCCAAATTACATAATATCCAGACTGATTCACACATGCTACCTGCATTAGGGCACACGTGACGGGAAAAAGGCTGCCTGAATCTTTTGCCACAAAGACAAACTGCAGCTTTGTATGCCAGTCCTGAACTCATATTGGAAACCGTATAGCCATTAATGAAAAGAGCAGTTTCCAATGGTTCAGGCAGACCATTTGCCACAAGAACAGACCAATACAGGTAAGAAAAGGAAAGCAGCCAGTCACAACCGAAATGGTTGCACGAATTGATCCTGGGTGCCTATCAGGTGGGAATAAAAGACTGAGGTTGCTAAAGAGCACATAAGCTAGTCTATTCCATTTCTTCCCAAATATAACACACTCCCTTCACAAGTATCATCTCATATGACCCTTTAAGTCAGGGATGGGTGGACTTCAATCCTTTTTCAAAATACAGTGCCCATGGTCATCAAACCCAGGTTAAATTCATAAAGCAAGAATGCACCCTTAGCCTCCCTTCACAGTTAAGGCATAATTTAAATAAGAGCTACTACGTATGTAGCAATTAGAATGTTAAATTAGGGCCCCATCTGAACTATATATTTAAGAAGTATCATACCACTTTAAACAGTCATGGCTTCCCAAAACAAATCCTGGGAACTGTAGTTTGATAAGAGTGCTGAGAGTTACTAGGAGACCTCCCTATTCCATGCACAGAGCTACAATTCAGTGATTTCACTGTCAGCCCCTCTTCCCAGAGAACTCTGGGAACTACAGCTCTGTGAGGGGTACAGGGGTCTTCCAACAACTCTTTTACATACTTCCCAGCTTTCTTTGGGGGGAAGGCATGGCTGTTTAAAATGGTATGATACTGCTTTAAATGTATAGTGCAGATGGGGCCTAAGACTTGGGGGCTGGGATGGGAGACAGATTCAAATCTTCACCAAGCCATGGTGCTCATTAGGACACTATGGGTAGTTTTGCTCACACGTTTGTATGCCACCCTGGAATCCTCTTGATGAAAGGTGGAAATGTTTTAAATGATCTACCCTCCTTTCCTCTTTAAGAGCAACTCTGGAAGATTGGACCAGAGGACCACCAAGCTCATAATTCTGTTTCCACAGTGGACAACCAGATTCCCAGGAGAAGCCCACAAGCAGGACATGAGTGCAAGGAGCTCTCACTTTCCTCAGCATCTGGTATTCAGAGAAGCATGCTGCTTCTGAGGGCGGAAATAATATAAAGTTGTCAATGGGAGGAGCCACTAATAACCTTTTGAAGCTGTTTAAACTGGTGGCCACTGACTCCTGACAGCAAATTCCACATCTTTAACAGAGATTAGGGAAATGAGGGTAAGGCTATCAATGGCTCCTAGCCACAAAGGCCATAGCTCTTCTTCCAGGTGCTTCTGAAGGCCAGTCGCTGGGAGCCACAGGTGGGAAGGGCGCTGTTGGGCTCAGGTCCTGCCTGTTGAGCTTCCCGTGGCCACTGTGAGAACAGGGCACCGAACTAAGATGGACATTTGGCCTGATCCCTGAAAGTTGAATTATGCGCTGCTCACGTTAGTTCTTCCTTTTGTCTTGTCTCGAATCTCCCTCCGCTCGGCTTCCTCGGAGGACCCGTGTCGCTGGCACTGCGAGGGGGAAGGAGAGCAACTTCTCCCCGTGCACTTTCCATGCCACGCGCATGTTTTCACAGCCCCCCCCCCGCCTTTTCGCAGCGAGCGCTGCCCAATCAGACCGAAGGCCCCCTTAGTCCGGCACCCTGTTTCCTCAGAGCGGCTAAGCCCGAGAGCCCACATGCTGCTCCGCCCCTTTCGCAGCCCCTCACTCACATTTCTGGTCTCCTCTGCCCAGCGGCACTGGGCGGCTCTCTCCGAAGAAGCGGCGCGGGAGTCAAATCCCTGGCAGTTGTACTCCCCGCCTCCTGTCTCTAAGCAACAGGCGCTTCCTGTCGCAGGTGGACGAAGGGCAGAGGCTCCTGGGAAGTGTAGTTCTCGAGCCGCCACGAAATAGCGCTGGGGAGAGCGAGCGCTGCGTATCTCTGGCGAGCAAAACGGCGCCCGCATTGTTTCTCTGAGTACCGACCGCGGGTGAGCAAATGCTTGCTTCGCCAGCAGGAGAATTTCGATGCTACCAAATGTCGCCAAGCTCCTCCTTTCATCCGCAACAGATAATATATAGGTTTCTGATAAGCACCCGAGATAGAAAGCTATCCCAGATCTGTGAGCCAGACTTAGTAGAATGTAGGGGCTGATAAGAGGGACCAACTAATTAATTTGCTACAGTTTCCATGGTTTTATATAGTATCTTGCTGTTGTATTTTATTGATTTGTGAGCCTTCCAGACAACTCCTGCTATAAAGGTAGTTAATAATAGTAACGATGAAAAGCTCAACTTTAAGCAGCTTGGAAAAATTAAAAAAAGTGTTTGTTTTTAAGCTTTTACACACACATATCCCATCATATTTTTTCCAGTTATACGGTTGGTAGGTATTGAGGAAAGGGCTTTCTTGGTGGTGGCAGCAACTCAGTTAATTTTTTTAAAGCTCTGGCCCAGCATCCTCTGACAGTGGCCAACCAGATGCCAGTGAGAAGTTTGCTTCCCACCAGTTGCTTGGGAAACAGTAGAGTGGTATTGCACTCACCTTCTGCTTGTTGGCTTCTGAAAACATCTGGTTGGCCACTGTGGAAAACTGTATGGTGGACTAGTAGATGGGCCTTTCATCTGACAAATATCTTCTTATGTTATTCTTCCTATTATTTATGAACACCTCTAGGTGCTGTACCATTATTTTAAAAATAATATAGTCCCTCCCTGCAGAATCGTAGTCTAATTATAGATGTGATAGGTGAGGCAAAAGGAATGAGGAGGGGAGAGGAAAGCAAACACTTAACCAATGGCAGCTTCACTGGCCAATGGATGGAGCCAGTTGGTCTCTCTGTTGGTCTCCTGACATTTGTAGCTCATGTGCTATGGCACTATGCAATATCTAAGAGACTGTTAAGCTGTTTGGAAAACAGAAGATATTTATATCCATTAAGCAAGATGGTTTGCACAGCAAGCATCACTAGTGGGTACACAAAACATGACCATTACCAGCCAGTCTACCAACCAACCACCAATGGAATGAACAGAATGCTACAGTCCTTGTGTAGCCTAGCAACTGGTATGAAGGGAAAGCAGAGCAATGCTTGTAGGGGCCTACTGGTCACCACAAGACAGAGCAGACTGTCCCCTATATGAGCTCACTCTTGTCTAGACAAGAGTGCCACAACCTTGGTGGGGGCCACATACTTATTTTACCATTGTGTGCAAACTGCCCAGATTCACCGAGTTCAAGTCCTCCATTTGAATGATAGTCCCCAGGGTGTTTTTAGTAGAGGGGAATTTGAACAGAAGGTCTTTGGATATTATAAAAGGTATCTAATGTGGTGTACATATTTAATTCACAAAAATGGTCTCATGGACCACAGAGAAAAGAAACAGTGCTCAGGAATCATCAGCTTTTGATATGCAGAAATGACAGTGATTCTTCTGTCCACCGACTACATCCCATCCTTAGCTTATATCTTTCTCAGAGCTATGGGCCAACAGGAAACGAGAAAGGAGGGGAAAACACTTTTAAAGCTAAGATTTTGATCAGATTTAGGATTTCAGGCTTTAAGATTCCATCAGACCTCTGTGACTCATGATGCAACCAAGAGATGAAAAAAGCGGTGACCTTGTTGACATCCTTAGCATGGAACAAAATTCCCTGTGGGAGTGCTTCAGTTAAGGGAGGAAGGAAGGAGCATCTGTTAGTTAATTTTAAGGGCAGATCTGCATGAGGGAGAAACTGCCTATCCTTGTGGCATATCAAGGACTAAAACAAGAGGCCTGCCATCCACTGCAGAGTGCTGCTGACATCAAAGGCTACAGGAAATGTTCTTAGAATGATAGGATGCCAGAATTATTGAACAATCCTTCTCTGAGACTCGGTCAGTGCTACAGAAATTGGTGCAGGTGTTAAATCCTCACTACCTGTCTTTCTTGCACTCAGAATGTGAGTGCAAAATAATAATGAGAGCACCTGAGGAAGGCAGAGGGAAAAGAGACAGAGCTGCAATTCAGTTAAATTATTGCCTCTTCCATATACACATTGGGTGGCTTTAGGCAAGATGAAATTTGTTAGCCTCACCACCCCAAAAAGCTGGAATAACAGGGCTGCAAGTGTGCTCCTGTGCAAGGTTCCAGCCAGTCTGCATGCCCTCTTCCAGCTTACAACATTTACTTGTTTACAGCACCCTTTACCCCAGTGTTTGACTATAAAGACTATCAGAGCAGTGTACAAGAACAACAGCAGGAAGGCTGTTTCTACCCTCACCTGTACAATCTAAAAGACATGCCACACAAAGAAAGAGAGAGGAGGGAGGAGAGGGGAAAGCCTGCTCAGGTGCCAGTTAAAGTTGCGGTATTTATAACAACCACTCAATTCTCTCCCTCGCTTTAGTCCCCCCAGCCATTTGTTTGTTTATTTCTACAAGCTTTAGAATTTCATAATTGACTCCATTTCGTTACAGAAGAGTCCACACTGATAAAAAAAATTCAGTATGAATAGATAGGTGTATTTTATTATCCAGTCTTAAGAGTTGGTGTAAAGTAGGTGCAGTAAACCTGTGGTCCTCCAGATGTTGAACTACAGCTCCCATCATCCCTGACCAGTGGCCATGCTAGCTGGGGCTGATGGAGGTTGGAGTCAAACAACATCTGGGGAGCCATAGGTTTGCTACCCCATTGTAAAGGTTAGAATAGGATAACATTATAGAAATTTATACTGCAACCTTCAGACAGATCGCTAGGGCAGCTTACAATACAAAATCAAAAGTCTGATTTTAGAAAATGATTAAAATGTATGTTTAAAAAAACACACACACGCAAAACGCTACATATTAAAAGCAGTAGAATCCAAAATCTAAACTGAACATAAGCAGAGGCCTGTGTCAGATGTGTGGTTTCTGATCTTTCTTCCATTGCAGTCAATGGCTGGTTCTGCACGGATCCCCAATGACAAGAAAACAGGTGGGAAGGCAGCGCCTCCTCATTTCCTGTTCCAGCTGGCTGCAGCCCTGGACAACCCCACCATCAAGTCACTGGAGGTAAAGGATGAGTGCTGTAGTTATGAGAAAAAGAAGGCGATGCAGATAGCACAGGATATCCTGTTTACAGACGCTGAGGACATACCACAGGCTCGTAAAGCAGGGAAAAGTGAAAATCATGTTGCAGAAATGTCTGGAGAGAAGCATGTTAGGTATAGTGTGGTGGTTAGTGTTGGACTTGGACCTGGGAAACGAGGGTTCACATCCTCCCACTCAGACATGAAGCGCCCTGGCTGACCTTGGGCCAATCACAGTCTCTTAGCCTAACCTACCTCTCAGGGCTGTGGGTGTTTGTCAGCTACCCACATGAAGCACCATGCTGCCTCTGTTAAAAGCAGCTTCAGGGAATTAACAAGCAGCAGCAGCCCTACAAAGATATTCCATAGGAACAAAGGAAGCTGCCTTTTACAGAGTCAGGTCATTGGTCCATCTAGCTTAACAGAGCCTACACTGACTGGCAGCAGTTTCCCTGAGTTTCTTTTGGGACATTCCCAGTCCTAGCTGAAGATGGCAGGGATTGAACTAGGGATATTCTGCATGCAAAGCAGATGCCTCACTGCTGAGGCAAGGGGCCATAGCTCAGAGGGATCCAGTGCTCCACCTAGCAGTGCTGAGACAAGAACTTACCTGCTCATAACTGCCTGACCAAGGATGGTAACACACAAAAATGATCATTGATCCCTCCCAGTAATGGCTCTTGATCCCTCCCAATAGTGGCCCTTTGTTCCCCCAAAAGAATTACTCCAAGGTCACCCCATAAAGCTGAGAGCGTCCTCCACTGGGTTTGCCCTTTTAAAAAAATTATATGCCTTTTCTAGGCAGCCAATCCCTTCAACATCAGAATGTGCCAGACGTTAAATGTGCCTGGGTTTGGGATTTTAAAGGTTTTTTTTAACAGCCTCATCAGGATCTGGAGCCTTTCTCTCTGTGAGATGGTGCCACTGAAATTTTTCTCCCACTGCAAGAAGCAAGTTGTGCCTTTCGGAATCTGAAACCCATTGTTCTCTCCAGTGATGCTACCTTGCTAGAGTTCTCCAAATTTTGTTCAGGGGTGCAGGGTGGTTTATTTTGTGTTTACTATAACACTGGGCTAAAAAAAAAAACCCCTGACCACCCAGATGTTAGTGGACTCCGGCTCCCAGCAGCCCCAGCCAGCATGCCCAGTGATATGAGGTCAGAACAGTAGTCCCAACATAATCTGTAACAGGACTAGTTCAGATTTCCAGAGGGGGGCTTAGCGAGGTGGACCCAGCAAGAGGGTAGTGAATAGTGGCATGGCTGAGGCCCCTGGGCCTGATCTGGAGGGCCACAAGTTCCCCACTTTTGCCCTATGACTACCATGATCTATTCTGAAAGCATTTCCCTCTCTTATAGAACTTAGGAGATGTGGTGCCCAAAGGTGGCAGATGACTTGCTTAATATGAAATGCTGGAAGCTTCCCCTTCTTGTGGTCTCCAAGAAACCTCTGGAGGGATCATGAAACCAGGGTTTTGTTCTTGCCATTGGCCTTCTCTACTGACTATGTGCATCTTCCCACAGTGGCATGAAGATGGGAAAGGGATTCTTCTCCATGCCAAGTTGTTTGAGGAAGAGATCCAGAGGCACCAAGAGCTGTTTACAGAACTCAGGCATCTGAAATCCGTTCCTGTGCTTCAGGCCTGGCTAGCAACCTATGGCTTTAAAGCAAGAATGGTGAAGTAGGTCACGATGGGTTTCCATATATTTCCCACGGCAAAGAAGCAGAGCACATGGGAGAAGGAACTAAAGTTAAATGTTTAAGGATGTCAGAAAGCAGAACTGAAAGAAACCTCTGCACAATTGTGCTGGATACCTGGCACTGGGCAAGATGGAGCAATGGCCACTATAAGGCAGCTTCATAAATACCTCCCTCCCATCTATGTTCCGAATGCTGCCCAGTGAACATTTTTGCTGGTAGTCCTAGCACTGATAATGCAGCCTGGCATTGCAAGGGAGGCAGCTAATTCAGGGGGAAGATGCTGGTGGCAACAGCAGCACCACACCATCCCTTCCATGCCCCTCTGATCCTTCTTGGCCTTTCCCTGACATTATGATGGCTGTCCCATCTACCTGCCAAAGTTGGTCTGTGGAGCCAAAGTTTCCCACTCCTGTTCCAGCAAATGGAGCCCAAGGCCTGTACTGGATTGTGGGACATTCACTGGAACCAGACCCCTTTCCCTTTGACTCCTCAGCCCTCTTGCATCTTGTTTCTCCCCCACAGAACCGATTCTGAAATGCTTGTTTTCCAACATGCCGATTTCAAGAAGCTCCCTCCAAGGGTGGAGGAGACAGAGGGCCCCAAAACGGAAGGTTCTCTTGTGCCCAAACAGTCCAAGAAATCCAAGAAAAGGAAAAGCACACTGGATATCACTGTGGTCCCAGCTGCTAGCACAGCAGGCACATTGCTTCCAGAGCCTACAGGTGTAGAGAGTGAGTGCAAAGAAATGGGAAGTTACAAGCTAGGTTTTTTCAGTATCAGGGCATGATTCCTGGTGGGGGAAGAGAGAGATTGGATGCATCTGAGATACTAGTTTCAACTTAGTGATATCTACAGTAAGAATGACTGGGTTGTACAGAATGATCATATTTCCCACAGCTAATACTGGCAATCACCAGCACAGGCTGGTGGGCTTAGAGTTGAAGAAGTAGCAGTCCCTTAAAAGCTATATATGTATCTTACATAGAAAAAGGGGACAGTTAGCTGCAGCTTTTCAAAACACCAGGAAATCCTTCTGAGCTGGCCTCCAAGCAGGATGGATATTACTTCTAACTTTAGCCCCATGATCCCAAACCATCCCTAATTCCCAGCACTTCTTGAAAAGTGCACAAACAGGCACCAAAAACAGGCAGCTGTGTGTCTGCTTGAACTCGTAATAACTTCTTCTTCAACTACATTTCAATATAAGGGGAATAAAAATTCTGCTTCCCAAGTCCTTGTGCTATATTTAGGAAGACATCAGTTCATTCTCAAGGGGCAGAAAAAGAACCCTCACAAGTTCTTACTGCTCCATCAATGATGTGAACTAAGAAGCCTGGCTGTTTGCTGGGGTAGCTGCAGATAGAAGCAAGGTGTAGAGGGGCAGACCATCATCTGCAAGAAAACGTACACGTGTGTGTGTGTGTGTGTATCATTCTCATCTCACCAACAGCCTTTGCCTTATAAGCCATCTATCTTCCAGCATTCACTGTCATTATTTGTAGGAAAGTCACAGCGTCTGCGTCCCTTATACCAATATATCAACTATGATAACCCAGAGATGAACAGCCCCTCAGACAAACAGTGTGACCTGCCTCCGCTGGAAGTGCATTCTGCTCTAGAGAATAAGACAGGCCCATTGGAACCAAGAATAACTCCACTCAAAGGTAACAGGTTAGGAATAAAAAAGGGAGCTTCACATGCTCCTTCCTCACAAATCCAATACCACAACAAGGGTTGGAGTAGAACAATGGGTTCAGCTGAATTTGAGCTGTGAGAGACCAATAAGACAGATGAACCTGCTATTTCATGTAGTCCCCCTGTTTATTTTTAGTCAAAGAATTCCAAGAGCTTCCATTGTGGGCTCAGAAAGCCACTGGTCCGCTATCACACTGCTTCTGCATACCTGCTCATGGGACAGGACAATGGTTCATATTGACTATTTTTTTGTTGCAGAAGACAAAGGAAAAGAGCTGAGAATTCCGACAAGTGCCACTTCAGGAGTTGCAGCAAAGGCTGAAGTAGACAAGTCTACTCAGGTGGACATTGATAAGATGCTCAGCGTCTGTGCCGCTCATCTAGTCCCACCACTGTCGCCACAGCACAAGTAGCAACATCTAACAGAATGCTTAGCTCCTCCAAGAGACAAGGCCTGAGACAGTCATTTTGCTAGATGCTCCTTTATGCTACCAATTGTATTTCCCCAAATGTTGATTATATTAAGGTGTCAAGTGTTTGCATTGTCTCCTCACTTGCCTCTAAAACAACAACAATGGTGGTATACCCTACCTCCATTTTATCCTTTACAAATATACTCAGTCTGGCAACAATATATCTCATCTGTGCTGGAAGGTGGTGAAAGAGACTAATAATTGGACATTTGTGCCTCTTCCCCTCTTTAAACTGGCTATATTTGCATTCCATCAAAGGAAAAGGAAGAGCACATAACCTCACCTCCCCCCAATAACAATAACAGTAACAACCACCACCACCAGAAAATGAAAGACTTACAAAATGGGAAGCGGCGAGTATCATACTGCTCTTTGCCACTAAGAGAAAAAGAGAATTCACATATGTAATCAAAGAAAGAGCCTTCATTAAATTATTTTTCTATCTGCTCATGTTTGCATAAAAACCCAATCAAAGATTTCCAATGGCTTATCTAGTGTGGACCTCCTTATCTTCACAGGTCTTGACAAAGCATTTAAATTCTCAAATTCCACATATTGTAAACAGAAAGTTGGGAGGTTCCCTTACTCTAGAATTTGGACTTTTCCAGTACAAAACACTGTCCACACTGTCTTTTGTTAGTCCAGTTGTATAAAATCAACATCTGCAACTAGAATTAAGGATACAGCGGTTTGGGTTAAAAATAATTTTAAAAGCTCAGAATAGAAAAATAGGGTGTTTTCCACAGGGAAGAGAAAAACAGCTGATCTAGGTTCTTGATTTTATCTATTTTTAGTTTTTCTTCCATAATGTTACCATTTACAAAAACACAAGAAAGGTTGCTTATTAATGCTTTATATTAATGTACAGGATTAAAACCTAGTAGGAAAATGAAGTAGGAAAACAATAAAAACATTCAAGTAAACAGTATTATTTATACAAAAATTAGCTACTGCTTCTCAGTGTCAGCCTAGTGAAGAGCAGCTCTGAGATCTGGTAGTTGTGCACTATGATCTGCTACGCAAGAAGCACCACAGCTCCCACAGGATACAAGTCAGGACAAGGGATAGGGAACATTGTCTGGTGTTCGATTAAATCAACTACCCCTGTCAGCATGCAGCTGAAAACAGCAGTTGAATATTCCTTTTCTTATCAACTTCATATCCCTTGACAGATGAATTACCTGCTTCATTAAACAACAATCACTGACTTAGATTTGGCTTCTGTGCTACCAAGCAATCATTGGCGGCATTTGGCAGCACTGAGCAGGGCAAGAGAGAATGCAGGAAAAGAAGTGCAAGAGGCCTTCAGTCTCTGCTATGGGAAAGGAGCACCAGCACGTGCAAACAGCAGGTGAATGCCACACAGCACTCAACTGACTTCTAGAACAGCTAGTCTTAAAGACAGAGACCAAATTGGAAGTATTCGGTACCGAGGCACAGACTAGATGGATGTGGTTGTCTTTTGTGTGTCAACCCTGCTCTTATGTAAAGCAGGAAGTCTGTAGGATGAAAATATAACATAAGGAATGCAGGAAGGAGGATGCTCAATCCTCCCCCCTTGCACACTTTCTTCCTCTCAGTCCACTACTCCAACAACTTTTTCCATTTCCAGCCCACTTTTGGAATCAGAGCCAGGGACAGACCAAAATGGCTGGAACAAATGATTGGAGGAAGGGAAGGCATGGGAGAGTTCAGTGGCCTTTTCCTGAACACTTTCTTTTACTGTTACAACAAAACAGGGGTGGGGTTTTGTGTGAACAGGGAGGATACAGGAAAATACATGTCCACCACCTAGTTTGATATTGAGCTGTAGAGACTACAAATTGTTCTCTTTGAGGACCGTACTTCTGTATTTGCCTCACTTTTACCACATCAAGAAGAATCCTAAAAGGTAACTTGTCTTCCTGTTCTTAAACAACCATCTCTAGTGCTACATTCAAACTGCAAAAATACATGAGCTGTGCACAGAAGGGAGACAGACTTGTCCCCAATGGTAGAAATCCCACCTTTTCGTTTTAGCTACTTCTAAGTGCAAAGGGCAATTCAAGTTTTCCTAACAATACAAAGTTCAAAAAGTTTAGCTTTAAAAAAAACAGTGACACAAATCTGCAACATTTAAAATGCTCTTAAATGAGTTTAAAAACCAAAAGGATTTCCTTTGAGGTTTTGCCCGCAATTATAATTCCCCATTATACCTCCTCCCACCCCTTGAATATGAAACAAATGTATCCATGTTAAAGTTTTCTGCACATATTCAATATTCTGCTCATTAGGAATATTTCTATTATAGGTTATTTCTCTGTAATGCATCACAGAGGTTTTGATTGGCATCTGGCTCCTCAGTCATTACTTCCACAGATTCCCAATCCCCAGACCGGCTGGATTTTTTAATAGCATCTACTACACTTTGCATATAGAGACCATCTTCAAAAGAAGCCGCCATTGCAACTGGCTTGGGATCCCAGGTTCGCTGGTCTTCCTGGTCTTGGAAGGACTGACGCAGAGCTTGCACCAGGTACACCATCCCTTTGAGGTACAGAAGGGGTATGTCTTTGAATCCTTTTTCTGAAAGTCCTGCATGGACATTCAAAGAGTCTGCAAACAGGAGTTCTTCCTGGGGAGCAGTGTTCTTCTGGCCATACAAATCTGTCCCCCGTGCTATAAGGCGCCCTGCTGACCCTACAATCATGACCTCATGAACAAATGACCCAGGCATGTTGAAGTTCAGAGTCACAGTGCTACAGATACCTCCTGACATCAGCATTTGGAAAAAGCAAAAATCATCACTTGTGACATGGCGGATGCCATTGATGGCAGAGTTCTGCTTCACAAAGGTTTTCAGTAACCCATGAACCTTCTCTGCCTTTCGACTTGTCAGGTGAGTGAGGAGGTCTATAATGTAAGTCCCCATTGTGTGGAGGCCACCCCCACCCATCAGTTCATCACAGATCCAGTTGTACTTGTGGCTGAGAAGGCTTCCCCAGTACACTCGCACGTCACAGACCAGAACATTGCCCACATAGTGCTCTTCTATTAACTGCTTCATCTTGATGAATGCTGGTAGAAAACGCAGGACATTGCCTACAATGCTCATGAGCTTGGGGTAGTATCTGGCAGCTGTGACCATTCTGAAAGCATCCACAGAGGTAGCAGCTTTCTCACAGATGACATTCTTTCCAATACCTGTGAATAAAGGAGACAAATTTTAGTTCAGATTTTGCTAGGCAGCCTCAAGCAAATAGAGGATTCTTATCTGTCAGTACAGTGTCATCCTTGTTCAGTTCATAAAGTACAGAAAAAGGAAGGATGACTAGCAGCCATGTGTGCAACCATCTAATGCAGAAACCCCATCTCTCTAGCTGTTTTGGGACTACAAGTCCCTTCAGCAGTTGTGAATTGGCAGTTGTGGTCCAAAACAGCTGAAGGGGACCAGGCTGGGGAGGCACTAGATATTCTACAAAAGTAAGCATTCAGTCAGGTTTCTTCAACCTGGTGCCCATGTCCAGCTGTTTTAAACTAAAGCTCCCATCAGTCCCAACCAGTAAAACCATACTGGTTTGAAGAAGACAGGAGCTGCAGTGCAAAACAAATGGTGGGTACCAGGTTGGCAATCAGTGCTCTAGAGAGATGCTCCCCACCACCAAGGATTAAGTACCAAGATATGGTATTTGCAGACACCCAGTGGCCGGTGAAGCTGAAGAAACATGTTGGTGCATTTTACTCAATCCCTGAGGGACTGTGGAAATGTGGATATTTAGTTTAACCACAGTAAGATTCCCTCTCTAATCTGCAGAAAAACATTTTTTGTTTTGGAGATCTGCCATCCTGTGTGAACTGTACTTGAGGAATGGGAAACTTAGGCAAGGGATACTTTTACCTTTCTACTTCCTGTTTACTATGTTTCTGAAACATACGGACCTTGATACTTATAAAAGGAAAAAGTCAAGTAATCATGCTATATGCTCTTCCAATGAGCATCTAGCTGTAATTGCCTTAACAATGCTGCTAGTTTAATATGCAATAGCAAAGTCAAGTTAGCAAATACTAAAAATTTCCTTACAGTAACAAAAAGAGTTCACTCCTTCCATCAGCTAATGCAAAAGAATGATTTTTCATTCAAACATGTTTTTGGGATAAGTAGAAGAAGTGGTAGTAATATCACAGATGGCAGAAAGTCAAGTATCACTCCAATTTATGTAACATGAGACAACGATATGATACAAACATACTGTGCCAAAATGAAGCATTCAGTTTTATAATATTAAGTAATCAGCAACAGTCTGAGAACACAACTGGGAATCTATTAAAGGGGAGATGAATTTTAAATAACCACAACTTGTTTCAGATAATCAACAGCACAGTACCTAAAGCTTTCACAGCAATTTGTCGTGTGAGTGGTGGAGGGATGTTGATGCAAACCAGATCCACATCCTGGTGCAGCAAGACATCATCTGTCCGACTTGTGTAGAAGGAAATATTCATTTCCTCAGCTAGTTGCTTTGCTTCTTCTTCAGTCTTCCCCCATAGTGCCTTGATGGAAAAACCTTCAGCTCTCAGCAGAGGCACTAGCACCCGAGCTGAGCTCCCAGTCCCAAATACCCCAACACCAGGAAGCATTTTCATTTTGTATTATTTTTCCAATTCAGTTCCCAAGGGCAAGACTAAGGCATAAAAACAAAGCTTCTTGGCATCCTGTTTCATACATAATTCCTAAAACAGAATAAAATAAAGTGTAAGCAAAAGGAGCCATTTATACGTTCTGCATAAATCTGTGGCTATTTGTAGTCAACACTAATACAAGTGCAGTTCAAGGCTGGTTATTCAACATCAAATTTGTTTGAAGCTATTCATTTTAAGACTACATCTTTATATTTTAATTCTTCACATATACTGTGTCATACTAAAATATCTATTGTATCCTTCAGAGGAAATCCAAGTATGTGTTTTTCTAGTTTGAAACTTTCTAGTAAGTTACCTCTACCCTAGTAAGTCACTCTTTCAAATACAAAAAAACACTGAAATGGTGGTGCTTAAATATAACACACAAGCTGAAGCAGCACTGGAAATTACCAAAGGATCAAGCTATTAAATGTTAAGAAAGAGGACATTTTCAGGTTTTCTAATATCACTTGATATTATATCTTTAAAGGAAAAAAAGTGGATACTGAAAGTATATTTATTGACAATATAAGCAGCAATAGAGTATGCTATGCAAAATTCTCACTTCATTTTTATCATTTGAATAATATATTTTATGGCCTTCATATGCCTTTGAGGTATATCCTTCCATACATGTTGCTGTGGCCTTTGGCTCTTACATCATCTTGAAATCTTTATGGGCATAAGACATTGGTAAGAATTTTCCTTGAGGGGTTATATAAATAAGAGCTATATTAAAATAATAACCATATATATTAGATGCAAGATAGAGCTCCACAATTATGAGCAAGACTGGACAATCATAAATCCTATCACAAATCTTACCAACCTGCCTGGCAAGAAAGCTGTTAAACATTGTGCACATTATTTATATGACAGCCCTACAAGCAGACAGTCAAACCTATCCAGAACATACAGCAAGCAAGCAGTGCTTGTTGAGGCCTGGGGATCACTGGATTTTGACTGTTTTCATGCACTAATACTACATCTTGTAGAATTCTCTGAGTTATATTTTATCTGCACAATCATAATGAATTTCAGGAACTAAAATGCTTTTTCTGTGCAGCCTGAGCAGGAGCAGTCAACGACGTTATAGTTAATGGTTGTAGCCTGTCTTCACTTACCCCACCCGACAGCCCTGCTCACAGTTGTGAAGAGCATTCATACATTATGAATGGTCCATGTCACCATTAAGAAAAAGGGGTAGGAATAGACCAATATATATGTGGACAGTCCCTGGATAAAATTAATTTTTTTCTTTAAGCTCCCAAAGTTCTTAACCTAGCTCAAGGTTGTCATCTGAACTAGTCAGATATTTAACTGATAATCAGTCACAAGTCAGTCCATCGTTTGAAAAATAAGACTAGACATTCTGTTTTGGCGACTGTAACCTTGGTTTAAGGAGCCATTTGGTGCCTAGCTTATATATGCCAGTTTCTAACACTGTCCCCATTCCTACCATACCCTCACATATTTTACACACATACTCCACTGCGGCTGACCCTCATGGCTTGTAGTCCTATTCTTATGGCCAGTTCTTTCAGCTTCTGCCTAGTCAAACCCATTCTATTTACGTATTGTACTTTTTTAAAAAATGGAAAGTGTTTCTCTTCAAAACCTGTGACAAGCATGGAAAACAGCTACTACCAATTAAGGTTCTGAACTCCAATAATTACATAGTCCTTTATTGTACATTGCCTGTGATGCTTTAACAGAGAATTCATGAACAATATGATTAAAACTTTTCCACTCTGCCTGTCCTCCACATATATCCCACTTCACTTCCTCCACACTTTATATCTGCCCTTTCCTTTCACAATACACATCCTCCCACACAATTGCCATTTACTGCTGTCATGAATGGCTGCTGCATACATTTGAGCTTTGTATAGAAATGTTACAGGCTATATCTCTTACATTTCTTTGCCTTTGGGCCCCAATGTTTACTTCTCTGAACCTATTTTTTTTTTAAAAAACACCCTCCTCGCCACACACTCTTCAAGCATCTTTTACAAAGTAGATTCTGACAGACAAATATGGGGTCCTTTAAGGTGCCACAGGACCCGCCTTTCAATGATAAAAAATAGAGATACTTGATTCATTCACTCACCCACATTCATACATACTGTATATACTGTCTGCCTGGTTCAGAGGGCCTCGAGTTCCCCGCCCCGATACACGCCTGATCCTTCACGCATCGGACGAAGCCCACAATAAACCTCTTAAGACTTTTTAAGGCGCCAAGAGACTCACTGTTGCTTGGGCTGCAGACCAACACGGGTCCGCAAGGTCGTCTGTCACCTAGCATAAAGGAACACACGCGCGCGCCAACAAGAAGCCCTTCTCCCTCGTGCAGGGACCTCACCTACCCCACTTGCCCCCCGCCTTGAATAGCGCGGCTTCTGCCCCGCCCTTCCTTCCCTCCTCTACACGCCTTTCACGATCACACACACACACCCACCCCGCGTTCATTTTCGCCTCAGAGTCAGATTCCAGACGCTCCCGCTTTCCCATGGAGGAAGGTGGTGGTGATGATGATGACGGAGGGAGGGAGGGAGGGAGGGAGGGAGGAGTAAGGAACATCTACGTCCACCCCCCCCCTCACCTCACCTCACCTGAGGGCCGCAGCGCCTCTTGGTCTCTCTCTCTTGCGTGCTACAAGTGCTCGCGCGCGCGCGCACGGCTTCTCGCGCACTGCCCGAGGTACCGGCCGCCTAGGTCACATTTCTCTCCCCCTCCCACCTATCGGGCTTTTCCTTCTTGCGCAAGCGCGAAGGGCCGGGGAGGAGGCGGGGGCGGCGACGTTGCCGGCTCCCTCTTAAAGGCGCAGTGCCGATTCTTTCACTTGGCTTGAACGCGGTCCTGCAGAGCTTAACCAACCTCGGCAAGGTCGTGGTAGGGATTCAACGAGGGTGGGGACCTTGGAGGAAAAGGTGGGCTATAAATTCAACAAATAAATAAATGCAACAAATAAAGTGGTTGGTGGAAGCGGGCAGGGAAAGCAGTGCCTGGGTGTAGCTGCCTCCGCAATTGCCTGCATTACTGCATAGTGATGCTATGTCAGAAACAGATTAGAAAATGTAAATGGTGGCTTGCACAGTGTGGGGTGGAGGGACCTAAGACAGGTGTCTATAGTGGGCCTTGCTGGAGTGCTGGACTTCTGGCAACTGCCCGAGGAAGCTATGTGCTGGAGTTGTTCCAGGCTATTCTACTTTGCAGGGCTGTTGTGAAGATTTTTTTAAAAACAACAACAACAACAACAACAAGAACAACAACAACAACAACAACAGGGGTGCCGGAGTAAATGATGACATATCCTAAGTTCATTAATGAAAGGGTGTAATAGAAATGCAATAAAATAAGCATATCATGCTGCTAGGGAATGTATTATTTCAACCTTGTCAACAAGCTTACAAAAGTTACCAGAATGCATTTTTTCTTTTTTATACTAACCTGAGGGGACTGGCTAAAGAGGGGCAGAAAGCCTGTTGTGTTTTTATGCTGTATGTGAAAGAGGGGGGCTTCATTCACATGTATGCAATCCCTTATCACCTATGGCAGAGGTGAGCAACCTGAGTTCTGAGTACCAAATGTGGCCCTCCACATCCTTCTCTGACTCTGCTGCACAGCCTCAAGTGCTTTCTCCTGGCTGCAATGTGTTCTTGAAGAGTGGTGATAGCTCTCCCCTGCCTGGACAGAAGATACGTTACATTCACCCCAATCTAAGGCTAGTGAGAGACTTAAGGCAGCCAGTGCTTCCCTCTGGTCTGGTTTCCTTGGAATGAGTATTTTTGAAGACTGGTGTCTTTTTGATATATGGTTTTATTTACCCCCACACACAACCAGAGCACAAGATGAAAAGCTCATAGCATCACTACTACATCAGAACTTGCTCCTCCATTAGACTTCCAGGGAGATCCCCCAAAGGTTTGGTTTCATCCCACCGTGATCAAGTCAAACCTCTGTGTCTTCTCAGCTGCATACTTGACAAAGGCTAGCCTCTGACCTACTGTTCTATTGCCTCTAGGATGATGTGGTGTCTAGCCACGTGTGTGAGATCTGGCTACGCTTTCTTCTAGAAACATCAGAGAAATGCTGGGAGGGTATGGAGTTATGTGACCCCCGAGCCAAGGAGATAAGTAACTATACATTACAGTGGTACCTTGGGTTAAGAACTTAATTCGTTCTAGAGGTCCGTTCTTAACCTGAAACTGTTCTTAACCTAAAGCACCACTTTAGCTAATGGGGCCTCCCGCTGTTGCTGTGCCACTGGAGCATGTTTTCTGTTCTCATCCTGAAGCAAAGTTCTTAACCTGAGGTACTATTTCTGGGTTACCGGAGTCTGTAACCTGAAGCGTATGTAACCCGAGGTACCACTGTACAACCTTTAGAAGACAACTGAATACATGTTTTATCATAATGTTTTATCATGTTTTTATATATGTTTTATCATAATGTTTTATCATGTTTTTATATATGTTGGAAGCTGCCCAGAGTGGCTGGAGCAACCAGGTCAGATGGGCAGGGTATAACTAAGTAGTAGTAGTAGTAGTATGGAATAGGACGTCTCTATTTCATCAGATAAATGTTGGAGGGTATGCACAATAAACACAACCAGAGCACAAGATGAAGGGCTCACAGCATCACTGCTTCATCAGATCTTGCTCCTCCATCAGGTCCCTAGGGAGTGCTCATCAATGGTTCCTCTTCATCCTGGAGAAGAGTGACTAGTGGGGTGCCACAGGGTTCTGTCTTGGGCCTGGTCTTATTCAACATCTTTATCAACGACTTGGATGATGGACTCAAGGGCATCCTGATCAAATTTGCAGATGACACCAAACTGGGAGGGGTGGCTAACACCCCAGAGGACAGGATCACACTTCAAAACGACCTTGACAGATTAGAGAACTGGGCCAAAACAAACAAGATGAATTTTAACAGGGAGAAATGTAAAGTATTGCACTTGGGCAAAAAAAATGAGAGGCACAAATACAAGATGGGTGACACCTGGCTTGAGAGCAGTACATGTGAAAAGGATCTAGGAGTCTTGGTTGACCACAAACTTGACATGAGCCAACAGTGTGACGCAGCAGCTAAAAAAGCCAATGCAATTCTGGGCTGCATCAATAGGAGTATTGCATCTAGATCAAGGGAAGTAATAGTGCCACTGTATTCTGCTCTGGTCAGACCTCACCTGGAGTACTGTGTCCAGTTCTGGGCACCACAGTTCAAGAAGGACACTGACAAACTGGAACGTGTCCAGAGGAGGGCAACCAAAATGGTCAAAGGCCTGGAAACGATGCCTTATGAGGAACGGCTAAGGGAGCTGGGCATGTTTAGCCTGGAGAAGAGGAGGTTAAGGGGTGATATGATAGCCATGTTCAAATATATAAAAGGATGTCACATAGAGGAGGGAGAAAGGTTGTTTTCTGCTGCTCCAGAGAAGCGGACACGGAGCAATGGTTCCAAACTACAAGAAAGAAGATTCCACCTAAACATTAGGAAGAACTTCCTGACAGTAAGAGCTGTTCGACAGTGGAATTTGCTGCCAAGGAGTGTGGTGGATTCTCCTTCTTTGGAGGTCTTTAAGCAGAGGCTTGACAACCATATGTCAGGAGTGCTCTGATGGTGTTTCCTGCTTGGCAGGGGGTTGGACTCGATGGCCCTTGTGGTCTCTTCCAATTCTATGATTCTATGATTCTATGAGATCCCCCAAAGGTTTGGTTTCAGCTCTGAGAGGAAGTCAAGTCTCTGTGTCTTCCCAGCTGCAGACAAGACAAAGGCCAGCTTCTGACCTACTGTTCTCTTGCCTCCAGGATGCTGAGTCTAGCCACGTGTGTGAGATCTGGCTACCCTTCCTTGTAGAGACAGTACTAGCTCCTTTTTCTATGACAACACGCCCATACTTGCTCAAGTCTTTAGGCATATAAAAGGATGCTGAGCAGGGTCAGCTTGATCTTTTACAAAGAAACTGGTTCAGGCACTTCAGCTCCTACTACAGACTCCCATTATCCAGATAAAGAACCACAGGCTTTGGAGGGGACCCAAACACATAATCCAAACCAACCCCCTGCTCCTACAACAGCGAGTTGCACGCACTAAATACCTCTGGCTTTTGTATGTAGCCTTCATTACCAGAGATGGGGAATCTGTGGCCCTCCAGATGTTGTTGAACCACAGTTTTCATCATTCTGACCATTGGCCATGCTGGCTTGGGCTGATGGGAGATGCCGTCCAACAACACCCGGAGGACACAACTTCCCCATCCTGTTCCATGGAAAGGTAATATTCACAACCTTGCCCTGCCCACTTTTGCCTTTGTCTCACCAGTGCCACCCACCCCCACCTGGCATTGGCATCCAGCCCCCATAAGGGGGCTCATGAGGGAGTGTGACCCTCAGGCTGAAAGATCTTTCAATCCATGGCTAGTCCTTAAAAACAATTCTGCATGAAAACTGGTCTTCAATGGAACCTTCTGAAGGAAGAAAAGAGTCAAAAACATTTTCCCTTGAATCCCAGGTGGTTTATTGGATGCTCTCTAGGCAGAATCCTAGAGTGGTAAACCCCCTGGCATCGTGAAACAAATCCCTCACCAGGGCACTCTGCGTCCTTCCCAGTCCACAAAGGTACCGTTATCCACCTCAGAAAGTGTGGAGAGAACATGAATTATTCCTCGTGTACTCTCTTCTACAGTCAGGTCCGCCTCCTGTGAAGAAAAATATTGTAAGTGAAGGATTTCTTAAGTCATTCTTGAGCATCAAACAGCAGAAGGCTGTTGGATGTCTTGGTTATAAGATTTCAGCCTGCACATTAAACATTGCTTTATGAAAGACAACCAAGTGGTCATAATATGCCAAAGGATAGCAGTTCACTGCAAGGCCTCAGAGGACCATGCTTGCTTTTCCAGGAGCAATTTTGGATATTATTAAAAGCACCGACTCATAGATGCCTTTTTCTTGTGCTTTTAATACCTCCAAGCAGTGAAGGATGGGGCACTGGAGCTACTCAGGCACCACCATCCAACTAAAAATGTCAAGCAATTTGTTAAAAGAAATATCATCCTATAGGGCTACCCACCTTTTCCATGATTACCAAAAGCCGTGAACACTTACGGGATTGGGTTGAGTTTTCACCCAGCCAGGATGGATGCAAACACACAGAATCCCATAAGCTGGATACGTGAGTGACTGGCATTTGGTGAGCATGTTTAAAGCAGCCTACAATGGAGAAAAAACAAACCATGAGCAGAGGGTGCATTTTGCTAACTGTTTTGTAGCTTTAAATGTTTGTTCTAAGTTCCGCAAGAAGAAAAAGACTACACATGCTATTTAATTATAGAAAACATCCTGGTATCTTCCCTTAATGCCATCTACTGTTTTAGAAAATGCAGCATCCTCGCAACAGAAGTTTGTTTCTCAACATATATCTGTGGGCAATGCATGATTATTGCCCAGATGCACACATACAGCTATCATTTGGAAAGATAGTCACAGCAGGGCAGGGCAAGGGCAGGGGAGGGAGCAGACAGTTTCACATGGATTTGACATAAGGTACCTTACTGCAGCGATAGGCAACAGTCATCTTTCTTTCCCATAACAGCATAACTTCCATGGAGCCTGCAGCACTGGATGTATTGATAATGGCTGCCTTGCAGCAGCTCAGCCCTTCCTGGGGATATCTCTGAGCTGCCATCTTCAGCAGGGGCAGAAATGCCTAAAAGAGAATAGAGGTTATGGCTGTTGTTAGGTCAATGAATGCAGCTATCCTGGGGCAGGGATACCAGAGGAAAGCACTGGATGCACTGTATAAAGTTAAAGGTATATATAAACAATGCTTGTAGCAGAATTAGGATTTCTGATCCAAAAATACTTTCTATAAGCTTTTGCACAAGGTGTCCCATAAGACTTAGTATACATTTAGAATGGTTTGAACACACAGCTGGGCAACCTATGCCCTGGCCTCATTTTATGCAGCCCCCAACAGGTCCTGAAGCTGCTCTATTCTAAGGTCTCACCCATGTTTCTTCCTTCTAGTTCGCTTCTTGGCATTTTAAAGTTCTCCTTCTCCAACAACTGTTTGACAATGTATTCTAGGCTTTTGCATACTCTCTCTTTTACTATGTGTGTGCATAGCACACTAAGATAGGAAAGGCATTAATGTCATCTGTTTTCCAGAAAGTAGCCATATTGATTCATTCTATTAAAAAAAATTGTCTGCATGTTCATGAGAGTAGCCCCATTAAACTTCTGGGGAAGGAAAGGTAGAAAGAATTACTATTTTTATGCCAGACTGATTTTCAGCAACTGGTGGATCTATCAAGGTTGGTTTATCATTTTTCCTACCTTAAGTTCAATTCTCTGAATTTCCATATCAGTTTGCAATTATTTTCTTAAAATCCTCATGAAAATTAATTGCTCAAACAAATACTGCTTTTCTCCTACCCAGTTTGTTGCTTTTGTTTAATTCTCCCAAAGGGCCAGAACATCACAGTTATTACCAGGGCAATAGGTAGTGAGTAAAGGGATTTGCAGCCCCATGAAAAGCAAAAACTTACCTGGCTCACCTGAAGTGGCCCAATAGTATTGACAGCATATACATCTGCCATGTCCTTTGCATTTTCTTCCTCCAGGTCGTTTCCAGAAGTAATACCAGCATTGTTCATCAGGAGGTTCAATCCACATTCTCCAACACACCTTTGCACTTGCTCCACAGCTGCCTTGATGCTCTGGAGGTCAGTGACATCTGCAGAATGACATTTCTAGGCCCTTAAGAACTGGGTGGTGTGGGGATGCCCAAGGGACTAATAAAAGGCCCTTTTAAAACTACCAAGGCAGGTGGTTTTGGGGGATCTTACAGATTACAAGGACGAGAGGTGCTTTTCGGTCCACTTATTTGTCCCTTGGCCTGTCAGATCTTTTTGTTTGTGTGGGACAAGAAGCTACAGTTAGAACGGGATATGGAACAACTGATTGGTTCAAAATTGGGAAAGGAGTACGACAAGGCTGTATATTGTCTCCCTGCTTATTTAACTTATATGCATAATTCATTGTGCGAAAGGCTGGGCTGAATGAATCCCAAACCGGAATTAAGATCGCTGGAAGAAATATCAACAACCTCAGATATGCAGATGACACAATCTTGATGGCAGAAAGTGAGCAGGAATTAAAGAACCTTTTAATGAGGGTGAAAGAGGAAAGCGCAGAATATGGTCTGAAGCTCAACATCAAAAAAACGAAGATCATGGCCACTGGGCTCATCACCTCCTGGCAAATAGAAGGGGAAGAAATGGAGGCAGTGAGAGATTTTACTTTCTTGGGCTCCATGATCACTGCAGATGGTGACAGCAGTCACGAAATTAAAAGATGCCTGCTTCTTGAGAGAAAAGCAATGACAAACCTAGACAGCATCTTAAAAAGCAGAGACATCACCTTTCCAACAAAGGTCCGTATAGTTAAAGCTATGGTTTTCCCAGTAGTGATGTATGGAAGTAAGAGCTAGACCATAAAGAAGGCTGATCGCCGAAGAATTGATGCTTTTGAATTATGGTGCTGGAGGAGACTCTTGAGAGTCCCATGGACTGCAAGAAGATCAAACCTATCCATTCTTAAGGAAATCAGCCCTGAGTGCTCACTGGAAGGCTCCAATACTTTGGCCACCTCATGAGAAGAGAAGACTCCCTGGAAAAGACCCTCATGTTGGAAAAGATGGAGGCCACAAGGAGAAGGGGACGACAGAGGACGAGATGGTTGGATAGTGTTCTCGAAGCTACCAGCATGAGTTTGACCAAACTGCAGGAGGCAGTGGAAGACAGGAGTGCCTGGCGTACTCTGGTCCATGGGGTCACGAAGAGTCGGACACAACTAAACGACTAAACAACAACAGCAGCTACCACAGCCCACTTGAGGAGGAAGAACAAGTGCTTCGCTGAATCATGGAGCTCTGTGTGTCTTTCTGAGTTGTGCATGCAGTGAGCACAGGGACTGACTGGAAGCTGGCTTTTAAAAATACGTGTATCACATTAATATCACTCCATCAAAAAACAAACTCAAAGCAAGGCGATTGTAAGGCCAAAATACTTAACTATTGTAGGTGGAGAAAAGTCCTGACAACACTTTACTGAGCAAACTGAACAAAAAACTGTGTGTAATTTAGGGAGAAAGCAGCAGAGATATTTTATCTCTCTTAGTTCAGGCCTTGCATATGCACACTGAAAGATCCCTGCACTTCCTCTTCCAAGATTTATGAAATCTTTGGGACAATCAGACACACAAAAGGTAAGGCTGAGCTCAAAACAAGGCCATTGTGAATCCCAAGTACCGTACTTTATTCTTTGGACTATGGTAACATACCACAGGCTATGTATGGTACCTGTTACGGAAGCCTTGCCTCTATGTGTCATATTGCCTCTGTAAGAATTCACAGACACAGAAAGTAGAGTACCCATAAGAAATAGCATGAGGCTATGACTTTGGTAGGCCGTTTTGGAAAGTTCCTTTATGGCAGGTATGGGGAGCCTTTGACTCTCCAAATATTACTGAGCTACAAATCTAATCAGCCCCAGCAAGCATGGTCAATGGGCAAGGTTGATGGGAGTTGTAGTTCAGCAATATATGGTGGGCCTGCTACCACCTCAGAAGAGAGGCTTTGTTGCTTAAGCCCTTGATTGGCTGTGAACCATCCTTTTTCCAGTTACTGCTATGTGGACTGTACTGGTTTGCACTGGTGCTGGGAATGTCTATTCATCCCACACTTGGAACGTGAGACTTACCCAGCTGCAGCACCACTAGATTCTGTTGCTGGCATGCCAACTCCTTTATTTCCTGTCAAAAAAGAAATGTTTTACCTCCTTGATTAAACTGGAACTAGTCACCAAGAGAGACCCTGAGCCTTAGAGCTGGAAGCTGAAAATGCTTAGTAGAGTCTAATAGAAACTCAGGAATCTCACATAGAACAGTGCCTTGCAAGGAGAACACTTTCCTCTTCAATATTAATAGGCAGTTCTTTTTCGGGGGGGGTGCAGGGGTACACATACCTCTAAACGTTTTGTGAATCTTTTTACTTTTGTCCATTTACTGTATTTATTTTTCCCTATTTGAACTATAAAATGATGGTTTTCTGGAGTCAAAATGAGAGTACCCCTAAATATATTTTTTAGAAAAAAGCACTGTTAATAGGTGAGTATGTTATGAACAGAAAACCTTGTACATGGAAAAGTGGTTAGCAGTCTGAAAGCTCTCCCCACCTCCCCCTTGTAATTCTCCCAAGACCACAGCCTCTTTCTCACCATGTCATACCCACATTGGCATTGCTCTATACACTTAAAAAATGCTTCTGCCTGGCTAGAATATGTCCTTGTACTGTAACAGTGCCTTTTACTTGTTCGGATGGAGGATGGAGAGAAAGGTGTATGTAGAAACTAGTGACTTTTGCATCAGTGGCATGTAGCCTATTAAAGAAGGACAGCAGCCATGTCTGTTGCTCGGCCCACTTTGGCTTCTGGCCCCCTACACCACTGGCATGTGGCTCCCAGAAAGTTGCCCCAAGAGGAATGTACTGAAGGGAAACTGTGGAAGAACTAAGGGTAAGTTGAACATTATTACAAAGTTAGTTTGAAGGAACTAGACTGTTAAAAGAGATAAAAATCCTGCATGGAGTTGACTTGGGGTTTAAGGGATTAATTTATTTCCTGACAGCCAATACTCTCCTCTCCTGGTAAACGGCTTAAAAAGGTGTTGAAACTTAATTCAGCAAAATGATAATTGCTGGACAAACCAGTCTACAGGTGGAATTAGAGTGATAGAGATCTTCTTTTATGTCTCTCCCCAGTAATCTATGCTGTAATTTTCTAAGACTATTCTCATATCGCAGCTCAACTGGCCGCTAAGAGAAAGCACTGTGAATTACAGCTTTGTGGCAGCCTTGTGAGAGCTGCTGGCCCATCACAGCAGTGTTGAGAGCAGCAGACAAGGCAGGCAGTGGGCAACTCAGATGAGCCGCTGAAAACAGTCACACCAGAGCAGGGCAGCTGCTGGTGAAACCAAAGGCCCAACAGCATTCTCTCCAACCGGGCGCCCTCCAGATGTTTCGGACTACAACTCCCATCAAGCACACAAAGCTGACATTGCATTCTTACAACATAGTAACATCACTACTCTCTTATGCTACATTCCTGGTCCTCACCTTGCTTTTTGGTCCATCCATGTCTAGGGTAGTAGCAAAGACCCACTGAGGTGGAGTTGGCAGCCTCAGAAACTGCTTCACCAGACCCAGGCCAATTCCCGAATTGGATCCTGTCGCCAGAACACTCTGAACAGGGAAATTTGTCACCATCGCCTTGGAGCTGCAGCCTTTGGCTTCCATGCTTGTAACACTTGCTTCAAAGAACATCGGGTCGTCACATGAGATGCTTTTATGGGAAGTAGGCACCTCCTTTAATCTTCAGATAATCTCATGCTGGATGCTACACCTCATTTGCTGACTAGTGCGTTGGCCATTTTTTAACAACAACAACATCATTAGCAATGGAAAAACGAAGAAGCATTATGGCATTATGGTATAGAGGACAGACAGTTCCAAATTAAAATCTTCAGTCAATCTCTCAGCCTGTTTGGCTTTGCAGGGTTGTTATGAAAATTTAAAAATGGGTTGAAGCAAATCACTATGTATCCTGAGTTCATTAGTGGAAAAGTACTAAAAAAGCATACCATGTCACTAGGGAATATTATAACCAGAATATAAAAACTAACCAGAGAGGGAATGGCATAAGCAGTGGCATAGGAAGAAGAAGAGGAAGAGGAGGAGGAGGAGGAGGAGGAGGAGGGGTTTGGATTTGATATCCCACTTTATCACTACCTGAAGGAGTCTCAAAGCTGCTAACATTCTCCTTTCCCTTCCTCCCCCACAACAAACACTCTGTGAGGTGAGTGAGGCTGAGAGACTTCAAAGAAGTTTGACTAGCCCAAGGTCACCCAGCAGCTGCACAGCTGCCTTGATGCTCTGGAGGTCAGTGACATCTGCAGAATGACATTTCTAAGCCCTTAAGAACTGGGTGGTGTGGGGATGCCCAAGGGACAAATAAAAAGGCCCTTTTAAAACTACCAAGGCAGGTGGCTTGGGGGGATCTTACAGATTAAATCCATTCAAGGATGAGAGGTGCTTTTTGGTCCACTTATTTGTCACCTTGGCCTGTCAGCTCTTTTTGTTAGCGTAGAAGCTACCATAGTCCACTTGAGGAGGAAGAACAAGTTCTTCTCTGAATCATGGAGGTGTGTGTGTTTTTAGAGGGAGCACAGTGAAGGCCTGGCTTTTAAAAATGTTTGCAGCACATTCATATCACTCCATCAGAAAATGAGCTCAAAGCAAGGCAATTGTAAGGCCGAAGTATATACTAATGTAGATGGAATTCAGAGAGAAAAGTTTGGCAGCACTTTACTGTGTGTAATTTAGGGAGAAGGCTGTAGGGATAGTTTGTCTCTTTCAGTTCAGGCCTTGCATATACAGTAGCAAGAAGACATTCAGCCAAAGGTACGTATAGAAGAAAACTGCTTAGGCTGCTTTGCATGCTTGCTAATCAACACCTCCACGCAGCCGTTTCATAACTAATTGACTTCAACACTAACATAAGGTTACCAGACGTCCCTGTTTCCCAGGGCAGTCCCTGGATTTACAAATCAGTCCCCTGACAAAATGCTAACATTCCTACTGAAGTTGAAAAGTGTCCCCGGAATCATTGAAAAAAATCTGGTAACCTTACGATATTATGATATCTTTATTGTCATTGTCCCATGCAGAACAATGTATTTGAAAAGCTACATAAAACTACATAAACTACCACAAAACTACATAAAAACTACTTAAAACTACTACAAAACTACACAAAACATTCAAAAACCTCTAAAAACTCTTAAACCCCATTTTAAAATACACTATACTATAGAGACCCCTTATGCTGCGTTTAGAACCAGAATTGCATTTGCATAGAAACTGTTTCTCAGGCGGCTAGTCCTGGCCTTTATAACCCTATACCTTCTTCCAGAAGGCAGAAGGTGAAAGAGATCATTTCCGGGGTGCGTACTATCCTGTGCTATCTCTGCCGCTTTCTTATGGCACCTGGCAGCATAGATTTGATCTAAGGTGGGAAGAGTGCACCCAATTACACTAACATAATTAACTGTTGTGAAGCACACTGAATGATCCCTGCAGTTTCACTTCCAACATTTTATTCTTTACTTTTTATGAAATATTTGGGACAATTGGACACATAGAAGGTAAAACTGAGCCCTGAACAAGGCTACCGTGAGTCCCAAGTACAGGGGAATCCCCACATATGTATGGGTTTTGCAGCAGCACTTGTGCAAGTCCACCCTGTTCTGCCTCTGACCTATTCTGCCCCCTCCCTGCCTCTTGAGGTACCAAAAATGATGCGTACATCAGTGGTTGTGCGTCAGTGGGGAGGTGCCTGAACTTTATTCTGTGGACTATGGTAACATACAAGGGGTTGTGGTACCTGTTCTGGAAGCCTTGCCTTTCTGTGTCATATTGCTTCTATACATAAAGGTAGAGTACCCATAAGAGACAGCGTTAGCCCATGTCTTTGGTAAGCCATTTTGGAAAGTTCCTTTATGGCTCTCCAATTGTTGCTGAACTACAACTCTCATCAGTCCCAGAAAACATGGTCAATGGCCAAGGATGATGAGAGTTGTAGTTCCGCAACATATGGTGGGCCAAACCTTCCCCACACATCTATTATGTGACGATATGGACAGAGACTACATTTAGGTGCATCTCATTTCAAAGCTTCATTGAAGTTGTGGGAAGAATCAAAAGTACTTATCACTGATATTCTGTAACAGGGAAGCAAATCACCTTGTTTTCCAGTTACTGCTTTGTGGACTGTACTGGTTTGCACTGGTGCTGGGAATGTCTATTCATCCCACACTTGGAACGTGAGACTTACCCAGCTGCAGCACCACCAGATTCTGATGCTGGCATGCCAACTCCTTTATTTCCTGTCAAAAAAGAAATGTTTTACCTCCTTGATTAAACTGGAACTAGGCATCAAGAGAGACCCAGAGCCTTAGAGCTGATTCCTGAAAATGCTTAGCAGAGTAACAGACACTTAGGAATCTCACTCAGAGCAAACCCTTGCCAGGATAACATCCTCCTCTCCAATATTAATAGGGTGAGCACACTATCAGAGATGGGCAGAAAGCCTGGTGCAAGGAAAAGTGGTAAGGAGTCTGAAAGTCCTCATTCTCCTCCTCCCTCCTATGTGGGCTCCCTCTATGCAGGCTTTGTAACTCTCCCAAGACCACAGCCTCTTTCTCACCAGGTCATACCCCTCACTGGCATTGCTCTACACCCTCCTCAATGCTTTTGCCTGGCTGAAATATGCCCTTGTACTGTAACAGTGCCTTTTACTTGTTCTGATGGAGGATGGAGAGAGGTGTATGTAGACTTTTGCATCAGTGGAATGTAGCCTATTATACAAGGGCAGCAGCCATATCTGTTGCCTGGCCCACTTTTGCTTCTGACCCCCACACCACTAGCATATGGCCCCCAGAAAGTTGTCCAGAAGTCCTTAAGTAAGGTTACCCGATTTTTTTCAAAGAATCTGGGGAAACTTTTGTTGTTAGCCGCCCTGAGCCCAGCTTCAGCTGGGGAGGGCGGGATATAAATAAAATTTATTATTATTATTATTATTATTATTATTATTATTATTATTATTATTGAAAAGAGAGGGTGAAAGTTTTTTTTTTTTTAAAAAAAAGGGTATTAAAAAAAATCTCTTCTGTGGTCTCTGTCGCACGGCATTCCTCTGCGCCCTGGCCTACTCTCTTGGGACCCTAGGCACTGTGGAATACGATCGGGTCGGGCCTGGGCTTGGCCACGTGTCTTTGCCCTCCCGGTGCTCTCCTACCTGTCTTTCTCAGCAGCGGCATCAGCGCGGCAAGGTCATAGAATCATAGAATCATAGAGTTTGAAGAGACCATCGAGTCCAACCCCCTGCCAAGCAGGGGGCTCCCTTCTTTTTTCCCTTCAGGGCTCCCTTCTTTTTTCTCCTTCCTCTTTTTCATCCTTCTCCTTCTCCTCTCCTCCTTCTCCCTGCATTGTCTCCGGGGTTTTCCTGGCCCTGGAGCGCCGATGGGCAGTTGGCCGGGTGCTCCCGCTGCTGGCTTGTGTGTGTGTGTCATTGGTTTCCCCACTTGATGCGCCAGGCATCCCTCGTTTCCTCTTGGCAGCGGCAGTGGCAATTCAGCAGCCCAGAGCCAGCCTGGTAGCGCAGGAGGCTCTGGCTGGCTTCAGGAGCTGCTCGCTGCTGTGGCACCTGCCATTTTGCCTCGCTGGAAGTCCCATATGATGTGTCTTGTGCTGTTGAACCATTCACGCAACATTCATTCCCTACTAATAAATCTACAACATTTAAAATATAAATCCGGGGACATTAAATGAAATCCAGGGACATTCTGTGGACGGATTTTGTCCGGGGACAGATTTGTAAATCTGGGGACTGTCCCTGGGAAATGGGGACATCTGGTAACCATACCTTAAGGTCTCTATGATTACACCCAGCCTACACTACTAAGAAATGTTATTGAGGAGGCACAAGGGAGTGTTAGGCAGCCTGGTAGAAATAGACACTGATCTATTTCTGGCATTATTACAAAGTTAGTTTGAAGGAACTAGACTGTTAAAAGAGATAAAAATCCTGCATGGAGTTGACTTGGGGTTTAAGGGATTCATTTATTTCCTGACAGCCAATACTGTCCTCTGCTGGTAAACAGCTTAAAAAGGTGTTGAAACTTAATTCAGCAAAATGATAATTGCTGGACAAACCAGTCTACAGGTGGAATTAGAGTGATAGAGATCTTCTTTTATGTCTCTCCCCAGTAATCTATGCTGTAATTTTCTAAGACTATTCTCATATCGCAGCTCAACTGGCCGCTAAGAGACAGCACTGTGAATTACAGCTTTGTGGCAGCCTTGTGAGAGCTGCTGGCCCATCACAGCAGTGTTGAGAGCAGCAGACAAGGCAGGCAGTGGGCAACTCAGATGAGCCGCTGAAAACAGTCACACCAGAGCAGGGCAGCTGCTGGTGAAACCAAAGGCCCAACAGCATTCTCTCCAACCGGGCGCCCTCCAGATGTTTCGGACTACAACTCCCATCAAGCACACAAAGCTGACATTGCATTCTTACAACATAGTAACATCACTACTCTCTTATGCTACATTCCTGGTCCTCACCTTGCTTTTTGGTCCATCCATGTCTAGGGTAGTAACAAAGACCCACTGAGGTGGAGTTGGCAGCCTCAGAAACTGCTTCACCAGACCCAGGCCAATTCCCGAATTGGATCCTGTCACCGGAACACTCTGAACAGGGAAATTTGTCACCATCGCCTTGGAGCTGCAGCCTTTGGCTTCCATGCTTGTAACACTTGCTTCAAAGAACATCGGGTCGTCACATGAGATGCTTTTATGGGAAGTAGGCACCTCCTTTAATCTTCAGATAATCTCATGCTGGATGCTACACCTCATTTGCTGACTAGTGCGTTGGCCATTTTTTAACAACAACAACATTATTAGCAATGGAAAAACGAAGAAGCATTATGGCATTATGGTATAGAGGACAGACAGTTCCAAATTAAAATCTTCAGTCAATCTCTCAGCCTGTTTGGCTTTGCAGGGTTGTTATGAAAATTTAAAAATGGGTTGAAGCAAATCACTATGTATCCTGAGTTCATTAGTGGAAAAGTACTAAAAAAGCATACCGTGTCACTAGGGAATATGATAACCAGGATATAAAAACTAACTAGAGGGGGAATGGCATAAGCAGTGGCATAGGAAGGAGGGTGCGGTGGGTGTGGGCCACCCCGTGTGTCATCACCAAGGGGGGTGGGTGACAAAATGGCAAAAATGTGAGTTTTAAAAATGTGGCTGGGTGCAAAAAGGCACCCCCACAGCAGACGTCTTCATCAGAGCCTGGCTCTGCGCAAGAAGGTGCTGTGGCTTGGCTGTAGCACTTGTGCCTAGCGCAACTCCGCCCTGAATCAGGGGAGAAGAGCAGGCGAGTGGAAATCAGTGCTGCTGCTCACCTTCCTCACTGCGGCACACCCAGCAGCAGCAGCTCTCCTGACCCAGCAGTAGAGAGCAGCCCTCCTCAGTTTTGGCAAGGTGCACCGGGCCGCAGCAGCTCCATTGCCGGGTCAGATTTGACCCAGTAGCAGATAGCAGGAGGGTCAGTGGCAATGCTGCCACCCACCCTCCTTGGCGTGACGCCTTGCACCCAGCTGAAGTAGCTCCATCACCGGATCATGTCTAACCTGGTAGCGGAGAGCAGGGGAAGCGTGAACAGCAGCTTCCCTGCCCCTCTCCTACCCCGAACTGTGGCACGTGAGGAGGAGAAGAAGAAGAAGAGTTTAGATTTGATATCCCGCTTTATCACTTCCCGAAGGAGTCTCAAAGCGGCTAACATTCTCTTTTCCCTTCCTCCCGCACAAAAAACACTCTGTGAGGTGAGTGGGGCTGAGAGACTTCAGAGAAGTGTGACTAGCCCAAGGTCACCTAGCAGCTGCAGGTGGAGGAGTGGGGAAGCGAACCCGGTTCCCCAGATTATGAGTCCACCGCTCTTAACCACTGCACCACACTGGCTCCCTTCCCTTCGAAGGCATCCTTCGCGCTCCACCCTCCTCGGGCACGCCCCATGCGCCCACCCTGGGCAGCAAGGGCACCACTGGGCAGAAGAGGCCCTCAATACTCTCTCTGACTACACCCTTCCCTAACTCTTCTTTACAACCTCCTCAAGAGCTTTTGCGTGGCTGCAACATGTCCTTGAGCAGTGATGATAGGTCCCCTTGCTTGGGCAGAGGAAGTGTGTGTTACGTGAATCCCAATCTCAGACCATAGAGAGATTTCATGGCAGGTGCGCCATCCTTGTGGGGTAATGGGCAGGCTCCAATGGACCCTACACTGGGCCCAAAGGGAACCCGGCACACCTGGGTCATGGGTGCTATTGGGTGCTATGTGGGATCTTTTTGGCAATGGTTTTATTTACACATACAAACCCTCTGAGTGTCATTATTTTCCAGGGACAGTCCCAGATTTACAGAAGCCATTGTTGATTCTGATTTGATCCTGGACCAGAATGTCCCTCCTTTCCTTAGGCTATCCCTATTTTCATCAGAGAAATGCTGGGAGAGTATGGAGTTATTCGACCCCCGAGCCAAGGAGATAGGTAACTATACAGTACAACCTTTAGAAGACAACAACCAGAAGACAGCCCTGTGCAGGGAAGTATTTTTTTAATGTTTAATGTTTTATTATGTTTTTATATATGTTTGAAGCTGCCCAGAGTGGCTGGAGCAACCAGGGCAGGGTATAACTAAGAAGTAGTAGTAGTAGTATGGAATAGGATGTCTCTATTTTCATCAGATAAATGTTGGAGGGTATGCACATATACACAACCAGAGCACAAGATGAAGGGCTCACAGCATCACTGCTACATCAGATCTTGCTCCTCCATCAGGTCCCTAGGGAGATCCCCCAAAGGTTTGGTCTCAGCTCTGAGAGGAAGTCAAGCCTCTGTGTCTTCCCAGCTGCAGACAAGACAAAGGCCAGCTTCTGACCTACTGTTCTCTTGCCTCCAGGATGCTGAGTCTAGCCACGTGTGTGAGATCTGGCTACCCTTCCTTGTAGAGACAGTACTAGCTCCTTTTTCTATGACAACACGCCCATACTTGCTCAAGTCTTTAGGCATATAAAAGGATGCTGAGCAGGGTCAGCTTGATCTTTTACAAAGAAACTGGTTCAGGCACTTCAGCTCCTACTATAGACTCCCATCATCCAGATAAAGAACCACAGGCTTTGGAGGGGACCCAAACACATAATCCAAACCAACCCCCTGCTCCTACAACAGCGAGTTGCACGCACTAAATACCTCTGGCTTTTGTATGTAGCCTTCATTACCAGAGATGGGGAATCTGTGGCCCTCCAGATGTTGTTGAACCACAGTTTTCATCATTCTGACCATTGGCCATGCTGGCTTGGGCATGACCATTGGCCATGCTGGCTTGGGAGATGCCATCCAACAACACCCGGAGGACACAACTTCCCCATCCTGTTCCATGGAAAGGTAATATTCACAACCTTGCCCTGCCCACTTTTGCCTTTGTCTCACCAATGCCACCCACCCCCACCTGGCATTGGCATCCAGCCCCCATAAGGGGGCTCATGAGGGAGTGTGACCCTCAGGCTGAAAGATCTTTCAATCCATGGCTAGTCCTTAAAAACAATTCTGCATGAAAACTGGTCTTCAATGGAACCTTCTGAAGGAAGAAAAGAGTCAAAAACATTTTCCCTCGAATCCCAGGTGGTTTATTGGATGCTCTGTTGGCAGAATCCTAGAGTGGTAAACCCCCTGGCATCGTGAAACAAATCCCTCACCAGGGCACTCTGCGTCCTTCCCAGTCCACAAAGGTACCGTTATCCACCTCAGAAAGTGTGGAGAGAACATGAATTATTCCTCGTGTACTCTCTTCTACAGTCAGGTCCGCCTCCTGTGAAGAAAAATATTGTAAGTGAAGGATTTCTTAAGTTTGGAAAAAGTCATTCTTGAGCATCAAATAGCAGAAGGCCTAGATGCTGTTAGATGTCTTGGTTATAAGATTTCAGCCTGCACATTAAACATTGCTTTATGAAAGACAACCAAGTGATCATGCATGCCAAAGGATAGCAGTTCACTGCAAGGCCTCAGAGGACTATGCTTGCTTTTCCAGGAGCAATTTTGGATATTATTAGAAGCACCAACTCATAGATGCTGCCTTCACTGCCTTTTTCTTGTGCTTTTAATACCTCCAAGCAGTGAAGGATGGGGCACTGGTGCTACTCAGGCACCACCATCCAACTAAAAATGTCAAACAATTTGTTAAAACAAATATCGTGCTATAGCCCTATAGCCCACCTTTTCCAGGATTACCAGAAGCCTTGAGCACTTACTTGCATGCCTTGAGTTTTCACCCAGCCAGGATGGATGCAAACACACAGAATCCCATAAGCTGGATACGTGAGTGACTGGCATTTGGTGAGCATGTTTAAAGCAGCCTACAAGGGAGAAAAAACAAACCATGAGTAGAGGGTGCATTGAACTGTGGGGAGCTGCTTAATATGGATTACTGCAAGGTGGCTAGAAAGGATTTGGAGGCAGAGAGGTTTGTAAGAGAAACTGGACATCACTGAGCATTCCTGACACAAAAACTAGCAACTTGGAAGTTATCTATCATGGACACCACTCTTGAACAAGATTTTTGACAGGCATTTGTGAGTGTTCCCCATGCTTGTTGGCTGCATCATTTTGCTAACTGATTTCTAGCTTTAGATGTTTGTTCTAGGTTCTGCAAGAAGAAAAGGACTGTACACATGCTATTTATTTGTAGAAAACATCCTGGTATCTTCCCTTAATGCCATCCACTGTTTTAGAAAATGCAACATCCTCACAACAGAAGTTTGTCTCTCAACATTTATCCGTGGGCAATGCATGATTATTGCCCAGATGCACACATACAGCTATCATTTGGAAAGATAGTCACAGCTGGGCAGAGGAGGCTGCAGACAGTTTCACATGGATTTCACATAAGGTACCTTACTGCAGCGATAGGCAATATTCATCTTTACTTCCCATAGCAGCATAACTTCCATGGAGCCTGCAGCACTGGATGTATTGATAATGGCTGCCTTGCAGCAGCTCAGCCCTTCCTGGGGATATCTCTGAGCTGCCATCTTCAGCAGGGGCAGAAATGCCTAAAAGAGAATAGAGGTCATGGCTGTTGTTAGGTTAATGAATGCAGTTATCCTGGGGCAGGGATACCAGAGGAAAGCACTGGATGCACTGTATAAAGTTGAAGGTATATATAAACAATGCTTGTAGCAGAATTAGGATTTCTGATCCAAAAATACCGGTACTTTCTATAAGCTTTTGCACAAGAAGTCTCGTAGGACTTAGTATACATTTAGAATTGTTTGAACACACAGCTGGGCAACCTGTGCCCTGGCCTCATTTTATGCAGCCCCCAACAGGACCTGAAGCTGCTCTATTCTAAGGTCTCACCCATGTTTCTTCCTTCTGGTTCACTTTTTGGCATTTTAAAGTTCTCCTTCTCCAACAACTGTTTGACAATGTATTCTAGGCTTTTGCATACTCTCTCTTTTACTATGTGTGTGCATAGCACACTAAGATAGGAAAGGCAATAATGTCATCTGTTTTCCAGAAAGTAGCCATATTGATCCATTCTATTAAAAAAAATTGTCTGCATGTTCATGAGAGTAGCCCCATTAAACTTCTGGGGAAGGAAAGGTAGAAAGAATTACTATTTTTATGCCAGACTGATTTTCAGCAACTGGTGGATCTATCAAGGTTGGTTTATCAATTTTCCTACCTTAAGTTCAATTCTCTGAATTTCCATATCAGTTTGCAATTATTTTCTTAAAATCCTCATGAAAATTAATTGCTCAAACAAATACTGCTTTTCTCCTACCCAGTTTGTTGCTTTTGTTTAATTCTCCCAAAGGGCCAGAACATCACAGTTATTACCAGGGCAATAGGTAGTGAGTAAAGGGATGTGCAGCCCCATGAAAAGCAAAAACTTACCTGGCTCACCTGAAGTGGCCCAATAGTATTGACAGCATATACATCTGCCATGTCCTTTGCATTTTCTTTCTCCAGGTCGTTTCCAGAAATAACACCAGCATTGTTCATCAGGAGGTTCAATCCACATTCTCCAACACACCTTTGCACTTGCTCCACAGCTGCCTTGATGCTCTGGAGGTCAGTGACATCTGCAGAATGACATTTCTAGGCCCTTAGGAACTGGGTGGTGTGGGGATGCCCAAGGGACAAATAAAAAGGCCCTTTTAAAACTACCAAGGCAGGTGGCTTGGGGGGATCTTACAGATTAAGTCCATTCAAGGATGAGAGGTGCTTTTTGGTCCACTTATTTGTTACTTTGGCCTGTCAGCTCTTTTTGTTAGCGTAGAAGCTACCACAGTCCACTTGAGGAGGAAGAACAAATTCTTCTCTGAATCATGGAGGTGTGTGTGTTTTTAGAGGGAGCACAGTGAAGGCCTGGCTTTTAAAAATGTTTGCACCACATTCATATCACTCCGTCAGAAAATGAGCTCAAAGCAAGGCAATTGTAAGGCCGAAGTATATACTAATGTAGATGGAATTCAGAGAGAAAAGTTTGGCAGCACTTTACTGTGTGTAATTTAGGGAGAAGGCTGTAGGGATAGTTTGTCTCTCTCAGTTCAGGCCTTGCATATACAGTAGCAAGCAGACATTCAGCCAAAGGTACGTATAGAAGAAAACTGCTTAGGCTGCTTTGCATGCTTGCTAATCAACACCTCCACCCAGCCGGTTCATAACTAATTGAACTTCAACACTAACATAAGGTTACCAGACGTCCCTGTTTCCAGGGGCAGTCCCCAGATTTACAATCAGTCCCCTGACAAAATGCTATCATTCCTATTGAAGTTGAAAAGTGTCCCCGGAATCATTGAAAAAAATCTGGTAACCTTACACTAACATAATTACACTGAATGATCCGTGCAGTTTCACTTTCAACATTTTATTCTTTACTTTTTATGAAATATTTGGGACAGTTAGACACATTGAAGGTAAAGCTGAGCCCTAAACAAGGCCACTGTAAGTCCCAAGTACAGTAGTACCTCAGGTTAAGTACTTACCGGTAATTCGTTCCAGAGGCCCATTCTTAAACTGAAACTGTTCTTAACCTGAGGTACCACTTTAGATAACGGGGCCTCCCACTGCTGCTGCGCCACAGGCGTGTGATTTCTATGCTCATCCTGAAGCAAAGTTCTTAACCTGAGGTAATATTTCTGGGTTAGCGGAGTCTGTAACCTGAAGCATATGTAACCTGAAGCGTATGTAACCCAAGGTACCACTGTACAGGGGAATCCCGATGTATGTATGGGTTTTGCAGCAGCACTTGTGCAAGTCCACCCTGTTCTGCCTCTGACCCATTCTGCCCCCCCTTCTGCCCCCTCCCTGCCCCTTGAGGTGCCAAAAATGATGCGTACATCAGTGGTTGTGCGTCAGTGGGGAGGTGCCTGAACTTTATTCTGTGCACTATGGTAACATACAACAGGTTGTGGTACCTGTTCTGGAAGCCTTGCCTTTCTGTGTCATATTGCTTCTATATGAATTCACAGACACCGAAAGGTATGGAGTACCCATAAGAGACAGCGTTAGCCCATGTCTTTGTAAGCCATTTTGGAAAGTTCCTTTATGGCTCTCCAATTGTTGCTGAACTACAACTCTCATCAGTCCCAGAAAACATGGTCAATGGCCAAGGATAATGGGAGTTGTAGTTCCGCAACATATGGTGGGCCAAACCTTCCCCACACATCTGTTATGTGACGATATGGACAGAGACTACATTTAGGTGCATCTCATTTCAAAGCTTCATTGAAGTTGTGGGAAGAATCAAAAGTACTTATCACTGATATTCTGTAACAGGGGAGCAAATCATCTTGTTTTCCAGTTACTGCTTTGTGGACTGTACTGGTTTCCACTGGTGCTGGGAATGTCTATTCATCCCACACTTGGAACGTGAGACTTACCCAGCTGCAGCACCACCAGATTCTGATGCTGGCATGCCAACTCCTTTATTTCCTGTCAAAAAAGAAACATTTTCTTGCATTGATTAAACTGGAACTAGGCATCAAGAGAGACCCAGAGCCTTAGAGCTGGTTCCTAAAAATGCTTAGCAGAGTAACAGACACTTAGGAATCTCACTCAGAGCAAACCCTTGCCAGGATAACATCCTCCTCTCCAATATTAATAGGGTGAGCACACGATCAGAAATGGACAGAAAACCTGGTGCAAGGAAAAGTGGTAAGGAGTCTGAAAGTCCTCATTCTCCTCCTCCCTCCTCAATGCTTTTGCCTGGCTGAAATATGCCCCTGTACTGTAACAGTACCTTTTACTTGTTCTGATGGAGGATGGAGAGAGGTGCATGTAGACTTTTGCATCCGTGGAATGTAGCCTATTATACAAGGGCAGCAGCCATATCTGTTGCCTGGCCCACTTTTGCTTCTGACCCCCCACACCACTAGCATATGGCCCCCAGAAAGTTGCCCACAGGGGAATGTACTGAAGGGAAACTGTGGAGGATCAACATAAATTCCAGTGTAAGACTTCAGCTGTTAGGACACTGTTTTATTTAAAGGATATTAGGATGCATTGGTCTTATTTTAATTTCTCTATTAGCTCCTTTGGGGATGGCTTTGTTTGAATGTAACCATTCATAAGATAGAACCTTTTTCCTAAGAATGACTTTTTAATCATTTTATTAAAACTTTAATCCTGGCTCACAAGTCCTTAAGGTAAGGTTACCAGATTTTTTTCAAAGAATCTGGGGAAACTTTTTTTTTTAAAGAGGGGGTGAAGGTTATTTTTTTTTTAAAAAAAGATATTAAAAAATATTCTCTTCTGTGGTCTCCTCTGTCACGTGGCCTTCCTCTGCACCCCGGCTGCTGTCTTGGAGCGCTAGCCACTGTGGAGTATGATCGGGTCGGGCCTGGGCTTGGCCACGTGTCCTTGCCCTCCTGGTGCTCTCCTACCTGTCTTCCTCAGCAGCGGCATCAGCGCGGCAAGGTCAGGGCTCCCCTCTTTTTTCTCCTTCCTCTTTTTCTTCCTTCTCCTTCTCCTCTCCTCCTTCTCCCTGCATTGTCTCCAGGGTTTTCCTGGCCCTGGAGCGCCGATGGGCAGTCGGCCAGGTGTTCTCCCTCCCGGCTTGATTTGGGTCACCGGGGGGGTGTGTGTCATTGGTTTCCCCAGTTGACGTGCCGGGCATCCCTCGTTTCCTCTTGGCAGTGGAGGTGGCAGCGGCAGTCTCAGCAGCCCGGAGCCAGCCTGGTAGCGCAGTAGGCTCTGGCTGACTTCAGGAGCTGCTCACTGCTGTGGCGCCCGCCATTTTGCCTCGCCGGTAGTCCCATATGATGTGTCTTGTGCCGTTGAACCATTCACGCAACATTCATTCCCTACTAATAAATCTACAACATTTAAAATATAAATCCGGGGACATTAAATGAAATCCAGGGACATTCTGGGGACACATTTTGTCCGGGGACAGATTTGTAAATCTGGGGACTGTCCCCAGGAAACGGGGACGTCTGGTAACCATACCTTAAGGTCTCTATGATTACACCCAGCCTACACTACTAAGAAATGTTATTGAGGAGGCACAAGGGAGTGTTTGGCAGCCTGGTAGAAATAGATACTGATCTATTTCTGGCAAAGAAAGGGTAACTGGAAGGGAGGGCAAACAAAGGGGCACATTTGGGTTGGCCTTATCTCTCTTCCCCACAGGGCTCATGGTGCAGTTGGGGAGCACTGGCAATTACAAAAACTGAAAACAATTAGTTTAGCATCTATAGTTAAGCTTAAATCAAAACCTTGCTTTTTAAAGAAAAAAACCAAAGATAAGGACTTTCAGACCAAAGGCCCACTCAGTCCTGCCTCTTGATCTCACAACCAGATGGCAATGGGAAGCCTGCAAGCAGGTCATGAGTGCAACAGCATTCTCTCCAACCGGGCGCCCTCCAGATGTTTCGGACTACAACTCCCATCAACCCCATCCAGCACAGAAAGCTGACATTACATTCTTACAACATGGTAACATCACTACTCTCTTATGCTACATTCCTGGTCCTCACCTTGCTTTTTGGTCCATCCATGTCTAGGGTAGTAGCAAAGACCCACTGAGGTGGAGTTGGCAGCTTCAGAAACTGCTTCACCAGACCCAGGCCAATTCCCGAATTGGATCCTGTCACCAGAACACTCTGAACAGGGAACTCTATCGCCATCCCCTTAGAGCTGCAGGCTTTGGCTTCCATGCTTGTAACACTTGCTTCAAAGAGCATCGGTTCGTCACAGGAGATGCTTTTATGGGAACTAAGCACCTCCTTTGATCTTCAGATAAGCTTATGTTGGACGCAACACCTCATTTGCTGACTAGCTCATTGGCCACGTCTGCGTTTTAATAACATTAGCAATGGAAAAAATGCTATGAAAGATTGTTATGAAGATTTAAAAAACAGGGTGAAGCAAATAACTATGTACCCCAAGTTCATTAGTGAAAGAATGTGAAAAAATGATAAAAAAGCATACCGTTGTCACTAGGGAATATATGAACCGGCATATAAAAACTAACCCAATGTCAGGGATTGGGCAAAGGAGAAATGGTGGAGATCGCCTCCCCAGCCTGACACTTCCAGAGAAGAAGACAATTCAGATTTACAATGAGTTTGAGGGTGGTCACAGCTCAGAGGAAGATGAGGGGGAAAGTTATGTTCAGGCCACATCCCGATATGCTTTTGTACCTACTCCTTAGCTTCCTTTACATCTGTAAAATGAAAACACTATTTTCAAACACTTAGAAGATGAAAGCTTTTCACTGTAAAAAGCTTTTGACATGCATGTTAGCTGCAGCTAGGGTTTCAATAGCCTAGCAAAGGAAAACCTTGAAAGATCTGCATTTGGCTGTGTGGCGTAAGAACTTGCGGAAGTCATTGTGGGGGGAAATTGCACATAAATTCAGTGTTTCCAGTGGGTTGGAGGATCCAGGAGGATTTTATGGGATCTGGTGGGATTTTATTTCCTATGCATTGGATTTAGATGCTCAACATTCACCATCCACACTAGCTCATGAAATATGGAGGTCTTGATTTATATTGATGTGTCATCACTTCTTTCTCTTACTATTTATTGTTCGTTTGCTTTATATATGGTATTATGCTACAACCTGTTATTGCACTTATGGGTTGTTCATAGTGTTAATAATGGTTTGGTGTTTTTTTAAAGTCCACAAGATTGGAATAAGGTAATTGAAAATAAAGGTCATTTAAACTGGTCTGGCAGGTGATTTCAAGGCTACCACTAAAACAAGGCTGCATTTTAAGCTGCATTCTAACTTATATTTTAATCAACTGTTTGTTTGGTTTGTTGTTGTTAATGTTTTTACTGTATTTATATTCGGTGTTAGCCGCCCTGAGCCTGGTCTTGGCTGGGGAGGGCGTGGTATAAATAAAAAATGATGATGATGATGTTAGAAAATTTAGAAAACAGGTAAGGGAGATGCTCCTAGTTGCTCTTCTAGTTAGGGTGGCAGCTACCACACCCCAGCAGGAGAGGGAGAACAACTACTCCTGGAGTAAGAAGTCTGTTGAGAGCGTGTGGGCACTTCCAGGTGAACGGTATATATATTTATTTTTCCTTAATAATAAGGAATAGTAAACACTACAAATAAATAGACCAAGTCTCCTCATGTCATCTGTATATCACAGAAAGTACAATAAATTTGCAGTAATATCTGCGACCTGTGGTTCATTATTAGTGGTCAATTTGAAAGTTTATGGTTCGTGAGTTGGTGTAAATAAAAACAAAGCAAAAAACAGGATAGAGCGGAATTAACAGATAAGATTGCATAGCTAGATGCCTAATCAGGAGCCCTTGGGTTGTGCTTAGATTAAGTATGAGTAATAAGTCATTTTACCTCTAATGTTACCAATAAAACAATATATTGTTTGTATATTGATGATCGTGGGGTGTGTGGTTTCAAAATGAAGATAATAATTTTATGTTTAAATTTAAATGTAGATTAACCACATTGAGCCAAATGCTGTGGGAGGGGTTGTTCCATTTTCTGCAATACTGGCATATGCTATGAAATTAAACTGCCTCAGGGTAAAATCATATTACTTGATGTACTGGTGTAATGTACCCAGTTTGAATTGAAAGACTGTTCAGTGGTACCTCGGGTTACATACGCTTCAGGTTACATACGCTGCAGGTTACAGACTCCGCTAACCCAGAAATAGTACCTCGGGTTAAGAACTTTGCTTCAGAATGAGAACAGAAATTGTGCTCCGGCGGCGCGGCGGCAGCTGGAGGCCCCATTAGCTAAAGTGGTGCTTCAGGTTAAGAACAGTTTCAGGTTAAGAACGGACCTCCGGAATGAATTAAGTTCTTAACCCAAGGTACCACTGTATATACTTACCACAGTAGAATGCTGCACCTGTAAGGAGGTGTTACAGATATAGCTGATATATTTTACACAAAAATTGACTAGAACTGAGAGATGCACCCTTGGGGGCTGCTCAGGTTGTTACCTATTACCTTGCAGGAGTCAGTTTTGTTCATATATTTATACACAGTGCTTTTTTTGTTAAAAAATGTTTAGGGGTACTCTCATTTTCCTACCCACATTGAAAGATTCACAAAATGTTTAGGGTATGCGTACCTCTGCATCCCCCCAGAAAAAAGCACCGTTTATGCCTAAAGCCAGCATTTCAAGTTCCTCATGTGTTCTCATCCACAGGAAACAGTTCGGCTCTATTGCCTCTGGAACGTCTCACTTCTTCTAGACATGAGGAGCAGGTAACAATATATAACATAATCAGCATATTAAGTTGTTAGTATTGTACAGATACGTTCTACCTTCATGCTTTTCAAAAGTTTATTTTATGTCCCCCCACTTCATTGTGACCTTTGAGCAATGAAGGCTATATAGATGAAGAGTAGTTTTCTTTAATAAATGTAATTTGGAGCGCTGTCGGCAGCCAGGCAAACAGCAGTGTGATCTCTTACATTTTAATTAAATAGTAAGAAGATGTGGACCTTAATTCTTACACAGCACATTTGCCATCCTTTGCCAAACTAACAACCTGCTTATTAAAATGGGTGGGACTTCTTAATTTCAGCAAATTCTAGTGAAAACTCAAGACACCATGGAACAAATTCTTCTTTGCTGCTTGTTCGCAGATGCTTGAGAGCAATGGGAGTTTTGTGTGACATAGTCAAATATGCCACAGAGTGTTCTTCAACAGTAAATGAAAATAGGACTATAGATATTTATTGAAGGTATGGAGAAGGCTTTGAGATTTACCAGTGAATGTCAACTTCGCTCTTTGCATTAAAAAATTATGGTAAACATTTAAGATTCACCTGATTTGGCAATAGACGTCACCCAAAGACTTAAGACTCTTGATAGTCAATGTGTGCAAGTTCTAATCTTCCTTTGTCTAACGGGAATCCTTCACGGCATGAGCTTACCTGGATAAAGCCTACATTTCCAATCCAGGGATTGCCAAACATTTTGGGTTTGTGGGCACATTTGAAAATAGAGAAGCTGTGTATTGGGCACCACACACACACTGCAAACAAGCACTTACCACAAGCTAGGTTATTAACTACAACCCAATGCTTCTTTCAAGCCTAATTTCAGCAGCGGGAAGAGGACCCTGTGGGCATAAGGGAAAGCCTCTGTGGATGAACATGCGCTTGTGAGCAACCCGTGCTCTAATCTATGAAATGTTATTCATTGTAGGTATTGCCTACCTAAAGCTTGTCTTCACCCAATTTCATAATGATGTATATACAAGATCACAGTGGCCTACTGTAAATATTTAAGGTGTGGGGAAGCACACAATGAAGTGTGCTTTTTAATATTTACAATCCTGCACAACAATGTACAAACTAATGTTGTGGCGCACGAAGTATGGGCACAAATGCAAATGTGTGCACACGTGCAAACACACATAAAGGAAGCTGTATCGTATCATGTCAGACAACTGATTCACCATCTAGATCAGTACTGTCTATGCTGACCAGCTGTGACTCTCCAGAATTTCCAATAGGAGTGCTTTGCAATGGTACCTGGAGACTGCATCTGGGACCTTCTACCTGTACATAGAAAGCATGTGCCCTTTCACTGAGCTATGGTCCTTTCCCAAGCAGACAACATACACAAACAGTACCAGAATGGAGCATAGGAGAGTGACACAGGACACTGGCAGGTGCACATGGATGTATATTTTAATAAAAATAATTCTGTCAAAATACAACAGAATGTGGTTTTTAAACCATATTTCCAGTACACCCCCCCCCCCATATTCTTTTTCTTCAGTTAAAATTTCCTCCCCTCGGAAGGGTTTCATGCTAGCGTTGGATAACTGAACTCACAAATACTAAGCAGAGACTGAACCAATGTGCACAGCTTGGTAGGATGTCCACTGAGTCAATGTCCTCAATGAAGAGAAAGAACTCCAAGTGATGATGGAAGCCTGGTGGAGCTGAGGTTCTGCTCAGCCTGTTTTATTTGGTGATTGGGATTTTTTTGTTTTGTACAGTTGATGATGCTATAAAAAAGTTAACAAAAAAGTGTCCTGACATTCCATGCTAGAGCTGGTACCTGAGTTTTGAACAACTGGAAAAGGCAGGGGTAGGGTGGGAGATAATTGAATTAAAATAAGCACTTCATTGAGTAGGGTTTTGTTTTGTTTTGTTTTTGTCCTAGCTTGACATCCAAGATGCAATCCAGTCACACTCTGCCACCCACCTCATGTTGCTGTCAGTCGATTTAAGATGAGAACACAGACACCCCAAAATTAAAAATGCAAAAAACAACCACTAACCCATAGTTTTAAACCTTAAATAATGTTTCTTTGTAGTAAATGTCAATCTTTTCTTTTCAGTATGCTTCAGGGTACTTCCCAAAGCAATGTGGCCCCACCATACAAAAGCTACTTGGTTGTAGGAGAGTCCTAGTCAGCAACTAATTTTGCCTGAAGGGAAGTGTGGTGCACATGGCTCTAATGCCCAGTGGCATGTCAACAACAATTTCCACACCACCCCTTTTGCTCCATTTCCCCCCTTATTTAAAGAACAGGTTTGGCAACTAGCATCCAGGAGACCAGTTTTGGCCAACAGATCACCAACTGGTGAACCCGGTGCTTGAAACCCGCCACTAATTTAGAACAAAGAATTCCTCAAGTAAGTTACAAAGTATATATGGAAGATGAGTAAGAGCAGCTTGGGCTCGATAAAAGGATGGATGTTTGGGTGCTGCTGGGAGGCATGCTACCCCGCCTGTGGTTAAAATGATGGATCTAGGGAAGCATCAGAAACATGTACCTTATTGAACCTCTAGTGCCACCTGCCATGTTACAAAAGGCCTACAGAACCAAAGCTCTAGCTCAGGTCTATGGTCTGGTAATCTCACCCTGCAAGGCAGATAGGTTGTCCAAAAATAAGATGTTAATCTAAAAGCAAAATCACTCTTCTTTTGCGCAAATGGAACTGTTTGGGGTCAGAGTGAAGAAGTAATGAGTGTACTGCATTTACATTCTAGGACAGGGGTGGCTGATCTGTGACCCTCCTTTTATAGAACCCTATCTCCACTTGTCTTATATCTCCTGCTCCTAATATGAGATCAGATATAACACTCCTTATATGTGGAAATTCTCATTTCTAGTGTTAAGAGCTTCTATAGTATGGGGAGACTATTATAGACAAGAGAGTGTGTGTTTTTTATCAAGTGATGGATCTGCATAGTATTTCAAAGAATGGTTTAAAACAGCTGTAGACTAGAGAGACTATTTTACTGCCAGACTGAAGAGCAACCAGCAGTGACGCTGTTGGATTCTAGACACCACAACTAGAGACTTTCAATCTCTATTCCATCTATATGGCAAATGCCCTAGAAGGGGAGGTTGTTGTAAATTCTGCCATTTCACCCCATAGCCTAACAGATATCTCCTATGCATGTTATTTCTTGTTGCTCTTGATCATAATGGCTCTGATGACCACCTACTAAAAAAATGAGTATTTTGTATCCAAAGTGGAGTATTCATAGTTAGCTGCTGTGAAAAGAGAATACTATTTCATCAATATGAATATGAACACATCTGGGAAGATTTTGTTTCACAAGTTCCATAGTGTTTTTGATTGAATTAATTTTAACCTCTAAAGTACGTTTACACTGTTAATTTAAGAATAATTGCTATAGGCTTTGATACCAACAGCCACGTTTGGGCTACACACTCCAGGAGTTTCTGGGTCTAAACAGCAGTTGTACCACAAGGAAACTCTTGAACTGAGCTGGCTGGTACTGAAAGTCTTCCTCAAGTGTGACACAGAGTACCTCCAATGTCTACAGGATTTCAAGCTTTCAGCAGATTGCTTTAGATCAAAAGCATGCTACCCACCATAAGTGTGGGTAACTTGTTTCTGAGAAAATATTCAAAGCTACTCTGTAAAAAGTAATGTTATGGAGGCAGGGAATCGCTGGTTAAAGACTCATCTAAAATAGGTAAAATTTAAAAATTAAATCCTAAGAGCTACATACAGCAATAGCAGCCAATTGATAGGTTGCTGGTGCAGAAAATGAGATTGGAGCTATGAAGATGTCGGTTTTCACACCAAGACACAATTGGGGATGTACTTTAAAATCAGTGTTTTAACAGGATTTGCTTATTGATGTGTAAGCTAGCACTGAGCACTCTTTAAAAAAGATCTAAGACAAGATAGAACTGTTAAAACAACACTACACATTTGAGTATCATGTTGACCAGTTATTGATGGCAGCTGGCAAAAAAGGATAATGCTTTCCTTTATTCAATGCAGTCAGGATGATATTTTGCTTTGATCTAACCTGTGCAAGAGAGCAATCATAGCCAGTTATGTAACACTATCAGTGCAGGGGGGACTGAATTTGGAACTGTGTCTTCCACAGCCATCTCTTTAATTTTAAAGTGTTTCTGTAGTCTCTCAGTAATAGTCAGCCCAGCAGAACAAGGGATGAAAACAGTGTGTTTACTTCCACCACCACTACTTTACACACAAACACATGAAAATAGAGGTGGTCTACAACTGATGAGCACTGTGCAGGATCATTCCTATTACAGGTACAGGTCACATTCTTGAATGTGATGCTCATTCTGTATGTTCCAAGTCTACTGCACACACGTGTGTTATTCACTGTTATACCCCCAAGCCCCAACTAAACTGTCAGCTTCTTTCTAATGCAGGCATAGGCAAACTCCGGCCCTCCAGATGTTTGGGACTACAATTCCCACCATCCCTGGTCCTGTTAGCTAGGGATGGTGGGAATTGTAGTCCCAAACATCTGGAGGGCCGGAGTTTGCCTATGCCTGTTCTAAATGTGACCATTGTTCTTCTCCTCAAGAAGCACACTTCTTATTTAGCACATTCCCCGTAACCTTCTGCAATACTGAAAAACCACTTGAGCTAAACGTCTCGCTTGTTGATTTTATAGGAGTCACTTTTCCCATCAGAAATGTATATTAAAAGCTAGACAAGATGTTGAAATATGCCAGCAAGCCAACAATTCTGAAGCTGCATAATCCATACTATAATCTGACAAAATTGCTTTTAGTAGTGTGCCTCTCTTGATATACATATATACACCCTCATATAAATTAGACTGGCACCTGAGTTTTTCACCCATTATGCCTAGCAACTTTTTGTGAGGATTTCTGCAATACCCTGGTTTAGAAGTGTCTGTCCTTTTTTTTTTTTAATGCCTACTCCTTGGAATAAAAACTGTACACTTTTTTAAAAAGGAAAAACTAAATATTGGCTTATGTCCTCAATTTCACATTTTCATTTGTGGCTGATCAGTTGTCATTCAAGCATCTGACGGACTTCAAGTTCAGTGTGGAACAAAGATCCACAGGTAATGAGGGAGGTTGTGATCTGATCTACCTGAGCCCCAAACCTGGACTGGGAGCTTGTCAACTATGAACGACCCCAACACACAGGGGGCGTGCAACTGTATAAAAAAGCAGACAGCAGTCCAAGTGAAAACCCCTAGGAGAGTCTCTAGCTCAAATAGAAAAGGCTAGAGTGACACACATCTCCCAGTTTCCACATCATCTGACACTATTCCATTTAAAAGACAGGTAAAGTCACTCTGCCTTCAACATCTCTATGGGACAAGACCCATTTGTTTGATGCTAGCTGCCACCTAAATGCCCATATTGGATTAAATGTGCTAATGAAACTGCATTGGGCCTAGGATCCCTTCCTCTAATGCATGGGTAGTTAAGACGATGCTTTCCAGATGTTGTTAAGACTACAGATCCCATAATCCCTGACCACTGATCATGTTAGCTGGGGCTGATGGGAACTGGAGTCCAACATCTGGAGGTCATCATCTCAGCTGCCTGTGTTATAATGTTGGATGTGTTTAGGCAAGACATTGTTCCTGCTCTCAACCATGTTTAGGGTGGGGGTGGGGTATGCTCGGTTAAGACCATCTCCATCTGTCTCAGAGTATCAGGCCATTTTACTAGAAGATGAGAGCAAAATACTGCACACCTTTCGTTCTCATTCTCAGCTTTTCTCCACAGAAGTTCCAATGGCCACCTGTCAGTTCTTGAACTTGAATATCACATGGCAAAAAAGAGACAAATGAGCCTTTCTGCTCAGGCAGTAGAGATGTGGTGGCACAGGTTGGTCTCCAGTCAAAACACAAAGCCTCTTGCCTTTAAGGGGACTAGCACTAGAGAACAACACTGCCCTGGTGACATGCGTGCCAGCAGTTTCCCCTCGTGAAAATAAAAGCAGGCCATCACCAACAGATACACTTTTATCTCTAAATTAGTAGAAACCAGCTCAGCACAAACTCTCCAGATATAAATACTGGTGGCTCAGTCAGAAAATAAAATAAAATAAAATCCTAAAGTAGGAAAGGCGCTACATCAGAATACTGAGTGCTGCAGTGGCTGCAGGGCAGAGCAGGCTGTGGTGGTGATGACGACAGGGGGAAGGCCCTGCCAGCAGTTTCCAAGGTGATAAATGAAGGCATCACAAGGATTCCCCCTCAGTCAGCAATGTGTCCTTCCGCTGGGCAGCTTGCCCTTGGGGGCAGTGGGAAAATGCGAGGCAGGGGGAAGTGATGGTGGCAGCACTGGAGGGGTCACTCTGTCACACTCAGTGGCTAGTGCAAATAGTCATCCACTCTGGCGAAAGAGCAGGAGCCCAAGCCCACGCGGGCCATGAGCCGCAAGCACTCCGAGGCCTGGCCCAGGGCAAGCAGCAGTGGGGGCTGCTTTGGCAGGTTCTGAGATTCTGCAGAAAGAGAAAGAGGGCATTGTGACAATGAGGCGATGCACAAAGAGCATGTCATTGATAAAAGCTACTTATTCCATTCCCCACCCCCACCCCAAAGCTGCAAGAAGGCTCTTCCCCATAGAGGACTGGAAAACACAGAAGAGGAGTGGGGGTCCCTCCAGTTGTCAATGGGCTCCAAAGCCCCACCCAGCCCCAACCAGCACGGCCAGTGGTCAGGAGTGATGGGAGCTGTAGTCCAGCAACATCTGGAGGGACACAGGCTATGGAATGCACGCAGGCCCTACGAAGGGAAAGATCCATCTGAAGCCTGATGACAGTCAAAGGTTAAGTACATGAATCTGGCCCAAGTTCAGCAATGTTGCAGCCCACTGGTTTCAATATGAAAATTATACACAGGCATAGCTTTATTTCACAGTAAGCAGTGAGACCGATGAAAGCTCAGCATCTGTTGGACCATGCCTTCAAGTTTTATCGAGGTATCCCAAATTCATTACATATGTTACTACATTACTCTATATAATAACCCTGTAAGGCAAATTAGTGGCATTATGCCCTCGTTACAGAAAGGGTGGCTGAAGCTCAAGCTACCTACTGAATTCATGGGTGAGGTGAGATTTTGCAAGTCTGCTCCCCACTCCAGCTTTCAGCTCTGTGATGATAAATATGTGTGCAGCAAAAGCACACACAGTGGCTATGGCTTCGCTCAGCAGTCCTTAAAACTATGGCAGCGGCATAACACTATATATTTCAGGAGGTCTTCATGGAACATGGGGAAAACTAAGCAAAATGTTGGGGGAAATTAAAGAACACTGCAGAGATTTTGCAAGGCAAGCAATAATTCTGCCAGCTGCCCTCCAGCATCAGTAGCCTCACTGCAGAAACAGGTGCATGCAGAAGAGAAAGGTCTGAGCTACCTCACCGTTTGTCACCTTACCCAATATAGCGCTATTGAGTGCAGCACACACGGGTTCCCGCTGGATTGGATCTAGCTGCTGGCCAACGGGACAGTTCCATGGATCAGAGTAGGCCAGCAAGCTGAACGCATCCTGAGTGAAAGAAGAGAGGCTTGAACGGCACTGCAACACATACACAAAACACCAGGATTCTCTAACTGATGGAATGGGCCACCCGAAATTACTGAGTCTCTTCAAATTGAGACCAGAGAACACATACTCAGTATGTCACATGAACTCACTGCTCTGCTTGGGAGAAAGTGGATCTAAAGAAATTGCAGGGAAACGATTATATGGATTCCCAACATGTTTTAAAATACTGAACTAAATAGTTTTTAACCCAAAGAGGACAAAGAGCAGTTTGTCCTGTTAGTATTTAACTACTATTCTTGGTCCAAGCAAGATGTGTAAGGGCTCAGTTCAGGCAGTATGAAAAACCAAGCTTAAGGAATCCCATCTCATGTGACAAACTGCAGTTATGGCTACTGCACCATGGATGCAGGCACAAAGATAAAGCTAAGTGATGAGTATACAGAAATGAAAGCAGGCAAGTGACACTAATCTACATCTTTGCCAGTTCTATCTTTGAAAGCCTGAATGGTAGTTTGGGTTATGAACTATGATAAGTGCAAACCAAGGTGACTTCTCTGGAAAACGGGAGGGCATAGAGTGTCCTTCTTGTGCAACCCTTTCTCCTGATATGAAACAGAGGGCTCCAGGGCTTCTTGGCAGTGGTATCTCATCTGTGGAATTCTTTTAGCTATTTCTTGGTAGCGAATCTAAAACCCTTAGGTGTCAGGGTCAACACAGTACTATTTTCCTTGGGTTTTAAAACAGTTTTAAGTGACCAATTAGGTGTTGATGGTTTTATTAGTTTAAAAAACTCCTCCTGCGACACTGCTCTATTGCCTTTTATTTTTACTTTTTATTTCGGGGCCATAGCAAGAGTGGTAGAACATGTTTTGAATGCAGAAAGTCCCAAATTCAACCCCTGGAATCTCCCAGTAGCGCTGGGAATGTCCTCTGCCTGAAATCCTGGAGAGCTGGTGCCAGTCAGTATAGACTGAGCTGAAAGGACTAAAGGTCTGACTCACTATAAAGCAGCTTCCTATTATACTGTTTTTATTTTTTATTGCAAGCAACCACCATAGCAATTTTATATTGAGAGGTGAAATGGGGATATTTTGAATGAATGAATGGTTTCAAGTTCTGGGTCACAAATGTGAATGGGGTTCTCAGCCACATGGCACACCTGCAACATTTTTTTATGTGTCGTATTCTTCCCATACTCTCTGCACAGCTGCTCGCTCAGGGTCTGCAGCTCCCGCCCAAACTGGATCATCCGCTCAGTGGCAGCATGGTTCCCTCCACAGAGCTGCCTCTGAGGACAGCCATCTTCTAGAGCAAAGGAAAGAAGAAGGGAAGGGAAAGTGAAAAAAAGGGAAGGGCTGGAGCACCAAAGCAATCACCTTCCTCCATCTCTGTCTCTCAAAAAGCCAGTTAGTTCAATTCCAGTAAGGTCAACAGCAGAAGGCTCAGGGAAGTCCCACCACTAGAAGCATGATCAAAAGTCCTTTGGGGCTGCTAAGTTTCCAGCATTAGCTACCTCCAAAAACATGTAGTGTAAAATTGTCAAGACTGGACCAAAATCCTGTGCCAAAGCACATGTGAAGTGCAGCTCTAAGTGTAAGATTAAAGAAAGAAATGTTTGCTTTGATGTACACGCCTGGCTATTGGTTTACAAACAGAAATTATAGCTTTTAAGTGACATATAACAGGAAAATGAAATGTTGAGGTTAATATTCAGGTACTAATAAAATGCAGACATTTTAAAAAGTTAAATTGTTCTGGTTTTGCAGCAGGCAGTTGGTAAATCTCTGGCATTTAGTTTTAAAATGCTGTCCATCAGCAGCTATAAATTACATTGGCACTTCAGTTGTGGTGCAAGAAATTACTTCATCGTTTTCAAAATTTTACTGTTTGATATTCTAATGATCTAACTAATTTTAGAAACAAAATTTTTTTGCATGCCATGCCCTCTCTGCAGGTTTCTGGACTGGAAGAGACACCCCAAGTAGCAGTTTCCTTAGGGAACATCACCCACACTTGCTAAGCTGAGTGTTCCCTTGAACAAGATGAGAAGATGCTTTCCACACTAAACCCTACCCATGCTGGAATCATCTGTCTGCAGAATCTCTTCATGTTTGTAAGTGCCATTCATTATCCTTGTAGCAGAATTCTCGAGGACTCCATTGGGGTAGTGCTCTGCCTCCATCTCCATCTCACTGTCACTGTGTGGGGAAAAAGGAGGGTCTTAGAAAGCGAAGGAGTCTTCCTGGGGGAATGAGAGGAATAGCTAACAGGAAAGACAGCGTCAGTGAGGATTAAAGCACACTGCAGATCAACCAGAAGTTCTTGGTGGATTTTCAGACTGAAATTATAAAATGTATATACTGCTGTGATTAACACAAGTGTCAAATTATATTGAAAGGGAATTCAACTGGGTCAGAAAAATGGATTTGTGTGTGTGTCTGCTGCTTCTGCATTTGCAAATGACTAGGCATAAGAAGCAGGACGCTACATCAGTTTCCACCCCCTGTTACAGCTGCCTGCTACACACTTCTCACTAGAAAGAGCACTTCTGTGCTACCTGGTCTCTTGGTTGCTGGTGCTGCTGTGCTGCTGGGACTTGGTGGAATCTGTGGAGTTAGACTCTGAGTAGTTCACTGATGAAGGGGATGACGAGGAAGAGGATGATGACGACGAGCTCAGTGCTGGATATTTACAGTGGCTCTGTTTGTTTTTTATGGAAGTAACTCCATTGCTACAGCTTGGGCTGTCTGCTCCTGAAACAGAAGGAAAAGAATGAGGACTGGTGCCCCTGCTCTGTTTTAATGTTGCAAGGGGATCTGGACAAACCCACTTCAATATCCACCTTAGACTACCGTATATACTCGAAAATAAGCCGACTTTTTCAGCATATTTCTAATGCTGAAAAAGCCTCCCTCAGCTTATACTTGAGTGAGGTAAGCGGCGGCGGAGGGATGAGCTGCAAGAAAGGAGCCCTTTTGGGCTGCACCTTCCTCCTCCTCTGCCTTTGTCCCTGTCGGCAGTGGCGGCAGCGAAGTGAGCTACTTGTTCTTCCTCCTCTTCCGCCACTGTTGGCAGTGGCAGAGGAGGAACGAGCAGCCCGAAAGCAACCCTTTCAGGCTGCTTGTTCTTCCTCCTCCTCCGCTGCTGCCACCACCAGGTTTGTGGTGTGTTGAACCGGCTTATACTCGAGTCAATAAGTTTCCCCAGTTTTTTGTCCTAAAATTAGGTGCCTTGGCTTTTTATATCTGAGTCGGCTTATACTCGAGTATATATAGTACTTAGTCCCTATTTCTGATGCTGCTAACCACAAGCAGCAAGACCTTGGTCTGATCTAATGCTTACTCGAAGCTGAAAACCACACACGCCAATACATCTTACTGAAATGTGCACAGAACACACATATCCAGGCAAAGGCAAGTGGCCAAGTACTTACTATCAGTAGACAGGCACTGGCAAGATAAAATGGTATGAGGAATGTGCCTAAGCAACATGGATATTAATTAATGCAATGGTTATGTGACATGGACATCCATATTGGACAATACCTCTAAAGACAAGCACCTTAAGGAGCAATTCTGTGATCCCTGAGACAGCATTGCAAGGCCAGAGGATTTACACCTCTCTCACCCCACCCATGGATCTGCCATTTACTTACATTTCTGTGTGTGGGTTCTGATCAAGACTGTGGTGCTGGGAGGAGGTGACACTATCCTCTCTCTTCCTGCTATCTTCCTTATTAGGAAAACACTTAAGAGACAATTCTTCTTGGAAGTGGAAGGAGTTTTAAAATGGGCAAAGGGCACAAGAGGAAAAGGTAGGCCCCAGCCCCATCCTTTAGTGTTGTGGCCCTGATCTAACTGAATGCCTGTTTCCCCTGTTGACTTTTTTTAAAGTTTAAAATTAGACAGGATATCCAGTTACACGTCAAGGTCATTTCTAGTTTGGCCTTCCCTGTAGGCCTACAGAACCTACAGTGGGGAAGGGCCATAGTTCTGCATGCAGAAGATCCCAGATTTCACCCTTGGCCTCTCCAGGTAGGGTTTGAGGAAATCCCTGCCTGAGCCCCTGTAGAGCTACAGCCTGTCAACATGGACACTACTGAGCTAGATGGACCAGGGGTCTGACTCGGTATAAGGCAGCTCCCTATGTTCCTATGTACAGACAGGGCACTGAATGAACACAGTGGTAAGGCCTATAGGAAAGTACTTCTCCACACCCTCCTGAGCTTTGGCTCTTCTCTCACAGTAAAAAAGGTAAAGGTACCCCTGCCCATACGGGCCAGTCTTGACAGACTCTAGGGTTGTGCGCTCATCTCACTCTAGAGGCCAGGAGCCAGCGCTGTCCGCAGACACTTCTGGGTCACGTGGCCAGCGTGACGAATCTGCTCTGGCGAGCCAGAGCAGCACACGGAAACACCGTTTACCTTCCTGCTAGTAAGCGGTCCCTATTTATCTACTTGCACCTGGGGGTGCTTTCGAACTGCTAGGTTGGCAGGCGCTGGGACCGAGCAACGGGAGCGTACCCCGCCGCGGGGATTCGAACCACCGACCATGCGATCGGCAAGTCCTAGGCGCTGAGGTTTTACCCACAGCGCCACCTGCTCACAGTACAGGGAGAGAATTCCTAACAAGTGGAGTGAGGTGTGAACACACCAAGAATTCTCCCCAAACATCTCAAGTGCTTCATTATGGGTGCACATTGTGTAATAAGTACCATTGGGCAGGGAGCTGGAAAAGTACTAAAAGGGTTAGGGTTCATTTGCAGAAGGCCTGAATGTGGCTAGAGTGCTCTGTAGAAGAAAGCCAAGTAACTGATTTCCTAGCAGAGTAATCAACACTTACCAGTGCTGTGAATGTGCAAATTGTTAGAGCCGTGCCTTGGACTTAGGTTGGGGGAATCAGGGTAGCTGTCCTGGGATTTGGGGCTGCGGGCACTGAAACAACGTACTTCACTGTCTGTTCCATTCACCATCTCCACAAACTGCCGGCACCTGTGTGCAAGGAGAGAGGAAGAGAAAATTTTGAAACACAAAATGCCAGAGCAATGGATGCTGTGCAATGGATCATGAGAAGCATGCAAGCATTTTAGTACCCATTAGTAGCTGCAGCCTAGAACAAACAAGGATCTTTAGAAACACTCAGATGAGAAAAGCAGCATTCTAGTGTCGAAAGCAAAGTTTTCAGCTAGAGATGTCACCCGCAAGATGATGCATGAATTTAATGTTCCATTCAAAAGCCCAGTATAAAGGAATAGACACATGTTAAGCCCCTTCCCAAGACAGGAAACCACTCCAGCCACAGAGCAAAATCTTTTTACTGAAATGTCTGAAAGTGGCACTAATGAGTGAAAATTTTCTCTCTTGCTGAATTAGTATTCTTCAGGAGCTGGAGCTAGTAGATAAGGTCAACACATGAAGCTGTCTTACACCAAGTCAGGCCAGTCATCCATCTAGCTCAGTATTGTCTAATCCAGGATGTGTTTCAGGCAGGGGTCTTTCCCAGTCCTTCCTGGAAATGCCAGCGCTTGAATCTGGGACCTTCTGTATGCAAAGCATGTGCTCTACCACTGAGCCATAGCATTTTGGCTTCACACTGGGAGCAACCAGTCACCCTTAAGCTTTGCTTCTCATGGAAAAGAATTAGAATTGTGCAGCAAGTGTTAATAAGAGAACCATGAAGAAGAAATGAGGCAAGTATCCATACGGGTCAGCTGCTTAGAAGCCTACTTTGGCATCAAATTAATTAATTAATTACAAGACCCTTTTATAGTTCACTTTTGAAGGAACAGCAAAGCCTAGCACCTTGTTCCATGTTCCATCATTGCAGACAGCCACTTCTAAAATCACAGGTGTGTTTAGAGTAAAAAAAAGTTGAGTCTCTGTGAAAGTGATATAGGTTCAGACCACTACTTAGTATGACCAACTAGATCCAGTGTGGGGAACCTTTGGATCTCCAGATGTTGATGAACTACAACCAGATGATCTACCTGTACTGGATTATTAAATTGTGAGCTTGTACAGCAATTAAAAATGTTAGGTGTTTTATGAGTGTTAATAACGAAAGCAAGCAATTCAGGTCTGAATGCATGTTTTGAAGTACAGAGAAGGACAAGGAACGATACCATGGAGGAAAACGGTGCCATTGCAAATAATGTCTTAACACAGAGAGATGTTTAAAGCATCATTCTATAGGTAAAGCAACCTTTCACTGGATGATTTGCCATCCCCAGCTCTTCTGGAATAAGTTGGAATGTGGCTCAAGCCTGCTACCCTAACCAATGGGGTCACCTTTTCAGCACTACACATCACTTATTCTTCCTTCATTTAATAAATTTATTAACCACCATTCAAAGTGCAGTGATCTTCTCCTGACAGCTTCTAATTGTAATTGACAAAGTAAAAACCTGGAATGTTTGTATCATTGTATCATTAGACTCGTTTTGATAGATCACAGCCAGTAGTTCCAGTATAAGCCTCTGTCTTCTTATGTTCCTCACATTGCAGGTCTTACTGTACTTGAAAGGATTTGGATGTACTCACTTTAACATAAAAAGGAGATTAGGATTGTGCTCTAGGAGTCCTGGGTATAGCTGTTGTGTGGCTTCAATGGCTTCCCCCACTCTTCCTGCCAAGACCAGCTTCTGTATTCCTGTAGATGAAAGCAGAATCACTGGGATGGAACAGTAAGATTGCCTATAATGACAGGCGGCATATAATCCCATAGGTAGGCAGACAATAAAAATGTTGGACTATCTGAATACCTGAAGAACATGAACCTAAGTAATTGCAGATGATGTTCAAAGGCCTTTTTCTAGATACTCCTAACTTCAGAGGATAGATAAAAGTGACCACAAATAGGGACTTCAGTGTGATGGCACCCCAGTTGTGGAATTTCTTCCCCAGAAGGTACACCTGGTGCCAACTGCAGATTATTAGGTGTCAGATAAAAAGTGTTATTCTTGTCTTAAGTTTTTAACTGAACAGTAATACTGATTTATCTGCTGGTGTTGCAATACCTTCATGCTGCTTCCTGTTGGTTTATTGATTTTATTAATTTTATTGATGTGTGAACTTTGTACCTGATAGTTGTTTACTGATGCTTTACATTACTTTATATGAAAGCTACTCTGAGAACTTGTTAAGAGGCAAAAGGAAAACCCCCCACATAAAATGATTTTATTTTCATTGTGAACCATTATGGGAGTTCTTATAGCAGAAAGATTATCAATAAATATTGCAAATAAATATTAGTAATTCAGCAATTGAGAGAAGATAGTGGTCTTTCAAGTGCCATAAATCCTGCATGGAGTTAGAGGTATAACTCTGTACCCAAAGCAGTGAGTTCTTTGCAAAGGAAGGCCAAAGACAACATGCAAGGCTTTTTTTATGTATGCATTTAAAAAAATAGAAATATAACCTATAAAAATATAGGTTTGGCAGATTAAATAAAAGAGTACCTATTTTCCTTGAGTAGACTATCCTGCTTCTAAAGTTCTCAAACCAAACATTTGGTTTGGGAGTGGCATGATGAGGGGGGGAAATGATGAGACATTGGAACACTGGCAGCCACAGAAGAGGACCCAAGGGAAGTTGTGCAGGATATTGAGGTTCTACCTAGTGACCACTTCCATTTGGCATCTGAATATGTGGATATTGGACTGAAGTCGTGCTGCAGGCAGGAAGGGCTGTCTTTCAAGTCTTCAGGGAAAGTTGTGAGGAAGTTGTAGGAATAAACTTACTTTGTCTGTTCTTTATAGAGATCTGTTCTTCCTGGATTGTACTTTCCGTCACCCTGGCAAAGGCAGTTGCTGTAGCACAGTACCCGTGATGGACCAGATAGGAAGAGACCATACTGGGGGGAGAATACAGAAAGCAAATTGTAGAATGGGTATCTCTGTCAGCACAGAGCCATGGCAAAGATGTAAAACAGGGCTGTCCAACAGGTCGATCATGATCTACTGGTCAATCCTCAGGAGGTTTTTGTAGATCGTGGATGATCACTGACTCCTCTATCTGGCCCCATCCCCTAGACTGCTATGCCGGAAGACGGAGCTGTCGTTGCAATGTTGACTGTTTCATTAGCAATCTCTTGGTGAGCGACTTATTATTTATTCCCCTGCCCTGATCCCCCCAATAAACGGGATTTGCCTCCCTAAAAAAAGCTCAGCAACTTTGACCAGGACCCCCCAAAAAGGGGTAGATCACTGCTAGTTTTTAATTGTGTGAATAAATCACAGTCTCTTGGAAGTTGGCTATCCCTGCAGTAAAATATATCTGGGAGGATCACATTAATTTGAAGTCAGACGGTGTATCCCAGAGTTGTCCTTGGCCCTGCTTCCTACAATGAAAATGTCACACTCTTATATGGTGAACAAAAGCATTTTGGGAAGGGAACAGAAGACACTACTCTTGGTACATTCACACACGCAACACAGGAGTTAGGCTAGCCAAAGGGAAGAGATCAACTCCTGCTTGGGTATGAACAGTCAAACTGTTAAGAGCACCCAGGAAATGCATGCATTATGGTGAAGGAAACCTACATTAATGTTGCAAATATTTTTTTTTAGTATCACTGCATAAGATGTTCAAAATGATACTGTATTAATGTAAGTGAACAGCAAGTGACCCTGGACCAATTTACTGGAAATCCTATAATGAACCATTAAATACACTGCCTGTCTTACTGAGGTCTGTAGCAGTCCTATAAGCCTATCTAATCCTTTTTGAAAGTCATATATAATAGAACACTAATCACTGTGCTGTAAACCACTCTACAAAAATAATCAAAGGGCATTATAAAAATATGTCAAAATGTATAAAAAAATCCAAAGCGATAGCACCCCTGTCCTCTGGAATGTAACATGCTTCCCTCCAGGTGTTGTGGTCTACAATTCACAACCAATGGTCAACTGCTTGTTGATTTTGCAAAGCTTCATCCAAAAAAATTTCTGGGAAGAGGGGACATCAGATTCTCGGTCACTTCAAATTCTGTGCTCTGGAGCTCTGTGCTTCATTTCCCCTCATTTCTGTCTGGGACACAAAGATATAGAAGCTGTAATGCTTCTCCAAACCATCGCCTTTCCCTCCGCATCTGGTTCAGTGATTTGCCAGTGACTTGTCCTCAGACAGGCTAAAAAGCAATCAAGCCAGACAGTTCCTGAAAGCAGCCCTCCACTCTCGAGATTGCTACTGAAAATGAGATTTGTGCAGGTTTTTGTTTTTTAAAAACGATACACATGTGCAGAGCAAACAGTAAGCTCTTTGTTCCTCATTAGCATTAAGGAACTTTAACACACACAAAAATTGTCCAACATAAACGAAGAGGGGTGCAGGACGTACTTTATAAGCAGACCACTCTATAGCAATTGATGTTCTTTAATGAAGCTTCTAAGTAAAAAGAAATTAATGCTCCCACTCACTTCTGTAGCATGGCTTGCCATTCACCTAGCCGGTCACCTATGGGAAACCGCTTAATGGTGCCCTGAATCTTTGCTCGCCACTCCCTCATGTAATCTTCGATGTCAAACACAAACGGCTGCTGCCCAAAGTTGGCATCCACTATCTCTCCGGGTGTCTGGAGCCCCACAGTGGGATATAAATTGGCCTGCCAAAAGAAGAAACCCCAGTTAAAAAATAGGGCCCTTTTCGGGAAGAAAGCTAACATACATTTTTCTCTGAGCCTCCAAGGATCAGCTGAAAACAAGCAAGGGTGCTAATCTTAGAGGAAGCTCAAATGAAGCCTCCAGATTAGGTAGACGTGACGAGCACCATGCAGAGCAATTTATAAGAAACCGAACACAATATATGAGGAACCAACTAGCAAAAAAAACCCAACCCTTTATGACATAGCTATAAGGTTTTACTGAATCTTTGTGACTTCCAAGAGCAGTTTGGGAAGTGAGAGAGCAAAATTAAACACACATGGCTCCATGTGAATCCTTGCATGAGTTTGCAGATTGCAAGTTTCCCCAGGGACTTCAGTCTTCCTAAAAACAGACTGTGGGAATGGAGGAAGGATCATTTGCCTTAATGACAGTCACAGAATATGTACTCATAATCTTCCAAGACTAGAATGAAAGCTACTCCAGAACTTCCACAACATTTTACCTTCGTGCTTGTAGTTACCTATGGCAAAAATACTTTGTAAACATATCTTCTAAGTGCCTCTGAGAAAGGTACAAGCAATGTGTGCTGGATAGAGCTTTAACAGCACCAACAGTTTTGAGAAAGAAAGAAATAGACAGCTTAGATAAAGCAAAGCTACTATGGAGAACCGAAAGAGAGCTTTCAGCATCTGGAGGCAAGCAGTATTTCCCAGTCCAATCAAAATAGAAATCAACAATCACAGGTGAGCTCTAAATAACATACAGGGATCAAATGGCCTTATACCAGCAGAGGAAAAACATACCCGCAACTAAGAGAAAGCAGCGTTGATTACTGTCACAAGGCCTATATACCAAATAATTACAAAACAAGGCTTTAAGAGGTAAGTAAGATACTTAGCCCATACAGTGGTACCTTGGTTTTCGAACGCCGTAAACCCGGAAGTAAATGCTTCTGTTTTCAAACAGGCCTTGGAAGTCAAACATACCATGCGGCTTCTGCTGAGTACAAGATCCTGAGGCCTAGCTGTTGGCTATTGTTTGGTTTTCAAATGTTTCAGAACTCGAACTGTCTTCCGGAATGGATTACATTCAAAAAGCAAGGTACCACTGTATCTACATTTCCTTTCCAAAAAGTCATGCCAGGCAGTGAATTGTGCTTTTCTAATCTATCTTGTACATTCATTCCAAATTACTCATCTGACCTCCCTAATAACTTACACTTCACCTTCTAGTGAGCTTGTCCACCTTTTTTGGAAAGCGACATAGGAAGCCACCTTGTATACCAAGTCAGACCATGGCCCCATCTAGCTTAGTACTGTCTACACTCAGTACTGAGTATCTCAGTAGCAGATCTCCAGGAAGTCTTTTCCCAACTGCATGCAAACATGTGCTCTACTGCTGAGCTAAGACCCTTCCCCAATATTCCCTTCTATTCCTTATCTTCATTCAGGTGACCTTGCTGTGCTGCTTTCTTTTTGCTAGCTAGAAGATCCATTTCTTGCATTCCCTTCCAGGTGCTAGGGTGGTGTAATGGTTAGAGTGTTGGACTAGGACCTGGGAGACCAGGGTTTGAATTCTCACTCAGCTATGAAGCTCACTGGGTGACCTTGGGCCAGCCAGTCTCTAGGTCTAAGCTGCCTCACAGGGTTGTTGTGAGGACAAAATGGGAAGGGAGAACCATGTACACCACCTTGAGTTCCTTTGAGGAAAAGGTGATATATAAATGTAATTTAAAAAATAAATAAATCTGAAACCCAGTACCCTTAGTGAGAAGCAATGGTCAAGCATGCTCTGAATACCTAGGTACTTTATCGGGAATATTATGAAGTCCTTACATATGCTGCTCACTTTTTCTCAGCAAGAAACATTCTTAGAATTGCATTACTTTTCACACCAGGAGAGGAAGAATGGGCAGGTTGGTTGACTAGATGCAGCCTGAGTCTGTGTAGAGGGTGACAGTAAAGAAGAGGGGTGGGTTGGAAGAGTACCCTATCCTGTTGGTTGTAATTTCAAAGTAGAAAGAAGTCTAAAATCACATCTGATTGGATCAGTCTACCAATGACTCACAGTATTTTTTAAATCCAAAATCTTTCCTGATACCAGTCAAGTCAAGATTGTATATAGCCGATTTACAGCTGATTTTGAATTAAAGTGATGCTACAGGAACAGCCCTCACAGAAAATAAATTCATTGCCATGCAGCTAAGAACTGAATATCCAAAGGTTCAGAATTAAGTGGACAGGTAGAGAAGAGTTCAGCGCCTGGGCAGAAAGGAAGCTGAAGAGCTAAAATTCAGAGTAAGACTCATGCAACACTCTTCCAAGCAACAGAGTAACTGCAGTAAGAAAACCAGTGTACTGGGAAGGATTAGATAAAAGGCAGCTTAAGCTTCAAGGACTGCTACTAAACTGGAAAAAGAAGACAACTTCAGAAGTAGCAGACTGTAGACAAAAGGGTAAAGAATGTTTATCGTGGGCAAGTATTTCATGGAGTTGCAGACTGATTGCGTAAGAACTTTTCAGCATAGGAGAAGCAGATGATCTCTGAAAAGAGATCATCATTCACAGATTTGAACCAACTTAATTTCTTTTCTAACAGTGGGTGCTAGAAATCATATGATTTAGGTGTTTTCATTTATTTTTATTGATTCTGGAACTATATTGAATTTGCATTGTATTGTAATTCACACTCTACTAGTGAAGTCAATATCCTCCCGTTCTGGATCACAGGGAAGTCCATATGCAGTAACCAAATCCATAACCTAGAACAGATTTCCAAGCATGGTTCCCCAGATATTGTTGGATTACAATTCTTATCGTCCCTGTTCATTAGGCATGCTGGCTATGGCTGATGCAGATTGTGGTCCAATAAAATTTGGGGGGCCAAGGCTGACTAGAAATGTAGCATTCTATCTTTCATTAGGACTGGCCCGAAACACAGCATGTAGGCAGGATATTGGATGTGCTGCAGGACGTGGAAGCAAATTGGGGAGGGAACTAGCCATTGCAAAGAAGTACCTCTTAAATTGTTTGCAGCTACCCAACTAAGAGTGAACTTTGCAATTATATAAACTTACATTTAAACAAGCAGGGGCCCTGCTCCTTGGCTGGATCTTTAACTGATCACGAACACTTTCTGAAAGGAACTAATGCTACCTACAAATCATCTGAACAAATGACATGTCTGAATGCAGCAACAGATAACAGCGAAACAACCAGACTGATAATAGCAATGAAAACCTTGGAATGCAATTCAGCTGCACTTAAAGCAGACTTCCTCAACCTTGGCCCTCCAGATGTTCTGAGACTACAATTTCCAGCATCCCTGACCTCTGGTCCTGCTAGCTAGGGATCATGGGAGTTGTAGGCCAAAAACATCTGGAGGGCTGAGGTTGAGGAAGCCTGACTTGAAGGTTTCAAACAAAGCTCTCCCTCCCCCCAAAAGTTTGTTCCTTGGTTGTTAAATAGTTGCTTTCAAAGCTAAGCAACCATGGGGCATGTAATATCTGCATGTACATACATTTGGGTTTTGATTTTCAAGAAGTTTTAAAGCATTAAGCTGGTCTATTATGCTATGTACCCCCAAAATGCACACTTCCATTTGGCATTGCAATATTATCCAGCCTTGTAAGCTAGCTCCCCAAAGTTACTAATCTGGGAGTGCGGATGCTAACCTGCTTAGGGGTTAGTACCCTGTGTGTCCCATGTTGGCTGTGGAAGAGAGGGCAGCATGTATATGCAAACTACTGGCCTGTTAACGGGTGGTTGTTTTTTTTAACGCCTTCCATCAAGTAGGCTGACAGAAAAGATAAAAAGCAATCTATCCCTACATTAATCTGCTGCATTTCCCTGATGGTTATTGGAGGAAAATGACTTCTTTTCTTCCACAGCTAGCACAGATACCAAGTGGGCTAATGGAAAAGTGATGGAGTGAATGCTCCTCTTCTGCCAGCTTGCTCACTTGCCTGCATGAAATTCTTGGTTGCCCATGGCAACCGAGCAAGTTGTTAAATACAAGGTTGGTATCTTTGCTATAGCTTTCAAAGTGCAAATTCCAGCACTTGCATATGCTCAAGTTAAGTCTATTGCCCTCCAGATGCTGTTGTACTACAAATCCAATCACCCCTCACCATTAGATCTGCTGGTCAGGGCAAATGAGAGTTGTAACCCAGCAATATCTGGAGGGCCACAGGTTCCCACTCCTAACCTAACTCATGAATGGTCTACCTGTTCTCCCTACTGCTGTTGCAAATTTTTCTTTTTGTAAGCCTGTTTGTCTTGCATGTTTCGGAAGTGCAACTGCTTACATGTTTTGTACTCTGGTGCTGATTCCAGCATACAAAATGCATAATCTTAGACTTTTCCTTTGCCGCATGCTCCAGTGGTAAGCAAGAATGCATCAGCCCACATGCTGATGCACATTTCTAAAGAGGGAAAAAATTACACATACATGCACTGTTTCTAATAGAACCAATGCATGTCCATTTAGTTATGAGCTCTGAGGACTCTTGTACAAAGTTCCATAGAACAAATCAACCCTCAGACTACCATTTTTATCCAAAAGCCCTTGAACTTTGCTCATGCTGAAAAGAAATTTCTTACTTGATTTGCTACGGTGTTGTTAGATTTGGACTCCAACTAGCAAGTCCAAGAGGCAAGGAAATGTTTGGATTGTGGATGTAGTAGTTTGTATAGCAAAAACAAAATGGAACATTTCAGAAACTGGGAATTCTCTTTGTTTGCTTGGCTAACTTGCATTGCTGAACAATTCACTAACTCATGTTATTTTTAGCTTGCCTGAGGCAGCCAAGGCAACATAGAGGTCCTGCTTTATTCTAGACAGACGTCTTGCATTATTTATTTTAAAGCAGGCAAACCATATCCCTGAAAAACTATTGAATTCCAAACAACCTTGCAATAATTTGAGTTTTCCCTACACTTCCAGTATGTTCCAAGAAAAGCCTGATAATAACCAGCACTCTTTCTGTAGCTAGTTTTGCTAAAAGAAACTTGCCAACCTGATTCAATGCAAACACATCAAGCAAGGAGCCTCATTCTAACCACTTCCAGATGGCATGGCAAAGAGAAGACATCAAATTATCTCAGTCAATTTCCCCCCTCCCTTCAATTTGAATCTTTTGTTAAAGTACTGAAAATAGTTGTACTTACAGGGAGGTCTGTAAAGGCTATACCTGTGGGGGAAAAAATATTAGAATTAAGACAAAGCAATTTGTGGTTTGTGAAGCAGGATCTTCCATGTATTGCAATCTTCAGTGACATTAGGAAGACTTGCAATGTCTATTTGTGCTTTCTCAGGAGCAATTCCCACTGTGTTTGGTGGTTCTTACTTCCATGCAATTATATATAGGACTGTAGCATTAGTTCCTCAACCTAACCTTCAACTTAAGGCTGAACTAAAGGTTTCATAAATAGTGAATTAACTCACATTGTGAATTAGAACCTTTTCATGGAGGTTAAAGTTGTCAATAATTTTTCAGACAAAGACCAACACCAAAATTTAATTGCCCTCTAGGAAGGCTGCAACAGAGTGAATGGGTTCGTATCAATGGAATTCATAGGATCTGAGCTAGTAGTTCAGAGTTTGCCTGCATAAGGAATCAAATTAAACTAGGGGTTTAATTAACTAGGGTGTTAATTTAATGCAGATCTGTTAGTGACAATAAAACTCATCCAAAGTTTAAAAGCTCAAGTTAGTTTTACTTGTTTCTTTAAGGCAGAGGTGGGGAACATGGGAGACATCATCATGATTTAAGGATTTATTTCAGACAGACAAAAACAGCCAAGGATTCAGATGAAATAAGAGAGGAATGTGGCCTGGAGAGGGGTGTGGCCAAGCAAGAGTCCCAATTGTCCCAGACAAAAAGGTTTGGAAGGTCTGAGCTGGCTCTGAGCTTCCTCTTCTCTTTGCTTTCGGCTGCAGGAAAGCCCAATTACAGTGGTGCCCCGCAAGACGAATGCCTCGCTAAACGAAAAACCCGCAAGACGAAAGGGTTTTCCGATTTTTAGCGGCTTCGCAAGACGAATTTCCCTATGGGCTTGCTTCGCAAGACGAAAGCCCATAGGGAAATCTCCGGGGACAGCGGGGAAGCGCAGCGCGCCTTCTCCTCTGTTCCTGGACCTGTCCTGAGGGCTTGCGGTGGGAGGTCCGGGAACAGAGGAGAAGGCGCGCAGCGCTTCTCCTCTGTTCCCGGGGCTTGCGGTGGGAGGAGGGTTTTTCCTCCCCACCGCCAACATTCAGAACAGCATTCTGAATGTTGGCAGTGGGAAGGAAAGCCCTCCTCCCACCGCAAGCCTTCAGGACAGGTCCGGGAACAGAGGGGAAGGCGGCAGCGCTTCTCCTCTGTTCCCGGACCTGTCTTGAAGACTTGCGGTTGGAGGAAGGTTTTCCTCCCCAACGCCAACATTCAGAAGGCTGTTCTGAAGGCTGGCGGTGGGAAGAAAAGCCCTTCTCCCCCGCCAGCCTTCAGAAGAGTTCCCCGCAGGGCTCTCCAAGCTGCAGATAGCAGCCTGCTGCCCCTATCCGCAGCTTGGAGAGCCCTGCGGGGAAGTCCTGCAGGGCTCCCCAAGCTGCAAATGTCTGCCCCGCGCGAGGGGCGCTCTGCTTCAAAGCGCCCCTCGCGCCGGACAGCAGGCTGCTATCCGCAGCCTAGGCAGCCCTGCAGGAACTCTTCTGAAGGCTGGCGGCGGGAGAAGGGCTTTTCTTCCCACCGCCAGCCTTCAGAAGGCTGTTCTGAAGGCTGGCGGTGGGGAGAAAAGTCCTTCTCCCCCCGCCAGCCCTCAGAAGAGGTCCGGGGACAGACTGTCCCCGGCCCTGGTCTGAAGGCGGTCTCCCTAGGAACGCATTAATTGATTTTCAATGCATTCCTATGGGAAACCGTGCTTCGCAAGACGAAAAACTCGCAAGAAGAAAAAACTTGCGGAACGAATTAATTTCGTCTTGCGAGGCACCACTGTACCTGCAACTACATCTGTGTACATTCATTCTCTTATTTCTGACTTTCCCTTTCCACTTTCTGTCATCTCCTTCAGTTACAAAGTTCAGGTTGAATGCCTCGTAGAGTAGAAACCAGGCCTTTGTCATATTAGTCTATAAAATTTTAGGAACATGGGTGACCCCTTAGAAAAACACACTGCCACACTCAAATGATTTAATACCATTCCTTAAAATGAGAATTACAGGGTAACTGCACATAGTACTGGAGAGAACCATTGTTTCAGGAGACATGTTTCACTTTGAAATTGTTAGATGTCACTTTCACTCTTTACAGCAGGGGTGGACAGCCTGTGGCCCTCCAGATGTTGTTGGACTACAACTTCCATCATCCCTAGGGTTGATGGAAAATAGATTCCAACAACATCTGGAACGCCACAGGTTGCCCACCCTAACTTAGAGCAAGATGGAAACCAGCTGACTGCATCCACAGTGAAACTACTATCTTAATCATTCAAGTGACACGAAAGTCATTGTAATATGGGTGCCCTGCAGTAACGTCTGAAACAGGTCTAAGAGCAACAGTTTTCACGTTACTTGTTACAAAAGAATTTGCATGCATATGCACACACACAGAACCCTACATTTTACCCCTATAGCTTTCACTGATTGAAGAAAAACCACAGATACTTTGTGCATTATACTTTGCATAATTCAAAATGGCTTCCAGGCACATCTAATCAAAGCTTTTGGTGTTGTTACTAAAGCAACACCCAAGAAGTAATTCTGTCCCACAGAAAATAATCCTCTGACAGTGCACTGAAGATCTGAATGAAAGTTTTAACACAGGATATATAAGGGATAGAGACTTTGTATTTGGGGAAGGGAAGGGAAGTTTCTGGCATTAACAGAGGGTATCCTACTTACAGCCATTTCACTCCATCCAAGTGAGATAAGATAAGACACTGAGGGTTACAGAACTCAAAGTAAAGAGTTTGGTACATTTCCAGATTAAGGTCAATTACACTGCCGGCTCTAATTCCCAATAAACTAGATGTTCCACCATCACCACCTTTTCCTTTCAATTACAGATAGGTAGCCGTGTTGGTCTGCCGTAGTCAAAAAAAAAAATAAAAAAAAATCCTTCCAGTAGCACCTTAAAGACCAACTAAGTTAGTTCTTGGTATGAGCTTTCGTGTATCTGAAGAAGTGTGCATGCACACGAAAGCTCATACCAAGAACTAACTTAGTTGATCTTTAAGGTGCTACTGGAAGGGGAAAAAAAATTTTTTTTTCCCTTTCAAGAAAGCAATGCACTACTGGACTCTCAAGGAGAAGTTTCAAAGAAGGTTGTAGGGCTCTCAAGAAGGCTGTCAACATAGCTGGCAGAATCAGGGAGCCTGCAACTGCTCCTCTTTGCCACATCTGATACAATCAGGCTTCTCCAAACAAGGTTGAAGGTTTGAAAGAGATGCTGAGTACCAACTTAGATAAATTAAGATCTCACAAGTATAGATGTTGAGCCCTAGAATATAAGATTACATATTAACAAGAGATTCATATATATATATATAGAGAGAGAGAGATTACTGAACTTAATATCACTGGTTTGTTATTTCTACCCAGACTTCACTTGTGCTTTCTTGTTTGAAAATTTGAAATTATGGTTTCTGGCTATTCAGCAAATACCTATTTCCTCCCCTCAAACAACTGTGGTGTTTCAACTCTGGTGTTTCATTTGGAATCTGAACCAAAAATACCCTAGCCCTTTTAACAGATTAAGCTATTGGGGAGGGGGCAGATTTCTTTCACAGCAGGGTTGAAAATGTCAGGCAGACTCATCCTACAGAATTGAATACTAGGAGCTTGGGTTGTGAAATTTGCAAGCACTCCCTGCCATCCTCAAAATGTACTGATTTCTTACTTTGTCAAATTCTATCAGGACTCTTTTTTTAGAACAAGGATTTGGTATTAGATTGAAATAACCAGCCCTGCAAAACATACCTTATTTTCAGAAGCCCTGAAATATCATCTCCACATCTTAAGCAACCAAACAACAGCAGAGGCCCTCACTACATTTGAGACCTATTTTTTCATATCCTTACCATGGAGGGGAATTTGCATTAAGATACCACTTGCTTTTTAGGGATCTCACTACTGCACCTCAGGCTTGAAGATGGCAGTTTCTCCACGCAGAAATCATTCCTTGTAGACCTCTGTCTTTGTCCTACCTTTCTTGACTGTAAACACCTAAAGATTTTTCTGTTGTCCAACTGATTTTAGAGAATTTGCTCTTTGTTCACTTTTGGATAGACAAACACTCTGAGAAATGCAACAATTTCTATCCAATAGTGTGAAAGAGCTCCCAGAATACAAAACTACTCATCTGACCTGTTGGTCAGACAATATCAGTTTTCAAACATGTCTGTTTAGATCCAGGGTGATGTGTAGATCCAGAAACAAGCCTTAATGGAAAAGGTAATATGCATAAACTATAGTGCAATATCCTATCAGTGAAATTTACACTGACTGACCAACCAACCTTTATGCTTCAGTCTGGGCCCACCTGAACTAAGCCAATAATATACTACGGATATATACCAGGAAGATAGCTCATCCAATTTCTCCCTCTTGCCAGAACAACTCTCTGTGCACTTAACCCTAATTGGGGTTTGCACGAGAGGCTGCCTGTCTCTGGTGACACAGTTGTTCTACAGGCATTTAGAAAGCTGTCACTAAAATAGGAGCATCTCAGGACAGATTGCTTCCAGTTTTAGCCAAGCACAGCAGCTTTAACACGTACAGACCAGCAATGCTGGAGGCTGGAAAGGACGACAAGCACTATATGGGGAAGAGTAGGGCATGAAACACATTAGTGCTAATGTAATTGCAACATAGCACCTGATTGTTAAAATAAATAACTTGAATGCTCTGAAAGCAGGTTATTATTCCTATCAACAACAAGAAGTTCTTTTAGGAATAGGTTTGGTCTCTCAACTTTGCCCTCCACAGTAGGAAAAATCCTCCCCTCAATGAAGCAATCCAGAAGAACAAAGCTTGCAGTTCTGGTAGCAGGCCATCTGAACATCTGTTGGGTTAGACCAAATGACTCTCCAATCCAGCAAAGCTTCACAAATGGACAGCCAGATAAGCCCACCAGCAGGGGATGGAGGCAAGAGCCATCTCCTGCTTTTGTCCCTCAGCAATGGATGTCAATGGCATGCTGCCTCTGAATCAGGATCTTTCCATTCAGCTATCACACGCAGAAGCCACAAAGTGGAAAGCCACCACTAATTTGTACCCCTTAAAAGCTATCTAAGCCAACAGCCTTCACTGCACTGAGGCAATCAGATAGGTGCTGTGTGAAGTACTTTCTCTGACCAGTCCTGAAATGACAGTAAGTCCGCAACTTACATGCATTTAACTTGTGTATGTTCAGCTTTAGGTGCTTGGCAATTTTTTAAAAAAGAAAGGGGGCAGTCTAGGAAAAAAGACTTTGGCCATCCCACTCACCATTGAACCCGATGCGTTTGACTATACATAATTTTGGCCTTGGGTGTGATCCTCGCAATATAACCCCTGTGTAAGTTGCGGGCTTACTGTACTCTTAATCAATTTATAGAGAGATAGAGAAAAAACCCTACTTCCATCACACCATGGATCATTATATAAAACCTCAGCTGTCTCTCAAAGACAATTAAAGGAGACCAGAGCTTGGCAAACTTCTCTCACAACTAAAATTTCCCCAGTATGTTAGCTTTCTCTCTGACTGCAATCAGAATTAACAACTAAAGCACAAAATGCAGTTGAATTCTATAGACAACATCCATCCATCCATGCAAGCAAACAACCAATGGGAATGCAGGAAAGTCTGTCTAAAATCTGCTGATATTCTAGAAAGAGAACAGGCCCATGTAGTGCCTTCACTAGAGGACCTCACTGATAATTCTTCAGTGGAAGCTGTATTTGATGCTGAACTTGTTCTTTGTGTAGACTGGAGCAGGCAACCTGTGGATTTCACATTTTGCTGGATTATAGCTCCCATCAACTCTAGCCAGCATGGATAATGGTCAGGGATTAAAGGAGCTGAAGCCCAACATAGACTGGAGGGCCACAGGTGCTCATCCCTGACCTAGACTGATGGATTACAAGAAAAAAACCTGACTACATTCTCACCATGATACTGAAGGCTCAGAAAGAAAAGGAAAATAAACCATAGGGTTTTGGGGGCGGGGCTTTAGTGGATAGGAAAATGAATACCATGCTCTACATAGCTCTCTAGTCTCTGGCCAGTACCTCCACAGCTTAGCCCCAAATCAAAATGAAGAGTAAGTTTGTACACATGTGATTATATAATGTCATCTGCATACTTTCTCTTGGTATGGAGGCTGATCTTGGGGACAAATTACACATTTCTCTTAAAGATCAGCAACTTCACATTTAAAAATTCTTGAGTGAATGCCACCTGGACCTTTTCATATCTGGTTCCTTGGACCTGATTCTTGACACCTCAGTTCCTCAGACTCACTTCCTGAGAAAGTTCAGGCACATGAATTTTCCCTGTATCTTCCACAGTGAAGATGCAAAGAATTCACTCAGCTTCAGTGCTGTCTCCTTTAGTATACCTGTCATCCAAATGTCCAACTGCCTCTGTCTCTGCTTGCTTATAATGCATCTGAAGAACTTTTTAGTTGTTGGTCTTTATGTTTTCGGGCAGCAATGTGCTCCTCACTTTTCTCACATCCCTTACTGTTTGCCTGCCCTTTATTTGCCAAAGTTTATGTTCCTTTTGGTTCTCCTCATTTGGATAAGACTTCTATTTTTTAGATGAAAGCCTTCCTTGACTCTGCTACCATATTCTTGACCCCGGTGTTCCCTTTCCTGCTCTGCAGTATATTTCTAGCTGAGCTTCTATTTTTGCAGTTTTGAATAACCGCTAAGCATTTAAGAGAACATTGACTCTTTTTACCAATCCCCTAATTTTTGGGAACTTTCCCCTTTTAAAGTCAAATGTGACTGTGTTGGACTTTTTTTGGCAATTGTCTACAAATAGCTAAATTTGACAGTGCCATGGTTTCTGGTCTCCATTAGTTCTCACATCACATTGGGCACTACTTAAGATTGAGTCCAGGGTTACCTCCCCTCTGGTCAGCTCCATGACCAACTCTTCTAGGGCTCAGTCATTCAGGGTACCTATAAATGTTACCTCTTTGTCATGACTAAAATGTGCATATACCCAGTCTATGTGGAAATAATTGAAGTCACTTCCTCCTCTGGATACCTCTTTGGTATCATTCTCCATCCGAAGATCGCTTGGAACATTTTAGAAGATCCCCAGTACTAAATTATTTTGGCGGCTTGGTACTGCCACCCACAGCAATTCTGTTGTGATGGGTGTCCCTTCTAAGATTTTTAGTTTGTGGGATTCTACAACCTCTTTGACATAAGCAGCAACAACTCATCCAGTATGCCCTTCCGAATGAGATTATATCCAGAGATAATTTTATTTCACTGGTTCTCTCTGTTCCGCTAGGATTCCATGATGCCCACTGTACCTTTGCTCTCCTTAAAACCAGGCGCTCCAACTCATGTATCTTGGCTCTGAGGCTTCTAGCATCAGCATATAAACACTTATATAGGGTCTTCTTCTCCAAAGGTCTTTGGCACATGAGTTTTATCCTATGGCATTTTGGCCTCTTTGGACTGCTGTCATATGCCCATGCATTTTCAATGTCTAGTTCTACCCTCCCTATTTGGATAATTAAAACATTTTCATTATAATTCCTTAGACATCATTTATCCTGAATCAAATATTCCTCAGCTGCTGCTTGCTTTTCTCTAGCAATCAGTTTAATCATTAAGACACTTCACGGTGAGCTCAAGAATCCCTAAAATGAATATTAACTGAGATTCTCCCCGTCCCCACTCAATCTTGTATATTCACATAGCAATATATTCACCTGCTTAGAGAACTGCAGTGGGGCTGACAGTCTGCTTTAGTGTATATAGAGCAATAACCTTGAACTTTTGCTCCCAATCTGAACCATGAGAAATGGGAGTACCACTGGTAAGTCTTTATCAGTCCTTCCTTTCCAGCTGGGACAGAGATAGCAGTAAAGGAAAAAACTGGATGTAGATACATGAATTGTTCACAGCACTAGTTGTAATCTACCAGTATTGACACAAATAAATGAGATCATGTTGGTTTTGTTTCACCCAAGAAATCATGCTGCTGATTGCACATTAAAGAAGAGCAGATAGTGGCTCAGTTTGTAAGCCCAAAACAAAATAAAGCTGGTCCAGAAGTTTGTTTGCCTACCTAAACTGTGCCCATTCTTTGTGTAGAAGCAGGTATTGTTGATGAGGTTTACACAGCAGCCAATCACATCTCCAGTAGTGAATGTGGGGCCATAAGGCTGTCCTGTCCCTGAAGAGCAGAAGGAGTGTCCATCATCACCATGGTAGCCATAGGAATGTTTATCCCAACCTAGAGAAGACAACATCAGACGGCAAGTTTAAACGATGGCTGAGCCTGACAATAGGAACAAAAAGTACCATATTATAGGATACATAAACAGGGAAGAGGCAGAGATATATCCTCATACAAAGCAGGAGTAAAGAGACATGTAGTTAACATTTGAGAGCATTAATGAAAAGAAGAGTTACTAAAATACAAGGTGGTAACTTCTGAGCTCTCATATATCAGACACAAATAAGCTCTAGAGGAGAAGTCAGAAAAATGGTGACTGGTAACCCTTACACCATCAAGCTATTCAGCACTCTGTAGCAGAAATCCAATTCTGATGAGCAGACTGATTTGAGTATCTCAGTTCTGATGGATGTAACCAGTGTTTGAAATTACGTGCTGTACTGCACACAGAGCTGACTCAGTGCTGATACAACTAGACTTTCAGGTTTTTATTTTCAACATTAATGTACTAATAACAATCAAAATTCATTCCATCTTGTTCAGTTTGTTTCTCTGCACAGTTTGGATAATAAACACATACACATACACACGTACATATGTGCATGTGCATGGTTTGTGTGTGTATACATACACATACACTCTCACCCACTCCTCCATTCATTCTTAAGAGCAAATTACTATTAATTTTGCTTTCCTACACAACGGATTATCGTGACTTTTTGTGCGACTGCTAACATGTTCCCATGTACATTTCCAAGTGGTCTTCCTTTTCCTCTTAACCTATAGACTTGTTGGCAGCACACACTTTCTGCTATATCTTGAGTGCATTTTCTTCCCTTTAGCAAAGGATGCTGTAACTGTTGAGGACAGCAGACTAGGCACATATGCTGTGCCTGAGAGATAAGAGAACCCAGGCAGCACCAAATGTCCTCAAATGACCCCGTCTTAGGTAAGTGTGCCCAACTGTTGGCAGAGAGAACAGACAGGAGCTCATCTACAAGCCTCAAGACTCTTCTGCTGAATTACAGGGGTTCTACATTATTCATTCGAGCTGTCCCTGCTCCCGCTACTGTCCATAGTTGTAACTCATGGCTTAACTGATTCTTCTGATTTTGATCCAGAGCCCATAAGAAATGAGACATGTAGTATACTCCTGAAAGTCAATAAGGCGTCTGGATTTCCAGGGATAAGGTTGGAAATGGCTGTACAATTCACTGTGCTACATTCTGTGACAAATCTGAAGGTGACGTGGAAGCAGCAGCTACCGCAGAATGTGTGGCTAGCTTCTTAAGTGGAAGCATAGAGGGCCCATATAATTCCAGTTCTAAAAGAACTGCGCTGGTTGCCAACATGCTTCCCAGTCTGATTTCAAGGTGTCAGTAATGGTTCCAGAAATTTCCAAGATCTTATTTAGAAACCTACCCCAATAACTGCAAATTTCAGCCACTGAGAATTCTACAGTAATTTTGGGAAGTGGATTGTCAGTTTGTTCTCTATACGTTCGGGTGCCTCTCAAGATATCATCGCCAAATGCAGCACAAGGGGTCCTGAGGTGGGGGGGTCTATTCAATGTTTAGGTGCCAGGCACCATTTTGAATTGATGGCCAAACTGTGACTATGGTATGTAACTGGGCCCTTTCTGGCATAGGTTTGCCTGCCTCTTGAGATATCTGTCAGTACGCCTTTGAGCCAATGTCAACGACTGGGCTCAACAACTTCATCTGCCCCAACTGGGCTAGGTGAGTGGAGCACTTCCAGAGACCTTCCACTCCTGGAAAGCAGGTCTAAGTGCACTGGACCCACAACTGCCCATTGTGAGCACCAAACTCAGCAGAGTATGAACAACACGGAAGAAAGCTGTGAAGCATAACTTCTTTATTTTCTAATAGCTACTGCAAACTAAACTAAAGAGCTACTGGCTTGAATGAGTGTTACAGCTCTCACTCAGCCATCTAATCTCTACATAGATAACACACAGACCTCCACAGAGTCAGGCAGGAGCAGAAGAAGCGAAGAGCAGTTTCTGCCCCCTCCTTTCTGAAAACAGGAGATCAGGAGATTCTTGCAATGGGAGGGGGTGAAAATCATCACCAAACTAGGCCAGAGGGTTCTCAAAGTAAGGGTTGCAGACTTTGTGAGCATTGGGCACCATTTTGAATCAAGATGGTGGATCAAAATATGACTTTGGCATGACTTTGCCCATTTCTTGGCATTATGTTTTGTCTTCTCTCAAAAGATCATCACCAAATTCAGTACAATGTTTCCCAAGGTGGGGGTGATGGGCTGCAATGATGCCAGGTACCAATTTGAATAAAGATGGTGGACCAATATGTCATTGGCATGATGGGTCCAAACTCACCAATCATACTATCCATTTAAAAATCACAATTTTTTTTGTTTCTAAAAATTCCCAGGCAGTGCATACATTATATGGTGACATGGGAAAGGGCCTTCTCTGCTGTGCTGCCCCATTTATGGAATACCCTCCTCTCTGAGGGTCTAATGAGCACCAACACTGGCCTTGTCTCAGCACCAATGCCTGGTTGTTTACTCAGGAATTAGGGCTTTCTTTGATTGCAGTTAAGTATTTTTATCTGCTCAGTGTTCTTATGTTTTTCACTTGTCAGTTATGGTTTTATTCAACTATTTATACAGAGATTTTTTTCAATGAAATACACCCCATCCTCAGATCAACTAATACACAGGTTAGAAATAGCTAATAACTAAAGAACGCCGCACTAACAACAAATAAATAAACCAAGTCAAGGAGGGGTGGGGTGGGGAAAGGAAGGTAAAGCAATTCTTGTAGTAATGACCAGGAATCCAATTTACCTGCTATCTTGAGGAGAGGCATATTATGTCAAGAAAGTCTTGCATTAAATTCTGAGTGCCAGCCCCCGCTAGTATACATTTTTCTTCCTATTTTCTTGTCACATTACTGTGGAGATAGAGGGCACTTGAGAAAGCTCTATAAACTCAGTAGGTCAAGGAGGACTGTCAACTGTTCTGGTGTTGTTTCAAAGACACACTTTTGTTTACTGCCATGGAAGGACTGATCAGTGGCAACTTCCAATGCAGCACATACAAAAAGCAAACATGAGATTCTTCTTACAAAACCATTTTTACAGATCAGGAAGCAAAGATGACAGCAGGCTCTTGGGAAGCACCAGGTAAAGGACTCTGCAAGCTCCTTTGTGAATTAAAAAATTATCCATTTTTAAAAGAAGCATTTTTCTTTCCAAAAGACAGCAGCTCACCTATCCAGTTTGGCCTGCTGCGGTCAGAGAGCTAAAGCTCTATTCTGACAGGCTGAAAAGTTTCCATTGTCCTTCTTTAAACTTATAGCAGTAAATAACCTACAAATAAATGAATGTGGTGAGGGCAGCGCAACTGATTAGTACTAGTGTTAAATATTGTTTGTTTTCACCCTTTTGCAAGGGTTAAGTCAGTATCCAAGTGCAATTCTGGGAGTGGCACTCTTGGGTAGCAAATGGATGAACCTCAAAATCGGAAGCACATTTTGCTATTGAGTGGATATAACAGCTAGAACAGGAAGAAGCATTTCATGCTTAGTGTGAACAACATGATCAACAGTGTTCAGCACAAAGCAGGAAGAAGTCTAAGATATAAGGGTGGTGTTCACACATAGGCCTCTCTCCTGTCAATCTCTTAACTATGGCCATGATATTCGGAGCATGCTATGGAATGCATGCTTTCTCCCCCAGCCCTCTTTAGCTTAAATTTCTCAATTACTTCACAACCTTAATGTCTTAATTTCTAACAGCTTTAATTATTAGATCCCATTTTACCCAAAGTTGGTGAATAAGCTCCAAGTCTTGACTTCAAATTCTAATTAAAAAGGAAAGTGGGGTGATCCCATGGCCCCATTCTAATCTCTTAATCACTATTAAGAAATTATGTTTGTATTCGGCTGTAGATCTTGCAGGAAAACACAGTTACCTATCAGCCTTTATCCAGAGTTGAGAACTGCATACATGCAGAGCTAGCATCTCTGTATAGGAACAGCACTAACATTGCAAGGTTGTTGTTTTTTGTTCTCTCAACACATGTGTGTGGAAAATGAAGCTCTGATTGAGATGAAGGGCTGACTGTAGGCCACCTTTGGTGCCTTCAGCACTATTTGATTCCAGCTGCCTGCCAAGAGCCAGGAATAAGCACCTGCATCTTGCAGGAAAGCTGAAGAATCCTCCTTGAAAGCCCATCTTTCAGCAGCTGCGGAGAAGGCCTCTTTGTTTTAAATAGAAAGGCCTTGTAGTCGACAAAACTAGCTCTTGTGTAGCTTCCAGCAGATTTATGTTCAGCCACATGGTGCAGACACATTTCTCTTTCTTTTAACATAAACCACAGAGATTCCAGTCAAGGAGGCATTGAAGCATCATGTTACACAAACCACAGTCCAGTCGTCATGGACTAAATATACTTTGCTACTCCACAAGCACTCATGGGCTGGCAGAGGAGTGGGATCCCACTCCCGAGAGGAAAGCTACCAAAATAACCCACTGCATGTTCAGGACAAAGAGTCCTGGCAATTCAGAGCCAAAAAAGCACGAGAAGATTGCCCTATGCTCCCAGGGCAACAGATTGCCTCCTGGGTTTCTTTTGAGAAGTGAAAGTGAAGCCACTTAGGTCCAGACTGGATTATTTGTAGTTGAATATATGTTATGCAGGGGTAGCCAGTGTGCTGCCCTCCAGATGTTAAACGCCAACTCAGATCAGCCCCAGCCAAAATGGCCAATTGTCAGGAACAAAGGGGCTGGGAGCCTAACAACATCTGGGTGGCATCGTGTTGGTCGCCCTGATGTAAAGCATATTGTGGAATTTCACACACAATACGGGGTCTCAATGCTTCCATTTCAAAAGCAGCAGGTTCTGGAGTAGTACTATACTCCATGTCACGTTGGATCTGCTGACATGAAGTTTACAAAAGGAACTGTAAACACCACTTTGCAGTCTCATGGCCAGCATCACAGGCGTTTGGGCACATGGCATGTAGAGCTTCCTTTTCTAAGTACTTTTTAATTAACTGCCAGACTATCCCAAACGCTGTCAACACCTTTATCTAGAATGACTCAAGAGTATATACCAAACTCCTCCACCTGAAAACAACTTCTTCCTTATTAAGTCAGAATCAAAAAGGAACAGAGTGACCTACTTCATTCTTAGAGCCACAAACTTGTAATCATCTAATTTAAGAATGATGAACAACAATCTGATGTTTGCAACAATAGTTTCTGGAGTGAACACCCATATGACAAATGAGGAGTGGAGTCACCAGTATTTTCCAGGACTTCTTAGTCATCACACCCTTCTGAAAGTGCACTTGAATTACCCAGCCACTAGGGCACTCTGGATCCTGAGCTGCTCCCATTTGCACGATAAGCACCAGGAAAGCAGACAACAGGAAACAGTACTGGATGAATGAAACTGCAGTAAATGCTTTGGAGACAAACCAAAGAGCCAGACAAGCACACCTGCAAAGCCTCCCTCACAATGGGTACAGCTGCTGCTTTACGTCAGTAACAAATGAGGTTAAGAGAGGAATGTCCTTCAACCAGGTAATTTCTATTCTGGAAAGAAAAGAAGTGGAAGTACAAAAATAGTATAACGAAGGGTTTGAAATTGCCCACCACAGCTATCTAAAATCATTATATACTTCTGTGAATACCATCCTTTATGTAGGTAAGAAACCACAAGCAAGAGGAAGAAAGTATCACCAGCCTTGGGGGAACCCGCAAATTTGTATAAACACAAAACACAAAAAAGTCCTAAATGGGGGGGACCCAAAGATCCCAGTGCGTGCTCAGTAACCACAGAATGCTGACTATCTGTTGGAGGGAAAGAAAAGGCATTGCTGAACAGGAGCTCTCTGCACTACAACATTCTGTTTTATAATAAGTTGCACAAATGGATTCTGCGACAAAATTCAGAAACCAACAGACACCTTACCAACATACCACACTTTAGAATAAGGTTTTGCATTACATAAAATTCATTAAAAATGAATACAGAATAAGACTTTTGCAACCCCACTAGATTCTCAATGGCTGAAATCTGCAGTTGTTGAAGTATGTTTCTGAATGAGACCTTGGAAATGTCTAGAACAAAGCATCTCAACAGAGCGGCACAAAAGCGCACACTACCAATTGCCCTGTTTTTACATTAAAAGTAATTATGAACATGCTGACTATGAAGTCCCATTAATAGAGTTCCATAAATACAGTCATGTCTTCCTGGCAACTATCTGCCCAGTCCCTGAGTGATGTGATACATCCCTCCCTCCCTTCCCTTCAAGGTTCTCTCTGCATGACAACAAGGGAGGGAGACTTATCTTACTTGGGAGAGAAAACCCACTCTTGCCTAATTCCTTTGGTATGTGCAAGGGTCTTGGGGGAGGGAAGGTCAGCCTCTCACTTTTGCACTGGACCTCGCAGATCCTAGGATCTAGGAAGAATCCTTCCAACTACTTCTGAGTACCTTCAAAGCACTATGGCAAAGGTTAACTTACCCGTCTATGCCAAGTCTGTTGTGTGTTCCAGAGAACTGATAAGAGTGGAGGAAGATTTGGGGAAATCATAAATAACAGCTTGCTACCAAGGTTAGCTAAAATTTGTGGCACCCGACTATTAGTACCATAGGACCTTCCTCTCAGTAAAATTTTGAATAGAAATCTAAAATCCCTAAATTCCTTTGTCTCCAGAAAATCCTGGTGTCAAAAGGGTCCTCCCAGTTATGTCTACACCCAGCTGAAGAAGATTAAATGCTTGGAATTAGAAGTATGTAGAAATAATACAAAAGGCACAAAACAGAAAAAGAAAAGCCAAACCCACTCCACCTTTCGGCAAGGGTTATCTTTTAAACACATACCTACAGAAGTTGGAAAGACTTATCTAAAGTAACACTTTGTGGAGTTTTCAGTGAATGTTAAAGTTTAAAGAGTGTTTTCTTCCACAGTAGCCTTTCCCAACTTAGTGCCTTTCATATGTTTTGGACAGCCATGCTGATAGGGGCTGATGGGTAATCTACTCCAGAACATCTGGAAGTTGTCAGATTGGGGAAGGCTGCCCTTCCCACAGTTCCAAGCACAACGCAGTAACAACCTATTTTCACCCTTCCTGGTAATGAACTATGGAAAACTGAGGCAATATCAAATCACTAACATGGAAAGTGGTATACATTACTATACTCGCCTGGATGCAAGTCTCACACAAGTAAGCCCCACTGAGTTCAGAATAGACATCTCTAGCATAACACAGCTAATGTCATTTAGCAGCTGTGTGTAATACAGTCAGACATGGACATAACTTAGCATGATAGTTATGAGAACCACTGTGAAATAGTGGGTAGAAAGTTGGGCTTGGATAATGAAGACCCAAATTCAAACTCCAGCTCAGCCATGAATCTCACTGAGTGATCTCATAATGCATATTGGAAGGATAAAATGGGAATAAACTGTCCACTTGCCAACTCAGCTTGAAGTACACTGGGGCAATTTTACTACCTCCTTTTGCATGACAGTCCACCAGGATTCAAACCTGCTTTTGTTGTCTGTTTGGGACTGCAGATGGGCAGCTCAAGTACTTCACTGATCACAACATACAACTCATAGGTTGTGCTCAACTTGACAGGCCACAAATTACCACAAACCATTTTAGATTAACGACAGTGATATTTTCAAATACATTGTCTTGTGGCCAATTCCAGCTCCAAGTAATTCTACAAGTCCAGAGTGGCATGTGGAACAACTGTTCTCCCTTCTGAATTATTCCTTCTGCTCTAATATAAAAAACCAGCCTAAGCATGTTCAGGATAGAGTCATCATCTCTCACAAATTTTGCAAATTAACATTCAACGCCTGCTGTTTCTAGCAACCCACTGTCAAAATGTTTTTACTAGAAAAGTCTGGCGACAGGCCAGCCCTTTGGCCATATGAATGGACTCTCTATGGGAAGCTGCAGCCCAGTGCATTTCTAGTAGCCAGTGACAAAGGTGTTAAATGGCAAACACAGCCCCAAAGACCTGCATTTAGAACAAATCACATGAGCACTCTCTAATAATGTTTGCAGATCTCGCCTGACACTGTCATTTCCATGTGACCTTGCAATCAAGTTTAAATACTAGAGCATGTGCAGTTCCAAGCCAAGTAAGAAGCTGTTATTAAAGACCGATCATTAATTAGTACCACTGCAGGATGTTGTTTTTAAAAGATGAACCGTCTATCTGAAGAACAGATTCCAAAATAAACTCATGGACATGAGATTGTAAACAAGTTGATAATTTGTTTGGAAAAAATTTTTTTAACGATGTAAATGGGAGCGGGAGACGTGAGGGAGTCCAAAGAAGTGATGAAATTGTTGTAATAGAAGTAAGATCGTTTATTATGTGTGCATTTATATTTAAAAACCTTAATAAATATTTATTAAAAAAAAAAATAAACTCAAACACATGAAGATAAAAAGTTGAGCTTTGAATAAATGGCAGTCAGGAGATACCAGACAGCAAACAAAACTGCTGCCTAGGGATAGGCATCTGGCCATTTCAGGGCTTAATCCAGCTCCTAGTTTAACTCCTGATCCCAAGGATCCTACATCCCAATCCATTACCCACTTCTGACAAGCCAAGGGCTCTCTTGAGGGAAAAGCAACAGTAGGTTTTGGCAGAGCCTTGTCTGATTATGCATCTCAAACTAGAGCTAAGCAGAAAGCAGGAGCGAGGGAGTGGCACACATTTTCAACCTGTAAAGGGAGCTCCATTTTGCAGCAGTTTCCCACCACTTTGCAAAAGGATGCAGAACTGTCTATGAGCAGGAGCACGAGGGGCCAAAAGGAAAGTTAGTCCCACTGCCCAAACTCTAGCACTCCCTTACATGGGGACATGCATCTCCATCTGTGGAATTTGAAATGAGCTCTTCATTTCACTGAGAGGGTGTGTTGGCCTGTTTGCTTCATACAAGTTCAAGAACAATTGCAAAAGATGCCCCTGAAGAACTTGGTGGCAGCTCTACCTTTGCTACTCAGATCAAGACAAAGAAAAATTATGAGTTTCAGTGTGGTGACCATGTTAGTCTGTCACAGCAACCGCAGCAAAGTGTCTTGTGTCATTTTAAAGACTAACACGTTTATTAGGACATAACCATTTGTGGAACAGAGTCCACTTCATCAGAAGCATGAAGTGTTATCCTGCGTTATAAGTATAAATGCACACGATTGGAAGGGATCTGAAATACAGCAGTTTCAGCTGAGCTACAGTGCATACAAAGGGGAAAGCTTTAGTAAACCCTGTTGCTGTTCATAGTGGACAACAGAGGTTAAAAAGCTAACCAGAGGTAGTGTGGCTCCTGAGGGTGTTGAGTCAGTACACAGAGGCAGTGGCTCTTCCAATCTTGATCAATACCTTTGTTATAAAATGACTGCAAACTAGGGCTGTACTCTCATCATCATCAGAAGATTAGCTGGTGTTACTGAGTAACTCATGCACAATGCAAGTCCTTCTGTGCTAACTGATATAGGATTTGAGGACTGAATATCCTAAGACTTTATTCAAACTTGTGAGCAATCCTTACAATGCCAAGGATAAACCAAGTCCATTATAGTTAGTGTCTGCACCGGAACTATGCCACTAAATTACCACCATTTGGGGTCAAATAATATCACCAGGACTGGGAGGAACCCAGGCAGCATCAAGCCAGCTTAGCACAACAAGGGAGGCACTTCCAAAACAGACATGTCAATACCTAGACTGACCCACAACACCCTAACTGGTGCCAGTCAACAAGCATGCATTAGGCATACCACACCTAAGTGAGGGACTGGGAAATGTGGGTGATGGTGGTGCGTGGCAGAAGTAGCATTTCTCAAAGGGCTGGATTCTGTTTTGAGACAATGACTTAGTGACTCCTATTCTTAACAAAAAAAGTAGCCGTGGGGACAGAATAAAATATTAAGTGATTTAACATATAATAATAATAATTTAATAATAATTTTTTATTTATACCCCGCCCATCTGGCTGGGCCTTCCCAGCCACTCTGGGCGGCTTACATAAAAACCAAAAATACAGTAAAATATCACACGTTAAAAACTTCCCTGAACAGGGCTGCCTTCAGATGTCTTCTGAATGTCAGGTAGTTGTTTATCACTCTGACATCTGCTGGAAGGGCGTTCCACAGGGCGGGCGCCACTACCGAGAAGGCCCTCTGCCTGGTTCCCTGTAGCGTTGCTTCTCGCAATGAGGGAACCGCCAGAAGGCCCTCGGCGCTGGACCTCAGCGTCCGGGCAGAATGATGGGGGTGGAGACGCTCCTTCAGGTATACTGGACCGAGGCCGTTTAGGGCTTTAAAGGTCAGCACCAACACTTTGAATTGTGCTCGGAAACATACTGGGAGCCAATGTAGGTCTTTCAAGACCGGTGTTATATGGTCTCGGCGGCCGCTCCCAGTCACCAGTCTAGCTGCCGCATTCTGGATTAGTTGTAGTTTCCGAGTCACCTTCAAAGGTAGCCCCACGTAGAGTGCATTGCAGTAGTCCAAGCGGGAGATAACCAGAGCATGCACCAGAGCATGTGTTCGGAAGCACAGAAGAAATATATCTGCACGATGCAGAAGAGAACAGAAAGCGACAATGCCCATTTCTCCTACGCGCCATACCCATCTGACAGATCAAGTGACATTCTGTGGCACAAAGGAACTATGCTGCAATCAAAGATGTACTGCAACTCAGAATCCTATTATAGAAATGGAAAGACTGGAGGACAGCTAAAGGTATGTGGAAAGAAAAGCAAGGAAGCGTAAGATTCAAGGGTGTTGGAAGAGGTTTCATAAGCTGTATGTGTTTAACTAATTTTAAGTAGTAAATTTGTAGCAAAGTTCCCTCCAAACAATGTTCTACCTCCACAAGTAGTGAGCACATCCCCCTCTTAGAAGTGTACAATTCCAGCATAGTGGTTACTGGCACACAGGACAAGCACAAACAATTATTAATAATGACTCACCAGGAAGTCTGTTCATGTTGACACCTTGAGCTGAGAGTCCTATCCCCATGTACCTTCAAGCAAACAAAAGTGTGTTAATACAGCAAAGAGAGAATGGCCAAGCAAAATCACACAATGCTGCTTTTCCTAACTGAAAGCACAGTTTAAGTTATCATTCAACAGAGGCTGTGCTCAGATTCCTTCTGAAATCCTGCACAAAATGGCACAGCTAGTCAGGGCAGTGTTGGTGATCGGCCCCCTCGAGAAAGGCTGACTCCCCTTCCCAGGCACCGGGGCCTCTTGCCGGTGGTCAGCAAGAAGGCAGTAGTTCCTTATCAAACCTTCTTGATGTGCTCAGCAAACTACCTCCCCTTTGCTGGAATATCAAAAAGTATATGCTTTTAAAATATAGTCACTGGTAACACATGTAAATTAATTTTGCTAGGAGGCCTATCCCAAAGGTAAGAACTGTACACAGAGATGCCTCTTAAACAGGGCTGCATCCCACCCCCCAGTCAGAATTAGCATGCAGCAATCTGGGAACAGCAGCTTTGTAGAAGCACTGCATGCATGCCTCATCTCCAGCTGCTCACAAGCTGCTTCCTTCTCCAGTGACTAAGCAGGGTGCATTGTCGAGCAGAGATAGGATGGTTGAATTATCTACTGCTGGCAGGAGTTCTTCCCCATCTTGGCCTCCCACAGTTCATGAAGCTTCTGATCTTTTTACATTGTAATCCTTGGCCTTACCGTTTCACACAAAAGGAAACCTAATTGGTTGGGACAAGTAAAAAGAGGTTTACACATTCAAAGAACCTGCAGTATTTAACTGCCATTGTAAAGACAGGAGAAGTTAAGGTCCTTACTCCAAAACAGACAACAGAAGTTTGGAAGAGGGTTCATGTTCAAAATTCTAAGCCTAGATTTAATTACCTGATATGCACAGACCAACTACCCATACTGGATGGAGTGGTGGGGCTGCAATGCTCACCTGGCCTCCCTACGTCTGAGTCACTGCTGCACACCTGAAGGTGACAGAACCAAGGGTAGCTTGCTATGAATTGTTTGCAAAGCATTATGAGGACAAAAGTGCTTGCTCCAGTATTACAGCAGATGACTCTTGAGAGGTGTCCAGAGCACTGTCTCGTCTAGCTCTAATTAAAGATAAGTCCATCAGTTATTTATAAAATTTCTATTTTTCCTCACAAAAGAGCCCTGGGCAGTAATATTATTAATAGGATATTGAAGCTGGAAGGAATTGATCACATGCCCCCATACCTCAGACTCTAGTCCAGTTTTTATTCAAAATCCTTAAAAGGATTTATTCATTTTATTTTTATTTAGAAGTGTTGTAAGTTGGCTCTTGACTGCAAAGCAACCCACAACATGGTACAATAAAAATAAAAAGCCACAGTATCAACTGTAATGCCATAAAACAAGGGCAGAGAGAACCTCAGCAAGGACACACACAGAACAAAACCAGTACAACCATCTCAGCACCTGGCCCAAGCATTAATAACCTGTAACCATAAATCAAAGAATCATAGAATCATAGAAACATAGAGTTGGAAGAGACCACAAGGGCCATTGAGTCCAACCCCCTGCCAAGCAGGAAACACCATCAGAGCACTCCTGACATATGGTTGTCAAGCCTCTGCTTAAAGACCTCCAAAGAAGGAGACTCCACCACACTCCTTGGCAGCAAATTCCACTGTCGAACAGCTCTTACTGTCAGGAAGTTCTTCCTAATGTTCTTGTAGTTTGGAACCATTGCTCCGTGTCCGCTTCTCTGGAGCAGCAGAAAACAACCTTTCTCCCTCCTCTATGTGACATCCTTTTATATATTTGAACATGGCTATCATATCACCCCTTAACCTCCTCTTCTCCAGGCTAAACATGCCCAGCTCCCTTAGCCGTTCCTCATAAGGCATCGTTTCCAGGCCTTTGACCATTTTGGTTGCCCTCCTCTGGACACGTTCCAGTTTGTCAGTGTCCTTCTTGAACTGTGGTACCTAGAACTGGACACAGTACTCCAGGTGAGGTCTGACCAGAGCAGAATACAGTGGCACTATTACTTCCCTTGATCTAGATGCTATACTCCTATTGATGCAGGCCAGAATCGCATTGGCTTTTTTAGCTGCCGCGTCACACTGTTGGCTCATGTCAAGTTTGTGGTCAACCAAGACTCCTAGATCCTTTTCACATGTACTGCTCTCAAAGGCCCTTGTCAGGAGACAACTCTTCACCTCTTAACAAAATCTAGTAAGATTCAACATCAGCTTTAGCTCAGCAGGGAAGACATTACATAGATGGGGCACCACGACAGAGAAGGCTCTTTCCCAAGCTGCCACATAACTGATCTCAACTGGAGGAAATCCAACCAATGATCTTAGCATGAAGAGTGGAGACAGGCTGATGCAGAAAGAGATGCTTCTTCAAGCATTTTGGTCCCATTTTGTATAAGGTTTTATGAGTCATTGCTAGCAGTGCATTAAATTTGGGTTATCAGCATACTGGCAGCCAGTGCAGCTCTTTCAAGGCCACAGCTACGTAATCTCAGTTGGCTGAACCACTCAGCAGTCTACCCACTTTTAGTTACCATATTTCAGTATTTCTAACTAAATACTCTTAAAGTTGCTAACTTTTTTCTCATGTTTTCTCCTCCTTGCTACTGTGCTCATATGCTACCAAAACAACCTAGCCTCCATGCTACAGCTCTTCAGATCTTGGAGGGATTGTTCTGAATGCCTTGCATTAATGTGAAGAAGTGCTCCTTACCACCAGAGCTGATTACAGTGGACCCTCCGGATAAGAACTTAATTCGTTCCAGGGGTCCATACGCACCCCGAAAAATTGCTTCTGCGCACGCATGTGGCATGATAGAGCGTTTCTGTGCATGCGGCGAAACCCAGAAATATACACTTCTGGGTTTGTCGGGTTCGCAACCCGAAAGTTATGTTACCCAAATGTAACGTAACCCGAGGGTCCACTGTATTAATACCACTAAGCCCATTGCAAAGATTCCTACTTTTACACAGCAGAACATCTTTAGTAGATCTTATTCTTGTCAATATGGAGAGAAACCCCTCTCCCCCCAATTATTTCACTATTAATCAGTTTTCAAACAATATGATATTTTCAGGAAGAAGGGGGTTCTATTGAACTTCATCAGTAACTGTTTTTCCTGTTTTTGTTGTTGTTTTTAATTTCAGGGAGCTGAGTAATTGTACAGAAAAAGAAAGAAAATCCTCTGAAATGTTTCTCTGTTATCTGTTTTCTTCCTGTGGCATTTACCTATGTTTTTAAATTGCATTTATGCTTTAAGCTTGTATGTTTTGTGATTAACTGCTCTGCAGGCACACAGAGGAAAAGCAAGTGCCCCATTTAAAAGTATACCAATCCTTGGTGATCTGGTTCTCAGTCTCAAATTCTTAAACATAGAAAAACTGTTCTTAAGCACCAGAAGTTATGACTTTCACAAAGTCTATGGGGAAGGCAAAGCAAAATGGCCCCCTTAAGAAGATTCAGGCAACTCTACAAGTAGAAGCACTCTTTCATATCAGTCCAGATTACGGGTAGATTGCTAAAGGTTTGGGTGTTAAAGTAGAAAAACTGTTGCTCTCAAAAATTAAAATGCCCTCCAGTGGGCAGCTGGCACTGACCTCTGTTTGCTTCAGGGGGACTGGACACATTCCAACCCCATTATGAACAATAGCTGGAGCATAGTTTTTTTTAAGTGCATGTAACTCATATGAAAGAATCCATGTACTTTATAAACATTGCATGCCAGGGATGAAATACTAGTTGTGACAGTCACACAGTTCATGCTGTTTATTGTATTAATAGCTCATCCCCATTCTAAAGAAGAGCCACTCTCACAGCCAAGCATAAACACCCAATTTAGCAGAAAACTATTTACGGGTACAACCAGGGTACAGAATTCCAAACCAAGCAAACAATCCAACAAAAGCATCGTGCCATGCCATTATCACTACAGCTATATATGCACATGCAGGTATGTATTATCAGGACACCACACTTGCAAGAATACTATGAGCTAGGATAACTGTTATCCATTTTGCAGATGGAATGAGGCAGAAAGACGGATATGCTCCATTGAGATGTCATGACTGAACATATATAGATTCCCATGTCCAAACACACTACCGTGTCACAATGTCGGTGCTGCCAAATTGCAGTATTCCAGGAAAAATACAACAATAACAACTTTATTATTTATGCCGCCCTTCCAACTGGGCTTTTACAACTACTCTGGGAAGCTCCCAACAAAATATTAAAAACATGAGATCACTGGTCTTTGTATGACTGTACAATAATTATACAAACCTTCTTACAGTACAAAGCAATTGTACAGCACTCTTTGCATCACCATTATTTCAGACACAAAACTTCACCCAACCCAGCATCACCAGCTGAGTAGCATAAGCATCAATGCCACAGTTAACAGCACAAAAAGCACTGTGCCATTTTTACTAACAGTTACTATGAAATCCACCGTGTTCTGTCATCAAAGTTGACACATTCACCACCAGCACAGCATATACTGGCTGGTATTAGCATGGTCAAATGGAAAAGTGCAAATACTTAAAATGGCTTGCCTACAGCTACAGATGCTGGATGAATTCAGCCTTTTGGAAGCCTACAGGAATAAGTTGCAGACAGTCTAATCCCTTCATTGAGAGCTCTTACTGTACTGAGCTGCCTCTGCTCCTGAGGGCTCCCCCCCCCCATTTTTTATTATCTCTTCCTTACAATTCCTTTCAGCTACTGTTCGATGTCAATATCCACTTGCTTTCACTTGTCATTACAGCCAGCTGGCACTTGTACTGGCATGAACCCACTGCTCTGCAAGGAATGGTCTAGGCATAAGCATCCACCACTTTAAAATTGAGAAGACAGTTTTTCAGCTATAAGAAGGCTAAGATCCTTAGTGGCTCTGCTTGTTACTGAAAGAGTGCCCCAAACCCTGGTACAGGAACTCCTTGTCTAAGTTAGCCCTTGGCACTATGCATTAAATCCTAACAGAAGGGTGTTCCATATCATTAGGCTACCCTGGAAATGCTTATGCAGTAGTAGCTTATAGCTACTATTGTGACAGAAATGTACTATCAGAAGAACCGCAACATGGGAGTGACTTCTCACTTTCCTGTGAAGAAAATCTGCTTCTGTTTCCAAAGGCATTCCACGTGTCTCCATTTTTAGTTATTTCTTCAGGGTCCTAATTATTCAAAACAATCTTGTCATTTAACAATTAAGAAATCTGAAGCCCCTGATTCAAGACCCAGCTCAGTCATGAACCTGCAGGGTGACCTTAGACAACCGTCATTACATCTCAGTTTCCCATCTGTAATCTGAGGGTCACCCATCAAGACTACCTTACAGGGCTGCTGTAAAGCTTACTGATATAAAACTCAAAACTCTATCAATGTATTGTAGAAACACACTGTGCAAATAACAAGTATTATTAATTGCTACTGTCATGCTAACATCACCCCTCCTTTCATTATTCAGTTTTTACTATCTGAAATGTAATGGTATGCTAAAAGAACCAAAATACACAAAAAAAAATTGGTTCAAATTGAGTTTTTAACTCTTCCTTTTCCCAACCCACCTACCCCTTCCTTATAGAACTTTACACATCCCTTAAGAGTTCTTCCTCCCTCCCAAAGTCCTAACTCCAAGATACCCAAATCAAAATGGCAAGCTGACTAAAACAGTGAAAATGAGAAAGGATTCAGTAATATGATAAATAATATATGTAAGAAAAAAAGGTGTGTCCCCGATTCTCTGTCAGCTGCCCCAGGTAAGCAGAAGTCCTATGCACCTCCTTAACCCTGTTGAGGCCAAAAAAAGCCTTGCAAAATACCTTCAAACATCTCCCTTTTCATATAGGCTACTTTCTCAATTACTGCAAGGGTCACAAAAAACCCAAGTGATTTATAATCTTATTCATTTGAGCTTTCGTTTTGGCCAAATCAGCCTCTTGGTAGCCAGTATCACTCCTTTAAAGAACTGGGCTATTTCATTCTCTCGTCATCCCCATACCATACTGGTTCGAAACTTTGGGTATTCTGTAATTAAGGACCAAACATATACAAACAAGACCTCTTTCCATAATGTCAATATCACTTTATATCCATAAAGCATATACTATAGTTCAGGGACGTCCAACTCCCAAGAGATTGTGATCTACTCACAGAATGAAAAACTGGAAGTGATCTACCTATTTTTTTGGGGGGGGAGGGAGGTCGAAATTGTCGACCTTTTTTGGGGGGGCAGCAACAAAAACAGATAAACAATAAGTCATTCCACCAGCAGAAACTCCGTCTTCCGCTCTTGAAATTGTGTGTAGTAAAGGAAAGAGGGAGGGGCAGGCCGAATGCTCCTTTTCACCCGTGGACAAAAATGAACCTGCAATCGACTGCAATTGACTTCTAACAACCCGGGGTCGACCTGTCGATCGCAGTCGACCTGTTGGATATCCCTGGTATAGGTCCATTCCCACAATACAACATATCCAACAATTGTCTGAACAGACAAGCCTAGGGTACCAAAGTGAGCCACCACCAAATGCACTCCAAATAGCATTTTTTTGCTGGATTCACCTGAGCCTAAGATCCAAGAAGGAAGTCTTTGCTGCTGACAACACAGCCTGCAATTGCACTGGTTATATGGGAGAAGGGTTCATACATTCCATTAATGGAATGGGTTTCACGCAGTCCCTAACAAATGCATAGTGAATGTGTGAGCTTTTCTATAGATCTCAATAGTTCTTTTTTTTGGGGGGGGGGACTGCTGGGTTAGATGCTATGGCACAACTATATGTATTACCACACTGTACTAAGCAACTGTTTACCAACCCAGTTCTTAAAGTGAACCATTTTACTTTCAATTTTTATATACATGCTCTCCTTCCATGAGGTTGAATCAGAATGAACCAGTATAATTTTGGAAGCTAGCAGCAGCTAGATATACTCTTAAGATTCCAGCAGCTTCAGGGGTGACAATTCCCACCGGATCCACAATAGGCCACATTCAGGGAACGACTGTTTCCACCACCAGGCTCAGCCTCTCTCTGACTTGACAATGCAATCAATGTTTCTGTATTGCCAAGACCAACTGGTTACAGCTGGGAAAGTGCAGAAATATTACATACCTGATATTTACTCAAGTTATCCTCAGAAGTTTGATTCTAGTCTGCATGGATCTGATCACTTTGAGTCAGTTGTTGTGTACAGAATACTTCCTGATAACACCACTGATAGCAAACTATTCAATTCTCACCTGCCGTAGGAACAGCATAGTAGCCCCTTTTTCTGAGCTCTAGTTAAAACAATCAACACCCAGTAACTGGATTTATGCTCAAGGTTTCAATTTAAAATTACTTTACAGGGTAATCCTCACATCACTATAGGCCACAGACAACTTCTGTGGCAATCATGGTCACTCTGGAAATTGTCTTTACCTACCAGTTAGTATCAGATACCAAATATTTACAATCATTCTGGGAACTGCATAACAAATTAAATTTGTTCCAGCCAGAAGCGTTTACTACTTAAAAGCAATGCTGTAATAAAATCTGATCCAGATCCACTCACCAAATTGTGTAAGCCAATAGGCTGTATCCAGTTAAATAACATTAAGAGTAGACCCATTGAAATAAGTGGATTTTAGTCATGATGAACTTTAATCCACTAATTTCTATGGATCTCCTCTGACTTAGCCAGAAACAGCCCCATGTCTTGATACGTGTCTATCTACATAGATCTAGAGCTGTATCCACCGCTGGATAACATCTTCTGGAAACAGAATGTTGAAATACATCCTCCAATTCAACCTCTGTTAATAGTAATTCACTCTACATTCTTTGGACTGCTGTCTCCAATCTTATGCAACATAAAAGCAACATAAAATCTTACTATCAGTACACTTTATGCCAGATAGATTATTTGATTAGGAAATTCCACAAGGAGCTGGGGGACAAAATACATGGGGCAGGATGTACAAAACTTATGAGATTTTGTCCAGCTCTTCTCTACCTTACTATTCTCCTCCCTGCATTAGGGAAGGAAGTAATAATATTCAGAGTAAATGTGATACTGAAAGCATTTTATGCTGCAGACATTAGTAAACTTTGCTCCTTGGCACAGGTAGTGTTTTCTGGTTAACTGAACAGGACCTAGCAGGCAGTAGAACCAACAACAAAAGAGCTTCAGAATTAAATGGCTTAGGTATTTCTCAGACAACGCCATGCTGCTATCATTTCTAGAACCTTGCAGAGATTTTTATTTGGACTTCAATGCATCAAATTCCTCCCAACTTTAGAAAGTGTTCAGCCACTCTGTTCAGCCAATATTTCTTCCTCAGTTTCTTTTGAAGGGAAATGACTTAGCTGCTTGGTAATGCTGCTTCAGTCTTCATGAAGTAGGCAACACAAAATATAGCCAAAATTAATGCCTGGTAATTGCACTTTCCACAGGCCTGTAACCCAAAAGTACAAGTGGTTTTTATTTTAGTTCTCCAGTTTGAAGGATAAATAAGCATGACTAAATGGTAACAAAAATGAGTGTCTTTTGAACAAAAACAGACCATATATACCACAGGAGTTGTTTTACTGGATGTTTTTGAAGCTCTTGTGGAATGATGGCATCAAAAAAAACACCAAGGAAATTCTGTCCTAGGACACATTGCTCCACGCTCCATATTTGGTTAGCCAAATGAAAATTAATTAATACACCCAGTTTGAACCCAAAAGAGACTAAAATTAGCTGCAGGTGAAATACTTCTCTAAGGCCTAGAAAACACACACCTGGCGGTCCAGGATGAAGATATCTGCATAACTTAGTTTCCAATATTTTTGGAAAGCAGACCTCTGCTTTCCCAAGTTCATCACCAGGCCTCCCACCCTTAGCTGCGGTGGAATCCCCAACTGTGCCTTTTCAACAGGACTCACAAACAAAGCATCATCCCATATCCACCACTCTTTGGACAAAGACAGTCTCAAGGAAGCAAGGAGAGTCCCATTCTTACACAAGAAGCTTTATGTCAGATTGCACCTTAGTACTTTGATTATAAATTTTGTACAATACAAGAGGATGGCTTGGCTAAATACCATACCAATGCCTCCACTAGCAGCTTCTTCTGGGCATAGCTAATAAGGTATAAATCACTGCTCCCCAAAGGATATTTGGTTACGAATCTAAACATTATCTACCTCCACTGGTCATCAATTGTCTATATGGAACCCTAAAAATGGAGCCTCTGGTACAAGTTATTTATTTATTTATTTATATACCACCTCTATCTTCCAAGGAGCTCAATATGGTATACATGTTTCTCCTCTTCCCCATTTCATCCTCACAACAATCCTGTGAGGTAGGTTAGGCTAAGAGATGGTGTCTGGTCCAAGGAGACCCAGTGAGCTCCATGACTGAGAAGAGACTTGAACCCTGGTCTTAACAATGCCAAGAGTAAACAGATACTTCAAGAGCAGCTGGTATCTGATTTCTCACTTCAGCAACTGAAACAATGACACAAAAAAATCTACTGTAGTACCAGAGAGAGTAAACAGTATTTAGAAGAGGTTTTTTTCAGTCTCCACACCCATGTTGTGACACTGGATTTATAAAGATGTGGTGCCCACAGATATATCACCACACCCAAAAAACAGTTGTAACTATTTGTCAAATGTAAGTCACCAAAGTCCACCTCCCATGGCTAAGCTCTTATTTCCTTTCTCTCCAAGTTATCAACTGTTCAATGTACAAACACAATTTCTGGCAAAGCAAATGAAGAAATTTCTTAGAAGAGTTCTACGTTTGGCCGTGGCCTCTTTTTTTCAGCACCTTCATCTTTGAAAAAACCCTTTTTGTTCATTATTAAGAGTTCAATACCTCAAAGCTACTTGTTGTAAAGTATGCTTTGGATAGCAAGTTGCTTTGGGTTGCCCTCAGCAAGATATAGTGACTAATAAATTTAAATAATAATAACATGCGAGAAAGAAGACAATAAGACTCTCCCGGCATAATGTATTCAAGTCTATAGCCTATGTGGTATCACATGGAAAAAGATTTTCTGATGCTGCTTTAACAGATGTAAGCTGCCATTTTCCTATTGATCAGAGATTACTGAACTGCAATTCCAACTATCCTGTAAATTTAATGGACCATCTATGCTCTCATTTTCCTCATGACCATAAAACTACCTAGCATGTCACCCATATATTTTGTCTTGAGCAAATACAAAAAGAGAATTCTTATACACATTTTTAATACTACAAACAGAATAGCACTTTCTTCTGCTCCACTCAGCTATGTGGATTCTTCTCCTCCACATCCATTAGTCACTGCCATATTGGATTTCAGTCCCAACACACTAACAAGCCACACTGGAATTTTAAGACGTCTGCTTGGTATAATTATCCATAACAGCCAGCAAAGGGAGCAGCATAATAAGCATGCCTCATCTAGGTCTATATTACTGGCTTGGCATTTGATGGCAGGAAGTCAAACCGGTTTTTTTTTTCTTGAACTGGAGTTGAACCTGAATCACAGCTGTATCCTCCCAACTGAACCTGAATCAAAACCAAAGACCTGGCTCAGTTCCCTATTTTAAAATTAAAACTAGTGCAACATCCTACATTTGGGGCTGCATAGACACATTAGGTTTTACCTACCTGAATCGCACTCAGAGTAAAAGTAATGGACCTAAATCAGTCATGTCCATTAATTTCAGTGGATCTAAGCATGAGTTTGATATAATCCATATGGCTCCCCCCACATACAAAGCATCCCTATCTAGTTGAAGTGTATGTAGTGAGATTCGTTCCAAACCCTCTAAAAAGAAAGACAAGCTGTCCAAGAGGCATTAGAAGAACACACTTACCCATCTCTACCTTTACTGACTATCTTCACTTCAAAGTAATAAATACCACAGGCCGCAGGGATAGGATGGGTAGCCCTGACTGAAGCAGCATCCTTGTGATTTTTTCCATGTCCTGCAAAAAAACCCAAGAACATATATAGGAAAGGGGGAAAGGGGTGAGTGAGGTTCCGGGCCCTTTTACTCCTCAGTGACAGCTGTCAGACTAGAACACAGACTTTAAAAGAGCCAGAATCATTCTGCACAGAAACCCTTAAGATGATGCTTGGTTGACAAAGCAGTGGGCCCCTGCACTGCACCACGGGGGAAAGGACGAGGAAACAGCATGCATGGTTCTGTCTCTTCCTTTGTCAGTTCTCATGAAAAGACAACAAGAAATATAGGCACTAGGGCCCTATTTGGGGGCAAACAGAAGGCACAAAGGAATGATTTTCTGCCTTGATCATGTAAACAATAATCTGGCTGTCTGCTGTTGGGAAAGGCTCGTGCCAACCCCACACAGCTATCAGGACAGGGAGGAAATCCCCTTCTGCCTGCTTCACAGGAACTGCGCTGACCCCTGGAGAGATCCCATCGCTGGCAGCGCAACAGGCAAGTTCAATTAAGTCAGGTCGAGCCAAGCCCCAAACCCACCCGCGCTCCGGATCCTCAAACAGCGCCCCAGGAGAACTGCCCTTTGGCAGGGTCTCCCATGGATCAGTTCCCCCCGATACCCCTCAGATGCGACAAGGGCCCGTTGCCACCTCACTCCCCTCCTGAAACCCTCCTGCCGATCCTCAACGCCTTCTCCCCGAAGCGTTTTTCCACCCAGTCACCACCTTCGCCTCTCTCTCCTTCACACCCACCGCTCATCACCTTCAGAGGGTGACCCCCCAACAGCCCCAGGCCTTCGCCCCAACCGCCCCCGCCCGGAATCTTCTCCCCGCTCAGCGCGTCTCCCCCCGCCGCCTTCCCCACCCCCTACCTTTGTAGTGGACGCGCAGGTTGCCCTGGGAGAGGCCGATGTAGTTGTACTTGTCCTTGGGGCTCCAGGCGCGCGGCAGCGGCGTCTCGGCCTGGTTTACAGCCGGGTAGAGACGTCGGAGCCGCTGGCTCAGCTCCTGCTCCTCCGGGGGAGGCGGCGGCGGCGGCGGCGGCAGCACCGAGTCTCCCCCAGGTGAGCTCGCTGCACCCGCGTCCGCCATCTTGGATACACTATTGTGTCAGAAGGAGGGGAGCGGGACCTGTTTCCCTGGCTGTCCAATGGGACGCGGGCTCGGCCACAATGGAGCCGAAGGGCGCGATGGGAAAACGAGTCCGAGCGCCACCTCTGGACTGGGTCAAACCAGGTGGTGAGTGACTACAAGTTCCGAGGAACACTGCACAGGAGGGCCCGCCCACTCCTGGCACCGCAGAGCCCGCCGGGATAATGAGTATAGTAAGGACTCCGCGGGATAGTCCAGGAGATTTCTCACCTTTCAGAACTATTAAGCCGGGCGGGCGGGCGGGCGGGGGGGAGCCCCATACAGTAACCATGCCTGGGGTTGGGCAAGACGGCTGCAGTCCTGTGCATGCTTAACGTAAGCGCCAGTGAGTAAAGCGAGATTCACTTCTGAATAAAAATGCATAGGATCATCCAGGCCAGCTATAAACTAGTGGTAGAAAAGGGAGGTGGACGGACAAATAGATTGGGACTTCTACCCGGTGACGGCAATTACACAAATACGCAACGTACACCGTGTCACGCATGCATCTCGTTAAGAAAAGTGACACCAGCCTCACCACTGTCCCAAAGCACAGCTCACTTTTTATATAAGGGACTAGTTTCAGACACACAGGATCGAGCCCTTCACGCGCTGGAAAGCGGCGTTTAGAGAAGCAAAAATAAAATAAACGGTGTGCGTGTGTTTGCGTGGGCGCGCGAGCCAAATAGGACGCGTCACGACTAGCTCATTTAACCTGTAGCACCTCCTGAACGGCTCAGGAGTCACGGCACGGCTAGCAAACTTTCCCTTATGCCTTCCCCCAGGACGAATGCATTCTATCAGCATCCTGGAGCCCAACGTCACTACTACCACCACCCGTCGGACTAAGCCAGCTACCCGCGTTATATAGCCGGGCACAGGCTTGAAATCCTCTGGGAAAGCAGCTTTCGGGTCGTGCGTTATTCTCTCAAGCGCCTCCGGAGGGCGCTGCGGCCTCAGTCTAGACAGCAGGTGGCGGTGGTTGCCATGGCGACCGAGTGTAAACATCCTCTGCAGGCGCCGTTCCTCTACCCTCCTCGCAGCCATGAAGAGTAGCGCCTCGACCTTTTTGCGGTGAGTCCGTCAGGAAGGAGACGGGTTGGAGAGGGAGTGGCCGGGAAAGGCCATTCTGGAAATATATCCTTAATCCCAGAGAGATGGAGATCACTTGCGCTTGCTCCAAGAAAAAGCATTTCGCACATGAGGCGAGGCATGTTCTTTCTGACGGTTTCTTTGGCGAGCTTAGCAACATACTGTGCTTGGAAGCTGCTTTCGAGCAGGTCAGCCTGTTCGTCTACCAAACCAGCCTTCCCCAACCTGGTGCTCTCCGGATGGTTTGGACTACAGCGTGTTCTGGCAGGGGCTGCTGGGAGTTGTAGTCCAAAACATGGAGGACACTAGTATGTTGAAGGTTGTACTGGCCCAGTGCTTTCTGCTCTGACTGGCACTGGCTCTCCAGGGTCTAAGACAAAGTTCTCCCTGGTGAGGATGAAGGAGAAATCTGATTCAGTTTGCATTTAAAGGCAAAGCTACCTAATTCACACTTTCCAAAACAATATGTAAACCAGCATCTCATAGGGTAAGTGCAGAGACTTTTCACCAGGTACAGTTCAGCCCTGATCATTTTAATCAACATTAGATGTAAACCATGGGTAGGCAAACTAAGGCGCGGGGGCTGGATCTGGCCCAATTGCCTTCTAAATCCGGCCAGCGGATGGTCTGGGAATCAGCGTGTTTTTACATGAGTAGAATGTGTCCTTTTATTTAAAATGCATCTCTGAGTTATTTGTGGGGCATAGAAATTCGTTCTCCCCCCCCAAAAAAATAGTCCGGTCCCCCACAAGGTCTGAGGGACAGTGGACCGGCCCTCTGCTGAACATTTTTGCTGACCCCTGAACGATATTACTCATGCTGTACAGTATGGAGATTATTATATGTTTTTCGGTATGGAGGGAAACCTTCTAGTTTACAATATACTTCCCAAGACATTTGGCAAAGGATGAGATAGTGCCCCTCCATTTGAATCAGGTGGACTGGTAGTTGTGTATTACTTCAACACTAGTGATAGGACAACATTCTCCATCGCACATGAGTGTAGGAGACTAACAGCTCAGCACTCTAAGACCTTACCACCACACCCTGCTCCCCAATATTTGTTGCCTGAGTCAAGTACCTCAATCTAACTAATGGTAGGACTAGCTCTGGTGACCTTTAGTGTCTGAGTGTTTTAGGCAGTTGGGCAAATCTCTATGTACAGACAAAGTTTCCTGCTTTTGACTGTTGTCCTTCTTGGAATACGGTGGCAAAGACACTTTTGCTGATTAAATAACTAGACTTTGGTAGGATTCAGCAGCATCTTGTAGTCATACAATAATGCTTTTTTCTCTTTTTATTTCAGGGTCAGTAGTCAGGACTCTGATAAAAGGTATTGCAATAAAATAAAAGAGTTAATTACTTAAATTAGCTTTGTGGTTGCAGTAAGAACTGTGGCTTTGACATTTCTTACTACAGGTTTGCCACATATTTGGTCTTGAGGACTACATTCACTGGCAGCTAGTGGGCTGCACACACATGTACCATCTCTGTTCTCTCATGCACACTGACACAGGCAGGCAGGCAGGGGCTTGGAGTAGGTAGGAGGCACCCCATAACTGCTCACTACCCAGCTACTTCCTCCATAGTTCCCAGCACCAGTTGAGCAGCAGGAGAGGAGGAGTCACACTCTGGACAGAGATATCTGCCCATCACCTCATAACTTTTCACTGCCCAGCAGATGTGCTGGCAAATGTGCTCTCTTCAGCCTGCCAAGCAACTGTTTCAGGGAGCTGTGGAAGACATGCATGCAAATGCTTCAAATGTAGGGCAGATGGGTTGGATGAAATGGCCTTGTGGGCCAAATGAGGAGGCTTGGCAGGCCTGATTACAGTGGACGCTGTGGTTGCGAACGTGATCCGTGCGGGAGGCACATTCGCAACCCGCAGCGCCACATCTGTGCACATGTGGGTCGTGATTTGGCGCTTATGCGCAAAGCATGATTTAGTGCTTCTGCATGTGTGAGTGCCGAAACCTGGAAGTAACCCGTTCCGGTACTTCCGGGTTCAGCGGGGTGCACAACCTGAAAATGTGCAACCTGAAGTGTCTGTAACCCAAGGTATGACTGTATATGCTTTAAGTGTGTGCTGTGTACACAGCTTTATGGAGCAATCCTATATTCGAGCTACACTGGCTGATGGACCATAGGATTTGGTGAAAACCCAGCTACATTGGTGGATTCAATATATGTCTGTGGCATGAAAAATACACCATGGGAACATTCCAGATACATCAGTGGAACACTATCTCTCTTTGCTGGTAGAATGGCTCTGCCATAGAGTATTTTACTGGCATATCTGTTCCACTAGCATATCTGCATTGGAATCATTGAATCTGATGTTCCACCTGCAAAGCAGGGCTTCTGCCACATCCTATAGACCCTCAAATAGCATGCCCTTAATATCCTGGTTAGTAAACTAACTGACATGAAATCAGAATTCCCAGTTTTGGACACAATAGGGAACTCTGCTTTAAACATACCAGGATCTGTGTGCCAACGCTTTTGTGCAATAGGAGGAAGAGAGGAGTACATGAGCCCAGTGCCTACTTGTGGCTTCATTAAAAAAAGAAGTGGTGTTACACCTGAGCCTTGGGATGCAGGAATTTGACACTGAAAGATATAAGACATAGCAACTGAGGAGTTTGTTCCTAATAGCTGGTTGATTTGTGTTAACAGCCTTTCCTTTGAAATGCAGTAAGGAGGCCCTGGATTGAAAGAAATGACATTGCTCATTCTCATTTTGACTTGAGTTCCTCCATAGAACTGCAATTTCCCCTTCTTACCAATTATCCAGGGTCTCATTCCTGAAATGCAATCAGAATCTAAATTGTCAAGAAAAATTACCTGATCTGAAGGAATCATTTCAGAAGAAAAGAAAATCTCTGGTGAGTTTGAGCAGATCAGGCATGACAATGCTCACCCCTTGCTAATTTGTAAGTTGCTTTGAGTCACTATTGTAGGGAAAATGACAATTCAATATAAAAACAACAGTGGTGGTGTCAGGCCTTCTGATCTTAGCAGTCTGCTAACTACTTCAGCTATCCTAGGGCTGCCACATGGCTAGAGGTCTAGGCAAGAAGGATGTTCTGATGCCCTCCCTTTGTAAAGTAAGAAAAGCAAGAGTCTGTTTCACCCTGAGCAAGAGGGGCCCGAGAGGAAAGGACTAACAGTACTATTCTGATAAGGCTTATTCCTAGGCAGTGCTTTTTCTGGGGGTACACAGGGGTACGCATACCCCTAAACATTTTGTGAATCTAAGTTTGGCCTCATTGAGGGGCAGTATTTCAATATGATTAGGAAAATGAAAGTACCCCTAAACATTGTTTTATAGAAAAAAAGCACTGTTCCTAAGTAAGTGGAGTAAGGAGTAAGGATTACATCCTAAGTCTTGGATTTATTCTCTTCCCTTGTTGGGTGACTGGTTGTTGTTAAAGGAGCTGAACCATTCCTAGGTTGAATGCCTGAAGTACAGGTGTGATCATGTTTACAATAAAGGTAATACGTTTCAGTTCATATTAGCCGATGTCACTGGTTGGCAGCTGAAACCACTATTATGTTGGGAGGTCTGAAACGCACACCACTGGGTAGGATCCTGCTTGAAGGTCTGATTTGCCACTGCCCATAATCATAATCTATCACTTTTCAGAGCCACTCTAGCAGTCAGTTGTCTTCATGGCCTGCATACGCACCAGGACACATTATCTTGCAGAATCGAAAACCATGTACTACCTCTGAATGGCAAAGGTAGGTAGGATAAATGTTGTACATTAAATGTGAAGTTTTCTGGGCTTCTCTGCATTGTAAACTGATATTGTATTTTTGCCAACTGTCATGGTTTCCTGCATAGAATCTAGGAACTGTAGTCTGGTAAAGGTATCAAAATTTCTCATTAGGGGAGAAGCATATCCAGAATGGGTTTTCTCCTCCCACATGCTCAAGAGCAGGGGTGGGTAATCTCAGGCTCGTGGGACAAATGTGGCCCCATAGTTCTCTTCATATGGCCCTTGGGTAGGGTTGCCATATGTCCAGGAAATCCCAGACATGTCTTCTTTTGGGGGGCCAACATGCCCATCCAGGGGGATTTTTACATTTCAAAGCAGATGTCTGGGTTTTGTTTTGTTTTTTGGATTTGGGCAGCGTGGGCTTGGGCTCATGCATGGGTGGCACAGGTGCAGGCTGCTCTGCATGCCGCAGCAACTTGCAGCCTAAGCCAGGGAAAGAGGTGTGTGGACATGGCAGTGGCCCTGCACACCTGCGCCTGTTGATATTTTCACCCCCTCCCATTGCAAGAATCTCCTGATCTGATGTTTTGAGAACTGCTCTTCTGTTCTTCCGCTCCTGACTGCCTGACTCTGTGTGTGGAGAGAGTCTTATCTATATAGTGACTAGATGGCTGAGTGGGAGCTGTAACACTCATGCAAGCCAGTAGTTCTTTAGTTTGTAGTAGCTATTAGAAATAAAAGAAGTTATGCTTCAGTACTTTAGTTCCTGAATCCAGGTCACAGGCTCACCCTATTCATACACAAATACACTCTCAAGACAGGAATTGCAAGCAAAAAGACAATAGAAAGCCTTTCCCCATTTGCCTCCCTTACTGCAGAGGAATAGTCGAGGTCATTGGGAGAGTCAAAATGGCTTCAGGATTGCTTTCCTATACTATTTCAGACACATAGGTCATATATTTAGATATGTGTGCATTTATGAGTATTCTATATGTGAGACCTTAAAATTCTTATAACACTGGTTACACATTCTATGGCTTTTTAAATGCATTTGTTGGGAGGGATTACTGGTTTGTTTTTGTTTTTTATGTATTTTGTGTTCTCATTTTGTATTTTTATGTTGTGAACCACCCTGTGATCTTTGGATGAAGGACGGCATACAAATTTAATTAATAATAATGATGATGATGATGATATGAAGGCAGGCGATGAGTATTCTGCAGACAATCATGGGGAGGGACTCAGCTGTCTAGGATAGACCCTGCCAGGGTGTGGGGAGGCTGAGGAACTGCTTGGGGAAGAGGATCCTGGCTTCTGATCGCCCATCCCCTCTCCCTACCAGTCTTCCCAGCACACAGCATCTGCACAACTTCTGCCTGTTGCACCAACACTGGCTCCAGAGTCCCAAGAGGACACTGCTGCTCTGTCTGTTCTAGAGATGTTGGCAACAGCTCCTTCATTGCCTAGGTTATGGAGATGCCCAGGGGCGCCAAACTTGGATAAAATATTGGGGGGGGGTTCCAAGTAAGTCCTGGCCCCCCATAATCTATCACATGATGGGGTGCACACACCATTTGAATAGCAATGTCCATCAACTTGGGGGGGCAGCCCCCTCAAATATTTTATGGGGGGCAAAGCCCCTTCGACCCCTAGGAGTTGGCTCCTATGGAGATGCCAGTGCAGGCATAACAGACAGTTCAGGCCCAGCCTTCCTGGAAGAGTTCCCAATTCCTTGCCCAGTTGAAGGAGCAGTCCCCTTTACTGTGCTAAGTTGTGCCTTCCCCATTTCTATGTAAGAGGGTTGTAGGGGTGTGTGTGAGTCATTTGTTGGATCAACATCTTAACTTGCCTAGCCTTGCCTGCACCTGTTGCACCTCTTTACCCTTACCAACAGTTTACCCTGTAGCAATTTGAGTGCTAAAGGTTCCTATGTTGTTAAAATCGGAGTCCAAGTTCTTTATATGATGAGAGCCAGGACATTTTGTGTGGAGGAAGCCCCTCCGAGTTCCATTCCTTCTCTTCCTCAGCTTTCAGTAAGTGTTTCTGACAGGAGTTCCATATATGAATTGTCATGAGGAAATTTTGGGAACCATAGTTTAATTAAATGTTGAGACTTGTATTAAATATTCCCAACACCTTCTCAGAACTCCCAAGGCTCTCTGAGAAGAAGAAACAGCTGTCTTTTGAGATGTGACCACCAAGAGCCGTTTTACATCTCTGTGAGTGGTGTTTGTGACTTTGTACTGAATTTCCATTCTGAAATGCAGATATTTTGGATCATATTACAGTTACAACAATGCACAAAAATGTACGGTATATCAAAATGTGAACATGTGTATAAAGTTTCATTTTCTTGTCTTTCAGCATCAACAAAGAGCAGCTTCCTCTTTCCATACCAAAACCACGCTACCTCGAAGATCTGGAATCCCATTTGAGGAGAGAGCTGCAAGCACTTGACCTTACTAAAGGGAAAGTTCAGGAACTTAAACTCCAGGTCTGAGTAATAAACTCTGCTCTAATTTTACAATCTTGAGTGTGAACACATTTATTTAGCCCACCAAGATTTTTCTCAAAGGAAAAGGGGTGTATACAGAAGCCTCATATAACCAGTGCTGACTTGGGGATAGGTTTTAATGGGTAGGAGAGGATATATTAATTGCAATTTATCCAACAGCCACACAGAACACAGAACTGGTGTCAGTTCCCCTGACTGAGCATCTCCTTAAAATACCATGCAAGCAATCTAATAGCAGTCAAAGTAAGATACACATCCTTGTTTAATAAAGGATTATATCTCACTGCTGGTTATCACATCTAGATATAGAATATATTCAATTAACAGGATTTATAGTAGTACTGTTGCCATCCCCTCCCTTTTTCTCTCATTAGCCCTATAGAGAAGTATTTGAGTTCTTCATGGAAGAATTCAGAACCTACAAGCCTTTGTTGGCTTCTATCAAGAAAGAGTATGAACTGACTATAGGTAAGAGAGCATCAATTATTTTATACCAGATGTAATTCTGAACAAGCAAATTTGCTTAGCTATAGTGGATCAGAGGCCAAACAGTAGGTAAACAGTAGACTTCACCACTAAAAATGAATACACGAACTGTTTATTAACTCCCTTCTAATGAGGACAAGACATTGAAAACAGACAAAAGATTTCCGACAAAACCCACACATTTTACTTTTTTTAAGTTTAAAAAGGAACCTTCACGGGTCCTGGAAACTTTAAGTAACTTTGGAACCTGACTTTTATGACATTTAGCATATCTGAAAGAGAAGATCTACTCCCTGGAGTCGGTGAATGCCATTCTGGTCACAGCCTCTGATCAATGTACTCGGCAAATCCTGGCCTTTCAGGAGCAAGAGAAAATACAAATTGCAAAGCTGAAGGATGAGAGGATCTACTTACTGAAGCTTATTGACAAAATGAAGGAGGAGAAATATTCTTTAGAAACCCAGGTGAGACAGACGCCTCCCCATCTACACTTTAATCAACTATGACTCAAGAATCTGATCTTGCATCCTGTTTATTAAAATAGAAAACACAAATCAGTTTAGGAGTTTTTGCAAAAACTACCCTTATGCTTTAAGGTGTATCAGTTGAGGTTGTCTGACATCAGGAGATAACAATGGCAAGTTCTGTGCTTTGGCTGATGAAGCCATTGTTCTGGCTAAAAAAACAAAACAGTGGCGCTCTGGTCCATTTCTGCTGCACCACACCCCCTGGGTTCCAGGTAGCTTTGACTGGGACTGTTCTGTCATTGTTCACAGAATAGTTTTGTAGGAGTCTTTTCATAGGATAGTTTGAGGGCAAGATTCCTACATAGTCCAAGCCCCATCATTAGTTGGTAGAAGTTCTAGAATCCTTTGGACAGCTAAATTTGGTACTACTACCACTCTTCCCAAAGTAGATAAAATTTGCAGGTAGCTGCATTGTTCTAATGGACCAACACAGCTAACACAGCTGCCTTCAATTTTAGAAGTACAGTTTGTTAGCTTCCTTCCATGACGCACACATTTGACAGCACTGCATCATACAGTGTCACTTCAGAAGTTATCACCTCCTTGGCCCATCAAGGGTACTTGCTGGTTGGCTGTAGAGAGATCACAGTACTTGCTTCCACTGCTGAAGCTGCAGCCACTGACAAAATGAGCTTGTCACACCAGTGATTAGCGGTTTCCTCTGCCTTACATCACATAGGTGGCTAAGATGCGGAAGGCGGTGGCAGAGGAATACCTCCGTTACCTGAATGAGTCTGATGCCCGCAAGCTGCTACTTATAGATCTCAATGAAATGTACCGTCTGAAGGAAGAAATGAAGTTTGCCCAAATCCAAGGTAGGAGATGTAGTTTTACATAAGGTGGGCTGAAGATTCTTCTTCAGGTGGGAAACTGGAATGCAATGTAAGGGTGGCTAATATATGTCCCAAATATGTCCTCCCTGCTTGCTATCAGAAGATGGAGTCATTTCCTGTCTCAGATCAACCTGCCTCACAGGATGATTGTGATATATGGCTTCCTGAGTTCTTTGGAGGAAGTGCTGGATAAAAACGTCAATTAACACACACATTTAGCAATTATAAATGGATGATGCAGGAGAGAGGAGCAGGACTGGGCTTCCAGGAGGGTATATCAGGATCCATGGCATACAGGACCTCCCTCCCTGCTGCAGTGTCAAAAAATTGCCCCACCAAGACTGTTGTTAGGAAATGGAAGAACTCAGCCACTGAGACCATAGCAGGGGATGGGGAAGGCAGGGTGGAAATGAGCCAGGGACTGATGGCTAACCTTTCTCCATAGGACTGATCTTGCAAATGGCTCCTACAGTAGTTTTTTTTACATTTTAAAAAATATGCAGTTGCTTTAATGTAACATTGCTTTGCCCCCTAGTTTAACCTAGACTAGCCTGGCTAAACATTTCTCCCTCTTTCCTTGACTTTTTCAGCCCATTATGTAGTCAGTGGAATTTTTCTGCTTAGCATCATGTAGAAATGTCAAGTCAGTTGGTCTGTGTTATCTTATTGTCCTGAGGCAGCCTTTGCAGGAGCAATCAATAGATACTGCCATATTGGGGGGTGGGGTGGGGGAATCTCACCCTAATGGAGAAGAGTAACTTAAGCATAATTTCCAGTGGCAACTTTGGGCCTGTCTGAACCATTTTCTCTTAAAGATGAAAAGGGGGAAGATTCGGTGAAGCTGACGCTCGCTTTAAAGGTAGCACGACACGACCTCACCAAAGCCCAAGTGGAGCTGAACACTATGAAGGCAAACTATGGAGACGTAGTGCCCAGAAGAGAGTTTGAGTTGCAGGAACACAAATGTAATGAATTGACTGAAAAGGTAACCAAAGGCTATGCTGAGCCCTACTGACGCTCCAAGGTTGGCTGGTTCTCCATTATTTGAGGAGGGTTTTCAGAGTGGGATCTCCTCCCATTTGCTCTAGAGTAGTATTGGAGAACCTCTCACCCATTGGCCTAATTAGGCCATTGGGCTTGCCCTGTTTGGCCTGCAAAACTGTTTTGGACAGCCACACCCGCCTGTGAGTTTCTTCTGATGTCTTATCACATCAGGCACCTAACACGTGAATCCGTGGTGCCAAATTAAAAACAAAGAAATGGGAGCTCACGCTGAAGTGCATTCCCAGTTATTTCTTTTTGCTGCTTGAATTTTGCACTTTTAAAATTTGACACCTTTTTCTGTTGCCCTGAATTTAATCTTTGCAGCCCCCATTTGAATTATTTTTGAGTTCAAGCTGGGGCTTCAAAAGTAGAAAAGAAGAATCCATAGCACAGTATGCAACCTCCCCAGTTCTCCTATTGCAGTCACAGCTTGCAGTTTGGGTCACCTGTCATCATATGTTCTACAAGTGAGTGGCTATCATGAATAGCTGGCCACTTCTGAATCTGGGCCTCAGAATCTGGGTCTCAGAATCGGGGCCCATTTTCCCACACTTACTAGAAGCAGGGTTTAATTATTCAAAGCAAGACTCCTTTATGTGTGGAAGAGGTTTCTCCTAATCACGCTCCTGTTTTCTCAGTGATAAGGTGCTTTTCTCTGGAATGTCTTTTAATTCCCAATTTAGCATTTATGACAGGGATTTTAATGTTCTGACAGGAATTCCTTGACAAGCACTTAAAGCAACCCACACACCTGTAGGCTGTCTATCTACTATTTTAACATCTTATATACCACTTAATCATCCAGAAAATGTAAGAAGTCTATGTAGAATGTAGAATATTCATTTAAAAACATTAATAAAATTTAACATCAAGAACAAATACACACACACACCCCACACACACATGTGCATGTGTGTGTAAAATCAGAAGATGTTAAAATGTATATAATCAAATTGTATGAGTAGGATTGCCTAAACGAGCAAGCAAAATTAATACAGGAAAGGTGCTTGCCTAATATCAAAGGGCAGGGAGTTCCAGAGAATAGATGCATGCCTTGCCACATATTTACTCGTGTCCTTTGGCCTTGCCTTTCAGATGACAATTCTTCAAAAAGACTTTGATGATCTCCAAGAAGAATATGACACAATGCTGGACATACACAAGCAAGTTTCTGAGGAACGGGACAAATTCTATAATGACCTTATCAATGTCCAGCGGTCCTCCACACCGCGGCCTAGCTGGGAAAAATGTGCAGGTACTTTTTGTTGTTGTTGCTGCTGTTGTGGTTGTTGTTGTTGGTGTTGTCTTTATATGCCCAGGACAAGTACACAGCAATATTACACAATGAACAACAGAAAACATCAAAAGGTCTAAAAATTATAAATCTAAAGGAGTAATCTAATTAATCACAGTCAGCTCACCATGCCAACTGCTGGATCCCATATTTATTTATGCCTTAGAAAGCAGAGGTGTTACTGGTTACTTAAAGGACTTGGGGCAAAGTCCCATGAGATAAAAGTGCATAAAATCTGCATATGCTAATGTCTATTTATCAGAGCTGCCAGGTTGCCTCCAAGATTGAGGAAGCACAGCAGGGCACACGTGTGACTGGCTCTCTCTCCTGTTCCTTTTGATTAGTAAGTAGAATGTTTGCAGAGTTTATAAGCAACATCTTTTACTGACCATAAGCCACTTTTGACAGGGATTTCTTTGTCTTTTATATAGCTCCTGGAATAATTTTACATGCTACACTCATTACAACAAATCTGATAACTAATTAAATTCTTATATAAAAAGTTCTCCTTCCAGCTGCATGAATTGCTTGGCCCTATCCGATACCTCACATCTTCTTGTTGTTGCAGATGTGATTGCTGATGGGGCTGAGCGCTGGAGTGCTTTGTCAGAGGGCAAAACTAGTGATCAGTTGGTAGACGTGCTTTTGGAAGAAATTGGTGCGGGACTTCTAAGAGAGAGGGACACCTTCGTGGCGCTGGTATGGCTGTGCTGGTTATTGTATCCATTGGGACTTTCACCTGCTTGTTCCTCATTTTGCAGAGAAGGTCAAGAGGAGTCTTGGTCTCCACCTCTCCAAGGGGCCTGGCCTCATTCCCAGCAACCTGGAGACCCTTTCCTTCCCTCTCTTGTGCTGAAGTGTGACAAGGGAAGAGAAGCAGTTCCTGCCTAAGAGATGAACAGTTTTCAAAATGTTCCATACTGAATCAGACAATCAGTTCCTCTAGCTCTGCATTCTCTACACTGCTGCTTTCCTGGGTTTCAGACAGGAATCTTTCACAGCCCTACCCAGAGATGCTGGGGATTGAATCAGGAACTTTCCCCGTGCAGAGCACAGGGAAATCACAACCTTCTCCCAAATGCAAGTGCTACTTTCCACACCGACCCATTTCCTTAAAAACACCTGCACATTGCAGAAGATTCTTGGGCCATCATCTCCTTTTTTGTTTGTATTCCTTTCTTGCCCAAAAAATAGTAAGTGAAAGCAAAATGGAACTGGAGGTGCCTTTCTCAAAATTTGCTATCTTTTACAATGGTACCTCTGGTTACGTACTTAATTCGTTCCGGAGGTCCATTCTTAACCTAAATCTGTTCTTGACCTGAAGCACTACTTTAGCTAATGGGGCCTCCCGCTGCTGCTGTGCAATTTCTGTCCTCATCCTGAAGCAAAGTTCTTAACCCGAGGTATTATTTCTGGGTTAGCGGAGTCTGTAACCTGAAGCGTATGTAACCTGAAGCGTATGTAACCTGAGGTACCACTGTATTTGCAAAAGGTTTATAAAGTGAGCCACTAACCATCTCTTGAGAGCAGGAATGGGGGTTTAATTTGATTCAGTTTGCCTTTAAAGGAGAGTCTCCCTACTTCACCCTTTCCAGAACAGGACATTTTCTGAAAAACAACCATCTTATCCTTTGAAATGCACAGTGCTCCAGATTTTTCAGTATCATTCTCCAGCCAAGTAAAGTGTACAAAAATGCACACTAGGGTAAAGTGTGCATTATAATGTATATATTTGTGAAAATAACACAAAAATAAATATATTAGGGGCCATTGCTTTGCAAAACTGTATCTATTAGGCAAAATTGCATATAAATATGTGCATAGTAGGATAAATTAAAATAAATTAAAATATTAATCAGTTTTCATGAGGACTTAAAAATATTGCATTCCAATGAAAATGTGAAGAATTGTTAAGAATGGAAAGAACTGGAAACAGAGAGAACCAAATTGACAGATTTGTCCATCCCTCTTGGGGAATTAAAACATGTCAGGGCTAGCTTGCTAGATTTCATCCCCATGCAGCCACAAAGCAAATGTTGGGCAAACCTCTGTATCTCAACCTAACCTCTCTCACAGGACTGATGTGAAGATAAATGTAAACCACTTTGAGGTTTTTGTTTAGAATCAAGCAGTGTATAAATTTTATGAAATAAAAATAATGAATGGGAGCAGGGGAGATACACAGTATGTATAAAACCCTCCTCTGAGGAAAATGGGATATGATGTAACAAATAAATCAATCTTTCTGGGCAGAACCAAACTAATTATAATTGAAATCAACACAGTCCTGTCTTACTAAATTAGCCAAAATGTTGTGTTCTGATACTTTTCCGCAGCTGTTCAGAAGCTGTTTTGAAAGAAGAACACTACTTAGACTGCATCTGGCCAGTCCACCCCCCCCCCCGGCATCTCAATGACATCAGGTTCACAGAATTTTAAATTCAACTATGCAGACAAAGGCACAAGAGTTCGCAGGTGCCAACAATCAGCTGTCCTCTCAGCTGCATCTTTACCAGCCATCTGGTGATGGGTGGGTAGATGCAGCTTGGCCAAAACAGCTTTGTGGGTTATATGTGGAGACCTGGCAGGCCTGCTGGCTAGCATTTCCCTTCTTTTCACTTGCATTGAAAGTGCAGTGAGTGTGTCGGTTTTGTGTCCTTGCACAGCACTCCAGGCACTTTATAAAGGCTTAAGTAATAGTAGCAGTAGGGACTCTGGCTTGTGTATTGATTTAAGAGTTTGGCTTTGTACAGGACTTAATACTGTTCCTCTCACTAGGGGAGAAGCGAGAAGGTCCCTGTGTACCTGAGGTGTGATGGTGTGGTTAGGAATAAGAAGCTGACCAAAAAGGAGGTTGTGACCATTCTGAAGGAAATATGGAAAGAGAAAATTGCATCGGATCTACAGGTATCTTTGGATTTCCTTATGAATGTGCTTGAGGCAACTGGAAACATAGGAAGCTGTTGTATCATGTCAGACCATTGGCTATTGAGCTCAGTACTACCTACACTGACCAGCAGCAGCTGTCCATGGTTTCAGGGAGGGTGTCTTTCTTAACCCTTCCTGAAGATGCTGGGGACTGACTCTGGGATCTTGTGCTTGCATATTATTATTATTAGTATTAGTAGTAGTACAGTGGAACCTTGGTTCTCGAACTGCGCAGTTGACGAACAAATCGGCTCCCGGACACTGAAAACCTGGAAGTAAGTGTTCCGAGTTTTTAACGTTTAGACATTTTTTGGAAGCCGAACGTCTGATGCGGCTGTTGGCTATTGTTTTTGGGGTACTTGCACCAATCAGAAGTCCCACCTTGGGTTTTCGAACGTTTCGGGAGTTGAACAGATATCTGGAACGAATTAAGTTTGAGAACCAAGGTACCACTTGTAATAGTATGAACATTGGCCCAGTAGCAAATTGGCAACCAAGTCTCTGAGCAAGTCTCTGAGCAAAGATGTTACATGTTGACAGGATCTCAATCCTGTCAGCAATCGTGCTGCAGCATTCTGCAACAACTGCAGCTTCTGCATAGCGCGCAGTGCAGTAATCTTGAAGTGTAGAATCATAGAATCATAGAGTTGGAAGAGACCACAAGGGCCATCGAGTCCAACCCCCTGCCAAGCAGGAAACACCATCAGAGCACTCCTGACATATGGTTGTCAAGCCTCCGCTTAAAGACCTCCAAATAAGGAGACTCCACCACACACCTTGGCAGCAAATTCCACTGTCGAACAGCTCTTACTGTCAGGAAGTTCTTCCTAATGTTTAGGTGGAATCTTTATCCTGACTGGAGAGGTGAGCAGTCCCTCATCTCACTTAAAGTAGATCTACATAACCACACACACACCCTACAGTAAATTCCAAGTAATCAGTGCATGAACTACTATGGCCAAGCTTTCCCAGTCCAGGAAGAGACGTAGCTGTTGTAGCAGTCACAGCTGGTAAAAAGCGCTTCTAGCTACTGAGGCTGCCAGGACCTTGTGTGACAAAACTGGATCCAGAAGCATCCATAAGTATAGTTACCAATCCTGTGGTTAGCCATGGGCGGCTGGTTGATTAACTTCAAAAAAAGAGAGGCCCAAACCTAGCTGAACAGTTGTTACTACAAGTGATTCCAAGCCTATCTTCTTGATGAGGAATATTTTTTACTATGCAATTTAAAATTATTGGGAGGGAAGTCTTTTGTGATTCAAGCAGAAGCTGTAAAGAATCGCTCTCAACAGCTGAGGACTCTGTTCCAGAAACTGCATCTGTCTCTCTTGCAGAAAGGAAAACAATCCAGCCTTCCAGAGTTCTTCCTGAACTTCTTCCAGAAAAGGTATGGTGACGCTCCTGCTTTTGACTGGACTTACAGCGTCTATGAAAACATCAAGCTCTTTAAATCGAATGAAGCCATGTCGTTATTTCATCAAATCCTGACTGGAGAGGTGAGCAGTCCCTCATCTCACTTAAAGTAGATCTACATAACCACACACACACCCTACAGTAAATTCCAATCTACTTTTTTTCCTAACCTGCTATAAGAAGAAATTGTGTATTCCCCTTTCTTGCTCACAGTGGTTTTTTTAGATCACATGTTCTTCACTTCGTCTGAGCAAGTTTCCCTGGTGCAGGTGTTTTTCTTCTGAGAAATTCACCTGCAGTTGGAGTAAATTCAGCACTGAAGAATCCTCTTAATAATTTCAGCTGATTGAGATGTCCAGTAGTTGTGCTGATGGTCCATGCTACTGTTCTCCTTTCCTATTGCAGAATGAGTTAATGCTGGAGGGTGCTGTAGCCTAACTCTTCTACCTTCATTTCCCCAGCTGGATGAAGCAGTATACCACAGCCACCTCCAGGAACTTGCCAACCTCGTAAGGGAGGCGACAGCTGCTGATACCGCAAATACTGGCCAGCTGACACGCGACGAGTTCATGTAAGAGTTTGGAGCAGGGAGGTGTCCTTTGCAGCCAGGTGCAAAGGAGTTGAGCAGAAGTGTACAATGGTACCTCGGGTTAAGAACTTAATTCGTTCTGGAGGTCCGTTCTTAACCTGAAACTGTTCTTAACCTGAAGCACCACTTTAGCTAATGGGGCCTCCCGCTGCTGCCATGCCGCCGCAGTGTGATTTCTGTTCTCATCCTGAAGCAAAGTTCTTAACCCGAGGTACCATTTCTGGGTTAGCGGAGTCTGTAACCTAAAGCGCCTGTAACCCGAGGTACCACTGTATATTTAATTTTAGCAAACTTAAGCAGAATTGTTTTTCTCTGCATGGACAGCCTTGGAGTTTTATAGTACAGTATTCTGAATATATTTGAAAAGCAAGGAGTGAAGATGGGGCCCCTTCCTTTGGTACATTATGGTATGGGGAAATTCATAAAGTCACCTCCTCCTTCTCCTGAAACATCAGTATTTTAAAAAACAGCACACATACATAGTGCATGTACATATGAAACCAATACATAAGCTGAAGGGTTTTCTCTCTCCTCCTGTAGCCCTGCCCTGAGGGCAGCTTTTCCACTAAAGACCGAAGAATCTATCCAAGAGTTAATTGTAGCTGCAGGCTACAAACCGGAGTATCCTGAAACCTCTCTTTCATACAAGCTCTTATTCATAGAGGTAGGTTTCTCCGCTCACGGCATAGAACCAGAAGCAATTAATTAGTTTTAGAAAAAAGGATGGCTGGGGGAACATGATTAGGTTTTTAAAATTATACATAGTAAAAATAGCATAAACAGAAGAGCTAATGAACTGGCCAAACTTCTTTGGGGAGAATATTTTTCTCTTTCTTTCTGCAAGACCAGTGAAATTTTGTTTGGAGATTGTACACTGCTTTGTGGACAAAGTTCAGTATACTTTTTTTAAAGATGAGCAATAAATTCAGTAAATTCTTTTTTTAAAAAATAGCTCTTTACACACCACCTCATTAGCTTATGGAGTTGACTGTCATAAGATTATGTGAAGGGCCACTGTCTTAGATGGCTTTCAAAGGAGAGTAGGCACTTTAATAGAGGATAGGTTTATATTAGCTATGCTGCCTAAACAGACCTCCATGTTGAGACACTGTCCCTGACTAGTGGAAGAGGAACAATCAATGGGAGAAGGCCACAGCCTGACTGCAACTAGTTGGCCCCTGTGTGAAAGAATGCTGGACTAGATGGATTTTTAAGTAAATTAAGCAGGTCTTCTGTTCACACTGCTTTGGGCTGCATTGTGCCTGTTTTTGTTTTTAAGTCACCGATGGAACTTCCTGAATTCATAGTGCACCAGTGGTGTTGTCGCAGAAGCTGATGTCTTAACTTTGGCTCTTCCTTTGTTTTATCTATGACACCAAGCTAAAAAAACACTGGCTATCCATGGAGGGCAGGATCCAAGCAACTCCCCTGCCAATAGAGTAGGTAATTAAAGCTATATTGACAAACCCTAGGGCCAATGTAGCTTCTCCATACTAGCGGTTAAGAGCTTATCATATTCCAGAAACATGCAAATCAAAGCCTACAACTGAGTCTAATTGCTGTTTCAAAGTCTGAATGGCTGGACATGTTTGTTTCAAAAACAGCAATTAAGCATCCTGCTTAGATGTCCAGAGAACACTGGACAGTGGAAACTGGAGAGCTGTTTCCAGTTAATTTTCTAATGTTTGACAACTGCCTCCACTGACAGAAGGCAGATTATATGCTACCTCTCCCAACTCAGGGTGTTAATTGCATCAAACAAAGCCAGCCCTAAAATAATTGTTTACTCTTGCAGGATGAAGAAGGAAAAACAGAACCTTTTGTTAGGAAACTCAAGAAGCAATATGTGAATGAAAAAAGAGACTATATCCGTGAGATACAGGCTCAGTTAGGAACCTTGATGTGAGTATCAGCCTGAAAAGAATTGGATCCCGACTATCTTAATTGGAAATTAACTCATTGATTTCAATAGAAGCTATGATTAACTTGTCTCAATGGAATTCAAATTTACACCGCAGCTTCCATCTGCATGATTAAATTCAATTGGACTTACTCCTCAAATTATGTGTATGGTATTATAGCCTTCATCTAGATCTAATCCCTGGTTGGTCGGACAGTTAATCTCTCTCCCTCTTTTGCCCCCTCTCACAATCCTACACACAAAACGTTTGTGTGTGTGTGTGTGTGTGTGTGTGTGTGAGAGAGAGAGAGAGAGAGAGAGAGAGAGATGTGTGATGCTTTCCTTTTCATGAATTCCTTGCCACTTTAAAAAAATAGAAGAAAAAAGGTGTTAGCCAGGGCAGCAAGAGATCTCCTTAGAAGGACTGTACATGCGATAAATGCAATTTTTCCGTCGGCATCAGGCCATCAGATGAGTTGTCGGCACCTCCTAGTATCCAAAAGCAGGAAATGCACAAGAGTAAAGGAATATACTGATACTTTCTGTCACCACTCAGCAGTGGCGTAGCATGGGCGGTGCAGGGGGGGGCCAGCCGCACCAGGTGCAACATTTGGGGGGGGGCGCGCTCGCACTCGCAGCTCTCTGCCCCTACCTGGCTCACTCACTCTCTCTCACTGCAGTGCTGGCTGTGCGAATCCGATTCGAGCTGCCGGGTCGCCGCCCACTGTGGAGGGGGAGGGTGCCAGGCGTGCGGTGCGGTGCGGAGCGGAGAGAGAGCGAGGGAGGGACTATCTGGGGGAGGGACAGTGCAGCGGCTGCCCAGCGCAGCGCTGAGCGCGGGAGAGAACCACACCCAACCAGCCCAGGCAGCAGCAAGAAGCAGCTGGCAGCGGCATCAGGTTAGGGGTTAGGGGCGCAAATTACTTGCCTTGCCCCGGGTGCTGACAACCCACGCTACGCCGCTGCCACTCAGTCCGTTTCCTGCATTCCTAAGGCAGACCTCTCTGCTTCAATGATTTCCAGTGGCTTTGCTCCTATTTTTCTTGATTCTGTTTTCCACTTTTTTAAAAATTAAAAATTGGCCCTTTTACCTTCCCAGACTGCCATATCACTCCAATGGCTGCCTCCCTTGGTTCCCACCCAAATTTTTCCTGCCTGCCATTTGTTCCTGCCTCTGCTCACCTCCACCCACACCCCAGGCTGTTTTTCTGCCATCCTAGCCTGCCAGTCTTTTTCTCATGGAGATGAATTTTTCACCACTTATCATTTATTTCTAGGTCTGTTCCTTAGTGGTTGTGGTTCCAGCTGGGTCCTCTGTCCCTTAGGCAGCTGTGGTCCATCTGTCTTCATTTTGCCTTCCTTTTGTTCTTTGGAAGAAGTCTAACCAAATACTTCCACTTGACAAACTCCTAGTTTCGTTTAATCGCAAGACCTTGGGGAGGAAGGCTTCACCTGCTACATTCGGCTTGCTACCTGCAGGTCTCTATTTACCTTGCCTATGAGTGTCTCAAGCTTCCTGTCCCAGAGCACATCATGGCTCATTTGCCACTAACACCTTGAGCTTTTGACATTTTCAGGGCTATAACCTTTGTTAAGCATTGTAAATTGGCAAGCGGAAAGTGTCACAAGTGGTTTTGCAGACCTAGGCAGCCTGGCGAGTCTACTCTACTGGGAATGTGGGCTTTGGTACATCCCATTTGATGGCCTGACAACCATGGAAAAGGGACCATTGGTCTCATCTGCAGGATGGTTTTCATGGGTGACACTCTGTCAGAACCACTCTTTGAGCTAGGGGGACTACTGGTCTTCAATGCCTTTTGGGGGTTGTTTTTGTTGTTGCTTGCTTGTAGCCGTTACTTGTTGTGCGCCTCCTGTGTTTTACATCTTTCTGTTTTCCTGATCATGTCTGCTAGTGAGGTCCTGTGTTAGTCTGAGTGAGGATGGAAAGCAGTCATATATTCCTTGACTTGTGCATTTCCTGCTTTTTTATACGAAGGGGCACTGATGACCCATCTGACAGCCTGATACCCTTGAAAACCACCCTTCAAGTGAGACTAATGACCTGTTTTCTTAACTTCAAACTATGTACTGGTAGTGTGCAGGTCAGGATGCAGTAAACTTGGATAGGTGATCAGCAGTAAACTTGATTATCAGTTTTCTAATGTAGGCCGTACTTACACATCAATGACTCTCATTGACTACTTTACCCTTTTTACATACAGGGAAGTGAGACCAGATGACTTGCGGGCAGCTTTCTGTATACTCGACCATGGTTTGTCAGAGCGAACCCTGGAGTCTTACATCTGTTATGCATTCCAAGTTTCCAAAGACCAATTGGACCCTGCGGTCTCCATCCCCATAGAAGTACTGATGAAAAGGCTTAAGGCTGGAGATATCAGACGACAAGGAACTGTTATTGGAGATGCAAAGTATCAGCTCCAATCCCACACTTTAGAAGAAACAGAAGCTCTTGTCAATATTTAAATTGGCCACACCCTATACCCACCCAAGGGTAACTAGAGTAATAAATTTTACAGAATAGTAATGTAGAACAAAACTTTCCTCAAAGAGCTCTGGTGACAGCCCTGCTGGAGTATTAGCCTTAGGTAATAGAGGGTTTGACTTCTTAGAGGCCATGACCAAAGGGCTAAAAGTTGTTCACAACTGGCAGCATGCCTTTCTCCTCACAACTATGTACTTTAGTATTTACTAAGGCTCCTCCATTAAGTCAAAGTGGCAGTTTACCCAACTACACATTGAAAGCTTGGTGATAAATGTTTTTAGAAGATTCTTTACATCTACTTCCCTTGCTAGAATTTCTGTGAGATGAAAATAAAATGGTTCTGTTTCTTTCTGGCATTTAAACCAGTATTTCCACTAAGCCTAGATCTGCTTTGTTATTGCAAAGGCAGTTCGGTGTTTGTGTAGCCTTCAGTGGAGCAAAATTTTATGCTATGAAGTTTAAGATGGCACACTTGAGCCCCTGTGACTCTTCAGTCCTCCAGCACACTGTGTAATACATATCAGTTTTTCAAAGTAAAATACAGAACTTGTGCTCTGCAAAACATTGCTTTATTTTACAACCACTGTACAGGAATATGAAGAAAGCTGTACCACAGGAAAACAAAGGTAAAAAGAGTGAATACTTATTTTATTCATAATTGAGATTTTTCCCTAGTCTTTTAAGTAAAGTACCGAGAACTTGCTGGGTGTACTGTAAATGTTCTAATTCTAGAGCCTCCCAGGGTGTTTCTGGAACTGCATTCCTTTCCCCATATTGAGAACAGATTGTCACCAGCATCTCATCATAGCATGGGAGGGAACACTTTATTTCCACTAGTGGCAACAGGAATTAGCAGCTGCCTGTACTCCAGAGGCATGTGACGCTCTATCAGCACATTTAAAGGAACCTTGTCAGTTATCAGTCCTTGCCTGGATTAAAAAGGGGAAGAAAATAATACATGAGTTAGGAAATAAAGTTTGTTTACAACTAATGGTCATTATGGCTATAACTCAAATAACTATCAGGTTGCCATTTGCTATTAGGCAGAAAATGAGTTCTCAGCTAAATTTGTTCATTCTGATCATTGCCCTCATGAACTGTGACTGTAGCTTCAGATAATCGAGAGGCCAGACAGACATTTTAAATAAAGGCAGGGTATACAGAAATCGCTTACCATGTCAAACTAAAAACGTTGGGGACAAGAATGAATGAATAAGCATTGGGGACATGATGTAGGACGGCACAAACCTATGTTTGATAGAGACCACACAAACAAGGTTTTTTTAAGGATCTCCAGGAGCAGGCACAAATAGCAGGTCTGAATTTAACACATTCACCAGACATTTGTCCAAAGCTGGGCATTGGCACTGAGTAGCAATCTGTGTAAGTGTAAGATGGGACTGCCCAGTTAGCATTCACCAGCCCCTCTTCATCACATTCCTCTCTGCTGAAATGTCCATTTTAGTTCCCTTTTGTACTGCATACCCCATGATACACACAACTGCCTCTTTTTTATTTCAGGTATTGGAAAGAGGTTCTTGTAATACAATGACCTCAAAACTTTCTTTAGCAGAACAGATTTTACTCAAAGACACCAATGAAGTAGTCTTGACTACTTCTACATCCCATGTCTGCTTGAAGGAAAACAAGGGCCAGGTTAGAGACTACTTGCTTTGTAATAAAGCTGCCTGGAAATTGACTTGCAGAAGGCCCCAGGACTCTATAAAAAGTGTTAGTCTTCAAGTATGCATGCCCTTCTGTTAGTCAATTACTGTTTGAGAGATCTGTTTTCAGAAATATATACAACTTCAGTAACGCTGGACTGGAACATCCCTTCAATTTGATGAAGAGCCCTTGAAACAGCAAACTAAACATCCTTTACCGCCTCATGAGAAGCTCCAGATCAGCTGGCTCTACAGTCTTTCTTCTGGCATGATTTGCATAGGCTTCCAAGTCGTCACTCAGTTGTTTAAAGTACAAGTTCACACTAAAAGGATACAAAAAGCAAGTTAAGCAAGCTGCAGCCTTCCCACATTCCAAGGGATGGCTATGCTGCAAGGCCACAAGAGAAACAAGAGGACCCAGTCCTCAAAACGTGTGGCAATGATGGAAACTGACAGTACAACAACCTTCATGCCATATAGCCACACTTTGGTTTTCTTGGTCCAACAGTGTTCAGCTGGCAACCTCTTCTCCCACATCATTAATTGGTATGAAAGGTGTTCACCATTACTCACCAGTTCTCCACAGTCTTGAAAGCATCCTTGGCCACTGGCATCTTCACACAGCGGGCAAATACATTTTTTACAAACTTGCTGGGGAGAGCCGGCTCACGTTTTCCTCTGCATGCCCTCTCAGCTGGCTTTGTAGCCTGCTTAACTGAAAGCTGTTTTGAAAGAGACCTCCAAGGGAAATAAATGTTAAATGTGTGCAGCAAGCTCTACAGGAACAGATGTAACACACAACACATAATCCTCCTGTTTTACTTCCTCAGGGAAGTTTCACCTTAGTTTAATGTTGAAAAGAGTGAGTGCTTCATGTACATTAGTAACAATGTGACTGGCCTACCAACAGAGGTACACAGAAAGGGAAGAAATAATGTATATAATAGCCAGAAATGGCAAAGTAGTATGAAAATTCAGAATTCCTATGTATTATTATTTATTGAATTTATATACCCCCCCCAATACCTGGAGGTCTCGGGGTGGTTCACAGAAAAGATCAACATAAAAACCACAGTATAATCAAAATAAAAACAACAACCCAATAACATCACCTCCGTCAAAAAAAGAGTAGTCCTGTGTTTCCACTAGAAAGATTTAACAGATACTTGGCAGATCTGCATTCCCACACCTTTTTTAGCATCAGCAGCTACAATCTCAGGCACTGTTGTGACAAGGATACTAAATCAGAAAAGCTAAAGACTAGTTTGAGGTCGTATTAAGCATGTGCAAAATGCTTACCCATCACTGAGTAACAGCAACCAGCCATTAAAAATTGAGAGTTGGAGCAGGACTTCCAGGTCACAAGAAATGACTTCTAGGCAACACATTGTACCTCTTGCATTGAGAAACCAAGCATTGCAAAGAAGCCCAAGAAGCTACAATGCTTGTGCAGACCAGACACCCAAATGTATAGTCCTTTTATGCTGTAGACAGCGTAAGGCAAAACAGCTATTTCAGATTAATAGAAGTCAGTTGCCATAGTCAGTTGCTGAGGCTGAAGTTCTATCCCATTGCAATTATATAGTTACCTGGAGGCAGCCACTTTTGGAGCATGTAGGGCAGACAGCAATGGTGTACACTGGACAACTCTATTACGTACAAATGCTGGTGTCTTTTCAGGTAAGTCTGATGGGAGAAAAAAAATATAAGGCCTGTGCATGCCATCTCCAAGAAGAACTCAGAGTAGGCTGAAAGGCAGTAGGTGAGTCACAGATAGGGTTGCTTGAAGCAACTTGGAACTTCCTCCCTTTTCACTGCTGACCTAATACTCCACAGCAAGGGCGTGAGTGATTCACCAGCAACTGATTTCTTAGCACTGGGTAGAAGTCTAGCTGTGAATCCTTGCTGGGAGTTTGAGACGAGATAAGGAAATAATTCAAGAACAAGTAATGCTGTGGAATAAGGCTGTACATTGATAAGTCTCCCATGACAGTCCCCAAAGAGCTAAAATACTCTGTTTTGTTCTGAAAATCTGGAGGAATGAGCTCACCAACAGGTAGCTTCAAATTCCATTTGTCTACACTTCCATGAGTAACCACAATTCCATTCCCCTTCCCAAAACAAATCTCCTCACCAACATTCTCAGAATCCATTTCAGTCTCTGACACCTCCTCAGTTTCAGAATCCATTTCAGCTTCTGAAACCATGTCATCCATAGTTTCTGGGTCCAACATTTTTCCTTGAGATGTTCCGTCTTCCATTTCTTTTGTTGGTAGCCTCTCAAACTGCTCAGATCTCTTTCTGCTTAAACGTCTGCTTGGAGTTGCAGCTTTGGTACTTTGGGGGTTCTGAATATCTACAAGGAAAAAATTCAAGAACAAGTAATGCTCCAGAATAGGGCTGTACATTGATAAGTCTCACTGTGAAAGTCCTAAAATACTCTGTTTTGTTCTGAAAATCTGGAGGAATGAGCTCACCAACAGGTAGCTTCAAATTCCATTTGTCTACACTTCCATGAGTAACCACAATTCCATTCCCCTTCCCAAAACAAATCTTCTCACCAACATTCTCAGAATCCATTTCAGTCTCTGACACCTCCTCAGTTTCAGAATCCATTTCAGCTTCTGAAACCATGTCATCCATAGTTTCTCGGTCCAACATTTTTTCTTGAGAGGTTCCGTCTTCCATTTCTTTCGTTGGTAGCCTCTCAAACTGCTCAGATCTCTTTCTGCTAACATGTCTGCTTGGAGTTCCAGCTTTAGTACTTTGGGGGTTCTGAATATCTACAAGTCAGAGGCAAATAAGGTATTCATTCAGTGACAAATAAAATCTTAGAGAACTTTTAGAAATACTGTCACACACAATACAGCTGGGTCTGCTACTACCCATTCACATATTGCCAAATACTTTTTAGCTTTGACACTATTGCTGGAGTTCAGCAGAGAAGGCACATGAAAAAATTTCCTCTGGAGTCTCATCTCCACAAGAAAAAAGGAATTATGTTCTGGGTACTGGCAATACTCAATCCCATTTTAGCTCCTGAGATCACACCTGAGACATATGTTCTCTGCAACGTTATGATCCGCAAACTTTTCAAATTGATGAGATCCATAGGATGTTTATTTTATTTAAAAGAATTTATAAAACCACTTAAACCAAAAATCTGTAACTGGTGCATATAGGGCAATTTAAAACAATGATCAACATACAAATAAAAACCAGCAAAATTCATAATTTGTTTACATGTCTGTATAGGTTTGCCAAAACAAAAAGTAGTACTATACATGGCCTGGATTACTATGCTGATCTTTTTGGAGAACAGACAGGGCAATCATTCGATGCTGAGGTGACCATCAATCAGTCAAATCTTCCAGAATGGCAAGTGGTAACTCCTGCAGAGATAAAATCTCTGATAGTTTAAAATCAAATAAAGTGCCAGGTGAGGACATGATGCCGCCAGAGCTATTTAAGACACATATGGAATGGTGGCAACCCATCTTGGCCAAAGTCTACACCCATAAAAATAATACAGCTTAAATGCCAGCTAGCTGGAAATTGAACATCATCGTGCCAATTTATAAGAAAGGGGAAAAAACCCTCCCTCAAAATTACCGCCCCATTAGCCTGCTGGACATCCCCTCCAAACTCTATGCCCGTCATCTGCTTACCAAATTAACAGACTGGCTAAGTGAAAATAACCTCATATATAAATAAATATATGAGGAACAAGCAGGGTTCAGAGCTGGATATAGTACTATTGACCAGTGTTTTACACTGTCTCATATCATCAACAAATATACTCAACAGAACAAACATAACCTGTTTTCTGCCTTTATTGACCTATCTGCTGCTTTTGACTCAATCAACCGTAATAGACTGTGGAAGAAATTCTCAAATGCTAATATAGACCTATAACTCTTATTATTAATTTGTGAATTGTATCGTGACACCGAAACACAAGTTAGAGTAGGGTTAAGGGGAATGATCTTGGTGATGATCTTACTGGGTTTATATTAACAAGAGCAAAATTAAGTTAGAGAGGCATTACAGGTATTCAGAAAATACAAAAGATAGGCAGAAGGAAGATTCCCAAATTGACAGACACCTCCTAAATGTCTGTCCTTATATATAAGGGAAAGGAGGAAGGAAAAGGTGGAGGGTTTTTGTATTAGCTAAGCTTGTCCCAGATGTGCTCCAGGAGTCATAGCAGATTTCTTATGGTGAGGAAATGAATGTTTTGGAAGCAAGAAGAGAAGCATCCAAATCACCTGGAAGGGAGGAGATAAAACACTAATGCAATTGCTAGTTGTGAAAGTCTTCAACTTTCCTCACTTCCACTGCAGATTACTTACTGGTGGGCAGATGATTTCCAGGACTTAAGAAGTGTTCCATATCACTGTTCCCATGCAGGCTCTCTTGCTGCCCTCTTTCAGTAGTAACAGTCCTTTCCTGGAACCCAACTTTCAAACCATTTGCATGTTCAGCGCTCTGCCTTAGCATCTTTTTTTGATGATGGCAAATTAATCCTTCTTCAGTATCCTGCAGGCTCTGCTGATGCTCTTCCATTGGATTAGCAGCATTTTCCTCAAGTACAGCTTCAATCCCATCAACACAGTCAGTGTACTGTGTAAATATCTCTTTTTGTTCATTCTGTGTCACTCCTTCAACAGCCGTATCAGTCTCTGCACCCTGAATAGAGGATGGCAAACTCCCTTTGGCTAAAGACTGCCTTGTCGGGTGAAGCTGAGGATGAACAGCAGAAAGCCCTGCTGCACTCTGCCTGCTGAGCTCAGGTTGGGCAAACAACTCTGTATCAGCAAATTGTGCTGAGGAATCATTTGATAACATACTTGGAGCCACAAGGTAGCTCTGTGCTGTTGAAAAAAATTCAAAAACGGATTAGCCTTTTAAATGGAGATAACATTCCATGTTCCACCATTACAACTTTCAGACACTTCCTTCTGCATTGGAATATTAATCTCCCCTCTATTCACAGGTTGCTACTCAAATAGACACAGGCACCCAGTCCAAATGAGAACCAAAGGAAACTCACAGCCTTTTGTTTGCAGCAAGTTTTGTTCAATGCCGTCTTCAAAAGCTTTCACATTAACACCTCTGTAATTCTTTGGCCTACGGACTAAGCCTTTCTTCCCAGCAGAGCGCAATGGTGGTGGGGTTCTAAAAGAGATCTGAGACCTGAGAATATAAGAACAGAGCACATGAAACATATTGCTTGTTTATCTAGCACTGCCTTCCCTCTCTAATAATGGTCATTGTTGCATGTTAGTATAATGAACAGGGAGCCCTACACACGGAATCACCAGCTAACTCTTGTATTCATCTTCCTAATGGACTCTGATCTTTCTCACTGAATCCCAATGGTGCCGACAATTCCCGTATCACTGGACCCATGGCGCTCAACTGTCATAGCCATACTCAAACCAAGCTCAAATAACACAATCCTGGGTAGACAAATGTGGCATTGGACCTACCGTAAAGTTTCATTTTATGTAGGTAATAGAGGTGATCCTTGGACGGGTTGTCCTTCCCACTCACTCCACTAGGCAGGAATGTGCAAATTAGAGCTGTTCTTACATTGTAGTGGGAGGGCGAGTGAGAGAGAGAGAGAGAGGGCAAGCTCCCCTGTTGAAGGTATCAAAGCTCAAGTAAAAAAGCTACCTACAGCCCCTTAAGAAGGTGTCATGAAACCTGAAAGAAGACAAACCCATCTTTCAGTTTCATCCACCAAGCTAACTCAAACACATCACTTAGACCAGGGGCTCCCAACTGTGGTCCTCAGACCACCAATGGATCATGAACTTCATTTAGGTATGGGTGTGAAGAACATCCATCACTTTAAATATTCATACTGATTTTTAATTGTATCTCCTGTAACTATATTCCTATTGATGTTCCTATAATCCCTGCAAATAAATAAAAATGAAACAACACAAGAGTAAGTACCCTGTGAGGAAATGGATCATTGCTGTCTTTACTGACAGTTGTATTATATGTTATAAATAACATATCCACAAGTATGTTATTTAGCACTGTTGGAATAAGGGAAACTTGGTAATTCAGCCATTAATTTACCACAAGGAAACTCTACTTGTAGACTCATTTAAAAGCCAAAATAACTTCTGGATGTTTATGGCTCTGAAACAGATAACCTAAGGAAATTGACAGTATATATTAGGGGTAGTCAACCTTTTTATACCTACTGCCCACTAATGCATCTTTCTTGATGGTAAAATTTCCTTACCGCCCACTAGTGCTTGATGGAAGGAGGCTTCAGCTTGTGCCATAGAACCCCCTACCGCCCACCTAGAATCTTGAAAGGCCCATTAGTGGGTGGTAGGGACCAGATTGACAACCCCTGGTATATATCATGTGTCAAATGCTGATGAAGCAGAAATCCCTAACTATGGGTAGGCAAAGTAAGAATAGAACGTTGATAACTTTTACTGACACACAGTGTGTGTGATGATACCAGATAGATTTAGGGGAGCGCAACCAGTTCAGTCACACTGGCAATGGAGCCTTGGGAGTGCCACAATTATGAGGTAAAATGGAAAGTGAGAGGCAGAGGAGAGGGGCTGAATTTTGGTGTCACACGAGGTGCCACTTAAAGTTGAGATCCCAAGGTCTGCCACTGATACTATTCAGCAGTGCAAAAACAGTCTAAATATTCACACATAGGTTAAAATCAGACAATTCTCCAAACCAGGGAATAGTTATCCTTTTTTCAGACAGAGGACCACATTGGCCCATGGACAACCCACTGGGAGCCACACATCAAAGCAGCCATGGCCTTTTCTCACCATTATTGCTTATTAATTTCACTTTCCTCAATAAGTACTATCCAACACCACTGCACTTCTACTTTCCTTATTCCTTCGATGTACATTCAAGTTGAAAATTTCATTCACAGCTGTTTCCAGAAACAAGGAAAATAGCTTGGAAAGGCTTTTGCACTGGTTCCAGCTTCCCAGGGGCATAGTGTGGCGGTGGGAGGGGGGCTGTCAGGGTAACCACCCTGGGCACTTTTTTCTGAGGGGAGTGCTACTTACAACGCCTTCCCCAAGCCAGACTTGTGCTGCTTTGCAAGGCTAGGATCTGATCAGATCCCAGCCTCGCAAAGCGGGACTGGCTCAGGGAGGGTGAGAAGGAAGCCAGGTGCCCATTGATCTCAGCCTTGCCCTTGAGGGGCTGGGATCAAAGGGTGCATGGCTGTTGTGCCCTTCTCATACTGTCCTCCCTGAGCCACTTTGCAAGGCTGGGCTCATTCCAGCCTTGCCAAGTGGCTTGGAGCTGGTGTCACATTGGCAGCAAGGACTGGTGCATGATGGGCTCCATTCACCCCCGGCATACATGCACACCCCAGACACCATGAAACCGCACCCTGCAGCTTCCTCTCCTTGTTGCTAATCCATAAAGGAAAAATTGGGACCTTCTCTGCCTCTTATTTCCCATGCAGCTACTTTTGGTGAAAGAATAATAATGGGTTGCTAGCTCTAAGGCAGCATTACAACTGTGGATGGGGAGCATGGCCATGCTCCATCATTCCTCCTGCTTCCACCCCATCCAAATCAGGCTCCATAGCTACTTACTTGTGGTTCTTATTTGCTCTCCCTTGCTGGCTTCAGTGTCTGCCATTGTTCATGCAAATGCCTGACAATGAGGTGAATCAAACTAAGATCCTAGAGGGCTCAACAGCACCACTTGCTGCTTTGCAAAACATTACAACTCGTCCCCCAAACATCCAATACAGCAGCCAAACTGCTTGGGGGACATAGGCATTCTTGGGGGTGGTGTATGCAGGCCACAGCTTAGCCATCCCTGCTCCAAACCATGGTATGATCAGGAACAAGCAGTGGAAGCCTTAGGCTTATGCACTCACTTCTCTCTCCATCTAGCCTGATAAACAAGAGATTTAGAAACCTCTCCTAATCTTCTCCCTTTTCCTGCAGGTGGGCAGCAGGGAGAAAACAGGCTCATCCGCTTGAGACTTTCTGGTGCTCACTCCTGCTACTCCAAATCACTGTTTGGAGGATCATCTGAATGTAGCCATGCTGAATGTAGTGGCATATAGAGCAACCAAGTAGCTCCAGCACCTCTGCCATCACTGTTGTAGCCCTCACTAGGTACATATCGTGAAAAGTGGGTAAGAAATCAAATAAATAAGAAAAATAATAGTTTGTAATTCTTCTTTCATCAGTGTTGACAATGTACAGGATGGTGACATTATGTTGTTCAGTAGAGGAAGAATCAGTTGTTACAGCATAGTCACAGAGGAAAGATAACTTACTTTGTCTGAGATGTGTCGTCCAACAATGAATGAGCTAGAAAACAGATCAAGGCATATACTGAATGGCCATGGTAGTGAAGGGTGCAAATTCTACATCTTACAAAAAATATTATTTAATGAATCAACTATTCTTTATTATTAATACAGTGGTACCTCTGTTTATGAATTTAATCCATTCCAGAAGTCTGTTCTGAAACTGAAACCGTTCTGAAACTGAGGTGCACTTTCCCTAATGAGGCGTCCTGCCACCAGTGCCCTTCCACCATTCGGATTCCGTTCTTAGACCGAAGTAAAGTTTGCAAACCGGGACACTATTTTCAGTTTTGCGGAGTTCGTAAACCGAATTGTACTTAAACAGGACTGTTCTTAAACCGAGGTACCACTGTACTGTGTAAATATTTATTTATTTCACTTATACTTTTCCTCTTCAGAGCTCAGAGTGGCTTATAATACTTCCCAGGGCCAAACCTGCTTTAGTTTCAGCAACAAAACTGTATCATGTGCCTTCTGACTGTTCTCTAGGCAATTCAGAAATATTAAATATGGAAATTCTCTGCAGTGTTAATCTGAGCCATATTCATGGGTGAGTTCAGAAGGACACAGCAATTATTCTTAGTCACATATTCCAAAGCCTACACATGGCCTGTTCATTGCAAGACATATTTGGCTAAGGCACCAGAATACCATTAACACTAGCTCTGATTGTTTCCAACAATTCTCCACAAAGGAGAGTGCTCATTGTTCAGTGCACTGGTGCTCCTTGAAAAAGACCTCTTTGGTTATTTCTGCTGCTGCTCCCATTTGTGCACATTACTAGGCAAAAGACAAGCATGAGCTGATTTTTGTTAAATAGACAGATGGGGAAAAGTAGACTACTCACTTATATTTCCTTTGTTCCTTGTCACAACTTCAACAGCCGTATCAGTCTCTGCACCCTGAATGGAGGATGGCAAATTCCCTTTGGCTAAAGACTGCCTTGACGGGTGAAGCTGAGAATGAACAGCAGAAAGCCCTGCTCCACTCTGCCTGCTGAGCTCAGGTTGGGCAAACAACTCTGTATCAGCAAATTGTGCTGAGGAATCATTTGATAACATACTTGGAGCCACAAGGTAGCTCTGTGCTGTTGGGAAAAAAAATCAAAAACGGATTAGCCTTTTAAATGGAGATAACAGTCTGATCATTCCATGCTCCACCATAACAACTTTCAGACACTTCCTTCTGCACTGGAATATTAATCTCCCCTCTACTCACAGGAATATTAATCTCCCCTCTACTCACAGGCACCTTGTCCAAATGAGAACCAAAGGAAACTCACAGCCTTTTGTTTGCAGCAAGTTTTGTTCAATGCCGTCTTCAAAAGCTTTCACAGTAACAACTCTATAATTCTTTGGCCTACGGACTAAGCCTTTCTTCCCAGCAGAGCGCAATGGTGGTGGGGTTCTAAAAGAGATCTGAGACCTGAGAATATAAGAACAGAGCACATGAAACATATTGCTTGTTTATTTAGCACTGCCTTCCCTCTCTAATAATGGTCATTGTTGCATGTTAGTATAATGAACAGGGAGCCCTACACACGGAATCACCAGCTAACTCTTGTATTCATCTTCCTAATGGACTCTGATCTTTCTCACTGAATCCCAATGGTGCCGACAATTCCCGTATCACTGGACCCATGGCGCTCAACTGTCATAGCCATACTCAAACCAAGCTCAAATAACACAATTTAGGGTGGACAGATAAACCCCACAAAGTAGCTGGTGAAAGACCCCTCACAGCCATAGAATTCAGTCAGCTAAACAAACAGCTGTGAATTCCTTTAGGAATTCTGCACATAGGTTAACAACACCCCCCTCCCCATGCAAATAAATAAAAATAAGGACGCTGTGGGAAAATGGGTCATTGCAGTTTTTAGCGACAGCTGTGTTACCCTTTTCCATGAATGTGTTATTTAGCAGTGTGGGAATCAGGGAAAAATTATTACTGAATTGCCACAAGGAAAATCTTGTAAACTCAGGGAACAGTATCTTTTTTAAAACACACACACACACACACAAAATCTGGATATTTGTGGTTCTGAAGCAGGAAACAAGAAATTGACATTATGTGTGAAAGGCTGATGTAGCATAGGCAAATTTCCCCCATCCTGTCCATGTTGCAGACCAAGCTGAAATCTCTAACACTGGGCAGGAGAGTAAAAAAAAGAGAAAGCTGATAAACATGGCTACTTCCCACATGTATTTCATTTTAATTTCTTTTTAATTAATACCTAATGAATTTCAGTTACCCCAGCAAATGCACCCCACTCCCACATATATCATTTAAATTTTGGCAGTGTTCAAAAACAGGGCGTTTTAAGCTGCCTAGATATTCGCAAGTAGGCAACATAATCCTCCAAACCAAGCATTAACCACCCCTGTGCCAAATAATGATTCGAAGGATCAGAAGCAAGCAGTTCAGTCCTTGGGCTTATGTACTCCCCTTTTCTGCCACATAGGTAAGAGGAGATTAGAAACTTCTGCTTCTAGTCTCCTCTCTTTATCTAAATTGGAGGAGGAAGCTCATCATCTTGAACTTTTATGGTGCTCACTCCCAGCCCTTCAAACCATGCGTTGAAGGATCATCAGAATGTAGGCATACTGGATATAGTGACTTATAGTTCAACCAAGTACTTCCAACACTTCTGTTATCATTCCTGTAACCTGCTTTGGGACGTTATGGTGAAGGGCAGATGAGAGATTTAATAAATAATACAATAAAAAAATTTAATTGTTCTTTCATCCCTTTCCACAATATACTAGATGCTGACTTTATGTTGCTCAGCAGGGGAAGAATCGGTTGTTACACCATAGTCACAGAGCAAAAATAACTTACTTTGACTGAGATGTGATGTCCAACAATGAATGAGCTGAAAAAGAAGTCAAGACATGTTTTAGATGGCTATGCTAATGAAGCATGCAAGTTTTCCAGAAATATTATTTAATGAATAAACTATGCTTTACTACTGGAAAAAGTTCACTTATATCACATTCTAAGACTAGAGAGAGAAACATATTTTTTAAAAAAAAATGACCATGCACCAAAGGATTATTTATTTCACTTATACTGCTCCTCTTCACAGCTCAGAGTGAGTTATGTATAGTTTGGATAGTTACCCTGAACATACTTTTCTCTGGAGAGGTGAACAAGGCATCCATCCACCTTGGAAGTTGAATGGAATGTGTTCCGGAAGTCCATTCAACTTCCAAAATGTCCGGAAACCAAAGTATGGCCTCTGATTGGCTGCAGCCAATCAGAAGCTGTGCAAGCCCTGTCAGATGTTTGGGTTCCAAAGAACATTCACAAAGTGGAACACTCACCTCTGGGTTTGCGGTGTTCGAGAGCCAAAACATCAGAGTACCAAGACGTTCAACAACTGAGGTATGACTGTAATTGGTTAAGCCCTCATTTTGCCCTAGAGAGGCAAGGAACCATATAACCACCTTTTTTATATTTCCCTTATCCTGCTAGTGCTTCCTCCATTTCCGTTTATGGCCAAGCAAATATACAGCGATTCAACAGGTCTTTTTGAGGAAGGAAAACAACCCATGCCTTACAGACTAGCAAAAATCAAAGTCCCCCCCGCCCCCAATAAACTGCTCCTTCAGAACGCTGGGGAAAAGGCATTTGGTGCCAAGGTTGGTTCTGGGAAAGGAGAAGTCTAACTGAAGAAAATGAGAGGGAAATGCCACATTCTGGCAGGATTCTTCATGCAACCATTAGGATAAAAAAAATGGCACTGAAAAATCTGTGGAAGACAGCCACTCGCCCAGAAATATGGATGCAAATGACAATTTTTCTATGCTAACAAATGAAGGGGATGAAGTCCTGTCTGGAATTGAAGCAATCTCACCCATGTCATCAAGAAGCTGAATACCAACTAGCTCTAGCTGGGTAGGACTGTTGAGGAGCTTCATGCTAGGAGCATGGATGTAAAATCCTTTAAGGCAGGCACAGCAGAGGGTTGTGTCAAGGACTTGCAAAAGCAACTAGCATTAGCTGGGTCATGGACATGCTGGAGTTGCTGAAGCACTCACAGTCTCATTGTAAAGAAGTGCACGGTGGAAGAGGCTACGTGCAACAGATGTTGTTCTCTTTAGTGCACTCAGAAATTTAACAACTCTAATGCATTTTTTGTCTGTCAAATAGGTGGCTGTGACTTTTCCATGTCACTGGGAAGAGCGATGGGTTATGTCAGAAAGCAGAAATTTTCACTTTGGCAACAGATATACTAAAATTGGAACATTACCAAGATTAGTACGGCCCCTGCACAAGAATGACAAGCGCATTTTTAAGCCAAAAAGCAGAGAACCAGCAGGGGACAAAGAGCAATTTCAGAAAACTAGAAAGGAGAAAACAGATACTCCCCCCGTCCTTCAGACAGAGAGAAAGAGAATATGATAAAACAAGTAATCCAAAAAGGAGAAAATGCAGTAGAGCAGGGGTAGGCAACCTAAGGCCCATGGGCCACAAGCAGCCCACAGGGATCGTCTAACCAGTCCATGAACCGCCCCCAAGGCAAGTCCCCGCACACTGCGCTAAACCAGCGCAGCGTGGTATGGGGACTCGCTTCCATGACGCTGGAAATCGCGTCTGCACTGAAGGAATGGGTTTCCAAAATCCAAAAACTGACTCTGCAGGCAGTTTTAAACTGCACCAAAATTCCTATTTTTCCTTAGCTAAAATGCATAAACTCAAGCCGTTGAGTAAATCCATAACAAGAACAAAGCTCTCTCCCTTATCAGTCCGTGGCGGCAATGAGTGACCTTGCCAAGTTCCAGTACAGCAGGGATGATGCATGTGTGCCTTATCTTATGTGCTGACCACAAAGACGCGCAGACCCACGTCTGGGAATAACGCCAGAGTGTGTTCTCGGAAATGGTCATCTCTGCCTCCCAGATAAGAGTAGGAAGAGGAAGATCCTTTTATGGTCAGAAGTACAGGAAGGAAGATCCTTTTATGGTTGAGATTACCAGAGCAGGAACATATGTGATGTCAACCTGCGTACATAGGCCGACGTGGTTGGGCTCCTAGGGGAGGAGTGAGAGGGTGCCTGGAGGATATATAAACTGCATGAATCCTGTCATTTCTTTGGACTTGCTGGGGGCTAATCACGCAAGTGCCTTCTGCTATCCGGAGAGCATAATAAACTCTTTCTTTGAACCAACCTCGGTGTCATTTTGACTTCCTCCTGTCCCAGAGCAACGCAGACCCAGTCGGTGAACTCCAATAAGGCTACAGCACAGATGCCGGAAATTGTGGGCGCACGCGCAATTTGACCCATGAAATATCAGACTTAAGGCACCAGCAAACCATTAACATCTCATTCTATTGTTTCCAGCTATAGAAAAAATGCTTGTTGTTTTAGGAACTGGTGTTCCTTCCTCTGCAACACTAATTATCCTCTTTAGCCATCACTGCTGCCCCCCCCCCAAATTTGGGCACTTGACTAGTCAAAGGAAGAGCATGTGCTGAGTTTTTTATGTAGAGAGGCAGTATCACTTCTGCCTTTCACATTTGCTACCCCCACCCTGGTGGTGCATTGCTGTTTATAATTTCATTTGGCAAGCAAGGTTACAGTAAGGTGGATTGTTCCAGGATATTCTCAGAACAAAAATAATATAACGAACCTTTTGGAACTCATTTTCCTTCATAGTTACGACTTAAATGTAACATAATTTTCACAAATGTATATCAGGTAGTTCTATTCCCCATATCAAATTAGTGTTAGATTGGTATAACCCTACTTTTATTGGTGTCTAAATTACTGAGCTTGGTCAGTGAATTGCAGCCCAAGGGTGACATTCTCCTATTTGGTTTTCTTAAAGTTATAACCTCCCCAAAGCAATGGAGAAGAAGACAACTCATTTAACAGTTTACTTTACTCTGATCTTCAAACAAGAAGATTCATAAAATCCTCAGCTTTTCTAGTGCACCCTAACCTTCAATGCTCCCACTCACTTGAGGCAAGTTGCTCATCCACAGCTCTCTCAAACACAGAAAGACGGACCTTCTTTTTTGACCTGGTGTTGAGCAGTGCAGTCCGAGATGTAGCCTTGGGAGCAGAGTCAGACAAATGGATTTCTAGGTTGCTGAAAGATGACAAAGCCAGTCTTCAGTCAGGAAAACAGTTTAATGTCAACTTCCAGGAAATATGCCAACATTTCTCCAGCCTTGCTGAAGAAAGAATTTGCCTTCATAGTTAAGGAACAAATGAGGGCCTAAAGTTTAGTGTCACTATAACTGGGTGACCTGAGCAGAGCTTGCACAATACCAACATACAGCTGCTCAATCTTACTGTCAGTGACATAGTGGGACCATACCTACAGGAATACTGCCTGCTCAGATTGGAAAGTCAAAGAGGAAGGAAAAAAAAGACATTTTACAGTGCAATCCTTTATAAGCCTACAGGGATAAGTCCCACTGAGTTCACTTAGGCTTATTTCCAGAAAAGTGTTGATAGGACTGTAGCCATAATCTGGTAGAACTGTATACTCAGGAGTAAGACATTTGTCAGCAAGTATACAAACATGCTTCATGCACAGAACATCTGAGAAATCACACTCTTATGAAATGTCAGGATACTAGCTATATTAGCAGCATACTGAGATGCTCTTAGTCATTATCCATGTGTCTAATTACACTTCTGTGCTCTGTATGGTCTTGCTGGAAAAAAGCTTTATATATTTCATTGCTAATTAAGGACTACCTACTATTTACAAGAGCAGACAAAACTACAGAAAGAATCTGTTTGCTTTTAGCTATAATTAAAATTATTTATGTAGCACCATCAGTGTTCATAGCACATTATAAAGGAATGTAAGCCCACACAAACTTAAAATAAAATTTGCAAGTATTTTGTTATTGAGCTGTTCTCCCCTTCTCCCAGCCAAGTGCAGAAAGTTCAGTCTCAGAACTACCTGTCTTATGCCAAGTCACCACTATTGCCCGCATCATCTTCTAGCCACTCAGCACTTTTGCTGCCCTACTTCTGTGAAAGTGTCTCAAAATAGAAGAGTTGCCACATAAGCAGTGGGGTTGTTATTAAGCTTCTGAAAATATTTTTCCCCCATTACCTCTTTAAGTAGAGTTTGACAGGCTGTGTCCCTCCAGATGCTGTTAGACAACAACTCTTGAAATACAACTGCCATCATTCCTGACCACACTGGTGGGGGCTGGTGGGAACTTAAGTCCAACACAACTTCTGAAGGGCCACAGGTTCCTCATCCCTGCCTTAAAACTTCTGTTATTATAAATGGCTGGTTGATTCAATTTGGTCCTCTTCCAGTAGCAAAGCAAGTTAACTTCCAGCCCCCACTTGCCTAAAGCAACCATTCAACAGCTATTCAACGTTTCGGCATCCATCACATCATCCCTTACAAACTGAATAGCCATTCCTCAACCTTCTACATTTTGGTTCCATTACGTAATGTCAGTGAGCACAATATAACGTACTGCAAGAACACAAGAAAACAACCTGGCCAAAATTTACAGGTTTTCAAAAGAATTTTACAAAGAAATATGCTTAGGATTGCAACCTTAATCATGTTTAGTTACCTGCAGGGTACACTCTCCAAAGGAGCTTGGACTACTGTCTCCACTGGTTTGGGGGAATCAGGTTTTTCAGGAACAAGAGGGGAGACTATTGGCTCTGTTAAAAGAATACATGGACAAATTGTATTTCTAATGGAACTCCAAGCAAATTAAAATTGCAGCAAGAAGATGAGTGGGAAAAATATGTCTAACTGCACTTTTAAAGCAGAGAATAATGACTGTAACACTGCCATAGACAAGAGAGATTTAACTGGACTGTGACCATAAAAAAGACTTTGTCCTTTACACCATGCTCAAAATAGCATTGTGCAAAACAAACTTTTTAAATGAATATTTAAAGTAGCAGACAGATATGTTCAATTTATTAGACTTATATTAGTTTCAGAAATGCATCAGGAGACTGAACTGAATGTGAAGATTTATTCTCAGAGGATGAATGGTATACTGTACTGAAGTGGGTTACTCCTCACTTGCTTTGACACTTATATAAATGACATTTTGTCCCTGTTGTTTGGAGGAGTAACAATTGTCTTCTAGTTTTGGGACATACTGTACCAGCTTTACCAAAAAAACCATACTGCCGAAGTCAGTGGTAGAAGGTTTTATACAGAAGGTCCTAGGTTCAATCCCCAACATTTCCAGGAAGGACCAGAATTCTTCTTCATCCCTGAGGAGCTGTTGCCAATCAGTAATTGTATTGAACTAATAGGACCAATTGTCTATTGGTATAATGCTGTTTCCTATGACTGCCCCTTCCCTCTACTCAACAGCACCAGAGACATTCTTCTATCCCCTACTTACGGGTCTCCAGAACCTTCCTGAATAGAGTTCGAGGTGTTACTGGATCCGTATAAATAGAGGCACCAGATCTTTGATAGGCCATGGATCTGAAGGGTCTCTCCTGGGGAGATAAAAAGTCACTCCTGAAGCCAGGTAGCACACTTCTATGTTACAACAGAATTCTAAGGGCATGTCTTAGATTGAATGGATTTAAATCAAAGTGCTTTAAACCAGCAAGAAAAAGGCCAATATAAGCCATTGATCTAAATCAAGTTTTCCATTGATTACTTCTTCAGATATTTCCTAAACAATAGTACAAATATGAACATTAAATCTGTTAATTTATAACCGAGTATTATTGTTGTTTCACGTTTAGAAACCAGATTCTCCATGTCAGTGCATATGTTTTTGAAAACTGTTTCACCTCCTGAGGGAATGTCTTTAATGATTCCCATATACAATCTTTCTTTTGAACAGCAGCCATTACAATGAGGTTAAGTATGGGAATACAAGAACCTGAGCAACGGACAACTCTGTCTTCTGCTCTTCTTTTCAGTGTTGCTCATTTCTGCTTTTCTCTGCTTTGGGTCCAACCCCAGTCCCACAGAAATAAACAAACATGAAATGTCCATGACTGATAGGTTCAAGTAAGGTCTGATAGTTACTGCGCAGACTGACTAGAGGTTGTTTTTATGAAGTAAAATACTCATATTAAAAACCCCCCAAACATTTTATTTATTTACATAGAAGACCCTGATGCAATGCTGATGAAGGTAGTGCAGTGGTGGGTGGGTGTGTTCTTCTCTACCTTGTGTCCTCTGGCTTGTGAGGTGCTTCAAGAGTTCATCATACCACCAAGCTCTTCAAAATCTACATGAAGCCACTGGGGGAAATAATGGTTTGCACTGCCACCAAATGCTGATGACAAGTAGTTCTACCTTTCCTGTCTACCTACTAATCCCAGGGAGAGTATGGAACTTTTGAACAGCTACCTGAATCCTGTTTTGAGACTGATGAGAGAGAACAAGCTGTTCTCTATAGTTCAGATTTCTATTGTACATAGCTGGTTTATACTAGAGTATGCTTTTTTTAAAAAAATGGATTTTATTTTATATTAATAAATTTGTAATAAATTAATAAATTTGTAAGCACCAAGAGGACTTAAATGAAGCACATGACTCACTAATACCTTCATTTGATTTTAGCAAACATTCAAGAAAGCAGACTTAAGATTACAACCTCATTTTAAACTCCAGTTTATGATTCAGTTATAATTTGTACGTATGTGAAAAGTGCCCTTCTTTCAAGTGATGACAGAAGCTCAGCACAGGCGCAGGCCCCACTCTTGCAACACCTATGTAGGGCTTAATTTATGAGTAAAGTAACCACATTAGGAACAGGTTGCTGCAAAGTTATGCCATTTCCTTCAGCAACCTAGGTGATATAGCAGTTAAGAGCACCTGCCTAAGGGCTGTGTACACACCATACATTTAAAGCACATTTCTGCCATCACAAGGAATTCTGGAAACTGTTCGCAGTAGCTCTGTTAAGGGTGAACTACACTTCCCAAGCTTGAGAGGTGGGGACGACCATGCTTTAAATCAGTGTTTCCCAAACAGGAAACACTGTTTTTACTGGATCGCCAACTGTTTTCAGATGACTACTACCATCATCCCTAGCTAGCAGGACCAGTGGTCAGGGATTATGGGCACTGTAGTCTATAAACAACTGGAGACCCATGGTTGGGGGGGGAGAGAAACTGTTTTAAACGTATGGTGCATGTACAGCCCAAGAGGAGGTTCAGATCCCCTATAAGCCATCAAGCTTACTGGAGTGATTACGGACAAAATGCTGTATCTCACCCGAACATACCTCACAGGGCTATTTTGAGGATAAAACGGTAATGCCGTCAGAACGGTCTTTGTAGCCCTGAGTTCCTTGGAGGGGGGAGAAGGATATACTACAATAATAGTAGAATATACACCTAAGAAGTAAAAATAAAACAAAAACCAGCTCGTTTGTAAAGGAGATGAAGAAGGGCAAGAAGAAATCACCAGAGTCTGCTCCTGTTAGACCTCAGGGCCAACTCTTGAGATCCCTGTGACTTACTAAATGTTTATTGTTTCACATGCGTGCATTTTTAAAAGTGCATGGATGCTGCTCAGAAAGATACGTATCCTGAAAAGGCGAGATAAAAAAAATTGTTATAACTGATAATTAGGGTCCGTGCTGCCCCGCCCGGTACCTTCATCTTACCTTCATCTCCAACCGCAGAGACCGCCTCAGGCGCCGTGGGGTCTCCAGCTTCTCCTCGCGCGACCTCCTCCGAGTAGCCATGGCTGCCTCTTTCTGCGTTTTAGTTGCCGACAGGCGGCCGCTGAGGCGAGTCTCTCGCATAGTGCAAACGGCCACCGGCCGGCAGGCGCGAGACTCAAACGGCTGCCGAAGCCAGCTTCTTTCTCTCCCGCTCAGGGATTCAAGCGGCATCAGCTGAGAGAGTCTCGCGATAATTCCTCGCTTCGGCCCACGACCGGGTCGTCGCCTCTCGCATTGGTTGCTGGGAGATGTAGTTCTGCCGTTGAAAGTAGCAACAGCGGAGCCTCCTTTGTCTGTTACTGTTGCATGCGCCCTCCCTGATCCTATACTGTACAGAGCGAATAAAACCCGGTACGTAGAGCTCAAAGTTCACATGGGCGCATTCTATGCCAACACATACTTCCGCTCACCCCGTTTCCCTAATCTGATTATTTAAGGCTGAGAAATAGAAGGATGTCTAGATTTACAGCATTCCTCGAACTACTGTGATGAATAAACCAAAGATGCAAAACGCGTGGCTCTGCAGATGTTGTTGGACTATGACTCCAGTTAGCCCTGATCGTTGGTCGGCGATATCTGAAGGGCCACTCACAGGTCTCCCATCCTAGGATCAAACACTGAGACAATATGGTAGGCTAGCACTTGGCTGTGCCCTAATAATAAATATTCATATTTCTGTAACTTACAGTGTGGTGCAACGTAAGTTCTTGCATGTATGAAGGTCAGCGCGGGATATTTTAGAATAGTATAAATCCAGAATCACTACTATCTAGAGTGAGCCTCAATATATGAAAACATGTCTGTAAAAGGCTTAACCCATAGAAAATGAACTGAAAGGCCAGTACAGTGGTACCTTGGGTTACATAAGCTTCAGGTTATATACGCTTCAGGTTACAGACTCCGCTAACCCACAAATATTACCTCGGGTTAAGAACTTTGCTTCAGGATGAGAACAGAAATTGTGCAGCGGTGGCGCAGCGGCAACGGGAGGCCCCATTAGCTAAAGTGGTGCTTCAGGTTAAGAACAGTTTCGGGTTAAGAACAGACCTCCAGAACGAATTACGTTCTTAACCTTAGGTACCACTGTACTCCTTTTGCAGCCATGTTGATATTTGCTGCATACACACAATACATTCAAAGCACACTATTATCCCCCAAGGAATTCTATGAACAGTAGTTTGCTAAGGGTGCTGGGAACTTTAGCTTTGTGAGGGGTAAACTATAGTTCCCATGATTCTTTTGGGGAAAGAAATATGGTTTAAATGTATGATGTACAGCCTGGTGCCTTTCGTATTTCATTGCTATTTAACTCTTAACTTTTACATTTCCCTCACATACCTTTGTGTGGTGGTGGTTGTGGGTGTATGCATGCATGCATGCATGCCAGCTGAAGATTACTGAATCTGATGAAGTGGATTTCAGTGCACAAAAGCTTGTGCTGTAGTTCGAAACACATTATTTCCTACAAAGAATTGTAGGCACTACAATTTAGTCCTCACTGAGGTAATTCTCAGCAACCTTCAACAAACTACAAGTGCCCAGGATTCTTTGATGTAAATAATGTTCTTCAAATCTGCTTAAAAGGTATAGTGTATACACAGCCAATTAATTAAAAGTGCTAAAAGCACAAAAGTATGGGCATTTAATAAGGTACTTGCATATATGTAATTTCACTTCTGGTTCTTTTTTGGCCTGTTGCATCTGCATTATATTCTGTTACATTGTGCTTTTAATTTTTAATATGTAATAGTTTTTATTTTTTATATTATTGTGCCTTTTAATATTGTTACAAAAGAGCCAGTGTGGTAGAGTGGTAGACTCGTAATCTGCTGAACCAGGTTCATGTCTCCGCTCCTCCACATGCAGCTGCTGGATGACCTTGGGCTAGCCACACTTCTTTGAAGTCTCTCAGCCCCACTCACCTCAAGGGAGTGTTTGTTGTGGGGGAGGAAGGGAAAAGGAGATTGTTAGCCGCTTTGAGACCCCTTCGGGTAGTGATAAAGCGGGATATCAAATCCAAACTCCTCTTCTTCTCTCTGTCGAGCGATGGCAATAGCCCATGGGTTCTCAGGCACACACACAGGGTCCTTAGGATAATAGAAGACACAGCAGAGACTGTTGTGCTTTAAGAGACATGGTTTATTCACCTATTTACACCTTCAGTCTGCATGGAGGGAGTCAAGATCTTACAGCATGGCCTATGGCATTGCAAGCAACCCTTCCTCTGCCTGGCCAAGATGGCTTTCAGCCCTTCTTCCTCCTCCTTCTTCCCAGGAATCCCTGCTTCAAAACTCCCTTTTCCTATCCACTCAAACACACAGTTACCCCAGGAACCTTTATGACATCTGACTCCCCAGGGCAAAGGATCCTTCTCTGATGTCTTATTAACACCTTTTTTTGTCATGCTAACAGGTTTGCTGTTCACCCAGCCAGCTAGACTGGTATGAATACCCCAGCCCAGGAATTCCTTTACAGCTTGCATTATCCCTTCATTCCACAAATAACCAAAATCCTAGCAGTTATTAATTTCTAGGGTGTATCCACATTCACATCATTAAGCAGCAGTATAGAAATGCATTTTAAAAAATGCACAGGCCTACCCCATTCATACACAAAATATGCCCTTAAGTCAGGATTTGAAAGTGAAATGACTGTTGGGAAAAGTTTCTCCAATATATTTCCTTCTACAGATTTAGGAGAGCTAAGATGGCTTTTTGGGATTGTTCTATGTGCTAAAATAAAGTGTAATTTTTCTCAGGGAATATTTCCTAAATGTTGATGGGTGAAAGATTGGTTTTCTGTGGAATGTGTGTCTGCTATGTGTGTACAACCTAAATTTTTATAACACTGAAAGTGATTTACCTTTATGGCTGCGTAGGGATTAGAGCCCTGATCTTCCAGGTCCTAGTAACCACCACACCATCTCTCAGGCTGGGAATTGAAACTCTAAGGGTAAATTGCAGTGCCCAGAATACATGTGAAGTAAAGAATGTACTTTAGCAGTGTCATGTGAACGCATTCCAGGCTGCCATGCTACCCACGTCTACTCAGACGCAAAATCCATTGGCTTCAATTGTATTTACTCCCAGGTAAGCATGCACAGGAGGACTCGAAATAAATTCAGTTACAGATGGGTAGCCGTGTTTGTCTGCCATAGTCAAAACAAAATAAAAAAATTCCTTCCAGTAGCACCTTAAAGACCAACTAAGTTAGTTCTAGGTATGAGCTTTCGTGTGCATGCACACTTCTTCAGATACACTGAAACAGAAGTCACCAGACCCTTCTATATAGTGAGAAGGTGTGTATGCCATCAAATGCCAACAGTGTCCTTCAGCTCTCTATATTGGACAAACAGGCCAAACTTTACGCCAAAGGATGAACGGACATAAATCTGACATCAGGAATCACAAGACAGAGAAACCAGTAGGAGAACACTTCAATCTCCCAGGACATTCTATACAAGATCTCAAAGTAGCTGTTCTATTACAAAGGAATTTCAGAAATAGACTGGAAAGAGAAACTGCTGAATTGCAACTTATTACCAAACTTAAAACCATGGAGAGACCTGGTCTGAACAAAGACCTTGGATTCTTATCTCATTATACATGACAAAGCCATTTTTCACCTTCTCACCCCTTGCTTTTTCCTGTAAGACCTATTGCAGTCGTTAAGAGTCGTCAACAGGCTCATCGCAGCTATCTGCCAATCACCCATTCCCACCACCCTTCTGAGTATACCCCTCCCCACTTTCTCACTATATAGAAGGGCCTGGTGACTTCTGTTTCAGTGTATCTGAAGAAGTGTGCATGCACACGAAAGCTCATACCTAGAACTAACTTAGTTGGTCTTTAAGGTGCTACTGGAAGGATTTTTTTTATTTTGTTTCGAAATAAATTGTTAGTCTGCTGCAGCAAACAAATAAGAAGTCCTGGGGCACCTTAAAGACTAACAAATATTATTACAGCACAAGCCAAAACAAAGGCCAACTATTTATATTTATTTATTGCCTCATAAAGCCTCCAGCCGCCTTCCAAAAAAGTTGTGGGGCTCGCGGAGGATTGTGGGAAGCTGGAGAGCGCGCGTGGAATCCCCAGCCCGCTTTCTCTCCCGCTCTTCTGTGGCCAAGTTAAACACTCCCGTTGCTGCCCCGCCCAGTGGTGCCTTGTGGGAAACGTAGTTCCGGCGGCGGCGCGGTGCTTTGTGGGGCGGGTAGTTCCGTTTCCTGTGGCGCTGTTGCGGAGAGCGGTCTACTGTGGCGGTGGCGGAGGAGGCTCGCCTTGTCGTTGGGACTCGGCATCGGGAGGCCTTGTGGGATCTGTAGTCCCGGCTGCCTCGGCCCGCCGAGGGAAAGGAGGAGGGCGCAGCGAAACACCACACAGACCATGCCCGGGTTCACGTGCTGCGTGCCAGGCTGCTACAACAACTCGCACCGAGACAAGGCGCTTCACTTCTACACCTTCCCGAAGGACGCGGAGCTGCGCCGCCTTTGGCTGAAAAATGTGTCGCGGGCCGGAGTGAGCGGATGCTTCAGCACTTTCCAGCCCACGACGGGCCACCGCGTCTGCTCCGAGCACTTCCCCGGCGGGCGCAAGTCCTACCTGGTGCGGGTGCCCACCATCTTCCCCTTGCGGGGCGTCAACGAGCGCAAGGGCGCCCGTGGGAACCGGCGCGCACGCCACGCCCCCGCGCCTCCCCAGGCGCCCGCGGTCGCCGCCGCGCAAGCCGCGGTCTTGCTCGCTTTGCAGGAGGGAGCTGCTGCCGCCGCCGCGGCTGGGCAAGGTGTGCCCCGGGGAGGAGGCGCAGGAGATGATGTGAAGCCTATGGACCTGACCGTGCAGGTGGAGCTGGGAGGTCCTGGGACGATGCTCGGGGCCCCAGGGGCGATGTTGGGAGGCCCCGGGGCAATGATCGGGGGCCCTGTTAGCCTGGCATTCCTTACAGATAACGGGCCATTGGTGGACAGCCCGCCAGACCACTCCTACTCACTGTCGTCGGGTACCACGTCGGAGGAGTTGCTGCGCAAACTGAACGAGCAGCGGGACATCATTGCTCTGCTGGAGGTGAAGATGAAGGAGATGAAGGGCAGCATCCGCCGCCTGCGCCTGTCCGAAGCCCAACTCCGTGAGGAGATCCGGGAGAAGGACCGCCTGCTGCATGCTGCCAGCATGGGAGGGGTGGCTCGCAAGCGCCATGGTCTCTGAGACATACATGCCCTCCTTAGGATTGGGGTCCTGCTCTTCAAGTTGCTTGTTTCATGTAGGGCAGGGGACCGAGCACAAATTGACCTGTGTGGTATTGTTTGCAAACAGAAGTGGCAAGAAATGCCCAAACAGGACGGAGGGGGTGGGTGGGTGGGTGGAGGCAGGCGGGCAAGCAGTTGTAGCAAGGACAAATGGTGCTCCACAGCTTGGTGTGATATTGCTACCCAAGATACGTTTTTGGTCCCTTTCAGTCAGGTCTACACTGTGGCAGGCAAATCACCAGTTCTTGACTATGTACTGACAACATTTCCTTCTCCTGTCAGGAAGCCCAGGGTGGTGTGTGAGCAGGCCCACACTTAACTGGACCCACACACTCACTTTTTACATGTTTTTCTGTGAGAAGTACCCACCAGGAGTTGGCTACAACAATATTTTTATATACATAAAAAGATGGGTACAGTTTGGATTATTGGTTATCAGCTGATGCTCTACTTGTATTATGTCCTGTTCAAAGCACAGTAGCAGACAGCAGCTGCTTGGTACTCTCAGTAATGTTGATTCTGTGAGAGCTGGTCCATTTTTAGCCTTGCTGGGAAAATGTCTCTAATAAAGCTGGATGTTTCCATTAAGTGGGCGGGTGTAGGGCTATGAGCTTCTGTCACCAGTGGGATTAAATTTAGTGCAAAGCTAATTTTGAGGAACAATAACAGTTACTTTCTAGACAAGCACACTTGGGTTGTAAATCATTTACTCTGGAATAGTCTAGTGAAAGTCATGGCACTTTCCTATGATTATTCTGCAGTAAATGTCTTGCTGATCAACGCCTTAGAAACCATGGCCATCAGTGGATTTTGTTTGTTTCTCTTTATGGAAAGAGAGAGAGAGAAAAAATGTGGGTTGTCATCCCCCACCCACAAACTACTGATATGGAGTATGCCGTTTTTGATGCCAAGTTCATTCTTAATCATTAAAGAGGGCAACTGGAGTCTGTATTCCTAGGATGCAGTTATATTTGGTGTTTTGCCCTTTTTCTGTTTCTAGTTTCAAGGGATTATTATGGCCATGCCATAGTTGGATGACTCCCTGTCCATCATGGCATTCAACAACTGCTTCTTTTACTTCAGCAATGATTCAATATTCTCTTGTGTAAACCAGTATTGTGTGGTTTATTTCCTTTTCACATATAATATACTGGGATGCAATCTGGCTAGCATAAGAGGAATGAGGTTAAGTTACAGTGGCTTTGCAAACTTTTCATACTTCTAAATAAATTAGCATTCTAACACTCTCTGTTAAGAACCTGGAAGATGTTAATATCACAACCATGGACTGATAAATTTGTGAGATACACTTGTACTTTTCAGATATTTATGAGCCAGTTTGCATCTCCATGGATATGAAGATGGAAAGAGATTAGAGAGCAGCCTGCCCTATAGCCTGATTCACTTTTGTCAGAAATAGATGTTGAGACCCCACCAATATTTGTATGTCTGTGTAGCACCAAATAGATGCTTCTGATTATTGTATTCAGTGTGGTTGATGATATACTTCAAATAAGAGTCCCCAACGGTGTGTGTACTCTGCATGGCTATGCAGAGAATGCCAGAACATCTCATTTCACAAAGAAAGAAAGAAAAACACAATGCAATAGCTAGAGTTTTTGAGTTTATCAAACCCATAACTAAAAATCACAACTGTAGGCATGTAGATTGGCTTGTATTTTCAAGTGTAAAAATACCTTTGGTTGAAACTATTGTGACTGGCAGGGATTGGCTAGTGTCAGAATGGCCATCTGCCCCATTTTTTTCTCTTTCTTTTTTGTTACAGTATTTTTTATATTTTATATAACAAATCTCAAATAGAAACCACAAGCTTGTATTGCTTATATACGTTGTATATACCAATAACAGTAAAAGCAATGAAGAAAATATTTTTTTAAAAATGGAGAGGGGGAGATTATTCCCTCAAACAATTAAAAAGCTTGAAAAAATACCATAAAGAAAACCTATTTCTTACATGTCCCTTGTTCGTCTGACTATATATACTGTAGGTCGTAAGACATGTTCAATTCTTGGTGTAATTGACTCCGCAGTTTATTGCAGGAGGCAGCAGCACACCATAAACTCTAACCTCATTGGATTTCATGGATGTTCTGCTGTAGTCATTGGGGAATTGGTCTGTTGTTTGAACAAGATAGTAGACTGTATCAAATTATTTGACTAGAAGTTGCTAGAACATGATTCAGCTTGTAACTAATATTTTTTTTTTATTTAATAACTATCTTCTTTTTCCAATCTTAGCAGATTTCTGTGCTGCCCCCCCCCATACTTCTGAAGTGGGGAAGAAAACTACAGACAAATTTACTGCCATGTGTTGTGCTTAGGTCAAGTTTGGTCACACAGCTTGCATTTTGCTCTGTATGCATCTGTTGAGACCTTAAGCAGCACACTAGTTTTCTTTCTTTGTAAATAGACGGTGCATTCTAGCTGGCTGAGAGTGTTTCGAAAGTGTGTTGTGACAAGTCGTGGTACTTTTCTACCATCATTATGCACTAAAATACGTTCAGTTGCTTGGATTACTGGACTGGTTATCTGTTGGACTGTTCTAGTTTACTGGTTATCCTGAGGTGCTAGCAAATATGCTTAATTTGAATAAAATATATTTTGTTTTTGTTATACAGTACTGCAGTCTGTAATTTGTCTGTAACATCTAATAGTTCTTTCTTCCTCCACCTACTCCATGGCATTTGCTTGTTTCTGCTTTGATTAAACACATTTCAGTGTTTTGTTTTATATCTCACTTGGTTAAGAGACTTTTATTTGCAAGGTCTTCTTCTTTGGTGATCACTTGTAGCTGAGTAAGATTGTCTTCCATGAACACGGTCATAACCGTGAGTCCCTTTTGAATCCACATGTCCTTCCACAGTGGGGACATAGGTTTCGGGATGGGAGTTGATCATGGTGAGGGTTTGCCAAACATGCCTTCCTCTGAGCACGTTTCTCAATTTCATCCTGAGTTTGAGCGTCTTCAAAGTCCATGACACCTTTGGTAAAGGCTGTTCTCCAGTTGGAGCACAAACAGGCCAGTGTTTCCCAATTGTTGGTGTTTACATTTTTAAAGATTTGCCTTGAAAGAGTCTTTAAAACTCTTTTGTTGACCATCAGCAGTACGCTTTGGAATAGAGTAGTTGATTTGGAAGACGATAATCAGGCATCCAAACAACATGACCATTTCAAAAAGTTGATGTTGAAGAATCATTGTTTTGACACTGGTGATCTTTGCTTCTTTCAGTACACTGGCATTAGTTGCCTGTCTTCCTGCTGGATTTTGAGGAATTGGAGATGGCGTTCATAAGTTCATACAGTAAGGTTGGTAGTACAATAGGTTTGTAAACAAGCATTTTGGTTTCCCTACGAATGTCCTGGTCCTCAAACACTCTGTACTTCAATCAGGAGAAAGCTGCACTCACAGAGCTCAGGCGATGCTGGATTTCGGCATCAATGTTGGCTCTTGTGAAAAGATAACGGCCCAGGTAGGAGAAGTGTTCAGCACTTTCCAACGTTACACCAATGAGTTTGATTTGTGGCGCTGCAGAGGGGTTGTTTTGTGCTTGTTGGTGCAGCACTTTGGTTTTTTGGATGTTGAGCAATAGGCCAAGCTTGTCGTAAGCTTCTCTGAAGATATTTAGGATATTTAGGATGGTTTGGAGGTCATTCTCTGAGTGTGCACATGTTACATTGCCATCAGCATACTGAAGCTCTATGACAGAAGTTATGGTAACCTTACTCTTTTCTTTCAGCATACTCAGATTAAAGAGCTTTCCATCTGTTCGATATATGATTTTTACTCCAGTGGGGCGTTTCACTTCAACAAAGTATAGGATCATGGCGATGAAAATAGTAAGTAGAGTTGGGATGATAACACAAGCCTGTTTAACACCTGATCCCACTGTGAATGGTTCACTTGGAAAGCCATTCTTATCTGGGATGGATTTTTGGAAGACGCCTGTGTGTGAATTTGCTTTATGTGTGTAGATCAGTGCACGCTGATCAACAAACAATCTTCGCAGTAAAGCTCTATTCTGATGGCATGAGTATCACGACTGGTAGATTCTTATCTGCTGCAGCCTTCATCCGCCTTCACAACCCTTGTAACATACTGCCTGTTATCTTCTGCCTGTTCTGCCATTGAGGACTTCTTGGCTCATTCTTTGTCTAGCACTTTCCCCTTGACCTTATCTTAGTTGACCCTGCTGGAAGTACAAGACTCCTGATGGCTTCGCTCACAACAGGTCATAGGAATGTGCAAGCCCATTCACCACGACAAGGTGATGAAGAGTACGTATGGTTGCAACTGACACATGTATTTTTTCTTTCTGCTAATCAGAACAGGTTGATATACAAGTCTCTTTTTCCAGGCTCCACATAATTCTTAATATGATTTCATCATTTTTCTTTCTCAAATGTGAACTGACACCTAGTGATGTGTCATAATTTTTTGTGTATGGTGGAATAATGGATCTTCTTGCCTGACTTGGTGTTTCTAATTCACTTGCAGCTATACTGGATTTTCATTTTTCTGACTACATTTATGCTGGACATTCAGACAACATTTTTGTGAACAGTGTTCCTGTACTTTTACATGCATAGTGTCTAAGGTTTCTACCCTCCTATAACATAGAATCATAGAATTCTATGATTCTATGAGGACACGGGCCGTAGCTTAGAATCATAGAAACAAACAAGATGAATTTTAATAGGGAGAAATGTAAAGTATTGCACTTGGGCAAAAAAAATGAGAGGCACAAATACAAGATGGGTGACACCTGGCTTGAGAGCAGTACATGTGAAAAGGATCTAGGAGTCTTGGTTGACCACAAACTTGACATGAGCCAACAGTGTGACGCGGCAGCTAAAAAAGCCAATGCAATTCTGGGCTGCATCAATAGGAGTATTGCATCTAGATCAAGGGAAGTAATAGTGCCACTGTATTCTGCTCTGGTCAGACCTCACCTGGAGTACTGTGTCCAGTTCTGGGCACCACAGTTCAAGAAGGACACTGACAAACTGGAACGTGTCCAGAGGAGGGCAACCAAAATGGTCAAAGGCCTGGAAACGATGCCTTATGAAGAACGGCTAAGGGAGCTGGGCATGTTTAGCCTGGAGAAGAGGAGGTTAAGGGGTGATATGATAGCCATGTTCAAATATATAAAAGGATGTCACATAGAGGAGGGAGAAAGGTTGTTTTCTGCTGCTCCAGAGAAGCGGACACGGAGCAATGGTTCCAAACTACAAGAAAGAAGATTCCACCTAAACATTAGGAAGAACTTCCTGACAGTAAGAGCTGTTCGACAGTGGAATTTGCTGCCAAGGAGTGTGGTGGAGTCTCCTTCTTTGGAGGTCTTTAAGCAGAGGCTTGACAACCATATGTCAGGAGTGCTCTGATGGTGTTTCCTGCTTGGCAGGGGGTTGGACTCGATGGCCCTTGTGGTCTCTTCCAACTCTATGATTCTATGATTCTAACATATGTTTGGCCTCTGCTTGGACTACATGGATAGCCTCAGAGTCCTGTATTGCCATGGATCAGGATGCCAGTCATTGACTGAAACCATGAGGAAAATGAAGGAGTTCTGAGTCTGGTCAGTCGGTGCCCAGAAGTCCACATTAGAGTCCTTAGGGTTCTATAATGGAGGACAGATGGGAAACAGCAATGTAATAAAATGAGCCGCTAACCTCTGTTCTTTCAAAAGAATCTGAATCTAGCCATAACAAAGCCTACAGCCCTATGTAAGCATTATTGGCTGGAAGCCCCATTAAATTCAGGGGAGCTTGCTTCTAAGTAAGGGAGAAGGGGCTGGCACATGGCACAGTTGCCAAGTGCCTATGCTTTGTGCCCCTTTCCCAGCCTGCTCTACCTCCCACACCATACATTTTCACTTTTTTGTCCTTCTTGTCTCCTCTTCACAGAGTTGCAGGACTTAGGGTAACTACCAGTACATAGGAGGAACAGGGAGATAAGGTAGACATCACCTGTTAGCCTCAGCATCTTTGCTGTTGCTTTTGTAGCAGCAAAGCTGCTAGGCATGCCAAGATAATAGAATCTTAGAGCTGGAAGAGACCCAAGGGTCATCTAGTCCAACTCTCCGCAATGCAGGAATCTCAGCTAAAGCATCCATATAGAATCATAGAATCTTAGAGCTGGTTAGAGATGGTTATGCAGCTCTTAGGTCAAGTGCTAGCATTTTTGCCCTCTCCCCTTCACAGGAAGGTGGCAGGGTTTGGCCTTTCTCTCTCTCTCTGCTGTTCGTTTCCCTGTCACAAACAGCCTTTTGGTACCTGGACCCATCTCTGCTTTATACAAATATGAGATGTAGGCTGAGTGCAGGTGGAAGATAACAACACTACTGCTGCTCTCTGCTGATGGTGAGAGGGCTCAGAAGGCACAAGGATAAATACACACATAATTCCATTTTCACAGTCCAAATCATGCTCATGGCGGCATACAATATGAAAAAATACATAGCTACAAAATAACAAATGTAGTCATAAACAATAAATTAAGCATTAAAAATACAAAACCAAACTCAATAATTTCCACATAAATCACAACAAAATCAAAAATAAAGATACAAAAACAACAGCACAAAAGCAGCAACCCCCACAAAATAATACCCCAGCCTGAGAGTCTGTTTAGCAGCCTCAGCTTTTGTAGCTAGAGTCAAGTCTCACTCTCCCAGGCCAGGTGGAGCAGGTCTTCCAGGACTCCCAGCCAATGTGATCTCTAGCTTCTTCAGCAGCCTCAGCCTTTGCAGCTATATAAATTTCACATCTGGCAGCCTATGTGCCCCTTTGGATTCAAATCGTACATGGGTAGACGAAAAAGCCCGGGACACAATTTCTACACCCCTCTAGCAGCTGTAGTGGCTCATTTACCAGAAGTAATGTATTTAGCAGTAACTCTAGAAGTGTATACTCAATTCTGACCAAACTAAGCCTCCTGATGTATATTTCGCTCTAGGAGGCTTATTATTTGTGGACTGTTGACAGCTATGTCTGCTACCCCCTGCAACAAAGTCAGCCACCTTTTTCTAAGGCCAGCCCTACCTTTGGTTTAATTAAAGTTGTGGTGTTACTAAACATTTTCTTATGTGGTGGATCCCACCACAGATAAACATAATGTTGTCTGTACAGCATAGGTTCATTAATGCTTCCTTTGCCAACCTGGTGCCCCCTAGATGTTGCTGGACTGTATCTCCCATCAGTCTTAGTATACTAGTTAGGACTGATGGGAGCTGCAGTCCAACAACTGGAGGGCACCAAGTTAACAAAGGTGGTAGTTGTTACTTCAAGTGGTTCACTTCCATAATTCTAACAATATACTTGCAAATGTGTTGGGAAGATCAATTTCGACAAATACCTTTACTCCATTTAACACAAGCAAAGTTTTTAATTATTATTATACTATTATTCTAGTTCTCCAGGTGACAGATGAAATACAGGCATTGTTTGTGGAGCAAATAAAGCACTGTTCACCTTGTCTGAACGTATTAAGCTGCCATTGCTGAACTACTATGACATAGTGTGCGTCTGCTCTGGCTGACAGTTGCTGTCCAGTATGCTCGGCGGAGATGTTCCCATCCCTGATCCTATTTGGCGGGAGATTGCCAGAGATGGATGCGGGGCATCCTGTAGGCACGGCATCTGCCATTAACCCCATGTTGCATGTGGCAGAATGTATGATACAGAAGGTATTCGCTCTCAGCAAAGCTATCCTGCCTGCATCCCGCAGATTTATCGTGTGAACCACCCTGAGATCTTACGTTGAAGGGCCGTATATAAGTCAAATAAAGTAAATTTGGTGCTTCAGAAGGGCATCGCCCTCCGGTTTTCTGCGTGCGCAAACCGTTTTAAAACAAAACAAACCCCCACAATGCTTTGCCCGGAGAGCCTGCCGCGCGTTGTATGCTGGGAGTTGTAGTGCTCCCCCTTTTTCAGAGGCGTCCCGGAGTCGAAGGGCTGCGGGTGGAACTCTTTTTCCCAGCATGGCCGGCGCGCGCGCGCCAGAGGGCGTGGCCGGAAGAGGCGGGGAGGGCGGGCGAAGCGCGGAGAGAGGGAGCGCTGAGTGGGTTCGGGCCGCACTCGGGGCCGCCGCCTCTGCTGCCGCCGCCGCCGCCATTAGCCGAGGGGGAGCTTGCGAGGTGAGTCCTGCGAGGCCCCTGAGGTGGAAACCTGAAGTGAAAGACACAGAAGCAGCGGGGCTTCTTTCCCGCCTCTCAAACTCCTGTGCTGGGCCTGGGCGCTGTCCGCCTGTTTGCCGGCCGCCCGCCCGCCCGCCCGCCTCTGTCTTCGGCTGCTTCGAGGCCTTAGGAGTTGGGGAAGGGCGAGGATAAGGGTGTGTTCCTGAGTTACCACTGAATTCTGTTGCTTCTCCTTCCCCTCCCTGTTTGCTAGTGATTAATAGCATGGGATCGTGTAAGACTCTCCACGCATTTGGGGGGGTGATAAACCCATGTGGGTGTGCATGTGTGAATGTGTCCGCCCTTTCCCACGTGTGCGCTTTCTCCGTTACCTGCTTCTTGATTCTTATTTGGATACACCGGGAGCGCACTGTTTGAAAGTTTGAGGCCTTGGGCAAAGAACTCCCCCTCCCCAAATTTATATTTGTTAATTGCAATTTGGACAGGGTTTGCTCCAACACGTCCTTTTTACAATCGGTCAATGCCTGATATTCAGTAGGTTTTAGTAGGAGTTTGTCAAAAACGTTAAGGCCCTACACGTCGAAATTTGTTTGAAAGGAAGTGGTTCATTAAAACTTAGGCTGCAATCCTAGTCCCACCTACCTGAGTGGAAGTTTCTTCTCAGCGAATGTACTAAAGGGGTTCACTGACGGTCTCTGAGGGCTACCTCCAGTTGCCTGTGACAAAGCATATATCGAAAACTACAGGTAAATAACAAAAGTGTAGTCATTTGTTTTTGAACTCCCAAGCCTGCTAGTAAGACTGATCCATTCATTGGACTGACCTGATGAAATCCTTGAAGGTGTTTTTTTTAAAAAAAATCTCATGATCAGAAATTAAATTTGAGAACTGACAGGTTTGAATAATTTTCTGAACAAGAAAAGAATATTATTTTGACCTGGGTATTAATATCAGGAATTTTTCTGTTTCAGATTAATTATTAATTAAGTAATTGTAAAAGAAAAAACTAAGGTGACAAAAACTATGTATGATACAAAAGTAAATGAAATCCAAGGTAGATTGACTTTAGTTATTATCTGCTGGAAAATGAGAAAAGTTAAGTGATTTGAAGAGTGTTGTCCCAAGGCATGGCCTTGAGAGCTTATGAGAGAACAGTCTTGTCTAGTAAGACCCTTGATAAGAGACCACCATGTATGTTGCCTTCCATGATGAAATAAAGCTGGTATATAAATCTCAACCCCCCCATCAAGTGCCTAGAAATTGCCACCAGTTTTCTAGGATCCAAGATATTGAGATGTTTGATTTTTTTATTGAATAGGGGTAGGAAGCAAGCAGATATGTGATAATTCTTAAAAGTGTGGAAGATATATGAGATACTTTAGGTCAGCGTTCTCTAGCCTAGTGCCCTGCATATTGGACTCCCAGCTTGCATGCCTAGTAGTTAAGAAAGATAGGTACTGCTTCTGAAGGGCGTCACATTGGTGTTTAACAGTCTTTGAATGGCATCATGTTGTGGAAGGCTTTTCTAGTCTATTGAGGTATATACCACCTAACTGCAGCAGTCAGCTGATCATCACTGTTAGAATGACAAGTAAAGCATTGAAATAAAATGTATTCCTATAAATCAGGGGTGGAGAACTTGCAGCCAGTGTGCCAAATTTGCTCTGCAATACTGTTTTCTTCCAACTATGTTCACTTGCCCCACGTCTATCATATGTGACATCAAGTGTGGGACAGGTAGAGATGTGCCTGGCTTGACTGTGTGACCAAGTTCACCATGTTCTGCCCACTTTTGGCTCAGGTCCCATCTACCACCATCATGCATCATATTACACCAATGAAATGCAACCCTCAACAGGAAAAATATTCCTAATCCCTGATACAGTTGTAATATGCTGCTCAATTTTATGAGGCAACTGGCATTATTAGAAAAGGTGCCTTAAAGGGTGACTAGTGAATGAATAGTAGTTGCTTTAAGAAGATATTAGTGACTGTTCCTTTCAAGAGCTAGTATGCTAGGCATAGGTATGTAACATGTATGTTTGGGGGCCAGAGTGACCTAGAATGCCAGCATCTCTCTGAACCTGCTTCCCCATTACAATTGCCAGGGACTCCTCCATATTCCATTTATCCAAGAATAGATACAGGGAAATGGCCTTCTTAGTCATGGCCCCTACATTCTGGAACCGCCTTCCAGAGGGGTTCATCTTAGCCTACCTCTTCAGAGTTCAAAAAGGAGGGTGGATTTCCCTCAAGAAAAGTTTTAATTTATTGGAATTTTATTGAGTAGTTATAATCTTGGAGAGACAGAAATCACAAACATGTTTAAAAAATAAATAAAATCTATGAACTGCACATAGCTGGCTGATCCATATAATAGATTAATGCTGTGGCAGCAGTGTTTTTCATTGTTATACTATTGAAGAGCAGGATTGCACATCTAGGTGTTTAATCAAAATAAAAGATTTTTTTTTATATGAAGAAACTGTTACCCCCAGCCCATATTGGTGCCTCTGCCATTTTATTGACCTTGCAGGATTTTTAAATATAAAATACAATGGTACCTCGGGTTACATACACTTCAGGTTACAGACTCCGCTAACCCAGAAATAGTGCTTCAGGTTAAGAACTTTGCTTCAGGATGAGAAGAGAAATCATGCTCCGGCAGTGCAGCGGCAGCAGGAGGCCCCATTAGCTAAAGTAGTGCTTCAGGTTAATAACAGTTTCAGGTTAAGAACAGACCTCCGGAACGAATTAAGTACTTAACCCGAGGTACCACTGTAATAGCTATGAATGTTGCAGTGTTCCTCCTTCAGTGTTGCAATGTAGTGCTCTCCTAAAATTGAAAAATGAACTTACAAATTTTACTTAATGATTTCTGTTAGTACAAATGAAACCAAGAAACTGATAAACTACACAGTGAGTGAGGCATTCCTCCTTAGTCTTGTGCAATGTGGAACTGGGTATAGCATTGTGAGTAATTGGTGGAGGAGAGTGCATAGGAACAATGCAGTTATCTGTAGATAGGACTGTGATGAATACAGATTTGAATGTAAGCATTTGTAGATTCTATAGGATGTCACAATGATTAATCCAAGTGCTTAAGATGATGCTTATGTCATGTACTATTGGTAGGAAATAAAATGAACAGTAGATTTTTTTTCTTGAACATACGCTCCAGTCAACAAAATGTCAGCAGAACAGCTTCAAGTCAGTAATGGATACATCTACAAAACTGAATTTCTCCCTAGCCTGTGCTTATCCTTGAAAGTTATATTCTTGTTATCGTATCAACAGTACAGTATTAACTCAATTTAATACAGTATTAAAACAGTGGTTCTTTTTGCCTGCCATTAGGAATGAAAGAGATTGAGGTTTTCTACTGAGTGGACTATTGCTCTTTAGAAAGAACAGCCACTCGCCTGTGGCGAATATGAATCTCCTCCAGGCAACCAGGCACAGAAGCATTATAAAGGTTGATTCTTTTTCCTTTTATTTATTTATTTATTTATTTCAGTGTAAATCCCGCCTTTCTACATGTAGCACTCAAGGCGGCTTATAATAATAAAAATACAGTAGTTTTGGGGAAAACCACAACCTAACAATAAAATAAAAATAAGACCAGATAAAATTAGTCAGTAATAAAACAGCAAACAGTAATTATATTTGAACATGTTAAGGTAAAAATTTAAAAATATAGCTAATCCAAAAGCTAAATGCCTGTTTTAGTTTTTTATATATATATATTTACCTGACAGCGGAAGGATGTCATAGAGAGGGTCTAGATGGGTCTCCCTGGGGAAGAGAATGAGAAAGCTTAGGTATAGCCACTGAGAAGGGTCTCTTTGGAAGATCTCAAGATTCGTGTCAGCTCGTACTGGAGATAGCAGTCCTTCAAGTAATATTGTCCCAGGCTTTTTGCATTGTTCCTGTAAATGAATTGGTAGTGAGTGAAGGTATTGTTTTTGTGGTATTGCATAGTCCCTATAAGAGGCCCTGCTCGAGCCCAGATACAGCGTTCTGAACCAGCTGAAGTTTTGAAAAGCTCTTTAAAGGCAGCCTCATATATAGCACATTACTGTGATCCAAACAATATGTAGTCAGTGCACATGCTACCATGCCCAGAAATAAACAGAAAAGGTAGTAAAACATGTTGCGAGCTAATGTTTGTGGATTTATTTGCAAGGTTGAGAAGGGTATTAGCGTCAAACATGTTACTGCTTATTTTATTTATTATAACTTTTGCATCCCACCTTTTCTCCAAAAGCATATATAGTAGTTTCAAAAGCAGTTTAGAACCTACTGGTGCTGTAAAGAAAGGGTAGGAAACCTCAGGCCCACAGGCCAACCTTGACCCACCAGGGGATTCAAGTTGGCTGGTGAGGTCATTTCCCCCAGACCACAGCCCCCTCACCAGCTGATATCACTTGTAACATTTTTTATTGGGCGGTGTTAAATCATGCATTGGTTGTGCATACCTGTTTTTCAGCTGATGAACTTAGGTTAAATCCTGCTTACTTCAGCTACATTCCATTCAAACTGCTGTTAATACAAAGGAGAAGAACACCCTATTTTAGCAGCACTTTGCACCTGATATCGTTGTGATGTCAGGTGATTGACAGGTTAGTAGTCCTCCCTCTCCCATCAGTATTGATAAGGGTCTGGCCTAAGAAACCACAAATATTCCCCACCCTAGATATGCATGCTTCTCATAGTTGCATTTTTATTTAATCCTGAAATGTATTTTAACTACATTGTGAAGTGATTTTATGATGAGGAAAGGTGCCAGTGTTTTTATGCAAGGCAATATTAACCCTAAGTGTTAATGCACACGTAGAAGGGAATGAGAATCATACCGTAAGAAGAGGCACTTAACTGGTCCACAAAGGCATAGAGAGCTGAAGATACCTCAGGGTTGGGGGAACCCCCTGGCCCTCCATATGTTGTTGTATTCCCACTTCTCAACAGAACCTGGCAGCATACCCAGTAGTCAAGAATGATGAGATTTGTAATCCAGCAACATTTGAAGGGCTACAGGTACCCCATCGCTGGCCATGGGTGTTTGCATAATGATAAAAAGCACTAGATATTAGAGTAACACTTCATTATCATGTAAGTGACCAGTGTGATTTTGTATGTTGTATTTGTGTAAAAAAAAAAAAAGAACCTTTTTTAAGAATTCAGATATACAGTGGACACTCGGGTTGCGAACGTGATCCGTGCGGGAGGCACGTTCGCAACCCGCAGCGCTGCATTTGCGCATGTGCAAAGTGCCGAAACCCGGAAGTAACCCATTCCGGTACTTCCAGGTTCGGCGCGATGCACAACCCAAAAACGCGCAACCTGAAGTATGACTGTAAATTAAAAACACAAAAAATTCTGTTATGTTTGAGATCTGAGCATCAGACTTCTCTATGTTTTCAGTGCCTGACATGTTGGGTCCACCTCCTGGTAAGGATCAAGGAGTTATTGTAGTAATAACAATCTGCATTGCTCCTAGGGAAAAGTGTTAAAGTTGTTGGTCTACTCTGCAAACTGACCTTTAACTGCTATTTAAGAACCAAAATTAAAAAGAGAAGTAATAGTAGATTTATACTATTAAGGTTTCTTCTTTTCTTTTCTTTTTCTATCCAAAGGGCTGTGGGCAAGCCACATTAAGTTAGTAACAAAGTACATCAATAATCTAAACCAGAAACTAATACACCATCCAGTAACAGGCTCCCAGAAATCAGCTAAAACATCTTAGAACTATCTGGCAACTGTACAGAGGACAAGAGAGACTGACAGAGGTGAGGCAGTTGAGAACACTTGGATATTGTGTTTGGTACATGGATTAATCAAAATAAATTAGGAAAGCTCGTCACTCAAGAAGGGAGCACAATTACTTTGCAAGAGATGAGCAAATTGCTTCTGTTATGGGCTGAAGCTTGTCAAAGCATTGTCTAGAGCAGGGCTGGGAAGCCTGTGGTTTTCCATATGTTATTGGCCAACATGGTCAGTGGTAAAGGATGATGGGAATTGCAGTCCAACAACATCTGAAGTACCACATATTCACCATCCCTGGCCCAGAGGAATTATTTTTTTAGTTACAAGTTAGGATACTATTTTCAGTCTGCTCAGATACTTTCATGGTTCCTGTGGGTTCCCCACTCCTACCCCGTGTGCTAGCTTTACCAATGGGTCTTGGTTTCCCTTTACTGCTGAATTTTTAGATGATGTTGATATTTATCTATGCCAGGGTGGGAGAAAGCTTGGTTAATTGGTTGCCCAAATGCCTACAAATCTCATGCTGGCTCTCAATTTGGATCTATGTAGGATTTTAAAGAAGAGGTGTCTATTCAGAAACTCTGAACACCACCTCAGAACTGACTGACCATGTTTCCATGGTCACATTAATCCCAGATTAAAATGAATGTGCAAGTCAAGCTGTGTGTACTTGCTCTCAGAAAACACTGGACAGTTTAGCTGTTTGCCCTGAGCTTTCTCTCATCAATCTCTCTAGCTTTCTACTTTGTTCCTTTTATGCCTCAAACATTTATCAACATTAGACCTATCTAAATGTTTTGTGCATGTCCTGCTAGAATAATTGGTCCTTTATCGGAGAGCCAGTCTTCATTGGAGAGCCAGTGTGGTGTAGTGGTTAAGAGCGATAGTCTCGTAATCTGGGGAACCGGGTTCGCGTCTCCGCTCCTCCACATGCAGCTGCTGGGTGACCTTGGGCCAGTCACACTTCTTTGAAGTCTCTCAGCCCCACTCACCTCACAGAGTGTTTGTTGTGGGGGAGGAAGGGAAAGGAGAATGTTAGCCGCTTTGAGACTCCTTAAAGGGAGTGAAAGGCAGGATATCAAATCCAAACTACTACTACTACTACTACTACTACTACTACTACTACTACTACTACTACTCTCCTCCTCCTCCTCTTCCTTTTTTCTTACCAAGCACTTTAAATGGCTTTGGTGGTCTTGTAGGAAATGCTTGAGGCTACCCATGCTAATCAGCCAAACCATAATATCCTCTTTGGAGAGTTATCTACCTTGATCTTCTGTTCATCTACCTTGATCTTCCGTTCATCTACCTTGCAACTTTAGTGATCTGCTTACACGATAAATAGGTGTGTTTCTGTTTGCTGCCATTCAGAAGAATGCATAGTTCCCCCTCACTCTTAAAGTTTTGCCTTGAAGTTTACATTGTAGCAAGTTGTTGATCTAAGTCAACAGAAGGAAAGGGATGTCCAAATTGGTGATACAGAATTGTAGAGTTGGAACAGTCTTGCAAATAGATAGTGAACGGACTCCTATGATCTTCTGTGTTTGGCTCTGCTTTATCATAGAAAATTGGGACATACAAGTTCACTGTCACCTTCTGTTCTTGCTATTAGGCTGGGCAGATTTCCAGAGCACTGCACTATATTTCAGTAATGCAGCTGTTATTTGGCTTCCTTCCTTTACAATATCCAGCATTATAGAAAAGACAGAGGAACTGTGATAGGCAGGGAAAATGTAACAAGTATCTATGGCAGCGGAGTGTGCACAGAAATGCTCTCTTTTTCTACACTGCCTTCAAGAGCTATAGCCTCCACCCCCAATATACTTTCCAGCTTGCTTTTGGTATGAGGACAGCACCAGGAAGACTTCCTTCCCTTCTGAATATTAGAGTTCAGGGAAAATCCAAGAAGACAATTTTGGGCTAGGTAATTTGACCTGGTGGAAGGAAGCTTTGGATGCTCCCAAATAAGTTCTGTTGCTTTTTGTGCCTGAATTCAGTGCAGCATGAGGGAAAGTTTTCTTCTCCAGGTATTCAGAAAGCAGTGAGACATATTACTGCTGTTTGTGTATATATGTGACTCAGTGCAGCAGGGATGAGCCCCAGCAGATTGCTGAGGTGGAGAAGGGCAGAGGCTCTATCCCTGTGGTTTCATCTGACCCTGAGCTCAACATGATGTCAGAGAAGGCCCTGTCCTCTTCCTTGGAGGCCAGGGTTGTGGCACAAATTGATTTTGCTTCGCTGTCAAGGCCTGCAAAAAAAAAGGAAAAAGAGTGACTCCTGTATATGAGCCTTTTAAGGACACAGGACAGAGAAAGCTTTGAGCACACTACTGTACTTCTACAACACAGCACAATTTTGGCAGCTTACCCCAGCTTCAAGTTAGCCAGGATGAGTATTTGAAGGTGCTTCGGTGACATATGTGAGCATGAAGGCCACCAACAGGTTGACACTTGGTAATAGAATCATAGGTAAAGGTAAAGGTAAAGGTACCCCTGCCCGTACGGGCTAGGCGTGTCCGACTCTAGGGTTGTGCGCTCATCTCACTTAAGAGGCCGGGAGCCAGCGCTGTCCGAAGACACTTCCGGGTCATGTGGCCAGCGTGACAAAGCTGCGGCTGGCGAGCCAGCACCAGTGCAGCACACGGAAACGCCGTTTACCTTCCCACTATAAAGTGGTACCTAGTTATCTACTTGCACTTAGGGGTGCTTTCGAACTGCTAGGTGGGCAGGAGCTGGGACCGAATGATGGGAGCTCACCCCGCCGCGGGGATTCGAACTGCCGACCTTACGATAAGCAAGTCCTAGGCACTGAGGTTTTACCCACAGCGCCACCCGCGTCCCTAATAGAATCATAGAACTGTATAATTGTAGTTACAGATAGGTAGCCGTGTTGGTCTGCCATAGTCAAGACAAAATATTTTATTTTGTTTTGTATAATTGTAGAGTTGGAAGGAACCACAGGGGTCATCTAGTCCAACTTCCTGCGGTACACAAATCCTTTTGCCCAGTGTGGGTCTCAAAACCATGATACTGAGATTTAGAGTCTCATGCTCTACCATTTGTGCTGAGAATGTTTGCTGCTTGTTTCAAATGCATGGAGAATTTCACATCTGTATTAATACAACTAAACAATTTGATGTCACTAGTTTGTATGATACATTTCTGGATTCTGAGTTCTAATTTTGGTTGTTGTATGTTGGCCAAAAATGCTCAAAGGAGGAGGGTACTGCTACAGAGCAGACTTTTAATGCTTTTAAGAGCCATAGTTTTATTTTCCTCTGTGTCATGGTATGAACCAAGGAATGCCTTAATGCTGATGCCTAAATATGCTGCAGTCAGGCTGCTGCACTACAGCAATGTAAACTGGAAAAAGTTCTCTGTAGTGTGATGCTCAAATCCTCGGGGAGGAAAATCATGGCTAAGTGAAAAATTTGGACAATTCTGGTAAAAGATTAGCCTATTGTACTTGTATTGTTACATCTTTCATTGCCCTGGGCTGTCAGTTTTCACTGCTTTTTCTTTTTCAGTTGCTGGCTCCGACTGAGGATTCAGAATGGGAGACAAGCCTATTTGGGAGCAGATTGGTTCCAGCTTTGTACAGCATTACTACCAGTTATTTGATACAGACAGGACTCAGTTAGGAGCAATATACGTAAGTAGCTATTGGAACACATTTTTCTTGATTATTTTAAACTATTGCTCAATTATTCCAACACGCCCCCTCCCCGGTTATGTGCTTGTCCATTACAAACTCTTGCACAGAGATACCTGGCAGTTAATCTGAACTCCGGAAATGAGGTTGTAATTATTGCTATATCATTTGTATGAATTTTTAAAAACAATTTATAGTGCACTTGCAGTATGCAGACTGCTGTACCTTTTGGCTTCCGAACAGCCCTGTGAAGTCGGTTGCAATCTTTTGTTATCAGGGAAAGAATTAAGGCAAGGGCATGTTTACTTGCCAAATGATACACATCAGGTGTGGGAAACCTTTGGCTCTCCAGATGTGCCTAAACTACAACTCCCACCATTCCTGGCCATTGGCCATGCTTGCTGGAGCTGATGGACACTGCAGTTCAGCAACATCTGGTGAGCCAAAGGTTTCCCACTTCTGACATACACAGTTATAAATAGGCAGTCTTATTTGGTCAGTTACTTGCTTAGATATTCTAGTCAGTTGAAAAGTACCCACCCCATTGATTGGTCAACATGTTCTATGACTTTGATTTGATGCACCACTCGGCATTCTAGTGGCCTCATTTTACAGTAGTTACAGTAAAGCAAGTTATAGTAGTCAAGAATGTGAGGTTACCAAAGCATGGCACCTTCACCCGGTGGTATATCACAGGTGAAACTCCCACTGCTCCTGCAGTATACCACTGGGTGAAGACGCCATCGCGCTTGGCCCTCAAACCGAGGGAGGAACAGACTGATGGAGCTTGTTTTTCCCTCTGCGTGTCAGGTGCTGCCTAGCATTTATAGGCATGAAGTGCAGGGATCGAGCAGATTTAGTTGGCTGAATAGCTTCAGGCGTCTTGTTCAAATTCTTAGCATGCAGCAACTGAAATAAATGCCCCACAATTTGACAAAATGGTCTCCAGACATTCCCTCTGATACTGTATAAACATTATTGTTTAATTCAGAATGAATGTGAATGGTTTTACCTTAAAAGTACTCTAAAATGTGTCACTGCAGGCCTCAGAAGGTTCATATATTTCCAAGGGGGGTAGATTTTGCCAACCCATTCGCCACCCTGAGAAGCTCTGCTGGATGTCTACTAGAGGATGCAATTGTGGCAGTGAAGTAAACATTCTTCATTGCCATGTGGTAGGCATGATTATGCACTCATCAGCACAAAGTCAGAACTGTGGTGCTGGAGGAGACTCTTGAGAGTCCCATGGACTGCAAGAAGATCAAACCTATCCATTCTTAAGGAAATCAGCCCTGAGTGCTCACTGGAAGGACAGATCGTGAAGCTGAGGCTCCAATACTTTGGCCACCTCATGAGAAAAGAAGACTCCCTGGAAAAGACCCTGATGTTGGGAAAGATTGCGGGCACAAGAAGAAGGGGACGACGGAGGACAAGATGGTTAGACAGCGTTCTCGAAGCTACAAACATGAGTCTGACCAAACTGCGGGAGGCAGTGGAAGATAGGAGTGCCTGGCGTGCTCTGGTCCATGGGGTCACGAAGAGTCGGACACGACTAAACGACTAAACAACAAAGCACAAAGTCACACTTGCTAGGAGACTTAAACCATTTGTGCTCTGCCTGTTTTCGCTACCTCCTGCTTCACCCACAACTCCCCAGAAAACCAGGGTCTAACCATGCTCTGCAGTGCTGGAGAGGCCCTTGGGAGTGACTGTGTCGACCACTCCTTCCATATCACTGTTCCAAAGAGAAACCAGAGTTCTAATAAATGTTGACATTTCCACTCTAGATGTTCAGTTGCCTTTCTAAATAAACTAGGATCTCCTAGGCAGATCAGTAATACAGGATGAATTGTTAATATGAAACAAAGAAATGAAGCCTTAGTAATGCTTAGACTAAAGTGATCAGCAGCACAGTGCTGATTTAACTTTTACACATGCAGTTTTTGTCTTTTCTCCGAGTTGCTGTCAGCAAACTAGGGGAGGGTTCAAAATACACTTCAATACATTGTATATAGCTTAGAGGCTGTACCTGACCTTTAGGTTGGCATTGCCTGAGTGTTTCAAGAGAACTAAGTGCATTTAGGGACTGCCTGAATGCATCAGAATGCAAGAGTGATGCGCATGCACATAGGACTCTAAACTTCGTTGGCAGGAAAGCATGTTTTACCTCAAGCATTCATACTTTGCTATTACTAGATGCTGTCCATACTCTAGCACTATTCATGGGATAAATTGAAATGGATTTTCTGATTTTTTAAGGTTTGAGTACCTAAAAGCAAAAAAAGCCAGGGAACAAAGTGGGAAATTCTTCCTTTGTCTGACAATTATTTTTCTGGAGGGAATTAAAAATGGCATTTTGACCATATTGAAACATGGATGATTGCTAAGCATATTGGACTACTTATGTGAGAATGAAATGCTACTTATAACTTCTTTGCCCAGGCCACATCACTTCTACTTATAGCAGGTGATCTGGTTTTATATTGGCGGGTCATTTTCACTTCCAAAGGTTCTGGTGAAAAATGGCAGGTGGTAGAGATTGCGGATCCAATTGGAAAATGCTCCTGGATGAAATGATGAATTGCAGCTGCTCTGAACAATTGGCAGTCCTTTTTTATGTGGGTGTTGAATGACAGTTTGCATCATTCTGTATTGTTAAAACTTTATGGGAATGAAGGGCCTCAACAGCTGCCTTTTTTGTTTGTTTTTTGTTCTTAATAGTGTATACTTCACAAGGGAAAGCCATGAAAGCTATTGGAATGACAATTTTAAAAATGGTGATTGACTGACTTTGGTCATTCCTAGTTCCATATAGCGTATAAGTTACCAAAGAGTGTTAGATTTATAAGATTTGTTGTATACAGTGGTGCCCCGCAAGACGAATGCCTCGCAAGACGAAAAACTCACTAGATGAAAGAGTTTTCCGTCTTTTGAGGTGCTTCGCAAGACTTTTTCTAAGCCGCTAATAGCGCTAATCCACTAAGCCGCTAATAGCCGTGCTTCGCAAGACGAAAAAACCGCAAGATGAAGAGACTCGCAGAACGGATTAATTTCGTCTTGCGAGGCACCACTGTAAACTGAAGTAGATGGGAGCTAGAAAGCTGAGGGTCCAAGAACAGGGAGAGGTTAGACTATAGATCTTTGACCAAGAGGTAGTTGGCTGGAAGAGTGGAGCAAAGATGGGAGACCACAGCCTTCCTCCACCCCACCCATTGGCTTCCTAGCAAAATTGCAAAAGCCCATTTTCTAAATGGCAAGCTTTAAGTGTGTCACTGTCTAGTGGTAAGCATGATGGGCAACCAAGCTTCCACTCAACTTAGAAGCTGGAGATGTGGGTGAAGATTCTTCAGCACAAATGCATACCCTGCTAGTTTTTCCTGTTCCAAGTCGAGACAGAGAGCATTGGATTAAGCAGTTTGAAGGCACTGAGGCAGTAGAGTCCAATGGCCTGCACTCCCCCCCCCCACCAAAAAAAAAATTGCCTTCCCCAAATTAAATACCCTGGCGGTAAGGTCTTGACAGGTGGGGAGGCCTGGCAATTTCACTTTTTGGCATGTTCAGCAAGGCCAAATTGTAGACCTCCTAGATGGACAGCTCTTAAGCAATAAGTAGCTTCTAGAAGGCAAAATGTGGCCTGTGGGTCTATAGTTGCTGCGTAGAACACATACATACCCTATACTTACGAAATATAGCCTTATTGTATGGGCCAAAAGTAAGGCGTCTGTGATTGGGGTGGAGGATGTTGCCTGCTGTGGTGCACTACTAGGACTCAAAATTTGCTGGATATCTTTGGCATGGAGCCAACCTCTGATTCAGCTGAGCCTGTGCTTAGCCCTTCTGAAAAAGGTGCAAACTTACTGCTCTCTGTTTCTGTGTGTAGCTGAGAGAGTTTAATAACTATTGCTGTTTTCTTTATGCAAAATGAAATCTTACTTTTCCAAGCAGATTTTTACCGTCTCCCTCTCCCTCTTCTTTTAATAATTTTAGATAGATGCCTCATGCCTTACATGGGAAGGACAACAATTTCAGGGCAAAGCAGCTATTGTTGAAAAACTCTCAGTAAGTTCCTGTCCTCTTCATCACCTGACATTTCTGTTCAGCTCAGAATTATTTTTGAAATATTTGCGTTTTGGTGCAGGCCAAGTTCTGGTGTTACTTCTTTTGTATTATTTATAGAAAGCAGGTTCAGGCTGCACCCTTTTGCATTTCTAATCTGCCTGTCTGAAATTGTACTGATTCCAGTTCCAGAAATGTAAAGCACAGTTAACTTAGAAAGTAAGTCCCATTGGACTCAGTGATAGTGAGGATGAAAAAAACACCCTTAGATTTATATAGTGTACTTGAATGTTCAAAGTGCTTCACATGCATTATTTTGTTCTAGTGCTAACTCAGTAAAGTGGTTCAGTTTTATTATCTCTAGACTGCAGATGAAGTCTGAGGAGGTGTGTCTAGCCTAAGGCTATCTCTTGAGTTCCAAGCAGATGAAGGCCCAGGGCATCCTGATTGGTGGCTCAGTCTGTTAGCCACCTAGCTACACAAAACCTTATTTGCATGTGTTCCAGACAGCACAGTTGCATCCTCTTTCATCGTGGTTGCAGTCTATATAAAGCAGGGGTGGTGAACCTGTAGCCCTCCAGATGCTTGTAAAGATGGTTTTAAGTTTTTAAGTATACAACAACAATAAGTGATTATACAGTGTCTTTTATTTTGCACTCATGTCTGTATTGTATACTGAGAGCAGATACAGCCTTGCAACAGTTTCAGGGATTATAACATGCTAATTATCTCAGGATAAAGCTTCTCCTAAGTGAGAGGCAATGGTAGTCTCTGGCAACCATCTACATGTTGCTGAATGCCTGTTGGCCTCAGTCAGCATGATAATGAACAACCAGACTTATGGTCTATAACATCTGGAGGCTACAGGTTCTCTTTCCTTGTTTTGTGTGTACACTGTCCAGAATGAGAACAGCAATGGAGCTCAAAAGAAAACCCTTTGGAGTAGGTGAGTTTCTCCTTAACAGGGCTGAATTCAGAGGTCCACATTTTTTGCCTAACCTTAATAGACCAAAAAATATGACTGCACTTTCCTATGTTTTTGATTTCACATGACACTCTATACAAGATCTGGAATAATTCCTTGCTCCCCTCCTCAGCTCCAAGTTTAGAGCTGGAAATAAGGTGGGAGGGTGGCTTGTTGGCTGTGCAGCTTAAGTGCAGCAGCAGCAGCAGCAGCAGCAGCTTAAACACACATCAGCTTCCCTTGGAGCAGGGGAGGAAGGAGGTGGGAATCACCATGAAACAGCTAGTACAATTACTGCCTCGCAGCTGCACGGTTGGGAGGAATTGCTTACAAGAAAGCAGCAACATGCTTACCATGATGACCAAAAATGTGGGAGCCTGGCTAGGCCTTTCACATGCTGTTTTAAACAAAAAACTGGTCAACGATTGAATGAATACATTTCAGGGTGCTTGCATTTTCAGAATTAATTCAACACCTAAGAACCTGGCTTGGTGCCACAGATTGCTTCACAGATGAGCTTAACCATAAAAATTTTAAGCAAAACTTTACATTTTTTTCTCTTTCTGTTTGCAGAGCCTTCCCTTTCAGAAAATACAGCACAGTATCACAGCGCAAGACCATCAGCCCACGCCTGACAGCTGTATACTCAGTATGGTAGTTGGGCAGCTTAAGGTAAGTGCTTTTTTCAACTTTTGGTCCTGTGAAAGGAATAGTTGGAGTCCAATTTCAGAACTGGTTCAGGGTGTAGCCACTGCAAGTGAGTTTTGGGCTCACATGTCCTCTGCCTCCCTCACCCCCACTCTTTGGTTTGCTCAAACCAAGGAGAGAGAGAATTAGAGCACAAAGAGGAGAGGGGGAGTAGGTGTGTTTGAGCCCAAAGCCTGTTCATGACTGCCAAACCACAGTTTGATAATTACATATGAAACAGGTCTAATCCATTAGGGCAGGTTGTTCTAGCACTGCAAGTGAACAGGCCTACTTTTGCTTGGGTCATGGAAGCTGAATGACCAGGGCTGTTTCTCAGAGGGGTCCCCGTCCCTCCCCTCTAATACAGTGGTACCTTGGTTCTCAAACTTAATCCGTTCCAGGAGTCCGTTTGACTCCTGAAACCGTTTGAGAACCAAGGCACGACGTCTGATTGGCTGCAGAAGCTTCCCGCACTCAAGCGGAAGCTGCGTTGGACATTCAGCTTCTGAAAAACGTTCGCAAACTGGAACACTTACTTCTGGGTTTGCAGCGTTTGGGAGCCGATTTGTTAGGCAACTAAGCCGTTAAAGAACCAAGCTACCACTGTATGTTGTATTGTCTTTGAAAACGTTAAATACTCCTATGTCTTGTTTTGACTGATGTGGGTGTAAAGGCCTTCATGCTACCAGTTGGAGGGGAGGAACCAAAGGAGTCACCAAGTTTGTTACAACTGATGGAAAGAAGAGCCGGGGCCTTAACCAACACACAGCATTGTTCCCTCTCTGACAGAGGAGCTTAAACAAAAATCTCTAGGTGGAGCCGTGGTTAAAGAAGCTTGTTATCTTGTGCTGTCTTGGAAACTGAAATACCCCTGTGAGCAGGCAGGCTTGTGAGGCTATTCTCTGAAAACTTAGACTTTCAATTGGACAACTTTAAAGAAAACTGTTTGGCTACACTGAACTTGGAATGTTGGTCACAAGGACTTTGGTAAGCACTGCGTCACACATCAAAGGTGTTGTCCCTTGACACGGCCCATCGGAAGGAGGCACAAAGAACTTTTCCGTCTTTGGGCCTGAGTTAGGTGCATATGGACACACTTTGCCCCACATGTAACCCAGCTTCAAAATACTTTTACTTCATAATACCTGCTAGGAATGTAAAAACAACAAAAGAATCTTGTAGCAGCTCAAAGGCTAATATATTGTGGCAAAAGCTTTCATGGGCTGTAGCTTATGACAGCTCACACCACTATTCTTCAGCTGGTGGGTTAGGGCCCACTACTGGATCATAGTCCTGTCCAAGGTGGGTTGCCACAGCATTACTACTGCATGCAGTTATATGGAAAAAGATTGAGAAATGGGTCCCCAAATACATGCTTGTAGTTAAAGGTGGGTCCTGAGTCCTGTAAGATTGAAGACTACTGTCTTATGCCATAATAAATTAGTTTGTCTCTTAAGATGCTGCTACAAGACTTTGCTGCAACAGCCCTTTGGAACTACCCCTTTGGAAATTGCTACAAGTTTAACTTTACTGCAAGAGTTGAAGAGAAGCCTGCAAAAGTGGCATGAAAAAACAAGGGGGTGCACATTACTCTCCATGGGTCCATCTGTACTGGTATCACCTTTAGCAGCTTTGTGCTTGGAGGGAAGTCCTCTTTGTGCCTTCAGTCTAAACACACAAAGAGGTTTACATGGAGAAACAATTTAGCTCCACCTCCTAGATCAGGCATGTCCAAAGTCCGTTTCAGGGGCCTAATCTGGCCCGCTGGTTGGTTTAATTCGGCCCCAGTTTATTTCCTGGGGTAAAATCCTAAAAAAAACCTCACGGCCCTTCACTTCATCAAATCTGGCCCTCTTTGAAAAAAGTTTGGACACCACTGTCCTAGGTGCTGATACACAGTCAGCACCAGTCTGAAACAAGTTTAACGCATGTAGAGTTTGTGTTCTTGTAGAGAGAGTCCTATGAAAATGGAATTAGTGAGCTTCAGAAAGATTATTACCCACACTGGATCCACTTCAAACTGATGTTTGTGCGATGTCTGAGAAGTATGGCTGACATGAGTGTCAGCATCTAGGCTAGCCCACCCAAGAACGAGAGCCTGTTTACAGGTTTTCAAGCCAACATGTGAAGCAGTAATCTAAAAGAATGCACATCTTCTTGTTATATACAGAGGCTATGTAGAAGGATTAATGTATGGATGGGGTGATTTTTTATCAATAGAAGATAAAGCTTATATACTTTTTTCTGAATGCTGTTTCAGAAGCGATGCAAAGAGAAAGGGCTTCACTTCTATGTCTTGCCAGAAATGAATCATGTGCATCTTCCCGGGCACTTTTAGGCAGAATGGGAAAGTGCAGATCAGTGGTGCTTCTTATATCTTCTGCATGTTGCCCTGTCCAAAAGAGTAGTCAGTGTGATATCACTAGTATTCATTATCAGTGCATACTTGTTGCATCACTTGGCAGATGAAGGCATTTAGGAAGATAGATAATGGAAAGAAGAAAGTTAATCTCTATCTAAACATAAAGATTACTTAGTGTAGCTTTATAGACAAACACCTGTTTTCTAATAAGTTTTATGCTAACCTTTCAGAGTTTACTTGGCATCTTCATACTAGTAATAAAATTGAAAGGGCCCAAACTCCATGGTAAAGCAAGTATTTTGTATGCAGAAGGTTCTAGGTTCAGCCAATGACACCTGCTACTCAAATGCTTGCATGTAGAAGGGATGGGAAAGACCTCAGAGGTGCTGCAAATTGGAATTGACAGTGCAAGGTTGGGTGGAAAAATAGTTTGACTGTATAAGGCAGCTTCATCTGTTCAAAGCTTCACAGATAAGCACCTTTAGTTTACAGGCTTTTAGTTCATGGTTTGCATTTGGCTTATTGTAAGCTATTGGAAGATTTATTGTTGCGAATGAAATTATATGAATCACCCATTACAAAAACCTCCAGGAAAAAAGTTAATGTAGTCCCTTTAATGTGGACTGAAATTATTTTACTAATTTTTAAGCTTGTCCTTGTCCTTATTGTACTGCTCCAGAGTAATTGGCAGCAGTAGAGGTACCTGCTGCATGCCTGGAACATTCTTTCTAAGTGCAGTAAATACACTCATAATGGAATCCTGCAAGGAGACTGGCATTCTGTATCTACAGAGCCTATCACTTTAGTAATGATTTCTCTCCTGTTCTGCTCAGGCAGATGATGACCAAATTCTAGGTTTTCATCAGACCTTTTTGTTGAAAAGCTTACAAGGTGCGTGGGTGTGCACCAATGAAGTCTTCAGGCTAGCACTCCACAATGTTTAACCTCTGGGCGCCTTCTACCTCTGATCTTCACAGTCCTCACTGAGTAAGAAGCACACTGCTTGCTCCTGTATCCTAGTTGAACTTGCAGTCTGAACAGCATGGACATTGCTTGTGTGTTCTTAAAGCAGGGTTGAAGAATGAGAATCCTGCTCATCTCAGGGTTGTGGCTTTTGAAATAAGAAAATGGAGTTTTCCACTTGGAACCAGCTGCTGCGGAATTAATTTAGCATAACTTTTTATGCCAATCAGTTGCTTGCCTAACATCCTAGATCTAGCATTGCTTAGCAATCTAGGACATCTGTGTGGCACACAATGAACACTCACCTTGTTGTGTTTGAAGCTGTCTGAGCTAGAGCCTGTAGGTATATCTGTGCAAGATTCCTCTTACATCAGCAAAATTCCCTTAAGCCAAGGTCAGGTTACTACAAATGTGCAGCTCATAAACACAGTTGGGTCTGGGCTTCAGGACGTTTACTGTTTAAATAACAAGAGTGTTGGAGGAGATGGGAAAGGGAAATGGCAAAGAATGGGTGAGCAAATGTATTTATTTTAGGTTTTGTTTCAGTTAGGGATGAGGATTAAGACAAAGGCTTCACAGAAAAAGTGGGGTTTTAAGAAGGATTTGGCAGGTGTTTTTAAACTGCAGCAGTAAGAATGGCTCTTGGTATGTACAGCATGGGTCTGTGGGGCCTCTACATATACCTGATTTGGTTGCTAATAATCAGAGGGAGAAACAAATGTCGGGGATATGCAAAAATACTTTCTTTTTAGGAAGCATTTATATATGTCTCTTCTGTGGCACTCTGAAGCCACTTTTGCCCACTGGTTTCAGCTTCAGTGGAGATTGTGTGTGTGAATGGCATGGACAGGTATGCATTAAAGTTTATTTTAGAATCTAGATCTGGTTATTTTTGAGTGCAGAGTGCATTTTTAGTTTTGGAGCCAATCTGCTGAGTGCAGCCATCTTTTGGATAAGGTGACAGTCAAAGCACAGGTCATAGTTCTAATTATTCAAAATATTTGACATGTAGGTTTGCTTTATCCCTGGCAACAGCAAGAACAGGGAAGAAGCGTGGCACTTAAGAGCAGTGTGCTGGTGCACACAGGAAGTTTGCATTAAACCATGGGCATAGCCAGGGGAAGCAGGGGCACAACAAGTAAATAAATGAAAAATACTTAAGTGCCCAATTGCAACACAGATAGCTCAGTCCTGCCCCCCCCCCAGCAATAATGCTTGCCTCCCCTTAAAAAAAAATCCTGGCTATGCCCATGCATTAAACCATAGTTTATTCTAAACTATGAGCAAACTAGCTCACAGTTAACTGCTCCATGGAATTCTGCAGAAAAATTATATGGAGCTGAAACACAACATTATATGTACTGGTATATATTCTAGAAGATGTAAACAAGTCAATAATTACCAGCCTTTCCCCACTGAATGTCACTGTAATGGCTTTATTCCTCCTATTTGAAGGGAGTCATTCTTATGCCAAATATATTAGTGATTGTTATAAGGACATGGCATTTTTCAAATTTTTGACCACCACTCACCACCCCATTTTTTTTTTTTTTGCCCTATCTTTTTGTACATTCTAAACCTTATGCCTATTTTGTTGGCTTTAGCAGGACTTAACCTTGAACTCTCAAACACACTACTACCTCCTCAAATTGTTGTTAAGGGGTTGTATTGATTCTCAAGAAGCTTATAATTCTCAACTTCCATAAGCATAAACATTATCTGTAGTGCAGCAGTAATTGCTACAGTGATAATGGATCATCTCCATGTTTCTACTGCTCTTTGAGTATTGTCCATGCCATTGTAATTTTGCATCATTAAGACCCAAAAATGCATGTCAGAATCTTGCCTACCTTAATTCATTAGCACAGGGATGACATGATAAATCTGAAAGCTGAATGTTGGTGCAGACAGGTGAAGTATGCATGACAGCATTTGGCACCAGCTGCAGGAATTTGCCTTGTTAGACATTTGCTGTAGTAGAGAATTTCTAAAATTTATTTATTTATTTTTTGTCTTCACAGGCCGATGAAGATCCTATTATGGGATTTCACCAGATATTTCTATTAAAGAACATCAATGATGCTTGGGTTTGCACCAATGACATGTTCAGGCTAGCATTGCACAACTTTGGTTGAGACAGCATCCCCGAGGCACCTGTACTTTTCTTTTCTCCTCTCCTCCTTACAGATATTAATCACATTCATGGAACATTCCAAATATCATACACAAACCTGCAACACCACGGCAAGCAAGCAAGACCTGCGTGCGACATGCCCTTCTGAAGAGTTTATGTTGTGTCACTAGAAGAGTTCCTTGTGCATGATGTTTGGAAGTTAGACTTAGCTGCATTTGACAAGGGAAATATGTGTTTTTACCAGCATGCCTCGGGAAGCATCCGTAATACAAAAGGTTGTGTTTCTGTACTGACAAGTTTCTCTAATAGCCCAAAGAAGCAAAAGGAAAGGAAAGAATGGCAGCCTGAATCCAGCTGAGATACTGATTTTTTTTTTTTTGTTCAGATGTTTCAGTGCTACATTATACAATAAAACCATGAAATTTTCTTAACAGTTTACATTGTTGGATGTTCACTATGTAACTAGATTCTTGCATCTTCAGCTATACATCTGAATACCTAGCCTGGAAACGCACGACTTGGCAGAACTTTGAAGTTCTTAACGTCTCCATAGCTCTTTTGTAGAACATTTTTGCCATTGTTTAAGGCTTAACAATTGCTCCATATACCTGAAAGTTGAGACATTTCCTTCCCCTGAAAGTCATAATACGGATTTATATTAATTACTTACGTGTAAAGCAGATCATTACACTGAGCATCAATCATTTTCTTCAGTCCTTCTTACAGAAATAGATGGAAAACCATGCATAAAAACAGCAATGTAGAATGTACTTTTTCCAGGCTTCCAGGGTTGTTTCTCTACACTAAGCTCTCAAGATTTAGCATATTCATACCATTTGCTTTTCCTCTAATGTTCAAGAGATGGGTCCGTATATCATCATGAATTGTTTAGAGAGTTTTGCCCTTCCAGGACAGCCATTTTAAAGCAAGCTACAACTTTAGCCTAGTACAATCACACTACTTTTTACGTTTGCCTGTGGCTTGCTTCGGATAATGTCTTGAATTATCGTAGTATTGTTGCTGAAGTAAGCAGCACCCACATGCCACCAATAGCAGTGTTTCAGTAATTAAATAGTACCAGTACTACCAAACTGCTAAGAAAATTCCAAATACGTTTTCTCTGCTGATTTGCTGCAACAACATAGTGGTGGAGACAACACATATTTTCAAAATGGCCAGGTCCTTATAGGATTTTTTATTAATGAGCTTAGTATGAGGTGAGCAGACTTGCATCCATGGGCCTTTCCTAAAGTTTAACTGAGCTATTTCCAAATTGTGCTGATCACTTGACCTGATACTTGTTTAGTTTCATATGCCAATGAGTAGGAGGAACAGTAAGTGTGTTTTTCTCAACTATGGAAAAAGATCTCTTGAAGGGATGGATTTGCTATCACATCTACTGATAGGTGGCTGTAAGGTAAGGTAAAGGTAAAGGGACCCCTGACCATTAGGTCCAGTCGTGGCCGACTCTGGGGTGGCAGTGCTCATCTAACTTTATTGGCCGAGGGAGCCAGCATACAGCTTCCGGGTCATGTGGCCAGCATGACAAAGCCGCTTCTGGCGAACCAGAGCAGCGCACGGAAACGCTGTTTACCTTCCCGCCAGAGCGGTACCTATTTATCTACTTGCACTTTGACATGCTTTCGAACTGCTAGGTTGGCAGGAGCAGGGACTGAGCAACGGGAGCTCACCCCGTGGCTGTAGTCGGCACCAAATCAATATAAAAACCAAGGCAAGGAAGGTATGCATTTCCAAGCATATCCTGAAATAAAGGTACATTTCTAATTCCCCCTGGATGGTTTACAAAGGTCCATTTCAGCTTCGCTCTGGTTTGGATTCCTTGCTCTGATCGTTCTACTTCACCCACTCTTTTTGTGCTTTCATTTTCCTACACAGAAGTGATCTAAAGGACTGTCACTGTCCCTGGCAAACCAATGCTTTTGGGGTGACTACAGCTGCCGCTTACGGTCCTTGAGGTGTAGTTCCATAGACATCACTTCATTGCAAGGATTTTGGTTAACATTAGCCAGTTACATGAATTTAAAATGTGCTTGTGGAAGAGGGCTTAGGCTGGCATCCATGCCTTAATGCATGTGTACAGGTTTAGTTTGCAGAAGTCCCAATGATGTGTAGAACTTAGTGCCAAGTTCTTAGTTTGCTTAGAAGTTCTTAGTTTGCTTAGAACTTCACCCTTCAAATCAGGTGATCAGGCAACTATTGGGAAACGGTTGTCTCTGTATCTAAATAAGATGAGGCAATTCCAGATAGCCTCATTTTAAATTTAGCACACCAGATGAAAATCTTGGGTGAGGTCATCATAGGTACCATGTTTTGAGTTGGATGTTGTATAAGTCTTGGTGAGAGCTTTGCTTAATAGCCATATGAAAACAAAATGCCTTATAAAACTTCATGAGAATGTCTTTCACAGGCAACATTTTGTTGGAAGGGGGGCATTACTCTTTGGCCAAGCTTATGAGGAATGTTTATTATCATCCATGAGAGAAGAGTGACTGTTTCCCAATATCTTGTGTCACCTTCACAACATCAGCTTATGGCATTTTATTAAAAAATGGCTTGCCCTTTGAGAAAATGTTAAAGTCAGTAGATAGAGGCTGCTCAGAAGGGCAATAAAAAGTTGTGTTCTCCAACCCAATTTGAAGGAGAAATCCATCCTTCCTATCATCCCTTAATGGAAACTGCCTTGTAATCATTTGTTTTCAGAGCAGAAAACATCCTTAGGATATTATAAACTGCTACAAGAAGGTATATGATAGAAAGCCTGATCTAGGATTCTAGATTATGTGTAAGGAGATGAAAGCTGTTAAACTGCTCATTCTGAAAACAGTAAATTCTTTCATAAAACTGCTAAGTGCTACTTTGCTTTGGGGCAATACATAGAGCAGACCTGTGCAACTACCAAAGCACAGCCCATCAGCCACATACCGTGGCTTGCCACATGCTCCATAAGTGTATTTTTGCAGTTCTAGGCCAGCACCCAAAACAGCAGGGTTTGGATCCAGTTAATATTGTGGTGGGGTTCTCCTTTTTGTGAGGGGTATACAAAAGAAGGCACTGAGAATTCGCTTCTATACAAGCTTGTCATCAGTTGACAGTAGAAACATCATGTTCCAAAAACAGCAGCAGCTTACATACTGCTTTATAGCAGATGCTTGATGTACATGGGGAGAAAAACACTATTTGTAGAAATGCAGAATTTCAATTGCAGAACAGCACTACCTACCTTTACCATATCTACTGTATAATCTTGACTTATTAAGATTGTACCAGCAGCAAATGTTTAAATAAAGGCTCTTTAACAAATACTGTTGCTTTAAGACTAGAAACCAGAAAAAGAGTGAGGAAATGTGTGCTGTCTTGCTTCATGAGGCAGCATAAGAATAGGGGGCCAGCATAACTCATCTGTGTTTAGATTGTTGTGTGAGGACATCTCTCATCTCTGAAATAATAATCTTGTGGCCAATTTCCCTGTTGTCTAGTGATAAAAGGGAAGGGACAGCACTTTATGTGAACAAGCCTAATATTGTCACCATTTGTTTATTGGTGGCAGCCCCTTTTCCTTCCCATGTAATTTCCCATGTCCCACCCACCCTGGAGAGGACTTGATGATCAGCCCCAAAGAGAATAGTTATCCTGACCACTTAGTGAATTCTGAAAGAACAAAATGTGTGATAACATGCCTACTTGTAGAATAGCTTTTCCCAACATAGTGCCCTCCATTTCCCTGGACTGCAACTCCCATCATCGGTGATGCTGGCTGGGACTGATAAGAAGGCTGGTGAAGGGTAAACTTTCTGTTTTGTTATTGACGTGCAGTCTACAGATAACAGAATACATGAAATGTGAGGCACGCATACTTGCCTCTATAGGTTATTAAGACAAATTTTCATGTTATGCACACTGCAGTGCACAATATGGGGATAACTACATCATGCTATGCAATCCTTTGCAGTCCATGTATGTATTCATCATGTGTTATAAAAATTATTTAAAATATGTATCTCTTCAGTCAAAAAGGGCGGCCAAAATGACTTACAAATGTCAATCATAAGACAGTCCTTCCCTTCAGGCTTACAATCTAAAATGCATGACATTCAAGGGAAAGGGACTGAGGAGTAAAGAAAATAACACGGGCATTATTTCTGGTTGTAAATTGTCTGTTGCAATGATGTTGCAAAGGTTTTGAACCAGAACAAGCCAAAGGTTAGTGGAGGCACAGCCTGAAAGGTATTACCACCTTAGATGTGGTTTGTGGATTTGGGAAACAATAGCAACACTGGTGCATTTCTAGGCTTGGTATCCCAGGAAAGCTTTTCCATTTAGAAATCTAGTGTAATTTTCCTTGTAGAGGTGGGTAGGGATAAAGGAAAGTTGCTGTTCTTGACAGAGTAATTTAGTATGTGGATAAGAAGCTTCTAGCATTGCCTCTATTCTGATTGGCCGCAATTCTTCCAGGTTGGGATAGGTTTTCCAGGTTTTACTACCCAAGAGCCTTTTACCTAAATATGCAAAGGATTGATCCTAAGGTCTAATGCATGCAAAGCAGATGTTCTAGGTCAAACAAGCCTGATATGGAACCTTAAAACAACAATGTTGGGAAATATAAAAGAGATTATTTTCACTGCTTTGTGCAGAACTTGCCTTAATATGTCTTGTGGGTTGGGGGAGGGGTTTAACAGGTTATTGCACATGTTCATGCAAAACTAAGGAAATGAGAGTGATGGTGAAATTACTTCTAATTCCATAATGTTAAAAAATTTCAAGTAATTTATCAAGAACAGTGGACAAATTACTTATGTACAGCAGCTGCTGACAGTATTTCATTTTCTGTATGCTACAGGCTATTCTCTATATTAATAGGGTTGGTGTATTTTTAAATTGACAGAGGCTCTGTGTAACAGGCCAAAGTCAACAGACAAAGGCAGTGCTGAAAATGATGGTACAGAAGCTGTCCCTACAGCTTTGTCTGCTTGACATGCAGGGTGTTTTTAAGGAACAGAGCGCAGCCTAATATACTTGAAATGACTGGAAATGCCTGCATTTGTATGCAAATCATCTTCCTGTCTCGGTAAGTATTTTCAACGTGCTTCTTTCTCTGATAAGGATTTTGCATAACTGGAAAACTTTTGAATGGCCAGATTATTCTAGACTAGCGTGTCTGTCTGTGTGTATGCACGCACTACACAAACGGATATGCATGAGTTAAGAGTGAGAGAGAGAAAGAGAAAAAACTAAACAGTGGGGACTAAAAAACCGTTGAATCGTAAGAAGCGCATCCTACGATGTTGCAATGCAAAATCCCTTGTATCTTAGGTGACGCTGCCTCTCAACTTGCTTCCGCAAGTGGTGTCGTCCATCTTTATTTCATATGGTTTGGGGGTTTGGGAGTCAACACATCAGGTCTACTCCACTCAAATATTACATTCATTGGGACTTTGTGACCCAAACATAGTGACGCTCATTGGGGCGATCCTACATACATACATACATACATACATAGCTCTGTGGTTTTTAAGGTTAAGCAGTGTATAAATTCTGCTAAAAAATAATAATTTGGCAGCACCACCTAACATACTACTTGGAAGTGACGCTGTGTGTTCATTTGGGGCTTAACGTCCAGGATATGTATGTCTGCAGCTCAAGCTGTAGCTTCTCCTCCTGCAGAGAACTGTCCCGCATTTCTGTATCTTTATTTTTTAGGGCCCAAAATGAACCCCAGACTAATTTTATTTATTTATTATGTTTATTTAAATTCTATACTGCCCTTTATCCGAGGATCACAGTGCGGTTTACAATATAAAAATACAAACATACATAATGTTGTTGTTTGGTCGTTTAGTCGTGTCCGACTCTTCGTGACCCCATGGACCAGAGCACGCCAGGCACTCCTGTCTTCCACTGCCTCCCGCAGTTTGGTCAGACTCATGTTTGTAGCTTCGAGAACACTGTCTAACCATCTCGTCCTCTGTCGTCCCCTTCTCCTTGTGCCCTCCATCTTTCCCAACAGCAGGGTCTTTTCCAGGGAGTCTTCTCATGAGGTGGCCAAAGTCAAAATACAAGCATACATAATAAATGAACATATAAAAACAATACCCCCCCCCAGCTACCCACAGTTTAAAAGGCCGCAGGTTGTACGTGCGAGGGGGGCCTCTTCCCGGCCCTCGTTCTCCTTTCTGCGCGCTTCTGCCTGCTTCGTACACCATCTGTATTTATTCTCTGCTGGGAGAGGCGGAACCCGGACGTCTGGGTACCATTTGCCTGGGGTAAGGAAAGCAATGACCGGACCGGAAGCGGAAGTGGGGGCGGAGAAGCGGGGTTTGGCCTGCCCGGGCGGTGGAAGCCGCGGTAGCTGTGGTACTGCTGGCGGACTTGGCGGGGCCCAATGGCCTCCGCGAGCATCGATATCGAGGACGCGACTCAGCATCTCCGAGACATCCTCAAGCTGGACCGGCCGAGCGGTGGGGCTCTCGGGCCGGGACCCTAACAAGGAGGCGGGGGGTTTTCTTGGAAGCAGTTCCTTTGGGGAGTGAGCGGCTGAAATGAGGCTCGTGGTCTCGGGCGGCGGTGCTCCCCTTTGCTCAGCCCATCCCGCGTGAGCGGGAAGGCGCCCACTGCGCTGGCAGGAGGGCGGCAGGCGACGGGCGGGCGAAGAGCCCAGGGGGGCGCGATCCTATAGACACGCTTATTTGGGAGTAAACCCAACGGAGCATGATGGGATTTGTTGTCTGGTTGTGCCGGGTTACGGTAGGGAGTTGCCATCCTGCGTCTACTTGTTTGGAAGTGAGCCTCCTTGAGCACAGTGGAGACCTACTTCTGAGTAACCAGAACTCAAGGATGGGGCTTCCCGTTTGGGGCCAAAAAGTCCCATCTGACTAAAAAGGTCCTCTGCAACTGTGGCTCCTGCATTAGTACTTTCTGCTCTTTTTGGTGGAGTGTGGTGCTCAGCTTTCTTTCAAACGTAGCTGCCTCTTTCTACCCCACCCCCTTCATCTTCTGCTTCTGCCCCGCCCCCTTCTTTAATGGAGCAGGCACTTGGTTTGACTTTGACTGCTTGTTTTTTTAAAGGCCATTTCCCCCTGCAGCTTTTTAAGCCTGCAGCCCAGAGTATGGTGTCATATATCTGCAGATGATTGTGAAGGCACTCTAGGCAAGGAGGGGTTGGCCAGGCTGCTCAAGCTGGCGCTGAGAATGAACAACTAGCAATTCAGTACTGTTATTCTATGGCTCTTTAACAAATACCGGATAACTTGACTTTTCCTTAATGTACATTGTTTGGTTTCTTTGTTTTTGTAGTCATATTCCAGTTGTAATTCTCTGTATTAATAGCTGCTCTTGCTACATTTCTCAAGTTGGAAGGAGGACTGAGCAATAGTGTTGTCAGATCTAAACCCTATTTTACCACCTGGTAGGGTCTTGTAGAGCCAGAAAAAAATGATGGCCTTATCTGACTTACCAAGGCATGAGTTAGCCACTCCTGCTGTAGATCATAACATTTTTGTATACTGAACATATATCTGGTGTGCCTGGTCTCCCACTCCTGTGTCTCTCCGCCCCCCCCCCCCCAGCTGCTTTCAGAATTTTTTTGGGTGGGGGCACAGTTAGTTGTGGTACTCCACAAGATGTTTTTCTCAACAACTACATGAAGGTGCTGGGAAATATCAGAGCTTTGGAGTTGGATATAATTAACAAGAAGGTGACACCCAGGTTTCTAGTTCATTACGTAAGTGTCCAGCAATGGCTGCCTCAGATCTGAACAGTGTGAGGAGGCCACAGGCAAGTGGATGATATAAACAAAACACTTGAGATTGAATCCAGACAAGGCAAAGATGAAGGTAGGGGTAAGACGGTGGCTCATGCCAGAGTCATGCCTGAGCAGGTTCCTTACCTATCCAGAGGGAGGTCTGGGCAGTGCTCCAGAATGTATCCTGCACTGGACATGACAAGGCAGCCAAATCAAATAGTGCCCTTGCTGAGATGCTATCTCCCCACTGATAGGTGATCTGGCTGGTTAGTATCGTGGTAAGAATGATGTGGGGATGGAGTGATGGACAAAGTTGAGTGAGTAGCTTTCTAGTTTTGGAAATTTCATAAATTTAGAAATATCTGCAGTGCAGAGTATGGGAGAGGTTTGTCTTTAAAGGGATAGTTTGAAATGCACCTGTTGCTTTAGTAAAGTGTCTAATTAGCATGCTGTTCTGTACTTTATTTGAGGAGGAAATCACAACATTTCTGCCTTGGAAACTGCATTAGCCTCACAAGACCATTGGTATATTGGGGCAATGTTGTCTTTCTCCATTGGTGTAAAAACAACTGAATGGCTAGTATGAATATGATATACCTATCTGCACATATTATAATACTAATACAGTATACTTAGGTGCAGGATGCATCCTAGATTTTTATCTGAACTTCTGCTGTGCCAGCCAGATCCCTCCCTTTTTGCCTTTTGTGAGATACTGTTTCCATGGTGCTTGCAGCAGTAACCATTTCATGTGAGCAGTGTACTGTGCCTGTTGACATTTCCTGCCATAACCTCACCCGGCTCTGTTGGGCTAAATGGTGGCATTTAGTTCCTACTGTGCTGCATGCATATCCAGCTTTTGAGCAAAGGCTCCGCTGTAAAGTATTCACCAATCTCTTAATTATTTGTAGGAAGGACTTACTATATTCAGATCACTGACATATCCCAGGGCAGAGTGTGGATTGATTGCAGAATTACTGGGGGTGGAGGGCAATGATATGGATATTAACTTAATTTGCAGTAGGCAATTTCTTTATTCTAGTGGAAAATAGGAAATGCCTTTGCTACTATTACTTTCCTTTCCTTGAACTTGCTCTGGATTTTGATTCCTCCAGTAGGCGTTATCTTTGTTATTCAACTGTCCCTGTAACCACAAGAAACCATGTGAAACTAAGTGAAATGAAAGCGAAAGTTGATTCTTAGTATTCTGTGTGATTCACTGATCAGCATAGGAATATATAGACATCGTTCACTGCTGGTCACTGCTTTATACCAAGCCAGAGCATTGATCCACCTCACTCCGTTTTGAGTCTACCCAAATTGGCAACTGCTTTCCAGTCAGACTTCAGGCAGGATCCTCAATTGAGAATCTTTCCCAGCCCTACCTGAACATGCAGGGAATTGAACCTGGGATCATTCGCATGCGAAGCATGTGCTCTGCCCCTGAGCTTATGACCATAGGCATGTACATTTTCATACAAGGCTGGGACCCCATTTTCATGGAGGGTCCTGTGTTCTGGTTGGGTGGAACTTACATTGTATGTGAGGCAGGCAGCTGACAACAGCCAGCTCTGCCTTTCCTCAACATGCCTTCTGTGTCTCCTCAGGCAATCTTGGTTTGGCAAGGGTGGGGGAACTTAGCCTGAGGAGGGCAGAGAGGGAACTTTCCCCCTGTGGTCCATTCACTGTCTGTACAGAACTAACCATTGTGTGCTCTGCCTACATGCCACCCACCCACCTTTCCTCTTCTCACGGTGTTACTTTATGGCATTGAGCCATGCTGCACTCTAGTATGAAACTGGCATTAGCCATCAGTTAACAGGACTGAGTAGGAATTTTACCCAGGATCATCAGCTGACTTCTGTAGCCCTGGGTTTTTGGATTCTCTGCAACAATCCCCTGACTCAAGATGGCTGAAGCTATTGATTTTTACCTTCTAACATCTACCCAGCAGGATTGCTGAGCCCCAACTTCTGACAGCACATGAAACAGCAGAAATAGGTTCTGTGCCTGTATGTCCTGTTTTTGCTACTGGTAAACCTGCCTAGAAAAGTTGATTTTTGTCTTTTCTCTAATTCCGTGGTCTGTTTGTTTCTAACTCCCTTCCCAGGTCTATTCTAGCCTTCAGGAACAAACAGAAGTCAGCATCTGGAATGGCAGTTATCCAGAGATTTTTAAGTGTTCTGGCAAAATCATATAGTCCCATCAAGAGTTTGGGGACCACCTTTCCCCACACAGTCCTCCCCAGTTGAAGCCTAGTCATCAAGTGGTGTTGCTGGCTCCATGCTTATGGCTCATTAGGATAGGCACAGCTAGAAGGCGAGCCTTCTCAGTTATAATTTCCAAACTTGGAAACCAGAAGAGAAGCAGGCCACAATTTTCATTTTCCCTGCCCACCCTTTCATTCTCCTCTATTCTTATAGTATGGAGGCTTCTCACTGAACTGGAGTGGTTAGAGGAACTACCTCTCCATTGAGCTTTCATAGCGATTCTAAAACTTTCTTTTTTAATTAAGCCTTTGGCTGAAATAGTCTTTGTGTGTAGTTATGTCATCATCCATCATGCTTTTATTGATTAATAATAATAATTATTCTATACCACCCTTCATCCAAGGATCATAGGGTGGTTTACAATATAAAATCACAAAAATATGTAGCATACTAACAATACCAAAAAACAAACCCCAACACACAGTTTAAAAGGCAATAGTTTGTTTAATTAGCCAAAGGCCTGGGAGAAGAGGGATGCATTTTTGCCTGGTGCCTAAAGATATGTAGCACAGGCTCCAGGCAAGTCTTCCTGGAGAGGGCATTCCACCAACAGGGAGCCACTGCAGAAATATCCCCTTCCTGTGTTGGCACACTCTGGACCATGGGTAGGCAAAGTAAGGCCCAGGGGCCCAATCGCCTTTTAAATCTGGCCCATAGACGGTCAGGAAATCAGCATGTTTTTACATGAGTAAAATGCAGCTCTGGGTTATTTGCGGGGCATAGGAATTTGTTCATTTCAAAATATATATAGTCCAGCCCCACAAGGTGTGATGGACAGTGGACTGCCCCCCTGCTGAAAAAGTTTGCTAACCCCTGCTCTGGACCTTTCACGAAGGAGGCACACAAAGAAATGCCTCAGATGATGATTGCAGATGATGATTATCGGCTCATATGGGGAGAGGCAGTCCTTGAGGTATTGCGGTCCTAATCTGTTTAAGGCTTTATAGGTCAAAACCAGCACTTTAATTGGGCCCAGAAACTAATCGGCAGCCAGTTCAGTCAGGCCAGGATTTGCGTTATATTCTCAAGCCGTCTTTCCTTGAGCAAAACACTTGCCTTTTTATCATAGAGGAGAACCACTGATTCAGATTTTCTGTCCTTGGACAGAATGTTTTTCATATCTTCTCTAGAACATTACTATCTTGTTGGGCTCCTTGTTTCCTGTTTCAGTAGAAAGAGAGAGAGTTTGGCATTTCTTTTGAATGAAACCACTCTCCCATGTTATGTTCTTTTCATCTGGGACAGGGGACCATCAAAGGGAGACTGTATGGTTCAGAAACTTTCATGACCCTTTAAATGGCTGCGTAAATGTGAACATTGGCTCTGTTCCCCCCTCCCCCCATTTAGGTTCAGTCAACGAAAACCAGAGATCATCCACTTCATACAATGGAGACCTGAATGGTTTGCTGGTGCCAGATCCCATAGCATCTGGAGATGGTGCTTCCTTGACAAAGCCAGTACCCCAAGCAGTTCCTCTGGGAGCACTTCAGGAGAAGCAAGTCATGTAGGTATCTTGGTGGGAGAAAGTGGAGAGCGTGTCATGGGTCTGCTGAAAAATCTCAGCTCGGTAATTGCTCCTACAAAGACTGGGCTTCCAGCTTTCTTGATTACTGCTTTAAAGTTGTGTAACATTGTTTGTAGCTTCTGTTCCAGAGAGACTCAAATTTAAGATGGTGTGTTGTCTCCACAGTTGAGGGACTACATTCATACACAGCTTAATGGGGATACATTTTGTACAGTAATGGAGGCTTCATTGACAGTGCTGGGATTGAGGTTTGCAACTTGTGGTTTGCATTGTTTGCTGTCTTGTGTTGCTTCCAGTAAAACGCTCATTTGTCCATGAAAGACCATTTGCAGCAGGAAAGACAAGTGGTAAAATTGCTACTTCATAGTAACAGGCATGTTTGTTTAATTGGGGGCCTTCAGTAGTCATATCCCTAACTTTTCTTCATAACAAAAGCTGTTTGTCCTTGAGGTCTTTTGTTTTGACTACTTCTTCTCCTTTTCTTTTAGCTGCCTCTCTGGAGATGATAGCTCTACCTGTATGGTGATAACTGCTAAAGATGTTGAGATAGTAGCCAGCAGCGACTCTAGCATCACCAGTAAAGCTAGAGGGAGCAACAAGGTAAAAGTGGAAATATTCATCTGGACAATGTACAAAACCAGTTGGGTCACCACTTGCCATCTTTTCAAGCGTGTAAAGCAGGGATGGGGAACCTGAGATCTTCCAGATGTCATGGGACTACAACTCTCACCATCTCTTACCATTGGCTATGCTGAATGGGGCTGATAGGAGATGGAGTTCAACATCTGGAGACCTGGTTCCTCAGCCCTGATTTAAGGAGTCAGTGCCTGGATTGCTGGTGAATGAGGCTGAAGAGCGTAATAAGTTGGAGGGGTGGATTGAGTACTGTGGTGCTTCTCTTAGACTTTTTTTAAAGCAAGCATTCATGCCTCAGTCTTGGAATAGCCTGTTTTCTGTGCATATTAGCATTCCCTCTAATGTTCAGTGGTGATAGGCCTAAGTGCCATGGGAAGCCTTTGTTCACAAGAAAATGGTTGTGTGAGGTTGGGGATTGAGGCACTAGCTTCAAACTGCTGTCTTGGGCTGGTTCAGATGTAGCCTTTAACCACTTGATGATATATGAAAAAGTCCTTAAGAATTCCCACGTCCCCGAGTTCCTTTCCAGTCACCTTCCTTTCACGTGCCATGGTTCCCTCCCTGCCTTCTCCTGGTTTATGACAAACTGTAGCTTGCAATTTCATCCCAAACAGTTTCTGCAAACCAGAGAGGGCAGTGGGAATCATGGTACCTGGGAAGAAGGATTACGGTATAAGAGCCCAAAGGTCCCTAAAGACTCGTTCACATAGTGCCACACAGAGCACATACTTTCCATGCAGAAGGTCTCCAGTTCAGTCCCCAGCATCTCTTGAAGAGGGGAACAGGATTGGTGACTCCTGAACTAGGTGTTGGCTGTTTCCTCTCTCCTCAGCATATATAGATGATATTACAGTTTTATGTTCAGCAATGGATGCCTTGTCCCTATTTTGGCAAATGTTGAATTTAATTCCACACTTTAGCTGGTCTTTGTTTTCCTTTTTGCCCTCCAGGTAAAAATCCAGCCAGTGGCCAGGTATGACTGGGAGCAGAAATATTACTATGGTAACCTGATTGCTGTGTCAAATGCCTACCTGGCATATGCCATTAGAGGTGAGGCATCTCTCCATCAACTTGGTTCTTTTGGCTAGGCTAGGTTTCTTGCAGTGGCCTTGTGTTGGGCTGAGGTCCTCTTTCTTTCCCCACAGCTGTAGAGAGTGCACTGGCATTGCCTCAGCCATTTTAACTGTCATATTCTTGTTGCTGTTCTTTGACAGGTGCCAGCAATGGCTCTGCAATGGTTCGGGTCCTGAGCGTTAGCACGGCAGAGCGAACCCTGCTGAAGGGCTTCACAGGTGGAGTGGCAGACCTGGCTTTTGCTCACCTCAATTCCAACCAGCTCGCTTGCCTGGATGAAGCTGGCAACCTCTTTGTCTGGCGCCTGGCCATGGAGAATGGAAAAATCCAGTATCTTATCTCTCAGTTCTGTTCTTCATAGGAGATAGCTGCAGTGTTGTTAGATACTGAGGCAACTTTGTAACTACAAGATAGGAAGTGGGCACTGTTTATTTCTGTATCTTAGGCAGGGAACCTGTGGCCTTCCAGATATTGTCATTCTTAGCCACTGACCATGGTGCCTGGGGCTGATAGGTGTTGACAACTGAGAAAATCTGGAAGGCCAAAGTTTCCCCATCCCTGCCTTAAAGAGATGTACTAGTATTTATTTCTGCCAGCCAGCCAGCATCCAAGCATTATACATATTTTCTTCTTGCAAGTTATCCACCCAGGAAACAAGACTCTGACTCCTTGTATTGTGACTCAAAGGTCTCATTCACCAGTAACAATTGTGGCTTAATAAACTATAGCTCATTAAGATGAGAATAGACATCAAGCTCTCACATGTGTATGTCACATGTGTTTTATTGTATTTTTAACATTTTGTTGGAAGCCACCCAGAGTGGCTGGGAAAACCCAGCCAGATGAGCGGGGTATAAATAATAAATTATTACTGTTATTATTATTGTTTTGCTTAAACCACAGTTACCCAATATATCCAAACCAGGAAGCTGTGGTTTAATCCTAGTTTACTACCTAGCACAGGGCAGCCCAACTTTTCATACCAAGTGGGCTGCAAAGTACTTCAAAACGGATCCTGCGGGCCACACACTGCATTGTTGCATAGTGGGTGGAGTGAGACCAAAACATGATGCCCCCATCCCCCACTCAGCCCTCACACTGCCTTCCCAAAGCCGACTATGCAAGGCTCTGTGTTTGTTTCTACTACATCTCGGATAAATCACAAAGCAGTTGATACTACAAAGGAAAGTGATTTGTAGCTGTTCCTTAACTTGGTGATCAGAGAGGAGATCCTGGTAAACATCAAGCGACCTGATGGGACTCCTCTGAACAGCTCCCGGAGGATCATATGGTGTCCCTTCATCCCAGATGAGAACGAGGAGAGCTGTGAGGAAGGCAGTCAGACCCTGGCACTCTTACATGAGGATAGGGTAAGCAGTTTTGATTTTTTTTCTTTCGTAAGGCGGTCATTCGTATTGAGGTACTAATAAGTTGTAGATAAGGAATTAGAAAGATGTGCCCCATGGTTAGGTCAATTTTCCAGGTTCTCCTACATCCATGCACAAAGCACCTCACAGCATGTAAACTGGTACAAGTTTATCAAGTCAGCCTCTGCTTTTATTTAAGTAAGTCTGGCAAGTGTGGTTGTCTTGTGCTATTTCTGGGTGTGGTACTTGTGAGGAATAAACACAGGAGATGGTGCAGAGTGCATGGGAGGATAGTGAATGCAGAGCGAGGTGGTAACTGGAATGGCAGGTGACTTTATGTTCACTCCTGGCAGAGCTTCAGTATGCAGTTTGTATGCTTCCTTCTTCTCTTCGTTTTGCAGGCAGAGGTTTGGGACCTTGATATAATCCGAGCCAATCATAATTCATGGCCAGTAGAAGTGACCAGCATCAAAGAGGGCTTTATTGTGGTAAAAGGTCACAGCACGGTAAGAGTTCTGCTGCTGTCATTGGTGTCTGTCTCCCGTTACAGAGCTGAGCCATCTGTTACATATGTTTAATTCCTTAATCCAACAGTTTTCAATATTCTGAAGAGGCCTGTGGCTTCATCCACTTGGTTTATGGGATCAGTGGCAAAAGGGTCTGAGTGTGTGAGCTATTAGACCAGAAGCAGAGGACCTTTGGCTCTGCAGATTTTGCTGAACTACTACTCCTATCATCCCTGATCATAGACATGTTTGCTGGGGCTTATTAGACTGTTGCTGAGTTCCTGCTTTTCCCATATGGCAAAGAACAGGCCTTTATGACTGGACAAGTAAAGATGGCATCTTTTTCACCTTTCCAGTGTGGTTTTGTGGCAGTATTTCCCTCCCCCTCGAAGCACTCTTGTTAAGGGTTATGGGTGGAAAACTTCCAGCCTCTGCTTATGGGGGCTCTTTGTATTGCACAGCTTTATGTTTTGGTTTAACAGCACTGGGGACAAAAGAAGCCTCTTTAAAATGGGAAGTGAGGTGAGAGGGCACAGCGTGATGTTTGAGAGCATGATTGGGTAAGAGTCCTGCTGTGAATGGAAAGGTGCTTGACACTTCACTGATCCAAACATGCATGAGGTAGTGGGAGAAGTTAAAATAGTCAGAGTCAGAGGAAGTCAGTGCATTGATGGCAGCTGAGCCCAAGATAGTGATGGAGGCTGTCACCTGGAGAATACAGAATGAAAAAGTACTGTAACAAATATCGCCTCAAATGTTTTAATTTTTTATCAACTTAACATAGTGAACACCTGGGAAATCGAAAGTACTTTGGCTCAAATGGGCAATATGTGCTGCTGCTGATATAAAAGTTGATAAACATTCACTGTATAAAAAGAAAGAAGGGAAGAAACATCAGGTTATTAATGTGATTCACATGTATATCACAACCATGTTGGGTTTTTTTCACATGTAACACTAACTCGTAACTTTGCTTTGTTGAACAAACCAGGATGACAGATGAGCAAAGTGACCACAGCTTATTTCACCTTACATTGGTTGCATTTTCTAAACACTTGTGTATCTGTAGCTGGGTCATGGTCTGGGGTAGGGTACCAAAACAAGCTAGAATTAAGTTCAGGTGTAATAAGAAGCCATGGTTATTGCAAGCCTCAATTCATAAGCCAGTTTTAAACCATGATTACATACAGTATTTTAGTTTCTTGGCCACAAGCAAGCCACAGTTGACCAGGTTCGGTTCAGGCATACAAGCAAGCACATTTAAGCTAAATAAACCACAGCTTAGCATTGGGTGCAAACCAGGTCGTTGCTTTGTATTTCATTGAAGTTGTATTGCTGAGTGAAAGCTGATTTTTTTTCCCTGTCCCTGTCTAGCGTCTGAGTGAGGGAGCCCTTTCCCCAGATGGAACTGTTTTGGCCACCGCAAGCCATGATGGCTTTGTCAAATTCTGGCAGATTTACATAGAAGGACAGGATGAACCAAGGTAACTTCAGAAGCTCAGTGTCTCTTGATTTGGTGTGCCTCAAGCCTACTTACATGCACAGTCCCTTGCTCCAAATATAGTCTCAATTTGGCATGACTTTGTTGTTCTACAACAATATTCCTGGTGCTCTCCAGATATTTTGGGTTACAACTCACACCATCTTCTTTCCCGTGCTGATTAGAGCTGATGAAATTGTAGTCCAAAGCATCTGACCTCCAAGCTTTATTAAAGTTCTTGTGCTCTATTGTCTGACCGTCCACTTGTAAATAGTTTGGATTCTTGAGAGCAAGTTGCTGACTAAAGGAACCATTTCACACCTGCAGTTATGAAGGAGCGGGCTCTCAGTCATCATTTCTTTGATTTCCTACCTAGGTGCCTGCATGAATGGAAGCCTCATGATGGTAGACCTCTCTCCTGCTTGCTGTTCTGTGACAACCATAAAAAACAAGATCCAGAGTAAGACATGATTTTGTTTTTATTTGCTAAGGGTGTCCCATTTCTGGTGGGAAGCAGGACAGTATGGAAAAATAAATATATTTGCTCTGTATTTACCCCATGAAGGTTCATTGCTATAATAAAGTAACAGGACCCTACAGATCAGTCATTTACAACTTTCTAGTCTAGTTCCTCTATTCCTCCAGGTGTAAGTGCTGGCAAGGAAGAGCCTTTATGTCTGTAATTTTAACTTAAAGATTATTTCTGAAGCATTGTGGGATGCAACATAGGCATGCCTTGTAGTTTTCCCCTCATTACTTGAACACTTGTGGCTGGAGTGTCTATGAGCCTGACGTAAACTGGGAACCTAGTCTCTGGCTTCAAATTTGGTGTCAGTTCTGGCTGCCTGTTGATCCATAAGCTTTATTAAGGTTCCTGAGTTCTGTACTCTTTTTAAGATAGTGTACATTATAGGGAACAAGTTACTGGAAAACGAACTCCCCCTGTGTTTGCAATAAGAGTAGAGTGTGGCATAATATGACCTAGCACTGCTGCTGTACCAGAAAATGTTGATATACTTACCTACCTGCCCCTCATTCCCAAGTACAGCATGCAATGAGGAGCAGATGTTGAGTGGCAGTTCTACCCATGTGCCCCACAGAAAGAACAACCCCTCTTTCCTCTTCCTTCCCCCTCCTTGCAAGAAGTTAACAGACGGGAGCAGACCCACAGGAGAATGGGCTAAGGCTCCCAGCAGCTGATGGTATGCTGATTACCTATGCACACATGAGTACAATTCACATGTCCTGTAGGTCCAGTCTCTGTACCACAATCTTGTAATGCTTTGGTTTGAGCAAAGAGAATCAGCCAGTTAAGAGAGTCTGGTATCTAGTTGTTTTTGAGGAGAGGCATCAACTTGTATGAGAGAAAATCTGCCAGTTAAGAATTTTCAGAGGCTTGCTGTTCAGGCTTTCACCCCTCTACACAATTGGAGAAGGAAAGTAGGGGTGTGCTCATTGGCCCCACCACCTCCATTATGTTCCTGAGGGCTCATAGCTATCTTGACTTCTATGGGTTTTGGCTGAGGTCTTGCAGTGGGGAGCCTTTTCTACTTCTATAGGCGCCCCACATGATTTAGGTCCCTGCGTGTTGAGAGTTCTGTATGGCGCAGGAAGCCTACACAGATAGAGGAGGCGTCCCATGGCAGAAGTTGAGCCTGAATGTGTGGAGGACTTGGAGAGATGACCTGTTGGGAACGTGACAGAGCACAGCCAACATCTCCCCACATCCCGACTCCCCACTTACCTGGCTGGAATAGTGTGAAGGCAAACAAATTAATAAAGCTATGGAGCAAGCAAAATGGCCATTTCTAGTCATCACTCGTTCCTTCTCATCCATCCTTTCATTTCTGCAGAGTTCCCTTCTGGAGGTTTCTCATCACAGGAGCAGAACAGAATCGAGAGCTGAAGATGTGGTGCACTGTATCATGGACCTGCCTACAGACTGTCCGGTAAGTATTGCTCTAGTCATCAGTTGTGCATGGTAGGAGCCCGTAATGAATGTGTGTGTGTGTGTGGAAGGATAACCGAGAAGGGCAACTAACAGTCTTTGTCCCCCTGCCAATGATTTAGCTCTGTGTTAGAGCATCTGTATTGCATGCAGAAGTTCCGAGATTCCATCCCTGGTGTTTCTAGGTAGGATTGGGGAATACTTCTGGTTGAAATTCTGGAGAATCGGAGTAGACCATGCTGAACTAGATGGACCAATGGTCTGATTCTGTATAAGGCGGCTCTCTATGTACCTAAAAAGGCAGGCTTCAGCAATGCACACAACACGTCACTAAAGAGAAAGATTATTAGTAGACATCTGAGGGAAACTGTTTTCACTGTGTCATTTTCAGATTTTCTCCGGATATATTCAGCTCCATGAGTGTCCTTCCTAGTTTGAAGGCCTGCCTGGATCTCTCAGCTGAATACCTGATTTTGAGTGATGTGCAGAGAAAGGTAGGCAAGTTCTGTTGAGAGGTTGGGTGCAAGAGGAAAAGGCATCTGCAATACTGCTAGGCTAGGGAGTGTGGGGCCTGTTGTTAACATATAAAAGAGATGGTTGGGGCTAGCAGCAGCTGTTTGATTAAGCAAAGCATTTGGTTCCTTTTAGTGGGTGTAAACTTTTAAAAGTTCTCATTTTCAGAAAAGATCTGTGAATCCAGAATTAGTTCAGTACTGCTGACCAACTTTCATGCTGGGTTTGGGGAGAGGCAGTGTGTTGGCTTCTCCCATTGTCCCTAGCCTGTTCCTTGGCCCAAGGTGCAGGTGCACTTGTGTTCTTCCTGGTACAAGAGCCCCTTATTGCTTACGTTACTGCAGGGTATCTACCTGATTCTTTCCTCTTAGGTCTTGTATGTGATGGAACTTGTGCAGAACCAGGAGGAGGGCAAAGCTTATTTCAGCTCCATCTCAGAGTTTCTGCTGACCCATCCAGTCCTGAGTTTTGGCATCCAGATGGTCAGCCGCTGCCGGCTGAGACACACAGAGGTCCTGCCAGCGGAAGAGGAGACCGATGGCCTTAGTGCAGGTGAGTGATAAAAGATGTGTCTCATCAAAAGTAAGGAAGATAAAGATGACTGTCTCTCTGGTAGCTAGCCTGATTCTCCAAATGCTAGGCAAGCTTTGCTTCTCTAGTCACACAAAACCACGGTTTACAAAGTTTAACTGGTTTGTCATGGTGTCCAAACCTGTAAACCATGATTGGTCATTGGCCCACAAACTATAATGTGAAACCCATAGTTTGAAGCTGACTTGAAACCTGCCATTTGGACTGAAGTCTGAATTGTTGGTTTGGGAGTCTGCCATGCCTGATTGGATGGAAACAGAAGTACTTGAGTGGCTCTTAGTTTGGGTTCCCGGTGGTCACCCAGCTAACAGTTTGCCTACTGCTTTGGTCTCAGCTGTTAATGTGATTGCCAATATATCAACAGTGTAAGACAAAGATGCCAAAACAGAAGCAAACAACAGATGATGCTAGATTCAGGTAGGTAGCCATGTTGGTCTGGTGCAGTCGAAATATATTAAAAAAATTGTCCAGTAGCACCTTGGAGACCAACTAAGTTAGTTCTTGGTATAAGCTTTCGTGTGCATTCACACTTCTTCAGATACACTGAAACAGACGTCGCCAGACCTTTATATACAGTGGGAGGGTGGGGTGGGGGTTTTCTCAGGAGGGTAGTAGGAGATGGGTGATTGACTCAGTGGGTATGGTAAACCTGTTGATGACTGTTAATGACTGTCAGTTTTTTGCAATAGGCCAAAGCAGAGCATTTAAGGGACAGCATCCCAGGGATTCCACGGGAAGTAGGCAAGAAAACACACAGTATAAATGATGGTTTCATTATATCTTTGGAGCACACCGTGGTTTGTTTTTAAACTGCTGTTAGCACAAGCCATGGTTTTGTGGGATACTGGAATTCTGTCATAGTCTTTCTTCTCAAGTGTTGAGTGTTAGAATGGTACATACCCCCTTGGCTCCTTCTGCCTGAGAGCAGGTAAGGCTTGTACTTTTGTCCCAGAGCAGCCATCCTGAGCACTTTCTTACACTGTGAGCAGCCTTATCCTACTTTACTCAGAAGGTAAGCAAGGAGACTTTACCTGCTAAACATGGAAGGAAACATGTTTTTTTAAAAAAATATTTTGAAATGTTTCTGTTTTTACTGATTATTTTAATATGTCTTGTAAACCACTTAGAAGTTTTATTACAACCAAGCAGTGTATATATATTGTTATAAAGAAAAATAAAAATTCATCCATTTTTTTCTTCTTCCTAGAAGGTACTCAAGGTACTGGAGCGGTGGAATCAGCAGCAGGGGTGCTTATCAAACTCTTTTGTGTCCACACCAAGTGAGTATTTTGTAGGACAGCTGTTCTCCAGGCCTGCCTTTTAATTTTTTAACAAGACTTTACTAACTTAATACAGGTTCAGTTTTTGCCAGCCCACAAGATGGGATGGTACCATAGGTAACTAACTGCCTCTTAACTGCCCTGGAGTGAACTTTCATGCTTTTCCTCCAAACAGAGATAACTTTTGCTTGCTGCTGCCAAAACAGCAGTCCTGGGCTTTGTGACCAAAGGGTTACATCATAATGCAAGTGGTTCTCACCAAAATAATTCCATTTATGTACCAAATAAACCCTCATTCTGCACCTGGAATGCAATGCAAATATTAGGTGCAGATAATGCAAACATTTTGTTGTTGGGATTATGAACATCTCTTTAATAGGGGATGTTATGGATTGCAGGATCACAAGGCATGTGTGTGCAGGGGAGCAGTGGGGACCCAGTTGCACCTGTGCTTGAGGCTTTAGCAAACAAGCTACAAGTGTCAGATGCAAATGAGAAGTGGCAGTGGAGTACACTGTTTTAATGGAATCTCTGTCTGCTACTGGTTTTCTTTTGCACAAAGCAACGTTGCTTGTTTAGCATGGTGTTTGCCTATCGAGGCCAAGTTTGTAAACCAAAACAATCTATCTGGATGTTGCAGGGCCCTTCAGGATGTGCAGATCAGATTTCAGCCTCTCCATAGTCCAGACACAGCTGCTCCAATTCCTCCCCATGGCTCCCATGAAGATTTTGGTGAGTCCTCTGTTCTAAAAAATGTTTGTGTTTCCTTGTTAATTTGACTATCCCATCTGATATCAAGGTACCCTAATTTGAAAGTTTGCTATGTCTCAAAGCTGACAATGGAAATTCTTGCTAGTGCTCAAGAATTCTGGATACCAAGTCTGTTGTAGTTGCTGAGTTATTTTTGGACTGTGGGCAATCCTTTTGTCAATTGTGGTACTTCATTTCAGGAAAGGGACCTTAATTCAGTGGTAGAGTACATCAGAAGATGTATTGGCTTGTTTATTACATTTATTTATATCTAAGTTTAGTCCCTGGCATTTTCAGTTGCTGCCAGGCAGAGTAGACCATGCTGGGCTATATGAACAAAGAGTCTGATCTGGTATAAGGCACCTTTGTATAGCCTAGGTTTCTCTGCCTCTGGACAAAATCTTGCCTGGCCCTGACTTTTGCTGTCGAGTCTCTGGGAATAGCCAGGGACCTTGGTTTGTCTTGCAGTCTGTACCCCTACCCCTCCCCAACCTGTGTGTGTTAATATTAATTTAACTGAGTGGCTGGTGGAAGGAGGCTGTGTGGTTTTAAATGTCTGTTTTCTCTCTCTGTACAAGTTGCTTTTAAACTGTCTGGTGTGTTTTGAAGCATTCCCAGATCACCTTGCTGACCTGGGCGCAGAAGGGCTTGGATCAGAGAAGGGATCCGTGCATGGCTCACAGCCTGACTTGCGCCGCATTTCAGAGCTATCTGTTCCCGTGGATTTCCTCTCCCCTTCCAATGACACAAAACCCAAGCTCATGACTCCAGATGCATTCATGACTCCCAGTACATCTCTGCAGCAGGTAACCTCCTTAGAGTGTGTTTCAGATGGGAGCAAATTCCTTTGCTGCCTTCAATTTGGACATTTTAACGTAAAAGACTTGGGATTCCTTATAGCAAGAGTGGAGAACCTGTGGCTTGGAATGTTGGGACTTCTAGACTACTGGCTCTACTGGCCGGGCTGATGAGAGTTGTCATCCAAAATATCTAGAGAGCACCATGTTGGGGAAATCTGGATTAGATAGTGCTCAGGACAACAAAGAACAGAGAAGCAATTTCCTTTGTTCCTTGTATATATTTTTAAGCCAGCAGTTACTCAAATCTGTTCTAAGCACTAATTGGAATTAACTATTTGACCCAATTTGTACTACTTTGTATGCCACTTAATTGTGCAATTATGCACTTAATTGTAAGTAAAACCTCTGAGCTCTTTAAAAGAATATAAAATATATGTTAAAAATGTCAGTAAAAGTCAAAGTTAAAAACAAGCTTTAAGAAAATCAGAATTGTAAGCAGAAGTAAGGAGAAAGTGTGGTGCTTCTTATAATGGCAAAATAGAAATAGTATTCAGGTGGTGCAGAGTTAATTTACTCCACCTATATATATATATATATATATATATATATATATATATATATATATTATAGTGTACAAGAGGAGTGTTTACTAGCAGGCAATACTGTGTATGTATTCAATTAAAATGCTTGCTGGCAGAGTTTTCTAACACCATTGAATTTTCTGTGCCAGGTCACGGTGTCACCTGGAAGCAGCATTAGTTCCCTCACAGCTGTCACAACCATAAGCACTTCTTCCGTCAGTGACCCCTCCATTCCCAGGTAAGCCCTAGGCAAGGACTCCTTCCCAGTGCTACCCACTGAGTACTTTCAAGGGCAAGGAGACTCCCTTCAGAATCAGGCATGAAAATGAAATGGCTCACATGGATATCTCAGGGAGCTTTTTTTAAGGCAGAGCTTCTGTCATCTTCAGAGTTGCAGCTGTCAAATGCACTATTCCTATTCCCAAGGAGAGGCATCCCCTTTGTTCTTCGGCTCAGTTCCCCAGAACATTTCCTGAGATTTGTAGCTTTTGCTTCATATAATTGGAATAAATAGCAGAGGCTGGTAATGAAGTGATCTTGTAGGCAGATAGTGGAGGATCCTAGACTTGCAGGACAGGGGAGGAACCCCTGTTCCTTGGAATATAGCTGTAGGATATAGAAGAGCACAGAGGCCAGTTCAGCATTGTTTACCAGGCAAGAACCACGAGGGGCCATTAGGCTTCAGATTTCTCATGTACTAACAGTTAGTGAGACAAGTAAGACTGCAATCACTGCTCTCCCACTAGCTTCTCACCACAGCTCTGAATTACTTGAGGGAATGGATGACCACCTCTTGTAGGTCCCCTTCTAGCTTTTTAGTATTCATTGTTTCAGCTTCTCCCATACAGTGTCCCCCAAGGAAGTCTTCTTTATGAGAGCATTGCTTGGGTAACAGTCCCATAGGACAGTAAAGTCAATGGCACAGTTCCTTAAGCATGCTGTGGTCAGAATCCTTCTCCCTGGGCTGATTTTTAATTGGGGTTTGCAAGACCACTCTCTTTTGTAACCTCTATGGACAAATTTGCCTTTTGCCCGCTGCAGGCCAGCTGAAGAAGTGTCTCTGAGCCCAAAGATGCAGCTTGATAGTAGCCTTACCCTAAGCGGCAGCAGTGGAAGTCTGCAGACAAGCCCTCGAAGTCATTCAGTCCTCCTCCCTGGCCTTCCTGACAAACTGACCCCAAAGGCCCCCATCCCGGTAAGGTGTATTCTCTATGAGCATGCAAAGATTTACCTTTCTCCCTGACTGTGTCATCGTCTACACTGTGTGCATGTGGTATGGGTGCCCAAAGCCACTGGAGCACAGGGGGTGGGGAACCAGTCCCCCTCCCTAGATGTTACTGACTACAACTCCCATCAACCTTAACCATTGGCCATGCTGGCTAGGGCTGATGGAAGTTGGTTGGAGTCCAACCAACATCTGGAGGCCCAAAGGTTCCTCATGCCTGCACTAGAGTGCACTGGTCTCGGGTATACTGTCTGATTTCTGCCATACTGAGTTCAATGCATGTGTTCTTCCCCATAAATAGGAAGAGGGGGTGCCCCAACGTGGTCATTACGTGTAGAAAAATATATTTGCTTATGTAAGCTGTCCCAAGACATATAGTTGTATCAAGCTGTATGTTAAAGATATATAGGTATTCCCCATGACCTCTTTTCAGTCCTGAGTTTCCTGTGCCACCTAGAATCATAGAATTGTGGCTTATCTCATGTTGTGAGGATAAAACTGGGGTAATCATATATGCTGCCCTAATCTCTATAAGGGAAAGGCCTACTAAAAACAAAGTAATAAAATGATCAGTAAATATTGCAAAGCTTTTAATCTGTTTCCTCACTATGTACAAATCATCATCATGTTTTCGATTTGCTGTGTTAATTGTACACTGCTTTGGGGGCATCTTCCAAAAAAGCAGTCTATATATACTTAAAATGTAAGAAGAAAAAAATGGGATTAGGAAGGAAGGTTGTCAAGACAATTGGGCATCTAAGTAAACTTCCTAGGTAGTGTGGAGAATGGAAGGGAAAAGGTTAACTTTTTTCCTTCTCTGGTCAAGGTTTCCCCAGGGAATGCCCCTCTTGCGCTAGAGCGGCAGGAAGTGGAGCCTCTGGTGGTGCCCCAGTCTTCGCCTACTCGTGAGCGCTCCCCAGACGTCATTTCCTCTGCCTCTACCGCCATGTCTCAGGACATCCCAGAGATTGCCTCTGAGACCCTGCAGCGCAGCTTTGGAGGCGGCCCCCCTGGGCTCCCCACAGAGATCCTGGATTCCAACCATCATGCGGACAGTATGGCTTCCGCAGCATCAGCCTTGCACTTGCTCTCCCCGCGGAATCGTCACAGCTCGGAGCACAGCCATCACTCCTTGGACATGGCCCCCAATGAAGTGGACATGCTGACTGCGCCTTCGCTGCTGGAGGCAGCCTTACCTCAGGAAAACGTAGCTTCTGACGCTGGCGTGAGCCAACCATGGCCAGCTGCCCCTGACATCACCAGGGAGACCAGGAACAGCATGGCAGACAGGTACCTGCTATCTCCTTCCTTTCTTTTGGGGAAGCACCAATCTTGTCCCTCCAGATGTTTTCGGAGTCCTCTTTCCATCAGCCACAGCCAGCACAGCCAATGGCTTTGGATGTTGGGAGTTGTAGTCCAGCAAGATGATGTCCAGGGTCACAAGTTCCCTGATATGGGCCATCACATGTTGTCTTGAACTCCCATCTCCTTTCTACACAGGAAGATCAGCAGCTGCCTTATCCCAGGTCAGCTTATTTGTCCATCTGGCCCATTGAGTAGGCAGTGGTGGAATGTCAGGGATAGAGGGGCCTATGCCAGCCCTCTCACATGATTCTTTTAAAATGGAGATGCCAGGAATTGAACCTGGGGATTTCTACATGCAAAGCCTGTGCTCTGCCATTTCCCCTCCACCTATTGCAGTCATGTCTAGTGTTGCATAGCGTTTATGAGATTGTTGAGCTAAGGTTTTAGAGACTCAGGTTCAAATCCCCTCTTGGCCACGAGGCTCACTGGGTGGCCTTGTTATCTCTAAGGTTAACCTAATTCAGAAGGTTGTTGTAGGGCTAAAATGGAGGAGGAGAAGAGTGAGGTGCCTTGCCTTGGAGGCTATAAATAAAATAAGAGATAATAAGTCTTCATTGACACAATTGCTGCCTAACCCCAGCTCTACTGTTTGACCCTTTCTTTTAATGGCTGTTTGGTTTGAGCCCACAGACCAGCCTGAAAGAAAATCATACTTGCTCTGGGTGTTTCGCACAGAAATGAAAGCTTCAGCACTTACTTTGTACTTGAGTGCTCAGCTCCCATCCTTTGCATGGATGAGATCTGAGACTTCAGTACTTGCCAGAGTACCCCACCATACCAACTGTCTCGAGCCCTGAAGCCAGCAGTAGGGGTGCTACTAGTGGTCCTGCCTGTGAGTGCTGCTCATTATGCAGGGGCCTGGAAGAGGGCCTTATATGTGGTGGCACCCTCGTTATGGAACATCCTCCACTCATAAGCATGGATTGCCACCACGTTAATGGGTTTTACCAGACCCGTTTGCTTATTATAAAAGTCTTTGGAGCTGACTCTGTTTTCTCCAATTCGGCCCTCTTTCTTGTTCCATTGTTGAGTGGCATGAAAACTGCTAAGAATTATTTTGTATACTTTGAATGGTATGATACTTAGTTTGTTTTGAGTTCTAGCCAATGTTAGTTCTGCTCAGAGTAGATGGACATAACTAACATAGGCCCATGGATTTCAGTGGGTCTCCTCTGAGTACTTATACAACCCTTTCTTACTATAGCTGTATATTTCTATGGAAGCTCACTTTGAAGTCTGTGTAACATAAAGGGGCATATAAGAAAGTTAGATAAATAAAATGAGGCAGAATAAATTCAGTGTGATGGAATTGTTTCCTCCTCTTCCCCGGTCTCTCCTGCCCTTAGCCCCAGGAACGAAGTGGAAGAAAAACACAAGAGCTCCTACCACAGGCACAGCTACCACCTCCTGCAGCATGACAGCCAGGATGCCAGCGCTGAACAAAGGTATTGGCAGGTGCCAATCCCCCTCTCTTTTCCCTTTGCAGTTTTCTGATGCGCTCAGCGGACGTTTCTGGGCACAGTGAATCAGTTGAATTTTCACCTTGTTTTGCTCACTGAGGACACATGCTGCCCTCTGACCTTCTGCATGCAACAACTGGCTGCTTATTGTTGGAAAAATGCCCGCCCGGGAAGGGTGCCAGCATCCCAGGCACTCCGGGGCCTTTCTCTGGAGGTCACTCTCTGCCTGGAATCCACCTTCAGTCCAGAGAGACAGATGATAAGCGACCCCTCCCTCCTGAGAGGAGCACGCTAGCAATCTTCTGGCATCTCATCACAGAAGAAAGAGAGGAGTCCATAGTCTACTGCTACTTTATTAAGACTGTACAAATCATATCTGCTCACCTGAGCAGTACAACAGAAGAGTCTACGACTCGACTCTGCTTCTACCCAGAAGCGAAAGGAAAAACACTTAGTAACTCCACCCGGTTACACTGAGAACTGGCTAGGAATTTGGATGTAGCATATGCCCTACTGGCACGAGCAATACCTCAGGCTCCTTCTCCTGTGACACTAGTGCCACAGGCTGGCTAATCATGATGGTACAAAGCTGGGTCCCTTAGATAAGAGTGGAGCTATCTTTGTTAAATTTTGAAACTAGAAGCAGCTTTCTTGTAGAAGATTGTGGCAGCGTCAATTGGCGCATTACCCCAGCTCCACTTAGGTGGTTTCTGCCCCTTTTCTGTTGCTGACCACAGGGTCTGTCTTAAGACTGCTGTGTTGGGGCAAGTACTCATCAGGACTGGCTTCCCTCTGCAGTGACCATGATGATGAAGTTGCAAGCTTGGCTTCTACGTCTGGTGGATTTAGTGCCAAAGCAGCTGCACAGCGCCTGCCTGTGAAGGACTGGAAAGCCAAAGTGTCGCCTCGAGCATCCCCAAAGCTAAAGAGGAAGGGGAAGAAAGATGATGGGTGAGCATATGCTGCTTGGAAGGTTGGGAATGGTGGCAAAGTGGAGCCTCCTTATAAGGCTGGAAACGGTGGTAGGGTTTGTATTAAGTGACCAAGCCTCTGTGAACCTGTGAAGCCTTAGGCTCTAGCTTTCCCCTCTTCACAGGGTTCACAGAGCCAGGAGGAGGAATAAATCAGGATTCTGTGCTTCTTCCCCAATTACTGGCTTGTCATTACGTACAAACCAGGAATCAGGGTTTAAAATAAAACCTAGTTCGCAAAACAAGCCAGCTTCATAACTGTGATGTGAGGGTGATCTGGCTGCGACATCATAACCCACGGATGGCTTGAAGGTGGCTTGTTTTGAAGCTGATTGGAATTTATTTTAAACCATGATCCCTGTTTTGCACGTATCAACGAGCCCGAAATTGGCAAAATTAGAAATGAATCCTGCGTTTGTTCCTCCTCTTGGTCATTAGGGAAGAAGAGATGAGCAGAAGTGTAGAAAATTTGTTCTTAAGTCTTCATTCAGCTCTGTACTTTTCAATTGGTGTGTGTGTGTGTGTAGCAGAGCCATTTCCAAGTCAGAAAAGACACGCTTTATTTTTTTGAAGCAGTCAGGACATTTGTAGCAGGCCACATTTCTGGTATAATCCCCCTGGTTATGCATGCAGTGCTTGTGATGTGCAATTCACGCAGTCCTCACATTAACATCTTCCCTTCATTTCCAGGGATGTGCAACAGTCCCCAAGAGCTTTTGATCAGCAGGTGAGTATTTTTCTTTTAGAAATTCCATATACAGCAAAGCTTTCAGTTCTTCCTTCTCAAAAGGTGGGGTGGGGAACTTTTTCTTGTGTCAGAGATCAAAAATAGGACTCTTCTCTCTCTCTCTCTCCTCAACCCTCTTCCTCCTAGTCTAGCAGGCTGCAGGGAGAGGGAAAAGTCACTTTTGCCAGTGATTCCAACTCACTGCTTGCACTGAGCTTCCCTTCTATAGCTCTGTTCATTTCGGCTCTCCCCCCCCCCCTCTCTCTCTGCTCCCCTCACTCCCCACATGAAATCAGGACAAGGCATACCAGTGCCACATTCCTTCTGTGGGGGATGCCCTACATCTCTTCCTCCTATGGAATTGTACAGACTTAGGGTTCAAAGACTCAGTTTTTAAAAGGTGGAGAAGTGGGTAAATGGACACCCCCATGTCTTATGCCCCTTTTTAACATTATTATGTTCTGGTCTGACGCCTTTTGCTAAGACTCTGGCCACTGCTTGTTTTTTATATAGTTCACCCATCGCCAACCTAGTGCCATCCAGATGTTTTGGGGTACACAAATCAATTACAGCTGTTATGATTGTCCTCATCCATCGTCTAAATTTGTTTTGGGAATCCAAAAATGAAGGATTATGTTGAGATCTGTTCATGGCAATCAAAAGCTTTGTCTGCCTCAGGAGAAATATTGACTCAGAATTCAATTGCTCTTCTGCGATTGCATTGATGTCTGGCAGACACCGAATATGATTTTCTTCTTGCTTCTGCCTCACACACTCCACCTGGTCTGTGTTTCAGATCAAGCCTAGAAGCACTAATGGAACCTGTTTAGTAAAACAGATGTCAAGATTTTTGAAACCCAGCCAGATGGGTGGGGTATAAATATAATAATAATAATAATAATAATAATAATAATAATAATAATAATAATAATAATTACTATTATTATTTCCATACCAAAACAAGAAATCTTTTTGGAGCTTGATTATTCCTGATCCAGTATTGAAACAACACTCAATAATTTAGGTGGTTGATCCTCATATTACTACTACTACTGCTGCTGTTATTACTATATACCACCCTTCATCAAAAGATCTTATGGCAGTTCACAATATAAAGACACAAGATAAAAGCACAAATAAATAATTAAAATATTTCTTCATTTTTTTATTTGCCTGTGGTTTACCTACCATATTCCTCCACTAGGATACTCATCTGAGCCTGGGACTTTCTGCATCTTGAGATTTGCTAAATTTGCTTTTTTTGCCCTTCTCTAAAGTGGCTCCCTATCATTGGGTTGAACTCTTTATGTTGTTGCCTCCCATGTAACACAGAGAGGATCCAGTGAGAGTGCTTGGAGTGCTTACATTTCCCCTGCTTCCTCTTCCAATAGGTCGCTCCGGAGTACCAGGATGAGCTGTTGTCTCTTCTGAGGACCCAGCAGAGGGAGATTGTTGAACTGAGACAGAACCAGATGGAACTCATGCAGAGGCTCACCGACCACCTGGATGCTGTGCAGAGCTCCCTCATGGGCCACATTGAGCGAGTGGTGGATTCCCAGCAAGAGCAGGAGCGTATCCTTCCCAGAAAAGTGCCTTCTGGGCCCTTCTCTGTCTTGGGTTTGTCCCATTCAAAGCTGAGCGCTTATGAGGACTCTGGCCAGTTTCCGTTGGAATCCCTGATGCTTTTTTAAAACCACATATTTAAATATAGCTGACTGCCTTATGGAGTGAAGGGAAATCTCCATTAAATTTTATTGTGTCTAGTTTAGCCATTGCTCTGTCCCGGAGTGGGGAACCCCATTCCCAAGCCACGCCTCTCATCAGTCCTACTCCATGCTTTTGAATGCTTTTGCTTAGCTGGAATAAGACACTGGCCTCCTGCTTCTCTGGGTGAATAGCGGAGAGATTGTGTGTGTGTGTGTGTGTGTGTGTGTGTGTGTGTGTAAAACCTCTTAACTTTTGCAAGGCTAGAATGTTGCCTGCTGTCCAAAGGCAGGAATTGTATCCATTGCTCCACCCACTTTTTTTCTCTCTGGCCACACCCACCACCAACATTTGGCCCCCAGGAGATGGCTGCCAAGGAAATGTGGCCCTTGGGCTGACAAGGCTTCCCTGCCCCTGCTATAAAAAGAGTGACAGAGGAGAAAATATCCAGCAAACAAAAACCCATACCAGTCTAACAAAGAAAATGGGTGATATTCTTAATATTAAATCATTAATTTTAGAATGCATTGGAACAATGAGTGCAATATAATGTGTTGATTGTGCACACCTTTTAAGACCTTTGTCATATTTGTCCATAGAATTTATTCCATAGTTTCCTCTCTTCCTTCAGTGGCGGAGGTTATCCAGGAATGGTTATTTCTGCCTTCTCTCTCTTTGTAGGTAAGGCTAAACAACTGCCTTAGTGCTTGGGTCCCTTTCAATGAGAAGAGCCTCTTAAGTTCCAGTCCTGAAAGAAAAGGCGTGAAATACCACTTGTAGAAAATAAAACTAAATATACACTGTTAACCTTCATTATAAAAAGTTTTTTAATGAAAAACATTCGGGTCCTGCTTGCCGTAAGCTTCTGGTTGGCCACTGTGAGAGCAGGAAGCTGGACTTAGATGGGCTTTTGGCTTGATCCAGCAGAGCTCTTCTTGTGTTCTTACATTTGTATCCTGCTTTTCTTCCAAGCACTCTTCTATTTTTTCCTTGCAAAAGCCCTGTGAAGTAGGGTTTATACTCCAAAGGCAATATATGCAGATAGGTGTATATAAAAACATTTTTTTCAATTATTTTTTGCTCATGTTGGTGGTAGCGGTGCTGATAAGGTATGAGGAATGAGGATCCTACCTGATGGTTTGGGAGGAAGCTGCCCCAGGCTAGGTCAGGCTGTTGATCATCTAGCTCAGCAGCGGCTGTCCACAGAGTTGAGGGCCGAGGCCTCTCCCAGCACCTGCTGCAACTTCCTTTGTAGCCGGAGGTGGCAGAGACCATTCGTATGCCATACATGTCTCCTACCGCAGAGCCATGGTCTCTCCCTTTGCTTTCCTTAACTCCTGCGGTTTCAGAGCGGAGGCTGGACCAGGCCTTAGCTGAGGGACAGCAGCGCAGCGGGCAACTGCAGGAGCATCTGTCCCAGCAGCTTTCCCAGTCCCTCTCCACGGCTGCCTGCAACCGGCTGGAAAGGACCATCCGCGAGGAGATGAAAAAGACGGTGCCCCCGTGTAAGTCCCGCATCTTGGATTCTGATCAGTTTGCAAAACAACAAAGGAGGTGCTTCTTTGGAAGTAGAGCAGCCTTCTCCATCCTGCCTCCCCCCCCCCCCCCCCCCGCTTTAGACTACAACTCCCATCGGTGCTGGCTGGGACTGATGGGAGTGTTGGTCCATCTGTAGGGCACCAAGCTGACAAAGGCGGCAGCAAGTGGTTATCCTGTGGTGTCCAGAAAGCTTTCTGGCATGGGGTTTGGATTTTGAAGAGAAAAACAGGAAAGGCAATGCAGCCAGCCCAGTGAAGATCTGGGTTCCCAGGATTTGCTGAGAGCAGAGCCCGAGAGTTTTCTCTGCTACAGATAATCGACATATTCCAGTTTCTTTCTCCCTGGAGAGTTAACAAAGCAGGAAGGGTTGATGCCATTGTTTCAAGGGATGGTCCATGCGTGGACCTCTCCCAAGGTCCTCATATACTTCTTCATTTATTTAACAGGGATAAAATGGGGGCATGACTTTTGTTTTGTTGTCTCTCTGCTAACAAGGTGTTTCCAAGACTTTGGATCCCATCACTGGGCAGCTGAATAACACCATTGCCACCAAGCTTACAGCCATTGAGGGGACACTGAAGGAGAACGTCACCAAACTGGTGAAATCAAAGGTAATGGGTGGGGTTGGCTGCTGGGAGCAGATTCCTGCCAGTTTGACCGGGAGGGAAGCTGGTTTGTGGTGCTGGGGTAGCAAGTGCTGGTCAGGCTGCCCATTCAGCTGCAACACTGCTGCCTCCCAGCACCTTTTCAAGGTGTTGATGTGCTAGGCCAGACATCACCTCATATTTTTGATGGCTGCAACACCTTTTTAGACCAGAAACCTCAGTGAATGGAGCTGTGATTGTGTTTTAATTGCAGAACCTTACAGATGCCATTGCCCGGGCGGCTGCCGATGCCTTGCAAGGCCCCATGCAGTCGGCATACAGGGAGGCCTTCCAGAGTGTGGTGCTTCCTGCTTTTGAGAAGAGCTGTCAATCAATGTTCCAGCAGATCAATGACACCTTCAAGCAAGGCACACAAGAATGTATGCCCCACTCTCTGCTTCTCTCCTTTTCAGCTTTGTATACTGTCAGTCGTGGGAAACACTAGTTTACAGAACTGTGGGGCAAAAAAGAGCCTCCAGAAAGGAGGAATGCCCTTTTGAAAAGCCATCATCATATCCAATAGCCTTGATAGGCTTCTCTTTCATGAATCTGGAGGGGAGTGTTTCTTAAGGCTACCAGCCACTATGGTTAAATGGAACATCCCGTGCTTGGAGGCTACCAGAAGGCTATGTAGAAAGACTCATACCTTTTTCTCCAGCACGTAGGCTTCCTAGAAGCAGCTAAGTAGTGTGGGAACAGAATTCTGGGCTATGTAGACTTATGGTCCAGTGATGGCTGCTAGCCGGGACTGCTCTTAAGGTGATAAAGCTGCAACACCTTTTGTCAAGCTCAGGCCTAAGCAGCTGGTGCAGAATACAGGAGTGGCACATTGATCCAGTCCTACAGACTATTTTTCTGTTGATTTTAGGGCACAATTCATGGTTCAGATTTTGACTGATGAAGCACTTCCTTGACTTGAACAGCAGTATATTTTGGAGCCTGCTTGCTCCACGAGATCCCTTCTCGTTCTCCTAAACTACAAGTGCCTTCTTAGCAGTACCCTTTATGACAAAAAGGGTGAACCAGGAGGCATTCTCAGTGGTTGCTTCAAGACTAGTGCCCTCTCCATTTGAAAAAAAAAAATGCCTGAGCATCCCTTGAGAAGGTCTTCCTCTTCAGGTCAGCTTTTAGGAGTCAGGGTTCAGCTGGTAGATCAGGATACCTAATACTTGTTAAATCTTTAAGGTTCTTGAATGGGATTCAAATGGAATTGTTAGTGAGATGCTTTCTCCTTTCTTACTGCCCAGAACCTTTGATAATGGGGCAATGCTCCTGGTAAAGAGTCTTGTGGTTGCCGTTGGAGAAACACAATGTGAGCGTACCAGACCAGCAGTTTAGGCAATGGACCAAATCTCTCTGTTCCTCAGCAGAAATAAAAAAGGTGCCTTTGATCAGGGGTGGGAACCTGCATCCCTTCAGATGTTATTGGACTATAACTCCCATCATTTCCTGCCTGCATGGCCCAATGGCCAGGGATGATGATGATGATTTTATTATTTATACCCCACACATTCAGCTGGGTTTTTTCAGCCACTCGGCTTCCAGCACATATAAAAACATAATGATGGGGTTCGTAGTCCAGCAACACCCAGGGGGCCACAGGTGAGGCCCACCCCTGCATTAGACAAAACTCCTGTGTGTTTTTTCGTGCCTTGCTGCAGAGTTTAAAGTATGAAAGCTTCGGGAACATGAAGGGGAGCTGGACTTGAGGGTGATGTGGTAGAGAGGCCAGAGGCCATGGGAATGGACTCCAATGGTACCCAGCTGGCTTTTGAGTAATTGTGAATCTTCTCTTGTAGATATTCAGCAGCTGGAGACCCACATGAAGAGTAAGAAAGCGCGAGAGCAGGATGCCCGGGACTCTGTGGTGAGCCAGCTGCGGCAGCTAGTCAACAACTTCCAGAGCACAACTGATCAGCTGGCAGCCACCATTACAGCCAGCATGCACTCCGAGGTGCAGCATCAACTTCACGTCATCGTGGGCAAGTGAGTGGCAGAGCAGATGGGGGCATCTCCCATAGAAAGAAGGGCAAAACAGAGAGTCTTGTGGCAAATTAATAGCAGCAGGTCCTGAGATCTGCATGAAACTGACTCATCTGATCCTTCACATATAAGATGAGAAAACAGGGCACACACCCGCTTTGAAATTCCCCTGCCCTGCCACACTGGTCATAAGCAGTGCAGTTTTCTACCAGCTGGGCAATATCAGTATTGGAAGCTTCCCTACATCCAGGGTCTTCTCTGCTCTGTCTTGGGAATGGGCACAATGTTCAGAGAACAAAATGGGAACGTTATCTGGAATTATGTACAACCAGTCTCTTGCTCCTGCAGACTTCCCACTTCTGTCCCCCCACCGCTGCCCCCCTGGATCTACACAGCCCCTCCAAGTTCCCTTTTCCCCCTTCTCTCCAGCATGCAGGAGTCCATCCTGGCCCAAGTCCAGCGGGTGATCAAAGGGGAGGTGAGCATGGCCATGAAGGAGCAGCAGGCTGCTGTCACCTCCAGCATCATGCAGGCCATGCGCTCTGCTGCAGGCACTCCGATCCCTGCCACTCACCTCGACTTCCAGTCCCAGCAGGCTCACGTGTTACAGCTGTTGCAGCAGGGGCACCTGAATCAAGCCTTCCAGCAGGTACGCATCTCTCCAACCATAGAGGCAACACACCGGCTACGCAACTGCTCTCTGAAGGACCCAGATGGCCACATCCTCAAGGAAGCAGGCACAAAGCTCAGGAGAGAGAGAACCGTGAGGTTTTTAAAAAGAAGAAACCCAGGTGTTGCTGGACTCCAACTCCCATCAGCCCCGACCAGATAGTCAGTGGGCTGGGATGCTGGGAGTTGTAGTCCCAACAGCTTCTGATGGGTCACAGGTTCCCCATCCTTTTTGGAGGCATCTTTCTGGGAATCACGAAGGGGCAGCTGGTGGTCTGCCTTAGAACCAGCAGGTGGCGCCCAGAACAGCTGTCTTATAGTTCAAAGTGTATCATTTAAGCATGACTACGTAGCCCTGCTGGTGCATATATAACCAACCTATATGTTGTGTGTTCAAGGCAGTTTAGCATGGATTAAAAGTTGCTGTGTCTTTCATACTTCCACTCAAGTTTGAGGAAAGGGTTGTTTTCCATCAGTGTTTTTAAGTCTGTGAGGCTTATAAGATAGGGTATGGTGTGGAGAAAGTGGATAGAGATATTTTTTATTCTTCTCTCATTATAGTAGAACTTGAGATCTCCCAGTGAAACTGACTGGCAGTATTCAGAGGGATTGCTGTGTTAATCCGTCACAGCAAATACAGCAGAGGCTTGTGGCACCTTTTTAGAGACCTAACACATTTATGACGCCATATGTTTTAGTGGACCAGACTCCACTTCATCAGTTGCACAAAGTGTAATCCTAAATTGGCCGCTATATATACATGCACACAGTTGGATGGTGATATGTGTGCCAACAGCAATAGCAGGCTATTTAACATCAGTCACTCATTTGTTTGTGTCCTGCTTTTCCACAAGATGGTATCCAAAGCGGCTTTCAGCAATGTATGAACAAAATGGCCAAGAGTACTACGTTATTGTGCTCAAAGCCTTATTCAGCCATATTGAGCTTCTCTCGAAATGTAGATTTCTAACCAGGGCACTCTCTTCTCTCTACAGGCTCTCACTGCAGCTGATTTGAACCTAGTCCTCTACGTCTGTGAGACAGTTGACCCTCAGCAAGTGTTTGGGCAGCATCCTTGCCCACTGTCCCAGCCTGTCCTCTTGTCTCTCATTCAGCAGCTCTCCTCAGATTTGGGAGCTCGGACAGAACTGAAACTGAAGTGAGTATCGCCCAGTGGTGCCTAACAGTAGATGCAGCCTTTCCTTCCACAGGGAAGTGGCAAGTGCTTCCTACTTCAGGGCCCTGTATGTTCCGCCCTTTAAAATGCAGACAAAATTCCTGCATCTGGGAAAAACTTGTGTTCTTTATCTTACTTTGTACAAGTCTGTTTTTGCTGGCCATGGAAGGATGCCGTGCAGGACACTAAAGGCCCAGCTATACCTGCTAGACATCTTATTCAGCCATCTCTATTTCTGAGTTTAACAGATGTTGTACACATACCTTCAAGTGCACCTTTAAGGTCTGGAAACTTGCTTTCTTCACACATAAAACAAAGAAACTCGGGGAGCTCAATTCTGCCCATTCCCTACACATTCATGGAATGTCATTCTATACACATGCCTGCAGTTTTGCAGCCAGGATCACAACCGTGCTGTGCTCTCTCTCTCCTTTGCAGTTACCTGGAGGAGGCAGTGATGCATCTAGACCACAGCGACCCCATCACCCGCGACCACATGGGCTCTGTGATGAACCAAGTGCGGCAGAAGCTCTTCCAGTTCCTGCAGGCAGAGCCTCACAACAGCCTGAGCAAGCCAGCCCGCCGACTCATGATCATGCTTCAAGGCCTGGTCACACCCAGCATGTCCTAACAAGGCTCAAGCAGCCTCTCCACAAGGGCGTCCATCATTGCTAACCAAATGTGGCTTTTTCTTTTCTTTTTCTAATGCTCTTGCTGGGAAAATACGTCCACGCTACAGATGTGTGGGATGGATAGAAGGGTCTGAGCCCCAGCTGTGTTAGCCCCGTATAATCCAGTTCTTTTCTGTGTGAGCAGACCATGGCCCTACCCACCACCTGCCTCTCTTTGTACTGTACAAGTTAGATGCGCAGACACTAATCCCATCTTCCTCCTATTTTCTAGCTTGGAGCCCCTCCCCAAGAATTTGAGGGGGTTGGCAGAGCTTGGCAAGCCTTGCCCTTTCGTTTCAGGAGTACCCTGCCAAGGTAGTCGGAGGTCAAAGGTGCCAGCGGGTTGTGAGTCACAGCAGCCATAGTGAAGTATTGCCTCCACCTGCACTGCTTGTGGGTGAGGGATGAAAAGTTCATGAAGCCCACCCGTCCTGGGAAGCAGCATTGGTTCTTTGTGTGGTGGAGCATGTTCATGAGTTAGACAACTCCTTTCATTATTATTATTATTTTGCTTTTTCACCACTTTTTTCCTTTTTATCTAGACTCTTAATCTTTCATTTTTGAATAATGTTTAACAAGTTCAATAAATGACTTTTTTGGAGGAAAAAAACCTGCTTCTGTTTCGTTCTGGGCCTGGTGGGGGAGCTCACTCTCTTAGTCAGCGCTGGTCACACTGCAACTGATGGGTAGGAAACTTTGAGGCCACTGGTCCGATATGGCCTACAGCACTCCTCCTCACCCTCACCCCTGCATGCTGCAATTAGGCCTGAAAGCAGCCTTTGAGCCAATAGGAAGCTGTTTTCAAGCCTAATTGCTTTGGGAAGGAACCTTGCGGGACTGCCTTTAGGTAGGTAAGGGTTAACCCTCTCTGTGTGCTGCGCCTCTGCCAAAATCCTCCCCAAGTAGTCTTGGAAAAGAAGTTTCATTGTCCGAGAGGCTGTTCTCAAATGTATAGATGTCCAGGGTGGGGACTTGAAGCCTAATTGCCTCTCCTTAGGGGATAGTCTCCAAGCTTGATGGTTGCTGCTGGGGTGGGTGTGTGCGCGTGTGTGTAAAAGAGAATTAGGGGGGCATATGAACAAATGTACTTATTGGCAAGCAGCCCCTGGAAGGTTAGCTATGAAGAAATGTGACCCTTTGGCTGAGAGATTTAATCCCCACCATCACCCATCCTCAGGGAGGATTCTGACTCCCTTTTTATGCCTGAAGCTGCCAAACCAAAGTGATATCAGGTAAATTGGAAAGGCTTTTTTTTTAGCAAGACTGCTTGTTGAAGGGGCATTTCCTCCCCCTCTCCCAGTTATCACAGCCAGAGGGCCCGTCTCCATGAACCCTGTTGAATGTACGAGTCATTCATTCAAAGAGAAGCTTCATCATGCCATGTTTATTTAGTCACAGCCTTAGCTATTCCTGTTGCCGCATCCCTCATTACATTGCTATCAGTCCCACGGTGGGGTGCCTCTGTGACATCTGACATGCATTTTCCTGGAGTAAACCTTCAGCAGTCTTCTTACCCCAGCCCTCCTTTTAAATCCGTCTCTATCCTTGTCAGTGTTGTTCTTTAGGGACACAAACCTGATACAAAAAAATCACAGCTAGAATGTAATGTACACTTTTGCCGACACTGGAACATCAAGCAGGATACAGATGGCCCAGACTGAGAGGGGATGCACAGTGTCAATGGCTGAAATTTAATTAATTCAGCCGCACCCCCAAAATTAAAGTAAACAACTGCAGGTCACCAGCTGTTTGCTCCTTCCTCAGTATTTCATTAGTTCAATGCATCTCCCCTTTTTTGTGACTCTCTAGAGCCCCCAGTTGCTCCCAACCCAAGAAGCAAGAAAGCCATTTAACAGGCTTTATAGCTGTGACAAACCAATGAGATTATTCCTGTTGCCAGGGCATCAAGCTTTTTGTGGGCTAAGGCAGATGTTGCAGCATCCAACATCCCTGGGATACATTTTTTTAAATCACAAGTAGAACAAGAAAGCTGCTGTGGAGAGGGTTTTTCTTTCACCAGAACACATGGTGCTGTTTGAATGCTGGAGCGTGCTTTTTCCCCCTTGTTCTTCCTACCACTGTCTAAAATGTGCTTGGGACCACTTTGCAAATCTGCTTTTCCACCTGCGCACATGCAGTGTACTCTGAAGCAATACTTGCTATGAGTTTCTTATAGTTTCTTCTGCAACCTGGAAAACCTAACAAGTCATCATATAAACCCAACAGATCAGTAATTCCAAAGTTCAAAACAAACTCTTGGGAGCTGTTGATGTAGATGATGCACGTTTACATGCACAATAAAATTCCACTATGCATCCTGAAGGTTAAGCCAATCCTTGTAAGGCCTTAAGATAGTATGTAATCTCATATACAGGATTATTCCATTTGTTTTTATACCAGAGCATCACATCTGACTCCTGTAACATTTTCCATTTTTGTACAATAGATAAATGCACAGCAACTAGTAAAAATTTACAAGTTATTTACATGCATGTGTATATGTGTAATTTATTAGATTTATATATTATATCTAATAGATCACACAAGATAAAGGCACAAATAAATAGTTAAAACCGAAACAACAAAGCAATAACCGCCTCCCACGAACACATTTAAAGGCTGTAGAATACTAATCAGCAGTGTAGAACAAGATTTCATATTATTGAGATCTGAACTGGGGGTCCTATATCATCTATGTTAAATATTTCAAGTTTTCCTAATATTTGCCAATATAGATACTATTGGCTGCTCCAACCTGATTCCCCCCCAATCTAGCTTTCAGATTTGTTTTTGAAATAGTTTCCAATCCTGTCCTTGGGCCCAAAATAACATTAAATAATTCTGCATAAAGTTCAGCAACCAATCCTTTCCCAGAATAAACCCTATTCAATATAATACCCTCTGAACTTGTGTAAGAAGCCAGGGAGTCTGGGCATGGATCTGAGAGTCTGACAACAAATGAGATACTTGACGTAAATGCAACCCACCCATGCCCAGGTCTCCAGTCTTCACAAGGAGTTGTTCCTGAGTAACAGACTTGGGTTTTTTTTATATAAAAATCCCTCATTGTAAAAGACCATTTAACCTCCCATTTCAATACCACTTCCATTACATTTATGACTCATTCCTAAAACATCTTGAAGTGATTTAACAATAAAAACAATTGTGTGTGCGTGTTTGTGTGTGTGAAGAGGCTGGAGCCAGATAGCAGTTGGGAATGAGGGCTTTAGGGATTAAAGTATATTCTGAAGGGAAATATCCCTTTCCCAGCTGGCTTCTGTGCCAGGGCTGGGGGTGGGGAAGGGCTGAGATGCCTGCCTCTCAGAGGCTGGCCAGCTTGCTCAGATCTGAGAGCAAGTGGGGTGCGGGCTAGCAAAGAAGGGCAATTCTCTCATGCATCCGTCTTCCTTCTTGAGGCAAGCCCCATCAATCGCAAGCTGTCCTCTTCCAGCCCACACCTGCCTGCTTGCCTGCTCACTTGCATTCTCCGGTCCATGGGGCGGCACTCACGGTCAGCTTCCTCTCCCTCAATCTCAGTGTTGCCATTGGATAGGACAGTAGGGAAACAGGTGTAGACAAAACTAGGATGAGTTGGCTCTGCCTAAGAACAAGGAAGAGTCTGCTAGATAAGGCCAATGGCCCATCTAGTCCAGCATCCTGTTCACACAGTGGTTGAATAGTTGCCTCTGGGAACCAAGCAAGCAGAATTTGAACCCAAGAGCACTCTACCCTCCTGTGGTTTCAAGCAACTGGTATTCAGAAGCATTGCTACAGCTGCAGCTAGTAGCCACGGATAGCTCTCTCCTCTGTTAATTTCCATTCCCGTTGGCGGCCATCACTGCCTCCTGTGGAAACCAGTTCCATATGTGCTGCCTGAGGGAGTGCTTTCTTTTATCTGTCCAGAACATCTTCCAACATTCAGCTTTGCTGTATGTCTACAAGTTCTAATTTTGTGAGAGGGAGAAAAGCTTTTCTCTATCCGCTTTCTCCATGCCAGGCATCATTTTATCCATTTCTATCATGTCACCTCTTACCTTTTCTTCAAACTAAACATGGCAACCTTTCTTCACAGGAGAGTCACACCATTTGATCATTTTGGTTGCCCTGTTTGGAAACTTTGCCAACTCTTTTGAGGTGAGGTGACCAGTGCTGTATACTGTATTCCAAATGTTGTTGCACCATAGATCCGTATAATGGCATCAGTTTTATTTTCAGTTCCTTTCCTAAGGATGCCTAGCATGGAATCTGCATTTTCCATGGCTGCCACAAGCTGGGGCGACATCTTCATCGAGCTATTTACTATGACCTCAAGGTCTCACTTGTGGTCTATGGACTAAGAGTGGACGCGTGGGCACACTTTTGAACAGATCATGTGGCTCTGGTTGTCATTGGCTCTGGTTTCACATACTGTTTAGGCCAAGTTCAAGTAACTTATTGCACTAGCGGGAGCTGGCACAGTGATTCCTGCTAGAGCAATGGGAATTCCCTCTCTCCTCCCCCAAGTTCCCTCCCGACTATACCCTGCTCTGGAGGGTTGGGAGGATACCCAAAAATAGATTGGGGGGGGGGGAACGCTGGGGAAAGAGGTTCCAATCTGCAAGGAAAATCCTTGTGCTGATGGAACTCCATGGCCTTAGCACTGCATTGAAGGCAACCTATTGTCTCCCTATCTTCCCCTGCACCTGTCAGTCCCCCTGCCTAAATCCGACTAACCCTACTGTGTAGGGTGGCTGCCTAGGCAACTAATTGTTAGCTATTTTATTTGTTATTAATGGTTGCAACCAACTAAGTTCTACTCACTCAGAGGAATACATTGAAGTTAATAGACACGACTAATTCAGACCCATTAATTTCAACAGGTCTACTCGGAGTAGAACCTAAAACCGGTTTTTATGGCCAAGAAGAGGAGAGGTGCTTGCAGGGTTTTCTGCTCCAAGTGTTAAAATAAGCTGGCTGGATTTGGCCGTTATTTTGGTGGTGCTAGGTAGTCGGGCTATTTGCTGCTCCCTGATCTATGCAACGCCAGCGCCCTAGCTGTTGTTGCTGCGGCTGCCGCCTCCGCCTTCTCCTCCATCTGCGGCCAGCCGCTTCGAGGGTTGAGGGAAGAGCAACTTTTTACAAGCTTGCTGCCCGGGCAGCAGCCACCGCACTGCGGCTCCGGCGGGGCTAGAGACTTTAAGACGAGGCAAGAGAGAGAGAGAAAACTTCAGTTCCTTACGAGCTGCAGTGCAGGACGACGACACCAGGAACTTGCATGGATCCTGTGCCATTTAAGAATAGTTTGCTCCAGGTTTCCGCGCGCGCGCTCGGAGTGGGCGCTCGGCAGAAGGCAGGTGCGCAGATCAGTTCCACCTCGGCCCGCTCCTAGAGGCCGCGAGGCGAAGCTCCGCGGGCCGGATCCGGGGGGCGGGGCGCGGGGGCGGGGCCGAGAGGGGAGGCGCTTGGCGCCGCTCGGCTTCTTGCTCTCCCGCCTGGCTCCGCACTGAGCCGCTGCTGCTGCTGCTGCTGCTGCTGCTGCTGCTGGAACTGAGCGCCGGCACCACCATGGGCTGCGGGGCGCTGCTGGGGTCCTTGGCGCTGTTGCTCCCGCTGCACCTGGGTGAGTATCAGAGAGGTGTGCTCGGGTCTAAGCCGGGCGGCGAGTGTGCAACGGGAGTGCAAGAGGCCAGGCGAGGGAGTTGAGTGTGCAAGCTGCCAGCCGCGTAAGGGGTGGGGAGAGAGGGCAGCCCGGCGCTTGGAGGAGCGTGCAAGGGGGACAGACGAGAGGCGTGCAAAGTCTTTCGAGCAAAGGAAGACCGCGAGCATCGCTGCGCCTGCTTGGTAGCTCGGGAGCGGGGCTTGTGTCCCAGTGGGCGCGGATCGGCTTGGGCTGCACGTGCGTGTGTGTGATGCTCGCGATGAAAGAACGGGGACAAAACGAGCAAAATTATTTTCCATAGGGACAAATGTCAGGTTCTACACTTAGGCAGGAAGAACCAGTTGCACAGTTATAAGGCGGCGGACACCTGGATTGGCAGTAGGACATGCGGAAAGGAACTAGGGGTCTTAGTAGACCACAAGCTGAGCATGAGTCCTCAGTGTGGTGCAGCAGCAGAAAAGGCTAATGCTATTCTAGGCTGTATCAACAGAAGTATAGTGTCCCGAACAAGGGAAGTCATAGGACCGCTCTATTCTGCCTTGGTCAGTCCACACCTGGAATACTGTGTTCAGTTCTGGGCACCACAATTTAAGAAGATTGACAAGCTGGAACATGTGCAAGGGAGGGTGACCAAGATGATAATGGGCCTGGAAACCAAGCCTTATGAAGAACCGTTGAGGGAGCTGGGTATGTTTAGCCTGGAGAAGAGGAGACTGAGAGGAGATAAGATAGCCATTTTCAAATATTTAAAGGGCTGCCCCAGGGAGGATGGAGCAAGCTTGTTTTCTGCTGCTCCGGAGGCTAGGACCCAAACCGATGGATTCAAGTTACAAGAAAGAGAATGCCAACTAAACATCAGGAAGAACTTCCTGACAGTATGAGCTGTTTGACAGTGGTTCAGACTCCCATGAGAGGCGGCAGACTCTCCTTCCTCGGGGGTTTCTAAGCAGAGATTGGATGGCCACCTGTCTTGTATGGTTTTGTTGAGATTCCTGCATTGCAGGGGGTTGGACTAGATGACCCTTGGAGTCCCTTCCAACTCTACAATTCTGTGACAAGTGTTCGTGAAGATGCCGCTGCTTGGTTCTGCAGCCGCGCGCCTGTGCATCTAATTTTGCGATCTAATGGCAAAAGTGCATTACTTAAGGATGTAAGCCCCGCTGCGTTTGGGGGGTACCCTCAGCTCATCCTGCTAAATAGGACCCAGAACATCGGCCTCCAAGTCCTGCCCTGCAATGCTCGGAGCGCTTTAGACTGCCTCTCTCCCTCCCCCGGCCCCAGCCCAGGGCTCCGCGCCAGGAGGATCTCCCTGCTTCCTGTCTGCGGTCTGCCTGCTATGAATGGAGGCGCCGTGCGCGCCTTCCCCTAAGTGTGTGAACACCGGAGACCAGCGTTCCGATCCTCCCCTCAAGCCCCGGGTGCGTTGCCAGGCCAGCAGCGGAGACCTCTGGCTCGCCAGTTTGTTCTCCTGCACCTTAGAAACCCTGCGCGCTCGTATAGGAAGCCCTCTCCCGGGGTGCCTTTTCTTCAGCACCACGATCTCCAACAACCGGTCCGTTTTCTGGTGGTATGGCTCAGCCTTCTCCAACCTAGTGCCATTCAGATGTTGTTGGACTACAACTCCCATCATCTCTGACCATGCGGCATGTAGGGGCAGGTGGGAGTTGGAGTCCAATGAACATCTGGGGGAGCACCAGGTTGGAGAAGTTTGGCACAGCTGCATCCTCTGTTACGCTGGCAAACAAAGGATGTGGAATCCTACATTGTGGGTTGTATCCAGTGTTACCCCTACGCAGAGTAGACTTACTGGAATTAACTGACATGACTTAGGTCCATCAATCTCAATGTGTCTACTAGGAGTATAACTTGCTTGGGTACAATCCAATATTTCTAACAGATGGCTTCACATGTTGAAAGCACTCTTCTTCCTCCCCCCTTTTTTTGGCATGATCAAGGTGGAGAAAAAAGGGGTTGAATTTGTTTCCTTTTTCCTTCCCCCCTTTTCAAATGCCTTCCTATGGGTGGACTGGTATTTTGAATTTGTTCTGGGGTGGGGGTGGTAGCTGTGCCAGTCTGCTACAGCAAGCATAACAGAAAGTCTAATGGCCCCTTAAAAGACTAACAGGTTTGTTGTGGCAGCTCTTTTAATGAGTGTGTGTGTGAGAGAGAAGCAGGGTGTCCTTGTTAATCTGGAATCTGGAGCAAGAGGGCACCACATTGCCATGCAATTGCCCAGAATGGATCCCCTGGGAGTTGGAGCTGTCTTTAGCTCAGCTTGGCAAAGTCTTTTCAGACGGATGGAGTTTTCATTGTGGCTTGAATCGTGGCGTTTCAGTTGAGCTTGGCATAAGTGGCATAGAGTTATTTCCTGACGCTGAAAAGACGGTCAGTGACCCCAATGTGCCCTCAGTTGCAGTGATGTATCTGTGGATGGGGGGGAGGCAACAATTCCAGCAATTGTTGCTTCTGATTGTATTGCAAAGTATGTTGCATTCCACCCGTCTAGACCTGTTAAAATTAATGAACATTACTGATGTAGGACTGTTTGTTTCAGTGCATCTACCCTGAGCAAAAGTTAGTTAATTACAATCCTTTGTTTGTTCCTCTAGCCTAGCATGAATTATTTATCATTAGGGGAAAGGCTGTAGCTCAGTGGTTAGAGCATCTGCTTTGCATCTAGAAGGTCTCAGGCTGACTCCTTGGCATCCCCAGGTGGGGCTGAGAGAGACCTCAGAGTGAAACCCTGAGTGTAGTTCAGGGGTTCCCAAGCTGGTCCATGGACTACCAGTTGCATTCAGACTTCAGCACAGCACATTATAGTTGCTACAATTGTCAGAAAAACCCTTAAGTGGTCTGCCAAGGTCCTCTGCAGTTTTCAGGTGGTCCATGTGGGGAAGAGATTGGGAATCCCTGGTGCACAAAATTCTGAGTTAGATGGACTGATGGATTTACTTGGAATACAGGAAGCTGCCATATTATGATGTGCTATTTTTGTTCCATCCTTTCTTCCCATTTTATCATAACAACAACCCTGTAAGGTGGGCTAAACTGAGAGTGTGGCTAGTTCAACATCACCCAGGAGACTTCATGACTGAGCAAGGGTTTGAACCCGGATCTCCTGGCTTCCAGTCTGTTAATCTAGCTGCTTTGTTGTGTATTCTGGTAGCTGATCTTCAGGATCCCAGGCTGGTGGTCTGTTCTACCTGACCCTTTTACCTGGAGATCTGCTAAGGTATTGAATGTCAGGCCTTCAGCATGCAAAGCATGTGATATGCCCCTGAGCTGTGATCCCTCACATTCAAGCATAAATTGCAAGATCATCTCTAGAACATCTGTTGTAGTTGGTTATTTGTAATAATCAGAAATAGTTGGCACAAACTGGCATAACAATTCATGGAATATTTCACACCTTGTTTTGGTTATCCTCTTAGGCTGTGATCCTATAGACATTTACCTGAGTTCAACAGTACTTACTTCTGAGTATACATGCCTAGGGTTGTGCTGTCAATCTGTCTTCTGGCCCTGCCATAGTGGCACTCTCTGGTTTTTGCCCAGCCTGGGGTGTGGTAGTATCAGTTTGGAAAGGACAAGAATGAATGAGGATTTGCAGTGCAGCTGACATTTGAGACTGAGTACACTCTTGTTCTGCCCCCTCTCCAACGTCAGAGCAATGTTCCCAGTGACGGACAGGCAGTGAGGTAATTAGGAAGCTTTACAAATCTGTGATTTGTTGACTCACCTTATTCCAGTTGGTTAATATGTGGGCATATAACACATAACACAGGTTCTGAAAGACCTACATTGGCTCCCAAGATGTTTCCGAGCACAACTCAAAGTGTTGGTGGTGCTGACCTTTAAAGCCCTAAACAGCCTCGGCTCAGTATACTTGAAGGAGCGTCTCCACCCCCATCGTTCTGTGCGGACACTGAGATCCAGCACCGAGGGCCTTCTGGCAGTTCCCTCACTGCAAGAAGCAAAGCTGCAGAGAACCAGACAGAGGGCCTTCTCAGTAGTGGCGCCCGCCCTGTGGAATGCCCTCCCATCAGATGTTAAGGAGATGAGTAATTATATAACATTTAGGAAACATCTGAAGGCAGCCCTGTGTAGGGAAGCTTTTTAATGTTTAATGTTTTACTATGTGTAAGCCACCCAGAGTGGCTAGGGCAACCCAGTCAGATGGGCAGGGTACAAATAATAAATTAGTAGTAGTAGCAGTACACATTGGAAGGGGGAGAAATTTGCTTGGCATTTTCACTTGAATCTACTTAATTCACACTTCTGAAATAATACACAAACTGAAACGTAGTCATCCTTCTAAAATTGCACTTCTCCAAATCTTGTGATGCAGCTGTCCGGCCAAGTAGTGTCCACAGAAATCTATATTCTAGAGTAAAATGTGCATAAAATGTATAAACAAGTGAAAAACAAATACAAATGGGAAAATTGCTTGCAAAAATGTGTTTCTAGGGGAAATTGTATACACAAATCAGGATAATGTGCACTAAAATACTGGTGACTTTTAATGAGGGCTTAAACAAAATTCACAAACTGATGCCGAAGTACGGAGAGTTGAATTTAAGATTAGGAAAAAAGGAGAAATTAAGAAAAACAAAAAATTGACAGATCTGTCCACCTCTATCTGGATCTACACCTCAAGTATCTCTTTCTCTGTAAGTGTGTATGTGTATATGTGTACACATCAGATTTAAATGTGATGGTTCCCTTCAAAATCCTGGGAACTGTAGTTTTGGTGATAGCACAGAAAATTCCCAGGTTGAGATACCTAGCCTCTCTCCTCCCAGAAGTTAAAAATTCAGTGTTCTCTCAGGAGAGGAAATGACAAATCAGTGTCAAGTCTGTGCTGTAGCTATGCCATAATTGTGTGTGTGTGTTAGAGAAGGAGTATTCTGTAGTTCCATCCTCCCTTTTTAAAAAAGACATTTTAATATTACGCTCGTGAGCATGAAGTATCTATCTATTCTATTATGGGGCCACTGGGTCATCTTTTCTTTCATTATTCCACCTAATAAGATCTGGACAAGCCATGAAGGAGCTCTCTCAGCCCTTTATAGAGTCAGCAGCCTCTGAGATATCTAATAAGAGACTTTTCTTCCAAGTGTTGCTCAGGAACTGGTTTTAATAAATCGGTGGCAACAAAGAAAGAAGCAGACATGAATGCAATCTCAGCAACAATTGTCTTCTTCCACCTTTGGCTATTTACGTTTTTTCTGCCCCCCTTTCTATGCCTGTCTCTTGCTTGGAAAGGGACCTATATTTTAAGGGGGGAATTTGTACAGCCTTCTCTTTTTCCTGTTGCCCACAGAGGGGTCCCATCTCTTTCTTCTATCCATACGCTTCAGACCACAAAGGTAGCACACACTTCAAGCTCATCCTTCCTTTCCATATACAATTAATGTGGTACAATGCTAAGGAACCATCATGTTTGGGATTTGCTGTGCAGACAGACACCCTAGAAGTCAGTGCATGGTCCATAGAAGGTAAGCCCATATAGAAGAAGATGCTCATGCACTGCACTATACCAACAAGTTTTGAAACAGGGGATGGGGAGCCTGTGGCTCTCCAGATGTTGTTGGACTTTAGCTCCCATTACCATTCCATTACCCACTAGGGTTAATGGGAATTGGAATTCAACAGCGCCTGGAGGGCCACAGACTCCCATCCTACAAGCTGACATTGTTTGTGGTATGTGTGTTAGAGAGAGAGAGATGGAATATTTATTCAGCAGTGTTGACTGTAGGGAACTTCTGACCCTGTGATTCTGAGACAGGGGTGGGCAACCTGTGGCCATCCCTGACCAGAGGTCATGCTAGCTCGCTGGGTCTTGCAGGAGGTGCAGTCTCCATAATCTCTGGAAGGCCATGGATTTCCCAACCCTGGTGTCAGTTGAGAAGAGCCAGGTCCTCTCTAGAAGAATTCAGGGCATTTCTTATGATTGAATGATTGCTGAAGCAGAAGTTCTCATTGCTGTGAAGCATATGAAAGTTGCAATTTGTTTAAAAAAGATTTCTTCAGAAAGTGTTTGGTAGAAATTCTTGTGGCTTCAGGAAGCTGCAGCCGCTCATCCTGATTGAAATACACATTTGGGGAAATTATTGGATAAAACACAATGTTTTGGGAAGTTAAATGGCAGAATTCAGCCATTAAGCACCAGGACATTTGGGTATGGAAACATAAAGTATTCCTTCATGTAAAGTGCCTTCTTTGGCTGGATTTGGTATAGTTCTAAATTCCTGTTGTGTATTTGTATGCCCACAGAATGTTCTATGGATGGCATCTCCCGCCCCACAGCAAACTTTTCTTTGGATGCTAATGGTTGGGAGGGAGTTCATTTTCTTTAATCTCCAACCCCCTCCCCCCCACTAGGGGTTGGAGCAGTGTGTTTACATTTGCAACCTATACTTGTAGCACCAAGTTCAGATCCATATATATATATATATATATATATATATATATATATATATATATATTACTTTTATTTTGCTTTAAACAAATACATATAAATATAGACAACCAAAATTACAAAAGAAAATTCCTTAATAATAATAATAATAATGAAAAAGACTACAAAAAATATCAAAGTACATGCACAGAACATATTATTTCTCATACTGAACCTCTTCCTGATTTAGAGTGAGAAGCATGAATTAGCTAGTTTTATTACTGAGTTTCAGTCACTGAAATTTGGCTTCCAGATTTGGTGCAAAAAGTTTAAATTGTGTCAAATGAATCTCCTTCCTACCCCCAGATGCTTGCAGGATCAAGCATAATAATCCTGTACTAAATTTCAACCAGAATCCCAAGTTCTGTAACTGGAAATCCATTATGCATTTATGCCCATCTGTGTTATGTGTTTAAATATGCTTCTGTTGCTTTTTATGTTTTATCCTGTTTACCATCCTTTTGGTTGATTCTAGACTTTGTTTGAAATTTTCCAGTACAGAATCCTGGTGCTAGAAATAGGTTTCAATAGGCTGTTAATTATAGCTAATGGATACAGCCTAGCTTCATTCATTTCAATGAGATATTGACAGTGGATTGCTAAGTAAATAACAGTGCAGGCCTATACTCAAAAGTTAATCCTATGGGGCTTATATTGAAGTATGTGGGTGTAGGATTTTAGCCTAAGTCCCAAAGTCAGTCGTCCTTTTCGTTGCTTGGAAAGCAGAAAACTCAGTCCACATGTTAGGTATCAAAATATCTGATGCTGGCTCTTTTGGGATCTCTTGTGAAACTCAAGTAACATGCCAACACTTATCTGTATCAAGTTGCTACTGAAACTGTTGGCATGTTACTTGAGTTTCACAAGAGATCCCAAAAGAGCCAGCATCAGATATTTTGATACCTAACATGAATAATCCCATGACAAGCCCCACTCTCTTTCTTTAATTCACATGGGCCATAAGCTACTTAAATGTTCCCCTGTACTGTACAACCATCATTGGTTTAAATGGGACCTGTGCATTCATCCACAACTGTTCCCTTACTCAGCTCCTGTTTGTCTATATGTGGCTCAATTGAGAGAATATCACAGCAGACTCTGCCACAAATCAGATTTCTCTCCCCTCTACCCCCGAGCAGCATCCAAAATCTGCCACCTAAAGCAGCAGCCTCTACTTGCTTCAGGGCACTGCCCATCTGTGGGTTCCAAATAATTATTTTATTGCTTTGAATATTATGGGCACTGGAATATTTAGGCTTTCAGTTCTTCACAGAGAATAACAGTAAAAGTAGCTTATGGCACTGCCTTCTACCATGAGGCCACTGAGTCTTCTAGCCAATGAGTCATAACTCAGTGGCAAACCACATGCTTTACAAGCAGAGGGTAGTTCTGTTACCTGAAAGGCTTTGAACTAAAGATGCTTAGATTGACCTTGGGACCTTCTGCATTCACAGTATATGCTCTGAACTCCCTCTCCCCCCCAACCTTTTTTTAAAGTTACAAGCTTCATGCAAAGGTTGGGGGTTGGAGGGGGAGAGAAAGCAGGATTAGAATTTAGATCTCTGCACTTCCTATCAGCACAGCCACAAAACAGGCTAAAACTAGGTGTTACCATTTATAATCATCATAATCATCATCTGCCGTATTATGAAGGCTCAAGGGGCAGTATAAAGAAGAATTCCTGGATGCCAAGATCCAAGTTTGGGGCAAGTACTTTTTGATGAAAGTACCCCAGCAGTGATTTAAAATCACAAAATATGCAACAAAGTAAAGTATGGAAGTATAGGTTGTTAGACCTTTAAAATATGCCTTTCTGAGTTCCAAAATTTCCCTCTTCTCCCAGCATAGGAAAAGACCACACATTTGGTAAGTTTAAAATTGGTTTACTTACACTCTTCAAAGGTCAGGTTCATGTGCTTTTTCCATACATCAGTCAGAAAAATTGCACAGGCAGTAAGACTTAGTTTAGTTCCAAGATGGTGGAAGTTCATAAATTATTGGTATAGGAACCCAAGAATGGCTTGTGAGAGCCATGCAGCTAATCTGGAACAACCATCTTGGCCTCTTCACATGCTGAGTTCATCCAGTAGACTGAAGAGGAACAAAGTCTTGATAGTCCCTCCCAAGATGAGTTAAGCCTGGCAGGACAGCTTACTCTGTGGTCTTAACCCCTTCATGCATTAATTAGACTTTAAAATGTTAGTTATATGAGGCTGCTTATCCCACATTTGACTAATCCCTAGAGTAGGGATGAGCAGAAATATACCTAGGCTCCCTTGCGCCCTTGACAGGGAGCTATACCAGTGCACATGTACCTGGTCCCTTGCACAATTGGCAAGGAAATGTATCAGCGCCTCCGAATCTGGGTGAGACCATGGAACAGAAACTTTAAAAGTTTGCTATTCGTCATCTTTCACACTCCACCAGTGACTTCCTTTGCAACCATTGGGGTTCGGACTGTTCTGTTCCACCTTCTCTCCCCCTCCTTACTTTGCCCTCTCTTTCTGGGCAAGGGTATGGGCAGGCAAATGACAGAATTGACAGCAGCAAAGTGATGGGCTCACAGAGAATATCTTGCCCAAGGGACCCTAAAAATCTGGAGTGACACTGGTAGCTCTGTGCCAACCTCATGGACGTAGAGGTTAAAACGTCTTTAAATAAATAATTAGAGTCCTTGAGTTGCAATGTGACTTTCATTTGATTAATGCTAATCTCATGGTGGGACTATGGGCTCAAGCTGACATATGGCTTGCCACCTGCGGGTGCGACAGACTTCCCATCCTGAATTGGCGGGTTGCCCTGGGTGACCAGCAAAGGTTGTTGCACAGCTTCTTGCAAGGTTACTCAACAGTAAACGTGCATGGCAAATACCCTATCATCTGCATGCAGCAATAGCCATAGTGGTAATGTTCCTCTTAGTGGGGAGAGCGCTAGTGCACTCAGGTTCTGCTTTTGGGGTTTTCACAGGCATCTGGTTGGCCACTGGGAGATGAGCTGTTGTCCTGATCCAGCAGGCTTTTTTAATGTTCTAATGTGCAATCTGGGGAAGTTTGGATTCTTACAGCAGCATCTTTTAAGAATCATGACATGAGCATCTTGCATTTAAAACAATGACATGGGTTACTAGCCCTTGAGGTTTCTATCATTCTGTATAAGTGATATAACGTAGCATGTGAATTGCTTTTTGTCTGAAATATGCTCTTCACCTACATCTCTGTGCTTGGTTCCATCTCCTTGGGCAGCATGGGAAGATGCCTGGCTGCTCTTTGGCTGAGACGTGCCTGTAGTTGTTGCACTACTGGTGACATAGCGGTAATGGCAGGAGGGCAAGAATGTATGCAGAGCACTAGATCCCAGTTATTTGTTATTGCAAGTACAGTGGTACCTCGGGTTAAGTACTTAATTCATTCTGGAGGTCCGTTTTTAACCTGAAACTGTTCTTAACCTGAAGCACCACTTTAGCTAATGGAGCCTCCTGCTGCCACTGCGCCGCCAGAGCACGATTTCTGTTCTCATCCTGAAGCAAAGTTCTTAACCCGAGGTACTATTTCTGGGTTGGCGGAGTCTGTAACCTGAAGCATATGTAACCTGAAGTGTATGTAACCTGAAGTACCACTGTACAGGTTGGCTTGCTTCTCTTTCTGGCTTTTCAGGCTTCATGAGGCATGGCCCCCACACTCCTGAGCATAACTCAACAACTTAAGGACTAGAAAATTCTTTTGTTAAAATGAAAGTGGAGATCCTTGGGGTGCTAAACCTTCTATTGATTTTCTGCACTTTGCCCCAAACAACTGCCCTCTGTCCTTTAACCTACTGCCCTTCTATAGGCAGATAGCACACTCCTAGTACTTGCACACAAACAAAAAAATAAAGTTCTGAATAATTCTCAGGGTAGTTTAACAATTGGTCCCTCTTCCCAAGGAACTCTGGGAATTATAGCTCTGTGAGGGGAATCTATGTCTCCTAACCACTCTCAGCACCCCAGTTCCCAGGATTCCTTTGGGGAAGCCACAACTGTTCAGAGTGGTATGATACTGCTTAAAAATGCGTAGTGCAGATGGGGACCGGAGGCCTTTGTCATTCTGGACCTGATTCAGCCTGTTCCCATTACGTCTGCCTAGGCCAGAGGTCATCAGAGATGAGAGCAGTTTCAGAGTTTGCTAATCAGCTTCTTGGGGGCTCCCCTGCCGGTTCCGAGGGGAATCCCGTCTTCGTCAGCTTTGCTGTTCAAATCTTCTGGCTGTTCCTTTTCCTGCTGGTGTGTTCAGAGGAGTGAGGCAGCCTACAGATGTGTTTTGATCAGACTGAACTAGGCCAGCTCACTTAAAATATTAATCATTTTTCTACTTTGCGGACATCTTACTGTGTTTTCTCTGTCAGCCTTGAGTAGGTAAGTGTCTCCCAGCCAAGAATGGTCCAAGTCAGCTTTAATGGAGGGTGTCTGTGTGGGTGCAGTCAGACTAGCATCTTAACAAGAGGTCCTGACAGCAGCAAGGTCTGAATTACTGTGTCTTCTGATACTGGCACCTATATATATTTAAAACCAGTATGGGTCACTATGAGGGCTGTCTAGTGATTTAAAGAGAGTTTTTAAAGCTGATTTGTCATCTGGCTTTGAATCAATTTGACCAGACCAATTTAATTAGATTTGCCTGTTTTTCAGACTTTCCATATTTAGGAGGTTTTCTAAGATGAGCATTTGCTGACTAATTTGTAAAGTTAACCAATCCTTGTTATAACAGGTAGTTTTCAGCATTTTCTTATTCTTATTACAAGAACTCCTCTCTGACTTTAGTGTTATATGTAAAATGCACAGAAATGCACACTTAACATGACTAAAGTCTGCAAATTTGTTTTCTCACAGTTGGGGGGAAAAACAATGAAACTGAGGGGCAGAATCCAAAACAAAATGTCTAATTATTTTGCACTAAGGAACATGGCACCCTTTCCACTTGTTCCAAAGGTACATAGAAATATCGGGAAATGTTTTTAAAAGCCAGAAAAAATAAGGGGGAAATGCATAGCAAGGAAGGGAGGAAGCCTGGTGAGATGGAACAAGGTGGCTTCAAGCTATGCTGAAGGCCCCATGAACCGAAGTACAAGCCGTATGTGACCCTTGGGGACACAGGTTGCCCATCTGTGTTGGAGATGATACAAGCTGAGTGTTGCTTGTTTCCCTCTGCAGTTCTGTCCGAGGAGCCGGTGAGTGTGGCTGGCAGTAAGTGCAACACCATCTACAAAGGTTTTGCTGAGTGCCTCATCAGCCTTGGGGACAGCATGGCTCAAAGTGCACAGCAGGAGCAGCAGCCGGATGACGATAGCATCCAGGAGCAGCAGGAGCTGGACATCATCTGCAAGTGAGTACAGGATCCTTCTTCCAAATACCTGTAGATAAGAATGCCCATAGTGGGTCACGACAGACAGATGCCTTATAGAACATAATACTATGGCCACATCTACACAATTCATTTAAAGCTGTATCATGCCGCCTTTAAGAGTCATGGTTCCCACCCCACCCTGCAAAGAATCCTGGGAATGGTAGTTTGCTAAGGGTGCTGAGAGTTGATAGGAGACCCTCTGTTCTCCTCTCAGAGCTACAATTCCCAGAGTTCCCTGGGAAGAGGGATGGATTGTTAAGCCACTCTGGGAATTGTAGCTCTCTGAGGCTGGGTGCCATACTGCAGCCACTTGATATCACAGCTAGGCTATGGTGGTGGCTATATAGAACCTCTGAGGAAGAACACCAATTACTGGGAAACAACAGCAGGAGACAACTGTTGCCCTCTTGCCCTGCTTGTGGGCTTCTCATAGGCATCTGGTTGCCTGCTGGACCAGGTAAGCCTTTGCTTTGATCCATTATGACTCTTCTTCTACCCCTGCTGGATCAGACCAAAGACCCATGTAGTTCAGCATCCTGTTCCTACAGTAGCCAGCTAGATGTCCATTGGAAATACGCAAGCAGGACCACCCAATCAACATCATGGCTCAGTGGGGTTTGAACCTGGCTCCTCTCAGTCTTAGCCCGGCGGTCTAATCACTACCCCACACAGACTCTCAGTGGTTCTTAAAGATTGCTGCAGAGCGACTGTAGTCATAGGGGCAGGTCTGTAGCCATCAGCTATGTGGTTAAGCCAACAAGGTGCCCAACAGGCAGGCTGGGCTGATGAGAGTTGTCATCCAGAACACCTGGAGTCCACCAGGTTGGCAAAGGCTGCCATTCACCATTCTGGCTGGGGCTGATTGGGGTTGGAGTCCCAGCCACATCCGCAGGCCCACCACTTCCCCACCCCAGGCCTAGCTGAAGCTCTCCTGCTGCTGCTGCTGCTGCTGCTGCTGCTGCTGCTGCTTCTGTGGGGTGCCTTGCTTGTTCCTCATGCAGATTCCTCTTCTTGCAGGTCCTGGGATGACTTCCACACCTGTGCCACCCAGGTTCTGTCCAGGTGCCCTGAGGAGGCAGCGAAAATCTGGGAGTCTCTTCGGCAGGAGTCCCGGAAGATCCAGTTCCAAGGCAACCTTCACGACCTCTGCAGCTCACGGGCCCAGCTGGCCGCCAGCGGGAGGGCTTCGGATATGGATGAGACCAACAAGGAGACCTTGCGGGGGGACGCCTGGCTGCCTCGGCCCAGCTTTGTGGGCAGCCTGACTCTTGTGGCTCTCTTGGCTTTGGTGCCCTTTGCCTAGCCAGGGAGCAGTGGGAGGCCTCCCTCCCTCCTGTCCACCACAGTGCAGACCAGTGGCCCAGCACCGCTGCCTGCCAGGGAAATTGGGATCGGGCCTGGCAGTCGGCAGCAGTGCTCAGCGTGTCCTGATGACAGGGGCACAAGGCCCACTGGATGGAAGAGGCAGGATGCCATGGGCTTGCCTGCCTTGTGTCTTTCCCTGCTCAAAGAGGCTGGGTTGGGCTAATGGTGCTCTTCCTGTCCCTGTGTGCCCTACTTTTACCAGCTGGCACTTTGCAGCAGCTCTAGTGCCCTGTCCTCCTGCCTACACTGCCCCTTGTGTCCGTCTCCATTGCTCCCCAGCCTCATGCTAGGAACATAGGAAGCTGCCTTGTACTATTGGTCCATCTAGCTCATTATTGCCCACACTGGCTGGCAGCAACTCTCTGGAGTTTCAGCTAGGGAGTCTCCCTCAGCCCTCACTGGAGATGCTGAGGATGGAACCTGGGACCTTCTGCATGCAAAGCAGATGCTCGCCCTCTGAGCCATGGTCCTTCCCCATCCTGTACCACCTGAGAAACTCTGCCTAGGGGTAATATCTCAAAGCCACCGCCTCCCTGCTTCCTTATTCCAGTAAGAAAGGCATCAGTACATCCAGCTGCTTACAGCATCCTTGCCGAGTGACTAGTGTCCCCAAGAGTGCCAAAGGTAATGTGTGTGGATGTGACATGACATCAGCACTCTTGTCCTAGCCTTCCCCCATCCTGCAGCACTCTGTGTACCTGATCGAGTGGGAGCACAGCTGTCGCCGGTAAGCTTGGACACCTTAGGGATCTATACTGGCTGCAGGTGGGTGCTACAGTATACTTATTTGGGAATTATATAATTCTCTGCCCTAGAAGTTCAAGCCCTCCAGGTTACCCTTTGCATAGATAACAGCAGTCACTTAAGTTTCATCTGCTGTCTACTTCTCTGCAGGGTTTTTGACATCTTATGCCTCCAAGGTACAGCATTTCCCCATGGGTAGGTCATTTCCCAGCCCAGTGCCCTTCCAGACATGCTTTCCACCCACCAGGATCAGCTGGCAGGGGAGCTGGTTTGGACCTGATGATAAACAGAGCATCCTCCACCAACTCTTTTGCCAGTGAGAAGGGGTTTGTGGCAGCCTTCCTCAACCTGGTGCTCTCCAGATATTTAGGGGTGACGATGCCATCAGCCCTGATGGGAGTTGCGGTCCAAAACAGCCGGAGGGCACCAGGTTGGGGAAGGGTTGGTATATGCTATTGCCATTCACAAGGTCATATCCTGAATATACTTCTGTACTATTCTTTTCCTTGTGGAGAGGGGCTTTTTGGAGGTAGCGCTTTCCTAAAGGGGGTGTCCAGGGGTGCCTTGCCTGTGCAGCCCAGTCTCAGTTCAGAGATCCCCTCTGTTCCCAGCACACAGGTACCTGTTGGCCAAGATGCGCAATGACAAATGTGTAAGCAATGGAAGTCGTGGGCCTCCCTTTTTGCTGGTGTCAGCTCTTCAAATGTATCTATATATTTATATTAAAAGGCACTTTTACATTTCTCTTGCCTTGTCCTGTGTGGTGGCTTTTGCCGTTCCTGCAGGGTGCTGCTGCCGGGAGCCTTTCTGCTGTCGTGTCTTGTGATCCAGATCACACTTAACTTGGAAGAAGTCAGCGTTTGGGGGTAAATGAGCTCAGAGAACTGCAACATAAGGGGACCCCATGCCTCCTGGAGTGAGAGCTGTCTTCCTTGGCCTTTTTAAAAAAATATATTTTTGTTCCAAGGATATCAAACCTCCAAAAGTTTTTATTGTTCAGGCACGCCATCCTCTTTATGTATGCTAGTAGCAATATTGCTTCTGTGTGCCAGTCCTTTATAAACTACGCGGCTTCTTCCCAAGAATCCTGGGAACCGTACTGTACCCTTCACAGTTTATGTGCAATTCCCAGCACCCTTTAACAAACTCCAGTGCCCAGGGTTGTTGGAGCCAGGTGTGTGCTTTAACTCTGTGGTGTGTCTGCAGCTATAGGACACTGGATATATGCATTCTGGTGTTGGGTGGGGAGAGTGGGAGAGGAGGAGAGAGGGTGTGCTAACTGGCACATGTTTCCCCCCATTAAGGGTATTAACGGCTTTGCTTGGATTTCAGCTCTGTGTTCCCAGCGCTGCTTGCCCATAATGTAATTAATCTGCCTTTTTGCTTAAAGCCTCTCCTTAGCCCTCGACACCCACCTCTGTTTCTAGCCCAATTAAGCCCTTCCATAGCATGGCTGCAGTTCTGATACATCTCCTGGCACCCTCTACGCATTTGCCACATGCCCAGGGCATGCAGGTACAATGGCTGCTTCCAACCTTGGGGCAAACATCCGCCGCTATGGCACAGATCTTGCTCGTTATTCAGTTTTCAAATGTCTCTTTCTTTTGTTATTTTTCTTGAATGGGCCAAATCCTAGCTGGATTGGACAGTCAGCTTCTGCTCAGGCCAGATCCTCTAAACTACTTTAATCACTTGAGGCACAGATTCTGCACAGGAAATTGTTGCTGTTTTACCCCCCTGGGCCTTTCTCCTGTTGATGATACCTAAAGATGGTTGGGCTATGTTGAGGAGGTGGGAAACAGAACTTAAACGTTATGGTTAGAATGATGGAGGAAACTTCACGTCAGACGCTTCCACTACTTGGTTCCTGCATTTCAGATACAGGACCGTGCACTGAAATAAAGTACAGTAGCCCATGACAGAAGAGGAGAAAGGTATGCATGGCAGTGAAGAGAGGCAAGTTTTTCTCCCTCTCCCATAAGGCTAGAACTTATGGACATCAAATGAAGCTGAAGATTAAGGCAGACAAAAGAAGAAACAGCACATAGTTAAACTGGAAATGGCTCCTACAGGAAACAACGCTGGCCACAAATGTAATTGGTGTGGGTGACTTTTAAAAAGGATTAGGCATATTAATGTCAATGGCTATTGGCTACTAGCCATGATGACTGTGTTTTACCTCCACTGTCGGAGGCAAGGTGCCTGTGACTGTCAGTGGCTGGAGATTCACAAGTGAGGAAAGTGCTGTTGCATTTTGTCCTGCTTTAAGGTTTCCCAGAGGCATCAGATTGGTCAATGCAAGAACAGGATGCAGAACAAGATGGGCCTTTGGCCTGATCCAGCAGGGCTCCTATATTCTGCTAGATAAATGGGTTGCATAACATCAAGGCTCCAAAGCTTCATCCCTGTGCTTTCCACAATGTTGGTTGAAGGTTTTTAAGAGCTGTAGTGGTTGCTGAGTTGTAGCAGGAGTGTGCCAATGCAGTGCTGTGCCCCAACACTTGTCAAGGTGTTCCGTGTGTCAGAAGCGGTTTAGTCATGCTGGCCACATGACCTGGAAAAACTGTCTGCAGACAAATGCTGGCTCCTTCTGCCTGAAAGCAGAGATGAGCACCGTTCCCCATAGTCCAATTCAACTGGACTTAACTGTCCAGGGATCCTTTACCTTTACCTGGTACTCAGGGATATGTGGGGAGTGACCTGGGGGTGGTTGTTGGCCTGTACAAAGCAGCCCAAAATCTTTGGCTTTCTTTAGCCTGTGCTTCTTGTACCTGAACATGACAGAAATCTGGGCTTGCGAGCTGCTGTCTCTGGGGCAATGAGCTCAGCATTTTCTGAAAGGCACAAACAAGAGTCTGGTGCCTCCAGAGAGCCTCTGCCCCCAAAGGCCCCCTGCTTATTTCCATTCCACGCTCTGTGCTGGCACGCTTCAGGGAGAAACGGTCTCTTCCCTGTTAAGGCCTAATATAGCAGCAGGTGTGCACTGGGACAAGCAGGGGAGGAAAGATTGTTCACCAGGCTATATCTCACTGAATGGAAAAATGGGCCAAGGCAGGTAAAGTGTCTTCTTCTAATCTCCTATGTCCCTTCACCAGGTATCCCACTTGAAATTCCACACTCTGCTTAAATCCTGCAGCAATTTGTCCAGGTCCTTTGATGCAAACTAGATGCTGGAAGCTGCTTTATACCTGAGCAGCCTATTCATCCATCTAGTCTGTATTGTTTAGTCTGAATGACAGTAGCTGTCCAGGATCTCAGATAGCAGCTCTCTCCATCTCCTGCTAGGGATGTTTGAGTATTCCAATGGAAATGGGAAGGCAAATTGCCAGTTCCCCTTACCCCAAATTGCCCTTATCTGTTCCATGTCCAGAACAGGACTCCGGCAAATGGGAATGTAGAAGCATAAAACACACCCTGATTCAGTGCAGCAATCCAGGTAAAAAATTATCAAACAAACCAGCAACAATTTAAAACCCAGCACAAATCTTTAAGTGGATCTAGATATCAGGTCTAACTTATTTAAATCTAAATAAAAAGGCCTTTAAGGCTCATGGGCAGCTGGTTGGCCACTGAGAGAACAGAGTGCTGAACTAGATGGGACTGAGACCTGATATAGCAGCACTCTCTTAAAACCAGAGAGAAAGAGGAGCTATACAGGATGAAGTACCACAAATGTGGGGCTACCACTGAAAAGACCTTATCACTTGTGCCTCATCTGACTTTGATTGTACGAGCAGAACCTCTGCAACCATCCTTAAGGCCCAGGCATAGGCTGCTATGTTGCTATATGCCCAGACAAACAGGGACATTGTCTTGGTATCACGATCATGCTAGACCACATTAGAGGGGAAAAGCAACTTTTGATTGCAGTGCTTGATTCTTTTTCTTCTTCCACATTCCACTGCCTTGCACTCATATTTTCCCAAGTGGCATACAAGGCACTGAGATGTAAAGAAACCAAGTGCAGAGACCAGGAGATACATAGCAATAACAAGATGATCTGGTTATTTTAAGGGCCCTCCCTTTGCAGCCAAGATCAAATGTATATCCTAAGCTTTTACTTTTAGTTTTAAACTGTCTTTTTTGGTCAGGGGAGGGAGCACACAAAGTCCTACTGATCCAAAATCAACAATTGGTGTGATGAAATCTGTTGAGAAGGGAGAAAGGCCAAAATCAAAATCAAGCAATTTGACCAACAATTTTTTTAACTGCCCTGTGCGTAGCCAGGGGGTGGGACAGGAAATGGGCTGCCCTTTGTAAATGTGCACATTCAGCAGTTCTCTGCAAGGTCCCTCAGCATTTAAAAGCAGCCAGCAGGGCAGATAATCTGCCTATTCTTCATTTAGAATTTCAACAAGCCTGTGTTTAAGGGTGAATTAGTGCTGGATATCTGCAGGATTCAGCTAAGAGGATAAGCCAGGCTGATAGTATGTGTGAACAACAGAGGATACCCAGCTCAGCCTGAGTAGTTACTAGATGAATCACTTATCCAGGGCATACTCTATAGATCACTTAACATGAATTAACCACCAGTTTATTCATAGTCAAACATGTAGTTTTGCTGGATTTTTTTTAAAAAAATCTTTCTATATGCCAGAGCCAGCCCTAACACTAGGCACAATGGGGCGACTCCTTCAGGTGGCAGATGCTGGGGAGACAGCAGTAGCATCCCTCTGAGCCTCCCAGCCATTACCCTTTGATGGAGGACAGAGCTGTGTATGCCATACAGTCTGTCCTGGCCCTCCTAAATTAGCCTCCTGCCCTCAGGTGCAATGGAAGATATTATCCTGTCCTCAGTATTGAAGAAAGGTTCAGCTTATGCCTTAATAAATGTGTTACTTTTTGATGCAACAGCCTAACACGGCTCTGGAACTTACAACTGTATACTGGCAGGTATGTTTATGATGCTAGGTGAAACTAAAGACTTGGTTATCAGAAAATTATACCTGTATCCAAAACTGACAGGTATGCATTTTGTGACAAAAACCTTTTTCCTCTGATCAGAAAACAGAAAATATTATCTATCTTGACAGAGCAGGTGTAGGTTTCTAATACTACACAGGCCCTAGGAAACACTAGGGTGACTTTCTCGGGTGCCTGAATTTTGTTCTGATAAATTTCTGGACTATACTGGTAATGCTTTGAGCATGTAAACAGAAAAGTGTTTTACATTTATTATTTTTGTTGTTATTATTAGACTGGGATCCAAAATCCCAGGAGCTGAACTACTGCTACAGACCAATTAGCTGACCCTGTTTTTGCCTATAATAGACAAACCAAATTTTCTTTTGGAGCTGTGACAACCTATACAAACTGTACTCTCTGCTGCTTGTTCTTCGACCTGTTTGGCTGCACTCTCTGCATCCCCATCAGTCACTATTCATAGGTGAACCAAGAGCCCTCTCACATTAGCTGTTCTTGTTTTATTTCATTTGGGTTTGATTTTATATTGACATAGTAAGAATGTACTGCGTAGGAGGTAAGAGGGACTGTGCTGGGAAGAGGCTGTGGCTGGATGTGGACAATGCATCCTGCCCCTAGATGGTGCTTGATTGAACAATACAAAGAAATACGTGCCTAGTGCACTGAATACCAACTACACTTCTGAAGGAAGAAGTTGGGAATCCATAAAGGCAGCAAGATGGAACAAATACAAGGTTCTCGTCAATATTCACATAACAAGGAAGCAAGCAAGCAGCTAGCCAAACTATCAGTGTTAGAAACTTGCTGTGAAAGGGCAGCTCAGGCACATGGAAGCGTGACTCTGATAACAGTCCAGCCCTATGTGTGTACTAATACTCTAAATTACATACTTCTGTGTTCAGTGGGGCTTGCTCCCAGCTAAGTGTGCATAGGATCGCAGCCTTAATTGTAGATTTGGGAAGCACCTCAACTGTCATCTAGTCAGTAGTGACTGGTGCCCAATGAGACTGGAGAGGCAGAAGACAGGGCCCATCAGTTGGTGGCACCAGAGACAGTGACAGACAGAGCCAAGTACTTCCACCATCCTCTTCTCTGCTGAGGAATCTGACATCCAGTGTCACCCCTAGACAAGATGTAACTAAGAAAGCAGGCAAGTGGGAGCAAACCGAAGTTGGTGGGGCAATGCCCCATTTATCCTAATGGACCATCCATCACTGCATCTAGTCCAATCTGTTGCCGGTGTAGGAGACCCACTACTCTATCCCCAGTGTAGCAGTTATACAATTTTAGACTTTGAACTACTGTATATGATCTTACATGGGTTGATGGGAGGCTGTTGTTTAGTAGTAAACTGCCCCTGCAATGTTTGTGGTGAGGGGTCCTCCTGCTCATTCTGCTGAATGAGGCCCTGGGCTTCTTGCCCCAAAGTCCAGCCATGATGACAACACTGTACAACATCCCTGATAGGGTAGAAGGGCGTTTTGTAAAAGTCTCCTGAGATGTCAATAAAGTTCTTCCTCATGTTCAGTCAAAATATCCTTTCTTGTCATTTGAACCCCTTGGTTCAGGTTCAGCTTTCTGGAGCTACAGAAAACAACTCATTATTACCTCACTAACATGCAGAAGAACTGAAGAAGAGCCTGCTGGATCAGGCCAATGGTCCATTTAATCCAATATCCTGTGGTCACAGGTGCCTAGGAGAAGCCCACAAGCAGAACCCAAGCACAAGAGCACTCTCCCTCCTGCGGTTTCCCTCAAATGGTGATCAGAAGCATAGAACCTTGGAAACAGAGTGTGACCATCATGGCCAGCAGCCGTTGATACCATTTGCCTCCGAATCCTCTTTTAAAGCCATCCAAGCTAGTGCCCATCACTGCCTCCTGTGGGAGTGAGTTCCACGGTGTAACTGTGCACTGTGGGAAGAAGCATTTTCTTTCGACTGCCCTGAGTACTTCAGCATTCAGCTTCATTGCATGTCCACAATTTCAAGGGTTGCGAGAGAGGAAGGAAAACTTTCCGCTGCCCACTTTCTTCATGCCACACATCATTTTATACACCTCTATTGTTTTGCCTCTTCATCGCTTTTTCTCTAAATGGGTTCAGACGCTGCAACCTTTCCTCACAGGGAAGTTACTCCACCCCCTTGATCATTCTTACTTGCCCTTTTCTAGCTCTGCAATATCTTTTCTCAGGTGAGGAGACCAGAACAACACAGAATATTCCAAGTGCAGTTGCATCATAGTTTTGTATAACAGCATTAGGATATAGGCAGTTTTGTTTTCAATTCCTTTCCTTATGATCTCCAGCAAGAAAGTTGCCTCTTTTTTACAGTGGTTTCTCGGGTTAAGAACTTAATTTGTTCCGGAGGTCCGTTCTTAACCTGAAACTGTTCTTAACCTGAAGCACCACTTTAGCTAATGGGGCCTCCTGCTGCTGCCACACCGGCAGAGCATGATTTCTGTTCTCATCCTGAAGCAAAGTTCTTAACCCGAGGTAATATTTCTGGGTCAGCGGAGTCTGTAACCTGAAGCGTCTGTAACCTGAAACATATGTAACCCAAGGTACCACTGTATATAGCTGGGTTAACGTCTTCATTGCGCTATCCACTACAAGCTCATTTCTGGTCAGCCACCATCAATTCAGACTCCATATTTTTTTTTGTCTGGATGAGCCTTCAGACACAGGATCCTCCTCTCTTCCGTGAGCCATGGTACAGTCCAGGCACAGGCTGACCAGCGAGAGAGAACTAAGCTTAAGAGGCTAGGCTGCAAACCAGGAGAGTCCTTGAGTTCTGCCAGAATTAAGATTCTGGGTCAATATGAAAAGTTGTAAACTCTGGGTTTCATTTAACACTTTATGTACAATTTTAAAATTGCATTATATTATTGTCTTGTGAACCACCCTGTAACTGGATGAAGGGCAATCCATAAATTAAATAAATAAAATAAATAAATAAATGCCATTTATCTTGGTGGGCAGATGATCATTTTAAGGTTGACCCTCATTTTTATAATGTTCCTATCTGCTGAGTCTATTTCTATTTATATTCTCTTGTTTTATTGTGTTCATGGGATTGCTTCATTTTTAATTGCTATAAGCAATTTAGATGCATTGGGAAGGGTATATGATTTTTAAACAATAAATAAATAAATAAATAAATAAATAAATAAATAAATAAATAAATAAAGTCAAAGACCTGGAAGGAGCAAGTTTCTGGCTTGGAGCTGTCCAAGGTCCTGTGATTTGAGCCCTACCTGGGCTGACTATTCCAGAGGTGGACAGAAGGTACCGTACATCAGCTTTTGCTTGTAGATCTCTGGGTGATTTGCAACTAGACTATAGCAAGGGTTTCTCAGTTTCAGTTGCTGCTAACAAAATTGTTCTCAACAAAATGACTTTTCCCACTTAAATTAGGTGGTTGAAATTAAAAGGTGTGTGAGTAACCAGGAATAGACTGCTGTGTAAAAGGACTGTGGTTTGTAGCCAACTTTTAGTTAGAGTAGACACAATAACATTCATAAATGTAAGTTAGTTACATAATAAATGTAAGTTAGTGGGCACAATGACTACAATCTTGTGAGCTCAATTCAGTTATGATACTGCAAAAAAACTTCTAGGCTCAGAATACTCTGGCTGACAGACCTCTGGTCTTCTCCTGTGGAAGCATGTGCTCTGCCACTGAGCTACGGCCTTTCTGCTATCAGACACAAATTCAAGCTGCAAGTTCTCCATCCTTAACTAAAAGCATGAAAACCACCCATTTGCCCTTGATCTTAAAGTAGACCTGCCAAATCTGAAGTCTGCCCACCTCTGGACTATTGCCAGTCTTAGCCACCTCTCATGCCCTGTCCCACCTGTAGCCAGGACAGAATAGTTCACACGGACTAGCAGAATTAGCACAGGAGGAAACTTCAGGGCGAGGGTGTTGTGGGGCTCAAGCAGGGTTTTGTGCTCAAGCCTGTTTGCTTTGGCCTGTGTCACTCACAGTAATCCTCATATTGCCCAGTCAACTATGTGGACTAGCACAGGTTTGAACAGCCCCCTTGTGGCTTGTGGGAAATACTCTTCTCCCACTCTCTCCTTTTCTTCTGACACTTAGGCTGTGTGCATGGTATATTTTTAAAGCACACTTTGAACACATTATTTCCCTCAAAGAATTCTGGGCACTGTGGCGTGTTAAGGATTGCTGGGAACTGTAATTCTGTGAGGGGTAAGCTTGAGCACCCATAATTCTTTGAGGGAAAGAATGCATTTCAAATGTGCTTTAAAGGCATAGTGAGGACATCCTCCATCTGAAATTACCCTTCTAGAGACACCATCAGGGGGTGGAAGAGAATGTGGTGGAGGCAACTGGGCTAAGAGGGCAGCAAAAGCAATATAGACAGAGGCTCAAGCTTAGGAAATTCCCAGCCTTCCATTCTCAGCCATCTCAGCTTCCATTCTCAGCCATCATTTGGTACCTGTGTGCGCACACAAATGAATCCACCCAATAGAGACTCTTGACTGCATTCTCTTGTGTCCCAGTTGCAGGTGAGACTCAGCCTGCAATTTGTACAGCTATTTGAAAGCTAGTTTGAACTGGTGGGTGATTGATTCCTTCGTCAAGGGAAATGGGCACAGCGCACCCCTCTTGCCCATTACAAAACTCTCCAGCGACCTACTTTACCCTCCCTGCCTTTGTTCTTAATTCCTAGAAATGGCTGCGCTCCAGATTTTGCCCATCAAGGCAAATTAATTGGAGTCAATCCTAATTTGCTCTCTGCTGTTCTTTGGCCAGAAGATTAAATGCTTTGCAGACATTATCCTCCTCCTCTTCCTCTCTCTCTCTCTCTCTCTCTCTCTCTCTCTCTTTGCTAAGGGACAAACCTCCCTGAATTGGGATGGACAGGCGGGTGGGGGAAAAGGATAAAAGAAGGGAGAGTTAAAAGGAGATGATGTTTAAATTCACTCTTTGTAATTGTGAAGCGGGGGTGGGGGGAAGATGCTGCGCTGCAGCCATTGTTGAGAAGCCGGGCACCAGATGGTGAGACTATTCTGGGCAGCTGTGTGACAGCAGTGGGCACACGTGGAATAGAGCTGTGGGGGCCAAGACCATTCCTATGACAGTGCCCTCTTAAGATCTTGCTGGAATATTGATGATCCTTACAGGGCCTGCACTGAGAGGATAGCTTGACTGAAAGTCAGTGTTGGCTTAGAGCGGTATGGCTCTATGTGAAACATTACATCCTCTCTCACTTTAGCATAGTGGGGCCACATCCATACCATACATTTAAAGCACTATTATACCACTTTAAACAGTCATGACTTCCCCCAAAGAATCATGGGAACTGTAGTTTGTTAAGGGTGCTGAGAGCTGTTAGGAGACTTCCATTCTCACAGGGCTACAATTCCTAGTGTGGTTTAACAACCAACTCAATGAACTCTGTGAAACTGTAGTACATACATCACAGTTTTTTTTCCTTTTAAACAACAACACAGAGGTCTTGCACAAAGAGGCCAAGATCTGAGCAGGTGTTGTTACAAGGTGGAATCACTGCTTGGCCAACACCATCTTAAGCAATATTTGAATCTTTACAAATCCCTTGAGCCAAGGAGAGCCTTACTCTGTTTTGTCCTGCTAATGGTTACCAGGTAATTCATTCTCCAAGGGCTAGGACTTCCTGCAATTAGTTTCCTGCAATGTCCCTGGATGTGTTACCTCAATGAGAAAAAAGAACCTTCTTTCTCAGGACACTGGGGAGAAAAAAGAATGGGATGTTATGGTTACACCGCCATAGGTCCCATCATCATCATCATAGTTTCTGGCATTTCAGTTTGGTAAATAACTAACTTTTTTCAAAACCAGATGTACTTCCCTCCATCGTGTCATATGATTTAAGCAAGTCGTAATCCAGGAAAACCTCCAGGAAGCGGTAGTTTTCCATGTGATTCATATATCTCTTTATAGCAGGGATAGTTCCTACTTTTGAATACTAAAGGTAAAAGTAAAGGGACCCCTGCCCATTAGGTCCAGTCGTGACCGACTCTGGGGTTGCGGCGCTCCTCTCGCTTTATTGGCCGAGGGAGCCAGCGTACAGCTTCCGGGTCATGTGGCCAGCATGACTAAGCCGCTTCTGGCGAACCAGAGCAGCGCATGGAAATGCCGTTTACCTTCCCACCGGAGCGGTACCTATTTATCTACTTGCACTTTGATGTGCTTTCGAACTGCTAGGTTGGCAGGAGCAGGGACCAAGCAATGGGAGCTCACCCCATCACGGGGATTCGAACTGCTGACCTTCTGATCGGCAAGTCCTAGGCTCTGTGGTTTAACCCACAGCGCCACCCGCGTCCCTTACTTTTGAATACTAGTCCCTGGTAAAATAGGATTCCTATTTTGTTTTTAGGAGAGAAACTGTGTGAATGTACATTTGTGTACGTCCATGTGCATGTGAATCCTGGGAACTATAGTTTCTTAAGGCTGCTGGCAATAGTTCTATGAGGGGCAAACTGCAGTTTCCATGTATCGTGTGCATGGAGGTTTTATATAAAACATAACGGCAAGCAGTAGGGTGCAGATTGGTGAGGGGCCACAGCTGATCTAGAGTCATCTTTCCTCACACAGAAGTTCTGGTTGCAGGTCTGATCCTAACTCAATGTAGGCACACCACTCAAGCTTTTGATTTCAATGTGCTTCGGTGCACCTAACTCTGCAAGGGATCAAGCTGTTATTTCCTCAAGCTGTTACCAAAATAAGCTCAGTTCTAGAAGACCCCTGCCCCCATTCAGTGTGAAGCTGGATTTAAATAGAATTAACTGAACATGAATCCATTCCTTTTGGCCTCCATCCAGATTTGCAGATACTGATAGTGGCCTTTTTTGCACTCTGAGAAGGGCACCTTTTTTGCCACATGTTCTCCTTGCCCCAGGCATCTGGAAAAATCAGATGCCTCATGTAGCCTGCCCTTATTACTGGCAGAGAACTAAGTTCTGGTGAGGGAAAGCAGCTCCATTTGTATTATGTCAGTAGTTAAAACACAGAATACTAGCAGCTTCATATGTGGTGTTACTCAGGAATTCTAAAAAACATGCTCACTGGGCAACAGTCATTCGTTCCCCTTACCTTGGGATTCCCTGGAATAATAGTTTGTGACTAAGTAGTAGACTTTGAGCACTTCCAGAGTTTTGCTATTTTGGGGTGGGATTCATTCACATATTGGTAAATTCAGGTCACATAACTAAAACTGATTTGGAGCTCTTGCATAATGAATTCACTCCCATAATTTGACTTTTTGTGACAAGGAAAGTGATGGGGAAATGTCCTGGGAATCTTGGGGTAACATTTGCTTGACACAGCATCTTTTAACCTCCCTGCAAACTTTGTGCAAATAAATCAGGATGAATGCTCAATAAGAAGTTTGTCTTGAACTGGATTGTATTTGTTTTCAAAAGAATGGTGTTTGCAGACAGGATTATTTTCCTACTGATGTCACACAATAGATAAATTTTTTCCACAAGAAAACAAGTGGTTTTGTTAAGAGAAGTATCCAAAGAATCGGGGAGTACAGATGAGAGAAGCTTGCTTTTGAGTCAAGTAGAGGCTTAATCCAGGAGTGGGGCCAACTCGTCTCCACATCACACAACATGATGTCAGTGTCTGTTTACAATTTCCAAAGGACAAACAGGATGGTATTTCTGCAAAAGAATTAATGAATACTAATTGGGTCTTAGAAATGACAATTCATAGAAACCAGAGTGAACATTCCTGTCTCTGAGGTGGTCTTTTTCTGAATTTAAAGACTTTATACTAAACACACACAAAAACCCTGAATGTTTTCAAGGCTAGTAGAGCTGCTGACCTGGAGTTTGTTGATTGATTTGACACAATTTCTTTTGACCTGTATTGTGATTTTTAGGTTGGTTCAGTTGGCACAAACAGTGAGCAGCTCTCACATATGACAACAGACAAATTGAGCACAAACTTCCTAGGTAGTTCGGACCCATCTCCATCTTTGGGCTTATTGAATGCATGTGACTCAGTCTCATTTACTGCAATTAATTTGATAAATGTAGTGCAGCCGGCTCCAGTTTTGCGGGTCAGTCAGGTGCTCTCAGCAGGCCTCAACCTTAGCACTCCTATTCTGCAATGCACATCTGCAAACTTGTTTGCTTTTCTCTTCTGGAACCAATCCATGCAACCATTCAGATAAAGAGAGAGAGAGAAAGAAAATAAAGCAGGCAAAGGATGTTGCTGTATCACCTCACTCTTCTGATTGTTTGCATGCTAGAAATGACAAGTGAACACAGGCATTGACAGCAGTGAGGATGAGGAGCAAGACCAGCAGTCTCCAGGGAATGGCAGTGGGCCCTTTGCAGGGGTATTGTCCACAAGAGGTGCCCAACAATTTTTGTAAATAGCCCTGTGATCTTCAGATGAAGGACAGTATAATAATTTAATTAATAAAATAATATGTAAATAATACTGCTGCCGCCAGCCCTGACTGGCACTTTCAAGCATCTGTTGAAGTAGGCGCTTGCCTTCAAGGCCCAGCTGCTGCACATGGTTTCTCTCTCTTTGCCTTTGAACAATGAAGAATCCTGCATTCCTTGAAAGGAGAGAGGACATGCTACCCTTGTAGGATATCATGTGTCAGAAGGGAAATAAACAGATATTATTATTGCAAAAGGCAAATGCAGTTGGAGCAAACTTTATTGCTTGTGCATCCAAGCTTTCAGTTAACCTCATCTCTGATTTAAATATTGTCCCATGCCGTTCCACTTTCAGCTTTGTTAAATTGGAAGAGAATGTGTTAATCCAGACATAAAGCCACAATCCTCTTATACTAAAGTAGCCCCATTAAAATAAACTCTACCAATTTTGAGCAATAAGAGGATAGTAACTCTGGGAACAAACTTCAGTGAGTTAATAGTCCTAGAACTGGCCACTCAAGAAGCAGTCTAGTATGTTTCTTTCTTATCCAATCTCATGTATTTACTGTATTAGTTGTCACAGAAGTCTCCATGGTGAGCCCTGACTTCTTTGCCATGCTAGGATCTGGATTACGGCGATGGATTCTATTTATTATTTATTGTTCTTTCTAATAGCAAACTCAGGTGGTAAGTGCCGACAGAGATTGAGCTAAAACAAGGGCATTAGAAAATAACATGGAGTGGTATGAGCATCCTCAGGGGAATCCGAAGTACAAAACATTAAAGGGGAACCCACAAAAACCAGCTGAGTGAGGATCGTACCAAAGAATGTTGAGTGTTAATGGAAGGAGGAAACCAGAAAACTGGGGGTTATGGGAAATTGATTACTCTGCTTGAACTCTTTATGCTCTCATACAGGAGGGCATAGCTTGCTGACAGAAACTCTAGAAAAGAAGAGCAATACTGCCAAAAGGTGAGATTACACTGTAACACCAAAATCCATATTAGGGAAATAATTTTATCATCAAATAGAATCATAGAATTGTAGTGTTGGAAGGGACTAAGAGGGTCATCTAGTACAACTGGCTGTTTTCAACTCTTTGTCAGGCTAGATGGTAAATAAGAAATTTAGATGCGTGTGCAACTAAATTTACAAACTAAAGCAAAAATACAGCAGTAGGCAACACATGAAAAAATCCCTAAAGAGCCCGCTTAAATAAAACCAACTGCTGCATCCCATGTTGAGTTGTCAGGGAGCTTTCTGTCATTTTTCTGCACAATCCTGTACACATCTATTCAGATATACAGCTTCAGTCAATAGGATCTACACTCAGGTAAACCTGTATAGGATCGCAGCCTTTAGGCTGTACTTATTTTGATGAGTGTGGATATGCTTTATTTAGTATTTTTTAGGCAGAGGCGGTTAGTTTTGGGTGGCATGGAAGGGCAGTAAATAGTTATTGGATTTATTATTACTGTATTTTTAGTGCCAGGGAAGGGCAGAAGAAGTGCTTAGAATTTCTGCTATAGGTGCCTTGATTTGGTGGGGGTGGGGAGCAAATTGTCTCGATTCGACTGTATTTTTGTTCTCTTACTGCTATTCCTTATTGCTCGGACCTCCAGATGTGGCAAGGGACGTCTCAGCTGCTGGTCTTTTTTGCTGGTTGGTAATTCTAACACACCCAGCTTGGAAAAAATGCAAGTATTTCTATAAAGTCACGGAATATGGAGGGGTTTTGTGTCGTTCTTATAATTTACGTGCCCTGCGTTTGCTGTAAGCCTCGAATATAAACCTCAGAGAACTTAAACGGTGATGGTTTTGTTTTTTTTAACTGTCACGGTTTGGTGAGACGAGATTTTAAAAACGCATTAAGCAAACAAACGCATATTAAAAGAGGCGCATGTGTACAATGTATTCGTATGAAGGCAAGCAAAAACAGAGAAGAAAACAACCGTGAGGGGAGAGAGACCAAGGGGCGCGCCAGTCGCCGCCTCCTGTTCTCAAAGGCAGCCCGCACGGGCCTGTAAAGGGCTCCAGCTCCGCTCTTGGCACGCGCTTCCTTCCTTCCTGGCCGCGCCTCGGTTTCTATGACAACCACGGCCACCTCTTTCCCCCGCTCCCGCCCCTCTGCGTTAAGCGCGGCCCACGACTCGCCTCCGCCAATCACAGCCGGAGAAAGCGGCCGCGCGCCATGTGTGTTGTTATCCCGAGCGCTCACTGATGACGCAATGACGCGAGCGCCAGGCCATAACCCCCCATTTGGGCTTGGGCTGGACCCGGCGCCCACCCCGCCGCGGGCTGAGGTGAGTCGGTGTGGGGCGACTTGGCCGCAGAAGGCACTGAGCTCGACATGGTCTTCTTGCTATTCGGCGTGGTCTTGGCGGGGCCTTGACTCGGGGCGGGGGGGATGTCTTGGGCGCACCAGACCATAGAGGGGCCTGCATTTCTCCCTTGCTCGTGCTGTATCCGAGGCCTGCTTTGCAGGTCCGTCCCCCCCGCCCCGGCCTGGCGTGGAGCTTGAGGGCTTTCGCAGTGCGCCTCTGTAGTCCTTCCGTTTGCCCAAAGTAGCACTTCAGGCTGCTCCTCTTTGGCATTCGTAGCTCTTTCCCCCGTCAGCCTCAAAGCTCTAGTAGGGCAGCGCCTGTCCTTAGAATTCGAGTAAGCAAAGAAGGAAGATGCTTTGGTGCTGACTGTGCTTAGTCCCGTTAAGTTGGTGTCACCATAAGGTCAAGGAAAGGGAATTGTTTATCTCTTAAATAAAGGAAGCTGCGTTGTGCTAGGTAAGACCATTTGTCCGTTTAGTCCAGCATTGGCTACTCCAGCATTTCCCAACCTAGTGTCCTCTTAACTGTTTTGAGCTCCCAGTTCATCACCCACAACCAGCTTAGCCAATGGTCAGAGATGATGGGAGTTGCCCTACAGCATGCGTAAGCACACATGTTCTCCATTGCTTGTAGCAGTTGTTCTTCAGGATGTGAGGCATAGGTCTTTCAAATCACCTGCTCCCTGATCCTTTTACCTGAAGATTTCAAGTACTCCGTCTTGGATCACCTTCCTGCAAAGCATGTGCTGGAGTTTTGGTTCCTCTCTGATTGGTCTGCCATTAAGTAGTTTGGGAGTATTATTCACTTCTATAGCTTGATGCTGGTAGAATTTAGCTCTGGTTGACTGTTACCTGAAAACTCTTGAGTGTAGTGAGAGAGAATGAATGGGAGTAAATATGGCTTGCTACTGTTTCTTAACATATCTGGCCCTCACAGGAAATCAAGTGAGCTTCCATACATGCATCGTATACAGAATTGCTGCCCTGTTTATGCTTGTAGAAAAAAAGGTGGAGGAGGATTAAGTATAGGCTTCAGTGTTGTGTGGGTGCACATCGGTTTTCTTCAACATGCAAGAGGAAGAATAGGTTGTCAATGTATAAAACAGAAAAACAAGGGTGAAAAACAGCTTGTTACTTGTGACTGAAGTTTTCTTCCTACATGATTACTCCTTGTCTAATCTTGTCTTGAAAGCTTTAAAAATATGTGCCGTGGAATAAAACTTGTTAAGACTGTTTACAGAGAACAAGGGTTTTAATGGGCACTTCATTTTCTTGTGTTCTCATAGCAGCTTGAAACATGCTAAAATTTCATGGTACACATGGTCAACACCTGACTCCTGTGGTACTCTTGTAAACTGCCCTTTCAAAAATAGTCTCTCTCAGAGGAGCAGGGCAGTGGCCATCTCTTAGACTGTCCTGTGGCAAGCAAGATTTGGGAGGCACATGTGCTGAATAAATATGAAGGGTGTTATCTGCATGGTTACGGTATAGTAAAGTTGCACTGGTAAAGTAATTGTACACCTGATCTTTAAACCTTAAAATTATGCATTATTGGCTTTTGTAATAAGTGCTGACGCACAAGAATTACCTGCACTTGAAGAAGTAAGAGAGGCCTGGACAAAGCCTGGTTTCCATGGAATTTGAGTGAAATTGATCCAGGGTCTGTGAGTGTCTTCAGCTTCATAGGTAACCTATAATTTGGGTGCAGATGCTCATGAAATGTGAGCACTTCATACCTGTGAAGTGATTCTGGTGACTTTCTCCCTTTCTCACAATATCTCTGCACATTTTTGGATGCAATTAATTAACTTACAGGTTTTCCTCTACTGGAGATTGTATTAAGGAAGCTCTAGCCAACTGGTTTTGGGAGGACTTGGGTTGATATATTGAAACAGTTTGAACTGTATATGTACTAAAAGTTATCTTGAGATGCTCAGAATTGTTGGATCATTTTATTTTTAACTTGATGGAGTTAGCACAGAACTAAGAAGGTCCGAGTCTTGGCTTATCAGTGGAAGTACTGATGTTGTGGCATTTCTTCCTTTGGTTTCATGACAGAGCTGTGGTTTAAAGCACACTTCCACTCCCCCTTCCTAATTAAATTTTCTGGGAAGCCAAGTCTCCTGAGTCATAGTAGAGATAATTTCCAAGTGATTGAATAAGCAGGAGAAAGAATTGAGGTTATTAATATGGTTCAACTCAGACATCACACAGAGGTATGGTTTGTGTCAGTCTTCCTCCAAGCTGGTGTCTTCCAGATGTTTTGGACTACAATTCCCATCAACTCCAGGGATGGTGGAAGTTGTATTCTAATGGGTGCCAGGCACTAAAACCTGAATTAAGCTTATGTGCAGAAAGGAAGGGGGCATTTATGGAATAAATATAGTATGCTCGATAATAGAGTGATGTTGGACAGAAATTAAGTGGTTACCAGCTGTAATGTAAAGGTTGAGCAATAAATTACAATAAGTTACAATAAGTTACAATAAGTTACAATAAGGATTTGCTGAGTTAAGAATTTGAACTGGAATACAAAAGGAGGAGGTGAGAGGAGGTCTGGGAAATAAGTTAATGGAAATAAGTAATGGAAATTGTATTTTTTTAAAAAAGACTGTATTTTTGTATTTTTGTTATTTTTTGTGTATTTTCGTTTTTGTATTAATCTGGAAACTTTAATAACTATTTTTTTAAAAAAAATAAATAAATATAGTATGCTCATCTCTCTCTCTCGCTCTCTTTCCACTCCAGCTTCCTGGGATGTCGTGGAGATTGGAATTGTTCCAGACATGCTTGCTCTGGTGTTGCTCTGGGAGAACACCTTGATGGATGATTAGTACCATTCAGTGATGGGCTGTGGGACTAGCAAAGTACTTCCTGAGCCTCCCAAGGATGTTCATTTGGATCTCGTTAAAAAGGTGGAGCCATATACTGGTTATAAAACTGACATATATAAGCACTTCATCAAGGGTGATGGAGATGCCATCAAATCTGCTATCCCTTCTCCTCCTCGTCACACTAACCCACATGTGGAACAGGCAGAGCCTCGCAAGAACAGAGTGGCAAAGTACCGTGCAAAATTTGATCCCAGAGTGACAGCCAAGTATGATATCAAAGCCCTGATTGGCCGAGGCAGCTTTAGTCGTGTAGTACGGGTGGAGCACAAGGCTACCAAGCAGCCGTATGCAATCAAGTTAATAGAGACTAAGTACCGTGAAGGAAGGGAAGTGTGTGAGTCAGAGCTGTGTGTGTTGCGTCGTGTTCGGCACACCAATATCATCCAGCTCATTGAAGTGTTTGAGACTCAGGAGCGTGTCTACATGGTGATGGAATTGGCCACTGGAGGGGAGTTGTTTGACCGAATCATTGCCAAAGGTTCCTTCACGGAAAGGGATGCTACCCGAGTGCTGCAAATGGTGTTGGATGGAGTTAAATACTTACATACATTGGGCATAACTCACAGGGACTTAAAGCCAGAGAACTTGCTCTATTACCACCCAGGCATGGATTCTAAAATAATGATCACAGACTTTGGGCTGGCGAGTGCTCGAAAGAAGGGAGACGACTGCTTAATGAAGACTACCTGTGGGACACCAGAGTATATTGCCCCAGAGATCTTGGTCAGAAAGCCCTACACAAACTCAGTAGACATGTGGGCACTGGGTGTGATCTCATACATCCTACTAAGTGGGACTATGCCTTTTGAAGATGACAACCGCACCCGCTTGTATCGGCAAATTCTGAAAGGAAAGTACAGTTACTCAGGGGAGGTGAGTGTGTCAAGGTTCCAGCAAGGGAGTTGCCTGTTGTGCCAGTGTATTCTATGATGGTCTGAAATCTCTGGTCTCTACAGGAAACACCCTCATCCTTAAATCTTGAAGCCTACTGCAACCCTGGTCCTTTAAAAGCTACTGCTTTCAGAATATATAGTGTATGTTTTTTTGTTTCAGAAATTAGGCCCCCTTTTGCACAAAATGTCTTACAAGAAACAACAACAATGAGGTTGTCTGGGTGAAAGCAAAAGTAACAAGTGATTTCCAAGCAGTGGGAATCTCTGCCCCTGCTAATGGGAGGTGGTAAGGCCAGGCTTTTTCAGAAATGGAATTGAGAGTCATTTATCCATTTTTTGGAGATGTATTGCATTTCCTCTAAAGAAAAAAAAATCCTCTCAAAATGGTTTGCAAAGAAGAAAAATGTAAAAGAAGTATTAAACTAATACAGTGGTGCCTCGCAAGACGAAATTAATCCGTTCCGTGAGGCTCTTCGTATAGCGGTTTTTTCGTCTTGCGAAGCAAACCCATTGACAGCTTAGCGGATTAGCGCTATTAGCGGTTTAGCGGCTTTTAGCGCATCAGCTGATAAGCGGCTAAGGCTTAGGAAAAGGGGGGGGAAAGGGGAAAAAACCCCGCAGGAACTCGCAAGACATTTTCGTCTTGCGAAGCAAGCCCATATGGAAATTCGTTTTGCGAAGCGCCTCCAAAACGGAAAACCCTTTCGTCTAGCGGGTTTTCCGTCTTGCGAGATGTTCGTCTTGCGGGGCACCACTGTACAAAAATTCTTATTTTTCTTACATAAATTAACATTATTTAACATTTTAGCATTGGAATGGTTGGCTTTTAAGCAGTTTGGGAGGCCTCACTCCTTTGGAAGATAGAAGAATGCATGGGAGCTCTGCCAAGTCTTTACAACAGCTTCAGATGGGATGAGTTGAAAAGCCATTCCCCTCTAGGAGTCTGCCTGTCCTCAGGAAAGATGGAGCTAAATCTAACTTCTGAGTCTTGTCTGGTGCTGTTCAAAAGACCAGTGGACCCTCCAGAAGTTGTTGGACACCAGCTTCCATCAGCTCTGACTAGCATGGCCAATGGCCAGGGCGAATGGGAGCTGTTGTTTAGTAATATTTGGAGAGGCTCACATTCTCTGGAGAGGCAATGCTTTAGAGGCTATTTCTAGGAGGTGCTGGCATGTATCAATTAAATTTGTCATTGTACTGCTTTGGTCTGCTTCATTGTGTGTCTTATGGTTATAGAAAGAAGAATATATGAATGTGGAGATAAGTTCTATACTTCCTTCAATAAGTTACACTCAGAAATAGAAATAATTCAACTATTGCCCCTAGTGGCATCTCAGCAAGAACTGAGCCAAATGTTTTATATATGTAAGAGAGCAATTTTTCAGTCGGGGGTTGAGATGTGACAGTAAAATAACTGACTGAAAAACAAACGAGGTACTTGCTAGTTCTCAGGCTGTGATGACATTTCAGTAATGGATGAAGAGTCCTTTTTATATTATTTGGGGTGTAATGTTCTAGATGCTAAATCAGGATATAAGTTGCTTTTGAAAACATTGAGGCAATTTTCATGGCTGTGCAGGTTTTGATAAGTCTTCCAAATAATGTGCAGTTGGTCACTCTTTGATTTGACTTGTAGCTTCTGTATGTTTGTGGCTGGGTTGTGTCAGGCAGTCAGATTTCACAAGCAAGTAGGTAACCTACAGTAAGTAGGCACCCCATTTATATTCTGTAGAGTAGTAGTAGTAGTTGTTGTTGTTGGTTATTTTGCCATGCCTGTTTTGCTTCCTGTAGACCACAGCCAGTGAATCCAGATGATCCAACTAGTTTCTCTATTCGTGAATTGTGAATGAATCTGACAGCTGCTGTGTCCTGGCACTGATTTAAGCAACATGTTTCACAGTGTTTAGGAATGAGTGATAATCAATGGAGAAGTAGGTCAAAGAACTGATAGCGGGTGGTAGGCTCCCAAGCTCCCACAACCCCCGCCCCCCCCAATAATGGGTGTCTTGAAGAAACCATGCTTCGGCTAACCTGATAAATCTTGGAGAATCAGTTTTCTTCTTCTTATCTTTTCTGGTGTAATGGGAAGAAATCAGCCATAAGCTTGTTTTATCACTGGCCTTCCAAAAACAAATTAAGAGAACTTTTATTACACAGAAATCCTTTAAAACTGCACTGGATGCAGCTGTGGCAAACTGAGTGTAAGACTGAGAATGCGGGAGAAAAAGGCTGCTACAGAAAGGCCCCTACCCCCCTTTTTTAGCTTTAACTCTGTGAAATGAGCACACTTTTATCTGACAGTGGCACTCCCAAGAGGCATGTCTGTGGAGATCCGATCATAGAGTTATAGATTCGCCTGCAGTGACCCTCTGGGCTAAAGCATAAGAAATGTGCTTTTGAACCAGGGAGGAGAGTGTTTGCTAACATAGGCTCTCATAGAATTTCACAGGCAGAGAACTTGCATCATAGAAGAATCCAAAAAAGGTTAGATGTTTTTCCTTCTCTTCCTATCCCCAAAAGAAAAGGTGTACTTTCCAAGACAAGGCTTGCCTCAAATGCTGAACTGAGATTGTGGAGTCCTATTGAGAGAGAGTGCAAGAAGATCAAACGCATCCATTCTTAAGGAAATTAGCCCTGAGTGCTCACTGGAAGGACAGATCGTGAAGCTGAGGCTCCAATACTTTGGCCACCTCATGAGAAGAGAAGACTCCCTGGAAAAGACCCTGATGTTGGGAAAGATGGAGGGCACAAGGAGAAGGGGACGACAGAGGACGAGATGGTTGGACAGCGTTCTCGAAGCCACAAACATGGGTCTGACCAAACTGCGGGAGGCAGTGGAAGACAGAAGTGCCTGGCGTGCTCTGGTCCATGGGGTCATGAAGAGTTGGACACGACTAAACGACTAAACAACAACATTGAGAGAGAGAGATGTGAAAGCTGATATTCAGGCTGACTTGTGAAGTATTTCCATTTTCTTTATGAGAAATGAAGAGAGCTTACAATTTGGGTTCTTTTCCTGGAGCAGAGTGTCTGTTTTCAAGAGGCTAGTAGGCAATTGATGGGAAAGCTATACCTTAATAGCTCATTTAGGTCCTGCTGACCTCAACTACTCTAATTATCATTCTCTGGCTCCTGATGGTATAGAGTTGATGGCAAAGGCATGGCGTTTAAGTCAGTCTGGGGATATGTGACTTGGCAAGCCCTTTTGATGATGTTAGCTCCCTAGGTAAGGGTTACAATGCTTATCGAAGCTGGATCAGTACAGCCTATCCATCAGGAACTAATTGTGTTCTCTCCTGCCTCCCTGCTCCCTGCTGCTCTTTCTTTGCTTTATCAGGGCTTTGCTAAATAAGCTGAAGGAGCTAGTTTTACTGTCAAAAATCCTACAGGTAACATAGCAGAAAACTTCTTCTGTTCTAGTGTTTCAAATAGAGAGGAGAGTTCACATGCTTTTCAGAAATGTATCCTGTCACTCTTTTGCATTTCTGATTTGATGCTAACAAACTAGAAGGCTTCCAACTACTTAAAAGTTGGAATTCAAGGGAGAAGTAGCTATTTGCAACTTGGCATAATATGTGGAGTACAGGTACTGGAGGCTGTTGGCCTGTGGGGAAACTTAGTGCTTGGGAGCTGGTGTAGTGTAGAGGCTGATGTATAAATCAGGAAGTCCCAGCTTCAAATGTCACCTCTACCTTGAACTCATTAAGCTGCTTTAGGCAAGTTACTTTCTCACGGCCCTGGTTCTCCCATCTACAGTATGTGGGATAAAAACGCAGACTTAGGATTGTTGTAAAAATTACTGGAAAATATACATGGAACCAAGGACCTTATACCAAGTCAGGTGGTTGTTTTACTCAGTATTGTTCACAATGATTGGCAGGCAGTCTCAGGCAGGATTTGTTCCCAGCTCGACCTGGAGATGCTGGGTATTGAACCTGGGACCCTTCTGCATGCAAAACAAATGATCTACCTCTGAGTTATGCCTACTTCTTCTTGAAAGCACTTTGCCAATGTTAAAGTACTAAGACTTGCAACAAAATGTTGCAGTGTATCATCACCTTTGTAGAGGAGTGCTCCTCTTCAAGGTTCCAATCAGCCATGTCTTCCACCTTGATTTTCCATCTTTTTGGTCAGGAGATTATCTCCGCAGAATCTTTGCTGCTGTTAGTGCCCCTGCTGAGTCAAGATCAAGATGTCCTTTGGTCACAACAGTGGCAATGCTCAGGCCAGAGTCTGTTTCTGTTTCTAGTTGAATGCTACCATGTCATGCATCACCACAGTTCCCCATACCACTGCCATCCTGTTCCCCAAGCTCAGGTCACTATTCATATCATCTGGAATGATTCCCTCTCTTCCTACCGTTTGTTTTGAAACAGACAATGTAGTGCTGTAGAGAGTTACAGTCCTGGCAAGCTCTGAGTAATATTTGCAATAGTGCATGGAGCCTACGTTTGACAGAGTGGCAGGCAAACAGTTAGTTGTTTTACTATTATGTTCACCCATAATGGAAGCCACTAGCTGCATGTCATAAGAAGAGGAAAGAGTCCTGTTGGATAAGGCCAAAGGCTCATTTAGTCTAGCATCCTATTATCCCAGAAGCAGGATATGAGTGCAGCATCACTCTCCTTACTTGTGACCTAGCAAGCTGTATTTAGAGCCTTCAACAATGAAGACAGAACATACCTATCATGGCCAATAGTCACTTATTAATTTATCTAATCTTGTTTTAAAGCCATGAAAGTTGATGGCCACCAATACATAATTGTGGGAGTGAATTCCATAGTTGAACTATGCCCAGTGTGAAGAAGTACATTGCTTTTCCTGTGCTGAATCATACAACATTCAGCTTCCATTATGAGAGAGGGAGAAAAAGTTATCTCTATCCAATTTCTCCAACTATGCTGCCATGCATCTTAAATGCTGTCAGTCTGGCCTCAGTGGCTCAGCCTTTCAGCAGCCCCTCCTAGAAGGCATCATAAGAGTTGACTGGTACTCCGGCAAATAATTTTTGCATAGAACAACTTGGAAGTTTGTTGAAATAAATTGCATCATTTTTGTATCTTCATTTCTACTTGCCCCCACGTTCTTTGGTGCCTTTCGCTTGAACTGCTGCATTCTCAAATTCTTCCGTATATTGTTTGTGTTTCCTGGCTGCTCTGTCTCTGTGCTTGTTGTCTTAGATCCAGAACATTGTAGTGGTTAGAGTGTCAGGCTAGGAGTGGGGAGAATGGAGTTGAAATTCTCACTGAGCCATGAAGCTCACTGAGTACCCTTGAGCCAGTCAGTTACTACCACATTTTTTGCTCTATAAGACTCACTTTTTCCCTCCTAAAAAGTAAGGGGAAATGTGTGTGCGTCTTATGGAGCGAATGCAGGCTGCGCAGCTATCACAGAAGCCAGAACAGCAAGAGGGATTGCTGCTTTCACTGCGCAGCTATCCCTCTTGCTGTTCTGGCTTCTGAGATTCAGAATTTTTTTTTTCTTGTTTTCCTCCTCCAAAAACTAGGTCCGTCTTGTGGTCTGGTGCGTCTTATAGAGCGAAAAATACGGTATTTCTTTTGAACCTAGCTGACATCTGAAGAGCATTACAAAGATTATTATTAAATTTTTATACTGCCCTTCATCTGAATATTACAGGGCAGTTTACATTATAAAAACACAAAAACACATACCATAAAAAGAAAATAAAACAATGCCTGCCATCGATGGTTTAAAAGACCCTAGATTGTTTAGGAGAAGAGGGATGTTTTTGCCTGACACCTAAAGATAGTAACAAAGGTGCCAGGCAAGGCTCCCTGGAGAGAGCATTCCCCAAGAGGGGAGATAAAGGGTCGGGGAGAAAACCAGTGTGGTGCAGTGATTAAAAGTGTTGGACTATGACAGTGCAGTTCACTGAGTAAATGTGGGCCAGTCGGTCTGTCAGCCTAACCTACCTCACAGGGGAAGGGGAGAACCATACATGCCATGCTGAGCAACATGGAGGAAGGCAGTATAAAAATTTAACAAATCCTCTTTGCCTTGGCTTTTACTTCAAGATCTACTTTTACTTACTAAAGAAGCCCAGTGGAATCTGCGGGGAGTGTTTTAGAGGACATGTCTAGAGTTACTGGAAGCAAAGTAAGAATCCTGAAAACATACTTTGTAAACTTTCCTGATCATAATTTAAAAAGTGTAGGCTGCATTATCTGTCTTGAAAGAGTGGCTGAAATCTATTGTCATGGATATTTGTTGACTCGCTTGAGTAAATGGTCCACCAACGTCACACCCTCCCCTTCCTTTTGCTTTGTGACTCACACCAGCTTTTATTCTCTGATGAATACCACCTTCAGATGGGATGAGGCTTAAACACCTTGACGCACAATGCACTTTGAAGGGTCGTGTTGCATATTTAGCCTGGAACACGATGTGGTGCATAACAGTTTCTGGTTGACATTAGCTTGGGTTAGTGTGAAATGGAGGCATACAGAATTATAAAAGGGAAAGGGAAAGGAACATAACATAAATATTCAAAGACTGCCTTTGTATTTAAGCTCCTCCTAACACCATAGCATCTGCCTTCTTCCCATTTGACACTCAAGCTTAGCTTTTTGCTATAACTTCACCAAGTCAGCTTCACGGGACACAGTCCAAATAAAATTGGGATATCGTAAATATGTGTGATTTTTTCCTCCACTCCTCAATGCAAAAACATGTTTACTCATGGGAATTGGTATCCCAAACATGTAAGGGCTGTGTGCCATGTGGGGATGCAGGAGGAGCAGTGCAAATAAAGGGACAGTTTTTGCTGATGCCAGTGGGAGAGCATCTGCTTTGCATGCAGAAGGCCTCAGTTTCAGTTTCCAGTATCTCCATGTAGGACTGGGAGAAACCCCTTTCTGAAGCCCTGGAGATCTGGTCCACACATGCAATATTGAGCTGGATGGACCAATGGTATATCAGTGTATGGCAGCTTCCTGTGTTCTTGTGCACAGCCCTAAAAGAAAACTAAACATTCCCAAGTCTCATCTAAAAGCAAGCAGGAATTCAGTGCATGTGCATTGATCCCAATGGAAATTTGGCTTGCCTTTACTAGCAGGGATGTGTGTTTATGATGTTATGGTATTATTATTATTACCACATTTATTTATTTATTTATTTATTTATTTATTTAGTTATTTATTTATTTATTTATTTATACCCTGTTTTTCCCCTGACAGAGATTCAAGGCAGCTTACAGATAAAATATCGTGCAGTCAGATATTTTGGTGCTAAAAATATTTATACTTTAAACATCAACTTTAGGCAGGCAGTTTGCCACTTTAACTTTTGTACCCACTTGTCAATCCATAACTCCCTGGATGGCTTACTACAACATATTCATAGCATATAACAAGAAAATATAGCCATAATAATAAAGTGCTGCAATCCTGTATTGACTTACCTGGCAATAAGCTCCACTGAACTCCACTGCGTTTTCTTTTGAGTAGGATTGAACTATCAATGCCAGTAAGAGCCCAGAAAATTGAAAGTGATTTTTCTTTGACCCCCTCCATCACATTTGGCACTGTTACAAAAACGGTCCTGACTTTGGTAGACTTCCACCACACTTTGATAGTAGGGGCATTCAAGAGGTGGCTGATTGTAACAGGAGGGAGCAGGAGGTCTTTTGGTTAATGCTTTTTCTCCATACATCCCTATAAATGACTGCACAGTTCTTCTGAGTCTTCTGAGGATTTGACTTTCCTGCAATAGTTACAGAAGAATGTTCCCAGCAGGAAACTAACCCAACTGAGACTGTAAGGTTGTTTCTTTCTTTCCATTGACTGATATACAGTATTTGATTTTCTTTTTGAAATTTGAAAGGTCTGAATGCCTGTTTCAAAGGATTATTCATTCCAACTCCCTCCTTACCTATAGAAAGGGTGCTCGGAAGGTAAAATTCAATCTGATGCTTTCCATGCTTGGCCACACTGGCTGCTTCAAACATAACATGATGAATGAAATACATTCAAAGACACCAGACAGCACAAATTAGAGGGCCCTTTGAAAGAGGTGTTTCACTTTCCTTGGTCCACTTTGTGCTTTTTTGGCTGGATGTGAAGATTTGGCTGTCTCCTTGGATGGTGCTTTGGAAGCAACTTTTGGATTTTTAAGATAGTCTTCCTAGTGGTCTTATTAGAACCACCCCCACCATGTGTGAGATGCATTAAATGTTGCACATATTTCCCACAGAGGCCTAAAATTGTGCGTATGTACAAGAATGAACAAACAAATCAATGAAAATTCTGACTGGAATAAATAGAGGCTAGAAAATTCAGCTTTTACTGAGAAGAGGAACTGTTTTTAAGTGCACCTGAGAGTTCTGTCTCCTGGAAGAGAAGAGAAATCCATTTACAGAGGAATGTGCTCTTGCGTCCCAGATGAAGAGAGCATTGAGCGAGTATGGGTGAAGGCTGCATGTGACCTGAGGGGCCTCTACTTAAGAGACAGAGTGTTCTGGTCTCTCTCTCTCTCCCCCCCCTTTCTTTCTTTCATTTTTTTTCTTTCAAGACGGAGGAACATTGAAAAGAGCCTGAAATAGGCTGTCTCCATGCCTGAGGTGGAACGTTGAGGTCAGCCTGACAAATGCACACTCTATGATGAGGCTCAGAAGCCTTTTTTGCTCTGCCTCTTTTTCTTATCTCCTACACCTGACCTTAATGCAACTGTTCATCTCAGGCAGAGGTAGCCAACGTGGTGCCCTTCAGTTGCTGTTGGGTTACAACTGCCGTTATCCCTGACCATTGGCCATGCTGGCTGGGGCTGATGGGAGTTGGGGATCCAGCAACATCTGAAGGGCATCATATTGTCTATCTGCAGTGCTGATGTAGTTGACGTGGTTTTGTGCTGAGCTGTGTGGCTAACTAACTGGAACAGTGGTAGAAACTTTTGCAGAATTAGAAACTCGTAGCAATGGTTACCTAGGGTGAGTGCAAATCTGCTCGAAGTAACCAGATATCCTGTAGTAAAGATGTTTCTTTGGGGAAGGGGAGAATGGACCTATATTTGGACCTGTATTGCAAGCTGAATTTGACACTTCTCATTGTCAGTTTCTATGAATTACTAAGCATCTGTATTGTTTTCTGTAAAATGTCCACTTTCCATTATGGTGCATTAATTATAAACTTCTTTGAGTCTCCAGGAGAGTATTTTTCTCAAAAAACATTGGTACCTCGGGTTAAGCACTTAATTCGTTCTGGAGTTTCGTTCCTAACCTGAAACTGTTCTTAACCTGAAGCACCACTTTAGCTAATGGGGCCTCCTGCTGCCGCTGCGCCGCTAGTGCGATTTCTGTTCTCATCCTGAAACAAAGTTCTTAACCCAAGGTACTATTTCTGGGTTAGCGGAGTCTGTAACCTGAAGAATCTGTAGCCCGAGGTACCACTGTAAAGTGAAATAGTTTGAAAATCACACATCAAACACTTGTTTGAGATGGAAGTGAGTTCCTTGAATAATACTGGGACAAAACTAGTATTGCATTTGTTAAAATAAAAGTGATTATTTAGAGAACGTGGAGAATATCAAATCAAGCATACAAATGCACACACTCACAAAGCTTCTAGCTCTGATTTAAATGTGACAGAATGCACAGTACACATTGTAGTTTATTTGCCTTCTGAAGGTGCTCAGTCCATTTAATAAAATGAGAGGGATAGTCTCCCATCAGAATAGAGTGAAGACTTCTTCTGCAGCATGAATCCCCTGAAGAGTAAAGAGGCTATCTCAGTTGTTGCATCCCTTTTAGACTTATTTGTTCACCGTCTTGACATCATAAATACATAGTTTCAACAGACCGTTAAAATATTTTGGGCTTGGGTCCCTTTTGACACAAGCCTGATTTGCCATGCTTAAAGAGAGAGCGAAATATGTTGGCCTTACGTCACAACTGACTGGCAAGTTGTATAAGTAGAGGACAGCAAAGTTGGGCTATAATGCAAATAATTCCATCCCCCCCCGCCCTCCGTCACAGGGCATTGCAAAACCTTGTGAATAACCAAAGTAAACATTCCTGTAAAACTAAAAAAAGAAAGAAACCAAACTAGTTTAACTAATAATGCATGTTTCTTTTGGTCACAGTGGGAACCCACTGAATCCACCAGGCAATATGGTGAATCTATTCAGCTGCATATGGAGCCAGCAGAAGAGCCGTTCTTTCTGCCATACTAAGTCCACACATACAATGCAATTCTTTGGTGACCTAGAGGCTTTTTCTTGCCATTTACACCAGAAGGAAAGTTTCTTCCTTTTCTAATACAATATTTTTATCTTATAAAATACACAAAATCTTATCATAAATAAGTAAATATACAATAGATTATCTTGATACATTTGTCAGGAATATAAACTGATGGAAGTATCCAAAAGACTCAACATCTGTAAATTATTACAAATATTCTGCTCCTCAGAAAATCATGTATAAAACTGTTGTTACATTAATATTAAAATTTCTAAAGATTTATACATTCTCAGAAAAATGTTGCAACTGTGCCTTCTATTTCTGGGAGCCAACATGGTGTAGTGGTTAAGAGCGGTGAACTCATAATCTGGTGAACCAGGTTTGCTTCCCCGCTCCTCCACATGCAGCTGCTGGGTGACCTTGGGCTAGTCACACTTCTCTGAAGTCTCTCAGCCTCACTCACCCCACAGAGTGTTTGTTGTGGGGCGAGGAAGGGAAAGGAGATTGTTAGCCACTTTGAGACTCCTTAAGGGGAGTGAAAGGCGAGATATCAAGTCCAAACTCCTCTTCTTCTCTCCTCAGCTTTTGATATCATCAATCATGGCATCCACCTGGGAGATGGGCTTCAGGGGCACTGTTCCGCCATGCTTTCAATCTTATCTCCACGGCTGGTTCCAGAAGGTAGCATTGGATGAGTGCTCCTTAGCCCCTTGGATTTTGAGTTATAGGGTGCCACAGGACATAATAATGTCTCCGGTGCTATTTAACATCTACATTAAACCATTGGGAGCATTCATTAGGAGTTTTAGAGTAGTGGTAGGCAACCTAAGGCCCAGGGGCCGGATGCAGCCCAATTGCCTTCTAAATCTGGCCCATGGACGGTCCAGGAATCAGTGTGTTTTTACATGAGTAGAATGTGGTGGGCTAGATGAAGGCTGCTCCTTTTCTGTGGAATAGCATTCCTTGTCAATATATGGCAGGTGCCCATTATCTGCCCTTCCCAAAAACAACTGAAGACTTTTTTGTTCTGACAAGCTATCCCAGCTGGAGAAATCCAACTCTTCTGAAAGCTACTAAAAGCAAAGCCATTTTCAACAAATCTATTAGTCTTTGTATTGATATAGACATAACAAACCCAATCAGTTTATTTTTCAACTCTTTTATAGTTGAAACCTTATTTAATCTCCAGCTTTCATCAAAATTTATTGTAGCTGCCATAACTACATGCACTGTAAGTTGAGAACCTACATTTTACTACATTTAACACAAACTAAGAGCAACTGTTACTGTAAAGACAAGAAGGTTTATTGAACTCTTCCAAAAACCAAGCAGACCTTCCCACCCTGCTTGCTCAAATATGTCTCTTATCATTCTGTCCAAGCTCTGGTTTATGTTTACTTTATTCCCACCACTCCTTGTGTGGTCCAGTCTTTCTGAGAATTGGTAGCTTTCTCTGTCCCTCTCCTCCTTTCCCTCCTGCAGTTCTGGGAGAGTGCCAGTCTGGAGTCCCCAAACATGCTTCCCAATTAGTTATTTGTTTGGACCTAAATTCTTTTCTGGAAGAATTGTGTGGTTCTGCTAAAACCTGAGAATCAGCTCAAGCAACCAATCAAGCATTGATTGGTTAAATGGTAAGCTGTTCAGACAGTTGGTTATGGGGAGGAAGCTTCCCGCTGTCAGCTGTTTGTAGCACCTGCTGATACTGGATTTGCCGGCCCAGCTATATAGATTCATGCCCAGTGGCTTGTAGCTTGCAGAGTTCCCATACTGTGGCATGCTGCACATGAGGAACGTCTCTCCTGGGGGAGCCTTTATTTTGAGATATTTCAGGAGATTGATTTCCAGAGTGATTGGGAAACTAACTTACAGCTGTATTATCCTAGACCAAAGGGGGTTCAAATCTTGTAGAGATTGCATGATGAGTACAATTCAAGAGATTTGTCTAGTTACGTGTCTGTCATCTTGAACTTTCTGAGATATATGGAGTGACATTCCTAGTGACATCCAGATCTGATAATGGCTTAACTGCTTGCCAGTACCCACTTAAAACTAGGCAGCACAAAATTTCCTTTATATTGTTCATTTATCAAGGAACACCAGTGGATACATCTGGAGACCTTCATGGTCTATTTTTGCATGATGTGTCAAGTCACCAGACTCTTCCTGTAGACCTGGATTTGCCAACCTCTTTGAGCCTGTGGGCGCATTAGCAAACCAGAAAAATGCTTGAGGGCACCACACACATGCCACAACTCTTCCTCCCCGACTGTAGGGCCTCTAAAATTGTCCCAATGTCACAATTAGGTTTCAAAAAAGGAGTCTTATTAGCCAGATGTAATTTCCGTGGGAGGATGGGACCTTACCATGCACCAGGGAAACCCTCTGTGCCATCGAGCAGTAGTTGTTAGCAGTGATATGTTGCTCTCCTGGCTTCCCAACACTGCATGTCACTGCCAGTTTCTGAAAGGGAGAGGGGCAAGGCATTGGGAGCTTTGATGCAGTGCAGGCACAGTGGTGGAACCAACCTGATGCTACTCCAGGGGAGCAATACTATTAATAGCAGAGCAAGTGACTATGTGTAGGCAGTCAGCTGAATAAACCCATTAGGGCTAGGGCCAACCTAGCCAAGGCCAGTGTTTCTGTTCCCCTTCTTCCCTTGTGGTTCTGTACTCCCCACCCCATCCCATTCCTTGCTATATTGCTGTTTTCACTATTTATGATATTGGTGTTGCTTAATAACTGCTTCAGAAACCAAACATTTAGTTTGGCTGAGCCAGTCCAGTCTCTGGCAAATTTATATATAGTTATCCTTGCCCTGATTTGAGAAATGGGCCACTCTGGTACTCTTGCAGCAGAGAGTCTATTATAGCATTTTAGGCTGGGAGGTGTACGTTTGTGTCTCCACAAATTTTGACTGCATGACTTAGAATCCTGAGAATCTCCTCTCCCTTTTTCTTTAAATGCCTGTTTCCAGCCCTCAAGGTACCAAAGAGAAGCTTGAAAGTGTGTTGGCAATGCCTGTATACTATCAAAAGAAATTGTGGGGAGCAAATGGAAGAGGATTTGCTGTCAGCAGGGTTTCTGTGGCCTACATAACTTCTTGCCTTTCCCCATGACTAGCTGAATAACTTCTATAAATCTTCTAAATTTGCATAGTCTATGCATATTGCAGTATCCAGTATTTCTTGGTGTTGAATTTGATCTACCTTAGACAAGAATTATACCTGCTTTTGGGTTGGTATAACCATGGGTCCTTCTAGCTCAGTTTTGTCAATGCTGGCTGGCAGAGGCTCTCCAGGGTTTCACAGTTTCCCAGCCTTATCTGGAGACATCGGGTATTGAATCCTATGGCACTCAAAGCCAGTGCTCTGCCACTGATCTACAGCCCTTCAAGAGTACAGGGCTGCCATCTGTTTCTGTACTTCTGTGTTGTTAAGAAACACAAGTAACCCAGACAGTACAAAATAAGGGTGGTGCCTGTTGAGGATGGTACCCACCGAAGATGCAGCAATTGTTTACGGCGGCTTTACTTTTTCATTTGAGCAGTGTTTTACAGGGTTTCTGACTGCTTGGCTTGCTCAGGCTTTTGCTGACTACCACCAACTGCCTGGCAATCTGTTTCTCAGGATTCATTAACTTCTTTTCTCTGGTGTGTAGTAAAAAAGTATTTCTTGCTTGAGTGGGTTGATGCATTTAAGCTTGCCTAGTGCTTGGTCTTAAATGTGGCTGCCTTTAGTTGTGCATAGTGTATGCCTGTGTCTTAAGACTCTGTTTCTTAGGATGATGTGTGTCTGTTGTATGTTATCCAATGACCTCTTTTTAACAAGGGGTTTGTGCAAGGGAGACCACGTTGGCTATTTTCATTTGAGAAAACTAGGTTATAGGAGATGATGGCACCAGATGGCCGCATATCCTTAGAGTGCTGTGGATTATTAAAGGGTTTGTCATGCTCTTATCCTTTTTTCCTCCCTCCCGATACTGTCAAGTGCCCATTGCTTAAGATCTGTCATGAGTTGTGTCATCTAAGAGCAGGGGTGGGCCTAATTTCAAAAGCTCTCTGGAAGTGATCAGATCTCTGGCAAGAGTGATCCTATAGGAGAGAAGAAGAAGGGGTGGCAGAAATTAAAAAGGCCAACTCTACCATGTGTGCCTGGATGGATTATCCCCAAGCGAATGCAACTTTCAACAGAAGATAGGTTCCCCATTCCTGTTTTAGAAGCTGTACAGTTCAGGGCCTCAACACACCCTGGTCTGACTTAAGAACTCCTAGGTACCCATACTTTCCTGTTAGATGTTGGTAGGCCCCTCATCAATGGCACAAGAATCTATTGGAAGGAGTACTGGCAATTCTTCTCAATGTCTTATTCATCTTGCTATGCATACAGCTGATCCCACAGTTTTGGTGAGGAAGGCTTATAATTGTGGAAGGGAAAAACCTCTACATTCCTGTCCCTGTTGAAAGCCTGGAGCACACATCATCATAAGATGATAGAGTTGTCCTTCTTCTAGGCTGGGAGATGCCTGTTGTTGCACAGGCAGTCCTGATTCATCCAGCCGATCAGCTCCTGATCCCAGTTTTATTCTTCTTGTTCAGGAATTAGAAGCATGTCCTTGGAAGCCTGCCCTAAGGTCACTGTTGTTGGGGGCTGACACTGTGAGGCCAGAAGTACTGTGATATAATTCTTTCCAGCCCAGATTACATCTGAAAGAATTTTTAAGCTGAACATTAAAACAAGCAATACTTCTGAGTATGGGGACGGGTCAGAGAGGGGCAGTGGTAGTTTCTTCTTTTTTCTCTTAAGAGGCCCAGATAAAGGATAAAGTATTCAAGCTTCTCCTGCTGTTAATGCTGGCTACAGGGAAAATATTGTCCTAGTTCACACAGGAGCCTGTAAACAAGGCTCTGGGTGACTGTAGCAGCAACTAAGGATTCCAACAGCTACTACAGCCAGTTGCAGATAGCCCCCCTCAGTCCTCTCTCATTGTGGCTGCTCACCCTTCCTATGGCAGTAATGCTTGCTTTCTTGCTTCTGCTGGTCCAAGAGGGTGAAGGAAGTAATTGCTTGCTGCAATTTATTGGGAATCCAGTAGCTCTATTTTTATTTTTGCTTCTTTGAATTCTTTGCTTGGAAACCTTTAAGGTGCATCACAGACAGAAGTCACCTGGATCCCCAACTCTTTAATGGATCTCCTCATCTCAGATCAAAATAAACATACCCACTCCAGATGTTTGCCCTTGCCATGAGAAGAGTTTATGAGGAAGTGTGGGCCATTTCTTTTGACTTGGGGTTTTGGACTAACACCCCTAAACTGCACTAAAATGCAAATGTCAGCACAGTTTGCAGTGCCCATTTTGTCACTTACTTTGAAAAGGCCGACAGCAGTATGCCTAGCTCTGATTTGTGATTGAGATGAACAGTCTAGATAATTTTTTGTGTGAGTAAAGTTCAGATTTTAATTTATATTAAGTTGCTGGTCAGCCCATCACGTGCACAGTTAGCTATGTATTGAAATGGCCTCTATGATTTATTTATTTTTAAGCATGGAGAGTAACTGCTAGCTTGGTGCTGAAAGCTCCTTATGGACCAAGAACCTTTGGTCATGTTTTTAAGCTAGATGAGTGGTTCAGATTTTATTTAATCTTTCTTAATGTAAGATTAAAAGCAAGCTTAGAAAGTTCTGGTGGCAAGACCAGCTCCTTGGAAGCTTATTGCAGGATTAGAAGTGTATTTCTTCTTGCTATCCAGAAAGCTCCCTTGTGCTACAACAGACATTAACTCATTTGTCTCACTGTGGAAGATTATAATCCACTTTCCAGTAAAGTAACCCTAGCATTTAGTTCACAGCAGGGCTTAGTGATGAATCGAACTGCCTCCTCAAGAAATCCGAGAGAGTGTGGTGTTACAAAAGTTTCCTTCCTCACAAGCTTCCACTCTATACAAGGCTGTGGTTCTGTCTGCACTACAGACTTGGTGTTGCACAATAAAGCCTTTAATACTGAGCCGAAGGAAATAGACATGTTTCACAACAGCATACAATTAAACTATGGGATTCACTCCAAAGAAGGCAGTGATGGCCACCAACTTGGATGGCTTTAAAAGAGGATTAGACAAATACACAGAGGATAAGGCTATCAGTGGCTACTAACCACAATGGCTTTGTTGGGGGACAGTATTCTTCTGAATTCCACTTGCTGGAAACTGCAGGAGGGGAGAATGTTCTTGTGCTGAGGTCATTCATGCAGGCTTCCCATTGGCATCTGATTGGCCACTGTAACAGAGGCGGTTTTAGGGTAACGAGACTGGTGCGGCACACTGGGTACCATGCTGCAGGGGGCACCACAACAATGCTGTAGAGCAGAGCATGAGAGGCAGGGTGCCACTGAAATTGGAGAGCCCCAAATTCACCACTGACCGTAAGAACAGAGTGCTACATTAGATGGCCTGTTGGTCTGATCCAGCAGGCTCTTATATTCTTTCTTCAATAGTTATCAGCAACTAGAGGACTTGTAGGTCAGTCTCGCTCAGGGGAGCTTGCTGTTGGACTTATAAACAGTATGGCCCCAAATAACAATGTATTATAGGAGAAAGGAAATACAGAAGGAAGACACAGACTGGCTTTGTTCAATGAAATGCAGATACGCAGAATCCATGTGCTCATCTAAACATGTACTTGAGGGCAGCTTTGAGCTGCCATAGGAATATAGGATACAGTAATACCTCCACGAACGTCCGCCTCGTCTAGCGTCCATTCCAGCGAACGTCCACAGCAAACCCGGAAGTACCAGAACGAGTTACTTCTGGGCTTGCCGCATGCGCAGAAGCGCTAAATCGCTCTTTGCACATGCGCAGAAGCGCAAACCGCTCCACTTGCGTGCGCAGATGTGGCACTTTGCCCTGCGTACTTTTCAGCTAGCGGCTCCGGAACAGATCCCAGTCACAAAACAAGGTACAACTGTACATCTAGCTCAGCATCAGCTAGACCAAGACTTATGCTAGACTTATGTAGATTTTTCAGTTTCTTTGTTCTGTATGGGACAATGACAATAAAGATGTATCGTATCGTATCGTATCGTATCGTATTGTCAACCTGGTCCCTACCGCCCACTGGGCGTTTCAGGATTCTAAGTGAGCGGTAGGGGGTTCTATGGCACAAGCTAAATCCTCCTTCCATTGAGCACTGGTGGGCGGTAGGAAAATTTCACCATCAAGAAAGATGTATTAGTGGGCAGTAGGTAAAAAAAGATTGACTACCCCTGAGCTAGACTGACTAGTAACAAGTAGCTCTTTATAGTTTCAGGCAAGAGTCTTTCCCCAGCTCTCCCTGGAGATGTTAGGGGATGAATCTCAGAATTTCAAGCTTATGCTTTCCATTTGAGCTATAGTGCTTCCCTTATTACTGGTTTACCTATAAGAAGGACTCACGTGCTTACCTCTGCTTAAAAACCTCCAATGAAAGGAAGCCCACCACATTCCGAGCTAGTCTGCCTCTCTGCCAAACAGCTTTTACCATCAGAAAGTTCTTCCTAATGTTTAGTTGGAATCTCCATGCTTGTAATTTGAATCTATTGAGGGCCTAACCTTTGGAAAAACAGAAAACAAGCTTGCACTATCTTCTTTGTGACAGCCCTTAAGATATTTGAAAATTGCTATCTTATCTCCTCCCAGTCTCCTCTACTCCAGACTAAACATACCCAACAACACCCTCAATCATTCCTCATAAGGTTTGCAGAACAGCAAGAGTCTTGATCCAGGTTGGTACTTTGGTTGGGGGAGGATTACCTTAACATTTTCTCCATCACTGTTTCATGTTGAAAATCCCTCACACACCCCTCAGAATCTGCTATTTGCTGTTTTGATTGTTTTGATTTTGTTTTTGTTTTTTAAGTGGCAGAGAATCCCAATCATTGGGCTTCCAATATGTGGTGAATATCATGTATACTTTGACCCTCTTTGGGCAAGTTACTTTAAGGCTCAATTTCTATTAATCTGAAAAGGAGAAGTGAAAGATTATACTGTAAAAATGATTTCTCCCCTACCCCCTGCTTCCATTGATGTCGTTCTTCCATCAAAGTTCAACCCTGCTGCTGTGGTTCTGTGAAATGGATCAACTTTGTCAGGAACTTGACAAAGAAGCTGGTAAACTCATCTTGGCTATAACCTCAGCAGGATATACTCTTTTTTCCTTTTTTCTTCAGGAGGGTAGCTTAATTAAATCAAGCCAAAGATACATACAGTACAGCAGGTGAAACCTGCAGCAGCATAAACAGATCAATAAACCGATTTGTGTTTGCTGACCAGAAGAGATTTCTAATTACTAGTGCTCTGTACTCCCCATTTCTGATGGCGTGGGAGTAATTGAAAGCATAAGAAATCCAATTCCCTCTTGTTTGGGAGTTTGTTTCTGTTTAGCTCCACTTAACTGGACTGGTAATGCTGACTCGTCTGTCGAGGCTGAAGGTGGTAATTTATTTCCAGTTGTCTACTTGGGATCCTAGTTCCTTATTCAAGAGTTGCTTAAATTTTTTAGTAGGAGTTTATTTTTAGAGGTTTCAATAGCACATCAAAGTATATATGTGTGTGTATTTATTTATATCTGCCTAAAAGCACACATGTGCCCCAGACTTCCTGCTTCCATACTGTCTGAATCCTGTATCAAAAAGAGAACGAAAGCTTTGCTGATAAATAACTGTGAGCAGCACTGAAGGGGAAATTATCCTCCAATTTGTGAACCTATGGAAATACTGTATATTCTGTATTGTTGTATAATATCTAGGATTTATTGCATGGAGAATCAAATAATATTATTATTACTGTTGTTTTTGTTGTTATTTAATCTATACACTGCTTGCATGCCAAAATGGCTTCTAAGTGGTTTGCAACTATAAAATCAGAATCAAAATACACAATAACATTGAAAGATCCATAATTAAAATATACAATAAAACAAACAATTAAAAAAGCATAATGAAAACAGTGAAAACCCATTTCAGGAGATATGGGAGATAATCCAGCAAGTTTCTTAATACACGTGAAAGTGTTCACACACACCAAAACTGATTTTTAAAACTATTGATTTAGCATGTTTAGAACTTTTCTGAAGTTCTGTCAGAGTGCAAATACTGAAAACCCAAGTATTAGTAAATGCCTTTTGACTTTTCACACAAAACTTAATTAAGAGATGTAGCAGTATGGTTGCTCATTAATCATACGTTTGCTGCCCCTGTAGTTCTGCTGCGCTGAAATCCATTAGTCTCCAGTCATGTACCTGCCAATGTACATCAGCATCTGTGGCTTCTTACACTGCTCTGGGTGAAGGAATAACAAGGGCGAGGCAAGTGATGTGGTTCCTTCCACTTGCCAGAGCAAGTGTGATAGGAATGCACACTTATTTAAAACAAGACTGCTTGCACATTGCCACTCTTACTCCAATGTGGGATGGTCTGTTTGTTATCAACATTAGAATTAATGCTTTCTTCTCTCCCCACCCCGTTTCTTTATAATTTTCAGCCATGGCCCAGCGTGTCCAATCTTGCTAAGGATTTCATTGACCGTCTGCTCACAGTGGATCCTAGTGACCGGATGACAGCTCTTCAAGCCTTAAAGCACCCCTGGGTGGTCAGCATGGCTGCCTCTTCTTCCATGAAGAACCTGCACCGCTCCATATCTCAGAACCTCCTCAAGAGGGCATCATCTCGTTGCCAAAGCACCAAGTCTGCCCAGTCCACCCGCTCCAGCCGCTCCACTAAATCCAATAAGTCCCGGCGGGTACGGGAGCGGGAACTGCGAGAGCTGAACTTGCGCTATCAGCAGCAGTACAATGGCTGACAACTCAGCAGGAGGCTGCCTGGCTTGTTCTTTCTTTGTCATTGGGACATGTTCTGCACTGTGTTCACTAAGTGAGGGGGCCCCAAGCTCCAGCCCTCTTCTCTCAAAGCCCAACTTCCTATGTCCATCTTCCTGCCTTGGGAGATGGAGCTTTAGGGATGCTGCTGCCCCTGGGAGCACATCTCACCTGTGTAGGGTCAGGGGATTAGAAAATCCTGCTTCTTGGCCCAGCCCTGGAAAAACAGTCTACAGTTAGTTGCCTGAAATACTGGAGCCACGCAGAAGAGTCCTTCCCTAGCCAAGAATCTTTGCTACTCCTATTTATTGATTCCCAAGTTTTATCTAGCAAGCCTCTGTTGCTACAGGGTCTGGATGCTACAGGGATGATTTAGGCCAGGGTAGCTAACATGGTACCACCCAAACATTGTTGTACTACAGCTCGTCATCTCTGTTGACTGGCCATGCTGACTGGGGCTTATGGGAGTTGGAGTCCAGCAGTAACTGAAAGGCACCACATTGGCTATTGCTGACTTAGGCTGTTGGTTAAAATCAGGATCATGGAACCCCATGGGTCCACAGGTGCAGAAGGAGATTACTGAGTTCCTCTTCTGGCTGCAGCCTTTTGCACTGCATCAGACATTGCCCCAGAAGTTTTTGTGACATCAGTTGGGGGTTTTCTGCACCCAAGAGAGAGGGTAGGGGAGCCTGTAAGTCCCAGTTCATGTGTGGAACACTGTGCACAGCTCTCTGAATCTTGGGCTATGCATTTTCACAGTTTCAGTTTTCACTTGGCTTTGCACTTAAATGGCTGCTTTCCATCCATACAGCTGTGAAATGGGGACCAAATTCTCCTTTGATACTTGTTGGAGGAAATCAGAATTAGTGCTGCTCCTCTCACTGTCCTGTGTGTTGAAGGCTGGAGAAATGGTTGTGCCTTAACTACACTAATTTTGTTGGCTGGGAATGGCTTTTCCTCCCACTATTTTGGAGCCTTATCTTGCTCTCTGTTGTATCTTTCCACTTAACGCTGGAATGAATTATAGGAAACCCGGTCATCATTCTGACTCAATCAGTGCTCAGATGTGTGACTCAGTACTGCAACATTGCAAGTGACTGAGGAGACATCAGACAGCTTTCTTCCCTCTTCTGACCTCCTGTACACACACCGGGGGGGGGGTGTCTCTCATCACAGGGGTGACATCAAAAGTCTGTTTCTCTCATTAAAGGCTTGAGTGGGTTCAAACAACTGCTGTGCTTGCCTCTACAGCTGGCACACTGGGGTGCAGGCAATGCAGCTTAGAATCATAAAATCACATAGCTTAAAGGGACCCAAAGATAATCTACGCTGCATGCCCCCCCCCCCGGATTAACCCACTTTCCCTTGGTTTTAGTGTGCTGCAAATAAAGAGCCAGAGAGCAAATCAGGTGCTCACACCAGAGCTGCCTCTTGAATTAAGTAATATGAAAAAAATTAAGACAGCAAGCTTGGTGCTTATTACAGCAGCAAATTGCCAGAGTCAGTAGCCAGTCTGAGCAGAGAGAGAACGTGTTTCTGTAGGGATTTTCTGTCTCCAGTTAGACTTTTATCTAAAAGTGCAGCAAAATGATGTAATGAGGTACCAGAGTCCTGAAATAATAGGATGGCCTGGGGGTGGGATAAATTTATTTGGGATATAGGAGCAAGTCTTGTTGTTCTGCCCTTTCATTCACCCCAGTAGATAAGGTCAAGAAAAAAGGGCAGCTATTGGAGTTTCCAACTTTAAATCAATATTTCTCTGTCCTGTTCATGATTGGCATTGTGCCCTCACATCAGCTGCTCTGTTTCACAGAAACCAGCTACTTCCAGCCTCTGGTGGCACATCCTGTTTCCAAGAGCAACTCTCTTGTGCTGGTTAATGTGTCAGGATACATTGTCAGACATCAGCTTAAGGACATTGCGTCAGTCATGGTAGGCAGGTGGCCATATCATTTTGGGCAGTTAAATTTTATTGACGTCAACAAAGGCACTTCCTGTCCCAATGAACAGTGACTCAGTGGAGGTGTTAGGAGTAAAGGTGTACGAAGTGCCTGGGAGTGATACCATTGCAGTGGGGTAGCCCTTGGGTGCTCCCAAGTGTGCATTTCCCTATGACAGAGAGGGAGGGAGTGATGGTGCAGCAGTAGCTGGGATGTTGAATCGCTCATTAGTAAGGATGTGAGTCTGCCTTGTCCTCACCTTGTTGAGACATCAGCATTACATAGGAAAAGTAATGTAACACACAGCTTGTGTGCTTAAGAAGCTTTAATCCACTACAGTGGGATTGATTCATGTCCATGTGTTCCTGCAGTAGTTCTAGAGGTACATTATGCAGAACCAGTTTCTCAGCCCAGGGTGACATCTAGTGGTCCAACATTCTCTGTCAGTAACCAGGCTCCTATTGATGCTTGGCTTTACCTCATACAGTGGTTTCACTTAGGTTACTTTGCAGTTGGAGATGCACCTGCTATTTATGTGTCACCAGTGAGTATTGCCCACTACTGGTGGCACACTGGTCTTTCCATTGACTTTTGTGGTGTGTATGTGACTGCTTCAGGAGACACCCCAGCATGGGTGGTAGTGGTAAAGGTCTCTGCCTTGTCTCTCTATTTCCAGTTGTCTATTCTGGATAGGACACCAATTTTATAGAGGGTTATTCCTTTAGACTCACTCACACTTTCCCCCACAGTTATTTCTATTACACGGTGGGGAAATTGCCAAATGTGAGGTGCCTATGTTCAACAGCCCTGGTGGTGAGAAATCTCTGTGTTAAGGAATTATTAAGTTTGTAGGTCAAAAGAAAATGACCACATGACCTCTCACTGTTGTTCCGTCCTCGATTGCAGAACTCTTAGCCCATGCTTTTGCTTCTCCTGCTCAGAGTTCATGCCAGTGAACCGGATTCATTGTGTGCATTTGCTTAAAAACAAAAAGCAACAAGATGGCAACACTCGGGTACTGAATTGTCTCTAGATGTTGACGTTGGTCTCTATCTTATACCACCCCTTCCCTCCCTGTTGGAACAGTAAATATTGTAAATATATTGGAACTTAGCAATACTGTGTAAAAAACAAACCAACCCCTACAGCATCTCGGATCTAGTGGTGCAAAATCCACCTATCCACTGTGGAATGGGATAAGGTCAATGATTGCCACTTCAGAGAATGCCAGCTTCAGATTATGTGATGTTTTTGTTGATAAGAGAGGACTCACCCCAGAGACATAACTGGGAATGGGGATAGGGGTATCATGGACAAGAGGCAGCTTCTAACTGGGTTGTGGCATTTGAAATGTCTCACGTTTTTGAGCCTGGAGATTCTACATGATTACTTCCTCCTACTGGTTTCCAAGTACTCTGTGTACAGGAGTTCCCCTTCTGTATCAGCAGATTCTTCATGATGACTTCCTCCTACTGGTTTCCAAAATTGCCCTTGCCCCTTTGGATAGTACCTAGAAGTGTAATTGTGCCTTAACACCAGCCAGCAGGGATAAGGAGGTGTATTCTGCTGGGACAAAGGGCCTTGGGGTAGTTTAATCAGAAAGGGGACAGGCTAGCATCTGCTATGTCTCTTCTCTTAGTGTTGGGAAAGTTAGTTTCTGTTGCTATAAAGGCAGTGCCCCAGTCATTAATGCCTAGTTCTTTGAAGTCCCCCACTCCATATGGGACCAAGCCCACACTCACAGTGGTTAGAGGCTTCCTTGCCCTCATAGCCTTACTAAGCAAACTCTGATGGCCAGCTGTAACAATCTGGAAGAGCTGGGTCTTCCAAGGGAACCTTTTGGCTTGGTCCTTCTAAGCTGTGGTGCTTCTGTTTTGAGATGCATTGGGATGCTTCCAAATGGAGTTTTTTCCTTTTCTTTTTCTGGACTCATGTATGCTCCTACATGAGTGGGCTTCAAGAGGTCCTTAGGCTTACAAAACCATTTCCACATGCATGTCAGATGGTGTTCCCTCCCTCTTCAACTTTTCCTGTGTCCTCCACTCCTTGTACAGCATTGAAGACTATCCCCAAGAATTTTGGGGAGTAGCTTGTTGAGCCAGCACAGAGGTCTTCAGTCATAAAGGAGAGCCTCCCAAAGTTCGCATGATAATTCATTGCATTGTCATTTTGGGTCCTAGCCAGTGCTTTTTTCCCTAAAAAATGTTTTGGGGTACTCTCATTCTGTCTGAGACTCAGGAAACACCATGGCAGGAAATGAGGCCGCCATCGGGGGTAGCAACTGAACTGACGATTCACCATGCTAGAGAAGAAACTATTTTTTTTAGTTTCTACTCCCGTTAGATTCACAAAATCTTTAAGGGGTATGCATACCCCTACATCCCCCCAGAAAAAACCCACAAACCACTGGTCCTGGCCATGGAGCATGCCTGAAACTAGTAAGCCAGATGGAAGATATGTCAACCCTGTGCTGATACCAGGTTGGGGAGACAGCAACATGTGTAATGCAGCCACTTTGAGGTTTTTCCCCCTACAATTGAGTGATTTATAAATTTTATGAAATAATAATGGAGTTGCTACAGGTAGCACAATCTGCAGGAATAAATGTCTCTCCCCCCCCCCATTCCATGTCCTCCTTTCTTCCTTCTCTGATGCTGTGGAGCAGTTTTAAACCCCCATCTGGAAGCTCCCTTGGTCTTTATTTCTGATGTGCTGATTACTTTATTCATCTGTTGAAGAGTTATATGGTCCCTTTCTTAGAGTGCAGATGCCACTGCTACTGAAATATACTGTGACTGAAGCACAGACTTCTGCATGAGTTGTCCTTGTCCTCATCCAATTGCTACCTTATAAGGAAAGAAGTCTGGTGGGGAAGTCCCTGATGTGATGGCATGTTATGGAGATAGTGAAGGCAACATGGCACTTTTTAGCTGCCATAATGTGTATTTTGGCCCTCGGCTAACCAGACAGACAGCTGAACCTGCCATTACATGAGTCTCTGGTTTGGTGGCCAAGCAGTGGCCTGGGATGCCCTGGCTGAGGCTGAATTCTTCTCTGACACACACTAACACCAAAAGTATGGGATTGTCTTCATTGCAGTTGAGTGAAATGTGTTTGTCAACCATGTTGTTTAATCCAAATATGAATGAGACAGCTGAGATGGTCCTCTGAAAAATCTGTCAGTAGCAAATGCCCGGGGGGAGCACTAGAAAAAGGTGTGTGTGGAGAGAGGAAGGAAGGAAGGAAGGAGGGGCTCGGTTGCATCATTCTGCCTATGCAGCTTTTCCATACCTTTTGAAAAGTTGCCTGTTCTGCATGCCTTATACAATTTTCATGCTGCATTTGCCAACCAGTGCCTTATCTGAAGCAATCAGTCTCTGCCCTCAGAAATCCAGGGTTCACTTGCAGCCCTGAGTCAAGCTCCAAAGAACTGCACAGTTAGTAATGCACATCAACTAGTCTTCCATGTTTGTGTTTGTCGTACTCCTGTTCCCCCCTTTCCCCCATGCTCTGCTACAGACAGTTTTTGAACTTGGGAGTCTGCTATGACACAAGGGCCTCCGGTTCAAAGGGAGGAGCAATAAAATAAAAAAATCTCCCACTGGGCACTTTCTAGCCTGACACTGTTCTGTGGATCTCAGCTGTAGCATTTGTCCCCCACTAGCAGAGACATAGCAAAGAATGTGAAGTGCATTAATTGACTGAGGGTGGCTATCCGAAACAACCAGGTGCCCTGCTTTCTGGTTGGGCAGCCCCTGTGTTGAAAAATCCATTTGTCTCTGCTTTTCCATCACTCGGTCCTCTCTTCTGCTTCATCTTTGCTTGTCTGCCTCTGTAGTGTGTAATGAAAGGTTGTTTATAAAGTTGTGGATTTCAAGCTTTCCATTTGCAGTGTACATTCTAGCCCAACTCGTCTGCAAAGGAACCCTTCCCTGCTTGCCCATCAGAGAACCCCAGCACACTGCAGAGGATTCTGGGGCTTGTAGGGCTTGCCCTGAGCAATGGCTGCTGGTTAGGCGTTGTTGGGTGTTGCCATTTAACCTGTACTAAAGTAGAATGCCTTAGAACACATGACACCTACTACTGGCTATGCATTGCTGGGAAAGATTGGTAGTGATGGGCAAGCTGCCTATTGGGAAAGCTCGTTTGCCGCTACTGATTTTTCTCACTAATAAGTATTCAAAGAACCTCTGGGTTCTTGGAGTACACTTTGAAAACCACTGTTTTAAATAAACAAGGCTGCAGTTCTATAGCCACTTACCTGGGAGTCAGCACCATTGAACTCAGTGGGATTTATTTCTGAGTAGACATGCACAGGACTGCACTGTGTAAGACACACTGTCTCTGGCTAGTAGCAGGCTACTTTCCAAGCCGCCTGCAGTCTGGTGGCCTTTGGAGTGGGGGGCGCCACCTCTTGGCCTCCACCTGCCCTTATCTTCTCCCCTGTCCTGTGAATGGTTCACTTTTGACCCTGCAGTGCTTCTTGGAAGTCCTCCACTGCAGGTCTTAAGGAACTCGCTTTCACTTTTCAGACATTCTCCCCCACCCCCTGCTCATCACACTCAAGTTGCCAAAAAAGATTGTTCCTAATCTCTCTCTCCCTGTTCTCAATGGGACAGTGAGATTTTACTTTTTGTCTCAAGTATTCATGTCTGTGATTTTTGCCTTAGGTGCCTCTTTTATTTTTTACACTATGGAATCTCTACTTTTTTAGAGTGTGATTTGATACATGGCAATTAACCTGTAATGTTGAAATTAGTGTATAGAATTATTTATTTTGTGTATTCAGTCTGTTTTTAAATTTGTAAAAGTATTCTGTTTATTCAGTAAAGTGTTGATCCTCACTTAGTGATCAGTGTATTTCATTTGGCGGGTGTGGTGTGGTGACTGCTTTATTGAATACATTGTCATTGTCTTTATATTGGTTCCTTTATGTGCATTTTAGTGGATGCTCAGGCATACTTTATGAAGGGAGCCCTCTCAGGATAGCAAACGTTCCTAATCTTTCCTCTGCTTTTCTTCCACCTGCATCTGTTTGATATTTCTCTTGGGATGTCAATTACTTGCTGAGCACAGGATGGAGTACTGTATGTGCCCCCCCCCCCCCCGATGGAGACTGGAGCAAAGTGGTTTGTATGATGTGTATTTCAAAGGTATTTTTAATGACAATGAAAGACTGGAGAGTTACTATTATTATTTATTAAATTGTTCAGCTTCCCAGCAGCATCTACCTCATTGTTGAAAATGGAACCTTGGTTCAATCCAGCAGAAATCACATGACCTTTCCACTCCTCAATAGAGTTCCAATACATAGCCACAAACTGAAAGTGTGAGAAGTTATGCCTGAGAAAATAGATGTTGTAATCCAATATTTCTTGTGTCCTCATCACATTTTCATGTGAATCTATGCCACCAGAGTTCAGACTGTTGTATTCCGTATCTGCACATGGAGGCAATTGGGATCTTCGTAGGTGCTGTGTAGCGTGAGAAGCTAAGCTACATGGATGGGTGCTTCATCTGAAAAAAAATGCTTAACACATGCTTTTGGAGAAAGACACTTTCAGCATAGTGCTTCCTCAGTATCTCTGACTCTCTTTGAGTTAACACTCTTACCTGGCAGGAGGAGGCTCCAGTCCCTGCAGCATATAGATCATAGATGTGGTGATACAGTTGCCTCAGTATTGCTGGCACTAGCTTACTCTCACCAGGGATAGAGCCACGTGCTGTAGATTGGCAGCTGAGCCACTTGCTACTGAAACAAATCAACCTCAGGTAGGGAAAGGCTAGGCAAAGTGGTGCCTGGTGCCCATTCAGACTGATAGGGTGGAGGGTAGGAAGACTCAACCATAGGCAGAGCCAGAGCTAATGGCAAGCAGAGACAACTAACTTTGGCTTTGTCCATATTCTCCTGCCTGCTGAATTCTACAAGAACAACACAAAGAGTGCCATCCACTCTTATGTAGGGTGGGGCTCACCTCCCCCCCATTTTATTCATGTTGGCAACCCTTGAAGCAGGGCCATTTCACTGGCTCTGCTGCAATACAAGCTCCCTCGGGCACCTTTCTCAACTGTGACCTGACTGCAGCTGCTTATCTTGTCTCTCCATCAGTCACTACCCAAGGAGAGGAAGGAAGCAAAAACCACGGGTGGCACAGACCTGATTTGGTGATAGGTACACTGGCATTACTCACCACAGATAGTGCCAAGCAGGTCTAGGTAGGCAGCAGCTGTCCACAGGAAAGACATTTCAGTAAGGCCCCAAGGGAACATCAGATCTCCTGGTACCCCTTATTTTATATGGGCTCCTCATCTGCACCAAGCAGCTTATTGGCAGTTGCACTTCTCTGTGTGTCCTTGAGCTGATAATAGCAGAAGGCCCAATTTAGCCTTGTGTTAAGTGCAGGTGCTGGACCAAAATGCTTCCTCACCAGGACCCACAAAGCCTCCAACAGTATCTATTCCTCATAACTGTCTCTTTATGAATGGGAAACACAACATTCAGAATTAGGTGTGTGGTTTTTAATTCCCGTGCTTAATGGCTCAGCTATAGAACTATCTGAAGAAACATGGTGTTCCGTGCTCCACACGTGTCCAAGTGGTGAGAGTTTGCAAGCACTGGGAAGAGAGATTGATTATTAAAACACTTTTAAGACTGCAGTTAAGTGAAAAGAAAGGGTTCTTCTAACAAGTCAGTACCCTTAACAAATGACAGTTCCCAGGAGTTTTTGCTGAGAGCCATGGCTGTTAAGTGATATATCACTGCTTTAAATGTAAGGTGAAGGTGTAGCCAAAGGTGTCACTCCAAAGCAGCTCTTTTCACCCTAAAAAGCCATTGCATGTAATAGTGCAGTGCGACCACAGCCAGGACATCAAAGCATACTGTCGTTCCTTCTCAACACTTTAGCAATTGAGTGTAATAGGCATGCATTCTCTGTTGGCGTGTGACTTGGAATAACAGAGTTTTTCCATATTTGTCTATTGCAAAACAGTTGGGAAGTCCTAGTTTGAGCAAAAGAGAGAGAAAAGAGGAAGCCACTTCAAAAGAAATGTTGGGTTCTTACCATTTTTGAAAATGTGGTAATTTATGTACAAACTGCATCATTTTCAGTCATTTCCCTTTTGCACTAGAGCTCTTCTTACACTCGTTCTCCGACACCTATTTGCAAAGCCTGAGCTCTGCAGGAGGCACAGGATGGCTCTTCTCAACATCACAGACACACACTCGAGCAACACGGTGGCAGAGGTGTCATGGGTAAAGGCCAGCTTGCTTCCAAGCCTCTTCCTTGGGGCTTGCTTCCTGGTTGGCATGCCTGGGAATTGTCTTGTAGTCTGGACGGTTCTTACTAAGTTCCCCCAGCGCTCCTTCACCATTAATGTCATCTTGAACTTGGCCTTGGCTGACTTAATGGTCATGTTGACAGCGCCATTCTGGATCTACTACTTTCTCAACAGCTGGGTCTTTGGAAATGTCATGTGCAGACTTCTCCTCTACCTCGTCTACTTAACTGTGTATGCCAGCATCTTCTTCATCACCCTGATGAGCCTGCACCGCTTTGCTGTTGTGGTCTTTCCGTTCACCTCCCAAATGTGGCGGAGGCAACATGTGGTGTGCCGGACTTTGCTGGCAGTTTGGTTGCTGGCAGGTGTCTTTGCATGCCCAACTTTGATATCTGCATCAAGCCTGAACAAGGTTGGAGAGTGTACGGATGAAATATATTTCTCAGATGAGCATCGCCTTGTGGTCAACATTCTGGAGACCTTATTTGCCTTCATCATCCCATTTTCTATTCTCTCCATCTGCTATTCCTGCATGATGAGAAGGATTCGGACACTGAGACGCTGCAAGGAAATGAAAACTGGGAAGCTGGTTGCAGCTGTGGTGGGTGCCTTCTTTGTGTGCTGTCTTCCTTACCACATCTTAAATCTCGTCATAATCTCTGCATTGTTGCTGAAATATACTCAGCCGGGGAAGGCAATGGCCTTGCTAGAGACAGCTGAAGCTCTAACAAACCTTCATGGGTCTGTAGCTTTTTTAAGCAGCTGCCTGAACCCCGTCCTCTATGCTTTTGCTGCCCGGAGCTTCCGTGGGGGACTACGAGAGACCAATTTTGCCAAGTTATTTGCCAAAATGCATGAAGACACAGAGGAGAAATCTACTAAGGACATTACTGTTTCAATGCAGGTTCTGTAACTCCAGGGGAGTAAGGGAGTAACTTTAGAATAAAATATTCCTCCTCTGATATGAGCATTTTCTGTATATATTAATAAGCAAAGGAAGAACCTCAGAGGTTGCTGGGGTAAAATAAATGGATGTGAGACCAAAGCAATGCTGTTGTGGCACCTGGCAATCTGAGGGAGACCCAGAGAGTTTTTGTGTGCAGCAACAACCTTATCTGTGATTCATTAGCTACTTTCCAATGTGGAGAACTCTTTATGTCTATCCTAGCCAAGTAACTTTTCTCCTTGTATCCAGGTAAACATATTCCGGGGGCATGTAGATTGCAATGACAGAGCTTCCGTACTTAGCATAAACATATGTTGCAAACCAGTTGAGTAGTCCTAGTTTGAGTACAAGAACAGAAAGGGGAAGCCCCCCTTCAAAAGCAATGTTTGGCTTTTACCAACATTTTGAGAAAATGTGGTAATGTACCTACATCATCTGCATCAGCCCCAGTCATTTCCTTTTTGCACTGGTGTTGTAGTTTCACTCATTTTCTGACACCTATTTGCAAAGGCTGAACTCTGCATTGGCTCCCCCCAATATTACAATGATGTATGGGAACAACACAGTGGCAGAGGTGTCATGGGTGAAGGCCAGCTTGCTTCCAAGCCTCTTCCTTGGGGCTTGCTTCCTGGTTGGCATGCCTGGGAATTGTCTTGTGGTCTGGACTGTTCTTACCAAGTTCCCCCAGCGCTCCTTCACCATTAATGTCATCTTGAACTTGGCCTTGGCTGACTTAATGGTCATGTTGACAGCGCCATTCTGGATCTACTATTTTCTCAACAGCTGGGTCTTTGGAAATGTCATGTGCAGACTTCTCATCTACCTCGTCTACTTAACTGTGTATGCCAGCATCTTCTTCATCACCCTGATGAGCCTGCACCGCTTTGCTGTTGTGGTCTTTCCGTTCGCCTCCCAAATGTGGCGGAGGCCACATGTGGTGTGCAGGATGTTGCTGGCAGTTTGGTTGCTGGCAGGTGTCTTTGCATGCCCAACTCTGGTATCGGCATCGACCAAGAACAAGGTTGGAGAGTGTACAGATGATATGTATTTCTCGGATGAGCACCGCCTTGCAGTCAATGTTCTGGAGACCTTGTTTGCCTTCGTGATCCCGTTTTCTATTCTCTCCATCTGCTACTCCTGCATGATGAGAAGGATTCGGACACTGAGACGCCGCAAGGAAATGAAAACTGGGAAGCTGGTTGCAGCTGTGGTGGGTGCCTTCTTTGTGTGCTGGCTGCCTTACCACATCTTAAATCTCGTCATAATCTCTGCATTGTTGCTGAAATATGCTCAACCAGAGAAGGCAAAGGCCTTGCTAGAGACAACTGAAGCGCTAAACAACCTTCATGGGTCCGTATGCTTTTTAAGCAGCTGCCTGAACCCCATCCTCTATGCTTTTGCTGCCCGGAGCTTCCGTGGGGGACTACGAGAGACCAATTTTGCCAAGTTATTTGCCAAAATGCAGGAAGACACAGAGCAGAAACTTACTAGAGAAGGTACTGCTTCAGTGCAGGATCTGTAACTCCAGGGGAGTAAGGGGGTAACTTTAGACTAAAATATTCCTCCTCTGATACGAGCATTTTCTGTATATATTAATAAGCAAAGGAAGAACCTCAGAGGTTGCTGGGGTAAAATAATGGATTTGAGACCAACACAATGCTGTTGTGGCACCTGGCAATCTGAGGGAGACCCAGAGAGTTTTTGTGTGCAGCAACAACCTTATCTGTGGTTCATTAGCAACTTTGGAATGTGGAGAACTCTTGTCGTCTATTCTATCCAAGCAACTTTCCTCCTTGTATCCAGGCTATTACCTGCTTACATTTTTGCTCTGACCAGGACACCTCACAATATCTCCATGAAAGAACCATGAGCCCTGGCTGCATTAAGATGTGCTAACTCTACTCAGTCCTTCTTAGGGATGGACAAATCTATCAATTTCAGTTTCTCCCACTTTCCCATTTTTTCAATCTTAAGTTCAGTTCTTCACATTTCCACATCAGTTTTTTTTTAAGTCCTCATGAATATTCATCAGCATTTTAGCGTGGATTTCTTTTAGTAACTACATTTTTGTATGCATATTAACCTGATATACACATTTTTGCAAAGCTATTTTCACCAAAAAAATGCAGACTGGTGTTTTATTTTCACAAATATAAGCAATGATATGCACATTTTCATCTAGCACTTGCATTTTTGTACCTATTACGTGGCTGGAGAACTGCACTGCAAAACTGGAAGAAGTGCAGATTTAAATGGCTGTTTCACTTCATGTATTTTTTAAGAAAAATACAAATTAGGTAGGTTCATCTTTAAATATGAATGAATTGAATTTACCCCCCGTCCCTAGTTCTGCTGGCTACTTGGGTACCCAAGATAGAAGATGCTCATGGCAGGTTCTTTCCCGAAGTTTTCCAGTGCTTACAATAATCAAGTCAACCTTCTATCTGCAGAAATTGCTGCAGAACTGAAATTGCTGACCAGAGATACCACCTTGAAATATTATTGTGTCTGGTGGGAATCTGTTTTGGCTATCCTGCTATCCCAGCATTCCTTTGCTAAAGCCCAAACTTTTAAAGTATTTTGAATAAGGGCACAGCTAGCAGCAATACTCTTACAATACTTATGTTGAGTTAATTCATCATTTTTTTAGTTTTTAAAATTTATTTTCAAACTGTGAAAATGCAAATATCAATTTTCTGGTTATCATGCTAATTTATCATTGTTGATTGCAACAAGAATTTGAATGCCCCAACGGGGGGTGGGGATGGAATGGGAACTAATGCATGATAAAGTTATCATTCAGAAGTTAAATGGTTGGTATTAAAATGTTTGCAGTTTGTATCTATCTATCTATATGTCACATAGATACACAAATACATGGTACAGGGAGGGCAGCATGAGACACCTAGTTATAACTAACTAATTATGTGACCCCTGAGCATCAAAGGCTTCTGCTGCTGCCAAAAGTCCTCGAGATGGGGTATTATTGCTTGGTGATTGTTGCTAGGGTTAAGATTTAATTTTGAAGATGTATTATTTTGGGTGTTATTAGTCCTCATTAGAAATTATCAGTGGATTGTTTCATCTTATTGTATATTTATTAATAAGAGATGTTTTCATTAGCCTATTGTTTATATAACTATTTACATGTTGTTCTGTCTTGCAAATGCTCATGAATTATGTAAACTTTTTGAAGTTGTAAGCTGCTTTGAGCATGATCTATGATGAAAAAACAGCATACAAATAAACAATGATGACACATAGGAATGGCTGACAACTTATTTTCTCATCTTGGGTAGACCTCTGGGTATAGGGTGGTATATAAATGATAATGATGATGATAATAATAATAGCAGCAGCTGAGATGATATGATGCCATCTTCAGGCAAATTCTACTTTATTTTGCACTAGTTGGGCTCCACCTGGAATACTATGTCTAGTTTTGGATGCTTTAAGAAGTATTTATTTAAAAAACAGAATAGGTTTAGAGGAGGGCAGTGCAGATTATCCATGAGACAGGAAACAAGTTGTTTGAGTAAAAGTTGAAGGAACTTGGTAAGTTTAGCATGGAAAAGACCTACCAGCAGTGCTTTCCCCCCTGAAGATTCTCAAGGTACTGGCACTTTTTTTTCCTAGAAGAAAAGCACTGCCTACCAGGGACATGTTAGCCATCTTAAAATATCTGAAGATCTGACATTTCTTTGCTACCCCAGATTAGGGCTATGTACACGTTAGTGCCTTAAAGTGCAGCAAGGGCATTTCCTCCCCCTCCCCCCGCTGTGTTTCAAGTTGCATTTCTACTTGCTGTACCCACCAGAAAGTAAGTGGGGTGTCTTCACCCAATGTGCTTTACCTGCTTTGTTTCCCCATCCCAGAAACCCCCACAACTCCTATTCAAGGAAGCTGTTATCTGTGCATGCTGCACTTGGGGGCACTTTTCCTTATCGTTTTTTCATGAGGCTGGTAGTGCTAAATCCCTGAAGAGAAGGGACCACATGGAGATAATTAAGGGAACACTTTGTCCGAAAAAGGCACTGTGAGAAAGTGTGGTTTATGTGGCAATTTTTGGAAATGCCAGTTCCTGTTTTTGTTGAAGCTGGTGAAAGAGCATAATTTCCTCTTACATTTTCAGACATGGAATCAGGGTGGTTGCCTTGTGTGTGTGTGTTTGTTTGTGTGAATGAATGAAGGAAGACTTCCAGTTGTGTATGATATTTGTAGTTAACAATTTGGAATGAGTTGTTATGTTTCCTATCCCTCCTTCTGAAAATAAAACGAAACTAAGTTTAGGATTTGCACAGCAAATCCTGAACCATGGAGTTGAGGAATTTCCAGTGTCACCAAAGTGTTTACACTTTTGACATTTCCTCACCTCAGGGTCAGCACAGGGAAGAAATTAGTTCAATTCATAATTCAAACCTACAAAATTTGCACTTCTAAAACCTATACAAACTAAAACAGATCTCTTTAAAATGTCACACTTCTCCATATTTTGCAATGCAATTTTGCAACCCCAGAATGCGTACAAAAATGTGTATATTGGTCAAAACAACGTACAAAAATGTGTTCTATTAGGACAAAATAACTTGCAAAAATTCATATACTTGGCACAACTGTATATAAGTTTGTTTATTGGGAGAAATGCACATTAAAATACCTAATAAATTTCCTGCAGACTTGCTTTTAAAAAACATTATAGACGTATCTGGAAATGAAGCAAATAGCCTCAAGTTCAGAGACTGGAAACAAACTTCATGTGATGTGATTGGCTGCTGCAGCCTTCCGACAATGAGGACAGCATGACTCTAAGCTCTACCTGGGTGAAATTAGGTTGCTTTGGTTCCTGAGCACATGTTTGCTTAAATAGGGCCATCTCACTTCATCTGTGTTAGGTAAGAAGAAAGTGGCCTCAGCCAAACAGAACCTTCAACTGTGGTTTAATGTTATAGGAACAAAGTAGTGAGGCTATGTGGTTTCTTTCCCCCTTCCCTCCTCCATTGCTTCTGCTCTTGACTTGTCATGCCATCTGAACATGACAAACTGGTCAGTGTTAACTATGGGTAAGTGAATGTTGTAACACCATTATGACTTCGAACCATTGTTTGTTACATGCAAGTTCCTGCCTATTTATCATTTCGTTTACTCTGACGAGTTTGAAGTTGAAGGGACATAGCACTAGTTAGAAATGACTGACTGGCTTTCTGTATGTTTCTGAATCATGAGTTTACTCCTAGAATAAGATTTTATTGTACAGAGCCTGACGCTTTCTTACAGGAATTGATAATTGAACTTTGCTGGTAACACATGATTAGTATGCTGATCTTTGCATGAAGTAATAGGAAGTCAGGATATTTACTCATCCCTTCCAGGACCAGTTTGTCGTCAAGAGATGGAGGAGTGCACCTTTGGGAGTGGAGTCTATGGGGTGCAAGCCTGGGCAGTGTGTATGGAAGTCCTGGGCTGCCCAGACAACAAGAACCACCCTGCTCTTGGCCCCACTGATGTGGTCTAGAGGAAAGGAAAGCAAGACAAGACATTTGGCATCAGCTTGGCAGCAGGAGTTGCCGGAAGGAGGCATACAAGATGCCATCCAACCGCCTTAGAAACTCCACTCTGGATTTGTGTAGGAAGAGTTTGATTATGTGATGTGTGAAAGAAGTATTTCCTTTTGTCTGACTTCACTACCACTGAATGTGGTGATGGCCATTAGCTTGGAAGGCTGTAAAGGAGATTAGATAGATTTGCAGAGGATAAAGCTATCAAAGGCAGTAACTAATCATTATTTAAATAACCAGGTTAATAGGCATGGAATTTGTGTATGAAAGTGAAGATCAACATCATGAGAATTCAGGATTTGTGGTGATTGTCTTTGCATTCCAACTCTGATATTCACATAGAGCCAGAAGGTGAAAGCTGAAGGATATGATGGATTGCATGAATTTCTTGAGAAGCTGTGTTACTGCATCACCCCAGGCCATTTCCTCTGCATTTACCATGAACCTCTATATAAGATGGTGCTCACTCACTCTTTGCAACTGCTAATCCCCGAATGAGATCCACAATGGCTCTCAATAGTTCTACAGAGACTGGATTGAACAACACAGGGGTGGACACTTTGTGGTTGCAGCGCACTTTGCTTCCAAACCTGATTCTTAGTGCTTGCTTCCTGACTGGCATACCTGGGAATAGCTTTGTGCTCTGGATCATCCTAACCAAGTTTCCCCGGAGATCATTCACCATTGCACTCATCCTGAACTTAGCCACGGCTGACTTAATGGCATTGCTCACAGTGCCATTTTGGATTTATGACTTTGTGACCAGCTGGAACTTGGGAGAGGCTTCTTGCAAGCTCCTTGTGTACTTTAACTACTTAACGATGTACGCCAGTATCTTTTTAATCACCCTGATGAGCCTGCATCGCTTTGCTGTGGTGGTTCTTCCAGTTGCTTCCAAAAGGTGGCAGAGACCGCATGTGGTATACATAACTTTCGTGGCAGTTTGGTTGTTAGCAGTTGCCTTTGCGTCTCCAACTCTGATATTCACGTCAAGCCAGAATGTGGAAGGAGATTGCTCAGATGACGTGTATGGTGCCCAATGGCAGCAGATTGTGGATAATGTGGTGGAGACTTTGTTCAGCTTTGTGATCCCCTTTGCTGTGATCGCCATCTGCTATTCCTGTGTGACAAGGAAGGTTGGGACTCTGAAATTCCATCAGAAGATGAAGACCAAGAAGCGGATTATTGCTGTGGTTGGGGGCTTCTTTGTGTGCTGGCTCCCTTACCACATCTTCAGCCTCCTCACCGTCTGTGCACTGTTGCTGCAAAGCACCTTCCCAGGTGTGGCAAAAACTCTGGATCATGCCGACAAGGTTGTCTCAAACATTCACTGGGCTGTAGCCTTTTTAAGCAGCACTGTCAACCCCATCCTGTATGCCTTTGCTGCACAGAGTTTCCGTGGGGAACTACAGGGGACCAGTTTTGCCAAGTTATTTTTCAAGCTGCAAGAAGACACTGATGAAACATCTGCTAACAGTACAACCACCAAGAGGTAGGGCAGAGTCATAACTAAAACTTATTGGTTTGAACTGAGTTTCATCCATGTAAGCACATGATCGTGGATTTCAACAGTTCTGGGCAAAATGGAAGCCTCTAGTTTCCAACGGTTGTGATATTCATTTCCAGTGACAAGGGTATAGCTAAAGCTAAATAGATGAGCAGCAGGGAAAGATTCCCTCGGGGTCTTCTCTTGAACCTGACAAGTTTCTATGTGCATAGCAACCACATTTCTGGTTTGCTTGCAACTATCCCATGTGGAGAACTCCGTCTGTCTACTGCAGCCCATAAACTCTCCTGCCTGCCCCCAGTCTTGTTACCTGCTTCTTATCAAAGTCTGTAAAATATTCATTTTATCCCTGTCCCTTCCAGGCCTTCCAGTGACAACGGTATAGATGAAGCTAAACTGCCTCAGCCCAATATACTTGAAGGAGCATCTCCACCCCCATTGTTCAGCCCGGACACTGAGGTCCAGTGCCGAGGGCCTTCTGCGGGTTCCCTCACTGCGAGAAGTGAGGTTACAGGGAACGAGGCAGAGGGCCTTCTCAGTAGTGGCGCCTGCCCTGTGGAACACCCTCCCATCAGATGTCAAGGAAATAAACAACTATCTGACTTTTAGAAGACACCTGAAGGCAGCCCTGTTTAGGGAAGTTTTTAATCTTTGATGTTTTATTGTATTTTTAATATTCTGTTGGGAGCCGCCCAGAGTGTCTGGGGAAACCCAGCCAGATGGGTGGGGTATAAATAAACTATTACTACTACTACTACTACTACTACTACTACTACTACTACTACTATTACCAGTGCTTTTTTCAGGGCAGGACAAGGAGGGGTACGCATACCCCTAAACATTTTGTGAATCTAAGTTTGGCCTCATTGAAGGGCAGTATTTCAATATGAGTAGGAAAATGAGAGTACCACTAAACTTTTTTTTAAATAAAAGCACTGATTATTATTATTACTACTAAAAGAGCAGGTGGGTGGGGGATGGAACCTGGTATAATATAATACTGTATTTTATAAGATATCTAAGATAATAAGAATATATTAAAAGCCCTTGTTTTGATATTAGCTTTATGATGTTGGTTTGATGTGTTATTGTTGAGATCAGCACTTATTAAACTATCTGATGTAGTCATCCAGCAATTCCTGCCCACCCAATGTGCCAGGCATCAGTACATTTGATCTCTGAAGTGTCCCACCCAACCTGGGCTGTGGTTGAGTTCAGCATGGACTAGCAATGGCTTATGGACAGCACCAGTCTGTGGACCACCACTTTGAGATAGCACTGGTCTAAGATGTTGTTGTTGTTAATACCCCACTCCTCTGCTTGGGTTGCCCCAGTCACTCTGGGTGGCTTCTTGCAGGCTTGCTTATAAATAGTCTTTTTATTGTTCACTCATTGTGAGGCTTTTAAATGTTATAAACTGCTTTCAATAGGTTTCTCCAGAAAAGTGCCTTTAAAATATTGTGAAATAAAATAAATGGACCCAGTATCTGTTGTGTGGTATTATGTTTGCTGGTGGAACATCCCAGCTGGGGAAACTCCTGTTGATTGTAGGAGAGCCAGTGTGGTGTAGTGGTTAAGAGCGGTAGACTCGTAATCTAGGGAACCGGGTTTGCGTCTCCGCTCCTCCACATGCAGCTGCTAGGTGACCTTGGGCCAGTCACACTTCTTTGAAGTATCTCAGCCCCACTCACCTCACAGAGTGTTTGTTGTGGGGGAGGAAGGGAAAGGAGAATGTTAGCCGCTTTGAGACTCCTTCGGGTAGTGATAAAGCGGGATATCAAATCCAAACTCTTCTCTTGTAGGCATGAAGTCACCCAAGATGAAACATGAAACAGCACTGCCTTGTGCATGAACTCTCATCATTTGCATATGGCATATAAAATCAAGGTGGGAATAACTAGTGCTTGTGGTTGCTTGGTATTCAATGAAGTATACTCTGTGCATGTTCAGAGGCAAACTTTTCTTTCTTATAACTTCTCTTAAGCCTGGCAGTGCTACATTCCTGGAAGAAGAAAACAGTAGTTGTCATGAGGGGGCAACTGCCACCAAGCCCATTTGGGGGAATAACTTTTTGGCAGGATTGTTTCTGAAGTTCCAGCCCAGAATTTGATCTTTATTTTGCTGCCAGGTATGTTCCAGAGGACAGGGGCTCTCAAAAGCAGGCTTTGTCAGTCAGAGACAACCAGAAACCAAGCTTTAAATCAATTTTTTTGTTAGCCACCTTGCACTATATAATCCGCTCAGAACTTTTAATTGAACAATATCATACTAAGAATGCATAAACAGATGTTAACTCACTTTAAGGGAACATAGGAGATAAAAGTCAACTGTATACTTATTGAAAGCTGGACATATCTTTCAATATATTGAAAAAGAATTAAAACATAAGAAGATGATCCTCACTGGATATGAAGAAATAACATCGTTTGAATCACATTTCTTGAGACAGTTACACCATTTTCATTTTTCTCTTTTGGGACTTGGGTTTGTTCCTTTTGCATCTGTCCAGTGTAAATAAAACTATGTATTGTGTATGATAAAAAAAATCTTATTAAAAATACAGCAGGTTATTAAATGACATAACATAAGAAACATTTCTGGTTGAAAAAGTCCCCAATATGAATATGCGATGTTTTCTAGAAAGAAAATCCAAAGGCTTTATTAGAAATCAGTGTGCTTATAACAGACATTCAAGGGACTGTAGCCTTTTTAAGTTGCTCTCTGAAGTACTATATGACACTTCCATGGGGGACTACAAAAGCCCAATTTTGCCAAGTTATTTGTGGATGATAAATCTGCTAAGGATACTACTGGTGCAATGTAGCATTTGTAATTCCAGATTTAGGCACCATATGTGCAATACATTTGAAGTGGCATTATGCCACTTTTTAACAGTCACATAGAATCATAGAATCATAGAGTTGGAAGAGACCACAAGGGCCATCGAGTCCAACCCCCTGCCAAGCAGGGAATCCTGGGAATCCTGGGAACTGTGATTTGTTAAGAAAGTTGTTAAGAGAGCCCTATTCTCCTCACAGAGCTACTGTTACCAGAGTGGTTGAACAATCAATACTTTTTCTCAGGGAACTCTGAGAATTGTAGCTTTGTGACAGGAACAGTGGGCCTCTTAACAATCCTTAGCACCCACAGAGTCATGGGACCTATTTAAGGGTGCTGGGAGTTGTGAGGAGACCCTTAACAAACTACAGGTCCCCAGTTTTTTTAGGAGAAGTCATGTGTGTATATGGGAGCTTTAAATGAATGGTGTGACTGTAATTTAAAGCAACACATCAGCTCTATTTTCTTCTTGACAGCCCTTAAGGAATCTGAAGACAACTATTATGTCACCCTGTCATCTTTTATTCTCCAATCTAAATGCACTTATCTCCTTCAAACATTTCTTATAGGATTTGGTTTCCAGATCCCTCACCATACTGGTCATGTACCAGTGGTGAAAGGAGAAAGGGGTCGACCAAGGATGGAGCTTTCATTTTGCTGCATTCTATTGTTTTTGGAGTGGCATTGTTCTGTGAAGTTCACATGGTGCACATGGAACATGGCAGGCAATCGTGGTTAGCTGGGGTTAAGGGAAATGCACTCTGTAGATGCTCAGAGGCAAACCTTTATTTCTTATTATTTCTCATGAATCTGGTAGTGGTAAATCCCTGAAGAGCAGGTGTTGTGAGCAGGTAGCTGATGAAATCCTTTGCTTGAAAAAAGCCCCATGAGAAAGTGTGTTTTTGAGAAAAGAAATGCAAGTTTATGTTTTATACCTGTTAAAGGAGGGGAAAGAACATCACTTCCTGTTGTAGTTTTCAAAATGTGTGGCTTGTGGTGGGGGGAAGAACTTCTGTTTTTCTCTGCAGGGACAGCAGAAATGATTTCTAGATGTGTACTTAACAGATTTTGAAATGAATTGTTTTGCATCCACACTTACGCCACTATGTAACCAGCCCTTACACCAGGGTTGGGTTGGGTAACCATATGTACTACCTTACAGAGGACAGTCCTCTATTTGAAGAAAGCCTCTATCTCTGTCCTTGCAGGGGACTAGAGATGGGAGAATCTGTTAATTTTGGTTTCCCCCAGTTTTGCATTCCAGTCTTAAGTTCAGTTGTCCACATTTCCACATCAGTTTTGCAAGTTAGAAAGATAAAAAAGGTTCTCATGAAAATTCACCAGCATTTTAGTGTGAATTTCTCTTGCATGAAGTTTTGCCAATTTTTTTGCAAAGCAATTTCCCCTAATATATTGCACTTTGGTATGCTATTTTCACCAACATATATATTTATTTATGCACACTTAACCTCAGTATTTGCATTTTTGTCACTTTGCTTGGCTGGAGAAATGCAGTGCAAGATTCAGAAAAGTGCTAATTTTGATGAATGGTTGTGTTTTGGTTCCCATATTGATAGTGAAGCGGCGAATTAGGTAGATTCACCTTTAAATGTGAACTGATTCAAATCCCCCCCCCCCCAATCCCCACAGCGAAGCTAGCATGCAAAGAGATGGCGGCTTATCTCTTCCTTTCCTGATTGGCCAGGAGTTTAGGGCCCAAGATATGCTGAAGTGGTTGGTTCCCATTGCACTAGGAAGAAAAAAAAGGATAAGCCTGTCTTCCCTAAGTGCCGTGTTCACCATAAGGGCTACATGCCTTTAATTTAGAAAAGAAAAACTGAGTGCTATTTATCTAGAAAACATTATCTAGCAAGCATATTCGGTTCTTAAGCATGAATTGATAAATATGTTGCTCTTGTGCTCCATGATTGTGCCCCATGATTTGCATAGTTCTAGGATAAAGCACATTACGCTGTCTGCATAATTTGTAATGACAATGCAATAAGCAGTGCTCTTTTGGGAGTAGAGGCCAGAACTGGCTTTGGTGCCATTTGCCAATCATATTAATCTTTTCTAAATGCTACAAGAGATGGGCTTCAGTGTACTAGTTGGTCTGCACAAGTGTTACACTCATATACTGTGTAGAATTCATAAGTGGGTTTGGGTGTGGATGTGATCTGAGCATATATTAACACCCAAAACCACACAACCCACAGAAAACTAGTGCAACTGGTGCGTAATAGACAACCATTCTTGTGTATTATCTTGCATAGAATATAGAGCAGGTGTGGAGAGCCTTTGGCCCGGCAGATGCTGCTGAACTCCCAACAGTCATAGCAAACATGGCCACTGGCTGGGGATGATGGAAATTGTAGTTCAGCAACATCTGGAGGGCCAAAGGTTCCTCACACATGGTAAGGAGACTGCATGTGGCTGTGCATGGCTGTGAATATGGGAGAGAGAACACAAAACTGACTAAATTTAGCCCCGCCCCCACAAAATGGCACCATGTGTTTTGGATTGCTGGAATGTAAAAAAAAACCCACCAACAACAGGCTCAATCCCCACTCAAGTTCCATCTTGCCAGGTCATCAGCTACCATCCTGGCAAAGTTAGCAATGCAGCTGTAGACATATCAGCATCTGTGGACGTATCAGGCACATTTGGACTTCCCAAGGCAGAAGGGTGGCTCCGGAGCTGGAACAAAAATGTTGCTAAAAACTGGGCGATAGTTCTCAGGCAGTACTTGAGGATTCTGCACCATGATCTCCAGCACGTTGTTGTGGATTTCTTTAGAGATGTCGCCACGCAAGTGGAGGAGCATGGAAACGTGGTCTTCGCTGGTGAAACAACAGGCACAAAACGTGTTACCTCTCCCTTGGCCTCCTGCTGCCAACCAGGACTGGCCCTACCTTTAGAAAGAGTGAGGCAGCCACTCCACAAGGGGATGCTAGTGGGTGGAGAGTTGGAGAAGAGAGCTGTATGTTTTCCATTGTGGCCTACCCTCCAATCCCTTAGCTAGGCTGCTGTTCTCAGGTACACTGGAGGAAAGGTACCTGATGCCAGTGCTGAAGGAAGATTGCTTTGGTGGAAATGGCCTTGTGGGCCAACGTGGACCCCCTGGCAGGCCAAGATTAGACTGCAGGTTGGAGAGTTATTACCCTTGCGTTATTGCTGGGGCGACTGCCAGAAAATGTTTTTGGCCTTGAATTTGGAGAACGGAAGGGATGCCTAAGGCCTCAGATCCAAGACCTGGCATCTCCAAGCAAAAGAATTCCAGCTCTCACAGTGCTGAAAAAGAACAATGATTCTCTCTGTGTTGTATTTCCTGTGCTTCCTGTTTAGGGGCAAAATGCAAATCCAGTGCTTGGGGAAGCAGTGGTGGAAGATGGGAAAGTGTATTTGCTTTGAGTGCCCTACCTGATATCAGGATATTTTGTCACGAATCCCAGTACTTCCAGGCTCAGCATGGAGGGGTCCTTGAGACTGACGAGCTCCTGCAGGTCAGCAATAACTCTGAGAGTCTGTTCATTCTCCTCCAGGCCCTGGGAAAGGAAGCAGGAGGCAAACTATACCATACCAGGAGGACAGAGCAGATGGACCGATGTGGAGGCTGCAAGATGAATTATGATTGTCGAGTGACTATTACTACTGTTAGCAGTTGCAGTTATACTGCATGTGGTTTTGCATTTTTATACATTGATTTTTGTTGAGATGGGTAAACCTCTCGGAGATTTTTTAAAAATAAATATAACATGGTATACAAGTTCAATAGATAAAGAATACCGTATCATACTGTGCCATAATAAAAATAAATAAAAAATTGTCTAGTAGCTCCTTATAGACCAACTAAGTTTGTTCTGGTATAAGCTTTTGTGTGCATGCTCACTTCTTCAGATACCTGCACACAAAAGCTTATACCAGAACAAACTTAGTTGGTCTAGAAGGTGCTACTAGACAATTTTTTATTTTTTATTTATTCTTATTTCTACTGCGTCAGACCAACATGGCTACCTACCTGATACTGTACCATAGACATTAAAGCAGAGAGCAGCCCAGTCGTTGCTAGACTACCTTCCACAGCATCCTTGAACAAAGTTCAACTAGGGAACAACTAGCAGCTGTTGGCAGAGCCAGCCTCATGACCAGGTGTTCTGCACAGTTGTTTATTCCCCAACCCCAACCCACCTTGCTGCACCAAACTGGCTTGGGTTGCCACCTCATGACCAAAAGGATGATTGCCTGATGTGACTTTTTCATGCAGGTACTGAAATGCAAAGACACCTCAGGAGTAAGCAGCAACTCTAGCTTGGTATTATCGGCCAGACTTGCTAGCCAACAAAGTTGATCTCCCAATAATTCGGCCCTAGGAGAAACCTGCACAGGTTTCTTTGGAAGCTGGAAGTCATGCAACTAGATGCTAGGGATGTTGAAAATTTTGCCCAGTCCACATTTTAAGTGAATTTATTCCATTCTTACTTCCCAGACTAATACAGGAACTGGAATGCAGTTATCCTTCAGTTGTTGAATATCTTAAAATTTTGCAATATAGTTCATGGCTCAAAAATATACAAAAATGTGTACTTCGGGTTAAACTGCATATATAAAATGTGAATTTCCCCCCAGTTTAAAACTAAACAAATAGCGGACTTCCGGGTTGGCGCCATCGCCGAATGGCGGACTCCCTCCGAGCTCCGGAGGGAGCCTGCTCAGCAGGGGCTGGGTTCTACCGCGTCGGCGTCGCGGGGACCCTCAAAAACCATGGGCGCTGAAACCCATGGGCATGGTGACTCGGCGGGCACCGTTTGCGCCCCCCCAACCCGCGAAGGAGCCTTTTTAAAGGCTACAGAGCGGGTGCCGGGGGGGGGTGTGCTATGAGTCCTCCGCTTCCCCTGCCGAGCGAAGCCGCATGCCATTTGGCGGAGAGCGCTGACTTCTTCCATTGAAAATTCGGATTAAAAAGAACAACCCGTGAGTAATTGGAAACTGGACTTAAAAAGGGAGAAAATTTTAAATTCGGAGCAAGCGGGGGAGGTGCAAAAAGGAAGTCCGTCTCCCCCCTGTCGTAGAGGATTTAAAGCAAAGGATTTAACAACTAAGATCGAGTGCTACCTTATTTTGATAAAGTCACTAATTTCACGATGGAAAATTATAAGACTGGGCTGGAGGAGAAAAGTAGAATGTGAGCTAAAATGCAACCCCGCTCCCCGGGAACTGGGAGCGATCCGCGAGAGCGCCGGGAGAGGAGAAACAGAGGCTTTGACAGCTGTCAAAGGAGCTGTCAAAGCTGAAGAATAAAAAGAGAACTTTGTTATGAGGACTTTGCCGGTTACATTTGTTACAAATTAGATATAAATTGTTTAAAATAAGGAATAACAAGTTACTTTGACTGTTGGGTGCGATCTGGAAGGAAACTGAGTTACTATAATCCCTCTAGAGGGGCTGTGGGACACTACAAGTATTGCTGGCATGGAATTTGAATTGGACTTTTTATCTCCTGGGAAACTGCAGAAATGGAACACTATTTTGTCTACAGAGGTCTCTACACTAAAGGAGACAATAGATTTATCTATTGAAGAATGGAAGGGACTTGACGTAAAGTTTTGTTCCTGAATAACAAAGCCTCTGTAGGGGATTTAGAAGCTTTTGGAATTGGAACATTTTTGCAGGAGAGCAGGAAAAGAAACTAGAGGAAAGTGAGGAGAGAGAATAATAAGAACAACATGGACAACAAGAATTGGACAAAGCTGGAAGTGGGAACATTTGGGACATCCAGATTTGAAAGGTCTAAAGAAACAAAATTGGAGTTTTTACTCTTAAATACAGAGATCTGGATGGAAAAAATGGACCTTTTTGAGATAGAGCTTTTCCAAGATTGGACGCTTGAAACTAAAGATGATCAAAAAGACGGCAAAGACTATTAAAAAGACGGCAAAGTGGACTTGTGAAGGATTTCGGCCTAGATGTGGGATCTCCAGGATGACAACAGGCATTGATGGACATTGGGGAACGCAACCGGGAAAGGGGGGAGGGAAATTTGGAATCCAAAGGGTGTTAAATTATATTTTATTCTTTGTTCTATTTTTTTTATTTTAATCTGTTCTGCATATTAAAAAGGGGAACTCGTGGAAGGGAGCGGGGTCGATTTTAGGGGATGGAAAAACATTCTTAACATTGGGTTAACTATAATAAGTTTAAAATTTGGGGTAGGAACTTGCTGAATCTATTTGAAGGAATTGGAATACAAGAGGGGGTGGGGTGGGGAAGTCCTGGCAAGATGCTAATGAAAACAAGGTTATAAAATGGATGTTTTATTTCTTTTCTTTTTTCTGTTATATTTGAAAATGTTCAATAAATATTATTAAAAAAAAATAAAACTAAACAAATAGCTGGTTGATGTGGAAAGAGTAAATAACTAACTTATGAATGAACACGTGCAAAACTGACATGATCTGGGAATAGAATGATCTATTCATCCCTATTGGATGCATATTTAATCTTTGCTGGCCACGCACACAACTCTGTATTCAGCTTGGTGAGCAAAGTCAATCTCCCTTTCCTCTGTGATCACCAGCAGCTGCCAGCCCCATCCTTGGAACGTGTTTAGCAAATCATGATAGGTGTTAGCTGTTCCTTTCTCTCACCAGGCTGCAAAAGAGCTCCATCAGCTGAGAGGCGTCTTGCACCATCTGCCTGGCCATCCGGCTTCTCTCCTCAGCGTTCCGGCAGACTAGCCTTTTCTGCAAGAGAGCCCTCACGTACTGGCTCATGACCAAGCGCTCAGTCTCTGACAGGAGGTGCTGGACATCAAGGGGGGAAAATTGCCATGGTCATTCTAGTTAATGGGAGCTGCACTGAGACAAAAGGCAGAAATGCAGTGTGTGTGTTTCCTGCAGTGGTGGCTGGTGCCCACTGGGCCTGGTAGGGCAGGAGGCAGGGAGGTCAACAGTAGGGGGAGCCAGAAACAATGGCAGGCAGAGATAACTAATTCTAGGTTTGTCCCCATCTTGCTGGTGATGGGTGGCGCTGAAGCTGGCAATGGGCATGGCCAGAGCAAAAAGTGGGAAGGACTACCTTTGACACACTCTCTCTCTCTTTCTCTCTCTCCCCTCTCCCCCCGTCTCTTTCTTCCACCCCATTTTCTTTCTCTTTCTGAGAAGTTTGCAGAGAGCTTACCCTCACTTTCTGTCATTCCACCAGTCTTGGCTCCCTGCCCCTTTCTTGCCAGGCCCCCCTCACCCACTTGAAATCCAAAGCCCAAAGGCCACATGTAAACCTCAGGCTGCAGACCCCCCACTTCTAGAATCTAGAGGCAATACTCAAATGGTAGACCACCCTCCCTGAAGCTAGCCAACCAGCAGTGCACAGATCTCCCCACCGCTGTCAGCCCCCAGCTATGGAGGGATCTTACCATGCTGATTGGCCTGCGAGTTCTGCAGAAGAATTTCATGTGCATTTCTACCACCTCGCATATGCTGCTCAGCACCTGGGATTCACCAGACAGCCATTGACGGGAGGGCATCTGAGCAAACGGAGGCTGGGACAGAACAAGGGACGTATTAAGTTGTTTTAAAAAGGTCTCTCTCTCTCTCTCTCTCTCTCTCTCTCTCTCACACACACACACACACACACACACACACACCACCTTCCAGAAGGAAGTCCAGAATGGCTTATAGCAACAACAAAAAATACAGGCAAACCTACAAAATGGCATAGAGCTCCTCTGCAAACACTACATGTTACGTTTCCTTTAAAAGACCTGCTCAAGGAAGTATGTTTTGGTTTGCCTCTTGCAGGGTCAAGCTCTGGTGTATCTCCTTTGAGCAGAAGATCTATAGCTGTGAAGGCAGAGCAGATAGTTAGCCTGGCTTCCACCAATTCACCCTCATCAGGAGCTTGGCTGCTGCAAACTAGGGCTCCACAAGCTTCTTTGTGCTTGCTTGCAAGCACAGGCACTCAGGACCCCTCCAGACATCTTTTTTAAAAACTGCATTCATCATTATTTGTGCTCATGGTGGTATTAGGGCAGTCGGAAGTGGGAATCTCTAATCCGTTTACTATATGTCAGAGGCGGGGAACCTTTTTCAGTCCGAGGGCCACATTCCTTTCTGGGCAAGCTTTTGAGGGCCACATGCCACTGGTGGGCAGGGCCAGAGGCAAAAGTGGGCAGAGCAATGCATGTTGACTTTACCTTCACACAGTAGGTTAGTTTTGACAATCTCACACAACGCTCTCTTATCTTCCATCCAGGCAAGCAGGAAGCATTGTCAAAGTTCAGGGGTATATTCTAGCCTGGGAAAAACTCGTGTGTGGGTGTGAAACAGGGTCAGCAAGGGACATGGCCTTGGGAGAGTTCCAAGGGCCAGACAGAGAGGCCTGCAGGTCCACATTTGGTCCCTAGGGCTGCGGGTCCCCACCTCTACCATAGGCTTTCTTAATAACAATGGGTACCTGCAGATCTTTCAGCATCTCCTCCAGCAGCAGCTGGCATGCCTTCTTCTGGGCTTTCTCCAGGGCAACGTGAAGGGTTGATGACATCTTGCTGGCCTCTGAGGATGTTGATCTGCCTTCACACAGGGCTGCAATGGAGGTGCTGCCAGTGGAGGGAAGAGGAATAGCTGGGAAGCGGGCTTGCATGTATCCTGCTAGCAAGAGAAGCCCAGATACAGCAGGCATGTGGAAGGAATCAATCACAGGAGTTGGGAATACCTGAGAGCCTGGCAGTTGTTGAGGGTTGATAGCAAGTAAGGCACATAGCACTTGGAGGTTGCAGGTTCTCGTTGATGCTCCTTGCCAAATCCCACCAGGTCTTCATACAGGCTGCAGAGAACACAGCAGTTGTCATGGCATCTTGCACACCAGTAGCCAACCCCCCCCCCCATCCCATGTGTCTTGAGAGTGAAACAGTGCAGAGTTCCACATATGATGAAGAATAAGCAGACCTATGCCCCACCTTCAGTATACATTTAAAGCACTTTTGCCACTTTGCCACTTTAACAGTGGTTTCTCCCACAGAAACCTGAGAATTGTAGTTTGTTAAGGGTGCTGAGAGTTGTTAGGAAACTGTTTTTCCCCTCACAGAGCTACAATTTTCAGCATGGCTTAACAGTCAGTGCCTCTTCGCAGGAATCATAGATCTGTAAGGAAAATGTGTCTTTAACAAACTACAGTTTGGGATGAATGAACTTGTAATCTTGAAGCGCCCTCTGATGGCTTTAGAAGAATTAGACAAATTCATGAAGGGACAATGGCTACTAACCACTATTGTTAAATACTGCCTCCAGGATCGGAGGCAGACAACTTGTTTACTGAGCTTATGAGGAGGTTAGACTACATCTGGTCTTTACTGAGCTTTTTTCTGATTTGTTTGTGTGGTGATTATACAACAATGAGGATTCATCCTGTTTTGCTTGCGAGTTGATTTTACCTCTTTCTATTAGATATTTGCCCATCCTACACTTTTTAGTGCATTTCTCTATCACTTTCCTAACTGCAAATAGTCAGGAATTTGTTTTAAACTGGATTTGTTGTGCTAGGTCAACACAGAGCTTTCATCCACCTTCATTTCTGGTATGGGCTTACATTCTTTTTGCATAATACTGACAGATCTGGAAGTAATGCCTCTTCTGGGGAAGAGCAGAGGAAGAGAGAGAGAGCTATTGCACTCATGTCCTGTTTGCAGGATCTCCACAGAGCTATGTATGGGAAGCAAGATGCTGGACTAGGCAGGCCTTTGGTCTGATCCCTCAGGGGTGTTCTTGTGGCGCAGAAATAACATACCTCATTTCAAGCCCACTAAAGGTTTTCTGTAAGGAAAAAGGAGCCTCAGTTGGAGCAGCATTAGGGAAATGAGCCTCCACAGCCCTCCAGTGAAAGAAAGGGGAAAGGAGCAGGGATCCTTAGCAGGAATGATAACCAAACTCAAGCAAGAACCCAAGATGTCTCATTGGGCTGGGCCTGAAGGTCCTATTGCTGGTGAATTAATGTTAGGGACATGGGAAGCTACCTTATACTGAGTCAGATCATTGGTCCGTCAATGTATTGTCATCACTGATGGGCAGCAATTCTCAAGGGTTTAAGACAGCAGTCTTTCCCAGTCCTCCCTGCAGATGCCCTACTTGGGACCTTTGGCATGCAAAGCAGGTGAGTCATGATGCTTTCCCTACTGAGCTGTGCTGTGATGAGCATCCTTTTCTTGCCTCTCAGTCCCTACTCTGCATCAGCAGCATGGAGAGAGAACTGACCTGCCCAGAAAGACCTCAAGCTCCTCCAGGGCCATGTTGCACAACTTCTGCTGCAGAGTATCTGAGATGAGGGATGCCACTCGGATATTTTCATCCAGCATCTGGGGCAGGCAAAGAAAGAGAGGAAGGCGATTAGATGAGTGGGGATCAAACACATGGCTTTGCTTCTGCAGCCAATAGGACACGCTGTACAGGAATCAGGTAGGCTTCCCTGCAGTGCATTGTCTTTCTTCTCTGACCTTCATGACAATCATGGGAAGGCTGGTCTGGAAGCAGCCTTGATAGTCTGATTCGGGCTCCTCTTCACTGAACCACTCTTTAAACTCCATCTCCAGCGTCTTCTGCATCCACTGAGCAAAGCTGGCCTAGAAGAACAAGCGGAGATGGTTTATGGCAACAGAGGTTGAGGAACCTTATTCACCCCGAGGCCCGCATTTTTGTTTGGATAACCTTCTGAGGGCCAAGTGCCTATAGTGGGCATGGCTGGAGACAAAAGCAGGCGGAGCAACAAATGTGAATGTCACCTTTGCATATGGGCTAATTTCTCCACATGAAGCTCTCTATCTTCCATCCAGACACATTCCAGCCAAGAAAAAGCACTCATGGGTATAGCCTGGGGAAAGTTCCCAGGGCCAGATAGAGAGGCCTGGGTGGGGTGGGGTGGACAAATTTGGCTCTCAGACCTGAGTAACCATTCTCTTTTTAAGTGAAGACCAGGGACCCTCCACTGCACACAAGCCACTCACAACCCCAGCAGTGTTCATATTCATTTGCCTAGCTCCTTTCTCCTGCGGATGAGAAACATCTCTTTAGTGGGGCAGCTGATATACAGTACATACGGCTCAGATCCACACCACACATTCACAGTACATTTAATGCACATTGCTTCCCCCGAAGAATCCAGAGAGCTACAGTTTGTTAAGGGTGCTGGGAAATATAGCTCTGTGTGGATATGACCTGCAGTATGTGTTCGACCTCCACCTCTGGTCTTCCTGAAAACCTGCCACCTCCTATTTTTATCCCTATTTCTCTCCACTGCTGTGAAACAATGGATGCTTCCAGACTGTCACTATTTTCAGGTGGAATTCAGCCACAGGCCAGCAGATTCAGGTTTGCTCAATTATAGTTGATTAGAAGGTCTTGCACAACAAACCTGTTTCCCTGAAAGGTAGCACTTTCTGTGCTATTTTTGGGTGGGATTCGATCTCATGCAGCAAACCTGTCTCCCAAATCAGGATGAATGTTCGTTAAATAGCCAACACCTTCCAACCTCCCCAGCAAACAAATCAGGATGAATGCTCAATAAACAGGTGATCTGGAAGTGCCCGATGAAAACTCCAGAGACTAGAGGGTCTTAAGAGGCAAACTGCACAGAAGTAACACGTTTTGGCTGAAGGCTACTTATTCAGAATAAAAGCAGTTTGGGGTAGAGACCTATTTTGAACAGAACAGAGGAGGAATGCTTAGCCCTTTCTTCACCAGCCATTTCCCCATCTGCTCCAAATCGCCCTCTTGACCCTCAGAGTCCCATGTGCGTGGTTGCCTGAGTTTGGAACCCTGAGCAGAGCCAAATCAGTTGGGGAGACAATCTGGACCAGGAAAATGGGTGGTGGGAAAAGGGTAAAGCACCACTGCCTCATCTATCCCCTACCTGTTCAAAATGGGCATCTCCTGAAGGTGCTTTTCTTCAGAAAGAGGAGACAACAAGGACGCTTTACACAACTTTGTGTATAGCATAGCATGGCATCCAGTAATATGCCACTTGTCCCTTATTCACAGGAATATGCTGGATACTGAGACAACTGGTTCCTCTAGCTCAGTAGTGGTCCATCCAGCCCACAGCAGCTCTCTAGACTTTCAGATGGAATATTTCCACATTCACTGGTAAGAAAAGATCTCTGCCTGAATATTTGGAGAACTTCATATTAACACTCTCCATCACCCAGGTTTCTAGGCCAACCAGCAAATCTAAATATATTAGTGCTTCAATATCCACAGTCATTTTGTTCCCCATAGTCTTCACGACTCACCTGTACTTTCCCTACATAGGTCTCCTCCAAGTAGTCTACTGTATCCACAGGAAGCAGAGGACCCAAGACTGCGATGTCCACTTCAGGTAGAAGGCTTGGGTGGGTCATCATTTCTGAGCTGTGGAACACAAGAAGGGTCAGGAGCAAAAGGTACCTAAGTTCAACTTTCCACTTTCAGGCTGTTCAGTACACCTGAAACAGGATTATGTGTGCATATTTCTAGTATTCTTGTACGGGGAAATGCAGCCCATTGTCAAATCTGCTTCTTTGCAAATGCCACCCGACAGTTGCCTGCTGGTACAACAGAGAACATGACTGGATAAACACCCACCTGTTTAAAGCATTATCCTATCACTTTAACAGTCACAGCTTCCCCAAAGCATCCTGGGAACTCTGCTTCGTCAAGAGTGGTGAGAGTTCTCAGTAGACCAGTGGTGGCCAAACTTGGCCCTCCAGCTGTTTTGGGACTACAATTCCAATCATCCCTGACCACTGGTCCTGTTAGCTAGGGATGATGGGAGTTGTAGTCCAAAAACAGCTGGGGGGCCAGGTTTGGCCACCACTGAAGTAGACCTTTCACAAACAACAGTTCCCAGAATTCTTTGGGGGGAGCCATGACTGTTAAAGTGGCCCACGAGTGCTTCAGATGGATGGTGGTTGGGATTCCAAGTCAGAGTTATGGGCGGTAGGCAAATGTAAGCCCCAGCACTTCTTTTTCTAAAAAAATTAATGACCCCTCACTTCCCCTATGAACTCCAACACCTGCCATTAGGAGCACTGACCTTGGGTAAACATGGAGTGCCCACTGGAGAAGAGTAAAGACCTCCTGCTTTTCCAGCTCCCGAGTGAGGATGTGATGCAGGTGTTTGGCAAGGCTTTGATGATACATGGCAGCAAAGGCTGCGACGATATTGTAGTGAGGCGGGCAGCACTGGGCCATCAGGTCTTTCACAACACACAGTTCAGCCAGGATGCTGTTCTGCAAGGACGTCAAATGCTGAGCAAGGTGCTGTCCTTGGGCATTGCTTGGCATGGCCTGGAAGTGGGAAGCGACTATGGTGTCCTGTATAACCTGGAAGAACTTCTGCCTCCAGCACTTGGGGCGCCCTGGTGGGAGGAAGCCAGAAGGAAGCTGAGTTCTCAGCAGCAAGGCAGCATCAATGCTCTCCTCACGCTCAATAATGCGTAGCGTGGACACAAAGAGGGAGGGGTCCTCAGACACCAGTCTTGTGCTGTGGGCCACAACGTGCCACAGGTGCTGGGCAAGGGCATCGTTCAGTTCCAGGAGGCCCCTGAAGTAGGACTCCACACTGGCCAGGTGCGAGGAGCTGAGCAGGTTGTGGTGATGCAGCTGGAACAGGATGCTGTCCCGTAAACTCTCTAGCTCCATGAATCCTGCATGGGCTTCCAGCAGGTGGTGATTCTGCAGGAGGTCAAAGGTCTCGGAAAGGAGTTTGTGTACTGTGTAGGAAAGAAGAAAGGGAGAAAGGGCTTCAAAACCATAACCTGGGGAAGAAAGAGGAATGATATCCAGTGTGGTTAGAGCAGTGGTTAGAGCAGGGGTTTGGAACCCTCTGTCCAAGGGCTGGGCAGATGAGGGGGAAAGGGGTGCTGTACAAAGTATGCAGCTCCTCTACAAGATTATCTGCTGCAAGACGATCAAGCCAGAGAGGGAAATGTCTCAGCTGAAAGGTAGGTGCGTTGCTTGCAGATATATAGAAGGTCATCCCATGTGTTTTGGAATTGCATGCATGCAGTTTTCCAGATGCAATGGCATTTAGATATTTGAGGTTATGAATAGCCTCTTTACCCTTGGCTGAGTGCTCTGTGCTGGTGTTTTGTTATTCTGATATGATTGTTTTGCAGTTTAATTTCATAATTTTAGTTGTTCATTGCACTCATTCTAATTGTGTGGTTTTTGTAACCCACTCTGGGACCATTTGGTGAAGAGTGAGGCACAGATGTAACAAGTGGATATAATAATAAATAACACATATTACAAACTGAAGCTCACCTGAGAAAAGTTGGGGCAATGTCTGGGCAACTGAACCCAGCTGGGCATGTTCCACTGCCACCTCCCGTAGTCTCTGCAGGCTCTGAAAAGGGTCGGTGCTGGATGCCAAGGACTGGCATATGTTTCTCAATGCTTGCCGCACATGTTGAACATCTGCAGTGGCTGAGTGCAACTGCTCCAGGCCTGTGCTCACACCCTCTAGGTAGGACTGCACAGTTGACTAGGGACAGAGAGAATCAAGTGGCAAAGAGGACACAGAGACTTCACAGGCAGGTCAAAGGGCCGTGGCTCAGTGATAAAACATCTGCTTTCCATGCTGAAAGTCCTAAATTCAATCCCCAGCATCTCCAACTAAGGCTGGGATGGACCCCTGCTTGAAACCTGGAGAGCCGCTGCCAGTCAGTGTAGACAATACTGTGCTAGCTAGCTCTGACTCAGTATAATGCAGCTTCCAGTGGGATCTCCAAAACCTTGTTCTATTAAATTCATAATCAAGGCTGCTTAAACCAGTGAGATTTCAGGATCAAGCTGCATTAATACTTGAAAGAGTGGCTCTCCTAGTATATGCCAACCTGACAACCAAGGTTTTGGTCAATGCCCAACAGACAGTGACCCAGGATAGGGTCTTTTCTGCTGTGGTGTCCTGGATGTGGCATCACCTGCCTCTGTAGGTGTGCCAGGTATCATCAGTATATCAGCTGGCATAAAGACACACCTCTCCACTTGGACCTTTGGGACCCCACTGGCATTGGTGTTGGGTGATTTTGGATTGAAATCCTTTTTTGCCAAGGTTATTCAAGGCTGCTAGTGTTAATCTAGTTTTATCCTGGGACAGAGCAACGGGAACTCACCCTATCATGGGAATTCAAACCGCAGACCTTACGATCGGCAAGCCCAGGAGGCTCAGTGGTTTAGACCACAGCACCACCCACGTCCCTAGAACCTTGGTTATTGGGTGGTTTATAAATAAATCTAGGCATAGCCAAGGCCTGGCATCTGGGATTGCTACTGATGGGCACTTGCCAAGGCCCATAACTCAGCATCAAGCCCTGAAACTCCCTGATCTTGCTGGTTCTCTTTTTTACAAACAACAACAGCCCTTGCCCGCTTTGAGCACGCCGCAAGTGATAGGGGTAGGGAGAAAGTGCAGCTGCCTTCGGTCACATGACCCTTCTGGTGAACCCATCCAATGGCCATCCAAAAGCTGGAAGAGCCAACCCAGGTGTTCAGGGAACAGTCAGTGGAGGCTGGTACATTAGGGCAAGTGGGGCACTGCCCCACCAGCCTCAGTCTGCTGTCACCCACCCCCCAACTGCCTGCCTCCATACTTACAATGGGTTCAGGAGGTGGCATTGCCTGTCCCCTTCCTCTTCCTTACTCAGTGTGGCCACTCCTCAACAAGGAGGAGGATGGTGACAAAGCTAGAATCAGTTGTGTCTGCTTGTCATTGGCATTTGGCTGCACTTCATGTTGGGTTCCCTGACTTCCGCCCTCCCAATCCCAATGGGCACTGGCCAGCACTGGTTCCAGCGCTGCAACTACCAACCTTTATGCGGGATTGGATGGAACTGTTGCGTTGTATCTCTCGGATCCGATACTCCTCAAGGCCCTCTAATTTGTCAGGTCGGTAAAAGACCCCAGATGCCCATTTTAAGGCAGCTCCTCTGGCTAATTTTTCAGCCTTCTCCACTTCTGGCCATTCTTGGTCTAAAACAGAGAAGGAAGAGGGAGAAGAAGGAAATCCACACATACAGCTGCGAGTCTTTGCAAGACAGGAATTGCTCTTCCATCCCCAGCTGCTCCCCTGGAATGCAGGAAGGAAACAGGATGTGACCGCCTACCCACGATCTGGATAGCCTAGGGGGAGAGGTGGAATATCGGTGGAGGGGAAGCTTCTGGGGCTTGGAGACACAATGACCTGGGAAAAGGAGGCACACTTGTATTGTCAGACGTCTGGCTTCAGAGACAAGAGACGAGGCGAGAGAGGGGGCGTTAGAAGGGCGTATGGAGTCTGATAACTAATTCCCTCTACTGTATCTGAAGAAGTCTGCATGCAAACGAAAGCTCATACCAATAACAAACTTAGTTGGTCTCTAAGGTGCTACTGGAAGGAATTTTTTTTTATTTTGTTCCCTCTACTAAAGAATAGCTGTTCTATTTATAATGGGCATAAGGGCAATTATGAGGCTGCTAGCATGCTACCAGAGTTAGTTCAAGCTTTTGCTTTTAGCATTCAAAGCCCTGTACAACTTGGGGTCAGGTTACCTGAGGGATCGTCCAGCAACTTTGCAGTGGAGGCTGGAAGATAGGAAATTTCGCAAAGGCAAATGGATTATCGCACTATAAACAGCCACAGCTTCCCCCAAAGAATTCTGGGAACTGTAGTTTGCTAAGGGTGCTGAGAGTTGTTAGGAATGCTCTATTGCCCTCACAGTCCTGCAATTCCCAGAGTTCCAATAGCCAGGGCCACCCCTTGAACTGGTTATTAGTAAGGAGTTGGCAAGTGGCTGCGGGGAGATTTAACTTGGTGGAGCAGTGCCCCATTTGCCCTGATGGACCAGCCTCCACTGCAATTGTGTTCCTCCGGGGGGGGGGGCATTGTTAAGAGTTCTCCATGCTGCAGATGTATGCATGAGGTCAACTAAAACCCAGGTCTTAAGTGTTGTTGTGGCTTCAGCTCTATGGAATCTGCTCCCTGGTGAAATTAGACAAGCACTTGGGTTTTTAGGCAGTTACTGAAAGCTTTCAAAGAGGACTTACTCTGAGGAGTGACTCAGCCGTTTTATACTCAGGAGTGACTCAGCCATTTTTAATGGCATATTGTAATTTAAGACTTTCAAGATTTGCTTTTTTAAATGTTACATACAGTGGTACCTCGGTTTATGAACTTAATCCATTCCAGAAGCCCGTTCTTAAACTGAAGCGCTTTCCCTAATGAGGCCTCCTGCCGCCGGTGCCCTTCTATCATTTGGCTTCCGTTCCTAGACTGAGGTAAAGTTCGCAAACTGGGACACTACTTCCAGTTTTGTGGAGTTCGTAAACCAAATAGTTCATAAACAGGGCTGTTCTTAAACCGAGGTACCACATATTTCTGTTGTACACTGCTTTGGAAACTTTAGTTTGGAAGTGGTTTGAAACTCATTAAAGAAATAAATAAAGGGTGAATTCAAATGACTGGGCAAATCTGTACCATGTAGGATCAATCTTCCCCAATATGATGCCCTCCAGATGTTTTGAAATACACTGCCCATTAGTTGTGCTGGGTGGGTCCACTGGGAGTTGCAATCCAAAACGTCTGGAAGGCTGATATAAAGAAACCCAACATTGCCACTCCTCTCCATCCAAAGCATGAAGGTGTTGTAACCCTAGGCTTCACCTTGTGATAAGAGGCCTACAGACCAGAAGTAGCCCACTGTGTCCCCTCCAGATATTGTTGGACTACAACTCCTATTATCCTTGACTATTGCCCAGCTGGCTTGTGGCTGATGGGAGTTAGAGTCCAACAACATCCAGAGGCACCATGTTGTCTAATCCTGCACTACTTTATTTATTTCTTTTATATCCCACCTTTTTCTCCAAGGAGCTTAAGCTGACATATGGTTCTTCCACGCCCCACATGTAATGCCAACAACAACCCTGTGAAGTAGATTAGGCTGAGAGCCAGTGATTGGTCCAAGGTTACCCAGTAAACATCATGGCTGAGTGGGATTTGAACCCTGGCCCCCCAGAGCCTACTCTGACACTCTAACCACCGCTCCACATTGACTCTAGACTCTAGACTGACAGCACCCGACATAGCGGCATACACTAGAGTGGCCGTGTGTCCTGCTTTCAGAGGACACTTCTCTACTTGAAGGGCTGCCAGGGGCCAGTCCTTTATTTAAAAGTGTCCTCTACCAGAGCACCACACAGTAAGGTTTTAAAGCATCTATGGTATTGCTCCCAGTGAGGACAGACAGTGGACAGACAAACCAATCTCTGGCTCTGATTTTTCTAGCCCATTTATTTCCAAAAAGGACAGTTACTATGACATGTAAGTATCTCTCTGAGACCTCTGCCTTCCTGCATGACCCCAAGAATGCAATATTATCTAGGAAAAAGTATCTGTGACATCTCACAGCCCAGGTGGATAAAGTTTAAGTGCTTTTCTTAAAGTGGAAGGTGCCTGGAACCCATATACTGATGGTTAGGCTAAAATTGTCTGGCACTTTCCTCCTTAAGGAAAGCACTTTAAAATCATAACCTCATTCATTGTACGTGTGCCGAGATGTCAGGTACAGTATTTTTTCCCCTCATCAATTGCAAGAACAGGGAGTTCTTTCTCAAGTAGGGAGAGAGAGAGAAATCAACACAGCTAGGAGACTTGCTGAACCCAAAGCCCATCTAGGAAGGGCCCCATATGCCTCACCCCACCCCACTGAATGGTACAGTCACTGGGATCCTGTAGCTGCATTTCCCGTTACCTTTGGATCTGGTGGAATCCTCCTCCTCTGCAGACATGCCCATAGATTCAGCTGCAGTGCACAGGTCCAGAGCTTAGGGCTGGGCTGAGCAGAGGAAGCAGAGCCAGCAATAGCAGTTTCCGTCAGTGATACTACTTCCAGCTCCTCAGGGGCTTGTTCTGTAACACTGCAGATAGACTCAGGATGTAGGAACAGGAGGGCGGAGGAAACAGAAAATGCACTCGAAAGTTTAATTCTTAGGGAATGCAGATTAAGCAGCACAGAACAACTCTGGTATATATGCATGCCTGGGTTGTGGTCACCAGGATTCCTGCATGTCCCTCTGCCTTCAGCGGTAGCTACTGGTATTTGGGACTAGTAAGGAAGGCAGGGAGATCAGCAATAGGTGGAGACAGGCAGGCAGAATGACAAGCAGAATCAACCTCTAGCTTGTTGTAAGTAAGGAGGAAGACAGGTCCACAAGGGTCATTTAGTCCAACCCCCGCAATGCAGGAATCTTTTGCCCAATGTGGAACTCGAACCCACAACCCTAAGATTAAGAATTTCATGTTCTACCAACTGAGGACATGTTCTTTCAGATATTTGGAGCCCAAGTCATACAGGGATTTAAACACTAATGCACCTTGAATTGGGGCCATAAATAAACTGACAACCAATATACTGAGTTCCTTTTTTGGAACCTAACACAGCATGTTAAAACACACACATATAATGTGGCTGAATAGACAAATAATATGAAGTGCTTCTTTTCTCAATGAAAGGGTTATCTAATGATCAATTGCTTGAGTTAGTCAATGTGCCCCATCCTGGATAGTTATTGCTTATTTGTTTATTTTACATTATTTCCTTTCCTCTGAAAGTGGCTTACAGGTAAAACAAGAGCCACTAGAAACATAGAAAAATCAATAATTAAAATACAATGAAACACTGATAGAATTAAAAATATATAATATATAAAATATGTATAAAACATACCAATAATTACAATAAAAACAGCACAGCACCAGGTCACATGACTTAAATGAATGGAGATAGTATTCAGCTTAAGTCCTGGCCTGCAGCCCCAGCAAGCTTTTGCTCATCCAGCCAAGCCCTGTGTGAGCTGGGGTGAGCCAACTATGCCAGCGTATTCCTAGCTGAACTTGCATTCAGACTTACACTGGGGTAGCTGAGCTCAGAGTTAAATAACACTGAGGAAAACTTTTGCCTGACAGCTATTAGTATGGTTTCCACTGGGTGTGCATTAATGTGGTGGCACAACTTATAGGGGGATCTCAAGCTGTAAGAAATCCAGTTCCCACCCCTGCACTGCAAGACCAGATATTTCTAAAGTGGGTTGCTACACTCACCATTCAGCTGTGATCTACATGCCAAAGAAGTATTTCAGTGTAAGTGCTATCTGGTAAGATAACCCATCCATCCAACCAGTTGCAACCATAGATTATCAAATCAGCAGGAAACAGTTTGTGTCTGAGGACAGTGATAACTGGGACACACAACAAGGGCTAAGAGAGGCGAGAAGGACATATATACAGATGTTGAGATAGGTGAAAAGCAAGAGACTTTGGAATAAGGGGGTGTCATAGGTGCATTATGGCAGTAAGGTCCTAGATTAGAAAGTTATTGCTGTACTTTATAAATCTTTTGGGGACATTGATGACTATTATGGAATAACACTTTGCGCATAATTCTTATTTCATTTGCTCTCACAACTACCCTGAGATAGATCATCACCGTTTACACTTTGCAAATGGGAAAGGAGTGACTTGTTTCAAGCTTAGGCCATCAGTGCCAGGAGCTGAAGATCAGCTCTCTACCCATTATGGGGCAGTGGCTCCCGCATGAAAGGTGTCTGGATTTGTACGGATTAAATCGCTAAACACAAGTCCCTAAATTGGATGTTTCTAGTCATGCGATTTCTTTCAGTTCTGCAAAAGATTTGACTTAAATAAAAAAAAAAAGTTTCTGTCCTGTAGTAGCAAACTACTGTACTGTAGTTTGCAATTTGCCGTACGGCAGCCTACAAGTGGAACCCGCAACAAAATGTTGCATCATTGAGTGTGCACTGATTTAACCATTTGGCAACAGAAGTCCACCACTCATAAAGAGGAGAGCATAACAAACCCACCGGACAGAGCTATATTCTGCTCTTATGGACAAGAAGACAACGGAGAGGGGGGCGGGGAAACGTTCATTTTCCGAACATCCCACAGGCGCAACCCTTTGGAATCCTCAAGGCGCCACCAGTGTTTACACGCCACTGGCCAGCAGGGGACGCTACAACGGCGCGAGAGGGGAAGCCGGTGGTGGTGGTGGTGGTGGGCGGAGCCGAGCAGAAGGAGGCGGGAGGGAGCGTGGCGGCGCTCCGCCCTCTCTCCCAAGATGGAGCCTTCCCTCCTCCTCCCTCCTCCCGTCGTGCCCTGCGGCGGCCGGAAGCGGCAGAGGGGTCAGCGCGCGGGGGCCGTACCGGAGACCCGGGAGCTGCACCGGCCTCGGCGGCGGAGGGCCTGAGCCGGACGTGGATGGCGGAGTCCGCGGCGCAGGCACCGGGGGGCGCCCCGAGCCGGCACGAGAAGAGCCTGGGGCTGCTCACGACCAAGTTCGTGTCTCTGCTGCAGGAGGCCAAGGACGGCGTGCTCGACCTCAAGCTGGTGAGGAGGAGGAGGAGGAGGAGGAGAGAGCGGGGAAAACGGGGTGGCCGGGGGGGGGGTCCTGCTGGCTCCCATCAGGGCAAGAAGCACTCCTGCTGGGCAGACTTAGGGCTTCTTGGATCTACTTTGTTCCCCCTCCTCCCCCAAAAATCCCCCCTTCACCAGCCAGAGGGAGCTGAACACACACACACACGTGTGTCACTCAGCTAGTAAGAACAAGGTGCCAGGATCTGGGATGGGTTCCCTTGTACCACAACGGTATTGATATCACAACCCTTTTACGCTTAGATTAGCTTTCTTCATTTCAACAACAGCCCCATTAGTGATCCTTTTTTGGGGGGGGGTTGTGTTGCTGCTATGAAAACAGTTAAGAAACCCTTGCCAGTAGATCCCAATTGCTTTCTGCCCACCCGATGGTATAGACAAGGGAAAGGAGGCAGCGTGGAGTGGCGGTGGCAGGATTTGCCTCTTGGGGCCGGATCGGGCTTACGGAAAGTAAGAATCGGGCCCTATTAGGTATCTGTTCCGACCACCTCCTTTTGTCTGGAGCTTTGGTCTGTTGCTGTGTGTCCACATTTGGGATCTCTTGACTCCGTTCCATCTTCCCATGCAGGGTTGGATGTGTGTGTGTGTTAGGAAAAATCCCAGTTAATAGATCCTGCCTTGAATTGGGTTTTTCTCTCTCTCTGTCCTCAGACCAAATGAGCAAACTTTGGGAGCCAACTGCTTCCCCACCTGTTTGCTAGCTCTTCCTCTGACCTCCCTCACCTCATATCAAGGAAGCATGACCGTTAAAGTGCAGCATCCGCCAAAAGGGGAGATAATGCTGAGTTGCATGTTGGGTATGGACTGCAGGAGTGCATGAAGGGATCTCTGCGGGTGGGGGTGTTACACTGAGCTGGTTGCATATGTATAACTTAGTCGCAGGTGTGATCAGTCTGTTGCCAGTGCAGAACTCCAGCAGTTGCAGGAGCTTCTGCTTTACCGCAACAGTGGCTTCTGTGTGAAAGGGACTGCAGGTGTTCGCAACCTTGCCTGAAGTGCTTAACCTTAACTGAAATCTGCTTTTGGTTCCACTGCAGTGCAGGCAGATGGGGAAGCAGGCAGACGCCTCTGCAGTTCAAAACGGTTTAGGACCAAACACTGGAAATCTAGAGTAGAAAAAGTGGGCAGGAAGAAGCTTTTAATGCTATGAACCACCAACTGTTTAAACAACAACAAAAAAGCATTAGTATAGTGTTACTGAATCCAGATGTGGCTTCTTATGTGAACTAGGCCAGTAAGCTGCATGGCCATCTAAGGGCCTTTGGTTTGGAAGGGAACAGCAGTGGGAAGGAGCCCTGCTGGAGCCCTGTCTAAGGTGATTGATGATGGCTTTGACAGCATAGGTCTGTGTATCTTTGCACCAAAGCAAACCCCCCTCTGTTCAGGTGGTGCTTACTCCTACGGAAGTGCAAGGAGGGTTGCAGCTTGAGACTTTTCATCAAGGCAGCTCTTGTATTTTGCTAACTCCAGAGGAGCAGACATAAGAAGCTGCCTTGTTCCCCCTAGCTCAATATTATCTAAACTTTAAATTACTGGCAAAAGCTTGCCAGGGTTTAAGATCGGAGGGTTGCATACAGTTTAGCGCCACTCAGAGTAGATCCATTGAAATTAATGGGCATTATTAATATAGGTCCATTAATTTCAGTGGGTCTACTCTGAGTAGAACTTGTGTACAATCCAGGGTCCTTCCTATCCCTACTTAGAGATGCTAAGGATTCTTTTTCATGCAGGGTCTGTTAGCAGCAGCATATGTCCATGGGCACTTTATGTATGTTCTTATGTAGTAGTCATACTGTTCTTGTGAATGACAAAGTTACACTTACATATTTAACAAACATGAACTGTGCTGCATGTTGCTGACCATAGCTCAGTGGTAGAGCACATGTTTTGTGTGCAGAAGGTTCAGAGTTCAATCGCTGGCATTTGAAGATTAAAATAAAATCTAACGGCAGGTAATGTGAGCTGCTGCCAATGAGAGCAGACAATACCACGTTACGTGGACACATAGCGTAAGCTGCTCTTACACAACTCCCTTTGATCCATTTGTGCTCCCAGCATTGTGTGACTGAAAGACATCTGAATATTTTTATATCTGGGTGAAGTTACGAGTCCTCTTAATTTCTCTAGAACCTGCTTTCTAATAGTAAGCGCTCTAATCTACCTACCTTTTCACCTTTACCTTGAGAAAAGGGCATCTTGGTATCTACAAAATCTACAAAATCTTTGTTAACACATCAGGGATTTGTTAACACATTGCATTTTATGCAACCATGATATGGGGGATTTTGATTTTCCCCCTCTATTGCATCTTACTGCTGGATATGCTTCCAGGCATTACCTGTTTCTGCATGCTAGACATTTGGTGAAGCTGAGGATCCAGAAAAGTCACAGAATACAACCCAGCTGCCCTGCAGCGATACTGCCTAAAGAGGATATAGAGAGTTTGGTTCTTACACTGGGTACTGATAATCCACATCACTGTTCATTGATGTTCTGAACAGTGGATATATAATAGTAATAGTAATAAATAGGAAATCATCTTTTATATGTTATAGATTTTGGGATTGCAATATTATCATCATGATGATTATGATATTACATTATCCTGTTCTTCCTGCAGGGAGCCCAAGACAATTTACATATTTCCCTCTCCTGTCTCCCATTCACAATAACTTGGCTAGATAAGATTAGGCTGAGAGAGTGACTGCTCCAAGCAAGGCTTTATGGCTGAGTGCAGATTTGGATTCCTCACCCAGTTCTCTAGCCACTACACCATGTTGTCTCTGTGTGTGGCAGTGTAGCAGAGAAAGCAATGCCACACAGGTACACTTTTCTGCCATGAAAGGTAGGATTTGTGCCCTCATCTGCCATGACATCAGGCCGTCTTTGGGGCCACTTGGAAGGAACCCCAGGATGGCAGATGGGTTGCAGCTTCTCTTGCTGAACTTCTGTTTTGTTTATAAACTAACCCCCTGAAATGGAACATGTGGGAGGCAAAGAGATTTAATTGATGGTTCCTCTCCCAAACCCAAGACACTGAGTCCAGGCCTGTTCCTATGTATAACTGACAAAGTGGCTGGAGGTGTTTTTTTGTTTTGTCAGCTTCCTGCTGTTCTCTGAGTGGCTCAGGCATTCGTGAGCAGGGCATGATAATGTTTTGGGTTTCCTACACAGGCAGCAGATACCTTGGCAGTGCGGCAGAAGCGGCGCATTTATGACATCACAAATGTCCTTGAGGGCATAGGGCTGATTGAGAAGAAGTCCAAGAACAGTATACAGTGGAAGTAAGTGCTCGTGAATTGGAGCAAGGATTGGTGATCCTGAAACTAGGCTCTGTTCTCAGTGATGCATGGGGGGCAGTTGCATTTGAGGAGTGTGGCACAGTCATAGCTTGCATTTGAGTAGTTGACTGTGTCCTGAGTGCAGCATTTAAGGCAGTTTTGAGTAAGCTTCACCAATGGTCATGCTGTACTCCTGTTTGCTGAGTGGTCACAAATAGTAGGGAAATAGCTTATGAAATTGAGCTGTAAGGGGAGTTGCAGGTACCCACAACATTGGGATTTAGGTGCCTGCTTAAACTCATCTCTTTGCATTTGCTTTTCCTAAGCAGTGATCCAGTTATGTTTGATGTATTAAGCAGATATACTAATTTGGGATGTATTTTATAATTGTTTTACGAATATAAATTTATTTTATGCTGTTTGCCGCCATGATATTTTCCCCTTGATGTTGGCAGTATAGCATTTATAGGTTCAAACTTATAAAAAATGTACCTCACCTAAAACCTAATGACATGATATACTATTTGGGAGTAAAAACATGACTGAAGTTTGGAGGAACTCTCTTCCGAGGGAACTGTGTTGGTGGAAGGAGATCTTTGAATATTTTATTATTATTATTTATTGCATTTATAGCCCACCTTTTTCTCCAAGGAGCTCAAGATGGTCACAAGGTTTCTCCCCATTCTTCATTTAATCCCCACAACAACCCTGTGAAGTTGGTTAGGCTAAGAGGCAGTGACTAGCCCCAGGTCACACAGTGAGATTCATGGCCCGGTGGCAATTTGAACCCTGGTCTCCCAGATCCTAGTCCTGCACACTAACCACTGCACCATACTGGATAGAGACATAATATCTAAAGGGCTGTCAATTCCTCTCTGGAAGGTTTGAGCTTGGAAACAAAGGGGAGGAATAGTTTGTGCTCAGCGTGACTGAGCAATCCTGTGGGTTTGGGGAGGTATTTTGCAGTTGCAATGGCAGTGCCTCTGATAGCTCATGCCCTCTAGGGAAGCTCTGCAAGAAGTGGCCTCTCTCATTTTTCTTGCTTCCAATTCTCGTTCCCTCCAGAGGAGTAGGTCCTGGCTGCAACACTCGTGAAATTGCCCACAAGCTGATAGAGCTGAAGGCAGAGATTGAGGACCTGGAGCAGCGGGAGCGGGAACTGGAGCAGCAAAAGATGTGGGTGCAGCAAAGCATCAAAAATGTGACGGACGATGTACAAAACAGCCGATATCCTTCTGAGTGCACCGTAGTCCTTTTTCCTTCTTCCCCCTTTCAAACTAACAAACTACAGTTCCCAGGATTCTTTGGGGGAAAGCCATAACTATTCATTGTTATTTGGAACTACTTTATAATACAGGTGGGTGGGTGGAGCTTAAAAAGTGTTAAGTAAATGTATTGGATCCCAAATGTCCTCCTCTGCTGCTGCTTTTGTAGAGATGCACCCAGTAGGTGGGGCACATAGGACACATTCTGACCAGCGTGTTCTGCAGCACCGACTGATAACTAGATCTGTTGTTCACTTGTTTCTTCCAATTCCCTTAAACATCTTGAAGTGTTCTTTTGTCCAATGATCTCGTTGTTTCTGGATGCATCTGGTTTTCCCCCTTAACTTCAGGAACGTTAGCCTATGTGACTGATGAGGACCTCTGCAAATGCTTTCCAGGTGAGGATGTGGTGTATCCTAGCTAGATTCCCCTCCTGTATGCCATACCTTTTCCTTGGTGCTCTCCAGGTGTTATTAGGCTACAACTCCGATCATCTCTGATCATTGACTATGCTGGTGGGTGGGGGAGCTCAGCAACGTTGGGGACCCCACTCCTTGCTCTAGGAACAAATGAACTGAGCTGGGCAAGAGTTCCAGAGTTTAGAGCCTGTTTTTCTTAGAAATCAGGCAAACCTTCACAGCTCTCAGAAAGTGCAGTAGCCCTTGTCTTACTACCCAGGCTGGATTCCCCTCATGTATACTCTGTTTTGCCATCACCTTGCTTTAGTCACTTAGGTCTACTAGCATTAGCCAGATAAATATTGTGAATGAAATGGCCTTTTGCTCTGAAAAAATACAAGCAGCCTTAAAAAAAAAACAATACACAAATGCTCACACTGCCCTTCTGTATCTGAGAACTGTACGCAAGTCTGGGAGATGTCCTTTTTTCCTGCCAATGTTACTGGCCGTGTTACAGGTTTGCAGACCAGGTAAAGCATGGATGGGGAAGTGTTGTCCCTGCTGATGTGGCTGAACTATGACTTCCATCAACCCTGGCCATTGGCCAACCTTGTGAAGCTGATGGGAGTTGGCATCTAGCCACATCTGGAGGGCCACAGGTCTCCCATCTCTTGAGGGAAGAGGTGAAAAAGGAGGAAAGAGAAAGAGTGCACGTCTGGGCTTGCAACGGCTTGCTGCTCCATTCCTCACCTAGATCAGATTAGTAAATGCTGCGTTTGCTCTCTTGTTCCAGGTGACACACTGCTAGCCATCCGAGCCCCATCGGGTACTCAGTTAGAGGTTCCTGTCCCTGAGGTAGGTGGCACGTGGGTAACAAAGGAATGGTCCCTGGTTGCAAAGAGGCTATGGTGGAAGCCTTATATGAGGGATCGCTAGCCTTTGGCCCTCTTGGTGTTGTTGGGCTCCTGTTGGTGCCACCATAGCTCATGTTCTGCCTGCAGGAGGTCCCAGGTTTAATCCCGAGCACTTCCAGTTAAAATGTGGTCGGGCAGGAAAAAACCTGTGGCTGAAACCTCAAGGAACTGGTGACCCTTGGAACACTCAGCAGCATCTCGCATTGCAGGTTGATGCTGGCTGCAAGTTGTCAAGGAGCTTTCATTTCGCATTTTCTTGCACAACAACATTCATCTGGCACAAAACATTTTGCCAGTGGAACAAGTATCCCGCTAAGATTGTTGAGATTCCTGCGTTGCAGGGGGTTAAACTAGATGCCCCCAGAGTCCTCTCCACCTACAGTTCTATGATTCTAAGTAACTTAACACTATATTGGATACAGTCCTTTACACACATAGATGCATCACTGCGCTGGCTTGGGTGCCTTACCTTGCAGCAATCTCTCTCCCTTTCTTTAGGGCTTAAATGGTCAGAAGAAATACCAGATCCACCTGAAAAGTACAAGCGGTCCAATTGATGTCCTGCTTGTAAATAAAGACGCCTGGAGCTCTCCTCCAGTGGTACTACCTGTCCCTCCCCCGGAAGACCTCATTCAGTGTCAGCCGGTCACACTCTCTAAGGCACAGAGACCACCTGTTGCCCACTTCCAAGAAGCATCTCTTCCCAGTGGTACCCACCCTTCTGCGCCTGTTCCCAACAGCACACAGGACCAGGTCTCTGCTGTGCAGAAAGCAGCCAACGCCACAGGTGAGTCGCAGAGGAGCTTTCCCTTCCTGTAACCTCTCTCGAATATGACACTGAAGTCGAGTCACTTGGCCTTGCTGTCAGCCTCTTCCAGATGAAAGGCGTTGGCAGGCTTCGCTAGAGGCCTGCCTTCTTCAGCAGTCACCTGAGAACTTTCGAACCTGGCCTAGGCAAGGTTAGGAAGCCTCCAACATCACTGTCCCTTTTCAAAACTGCACCCAAACTGGACTGGGGATCCTGTAGCCCTCCAGATATTGTCAGGCTGCAGCTCTCATCTTCCCTAACCATGGGCCACACTGGTTGGTGCTGATGGGAGCTGGAGTTCAGCAACATTTGGAGGGCCACAGGTTCCCCCCACATGCTGTGAAGCCTTCCTATTTCATCAAACCTTAAGGGAGAATTTAAATTTTCCGAGTTTTTTCCATCGTATGTGTAGCCTCCTTGTGATTTTATAATTGTTTGGCTTTTTGTTTATTTGCTTTAGTGTAAATTAGTTTGAATTCTTGGAAAGTAGTATAGCCAGGCAGCTGTAAAGTACTTGGGTCTCAAACTGGAATAATATATTTACAGTGGACTGTACCAGCTTTTCCCATCATGTTTAAAAATTATAGTTGTATATAAATTATCTGACATAATTTTCAGTACATACAATTATTGTAAGCCAATAACACATACGTTCCTTTTTTCTAGTTCTGAAACAGCACATTCTTTCATATATGTAGTTACTGTATTTCTTATCCCAAATTAAGATACGGAAAGCACATAACATCCATTCATTGTAATCATCACTAGTCTTAATGTATTTATTTCTTTAAACACATTATTAAATAGGCCACCATCAAAGTGGTATACACTGAGAATGAAACACAGAAATGCAAGCTCAAAGAACAGTAAAATCAATTCAGCAAACTCAAACAATAAAACTTTCCATACAGGCTCTTAAAAACAACAGTGCTATTTTATCAAATATAAAATTGATCTTCCATTAACGTCTGGCTTACACCTTGGGGTAAGATTTCCTTTTAAAAAGCCCGTATTCAGTAGGCGACTAATCATCCTCATGTGAGGTGCCTGGCTCGTAATTGATTCAGGAGAACTGGATCTACAACACTTCTTATACATTCAGAAACCCAATCAAGTATTGACAGCTGTTTTCTCTACTGTTCCATTGTTGGGAGAGAGAGAAAACCAGTCCTTCCCCCCAACACACTCCCAAGTTTCCCTTCTACACATCCATCCTTCCTTAAACTTGATATTGTGCGTGTACTAACATATTCCATGTATCAGTGATGGGGAACCTGTGACCCTCCAAAAGAGAAATTGTTGGACACAGCCACAGCCAGCATGCCCGATAGTACTACAAAAACATCTGAAAGGCCACAGGTTCCCCATATATGGCTTACATACCAATTTAACAATCTGCCTACTGCAAGTGCATCAGAAAAGGGCAAGTTTTTTCTGTGGCAGGTCTGCCTGAGACAAATATTTGCTTTGCATTGTGCATTTGTTTGTGTGTATGTGTGTTCTCTCTCTTTTTTCTCTCGAGGATTAAATTGCGGTCTACCACTCCTCACTCCTGGAATGTGTGTTGAATTGTTAAGGCAGTGGCTTGGTTTTTTTGTCTAAAATTCTAACCTCAAACCTACCTTTGATAACTGTTTACAGGTTGACTCTTTGGGAAAGCTGTATCTTCCCAGTTGTTAGGTTTTAATAAAAAGTATAGCTGGGTTTTTTTGTTTTTTAAAGTTGCGTAATAGGTTGTTATTGTGGTAAGAATTTACTTCTACACCACCTTGCTCTCAGGCGAGGGTAAATAAAACACAGAACCAAGGAAATAATTTGAGGCTAGCGCCCAATTAGGAACCCAGCATTTATTGTAGCAATAAGACAGAGCTCAACTTAAGTGGTTGTTCTAGCTGAACCACTAGTTAAGAAGTCGCCTGCCACTAAGAGAGTTAGAACAAGGGTTTTATACTCACAGGACACAAAAGAGTCATAAAACATCTAAACGTTCTTAAAACATCAACATCCTTCTACATACATCAGGAAAAGTTACAGGTCATGAGAAGCAAAACACGCGTGGCTTAATCTTGATCCCCACAATCAGCTTGGGGTGCCCCAAGAGTGCCCAGGCCATATGGTCTCAAATGTAGCATTTCTATCACTGTTCCCGTGGCAAGCAGCCCTTCATCAGGTTGTTGACATTCCTTCCTTTATCTCACTTTCCTTGGGGAAGCTTCAAGGATAGCTGATTTTATACTCTGGTCCTAACTCATGATAGATTTAGAATAACATCCTGGAGGGCCATTTGTGCCACTTTCAGGGTCAGATAGAAAAGGAATGCAGCGTGGAAGTCATAAAATGCAAACACAGAGAATATTGGAATGTTTTAAAAATCTACACCCTGGGTCTCTAATTCTTACATCATTGTGATACTGTTCATGTTGGTTAAGTTGCATCTGGCCTGTGGTGCATCTGTCTGGAGAATGGCGGATAGCATAACAGAAAGCTTTTGGATATATGAAAATTCATCCCCTTCATGTGGGAAAAGGCATGTTGAGGAGAAAAGTTCTAATCAATGACCTATGAAGGCTAGTAACTTCTGTGGCGTATTTATAAGGCTTAGGGGATGCCTGTGGGCATTTAATGCAACACTGTACTGCCCTGGAGTTTGCTGGTTGAGTGTCATGTCCTATTCAGTGTGCAATCCATGAAATGTTGCAAAATTGTCGCCATCTATGTCTTACACCTTTGCAGATAGTGGCGTCTCAACGGCAGAATCGAGAAGCAGCGGGGAGCTGGACCCACTTGCCCCCTCGACAGCACCAGCCAGCCCACCTGCTGGGCTGGACACGCAGCCCCTCCAGTCCTCCGCCTTGCTGGACAGCAGCTCCATCCTGCCCAGTCCCTCCACCTCCTTTGAGCCAATCAAGCCAGACCCCACAGAAAGTGAGAATTCTTTGGTTGCTGCCTTTTGGGTTGGGAGTTCCTCTGTTCCCAAATGGGCATGGCACAGAGTCCCTCTTTTTCCAGAAACTGGAGCAGCTTTGTAATGGTTGCTATGGTTAAAAGTCTGCCATGGAGCAATGTTTGTGTGCATGTGGTTTGTTTTGGGTTTTTTTGAATAGCAAAGCATCTGCTTTGCCATGTGCAACAAGGGTGGAGAACTGGGTGTGGCCAGCAGGCCAGATTGACCCCACCTCCCCCTGTCACAGGCCACTTTTGCAAGGTGGGTGGAGCTCCTCGCCACAAGTCTGATGCCACAAGTCTCACTTTGGGGGCATGCAGTGCATATTAAAGAAAACCCCAACGTAATGCTGTATTGGAGCGGGCAATGAAATGGGATTTCTAAAATACTGGTAGGCAGGGTTGTGGGCAGGATATTTAGGTCAGTTTTTGTACTTTTTTCATGTCCATGGCTTCCTACAAGGAATCCTACGATCTTTAGTTGTGTGGGAATGAGTGTCTCCAGACATTACTAGCTACTCTCAGAACTACAGTTCCCATGATTCTTTGAGGCCCGGTTCACAGACAAGGCTCAACTGGAGCAGTTGCGAAAGGCAAATGGGAAGCATCAGCTTTTTGGCTGAAGCTAACTTTCAGTTGCTGCATCCAGCAAGGGCAAACCGTGGCTGGTTTAAAATATTGTTTGTTTAAATGAGCAAAGCTAAAGCCCTAGCTTCTGATCCTGGCTTGTACTGTACAAATAAAACCATAGCTTAAATTAACCATTGTTCCAAGGTTGGAAGTAGCAACATATTCTGGATAAGTAAGATCTGGTGCTTCTGAGCACCTCATGTGAACAGAGGCTACCAAACAGGGGAGAGCACCCTGTACAGGTTACCGCACTTTGGACATTATTGGAGCAGCATGGAAACCACTGCCGTCTCTTCTGTTTTTCAGTACCGGAACTTCCCAAAGAGCTTTCGGAGATGTTTGATCCAACAAGAGGTGTGTTGCTTCAGCAGAACTATATTTGTTTCACTTTTCTGGGGCAACGTGAGGGACCTTTGAACCTTCTTGATCTCACATTTTCTCCCATGTTTTCAGAGGCCCTTACTATACTCTGTTTGGAGAAAGCAAATATCATGGCAGAGTGGCCCTCTGCTGGATACATGTGAAATAACAGCTAGCTCAGGGATGCTCATGCTGTGGTGGTGACACTGCCCTTGCTGTGAAACTAGGGTGCCTGTAGCTATTGCTTTGTCTTGTACAGTATTACTTGGTGCATTGCAAGCTGGCATCTGTTAATAAGCAGTTCCTTTAGGCCTCATTGATCTGTTTGGGTCATCTGGAATGTAACACTTCTCCCTGGGCGTCCAACACTTACCCCAAAAATAATGGGAATTGTAGATCTGTAGGAGTGAACTACAGTTCCCAGGATTCTTTGGGGGAAAGTCATGTGTTGACTGTATTATAAATACACAGTTGGGGTGTGCAACTGACTGCTTCTGTTTACAGTTAACATCCAGGTAGTTAACATCCATCAAAGCCAAAGCTGGCTTCTTTATCATGAGAGTGTATTCTAAACTGACATACCTGAGCCTTTGTTTGAAATGATACAGAATATTCTATTGTACAATCCCAAAGCAGAGTGTGTGGTTGTAATGCAACTCTTTCTTCACACAGAATGCATGAATTCTGAGCTGCTCGAAGAACTAATGTCATCTGATGGTAAGGATTAAGCCTTTTGCTATTTCCCAGTTTTGGGGTGGAGATGGGTTTGGGTAAGGCTAGAAAGTTAGGGTATAGGAAATTGAGTTGGTCCAGTTGAACTGTAAGCAAATGGTAAAGCTCAGCTGAACTGTAATCAACTGAGTAGGTTAATGCACACTGGTCTCAAACTAACACAGGTGTGGGTCTGTTTACAAGCAGGACATCATTTGGACCCCTTGTACTCCTGATGTTGCTGAATTACAACTCCCATCATCACTGGCCATCTGCCATGCTTACTGGGGCCGATGGGAGTTGTAGTACAACAACATCTAGAAGGCCAAAGGTTCTCCATATCTGGACTAACTGGTTAGGATCCACAAGCTAAGTGGTTAGGATCCACAAGAAGTGACCTAAAGTTGCACGTCTTATTTTTGTTTTAACTGTCCCTTCCACCCACCACAAAACATAAAGCATATGTTTATCTTTGCTGCCCCCTTTTTGAAAAACAACATACATGTTGGTTCTGTAGTAGTTTAATTGCCATGGCTGTTCATCCCCCAAAATCCAGGGGTTTGTAGATGGGTGAAGATACTAAGCACTTCGTGTTGTGGGTCCTTAACCCCACCAGTTCCTCTTCTTTCCCCACCCTGCAGCTACACTTCCTCAGAGAGAAGGAGTAAATGTGACATTGGTATATCTGCAGTTTATTTGTGTGCCCTAAAAGAGGCATAGAAGAGCAAAGGAGCTTATAGGTTCTAAAGTTAAAGCAGGGTACCGTGTTTGAAGGTTGGGTTTAATGGTGAGTCCTGAGGGTCAAGCTACAAGTTGACATGGGCAATCTGCTCCTTGGGTCTTCTAAGGTCTTCTACTTTTGGTAAAGCATGCAGGGCAGGGAGGCATGTGGGTCGGGTGTTGCAGCATGTGGGAGGGCCCTTGCCCTGGTTTTTGTTGCCAAAGGGCCAGCATACAGGCACAGTGAGCCAGACACAGCCTGACTGTACTCCTTTCCCTTCAACAGTATTTGCTCCTTTACTCCGTCTCTCCCCGCCTCCTGGTGACCACGACTACATCTACAACCTGGATGAGAGCGAAGGAGTGTGTGACCTTTTCGATGTGCCTATCCTCAACCTCTGACTCCTGGCATATGGATGGACTTTAGGATACGTGTTTTTTTAAAAAACAAACAAACCAGTCTTTGGAAAAACCTGGTGTTTTTTTGGATTCCTTTTCTGCTCTAGTGCTTGAGTGACACACTTGGCTGCTCTGGTCTTGACTGAAGATCAACAGGGATGGACTTGTGGACCAAGCAGCAGCAGCAGGAGCAGCAGCTCCCTTTCCTGGCTTCTTTTCTTCCTTTCCTATGTTGCACAAGGCAGTCCCCTGGTTTCCCTCTTGCTCCATTTTTGGCTGTCCTTTCACTAGATCTGAGGCCTCCTTCCCAGCAGCCTGCGGTCAATTCTTCCGGAACAGCAGAAGAGCTTCCTTGGGTCTGCAAGCCTGGCTTGGCTCCCCTACACTCCTGGTGGCACTTTCTGGAGAAAATAGGGCTGAACAACAGGGGCATGGAAGGCTCGTGCTGTCTTGTCTTTATAGCTTGTCTCTATGTATTTCAGAGGTGCTCATTTCCTGTTCTTTCTCTGGCAACTACACACTTGACACAAGGAACGAGGGGGAGAGGGGGAAGCGACGCCTCGTCAACCCTGCCTTGGATCCATTTTATGTATGGAAGGTGCTCAGAAGCTTCTTCCCGAGTTTCAGCCGCTTCTGTTTCACTTTGAGAGCACGACGATCACTCAGTCTTGCAAGCCGAAACATGTCCAGTTCTTCTCCTTTAGCCGTGTAGAGGTGCCAGTTTTGCACAGTCACTTTTCCTCCAAAGAGTCCGGATGGAGAAACAAATTGCCCCCTCCCCAACAGCCAAGTTGTTTAGGGATGGGGAAGCTTGGCTGGGATTGCCTGCAATGCAAGGCCCTGAGCTCGACAGTGAGAGCCCAAGATGGAGGGGCTTGGATTGAGGAAAGGGGCCAAGTCTGGGTGATTTATTTCAATATCCTCCGTCAATGCTGAAGGTGGGCTTTTTTGAGTGCATTCGAGCTACTGCATTTTCCCCTTTCCAAATTGCTGGTTTCATTTGGATGCCCGTCCGTGCAGCTTACCTTCTCTCCCAGAGTCTGTATGCGACACATCTTCCCCACCTTCCAGCACTGAGTATTGCTCACCTCCCGTGCAGCTTACCTTCTCTCCCAGAGTCTGTATGCGACACATCTTCCCCACCTTCCAGCACTGAGTATTGCTCACCTCCCCACCTGCACCCGTGAGGATCTGGGTTGGTGAACCTCCTCCTATGACTCCTTTGCACTTCTCAACCTCTTTCCTGTAACCGCAGTGTTGCTCTCCAGTCTGCAGTTGTGCTTTTACCAGATGCCAGCCCCTAAATCACGCTCCCTGGCCCATAACCTTTGCACAGTTCTCGGCCGCAGGCACTGAATATGAAGGTGGTGCTGCCTTGCACCCTAACCTTAAAAACTGCTGCTTGGGTGAAGAGTTTGATTTCAGTGGGATTTAGACCTGCAGCCCTAAGCACACTCACCACTAAGCCGCCCATATTAAATCAGGGAATGTTTGTGTTGTCATGTGGTAGCTTTTGGCCAGCAAGAGCTAGTTTAAGCTGGCTGCCCTGTCCTGCTTCCTAAGAGTGGCCACAAGGGTGTAAGTGGTGCAGCCGATACTTCCCTCCGTATGGAATATACAGCCCTACAATTCCTTGGCATCCTTTCCAGAGTGGGAACTTGTTAATACTCTGCTTCCAGATGCTTAGTGTTTAGAGAAGCCTCTGGTGTCCTGTTTAGCAGGGATGGGCAACGTGGTGTCCTCCAGATGTTGTACTCCAACTCCCATCAGCCCCAGCCCACATGGTCAGGGAACTTTGCGAGTTCTAGTCTAGCCACACCTGGAGGGCTACCCATGTGCTTAGGCACTTGTGAGGACACCTTCCTGGCCTGCATGTCTCTGTTTCCAGAGCAGTTCCTGCATTGCACAGATGCTCTAGGAAGCCCAGAGGTGTGTCGCATTTCTTCCTCCCCAATAGACTCACAGGCTTCTTGGTGTCTTTCGGAGGGATCTGTTTAGCAGCTGAACCGTCACTTCCCTTTGCTATAAATTTCTTGCCTTCTCTTTAGATGACGTCCTGGAAAAGATACCTAAATAAAATGTACAATGGGAAGGGGGGGTGGAAATGAACTTTGATTCATATATAAAGATTATTTTTATACTTTTTGCAGCAAGAGACTTGCCTGTAATATTTGTACAGTTTTTGTTTTTTTTGAGTGAATAAACAAAACCTTTCCAAAGCTGTTTGCTGTCAGCATGTTGGAACAAGCCATTTCATGTCCTCTGCAGCCTGGCTGATGCTGTGTATTGCAAGGCAGAGTTTAAAGAGATTCTAATGCTAAAGAAGGATTTCCATTGCACGGAGCGTCTGGAAAAGAAGCAACAACTGCCTCTTTTGGTTTCTTTTTCAAATAGTCTCATCCAGTCTCAAATTAGGCAATAAATCAGGTGCAGCTAATATTTGCCCCTCCAGATGTTGGTTTGCACCTCCCATCAACCCTGGTCATCAGCCATGCTCTGTGGAGCTCATGAGAGGTGAAGCCCATTAGCATCTGAGGGCACCATGTTGGCTCTGGTTGCATCTGTCAGTCTAGGCAGTCAAACTGCTGGAAGGTTGCAGTGCCTTCTGTGGCTGTAGAGACTGATGCAGGAGGGGCAGATGAAGGCCGGCCTCTGCTTGTGCTGCTGCTGCAGATGCACGGTGGCGTTTCTTTTTTTATATATATAAGATATTTATTGAAATTTTCAAAAATAATACATTGTAAAACAAAACGAAAAAAGACAACAAAAATACCAAAAATACAAAAATAAAAACAACTAAAAAAAGAAAAAACACATAAAATTTCCATTTACTTATTTTCTTTTAACTTATTTTCCCGACCTCCTCATACCTCCCTTTCTTATATTCCAATTCAGATCGTTTGTTCAACAAATCCTCACCACTAAATTTTTTTTTTCTTATTTCAAAACCTTATTTTCCATATTTCTTAAGCATTACAGCTGGAAACCACTTAATTTCTGTCCAACATCATACTAACATTCATTGATTTTACAATATTTCTGCAAATAGTCTTTACACTTCTTCCAATCTTCCTCCGCCGACTCCTCTCCCTGGTCTCGGATTCTGCCGGTCATTTCTGCCAGTCCCATATAGTCGATCATCTTCATCTGCCATTCTTCCAGAGTGGGTAGATCTTGTGTCTTCCAATATTTTGCGATAAGTGTTCTTGCTGCTGTTGTCGCATACATAAAAAAAGTTCTGTTCTTCTTTGGCACCAATTGGCCAACCATGCCCAGGAGAAAGGCCTCTGGCTTCTTCAAGAAGGTATATTTAAATACCTTTTTCCATTTCATTATAGATCATTTCCCAGAAAGCCTTAATCCTTGGGCATGTCCACCAAAGGTGAAAGAATGTACCTTCAGTCTCTTTACATTTCCAACATTTATTATCGTGCAAATGATAAATTTTTGCAAGCTTGACTGGGGTCATGTACCACCTGTAAATCATTTTCATAATATTTTCTCTTAAGGCATTACAGGCCGTAAATTTCAGATCGGTGGTCCGTAACTATTCCCAGTCAGCAAACATAATATTATGTCCAACATCCTGTGCCCATTTAATCATAGCAGACTTCACCGTTTCATCTTGGGTGTTCCATTTCAGCAGCAAGTTATACATCTTTGACAAAATCTTAGTTTTGGGTTCTAACAATTCAGTTTCTAATTTCGATTTTTCCACCTGGAATCCAATTTTCTTGTCCAATTTATAAGCCTCCATTATCTGATAATAATGAAGCCAGTCTCGCACTTTATTTTTTAGTTTCTCAAAACTCTGCAATTTCAATTTGTCTCCTTCTGCACTGTGGCGTTTCTTCTCTCTGCGCTCCTCCCAGCAGCCATTCCTCCTCCGGTCACTGCTATGGATGCACAACCTAACTGATGGTCTCCAGGTGCTGCGGTTGCCTGCATCATGGAGTTGGGGTTGCCAGCCTTCTTGCCACCTTTGCAGACATCTTTGTAACACAGAGTTGATCTGCCAATGGGTCTGGTACCGGGAGCCAGCTCCCCTAGAGCACATCCTTGAGCATTCTGCTATCTTCCGTTCTGTGGACGTGACCAAGCCAGTGTAGACGTCGCTGAGACAAGAGAGTGAACATGCTGGCTACCCAGTGGTGGAACTTATCAAATAGCACCCGGGTCAGCCATGTGGGGTGTGCCCTCGAAGATGGCACGGCCCAGGGGGAGCCCGCTGCAGCAGGGACACATTCATGCGCCCCAGTCCAGGAGAGTGGGTGGCAGCATTGCTGCCTACTCTCCTCTGCCAGAGCTGCTGGTTGATTGCCCACACCGGCAGGGTGTGAGAGGGGACTCTGTGGGGTGTGGGTGTGCCTGGATCATGCCCCACCATGGTGCGCCCAGAGCCACCCCCCCCACGCTACTCCACTGTGACTACCCCAAAGGTACTGTGCATTGCCTTGCTTAGTGGGTTTGGGGACTCTTGCCCTGAGGCTCCTGCCGCCCACAGAGCCTTATCCTGATGGCAGATTGCTGCTCAGGAAAGACCAAACGGTTAGGGAGCATCTTGCTCTGGGTACCGCCCATCCCAAACCATACTGACTTTTAGAAATCCCGGACCACAAAGCCCGGCAGGAGAGGAATCATTGCCACTTAACCACTGATGGAGGCTGGGATTATGGCCACCACCTTTTTGATTTTGCCAAGCCCCGCTCCCCTTTCGACGGCAACCTCTTCACGCCCGCACCCTCGACATGCAAAAATGCGGCACCCTGGAACCTTTTGCTGGAAACGGGGAGAAGCTTCCCCACTTTTACACGAAGCCGGTGCCGCGACGGCATTTGCCGGAGAGGGGCCGGGAAGCGAGGCGTCTGGGGGCCTGAGGATCCGGTGATGGGCTGCGCGCCGCCGGCCGGGGGCGCCCCGGCGTGTTGGACGGGACTGGAGGGATCCGGACTTCCTAGCCCTCCCCAGGGGCGGGGACGCTCGCCTTCCTCCTCCGCACCCGTGGTTGGGGGGGGGGGGAGCCCAGCCACCGCCCCGGAACTACCGAGAGTTGAGCAGGAGGAGGCCGGGCCAGCGCGTTCTGGCGGCGAAGATCGGAAGACGAGGCGGGAGGAGGAGGCGAAGGAGACGGCGAGCGCCCGGACGAGACCTCCTTGGCGCGTCCTCTGGGGACCCCATCAAGGGCACCTGTTTGCAGAGGTGCGCGCCGGTCCCTTGCAGGAACCAGGCTGGGGCTGCTCTCTGCAGGGCGCCTTCTTTTCCCGGAGGAGGCGGGCGGCGTGGTTCATCCGGGCCGCCGTCCCTTTCCACTCTCCCGCGGCGGGTATGTCTCCACCCCTCGTTTGGGGGCGAAGGGAGGCAGCCACAGTTTGGAGGGCAGAGGCTGAAAGCGAAGCAGGGGGGAGGATCCATCGTACCCCCGCAGGGATCGAGGGACGTGGGGGAGAACTGGGGGATCTGCAAGCGGCGGGACGGTGCGAGGGAAGCTTTGCAAAATCCTGCCAGATCAGAGTAGCTGCATGTCGTGTTCAAAGTTCCAGAGAGAGGAATTTTGACTTTGGGACAAAAAGGGTTAAGCGGCTAATTACTGGTTTCCGGAGTCAGGGGTGATTTGGTTCCATTTCGTAATTTATTTCTCCTTATGATATCCGCTCCAAAAAAAGTTATATTTCAGGGATAGCCTGAGAGCTGGGGTATTTTTTTGGAGCTTGAGCAAGTGCAAAGTGCCTTGTGGTTTTACTTCACCATCTTTAAAATGTGGGAAGACAACCTTGCTGTGTTTGGAGGTCCTCTTGTTCATTGGGGAAGGGCCTTAGCTCAATGGTAGAACATCTGCTTTGCATGCAGAAGGTTCCAAGCTCAATCCTTGGCATCTCAGGTGGTACTGGGAGAGATTGCCTGCCTGAAACTCTGGAGAGCTGCTACCAATCAATGTAGACAATACTAAGCTGGATGGACCAAGAGTCCAACTCATTTTTAGGCAGCTCCGTGTTCCTGTTGTGCTCAGTGGATCCCTGGACATCTGCCTCGAAGTTCTGCCCTGGGTGTTATAAACCAGGGGTTGGAAACTTCCTTCAGTCCAAGGGATGCATTTCCTTCCAAGCCACCTTTGGTAGGTAGTGCTACAGGCAAAAGTGGGCGGAGCAATTGATGTGAATTTTTGCCTTTGTGAAGTAGGCTAGTATCTACACCTATTAACCCACCTGTCTCTATCCTCCATCCAGGCAAGCAAGAGCCATTATCAGAGTTCAAGGACGCATTTCAGCCAAGCGCTGGCTCACACACTCAAGGAGGGTGTGAACAAAACGGGTGAGGGTTTGTGGCCTGGGGAGAGTCCCATGGGCCAGACTGAAAGGTGTGGATCTGGGCCTGCAATTCCCCTCCCCTGTTACAAAGCTTTGAGAACCTAGCAGCAAATACGCAAAACGAGCTTCTGGTTCCTAAATGGGCTTCCTCGCTCTCAGT